>NC_060122.1:129034870-131657370 GCF_021461395.2 Schistocerca americana | reverse complement strand
TCTAAACACTAATAAGTTCTATTATCGAATGTTATACTTCAGTCAGTGTGAATTAATCACCTTATGTTGAATTGTGAATCAGTTACTTCACTCTAAATCTTTGAGGAATCCGACGACTTGCTTTTGCTTTTCTATGTAGAGTTACACAATAATTAACTTATTTGCTTCCAAGTAGTTCTTTGTGTTTGTAGCTCAGTGTTTTGAGACCATTCAACATCATCACTTCTTGCTCTTAACTTTTCTGCTTGAGGTGTAACATTTTCCAATGTTTCCCACATGCAATACTGTGCTTTACTAGTAAATATATGTTTTCAATAGCAAAATAACTAATATTATGTGTCAGCTTTGAAAAATCCTTTTGGGATAAGTTTGTGGTTGAAGTTGCACTGTAATCTGTACTGTAGCAGTAATACATGGTGCTTCAATTTTTGATAACTAAAATCAAAGCTGTGTTCATTGTTCTGTCGTTTTAATATCACATGATGTTTGATAGTTGTTAATGTAATACACTAAAAGAGCACACTTCAATTTCGTGTTGGCAGTGTTTGCTTAAGTGATTCTAAATGACAACATCTTATCTTTAGAGAATATAATGTACATGTTTTAAACAAATTCACGAGATTTCCATCAGTTTTTTAATTTTTTCATGGGTTTTCATGTCCTGCAGTTAGGGTGAACCTTATATGTACAGTTAACAGACATGTATTTTATGAGCAGTTCAACATTTTTGACTGTGGTTCATAAGAAAATGCCATTACCTCTAGTGTCACATAGAAATACATAATCATTTTATAAATGTAGTTGTACTTTATTTATGTAGGTTAGAATATTACTTGAATGTACTCTAAAACTCACAAACATATATTGCATGCTCTTCATCCCAGTCAATATATATGTGGAGAAGAGCTCAGATATACACAAATGACTGGTTTGCTATTGTAATACATGTATAATACACTTTATATTTCTTGACAGGTAAAGACAGTCACCCTAAGTAGCACATTTATTACTGCAAACAGAATAAAAGGACAGCTCTTATCTCCAGTCAGGTATGTATAATAAACTGTAAATTTCTCAAAAGGTTCATAAATCACTCTAAGCAGAATGCTCTATTATTGTAAACAGAATAAAAAGACAGCACTTATCTCCAGTCAACTGGAGTGAACTAGAAAGATGGCTATCATAAAGAAAACTGAAACATTTAAAAAAATTCCATTGCCTGCAAGAATGCTGTGCTCTCCATTCTATGTCACTGGAATTGTTGTAGGAAGCTTAGCAATGAGATACAAACTCCTAAGACAAATATTAATTGTCTGTGTGAGCTGTGAATACAAACACTATTTGAGTTCCAGAAGAGACATAAGTCTTGATTTATATTTATGTGTGATTAAACTCTACAATTTGTAAATGGTTAAGTTGAGGTATATAAACATACACACATTGGAAAATGAGTACACACAGTACTGAAATGATTTGAATATTGCAGGTGCCTTAGTTCATAAAAAGCTCTCCCAGTGTCACAAACCTATGAAGCCTTTCAACAGATTTATCACTTTCTGGCTTTCAAAGGTATAATATTATCAAACTATAGTTACAGTTTCATGAATGAAGCTATAAAATAAAGCTGTAATATGTTTTTACTAAGCATTAAATGAAGTTATACTTCCTTTGTTTGTTTGTAGAAACTTGTATTAATCCACAATCATAAATTCTTTTCTGAAAGTTTTAAATATAAATTTGCGTTTAGACTTTTAAAATAAATCTGTGAATGAATTATAGTATTGCAGCTTAGTAATCCAAAAAAGTAAAAGCATCTGTCGATTTATAATACTTTTATTTTTAATTCTATTTTGTAAGCATTCTAATATGAATTTTGAATGAGTATTTTTACTTCCAATTACTTTTATACTATTGTATGGTTACCAACAGAGTTCTTTTATTTTATAATAAAAAAGCTATTTTCAATGCATACAAGAACATCATTCATTTTAGGACAACTCTTACATAGTGAAGTGAGATATAAGTTGAAGGAAATGATGATTTTAGAAAGAGTGAAATATTTTAAAGTATTTATAATAACTGCAGATGCCTTGATGAGCTCCAAATTGTTTGTGTCTCTCTCACACATTTGTCAGCTTTTCTCCCAACAGTACATTTTTAATTATCACACCTAAAAAGTACTGATTATATGCATTAAAGAAAAATGAATTTACATTGTTACTCATCATCAGCTATAGGCTTAAGTATTCCATTACCTCTTATTTTTCGATATTAGAATAAACTAATATAGGAAAACTTTTATGGTGCAGTATACAATCTTAAATTTAAAACTGTGTTGAGACAATAAAGTATGTTAACTAACATTAACTGATCGTAAATTACGAACTGACAAGTACAGAATATGAAAGTAAAATAAGTTAAATTTTAAAATTACATAACGTGTGTTTGTTGATAGAAGTTTTGCATATTGTACAGATACAAAAAGAATTACATATTTGTATCATGCTGTCGGTTGAAATAGCGACCAATAGAATCAGAAGAAAACGTACTTTTTGGCTATAATCGTAATGTTTTTATTTTGCCTACTTGGTACCAGTTTTCGTTCACAGTACCATGCTCAGGCCATCCCCAACACGCAGTTACCACTCTCACTTCCCAGCTAGGTGCATCAAATACACACCTGAAAAGGCGTCTATAGATCAAAGCACATTTTTTCTTAAAATGTATATTTACCTGTATGCAGCTCTTTTCACTACTGTACAAAGAAACAGTGCCAGCTATAAAGGAGTTTTTATTACAAATAACACTTTTCGTCTGATTAAGACTGCAACAGATTTTATCTAACAAGAAATGAAAGGACATAATAATACAAAAGTGTAATCCTAGGGCATGATTCTAAGATGCACTGAAAATTATTTTAAAAGAAATTCTTCAAAAATGAAGGGACAAATAAAGACTCATCGAAAGCCATAATAAGCATTTGGTTGGTAAAGGCGGCTGGTCAGAACTGATGGTGAAAAAGCATCTAAAAGACATTTCTGTTGGGCTTCATCCACTGAGAAAGGACCATACAAAAGACGGTAATAGGAATAAGCCAGAGATAAATGTACAAAAGTAAAAGAAATGTCATTACAAAACGATTGAGGCAACGGAGATTTACCTTGGAAATCGTGAACACCACTGAGCGAAGCTCAATATTTTAGCTGCTGAAACTCACAAAATTTATTTTGGGCAAGTTGGAACTGAAAATACAACACATTTCCAATAAAAATAATGTAGTAAGTGATAACACACACACACACACACACACACACACACACACACGAACAAGCTCTCACACCCTGTGGTTGTTGGATAAAATTCTTTTTTCTCAAACATCGAACAGCGAAACATCAACGTAGAAGTGAGACACACCACAAGCACCAGATACTTCTAGGTCCTCTTCTTGGAATAACCTATTCGTAAAATGGGAGAGCTCTATTCGAAGTCTGAAAGACTAACTTATCGAATTTCCTTTGGCCTGGTAGAGGTTCGCCACAATCATGTTGATTTTGTGGTTTCCAGCTTGTAGTGAGCCACATTGTAGTACATATGAAAATACGTGTGATTTGCACTAAGATGCAACACTTTTTTTTGTGATTGACATTTTGAAGCACTCGAAATTTCGTTACCTAAGGCATGACTTAGGTTCAGCTGAGCATCAATTTCATGAAAAGCAGAAAACCTTGTGCAAGTACAACTGTAATACCCTCATGAAATTTCTTAATGATACAACCAGCCACGTCATCACGTTTTCGGCAATAATAACAATTGGAGAAATTGTATGTTAGTCACTTTCGTTCATTCTTTGTTCATTATTTGTTCATTCTTACGTCATATTCTGTGATAAGCATGTTACGCATTCTCTTTAGCAAGCCTCACAAGTCTCCCTTGCGTCTAACCCGAAGATGTTATAGGGGTCGGACAAAAATACTGAAGTACCAAAACCACATTTGCTATGCCTAATACAGAGTAGAAAAACGTTAGCATTTGAAACAGCTGCCGTTCGTCTCTGAATGGATAAATATCGGACCTGAATTCAAAAGAATTTTATAACATACAAAGTAGCGACAAGATGAGCAAACGATACTGTATAGCGATCACGCACTATTCTCTCCTAACTAGAGCACAAAGGCTCATTAATATTGAGATATGGTGATTCTGGGGGGCCAGAGGAGAGGCAACAATTCATACTCGTGCTGAGAAAACCAGTCCTGGATGGAAACGGGCTATGTCGTCATGGAACACAGGATCACAAGATCACCGTTGGTGAACAAACATTGTACAACGGGACTGATCTGATCAGCCAAAATGCTCACGTAACCCTTGATAGTAATACGATCTCGAAGAGTAACCACGGGGTTCATGGAGTGAATCTCACCATGTTTCACTTTTGCGACGAAGTTTGGACACGAGACGGACACTGTAAAACAAGATTCATCAAACCAAATGACATTCTTCCATTGTTCCACAGCCCATCTTCAATGGCTTCGCTATCACGCTTTCCTGTTACACGCATTTGCATCACAAATGAGTGGTTTGGAACTTCCAGCTCACTATCTATCCTGGTTATGGAAGGATCCACAAAACTAGCACCTAGGATGTGCCAACTTTCGAATTCAATTAGCTCCGACACAATGCACTCACAGTTACACAGTACACTGTTCTGACCGTGATTAACACTCGCAAGATATTGAGGACATTTCACCGGCGCCGTTCATCGGCAAATACAACAATGTAAACTGCTGGCTTGGCTAGTATCTGCATTAATGTTCAAGCATGCAATTGTCGCCGTTTTTCCATGTTTTCGCTCAACCCCTGTATGTGTGAAACTTGGTACTGGTATCCATCATTGTCGTCCTTTTAGTTTTCTCAGCTTCATTTAACCTCATCTTACATGTCCTACATAGTACGTTCCACATTCTATTCACTAGGTCCTCCATCTTTGTTTCAGCCATAGGGTTACGTCATATGTGAACAGTAGCAGTGGTTTTCATTCTTCTTTTACTGATCAGAAAATTTCTTTTACTACTTTGTAATAGTCATAAGTAAACACGACATGTTTCACTTTATTTAATATATGTACTTGAGTGTAGCAGCTACAATAACATATTGAAAATATGTCATGTTAATAATTGTTTGACATAAGTTACTTCTTGTTATTAGTTTATGTTACTGGATTAGATCCAGGCATTGCCCATTATCAGCACTATCTTATAATACTTTTTTGTATATACCACTGACGATATTCTGTAATATTGAGTTTGTATTGGCATTTACTGCACATGCTAAGATTATTTTTTTGTTATACAAGATAGAATATACATTAGGCTACCTCTAATTTTCATTGCTGTTATTAGTAGAACAAAGATATCTCTTGTCATTGAAGGCTACTAGTGAGATTTTCGAGGATTTTTTTAGATCAGTCTATTCATGTAAAATAATGTCAACATGTTTCAACATATGTATGAAAAACTCTATTTCGTCCAATATATTTAGCAAGCTGCCTCTTTAGGCAATTGTAGGACTTATAGCTGGTGTGTAATGTCACTGACTATGTAGTTTCATTGTGTAATGAATGAAAATAGCTTCATGCAAATCAGATTCAGATGTTATTAAAAAATTTTTCGAAATTGCGCACCATTGATTTTCTCACAGTTATTGCATGTTAACTTATGAACGTATTTACAGAACTGTTACA
Organism: Schistocerca americana; assembly: GCF_021461395.2. Lineage (NCBI taxonomy): Eukaryota > Metazoa > Arthropoda > Insecta > Orthoptera > Acrididae > Schistocerca > Schistocerca americana. Next base: position 131,651,630 of record NC_060122.1, on the reverse strand, counting down.
TTATGACACATTTGTGATCACTATACGTTGTGTGTTCTGCCACCTATTTTTTTGGTTGTTTTTCTGAAGTGTATTTCTGATTTTATCTGAAATCATACCCCAAATTGGAATGATAGTGAACTGTGTATTTATGCTACAATTTGTCTTTGGTAAGGTAATGTTGTCTTTTATTTTCTTTTCATTTGTGTGTAGTTCCCTGCCACAAATTTTTGGCGACTCTGGTAAAGTTGTAATTATAGTTTTTTTGGTATTCTTCTTAGTGTCTTTGGTTCAGATGTTATATTTTCTTTACCCAATGAATGTTTTATTAGACTCCCCAAATAGTTCCAAAATATGCTTCTTTGTGTGCTTTAAGATGTCAAGAGTTATAAAGTTTTATGCAGCCTGTGTTTCTCTGTCTTCAGTAGATGTAGGAATTGTTCACTGATCTATTTTTATGGACTTTTATTGATTTAGAGGTCTAAGAAATATTTTATTTCACTATGCAGTTCATGTTAGTTGCAATGAAGATATTTTTATGTCTGTTATTCCATTATGAGTTTAAGATATCTGTTTCATTTTCTCCTAGTTCAAATAAAATCAGGGAATTATGTACATATTTGCAATAGTACTGAATTTAAACAGTTAATTTTCATCGCTTAAAAAAGAATTTTTCTCAGCATGGTTAAGGAAAATATTAGCTACCATGCCAGCAAGGCAAATATCCATTGCTAAACATAAACATCGATTGTCAAACATAAAATAACTATGGGAGAATGACAATTTTAATAAAGTAATAATTTCTTGTTCTTGAACTGTGCACATTTTACACTATGGTGAATAATTTTAATAGTTCCTGGTGTATAAGTATACATGTCAGTTCTATATGAGAATATAATTTTTGCATTCTCTGAAGTATGAACATCTCTAATTTGTTGCATCAGGTCATATGAGTTCTTTACTGTGTACTGATCATTGTATATGTATTTCTGAGTCTGAGTACAACTAAAATAATAATGAACTATTGATCTAACATGGGTGTTTGTTTATGAATTTTTGGGCAGGACTGTAACATGGGTGCATTATGATATAGTGAGCTTTTTTTCTTTCATTAAGTAGAAAAATCAATTTTAGACAGGAATTTTTCAATGAGGACTTGGAATCGATTGATTACATTTTAGTCTGTGCAAGTAAAGTTATTTTTGCTAAAAATTCAAAGAATTTATTAATGTAATCTGTTTGCAACATAATTACTACAACATTCCCCACGTTGGCTTTGAGAAGTATAACAGTGTTTCTATTTTCTCACAAATTTTACGAAAATCATAGATTTCATGTTAGTAGAATTTATTGTTTTTACTTTTATAATTGTGTTTACCTATCTTTTGTATACATTTCCTATAATGTAGTTGTTTTGCAGTATGAAACCTTAGTTGAATCTGTTACTATTTTATATATGCAGCAGATTTGCTAAATTAATATTAATTATGTTACTTGATACATTATATACTAGACCTTTCAATAAAAGATATATTTCATTATTATTAAATTCTGTTTCTGTCAAACTGGATGTCTAGAAAAAATGAAATAGAATAGCTATGGCAATATAGTGCAAATACAATGTAATTTAATTATTTTTAGTTCTCCTGAATAACTAGACTTAGGCCACAACCAAATTTTGTTTACCCATTTTAAACTTCTGTTATTCTCATAACAAAACAATGTGCCTCTATTATTTATGTCATGATCACTTTCCCTACAAACAACCTAAAGTGGACCTGTCCTTGGATGTACAAATCAAATTCATTGCTGAGAAGTTGATGGCAGCAAGGGACATGTGGCTTCTTTGTCAGCAGTCCTGGGGAACGAAAGTCTCTGCTTTGGTGATAATGTTACCACAGCATGTGGGTCACAATTGATTGTAACATTTCGAAAGAAATATTTTAAAATCACACTTGGACTGGTTGAACGTCCTTGATATCTCTCTCCCTTTCATAATGCCCTTGTATTATTAGGGATGCCTGGAGGATTTAGAACAAGAAACTAGGACTAACATGATATAGGGTACCTCAGTTCACTGGGCCGCTAATGGCACTAGGGTGTATATAAATTTAATCGAACACTGAAATAAGAAGCATAGGAATGAAGTACACCAAACAGACGCACCAAGGAGAAACAGTATGAAAACGTTAGTCACATGTGTGGAATAGGAATATCTATGGAGTGAGCAGAGCATGCTGTGCATGTTGCCTATATGAAACAGAAATAGTAACATGCCTTTGGAATTTAACTGTTCTTACTCTTTGCTCTAAGAACCACAGTTTAATATTACAAGCATTTGTTCTGTTTTCACACATTTATTTCTTAGGAGCAGAAATGTCGGTGAACTTTTTTAAATCAAAGGATGAAAAATAAGAACTGTAGTTATAGAAACTACTACATGGAGAATAAGCATAGCAATTAAATATGAAAGAATTTCAAATGTTCAAATACGTGTGAATTCCCAAGGGACCAAACTGCTTAGGTCTTCAGTCCCTAGACTTACTTAAACTAACTTATGCTAAGACCAACACACAAACACACACCATTGCCCGAGGGAGGACTCGAACCTCCGGCGGGAGGGGCCACAGTCCGTGACACGGCGCCCTAGACCGCATAGCCACTCAGCGCCGCCCGCTGACAGTTGAAAAGGGTCATAATGTGTAATAGGCAGACATTTACCCAGACCATCACATAGGAATTCCAAACTGCATCAGGATCCACTGCAGATACTATCACAGTTAGGCAGGAGGTGAGAAAAGTTGTATTTCATGGTCGAGCGGCTACTCATTAGCCACGCATCACGTCGCTAAATGCCAAACGACGCCTCGCTTGGTGTAAGGAGCATAAACATTGGACGATTGAACAGTGAAAAACGTTGTGTGGAGTGACGAATCACGGTACACAATGTGGCGATGCGATGGCAGGGTGTGGGTATGGCGAATGCCCAGTGAACATCATCTGCCAGTGTGTGTAGTACCAACAGTAAAATTCGGAGGCGGTGGTGTTATGGTGTGGTTGTGTTTTTCATGGAGGGGGCTTGCACCCCTTGTTTTGCGTAGGACTGTCACAGTATAGGTGTAAATGCACGGCCTGAGGCGGAGTTATTACACGACAATAACATCCCTGTAATGGACTGGCGTGCACGGAATTCTGGCCTGAATCCTATAGTACACCGACCTACATCGATACCTCTCCTCAGTGCTGCATTCCGTGAAGAATGGACTGCCATTTCCCAAGAAACCTTCCAGCAGCTGCGACAGTGTAAGCTGTCATCAAGGTAAGGGTGGGCCAACACCATATTGAATTCCAGCATTACCGATGGAGGGCGCCACGAACTTGTTAGTCATTTTCTGCCAGGTGTCCGGACACTTTTGACTACGTAGTGTAGTTGGCGTACTGCAAAGTAAAGACTGACATAAAGTCCTGGAAACCTGAGTATTTATTACTGATGACCTGAGACAACGACCATATGTCAACCTGCCTATGAACTAGTGTGGCATACTTTTCTGGGCTCATTCGTGGTCTTCACCACCTCTCTATTTCGCAAGAATGGCTTTCAGGGCTTCAGGTTGTTGCTTTTCAGCTATATCAGCAGGCCGATAGGTTTTCTTGTAAAACTTGTACTCTCTCTCATGCAATTGTTATGGGCTGGGACATGATGTCATCTCCTCGCTCTGATCATGTTGTTGAGTGTATGATTTAAGCTTGTCGCTCGCGCAAGGTGAGGCAATCTCTTATAGATTTTTTCTGCTTCCCCCAGTATTGGCATTCTGCCTGTTTGTCGTTTTGATTGGGACACGTTGCACTGGCTGGCTTCCCCTGTCATGGTGCTGGTTGGAGAGGACTTCGAGAAATTTTTATATTTGTCCACGATATATTTCTGATGTGAAAGATTCCTGTCTTCTTTAACAGAAATCGTCCTGAATTTTTCTTAATTTGTTCTGAAACACTCATGAAATGCATGTGGCGTAGGTTACTACACATTGCACAAGTATATGTTATTTAAGCGCTTGATATCTGTATTCATAAAGGTTTTTGAACTGTCCTTAAGGGGGAAGTTCATGAAAAACATACACCACGTAAAAGATGCATACAATCCACAATTTTCAAGATGCACAAATGAAATTTTTACCATGAAATTAAAACATTTACTGTCAAGCTCGTTAGATTATATATATTTAACTTTTTTATGACATTTTAAATTTGTTTTCAAATAGTAATACACATACTTTGTCTCAAAACTATTCAAAAGAAGCCTACATAATTTTCTATGCTTAATATGCTTGCACATAGTAACCTTCTGTCATGAGCCATCTTGAATATATCGGATTGGAGAATTTTAATGAATTTTAATTGTGGTTCTGTAAGTATAATGTAAAATTCGTGCAAAATTCCAAGCACTTTGCCCCATATCTCATCTTACATTCAGAATTTCAAAGTTTGCTCTTGACCGACATTTATTGGGTTTATAGAAATTAGTGTACAAAATACTAGCCTTCATAGATTCTGAGAGAAAGTACATAAACTGTGCAAAAACACAATGTTCCAGAAATGGAAGTTACGGTTCCACCTAACGTTTTATCTTATGTTATCTCTTCGGAAGGCCCCATATTTGTGCTCAGAATCCTCTTTTCCCTGAAGATTTCTCATCTGGTTTCTTCTTTTCTGCTTTCTTTCCTTTATTGGGTTTTCAACTGACTTTTCAGCTGGAGAGAGACGCTGTGAATCTATTTTTCTCATGATGTTTTGTATTATATTTCCTATCTCAAAGCCCATTCTCTCTAGTACTTTAATCCTCCGTACGTTCCCATCATTAAATGCAAGAAATGCATCATAAGTTGCACGTCGGAGACGTGTAGCAATGAAAACTTGGTTTTGAGACATTGTTTGCTTGTGAATGAATTTAGAGACTCATCTGAATTGTGCATTTAATCATGAGCACTCTGTTGTAGAAGTTCATTATCGATCCACAACCGGTAAGTGGGCTTTACAGCATCAAGGATACAATTTGGATAGCTCTCCTTGTGAATGTAGGGGTTGATATCTCTCTCAGCTTGTAGATACACTACTGGCCATTAAAATTGCTACACCAAGAAGAAATGCAGATAATAAACGGGTTTTTCATTGGACAAATATATTATACTAGAAATGACATGTGATTACATTTTCACGCAATTTGGGTGCATAGATCCTGAGAAGTCAGTACACAGAACAACCACCTCGGGCCGCAATGACGACCTTGATACGCCTGGGCATTGAGTCAAACAGAGCTGGGATGGCGTGTACAGGGACAGCCGCCCAAGCAGCTTCAGCACGATACCACAGTTAATCAAGAGTAGTAACTGGCGTATTGTGACGAGTCAGTTGCTCGGCCACCATTGACCAGACGTTTTCAATTGGTGAGAAATCTGGAGAATGTGCTGGCCAGAGCAGCAGTCGAAAATTTTCTGTATCCATAAAGGCCCATACAGGACCTGCAAAATGCCGTCGTGGATTATCCTGCTGAAATGTAGAGTTTCGCAGGGATCGAATGAATGGTGGAACCACGGATTGTAAAACATCTGAAATGTAACGTCCACTGCTCAAAGTGCCGTTAATGAGAACAAGAGGTGACCGAGACGTGTAACCAATGGCACCCCATACCATCACACCTCGTGATACGCCAGTATGGCGATGACGAATACACGCTTCCAGTGTGCGTTCACCGCGATGTCGCCAAACACGGATGCGACCATCATAATGCTGTAAACAGAACCTACATTCATCCGAAAAACGGACTTTCTTCCATTCGTGCCCCCAGGTTCGTCGTTGAGTACACCATCGCGGGCACTCCTGTGTGTGATGCAGCATGAATGGTAACTGCAGCCATGATCTCCGAACTGATAGTCCATGCTGCTGCAAACGTCGTCGAAGTGTTCGTGCAGATGGTTGTTGTCTTGCAAACGTCCCCATCTGTTGACTCAGGGATCGAGACGCGGCTGCACGATCCGTTACAGCCATGCGGATAAGATGCCTGTCATCTCGACTGCTAGTGATACGAGGCCGTTGGGATCCAGAACGGCGTTCCGTATTACCCTCCTGAACCCACCGATTCCATATTCTGCTAACAGTCATTGGATCTCGACCAACGCGAGCAGCAATATCGCGATACGAAAACCACAATCGCGATTGGTTACAATCCGACCTTTATCAGAGTCGAAAACGTGATGGTATATATTTCTCCTCCTTACACGAGGCATCACAACAACGTTTCACCAGGCAACGCCGGTCAAGTGCTGTTTGTGTATGAGAAATCGATTGGAAACTTTCCTCATGTCAGCAAGTTGTAGGTGTCGCCACCGGCGCCAACCTTGTGTGAATGCTCTGAAAAGCTAATCATTTGCATATCACAGCACCTTCTTCCTGTCGGTTAAATTTCACGTCTGTTGCACGTCATCTTGGTGGTGTAGCAATTTTAACGGCCTGTAGTGTATTTACTCCAGCTTATATGGCACAGATGTAGAATGACATGTTCATCTGTTGATACCATGTGGAATTACATAGCTCATGCTGCACTTTTCTTGTTTCTTACACCGGATAGGTTCTGTCTGATAGCCTTGCCAAAGCAAAGTCGAAGGGTGCCTATCATCGCGAATCGACCTATCGCGCCAGGCTTTCGTGCTCTATTGCCTTTGGCTAGAGGGCGCCCACGGGCTGCTACTAACAAGGGAACTTCCCCATCGCACCCCCCGCAGATTTAGTTATAAGTTGGCACAGTGGATACGCCTTGAAAAACTGAACACAGATCAATCGAGAAAACAGGAAAAAGTTGTTAGGGACTATGAAAAAAATAAGCAAAATATACAAACTTAGTAGCCCATGCTCAAAATAGGCAACATTAAGGAGAGTACCACCCCAGTTGTGCCGTGGTCCTGTGGTTAGCGTGAGAGACGGTGGAACGAGAGGTTCTTGGTTCCAGTCTTCTCTCCAGTGAAAATTATAATTTTTTTATTTTCAGACAATTATCAAAGTTCAGGCACACACACATAATCAACTTCGCTCTCAAAAATTCCAGGACATTTTCAGATTTGCTAGGACATATGCAGGATTTGACGGTCTCCACACGGAAAAAATTTGAAAACGTTAAAAACATATGTTTCGACAGAGCACAGGGAAAACTGTGCGACTGTGAAACTGTTGCATTAATTTGTTGCAGTTTATGTGACAAACTCTTATGTTTTCATCACTTTTTTGGGTGTGATTATCACATCCACAAGAAAACCTAAATCGGGTAAGGTAGAAGAATCTTTTTACCCATTCGCCAACTGTACAAGTTAGGTTGGTCGACAACATACTCCTGTCATGTGACGCACATGCCGTCACCAGTGTCGTGTAGAATATATCAGACGTGTTTTGCTGTGGAGGAATCTGTTGACCTATGACCTTGCGATCAAATTTTTTCGTTTCCCATTGGCGAGGCACGTCCTTTCGTCTACTAATCGCACGTTTTTGCGGTGCGGTCACAAAACACAGACACTGAACTTTTTACAGTGAACAGAAACGTCAATGAACGAACGAACAGATCATAACTGCGAAAATAAAGAAATTGAACTTTTCAGGCGAGGGTGCCTTTGAACCAAGGACCTCTCGTTCCACAGCTGCTCACGCTAACCACGGGACCATGGCGCTCCTGATCTCACACTGTCCTTCATATTGCCTATCTTGCACAAAGACTACTCAGTTTGTATATTTTGCTTATTTTTTTCGTAGTTCTACACAACTTCTTCGTGTTTTCTTGATTGATCTGTGTTCAGTTTTTGAAGGCCTATCCACTGTGCCAACTTATGACTAAATCTGAGGTGGTGCGATTGGGAGGTTCCCTTGTAAGAGGTGTCTGGATAGATCGCTGTGTCGCTGACAGACTGCAGAGGAGGCAGTTGCTGCCATGTGGGGGCTGTGCTCTCGACGACGGCTATGTGGGCCGCGTGGTGTCGCCCAAGGAGGGGTCTTTTCCATCGCGGCCTTGAGGACTGATGCTGCGGACCGCCGTCTGTGCCAGAGTTCTACTCTACGTTCTGCCACGAGACCGCAAGCTGCAGGTTTACGTCTCTCCATTAACACTAGGAAGTGCTTTAATATGCAGTGCAGCAGCTCTGTTGTGTCTCCAATTACGACAGGTTATACCTGCCAGTGCCTTGCAAGGTGCGATAATTTGGGCAGTGCTTCTTAACTGGGCGGACCTCTGAGAAAAACCGATATCCACTAATTATCATCTTGCTATTTAAATAATTTGATTTGTTTGACAAGGTTCAGGCTCCCATGGTAAAATATGTTTTTAAGCACGTGCTTGCTGTTTATTGTGTTGGTCCTTTGGTGAGACAAGTGGATAAGGACATACGATGTTGCATTCAGTAAATTTAGTCGTTGTGAACAGTGTAAAGCTTTGCTGTGGTTTCTCGACGCTCCACCTTTGATCTTGCGGCCATCCTATGGAGTTGGCCCAACCTGGACTCCGTAAGTGTTTAAAGGGATTGTTTATTTAAGACCGGTAGTGCGGGTCTTGCACCAAAAAATTTTCTACTGCGTATGAATGAAGCAAAGTTGTATTAACATATTCTAGCTCTGTGTTATATCACGTGGAACCAGAAATTTTTTACTTGTCCTTTCTTATATTGTAAAATAGAGTGGTATTGAAGGAAGGGGTGCAGCTAATCCCTATATCTAAGCCCCAGATTGTGAGATTCAACTATTTGTTGCCATGCTATGTTGTGAATGTTAATTTTATTGTGTTCGTGATAATAGTCTTGTGTAGGTTTTAGAACTAGTTAATTTGGGCTACTTGGGCCCGTTCTTATGGAGTGTCACGGGTTTTATCTACTGGTACGAACCTGTTGCAATACCAGAAGGTCACTCAGAACACTTCGTAACAACACTCTCACCCTCCAAATTTCTTATTACATTTGTGCACACATCTTTCCTACTGGCCGGAGTGGCCGAGCCGTTCTAGGAGCTTCAGTTTGGAATCGCGAGACAGCTACGGTCGCAGGTCCGAATCCTGCCTCGGGTATGGATGTGTGTGATGTCCTTAGGTTAGTTAGGTTTAAGTAGTAATTCGAAGTTCTAGGGGACTGATGACCTCAAATATTAAGTCTCATAGTGCTCAGAACCATTTGAACCATTTGAACCACATCTTTCTTCGTAACATACTTCACGTTGATTTAAATGTCACTGAATGTGCCCAGCTAACGCTCGGTTGGATGTTATTATGACTTTGTGCACATTATTTTATGTACTGCTAATCGTTTTTAAGAGTGTTTTGATTTTATTTAAGCCGTGTAATTTTACTCTGAAATGCTTATTGATGTAAATTGGTGAATTTCATCATACCTGAATCTTCGCTTCGGAGTGCTCTCAGTTTAGAAACTGGTAACTGTACCGTTAGGTTTTGGGGCCCTCTTTTAAGTTTTCTAATTTGTGTGGGACCATGTAGTCTTAGTAAATTGAAAAGAAATGCGCATTGACGAATGTTGTTCAAACCCCATTTGCCCAGGCCTTCCTAGTCCTTCCTAGTAGGAGCGTATTGAGCCGTCTCGAGTGTCAGTCCAGTTAAAGTATGATTCAAAATGTGGTGTCACCGCCAGACACCACACTTGCTAGGTGGTAGCTTTTAAATCGGCCGCGGTCCGCTAGTATACGTCGGACCCGCGTGTCGCCACTATCAGTGATAGCAGACCGAGCGCCGCCACACGGCAGGTCTAGAGAGACTTACTAGCACTCGCCCCAGTTGAACGGATGACTTAGCTAGCGATGCAACACTGACGAAGCCTCGTTTATTTGCAGAGAAGATAGTTAGAATAGCCTTCAGCTAAGTCAATGGCTACGACCTAGCAAGGCGCCATAGCAATTGATAGTTATCTTATGAAGCATGTCTCATCAAGAACGATGTATACAAATGATGGATTAAAGTTAAGTATTCCAGCAGCTACGTACTTTTCTTTATAGCATTCATTCCGTATCCTGTTTCAGACCTTACGCCAGCCTGCTTGAGTTTAACGCGTGCATTTCGGCCTTCTCTAGCTATACAACACAAATCTCATTTCTTTGTCAGACATTCTCACTCTTAGAGTGGAGTGTTACATATTCGTAATATGTGCCATTTCATGTTTGTAATTTTACTTGGTCAGTTTTGGGTACGTAAATTTGAGGAACATTTTAACAGAAGCATTCTGGACGTGTATTCTTTTAAACTAGGATTTTTAATTTGATGCAGTATTCTCTGTTAGTTTTGTGCGTTGCAATTATAAGACCTGTACTGTGATGTCACACATTGTGGCATTGTTCACTGCACTGCACGCCACGGACCTTTAGGTGATAGCTTCTTTAGTATACAGTTTTAGGTTACCTAATTTCTTCTACATCTGCATCTATATCTACATCCATACTCCGCAAGTCACCTGACGGTGTGTGACGGAGGGTACTTTGAGTACCTCTATCGGTTCTCCCTTCTATTCCAGTCTCGTATTGTTCGTGGAAAGAAGGATTGTCGGTATGCCTCTGTGTGGGCTCTAAGCTCTCTGATTGTATCCTCATGGTCTCTTCGCGAGATATACGTATGAGGGAGCAACACACTGCTTGACTCCTCGGTGAAGGTATGTTCTCGAAACTTCAACAAAAGCCCGTACCGAGCTACTGAGTGTCTCTCTTGCAGAGTCTTCCACTGGAGTTTATCTATCAGCTCCGTAACGCTTTCGCGATTACTAAATGATCCTGTAACGAAGCGCGCTGCTCTCCGTTGGATCTTCTCTGTCTCTTCTATCAACCCTATGTGGTACGGATCCCACACTGCTGAGCAGTATTCAAGCACTGGGCGAACAAGCGTACTGTAACCTATTTCCTTTGTTTTCGGATTACATTTTCTTAGGATTCTTCCAATGAATCTCAGTCTGGCATCTGCTTTACCGACGATCAACTTCATATGATCATTCCATTTTAAATCACTCCTAATGCGTACTCCCATATAATTTATGGAATTAATGGAATTAACTGCTTCCAGTTGCTGACCTGCTATATTGTAGCTAAATGATAAAGGGTCTTTCTTTCTATGTATTCGCAGCACATTACAGTTGTCTACATTGAGATTCAATTGCCACTCCCTGCATCATGCGTCAATTCGTTGCAGGTCCTCCTGTATTTTAGTAAAATTTCCATTGTTACAACCTCTCGATATACTACAGCATCATGCGCAAAAAGCCTCAGTGAACTTCCGATGTTATCCACAAGGTCAATTATGTATATTGTGAATAGCAACGGTCCTACGACACTCCCCTGAGGCACACCTGAAATCACTCTCACTTCGGAACACTTCTCTCCATTGAGAATGACATTCTGCGTTCTGTTATCTAGGAACTCTTCAATCCAATCACACAATTGGTCTGATAGTCCATATGCTCTTACTTTGTTGATTAAACGACTGTAAAGTAAAAGTTAACAGGAACACAGTTACAAAATTTCATGTGGATTTAGCGACTTACTTCATCAGACAGCATTTACGTAACTATCCTGCTTTCATTGTTCAGGTGAAAGAATGTTAAAATTGCAGTAAGTACACAAACGAAAGTTAAGATAGGAGACCTGTAAACAAAAGAAAAAAACAAAAAACAAAAAACCGGTTACAAGTCTACAACACCTTGTGCTTATTATTATTTCATGGCAAAAGTTCACAGCAGTGGAAGTAACGTCATCTACAATCTCTATGTAAGAGATGATTACCCAGTGGGATTATCATTGAGAATTCCCATCTGAATTATGCCTCGTATTAAGAGAGGCATCGATCAGGGCGTGTCGGAAATCGATACTAACAGGATGGTGGTTTATCATTCTGCGATACTGATCGGGGTCCCACTACTGTCATCCGAAGATGGAACAGATAGATTCAGAAGAGCTTTAATGCCGTACAGGATCCCAACAGTCCCAGGCGACTAGGGAGACGGCAGACATACTGTTCAGTCGGCAGTTGGGTGCCGTGTATCCAGATCACGCACCGTGAACCAGGAAGTGAAGTAATTTGCAGAAAAACACTGATACACTTGGGAACCTCGACGTCGTCTGCAGCACAAGTGAGAGTCAGAATTGCGACCACTGATGCGGCGTGCCATTATGTCGTGGAATAAGTAGGACCGTCTACACTGGGGCACCTAACTATAATGGACGCTGGAGTGGCACCACGTCGTCTTTTCAGAAGAGTCATTATCATAACGGACGTGTCCCTACGTGGCCACAATGCATACAAGTAAGTAGAGCGTCTTCCGTGATGCGCGAGGTCAAGAGTCCTCTTCCCACAGGGTACGGACAACCACAGACGTGCTGGTCGCTCCACGCAACACATATCGTACGGAACAATGAGAGTGAAATTTCAGGTCATCCGATTTGCCTAAATAAAACATTTTATGTTGATGAAGGAAAGCTACATTCGTCTCTGTAGTTAGTTTCTCGTTGAAGCTTCTAATTTTCGCATGAAAATACACTACTGGCCATTAAAATTGCTTCACCAAGAAAAAATGCAGATGATAAACGGGTTTTCATTGAATAAATATATTATACAAGAACTGCCATGTGATTACATTTTCACGCAGTTTGGCTGTATAGATCCAGAGAAATCAGTACCCAGAACAACCACCACTGGCCGTAATAATGGCCTTGATACGCCTGGGCATTGAGTCAAACAGAGCTTGGATGGCGTGAACAGGTACAGCTGCCCATGCAGCTTCAACACGAAACCGCAGTTCGTTAGTGACTGGCGTATTGTGACGAGCCAGCTGCTTGGCCACCATTGACCAGACTTTTTCAATTGGTGAGAGATCTGGAGAATGTGCTGGCAGGGCAGCAGTCGTACATTTTCTGTATCCAAAAAGGTCCGTACAGGACCTGCAACATGCGGTCGTGCATTATCCTGCTAAAATGTAGGGTTTCGCAGGGATCGAATGAAGGGTAGAGCCACGCGTCGTAACACATCTGAAATGTAATGTCCACTGTTCAAAGTGCCATCAGTGCGAACAAGAGATGACCGAGACGTGTAACCAATGGCACCCCATACCATCACGCCGGTTGATACGCCAGTATGGCGATGACGAATACACGCTTCCAATGTGCGTTCACCGCGATGTCGCCAAACACGTTGCGACCATCATGGTGCTGTAAACGGTACCTGGATTCATCCGAAAAGATGACGTTTTGCCATTCGTGCACCCAGGTTCGTCCTTGAGTACACCATCGCAGGCGCTCCTGTCTGTGATGCAGCGTCAAGGGTAAACACTGCTATGGTCTCCGATCTGATAGTCCATGCTGCTGAAAACGCTGTCGAACAGTTCGTGCAGATGGTTGTTGTCTTGCAAACGTCCCCATCTGTTGACGCAGGGATCGAGACGTGGCTGCAGGATCCGTTACACCATGTGGATAAAATGCCTGTTATCTCGACTGCTGGTGATACGAGGCCGTTGGGATCCAGCACGTCGTTCCATATTATCCTCCGGAACCCCCTGATTCCACATTCTGCTAACAGTCATTGTATCTCGACCAACGCGAGCAGCAATGTCGGGATAAGATAAACCGCAATCGCGATAGGCTACAATCCGACCATTATGAAAGTCGGAAACGTGATGGAACGTATTTCTCCTCCTTACACGAGGGATCGCAACAACGTTTCACCAGGCAGAGATGCAAAGGTAAGCAAATTTATATGGCTCTGAACAATATGGGACTTAACTTCTCTGGTCATCAGTCCCCTAGAGCTTAGTACTACTTAAACTTAACTAACTTAAGGACATCACACACATCCATGCCCGAAGCAGGATTCGAACCTGCGACCGTAGCAGTCGCGCGGTTCCAGACTGTAGCGCCTAGCACGACCGCTACGGTCGCAGGTTCGAATCCTGCCTCGCGCATGGATATGTGTGATGTCCTTAGGTTAGTTAGGTTTAAGTAGTTCTAAGTTCTAGGGGACTTATGACCACAGCAGTTGAGTCCCATAGTGCTCAGAGCCATTTGAACCATTTGTTGCGCCTAGAACCACTCGGCCACTCCGGCCGGCAAGCAAATTTATAATATTGAACTGTCTCCACTGGCAGCAGCAGTGGCTGGAACCCAGACTGGCATGGCGTGAAACTGTGTGTCGGATCCGGCCTCGAACTTGCCTTTCACGGCAAGGCAAAGGTTCCGAGTTCGAGTCTCGGTCGGGCACACAGTTTAAATCTGCCAGGAAGTTTTATATCAGCGCACACTCCCTCAGAGTGAAAATCTTCTTTCGGGAAACATCCCCCAGACTGTGTCAAAGCCATGTCTCCGCAATATCCTTTCTTCCAGTCGTGCTAGTTCTACAAGTTTCGCGGGAGAGCTTCTGTGAAGTTTGGAAGGTAGGTGACGAGGTAATGGCGGAAGTAAGACTGTGAGGACGGGGCGTAAGTCGTGCTTGGGTAGCTCAGCTGCTAGAGCACTTGCCCGTAGAAGCAAAGGTCCCGAGTTCTAGTCTCGGGGCCGGCCGGAGTGGCCAAGTTGTTCTAGGCGCTTCAGTCTGCAACCACGCGACCGCTACGGTCACAGGTTCGAATCCTGCCTCGGGCATGGATGTGTGTGATGTTCTTAGGTTAGATAGGTTGAAGTAGTTCTAGGGTACTGATGAACTCAGAAGTGAAGTCCCATAGTGCTCTAGTCTCGTCCGGCACACAGTTTTAATCTGCCAAGAAGTTTCGTATCAGCGCACACTCCGCTGCAGGGTGAAAATTTAATACCGGCAGCATAGTTGATTTAAAAACAACTCTGGCGCCCTGACTCTTTTACAGTAAAACGAACGTCTCGATTACGACAGGTTATCAGATGTATAGAAAATTTTATTCATTACCTTCTAAATGTTTTTTGTATTTCTTAAATAGCAGTTTAACTGATTGTGAGCTCAATAGTTCACTGATCGCACTACCACGAAAAGTGTTTAACACTGTTTAATATTGTCTACATGATACGTTGAATACTGACATGTTGTAGTATAGTCTGAGAACTATCACACGAGATAATTGAAGACCTGTGATCATTAGCTCGCAGAGAGTAGCAAGGACAGTGAAAGCAGTACAATGCCCCTTAACAAACTACGAAGGACGTTTTTAGGGCATAAATCTCAATATTTAAAACAATCCTATTCAAAGTATCTGTTGAGGTTATAGCAAGAGTTTATCAAATTTATTAGCAAATGATGTACCTGAAGTCTGCACTAGGTGTGTTGTGTATGTAGGCATATGTTATAACTGGTATTTACTTACCAAATCCCTTACTTCGTTTCTCATTTACAGCTCCTCAAGTTTTCTCATTATTATTTTTCAGATAATTTGTCACGATACTGAATATCAGTAGATAAGGCAAATGATCTGTAAGGATGTGAGTAATTAAATATATACTACGATGTTACAATATGGCTGTGCCTTCAAAATGATAACAAAAGGATATCTGCTCGTTACCGAAAGCAAGGTTGTATCCCATTACAAGAGTAAAATTATATGTAATCTCCATGTTTAAACTACACTAATTTGGTGGTGAATAATATTCATTAAAATTAAACATTCCTGTTGCAGTGGTCCAAAGATATAATAATTTATCCACATTCACAGTTCATTGAGTTTATATATTAATATTCTAGTACTTTGTTATAATTAAGTTAATTTAACCTCCTCTTTATTTTGAATAGTTTCACACTAATAATTTTCTGTTATTCTAAGTTCATTTAAAACGTCAATCGTCTTAACACAGAGCTTAACTGAAAGAATGGAATTCTTCTCATGTCAGCTTCTACAGAAAACTCTCTATGTGCCAGTGTTCCATTTAACAATTTTCGGGTATAGCTAGAAAATTGTTTCATTTTGTTTTATGTTGACATGTACGAGATATTTTGCAAGACACATGCTACTAAATCAGCAAGAACGAAAGATATTTTTGCTCGCTGTATAACAGAAACAGCTAATCTAATTTCACCTACCTCTGTTTGAATGAGCTGTTCAACGAGGTACTCCATACCTCCCCGGAACTGAAAGGATCTTGACGTGGCTGTGGTTCATGTAAAAGCTTTTAAGGTGTCGACTGTGTGTAAACTTCACACGTACATAGGGCTCTGATCTTTGAAGTACTATCTGTAAAAAAAATCTCAGAACGATCCATAACAAAGTAATATGACTTGTATCTGCTCCCTGCCATGTAAATACATCCACAATCTTACGCAGGGAGCCGAGTGTTGGTAGACATGTCAAATTTCAATTACTTACGCGGTGTGCAGGAGGCACGCATTTACTGCCGACCAATAGACAGTCATTGAAGGGATACGTAAAAGATCTGAAATTACTTACTGTAATTCACACATTCACATTCGTTCTTTGCTGGTGACATCAGCTGTTTCCACAATCGTTTATGATGAGTGTGTTCTTCTTTTTCGAACCATTTAAGGTCACTTCTTACTGCTGTAATATTGAGTTGACCGTAAGATACAATCTTTAATACACAGAAAAAACACACATCATGCAAATCCGAGTTCGTGAGATGAATCAATGCTAAAAGAAACTTATTATTTCACTTACTGAGATACAGTAGCAATAGTAGCCGGCCGGAGTGGCCGTGCGGTTCTGGGCGCCACTGTCTGGAGCCGAGTGACCGCTACGGTCGCAGGTACGAATCCTGCCTCGGGCATGGATGTGTGTGATGTCCTTAGGTTAGTTAGGTTTAATTAGTTCCAAGTTCTAGACGACTGATGACCTCAGAAGTTCAGTCCCATAGTGCTCAGAGCCAGCCATAGCAAGAGTAAATAAGGTTCATGATCTCTGTTCGTGTTGCCAACTTCCAATTGCCCTGAAGAAGATAATGCGTCTATCACGTTAACAATTATCCTTAAATTCCCACCACTGCTAATTTAAATGCGAAGCCTTTGTTTCTTTTGTGATGTATTCGATTAACATACGTTCTTTTTCGCTTATTGATTCCTCTTATTCGTACAAGAGTACTACCTCATTGTGGATGTCATTATTAACAGTCCTAAAGTTATGTACTCTTGCTTATTAGCTTATTTTGTGAGGTTTGGCAAGATGAATACTGTATATACCTACACATGTTTCGTATTATACTGGAATCTATGCATGAGCATGTGTATTGATGGATGTGAACTTCACATGCAACGCAAAGCAATTGCCACTGAAGTTGCAATTTCGTAAATGTTCTTGAACTGAGTAAGTTGCCTTCACCTCGTAAGCAGTTGGCATAAGCCAACCCATTCCCTTCTTTAACTTCGGGTTCAGAATCTGTCTCAGGACTTCCTGCCTATATCCTAGAATTGGTTTGTGATTTTTCCTTTGTCGAAATCCTGACGAGGGTCGTTAATGCAAAGATAGCAAGAACACATACTAAGTGTTCATTGATATTTATTATTCGGTGCACGTCTGTATATACTAATTCGTGTTAATCCTGGTACTGGTTCTGCAAGTGTATTCCCAAAACCTCGTATTTTGTGACCAATTTTCGTAGAGACAGAGAAAATTGAGCTGTAACAGGATCTGCAGTTAGTGGTCCCAGTGCCAAAGGGTACGTAGTTTCAAATGCAACGTGCTTCTCACTTTTACACAATTCAACTTGTCATTCCTTTAATTTAATTTTACTTCATTTAGTTTCTCGTCCTGCCCTGTCAGAGTGCCATGTAGTGCCCGTTATCGTTCCAAAAAATCGTAACTTGGAAACTATTACAGATAGAGTGACGTCGTTTCCTGTAAACCGTTTCTCAGTATTCAAACATTCCTACTGTTATGTTTGAATTTCAGTGTGTACCATCGTTAATCGCTCGTCAAATATCTAGACTACATTCGTTCTGCCCTTGTGCGGGTCACCATTGCAGTTCCAACAGTTCTGATTTCTGCGCTGATTCGTGCACTAACGGTAGCTGTTCCACTGACTGGCTGCTGTGTATTCGTGATCCTTGGCGTAACTCCAGAAAAAGACGTAACAGCGGGAGAGTGTAGAATTATGTTATGCTGCCATGACGACACGCCTAGCTCTCAGGAAATGTACCATTCACATCCAGCACATTCAAATTTCTATATGGGGTACACGATAATGTTGGGAGATGATGGAGAGCTGCAGATCTTCGATCTGTGTTAGCTGGTACTGTTCAAGCACGTCCAGATAATATTTTCTGTTGTAAATATCTATATGAAAAAAAAAATTACAAGAAAGGGCAGTGGAAAAAATGAGGGCTGCTAAACGTTTTTGGAGAATCCATAATTGTCTGGGTCTTATGTTTTCCAAGTTATGATTTTTTGATAGGGTAGGTGACTTTATGGGTACCCGCTATATTATTCTCTCCGGTTTTACATACTCTGGACGCCAAGGATTGTAAAATGATTCGGCTAGATCTAACACAAACAACTGTGGAAGTATTTTACGTACTGCAGTCCTCATTCCTTAGAAACAAGCACCAGAGAAACCTTGTCTCAAGCAGTAAAGCGCAATAGGCATAATTTATTCAAAATCGTAATCATTGGGTCCACAGTCCACTGACGCAAATACACTCACTGCGACGTTTTTGTATCATTTCATATTGTACATCGTTAATACAAATGACCACAATATCTTCGTCTATTAGAAGTGGATGCTCTTGGAAGCTTACATCCTGTGGCTTCAAGAAAAATTTGTGGGGGCGACCTATCTCTTGCACCTTGTTTGTTCGTTGTAACCTAGAAGCAGATAACGTGTCTTATTCTGTGAAGTATCGCACGGAATACAATTCTGTTTGCGATGTTAATAGCCCGTACGATTTTTCCTGCTTGAATGACTTACGACATTCTGAAGACATATATTAGCTGGCATGTAACTGATTTTGCAGCTGCGATCTTCAGCCCAAACTACTTTGACACTTGCTGGAAACACACTTCCTAATTCGGTACCTTTTGCGGTTTTGTGAAGTGTATTTCGTAACATTAAGAGACTTAACATTCCGAACGATAAACTGCGGAAAATGTGGTTTAATATCAACTCAGTGTTTTACAGGTATCGATAACGTGTGCATTTTCTTCCTGCTGCGTCTAATGATCTAATTCGTGGAAAAAGTCAAAGTTTAATCTGGTATAATTAGATCGACTCACCTGTTTCAGTGCAGAGCCGACTGTAAGATCGGTCGGTGAATATTTTTTTTATTTTGTCCATAATGGTATTGAGAATATGCCTGCTACCATGGTAAAATCACATATGGAAGCTTGGTTTCTATCTGCAACTGAGGCTGACTTGTTACATGCTCAATTATCACAGTTGGTGACAGGGCTGCACAACGTTAAAAATTCTTAAATTCTTAAACCTAAGGAAGCCACACTTTTTTGAGAATCGTTTTTCCCGCCGTAACTAAGCAGCGGGGATTTATTGTACAACTTTCACGTTGTTTTCTTGTAACATAACAGAATAGTCTCGATTTTTTTCGTTTAAAAAAGTTCTATAAAAGGTCCTTACATTTTAGTTGTTTGAGGAAACGTTTCTCTCTCTACATTACTGCTTAGGGGCCTGTATTATTAATAAGGCTCATGCTGAACACGATCCTGGCTAAAGACAGGGTTGGACACGCATGTTTACGTCTAACGTCACATCAACTAACGGTTTTATTGGTTATGCCAAACAACAAGATGATGCAATAACGGGAGCATTGTGTATTTCGTCATTATGATACTATTTTGTAGATAAATATGAAGGGAAGGGTCAGTAAAAGTTGTGTGACGCAGGCGAAGCTGAAAATGAATTCAAAACATCTATAACCGAATATAACAAAAACAGTGAAAATTTTGTTTGCAATTTGTATGTACTAGGAACTGGCAGAAAACGATATATCGATTCTGTGACATAACAGCTCGACAGTTTACCAGTAACTACAAAAGGGGACAGATAAATACCCTTACAGTGGAGAAAATGCTGTGAAAATATACATAACTTCCAATAACGGTATTACTACACGTTCTTACGATGCATTTACACAGTATAAGAGCACAAAAAGAGAAAATATTTTTGCTAATTCTTAGTCAAGAGACACATGGCAAAAACTAACTCATTACATAAAACACGTGAAAGTAAAAATCGTTTACGTTAAAGTTCGAGACCATTGAAATTACAGTTAGTAAACTCTTTATCCTATCGATCACGTTACAGACAATTTTATCAAATGTACTGAGTTCAATTAGGGAATGGCTATCGACCATATGAATTAGAGGAAGTGGGAAGCGTTTATGGACGTCATACCCCGTGAACGCTGTCGCATGTTTTCTGCACTGTTTGTCATTATTGCAGCACGTCTGCCCATATCAGTATCAATGTCATGATCGTCGTGCTATATACACGAAAGGAAAGGAATCATAGTTAAAACGTACAATACAACAAAGAAATTACCACAAATATCCGATGGTGAGTTTGTTAATATATTAGCGCAGGTTTATTTAATGATTTTTCAGTATCTGCATCAATTACCAGTGTTAAGTATATCTGCAAAGCGATAAGTGAATTGTAGGCGGCTTTTCCCCGTACTGCTGTTTCGATGGAAATGTCCACAACCACTGTGTTTAAAACATTACTCTGAAGCCAGAAATATTTTGTGTATCAAGTTTTTGTCTTAAATCTTACTATCCTCAGAAGCTTCATTTAGAAGAATAACAGAATTTCTTCCTCACTACACCGTACATCACAAATTATTATACTTCAGTCTTTTCACGCTTTCTATAGACTAATGGGATATATTTTCAGCACAGCACCAGTTGTATAACCACTACCTTTAACTTATCTTAATATCAATGGAATTAATTCAACTTGCTTTTATATTTCTAAATCCGTTAGGTAGGTATGTTCATTTTAGCATACCAATGTGAAGTCTTCATCCATGGGAAACTCACGAGCTGTGACGTCTACTCATACAAAGCAGGTAGAGGAAAATTATGATGGATGTTTAGGAATGTTTCGTGACCTAATAAACGATTTCGGCTCTCAATATTTAGGGGATGTTTGTTAGAAACCATCCCTTTTAAGATGGTTTCCTCTAAGTTTCAGTCCACTATTTATTGGTAGCGGAGCAGCGGTGTTGGAACACTACCGTCACACCGAGGAAGAATCAAACTTTCCTCTTGAGAGGCGACATACGTGCACCTTCAATTTCAATCTGCAGCCTCTCCCGTTAAAATTTCGCTCGTAAATCTTAATTATATAAATACATACAGCTGATTGTAGCAGTGCTGTTCGGATAGTGGAATGCTACTCTTTCCTGTATTGTATTTATATGCATCACTAAACACGAATGCCATCAACATCTGTAACGAGGAGTGATTACATACATAGAACAGAAGCTTGTCCCCTTTGTAAGCTCCTACTACAGTCTTGTTACTCGTTCCTCGAGGTTGATGATTAAACAGTTAATGTATTCTATGTCGGACACAGAGGCGTAACGATTGCGATACGGGCCCAGCTAAAATAACAATATCCGCTATCTCTAAAATAAGATATGAAACCTGTCATTAACTAACATAACTTTAATTATGGCAGATACAAGGGGAATTTAATGCGAAGTGTTGTATAATCCCGTATGTTATAAAGAACGGGCTATTCGAAGGATTAAAGAAATTTATTAACAGCGTTAAATGTTATTAAAAATTAAATACATTATATTGATTGACACTCATGAATGAACATACGCCTGTGCTTCTTTCTATCGTTTTATGTACTTATGAAAGCCTACTGTACCCATCTTGACCTCTATTGAAATTGGACCATGTGGCGCGTTTTAAGCGATGCGACGGTATTGATGGTCTTACTGTGGTAGCTGACTTCACTAAGTTTGTGTTTCGTCATATAATTCCGCAGATAGTTTTTTATACATCTGAGCTTAGAAAATCATCTTTCAGCTGAATAAACAGGAACACGAATAGCTAAAAACTGGTAAAATCCAATAATAAATCTGGAACGCTGGCACATACCATTGATTATATATTACCAGTAGTTCTTTTTAGTCAGCTATAGAGGTTAATGATACTATTTTTTTATTTTTCAGAAAGTTTTTGAAACCGATTACCTGGGAATTCACTGGCTAAATCCTCCTCATATACATTTAGAAGAATTGCTTCATTGCGGATCTCTTTATTGGAAGATGAATTAAGAAAATTAGGAAAATAACTTTTAGAAAATGGTTAACATTGTGCATACCCTCAAATATGCTCTTTTTCTGGGCTGGTGTTATGTCCAAATAGCCATTAAAAACAGTGACTGTGAAATACATATTTCGATCCACTAGCCACTCGTCCTGACTATTCACCAAAATGTTTTTCTTTTCCACTCTGATAATGATTTATTTTTAAATTGTTCTGAGGAGCCCTATTTCTTTGCCAAAGACGAAAATGACTACAGTACTCCTTCAAAAATGTTTCGATAAATAATCAGCTGCATTCTGAACAAGAAAACTCGCTTTATCGAGGCCTACATTTTCCGACTGCAAAATCTGAGACGCCAAAATAGTACGTTCTGGAATCGTCGATTGCAGCACTGTCTGTAAAATGAATTGAAATTTCTGAAATTGAGTTTTCAAGACAAACGGTTGTTTCCTCTCTTCCGTGTTCATATTATCAATATTATTTTTGAGAGAGTGAAGGGCTTTAGCAGACTGGTATATCCAAGATCAACGTACTGAGAAAAGCTTTTTTAATGTAGAAGAAGACACTAAAGGTTTCCATCTTTTAATACTGTGACTGAGGAAAATATACGTTTCTACTGTACCACTGAAGCACCTGAAATCTTGAACTCCACATGCAGCTTCGTTATGCGCTAGATTTACAGTTTGCGCTGCACAATGCACGTATTTTACAGGTCATTGCCTCTGTGCAGTTCGAACATATCTATATATATCTGACATATTGGCACAAGCATCATAGGCTTCACCGTGGCATTTAGTTAACACGAGTCCCCTTTTCGTGTATTGCACTTAATATTGCCTTTTCTATTCCTAATGCGTTTTGATTATTTTATTTCACAAAAACCTAAAAGCTTTCATTTATTTTTACGTCGCGAGGCTTTCCAGTGACATCATGTGAAACTATAACGTACCTGAAACATTAGTTAGTTAATTTCCTTTTGTACTGTGTTGCATCTGTAATAATAGAAAAGAATTGGACAACTTTAATGTCGTTAATAATATCTTTTTGAACTGCACGGGATAGGAGATATATTAACTCATCCTGAATTTCAGGGCTAAGGAACTTTTTGTAGATTTTGGTTCGTTTATTAAATCACGTAGAACCGGATCATAATTTGCGAAAAGTCCCATAATTACTAAGACGTTTCCACTGTTCGATTGTCCAGTTTCCGTTGTAAGTCCCCGAAAAGCTGTGTTGTTGGATGCCAGTGTAAGGTCACATTCACAGTACGCTCATCGATCTGTTTCCATATATTCTCACTTTTATTTACTTCCGAATCCATATCAGCGTCTTAGTATGAAAGTAAACGCATGCTTTGAAATGTGCATTGCTAGTTTCATGCAGCAATGTACTTTTGGTTCGCCGTCTTCAGTCTCGAAGATCTCCCCTAAAACCTGAATACTGTTTCTGTCCTTCGAAGAACCAACCCGATTTACAGTAAACAGTCATTTTTAGATAAATAACTAAACCATTCTCTCCAAATTTATTGTCCTGTCTACGAGAAATTTTCGTAGCGTTTACTATAGAAGCACCTATTTTTCTGGTTGGTAGCTTTGGGGAATGGGACCTCTGGCTGAAAAAGATTTTCTCTAACAAAGAACTTCTTAGTTCTATCATCTATACCTAACTAATAATCTGCACAATCATTTACGTACTCTACGATATTAACGGGTCTAGTTATACTTATGGTGATTTTGTTACAATCTTGATTGTCGCTTTCACAATTGCTGTTATGACTTTTCACTTCAGAAGCGTATTCACTTGTGAGGCTGCAAATTTTGTAAGCGCTGAGCTAACACTACCACTAGGAGCAAAAAAAGAATTGGCCAGGCACGAGCGGGACTCGGGCACGGGGGGTTCCGTACAAACTTAATTATGAAATTAGTATTAATATAACACCTTCAGCTGCTGACAGGTGTTGTTATATACCAACTGGGACAGGTAAATATGTGTGACCCGACTGGGACTCGAACCCGGGATCTCGTGCTTACATGACAGACGGTCTATCCATCTGAGCCACCGAGGGCAAAGAGGATAGCGCGACTGCAGGGACTATTTCTCGCACACCTTCCGTGAGACCCACATTCTCACCTTGTATGTCCACACACTACATTCGTACTGTCCCATCGCAACACACTCATTACTCGTGGAAGACATTCTTACCAAGTCCTGTAAGAGTTCTACATCTACATGATTATTCAGAAATTCACATTTATGTGCTTGGCAGAGGGTTCATCGAACCACAATCATACTATCTCCCTACCATTCCACTCCCGAACAGCGCGCGGGAAAAACCAACACCTAAACCTTTCTGTTCGAGCTCTGATTTATCTTAATTTATTTTGATGATCATTCCTACGTATGTAGGTTGGGCTCAAATAAATATTTTCGCATTCGGAAGAGAAAGTTGCTGACTGAAATTTCGTAAATAGATCTCGCCGCGACGATAAACGTCTTTGCTTTAATGACTTCCATCCCAACTCGCGTATCATATCTGCCACACTCTCTCCCCTATTACGTAATAATACAAAACGAGCTGCCCTTTCTTGCAGTTCGGGGAATATGTGTGCATCCGCACTGAAGAAGAAGGTCATGGCCGGTATTGCCAGAACTATATACATGTATGGACACGTCCGAAAGAACAGACACCATATCCATATATGTACAAACTTAATTATGTACACCGAGGTGACAAAAGTTTTGGGATAACGATATGCACATACATAGATTGCGTCAGTATACCGCAGCAAGGTATAAAAGGGTAGCAGAGTGGCGGAGCTGTGATTTATACTCAGGTGTGATTCGTGCGAAAAGGTTTCCGACGTGATTATGGCTGCACGGCGGGAATATTGCAACATCCACAGTGTCAAGAGAATGTCGCGAATATCACATTTCAAGCATTACCTCTCACCACAGACAGCGAAGTGGCCTACGGCCTTCACTTAACGTCCGAGAGCAGCGGCGTTTGCGTGGATAAATGTGAAACGTGTCTTACAGAAGGCAAGCGACCATTACTATAATACTGAGTAGTTCTTCATACAGGCTGAGTGGGTCGCAAGGGTAAAAGTAAAACATTGGGCAAGGACAAATCTGCGAATGTTTGCTTCACATGTAACTTGAAACGCCTTATCTATGCGCAGTAATCGCTCCTGGATATCGGATGATGGTTAAATTTCGAAACGTGTTCTATGGTTAATTAAGTCTCTCCTTGCCTGATGTCCGACTTTTACCACTACGGCCCAGTCATCCTGAACGCAGAACTACTGCTTGTTTTATTTTCATGTTTGACGTCGGACGACAAATGACAAAAGGAATCTTTTTTCATCTGATTTCATTAAAATTTTCGGATTTTTTCTTTTAGTGGTACTGTAAAACATTACCCATAGCCGAATTTAATGATTCTAGGTTAACGGGGATTTGTTCAAAAGTGTGTGAATTCCTAAGGGACCAAACTGCTTAGGTCATCGGTCCCTAGATTTACACACCACTTAAAATAACTTATACCAAGAACAACACACACACCCATGCCCGAGAGAAGACTAGAGCCTCCGGCGTGAGGGACCGCGCAGTCCGTGACATGACGCCTGAAACGGGAAGTACCTACAGATTTTGATGAGTGAGTTTTCATGAACCAAAATATGTGACATAAATGGCAATCTGTTGACTGCATTGACTTAGAAGCTACTGTGTTTTACGCCGCAAAAGAATCGTAGGCCAACGTCCTTGCCGCAGTGGTAACGTCTGTTCCCGTCGGATGACCGACGTGAAGCGCTGTCGGGTTGGGCTAGCACTTGGATGGGTGGCCATCCGGTCTGCCGAGCGTTGTTAACAAGCGGGCGGCACTCAGCCCTTGCGAGGCAAAACTGAGGAGCTACTTGATTGAGAAGTAGCGGCTCCGGTCTCGTAAACTGACATACGGGCGGAAGAGCGGTGTGCTGGCCGCATGCTCCTCCATATCCGCATCCAGTGACGCCTGTGCTGTCAGGATGACAAGGCGGCCGGTCGGTACCGTTGGGCCTTCTTGGCCTATTCGGGTGGCGTTTAGTTTTAACCAACAGTAGGCTCTACTATGTGACATAGCTTTCATCTTAATAAGTGTTTTTTTTTTTTGTCATCAGTCTACTGACTGGTTTGATGCGGCCCGCCACGAATTCCTTTCCTGTGCTAACCTCTTCATCTCAGAGTAGCACTTGCAACCTACGTCCTCAATTATTTGCTTGACGTATTCCAATCTCTGTCTTCCTCTACAGTTTTTGCCCTCTACAGCTCCCTCTAGTACCATGGAAGTCATTCCCTCATGTCTTAGCAGATGTCCTATCATCCTGTCCCTTCACCTTATCAGTGTTTTCCACATATTCCTTTCATCTCCGATTCTGCGTAGAACCTCCTCATTCCTTACCTTATCAGTCCACCTAATATTCAACATTCGTCTATAGCACCACATCTCAAACGCTTCGATTCTGTTCTGTTCCGGTTTTCCCACAGTCCATGTTTCACTACCATACAATGTTGTACTCCAGACGTACATCCTCAGAAATTTCTTCCTCAAATTAAGGCCGGTATTTGATATTAGTAGACTTCTCTTGGCCAGAAATGCCTTTTTTACCATAGTGAGTCTGCTTCTGATGTCCTCCTTGCTCCGTACGTCATTGGTTATTTTACTGAATAGGTAGCAGAATTCCTTAACTTCATTGACTTCGTGACCATCAATCCTGATGTTAAGTTTCTAGCTGTTCTCATTTCTACTACTTCTCATTACCTACGTCTTTCTCCGATTTACTCTCAAACCATACTGTGTACTCATTAGACTGTTCATTCCGTTCAGCAGATCATTTAATTCTTCTTCACTTTCACTCAGGATAGCAATGTCATCAACGAATCGTATCATTGATATCCTTTCACCTTGTATTTTAATTCCACTCCTGAGCCTTTCTTTTATTTCCATCATTGCTTCCTCGATGTACAGATTGAAGAATAGGGGCGAAAGACTACAGCCTTGTCTTACACCCTTCTTAATACGAGCACTTCGTTCTTGATCGTCCACTCTTATTATTCCCTCTTGGTTGTACATATTGTATATGACCCATCTCTCCCTATAGCTCACCCCTACTTTTTTCAGAATCTCGAACAGCTTCCACCATTTTATATTGTCGAACGCTTTTTCCAGGTCGACAAATCCTATGAAAGTGTCTTAATTTTTCTTTATCCTTGCTGCCATTATTAGCCGTAACGTCAGAATTGCCTCTCTCGTCCCTTTACTTTTCCTAAAGCCAAACTGATTCTCAATTTTCTTTTCTATTCTTCTGTATATTATTTTTGTAAGCAGCTTCGATGCATGAGCTGTTAAGCTGATTGTGCGATAATTCTCGCGCTTGTCAGCCCTTGCCGTCTTCGGAATTGTATGGATGACGCTTTTCCGAAAGTCAGATGGTATATCGCCAGACTCATATATTGTACACACCAACGTGAATAGTCGTTTTGTTGCCACTTCCCCCAATGATTTTAGAAATTCTGATGGAATGTTATCTATCCCTTCTGCCTTATTTGACCGTAAGTCCTCCAAAGCTCTTTTAAATTCCGATTCTAATACTGGATCCCCTATCTCTTCTAAATCGACTCCTGTTTCTTCTTCTATCACATCAGATAAATCTTCACCCTCATAGAGGATTTCAATGAATTCTTTCCACCTAACTGCTCTCTCCTCTGCATTTAACAGTGGAATTCCTGTTGTACTCTTAATGTTACCACCGTTGTTTTTAATGTCACCAAAGGTTGTTTTGACTTTCCTGTACGCTGAGTCTGTCCTTCCGACAATCATATCTTTTTCCATGTCTTCACATTTTTCCTGCAGCCATTTCGACTTAACTTCCCTGCACTTACTATTTGTTTCATTCCTCAGCGACTTGTATTTCTGTATTCCTGATTTTCCCGGAACATGTTTGTACTTCCTCCTTTCGTCAATCAACTGAAGTATTTCTTCTGTTAGCCGTGGTTTCTTCGCAGCTACCTTCTTTGTACCTATGTTTTCCTTCCCAACTTCTGTGATGCCCCTTTTTAGAGACGTCCATTCCTCGTCAACTGTACTGCCTACTGCGCTATTCCTTATTGCTGTATCTACAGCGTTAGAGAACTTCAAACGTATCTCGTCACTCCTTAGTACATCCGTATCCCACTTCTTTGCGTATTGATTCTTCCTGACTAATGTCTTGAACTTCAGCCTACTCTTCATCACTACTATACTGTGATCTGAGTCTATATCTGCTCCTGGGTACGCCTTACAATCCAGTATCTGATTTCGGAATCTCTGTCTGACCATGATGTAATCTAATTGAAATCTTCCCGTATCTCCCGGCCTTTTCCAAGTATACCTCCTCCTCTTGTGATTCTTGAACAGGGTATTCGCTATTACTAGCTGAAACTTGTTACAGAACTCAATTAGTCTTTCTCCTCTTTCATTCCTTGTCCCAAGCCCATATTCTCCTGTAACCTTTTCTTCTAAATCTTCCCCTACAACTGCATTCCAGTCGCCCATAACTATTAGATTTTCGTCCCCCTTTACATACTGCATTACCCTTTCAATATCCTCACATACTTTCTCTATCTGTTCATCTTCAGCTTGTGACGTCGGCATGTATACCTGAACTATCGTTGTCGGTGTTGGTCTGCTGTCGATTCTGATTAGAACAACCCGGTCTCTGAACTGTTCACAGTAACACACCCTCTGCCCTACCTTCCTATTCATAACGAATCCTACACCTGTTATACCATTTTCTGCTGCTGTTGATATTACCCGATACTCATCTGACCAGAAATCCTTGTCTTCCTTCCACTTCACTTCACTCCACTTCACATCACTGACCCCTACTATATCTAGATTGAGCCTTTGCATTTCCCTTTTCAGATTTTCTAGTTTCCCGACCACGTTCAAGCTTCTGACATTCCACGCCCCGACTCGTAGATCGTTATCCTTTCGTTGATTATTCAATAAGTGTAGCCCTTCCTATTAGAGAGGGTTCTTAACAGATGGACGAACAGAGGGAAAATTGAAATGACGAAAAAATTTTCTCGTGTTCTACGTTTAAAAAATATGGTTTTCGGATCTTTTCCTTTTCTTCCACAGTCAGACCTTATTTTTTGACAAATTTCAAGATTCTGGAACAGCCGGCCGCGGTGGCCGTGCGGTTATAGGCGCTTTAGTCCGGAACCGCGGGGCTGCTACGGTCGCAGGTTCGAATCCTGCCCCTGCATGGATGTGTGTGATGTCCTTAGGTTAGTCAGGTTTAAGTAGTTCTAAGTTCTAGGGGACTGATGACCTAAGATGTTAAGTCCCATAGTGCTCAGAGCCATTTGAACCATTCTAGAACAACGGCAAATAACCTGTAGGTTTTGATGAGTGAGTTTGCGAGTATCAAAATACGTGACATAAACGTTCGTATGGCCTGACTGCATTGACTTACTTATTTGAAGCATTCGTTTTTTACAGTGCCAGGGTAACATAGACATCAATAATTGACGTAAATTTCTACTTGTATTCTTTCTGAGAAACAGGGTACAGACAGATACATAGACAGACGGAAAACAAGACGATCCTATACGTGTCACGTTTTAACCAACTGAGTCACGGAATCCAAAAAATTACTTATGTTCACTACTTTGTGTGTTTTACTAATTCCCGCATTTTCTTTCTTTTTTGTGTTCTACTTAAATTTTTGTACGCAGCTGTAAAAGTTTTAATTTTTCTATAAATGTACACAGAGATAAACTAAGAAACATTAAACTTTAAACTGTTCAAGTCAACGTTGAAAAATATCACACTGCTTAACGGTACACCCATTATTCACCTCCGGCGAAGAGACTTGGCTGTTGACTGGTCGATTCTACACCACATCTTCTTATTGGATTAGTGACACTGCTGTCGAATAAAGGAGTGCCAGAGTTGAACGTTAGAAAAAAGTGCACGATATCTCTCGCACACTACACACCAAGGAAGAATAATTTTCTATCTAAAATTTGTTATTTTGGACACATTTTCATTGTTGACATTGTTTTGTAATAAGTAATATGCTTCGCTCTTTCGTGACAAGCGAGGAATATGCTGTAAACCAAGTGTTACTGACACACTCTTACTGCTGTGTCAATCTCAACTCAGTGTTGATCGATTTTTATGAAAGTATACATATTTCTGTATTTATATCTGTATTTATTTTAATTTTTTATATTCAGTTCCATTCTTAATAATGTTAAGAATAAAATTTTATTTACTGTCCTACTGGGCTCTCCTGCACTGCAGGCTCTCAAGTTACGCACCTGTCGGAAAGGAACTTTGACGGATTAGGCAACAGGAATTAGTCGCAGTTGGGTATATTTTCCCAGGTAACACGTTGTCTAGTAAATTACTTTTCACCTAGAAACACAAAATTTCACGAATCTATAAAACATCGCCATACAGCCGTCCATCTCAAAGATACGTCTGACGGATGCACCTGCACCCATATGTCTCAGAAGCTAGCGAGACTGTCACTGGCCCTTGCTGTTTAAACAGCGTTTACCGCACCCCGTACAGAGCTGCGCATTGTTTCACAACAGACCTCACACCTAGATATGCTAAAAGAACGCAGTATGGCACTGCAGCTACCGTTGACGTAGTCTACATGTGGTGGTATGACGGCAACGTTCAGTGGCTTATGATGGAGGTCAATTAGAACGCATAGCATAATCAACAGACGTCTTATTGATCGGAGAGTTTCTGAACCACAGAAACGAGGTAACGCGACTTCTAGAGTATTCGTTAGCCACGTAGGACATTTCCACGAAGTATTGATCAACAATCAGCTATTAAGGGATGAACCACCCATTTTGTTTTTTCAGCTGTGACCTCGGAAGATTCATTGAAATAGAATGTGACTAATCATATTTTATAGTGTCAAGTTTTTTAATGAAGTTTTTCTTTTAGTAAGGCTGCTCTATTGAAAGAGAGCACCAGAACGTGGGAAGTATTTGTATTACCGAACGGCTACCATGGGACGCTATCACCAGGGTGCACTGACAGGTCGCCTAATTAACGGCTACTAGGGGCAGCAAACATTTAATTTTGAGTATTTCGTGTAATTACTGACAGAATTTAAAAATTTTAAAATGCTGTCATAATCTACTCATTAATGGGAGTAATATTACTTTAACGTCTTAAAGTAATAAGACAGGTATTACAGAAATTGTGCATATGTCTAGAGGCTGAATACCCCAGACTATATTCATCAAGTGCAGTGTATAAGAATCAGAGCACTTAAGCGACTTACAACCAACTATGCACATAATTTGAAACTGCTATGAAGCATTTTCTCGCTGATGATGAAAGGAAAACAGTTCAGTGCGTACTATATTTTCGCTGTTCATTCAGTAAAACCTCATTGCCAGGCTCGACGCTTGAATTTATAGCTTCTGTTGTACTAAGTATCAGGAGAAAGAAAACTGGCGTTCTACGGATCGGAGCGTGGAATATCAGATCCCTGAATCAGGCAGGTAGGTTAGAAAATTTGAAAAGGGAACTGGATAGGTTAAAGTTATATATAGTGGGAATTAGTGAAGTTCGGTGGCAGGAGGAACAAGACTTTTGGTCAGGTGAATACAGGGTTATAAATACAAAATGAAATAGGGGTAATGCAGGAGTAGGTTTAATAATGAATTAAAAAATAGGAGTGTGGGTAAGCTACTACAAACAGCATAGTGAACGCATTATTGTGGCCAAGATAGACACGAAGCCCATGCCTACCACAGTAGTACAAGTTTATATGCCAACTAGCTCTGCAGATGACGAAGAAATTGATCAAATGTATGATGAGATAAGAGAAATTATTCAGGTAGTGAAGGGAGACGAAAATTTAATAGTCATGGGTGACTGGAATTCGAGTGTAGGAAAAGGGAGAGAAGGAAACATAGTAGATGAATATGGCTTGGGGCTAAGAAATGAAAGAGGAAGCCGCCTGGTAGAATTTTGCACAGAGCATAACTTAATCATAACTAACACTTGGTTCAAGAATCATGAAAGAAGATTGTATACATGGAAGAACCCTGGAGATACTAGTAGGTATCAGATAGATTATATAATGGTAAGACAGAGATTTAGGAACCAGGTTTTAAATTGTAAGACATTTCCAGGGGCGATGTGGACTCTGACCACAATCTATTGGTTATGAACAGTAGATTAAAACTGAAGAAACTGCAAAAATTTGGGAATTTAAGGAGATGGGACTTGGATAAACTGAAACAACCAGCGGTTGTACAGAGTTTCAGGGAGAGCATAAGGGAACAACTGACACGAATGGGGGAAAGAAATACAGTAGAAGAAGAATTGGTAGCTTTGAGGGATGAAATAGTGAAGGCAGCAGGGGATCAAATAGGTAAAAAGACGTGCGCTAGTAGAAAGCCTTGGGTAACAGAAGAAATATTGAATTTAATTGATGAAAGGAGAAAATATAATAAATGCAGTAAATGAAGCAGGCAAAAAGGAATTCAAACGTCTCAAAAATGAGATCGATAGGAAGTGCAAAATGGCTAAGCAGGGATGGCTAGAGGGCAAATGTAACGATGTAGAGGCTTATCTCACTAGGGGTAAGATAGATACTGCCTACAGGAAAATTAAAGAGAACTTTGGAGAAAGTAGAACCACTTGCATGAATATCAAGAGCTTTGATGGAAACCCAGTTCTAAGCAAAGAAGGGAAAGGAGGAAGGTGGAAGGGTAATGTACTTGAGGACAATATTATGGAAATGGAAGAGGATGTAGATGAAGATGAATTGGGAGATATGATATTGCGTGAAGAGTTTGACAGCGCACTGAAACACCTGAGTCGAAACAAGGCCCGCGGAGTACACAACATTCCATTAGAACTACTGAAAGCCTTGGGAGAGGCAGTCCTGACAAAACTCTACCATCAAGTGAGCAAGATGTATGAGACAGGCGAAATACCCTCAGACTTCAAGAAGAATATAATAATCCCAATGCCAAAGAAAGCAGGTGTTGACAGATGAGAAAATTACCAAACTATCAGTTTAATAAGTCACAGCTGCAAAATACTAACGCGAATTCTTTACAGACAAATGGAAAAACTGATAGATGCTGACCTCGGGGAAGATCAGTTTGGGTTCAGTAGAAATGTTGAAACACGTGAGGTAATACTGACCTTACGACTTATCTTAGAAAATAGATTAAAGAAAGGCAAACCTAAGTTTCTAGCATTTGTAGACTTAGAGAAAGCTTTTGACAATGTTGATTGGAATACTCTCTTTCAAATTCTGAAGGTGGCTGGGGTAATATACAGAGAGCGAAAGGCTATTTACAATTTCTACAGAAAGCAGATGGCAGTTATAACAGACGAGGGACACGAAAGGGAAGCAGTGGTTGGGAATGGAGTGAGACAGTGTTGTAGCCTATCCCCGATGTTATTCAATCTGTATATTGAGCAAGCAATAAAGGAAACAAAAGAAAAGTTCGGAGTAGGTATTAAAATCCATGGAGAAGAAATAAAAACCTTGAGGTTCGCCGATGACAATGTAATTCTGTCAGAGACAGCAAAGGACTTGGAAGAGCAGTTGAACGGAATGGACAGTGACTTGAAAGGAGGATATATGATGAACATCAACAAAAGCAAAACGAGGATAATGGAATGTAGTCGAATTAAGTCATGTGATGCAGAGGGAATTAGATTAGGAAATGAGACATTTAAAGTAGTAATGGAGTTTTTTCTATTTGGGGAGCAAGATAACTGATGACGGTCGAAGTAGAGAGGATATCAAATGTAGACTGGCAATGGCAAGGAAAGCGTTTCTGAAGAAGAGAAATTTGTTAACATCGAGTATAGATTTAAATGTCAGGAAGTCGTTTCTGAAAGTGTTTGTATGGAGTGTAACCATGTATGGAAGTGGAACGTGGACGATAGATAGCTTAGACA
This sequence comes from Schistocerca americana, assembly GCF_021461395.2. NCBI lineage: Eukaryota > Metazoa > Arthropoda > Insecta > Orthoptera > Acrididae > Schistocerca > Schistocerca americana. The sequence continues at coordinate 131,617,466 of NC_060122.1, read as the reverse complement.
AGAAGAGTATAGAAGCTTTCGAAATGTGGTGCTACAGAAGAATGCTGAAAATTAGATGGGTAGATCACATAACTAATGAGGAGGAATTGAATAGAATTGGGGAGAAGAGGAGCTTGTGACACAACTTGACTAGAAGAAGGGATCGGTTGGTAGGACATGGTCTGAGGCATGGAGGGATCTCCAATTTAGTATTGGAGGGCAGCGTGGAGGGTAAAAATCGTAGAGGGAGACCAGGAGATGAATACACTAAGCAGATTCAGAAGGATGTAGGTTGCAGTAGGTACTGGGAGATGAAGAAGCTTGCACAGGATAGAGTAGCATGGAGAGCCGCATCAAATCAGTCACACGACTGAAGGCCACAACAACAACAACAGTACCAACACTAGTTGCGAGGTGTTTTACACACAGTATCTAGTATGCCACTGAACATACCTGCAAAATTATATCATTCTACAATACCCGTTATTGGAGATATGAGGTGATAAACAACGAAAAGCCTGGAAAACCAGGTTTGCTTTAAACAAAGAGCAAGTAATCCAGACTACTCATCTATTTTTCGATAATGAAAGCACTTGGCGACATTCAACAAACTTTAAATATAAGTTCAAACCGTCTGTAAACTTTGTCTCGCTCAGTTGCTGAACGTCAAATATTTAATACTAGTAAACTGAGTATAAGCGCAGCTATCTTGTGGCAGAGGGAAGCATAAGGCCTATGCAGCGGTCATTTTGGCTCTTTTATTGATGAGTTGACTCAGGACAGCCAACAGGTCAATAATACTTAGGCCTACACGTGAAGAACACGATAAATAATTGCTGTAGTTGTTATGGTCTTCAGTCTGAAGATTGGTTTGATGCAGCTGTCCATGCTGCTACATCCTGTGGAAGCCTCTTCGATTCCAAATAACTACCGCAACCTACATCATTCTGAATCGGCGTGCTGTAGTGATCTCTTGGTCTCCCTTTAAGATTTTTACTCCCCACACTCCCCTCCAGTACCAAACCCGTGATCACTGGATGTCGCAGAATGTGTCCCGTCAACCGATCCGTTCTTTTAGTCGAGGTGTCTCAGAAATTTCCTGCTCGCCAATTCTATTCAGTACCTCCTCGTTAGTTACATGATCTACCCATCTAATCTTTAGCATCCTTCTGTAGCACCACATTTCAACAGTTTCTATTCTCTTCTTGTCTAAACTGGATCTCATCCGAGTTTCACTTTCATACATGACCACTCTCCAGACAAAAACTTCAGAAAAAATATCCCAACACTTAAGCCTATATTCGATGTTAATAAATTTCTCTTCTTCAGAAACGCTTTTACTGCTAATGCCAGTCTACATTTTATGTCCTCTTTACTTCAGCCATCATCAGTTACTTTGCTCGCCAAATTGCAAAATTCATCTAGTACTTTCCTAATCTAATTTTCTCAGCATCACCTGATTTAGCTGAACTACATTCCATTATGCTGGTTTTGATTTTGTTGATGTTGGCCTTGTATCCCCATTTCACAACACAGTCCATTCTGTTTAACTGCTCTAACAGGTCCTTTGCTGTCTCTGACCGAATTACAATATTATCGAGGAACATACAAGTTTGTATGTGTTCCCCATGAACGCCAACTTTTTCTTTGATTTGCTCTACTGCTTGCTCAGTGTACAGATTGAATAACAACAGGGAGAGGTTACAGCACTGTCTCATTCCCTTCCCAACTACTGCTTTCCTTTCATGCCCCTCGATTCTTATAAGTGCCCTCTGCTTTCTGTACAACTTGCAAACAGTCTTTTGCTCTCCGTATTTAACCCCCACTACCTTCAGAATTTCGGAGAGAGTATTTCTGCTTTTTCGAGGCATTCAAAAGCTATAAATGTAGGATTGCCTTTCATTAATCTATCTCTAAGGTACGTCATAGGGTCAGTATTGCCTCGAGTGATCCTACATTTCTCTGGAATCCAGAGTTTCCATTCATCTGTAAAGAATTACTGTTAACATTTTTCAACCATGACTTATTAAACTGATAGTTAGGTAATTTTCTCACCTGTTAATAACTAATTTCTTTGGAACTAGATCTGATACATTCTTCTTAAAATGCTATGGTATTTCGCCTGTCTCATATATCTTGCCCGCCAGATGGAAGAGTTTTTTGTGATTACCTCTCCCAATGCTATACGTAGTTCTGATGGAAAGCCATCTACTCCTGGGGCGTTGTTTCGAGTCAGGTCTTTCAGTGCCCTGTCAAAATCTTTTCTCACTATCATATGTTTCAACTCATCTTCTTCTACATTAGTGAGGTAGTGGGGACATCATTAAAATTTTGATATCAAATTGGTTTGTAAATTAATTAAATTGATCAATTAATTACCACTTGCCCCCCACCACCCGCACCCCCAGCCACACCCACCACCACTCATGGATGACCTCATGTGTTCTCCTCAGCCTGCATGTGGGTCCCAGACCCTTCCCCACCTTCGAACCTCCCCCTTCCCCCAACCTACCCTATTGGCGGGAATTTCGAATTTTGGTGGGAATTTCTTTGTCACAGGACTGTGCTAACATCCTACCACAACCCCCACCCAGGAATTGGTGGAAAATTAAAATTGGCAGTACCCTTTCTGGGACTCCAACCCTGGTCCTCCTGGATGGAAAGCCCAAGTGCACCTCCCTAACACAATTACACCACCAGAGGCACATGGAATTTATGGGAAACTAAAAATGGCGGTGCCGCTATTAGGACTCGAACCCTGATTCTACTAGTTGGAAAGCCGAGCTGTACCCCCAACACATGAATACTGTCCAGATGCAGGGGAGGTTAATGTAATTTATTTATTTTGGTCGGGAAATTGACGCAAAAATAGATTCTAATTGCATAATTAATTATAACGATTGTGCCTGGTTACAAATTGGTTGAAATGGCTCTGAGCACTATGGGACTTAACATCTGAGGTCATCAGTCCCCTAGACCTTAGAACTACTTAAACCTAACCAACCTAAGAACATTACACACATCCATGTCCGAGGTAGGATTAGAACCTGCCACTGCAGCAGAGGGGTTTAAAAAGTGTATCACCTGTAAGCATACAGTATCTGTAGTTTTTTGACGTCAGAGTTCGCTACAGACGTCTACTCAAAAACCACGCTACAGCCCAGGTAACTGAAGCCAATGTACGATACCACAACTGGTGGAAAAAATGCGTCACAGTTCTAATTACCGTTCAAAATTGTCATGAAAAAATCAGCACTCATAATGAACAGGTTACAATGCAGCACATGTACTGGGATAAAGACTGCCCTGAAAGACTGCAGAGGGGTGGTAACTGAACGTGCGCTCTCCTCGAGAAGCAATAACAAACTGCCAAATATTCTCTCCGATCTCTCCCTTCCTCCCTCTTTCCACCTGTTTGGGGGTAAAGCTTTTTTCAAATGGCCAGCTGCTCTTTCAAATGGCCAAAACTTAGTGGCACAAGATGGCCACACAAGGCTTTCCGCCCTATGTTGTTTTTCTGCCACCCCTCTGTGGCCACTGGCCGCGCTCAGCTTTCCACTATCTGGCCGCCTTAAGGCGACGCTCTTTCGCCAACAAAATAGCATGTACAGTCAACTAAACAGTAGGAGATGAAAGGACGGCGGCCTCAAGTACAACTTGCTCGCCTAACATATAGTGACATAGCTCCCACACTCCGCTCCCTGGTCAGAGTGGCTGTGTCCGGCAACCACCCAAATCAGACACGCCAGCCCCCGCATGTAGCAGCCCTCCATTCTGTGATGGAGGACAATTGTATTTGACGTCAATGCATTTATAATCAAGCATCTAGTATTAAAAGGAAAACACAATTGGGACGATAATACATGTCCTCTTTCCACGAAAAGAGGTGCAGACATTTAGTTTAATGAGCAAAATCGCTGTAGCTCTTACATTCAACTGCAGGATACAATTCGCATCTCATAATTTTGTGACATCCACCGAAGTGTACTACCACTGATTACGGATGATCAAGAGACATGCCCACCATATGTAAAATCACAAAAAAAATTATACTATTTTGCTGTGAAACCTACTGATCACTGCAGAATGTCCTCGTTATTTAGAAACTGCCATCAGAGTTAATAAAAAGCGATAATTTAAACTCCAAAGAAAAAAACATTTATATTACGCAATTTCTTTAGCTAGATGGACGAATTACACATTCTGAGAGCATCTCTCGCATTCAGTGTCTGAAAATAAACTCATGCACGTGTGTATTACAAACATTTCAGACACGTGAAATAACATTAGAGAATACAACCTTTCATGCCACTGGCTCATATGTCAGAAAAAAACAATCTTTTTACATTCCACAACAACAATCTGTAATTCAAGAGAATGTAGCTGTTTCGTACACTATGACAGATTGCCCTTACCAATGCGATGCTATATCATACTAGTATTTACGAAAGAAATTGTGAGAGCCTGTCACGCTCTGTGTAGGTGGGAGATTGAAAGTTAGTTAAAAGATATCGCCGCAATGAAAAAAAAACTCTTGTCAAGTATCATTCCGTGGCGCCCCAGTCATGTCTTTCACCATCCAGGCTGCATATCGTTACCAAATTGGTAGGCTAATTAATTAAATTGATCATGAGTCACTTTGCGTTGCCAGGAATTTTTTTTCAGTCTTCGGATCACACTCGCCGGGTAAGACAACTGGGAATCAATGGAGGGAACATTGCGTTCTTCTCGAGAAACACTATTGAGAAACATCTGACACTGACGACAGAGGGATTCTACAGACCACAGCATACATTTCGCGTAAGGACCACGCTATTAAAAATGCGATCATAACAACTTTATTACCGTCACCCTACATAAAATGTGGTCTTGAGTCTACAGGCCCACATGAGTCACTGGCAGTGTTAGGTTTTCTGGTAGAAATGCTGTCCGCAATTTGAAATCAAGTCTACCGGTACAGCCACGTATTTTCCGATGGATCCTGTAGTGACATCTTTTAATGATTACAGCCACTGGTGAATCATATTCCTGCCACACTCGTACCTCAAAACGAGTCACATTTTCGAACCTATCTGCTGAAGATCCCATACAGCAATAACTCCAGCACTGTTTTTTAAACAGTCCATCTTGTAAGTTCTCCTCAGTGTCTACCCTGCCCTCCCTACAGCTTTGTCCATGTGATCACCTCAATTTAAGTCGGATCTGAACGGAAGCTGGAGAGTGTTATATGTAAGACCTTCTGCATAACGTGAAGAAACAGGACGAGCTGAGTTAATGCGACATTGGTGCACTAGGACCCGTCAGTGAAAATGGGAACATGTTGGCGTAGCTCAGCCAACTGTGTACAGTGTGTAAGGTCAGCGCCAAACGAAGCTTTCCCCTCCAACACGAGGTAATAGAATTGATAGTACGAGCAGTTACGGTGATGTTTCTTGTTAGGAAAATTAGGAAGACTCCACATCATACAGAGCAGGGAAGTAGGATGAGGATTTTGCTACTGCATTGCGATACATCTCCAAACTACATACAGCTACTGCAGTCCGAAGGAGATCTGCGACTCTCAGCAAGCATTCATGTCTATCACCCAAAGATTCTCTCCCACTTAGGTGTTATGTACTATCCAACAGAGAACCTGCGAGCTATAAAAACTCCAATAACGTCATCCGTTAGAGAACTCGATAAGACATTACCCTGTCTCTGTCTTCTGACATATCTGAAACAAATACAGTCTGCTTTCTGGCATTGACCATATGTGGCCATCATATTAAATATAAGGGTTTGTTTCATTGGAGCAGATAGCTCGTGATCGAAGTCACTTCCACAGACCGGTATAAAGTTTCATCAGCAGTAATCTAGGATGACAATAGCCAACAGACTATCAATCACATGAGAGGGTAACCAGCTGCGACAGAGTCGAGAATATGAACAGTGATCCAGTCCTGTCAAATGTATTTTTTTTTATTCCAGTCTTTGATCGCAATATAAATTACTATGACGATGACCGGTTTCAGTCAGTAATGACCACCTTCAGATCTATAATATAAAAGCATATATGCACCTAGTGGGCAGTCTATCTTTAAACACAATACAGCATTTCATATCACAATATACTATCATACAAAGTGGGAAATGTACAGACAAAATAAGGTAAAGTGTACCTGATCTACACCAAGTCCTCATGTGATAAAGCCGCAATGGAATCGTCGGAACATATAAATACACTCAGCGTAGCATCGTCATGTAGATCGAATATAGGGTGAGGTAAAATTCATAAGCTATAGGCAATGTATTATGTATATTTTATTTTTGACCGTAAATTCACCCAAAATGTGTCAGACCTATTATCTTTATATATTTCCTTTTAATCATTTTATGTAATAATTTTATATGTTTGCCGGCCGATGTATCCGAGCGGTTCCAGGCGCTTCAGTCTGGAGCCGCAGGTTCGTATCCTGCCTCAGGTATGGATGTGTATGATGTCCTTAGGTTAGTTAGTTTTAAAAGTAGTTCTAAGTTCCAGGGGACTGATGACCTCAGATGTTAAGTCCCATAGTGTTTAGAGCCATTTGAACCGTTTTTTCCTGTTAATAATTTTATAGGGTTAACTGTATTCGTCTTTTATTTTATCACAGTTGGTTGATATAATAGTTACCAAAACTTAAAAGTCTGCTACATGTATTTTCCCTAATGTGTTTTTATCAGATTATGATACTTACGTAAATGAAAAATACATTTGAGTCCATAGCAGCGACATCTATGAAGGATGTAGGCAAACAGATTTCAGGTAGCTAATGCACTTCAGTAGGTTTTGTACAATAACGCCAGTTGCAAAATGACTGTGTGGACGTTGTGGCCTATTTTACACAATATTTTAGATCATATGACGATGCTAATGCTGAGTGTATATATATGTTTTGACGATGTCATTACGGCTTTATCACATTAGGACATGTTGTAGAACATTTATGCTTTTACCATTTTTCGGCAGTTTGTGAATGCTTCTCGAGGAGAACGAACGCTCAACTACTGCCCCCTCTGCAGTTTTCTCGGACGACGAGTTTTCTCCAGTACATGTGCTGTATTATGACCCGTTCATTATGAATACTGTTTTTTTCACAACAATGTCGATGTGTAATTAGAACTGTGACGATTTTTTTTCCATCAGTTGTGGTATCCTGTGTTGGCTTCGCTTACTTGGCTGTACGGTGTTTTTGGGTAGGTGTCTGTAGTGAACTCTGACGTCAAACAACGACAGATATTGTAAGCTCACAGATAATGCACTTTTTAAACTCCTCTCTGTCCCACACGTTCATCTCGTCAGTTGAACATATTTCCCACCAAGAAGAATAAAGAAAGTACCACACACCATTGCCTTTTTCCTGCCAACTTGTAGGTGTAGCGTAGAGTTTGAGTGTGTGTCGCTAGTTTAAAGTGGTATTGCGAAATTTTTTCCCCAGCAGTATAACATCAGTTGTATGGCATCGTCAGTTTTTGAGTTGTATTGCGATTTTAGCCGTCTTTGTATCGTGCTATGCATATAATTGTATAAATAGACACAATCTTGATGATTAGTTATTTTATTAGGATCGATCTATTTGTCCGATTCCTGATGGAAATAAGTAAATTATACTAACCTAGCCATCCTTTCCTTAAAAGAGATTACACATTAGTGGTTGTATTTTCAATATTTGATTTAATGTACACCTTATAATTTAATGTTATCAATAATAATGTTATTAAGTTTGATGTCTAGTTTTATTCAACGTAGCTGTATTTTAACGAAGACTTACGGCTTTAAGTAAAATCAATAAAGCCAATTTTAGGAAGAGTTGTGTAGTTAAAGACGATATTGGAGCGCGTACTGAGAAAGATATGTTGAGAAGTTGATATATACGAGAGGAAACAGGCGAAACAGTTATGCAAGACGATTGTGCGTAGGAGAATTGAACGTGTCGACGTCAGTAAACGTTCCTCAGTCACAATGAGGATGTTTTCTTGGCAAAGGTCAGATTACGAGCCCCATAATAAGTTAATAACGATGTACACACCTATACACTTTAGGTTAAAAAAATTGGCTCGCAAAAGAAATTTCAATCGTCTTACCGTTAATATTTGGCTGTGTTGACTAATGAGTTTGACGACCACTGTTCTAGGACAGAGCTCCCTCAAAGTTTCCTTGAAGCTTGAATCAATTCGTGTTATTTCCGTATCTCTTGTTGTGTGCACAGAACGTGCAGTGTTCGGTATTGAGGAACGAGTTAACAGCGTAGCATTCGATTTTTACATTGTGTACAAATAAGTTATTTATAACTTCTTTACGATATGGCGTCGAGCACTAGGGCCAAACTGAATGGTCTGTAGCTCGTGGTCTACTGACTAACGTTGCTGCCTCTGGATCACAGGCTCCCGGGCTCGATTCCCTGCTAGGTTGGGGATATTCTATTCCCGGGGACTGGGTGTTCGTGTTGCCTTCATCATTTCATCATCATCGTTCGTGATAGTCGCTAGATTGGACTGCGTAAAAAAAACTGGAGTGTCAAAGAAACTGGGAATTTGTTCGGGCGCTGATGACCGCGCAGTTGAGCACCCCACAAACCAATCGTCATCATTATCATCATTATCATCATCATCATCATCAAACTGAATGAAGCTGCGCCGTTTCAGAGACATTGTTCTAGTATTCCAGAGAATGAACGCTCCAATTGCCATCTCATCTTTAAATTACTCCTAAGTCAGTTTTTGAGTTGTATTGCGATTTTAGCCGTCTTTGTATCGCGCTATGCATATAATTGTACAAATAGACACAATCTTGATGATTAATTATTTTATTAGGATCGATCTATTTGTCAGATTCCTGACGGAAATAAATAAATTATACTAACCTAGCCATTCTTTCCTTCATAGTTTATTGTTCTTAAACTGTAAGATCTCGATATTTGACATAGCCTTGTGAGAGTGACACACAGGCGAATACCATTATTATTACTGCTGCAAGAACACAGATAAATTAAAGGGGTATGTATTAAGGCAAACGAGTAAGTAATGTCACAACAATAGTATAAATTTTTGAAACTGCCTGAGCAAAAGCACATATAGTATTGTGGTTCGTTGTTGTTCATGGGTTTGTGCTATCATCTTTGAATAAGCCAACGACTCGTGGGTCGGTGTTGATCATGAGTTTGTGCTATCATCTTTGATTTAGCCAACGACTCATTGCAATGCAAAGAAAAATAATACACTCTGATTGAACAAGACGGTGTCCTGTCGTAAACATGAGAGGCATTAGCACGCGTTTACTAACATGGCTCTTTTTCTTTTGGTCTATGTGGTCTGTTGACCGACTACACTAATTGTAGAGGCACGTGCTGTCCATTCGATGCGCAGCTGTAACGTGTGTTCAGCTATTTCTCCTGGGTAACATTTAAAAGCTCCTGTCCAGAGAAAACAATCGAATGACAAGAACGGCACCTCATTCCATGACCATGACCAACTGAGTCCTTTGCACCGATATCTGACAGAACCAATCTGAGACGTTGAGTTTCTAGGTTCATGATAATTCGCAACCCGACAAATGAAGATCGTAAAACCCGAAATAATGCCTTTTCCTAAGAAAAACCTCAAATTCTTCATTGCAACACGACAATTCCTGTTGAGAAGAGCTGATGAATATACATCTCTTCTCCAACTTTTTTGTGTGTATGGGTGGGCTGTTATCTGCAAAGATTCTGTTTTAACTGAAATCACTGTCTCTTCTCCTACTTTTTTGTGTGTATGGGTGGGCTGTTATCTGCAAAGATTCTGTTTTAACTGAAATCACTGTCTCCACGATGATGTTCTGCTTACTAATTCTATTAATTATTCGCCTTAAAATTGGGAAATGGTACCTCCACACCTGAGAGACATTGTCGGGAAGCAGCCTACTCACGCCTTATAAATTTCACATCAGTCTTTCCATTGTGTGCCAGCCTAGTCTGCTGTAACTAGCTCTGAAGTCATAAATGTTGCACAATACTTTAAATGTCAAGTAAATAACCTGAAACGTTTCTATCATGTCAGGAGTAATACTAAAGCAATATGTGTTGTATGTCAGTTCAATAACTTTAACCATTTTCAAAATTTGGACGTTTTTCTGTAAAAATCATTGGCGCAACAGAAAAGAGCTAGAAACTTAAAAATTTATATTTAGATTCCCTTTTCATAATAATTTAGTAGAAACAGTATTCTGGATCTCACAAATTAAAAGTTTAGTTGAAATTCATGATTTTCTGGTTTTTGTCTTACAAATTAAGGAAGCAAGATAGATTAAGTAGGCTAATAAATAAGGAAAGGATGTTTAAATTTAAGTAGAAGGGAGATCCGCTATAATCATAAAGATGTGAGAAGTTTCAATTGAATAACTATAAAACTATAGCGACAGCGTATCGCCAAAGGGCAAGTTCAGAGCTCGTCTACTGCGTGTAGTGTAATTAAATTAATTCTCTCGCCCAAAATAATTGACTTAGCCACGTCGGACTTTTATTATGATTACTTACCTGTGTGATGATTGCCCTTTTAAATTGAGAGCTTCATCGGCCATCAGCAAAGGAAGCGATGATTTATTCGATAACTTGAAGTGGTACATTACTAGCCCAGTGGCTAGTCGGGAGAGCCGATTTGATCAGGCGTTCCCTTAGCCGTCCGCACCGCGGCTTTATATATAAGAACGCTGCGCGAGAGAAGAAGGTCCCAGTTCTCACCAGACGCTAATTAGCACACCATCTGTGCCGGGAGTCGCGTCGCGTCGGTATCATTGCTATAAACAGCCTCGGATGCTGTAATAAGTTACTCGGGATACGCGTAACCATGAAATCATTTTCGAGTGAAGTGTTAATTCTGGGATGACCTTAACGATCTATCTTCAGTTTGCGTACGTCGTATTTTCACGTGCCGTCGCGGGACAAACATTCTACCATTATTTAGCGTGGCGTTTGATGAACATTATCATCAAATTATGGCGAGCATTATAGTTGCATCAGGGCATTAGATTCTGAACTGCTCTGGTAGTTGGATTGTGTGGATTCTTTTTTTTGTTCTGTGACTTTCAGAATATAGCGAACGTTTTTACAGGATCGTTTTTGATTATGAATCCCAGACAATCTCCTAATTCCTCAGAGCTATAAGCTGTAGCTATAAGTGTATTTCTCAGATGAAGTGGGCACTAGGAATTCTAATTACAGGCTTCACGTTTTGCTAATCATTTTCTGGTTGCCAATATTGTAGTTAGAGAGCCAGTGTTGAGAACAGCAAAACACAGCATTAATAATAGGAAAATTTATATAACAATTAATTCCAACCGCCGCCCCACATATGGTTAATCGGCCGGGAAATGCATCTTTTATGCTTCTACATTACAAACCAAATATTATTAATAAGTATAAATTTCCACCAGCCACCCCACAACATGCTTAAATTGCCACTATCTGGTGGCCTCCGACACGTCCAAGTCGTAATTCAGTTTTGTTACTTAAAAACTAAGGTCTTCAAATCATTTTTTTGGTTTAACTATTTCTATTTCATTCCACAGAGCCCTTTATTCTGTTCCCGGTATCGCCATCACTTGAGAGTGTGGCATCAATCATCGCCTTCCTGAATTTGAGTCCAGCGCCTTACCGTTGCGCCACCTTGCTTGGTCACAGGTCGGAATAATCCGCCAGTTTGTTTTCACGGTTACAACAGAGCGTACTGCTTAGACCACAGCCGCGGCCCGACGTTGGACCGCTGCAGCAGTTTCCTAGTTTCTGTTTATGATGCAGGTCACTTCCACAGTACAAAAATCACGAAGTTTACAGAATTCAGTAATGTGCTGATTATAGAAATGAACGATTTTCATACGAGTTCCACTTAAACCCGCCCTTAAACTCCCATATATCTTTTAGACACTGCTGTTGTGTCACCAGTCTGTCAGCGAACGTTGTTGAGCGGGAAATAGTCCAAATGAGATGGATAGGTTGTGGTAGAATTGTGGTAAGATTTTATGGGGCCAAACTGCTTAGGTCATCGGTCAATAAGCTATCAACTACTTAATCTAACTTAAACTAACTTACGCTATGGACAACACACAAACCCATGCCGGGCGGAGGACTCTAATCTCCTATAAGGTGAGTCGTGACGCCTGAAGCCGCGTGGCTACCCTGCGCGGCAGGATTGGTTCTGTTGAGGTCTATATGAAGTATCGAATCTTATTTATTCATGACAATCTCAACACCAAACGCGACAAATGAAGATCGTAAACCCCAGCATACTGCCTGTAACATGACAATGCTTGCTGTTGAGCGCTGACGAATGTACATCTCCCTTCGAAAAAACTGCACGTTCGCCTTGAATGTTATCCGTAGAACGTTTTTCACATACGGTTGGTCGGGATCTTGTTTGGTTACAATCCTTCAACAACAGCAAGTATTACTTTGTATATTCGGATATAAATTACAAATGCAAATGGCTCTAAGCACTACGGGACTTAACATCTGAGGTCATCAGTTCCCTAGACTTAGAATTACTTAAACCTAACTAACCTAAGGACATCACACACATCCATGACTGAGGCAGGATTCGAACATGCGACCGTAGCAGCAGCGTCGTTCCGGACTGAAGCGCCATGAACCGCTCGGCCACAACGACCGGTTAGACATTACATGGAAAATGTTTTCTCAATAACGTACTCATGTGTGATAACTTCAAATAAAAAGAAAACATTAAATTTAGAGGGCCAAAGGGTGGTGTTGGATGATTTCATGCTACACGGATGTAGAATTCTGTAATCGTCATGTCACGTAACTAATTAGGACATAGAGAATCTGCAATAGCGCTGCAGTTATCACAAAAATTTGAATTGTGTAGGCTGTAAGCCCCCTATATTTCATTACATCTGGCGAAAGAAACTTAATTCTGATTGATACAATAATCGCTGTCAACAGTACGATTTGTAGATGAGTTCACGGTCTAATAAGTGCCACTGTTCATTCGTTACGATATCTTGAACAGAGAGCGGAACGGATTGTGGGCGGGATGAAGTACTTGGCTGTGTCAAGACCAGTGACAGAAAAAGAAGTCTGTGTTATTGCAGAGATGTGGTTTGCAGAGATACCACGCAAGAAAGCTGACATTATCCTTATGTTTCTCTGATACGATAAGTGTGCGGTATTAGTTAAAGATGCACGAAGGAAACAGTGACATTTTTAGGGTGATTCATGTGTGTCTCCACGGTACCACACTCGGAAGGCAGTCATATGACCTCTCTCCCACGATCCCTTATTGGCTATTAAAAGAATTCCAGGATATCCTGCGTCTTTGCCTGGGCGTTGTGCTGTGCTTGGACTTGGCACTAGGGACTGTGCTGAAACAACTGGATACAGAACGCCCAAAATTTTAAGGAAAAAAATTAAAAACTAAGTTTTTAAACTGTAGGGATGCGCAGGATTAGCCGAGCGGTCTCAGGTTCTGCAGTCATGGAATGTGCGGCTGGTCCCTGCGGAGGTTCGAGTTCTCCCTCGGGCATGGGTGTGTGTGTTTGTCCTTACAATAATTTAGGTTAAGTAGCGTGTAAGCTTAGTGACTGATGACCTTATCAGTTAAGTCCCACAAGATTTCACACACATTTCAACATTTTTTTTAAACTGTAGGGGCCAACGTTAAGACTGTTAACAGAGAGAGAACAGTCTACTTAGGATCGATACATGCACTAATCTGGATGTTAACATTCTGGTTGTGTCCACTCGTAGAATTAATTGTGACACCTAGTTATGTCAGACTACATGCCGCCCAAACATGTAAAATAACGCAGACGTTATCTTATTTAGTGTTTGACTATGAGCTTCGCTGTACCAATGTTACTATCTAATTGAGATATAAGAAATGTTTTCTTCTCACAATTACCTTCACTTCTCCAAATAAATAACACTTATTCATTATTCACCACTTTCTCTTGAACATTCCAATACTAAGGATTAATTACTAAGTCAACTAGAATTCAAGGCCGTTGGTCAAATCGTTAACACTACAGGCGGACTGTTGGACGTGGTACTGCCGAGTCTGTATGGTGGTGGGAGGTGGACATCAGGATTGTGAGCATAATCTGATAGAAATTCAGAAACAGACGGTTTGCAGATTCAAAACTGGAGTTTACTGTTCCAGTAGTATGCCCTAAGCGGAACAGATGTGTTGCAGTCTGCGGCTACAGAGGCCTGTCGGTGTCAGACTGAGAGCATGCCGCCCGAAAAAATGGAGGTGCTGAGAAAGACGTCCGGTCGGGACAACTGGCGAGCAAGATGGCGATCCATTCTTCATTTTAACTGTGGCATGATGGAACTTTCTTATTTCACTCTGTTCCTTTAATTCTTCTAGTTCTTGAAATTTCTTCTTATTGCACTCTCTTTTATTTCTCTTGCACACTGTTAGCTCTTCTCCTTAATTCTCGACATTGTTCCACAAAACATTAATGCATACATGAGATCTTCATCAAACCCTGAAGGTCTTCCTGAACGTGGAGAGTCACTAAAGTCAAAACGGTCTTCCTTAAAACGAGAAACTATTTTCTTGCCGCGCTCTGTCCAATAGCATTATCCCCATACACGGTGCAATTGTTTATAGCTGCCTCCACTGGTGTCACCCCTCTATTTAACTCGAAAAGAAGAATATGACAGAAATGTTCCGATTTCTCCTATGGACCTCTATTTCCTATCACCCACAGTTCCACTCAATATCTGCAAATTGCAATACGTAACAGAAACAGTGAATTGCGAATAAAAAATGACAATAGATAAATAATCTCAGACTAACCGGAATACCTCCATGCAAAACAAAAACGCTACGAACTAATAATTGGGTTGCATGACTATTGTTCAATAAGATTTGGAACGCTTTGGTTACTCTTAAGATAACGATCAATTTCGACGAATTCTTGTACATAGTGACTATTTCAAGCTGGATCGAATTCTTAAGTTCTTCAAATTGCCCAGTAGCTACATTTCGTGTTTGTTGGTAGCGGTCAGCAGGTTATCTTCAATGTGTAAGAGTCGTACCTGCTGGTGTACAAGAGCCTCATGATGTTGAGTAGCAAGCGGCGTAGTTTGATGGACAACCCTGTCTATCGATCAGCGTCGTCCTGATCAGGGGTACAGAGTGTAGCTTTTCGTACAGCTCAGCCTGCGTTGAACCAGGCTCGGTTGACGCGATGGAGCGGCACTGCCTCGAAAACACTTCACCTTTGTTCCTGTATGGTGACGGGTAGCTGCTTTATGTCCCACAGGACATGCTCTGACTCCTTAATAAGGGTTTTAAAAGGGTTTGGGTTATTTGCTCCAAGGCTACTTCTTTCTCCTTTAGTACAAGCAAGTCGATGTCACCCATTATTGCTACGCGACTAGGGAGGAAGGGAGGGGTACAACAAATTGTCTAACCCTTCGAACATTGTACCCGACGATGAGGGGTAGTCCTGGAAAGGTGGAGCATCAGTAACACCAATAAACAAACCGAACACAATATCGCACCTCATCGTAGTCATTAGTGATGGCAGGTGAAGGTACAACACCTGAGGATGCCTTGGCAAGCTTGCGCAAATTCATAGTTTTCCGTGGGGGCGCTGGCTAACGCAAGCCAGATCACATAAAATGTAATACCATAATTAATTGCGCCGGCCAGTGTGGCCGAGCTGTTCTAGGCGCTTCAGTCTGAAATCGAGCGACCGCTAAGGTCGCAGGTTCTAATCCCGCCTCGGGCATGGATGTGTGTGATGTCCTTGGGTTAGTTAGGTTTAAGTAGTTCTAAGTTCTAGGGGACTGATGACCTCAGATGTTAAGTCCCATAGTGCTCAGAGCCATAATGAATTGCAATGACGCATGCAGATCCTGTCCTTCTCTCATCCGCAATGATTAACATAATTCGGTAGAGGTTTTAATTCTAACAGGAGAGTTAAAATGAGGATGAATCAAAATATTAATTTTCACGAAATATCTCGTGTTTCGGGAATGACTATTCTAGTTTCGTACTTTGACGATGGTGTCAGGTTCGAATCTTTTAGGTGTGCCGATATTGTTCGCACTAGCAAATCGATCTTCATAAATTACATAGGAGGCAGGTCTGAGTAATTACTGTAATTCGTAGCGATCTCAGTGAGTTAGCCATAATAGTGGCTAAACAGACATCGTGCAACCTGGTTACTCTCCTTCATACAGTCAGCCTCACGCTCACTTCCACGGTAGTACCTGTCAATAACGAACCAAAGGTATTAGTGGTACAAAATCAAAGATTATACAATATTGGAACAAAAATAAGTAATTATTCAGACTTAAACTTGCACTGATACAAGCGTCTTGACAGATCGCAGCTAACAGGACAGAAGGTGAAGAGGGAAGTAACAAGTGAAGTATGTCCAACAAAAGACGGCCATTGTTTTACAACCTCAACATTTTCCAAACTGATTCCTCCAGACTTTACGCATTATGGCTTGAAAATTAGTAGTTACCTGTGTGTTGCTAAGTGTATTAATTGAAGTGGTGATGGTTGTCACGCACTGGTGTGACGTGTAAAGGACTCGAACAGTTAGCGAATCTTCTCAAGTTGCACCATGTTCACAGTTACAGTGATAGTAATCTGAGTGAATCCGAAAATGGTAAGAGGTAGAGCCCTACTGCAGCGTGGCCGAATTACGTGGCCGGCAAGCGGCTGTCATGTACGAGTTGTGAGCGCTTATATGCCATGCGAACGTTGCCGAAGATAACTATGATAATGACAGCTGCGTGAGCGCATGTACACGCAGGTGGCACGTGCATGCACTCAATTGCGCTCAGGCTGCGAACCTGCAGTGTGCGCATGTGCGGATGCTCTTCACTTAGCACCAGACTTGAACGTGATATATGTGAATGACGAATAACAAATAGAGATATAAATTATTATTCGCTATTCGTGAATAAGAAATATTATTCGAAATATTATACACTTACAAGAATAAAAACACTTATTCGTGGTTTGTGAAAAGAAAGTGATAAGAATAATAGATAAACTTGAAATCCAACTGCATTTATACCTCCAGTTCTTTTTATTTATTAAACAAGTATACTTTTTGTTTTTTTATTAGATATTAGAACAATTTTTTAAAAGTCTCACAGAGACTGTATTAGATTTACGAAGGTTTACCGCTTTGATACTAGAAAAAACACGTTCTACACATGCAACGCACTCCTGAATTCGTCTTTAATCATGACATCGAAGTCAGCTCTAAGTCTTTTTCAGCAAAAATTCAGGTATTATCAATTCCGCTGTTGTTTTTCGCAAATAATTAATTGTGGATCCACTTTAATTTCACTTCTCAAATCAAATTCCAGACAAAAATGTCCTTTTTGCGTCATAACGTCTTTCGAAACTCGTCATCCGGTTTTTTTCACATTTCTTTGGGTGTTATGTATCTGAAGTTTGTTGTAAGCCTCCCTTGAACATGGACAGCAGTAGAGATGAACTAATTGTTTCTAAGGCCAGTATTACACTATCAAATTTCTTTGTCAAAGATTTGATCAAAGATGTGATCAAATATTCCGTCAAATATATTTGACAAAGATTTTTGACGTAGCGCTAGAGGGGGTATTACACTGCCATCATATTTTTCGTCAAAGTTCAAGTTGGCTGACAAAACAACTTGTTATTAACTGCAGCAGTTGCATGTACCGCAATTGCACTGTGTGCACATGCGGAAGAGGAGTGGGGGAAAAAATGGAATCATACCTGGGTGAAGCCGTGGGCTTTACGACAACACGATAAAAGCATTCAACAAAACTTGTTACATGAGCTTATAGTGGAGGACGTCAAGTCGTACATCAATTACTTAAGAATGGATCAGCATACATTTCTGTATGTGCTTAGTGAAGTGTATCCTCATATCACAAAGCACAATATTCACTTAAGAATTGCTACATCTGCAGAAAACAGGCTCACTGTAACACTCCGATTCCTTGCTACAGGAGAGGGTTAGGTTAGGTTAGGTTAGGTCTGGTCAGGTCAGGTCAGGTCAGGTCTCCTATCTTCTTAATCTATTTTTGTATTCATGGTGTCTCACGTTGTAAAGCACCTCATCAGCTTCATATATCTCTCTTAATTTTGTAGTTGTCAGCACACACCAATTGTATTTAGTGGCAATGTTTATAAAACACTACAGATGACAGAACGCTGCAGCGATGCTAGCGCTCCATGTGGTAACATGGCACATTGCAATGAACAGAAAAGCTACTTCTTTGATCAAATCTATAGCGAGGCCCTAGATTTGATCAAATGTTGGACGACATTTGACAACGTTCCATATTACACCATCAGATATCTTTGACAAAGATAGTTGACAAAGAAATTTGATAGTGTAATATCGGCCTAATCGTCGGTACACCTTTGCTGCAGTCATTGCAGTTGTACAGGTGGGCAAAAAACGTCTTCCAATCGTCTGTTGATACTTTCATCATACACAAGCTGAACGCGTGCTGCAATATTTTGGACTGTTTTATACACTCGTACCCAGCGTCTCTTCCGAAATTATTAAAGCACAAATGTCTATGTAACTGCATAGACGGACGTCGGATCGAAAAATTATTCCACATTCTAAAACAAACTCACTCAAAGTTAATCTTAAAACACTTTGGATGACTCTGGACGTCCAGCAGCATTCCATAAAATTTAAGGAGACCTTAGGTTAAAAATCTGGTGATGTCAATGATTAGAAACCACAGGTTCACTCATTTTGCAGCACTACAACCAGGAATGCCCAATTACACAGAGGAGGGCACGTATCCGATAGTGTTAGCACTATAATAAAGGTTTTGAAGACAGAATTTATGCTGGCTTCATCCTCATCGTCGCTGCATGCTTAGAGTTAGAGTTCTTCAACCATGTTAGCAGTGGTGGGAGGGGGAGACGTATTAGCAAGTGCAGAGACAGATGAAGGGCACCGAGTCGGTAGTGGCTGTAAAGCACTAGGCAGGCCGTGTGCAGCAGCCAATAAAAAACAAAAGTCGTGCATTGTAGCCCACATAATGGGCCGCTGCTGCAGCCAGCTGGCTCCGCGCTGCCAGTTGCGAACAGGCTGTCTCGTGGAGAACTTACGTGTCTGCCCACAGCGTTCGTGCACTTTTCGAAGCAGCCAGGCCTTCCTTGCATCCTGAAACAATTTTCATGGTAACTTTCGACAGGTTCTAGGACTTTCTACAGGTTCTAGGACTTTCGACAGGTTCTAGGACTTTCGACAGGTTCTAGGACTTTCGAGAGGTTCTAGGCCTTTCGACAGGTTCTAGGACTTTCGACAGGTTCTAGAACTTCCGACAGGTTCTAGGACTTTCGACAGGTCCTAGGACTCGACAGGTTCTAGGACTTTCGACAGGTTCTAGGACTTTCGACAGGTTCTAGGACTTTCGTCAGGTTCTAGGACTTTTGACAGGTTCTAGGACTTTCGACAGGTTCTAGGACTTGTGTGAATTTCTAGTTCTGGAGGGACTTATAATATATCCTCAAACTTATAGCAATCTCATTCTGGCTCATTATTTTGTAAAACACAGCGTGCATTTATTACGGCAGCTGCAAATTCATCTCGAACTTCCATCAGGCGTTGAAAAATTCTCCGTTCTCCATTTATTTATCAGAGTGTATTTTATAAGCCACCTAGTCGGAGAAAGTCAATTTTTAAGGGTTCTCTACTATTTGTTAAACTTCTTCCTCGATACAGACGTTTAAATTTTCAGATATACCAGATGCCTCGTTTCCGACAGCGACGCACGGCATCGGTGCTCACTTTTTTAATATGGGGTTTTTCTCCAGAGCTGGTACATTTTTCCTAACGAGATTTTCGTGTAAAACTCATAGCATATATATATATATATATATATATATATATATATATATATATATATAATAGTCTCTATATTTTCTGTATGCTCCAACATCTACGTAAGTGAACTTATAACCTGCAGCGCATAAAGCAAGTAAAATGACCGAAAATTTTTTTTTATAATTACAGTAAAATACGTTTGTCATGAGAAAAAAGGCGTAAGATATTCCGCGTCCATCTCGCTTGGCTTATCAGTCACGACTGACCGCCAGCTGGATGACTAAATTTGCTGCCTAACATTGTGGCTGCATAACTGCTGTGGCCGTCCGCCTATAAGTGTGTTAATGTTTCAATTTCTAGGCTGTAAATAAAGTAAAGCTGTACTCAATTTGAAGAATGGTTTCAGCGATACAGCACTCCACAGCACTGCGTATGGTGGTGTGCACCCGACTTTCTCCCATCTCTGAACAGACTTATGCACCCAGTTAGAAGGGGATCTGCATTTCAACAAATACTCTGAAACACGGTACAACTTGACTTGGCATTGTTGTCATTATTATAGCTAAAAGCTGCAATAAGAGCAGAGAAAATCATAGGACCAATCGGGGATCGAATCCTAGTCCTATGTCTGTTCGTTTGGAACTTAAGTCACTGAGCCGCAAAGGCACTTTTATGGACTGTTAATAAGTTATTTATGAAACAAAAACTGCACCGAGCCAAGGGAAAAAATACTAATTCTGTACAAGAAATGAAAAAGGAAAATAAAATATCGACATAGATCTGCGATATTTTTCGCACGATATATCTATATAAAAACGGCAATATCGAGTGCCGATATTTTTATTTTATATTTTTTCACAATTTTTGGAAAATATTTGAAGTTGTTCTTTCAAAATTGTAGTAGTGCATAATTTTACACTCACTATGTGAAGGAGTCCTACTACTTTTTGAGGTTTCGTCAGGTCCAATCTTTCTCTTTGACTGTGTGGAGCAAATGCATGTGGCACAAAAGAGGACCTCCGCCTCCGATTGCATTTAAGGGGGTGGGGGGGCGATGTGAATGGCATAACAAGATAACCGATTTGAAGAAGCAGCACACCAGTTGCGTTAAAAACAATTTTTAACACCACTAGCGTGCTGTTTCTTCACAGCGTCATTCTTTAAAAACAGTTGCAGCAAGTGATGAAAAAAATCTGAATGACAAGGTTGGTCGTTGCGGTGGGCAAAGACGTCTGAGGGGAAATGCTGACGTAATCGGAGCTACCAACAGAATCTGCAACGTTTAGTTTCAGCACGCAATTTTTACACTAAAACCAGAAGGTCGCTGGCGTTAGCAGAAATGCAAAAACAGGGAAGTCGATACGAAGAGTTCCGGAAAAATCCGATATGTGACAGAACCGAACGATGGATCTATCACACACCTTTTATTTATAGTTTCTCAAATACAATAGTGGTAGAATGGACGTGGATGATGACAGAATGAAAAGTGTGGAATTAGAGCTGTAGAGAACAGCCTTGATGTGTTGCTGTCTTCTGACCATGTCACCCTTCGCGTTCAGTACGTCAGGAAGAAATTCGGGCCACCCAAACGCTTAGATCCTGAGCAAACGAACTTGCTGCGTGCCAGGGAATTTGACACAGACGTTTAGAGACAAACGCCTGACGGAGACCCTCTCAAAGTAAAGGGCAGCCGGTTATCTTCACCCTTGCAACTGCTTGTTTCGGGTCCCGCCAATACAAACAACAGATGGGCTCGCATAGGGGAAAAACGTTGGATGGTGCAACCAGCTAAGCCACGATGATGGCGGCATTGATTTGGTGGAGCCTCTCTGAGTTTACGAACTGTTTTGTCACTTCAGAGTTGAACGTTAATGACGGGGGTTTTAAGTCCGTTATGTGGCGGTGTTACAGCATCGCTCAATACAGATTCTGTGGCGCAGTGCCCACACATATCACTCATTGGTACGTACGATCTCACCAGAGCTGTGTAACACGTTGTTGATCACATGGCTATAGCGATGGCTCGCTGGTGCGCATTCGCTCGACAGTAAGAACATTTAATCTTTGAAAATACTACGGTTCTGGGCAATGATTGACGCAGTTCACTGTAGTACACTAGACTCGGGTATGAAGCCCTTCAGGACAATTGTGCATGAAAGCATGTAATCATTATACAACAAATTAGAAAATTAATATTTAACGGTAGTTGCACCGCCACTAATGTGTAGACCTGATGTTCTTCAAGTTCCTCAGTGCTCATCAAGTGGGCATCCACACTGAATTATTTGTCAGAAATAATTCAGTCAGGATCTCGACTTGGAAATAACAGTCCTTCACCAATTAAACAGGACTTACCTTAATATCCAATGGCGAATACACTAATTACACACGAAATTTAGATGTCACCATAACTTCTGCTTGAGGGATTTGTGGACCATCGAGAGTTTTATGCAAAGTTCGGAAATCCCACATAACAGGTCGGGCCATGAAGATGCATACAGTAGCAGCACTTTGCTAACGTACAGACTTTCGTTATTTATTCCTGCAACTTATATCTCTTACTCTATACCCTATCTAGTTCAAAGGAATGCTGACATTCTGTGCATGGCTTAGTCTTCACACTTGAACGACAAGTAATAGTCCTGAACTTCTCTGGTTGTCTGCAGTAAGTATGTTTGCTGATTAAAGAAATAAACAGCTCACTTAATGTGGAGTGATCTTCTAAATATACTAGTACTGTTGGGTCAGATTTACAAAAAAAAAATGGCCCTGAGCACTATGGGACTTAACATCTATGGTCATCAGTCCCCTAGAACTTAGAACTACTTAAACCTAACTAACCTAAGGACAGCACACAACACCCAGCCATCACGAGGCAGAGAAAATCTCTGACCCCGCCGGGAATCGAACCCGGGAACCCGGGCGTGGAAAGCGAGAACGCTACCGCACGACCACGAGATGCGGGCGGTCAGATTTACAACTAAACATATAATTAGCTTTCTGTAAGTAGGCAATATGCTGTTTTGTTAAATGTATTCCAGTACAGCAGATGAAGAAGAGAACAATATGAAAATATACCCTTCTGCTACTCTAATTTTATATTCAACTAGTAATTCATAGTAGCTTTCCTACTTAACTCTGAAAATTTAAAGAGAAAAAAAGAACTTCAGTCAAGTCTTATTCAAGACATCTTCAACGTTTGTAGTCCTTTCTTCCTTAGTTGCATGAAAAATTACGGTATACTGTTAATTTTTACTTGTTGGTCATCTAACTACAACTGAATGAAACACAATTTTCGTGCCATATTCATTTCACCTTTGTTCTCGGCAAGGAATCATCAGTGGTCTGGAATATATACATATTTTAATATATCCATATTTTGATATATACATATTTTAACTATTTGGTTTGTATTTTGGAACTATGTACTTTATATATAGGTTATAAACACTTATGGTGGTGAGTTATTCTAAGGCGTATTAATCTTTTAAAATCTACTTGCATTCTCTGTGCATGCTTTTCCACATGTTGTAACTTAGATCCGTTTTTGGCGCTGTCTGTCGTCTTATAATTGCCATTTGGGTTATTGCTTTCCATGCCTCACAGCATTAGGAACGAGAAACTTGTGTTAAAGCTATTTTTTTGTTTTTTGTTGCCGGAAGTTGGATGTTATTGACAAAGATCGAATGTTATTGCCAATTTCCGAGTGCATTTTTTTTAAATATCTGTGATCTCATTTTTTGTATATATATATATATATATATATATATATATATATATATATATATATATATGTGTGTGTGTGTGTGTGTGTGTGTGTGTGTGTGTGTGAGTGTGTGTGTGTGTGTGAAATGGTATTTCTTTCAGTACACTTTGTGTGTGTATGTGTGTGTGTGTGTGTGTGTGTGTGTGTGAGAGAGAGAGAGAGATAGAGAAATGAAATTAATTTTGGTGCGTATTCCTATTTTGTGTCTCTCTGGTGTGTGTGTGTGTGGGGGGTGGGGGTAGGGGTGGGGGTAGGTGGGTTGTGGGACAAGAAGGTGGGAGAGAGAGCGAGAGAGAGAAAGAGGTATGTACTTGTTTTAATGTGGCTGCATGTACAAGAGGGATAATTTTTATCTTATTATTTCTTTTATTAAGTGTAATAGGGAGTCTGTATTGATGTGTGTTTGCTCATGTATCACATGTTTGTTTTCAGCTACGGCCTTTCTGGATGTGGAAGTTTTCATGCATTTGTGTAAGATATTTGTCATGGTTCTTTATTATCATTATTTTCATATCCTGTTTTATGCTAGTAGGGTAGTGATTATAGGATTTTAAGTGTTCTGCAAATGTGGAAGAACTTGTTTTGTACTTCTGACAGATGGTGTGTTCTTTGTATCATGTTTTAAAATTCCTGTTTGTATGTTGTATCACAGCTTTTACATTTGACCTGATCCCTGGAATTTATCCCTCTTGGCTGTTGGTTGGCTTATGTTTTACTGGAGGGTTTTTCACTGATTTACATTCTATTTGGAAGCATTTTTTCTTTAGTATGTTTGCCACTCTGCGTGTTAATTTATGTGTGTAAGTGATAGTGTACCATTCGCTGCTTTTCTGTCTCACGTAATTGAGTGTGTGTGTGTGTGTGTGTGTGTGTGTGTGTGTGTGTGTGTGTGTGTGTATTCAGTGGGTTTGTGGATTTTCAGCTTGCGACTAACTTGTATTCTGGAAATATTCAGTTTACTTTTTTTTTCATTTGACTCTGTGTACTACATGTATGTCATACCCATCTTTCATAGCTATTTGTATGACTAAACTCATTTCTTTTTCATAGTTTCTCTTATTGAGTGGGATCCTTTTTTATCTATCTAACACATGTCTTAGTGCAGCAAGCTTTGGGTTGCGGGGATGATTAAATGTAGAATGAATTATTGTGTCTGTGGCTGCTGGTTTTCAGACTTTTTAAATGTATATCTTCCATTTTCTATTATTATTATTATTATTATTGCTGTTTTTCTTGTTGTTGTGCTGTTCAGTACTGAGACTGGTTTGATGCAGCTCTCCATGCTACTCTATCCTGTGCAAGCTTCATCTCCCAGTACCTACTGCAACCTACATCCTCCTGAATCTGCTTAGTGTTTTCAACTCTTGGTCTCTGTCTACCATTTTTACCCTCCATGCTGCCCTCCAATACTAAATTGGTGATCCCTTGATTCCTCAGAACATGTCCTACCAACCGATCCCTTCTTCTAATCAAGTTATGCCCCAAACTCTTCTTATCCCCAATTCTATTCAACACCTCCTAATTAGTTATGTGATCTATCCATCTAATCTTCAGCATTCTTCTATAGCACCACATTTCGAAGGCTTCTACACTCTCCTTGTCTAAACTATTCATCGTCCATGTTTCACTTCCATACATGGCTACACTCCATACAAATACTTTCAGAAACGATTTCCTGACACTTAAATCTATACTGGATGTTAACAAATGTCTCTTCTTCAGAAACGCTTTCCTTCCCATTGCCAGTCTATATTTTATATCCTCTCTACTTCGACAATCATGGTTTATTTTGCTCCCCAAATAGCAAAACTCCTTTACTACTTTAAGTGTCTCATTTCCTAATCTAATTCCCTCAGCAACACCCGATTTAATTTGGCTACATTTCATTATCCTCGTTTTGCCTTTGTTGATGTTCATCTTATACCCTCCTTTCAAGACACTGTCCATTCCGTTCAGCTGCTCTTCCATGTTCTTTCCTGTCTCTGACAGAATTACAATGTCATCGGCGAACATCAAAATTTTAATTTCTTCTCCATGGATTTTAATTCCAACTCCGAATTTTTCTTTTGTTTTCTTTACTGCTTGCTCAGTATTCAGACTGAATAACATCGACGATAGGTTACGAATCTGTCTTACTCCCTTCCCAAACACTGCTTCCCTTTCATGCGCCTCGACTCCTATAAATGCTATCTGGTTTCCGTACAAATTGTAGATAGCCTTTTGCTCCCTGTATTTTACCTCCAGCCATCTTAAGAATTTGAAAGAGAGTATTCCAATCAACATTGTCAAAAGCTTTCTCTAAGTCTACAAAAGCTAGAAACGTAGCTTTACCTTTCCTTAATCTATCTTATAAGATAAGTCGTAGGTTTAGTAATGACTCACGTGTCCCAGTATTTCTACGGAATCCAAACTGCTCTTCCCCCAGGTCGGCTTCTACCAGTTTTTCCATTCGTCTGTAAGGAATTCGCGTTAGTATTTTGCAGCAGTGACTTATTAAACTGTTAGTTCGGTAATTTTCACATCTGTCAACACCTGCGTTCTTTGGGACTGGAATTATTATATTCTTCTTGAAGTCTGAGGGTATTTCGACTGTCTCATACATCTTGCTCACCAGATGGTAGAGTTTTGTCAGGACTGGCTCTCCCAAGGCTGTCAGTGGTCCTAATGGGATGTTGTCTACTCCCAGGGCCTTGTTTCGACTCAGGTCTTTCAGTGCGCAGTCAAACTCTTCACGCAATATCATATCTCCCATTTCATCTTCATCTACATCCTCTTCCATTTCCATAATATTGTCCTCAAGTACATCACCCTTGTATAGACCCTCTATATACTCCTTCCACCTTTCTGCTTTCCTTCTTTGCTTAGAACTGGGTTTCCATCAAAGCTCTTGATATTCATGCAAGTGGTTCTCCTTTCTCTTACGGTCTCTTTAATTTTCCTGTAGGAAGTATCTATCTTACCCCTAGTGAGGTAAGCCTCTACATCCTAACATTTGCCCTCTAGCCAACCCTGCTTAGCCATTTTGCACTTCCTGTCGATATCATTTTTCAGACGTTTGTATTCCTTTTTGCCTGCTTAATTTACTGCATTTTTATATTTTCTCCTTTCATCAATTAAATTCGAAATTTCTTCTGTTTCCCAAGGGTTTCTACTAGCCCTCGTCTTTTTACCTATTTGATCCTCTGCTGCCTTCACTATTTCATCCCTCAAAGCTACCCATTCTTCTTCTACTGTATTTCTTTCCCCTATTCGTGGTAGTTGTTCCCTTATGCTCTCCCTGAAACCTGTGTACAACCTCTAGTTAATCCGTGTATCCAGGTCACATATTCTTAAATTCTCACCTTTTGGCAGATTCTTCGGTTTTAATCTAACTTTCATAACCAATAGATTGTGGTCAGAGTCCACATCTGGCCCTGGAAATTTGTTACATTTTAAAACTTCGTTCCTAAATCTCTGTCTTACCGTTATATAATCTATTTGACGCCTTCTAGTATCTCCAGGCTTCTTCCATGTATACTACCTTCTTTCGTGATTCTTGAGCCATGTGTTAGCTATGATTAAGTTATGCTCTGTGCAAAATTCTACCAGGCGGCTTCCTCTTTCATCTCTTACGCCCAATCCATATTCACCTACTACGTTTCCTTCTCTTCCTTTTCCTACTCTCGAATTCCAGTCACCCATGAGTATTAAATTTTCTTCTCCCTTCACATCTGAATATTTTCCATCATACATTTCATCAGTTTCTTCATCATCTGCAGAGCTAGATGGCATATAAACTTGTTCTACTGTAGTAGCCGTGGGATTCGTGTGTATCTTGACCACAATAACGTGTTCACTATGCTGTTTGTAGTAGCTTACCCGCTCTCCTATTTTTTTATTCATTATTAAACCTACTCCTGCATTACCCCTACTAGATTTTGTATTTATAACCCTGTGTTCACCTGACCAAAAGTCTTGGTCCTTCTTCCACCAAACGTCACTAATTCCAACTATATCTGACTTTAACCTATCCATTTCCCTTTTTAAATTTTCTAACCTACCTGCCCGATTAAGGGATCTGACATTCCACGCTC
Source organism: Schistocerca americana (assembly GCF_021461395.2). Classification (NCBI taxonomy): domain Eukaryota; kingdom Metazoa; phylum Arthropoda; class Insecta; order Orthoptera; family Acrididae; genus Schistocerca; species Schistocerca americana. The sequence goes on along the minus strand of NC_060122.1, from coordinate 131,589,817 downwards.
CGATCTGTAGAACGCCAGATTTCTCTCTCCGGATAACGACACCCTCTTGAGTAGTCCCTACCTGGAGATCCGAATGGGGGACAGTTTTACCTCCGTAACATTTTACCCAAGAGGACGCCATCATTATTTAACGATACAGTAAAACTTCTTGCCCTCGGGAAAAATTACGGCCATAGTTTCCCCTTGCTTTCAGTCGTTCGCAGTACCAGCACAGCAAGGCCGTTTTGGTTAGTGTTACAAGGCCACATCAGTCAATCATCCTGACTGTTGCCGCTGCAACTACTGAAAAGGCTGCTGCCCCTCTTCAGGAATCACACGTTTGTGTGGCCTCTTAACAGCTACCCCTCTCTTGTGGCTGTACCTACAGTATGGCTATCTGTATCACTGAGGCATGCAAGCCTCCCCACCAATGGCGAGGTCCATGGTTCATGGGGGGGTTATTATTGTTAAGTCAAGAAAATGTATTTGATTTTCTTGCCCTTTGTCAAGTGTGAATTTTATGTTCTGATGAGCTTTGTTGAATTCAGAGTGGAGTTCATCTATTTATTTTTTTCATTTTTCTCTCTACCAGACAAGTAATGTCATCCACATATTTATTGATCGTTACCAACATATGGTTTTAAATCTTTTTTTAGTGGTTATCTTTTCTAATATCTGGATTTCAAGATGACTGGTAAAACTGTTTGCCAATGATCCTGGTATTGGGGATCCTGGGGGTAGTCCATCACTTTGCAGATAATATTTTGTTATTTCTGTTATTGCTTCTGTATTGAGGTTGCTGTGAGATATAAGATTTTTTCCTATGATTTCTGTGATAGAGATGGAGGCTTACATTTCTTCTATGTAGAAAGAAATCAGTGATGTTGTATATGGTACCCGTATGTTCCAGATTTTTTCTTTTAGGTTTCCTGTGTTTATCACTGTTCTATTGATTTCTATTTTGTAGTGTCTTGTGATTAACTTGTGGAGATATTTGGTTATATCATATGTTGGGGCTTTCCTGAAGTTAATAACGGCTCTCATTGGTGTACCATCTTTATGTTTCTTTGGTTGGCTGTGGAGTGTTGGTGCTTCCAAGCCACTGAAGATGCCTTGCAGCGAATAATTAATGGTGGACTCCTCTGTATGGGTAGACACTGATGCAAAAACGTTTCTCCCTTTTATTTGCTTAAAACATTGTGTTCTTGTGAAGCTGAATTTGGTAATTATTCAAGAGGCGCTTCATGAAGTTGTAATAGCCACATCCATATTTTATTCAGAAGTTACTGATGACAGCATTGTGTGTGGAATGTGAATGATTACTCTCATGGTATTAACAAAAAAGGACTTCATCATTAATAAAATAATAAATAACTATTGTCAATGACATAATTTAATAATTTGTAAAAAGTTATATCTCAGACAATACACATGGGAAAAGGTACTGAAAATCTCAATCTTTTGGCGTCTATGATTCTTCTAGAATAATCATTCTTCTTGTTCAAACTGTTGTACTGATAGGACTGGTGTTTTGTAACACAGAGGTCTGGAAAAAACTGTATTATGTTGATAATTTAATATCTGAAAAACAGAGTTTATGTGTCATTGAAATTAATCTTCGTTGTTTGGAGTTTTATTTCATTGTGATTCTTGTCCTACTTAAATGTTTAGGTTTTTGATTAGCTACAAAGGAGCAAAGCCATTAGCGCTATTGATCTACAGAGCGATTTATTGGTAAATGCTGTATAATAAGCGATTAGAATTGAGAATTATTTTCAAATGTTAATGCATATATTGAAGGTACAAAAAATTTAATATATATTATTTGTTAGTAGTAAAACAGGGGTTGAAGCATAATCGATAAGTGATTGTCTTACGTTAGTTACCATCTTAGTGAAATATGGCAGCGGCAGTTTTAAATTGATTTTCTATACAGACATAAATGTTATTGCTCATAATTGCGATAATAATTGTGTATTGGCGGCCCAGAACCCACTGTGAGGTAATAAATTCCACTTAGACTGTGAATAAACTCTAAATATAGTGAACTTATATGCCTGCATCAGCATCTTACCTGATACAAATTCTTATATGCTGATGCATGAAGCCTGGTTATTTCGCAACTTTGATGAAATATTTTGACAGGAAAAAATACATTAGTGTTGCGTGCATGTGGTATTGTGTGACAAAACTGTTCACTTTGTTCAAAGGAAAGTGTTGCCACCTTGAATAACAGCAGTGTTAAATTCGATAAACGATCTGCAACCAGCAACGAGACTATTATGCAGTAGCACAGAAAATGACTAAAATAATTACTCCTGTTCAGTTCCGATTATTTATCATTCATTTAGCTTGTTTGCTGGTTATACATGAATATTTTTGAGCATGAATTTAGTGCCATTTACACTGATTGACGGACAACGTTGCCACACGTTCCCAGGTGGAGATTTCTTTAACAAACTTACGATCATTAGCTGGGAAACACAGAGATTAAATAAAGCCTCATGTTACATTATTAATAAGTAATTAGTTTTAATGTAATCTTGTTTAAATTGTGCAACACGCAATCAAATCACAATACAGTACCCCACAAAGTGTTCAGTTAACTATCTTCCTTAATAGCACTCGATAGGTCAGTACTACAAAGTATCTACGCTAAACTACCTTCTGTACCGAATAATAATTAAGCAGCGATTAAACTCTGTATGTACTGAGGCAGATATGTCTCTGTAGAACTCTCTTCCACGATATACAATTTTTTATTGGTATTCTTGCCTCATTCAGCATTTAACGTATTACTTTAGTGTGTTCTTCGTATTTTAGTTGTATCATACTATTACTGTTACTCACTGACGTATGTAAACTTAATCTGTGTTACCTGATCAGTGAAATAAACTGCTCAGCCTTACACAAGAGGGCCAAGATAAAGTTTTAACCGATCAAAATGTACTATGATCAGACAGATGAAACTCTGCATTTGTGGGAGAAATTACGAATAAGGCAGGGTATGGGCCCTCATTTCTTAGTTTTTCTTTTCTTTTATAGGGTTTTTAAGCAAATAAGATCTGGTCTGAACTGAGGAAGTGAAGTCGCCTTGTTGCTATGTTACAAATGTTCTGAGTGGTTTTAAACTTGTTCTTTTTTACCTTGCCTTTCAAATTGTTCTGTTCTATCAGCTTCCAGATCACCACCTCACGTATTTTAAGAGTGAACTGCAACTTGTCAAGTTGAAACGGAGAAACATGGATCTTACAGAAACTGCCATATGGGACATATACCTGTTGATTCGTGTATCTGACTGTTGTATGCAGAACTTACATTTCAACGTGCTTGTTCCAGTCTATATGTGAATTGCTGACGTAGTATGACAGCATTAAAGTGACTGGTTTATGGACATGGGGGAGGCGACAATTTGCTTTGGGAGGGAACGGAACTCTACGCCACTTATGAATCGGAACAACTTAAATATTTTGTGGACACTGTTGACATAACATTTGTTTTTTGTTCACTTAGCATAGAATTAAGTGGAAATAATTGATTTACAAAGCTGCAAGCAACAGTTTCTGCAGTTGTGTTCACAAGTACCACTAGGTGTCAGTATCCACGAAAGTGATGAATAATGAGTAGGATGTGCTTATTTTTTGGGTAGTTTGTGGAAAGGGTCCAATAATATCCATGGCACATTCTGAAATGGCCTTACAGTTTCTGGGAGTAATTGTAAAGGAATTTCGATTCTCAGTTAAGGAACCCTCTCACACAAGGCAGACCATTCCGTAAATATTTGCAATCATTGGTTTGCCTACCTCTCCCATGCTAGCGTTTGTGGCTCATTGTCGATTGTGACAGGCCTGCAAGCTGTCATAACATATCGACATAATGTACCATTACATTTCTTTTGGTATTACTACCCGATTATTCAGGAGGGTTTTATGATAAAAGAGGTCAGTTGCTGCCAGATACTGTCACTCCCCGAATAAACACATATATTTCTTCAAAACTGGCTGTTCTGACTCAGACAAACGTATCGACTTTTCCCTTAACTGATTCCTTAATACAGGTACAATAGTGTACACGTTCCTCACTGGCAACTTCTTATTTCCCTTACGTTTCAATTGATTCCGACACTGAACTTTTGCTTTCAGTACTTCCTTGCCATTTTCCAGCAGAGTTCCATGCGGTATTTCTATATTTCTTTGACCAACATTATCATCACATTGGGGCACATGGAACATTTTCCCTGATACCTTTGGATTACTGAAACTTCATTTGACATGAATCTGTAACCGGTCGCAAACGGCGTTCTGGCTGAGTGGATCAACCAGAAAGTTCGATCTCGGCGTTACCCAGGCTTTGACATCAATTCAGAGAACTTTTCAGTTGCTGAATTGATATTGACAGGGGTAGTAGTATTTAATGCCCCAGTTCGTGGTTCCAATGCAACATGTGGAGGAGGCCACACACAAGAAGTTTCGCGCGAATGTGGAGCGTGCCTATTGTCAAAAAAGTGAGACGCCTCACTGAATTGTGCAGTTCACATCATACGAGTATATAATCCATCTCTGTCTGAAAATTGGCTAGGAAATCGTTCCTTAAAATGACATCACCGATGTGTTTCCTAACTACTTCTATGTCTCACATCCTCCCATCAATTCGCAAATCTACCAAACTAGTTCTTGAAGGTGTGATTATCTCATCACCTACACCACTAATGTTGTAATGTGGCAGTTTGGGAAGACGTTAGTCATTTTGTGAAACAATTGACACTCTAATCTGAGTTCCTATATGTATCATCAACTAAAAACCCGTCCACTAATCTTGTCTTTTAAAACCACAGAGTGAAAATTTCATTCTGGAAACATCCCGCAGGCTGCGGTTAAGCCATGTCTCCGCTATATCCTTTCTTCCAGGAGTGCTAGTTCTGCAACGTTCGTAGCAGATCTTCTGTGGAATCTGGAAGGTAGGAGACGAGATGCTGGCAGAATTGATGCTGTAAGGGCGGGTCGTGAGTCGTGCTTAGGTAACTCAGTCGGTAAAGCACTTGCCCGCAAAAGGTCTACAGTTCGAGTCTCGGTCCGGCACACCGTTTTAATCTTGCAGGAGGTTTCATACATATAGGTGGTTCGTTCACCATATTTCACTGTATAATGAAAAAAAATAAATGAAATCTCATGAGGCTAGGGCATCTCATCGAATAGACTGGTTACCTGGTACAAGTCTTTTTAGTTGACACCACTTCGGCGACTTACGTGTCGATGGGGATGTGATGAGGATGATGAAGACAACACAACACTCAGTCCCTGAGCGGAGGAAATCTCCGACCAGCCGGGAATCCAACAGGGGCCCCTGTGCATGGCATTCCGTCACACTGACCACTCAGCTAACGAGGCAGACTGTGTAATTAAATATTGTGATTGTCACTTTGCATGGAAATTACTGAAAGATCTTTTCACTATTTATTACAATTGAGACTATTTTCTGATTAGTTATTTTAGTCTATAAAATGAAGCCAAGTGTACAAAGTATGTTTCGAGGACAGGTACATATTTTTGTATAAATCTTGCACGTAAAATCATTAAAAAATCACCTAAGAGCATTACCACATAAATAAAACCTCCTCCAGAAAAACATTCAGATCTGAAAGGGTTAAAGACAGGTTTGTTAATTGTTTTGTTTGTAATCAGAAGCAGGACAAGATTGCTCTTTGACACAGGGCGTCAAGTGTTAGACATCATGAGGAATCTTGTCCAAGTCCAGTCCATTTTTACATCATGAAAAAGAAATTGCGAATGTCTTCGGGAGAGAATTTCTGTTAGTAGAGTTGGCTGTTGTGGAAAATTCGGTCTTTTCAGTGGGGCAATTGGAGTTTTGAACAGGGAAACGAGAGTTTCATCAGGAGAGAAATCAGACATCAGTTCTTTTGTTTGCCTTACAATAATGATGGATCTCCACAAAAGACTGCTCATCTGATGATTTGAGGATCTCGAATTATACTGCTTTATTTAATTTTCTTTCTGGAACACTGTTTTCTCACCGTGACACTCGTAAGAGGAATGAATCTGAGTTCCTCAAGTTTAAAGAATTTCGCCCACGGAACATTTTTGGAATTTCGCCCACGGAACATTTTTGTTCTGATCCAGGGATTTTAAACAATCTCCCACGTCCCAAGGCTATCGATACGTACTGTTCTGTTCCAGTACAGTAAGTCCCACCTATAGGCTAATTTGCAGAACAACATCGTCATTTTCCTGCAAAACCTGCCAACGTACGCTATCTGATGAAAAGTAGGCGGACACTTCTGTGTGTTGCAAGTTTGACCCTAGATATCAAGAAAGACGGAACTGCTCGTTCAAAAGGAGGCAGGGACTTGAGTTGTGTCAGCAAGGAAGCGGGATCGATAGACCAGATTAGCCAGGAGAGCTCAGTGGCACCGAACATGGACTAGTCATTTGATGTCACCTGAGTAACAAACCCATCAGCGACATTTCAGCCGTTCTAAAGCTGGCCAAGTAGACGGCGATGTTGTTGTGGGATGGAAAAGCCAAGGAGCAGCTACAGATAATCGAAGACTAGGCAGATATCACGTACTGAGGGACAGGGATGGTTGAGCATTTCGGATGATGGTTGTAAACAATCGAATAAAATAGGAGCAAGGAGACGCTCATGAGTTCCAGCTGTCAAGCTGGTACGATTTCTTTGCGGCGGGGATTAGAAAAAAGGGGTAGAACGGTTGATTAGCTCCTCATAAGCTACACATTTCTGGGATCAGCGATAAGCGACTCTTGAGGTGATGTCAAGAATGATGCCACTAGACATTGGATAACTGGAAACCAGTGTTATGCAGATATAAATCATGCCATAACATGTGGCAATTAGATGGTTGGCGCATGTCAGGAGAACGTTACTTACCAACACATGCAGTCCTAGCAGTGAGGTGATGTTACGGTGCGCTTGCGTATCTCGTCTTTAGTATTCCCCTATTGCGCTTAAGAAAACGTTAAACGCTAAAGAGTATGTATAAACTTCACTGCATTGTGTAATGTGTACGACAGAGGAACAGTTCACGGACAATGATGGTTTGTGTCCGTATGGTAACGCACCCTGTCGTATACCAGTATCTATGAGGCAATAGCATGGACAATAGCATTCCAGAAATAAACTGTCCTGCTCAGAGTCCGCACCTAAACCCAATTGAACAGCATTGGGATGAGTCAGAACGACCTCACTCCGGACCCCAGCATCCAAAACACCACTACCTTCTCTGAGTTCTTATCTTGAGGAAGAATGGGCTTACATTGCTCCATAGACATTGGGAAACCTCGCAGGAAATATCCAAAGCAAAGCTCAAGGCGCTATAAAGGCAAATCGTGGGCGCATTCCATATTAATCTCCACTAAGAGGCGCGCGGGTACTTCTGACCAAATAGTGTAAATTGACTAACTTTATACGAACTTACAATCCATTCGAGATTCGACTCGGTCAAATGTGATGTCATCCTACACCAGACACGAGATTTCTAAACATTAATAACCATTACTTGCTAGTGACTTCGCAGAGTAATTGTTTTTTGTATTTGGTCAGTATTTATTGCAAGACTGTGTATTTCACGATCATTGTTCATTCGAATAACAGGAATGATAACGGTGATCATTCTACTGCATTATAAAAGTTCATTGGCAACAGTAAAATAGGTAAAGTATAGAACAAGGCATAAGAATACAACAATGCTATATTGCATACAAAAGAAAAATGCGTAAATGCGTAGGAATCGTATGAAGGAAACATTTTAGCTGTAGTGGATACATTCTGAAAATTGACGATTCATGTTATCCTTTATATAAATCTTATAATCGCTGAATGAAATCGCTTAAAACAGCGCAGTATGAGTGGTAAGGTCTGGGATTGGTAAGCCGGGCACATAGGCTGCTGGAGCGGAATGCTGACCACATTTGAGGATACAAAAAATTATTTTCACCACACTAAATAAAAAAGAGCACTGGTAACAACACAATGATTAATTAGTATTTGCAAATTTTGGCGATCTACACCGACTATTCAGTTATATAAAAGCAACGGGAATAATTTTAAAAAATTAAAGAAAAACAGCCTCATGGCCCCACTTTAACTTAATAAAAAATTAGTTTACACAAATATAACCTTGACATAACTACCGATATGAGCTCACTAGTCAATTATTAGGGCTCCTGAATATGAAAAATAACAATTTTGTAAAAGGTATTAGGTTTAAAACTATTAGGTTTAAAGAAAACACTCAAATAGCAAGATCACGTAAATACGTGAATTAACTATTATGGAAAACATTCGGCAATATGACAGCCTGAAAGGTCTACACAGCAATCAGCACATTCTCGACGTCTGGCGTTCACATCGGCCGCGCGTCTGGATTCCATGCTCGACAGCTCAAGTGACAGCAACAGGCGCGAGGGCCCGCGCACACCAATAACGGCTTCAAGAACACACAAACCCAGTATTAATATACAGTTCACTAAAATACTAAAATCAACAGCCAAGCACGGGGTAGCGCCAAATGCAGAAAGAGATGTTAAACCTTATAATGTGACAACTGCAGCTACTATTACAGCAATAGGTCTTTACACAATCTCCAATCACATGAAATTTCATTTGATAAAATTATAAATCACAACTAGTTCAATGCGTTAATGACCAGACAGTCCGCACACGACCTTAAAAACCAAAGCACCGTTCTACGGCGCAAAATTTTTGTAGTTGCCAACAACAAGGAAGTTGGCAATTCCAATTTAAATTAGCGGCTAAATTTTATAAAGAGAATGTCTTTGATTCATAAAATTGACCACTTAACATATTAACAATAATAACAAAAAGTCACATTTTTATGCAACAGAACCAGGGCACAGCGCAATTACATGGACTTGCAAAACCAAGTATCCGGACCCACGTCCAAGTGGCATAAGGAAAGACTAGATAAAATCAAAGTGGCTACACGGAGCAATGACATCCAGAAATTCCACCGCAAAATCGCCACTATTTAAAGCTAGTCCGGGAGCTCTCCGTTAGCATGCTCGGCAGGGTAAACTCCCACTCACTCCACAGAATTCGAGATAGACACGACTCGTAAACAGAGCCAATGTTGACCGGCGATTACTTTCGCACTCCAGTTCCGCTCGCCACGAGACCCAAACGCCGGAATGTCAACACCGTGCGGCCCGCTGTACACCGAGCCCCTACTGGCGATGCTCTGTGCGCTGCCTTCCCTCTGTCACTGTCGCCAACCGAGTCACCGTCACTGCCACGACAGTCTCTCTCTTGCGACCCGCGACCGTCCTAACAAGGGAACCTCTCCATCGCACCCCCCTCAGATTTAGTTATAAGTTGGCACAGTGGATAGGCCTTGAAAAACCAAACACAGATCGATCGAGAAAACAGGAAGAAGTTGTGTGGAACTACGAAAAAAATAACCAAAATTTACAAACTGAGTAGTCCATGTGCAAGATAGGCAACATCAAGGATAGTGTCAGCTCCGGAGTGCCGTGGTCCCGTGGTTAGCGTGAGTACCTGCGGAACAAGAGGTCCTTTGTTCAAGTCTTCGCTCGAGTGAAAAAAAGAAGACTTTCTTTATTTTCGCGAAGTTATGATTTGTCCGTTCGTTCATTGATGTTCCTGTTCAAGGTAATAAGTTTAGTGTCTGTGTTTTGCGACCGCACCGCAAAACCATGCGATTAGTAGACGAAAGGACGTGCCTCTCCAATGGTAAACGAAAACGTTTGATCGCAAGGTCATAGGTCAACCGATTCTCCACAGGAAAACACGTCTGATATATTCTATACGACACTGGTGACGGCATGTGCGTCACATGACAGGAATATGTTGTCGACCCACCTAACTTGTACACTTGGCGAATGGGTAAAAAGATTCTTCTACCTTGTCCGATTTAGGTTTTCTTGTGGATATGATAATCACTGCCAAAAAAGTGATGAAAACATAAGAGTTTCTCACATAAACTGCAACAAATGAATGCAACAGTTTCAGAGTCGCACAGTTTCCCCTGTTCTCTGTCAAAACATATGTTTTTTACGTTTTCAAATTTCTCCGTGTGTAGACCGTCAAATCCACCATATGTCCAAGCAAATCTGAACATGTCCTGGAATTTTGGAGAGTGAAGTTGATTATGTGTGAGTGCCTGAACTTTGATAATTGACACACGATCACGTAAACAATACTGCTCTGTGTACCTGTGCAGCTACGCAAAATAACTGTCTGAAAATAATAAATTAAACTTTTCACTTGAGGGAAAACTTGAACCAAGGACCTCTCGTTCCGCAGCTGCTCACGCTAACCACGGGACCATGGGGCTGCTGAACTTACACTAACCTTGATGTTGCCTATCTGGCGTATGGACTACTCAGTTTGTATATTTTGATTTTTTTCATAGTTCCACACACTTCTTCCTGTTTTCTCGATTGATCTGTGTTGTTTTTCAAGGCCTATCCACTGTGCCAACTTATAACTAAATCTGAGGGGGTTGCGAAGGGGAGGTTCCCTTATACGAGGTGCGGCTAGAAAAAAACCGGACTGATGCTGGAAAAAACATTTATTTACAATTATTTACAATTTCATGTTATCTCCTTCAATGTACTCTCCTCCTCGGTCTCTACACCGCTCCATACGAATTTTCCATTGTTCATAGCAATGCTGCAGATCATTTTCGGTAAGTCCATACATTACTTCCGTCGCTTTTTCTTTTACTGCTTCAACAGTCTCAAATCTAGTTCCTTTCAAAGCTGACTTGACTTTAGGGAAAAGAAAAACGTCACAGGGGGCCAAATCAGGTGAGTAGGGTGGATGATCTAAGATGGGAATGTTGTGTTTTGCCAAAAACGTCTTCACTGACAACGCACTGTGAGCTGGGGCATTGTCTTGGTGAAGGATCCATGACTTTTTCCTCCACAAATCGTTCCGTTTTCTCCGTACTCGCTCACGTAGGGTAGCCTGGACGCTAATGTAGTAATGGTGATTCACTGTTTGTCCCTCTGGTAACCAATCAATGTGCACAATCCCTTTGATGTAAAAAAAAAAAAACAATCATCATTGCCTTGAATTTCGATTTTGACATTCGTGCTTTTTTTTGTCGTGGAGAACCAGGAGTTTTCCAATGCATCGATTTTGTAAGAAGGTGGGATCACTTTCAATGTTTTCCAGGATGTCAGAACAAATCATTCTTCGGCGTTCCTTCTGTTCAATTGTGAGACACTTTGGAACCATTTTTAAACACACTTTGTTCATGTTGAAACTTTCATGAAGAATCTGCCTAACACTTTCCTTGTCAACTCCTGTTAACTCAGACACTGCTCTCATTGTTAAACGGCGATCTTGTCGAACAAGTTTACCGATTTTTTCAATGTTTGCATCAGTTTTTGCTGACAATGGTCTGCCAGTGCGAGTGTCATCACTGGTGTCTTCGCGGCCATCTTTAAATCGTTTAAACCACTCAAACACTTGTGTTCGAGATAAACAATCATCGCCGTACACTTGTTGTAACATTACAAACGTTTCACTTGCAGATTTTCCTAGTTTGAAACAAAATTTGATGTTAACACGCTGTTCTTTCTGTACACTCAACATTTTCCGACTCGCAGACAAAACGTCAACTACTTAAAACAGACGCCACGGGCAGACTGAGTGCAGGAGGCAGATGAAACTCGAGCAGTAGGCGGAGCGAGAGTCACGTGACAGGCCACGCGACTTTCAGCCTTATTGCATTCGTTTTATTGTTTCACCAGTACTAGTCCGGTTTTTTTCTAGCCACACCTCGTAAGTAGAGGGCGCTGGTCAACCAGGACGCCCCAAAGCGCGTAGCTTCGACAGAGAAACCATCCTGCCAAGAGCATCGTAGGAGGTCACGGCTCAGTGGGAATCACCAAGTGGAGGGAAATGATCAATAATGCCTACTCAAAATAAATAGGCGGAATCATCACAATGCCGTGCCAACTGTGTTCAGATTACAGTCGTGGAAATATTTTTTGCATGACAAGGCCCCCGGAGTTGACAACATTCCATTAGAACTACTGAAAGCCTTGGGAGAGCCAGTCCTGACAAAACTTAACCATCTGGTGAGCAAGATGTATGAGACAGGCGAAATTTCCTCAGACTTCAAGAAGAATATAATATTTCCAATCCAAAAGAAAGCAGGTGTTGACAGATCTGAAAATTACAGAACTATCAGTTGAATAAGTCACAGCTGCAAAATACTAACGCGAATTCTGTACAGACGAATGGAAAAACTGGTAGAAGCCGACCTCGGGGAAGATCAGTTTGGATTCCGTAGAAACGTTGGAACACGTGAGGCAATACTGACCCTATGACTTATCTTAGAAGAAAGATTAAGGAAAGGCAAACCTACGTTTCTAGCATTTGTAGACTTGGAGAAAGCTTTTGACAATGTTGACTGGAATACTCTCTTTCAAATTCTGTAGGTGGCAGGGGTAAAATACAGGGAGCGAAAGGCTATTTACAATTTGTACAGTAAGCAGATGGCAGTTATAAGAGTCGAGAGGTGTGAAATGGAAGCAGTGGTTGGGAAGGGAGTGAGACAGTGTTGTAGCCTCTCCCCAATGTTAATCTGTATATTGAGCAAGCAATTAAGGAAACAAAATTTCGGAGTAGGTATTAAAATCTATGGAGAAGAAATAAAAACTTTGAGGTTCACCGATGACATTGTAATTCTGTCAGAGACAGCAAAGGACCTGGAAGAGCAGTTGAACGGAATGGACAAGGTCTTGAAAGGAGGGTATAAGATGAACATCAACAAAAGCGAAACGAGGATAATGGATTGTAGTCGAATTAAGTCGGATGATGCTGAGGGAATTAGATTAGGAAATGAGACACTCAAAGTAGTAAAGGAGTTTTGCTATTAGGGGATCAAAATAACTGAGGATGGCCGAAGTAGAGAGGATATAAAATGTAGACTGGCAATGGCAAGAAAAGCGTTTCTGACGAAGAAAAATTTGTTAACATCGAGTATAGATTTAAATGTCAGGAAGTCGTTTCTGAAAGTATTTGTATGGAGTGTAGCCATGTATGGAAGTGAAACATGGACGATAACTAGTTTGGACAAGAAGAGAATAGAAGCTTTCAAAATGTGGTGCTGCAGAAGAATGCTGAAGATTAGATGGGTAGATCACATAAATAATGAGGACGTATTGAATATAATTGGGGAGAAGTGGAGCTTGTGGCACAACTTGACTAGAAGAAGGGATCGGTTGGTAGGACAGATTCTGAGACATCGAGGTATCACCAATTTAGTATTGGAGGGCAGCGTGGTGGGTAAAAATCGTAGAGGGAGACCAAGAGATGAATAAACTAAGCAGATTCAGAAGGATGTAGGCTGCAGTAGGTACTGGGAGATGAAGAAGCTTGCACAGGATAGAGTAGCATGGAGAGCTGCATCCAACCAGTCTCAGGCCTGAAGACCACAGTAACGACCATGAATTTCTTTGTCTTTTTGTCTTTTGCAGCAGTTTGCTTCAGGTTATACCAGTTCCATTGTTGCTAAACTTCGTTATCATATTCTTGCCTTTATATTCTGACTTCTTCACGCATGTTTTCCAACAATACACAACTCTTCGTTGTTATTTGGTTTTGCAATGAAACCAGTGTTTATACTGCCATTTTGAGTTGAAACTTTGGAGTGAGAAGATGGGCAGGTCAGTTGAATTAACGCCAGAAAAGAAAGCTGCTATACTTGCTTGTTCTTCTGTTGGTCTCAGCACCAGAGAGATAGCCTCTAAGACAGGATTTAGTCTACGATTTCGAGGTTACTGAAAAAATACAGGGAAAAAGGAAATGTTGATCGTGAGAAAGGAAGAGGTCGGAAAAGGGCGTCTACTGTCCAACAGGACAGTGTATGGCAAAAGCTTTCACTCAACGATCGTCGCCTCTCATGAACTGAAGCGAGACTGTGAAGAAATGTGCGACATCTCAGTAACCAGTAGAACTGTAAGAAATAACCTACTGGAGGCTAGACTCTCAGCCCGTCGTGCTAGAAAAAAATGGCTCTGAGCACTATGGGACTTAACATCTGAGGTCATCAGTGCCCTAGAACTTAGAACTACTTAAACCTAACTAACCTGAGGACATCATACACATCCATGCCCGAGGCAGGATTCGAACCTGTGACCGTAGCGGTCGCGCGGTTCCAGACTGTAGCGCCTAGAACCGCTCGGCCGCCCGGCCGGCGTCGTGCTAGAAGCTAGCCTTTATTGACCAAGATAATGTAACAACAGCGACTAAAATGGGCAAAGGCACATGCGATATGGACACCAGAGATGTGGAACAAAGTAATCTTATCAGACAAATTTAATCTGCTTGACTCAGTTGGAAAGTGTTCATGTGTCGAAGAAAAGATGAAGAATTTTTGCCATCATGCATAAAACATAGAGTCAAGCACCGACAAGGGCAGATGGTCTAGAGGTGCATTTCCAGTGGAGTAGGTTGTCTGGACTTCAGTGGCACTGTCAACGCAGATGCCTACATGAGCCAACCATTAGAGACCAGTTTGGATATGTTTCCAATTGCATTTTTCAGGATGACTCCACTCCTTGCCATAGAGCTTTGAAGGTGAGTCCTGTGACTAATATTTGTACCAAACGCGAAGCAGATTACTTTCTTGGTTAATTATCACGTACTTCTACATTTCAGGTAAAATCTTTCCTTCGACAAAATCGGGTTCGAGTATTAGAGTGGCCTGGAAACAGCCCTGATCTCAATCCTATTTACAACTGTTGTAAGGTTATGGGGAATGCTATCACCAAAAAGAAGCCACGGAATTAACGGGAGCTGTAGGAGACCCTTGTGTGTGTATGGTTTCACGAACTGAGTGAGGAGTACATTAAAACGTTAATTCTTTCAATGCCTTCACAATGCCAAGCGGTGATTAAGGCACATGGTGGAGCAACAAAGTATTCAACGGAACAGTGTGTTCATATGAGACAAAACAAACACTAAAATCCATCAGTGTTATGTTACAACATTAATATGCAGCGATTCTTTCAGCATTGGTATTCATATTTCAGAATAGCAAGCAGAATAGCTGACATATCCACTTACACTCGTTTTTGAAGAAAGTGCTAAGTTATATAAAACAAACATTTTTATAGAAACAAAAATTAAGAATAAAAATAAATTGACAAAAATAATTGTGTATATTCATTTCTGATAGAAATCAAGAGAAATAAGGCAAATTTTGCTGAGTTATTCAATGAGTGCAACAAAAATTGTTAAATGTAAGAGGTGATGCAATAAATATTTCCACCACCGTAAGTCATAATTTTACACACTGGAGACTAATAGCTCTTATTTCTAAATTTTCAGATGATGCCAGAAAACGAATTCACTGCTGAAGTGCCAGAAATTACTGAGCAGCTATTGCTGGCCAGTAAACCATTCCACCGGATATGCAAGTTATTTGGCCTGATGCCATTCACGGTTGATGTGAAAACTGTTTCACTGAAGAGATCAAAGTTGGATGTAGCTACACTGACATTCACCAGCGTGGCACAGCTGGTTTCTGCTTGCATTTTACTGTTCTTTGGTATCAGTATGATTCGGACATTTTCTACAATAACTATTATCGTACTTGCAACACTTTGGCGATATCCAATATTAGTGTTCGTTTCAATAATTTCTGATGCCTTCTTCAATACAAAAAATTACGAGAAAATGCTGCAGCTGATAGCGTTATGTGACAGTACACTGACTACCTTTATAGGGCCAGTCAGTGTTCGTGTAGGAAGGGCTGCGAAGCTGCAACTAATGTTTTTAGTTTGTTATTATTGTTTGTCATGCTCTCTTTATTTTTCTGTTAATGGTACTCTGAATCAGTCGTTGTGTGTAGCGTCTAGTTTGTATGGCTTCGGAGCAACACTACTAACACTTTTAAAATTTGCAAATTTACAGTTGGTTATAAAGCATAGGATCTCACTTCTTAATAGCTGTTTAGTCGGTACGCGTTTTAATATGTCTGCCAAACGTCCTGTGGAAGATTCTTCAAGAAAACATCTGATGCCAGTTGATTATCTACAAGTAAACACTGGAGATGTACGTTGCTTCCCATTATATATAAGATCCCTTAGGCGAGCATATGCATCTGTTAATGAATCAGCAGCAGTGGTGACCTCTGTTCACAGATGTTTTCTGCTGCTGTATTTAACAATCGTTTCGCTGTTAACTGTAGTGCTGATTTACTTACGTATAACAAAATCATCATTCCCTGGTTCGAACAGTTCTGGTGGCTGGCAGCTGTGGGTGGGTACATCTCTAAGTGTAAGCAAAATAGCATTTGTGGTACTTCCCGCTCACTGGGTAGAAATGGAAGTCAGCCACACTCAGAAGCTGTGCTCACAGCTGCTGCTGGAAGGGCGGCGTGTGGGCGGCGCCGCCCACCGCGAGCTGCGGCTGCTGGCGCGGCAGGTGTCCTCTGATCGCCCCGTGGTCAGCCTCCTGGGCGTGATCACCGTGCGACTGAGCCTCGTTGCCACTTTCATCTCCGTAGTGACCACCTACACCGCCATGTTGCTCACATTCTGGCCGTCAGGTAACGTGGTAGTAAACTTCCGATACTGAAAACGAGTTAGTGACCTCGTAAATTATTAGTGATATACACTGGAAAATATCACAAAATCAAAAAGGAATTAATGTACCGGGTGATCAAAAAGTCAGTATAAATTTGAAAACTTAATAAACCACGGAATAATGTAGATAGAGAGGTAAAAATTGACACACATGCTTGAAATGGCATGGGATTTTATTAGAACCAAAAGAAAGATCACAAAATGTCCGACAGATGGCGCTGGACAGCAAAACGTCAGTGACTGCGCATGACAATCGTGTATAAAAGGAGCTGTAATGAGAGAGAGAATCAGATGCGCCAGCAGTCGCAGCATGTTGACGTTCCGTGAAAAGGCGCTTTTAGTGAAGCTGTATTATCAGAATGGGGAATGTGCTAGTCCAGTGTTACGATCCTATCGCCGTAGGAAGTGGATTCGAACAGGTAAAGGTCCGTTGACAAATACAGCTGTGGCGAGAATGATTTCGAAGTTCTAAGCCACGGGTTGTTTAGACGATAGACCCCGTAGTGGCCGACCGAGCACAAGGCGAATGCTGCTGAGGCAGTTCAGGAAGAAATGGAGACTGTAGAGGGTTCGTCTATGCACGGGGAAGTCAGCGCTCGTGCACTCGCACGTGGCACCGGCATTCCATACACTGCTGTTTGGTTGGCTCTTAGGCGTACTCTACGATGCTATCCGTACAAAATCCATCGGCATCGTGAACTGTTACCTGGCGATTTAGTAAAGCGGAGGGCATTTGCGCTATGGGCGTTTCAAAAGGTGGCGGAAGATGACGATTGGTTGAGTAAGGTGTTGTGGACCGATGAAGCTCATTTCACGTTCCGAGAGTCTGTAAACGCCCACAACCTCAGAATTTGGGCTACTGAAAATCCTAGAACTGTCGTAGAAACTCAATTGCACGACGATGAAACCACGGTATTGGTTGGATTTACCACATCTACCATTTCTTCGCGGAAATGCGTGATTCTGGTTTTGTAACTGCTACCGTGACGGGTGAGACGTACGGCGATATGTTACAGAATCGTATCATCCCCAGCCTGGCTGATAAACACCTGCTGGAACGTACGATGTTTATGCAGAATGACGCTCCACCCCATATTGCTAGACGCGTGAATGATCTCTTGCGAGCGTCGTCTGGTGATGATCGTCTTCTCAGCCGCCACTTTCGTCATGCTTCGCCCCCCAGGTCCCCAGACCTCAGTCCGTGCGATTATTGGCTTTGGGGTTTCCTGAAGTCGCAAGTGTATCGTGATCAACTGACATCTCTAAGGATGCTGAAAGACAACATCCGACAACAATGCCTCACCTTAACTCCGGATATGATTTACAGTGTTGTTCACAACATTATTCCTCGACTACAGCTATTGTTGAGAAATGATGGTGGGCATATTGAGCATTTCGTGTAAAGAACATCATCTTTGCTTTGTCTTACTTTGTTATGCTAATTATTGCTATTCTGATCAGATGAAGCGCCATCTGTCGGACATTTTTTGAACTTTTGTAATTTTTTAGTTATAGTAACACGCCATGTCATTCCAAGCATGTGTGTCAATTTGTACCTCCCTATCTACATTATTCCGTGATTTATTCAGTTTTCAAATTTATACTGACTTTTTGATCACCCAGTAGATTAATGAAATTTCGGGATTACATTTATCCACGTAACATGTGAGGTGCTTAACATGGCAAGATCGCAGGTTAATGTAGATGCGAGATAAGGCACTGTAAATGTGAAATGCTGGTACTTTAATAACCGGTGTAACCACCTCAATGTTGAATGCAAGCATGCAAATGTGGATGCATTGTATTGTTCAGGTGCCAGATGTCACTTTGTGGGATGGAGTTCCATGTCTGTTGCACTTAATCGGTCAACACAGAGACGGTTAATGATGCTTGTGGATGACAGTAGAGTTGTTGTCTGATGATGTCCCATATTTCCTCGTTTGGAGACAGATGTGGTGATCGAGCAGGCCAAGGCAACATGTTGACATACTGTAGAGCATTTTGGACTACAACAGCGGTATGTGGGTGAGAGTTATCCTGTTGGAAAACGACCTCTGGAAGTCTGTTGATGAATGACAGCACACAGGTCGAACCACCAGATTGGAGTACGATTTTGCTGTCAGGTGAGTAGTACAGCCATGAGAGTCGTCCTGGTGTCATACGGAACTCAGGTGTAGTTTCATTGTGTCTAGGCTGCAGACAGGTTGAGTGCAGAAGCCTAACTGGCCTCCATATAATCAACACACGCCAACACCTGCACAGAGTCAGAACCGATTTTAATCGGAAAACAGAACAGACCTCCACCTTCCCCTCCAATGTGCTCTCGCTGGAAACCATTGAAGTCGCATACGGCAGTTGTTTGCGTTGAGTGGAATGCCCATTGTTGGGCGTCTGGCTCGGAGCTGTCCTTGAAGTAATCAATTTGTAACAACCGGGTGAAACTTCCTGGCAGATGAAAACTGTGTGCCGGACCGAGACTCGAACTCGGGACCTTTGCCTTTCGCGGGCAAGTGCTCTACCAACTGAGCTACCCAAGCACGACTCACGCCCCGTCCTCACAGCTTTACTTCTGCCAGTACCTCGTCTCCTACCTTTCAAGCTTTACAGAAACTCTTCTGCGAACCTTGCAGAACTAGCACTCCTGAAAGAAAGGAGTGAGGACGGGGCGTGAGTCGTGCTTGGGTAGCTCAGTTGGTTGATCTCTTGCCCGCGAAAGGCAAAGGTCCCGAGTTCGAGTCTCGGTCCGGCACCCAGTTTTAATCTGCCAGGAAGTTTCATATCAGCGCACACTCCGCTGCAGAGTGAAAATCTCATTCTGGAAACAACTAGGTGTATCACTATGGTGCCAACTATCGCTCGAATGACTGCTGCAGATGCAGTACGATGCGCCAGAGCCATACGTCGAACATGATGGTCTTCCTTCTCGGTAGTGACACGTGGCCATCCAGAGCCCAGTGTTCTTGCAACAGTACATTCTTGTGTGCACTGTTGCCAGCTATCATGTACAGTGGCTACATTGGCGCCAAGTGTTTCTGCAGTATCGCAAAAGCAACATCCAGCTTCTCGTAGCCCTATTACACGACCTCGTTGAAACTCAGTGATGTGTAGAAAATGGCGTCTTTGATGCCTTAAAGGTATTCTTGATTAACTTCAACTCACCCCGTCCAATGTTAAAGGTAACTGAAGCTCACGACCATTGCCTGGTATATTTAAGGAGAACCAGCTAATCATGTTCATACCGGTACTACTAACGACACTCTTATGTGACTAGCGCAAATCTGAATATGCATCATCTTCCAGGTGTAGAAACATGCCTGCCAGCCTTCGTTTATGTCAAACAACTCTTTCTTAGTGTTTCTATTTTTTTAGGCAGTGTAGATACCTCCTTCTAACTGCACGGTCCTGAGCTCCACAACATTTGACGTTACCCACGCTAAACCGGTGCAATATCAGTGTGAGTATCAAAGGAGGTCAGGTACTATTGAGCACATAGGCGTTCTTGAGATTATCAATTTTTCTAGAGGTTGTACTGGAACGTTCTTCGCACTAATAAATAGCATGATATGTTAGTACAGTTATGAATCTCAATGGAACAAAAATATACCTCTGTTCAGGTGGCTATATTTTTTTGTATTATCATTCCATTTACATCTTTTAAATTCCTGGACGGTTGCGCTGGATATGAAACTGTAATGTGTAAAAAAGGCGTTTTTGTTACATAAATTACTTAAATTGAACGTAAACAGTAATAATGTTTGAACTATCTCGTATAATCGGGTGTACTGCCGGTGGTCCGCGTCTTCCCAACACGATATTTCGACGTCGTAGCTCGGCATCTTCATCAGGTGTTCCCTGAGACAGGTTGACGAGCTGACCTTGTCCCATATTTATGCCTGGGCGGTGTGTGGCGCTCTAGTCTCTGCTGTCCGCGCCCACTGTTGTCATTTCTGGCGGTGGTATCAGTCTGTAGGCGCTTCATCTTCTGTCTGCGCCCGTTGCCGCTCTTCTGAGGTAACGGACATCCCAAGGCGTTCCCTAATGGTTCCGCACCCGATAGGCGCGATCCTAGCACTACCATGGCTCTGATGAAGTTCCTTACGCTGTCCGCGACCGCGGCGAGTTTCTCTCGTGGCCGAGCCATTCTCCTGGCCTTCTGAAACCGGTATGCGCCTGTGAGGTGCGCGTCCTGCGGCATCCGGCTGCTGTTGGAGCTGCATATCATGATGGCCATCCTCCAAGGAGCTTGCTGCCGCCTGTATCACGTATGACGTTCAGTTCCGTCACTAACGCTCTTGGACGTCTGTAGTTCATTCCTGGAGGTGGGAACTTTCTTCCGTTGCTTCTGTACTAGTTCCAAAGGAGGATTCCACGCAGTACTAAGTTGGTATCCTGCTTCCCGGTTGATAAAGTTCTCCTCCGTCTTGATTTAAATTGATTCATTAATGACGCTAGCCCAGAATCGGGGGATCTGAGCCAGGATCCTGGTTTTGTCATAATCCGTGGTGTGCTCAAGGTCCAGACAATGTTCTACTATTGCAGATTTAGTTACCTCCCGTAGCCTAGTATGTCTCTGGTGTTATTTACTCCTTATTTCAACTGTTCTGGTAGTTTGACCGATGTAAGACATCCCACATTCACATGGTATGTGGTTGACACCAGGTTTCCTTAAGCCCAAATCATCCTTGACAGTCCCAAGGAGCGCCCTTATCTTGTTAGGTGGGCAGAACACTCTCTTGATACTGTGTTTCTTCAAGATTCTGCTGATCTTGGCAGATATAGGCCCAGCATACGGTAGAAAGGCTACTTTTCTGTTATCTTCTTCCTGCTCCTCTCCTGTTGCCTCAGGTCGTCTGATGGGAGGAGCGCTTTGCGGATGTCCCTGGTGGAGTATCCGTTGTCTGTGAACATTCTTTGTAGATGTTCTAACTCCGCTGTCAGGCTGTCTGCGTCAGAGAGTGTTTTGGCTCGGTGTACGAGTGTTCTCAGCACTCCTTGCTGGGTGATGGCATCTGTAAGCCTGTAGATATAAGTCAGTGTGTGTTGGTTTCCTGTACACACTGTGGCCTAAGGTGCCGTCTGCCTTTCTCTTTACCAGGACATTGAGGAATGGGAGCTGACCATCACTCTATGATTCCATGGCGATGTTGGGGTGTCTTTTGTTCAAATCGTCGAGGAAAGGTCATGATGATTGTCTTTTGGGATGCCCAACAACTCATCTTTTGTTACATGACATAGTTCGCGCACTCATTGCCCAGCAGACGGAAGAAAGTGGGTTGAGTGACACTACCTCATCCTCCCTACAGACCTGACCCTTTCGGATTTTCGTTCGTTTGGTCCCCTCAAGGAGGCTTTCCATGGAAAAAAATCAGCAACAACTAGGAGGTAAAAGAATGTGGGGCAACAGGCTCAAGCAACAAACAAAGACCTCTTTGCATCAGGTTAAAAAAACTGATTAACCCTGGGGATAACTATATTAATATTGGTGGGTAATGTTCCGAAGACTGAAAGAGCTTACGTGTACGAGAATTATCAATCAGCATAATAGCTCATGCATCCTAGCTGCTGACAAGAATAACATACCGAATAATGGAAAAGAAAATTTAGGATGTGCTAAATGACTATCAGTTAGGCTTAGAAAAGGTAAAGTCACGAGAGAGGCAGTTCTGACGTTGCGGTTGATAATGGAAGCAAGACTTAAGAAAAATCAAGACACGTTCATAGGATTTGTCCACCTGGAAAATGATTTCGACAACATAAAATGGTGCAAGATGTTAGAAACTCTGAGAAAAATAGGGATAAGCTATTGGCGTAGGCGGGTCATATACAATATGTACAAGAGCCAAAAATGGTTCAAATGGCTCTTAGCACTATGGTACTTAACATCTAGGGTCATCAGTCCCCTAGAACTTAGAACTACTTAACCCTAACCAACCTAAGGACATCACACAATACCCAGTCATCACGAGGCACAAGAGCCAAGAGGGAACAATAAGAGTAGAGACCAAGAACGAAGTTTCGGATTAAAAACGGTGTAAGACTGGGATGTAGCCTATCGCCCTAACTGTTCAATCTATACATCGAAGAACGAAAGATGGAAATAAAAGAAAGGTTCAGGATTTGGAATTAAAATTCAAGGTGAAAGGACATCAATGATACGATTTGCTGATGACATTGCTATCCTGAGTGAAAGTGAAGAAGAATTACATGATCTGCTGAAGGGAATGAACACTCAGATAAGTACAGAATGTGGATTGAGAGTAAATCGAAGAAAGACGAAAGTAATGAGAAGTAGCAGAAACGAGAACAGCGAGAAACTTAAAATCGTGAGTGATGTTCACGAAGTAGACGAAGTTAAGGAATTCAGCTACCTAGGCAGAAAATAACCGATGACGGATGGAGCAACGTGAACATCAAAAACAGACTAGCAATGGAAAAATTGCATCCCTGACCAAGAGAAGTCTACTAGTATCAAACATAGGCCTTAATTTGAGGAAGAAATGTCTGAGAACGTATGTCTGTAGTACACTATTGTATGATAGTGAAACATGGACCGTGCGAAAACCGGAACGGAAGAGAATCGAAGCCAATGTTCAAAATTAGGTGAACTGGTAAGGTAAGGAATGAGGGCGTTCCACGCAGAATCGAAGAGGAACGGAATATGTGGAAATCACTGATAAGAGGAAGGGACAGGATGATAGAACATTTGTTAAGACATGAGGGAATAACTTCCATGGTACTAGACGGAGATATAGAGAGCAAAAACTACAGACGAAACCAGAGATTGGAATACATCCAGCAAATAATTGAGGACATAGGTTGCAAGTGCTTTTCTGAGATGCAGAGGTTGGCACAGGAAAGGAATTCGTGGCGGGCTGCATCAAACCAGTCAGAAAACTGATAACAAAAAAAGAAAAGAAATATTTCGAGAGGTAGTAAAATTCTCGTATGTGAAGATACACCGTTTTTCCCATATCAGTTGTCTGTTGTATATACATATATATGTGTAATAATTATATTAAAATTTTTCACTTACAAAATAAGATCGTAAACGCTATTTTTCAAACGTGATGTACTTTTTTTCATTATATTTGAACATGGTTGTTACATTATTGGTCTATTTGTTAGATATGATTTTCCGTTAAATTTTTTATCTCTGATGAAAATCCATTTACACCACACGTAAAATTTAAGACAGAATTTGATCCTGAATTGTTTATTTCTGTTAAGTTTTAGTTGCAGTTCTCAATGTAGTTTATGTTTCTGAGTTCTGTTTGTTAATTGTTTTGGAGTTTCTGGCAAATTTGTGCAAATTCCACTAAAATACTCATACTCTTTTGGCTGTGTGAAGAATGGAAAGATTAGTGGCTGTATCCACTGTACAGTGTTGATTTTATCGAAGATACATACTAAATCTGAAGAGGTTGCATTCACATTTGTTTATATGTTGTTTATACCATATAGTAAATTTTCGCCCTGATTGACAGACGTAGAACAAGTCACAGTCACTGCACTTAATTTTGCGTATGTCTGCTTAATTGTATATCTGAGGATTCTCTGTTTTGTTCATGACCTTCATTACTAGATTATTCTTTGTGCAAAAACTAATTTTAATCAAAATTGTGAAATGTGTCACATTTTTGCATATTTCGCAGATATGGTAATGTATCAAGTTTTCCTCTCTTCTTTGTTTCTACTTTCACTAATATTATTTCCTCATTTTCATTTGCACATTTGGCACTAATTTACTTCTGTATGTCATATGGATCATATTTGATTGCAGCTACTATTTGAGGCTACAGTTTTAATTGTATCACATTTTGTTTCATAAGGGGAATTCTGGGCACACAATCTATTATAGTGAGCAAATACGCTGTCTCATGCACTAGTAAGTAACATGACGAGTTATGCATGTTGTAGTCAGCTGTCTATGGTTCATGAAATATGCCAAATTTATGGCTGAGATTACCTATTTTTATATCTAACAGGTTTATGCTCTTTCCCCTTTAATATCCGATGGTGAATTTGATGCTGTTATATACAGGGTGAGTCACCTAACGTTACCGCTGGATAGATTTCGTAAACCACATCAAATACTGACGAATCGATTCCACAGACCGAACGTGAGGAGAGGGGCTAGTGTAATTGGTTAATACAAACGATAAAAAAATTCACGGAAGTATGCTTTTTAACACAAACCTACGTTTTTTTAAACGGAAGCCCGTTAGTTTTGTTAGCACATCTGAACATATAAACAAATACGTAATCAGTGCCGTTTGTTGCATTGTAAAATGTTAATTACATCCGGAGATATTGTAACGTAAATTTGACGCTTGAGTACCACTCCTCCGCTGTTCGATCGTGCGTATCGAAGAGCACCGAATTACGTAGGGATCCAAAGGGAACGGTGATGGACCTTAGGTACAGAAGAGACTGGAACGGCACATTACGTCCACATTCTAACACCTTTTTATTGGTCTTTTTCTCTGACGCACATGTACATTACCATGAGGGGTGAGGTACACGTACACACGTGGTTTTCAATTACGGAGTGGAATAGAGAGTGTCCCGACATGTCAGACCAATAGATGTTCAATGTGGTGGTCATCATTTGCTGCACACAATTGCAATCTCTGGCGTAATGGATGTCGTACACGCCGCAGTACGTCAGGTGTAATGTCGCCGCAGGCTGCCACAATCCGTTTTTCATATCCTCTGGGGTTGTAGACACATCACGGTACACATTCTCCTTTAACATACCCCACAGAAAGAAGTCCAGAGGTGTAAGATCAGGAGAACGGGCTGGCCAATTGATGCGTCCTCCACGTCCTATGAAACGCCCGTCCTACATGGAAAAAGAAGATATATGAGGGCAGCGATAAAACTGTAGCCCACACTTCAGATAAGCAAATAAATATTTGTGCGTAAATACCTAACAAAGAATCTTCAACATCCAGACGTGAACACACTTTATGTTGTAGTGTTTAACTTGAGGCATTAACTGCACTCGGAGGGGTTGGGGGGGGGGGGGGGGGGGGGTAATCTGCTTTGTAAAGAAATGAAGTCTCGCAGTGTCAAGCAGCCCACATGCATTTGTTAAACATGGTACCTCATGCAGCCCACAGTACAAAGATCAGTGTGCAGCACATTCCGCGCAGTCATGACTAACCAATAGTTACTACTAGTAACACACAATGGAAGGCACACCAGCTCCAGGTATTACGAGATCTGATTTCGCATCAATCCTTTGCGACACACCCCTGCACAGGTATTGCATGCCAGCAGTTTGCAAACAACAGAAACAAGAAAAGACGGTAGGATCATGCGAAACATAAGACTTTTGTCACCCACACTTTTAAACATGTGAAAAACGTTGACATGTAAAATTTTTTTGAAATAGTAACAACATGAATCTTTATAGGCACTATCACTGGGTGGGGTCCCTACCAGTCTACTTAACACATTATCACTTTAAATATTTTCATCTATTCTGTTTCATACTTGTGTATGAAAACACTAACAGTATCGAGATACATCAAAAATGTAAAAATATTCTCACAGGTTCTTCCTGTTATATTTAATAGGTTCACAGTCGAATTGCTTTATCATGTGCTTCCTTCCTAGCCAACGACTTATTCTGCATTTGCTGCAAAGCCATCATCTGCCTTTCCGCTTGTGACATTTCTTAGTGATCAGAGAAAGTTTTAGTTCTTGCTAGAAAGTTATTGGGCTTCACACCAAATCACGTGCTGTAATGCTTTTACAATTCAATTTGTTAGTAACAGCTTCAATGTTTGACAGTTTCTGTCTTCGGTTTCGATAATTCTTAACACAGTGAATCCTAAACAGTCTCCATAATTCTCTCGTAGCGTGCTGAATGGGATCTGACACTGAATGATACCATGAAATTAAATTTTAAATTTGCCTTTCGTGGATAAACTCAATCCAAAGATTTCATCGAAATTGGGGTGCATTGTCAGTGAGGAGGCATTTCAGATTAATAATATTCGCAAAACATTCTTTCTTTATCTTCTTACAGATAATTTTACTATTTACTTTACATAGCAGAAAGAACAGAACGAATCGGGATAGCCGTTCTACAACCACACAACTCTGTGAGAAGTTGACTTTCGATCATTGAAGTCGACCAACCAAATCTAACGTGACAGTGTCGCTAATTGACTGAGGAATGATTTTATACTTTAACTCTCTACACTATATCTTGGAGACTTTTGTATGATGCTAGTTATCACAAATTTTTAAAACTTTTCTCACTCATCATGGCATGCTTTAAAAGGAAACTTGTACTTGATATTTCTCTAGGCACTTCTCGCGGCCAAACGGTGCGTGACTGACGTGAACATACTCGATAAGGTCTTCCAGCTCTTGTTTAGGGATATGTAGCTGCCAGTATGGTACACTGAGGTTTGGCCTCCTACACAAAATATAATTATGAAGAAAGTAATAACTTATAGTCTTTCTCTTCATTATTGTCCTAATATTTTCATTTTATCAGGTGAAGTGTTTCAGCTTCCTCTTCTGTCTTAATAGTGTGTAGAAATTTCGCATTCTACTTTCTTATTAAATTAATTTTCATTTTTTGACATATTGGTTCTCAGTGCAGACGTCCTTCACATTTCGCAGATTATGTGATAAAGCAGCAGGTACCACATTTTATTTGTCAAGAGTGTGTGGGATTTCGAAGTCCAATCCTTGTAAAACTAAAGCGCACCTAGCAAGCCGACTATGCATCAGTTTACAGTGAAGCAAGAAGAATACTACTCGATGACCTGTCCTCGAAAGAATCTTTTAAGTACTTCGCACTGTGTCATGCTGTATTTTCTTTCCCAATCTTACTAAACTCGACTTGAGAACGCTATCGTGCAGTGTCGTTCCTGACCATTTTCAGTGACAATTTCATATAAATGCGCTCAATGCCAAATTCAGTTGCGCCTAGCGCAAGAGATAATGATTTACTAGGATCTGGTGATAACAATAGTGAAACTTGACCTCTTCATACGCTTCCTTTTGAGCGGTACCACATTTTAAGGTGGAATCATTCTTTACTAATTTCAAGAAAGCATATCATGACAGGTAATGTCGTTCAATGAAGCGTTGGTAGTATCGAGAGGAGCCTAGAAACGACTGAGATTAATTTTTAATGGGGTGCTACTGTATTATTCCGAACTGCTTGCAATCTTAATAAGTATGGTTCAGTTCCTGCAGACGAGATGAAATTTCTTATAATCTATAAGTTCTTCCTCGCGCATTCAGATTTTTCAGACTGAGGGTGACCCCAGCCGATTTAAATGTAGTCAGAAGTTTTTCCAACACGTGCTCGTCCCAGACGCAACTAAAATATCATCTACAAAAGTTCCTCGCTAAGAATTTTACCCAGATTTCGAAGCAATGCTACAGATGAAATGTTTAATCAGAACAGTATCAACTTGAAGTGGATGCGATGAACATTTGACTTCCATCCTCCAGCTTCTACTGCTAATAACTAGCTCTCATATCCCAACTACTAAGACAGCAAGTGCCATTGTAAAAGCTCTTTCACATTTTTCGGCAGATCTCCCTCAGGCAGAATGACGTTGTTGATAGCTCAGGCATCCAAATCAAGTGTGACCTTTCAGTTTTGACTACTATGTGTATCTCATTGGAATATTCACTGTCTGGTCTCTCGATTATGTCGTTCTCTATAATACTCTTCACTTACTTCTACCCAGCTTCTCTTCTAACTTGCGGTACAGGACACGATTTCATCTAGAAAGGGGCACACTGTCACTCCTTAATTTGACACTGACCTCACTTTATCTATCCAAGACTACTGGAAAATACCTCTGTTTGCATATGTAACGCTTCTCGCAATTTTTCTTTATACGATGTCGGCAAGTAAATCAAACCGTTCATCTTTTCTTGTATTTTTGACACGACTTCCGGATTTCATTCTGCTCTCATCTTGGACACTTTATGCTTCAAGTAAACTACGGCCTCTATAACGCCATCTATCTTCTTAATAATTTTAACTCCTATACCTACAGGGTCGTCTTCTTCTCCTGTGATGAACTCGACTAAATTAAATCCCATTTCTTCATTATTATCACCAATGCACAAACGCTTAAAGATTATTTTCCGAAATTAATAATTCGACATCTACCTTATGTCAACAAATCATTACCAAAAATACTCTCCACAGTCACTTATTCAATAAGCAGCGTGAGTCATGTGAAATCTAAAATACTGCATGTAATGTTTTGTCCAGTAACAACACGACTTTTAATATTACCACAGTGTAGTGGAAGCACTGGTATATATCTTCTGTTCCGAGAAGCTGTTCATTCTAATTACACGATCAACGACGGCAGCAATTTTATGACGATCAAAAATGGTCAGTTACAGGAATTAAAGCGTCAGCTACCTTTAGCATTTCTTTCCTTTAGTTCAGCCATGACATCTTCACTCTTGTTTTAAACCTTTTTGTACTTGGAGATGATTCATTAAATTGTTCACATGCTGCTGAAACAGTCTCATCTGAAACTACATTTAATTTATCGATGTCTGCTCGTTTTGTCGTTGTCTGTACATGTGTCTCAGAGATGACGAGGCTCAAAATCCTTCTTGTACTCTCTGTTCTGTTACTCAAAATCATTTACCGTCAGTTCATCATTTCCAAAGCAATCATCGCTGCGCATGTAATTCCGAGGCTGGACATCTTCTTACATCGTTATATCAAGGACGATTATCACAGTGCTGGCCTATTATACGTGCCTAAAGTTACCTTGTCCAGGTGATTCGCGCGATTGAAAATGTTGACTACGATGTGTTGGACCTTGTTCAGATTCATGTGGTGCTCCCTGAATTGAAAGTCTCTTATAGGAGCTCAATAAGTCGTCAACAGCACGCCGAAATCGTTGAAAGTTCGCTACTCTATCTTCGTACTTTTCACGGCGAATGTTCCACCTAAATCAGAAGAAGATCCTTATCACTGGTGGTGTCGTCCAGATAACTATCACGTTCCCAGTAATTCTGGAGAATATTATGCATTCACCCTTTGATGCGGTCGTAGCTGTCAATCGAAAGTAGTTTCTCTTTAACGATTCGTTGTTTCTCTCATGGCAAACACATGCAGAGGAAAACCTTTTCGATGTCTGCAAATATATTGTCTTGCTCATACACACGATTTCCCTATGTTCCAGCACATGCACTCATGCACCATGTAAAAATGTCAATATTGTCTGACTCATTCACAATTCATGCAAACGCAACTCTAAATTTATATCGCACAAATCAATTGGATGTAATTGTTTATGTGGGACTAATTCCTTACATTGGCTTTGACTGAGCATGTTATCAATAACGATGTTCATGTAACAAACTGCGCCACGCTGTCCTTGCATTAGCGTTTCTACTTATCGTCGAATTCTTATATTCTTAACTATTTTCTGTGAGTCCTTTGGATGAAAAGTTCTTAGCGGAATTCTTGCCTCTCGTTCGCATAAAATCCTGTTTCCGAAGATGAAGGTGGTCATCACAAGCTTGGGATTTTATTCATATCTGATACGGCAAGTTAACCGATACCTTTTTTGCCAAGGACTACACGAAAGACTTCTTGGTGCTGTACCTTTGAGTCTAAATCTGAGTATTGTTCCTGCACACCCAAAACTACCTTAATGACAAAATTAGTATTTTGTTCTCACGTATTTTTCGTGCAAACCGCGTTAAAAACGCTACTGCACTGCTCATTAGAACTTGTTTCACAGTTTCCTGTTTTGAGTTTAGTTCGGCCTGCAGCTTGGTTGCGTCCTCATCTACCCGCTGAACAAGTGTCTTAGCCTCACGCTGTAAATCAAACTGTTGCACGTCGAGTGATTGACTTCATTCCCACTTAAATTTTTTAAAATGAGTCTTAATCTCAATACGCATGCCTCTTACCACCTAACACAACATTTTATTGAAATAGACTTTCAGTGTCTTATCTGCCTTCATTTCTTGACTCAACCTTCGACCATCTCCCATGAATCACCTCAATTTTTTGACATTATCATCTAGTAGGTTCAAATCGCTCTGAGCACTATGGGACTTAACTACTGTGGTCATCAGTCCCCTAGAACTTAGAACTACTTAAACCTAACTGACCTAAGGACATCACACACATCCATGCCCGAGGCAGGATTCGAACCTGCGACCGTAGCGGTCACGCGGTTCCAGACTGTAGCGCCTATAACCGCACGACCACTCCGGCCGGCTATCATCAGCTTTTTTGTTCTAATCATCTAGCTTTTTGTCCAAATTTTGATTATTTTAATCTAGGTTATTTGTTCAAAGCAGCGCTCGGTTTCTGTCTATCTACATAGCATCATTTTTTGTTGATATTGTTTTTTCACATCCTACGTAATTTATCATCACAGCTGTTGTCTATTCCTACCCATTGCGATTCACTGTGTTTTCAAATGTAATGTCGCACAGTCAGTTGAATCTACAGTTCGACTTGTGTTAACCAACTCCAATTCGTTAGTAACATTCATGTTAATACTATCCTGATCAACACTGTTCTTCTCATTCATTACGCCATGATTCACATTTTGACTAGTTACTTTTGGTTAAATATTCACTTTACAGGCGCAATTTATCGAAGGAGCATTACGGTTCACAGTCTACAGATTTTATTATCCAACGTCGCTTGAAAATCGAAGCGCTACTGAAAATTGCAGATTCATTCTCCATACACCGCTGCTCGCGGTTGAACTCCAGAACCGAAGGTTCTCTCATGGTGCAGTGTCATTGTCACTATTCTTCAAGTTGGGAAGAGGTTGATAACGGATTAATAAAAGTGCTATATTTGTCCTCTTCACTTATAGGTACCTAATTACACTACTGGCCATTAAAATAGCTACAACACGAATATGACGTGATAAAAATGCGAAATTCGACCAACAGTGATATGCAAATGATTAGCTTTTCAGAGTATTCACACAAGGCTGCGCCGGTGGTGACACCTACAACTTGCTGACGTGAGGAAACCTTCCACGTATTTCTAATACAAAAAACAGCAGTTGACCGGAGTTGCCTCGTGAAACGTTCTTGTGATGCCTCGTGTAAGGAGGAGAAATGCGTACCATCACGTTTCAGACTTTGATAAAGGTCGGATCGTAGCCTATCGCGATTGCGGTTTATCGTATCGCGACATTGCTGCTCGCGTTGGTCGAGATCCAATGACTGTTAGCAGAATATGGAATCGGTGGATTCAGGAGGGTAATACGCAAAGCCGTGCTGGATCCCAACGGCCTCGTATCACTAGCAGTCGAGATGACAGGCATCTTATCCTCATGGCTGTAACGGGTCGTGCAGCCACGTCTCGATCCCTGAGTCAACAGATGGGGACGTTTGCAAGACAACAACCATCTGTACGAACAGTTCAACGACGTTTGCAGCAGCACGGACTATCAGCTCGGAGACCATGGCTGCGGTTACTCTTGACGTTGCATCGCAGACAGGAGCGCCCGCGATGGTGTACTCAACGACGAACGCCATTTTTTCGAATGAATCCAGGTTCTGTCCGCAGCATCAGGATAGTCGCATCCGTGTTTGGCGACATCGCGGTGAACGCAAATTGGAAGCGTGTATTCGTCTTCGCCATACTGGCGTATCACCTGGCGTGATGGTAAGGGTTGCCATTGGTTACACGTTTCGGTCACCTCTTGTTCGCATTGACGGCACTTTTAACAGTGGACGTTACATTTCAGATGTGTTACGACCCGTGGCTCTACCCTTCATTCGATACCTGCGAAACCCTTCATTTCAGCAGGATAATGCACGACCGCATGTTGTAGGTCCTCCACGGGCCTTTCTGGATACAGAAAATGTTCGACTGCTGCCCTGGCGAGCACATTCTCCAGATCTCTCACCAAATGAAAACGTCTGGTCAATGGTGGCCGAGCAACTGGCTATTCACAATACGCCAGTCACTACTCTTAATGAACTGTGGTATCGTGTTGAAGCAGCATGGGCAGCTGTACCTTTACACGCCATCCAAGCTCTGTTTGACTCAATGCCCAGGCGTATGAACGCCGTTATTACGGCCAGAAGTGGTTATTCTGGGTACTGATTTTTCAGGATCTATGCACCCAAATTGCGTGAAAATGCAATCACATGTCAGTTCTAGTATAATATATTTGTCCATTGAATACCCGTTTATCATCTGCGTTTCTTCTTAGTGTAGCAATTTTAATGGCCAGTAGTGTATGTGCATTCTTATGTTAGGAAGAGGACTATCAGAGAGAGATGAGCTTAGTTTGGTACAGTACACACTTACCCCATGAGGTAAGCCATTGTAGAGCGCGTGGCAAAGAGAGTTGCTAATCAAGTGGACGATTTTCTCTCATAGTTCGTCACGATTTGGACGAGGGAAAATGACCGCCTACTTGTCTCTGTAAGTGTCCTAATCTCTCTAATTATATGCATTACTCTTATCTCTACCTGAGTATACCAGCACCTGTTTGAAGTCCTCCCTTGAACCAAGTGACTTAGTCATCCAAGTCCTCTAGGCAAAAATCAGCGCTAATTTCAGTTGCTCGCTGTCGGACTAAGAGAAGCAACCATTCAACTGCATTTTGACGAACTCGTTCTGTGATTTCAGCGAGTACCTCACAACTAACTAATCCTCATATCAACTTCTCTGTTTTCACCATATAGAAGATTTACTTCGATGCGTTTAGCTGTAGGCTCCATACACAAGATATTTTTCTGACCATGGATGGTGACCTACCAGGTCGTTTACAGGCGCGCGGTTATCGGTCCTACCACCTGAAAAACAAAAGAGACCTGCCGCTGAACACCACAGAAAATTACTCACTGTCCCAGTTTACTCTGTCCTTACGCTGTGAGAGTCTCTAAAGTCTGTGATGTAGTGTCAGCGGTAAACGACACACGGAAACTCGAGATCTCAGCTCAGCTAGCAGCAACCTTGTCCCAGACAGTTCATAGTGAGACTGTGCTTACCTCCTCTGCCTTGACTCGAGCTTTGGTCGTCGTTGTTCTCGCCAGAGCCAACAATCCTCGTGATGTAGCACCTCTGGAAGAATCACACCCCAGTCATCTTGCCACTCGGTTGTTGTGAGTCTATCTCACCAGCACTCGTTATCGCGCTGCAATTAACCGTATGTGCGATCTGTCGACTCTGTGACGGTATTGGCTGCAGATTTCCAGACCCCTATAGTGTAGGGATTTGTAGGACTCCCCTTAATTGGTCAGGGATGGACTACACAAACAGAGCAGCTACTCGTGTAGCAAAGTACTTGTGGAATGCACGTGACGGTTTTTTACGCTAGACGGTAGCTTGAGGTGCTCTAATGAACACTCACCTGTCGATAGGCAGCAAGAGACGTCAGGCAGCGTTCAGAATAAAGACACATCGACTGTCAAAATTTTATAAGTAAACTATCGAAGTGTTCGTAATAAAGTTCCCGAATTTGCTGCCCTCCAGAACAGTTCTAGCGCTCAAATTACTGAGCTGGCTGAAACCCGAAGTGGAAAGCTCTGAGAAATTTATCGAGTCGTGGAACAGTTTAGAGACCATAGAAGGGGTAGTGTTCATTGCAGTTGACAAATATTGTCTCTATTGACATTGAAGTTATCTGGTCGCGTATAACAGGTGTAGCTGAAACCAAGTTAATTGTTGCAG
Source organism: Schistocerca americana (assembly GCF_021461395.2). Classification (NCBI taxonomy): domain Eukaryota; kingdom Metazoa; phylum Arthropoda; class Insecta; order Orthoptera; family Acrididae; genus Schistocerca; species Schistocerca americana. Next base: position 131,555,533 of record NC_060122.1, on the reverse strand, counting down.
CACGGAAATACTCAGATCGTACAATACTAGTTGGAGGCGAACTTTCAAAACTGGCTCAAATGGCTCTAAGGACTATGGGACTTAACATCTGAGGTCATCAATCCCCTAGACTAAGCACTACTTAAACCTAACCAACCTAAGGTCATCACACACATCCTTGCCCGAGGCAGGATTAGAAACTGCGTCTGTAGCAATAGCAATAGCAATAGCGCCTAGATCCGTTCGGTCACAGCGGCCGGCTGAGGCGAACTTTAACATCCCGAGTTTAGACTGGAATGTCTATGGATTAGTTACACAGGGTGCAGACAGTCGGGCGAAATACTTTTGAATACGTTTTCTGAAAATGTCCTCGAGCACCTAGCTCGGCAGTCCACGCGGAATGGATATATTGTTTTAGATTTTGTAGCAACAAACTGGCCGGACCTTATCGACAATATCAGTATAGAAACGGAGAATAGCGATCATGATGTCATTATAGCAACTATGATTACGAAAGTTAATAATGAAATGGAAATGTCCTGTGGCTAGGGCCTCCCGTCGGGTAGACCGTTCGCCTGGTGCGGGTCTTTCGATTTGACGCCACTTCGGTGACCTGCGCGTCGATGGGGATGAAATGATGATGATTAGGACAACACAAATCCCAGTCGCTGAGCGGAAAAAAATCTCCGACCCAGCCGGGAATCGAACCCGGGCCCTTAGGATTGACAGTCTATCACGCTGACCACTTTTTTTTTTTTTTAAACTAGTTAAACCTAACTAACCTAAGGACATCACAAACATCCATGCCCGAGGCAGGATTCGAACCTGCGACCGTAGCGGTCTTGCGGTTCCAGACTGCAGCGCCTTTAACCGCACGGCCACTTCGGCCGGCAACCACTCAGCTACCGGGGCGGACGAAAGTTAATAAATCAGCCAAGAGGGCTAGGAGAGTGTGTCTGCTGCATAGAACAGACCAGCAATTATTAACAAAAAATGGTTCAAATGGCTCTGAGCACTATGGGACTTAACTTCTGAGGTCATCAGCCCCTAGAACTTAGAACTACTTAAACCTAACTAACCTAAGGACACCAGACACATCCATGCCCGAGGCAGGAATCGAACCTGCGACAGCAGCGGTCTCGTGGTCCCAGACTGTAGCGCCTAGAACCGCACGGCCACTCCGGCCGGCAATTATTAACATCTCACTTAGACAGTAAATCGGAATCACATAGTTCCAGTAAGATGGATGTAGAGGAATTGTGAGCGAAGTTTAACCAAATTGTAAATCGTGGTCTGGAGAGTTATGTGCCTATTAAATGGATACTGTTTAGTAACAAAATTCAGTGGATGTTGAGGAAGCAGAGGCTGTTGCACTCTCGGTTCAAAAATGACGACAGCGAAGGTTAGTAGAGACTTGTGCATCTGTGGAAAGCTTTATGCTCGAAGCATAGAACAACTAACACCGTCATATCTTCGTAAAAGATCTGGCAGGGAACCAGAGAAAATTCCGGTCCGATGTACAATCGCTGAGCGGGGTTAAGGCTTCCATTCAGATCCTTGTTGACCAGTCCGGTGTGGCAGCTGAAGATAGCAAAACGAAAGCCGAAGTTTTGAATTTCACTTTCATGAACTCGTTCACGCAGTAGAATCGTACAAACATACGGTCATTTGATCATCGGACAGTCTGGCGTGGAGAAAGAATTAAAAGATCTGAAGGCAAATAAATCCGAGCTCGGTTTTACAAAGAGCACTCTTCGGCATTGGTCTCGTACCTACCTTGCACTTTTCGAGAATCTCTCGCCCAGAACAAAGTCCCAAGAGACTGGAGAAAAGCGCAGGTGACTCCAGTGTACAAGAAGGATAAAAGAACAGACCCGAAAAATTGCAGACCAATATCCCTAACTTCGGTTTGTTACAGAATCCTTGAACATATTCTCAGTTTGAGTAAACTTCCTCGAGACTGAGACACTTATGTCCACGAATCAGCAATGTTTTAGAAAGCGTCGGTCGTGCGAACCTCGGCTTGTCATTTTCTCACATGACATAATGCGAACTATAGATGAAGGGGAACAGTTAGATGCCATGTTTCTAGATTTCCGAAAAACATTTGACACAGTGCTCCCTTGGTTACTATTAAGGAAGGTGCGAGCACATGGAATAAGTTCACAGACATGTGAATGGCACCAAGACTTCTTAAGCAATAGAACGCAGTATGTTGTCCTCGACGGCGAATTTCCATCAGAGACAAGGGTGTCGTGAGAAGTGATCCTGGGAAGTGTGAGAGGACCGCTGCTGTTCCCTATATAAGTAAATCATTTGGCGGACGGGGTGGACAGCAATCTGCGGTTGTCCGCTGGTAATGCTGTTGTGTACGGTAAGATGTCGAAGCTGAGTGAGTGTAGGAAGACACCAGACGACTAAGACATAATTTCTAGTTGTGACGAATGGCAACTACCTCTAAATGTGGAAAAATGTAAGTTAATGCGGGGGAGTTGGAAGAAAAAACATGTAATGCTCGATTACTGTATTACTGGTATCCTGCCTGACACAAAGTCGTTTAAATATCCGGGTGTAACTTTGCAAAGCGATATGAAATGGAACGAGCATATGAGAACTGTGGTAGGGAAAGGGAACAATCGACTTTGGTTTATTTGGAAAGTCTTAGGAAAGAGTTATCCACCTGTAAAGGAGGCCACATATAGGACCCTGGTGCGACCTATTCCTGGGTACTTGTCGAGTGTTTGGGATCCTAACATGGTCGGATTGAAGGAAGTCGAAGGAATTCAGAGCCGGGATGCTAGATCTGGCCGGCCGAAGTGGCCGAGCAGTTCTCGGCGCTACAGTCTGGAACCGCGCGACCACCGCGAGGTTCGAATCCTGACACGGGCATGGATGTGTGTGATGTCCTTAGGTTAGTTAGGTTTAAGTAGTTCTAAGTTCTAGGGGACTGATGACCTCAGAAGTTAAGTCCCATAGTGCTCAGAGCCATTTGAATCATTTTTTTTTTGTGTGCTAGATTTGTTGCCGGTAGGTTCGAACAACACGTAAGTGTTCCAGAAATTCTTCAGGTACTCAAATGGGAATCTGTGGGGGGAAGGCGACGTTCTTTTCGAGAAGCACTATTGAGAGAGAACCGGCATCAGAACTGACTGCTGAACGATACCACTGCCGCCAACGTACGCTGCGCGTAACATCTTCGAAGATAAGATTCGAGAAATTAAGGGTCAAATGGAGGCAAATAGGCAGTCATTTCTCCTCTGCTTTCGAGTCAAACGAGAAAGGAAATGATTAGCAGTTGTACAGGGTACCCTCCGCCATGCAGCTTACGGTGGCTTCTGGAGTATCTATGTAGATGAAGATGTGATGTACCTTATGACAAATGATTTGCCCTTTATCAGATTCTGAAAAATGGTAATAAGCTGCACGTGCCCCTCTTCTGAGCACGCGGCGTCGCTTATCGCCTCCTGTGAAGATCCAGTAACGTTAGATATACGAAACATCCATCATTTATTGGCAGCATTCGTCATCTATAGAAAAGACTTTTTCTGTACAGAGAATAACGAAAATAAACTCGTTAAGAATAAGATTTTAATGAACATGTCACACAGGCAGAGGAATATTGAATACCAATTTGGTAGCGTTTGGTCAAGATGCTTGTGGCGTGACACTTTCTAATCCGTCACAGTGTGTGGTACAGAGAAGTGAGGAAAGGTGTTGTGAACGGTGTAGACGGATGTTCAAATAACTTACAGGAATGCAGCCGGCTGATGTCGACAACCGCCGATATTTCGACAGGAGCCACCGTTTTCAAGGATGAATGGGCAAGCTGTGCTCCTGTCGATATATTGGCGTTGTCGACGACGTCAGTCGAATGCAGTCCCATAATTTATTTGGACAGTGTATACGACTTGAGAAACTAGGGTCTCACATAGTAGACGGAATTGTTGTATTGAATACAAATAAAACTGATGCGTTCGTCTTGTATAAAGTAGAAAGGTTGCATTCTTCTTTCGTAGAACTGTAGCGGAAAATAAAATTTAACGTAGTAACTAGTCTTCTCTTAAAGAGTTTTTAAAAACTAGTGCAAATATAAATCTGCCCTTGTGTATAACAGACGTCGTTTAAAATTGACACTACTTTTTTTACAGGTATTGCTGATCGTCCTGAGTCGTAGACACATAAAAGATGGTCTGCTTTATTAGGAACTTAAAATTTTGTGAGGTTTGTGAGAGGATTCTTTTGTATCGATTTTAGAAATATTTCGTTCTCAGCGCTGATGTAATACTCTCAAGTTTTCTTAGAGTGTATACGCTTCTACAAGGACGTTCCGTTGTCAGAGTCCTCTGAGAACTTTAAAAGTTGTTGCAAACCCGTCATAAATTAATTCAAAGATCTCTGAATGTATCATACTGTAAAAATAAAAACTGATTACGAAGCTCGTTTTCTTCTTCTCTTCTATCTGCCTACTTCAGATCCTATCTTTGTGATATCTCGTCAGTCCCTGACAACTCTCATTTTGATGCACTAATACCACTTTCCCTTCCCTGGCTCCAATTCCAAGTACTTCCATGATATATCACAAACAGAATTAAATATCCCAATTGCAGCACATGACATTGTTGTGCACGACTTGATACACAACGCTTGGAGAGGTGGCTACAGAGTGGTGTGGCAACTGTCATCGTAGGAAAGCTGGACAGGAGCGGAAATGATTAGCGAACAAGCTAACACAGAAACAGAAGATTTACTTAACTCGTGTTTCTCGAAGCGTGTGAAGACTCATTACAAATCGTGCAGTAGGAATCAGAGTTTAGGTATTTCAGTGTCCACAGGGATCTCTGTACCGAAACATGGACGATGGTGCTGGAGCCGCTACTACAGGGTGTCTGCGTGGCATGATGCTGTGAAGAGGCTTCGACTGCAAGTGTGGCAGAGCGGCTGCCACTGGCCATCCTGTAAAGCTGCTGCAGGTGCCGCACATAGTCCAGAGCCACTGGAGGATCTCCTCAGCGGACGCACACCACCGGGTCAACCACGTCCTGCACGACAGCTGTCGGCGTCAAGAGGGAAACTTGCAGTTCCGTTGCCAACAGTGACGGCTGTGGGGTGGTATCGATTCGTGATACCACAGACATAAAACAAGTACTTCACAGAAAACTTAGCACATCCACAGGTCACAACTGTATTACCTATTGATAGCAGAAAAAATGCCCCCTCTTCTGTGCAGTTACATTTGTACTCGTTTATACCACTATCCTATCACAATGTTGCTTTCCTGAACTGTGGAATACTTCCCACACCCTACTTTACCGCAGCCCACAGGAACTCTTTATGGCACATCCTCCTACTGTCCCACCTGCCACACCTCAGTGGTTTGCATTCTCTCCTGACGCATCTACCAACACCTGAAACTTCCCATTAACCATTGTGACCTCCATCCCAGTCTCCTCTGATGACCAACTCCAGAACCTAACCCTATCCCATCAGCTCAACGCATCAAAACGCGCTATTCCTGTCTCCCACGACCTAGAGAAAGAGTACGATCTTGCATGGAATTCTGGTTTTCTTTCCAAACTCGTGTTTATGCATCTACATCTTCACCTGCATCATACTCTGCAATCCACCGAAAGATGTGCGTCAAAGAGTACCTGTGGCACCACTATCAGATCCCCCTTACTTGTTTCACTCGCGAATGAGCGTGGGAAGAACGATTGTCGATAAGCCTCTCTATTATCTCTAATTTCTCGAAATTTCTCGGCGTCGTCATTTCGCGGGATGTATGTGGGAGGAAGTAACATGTTTTGCGACCCTTCTCGGAAAGTGCCCTCTCGACACTTCAGTAGAAAATCTCTCAGTAACGCGAAACTCTCTCTTGTAGCGTCTGTCGCTACGGCTTGTGGAGCGTCTCTATAAAGTTCTCGCGCGGACAAAACGATCTTGTGGCGAAACGCGCCGCTGTTCGTTGTATCTTCTCTGTCTCTTCTATCAGTCCTACTTGGTAAGAATCACAGACTGATGAACGTTACTCTGGGATCGGTCGAACAAGCGCGTTGTAAGCCATTTGCTTCGTGGGTGTAAATTTCCTGAAGGTTCTCCCTACGAATCTCAGTTTTTCATCTGCTTTCTACAATTGTTTGTGTTATATGGTCATCTCACTTAAGGGCGCTGTGGATAGTCACACCTAAATTTAACCGGCCGCGGTTGTCTAGCGGTTCAGGCGCTCAGTCCGGAACCGCGAGACAGCTACGGTCGCAGGTTCGAATCCGGCCTGGGCATGGATATGTGTAATGTCCTTAGGTTAGTTAGGTTTAAGTAGTTCTAAGTTCTAGGGGACTGATGACCACCGATGTTAAGTCGCATAGTGCTCAGAGCCATTTGAACCATTTTTTTAACCTAAATTTATTACGGTAGACACGGTTTCCAGCAATTGGTACTGAACAGTGTAATTGTACAGTATTGGATTCCTTTTCCTGTGCATGCGCAATATGTTGCCATTATTGACAGTCAGGTCAACTGCTAGAATCTGTATCATTCATTAATCGTCTGGAGGTCATTCTACAAATCAATACTGTTTAGTGATGGTGCTGCTTTCCTATAGACAACCGTATCACCTACGAAGTCTTAAAGAGCTTTCGATGCTCTGTATTTGATAATGTGTATACAGCGTAAAGTCCTATTACAATTCCCTGGTGTACACTAGGTATTACTTTTACCGGGTGATCAAAAAGTCAGTATAAATTTGAAAGCTGAATAAATCACGGAATAATGTAGATAGAGAGGTACAAATTGACACACATGCTTCGAATGACATGGGGTTTTATTAGAACCAAAAAAATATAAAAGTTCAAAAAATGTCCGACAGATGGCGCTTCATCTGATCGGAATAGCAATAATTAGCATGACAAAGTAAGACAGGGCAAAGATGATATTCTTTACAGGAAATGCTCAAAACGTCCACCATCATTCCTCAACAATAGCTGTAGTCGAGGAATAATGTTGTGAACAGCAGTGTAAAGCATGTCCAGAGTTAAGGTGAGGCATTGCCGTCGGATGTTGTCTTTCAGCATCCCTAGAAATGTCGGTCGATCACGGTACACTTGCGACTTCAGGTAACCCCAAAGCCAATAATTGCACAGACTGAGGTCTGGGGACCTGGGAGGCCAAGCATGACGAAAGGGGCGGCTGAGCACACGATCATCACCAAACGACGCGCGCAAGAGACCTTTCACGCGTCTAGCAATATGGGGTGGAGCGCCATCCTGCATAAACATCGTACATTCCAGCAGGTATTTATCAGTCAGGCTGTGGATGATGCGGGTCTGTAATATCGGCGTACCTTCATCCGTCATGGTAGCAGTTACAAAACCAGAATCACCCATTTCCTCGAAGAAAAAAGGCCCAATAACGGTAGATTTTTTTTTTGGTTCTAATAAAACCCCATGTCATTCCAAGCAAGTGTGTCAATTTTTACCTCTCTGTCTACATTTTTTATTAATTTTTTTTATTTGGCCTTTGAGTGTGGACTCAATTTAGCCATCGGCAACACATAGTGACAATGTACACATAATTGAATAAACAAATACAGAAATGCATATTTACAAGAATAAAAAGCTTAACTGTTACAGGTTTGTAAATAATGTTTTAAAATTGAATTTAATTGAATTGGAAAATAATTAAAAGTGCCTGGGCTTACAATTCACACCAATTCTGAAATATCTTCATCAGCAAGACATATTTATAATTTACGTACACCATTATAACCTACATATTGTGACCAGTACTCTTGATGAAGTTAACTATCACTTTATATAGACGAACGTCTTTAGTACACAAAAGAGAAGAAGCTGATTGAGGACGATGGTAGCCCATACTCAGCAATGTCTTCAGAAAGACCAACCGTTCACGGTCAAATTTGGGGCACATAAATAAGATGTGGTTGACATCAGCTTCCGACTCAGGATCACACTCACATGCTGGTGAACTGTAAACGTTGATCCGATGTAGATGTTGTGGGAAAGAGGCATGATTGAAGCGGAGTCTTATGATGGTAGAAATCGTGGATCGGTCCAGATATTCCGTTGTTTATTAAGTTTTGAAATTTATACTGACTTTATGATCACCCGGTATATCTGTCGACTTTGTTCCGTTAAGAGCTGCAATGCGGGACATCTTTCACTAAGCGGCAATGCGGGACGGTGTAAAATGTCTTCTAGAAGTCAAGGGAATCGGTGTCACCCTGAGCGCTGTTCTCTACAGGGCTGTGGATTTCATGGAGGAATAGAGCGGGCTGAGCTTTTCAAGAGCTCTGTTTGCGAAATCGATGTTGATTTTATAGAGGAGATTTTAGTTCTCCTATAACGTTATAATACGTGAGGACAAAACGTGTTCCATAATTCTACGACAGACTGAAGTCAGCGATATAGGTCTATAATTATGTGCGTCTGTCCTACATTCGTTCCTCAAGCGATTTACTGTAAACTACTGCTAGAAGGGAGCAAGTGCTTTCGCATAATCTATGTAGAATCTTATAGGTATCTCATCTGGTCGTAATACGTCTCCACTGTCAAGCGATTACAGTTGTTTTTTTATTCCGCAGTCGGTTATCGCAATATCTGCAGTTTCAACATTTGTACTACGATTACAAGGAGGGACCGTGTTATGATATTCCACGGTGAAAAAATTTCCAAAGACCAAATTTAGGATTTCGGCCTTACCTCTGTTACCTTCTGTTTCGGTGCCAGTGCCGCCATTGAGTGAATGATTTCGGACCGCTTACTGATTTTACGTAACGCCAAAGCCTGTTAGGATTCTCACTTGGAACGGTTGACAAAAATTTACTTTGAAAGTCATTGAACGCTTCTCTCATTGCTCTCCTTATGCTCATTTTCGCTTCCTTTACTTTCGTTTGTCAGCTAAGTTTTGACTTCTCTTGAACTGTAATGGAGCTCTCTTTGTTTTCGGAATAGTTTTCTAACACTGCTATTAAAACTACGGTGGGTCTTTCCCCTCCCTTAAGACCTTGCGCGGAACATAGTTGTCTAAGCTATATTGAACGATTCTATTGGATTTTTGCCTTTTGTGCTCCATATCTTCGTCCTCAACACAGAATATTTGATGCTGACTATCCACTTACTCTGCAGTTTCTATCCTGCCACTCCCTGAAAATAAAAATATGTATCTGGCTTACTTAACATATCTTTTAAGACCGGTGATAGTTGCTATCATAGCCTTATGATCACTGAAACTCTGCTCTAAGTTACATGGTCTGATAAGTTTAGGACTGTTTGTTGCAATGAGGTATAAGACGTTAGATTCACGATATGGTCCTCCAATTAGTATCTACTCGACATAATTTTCGGACAAGACTTCCAGAATAATGATGCACGAATGTCTATCTCTGGCACCAATTTTATTAACACGACTCTCCCAATCTATATTTGGTAAGTTTAAGTCACCCCTATCACAATGGCATGATCAGGAACATTATCGACGATCTGCAAGTTCTCTCTGAAGTATTCTACCACTACAGCTTCAGACACAGGCGGTCTATAAAAGCACCCGATGACCATTCACGAGCGATCTCTGATGCCATGACTCAGATCAGTTCACGTTCGGAACCAATCATAACTTCAGTAAATGTTGTGAAATTTCTTACTGCGATGAATATGCTGCCACCATTGGCAACTAACCTATCCTTGCGATAAATATTTCAATCTGAACATACGACTTCATTGATATTCACTTTCGTTTCCTACCAGCTTTCTGTTTCTAATACAGTTAAGCATTAATAGCCGTCAATAACCGATGCTAGTGTTGGGACATTTTCTTGGACGCTCCAGCAGTTTCTAATATCACATTAACCTCTTCTGTTACCAATCTGCGAGATCAAGTATTCCCTGAGATCATTATTTTTGATGTAACTTAGGTTTTGGCAGGCAGTTCATCTCCGGTCCCAAGAGGAGTTTCTCTAACCAAAAACCCACCATGTGAACGCCTCACTTATTAAGGAGACCGCTACAGTTCCCACCCCTTCAGTGGAGGTCGAGAAAACAGAATCCGATACCGTCGCAGAGCTGTCTGTGCCTCTGGTGTAGACTTTCCATTTTGCTACAAAGCGGTGAACAACGATCGACCCTGGGTACGATGCCACAAATAGGTTAGGCTGCATCCCATGTGCGCTGCCAGTTGCCTTCAGAAAATTAGCCATCCACCGAAAGTAATAGGGAATGGCCTCAGAACCCAGGCGTCTGATGCCATTAGTACCGACATGTGCCAGACTGTTGCACCCAATGCGTTCGACAGGCACCGTCAGAGCTTCATCCACGCCACGGATACAGAGTGTGCACTGGCTTTCTTTCTCGTCCTGCATGCTATTTCCTTGAGAGTATCTATTACCCGAGTAACCACCTAACGTTGGAGCTTCCAAAGACACGCATACCTGCCTTGTCTGGACTGGGCAGCAGTTACGTATTCCTTACTGCAGCCTTCCCTTCTGATCGCTCATCCTTCGTCACTGTTCACAACATCGATTGCCACACCTTCCACCCCGTTCGAGGTGTGCCTTAATGCTCCCTCCTTGCTCCTCTCTTTTATCTCCTCGACACTGCTCATATATCCAAACCTCCATCCACAAGTCCATCTCCTACAGTATGCTGATGACACGATTTTCCTCGCCCTCTATCCTACACTCCAGAGCCCCAAAAATACATTAAAATTCAACTCAATCAAGTTTACTTATTAGTGCAACTAACGGCTCCTGAAGGTCAACCATTCCTTAACGAAGGCAAGAATAATAGAATGAACCATCTGCTCCTTTCGCTCCCATGACATCTGCCTTACCATTTATGACTGTGCTATCCACTTAACTAAGACACTAAAATATCTTGGCTAAATACTGGCCGGCAGCTAAAATGGAAACCTCACCTACTAACTCTGCACTCCTAAACCATTGACTGCAGATCGACCATTGCAGCATGTCGAAATGGTACCAGGAAGGCGCTGACCCACGACCAGTGGAAAGAGTGGGCAGTGACACACCTCCAGGAAGACAGAGTTCAGAGCCACCTGTCAGTGCCGACTTAACCAGCCGCCCATCGCTGGTAGCGTCCAGTTCTGACTTTGACAGCATCAGTACCGGGAAATAAAAAGACGATACTGAGCCTGCGTTCTGCAAGTAGTAATAGAGAAAAGTAATAGCGTGTAGGAATCACAGGAATTACTTCAAGCCACTTCACAACCGGAGTTCAGCTATGTCTCTTTTCTTCTTAGAAATAAAGAGTTGTATTAATTTGGAAGTTGGGCTCCTGCAACCAGCCATCGCAATTTCTCTCCTTTCTTGTTTGTGTGGGTGCAGACTTCCAAAATAGCCGACACAACACTAACCATCCAAAAAAAGGGGATGTTTCTTCTCTGGGGAGCCCAGTCGTTGTAGAAGTCGTGCAGATGGAGCCTCAGATACTTCTCCTTTAGATTTTGTTGTAGTTAATCCATAGGTGAGCATGCCACAACTTAAATAGGAGATTATCATTCCTAAAACCAGTGTGCACCACTTACTAACACGTCAGCAGTCCAATTCTTGTCATCTACACCTACATGAAGAATTCCATGGAAATGATCTTGAGAACGTTGTTGTTGTTGTGATCTTCAGTCCTGAGACTGGTTTGATGCAGCTCTCCATGCTAATCTATCCTGTGCAAGCTCCTTCATCTCCCAGTACCTACTGCAACCTACATCCTTCTGAATCTGCTTAGTTTATTCATCTCTTGGTCTCCTTCTACGATTTTCACCCTCCACGCTGCCCTCCAATGCTAAATTTGTGATCCCTTGATGCCTCAGGACATGTCCTACCAACCGATCCCTTCTTCTGTTCAAGTTGTGCCACAAACTTCTCTTCTCCCCAATCCTATTCAATACCTCCTCATTAGTTACGTGATCTACCCACCTGATCTTCAACATTCTTCTGTAGCACAACATTCCGAAAGCTTCTATTCTCTTCTTGTCCAAACTATTTATTGTCCATGTTTCACTTCCATACATGGCTACACTCCATACAAATACTTTCAAGAACGACTTCCTGAAATTTAAATCTATACTCGATGTTAACAAATTTCTCTTCTTCAGGAACGCTTTCCTTGCCATTGCCAGTCTGCATTTTATATCAACTCTACTTCGACCATCATCAGTTATTTTGCTCCCAAAATAACAAAACTCCTTTACTACTTTAAGTGTCTCATTTCCTAATCTAATTCCCTCAGCATCACCCGACTTAATTCGACTACATTCCATTATCCTCGTTTTGCTTTTGTTGATGTTCATCTTATACCCTCCTTTCAAGACACTGTCCATTCCGTTCTACTGCTCTTCCAAGTCCTTTGCTGTCTCTGACAAAATTACAATGTCATCGGCGAACCTCAAACTTTTTATTTCTTCTCCCGGGATTTTAATACCTACTCCAAATGTTTCTTTTGTTTCCTTTACTGCTTGCTCAATATACAGATTGAATAACATCGGGGAGAGGCTACAACCCTGTCTCACTCCCTTCCCAACCACTGCTACCCTTTCATGCCCCTCGACTCTTATAACTGCCATCTGGTTTCTGTACAAATTGTAAATAGCCTTTCGCTCCCTGTATTTTACCCCTACCACCTTTCGAATTTGAAAGAGAGTATTCCAGTCAATATTGTCAAAAGCTTTCTCTAAGTCTGCAAATGCTAGAAACGTAGGTTTACCTTTCCTTATTCTAGCTTCTAAGTCGTAAGGTCAGTATTGCCTCACGTGTTCTTGAGTATAGTCCACATATAAGCCAGTGAGCACATCAACAAATCCTCGCCAACGAAAACTTCTACTTATAGTTTATTTTTACCGATGAATATTCTTAAACAAAGGATGGGTAAATATAATGAACACGCATTATTGGGCCATCAAAAACCCACGATGGACCGACAAATGGAACAATAGTGCGAATGGAGATTGTAGCCTACACATATAAATGAGTGTCCGTTTCAATGGAGAGATTCTGTACCACACCATGGTCTGTTTGTCAGACAGTAGTCCCATACCTATGTAGTCTTTAATCTGTGCCTTTCGGAGGCCACCGTGTACTGAAAAGATGGTGTCGTAGCATCGCCTCGAAACAAGTTAATGTGTTTGTATCGTTATTTATTTTCTGTCATTATAAAAGAATAGCATTATGTGCTTGATACCATAATATTTGATCACAGTATTTGTATGGAGTGTAGCCATGTATGGAAGTGAAACATGGACAAGAAGAGAACAGAAGCTTTTGAAATGTGGTGCGATAGAAGAATGCTGAAGATTAGATGGGTAGATCACATAACTAATGAGGAGGTATTGAATACGATTGGGGAGAAGTTTGTGGCACAACTTGACTAGAAGAAGGGATAGGACATATTCTGAGGCATCAAGGGATCACCAATTTAGTATTGGAGGGCAGCATGTAGGGTAAAAATCGTAGAGGGAGACCAAGAGATGAATACACTAAGCAGATTCAGAAGGATGTAGGTTGCAGTAGTTACTGGGAGATGAAGAAGCTTGCACAGGATAGAGTAAAATGGAGAGCTGCATCAAACCAGTCTCAGGTCTGAAGACCACAACAACAACATCTATTATCTCCTGCTATGTGTTCTGTATTTGCACTAATTTAATCATTAGTTGTGCTAGCGATGAAATACCGAGCTGCCTACACAGTATAAACACCAAATGGTAATTTAAAAACAATGGTTAATTTGTCTAGCTGCATGTATGTCATGGCTGAAAACAACTAATATAGAAGTAGTAACTGTATTGAAATGGGACACAAACAGAGCAGGCTCCTTTTAAAAATCCAAGCAATGATAAATTTTGCACCTGTTCATTAACATATTGCTTGTACTTTAGTTATTTATAACACACAGTGCATGTACAGTTTATCGCAGCTCTCTTCATCTGTGTAGCATATGGTCTTTAATGAGTAATACAGGGTGTTCAAAAAGTCTCTCCGGGGTGCCGTATGATTGTTAGCCGCTTGTGCCATATGCCGCAGTGAATACACCGAAATGAAACTCAGTTAAATACAAGTTATTAATTTATTGAATATTCATTTTTACTTGCAAATTTTCAAATGAAATGTTGAAAGTGTCCCCCCTTTTTTGACAGAATGAAGTGGTTCCTCATGAATACACAATGTATCTGCAGTACTCCACATACGAGAATTTTGCGAGTTCATGTATGCAGATAAATGAAACCACGCCTCATCAGTGAAACACATTTCATTAAGAATATCCCTTCCATTTTGTTGAACGAAATTTTTGAACCATTGACAATAATGCAGTCTCTTGAAACCAACGAACAAAGGAACTAAACTTAAACGTTCACGTCAACACGTAACGACACACACCAACGATACTACTGACGCTAGCTCAGATAAATGAAACAGTGGAATGTTGGGCGAGTCCACTTGAGGGGAAGTAACCCAAGCACGCGAGCAGTCATACGGCACGCGCGGCTAACAATCGTACGGCACCTCGTACCACATCGGATTTGCACTATCGCTATCTCGCACTGTATTTCTGCAATCATACTCACACTTGCTCTATATTTTACACTATCAGATTTTCTTCTGTGAAAGGGAAGATCCTACTCACATCATACTAGCCATATATTCAAACGAAATCAAGCAAATAAATAGTTCACTCCTTGTTTTTATCCTTTAAATACCATTAATAAGATTCACAGACTACCATTTGAATGACACATTACATACGAAACGCGTTCGTTCATGAAACCTTCCTCCGTTGGTCATCATAGAGAAATGGGTGAAATCTGACCACTCTAAGCGATTCTTTCTCGTGACTAGTCGATATGGAAGTCATGACAAAATTTAATATCGTATCCTGTATTTCTCGACAGATAAGTCTGTCACAAACTTCTGCTCCTACGCTATACAAAATTTCCTCTGCAGCAGATTAGCAAGACTGCTGATATATGATTTGCACCTTAACACTTCTATCACGCTGCTGGATTGGTTGAATTTGGGGTCCACGAAGTTAAGTATTGTAATCATTTCCTTTTGTAATAAACTCCATTAATACGATTTGCTTGAATTGTAGTCATCGTAGGCATCCTGTATTAGACGAGTCGGGAGAACGCAAAATTAACCACAATTATTTTCGTTAAAATATGACAAGAATGTGTTCCAGATAGATTACTTACACAAAATCATTGGATTCAAGAGATAGGCCACGTGATCTGTCGCGGTTTGTTATTGACGCTGCTGTATGTCCACTGTTTTCGCTATCCTAACATTCATGCATTCGTTGTAGGTGCGTTAGCCAGTTGTTCCTCTATTCCATTACGTTATTATTACTGTATCAGTATATAAGGTGATATCAACAGCAACAGAAAATTTCATAACGAGACTACGATTCGTTATCATTAGGAAAGGATATACAGTGAGTTACTACGAACAGCCGAGTGACAGGGTTATTCTCATCAGAATCGACAGAGCCGATACATCAGGTATACATGCCGGTATTACAAGGAGTGGGCAATGAATAGGAATCTCAGTATTTGAAGGGAGATGAAAACATTATAATCATTGGGGGACTGAAAGTGGTAGCAGAGGAAGGAACAGAGTGACGGGAGGATTTGGGCTCAGATATAGGAGTGAAAGAGGAGAAAGACTAATTGAGTACTGCAATAAATTTTCGCCATTGAATGGATACACTTCTTATGAATACAAAGTGGAGTACTTGTAAAAGGCCTTGAGACACGGGAAATTTCGAGTTGGATTACATCTTGGTCAGACAGATGTTCCCAGATCAGATACTAGATTCTAAGGCACACCCAGAGTGGATAGAGACACGGACCACAATTTCGTAATAGTAGTACTAGTAACCTGAGTTTAAGAGAAGCGTTCGGTAGAATCAGTGTGGAAATAAGTGGGATGCTGAGGTACTAAGGAATGATGATTTCTGAGGTTGCAGCTACTTAATAAAGTAGTTCTGTTGAAGAGGAACTGAGTATCTAAGAAGAAGAAACATAAAGATTGGAGGGACAAATTTAGCAACATATAAGGTAGCAGCGAAGAAACTTGGGGAACAGATAAGGATCTACAAGAAACGCAGGAGACCTAAAGCGAAATCACTGCAGTAATAATGTGAGTAAGTCCAAAGGAATATACAGATTCAACTTATAGAATGGTAAAAAAAGAGGCAGTTCTGGCAACGTGATTGATATTGAAAGCAAGAAATAAGAGAAATCAATACAGGTTCATAGAATGTTTCGGCCTCGAAAACGTGTTAGACAATGCAAAGTATTCGAAATTCTCAGAAAAATAGGTGTAAGCTATAGGCAAACACGGTAATACACAAGATTTACAATAACAAAAGGGGAAAAACGAATGGGAGACGAAGACCTAATTTCTGAGATTAAAAGGAATGGAAGACAAAGATAAGAAAGATATAGTTTTCCCCCTACTGTTCACCCTGTACATCAGAGGAGCAATTACGATATAACTATTCAGAAGTCGGATTACAATCAGGGTGAAAGGATATCAACGGTAACATTCGCTGATGACACCTGGTAGCCTCAGAGAAACTGAAGGAGAATTGCAGGGTCTGTAGAATAGAATGAACAGACTAATGAACAAAAAAATATTGACTTTGAAGGAAATAAAAATACGAACGAAACCAGGAGAAAGGGAAATGAGTTTATCGATTAACTTAACATGAAAATTAGGCACCACAAAATAAACGAAGTGATGGAATTTTGCTACCTTGACGAACGAGGCAAGGGGGTTATGACAAACAGATAGGCACAGCAAAAAGAGGATATTTCTTTGCTAGTATCAAAACCAAGTCTTATCATGAGGTCGAAATTTCTGAGAATTTGCTTCTGGGGTACAAAATTACATCGACGGTAGAAAAACTGCAAAAGAAGAGAACTGAATGGTTTGACTTGTCGTGCTGTAGAAGAATGTTGAAATATGTTAATTAATTGAAACCCTCAGCTGCCGACAGGTGTTGTTGATATACCTCGATGGGGGACAGCTGAAAATGTGTGCCCCGAACGAGACTTGAACCCGGGATCTTCCGCTTACGTGGCAGACGATCTATCCTTTTCTCTGTGTTTGGTCGTTGCGGACGTCACATTACATCCGGTCAAGTTCGTTTCTTGATCCTTCCATTTCGTTTTTTATTACAGAGGCAACCAGCTCTCTGACGGAACACGCTGAGCTACTGTGCCACTTACCGTGAGACTCACATTCCCAACTGTCCACAATCTACATACGTGATGTACGTAACAGATATGTGCCATCCACTCATTACTAGCGCACACTAAGGTGACAATTCCCGTGAGAGTTCTGGCAACCCGAGCGCATTCGCACAGACGAAGGTCAATGGCTGGGTAGCGTTTAACTATATATATGAAGATAGTAACTGTTCTCGAAAGAACAGATACCATTGATGACCATGCAGCTTCTCTAGAATAAATGATAATTAATTGAAACCCTCAGCTGACGACAGGTGTTGTTGATATACCTCAATGGGGACTGATGAAAACGTGTGCCCCGACGGGGACTCGAACCTGGGATCTCCCGATTACATGGCAGACGCTCTATCCATTTTTTTTTAATCTCACTTTTGTTCTATATATTGTTCGTTGAATTTGTTCGTGGCGGACGTCCGATGACACTCTTTCAGGTTGTTCGTTGAACCGTTTTCTCCGTTTTTTTTATTACAGAGACTAACTAAACCCTCTGACCGAACACGCTGAGCTACGCTGCCGGCTCTGAGCCACCGAGGACAGATGAATAACGCGACTGCAGGGACTTATCCCTACACGCTAGGTACATCACGTATGTAGATTGTGGACAGTCGGGAATGTGGGTTTCACGGGAAGCATGCAAGGGATAAGTCCCTACAATCGTACTGTGCATCTGTGTCCCCTGTGGCTCAGATGGATCTAGCCGGCACGGTAGCTCATCGTGTTCGGTCAGAGGGTTATCAGCCCTCTGTAATAAAGAAAACTGAGTTAACCGATCAAAGACGAACTTAAACGGATGTCTTACGACGTCCGCCCCGAGCACATACAGCGAACGAAAACGAACAAAATGAGAATAAAAAATAAAGATGGATAGAGCGTCTGCCATGTAAGCAGCAGATCCCGAGTTCAAGTCCCGGTCGGGGCACACATTTTCAGCTGTCCCAATCTAGGTGTATCAACAACACCTGTCGGCAGCTGAGGGTTTCAGTTAATTATCATTTATTCTAGAGAAGCTGCACGGTCCTCAATGGTACCTGTTCTTTCGAGAACAGTAGTTATCATAGCGAATCCTACACCTGTTATACCATTTTCTGCTGCTGTTGATATTACCCGATACTCCAGAAATCCTTGTCTTCCTTCCACTTCACTCCACTTCACTTCACTGACCCCTACTAAATCTAGATTGAGACTTTGCATTTCCCTTTTCAGATTTTCTAGTTTCCCTACCACGTTCAGGCTTCTGACATTCCACGCACTGACTCGTAGAACGTTATCCTTTCGTTGGTTATTCAATCTTTTTCTCATGGTAACCTCCCCCTTGGCAGTCCCCTCCCGGAGAGCCGAATGGGGGACTATTCCGGAATCTTTTGCCAATGGAGAGATCATCATGACACTTCTTCAATTACAGGCCACGTGTCCTGTGGATACATGAGGATGCTGAAGGCAATGGAAACCACTGCATTAAAGTCATCGTATACCTCTTAACATAGTGTCGGGCCTCCCTTGACGCAACGTAGTGCAGCAGCTGGTCGTGACATGAACTCAACAAGTCGTTGGAAGTCTCAGAAATATAAAGCCATATGGGGTCTACATTCGTTCATAATAGCGAGAGTGTTGTAGGTGCAAGATTTTGGGCATGAACTGATCTCTCGACATGTCCTATTAATGTTCAATGGGATTCATGTCGGGTGATCTGGGTAGCCAAATCATTTGCTCATGATGTCCAGAATTTTCTTCAAATCAATCGCCAACGATTGTGGCCAGGTGACATGCCGCACTGTCATCCATAAAAATTCGGTCATTATTTGGGAACATGAGGCCAATAAACGGCTGCAAGTGGTCTCTAAGTACATAACCGAGGACCCAGTCAATTCCATGTAAACACAGCGTGCAACATGATACAGCCAGCACGAGTTTGCACAGTGCCTTATTGACAACCCGGGTCCATGGCTTCGTGGGGTCAGCGCCACACTCGAACTTCACCATCAGCTTTTACGACCTGAAATCGGGACTCATCTGACCAGGCCACACTTTTCCAGTGGTCTATGTTCCAGCCTATGCCGTCACGAGCCCCAGGAGAGGCGCAGCAGGCGATGTCGTGCTGTTAGCAAACGTACCCGCTCTAGTTGTCTGCTGCCACAGCTCATTAACGAATTACTGCGCCGTACTGCCGTAACCGATACCTTTGTCGTACATCCCATGTTGATTTCCGCGGTTACATCAGGCAATGTTGATTGTCTGTTAGCACTGACAACTCTAAACACATATCACTGCTCTCGATCGTTAATTGAAAGCCGTCGGCCACCGTGTTGTCTATGGTTAGAGGCAATGATTGAATTCTGACATTCCTGGCACAGTATTCACACTATGGGTCTCGGAGTATCGAATTCCTTAACGATTTCCGAAATGGTATGTACCATGCGTCGAGCTCCAACTACCATTCCGGTTTCCGAGTCTTTTAATTCCTGTCCTGCGGCCATAATCATGTCGGAAACCTTTTCCATGAATTATATGAGTACAAATAATAGCTCCGTCAACGCACTGTTCTTTTTATACATTGAGTACGCGATACTAGTGTCATCGGTATATGTGCATATCGCCGCAGCATGACTTGTCACCTCAGTGTATTACGTAAGCAGTGTTTTTTACTCTGTAATCCAGAATCTGCTGTAGTGCTTCCACGAAGTAGGATCTGCAGGGATCGTGTGATGTATGACACGCTATCTGAAAGCATGAATATATAAATTTCACTACTTACTCAATGACTTTTGTCTATAATTCAAGTAGCGCGGCCGTTGTAAATGTTTCCATAAGTAGTAGCAGCCCATTATTCAGTATTTTAGTAGCTATGTGCTAGGAATCGTACAGTAAGCTAACGTTCCTGCAATTGGAAAACTGACTTACTCTACTTATCTTACAGGCTAGGCATTCCAATTGTCAGTATTTTCACAACAGATGTTTGTAAAATTTAGCAGTCTATAGCTAAATGCTTCATGACCGTATAGATGAGGTCCATGTTTACATAATCAGTTCTGTGTATTTCACTGTTCTTCGATTAATTATTTTGTGACTGGTTATTACAGTTCGTTGCTGGAGTCATTACCGGAAATTTCTCTTCATATATCGCACAAAACTTTAAAAAAAGGTCTCTCCATTCTGATTCTTAACTTAGATTGCTTTGCACATTTTCAAGACAATACGACTTCTTTCCAGCATCGGACCAGAAGCATTTACTCTCTGATACACTAGCGTCTTGATGATGTACAGTATTTTCCATTCGTAGGTCAGCTAAATCGATATGAAAAATGGCTGAAATGTCGTTCTTCTCATGCAGGTAACGTTCTTCTCAGGCTTTTACGTTTTAGGCTGGGCTGCCATACCTGCAATAGAGATGGAAAGGTAATGCTCCACCGTGCAAACATGAATTGTTTCATAATTAAAGTACAATAAACGCAAGAACGTGACCGCTCATACATTAACAACAAGACCCACGTAATGCAGCACAGCTTGAAAACTCCTACGGATCGGTTTCCTTAGACTCTCACTATTTGTAGTTGCTTCCTCACTGAGACATTGTTTCCGTTCTTTAAGAGATTTGGAAAATTATGGTCCTTCAATTTCTTTCCAGAATCGACCAGATGCTTCATGCAACGATATCATGAGATGAGTTACTACTACATTGGCATGTTTATCAAATTAACTTCAGATATTATAAGTGGTCTTACACAGGCTCTGAGCACTATGGGACTTAACTTCTGACGTCATCAGTCCCCTACTACTTAAACCTAACTACCCTAAGGACATCACACACATCCATGCCCAAGGCAGGATTCGAACCTGCGACCGTAGCGGTCGCGCGGTTCCAGACTGTAGCGCCTAGAACCGCTCGGCCACTCCGGCCGGTGGTCTTACACAGGGCACTATGCTTTGGAAAGTTGTATTCCTAACTGTGAATAATGTATGTACCACTGGCTGAAATAATCACCTAAACTGTTCTACATGGTTTAGGTGTACTTTTTCATTCCATTATGGCTGTGAGTCTAACTGGACAGGATGATATGGCCAGCCGTACCGTAAGACAATCGTTCGGATGTGTCTGGACATGTGCATGTTAGGGAGTCGGTGATTTATCACATTTTGAGGCTGAAATTTCAATCTTCTTTTCAGTTTTGCGAACAGAGAATTTGGAGGAATCCGAGATGAAAGATCAAATAATTAAAACAGTATTTCCACAATAATCAATATCTGTGGTACATAGAGTTATGAAGGCTACATGGCCGGTAAAGTAGGCAAAGCGTGGTTATATCGCATGTGAGGCAGCAGCTGTAGTAATGTAGTATGTGTACTGATTATGTAGATCTACTAATTATGAACTCCAAACCGGTAATCGACGAAGTTTTAATGATATGAATATGTACCAATCAGAAAATATCACTTTTTATGTGGAAAGATACAACAGCCTAAAGTGGTTGTTACCTTCCTCGTGAACAATCACATGTATTCTGGAGAGATCAGTTCGTGCACAAAATTCTACTCCGGCAACACTTTCGCAGTTCTTACCCTTGTAGAGGCAGCATGGCTCAATATATCTGCGGAGGCTTCCGACGATTTTTTAAGTCCATGCCACATCGATTTGCTTCACGACGATGAACAGTTTTAGAAGGTTATGTAGAAGGGAAAAGGAAGCGAGGAAGGAAGAGATTCCAGATACTGGATGACATGATGGACGGTACAACACACAGCAGGCTTAAGAAGGAAGCAATGGATCGCAGAAAATGGAGAGGCAAAGGACCTGCTAATATAGCAGATAACTGATGATGATGATGGATAATACGAGATCCTTCACGTTTGAAGTATCCTGTGACTTAGGTCACTTGCTGGAAGGTCTACATTGGAACTACCAAGAGAAGAGTGAATATAAAACTGGAAGAACATGAAAGTCTAGGGAAAACAGAAAAATTAACTACGTTAAAGTAGGCTGTTCAATCAAGAACGTTTCTTGAAATCACAGTTCTATCTACTATTATATTACAACGACATCGAATTAGATAAGCACAGTGATATTCTAACAGAAAAGGAGAAGCCTTGAAACTCTACATATATGGTCAGTGGCTCTGCAGAATCGACAGAAGAGTTTTTATCTTTCACAGGTGGGAATTGATAATTAAGTGTTATCTCTGATAAAGATTATCTTTGCTGATCACGTATAAACTCGACCACGTCCACTTTATACACTATTTATGTCAGCCACCAACGGCTGACTGGTCAGTCCGCAGGACTCACTGTCACCAAGAGCGCCTTGGTGGACACCCAGGGCAGCTCTGGACGTGACCTCAGTAACCGAAAAGTTTTTTCGACCCCGTCCGTAAGACTCATCAGCATCTGTTGCATCCGGCCGTGAAATTATATATTTCATTAATTATACATTTTTTAAAAATTTGTGTAACATACGACTTTTCCATAAACTTCCAATGTAAGAATCACTGGACTGCCATCAGTGTCTAGAGATTTTATTTTACTTATTTCCAGTGACGCGAAGATCTCGAGATCGATGCCTGAGGATCGCCCCGGATTTATGACGATGTAGATGCAGATGTACATATGGTTCACTCAGCCTCGTCAGCTCAAATGAGGAGTTGCTGGAATATAAAACTAGCGAATTCGAGGCTCAAGCCGCTGAAGTGGAGTAACATCGAAAGCCTGGCACCAGTGGCACGTGGAATTCATTTATTAGGAGCAAACCCACAATAAGTGCTTATTCTACTTCAAGATCGTCACCTTGACCATTATGACTAGAGATCTCAGTCTTTGCGAGAATCCAAACCAATGTAGGTCGAGATGATGTTGGAACCGTTGACTTGGAAAATTTTATTAATGAAATAAACCGGAGGATTGGTGCTTCTCAATTATTGCCCAAAATTGGGCCTTCTCTGCTTCAAAGAATTTGAAAATTATATATCAATGCATTTGTTTGAAATAGTCCTAAGTTTGTCTATGAGTCACATTTCGCCATTATGAAATACAGGTCGCTTTAATACTGTAGAAATATATTCCCAGTAACGAATACCCTTTATTGCAACTATACCCTCTCATTTGAAAAAAAATTACTCGTTTTTTCTGGCAACTTTTATATGTATGTATCACAGATGTAACAAATTTTCTCAGGGATTGTTTGCTGGCCTGTAAGTACAGATCAGAGTAACTAAAGCTGTGAAATTACTGCAAATTTGGTATCTGATTCTACTGATCATAATTTGGTAGAAATTTCTGCCTATTATTTATTAGTCCATATCAGCCATGAAATACTTAGTATGAATATCTCGCTTCTTTAGCACTCGGGGGACACTGGAATCGTACTCCATCGGGAGTATGTTCATCGTCCAGTAATTTCTACGCCAGAGGCTTCCTTAACATTATCCTCACACGTTTCATGACCCTCTTCGCCAGCATATCACACATCCTCCTTTTCTTTCTCATCGTCAGTTGATTGAATGTCCGCCCCCGGTAGCTGAATGGTCATCGTGACAGATTGTCAATGCTGTGGGCCCGGGTTCGATTCCCGGCTGGCTCGGGGAATTTTCTCCTCCCAGGGACTGGGTGTTGTGCTGTCCTCATCATCATCCTTTCATCCTCATCGCCTGCAGGTCGCCGAAGTGGCGTCAAATTGAAAGACCGGCATCCGGCGAGCGGTCTGCCCGCCGGGGGGCCCTAGCCATACGATCAAATAAAAAATAAAAAAGTTGATTGAATGATGCTGACAGCAGTCCATCTACACCAACCACGAAATTTCCTGCGATGATTTCCCATGCTTGCATTGCGAAACAGCAAGGCGGTCAACTATGAACTGGCCATCGTTATATCTGGTCACATGATCAAGTTAGTTCTTGCTAAGGCCAGCTTTATTTTCTCTTCGGCAAGAAATATCAATAACCTAGGAAGCAGTGTATTTAATCAGAGTATTAGATGAAGAGATAAATTAGTATGGTGTATTTAGATAATTACAGTCTCCTACTTTACAAACTGACAGTCAAACCACTCACAACATCCATGGACGCCACACACATAAACGTTGGTATTGGTATCGTACGGGTGATACATAATGACTGGTACACAACACCATAAATGTTATAATCACATATTCATCTATATTACATCTCAAATTCAATTGAAAATAATATTTTGTTATTTTTTATAATTACGAAGTATGTTGTCGAATACTGAAGTCACAGAATCTTTGTGAATTTAGCATTTATTCAAACTTTCTTATGAACTAACCATCCATGACACAAAGACGTGTGTGTCTTGTGATTTTGAGCTGCTTTTATTACCTAAATGGTGAAGCGTTTGGTTCGGTATTAAAAAACTATGTTAGTTTACAAAATGTTAAATAGTTAAAACAGAACTCTACAAAGAAAATAAACATAAGGGAAGCTAGATATACCGATGGCATCTTCCTGTTCTGTTCGTGTTCCAAATGGTTGTAAGTACATTACTGGCCATTAAAATTGCTACACCAAGAAAAAATGCAGATGATAAACCGATATTAATTGAACAAATATATTATGCTACAACTGGCATGCGATTACATTTTCACGCAATTTGGGTGCATAGATCCTGAGAAATCAGTACCCAGAACAACCACCTCTGGCCGTAATAACGGCCTTGATACGCCTGCGCATTGAGTCAAACAGAGCTTGGATGGCGTGTACAGGTACAGCTGCCCATGCAGCTTCAACACGAGACCACAGTTCATCAAGAGTAGTGAATGGCGTATTGTGACGAGCCAGTTGCTCGGCCACCATTGACCAGGCGTTTTCAATTGGTGAGAGATCTGGAGAATGTTCTGGCCAGGGCAGCAGTCCAACATTTTCTGTATCCAGAAAGGCCCCTACAGGACCTGCAACATGCGGGCGTGCATTATCCTTCTGAAATGTAGGGTTTCGCAGAGATCGAATAAAGGGTAGAACCACGGGTCGTAGCACATCTGAAATGTAACGTCCACTGTTCAAGGTGCCTTCAATGCGAGCAAGAGGTGACCGAGACGTGTAACCAATGGCACCCCATACCATCACGCCGGGTGATACGCCAGTATGGCGATGACGAATACACGCATCCAATGTGCGTTCACCGCGATATCGCCAAACACGGATGCGACCATCTTGATGGTGTAAACAGAACCTAGGTTCATCTGAATAAATGGCGTTTTACCATTCGTGCAGCCACGTTCGTCGTAGAGTACACCATCGCAGGCGCTCCTGTCTGTGATGCAGCGTCAAGGGTAACCGCAGCCATGGTCTCCGAGCTGGTAGTCCATACTGCTGCAAACGTCGTCGAACTGTCCGCACAGATGGTTGTTGTCTTGCAAACGTCCCCATCTGTTGACTCAGGGATCGAGACGTGGCTGCACGATCCATGCGAATAAGATGCCTGTCATCTCGACTGCTAGTGATACGAGGCCGTTGGGATCCAGCCCGGCGTTCCGTATTACCCTCCTGAACCCACCGATTCCATATTCTGCTAACAGTCATTGGATCTCGACCAATGCGAGCAGTAATGTCGCAATACGATAAACCGTAATCGTGATAGGGTACAATCCCACCTTTATCAAAGTCGGAATCGTGATGGTACGCATTTATAATCCTTAGACGAGGCATCACAACAACGTTTCACCCGGCAACGCCGGTGAAATGCTGTTTTTGTATGAGAAATCGGTAGGAAACTTCCCTCGTGTCAGCAGGTTGTAGGTATCGCCAACGGTGCCAACGTTGTGTGAATGCTCTGAAAAGCTAATCATTTGCATATCATAGCAGCTTCTTCCTGTCGGTTACATTTCGCGTCTGTAGCACGTCATCTTCGTGGTGTAGCAATTTTAATGGCCAGTAGTGTATATTGAAATATACACTACTGTCACTTCCACATCGCGCTTCTCAGGCATAGAGTAGATTGTGCTGCCATCTTTCCCGGATCATCAGCTGCCTGGTAATAAAAACGAAACGTCAACTACTTTCAGGCATCTGAATATCGCTATCACTGTACCTGAGGGCAAGAGGGTGAGAAACACGGTGCTGTAGGTGGTCACAATGGAGATGAAAGCAGTCATGAGGCTCAACCGCAGGGTGAGTACGTCCAGCAGGCTGGCCACGGGGCGTCCAGAGTACACCTGCCGGGCCAGCAACCGCAGCTCGCGGTGGGCGGCGCCGCCCACACGCCGCCCTTCCAACAGCAACTGCGAACACAGCCTCTGCGTGCGCCTCGCTTCTGTCTCCACACAGTGAACGGGCATGACAAGTAGTGTCAACTGAGCTAGGGTGACGAACACATATAGCTTCCCGTCTCCGGTATTGGTATTACTCGAACCAAGGAACGATAAATCCGTAGCAAGGAAGTAAATATTAAGTGTACCGAACAGTGAAATTCCTATGAAGTACAACACTAGAAACACCTCATGAGCAGATGCGACCAACTGCGACAGTTCACAGAGCTTCGCATGCGTTCGTGTGAGAGATCGCACATTGGCTGACATGTCCAAAAGCAGTCTGTGGTGTGACTCTAGGTTCCCTTTGTTCAAAGAGCACTTCTTTCCAGGGACCTTACCACAGAAACCAGCAAGGACATCGTTTCTTATACCATGGAGACAAAGATTTAGAAGTGAAACTCTATACCTTATTACTAATCGTAAATTCGCAAATCTCAAAAGGGATAAAGTGAGTGCAAGAAAACTGCCCACAGTAAATGAAAGACTCAGCTTATGGTCTTGATATATACTATTCGTAAACATCGATGTGTACATTGAAAAAACATAAAAAAATAGTAAAACCAATTGTAGCAGTAGTACCTTTTCCTCATTTGTATTCACAGGACCGATATGGGTCATCAGAACTTTGTCACATGAAACTACCAACTTAAGCAATTTCCCATACAATTTTTTAGTGTAGAACGCATCTGATGCTGTCGAAACGTACGTCAAAGCTGACATAAAAACACTGAAAAGAGAGATAATATTTACTACACAGAACGTCTGCAACGATCTGTAATAAAATTCTGCCAAATTCCATGCAGAAGTCAGATGTATGATGCTGGCAAGGGCCATGATAATCAAATCTGAAGTTAACCTCTCCAATGATCCTGTTTTCATATCGATCGTAAATGGCATCAGGCCAACAAACTTGCATGTGAATTGGAATAACCTGATGGCCAAGAAAAGTTTCTCAGTATTTTTTGGCAGCACGGGGGTAGCATCGTTGGCTGGCATCCCCTGTAAAATCGAAAAAGAGTTTAAACTATCAGTCAAGGATGGTATCATACGTATAAGCTGTGTACTTAAGTAACAAATTTATAATTCACAACAATTTACAATGTAAAATATGTAGCAAAAATCTTTCAAATACATTTTCATGCTTACTTTGCCCACTGCGTGTAATGATGACTTTATGTAATTTGTACTTCACAACAGTATAAATTTAACAAAATAATAGTAGATTAAAACTGGCGGAAGTAATGCTGTGAGTACCGGACGTGAGTCGTGCTTCGGTAGCTCAGTTGGTAGAGCACTTGCCCGCGAAAAGCAAAGGTCCCGAGTTCGAGTCTCGGTCGGGCACACAGTTTTAATCTGCCAGGAAGTTTCATATCAGCGCACACTCCGCTGTAGAGTGAAAATCTCATTCTGAAAATAATAGTAGACTTTTCTTTTACTTTCACCCCAAAATGTAAAGACAAATTACGAAAAGGTGTGTATTTATTGTATTTAAATGTATCTGATATAGTTTTTTTCGGGCTGCATATCAGGTTATTGGCAAGTTGTTCCAAGGCTATCTACATACCAGTAGCGATTAGCATATTTTCTCGGTAGTAGATCAACTGTTCTAGTGATAATTTAAATTCCAAATTCCTGTAGGACCTCAGCACCAACCCCCCCCCCCCCCCCCTGGCAAACAACGCACAATCCACATGGTCTTAGACCCCAGAAGAATAGGCTGAATTTTTTAGAGAATTTGCAATAAAACCAGTCCACAGAGAAGTGAGGCACATATTGAGGAATGATGGTGTGTTTGTTTCATGTTGTATGAAGCTGTAGGTACTGCGATATTGAAAATCACAGTAGGCAGGCATTTGAATACTAATGATATATCTTAAAAACATATTCATATAAACCAGACAGCCAAATAATTGTACGAGGAACACGAAAGTGATGGAAATGTGGATAAGAGGAGAAATACTGTAGTTGATCATTAAAAGAAGGAAATACAAAAATTTTCGGTTCTAGAAAGGAATAGATCATTGTTACTCATACAGACATGTAATATATATATATATAGTCAAAATGAAATATCATACGAAATATCATGTAACTCAAACGAAATGTCGACGAAGCATAATGAAATGATGTCTAGGCTAAATGAAATGTCGTCGAAACTGATAACTTTGTCGTCAGAATAGGATGTCTCTTAACAACTGAAATTTCAGAATTGAAAACTGAATACTAGGGCATTCCTGATGCCATCACAAACACATATAAAGGAATCTATTGGCAAGCTCAGAGCAAAAATAGATAATTATACTGATCAGCAACAGCTTAAGACTAGGGAATAGTTTGATACGTAGATATTTCGATGTGGATTTCGCATTTCAGCTCAACAAAAAATACAGTTCACTGCAGGTTTTACCCAAGGGGAAGCTGCCCTTTGGGCAACTAAAAGGACTGAAAGCCGTCAAACACGCGAGAAATTTTAGAAAGCGTTCTTATAGAAGTATTGGTCAAATTGTGAGAGGGAAAGATATCGCAAAGAGGTGTTTCACCAAGAGTAGTTCCGCAGGAAGCAAGGGAGTCTTCTCAATCGTTTCGAAAAATATCGAAATAGATATCTGGACCAATCTGTTTCAGACAGATATGTGTTACGAATACTAAAAGATGAAGTTGCGTCTTGCATAAGAGAAACGTTAGCCCATGTTCCAGAGACAAAACCTACAACAAATCATATTCATACCAGGTTCTACTGATTTAATACGTGAAGTTTCTTAGGTGAATAATAACAGTAATAATAAAGGTGGCATGGGTCAGTCCATTCGGTCTCACACACAGAGCTGTAGAGCTGTAATTATGGGAGACCAAAAGACTGTTGCATTCACTTTGTAGCTCAGCCAGCAGCACCTTCAATGTATAATGCTCAGCCTGTTAACTATTGCGTTCCGAATTTCTAAGAAAGAGTAGGATAACAGATGACAGGTACCATCCTAGGGGCTATAGTGATGGAATACGTCAATGGAAATGCCACAACAATAGTAATCAGTGGAATCACATTGTGAGAAGCTGTTGTTAGATAAATATAAGTCGTACTCACTGGCAAAGTGATTCAGTACAAAAGTGCAGCTGTTGACATGAGCGTGCTAGTACAAAGTCCAACAGTAAGTATGACTGAGGTGACAGGAGAAACCCACCCAACAGCTATGACCAATTCAACAAACTTGATCTGGCTGTAATAAGCTCTCCATAGATGATCGTGGGATACAATGTGGAGAACACAATTCAGTGAACCTGTTGAGGTATAATGCAGACAGACATCAGAGATTGGTTATGTACCGACTATAGCTGCCATGACCAACTGAAAGATTTTGTTCAGGCTACTACCAATTCAATTGTAGGAAGAATTTCCAATTACAGTATTTGTCTTTGACACCTGTGCTACATTGAACGTGACGTGAACGAGATTATTCAGTAAGGTTGGTGAGGTTACGAGGGTACTTACTTACCAATTACAAAATGGAAGGCTGTTTGTGGCGACTGGTATCAAGTTGTGACCTGTTAAAGTGTAGAAATAGATTTTAGGAAATGGGGCCATAGTTTGCCCATTTCTAGTTGTAAACGGATTAACAGTCGAATGCATTTTTACACGGATTTTTTGAGAGAGGTGTACAAATATGTCCTTCCCTAAGGCAAGAGCTATAAGAGTGTCAATGGTGAAAATATTATTGTAGATTTGATAAAAACGATAGACAAAGGTTGTAAATACTGTCAAGGCTTAAGAGTTAAGCTTATTAAGACAAATGCGCACAAATTAGTACCTTTGTCACTGTAGTTCTGTGAAGGATGACAGAGATACCATAGTGACAAAGTGGCATAATCTTCAACTACTAATGACCAACAGCAAACCAAACTAAAAGACGTGTTATTGAAGTACATAGACTCCTTTAATTAGGAGTGCAGTATCATATTTATCAATATCACATGGAAAAACTTCCACACCAAGTTTATTTCTGAAACTAATGTACATCGCATGGACAAAACGAAGTTCAATACCACAGAAATATCACTGATGTTAGATTGGAGAATTACTAAACCATCACTGTTATCTCATTGCAGCTCATTATTAGGAATAACTAAACCCAGTGGTAATGTCTGCCTTGTAGTAGATGCCTGAGCTATTAATCTAATCATTATCTTAGTTCATACTAGATGAACAATTAAAACAATTTATGGTGTTAAACTCCTTACAAGCATTGGTCTGATTACTTTGAACTGGTGGGTGAACCACTCAGAACAACCTAGGAAATATACAGCATTCATATTTACAGGAAGGAAAAAATCAATTATTGATGTTACCTTTTAGATCAGATATAAGTTCAGGTATCTTTATCATTACATCATAACTGTATTAGGCCTTGACATATTGGACGAGATATCCTTCATGTAGATGACTTATTAATAGCTGCCACTAGTTGGGAAGAATAAATTGATTTCTTAGACAGGACATTACAAAAGTTTTCAAGTGCAGGAGTCACTGCAAACCTCCATAAATGTAAGTTTGGAAGAGACCACGTCAAATTCATTGGCCATTCTTCTACAGATGTAACACAGGGTCCAGATAAGTGCAATAACGAATTTTCCAACTCCAAGAACTAGGAAACAGCTTAAGGCATTGCTAGGATTATATTCATTTTTCGACGTTTTATGCCTGATAAGCTTCTAGCCAGTAGAGCATTACTAAGCTCATTAACTAAAAATATACCCTGGTTTTGACAAAGAACTCTCAGGTGGACGTTGAGGCAATCAAATATGTACTGGAGAATTCTGAAATTTTACATCACTCTGACATGGAAAAGGATTTCTGTTCTGTCACTGATTTTGTAACATATTTCAAGTCCCTAATCTGGAGCGAATTATTTAGCCTCACCAGTGTGGTTTGGTAGTTCAGCTTTTGTACCTCTGTGTGTTAATCTTTTTTATTGGACACAGTTCTTGCGTTTTCTTCTGGGTCAACAATAGAGTCCCATTGCGTGTGTCGATTCTCCTTGTTTGTCTGTGTAGTGTAATTTTCCACGGTCTTTAGTATTGGATAGTTCATGGTGTAACCTCCCCGCAAAAATTTTAAAAGGTCAATATTAGTGAAATTGTAACCTCCCACGAAACCGCATAATTAAAAATGAGCCAGCGTAACCTTCTTGCAACTACTCACAACTGCCGACTGAGTCCAACTCCCAACTGAACACTCGCGCGGTCAAGCGCAGACTAGCAACGATAAATAACTCTCTGGTCAGCGATTCTGTCATGCCTCGCCATCGCTGGTACTGTTTCATAACCCTCCACTTGGGGGGGGGGCAAAAATTTTGCATCGATGGTGAGTCATTTGGACTTGCCATGAGCAACAAATTTTTTCTTAACTAAATAACTTTACAAACATAGAATGTACAGATGTAGTACATGAAGTAAATATGGTGCACATGCACCGAGTACAAAACATATTAGGCAATAACTAAATGTGAGTACAAAACATATTAACAATTGACATAAGTGCACATGCACTGAAAAATTCTTCAAAGTTTGCCCAACAAATAGATATAATGAGTACAAATCTCATTGACAAATGACATAAGTGCACATGTACTGTAGTTCAGAACATATCAGCAAATGAAAAAAAAGTACATACAATGAGTAGAAATCATGTTAGAAAAATGACAGAAGTGCACACACACTATAATTCAGAATATATCAGCAAATCAAATAAAAATGTATTGGTCATGAATACAAATCATATTAGCAAAAAATTATTTTCACTATGTTACAAGAATTAGGGTAGGAAAGGGAAGGATTGCATCATGGTTGTAGCACTTTAGGTTGCACACAGCTGCACTGAAAGTCCAAATCTTTCTACTGTAGCACAATACCAAGTGAAACTATCTGAAGTTCTCTTCCCAGAAGTATTTATCAGCGTAGCCAAGACACTGAAATGTCGTAGTAATACTCCATGTTATCATTTTAGCAGTACATTAGGTACACCAAACAGTGGGACCATAATAACATCTCCATCGCTCAAGGTGGTGGACAGCACGTCGTGTCAACACCACGTTCTTGTAAGGTACACCAACGTAGAATTAGTGCAAAAACCAAATATAGTGCACCATGATCAAGAGGATATACAGGATAAACGGATATTGCAGTAATTCAGGGTAGTTAGGTCAGAAGGTGAAGGACATTAAGTCACATACTAGTCTTCACTGAGAATTACATTAGTAGTTTGCGGCATTCATTGCCCAGTTATTGAACATTTCTGTGCCATGTATGTAGTATTACAGAATAATGTTCATAAATTGGCGCTTTACACAGAACATTGGCACTCATTGCCTAATTATAAATCATCAGAAGTCATTATATTCATGTGGTGCTTTAGAGAGAACATTGGTACTCATTTACTAATTACAAATCATCAGAAGTCATTATATTCATGTGGTGCTTTACAGAGAACACTGACACTCATTTCCTAATTACAAATCATCAGAAGTCATTATATTCATGTGGTGCTTCACAGAGAACATTGGCACTCAGTTCCTAATTACAAATCATCAGAAATCATTATATTCATGTGGTGCTTTACAGAGAACATTGGTATTCATTTCCTAATTATAAATCATCAGAAGTCATTATATTCATGTGGTGCTTTACAGAGAACATTGGCACTCATTTCCTAGTTACAAAGTATTTTTTTTATTTGCTAGCAATGTATTGCGTTGAGATCGGTAACTAATTGCTGGGGGATAATAATATTTGCATTTGACTTATTGCTGTGTAACGTCATTCGTCATGAGTCAGCTGTATCAAGGTTATGAAACAAGTACAGTATATGTGATCCCATTCATAAATGACATAGACTTAATGAACAACTGCGTGTAGCACATTTATTTCATAAATCATATCTCCTTCAAAAATATACAAAAAAATGGATTATTAATCTGAAGGAAGAAACGCATTTTATGCTGAAAAGTATTGACGTCGAATTAACAGGCAGTGAAATGTGCATAATAATGTGTTCCATAGCTATCCCTTCCAAAGCCTTCATTCATCCTACAATGCAATATAACACATACTGTCAAAACGAACTGCAAGAAATACTTAAATAACCACATAGCATAAATACATAACTTCAACATTATCCTCATCTGTAAAGAAAAAACTTCATTATCCATCACTTCATTATCCATGTTATCATAACTCCATTATTATCATCACCTGTAAAGAAAAACTTCATTATCCATAGTAGCATATTCGTCATCATTATTCATCAGCATTCATTATCATCTGCAAAAAATTCACTTCATTACTTATTATACAGCTATTCCTTATTTCTACCATGTTTCATCACTAAAACTAAGATGTGTAGTTCTGTCAGACAGCCTGCATCAATCGCCCTGTATTCTGAAAGAAAAAATTAGTGAAGACTGCTATTCTACGATGTGTATAGTATATTCTTGTTAATGCTTGTTTATCCTGATCCATTTACTCTTCATCACGAGGTTTGCATCTTCTTTCGTTCACTCCGAAGGTGAAATTCCCATTTCTGTTTAATTTATTTCTTTTACGCATCATTTCTTTCTGAAATTGATGAACAAAGATTAATGTCTTGCATTTACATCATATACTCACTAAATAATGACTGGTTTATTATAACATAATTAAGCATACAGCATACCATGACAGAAAACGTAATATGTGGAAAAAAATAGACACTGTTCAAATGCATAAATGTACACAGAATATCACAATGCAGCAGCAAAAACTGTGAAACAGTCACGATGTTGAGATATCATAGGGCAAAAATGTCCAAGTCAACTGGTGTGTGTTATATCTTAACTATTTCACAGTGCATAGAAACAAAATATGAAAACAATCATACATACATAAAAAAAATGATGACAAGAAATGTGACCTTCTTTGTGTTCAGCTTGTATGTTGTGTAGTTAGTAGAAGCGAGAATTAAAGACTTTAATGGAGAGAGAATTTAATAAAATTAATATGTCACTAGATAAAATTGCATAATTATTCATAAAATACGTAATTTTATCTGGAAAAATGTGCACAGTCTGATATGTAACGACAAGAAGAGCGACCTGCTAACCTTACCTTGCCGGGCACTTGCCAAGAAAAAATACGACAGTCATCAGTAAGTAATCACATAAATGTAATTGCATAAATGGTCATAAAATGTGTAGATTCATCTGGAAAAATATGCACGGTCTGATGTGTAACGACAAGAAAAGCGACCTGCTAACCTTACCTTGCCGGGCACTTGCCAAGAAAAAATACGATAATCATCAGTAAGTAGTCATGTGAATACAATCATACAATTGCATAAATGATCATAAAATTAGCAAATGGCATTATAGCATGTTAAATCATAAAGTATCTTCATTCAATAAAAGGTTTGATGTTTGACCAGTGGTGGTTTTCTTTCGATTTTCTGGTTCTCAAAGTTTCGACGTGTACAACATTGGGGTGAGGAATGCTCGTATCCGTTATGGTCCTGCGTATAGAAGTTCAAATTTGCTGCACCTGCCTTTTCCTTTATTAGATAAATGGTGTGTACGTACTAATATCTTCTGTCCAATATGATAGTCATGACGTATACAAACCCGTTTTTGCTGTCTTCTCCGGCGCTCTGCGGCACGTTTGATGTTGTTCAGCGCAATGTCAATTATTTCGTGGTGTCTTAGTCGACGACATTTAGGGAAGTTTACTAATTCTTTAATTTTGTTTGGTGGTTCAACGTTTTTCACTATAACAGACGGAGATAGCATAGTGGATTCACCTGGAATGGAATTAATTACATCTTGGAATGAGAATATGTGTTTATCCCAATTAATGTGTCTTTTGTGGCAGTATATTCGACACAGCTTACCAATTTCTTTCATTAACCGTTCACAAGCGTTCGAAGAAGCATGGTACTTGGATATATAAATCGGAGAAATGTTTCTAGCTCGTAACATGCGTGTCCATATGCCACAACGAAATTGTGATCCATTGTCAGAAATTACTTTCATCACATGCCCTACATGAAATAGAAAATTTTTTACAAATGCTTTCGAAACAGTTTTAGCAGTAGCTTTGCATAACGGAGTGAAGGTAACAAATATTGAAGAGAGTTCAACAGCGACAAAGATGTACCAAAAACCTCTATTAGTTCTGGGAATCGGACCAAAAATGTCTACAGCGGCCATATGTCTCAATTTAACAGGTACAATGGGATATAATGGAGGAATATGTGAAGTTGTGTCTGACTTTTACATGACGCTAAAACTCGTCGTATACGTTTTTCCATGTTGGCAAAATAACAGTTCTGTCTCAGTATAAGAAAACATTTTCTAGCTCCGTAATGTGCATAACTTAAATGAGTATATCAGATTAATTAATTAACAAGCTCGTCAGGAATGCATAATAACCAATTGTTGCTGTCAGGATGAGAGCGGCGAAATAGAATGTCATTGCATACAGTGTAATGGTTTCTAATCGTAAAATTATTCCTATCTTGCCAGAGGTGTTTAATCTCTTTCCATACGTTGTCTTTACTCTGCTCTCGTGCTATGTCCTGTAATGATGACGAAATAAAATTTTCAAATGCAACTTGTTGAATGTACATCACGCTGAAATTGGCCTCACAGAAGTTGGTTGCGATGTCTTGCTGATTGTTGCTGAGAGAACGGGATAATGCGTCTGCTACAACATTTTGTGTGCCGGGAATGTGAACAATTGTGAAATTAAATTCTTGTAAATAAAGCTTCCATCTACTTAATCTGTCATGTGAAAATTTAGCTAAAAGTAAAAATTGAATCGCTCTGTTGTCTTTGTATACGGTGGTATGTCTGCCATAAAGAAAGTGCCGAAATCTCGTAAAAGCCTATACAACACATAATTTTTCAAGTTCTGTAACAGAATAATTTCGTTCAGCAGGTGACAGAATGCGACTTGCAAATGCGATGTTTTTAATTACTGTAGAGCCATCTTCTTCAATTTCCTGGAAAATATGTACGCCTATAGCGGTGTTAGAACTGTCGGTGGCAATGGAAAAATTTCTGGTAAGGTCTGGGTGCGATAAAAGTGGTGCATTCAACAAAGCATGTTTCAGGTTCATAAATTCAGAGTGTGCTTGCTTATCCCAGGACCAAATAGTGTTTTTACCTGTCAATTGGCATAATCTAGGTGTGTCTAAAGCAGAGTGATGAATAAATTTACGGAAAAAGTTAATTAATCCCAAAAAGCTGCGTAATTGTTTTTTTGTCGTAGGAACAGTAATGTCACGTAAAGCTTGAAGTTTTTCCGGATCAGGCGCAATGCCTTCTGCTGAAATTACGTGTCCAAGAAATTTTATAGAAGTTTTACCAAAATGCGATTTCCTGAGATTAACTGTGAGTCCTTGTGCATGAAAAGTTTGTAACAGTTGTTCTAGAGTCAGATTGTGTTCAGACCAGTTAGCTTCTGCAATAAGAATGTCATCTACGTACGTCGTGATCCTTTCTTTAAGTTCTGTCGGAAGTATTGTATTCAAACCGCGAATAAAAGCTGCAGAAGAGATAGTTAAACCGAATGGTAATTTGCAAAATTGATAACTGTCGCCAAAACAGAGGAATGCTGTGTACTTTCTGCAGTTCGGATGGAGCTGAATTTGCCAAAATCCCGATTTCAGATCTAATGTAGAATAAACAGCAGTACCGTGAAATTTCTGTAGTAGTTCCTCTAATGTCTGTGGTCGATCTGTTCCATCAATAATTATGTCATTGATGTGACGTGAATCAAGCACGAGGCGAAGTGAGCCATCCTTTTTCTTAACAATATGGAGCGGGTTTATGTACGGACTAACTGTCGGTTCAATAATTCCTTGATCAAGCATATCTTGCAATTCTTTCTTAACTTGTTCTCAATGGATATATGGAATGGGATAATGCTTGGCTTTAAATGTGTCGTGCTGTTTGACTTGAAATTCATACATAAAAGCAGATATCGTACCAGGAACGTTGTCGAAAACTGGAGATTGCTGTAAAAGAGTTTTGTGTTGTTGCGTGCGTTCGTCGTCTGTATTTGCACTGCTCTGTTTAACTTTATCAGAAATCATCTGCATTACGTCGTAGTCAGCTTCGTCTGGAGTATTATAGTTATGTACGTACGTATCCGTGAACAATGTGGAATTACAGTCTATGCCACGTGATACGGAAATGATCTCTGTACAATTAATTGTTTGTTCTTCCGCAGATAAAGAGTGCTGAAATTCTAAAGCCAATTGTACATTTTCATCCTTTAGCATTAAATAGGAATTTTGAAAATCAATAACTGCGTCGTGTTGTACCAGAAAATTAGTACCTAAAATAACGTCTGTTGTCAATAAAGGAACAATCCAAAAATTTGAGTGAAAAGTATGACCGCAATACAAAATGATAAATGCGTCTATAATTTTACATCTACTCCTTTACTCGATACTGCTCCTTTCACTTTCGTTTTGCCCAATGGTAATGTAGGATAGGTATTCTCTTTGTTACACTCGTTGAAAGTTTCTTCATTTATTACTGACATAGGTGATCCGGAATCGATTACTGCTGAGAATTTCGATGAACCAATTTTAATTTCGATGACAGGATGTGAAACGGTTTTTTGAACAACTGGTCCTTCCTGCAAAAGAGTTTCTTGGATGTCGTCGAAAGCAATAACATTTTCGTGAATAAGATTCTGTGTATCTGAAGTATTGCTTACGTTGCTGGAGGATGCAACCTGTACTGTATTTAGTCAAATTGTATCTGACGTGTTATCATTTTCTGGAGGATGTTGTGGCATTTCGACTATTTGAACTGTTCTGTTATTTCTTCCAGACGTATTACGCTCTGGATGATACCTACTGTCGGGTTCATTCATGAGAATATGTTGTTGCTGATCATTTTCCTGCTGGTAAGACCGACTGTTATTAAGCGTATGCTGAAAATTGTGCTCATTATTTTTACGTCTGTCGTGATAGTCATTCCTATACGGTGCATTGCGATAGGAATTGAAATACTGTGTTTTCTGTACGTAGTTGTTTCTTTGCTGCCGCGCGTAACTATTTGTTGTACCTGGGACTACACGTGCACGTGGCGAAACATTAAAGTTTGGTTGACCTTGTGCATTACATTGTTGGTTACGTATGCTAACTGGCTGACTTTCATGCTGTTGCGGTGGAAAACTTCTATTGATACCAAAATGTGGTTCCTGTTGCTGATAATTTATACAATATTGATAATTAGAATTTTGTCTGTTATTAAAGTTTTGGTGGTTGTCGTTCCTAAAGCGTCTATTACCTCTGCTATTGAAATTACGTGGCTGATCGTAATTACTGTAAGTTTGTTGGCCTTGGTTATTATATGAAAAATTTTTGTTCACAAAGGAAGAATCCGATTGCTGCACTTCCAAAAGCTGTAACAGATCTCTGAATGCCAAAATATTTTCCTTTTGCTGACCCGTTAGAAGTGATGATCGTTGTAATTTAGAGATACATAATTGAATGAGTGCAGATTCACTGTATGGTTCACTTAGGTATTGGTTTTGTTGGACCATGTGCTCAAAAAATTGCGTGACACTGGGAAAATTTGAGTTCTCATAATTTGGTAAACTAATTAACTGATCATTAAATCCGCGCTGTGTCGTCTTCGACCGATACGCTGATAGAAAAACATTCTGAAACTCTTCTACCGAATAACATTGTCTCGCGATTGGTCTCATACGAGTTGCCGGTTCGCCTTCCAAAAAACTGCAAATAAATTCAAGTTTATGTGTTACAGGCCAAGTCGGTGGAAGAGCAAAGCTAAATTGTTGTATCCAATCCAGTGGGTGAATCTGTGTTCTGTCATTTTTAAACACTTTCAATTTCCTCACAGATAGAAAATTTTTGTAATAAAAATTATCGCCTCTGTATAACGGAAATGGTTCAGGATTGTATGAGAATCTTTTGGACTGTGGCTGTTCGGAATCCAAGTCCCGTACTCTCTGTAGATTACCCAAATTATACGCTCTGCGTGAGTCTGACAAATGTTCGCAAAGTGGCGTCTGCTGTGATGTGTTATTAACTGAAATATTTTTCATCTCAGTTACTTCTTGCTGTAAACTTGACAGTTTTCTACGTAATGTATTATTAGATGAATCTATCTCATTAATTGTCTGTTGTAGATTTTGGAATTCAGGTGTTTGGTTAAACAAAATCGATACAGTATCGTCTGATTTGCTCTCATTATTACTTTCAATAACATCAATACGACTGGCCAATACATCACATTTTTCAGTCAGTATTTTAAGGTCAGAAATCTCATCACTTCATTCTGTGTTCAACTGTTTGATGGTATTAATTTCGTCGGACACTGTAGCTATATTGTTGTCTACGTATGTTTTTGCTTTCGCGAACAATTTACGTTCATCTTCTTGTCTCTGTGCGGTGATTGTTTGCATGACTTGACGTTTTACTTTATTTTGATCCTGTATAAATTTGCGGAAACGCGTATCAATGTTTTGTATGTGGTGATTAAAACGTTCGTCAATTTGAGTGTTCTGTTGGTCGAATTTCTCGTCTATCTTTGCATCCATTGTGCGCGAATGTTCTGCTGTCATTAATTTAAACTCGTCGCGTAATTGTCTTGCCTTCTCAGAGCATTGTTTACCGACTGCACTA
Source organism: Schistocerca americana (assembly GCF_021461395.2). Taxonomy (NCBI): domain Eukaryota; kingdom Metazoa; phylum Arthropoda; class Insecta; order Orthoptera; family Acrididae; genus Schistocerca; species Schistocerca americana. The sequence goes on along the minus strand of NC_060122.1, from coordinate 131,515,346 downwards.
ATTTCGTCTTTGAGTGATTCTGTTGCAGCTGTTTGCATATCACTTAATTCTTGAGCAACAGATCTAATTTCTTCGCTACTTTTCCTACCCCAAGCCTCAACTTCCTCGCGTAATTGTTCCTTAGTATCATGACATTGTGCGGCAACGGCTCTAATCTGATCACTAAGCTGTCTAGAATTGTTGTCTAATTTTTCATTTAACTGTGTGGAATTGTTGTCTAATTTTCCATTAATCTGTTGTTTGAGATTTTCGTTATTTTCATTAAGCTGTTGTTTGAGATCTTCCTTAAGTTGTTTGGAATTATTGACTAATTTTTTACTAAGGTTGTCTTGTTTTTCACTCTGTTGTTTGGAATTTTCATTAAGTGCTTGTTTGAAATTCTCACTTTGTTTTTCATTAAGTTGTTTGGAATTTTCCTTAACTTCATTCTTGAACTGTAGCAATACTGCCATAATTTGATCCAAAGTAAAACTAGCATTTCTATTCTCTGTGCTGTTTGATGGTGTACCTGCAATTGTCACGTTTTGTGTATCCATTTGGATATTCTGTGATTCTTGAAAAGGTTTGCTAATCGGATGTGCACTGTTGGTCACCATCTCGGAATTAAATAAATTTGTCGTATTCTGATTACACTGTTCATTTTCATTAGACAAATTTGTCTGTTCGTCACGTGAATTTTGCAAACCGGTTGTGTTGAGCTGGGCAGCGCTCATTTCAACAGAAGGCCCCGTGTCATCAATTGTCGTCAAATTAACAGAGGACACAATTGAATTCGTTTGTTCATCACTAAGATCAAAATCACTATTAGTGGTCGGTACGTACTGATTGTCAGTAAACGGAGGATTGTCATCAATACACTGTGTGTCACAAGTACTATCAGTGAAGTTATTTAAGTCGGTTATTTCACTCATTATACCTCGCGATGCACTATTAACAGTCTTTCGCGGCATTTTTACCCTAATCAAAATTATTCACAAATGAGACAAAGACAATGCAAAATCCAACAAATACAAATACAACAAAGAGCAACGAATTGCCGATGATCTGAGGAAAGAAAGTCACAAAATTAGTAAAAGTGTTGCGCCATATGCTAATTATATTAAGTAAATAAGAGCAGATATCTGACTACTCATCAGAAGATTCTCAAAGAAATACGATCCAGGTCCGGATGTAGCCTAGTGTAACCTCCCCGCAAAAATTTTAAAAGGTCAATATTAGTGAAATTGTAACCTCCCACAAAACTGCATAATTAAAAATGAGCCAGCGTAACCTTCTTGCAAAATGAAATAATAATAATGGCCCAAATGTAAACTCCCCAAAGTAATAAAACTCAATGATAATAAAAATGTGCAAAAATATTAAGTCCCCACAAAATTAATGTTAAGATGAACCTGATAAATTTTACAAGGGCAGCTGCGCTGACCTTCGGCCCTGTGCTATAATTAAACCTGAGCACAAAAACCAAAATTCTTACCTCAGTAAACTGCATCTATATCTGCTCTTATTTTGTGGCACAGCTTCGTGCAATGCTGGCCCATGTTTAATTTTGATTCTTGGAGGGAATGCATAGGAAATATTATTTAACTTGAATTGAATCTTTTGTTTAAAACAGTTACTTTAAAAGAAAATTGTTATTGGGGCAATTCTTGAACAAATTAATTACAATTAACATATGTTATTAGCTGAGCGCAATGCTGCTTCATTACCTTCGATAACAATATACCTCGTCCAGAACTGTGATCAGAGACCCATGTCGACGCCCACTCAGTACAACCGTGGGTTTGTTTCATGTTGTATGAAGCTGTAGGTACTGCGATACTGAAAATCACAGTAGGCAGTCATTTGAATGTTAATGATATATCTTATAAACATATTCATATAAACCAGACAGCCAAATAATTGTACGAGGAACACGAAAGTGATGGAAATGTGGATAAGAGGAGAAATACTGTAGTTGATCAATAAAAGAAGGAAATACAAAAATTTTCGGTTCTAGAAAGGAATAGATCATTGTTACTCATACAGACATGTAATATATATATAGTCAAAATGAAATATCATACGAAATATCGTGTAACTAAAACGAAATGTTGACGAAGCATAATGAAATGATGTCTAGGCTAAATGAAATGTCATCGAAACTGATAACTTTGTCGTCAGAATAGGATGTCTCTTAACAACAGAAACTTCAGAATTGAAAACTGAATTCTAGGGCATTCCTGATGCCATCACAAACACATATAAAGGAATCTATTGGCAAGCTAAGAGCAAAAATAGATAATTATACTGATCAGCAAGAGCTTAAGACTAGGGAATAGTTTGATACGTAAATTTTTCGATGTGGATTTCGCATTTCAGCTCAACAAAAAATACAGTTCACTGCAGGTTTTACCCAAGGGGAAGCTGCCCTTTGGGCAACTAAAAGGACTGAAAGCCGTCAAACACGCGAGAAATTTTAGAAAGCGTTCTTATAGAAGTATTGGTCAAATTGTGAGAGGGAAAGATATCGCAAAGAGGTGTTTCACCAAGAGTAGTTCCGCAGGAAGCAAGGGAGTCTTCTCAATCGTTTCGAAAAATATCGAAATAGATATCAGGACCAATCTGTTTCAGACAGATATGTGTTACGAATACTAAAAGATGAAGTTGCGTCTTGACATAAGAGAAACGTTAGCCCATGTTCCAGAGACAAAACCTACAACAAATCATATTCATACCAGGTTCTACTGATTTAATACGTGAAGTTTCTTAGGTGAATAATAACAGTAATAATAAAGGTGGCATGGGTCAGTCCATTCGGTCTCACACACAGAGCTGTAGAGCTGTAATTATGGGAGACCAAAAGACTGTTGCATTCACTTTGTAGCTCAGCCAGCAGCACCTTCAATGCATAATGCTCAGCCTGTTAACTATTGCGTTCCGAATTTCTAAGAAAGAGTAGGATAACAGATGACAGGTACCATCCTAGGGGCTATAGTGATGGAATAGGTCAATGGAAATGCCACAACAATAGTAATCAGTGGAATCACATTGTGAGAAGCCACTGTTAGATAAATGTAAGTCGTACTCACTGGCAAAGTGATTCAGTACAAAAGTGCAGCTGTTGACATGAGCTTGCTAGTACAAAGTCCAACAGTAAATATGACTGAGGTGACAGGAGAGACCCACCCAACAGCTATGACCAATTCAACAAACTTGATCTGGCTGTACACAATTCAGTGAACCTGTTGAGGTATAATGCAGACAGACATCAGAGATTGGTTATGTACCGACTATAGCTGCCATGACCAACTGAAAGATTTTGTTCAGGCTACTACCAATTCTATTGTAGGAAGAAGTTCCAATTACAGTATTTGTCTTTGACACCTGTGCTGCATTGAACGTGACGTGAACGAGATTATTCAGTAAGGTTGGTGAGGTTACGAGGGTACTTACTTACCAATTACAAAATGGAAGGCCGTTTGTGGCGACTGGTATCAAGTTGTGACCTGCTAAAGTGTAGAAATAGATGTTAGGAAATGGGGCCATAGTCAGCCCATTTCTAGTTGTAAACGGATTAACAGTCGAATGCATTTTTACACGGATTTTTTGTGGGAGGTGTACAAATATGTCCTTCCCTAAGGCAAGAGCTATATGAGTGTCAATGGTGAAAATATTATTGTAGATTTGATAAAAACGATAGACAAAGATTGTAAATACTGTCAAGGCTTAAGAGTTAAGCTTATTAAGACAAATGCGCACAAATTAGTACCTTTGTCACTGTAGTTCTGTGAAGGATGACAAAGGTACCACAGTGACAAAGTGGCATAATCTTCTACTACTAATGACCAACAGCAAACCAAACTAAAAGATGTGTTATTGAAGTTAATAGACTCCTTTAATTAGGAGTGCAGTATCATATTTATCAATATCACATGGAAAAACTTCCACACCAAGTTTATTTCCGAAACTAATGTACATCGCACGGACAAAACGAAGTTCAATACCACAGAAATATCACTGATGTTAGATTGGAGAATTACTAAACCATCACTGTTATCGCATTGCAGCTCATTATTAGGAATAACTAAACCCAGTGGTAATGTCTGCCTTGTAGTAGATGCCTGAGCTATTAATCTAATCATTATCTTAGTACATATTAGATGAACAATTAAAACAATTTGTGGTGTTAAACTCCTTACAAGCATTGGTCTGATTACTTTGAACTGGTGGGTGAACCACTCAGAACAACCTAGGAAATATACAGCATTCATATTTACAGGAAGGAAAGAAATCAATAATTGGTGTTACCTTTTAGATCAGATACAAGTTCAGGTATCTTTATCATTGCATCATAACTGTATTAGGCCTTGACATATTGGACAAGATATCCTTCATGTAGATGACTTATTAATAGCTGCCGCTAGTTGGGAAGAATAAATTGATTTCTTAGACAGGACATTTCAAAAGTTTTCAAGTGCAGGAGTCACTGCAAACCTCCATAAATGTAAGTTTGGAAGAGACCACGTCAAATTCATTGGCCATTCTTCTACAGATGTAACACAGGGTCCAGATAAGTGCAATAACGAATTTTTCAACTCCAAGAACTAGGAAACAGCTTAAGGCATTGCTAGGATTATATTCATTTTTCGACGTTTTATGCCTGATAAGCTTCTAGCCAGTAGAGCATTATTAAGCTCATTAACGAAAAATGTACCCTGGTTTTGACAAAGAACTGTCAGGTGGACGTTGAGACAATCAAATATGTACTGGAGAATTCTGAAATTTTACATCACTCTGACATGGAAAAGGATTTCTGTTCTGTCACTGATTTTGTAACATATTTCAAGTCCCTAATCTGGAGCGAATTATTTAGCCTCACCTGTGTGGTTTGGTAGTTCAGCTTTTGTACCTCTGTGTGTTAATATAATTTATTGAACACAGTTCTTGCGTTTTCTTCTGGGTCAGCAATAGAGTCCCATTGCGTGTGTCGATTCTCCTTGTTTGTCTGTGTAGTGTAATTTTCCACGGTCTTTAGTATTGGATAGTTCATGGTGTAACCGCCCCGCAAAAATTTTAAAAGGTCAATATTAGTGAAATTGTAACCTCCCACAAAACTGCATAATTAAAAATGAGCCAGCGTAACCTTCTTGCAAAATTAAAGAATAATAATGGCCCAAATGTAAACTCCCCACAGTAATAAAACTCAATGATAATAAAAATGTGCAAAAATATTAAGTCCCCACAAAATTAATGTCATGATGAACCTGATAAATTTTATAAGGGCAGCTGCGCTGATTTTCAGCCCTGTGCAATAATTAAACCTGAACACAAAAACCAAAATTCTTACCTCAGTAAACTGCATCTATATCTGCTCTTATTTTATGGCACAGCTTCGTGCAATGCTGGCCCATGTTTAATTTTGATTCTTGGAGGGAATGCATAGGAAATATTATTTAACTTGAAATGAATCTTTTGTTTAAAACAGTTACTTTAAAAGAAAATTGTTATTGGGGCAATTCTTGAACAAATTAATTACAATTAACATATGTTATTAGCTGAGCGCAATGCTGCTTCATTACCTTCGATAACAATATACCTCGTCCAGAACTGTGACCAGAGACCCATGTCGACGCCCGCTTAGTACAACCGTCCACTCGCTACTGGTACTCCCGACTGAGAGCAAATCGCAACAGACTACTCGCAACTGCCGACTGAGTCCAACTCCCAACTGAACACTCGCGCGGTCAAGAGCAGACTAGCAACGATAAATAACTCTCTGGTCAGCGATTCTGTCATGCCTCGCCATCGCTGGTACTGTTTCAATGGATAGTTTGGTTGGTTGGGTGGAGGGGCCAATCAGCAAGGTCATCGGTCACAACGGTTCAGGAAAGGATGGGGAAGGAAGTTGGCCATGCTCTTTCAAAGCAACCATCCCAGCATTAGCCAGAATTGATGTAGGGAAATCATGGATAACCTAAATCAGGATGGCTGGACGTGGGTCTGAACCGTTGTCCTCATGGGTGGTTTCTTTCTTAGTGCGCGCTACAGTGTTTCGTGTCCAGTTACTAAACATATTTCAAAATGAAAGCGAATTAAATTTAACATTTAGTTTCCTTTGTTTGCTATTCATTTGCAGGAAATTAGCTTTTCCTAACTAAGCTGGTGCCGGTGTTTATTTTGCATGATCACAACCTTTACGTTACAGTTGCAATGTGTTTGGTTCGATTCCTATTCGAACGACTTTGCTTCTTCTTAGTATTCAGACTTTCAAATGACGAATTACAGTATGATTGCTTAATATACAGGATCACGGTCTGCTTAAGATCCAGGGAAAGAGGTAGCCCTGTTGGATGGATTTACGTGTGTAGTAACGCCATAGAATGTTATAAGGGGCTCTCAGCCTATCGATCTCTTGGTCTGAAGACACAAATGATAAGAGAGATTATATTCTGAAATAATTTAATAATACGGCTACACGAAAAGCAGACAATTTCTGATGTTAGTCTCAGATAATTTAATTTTGCCCTCATTGACTAATTTCATCAGATACTATCGAAACTATTTTGCACTGTATGCTTCCTAATCACCATAGTAGGATAATAAAACACCAACATAACTGCACAAATTCAAGTGTTTATGAACAGGGGCTAAGGCCCCTGATCCGTACAGGGGACACTCCCTCGATATGCAGGTCAGCTCCCTCCGAACCAGATCTGCTGTGATAAACTGTGAACAACGCAAACAATGTGAAAAGTAATGGTCCTGACAAGAAAGTCGTTAGTAGGTCCTTGTTGAAATCAGTGGCAATGAATGGAATAAAGGGGTTCGTCTACATACTGAAATTGAAAATAGGTGTATTTTATGTTAACCGGGGACCTAGAAAGGACAGAAAGGCTCTGTCCCCGCCGCAGCCGCAGTGGTCCACAACCCCACGATGACTACCGCAGTCCACCCCACCGTCGCCCCACGCCGAACCCCGGGTTATTGTGCGGTTCGGCCACCGGTAGACCCCCCAGGGAACGTCTCACATCAGACTGTTGTAACCCCTATGTTTGCGTGGTAGAGTAATGGTGGTGTACGCGTATGTGGAGAACTTGTTTGCGCAGCAATGGCCGACGTAATGTAACTGTGGCGGAATAAGGGGAACCAGCCCGCATTCGCCGAGGCAGATGGAAAACCGTCTAAAAACCATCCACAGACTGGCCGGTTCACCGCACCTCGACACAAATCCGCCGGGCAGATTCGTGCCGGGGACCAGACGCTCCTTCCCGCCCGGAAAGCCGTGCGTTTGACTGCACGGCCACCCGGCCGGGCGAAATAAATAGGTGTGCTTTGAACATAGTTTCAAATGTTAAATTGTGTGTGAAATCTTATGGGACTTAACTGCTAAGGTCATCAGTCCCTAAGCTTACACACTATTTAACCTAAATTATCTTAAGGACAAACACACACACCCACGCCCGAGAGAGGACTCGAATCTCAGCTGGGACCAGCCACAAAGTCTATGACTGCAGCGCCTTAGACTGGGACATAGTTTATTATAAAAAATTCCACAGTGGGCACAACACATGATTAACAAATGCAATAGTTAAGTCTCACACCAAATGCAGATTAGTGGAAGTCGGAATATAAAATGCGTATAGTTAACAAAATTGATAAAAACTGGGCTCTCAAAATCCGTGGGTACCGGAACAAAATAATCTGGTAACTAACTCGCAAAATCATCTAAATATATCAAGTACACGGTTTCACATTTGTCATGACTTGCGTTGATCTAGTGAGGTGTAGGAAAATACATGCAAGAACCCCAAGAATCTGAGTGTCAGCGACTTTATCTGCTAGGTGGTCGTAATCCTCCACTTCGTATGTTACATCGAACAAGTGATGAAGCCTCCGTCACGGGCATAAGTAGTGCTTTAGCAACTTTTCCAATAGTCGCACTTTGTGGACAGCCTTAAATATCCATAGCAAGGATTCCCAGCCTGTTTCTCACTGCCAGCTGCTTCGCATTATTGCACAATTCATCCGAATACCGGGCGTCCTGTGTCCCCACGGACCCATCTGCTTCGCTTCGTCGGACCTGGTGATGAACTGGTTCACGTAGTCATACTGAGTGTCGTCCAGCTGAATTATAAACTGTATGCCCATTGTCGTTTCGCCCTCACAACAGTGGAGCAGAAATAGTATCAATCCTGTATTGTTTTGCTTCAGTGTGTTGTATGCGAATGTCATGAAGGTACTACTACACCTCAGACTCTCTGCACAGCATCAACGTACGTCATGAGCTTATATGTTATTGTCTTACTGAAGCGTTCTGTGGTTTCTAGAAACTTGTCGTTCTGCGGGCGACATCAAAACATGAAATTACCATAATCCTAGTCTCGAATGCAAAACTTTTCTACGATCAGAGATCATCATACAGGGTGCTAATTGGTTCAAAATATCTTCTACAACGAATCTCACAATTATTAGAACTTCAGCAATAAAGCGGGTGAAGTAATGGTGCAGTCTAATATTCATCCACTGCTGTTAGTCGTTTTCGGGATCCTCCCAGGGAAAAAGATTCAGATTCGTTTGAATGGAAATGAAACAGGCGAGATTGTTACCAAGTGCCCGGAGGTATTAGTGGTATGTGATTCCGTCTTTAGAATTCCTTACAGTGGTTCGCATGGTATCTAACAGATTAGTGGAAACCTGGTATCGCCATCTAATTCTGTCTGGAGTCTTCACGAATTCCAGGCGAGTAGAGGTTGGTGCGTCGTAGAAATACCTGAGGATAGCTGGTTGTAGATGAACTAGGATAACGAGCAACCATTTCTACCCTATTGGATCATAGATCTCCATCAGTTAATTGGAAGTCCCGTTTGGTCGGTTCCTCTGTCTTCCATGCTTCTACTGTTTGATATGTGTTGGATTTTCCATCTCTTGAACAGTAGTCTCATACATAACGATCACTAAGATGTTATCTACACTACTCTGTTCTGCCAATGGAGACCTTGAAAGCCATTCGGCAGCCATACGCTAGCGTCAGTTATTGTGAACCACTGGGACCTTATACGCCTGAACCCTCAGTGCCCATCTCGCCAGTGGACTCGACAGATCATTGTTGCGCTAATAGCCTTGGGCCAGTAGCTGCAAGTGTGACGACATGTGGGTTGTAAACTGAGGTGACGAAAGTCATGGATACTTCATTTCGGACACCCTTTTGCCCTGTGTAGTGCAGTAACTCAACGTGGCATGGACTCAACAAATCATGGCAGAAATTTTGAGCCATGGTGCATCTATAACCGTCGACTATTGCGAAAATGTTGCGTGTGCAGGATTTTATGTACGCAGTAATCTCTCGCAAAACGTCTTGTAAATGTTCGCGGGCCGGCCAGGGTGGCCAAGCGGTTCTAGACGCTTCAGTCTGGAACCGCGCGACCGCTACGGTCGTAGGTTCGCATCCTGCCTCGGGCATGTATGTGTGTGATGTCCTTCGGTTAGTTAGGTTTAAGTAGTTGCAAATTCTAGGGGACTGATGACCTCAGAAATTAAGTCCCATAGTGCTCAGAGGCATATGAACCATTTTGACCGAAATGTTCACGGGGATTCATGTCGGGCGATCTGAGTGGCCAAATCATTCGCTTGCATTATACAGAACGTTCTTCAAACCAGTCGCGAACAGTTGTAACCCAGTGACGTGGCATGCTGTCATCCACGAAAATTGCATCGTTTTTTGGGGACATGAAGTCGATGAATAGCTGAAAATGGTTTCCAGGTAGCCCAACATAACCATTTCCTGACAATGACCGGTTCAGTTAGACCAGAGGACTCAGCCTAGTTCATGTGAACACAGCCCACTCCATTATGGAGCTACCACCGGCTTACATAGTACCTTGTTGACAACTTATGTCCATGGCTTTATGGAGTCTGCGCCACATTGGAACCCTATCATCTGCTCTTAACGACTGAAATCAGGACCCATCTGACCAGGACACAGCTGTCCAGTCGTCTAGGGTCCAACCTATATGGTCAAGATCCCAGGAGAGGCACTGCATGTGATTTCGTGCTGTTACTTAAGACAATAACGTCGGTCATCGGTAACTGTAGTCCATTAACTCCAAATTTCGGCGCGCTGTCCTACCGAATCCGTACGTCATACGTTAGAAATGATTTGTGAGGTTATTTCACGCAGTGCTGCTTGTTTGTCAGCACTACCAACCCCGCAAACGCCACTTCTCTCGGCCACTGCGTTGTTCGTGATGAGAGGTGATGCCTGAAGTCTGGTATTCTCAGCACACTCTTGACAATGTGGATCTCGGAATTTTGAATTCCGTAACGATTTACGAAAAGGAATGTCCCACACATCTATCTACAACTATAATGCCGCGTTCAAAATTTGTTTAATGGCTGTCGTGGTCCATAATAACTTCAGAAACCTTTTCACGTTAATAACCTGAGTAAATAAGACAGCTCCGGCAATGTCCTGCCCTTTATACCTCGTATACGCGATACTACGACCTTCTGCATATGTACACATCGCCATCTCATGGCGTTTGACACCTCGGTATAAGAAATGTCACACCAGTGGATTGGGCAGTGAGGATAACTGAACTCAGCACTGCATCGCTATAACCGTGTTGTATGTGTCGCGGTATCACCACACCGGGCTAGTTCTCTTCGTCTGGCAAAGTGCCTAGGCGCTGGAATTTAACCAAACAAGTGGGCACCAGATGCTTATAAATAAGTCTGGATTTTAAGGTAGGGATCACTCGTCATTGTCGGAAGCCAGCGGTACCACTACGACGCCGCAGCAATGATGAACAGCCAAATGATTCAGCCAGCTGTAGCCAAGGATTCGAGACTGGGCTGCGCCTGCAGTTATCATTAATCCCATCATGGGACTAAGGTATCATAGCCCTACCAAATGGCTCTGAGCACTATGGGACTTAACATCTGAGGTCATCAGTCCCATAGAACTTAGAGCTACTTAAACCTTACGAACCTAAGGACATCAAACGCATCCATGCCCAAAGCCGGATTCGAACCTGCTATCGTAGCGGTCGAGCGCTTCCAGACTGAAGCCTAGAACCTCTCGGCCACACCGGCCAGCTAATCGTTTAGGGGCTTGCTCAGTAGTAACATTGTTGCCATCAGATCACCGAATTCAAGGGGTGTCAGGCTTAGCTACTAGCTCTTGGATGGGTGACTGTCCAGTCCTACCGAGCGCTGTTGGCAAGTGGGATGCTCCCAGTCCTTGTGAGGGTGATTCAAGAGATTTTTTTATTTAATCGTACTGCTAGGGCCTTCCGCCGGGCAGGCGTTCGCTGGGTGCCGGTCTTTTAATTTGACGCCACTTCGGTGACCTGCAGTCGATGAGGATGATAGGATGATGATGAGGACAGCACCACACTCAGTCCCTGGGTGGGGAAAATGCCCTCGATCCAGCCGGGAATCGAACCCGGGCTCAGAAGATTGACAATCTGCCACGCTGACCATTCAGCTACCGGGGGCGGACGGTTGAGGAGCTACTTAACTGAAAGTAGTGGCTCCATTCACGAATACTGACCCGGAGAACAACTTTTCGATATCAACATTACGTGACACATATCAGCTGAGGATGACATGGCCCTTCTGTGGCCTGTTCGGACGGCGTAACCGCTTTGGGCTTACAGCTAGACACTGTACAATGTCTCATGGTTAGACAGAAGAAGCATAGAATACTCCTTCTATTTGTAATATTTTTATTCTCTGGGTTTCTCTGAGTCGTGAAAACGAGTAAGGTAGAGGAAGAACCAAGTTTAGAGACACAAGATGCCACCAGAAGGGGGGTTTGCTACCGTTAAAGAATGAGGTAGCGCAGCAGAGAGTGGATAATGTTGTTGTAAATAATATTGGCGGAGAAGGATCACGAAATGAAACTGTTTATGAGTCATGTTGTAGAGGTGGATCGAGCTAATGCTAAATTTGTTTCTTCCTTCTCTGGCAGGGTGTCTCAGGATGTGCGTATTATTTTTAGAAAACCTTAAGTCATCAGCTAACGTATGGAGTTGGTCAGATAAGCTGTTACTGCAGAGTGTGAGGTTACGCTTGATGGTGAAAGCGAAATTGTTTGTAAGAAAAGCAAAAGCATTGCATAAGCCACAGACTTTTGATCGAATGTGACAGAGGTTAGAACGATGCTTCAGGAAGCAGAATAGTGCATGGATTTTTTGTGAAAAGTTAGGGGCTGTGCCCAGAAAGCGTAATGAAGCTATGGAAGACTTTGCGGATAGGATTAGGAAGTTGTTCACACCTATGAGTTATCACAGAGTGACGAGTTTAACAAAGTCGTGCTGCAAGAGTCTGAACAGCGAACACTCGATGCTTTTCTGAGGGGTTTCGCTCCAGATATGTCAAGGAGGCTGCGTAAAGGTGCGCCTAAAGAGTTCCATCCAGGACTCAGGTGAGCACTGGAATATGAGGAAACTGATGGTTCGAGAAAGGTGAGGGATCCAAGACATGTATTTGCAGTGCATATAAAGTGTTCTAATTGTGGACGAACAAGTAATACGCAGAGACAGTGTTACAGCCACGAAGGAGTGACTAAGTTATAAAAAGTAGAGATACCCATGATTTAATGGGAATGGTAGTAGGGGAGCTGTAGGTCGCCAGTGTATATAGGAATGGTAATAGCGGTGGTCCAGGGGGAAGGAAGGGTCCATTTAACATAGGAAGGAGCCCAAGGGCTGCCGAAAGTAGTAAAAGTAAATGCAGTTCGAACGGATGAAGAGACGGAACGTGTCATAACGGATGTGATAGAAGGTAATAAATTTAAAGTCTGGTGTAGAGGTGCGTGTGCCAGTGGCTTCAAGGGACCTAGTAGGAATGAAAGTTAGGAAACCGTTAAAACTTTCGTGGGACTGTGGTCATGCGACGACTGGGGTTAGTGGTGATGAGTTTTCTGTCCGGGGGCAACGAGGTTTAAACCATGTGTAGGAATAGTGTCTAAGTAAGGGCTACCGCATGCTCCTACGATTGAACTATCTGTATCAACATCAAAGCACAATTGACTTTTGACGATGTGTGGTAGAACTTAGTTTGAAGGCATATCTGACTGGGATAAACAGTTGTCAATGTTGATCTGCCACAAGGAATGTCTACTGCATAAAACACTCCAGTTCAGCCACAGAAGAGACATTCGCATGACTATGTGTCAGGAGGAACCGGGAAGTCGCTATGAGTGAATGTGGAGCCTGAATTACTGGTTGATACGTTTTGCGTAATAAAACAGCTGGAGGGTACTGAAATAATGGATGCGGCGTGTTCTTTGGTGAAACATAGTATTGGACACGTACAAGAGAGGGATGGGGCAAAGTAGACCCCTTAAATGTGGATAATTTTGACGCTGAAGAAGCTAAGTTTCTGAATGGAAAGTTATTACTATATTAGAGTTTCCGGATGAGGAAGATTGCCACAAAGGGAGTGTTTGCTGTGATGAGGCGTAGGATGCTGCTCGGATTGCATTTGCGAGATATTAAAGGATTTAAGGGGAACGGATAGGCAGACAGAACACATGTAGCTAGAATGTCAAGATTTGTTTTTTTCCGCAAAGTCCATTGCCTCCTACGCCAGTAACACGACACAGGATTCCAACAGGAAAAGAATCACTGTAGTATTGGAGGGTGTACCGAATCCACTGATAGTGCAAGTCGTTTTGGAGAAATTTGGAAAACAATAATAGGTTACGGAATTATGGAAGTGAGTCCTATTGCTTGGGGATCAGGAATTGTAATCTCGCTGAAAAAGTCTGTGGATGACTCAAAGAAGTATTAGTTTTGTTGCGATTACCATCACCTGAAACTACAAACTACGTAGGAAAGCTAATAGAACGGCAATAGAGAGATTTTTAAACCTCGTTAAGGAACAAGAGTGGCAGGATGTTTATAGTGCAGATAACATAACGTAGATGACAAATGTAATGCTTTCCCTAAAAAATTTCTCATGCTCTTTGAGAATTGCTTTCCCTTAAAACGTTCTGAACGGGGCACTAGCAATAAAAGGCAGCCTAGGTGGCTGACTAGTGAAATAAGAATGTCACGTAGAACAAAGGGGAATTATATCAAAATGTTACATGTGGTCACAATCCAGCTACAATAGCCCACTACAAACAGTATTGAAAGGTGCTTAAAATGTTATTATGAAGGCAAAGAGAATCTGGTACGCAAATAGAATAGCAAATTCACAGTATAAAATTAAAACTATATGGTCAGTTGTGGAGGTAGTGTCTGGCCAGCAGCACAAGCTCGATGATATGAAGTCAATTAGTAGTAAAAGTATTTCTGTTACTGATAAGTCAGATATATCTACAGTATTTAACAATCACATTCTGAGCATTTCTGGTGAATTAACTACGAACTTAGGTTCTACAGGGAATCATACAACTCTCTTGGAAAATGCCTTTCCGAGACTGATATCTGAAATGCTCCTCTTTGATACTGACAAGGGGGAGGTTGAGTCAGTAATTAAATCAATGTAGACTAAGGACTCTCATGCATATGATGGAGCGATTACCAGAAAATTAAAGTTCTGTGCTGCTCATGTTAGCCCTGTGCCTAGTCATATTTGTAATTTTTCCTTTAAGAATGGTCAGTTTCTTAAACGATGAAAGTACTCAATAGTAAAGCCGCTTTATAAAAAGGGAGAAAGGAAAATGTAGACAATTTTAGGCTTATTTACATGTAATCAATGTATGCTAAAGTTACTGAGAAGGCTATGTGTGTAAGGATAATTGTTCATTTTATATCACATAATTTGCTATCAAATGCTTTAGAAGCGGCTTAACAGCCTAACAACTCTTTTCTAGGCGAGGAACTGGACTGATTAAACAAATAATTTCAAACGCTTTGCATATTTTTTTATTTAACTAAGGCATTTGATTGTGTTGATCACAAAACATTGCTCCAGAAGTTGGACCATTACATCTACATCTACATCTATACTCCGCGAGCCACCTTACGGTGTGTGGCGGAGGGTACTTATTGTACCACTATCTGATCCCCCCTTCCCTGTTCCATTCGCGAATTGTGCGTGGGAAGAACGACTGCTTGTAAGTCTCCGTATTTGCTCTAATTTCTCGGATCTTTTCGTTGTGATCATTACGCGAGATATATGTGGGCGGTAGTAATATGTTGCCCATCTCTTCCCGGAATGTGCTCTCTCGTAATTTCGATAATAAACCTCTCCGTATTGCGTAACGCCTTTCTTGAAGTGTCCGCCACTGGAGCTTGTTCAGCATCGCCGTAACGCTCTCGCGCTGACTAAATGTCCCCATGACGAATCGCGCTGCTTTTCGGTGGATCATGTCTATCTCTTCTATTAATCCAACCTGGTAAGGGTCCCATACTGATGAGCAATAGTCAAGAATCGGACGAACAAGCGTTTTGTAAGCTACTTCTTTCGTCGATGAGTCACATTTTCTTAGAATTCTTCCTATGAATCTCAACCTGGCGCCTGCTTTTCCCACTATTTGTTTTATGTGATCATTCCACTTCAGATCGCTCCGGATAGTATCTCCTAAGTATTTTACGGTCGTTACCGCTTCCAATGATTTACCACCTATGGCATAATCGTACTGGAATACAGGGAGTAGCTCACAATTGGTTCACCTCTTACTTCAACAAGAGACTGAAAAAGCTAATTATTGACAGTGCTGGGAATAGCTGTGATGTGGTATTTGAGTGTGGTACAGTCTAATGGGGAGTGCCCCAGGGATCAGTGTTGAGGCAGCTCCTGTTCCTTATTAATACAAATGAAATGCCCTCTACTATGACAGGTGGTTCTAAAGTATTTCTGTTTGCTGATGACACTAACTTGGTAGTAAAGGATGTTATGTGCAATATTGACCCGGTTTCAAATAAAACAGATCATGACATAAGTTAATGGCTTGTAGAATATAAACTAACGCTAAATCACAGTAAGACTCAGTTTTTACAGTTTCTAAAACACAGTTCAGCAAAACCAAAAGTCTGAATTTAACAAAATGGGCACATGAGTAGTGAAACTGAAGTTCAAATTTCTAAGTGTTCAGATAGTCAACTGGGATGGAAAGCCCACAATTCAGAAACTTAATGCTGCCATTTGTACTATTCCAACGGTATCTGGAGTAAATGATCATTCGACACGATAATTAGTCTACTTTGCACAGGATTTGGGGCCATTCCTTTTTAATCCAGTGCTCTGCCCTTTCCCGACTGTCCCATTCGCAACTCAAAGACGGATATTTTGCATAACCTAATTGTTGACCCAAAAGCAAAACGAGGATAATGGAATGCAGTCAAAGCAAATCTGGAGATGCTGAGGGTATTAGATTAGGAAATGAGATGCTTAAAGTAGTAATTGAGTTTTGCTATTTGGGGGCAAAATAACTGATGAAGGTCGAAGTAGAGAGGATATAAAATGTAGACTGGCAATGGCAAGAAAAGTGTTTCTGAAGAAGATAAATTTGTAAACATCGAGTATAGATTTAAGTGTCAGGAAGTTGTTTCTGAAAATATTTGTATGGAGTGTAGCCATGTGTGGAAGTGAAACGTGGACGAGAGATAGTTTAGACAAGAAGAGAATAGAAGCTTTCGAAATGTGGTACTACTGAAGAATGCTGAAGATTAGATGGGTAGATTACATGACTAATGAGGAGAAATTTGTGGCACAACTTGACTACAAGTAGGGATCGGCTGGTAGGACATATTCTGAGGCATCAAGGAATCACCAATTTAGTATTGAAGGGCAGCATGGAGGGTAAGACTCGTAGAGGGAGAGCAAGAGATGAATACACAAAACAGATTCAGAAGGATGTAGGTTGCAGTAGGTACTGGGAGACGAAGAAGCTTGCACAGGATAGAGTAGCATGGACAGCTGCATCAAACCAGTCTCTGGACTGAAGACCACAAGAACAACAATTGTTGACCCAGCAAGAGTGAGATAACTTTCAAATCTCCACACACTTGCAGTTATGTTCTTCATAATTTGTCTTACTCAACAGTAGTTCGAGATTTTCGTAAGGCTCTTTTTGAATCACTTAGTAACTAACTGGAAGTGAAGGGTATAAATTTCCATTACATAGCATACTCTTTTCGAAAAAAAATTCCTCATTCAGTAGGTGCATAATTAGGTAGCCCCATCCCAAGAATTCCTTTTTTGGGTGGTGTCACAAAACACTAGTTTATTTTCTCTTGAATAATATGGAGCGAATTCTAGTTTTCTGTACCAAACATGTGAGAGCAAATTTTCTTCATTAAGCCTGGAAACCAGTCGTTTTGCTCATTCCTTCGAGAGCCCAAGATTATGAACTAGATCATTCAGTTTTGCTTGAGTCAAAGGCCTGGGGATGTGTGAAGCATCGGAAGCATCATCTGGTTCGTAGTCACTACCTACTTCACTACTGCAGATTTCTGTTTCAGACATTGGGGCGGAAAATTTGTCTACTTTTCAGGCAGAGACACCCATACCATGGGGGGTGTGCAGAACAGCAGACAGAATGTTTGGGTATGTTATGTTCTGCCTGTTTCTGGCAATATACCCTGGCAGATCGCAGGAGGAAAAATAACAATCTGCTCCACGGTTACTTTGTTCGGGCCATATCATCTGCACCCCAAAGAGCATTATTATCTATGTATTTCCGTTGGATCACCGGCAACTGTGGCCGAGCAGTTCTAGGCACTCCAGTCCGAAACCACGCGGCTGCTCCTGTCGCAAGTTAAAATCCTGCCCCGGGCATGGATGTGTGTGATGTTCTTAGGTTAGTTAGGTTTAAGCAGTTCTAAGTTCTAGGGGACGGATGACCTCATATGTCAAGTCCCATAGTGGTTAGAGCGATTTGAACTATTTTTTTGTTTATTTTCATTTGTTTGTGTCATATGGTATTAAATTTTGGGATAACTCCTCCCATTCTAAAAAGATATTATTGGCACAGAAACGGGTAGTTCAGGCAATAAGTGGTGTAAGTTCGCGAACCCCTTGCCGACCCCTGTTCACTACAGGGGTATTTTGACACTAGCCTTTCAATATATATATTCCTCACTGTCGTTGCTTGTTAACAACATCTGCAAGTGGAAAAGAAGAAAAGAGCGTGTGGCATCGTTGGCCGGAAGGCCACTATTCAGGGAAGTTTAGTCGCCAAGTAAACGTCTTATTTCATTCGACACCACAGTGGGCGGCTTGCGCCTTGGAATGATGATGAAATGATGATGAGGACAACACAAGACCCAGTCCACGAACGGAGAAAATCTCTAACCCAGCCGTGAATCGAACACTGGCCCGCTTGCACGGGAGGCGAGCACGTTACCACCTAGCTAAGCAGGCAAACTATTCCGAAGAATTAGCAGCTTTCACTCAGTTAATACTCTGCAGAAACGCAATCTGCATTATTATCGCACTTCGTCAACTGTTTTGCAGAATGGTGTGCAGTATACTGCTGCATCCATTTTCAATAAGCTACCAAAGGAATGGAATGGAGAGTGTCTTGAAAGGAGGATATAAGATGAACATCAACAAAAGCAAAGCGAGGATAATGGAATGTAGTCGAATAAAGTCGGGTGATGCTGTGGGAATTAGATTAGGAAATGAGACACTTAATGCAGTAAAAGAGTTTTGCTATTTGGGGAGCAAAATCACTGATGATGGTCGAAGTAGAGAGGATTTAAAATGTAGACTGGCAATGGCAAGGAAAGCGTTTCTGAAGATGATAAATTTGTTAACATCGAGTATAGATTTAAGTGTTAGGAAGTCGTTTCTGAAAGTATTTGTATGGAGTGTAGGCATGTATGGAAGTGAAACATGGACGATAAATAGTTTGGACAAGAAGAGAATAGAAGCTTTCGAAATGTGGTGCAACAGAACAACGCTGAAGATTAGATGGGTAGATCACATAACCAATGAGGAGGTATTGAACAGAATTGGGGAGAAGAGGAGTATGTGGCACAACTTGACAAGAAGAAGGGGCCGGTTGGTAGGACATGTTCTGAGGTATCAAGGGATCACAAATTTAGCATTGGAGGGCAGCGTGGAGGGTAAAAATCGTAGAGGGAGACCAAGAGATGAATACACTAAGCAGATTCAGAAGGATGTAGATTGCAGTAAGTTCTGGGAGATGAAGAAGCTTGCACAGGATAGAGAAGCATGGAGAGCTGCATCAAACCAGTCTCCGGACTGAAGACAACAACAGTAACAACAACCAAAAGAATTCTAAAATCTTGGCAATAATCTATGCGCCTTCAAATCGAAACTAAAGTTTCTTCATGCGTCACTCCTTCTATTCTGTTGATGAGTTCCTTGAAAAGTTAAGCTAATTCTTATATTACGCTGTTGATTGCGTTTACTTAAACTTTTGGCTTCACTTTTTTGGGCTTATAAACTTTTTATTTTATCTGCAATTACTCTGATGTTGTAATTACATGTACTGACACGTTCCATGACCTTGGATTTGCTCCTAAATTTGGTCCTAGTGAACGAAACGTGTGAATAAAAAAGTAAAAAACAACAATAGAAGCCAACCCAATTCGAAAAATCATGGAGACGGTAGATGACGTTGGGACATGCCAGTACTTCTCGATAATGGACGTAACGAGTGGGTACCATTAGGTAGAAGTTGCTCCAGAAGACAGACCGAACACGGTGTTTTCAGCAACATGGTTACGCTGTCTGTATATATGGATACCCTTTGGGTTGAAAATGCAACGACAACATTCCAGCATCTGCTAGATAGATTGCTGAAGGGTTTGAACCGCAGCAGTGTCTCGTAGTCTTGATGGAATAATTGTCTTTTCCTGGTTATGCAAGAGCATAGACAGCGTCTGGGTTAAGTATTCATAGGTTACAGGGAACAAATCTAGCATTCTGCACGGAAAAATGTCACTCTGCGCTAGAAAACGTGACCTATCTGGGCCATATAATTAGTATGGACGGTGTGAGGACCGATCTGACCTTAACACAGGAGTCGCAAGACTTTCTGGTACCACAACAATCTTTCCTCGATTACGGAAATTATAATAGAAAATTCGTGAAGTGATTTGGGGACAGTTTAAGACTTTGTATGCTGTTACTGAGGAAGTAAATTGAGTTTCTACTGTCGAAAGAAGTGCAGAAAGCATTTGACGAGTTGAAAGAGGTGTTAATGTTGAGCGCGGTATTGGTGTTTCCTAACTTTAGAACGGAAATCGTATTATCACGTGATGCGTCGAATCACTGTCTGAGATATGTTTGGTGCCGGGAGATCGATTGGCTAGAACATCCTGTTGCTTATGCATCAAGACAGTTGAACACAGCAGAGGAGAATACTGATTTCACTGCATGGAACTTCTGAACGTTTTAGGATGCAACTTACCCAAGGAACTTACATTTCAAATCATAAAACTTATCACGTTTCCCAAGAAATTACAGTTTAAGAATTTCCATTATATGAAATTTTCAGAAAACCCTATTCTTACAATAGCTGAAAATCTGTGTGTGTGTATTTTTTTTTTTTTTAATCTAATGCGGTTTGACAATATTGTACGGCCTCGAAGTAATGAGTTCGAGTCATTAATTCAAAGTGTCACATCCAGGGGGCAAAAGCAGTCTAACATTTTCTGTTATGCTTGCTGATAGTTTACTCCTACGATGCAGCGACTGAATGTAATTACATTTTTGAAGAAAAAATATTGTGCTTATTTAGGCGTACAGATTGACGACCGGGACAAATCATGGGCTCCACATAAACCATGCAACCTGTGTGGCGAACAACTTCGACAGTGGTCCACTTAAACGTAACTGACCTAAGGACACTACACGCATCCATGCCCGAGGCAGGATTCGAACCTGCGACCGTAGCGGTCGTGCAGTATCCAGACTGAAGCGCCTAGAACCGCTCGGCCACAGCGGCCGGTGATCCAACGGAACTACATAGATAATATTGCTCTTTCGGGTGCTGATGATATGGCCCGAACAAAGTAACCGTGGAGCAGATTGTTATTTTTCCTCCTGCAATCTGCCAGGGTATATTGCCAGAAACAGGCAGAACATGACATACCCAAACATTCTGTCTGCTGTTCTGCGCACCCCCCACGGTTCGGGTGTCTCTGCCTCAAAAGCAGACAATTTTTCCGCACCAATGTCTGAAACAGAAATCTGCAGTAGTGAAGTAGACAGTGACTATGAACCAGACGATGCTTCTGATGCTTCACACATCCCCAGGCCTTTCACTCAAGCAAAACTGAATGATCTAATTCATGATCTTGAGCTCTCGAAGGAATGAGCAAAAGCCCGAGTGGACGGAGTGGGCAGCGGCCGGCCATTCTATATTGTGGTGGCAGAGGGCGCGCATGGTCCAGAGCAGCTGGAGGTGTGGCTCAGCGGGCGCGCTTCACTGGGTCCGCCACATCCCTCGCTACTGTGGCAGAAAGAAACCTGCAATTCTGTTACCAACTTAAAGACGCTGGTGCGGTTGTATCAGTCCATGATACCACAGTTTGGTGTACAATTTTCTAATTTACATCATGTTAACGTTTGTTTATAAGCAATTGGCTTATAATATGTACCTAAAATTGATAATATTGCAATAGTTAGTAATTTCTAACAGTGGATGTATTATTATTTTACTTAAAACATCTTGAAATAATTTTGTGTTAAGATCACTGCATTTTTATGTTGAGTGTTACACTGATCTCTGTATTATAAAAAAAAACCTGACATGATTGCAGGTTGGAATTCAGCACACCTGAAATATATTAAGACACATTTGAAAGTTTGTGCAGTGTTCTGAAAGTGAAAATTTGTTTCCCAGCCTTATTGTACAACAGTAAGAGGAACGCTTAGCTAGATAAATAGGGTAACGTACTTATAGTGCTACCTCTATGGAAGGAAGTTCGAGTTGCTGACAGACTATGCTGTTTTGAAGTGGTTGCTTGGTTAGAAGGTTCTGTCCTGTTGATAGACGATCTGGAAATTGAAACTCAGCGCTTCAG
Organism: Schistocerca americana; assembly: GCF_021461395.2. Classification (NCBI taxonomy): domain Eukaryota; kingdom Metazoa; phylum Arthropoda; class Insecta; order Orthoptera; family Acrididae; genus Schistocerca; species Schistocerca americana. Next base: position 131,493,408 of record NC_060122.1, on the reverse strand, counting down.
TCTGGAACCGCACGACCGCTACGGTTAGAGGTTCGAATCCTGCCTCGGACATAGATGTGTGTGATGTCCATAGGTTAGTTAGGTTTAAGTAGTTCTAAGTTCTAGATGGCTGATGACCTCAGATGTTAAGTCTCACAGCGCTCAGAGCCATTTGAACCATTTTTGAAACTCAGGGAATTTGAGTAAGAAGTAATCCACAGACCAGGAAACAAGCAAGGGAAAACAGACTGGCTTAGCAGAAAAATAGCTGTAATACAAGCACTAGGTCACGACATTGGCGAATAGCAAACAGCTCAGAGCGCTGATGAACGGAGTAATCAGTATGGCCAACAAAAGTGGTTTACTTCTTTAAAGTCAGTACCGCCATTAGACTGGTTTTTTATTTGTAGTATTACGTTTACACGATCATGATTTCGGCCTTACAATGACATTATCAAGTGTTTTAACGTTATACAGCGCCTAAGATGGCACACTGTCGTATTTAAAATACATTATTAGACACCATTAGAGAATGTGTTAGAAGGTTCTGTTGATACACGAGCTGGAAATTGAAACACAGGCGCTTAGACAATGTGTCTAATAGTGTATTTTAAATACGACAGCATGCCATCTCAGGCACTGTATAACATTAAAACACTTGATAATGGCATTGTAAAACCAAAATCATGATCGTGTAAATGTAACACTGCAAATAAAAAAAAAACAGTCTAATGGCGGTACTGACTTTAAGGAAATCTATTAGGCTATGTCCCCACATTATGAAAAAAAAATTGTTAAAAGTGGTTTAGCATGCACGATGGACTATCATGTAGAGAGACGAAACTGAAAGAATGAGTGAGTCAACCAAGCCGAAACTAAAAATGTTGCGTGGTCTACGTGGAATGGATGGTCGCATTTTATTGGGCCATGGGGGATGTCAGGCACAGAATCAGAGAGTGGCAAAAGATGAGAAGATGAGCCAGGAAGTATATATTATGATCGTAATGAACATGTAACTCAGTGTAATATAAAGGGAGATGACAATTCTGATAATCTTGTAGGACTGGTGCGCTGTGGTTGGGAAATAAGTACAAAATGGAGTTATGGTAGAATGAGGACTGGGTAGTAGGAATGAGAAAGCAGGAGGGCTATTTCAATTCTGCAGTAGAGCTCAGCTAATAATAACGAATACACTGTTCAAAAATCACAATAGGAAGAAGTATACTTGGTAAAGGACAGGAGTCAGGGAGCTAACAAGTTGCATTACATCGTGGTGAGTCCGGAATTAGTTTCTGTTAATAGTTAGCAACATATGCGTTATTATTTCAAGCACCATTTCCTTCCACACACTAAATCTGCATGAATGGGACAATGCGGAAGCGATAATAAATATCATGTCCTTTAACACTCCTGCAGCTAACTTTACAACTACGAAATTTCCAAACAGAGTATAATTCTAGTTGTCCTATCACTAGAATATTAATTATGACTTCATTATAATCTCTGCAGTCAATAATTTCAAGACTATTAGCGATTGACTGCAAGTATAGCCTATGGTCTCAAGGATACTGTATTTCCATGAACTACAAATTATTAACTTATTGCTTATCATCGGATACTTACGGCTCTAATGGACAACTGGGACGTTTAATAATTGCGTAGAATACTTTATTTCCTGGTGGGCAGTCTCACGGAGTATGTACGATGCAACTAAGAGATAGAAACATATAACGATAGGCCAGCCATGCTGGTAACGTAGTCGATGAACGCTGTGTCCAGTTAATAATTAATGACATCAATATCCACTTTCTCCATTACATAATTGCGCTTGGCTCATAAAATAACAATCACACAACATCGCACAATATGACGATATGACTGCCAGTGTATTCTGGCGTCCTTGGGAAGGGACGGTACGGTCGGTGGTGCATCAAGGTCGGGTCGAGGTCAGGACGAGCCCAGTGGCTGACCACCCAAGAGACGCATGTGCAGGTAGATTCCTGTGTGAAGCCCGAAGGCGTAACTGAAAGAGTAATACCTTCTTAAATATTTGTTGTCCATGTTGTGACCTGCCCACTCGTTGAATATGGGGTGCATATTCCTGTGCACCTGCTATCTCGGATCGCTAGACGACAATTCAAGCAAATCGTATTAATGAATTTTTAGTACAGTAAGATAGATGACAGTACTTGACTTTCAGAATTTACAATGGTGTGTCGCAAGCAGTGGACGACAGACAAAATAAGAAAATCTCATCAGTATACGCAATTCCTAATACAAGTGAAACAATGAAGCTAAGTCACTGCTGTAGCTCTCGTAGAACGGCTAGTCTTCAACTGGGCCACGGCCAGGTGACTAGGCGCTTATGTTATAAAGGCCGCTGCTGTCTCGGTGTCGTCCTAGAGAGGGCTCGATCAGGGTACTATTGGCTGGCATGTTCTTCACAGCCCTCTCTCTTCTACCGTCCCTGACCGTCGTGCCGGCTCTTAACTTTTATGCCGGAACACTCCACAAAATACAACAGCTGTTGCTTCAACGTTCAGGCGGCAGGGTGGGCAAGGTTGGAGGTATTTTAACGCCGTGGAGTGTTCCGATCAGCACTTCGCATGCAGTTGGTGACGTGTCGGCTCAGTAACAATGAAGTTAGATGCCGGTCATCTCGCTTGCGTTCGCGCTCCGCCTCGTCCACGTCAACTGAGGCTTCTGGGAAATGACGGCCCTTGCATCCATGGACCCAGGAAGGCTTCTACCAGCTACGGTCAGAGTGTGCCAGGGAAGTCTGACACAGACGGGAGTGGCAGCAGTGGCTGCCCTTCTGGTTAGGCCTCCAGAATGCTTACCAGACGGTGACGGCCACAATTCCCCATCGGTCTTTACTCGGTAGTTGACGTCACAGCTCACAGAGATGAAGTACCTCTAGACAGGCCTTCTTAATCCGTAGAAGACAGAAAACATTGAGACGAGCAGAGCGTCGACCGTCAGGGGCCTTTCCTCTGGAAAGGCGAGAAACACAACTATCGTCCTGGTTTTGCCAGTTGATCATAGCTTCTGGTCGCTTCACGATTTCACATCTTTACCTTACAGACACTCATTTCTGCTGTGTTAGTTGGGCTATGTTGTTGCTCAAATTACGTGCTAGAGAAACCAAATCGCAATTTAACCACAACTTCTCAAAGGAGGTGGGAAGCTAGGGATTTTTGCGGATGTACAAACTCGTGGTTGGTACATAATTTTAACTTCAACTACACGACAAATTTCATAATTACAAATCAGAATAACAACATGAAAATTTAATTCGGACCTTTGTCCTCTTAAGAAAATATACAACCGACTTTAACCAGATATACTATGTGATTGGATCATGGAGTAATATAACAATTTCAAAAACAATAATTAGATCTGATTGCAAAAGGATCACAGACAGTCACCATCATAAGCAGACTACAAAGTTCATTGCTTTCGTAACCAAAATTTACACAACACTAATGGTTCAGCTTGAGTTACTTAAGGAAAGATCTCGTCCGTCCCAGCCGACAGGCCGGATACTTAAATAAAGGATGGAAGCGCGGCTTACACACGGTGGTACTCGGAACAAACGAGTATAAAGCTACCGCCAAGCAATATCGAGGATGATCAGGCTTCAAGCCAGGACAGATAACACGCCAAACACACACACGATCTCAGACTGCCCGCCAAGGCGACAAACCACGGCTGCCCCACATACCAGACAATTTCTGTAACAGCAAATAGTTCACGCGGCAGACAAATGCAACTCGTGACTCACCTTTTTCTACACCATGCAAATCTGACTAACTACGTGAATATCTATAAAGTGACTGAAAACCAAACTGGGACATTTACCGAATAAAATAATGATTAAAATTACGCTGACTTGACAAAAGCTCTGGCCTTCATATTAAAAGAATGTCTAACCAAAACGGGGCGAAGAGCACACTAATTAACATACTGCAACTAATTGCCACTGCAAGGAAGCCTTAAAACAAGCAGTAAAACTCTCGGCTTCACAAGTTCAGTATAACACGTAATTGCTCTCCAGCAGATACAACATGCCACCGTAAGTTTCACAAATCTACACAGGTTAACAGCAGAATGTGAATCATACGTAATTTCATGCTTCCAGTTACGCGATGAGAAGATGTCGAGCATGATATGACGGACCCGCCATCGTTTCGCACTCAAACGCGTCGACTAATCAGGAACTTACACCCGGCGCAGGGCAAAACGGCGACGACGCCGAGAACGGCGAGGCCCAGGCACAGCGGATAGAGATGAGGGATGAGGTCCTGCCTTCAAAACATGTTGCCTCGTTGAACGCCGACCTGAGAGAGACACTGCCCACACGCCAGGCCGGAAAACCAAAGGCAGAACCGTCAGAGATACAAGGGCAGACGAGTGTCGATATCAGGGGCTCGAGTGGAGCCCAACTAGCGCCACTCGCCACGGCTCATCAGTAAACGAAATAGTTACTTTTCCCTCCGACTTAAGCCTTCGTGTGACGCTTTGCACAGTACCTATCTACATTTACATCCACAATCCGCAAGACACCGTAAGACGTGTGGTGGAGGGTACCCTGTACCATTACTAGTCTTCCCTTTTGTGATCAGCTCGCAGACGGAGCGAGGGAAATTCGACTGTCTGTATGTGTCCATATGAGCCCTGATTTCTCGTATCTTGTTTTCGTGGTCCTTACGTGAAATATATGTTAGCGGCACTAGGCTAGTTCTGAAATCAGTTTCAAAATTCGGTTCTCAAAATCTTTTCAGTAGTGTTCCTCGAAAGGAACATCACCTCCCCACGAGGAATTCCCATTTGAGTTCCCAAAGCATCTCCATAGCTTTTCCGTGCTGTTCGAACCCACCGGTAACTAATACAGCAGCTCGTCTCTGAAGTGCCTCGATGTATCCCTTCAGCCCTACCTATTGCTGGTGAAAAACACTCTAGCAGTATCCAAGAATTATTAACACTGGCATTCTACATGCTGTCTCTTGTATAGATGAATCACACTTTCCTATAATCCTCCCAACCGAAGTCGATTATTCGCCTTCCGTACCACAATCCTGACGAGCTCGTTCCATTTCGTAACGCTGTGTAATTGTGCCCAGATATTTCAGCGACGTGACTTTATCAAGCAGGGCACTACTACCGCGGTATTCGAACATTAAGCGTTTGTTTTTTCTGTTCACCAACATTAACTTAATTTTTCTACATTTAGAGCCCGATGTCAGTCACCACACAAATGGAAATTTTGTCTAAGTAGTCTTCTGTCACTTATCTTCGACACCTTCCCTTACATCACAGCATTGTCAGCACACAATAGCAGAATGTGAGACCTTAGTTTCTCCCGGCGTATACAATGTTCAGATAACTTACACGAATGTAGCCGATTTACGCCGTCGATAAGCACCAATATTTCGACAGGACACCCTGCCAATTTCAGCGCAAAACTGCAGCAAGTATGTGCTGTTCAAGAGAGTACAAAACTTCAGTTTCACAGAAACTCCATAAAAATAGCACACACACACACACACACACACACACACACACACACGCGCGCGCGCGCGCGCGCGCGCGCGCTCGCGCGCGCTGTATAGCGGCATCACAAACCAAAGGTGACCTAATTATGGATAGTGAAATTAGTAATCAACCACTGAGGGAGCAGAAACATTGTCCCTTTGCTTTTTGGCAAGTGAGAGAGCAGGATTTTCATGCACCACTGAAACAAAAACTACCGTCTCTGCTTATAAGTCTACTTGTTAAATTAATTTCAACAGCTTCCTTAAAAACACTATCCCGATAGCTAGTAGTGCACGCAAGAATATTCGTGTTGCAATATTCCATAGGATGACGGGAGTCAAGAGAATGATCTGCGATGGCGGATTTACTCGGTTGCTGCAAGCGTCTGTGCCACTTATGCTCAGTACACGGGTCGTCCACAGTCCTGGTAGTGTGACAAAAATACACGACATGCCACAACTACAAGGAATACAGTATACATCCGCCTTACACAAATCAAGGTCATCATTTACGCAACCAAAGGGACCCTGATCGTAGATGGTAATCGAAAAACACACTTCATATGACATTTCCGCAAAGTACGACCAACCCCGTTTGATATGCTCCTTCTGTAAGCATAAAGGCAGCAGACTTCGATGCTTCCTCGGTATTATCATCACTCATCCAGTGCACAGTTGGTTGAGAGCTCAAAGTACGTCTAATCTGTCAACAACGTCACAGGGTGCATTCCCTTTTGTTATTTGAACACTGTATACGCCAGGAGAAACTAAGATCTCTCATTGTTTACCTCTACGGGGAAAACACGTCGGTCGCAGCAGTTGAGTACGACTGCAAAGTGCGTTGTCGTTTTTACTGAGGTGTTGCGGTCAAAATATTGTTCCAACGTTTGCAAAAACTTATGCTTCGTATTAATTCTCCTGCTGCCAACGGCGTCGAGCAACGTGCTGACCTAACTCTTACTTACGAAAGGATCCATTACGCTCGTCGACAGTTGGATTTTGTTTTCAAGGAACTGTTTTGGTTTCATATCGGGATTGCTTCTAAAATTTCAGGTTTTTCCTTAGGATTGGCTGAACGGTGCTTTGTGGTCGCAGTTTGACTGGGAATTCAATTCTGTAACTGCCTGGCATTTGGCGAAGATTGCACGTTTCCTTGGCTCGGAGTCTAATACTATTTATCGACGTTCTGTGGTAAATACCACAGAGAAAACTTTATCCGTGCAAGGGTAAGGTTTAAATTTTGTACAGACTCCCAAGCGTTGGACAGTTGTCAGTTTCAATTGGTTCATACTCCTGGCTTCTTTAGTTTTCTGACAATTCTCCTCCTTTCTCCACATCTTGTTGTATCTGCATGAACATTTCCTGTAACCTTCGTATTTCACTTCATACTTACCACACACCCCAATTAAATTTCAACGTTCCCCAGTGACTACAAATTCTTACAACTCTTTGCTTAACAAATAATATTCCAGTTTCCAGCGGCTGGTTCTAGAGCATCCTTCAATCCTATCTCGTAGAGATGCAGAATCATTGGGATTACGTCACTCATACTGGGTGCTCTTAGAAGTATTCCACCTGGGAGAAAAAAATTCGTGTCGCTGTCCTCCCCCCTTTGAAAAGAATGTGCGGACTCCAATCACGATCTTCATCACATGACTCGACAATCTCTTAAATCCTATCACTATAAATTACAGCGTTACTAACATAGAAAAAGGAAAAGTCCCCAAAACACAACAGTCAATAATAGCAAAATAAACAGCAGTAAAACCAGAAACTATCAAAACAATAACACACAAAATAAGTTATTCCACATACTATCGACAAAAAATTTCCCAAACCCTAGTTAGTTATTTTGTGATTTGATGAAAGTGCATTTGGAACATTCTGTATCCTTTTATCACTGACTTTTGATATTTTTGCTTCCGTCTTGGATTTAGTATACTGCACTGGCGATGTCACTGGTACTCATAGTAAGTCATCTACAGCTAGTTTGAACGGCTTTACGTATACTACACGCACAATGGAGATTTTAGTAGGCTGTTTCAACATGATGTTGACATTGGAGTTTACCTCGATGACCAATTACAGTCCCTGATACCGGTTCGATTTCTTCGTCTTGTCCTTAGGTAGGGATTCTTCAATAAAACCTATTGTACTGTTCTATATTGAGGTAACTTACTCACATGCTGTTTCATCTGTTCTTGTCACTCGACCACTTACTTTACACCAAACATCATGCAACATGTTTTTAAATCTTTTAACTGAGTCTCTGTTTTTTTTCCTTTTTATGGATCATTTTGTCATAGGTTAATAATACCGTCCTAACATACAGTACCTTGCAGGGTGATAGCCCAGTTTTACTGGGGAATTTGCAGTTGTATGCAGACACGAAAAATGAGAGACAGACGTCCTCATCATTATCATGTAGGTTTGCATAAAAACTCAACATTTTTGAAATAGTATGATGAACATGTTCCATACCTTCACTCAATTGTGGGTGGGAATTGCTAGTCCTAAGTTTATGAATATATACTAAATGGCAAAGCTGTTTCATCAGATTGGACACAAAGTTAGTGCCCTGTCCTGTGATCATTGTATTGGGAATATCGAATTTTAATAGTTCACCTTTCCCTGTGCCATTGATCTGGTATTGCAATCATTGCGACATAATGTGGAAAAGATCTTCTACATTGAGCATATAATGGATATCATTGATATACAGTTGTGTGGTCCAAGAATATCGAGACCTACCATTTAAAAAGGTTTATATGCCTGCACCAATTTAGAGGAACCTTCTGCTATTTAAGATCTGTGTGGTGCATACACAGTATACAGTTTCTGATATATTATCAGTGTCTTGTAGTTCTGCTTTCCACCTAAATTGTTCGTCTGTGAATCGATGGGTTGCTATCTGTCCTCCATGACCTGACAGAAGATGGTCATGTAGTAGCTACAGTGCTACATCTTTAGAAGCTGCAGGCACCCTCACTTATGGCCTTCACTTTGTAATTGTCTGTAGCAAGCCATCATGTTCTGCAAGCTGTGCCAGTGTCTGAAATACTTTGTGGTCGACATCAGCTGTCTGTGCACTTGTGCTTTCTACCTGGTTTATGCATTATCTCATATCTGAATTCATTTAAATTCAGAACTTAGCGTGTCAATCCACTTGATCGTTCTTTTAACACCAGTAAACACATCAGTACAGCATGGTCTGTTACTACCTTGGAATTTCTTCTATGGAGGTAACAGTAGACGTATGGAATACCAAAGATGACAGCCAAGTCCCTTTCTCTATAAGCCAACAATTTCGTCCTGATTTATTAAGGCTCGACATATATGCCATAGGGTGTGCCTTACCAACTGCACTTTGGCTGAGAAGATGTCCAATTGTTTAATTACTTGCATCACTTGATGAAACAATCCCTTCTTAGAAGTTGGAAACATAACAGACGCAACATTAATGCTTGTTTACAATTATCAGTTCCAATCTGACAGCTGGTAGATCATTTGAAATTCGCTTCTACTTTTAGAAACGGTTTGACCACTCAGCAATTTTGGCAAAACGTCTTACTAATTTTAGATAATAACAACAGAGGCGAAGTAATGATTATTGCTGTTTCTTGTCTGTACTCGAAAGAAAATCGTGTGCTTTAGAAATTAAATGCACGTCTGTTTTGACACCTTCTTGACCAGTTTTGCGCCCCACATAATTCTCCCCAGTCACTGCTAAGTTCCTTTCATTCGCACTCAGTGTCAAACATACTGTACATACCCTCTTGAACTCCTGCTCCAATCACTGTACATGTTACTCCATGGTTATTTTAATATTTTTTTAACGCAGTTATGCCATGGAGACAAATCATGCACAGTTCTTGTTTTAATCCTCATAATACTCCATCCGACAATGTTTTGAAAGTGTCTGGCACATTTATTAGACCAAACATCTTTCTATAATATTATTAATGAAACCATTGGACTGTAATTGCTCTCTTGAACCCGTTTTCCAGAACTAATTCCATTTGGTAGTAATTACTTTTAAATTCATCATATTGCATTGGTTTAAGTTCTCAAAGTCTCCATTAGATCTGGTGTAGTGTATGCATCGATGATAGTTCTTGCATTGAGGTTCCTGTAGTGACAGAAAAATCTAAACATTCTTATACCATCTGCTGACTTCTTTTAGGATGATTACATTAGGTTCACCCCAGAGGCAATCACTATATTCAATAACCCCATCAGCTAACTGCTTGTTGATAAGTTTCTCCTTTATGGGGTACAAGTGTTTTAGGACTCTTTACGATTTACTCTATAGCAGAGTGTTATTTCCTATTTGTTTTCTATGCTATGCGCTAGGTGTCATCGATAACGGCCTTCCAGTATTAAATAGATCTGTAAATAACGGTAACAAAACTTCCGTCGTTACTCTGTTGCTTCATTCTAAATACTGTACATTTAGATGTAATATAGTTGCCTTGATGGTTCATCTGTGGACAAGATGTCTCCCAGGTGTATCCAGACCATTCATTTCTAGTATATCTAAGTTTGCGACTAGTAAACCCTTTGTCAGACTTACCTTCTCTATGCCAAAATATCTAGTCACTGGGACTATATAATCCCTGTCTCTTTCCAATAAGTGAATTATGCTTCCACGTACAAAACAGTGTCACTTATTTAGCTATTCATTGCTTTAAAATGGCTCTATAGTATTTATAGAATCAAAATCCGCTTCTGTTGACAGTAATTACTTAATTTATCTTACAACTGGTTTCAAAGCATGAAGCTTCAGGTGCCACAGCCGCCATGGTCAGCTGGCTTCTCGACCATCTGCCTTGGTACTTCCCTTTCATGATGTCCAGGCGGGCACTGTAAGTGCTGATCATATGCTCTCATGTGCTTTTTGCACATGGGTGTGAGCCTCACGACTGACTTGCTCAATGGCTACACATATATGTTCCCATAATTACTTGGTGGCACCGGAAGATGAAGCTTCAGCTTCTAAACCAATCATGGAGTAAATTACGGAAGTGCAGAAAGTGAAGCAGATTTTTATTCTATAGATATGTTCCACTGTGGCGAATATTCACTTGATTGCCACGCTGGGTAGCCACGCGGTCTTAGGAAACTTGCCACGGTTCGCGCATCTATCCCTCGCCAGAGGGTCGAGTCCTCCCTCGGGCATGGGTGTGTATGTGTGCGTGTAGTCCTTAGCTGAAGTTATATTACGTAAAGTGTAAGCATAGGGACTGACGACCTTAGCAGTTTGGTCCCATAGGAACTTACCATAAATTTCCAAAAATTTCCTTGATCAGATATTTTGGCTGTACAGTGATACTTTGCTCCTAAAGTTACTTCCCATTCTCATCCTGACTAAGTAACCTGCAGCTCTTCGTAGTTGATCATGCCGAATTGATGTTTAGTGAACTTGTCTGGAGTTTATTTGCTACCACCTTCATGACTGATTAACATTATGGCGACGTAGCACTCGCAGTAGTCATGCCCAGTGGAAGATATATTCCACTGAGTTTTATTTCATTTTTTTTATTTTTCACATCTAATTCCGTGACACAAAATTCAGGGGCAAATAGATGTGGTCAAGGAACATGTCGGTACATGAAATTACAACGGAAAAGTAATAATATATAAAATAAAATCTTTATGAATCCTAAGAAGGCGACGAGCTGTAAGTTTATCTAATCTAAATCAACGATATAATACCAAAATTAGCTTAACTCTTGAAGGAACTCCTCGACAGAATAGGAACATTGACCCACGGGGAAACTCTTCAGTTTAGATCCGAAAGTGCGTAGATTACTGGTGAGGTTTTTGAATTCTTGTGGTTGCTGGATGCACTAGGCAATTGCACGCCTTTGTGTCAGTAGTCAAGTAGGTGTGATCCAAAATTCAAATGCAGTCTGGATTTCTGCCTAGTATTAACTGAGTTAAAACTGCTAATTCCTGGAAATAAGTTGATATTGTTAACAAGGAACGATATTAAATAATATACGTATTGCGAGGTCAGTATCAAAATACCTACACTAATGAACAATGGTGGAGGAGAGGTTTGTGATACAGAATGAGCTCATGTTGTCTGGTACATCAAATTTCCTGGTTTTGTCGTTTGATCAGCACTTTTTGTTGCCTCAGGTCTTACAACTTCACCTTTCATATCCTGTTTCCTGTTGTGGCAGTAAGTTGAGTAGTTACTCTTGCATCCAACTTGTGCTTTCTTGTGACACTTTGTGCTGTCACTATTATGACGATATCCCTCCGTCGCCACAATGTCATTTTGATATGTTCCTGGATTCGTTACTCAGCTTGTTCAGGGTATCACAATAGCTTCTCTGTTAACCGAAGTAAATAAATTACAATGATCATACGGAAACAGTATTACAATGAAATTTGCCATGTATATAACAATTCATCTAGCTGAGTAGAGAAAATAACAGGTCTAATTTTAGCTGTTAATAATCTGATATGTGGCACAGATTACGTTCAAATTTGTTTCGCTAATCCAAACAAGGCCTGAATCTGATGAAATGAAGAATCTAGAGGTTTTTTTTTATTTGCGTAACTACCGATCTAAAATGGACATCACTGGCTGTGGTTTCAGTCATTATCACTGAAGTTGGTTTGATACATTCACGTTGGATTTCAGCTAGACTGTTAATTTTATCATCAAAAATCATGGATGATCTGCACTGTAAATGATATCTAAGTCTGCCGCTGCGCGGGGTAGCCGTGCGGTGTAAGGCACCTTGTCACGGTTCGCGCGGCTCCCCCCGTCGGAGGTTCGAGTCCTCCCTGGGCATGGGTGTGTATGTTGTCCTTAGCGTAAGTAAGTCTGACTGAATAGTTTGTGGGCCTAGGGATCGATGACATCAGCAGTTTGGCCCCGTAGTCCTTACCACAAATTTCCAGATTTTCTAAGCCTGCCCCTGCGGATCTTTCCTTCCACCATACCTTCAACAGCAGTAAATTCATATATAGCATTTTTCCCCAACACGGGTTTTCTTATTTTAAATTTGTTCACGAAAGTGAAGTGTCGTCGAAGAAAGGATGTATTACGTTGCCTATAGCGCAAGAATACATGTAATCATAAAACTGGCAAGAAGGTATTTGTTTTGCTAGTCTTACAGCATAAATTGATATCTTCTTGTATTAGTTTACATTCATTATCATTCTAGAATTACCTTCAGGCCTTGTAGTTGTCTTTGGAAAGTACCGAGCTTGCTGACGATAAAACGTTTCATCGGCAACAGTTAATGCAAAGAGTCAATTCAGCATGGTGATAATAACCACAATCGAACTTCATTTAAATCATATGCTGCGGCTTCGACTTACAAATGTTGAAATGCGAAAACAATAACGCGCTATGACGCACGGCCATCACGTCATCAAACGGACTACCTCTAATTAATTGAAAGGCCGAAAATTACACAAAAATAACTTTATTAACACGGGAACACAGGGATTCCTATTGGTATGCAGAAATAAACAGAAAAGAATTCAAAAAGTGTTATTATTTCATACAGAATGCAGGTTACAGGAGCAACAAAACCTAATGTCGCCGATGCTCGAAGAAGAGGAAGGAAGAAATATTTGTTCTATTAGTTCAACAAAAGAGGATCAGGAAAGTCTTCCATAGATAACGCATATGCACAGATGAAGTCGATTTCCTGAAACGCCATCTTATCTCTAATGTCGAAATGTGAAGTTCAGCACAGGTTCCTTCCTGAATTGAAATGTGTTGAATTACAGCTCCATTTCAGTACTAGTGATAAGATTATTCCCCAGAAACTCAAGTTTATCTGTGCATTCACTATCTATGAAAGACTTTTCGATCTTTTACTCCCAAACCAATTGAGCTGATGTTCCCTCCTTCTTCTTCTTCTTCTTCAAGCCTTGCTGCTAAAGAGTTTTATCTTTCCTGTAACTTCTACTTCATCCTTAGAATAATACAATTTAAATCATCTCCTCTTTATTGTGGTAGAGTAATACGAAACCTTGCGTTCGAATACTAGTGAAGTTTATTTTGTATACCTGTTGACCGTAAATTAGGTGTAAGTTTTCAGTTCGGTGACATAACGGCAGTGCGCCATAACTGAGCTTGGATCTTCTCATGCAGTCTATGTTGATAACGAAGTTCGACTGCGCTTATTATTATCATGTAAAACGAACTTTGCACATCAACCATTTACAATTACGAGTTTTCGCATCACCAAGGTCGTTGCTTTCTACCGTGCGATGTATCCTTCCTCTTGAAAACGTTTTACCATAAAAAATAAATTTAAAATAACTACCCGTACTGAAGGAAGGAGGATGCATATCACTGGCGACCATTACAGGATCATTTTATAAATGTTCTGTGTAGGAAATTTTGTTCTCATTGTGTGTTTTTCTGTAGTAAATGGAAACTGTGAGGTATAAACGAAATTAACAGTAGTAAAAAAATCTGTTTTATTTAACGCAAACAACATTACACAAAAGAATTACAAACAATTTTGAAAAACAGAAACATAGTAGATTCTTTTGGAAATTAATATGAATGTTCTTCATTAGGATGCGACGTGTAAGGTAAAAACAAACATACTTATCTTCTCGCCTTTTTTACTATTCACAAAGCTAAGTTACACAGAATGGCTGACTCTGCGTCCTGAGTGTGCAACATGGCATAACACTGTCTCATTGTTGCAACAGATTATTATCTTCTTACTGAAAAGTCCACGTTCTTCATTATCATTGTGTTCTGATGTTGTATTAAAATATGCACTTTACTGAGACAGTCTGAGGCTATTTTTGTGGTACAGTAAAGATAATAAAAGCTGTAAAATGGGATCGGAAACAAATAATGATGTGGAATTATACATATAATGCAGCGAATTCGCTGATATCGCTGTCAAAAATATTAACAGTTCAGCAGCTGAAATGGAGTCGCAGGCTGAGGGTGTAATCTTATTCCACCAGCTAGTCCTAGTCCAGCTACCCCTATTTACGCCATTATATCGAAGTTTAAAGGATTAATGGAAAACGTATTTAGAACAACTGCCGTTACACCGGGATGAAGTTGCAAGGTTGTAATTGCAACAGGGTGTCCTAATAACGTATTTTCTGATCTGAAAACCACATACCACATCATTTCCGAGATCGTACAGAAGTTAATATAAAAGCAAATTAAGATAATATTATCTATTTTGAAACAAATTGGAAAATTAGATAGTTTTATTGCTGAAGAAGAATTATTTAAAGGAGTTGTTTGACGAGGAGGGAAAGTTTTTAACAGGACTTTTCGAACTGGATTTCGGATAAAAATACCTAGATGACTGAAAAGCTTCATTCATAAGTTCAACTTGCTATACAATAGCCTGTTACAAAAGAGATATCTGAGAGAGTCACTTCAGGAGAATCAGTTAAATAATAGTTTAATAAAATGAGAGCTACTTGTGCTTTAAGTAAAGATTTATCTGAAAAGCGTGGCAGTGTCACTTCTCATATTAGAAGTGTGCAGCAGGAGTTGGATACTGTCATATAAATAGTACATGGCACCCTACTGTTACTAGGGCAGTTGGCAACTGTAATAGTCAGGCACCGTATTACAGAGTGTTTAGAAATGATATAGATCCTGATGATGTGTCTCCTATACATATCGGATCGTGGCAGACACATCTATATCATCTATTCTGCTAGAAGTAAGTTTATTGAAACACCGACAATTCAAGTTTTTACATCTGGTGAGAAAAATCTTCACTGTATTATGCTCATAAAAATTTTTAATCGCCTGATACCTAGATGTTGGTCAGAACAATAAAAATAAAGTTCACTACAGGTTTCATCGAAGCAGCAACGATCCATTGGGCAACTGAAATGGCTGCAAACTGCCAAATCTGTTTGAGAAAGTGTTCTTGTCGAAGTGCTGGTCAAACTGCATACAGGAAAGACTCCGCAAAGAAGTGTTCAACCCCGAGCCATTTAACAGTACGTAACGTAAATTTCGAAAATTAAATGAAAAGTATATAAATGAAACTACGTATTAGGATGAACCCATTTTGCACAGCGCTGTGTTACGAATACTTAAAGCGAAGTTGCCTACGAATATAAAAGAAATGTTAGACCTGTTCTATAGACGAACAGAAAACTCTTCATCTCCCAATTTGATTCTTTTAGCTTAACAAATGAAGTCGGATGGTGACAAAAACAACGGTGGCATGTTTCAGTCGACAACACTGCATACACAGTTTCTCAACCAATACAGATGAAATTAGCGTCATGTTCATTTTGTAATGCAGCCATTAGGGCCTTTGGTGGATAATATTCAGTATACTAGCTGAGATTTTAACAAAATGCTGTTCCAATAAAGGACGTAATAAGTACTGCCCCAGATGCTATAGTCATGAATGATGTCAATGACATAGAAACAGTAATAACAAAAGGAATTCCAACACGGGAAATCACAGCCAGTCATACATAAACAGTGCTTATCAGCAAAGAGTTCTAGTACAATATCGTGCTATAGACATGACCTGGAGAGAGTAGAATCCATTATTCAGTATTACTGGAATGACAAAAGAAACACACCTAACTAGGAATCCTTCAACAAACTAGAACCAAACACATTCTACCCCCAAATGACAGTTGTGCGTTGGATTAGCGGAGTAGAAAAGACAATTCAGAGAACCTGCTTAGGTACAGTATAATGAAGACATTAGACCTGAATAAGGTACTGACCACTACAAATGCTGTAATCAATGTAAATACACAGCTCAGGCCACTATTGACGCTATTGTGAGAAAAATTCCGACTATAGAGGTGTTGACACAGGTACTCGTATCAATGTCACCAAGTCTCTTTAATACGTTTAGTGAGGTTCCAAGCGTACCTACTTACGCATCACAAAACCGGAATATTATTGGAGCAGTCGGTATGAGGTCGCAACAGGTCAAAGTCCAGACAAAGATCGCGGTAATTATGGAAAATGGGTCCATAGTATGCCCACTCCTAGTTGTAAATGGGTTGATAGTCAAATGCACGTAATTTCTGAGAGACAAATACGCCAAAATAGGCTGCTCCTCTGGCAAGTCCTGCCTGAATATCGATGGTGAAGTTATTATTGTAGACTTGATAAAGAGGAAAGCCAAATATCGTAAATACTACAAAACGTAAGAGTCAAGTATAGTGAGACGAAAGCTACACTAAGTAATAGCTAACCTACTCAGTATAGTACTGTGCAGAATTGACGAAGATGACATAAATGACAGAGTGGCGTAGTCTTTAATTCTTAACACACAACAAGAGGCTGAAGCAAAAAGAATTGTTACTGAAATATGTACAAGTTTTAACAAGAAGCCAAGAATTGCACATACTTCTCGGTATCATACAGAAGTGCTTCCACACTAAAAAAAACTTCCAAAACTCATAAGCTATCCAGTGACACAACGTGAGGCGTTATCATAGAAATAGTGCGGTTGTTAGAATGGAAAATTATAAAACCCATAGAGTCGCCTTATTGGAAGGACGCCACTTGTTAGCCTACCTGGAGGCAACAAAATAAAGGGATCATATGCCTGTCATAACCTTAACAGATATCTACACTAATGATTGCTTCTGTTTATCTTCCACTAATGTTTGTATATACATTAGCAACCAGTCCTACACCTGTAGTTGCCTTGTCATACTAGAAGAAAATCTTGGAGCCATATTTACACACAGAAATCACGTGGTCTGTCAGCAGTACTATTTATATCCTATCATGTGTTGCATGTGGATAACTGAGCTCATTAGCACACAGGTTGAGCAGTCTTTTGTAGGAATGTTTGCGCACATCAGACAAACTGAATAGTGGACGCTACCCTCGTTGTGTCTTACAATGACTGAAAGGAATGTATAAATGTTTATAATAGCTACTAGAGACACAAAGCAAGAACACATTCTTAATCTTAGAGTGTACTTTGTGTCGCCTATAAACTGTCGCAATACAGATAACTTGTTGTAGTATTCCACAAGATCATCATTCAGAGTCACGACACAATCAAAGAATTTCAACTACCTTTGGCAGCTTAGAAGAATTATTTTAATGATATATGATTTACACTTACTATACTTTTGTCCTCCTAAAATGGAAACATTTGTCTATGAAACTAGGTCCTTAACTGTGTAGATAACGTGTTATATTTCTTTTCATAGTACTATGTATTTTGCTATAACAAGTATTTATTTGTCTGTCTTTTGTAGTATCTTTGAACTAAATGAATTGAGAGCTTGGTAGATGAGAGGAATGCCTTACTCGTCATTTGTACATATGTAATGTAGTGTGGGGTGATGAAATTTTGAATTTGTGTTAATGGCGTTCCAGTTCCTATTAATAAACGTATTGTTATATATGTATTTGGACTTTGAACTACTACATTTCAATTTGAGACTTCTCGAATAAAAAGTGCATCCTATGCACCATTCTGAGCTTTCTCTCCCTCCCTTCTGTGTTCTGTAGAATGTCACACATAAATTTGAAAGGCTATTGTACAGTTAACGCAGATTTTTTTTTTCTTTTTGGCATTTATGAGTTAGTTTTGAAACTGTAAGACACTTGTAAACAATATATCCTCCTAGCGTGTGTTGACATGGACAACCAGATCAGTAAAGAAACAAAGTAACTTTGCGCTCACTTGAATCTAGATCAGCAAGCTGCTGTTACACTAATTGTGCTATGTGGAAGATTAGAGTACTCTCTGAATTTGGTGAGGAGGTCTTATTTGCAAAATAACTATGGTAAGCTCGTAACGGGAACTCTGGTCCTAAATACCTTACAAACCCGACTGCTTCCAGCAAAACTATATTGTTGGCATGAATTACTGTGCACGCTGTCATTATTGACTTGAGTGTATCGTAAATATATAGGAAAATTTGCCCAACAGAGACACATTTCGGTGCATGTTGTGGACATGAACGTAAAAGACTGCTGTTTACCTCTTCTCCAGTTTCCAAGTGACAATTTAAATCGAAGTACAAAGGAAGCCTGCAGTGCTCTAAAGATGAAATATGAAAGGTCTATCACAGACTAGTGAGTATGATGTCCTGTTGCCTGGTGAAGAGCACTCGTTTCCAATAGTTGGTCTCGCAATGCTCCTACCATATTCTCGGTGAAGAGATGCTGCATTGCAGGATTGGGAAGCATTTGGCTCACATCGTTTGACATCCAGCAACGTGGGAAAAGGAATCTGTAATTACTGCCCCTCCTCCTTCTCGAAAGAGTTGACTTCGCCACACATACTTCTTCGTGTGGACAGATAATATAAGAACCCTAACGAAAATCTACAACAGTTACGGCAATAAATATTTCCCCCTTGACTTGCACCGACGAAATTACAACGTGCAGCAATCACATACTGTCCATCCTACCGGTTACACAATAATATCTTATTTAACGTTAAACCTCCCAAAATATCTTACGCACTACTTATGTTAAAAAACTTCCACAGTACTCCACATTCTTCCTTGTTACTTCTCGGATCCTAACCCTCTGGTATCTAGCTGTAAGCAGTTTAAGTTCCCTTTGGTTCTCATTTTCTCTACCTTTCCTTGCTTTCCCCTTATTTGCTGGCACATGCGACAGTAAATGTAGAATGCTTTGAAACGATTGTAAGAATTCGACATGAAGTATCGTCGTTCCAGCTGGAAGTTTCAGCTTCAAATCGGCTGGTAGCATCATCTAGATAACCTCTTATAATCCCTTTTTTCGTGTGATAAAGTTGATAGTTTTACCCTATGGGGTGTGTGGACACAATAGCATTATGCACTGCTGTACCCCATACTGTGGCAATTTTCGTGCACGTTTCCTACATCATCCCGACGCTTCAAGGTTCTGGTGTTGATCCTCTGTACCCATTTCCAAAATTCCATTAACGTCCTTGCAAAATTCCGAATTGGTTCTCCATTCCTCTTTAGTTTCGGTTTGACTGTGTGGAATGTCTAAGGCATCTTCATCCTTTATACTATCTCATATGAAAAAAAAAAAAAAACCAGTGCTGGTGTGTATCTTGGATTTATATCCTTCATGACGACTTATGTACATTTTAAACATCCCAGTCAGTAAGGTGGCTGTTGACACAGTAGCTCCACATCCTCTCAATAAAACGAAGAACAATCTAAGTTCTACCGCCAGCTTGCGGCTGCTCCCAATAGTATAAAGAACATGCTCAGTTCTACCATAAGCTTGCGGATGCAACAGGCTAGTCTCTAGCCTCCAGATCTGTACAAAGTGACATATTGGTCCTAACATGTCCGACAAGAATTTAATATATAAGTGTCAAGGATACCAAAATTCAAGAACCAGTTATTTATCATGGCCTGTCCGCAAGTTACCTGCTGATTCAGAATGGCAATCACTGAATTCTGTCGCTAGACATGATGAACAATAGCAATAATGCAACGGTTCCGGTTGGGGTCCATATAAAAGATCCTAAAAACTCCATTCCTATCGTTTCAGAAAGTTTTGTTGCCTCTAGTAACATTTGTAGTGATACTTGCTGATACTCATAAAATGAGCGAAGTATTGAACCAAGCAAAAATATGTACATGTGTAAATGTTTGTTCTTTCTGGCAGCTTACGGCAGTCCCTCCAAATCAGAAAATTATTTTCGAAATTTCACAAGAGGTTCTTCTTCATCGTCATAATAAAAATTATTATGTAACGTATCACGTATTATCCCACTAGCCCTTACAGGTAGAAGGTGCGTAACACATTATAACTTCCCTCAGTCATAATTTCTTTGCATTGAGTGAACAAATATTATAGATATCCCTTAACAGCAATGATTAATGTAAATTTCGAATGACGTTCATTGTTCACGAATTTCAGCTACTTGTTTCATGTACTAGATGGAGTTGTTACAAGTGCTAACCGTCAATTCAGTAGAAGAGCAGAGAGAAAAGTGGGAATCTAAAATGGCCAATGTTCTTCATATAATGTTTAGTGCCATCGAGCAGAAGCAAATTACAACAACGATACAAACTGCAAGCGCATTGCGAATCTGGAGTTTAGTGCTATGGCTAACAGATATGTATAATTACTGGAAGTAATGCAAGTTCAAAATGGTTACGTTCTGACCCATGTCTCTTTTCCGTGCACTCCAACAGGACACTCTGCCACTCTTCGATCTATCAGCCTACAATCCTCAAGTCCAGATAGCATATGATCATGTGCAGCCTTCAAAACGTCTTTCCTTAGCTTAGAATAAAGTTTCCCTAGATTAACAAGCAGTACTATGCATGGTTTCAGTCTCTTTAACCTAAGAAATCCTGTTATGCACAATGAACTGAGGCTGTTTTGCAAACAGCTTGCAGTATGTGTCAGCTGCCTGTACTCTCTGCCACTCTGCAAGGTTCTGACTCTGTACCCTTACTGCCATAACCACCATAACCTTCCTGCTGAATCCATCTGCATTCCCATGCCTTGCCTGGTTTATGGAGTACCTCAAAACCAAAGTCAGTCTAATGCCCACCTAATCAGTCTACGTGAAGGATCTTTAGATCCAAATAATCGCTTCAACGCCACATATTTGGGTATCACCTTGAATTTTTTATCATGCTAATAAGGAAAATATGTAAGCCCATACATTACACTTAACATCTACTTATCAGTTTTGGAGTAATTTCTCTTGCCTTTGTTCAGTTTCCATGGGGCATAAGCCACAGGATGTTTTTCTCTATGTATCACCTGGTTAAAATCACAACCAAATGCCTCGATGGAAGAGTCACCAGATAGTAAAAATCCTCCTCATAATCTGGGAAGATCACCACAGAATTTAGTTTTGAAGCCTCTTTCAGGTTTTTTAATGAGGTTTATCATTCCATTGTCTACTGAAACTTTATACCTATCTTTTGACAACTGTGTAAGTGGCCATGCAATGTCTGAAAACCCTTTCATGAATTTTCTATAATAACCGACCAAGCTCAAGAATAGTTGTAATTCCTCAGTTGTCGAAGAAGCTGGAAAATCCTGCAATCTCGGGTCTGATTTTATCCCTTCCTAATCTGATGTCCTAAATAGCTCACCTTCTCCATAGTTAAATGACAATTTCCCGTACTCCTCAACCTCTGTATATCTTCCATCAAAGCCCCTGGGAAAACAATTATGTCACTGGGGTACACAATACTTTTTTGAGGTTTCTGGATCCTCAATATACAGTCCAACAGCCAATGAATCGTGGCTTTCGTATTTTTCAATCTGATTGGCTTTTACCGATATCGGTTAGGATCCCAAGTGATAAAAAACGCAGGTTTCAGCTGGACTCACTAATATACCTGCTTCTTGAATCTATTGTTGAGAGGTGCTAGCAATGCTACAAACTGCAAAGAATTTCCTTAATTTTCGGTACGGGGTACACACCCGCCATTGTTTTACTATTCGCTTCCGACAGTCACAAAAAGATCTATACTACTTTGTCACACATGCGAATGTTTTTGGTATGACGACTGCTGCTGCCTAAGGGCTAGTGCTCTCCTCCGTTATGCTATTACACATCTATTGGTTGTTAAAGACATCCATAATCAGCTGTAAATACCGTGATGTACGATACAATTTGCAATGTACAGATGCTTGCTACTCATTGGAAGTCAATTTTGTGTTATATTGTTTCCATTCCCATCCTCCCTGTTCCTTTTAAATGCAGCACCTGCACAATGCAGTTATAGTGGTGGTTTACGAATTGATTGTGGTCCACATGCAAAGATCTTTGCGAGAGAATTTTACTGGTGACAGTTTCCCCAGTTGGAACGTTGTCCCCTTGAGCTCAACCCTACGTCGCTGAAGGTCATTGCGGCATGTTGTTTGAGCAGAAAGTCTACCCTCAGGACTGGACAGTAACTGTCACTTACGTGAGACACTATTTTCACGAGCTTTTTGATATTGTCCCCCCTCCCCAACCTGAAAATTGCTGAAATACGGAATTTCACAGTAGCGTTTCGTACCTCTGGCGCATTGTGTTTAACAGTTTCTTATCTATGACGTTGACGTTTGGCACTGATGCACGTGTCCCTGTATTCTACGAAAACTGATGCCTCTCACCCCTTACGACCCCTATTACGCCACGTTTCACCTTGCAATACGTCTCTGCACTACTGAAATGTAATAGAAAAGGTAGTGGTGCTGCACCACACTGAGCCGTGTACGGCTAACGTTCATAGCTTGGCATCTTGCAGTAGCGATAATGGCGTCTCATTTTCTTAGTGTGTTCACTGGTGCCACTACGTTTGCTCTCCTTGTCTGTCTGTGAGTGGCAGCAGCAGCGCTTATCGATAGCGCGTACTGTGGTACCATCTTTGGAGCGGCCTCTAGTATTTCCGGGTCGTCGTGTGTCGAGCAAGAGGAGTTGGGACGGAGCAGCAGTGAGGTCCGGACAGCCAGTACTAACCCGACCGCTGACGACACACACGCATTGTCCGACTGAAGGATGTGGTCATGTGGTCGTGAGAGCGCACGACCACGTCAAGGGCAAGATTCGGCGAGTTCTAGTTGAATGGACCGTGATATTCGAGTAGTACAACTTTCACCTGAGTGTGTGTGTGTGTGTGTGTGTGTGTGTGTGTGTGTGTGTGTGTGTGTATGTGTTCGTCCGTCGAAGTGACCTCATGGTAATAAGTTGTCAGTCGACGATTTATACTGGGATGTTTCCGGTGGGCAGACTTGAGTGGGGACGACCGTTGCTTGGTCGTTGGGTCAGTCGTCGCAGCGGAAGACGTGCATTTGGTCTTACGGCTGCTTATGGCTTCTCAGTTTCTGTGTCGACTCAAAATTCGTCCGTCTTGTTTCACAGCGACTTGTTTTAGTATTGTTGGTGGAATTGTTTTCCCGGATCCGTGAGTATGTCGTGCTTTTGAATGAGCAGTTATTTTAATGCTGTCTGCGTACTGGATTTGGAGGAGAGGTGCGAACGGACTTCAGTTCGGTTGGGGTGCAGCAGCGAGCAGGAGTGAAGTGTTTCGAGGCGGTGAAATATTGCACCCGTTTGCTGTTTGACGTTATTGTTGGCGGCCTCCAGCCCAAAATTGTGAAATTTTTCCTGTGATAAGGCCTTCAGCCGCCATACAGTCAATTTTTTTAAGAGATTGTTTTAAAATTTCAATCTCTTTAAATAAAGTTTACGTATTTGTTGTGCAACCAAGAATAACTGATTACGGCGCCGTCCACAATCTTAACCTTATCCTGCCCTACCCTGAGAAACCAGCGCTCACACACACAACTTCCAACACTGTGCCTGACGGCTGACGGCACTGGCTGCACGCTCACGCTTATAACATCTCACGTCAGCATATAGAATATCTCGCCTGCTGCGCACCACCGTGACTATGACTGTCTCCCCCTGCTTCCCAGCCAAACTGATGGTAGCGGCCAAATCTTTTGGGACATCTGCCCAAACTCTCCTAGACATATTGGGTTCTGGCTCCTCGGCAAAGCGTCTAGAGCCCTGTGGTCCTCTTCCTGGACGGTAATATATTTGCTTTATTACGTCTTGTTAGCTCATAAATATGCTAGTCAACTTTTCTTAATGTCGCTCAAACTTCTTAATGACCCATTGTGCTTCTGTGACATTCAACACAAGGGCTCCAGAAAATAACCGACTATGTTTCCTCTAGCACGTTTCTAAACTGCTCAAACTTCAGCGAATTCTTAAAATTCTCGTTCTACTTCTCAAACGCTTTTGCTTTGACCGTCAATCTCAACTTGTAACAGATGACACTCTGTCCAAAATCATTCTTCGCAGCTGCCTCCAGATAACCCAGGAAGGACAATAAATCCTCATTGGCTAGCTAAAAGAGGGAGAAATCAAATTAGTGGCGGCTGACTGCAGCGATGGAGTAGATAAACTGGACGATACCAAACCTGCTCTCCAAGAAAACATTTGCTTATGCATTTCGGCCTTCACCTGACTTATTACTGAGTGAATCGCCTCCTGATTCTGTCATTGTTGCACCTTTGTTCCTAAAAGACAAAGAAGTACAATAAACCAACAACTTGAGAATAATACCAACTGACACTCACTAATCTTGACCCATTTTGACTCAGCACATCGAATAGTAGTGTGGCCGTAACAAATTGGTTCAAATGGCTCTGAGCACTATGGGACTTAACATCTGAGGTCATCAGTCCCCTGTAACTTGGAACTACTTAAACCTAACTAACCTAAGGACATCACACACATCCATGCCCGAGGCAGGATTCGGAGCTGTGACCGTAGCGGTCGCGCGGTTCCAGGCTGTAGCGCCTAGAACCGCTCGGCCACTCCAAGTGTGGCCGCAACAGTTGCACATCAGACATTCCACTGAAACCAGATCACTACATGGTGCACTGTGCCCTAGTAATTCGCACTACAAGTGCCTTACAGCTTGTAAATAGAGCTTGCGAGTGTTTCCCAGGAATTGTGACAAATCATCCAGTTTCTCTGCCGACATAAATAATGCTTTCAAACTCCCAGGTTATGATGACATTATTGAATGATATCGGTTAACAGAACCAATTCTCTGCACATAAAAGTAGGAGACGAAAACAAAAAAAATCTATCCGCAGTACTCACCCCTCACTAACCGCTGCAGCCGCCGTTGTGCTGGGACCAGCTGCTAATGTCAATCTGGAAGAAGCTTCTGACATTTAAATGCAGAGGTCTATCGTTTCCACTTCAAGAATCACGACATGCTTAAGTGTCTACAGGCATTCCCTTCCTTGAATGGCGACCAATGCCAATCTGGTGCATGTGCTGCTACAGGCATCCCACATTAGAAGTCCTGTTACGCTGCTGACTTCAAGATGGACACTGGCCACGTGCTGTCTCAGAGACAGATGGCGTCGCTGCCATTGGCGCACGCTCTGTGGAGCGTTGCTACTGCACACCAATGCTATGAGTGTTCTAACTTTTCTGCTGATGAAATGGGCGATTGTCAATGCAATTTTCTTGAGCCAAGCTCGATCCACATTTTGACGTGAACCTATCGCCTCAAATTTCTTGAAGTGGAAGACATCTCTCAACAGTGGCGGCTGCCCCTGTGAGCAGAGGGTCGCAGAGGCAGTTCGTTAGCACAAGAGCAAGCGGTAGAGTGGCTGCACCGCCTTGAACACAAATGCGGCCCTAAAATGCACAATGCAGAAGCCCAGCTGTGGCTGAGGTGAGCCTGAGATGGCTCACAATATGTGAAGTGTCAAGTCGATGGGAGAGCTTGAAGTACAGGAAGCCAAAGGAAAGTTTGGAGTAGGAATTAAAGTTCAGGGAGAGAAAATGAACAGTTAGAGCTTTGCCAGTGACATTGTAATTCCGTTAGAGATACCAAAGGTTTGGAAATGTAGTTGAACGGGATTAACAGATTCTCGGAAGGAGCCTATAAGCTGAAAAAAGAAGGAAACAGTCTTAGTCGAATGTAGTCGGATTAAGTCAGGCGACGTTGGGAGAATTAGAGTACACGATGAGACGCTAAAATTAGTAGATGAACTTTACTGTTTGATGATGTTTGGTTTGTGGGGCGCTCAGCTGCGTGGTTATCAGCATCATTACAAGTTCCCGACCTTTGCACAGTCCAAACTCGCCACTTTCATGAATAATGAGGACAACACAAACACCCAGTCATCTCGAGACAGGGGAAAATTCCTGACCCCGCCAGGAATCGAAACGGGGACCCCGTGCTCGGGAAGCGAGAACGCGACCGCGGGGCCACGATGAAGAGGGTATGAAGTGTAGACTGTAAATGGTAGAAAATGTTTCTGAAGAAGAGAAATTTCTTAACATTGTATGTAAACATAAGAGATGGTAAGTATGATCTGAAACAACGTGTCTGATGTGTAACTTTATGCAGAAGCGAAACGTGACGATAAACAGCTGACAGAAGAAGAGAACTCGACCTTTTAAAATGTGGTGCTGCAGAAGATAAGATGCGTAGATCACGTAAATAATGAGAAGTTACAAAACAGAACAGGGGAGAAAAAGAATTTATGGCATAACTTGTTGAAAGAAGTGACAGAAAGAATTGGTTGATAGAACACGTTCTGCGACATAAGGGAATCATCAGTTTAGTATCGGAGGTAAATGTGAAAGTTGCGAAGAGAGAACAGGAGACAAGTATAGTACGCAGTTTCGAGTGAATGTTGACTGCGGTATGAAGAGGCTTGGGCAGGATAGAGTAGCGTGGAGAACTGCATCACGAAGAACCGTTCAATCAGTTCTGAGCATCCCACGCGGTACGCAGATTAGAAGTAACACTACGTGAAAATGTTTAGCATCCCGGATACAAGCGAAGTTTACAAGTTTTCTACAAAAAATATTGGATTTAGGAAATATATTCAAATTGAAATATTGCTTCCACTTCATATATACACTTTAAATCACATGCATATTCCATTATAGTGCCAAAATTCGGATTTAGAGACATTAACAAGCTATCGATACGTACACTACTGGCCATTAAAACTGCTACACCAAGAAGAAATGCAGATGGTAAACGGGTATTCATTGGACAAATATATTATACTAGAACTGACATGTGATTCCATTTTCACGCAATTTGGGTGCATAGATCCTGAGAAATCAGTACCCAGAACAACCACCTCTGGCTGTAATAATGGCCTTGATACGCCTGGGCATTGAGACAAACAGAGCTTGGATGGCGCGTACAGGTACAGCCGCCCATACAGCTTCAACACGATACCACAGTTCATTAAAAGTAGTGACTGGCGTATTGTGGCGAACCAGTTGCTCGGACACCATTGGCCAGACATATTCAATTGGTGAGAGATCTGGAGAATGTGCTGGCCAGGGCAGCAGTCGAACATTTTCTGTATCCAGAAAGGCCCGTACAGGATCCGAAACATGCGGTCGTGCATTATCCTGCTGAAATGTAGGGTTTCGCAGGGATCGAATGAAGGGTAGAGCCACGGGTCCTAACACATATGAAATGTAACGTCCAGTGTTCAAAGTACCATCACGCCGGGTGATACGCCAGTATGGTGATGACGAATACACGCTTCCAATGTGCGTTCACCGCGATGTCGTCAAACACGGATGCGACCATCATGATGCTGTAAACAGAACCTGGATTCATCCGAAGAAATGACGTTTTACCATTCGTGCACACAGGTTCATCGTTGAGTACAGCATCGCAGGCGCTCCTGTCAGCTCCTGTCTGTGATGCAGCGTCAAGAGTACCCGCAGCCACGGTCTCCGAGCTGATAGTCCATGCTGCTGCAGACGTCGTCGAACGGTTCGTGCAAATGGTTCTTGTCTTGCAAACTTCCCCATCTGCTGACTCAGAGAGCGAGACGTGGCTGCATGATCCGTTACAGCCATGCGGATAAGATGCCTGTCATTCGACTGCAAGTGATACGAGGCCGTTGGGATCCAGCACGGCGTTCCGTATTACCCTCCTGAACCCACCGATTCCATATTCTGCTAACAGTCATTGGCTCTCGACCAACGCGAACAGCAATGTCGCGATACGATAAACCGCAATCGCGATAGGCTACAATTCGACCTTTATCAAAGTCGGGAACGTGATGGTACGCATTTCTCCTCCTTACACGAGGCATCACAACAACGTTTCACCAGGCAACGTTCGTCAACTGCTGTTTGTGTATGAGAAATCGGTTGGAAAATTTCCTGATGTCAGCACGTTTTAGGTGTCGCCACCGGCACCAACCTTGTGTGAATGCTCCGAAAAGCTAATCATTTGCATATCACAGCATCTTCTTCCTGTCGGTTAAATTTGGCGTCTGTAGCACGTCTTCTTCATGGTGTAGCAATTTTAATGGCCAGTATTGTAAAGACAAAGACGAATGTTGTGGGCTCTCATGAGACACGTTGTTACTTATAGTAAATGCTCTGTGACAGTGTGAGAAAGACTTGTGAAAAAGAAACTGTTTTAAAATCGTTACTGACACAGCTATTTGATTCCTTTACTCGTTTGTATGATATAGTACACATTCAAGGAAATCTGAGCTATACTCTGTATTGCAGAGTACTGGCGAACGCTACTTAAGCTTCTAACGTAATTCAGTTTGCGATCGGATAAACGACACGAACAATTATAGGTCACACGATGGCTCTGGTTTGTGTAACATATATGGAACAAGTAACTCCGTAGTTGGAAGCCTACCCCTGGGAAAGGGTGAAACACTAGTGCTTGTAAAAATTACATCTTGAAAGAATCGACCCTTAGAAGACAAATTCATCTGACAGGTATGACAGCTTAACAGCAATAACGTTAACACCAATAATAGTGTGCACTCACATAGATCCAGCAACGCTCTATCTTCTGTGATCGGAAAGATCAAAGTGATGCAAAGCTCTTGCAATGAAAAGCGGCCAGAGGAAGTGGGAATGTGAAAGCAAGAGCCAGTACGTGCAGGTGACATCAAACTACCAATAGGTGACTGCACTCGAATGAGCTGGAATTATCTGTCTTTCCATTACGAACGTAATGATCGGAGTCCTCTACATTTTATTTTTTATTTTAATTTTTTTAGGAAACACTGAGAAAATCATTACTTACAATGCTTGCTGTGAGGAGTGATGAGCCGTCGACGGCTCAGAGAATTACACATGGTTCACAATGAAAACGAAATTTAGTGGTGAAAAAGTACCACATCTCTTCCGTGTTACTGCGTCCTGACCTTTATCCCCTCGCCTCCACTATCGGGCTCTGTTCCTCACAATGTAAATAAACAAATCATTCAGTTAATTTATTTGTCTGTAGCAGTATTAATCTATGATGTGTGGTACTAATCTGTGATCTATTGCCTGATGGAAGTGGGTTGACTCATCATGCACACAAATAATCAGGGAGCGTATTACAAGCTGTGACCTCACAACGGGAGTTGCCATCTCAGGTGATAATGACATCAGAAATCAAGCAGCACACATTCCAGATGATATCCACAAGTTAACTTTAACGGGGTTTGCATCATCTTTTCTCTCACTGTTGAAGAGCTATGAATGACAGACTCGACGCAGAGGTCATCATTATTATACGATCGACCACCATACAGTCACACCTTAAGAACCAGATCGTCTGGATGAATGGTGGACTGTTATCCGCTGCACCCTACGACAAAGCTTCTGGATACAGAACGTTTTCACAGAGTAAAGCATGTGGTTTTCTTGTGGAGTGTTAGTACTGTTTGGGGTAGATGGGGACATACGGCTGCCTTAGAAATGCAATCAAGGTCAGTCTGCTCGAGGGTTGGTTGCATCAGTATCGCTGATTTTCTGAACTCGTCTCAGAGACCGAGACACGATGCTTGATGGATTATACAGCTGAACTACACAGCAAGTTCTGCGCCAAACTCGTTAAAATTTACATTGATACCCGTCTCTGCTCTACTGTCATCGCAGGTTTCAGTGTAATAGATGTTATAGGAGAGCTGGGAAGAGATGGCCGATACTTCCTCGTCAACGAGCCACAACGAAGAAAAGCTGGCTTCTGTGCGTGATACGTTGAACTTCGCCTCTTTATCGAATTACGTCAGGACGACACGGGAAACATACGGTCTCATATAACTTATACTGAGCACAGACATTTTTGAAGGAATAATTCGATGTTAAAAGCCGAAAATTTATACCAGACTGGCACTCAAAGCCGAATCTTCCGCTTAACGCGAGCGGTTGCTTCAACCACTTCGGCTATTCGGACACGTTCCGCGTTCGACCGAAATTTCCACCTTCTCAGACACTAATGGCATCAACTGTCGACTCACTTACTTGCTCGCAGCGAGTCCCGTTCTTCCGTCAATAACCTTGGGTTCGCTGTGGGGCGGCGGTGGGGTGGGTGGAGTGCTGTGGCCTGTTGTGAACCTTTGACGGTTATGGTGGGACGAAGCCTCTCCGTCGTTTCTAGATCCCCGGTTTAATACACAATACACACCTGTTTTCCCGCAAGGGTATCGGACACAGTTGCACATCAGCACTGAAGACAAGACAGTCACGTTGACAGAACATACACCACACACACATACATATACGAGGTCTAGCCAATAAGAAACAGAATTTTTGGCCTATGACGGTGCGGGGCTGCAGCCACCATTTTGTTGTTATAACTCCTCAGCCATCGGTGGTAGCGTGTGGTCTGTGTGTCTGCTACTTTGGTTTCTGTGACGAGTTAAAATGTGCGCTGCAATAGAAAATCCGGCCACTTGTGACGTGCGTTCTGTGACTAGAATTTTATTAGCAAAAAACTTCAAACTAATTGAAATTTCTCAATCACCGAAAAAGGCAAGGAGCGATACAAAAGAAACGTCGGGGAAAACGTAACAGCCGTCCGGAGTGGCCGAGCGGTTCTAGGCGATACAGTCTGGAGCCGAGCGATCGCTACGGTCGCGGTTCGAATCCTGCCTCGGGCATGGATGTGTGTGATGTCCTTAGGTTAGCTAGGTTTAATTAGTTTTAAGTTCTAGGCTACTGATGACCTCTGAAGTTAAGTCGCATAGTGCTCAGAGCCATTTGAACCATTATTGAAAAAGTAATACCAAAGTTTTGTTTTTTCATGACAACGCACGTCCTTATATGGCCAATCGTACCCAAGAGCTCCTACGTGGTTTCGGATGGGATGTGTTGGATCATCCACCTCAAAACCTGGATTTGGTGCCGAGCGACTACCAGCTCTTTCCAGCAAAGAAGACATGGCTTGCTACACAACGTTTTCATACTGAGACCGTACTGCAGGCCGGCATAAACCAGCAATAGCAGGAGGTAGATTTCTACAGAGACGGTACTGAAAAACTTGTGCCTCAGTACTGTAAGTGCTTTTATTTGAATGGCAATTATGTAGAAGAATAGCTTGTGAGTGTGCCTCTAAAATCCATATTGTCAGAATTTATTTTAAAAAGTCAGTTACTTTCTGGGCAGTACTCATATAATTTTATCAGCTGTTGTGAAACTAATCGCTTTGTGAAGCACAAGTTCTCGGTTTATGTATCCAGTGGCACGCCACACAGTGCGGCAAGATTGTGGCTTGTTTGACGATCGTATACGCTACCCGGCAGTCTACGCTCTCCTCGCAGCCTCCACAAACTCATACCTCCGTCTTGTTGCTGCACGCGGAACCGAGACTCCCATAAATGACGGCCTTTGATCCATGTTGCCAGTGCTGTCCCTGAGCGCACCACTGCTGGTGCGCCAAGAGAAGCCACAACAAATGGTCACTCTCCTGACAGTTCACGGTGCTTCAGACGCCTCGCTGCTCGTGTAAATACTTGTCTTGCTACAAACAAACCCGTTTCCTAGCTGTTGTAGGTGATGTGGCTGTGCGAGACAGCTCGTTGGAGTACACAACTCCTCTTGGGCGCTATTCGTTTGGGAACCATTGAGGTCCTGCACGGCTCTTCTGAACTCGCCCTTTCCATAGTCACGTAACAGCAGTGTGATATCGACCAGTGCTAGAAGAAACAGTAGAACAATAAATCACAGTGTTGAAAGGGCACTGTTCACCTAGCAGATATTTCTGCTCCTTGCATGAGACAAAACAAAATGTTGTCAAAACAGGGAACAGTCTAAAACGATTTGTGAGCAAGAAACTGTTGTGGTTGGCAGGAGAGCCAACACCGTGTTACTAGAGGAGGCCGAAAGGCACGCGTTTTAGCTCACGCAGTCTGGCGTGAGGTCTGGAACAGGACAAGGAAATTAGAATTTAGAAAAAACGGACGTAGCTGGTGAAATACTTAACTTTAATCCATTAATGATGAACGTCGCTCTTGACGGTACATGATTCACAATATCAATAGTAACTTAATATGGCGCCTTGCTAGGTCGTAGCAATTGACGTAGCTGAAGGCTATGCTAAACTATCGTCTCGGCAAATGAGAGCGTATTTTGTCAGTGAACCATCGCTAGCAAAGTCGGTTGTACAACTGGACGAGTGCTAGGAAGTCTCTCTAGACCTGCCGTGTGGCGGCGCTCGGTCTGCAATCACTGATAGTGGCTACACGCGGGTCCGACGTATACTACCGGACCTGCCGGCCGCGGTGGCCGTGCGGTTCTAGGCGCTGCAAAAAAATGGCCCTGAGCACTATGGGACTTAACTGCTGTGGTCATCAGTCCCCTAGAACTTAGAACTACTTAAACCTAACTAACCTAAGGACATCACACACATCCATGCCCGAGGCGGAATTCGAACCTGCGACCGTAGCGGTCACGCGGTTCCAGACTGAAGTGCCTTTAACCGCACGGCCACACCGGCCGGTCCTAGGCGCTGCAGTCCGGAACCGCGGGACTGCTACGGTCGCAGGTTCGAATCCTAACTCGGGCATGGATGTGTGTGATGTCCTTAGGTTAGTTAGGTTTAAATAGTTCTAAGTTCTAGGAAACTGATGACCTAAGATGTTAAGTCCCTTAGTGCTCAGAACCATTTGAACCTACCGGACCGCGGCCGATTTAAAGGCTACCACCTAGCAAGTGTGGTGTCTGGCGGTGACACCACAGAAACCCACTGTGTGATCTTTCTCAGACGGAAGAATGTAGATGGCATTATTCTTACCCGATACGTGCACTTGTGCTGAAATGGTAATGCTTTGCATTCCTAAGAATGCAGTATCCTTGTTATGAGTTTAAAGTACGCCACGTACTGCCTTCATGGTGCTGGAGTTTAAATGGTCACTCACGTATCAACAGTTTTATTACATGGAGGAGACAAAAGTCATGAGATAGCGATACACACATAAACAGATTGCGGTAGTGTCGCGTACACAAGATTAAAAGGGCAAGGCAGTGGCAGAGCCTTCTTTTGTATTCAGGTGATCCAGGTGAAAAGGTGTCCGACGCGATTATGATCTCACGACAGGAATTAACATTCTTTGAATGCGGAATGGTAGTTGGAGCGAGATGCGTGGGACATTCCACCTCGGAAATCGTGTGGGATTCAGTATTCCTAGATCCACAGTGTCACGAGTGAGCGGAGGATACCAAATTTCAGGCATTACCTTTCACCATGGATGGCCGGTGGCCTCCACTTAACAACCGACAGCAATGGCGTTTGTGTTGAGTTGTCAGTGCTCAGTGCTAACAGAGAAGGAACACGGTGTGAAATTACCGCAGAAATCAATTTGGGATGTACAACGAACGCATTAGTTAGGACAGTGCGGAGAAATTTGACGTTAATGGGCTATGGCGGCAGACGACTGATGTGAATGCCTTTGCTAACATCACTACATCGCTTGTAGTGCCTCCCCTGAACTCGTGACCATATTGGTTGGATCGTAGACGTCTGGAAAGCCGTGGGCTGGTCAGATTACCCCCAACTGCAGTTGGTAGGAACTGGTGGTAGGATTCGAGGGTGGCGCAGATCACACTAAGCCAAGGAACCAAGTTGTCAGCAAGGCATTGTGCAAGCTGGTGATGGCTCCAAAATGGCGTGAGCTGTGTTCATATGAAATTTACTGGGTTCTCTGGCTCAACTGAACCGAACATTGATTGGAGGGTTATGTTCGGCTACTTGGCAGCCATTCATGGACTTCATATTCCCAAACAATGATGGAATTTTAATGCATGACAATGTTCTATGCCACTGGATCACAGTTGTTTGCGATTTGTTTGAAGTATATTCTGAACAGTTGGAGTGAACGATTTGGTCAACCAGGTCGCCCGAGATAAAATCCATCAAATATTTGAAATTGCACAAAATCCTACACCTGCAACACTTTCGCAGCTGTGGACGGATGTAGAGATAGTATGGCTCAGTATTTCTGCTTTTTGAGTCCACGCTACGTCGAGCACCTGCACTGCTCCTGGATAAAGGAGATCCAACCCTGTATCAGGAGGTACCCAATGCCAGAATGCTTAGGTTTAGCGTGAGACTGAACAAAATGTCAGATTCACAGACTGCAACACCTCTCGTTGCTGAAATAAAGTAAATCACATGCACTTACACAACGATATAATCGTGATCAACAGATTCTACACGTTTTTGTGAACAGATTTCACCACCACTGACAACTCAAACATTCACGTGTACAGAATAGCCAGTGGCCGCACTGAGAACGACGGGGACAAGAGTCCCTGGCTGCTATATTTGATCTAATACTCATGACTCGTTGAGCATCTGGTTTCATTTGTCCGCGACGTATACCACTCAACTCACCTAAAATACTCATCAAAGAAAGATTCAGTAACAACAGCCTGTTTAATATAACCACTTGTATATTTGCAAATCTTGTCATTGTCGTTAGAAGAGTTCCAAAAGTATTTAAGCCGAAAAACGTTCGTAATATGTTATTTATCTAATATCTGCACCTAATATGACACTATATGGTGGGCACTTGTGAAGAGCTGAAACTTCACAAATTTTCTGGGCTATGTTCTTATTGACCCTAGGTGGCCCGCCAGCGACCCGTCAATTGAAGCTAATAACTGAAGTATTTTTATGTCCTTCCTGATGTTGTGAATTACATCGGAAACCAGTGAAACTACTGTTGTGAGTGATTGCAGCTAAATTGTTATGTACCTGATCATTTTCATTTCGGAGTATAGTGGTACAAGAATAATCATAAAATTTGGTGATGCGCACTCAGAGATCATCTGTATTATACCAGAGACAGTTGCAATCATAAAATACAACCCTGGTCTTTGAATAGTTGCTGTGTCTGCATCAGTTGTAAGTATCATCAGGCAAAATAGTTTACACGGAACGTGAAGTATTCTGCTGGCCAAAAGAAGCTACACAGACAGTTCTGTTGCAGTGGTGCCGAAACAGTTTCCTGGCGACATCTGAAAGGAAATAATAATTACAATGAGAAGAATGTCTTCATATTCACTTGTTACTTCTGTATTTCGTATAGTACAGACGTCGTATAGTACAGACTTCTTTGTGCTTTTAGGCGCCTGGTAATTAGCCTACCTACAGTCGTACATTAGGAAAAATAGTTCCAAAACAGTACATAGTTTACTGCATAGCTCACTGCAGAATATGAACTGAATAAAATTATCAAATTATACTTGGCATGAATTTGACTATTACGTGACCCCTGATGGTTAAGTCTGAAGTCGAATTGTTTCTTAATCAAGTACATTTTTCTTATCAAATAAATAACTGTGCTTAATTTGCTGACAACCAGAAACAAAGACTGAAACATTTACTGTAACAATTTTTAATTAAAGTTTATTGCCGGTCTACTTGATAGTCTGTCAACAAGACAGCTAAATTGTACTAAATTTATAACGTGGACTTCACTCCCTGCTGACCCATGGGACTGTATGCTGCACAGAAAAATATGTCCAACACGTCATCACACTATTGCGATCTAGATTCGTGAAGGCCCTCACCATAATCCTAGAATGAGGCCTACTTCCAACTACCAGTATTTATCTTAACCTATAATGTCTCAACACAGTCGTTCCTCAGTGGCTTGAAGTTCGATTGCTGCCCTCTCAGTCGCTAATGTCGTCAGTAACACCACTTGTTTCATATAAAGCGTTCTGACTGTCTTCTGGAAACTTGCCAGCCTAACCTCTACTCAGTTTTCAGACACTGAGTTTAATTCTCCATTCACTCCGACATCTATTGTCATCCTGTGACGTCTTTACTCTCCATTCTGTGCCAGATGATCTTTCTTGTACTCTGAAGCTTGAAACATTGGTCATCCGAGTCATCCGACTGTGTATCCCTCATCTGACATTAGCTTCCAAACGTAACATTGACCATCGCCTCTGTGGACAATAGATGCCACAAGTGTTTTGGGAGCCTCTGAGTGTGTGCACCTAGTGAGGACTATGGCACAACATTGAGTGGTGGGTAGCAAATGTATTTGGAGAGCACTTAGGTAAGTAATGTGGGTACAACACAAGATCCTGCAAGATATTGTGCTAAACAATGAGTGAAGAGAAGTAAAAGTTATTTTGTTTGTATCGTGTGTTATCTGGTGCTGCATAATTGTGAACAACATTCGGTTGTACAGATCGAAAGCATTTTAGTGATCGAATTGAGAAACATCAGGAAATTCGACTACATTTAGAAAATGTTTGTAAATACAGAGTGTTTGGTACCATTAACATTCGGCGTATAAAATGTCAATTCAGAAACATAATGAATTACTTACGAAGAACAGAGAAATATCGAACAGAGTATTAGAGTACTTCACTTTTTGTGGAACTCATAATTTTGCACTAAGTCCTCCGAGTGAAAGAGTGGAGTCAGATAAAAGCGACAATTTCTTAGATTTCTTATCTGTTCTAGGAAATCTTCACAATGTGTCAGAGGACCATTTAAACAGCTCTGCTACTTTAATGTGTAAATATACGTTATACAATATGCAGAAGAAACTTTTAGACTGGATGTCTCAAGTAAACATTGAATAAATGAGTAAAAACATTACTGCTTCCATTTTTGTTTCCATGCAGGTAGATTAAACTACAGAAAACACATGCAAAAATTCCTTTGACGTTATACTGCGGTAGTTTAGTGGGAAGGAGCCTATTGAAAGATTTGTTTCCTTTGACGTGAATGACAAAAATGAAGATTATGTGATAAGCAATTCCGTTATAAAATTTACTGACTTTTCAACTGGTACCCACCAGCGATTGTGAGCGTCATCCTCCACTGTTCCGTTCGTTTCCAATCGAATCGGTCCTCTTTCTGTAGATGTGTTGGTTATTTGTGACAGATTAGACAAATGTAAATGCTTTTCTGCTCTGTCATTTTCTATTACATTTTGGAACCTAGCAT
Source organism: Schistocerca americana (assembly GCF_021461395.2). Lineage (NCBI taxonomy): Eukaryota > Metazoa > Arthropoda > Insecta > Orthoptera > Acrididae > Schistocerca > Schistocerca americana. The sequence continues at coordinate 131,456,221 of NC_060122.1, read as the reverse complement.
GGGGACATTTGCCTTTCAATTCCTCATTTTGCTAAAATAAAGTGAGGTTTAGCTGCAACCGCTAACCGCTAGTTCCTTTAGTAACCTCAGATGGGTTTCCTTGTGAAAACCACAGATAATTCCATCAATTCCACAAGCCGTCGAGCTGCAACTTAACCGGAAATCCATTTTCTTCGTTCTTATATTAAAGTGCATGCAGTTTTCTGTAAAATATTGATTCTATATTCTCAATTTTCAACAGGAAATCGAGTACTTCGGTGTTGAATGAATGTCGTGTGACTAGGGCCTCCCGTCGGGTAGACCGTCGCCGGGTGCAAGTCTTTCGATTGGCGCCACTCCGGCGACTTGCGCGTCGATGGGGATGAATTGATGATGATTAGGACAACACAACACCCAGTCCCCGAGCGGAGAAAATCTCGGACCTAGCCGGGAATCGAACTCAGGCCCTTAGGATTGAAATCTGTCGCTCTAACCACTCAGCTACCGGGGGCGGACACTTCGGTATTGTACAAACGTTAAACGTTATATACTACTGTTCGGACAGCAAGTGTGAATTGAAGTTAGCTTTAGAGACAGTCTATAGTCACTCGGGTAACAATCACCCCACCACATAACAACCTGAATAGGAATACCTCTGAGGTACCCGCCGTTGCCTTGCAGTCAGGCCTTTCAAAGCATATAAGGCTCCAGTAAGCTCTTCTCCTGAACCTCTCCTGTCACTCTACCAATTTTTCCTGTGAGCTTATCATGGTTGCAGGATACAAAGTGCAGAATTCACACTCAGCCCAAGTTTTACGTGTTGTACGTGTAATGAAAGCAGTTACTGTCGTCAAAAGAGTCCTAAACGGGAGTCTGTTTCTAAAAACTCTTTGTAGCAACAGAAGAGGCTGAATTCAGCAGGTAACGTAAATGAAAATCAAGCATCCGATGAAGAAGGTCAACATGTCTTTCCGGAACTGAGCAAAACTGTGACTTACTCCACGACATAGATTTTCGACTGCTGGCAAGAAAAGCAGTGAGAACTTATAGAAGGCGGACGTATCAAGGGGTTATGTCTGAAGGCGGCATTACCGTGACAGGACAATCGTCTAAAAGATCACTCAAAAACCTGGCACTACCACAGTTTGGGTAATACAGTCGCCAATGACCGGATGACACGGAATTTCAGTCTGCTACTGGACCAACCACACGGAGTCGTGCCTTTACATACTGCTTAAATTTCCCGCAGCCAGGTACCCAAGAAAATAAACCTTCGAGCAAGCATCAAACCATCTACATTCTGAGCAAGGCAGGCAGTATACACAAACAAGAAGAACGTGAAAGTCATACTGTGACTACAGACCAGCTGAAGGAGAAGCAACCCTGGATGCAAGCACGTGAAATAACGGATGACGAGCAAGAACAGGATGTGAATGTGATCCTCCCGTCTTCTTGATCTGTAGAATGAGGAGGCATCAGCACATGTAATCGTGCAATCCATTGTATACGTCGCCACAAAAAAGAAGGAAGAAAATATTCAAAACCAAAAATAAAGAGTCACGAAACCGAATATGCGAGGGACACAAAAACGGAGTGGTCTGAGGACACAAAAATAATCACATAGAATGGGAAGGAACTGTAATGTCACGGTCATGCAAAGATCCTGTTCCAGACATTGAATGAAACACTTGATTGTGGAAATACAACAAGGCAAAAAAAGACGATATGTTGGAATAAATTGTATGCTATGAGCAAGTATTCAGTGGGAGTAACGTAATATGAGTGTCTGTATTCAGTGTTCCGCTACTTCCGATACCATGTATTACGTTGCCTTTGTTTTCGATTTATAAATTGTAATTATATTTTATTTATGTCATTTAGGAGAAATATGTGTAACTTTTTCAGATTAACTTATATTTTGCTCTCGACGGGGCTTAGCCTTACTTATTCACTGCGGTATATTATGTCAAGTTTTGAAAGATAAAAAAATGCTCTTTCACTTTCATGCTTTCTTTTCAATACAACAAAAAAGGTGAAAGTAAAAAATGTATAAAAGTTAACAACATGTTTATTCGGGTACTTGAGTCACTTGTGATTTAAACATAGCTGCACTAAAGCAATTCTTGAACGCGTCTCAAGAAGACTTTATCCTGTTACCAGAAGTGACAGGAACGAACTTACATGTAACGTTTCGCGGAAATGCATTCAACAACGGTACAGAGAGTCGAAGTTATAGGCACCAGTGCCTGTCACTAGGGCACAACTTGGACGTTAAACGTGACGTTTTACGCTGACGGTTCGCAGTCGGAACGTCTCGCTATGTTATTTGTTGTTCAGCGATCGCGAGTGATTGCCGCGACCGCCAGTGGAGAAAATGGACCTATCTGTTTGGGACAAAGGCCTTGGCTGCTTTCTCCGACGCAACCCCTCCAGCTTCGTGAGTGTATGTGTGATGACTGTAAATGTCTTGTTCACAACGGCGTACAATGGACTCGCATTCGGGAGGACGACGGTTCAATCCCGCGTCCGCCCATCCTGATTTAGGTTTTTCGTGATTTCCCTAAATCGCTCCAGGCAAATGCCGGGATGATTCCTTTGCAAGAGCACGGCCGACTTCCTTCCCCGTCCTTCCCTAATCCGATGAGACCAAGGACCGCGCTGTTTGGTCTCTTCCCCCAAACAACCTCAACCCACAACGGCGTGGATAGGCTAAAGAGTGAATTAAATTAGCCCTTCCATTGACAGCCTGCAACCTAGACTAACGTCTGGTTAACGCCGTAGGTTGTGACATTCCTCCATTACAACTTGATCAGGACCGGTACTTTGGGCCTGATCTTAGGAAGAGTGGAACAACTGGGTAATAATATGTTTATTGTAAAAATAACTCTCAGAGAAACATATGCAAAGTGGACAAGCATAGACACAGAACGTTAACTCCTATTCATTAAACTAAATTTGAGATTGAGAAACCCTCCTTGACGTGACTCGAAATAGGGTCCCCGGTATACGATGAAATCACTAAGTTGTTGATACTGACAAACATCGAAATTCTGGAAGCCTTCACCCTGACTGGCACTAACAGTAAAGGGCTCTGCGATCAGAGAAGTGAAAGACACTTACTGTTAAGGATTCCCGTTGTAGAGCCGTGGTACATATATCACCGAATTCAGTGCTGTGAAGAGCAATTCTGGATCCGTGGTCTCCACACCGCTGCCGGCTGTTGTACAGATGAAGCGCGTTGCGTAGCTGGAAATTCGGACTTCACAGAGGACATGAACAGCGACCGCAGACCCCTACGATCGAAGCTACATCTGTACAACGCCGGACACGAATCAAAGACTCCTACCGGCTCATAAGCCAGGAACAGATTTGACTAAAGTGAGCGGTCGTAAAGAACCACTTCGTAATGTCTCAATTTCTACAAAGAATCACAGGTTCGTATCTTTGTTCACAGAGAGAGGAATGATGCCGTTCCTAGTGAAGAAATCAAAACTTTCGAATATCAATCTGAGACTGTTCAATATTTCAACACGCTATCCAGTGAAATGTGTGCAGCTGCCACCAGCCAGAGAGTCCCCGTAACCGCTATCTAGCCAAGCAGTGCCCTACCGGCAACCTCCAGAGAGCATCCTCGCCGTGAACAGCCCAGGTTACAGCCACGTCGCCTCGGTAGCGGAAAATCTCCTTGCAGCCAATCACAGCCACTGTAACAAACGAAATAACTGCCAATCAAACGAAATAACTGCCAATTTACGAGCCATAAAACTGTCAGCCAACCGCCTTCAGATCGTCATCAGTTAGGTAGAAACCAATGGAAAAAATTATGACCCTCCTTCTCTAAATCCTCGCACAAACGAAAAAATGGCTGACATCGAAATAAGTGTGCAAGGAATAGAGAAGCAACAGAGAAAAGTCCACTGCACCTGACGGGATACCAATTCGATTCTACACAGATCACGCGAAAGAACTTGCCCCCCTTCTAACAGCCGTGTACCGCAAGTTTCTAGAGGAACGGAAGGTTCCGAATGGCTCTGAGCACTAAGAGACTTAACATCTGAGGTCATCAGTCCCCTAGAACTTAGAAATACTTAAACCTAACTAACCTAAGGACATTACACACATCCATGCCCTAGGCAGGATTCGAACCTGCGACCGTAGCAGGCGCGTGGTTCCAGACTGAAGCGCCTAGGAACGCTCGGCCACTCCGGCGACGGAAGGCTCCAAATGATTGGAAAAGAGCACAGGTAGTTCCGGTTTTCAAGAAGGGTCGTCGAGCAGATGCGCAAAACTATAGGCCTATATCTCTGACATCGATCTGTTGACTCTTAGAACATTTATTTAATTATTTACTTTTTGCTCATATATCATGTCATTTCTGGAAACCCAGAATCTACTCTGTAGAAATCAACGTGGATTCCGGAAACAGCAATCATATGAGACCCTACTCGCTTTATTTATTCATGAGACCCCTAAAATATTAGATAAAGGCTCCCAGGTAGACGCCTTGACTTCCGGAAGGCGTTCGATACAGTTCTGCACTGTCGCCTGATAAACAAAGTTAGAGCCTACGCAATATCAGACCAGATGTGTGGCTGTATTGAGGAGTTTTTAGCAAATAGAACACACCGTATATACTAAGATGGTATCTGTTCTTTCGGACATGTTCGAAATAACAGATGCCATCTTAGTATATATATAGATAAGGCTCACCGGCCACTTGACCATCTTCTTCTTCTGTGCGAATGCACAAACCGTGCCCGAACTCTTACGGGAATCGGCAACGCGCCGCGAATAATGAGTATAATGGGCAGGGGCACTACGAATGTAGTGCGGGACAATACGTTGGGATTGTGGGTTTCGCGGGAGGCGTGCCAGATATAAATCCCTGCAGTCGCGCTATCCTCTGTGTCCTCGGTGGCTCAGATGGATAGAGTGTCTGCCACGTAAGCAGGAGATCCCGGGTTCGAGTCCCGGTCGGGGCACACATTTTCATCTATCCCCGTTGACGTATGTCAACGCCTATAAGCAGCTAATGGTGTTCATTTCACTGTAAGAACACATCATGTTGTTCTCAATAGAGAGACGGCTACTGAAGTTAAAGTGACCTCTGGCGTGCCACAGGGGAGTGTTATGGGACCATTGCTTTTCACAATATATATAAATGACCTAGTAGATAGTGTCAGAAGTTCCATGCGGCTTTTCGCGGATTATGCTGTAGTATACAGAGAAGTTGCAGCATTAGAAAATTGCAGCGAAATGCAGGAAGATCTGCAACGGATAGGCACTTGGTGCAGGGAGTGGCAACTGACCCTCAACATAGACAAATGTAATGTATTGCGAATACATAGAAAGAAGAATCCTTTATAGTATGATAGCGGAACAAACACTGGTAGCAGTTACTTCTGTAAAATATCTGGGAGTATGCGTACGGAACGATTTGAAGTGGAATGACCGTATAAAATTAATTGTTGGTAAGGCGGGTGCCGGGTTGAGATTCATTGGGAGAGAGTGCTTAGAAAATGAAGTCCATCAACAAAGGAGGTGGCTTACAACACACTCGTGCGACCTATACTTGAGTATTGCTCACCAGTGTGGGATCCGTAGCAGGTCGGGTTGACAGAGGAGACAGAGAAGATCCAAAGAAGAACGGCGCGTTTCGTCACATGGTTATTTGGTAAGCGTACTAGGGTTACGGAGATGTTAAGCAAACTCAAGTGGCAGACTCTGCAAGAGATACGCTCTGTATCGATGTGGAGCTTACTGTTCAGGTTTCGAGAGGGTGCGTTTCTGGATGATGTATCGAATATATTGCTTCCCGCTACTTATACCTACCGAGGAGATCACGAATGTAAAATGAGAGAGAGCCGAGCGTGCACTGAGGCTTTCCGGCAATCGTTCTTCCCGCGAACCATACGCGACTGGAACAGGAAAGAGAGGTAATGACAGTGGCAGGTAAAGTGCCCTCTGCCACACACCGTTGGGTGACTTGCGCAGAATAAATGTAGATGTAGATGTAGTTGTAGATACATTGCTGTGTCTTTTGTTGGCAATTTGCCTTGGCGTCTGGCGTGAGCACTTCTGCGACGGTCAGCCCACATATGTGGCAGGCATTCCAAGTGCAATCCTCACGCTAAAAATGGTTAGTCGTGGCACTTGTAAGATGCCATCTCAAAGATCTTACGCTTTCAGCAATGTCTTGCCCCGACCTCCTTAGCGATCACAGGCCCGCCGCGTGAAGCCTCTTTCCACTAGCCTCACGGTGGAGCGGGGGATGTAGGCAGTGAACTCTCGGCGTTCTCTTTCGCGAGCTATGATACTGTCCTTGTACCATGTCGATCACGGTGACTGCAAAAGCCCACGTTCGCCCCTCAGTCAGAGTCAGCGTGAAATGTCACACAAAGCATGCAGCTCTACAGATGTGTTAGTACGAGGCTACCCAGTATCAACTATTAAATGATTAATAATTCGATAACCTACATAAAAAATTCGATCGCACGCTAAGTAAATGAAATAAAAATTGTCAAAATTATGCGTGCATGGTGGTCCTGGAACCTTCCAAAGTTACCGTTTTTGTTTGAGTCCCATGTGTGCATGTGTGTGTGTGTGTGTGTGTATGTGTGTGTTTTGTGTGTGTGTGTGTGTGTGTGTGTGTGTAAGTAAGTAATCCTGCATGACTGACTGGCGCCACCGCCCCACGTTTCTGTTCTCATAATTACGTGAATACACCATTTTCCACAACTGCAGGTTTCATTTCAGTCTGTTATCCGCACAGTACTTGTACGTTCGTAGCCGTTCGCAGTTGGTGGTACATGAAGATGAAGTTTTAAGCTTCTATATCGGCCGTGGGATAAATTAAGGAAACACTGACACCTGATGTGGATTCTTATCCAATAAATATGTTGCTCAGTTGCCGATATTCACTTGATAAAATATCTTATTATCGTACCTTATACTCAAGACAGGTTGGCTTACATTCTGCGTGAAACGAAATCCAGTGAGATTCTCGAAAGCTTGGAAGGATAAATGGTGTAAAGTGTACATTTGGCAAATTCGTATGGTAACCACAGTACAACAGTATAATTGATAATTAATTGAGTCCCTCAGCTGCCGACAGGATTTGTTGATATACCTCGATGGGGACAGCTGAAAATGTGTGCCCCGACCGGGACTCGAACCCGGGATCTCCCGCTTACATGGAAGACGCTCTATCCATCTGAGCCACCGAGGAAACAAATGAGTAGCGCGACTGCCGGGACTTATCCCTTGCACGTCTCCCGTGAGACCCACATTCCCAACAGTCCACAATGTAAGTGGGAGATCCCGGGTTCGAATCCCGGTCGGGGCACATATTTTCAGCTGTCCTCATCGAGGTGTATCAATAACACCTGTCGGCAGCTGAGGGTTTCAATTAATTATCATTTATTCTAGAGAAGCTGCACGGTCATCATTGGTATCTGTTCTTTCGAGAACAGTTACTATCGTCACATACCAGTGTACGGTATGAAACAGGTTCTACAAATTATTTACCGCTATATGGGCATGTTTAGAATGTAATGTGTTTCAGAACAATTACATGTCTCTACAAATGTAGTTCAGTCAATTGAGCTCAATAATAAGGTGAAAAACCGCTATGTTTAATCAATTTCACAACGAGTTTGTAACAAAAGTATTTTGTTCGACACGGTTGATCTCATAATTTGCTGTAATATGTCAGGTGAATGACATCAAGATACAAAATAAATAATATTATTAATATTCAAAAGGTACGACTGGGTTCCTGTTTTGAACAAACTATCATATTCCACATCATAACATATCACACAATTAAGCCGGTAGCTAACCGCGATCTACACCATCATGCAACACTTGAAGACGAAACATATTTATTGCATTCACTTAATCAATATTTTCACAGTATTCTGGTTAAAACGAGATACGAAAACGTTCATATCTGTTAGCTGATACAATGACACTCTGTTATAGCAAATGAGGAAGCTCACTTTCTTCAGTTGTTCCAAATTCAGGTCGTCATTGAACGGCGTCAAGTTTCTCCATGATGTACGTAGCACTTTAAATGCCACCTGCAACCCGCATATATAACGTTATATATATTTTTTCGGTGCAATTCAAGGAAACAGTTTATTCCTAACTATAAGCATTGGTAATAGCGACAACAACAGTAACGAACTTTAGTGTTGAATTAAATGTTTATCGGATGTAGGTTCGCTAAATTGTTTGAATAACAACAGTACAAAAACAGGTAAGCACTTTATAATTGGCGCAATACAGTTTACAGCGAACACAAATAGCAACTAGCTTTATTTTTAAGATTTCGTCTTCTCCATTACAGTACATACACCAGCGGTAGCCTTCTGTCAGTCAATGTGATAATTGATGGCTTTATCCAGAGACTGCGTCTAACTAATGAAATGATTACACTTATCAGTGCCAGTTCACTCATACTAATACATTTCATCTCTCCCCTATTAGCAGCTTTCTGTATGGTGCTCAATGTATATTCAGTAATATTCGAAGTAGTGCGCTGCAGTCACTGACGTGAGTATTGTGTGTTTCTTGTTGGTATTACATTTTTTGAATACTTAATATTAGGTTCGTACACATTTCTGTGACAAGTATTCACTGAAATGACCTTGTATAACTAAAATTTTTAAATATCTTAGTGTATTCTTTCTATAGTTTCTGTTTAGGTACAGAACGCGTTTTCTATGTGTTCACCTGTCATAATTTAATGCTTGATATAAGACTTCGGTAATGCTCACATACTGTATCTCTGTAATAATACTAGTGATTTCGTCTATTGTTATAATTTTATTCACTATATTCTCTACTAAATGTCGTACAGTACGTATTTTTCACCCTTTTACTTTTCGGCATACTACTCAAACAAGCTACCTATTGTGGCTCATCACCTCATACAAAAACATCACTGAAGTGACTGCAATTGTGGTCTTCCTTGCTTAATTTTCTTTCAATTTATAATCCATTTGTTCTTTATCCTACTGCATTCCAGATGGCTTTACATTCAGAAAGAAATCTCTTATTTCCTTTTTACTTAGGAGTCAGAATTGTAGTTTAAAGTAAAGCAGTACACACTTTTACTACTTTTATCTTTCCTCCGTGTCTTATTTCTCCATGTCTTATTACACTTCTTAAGTTTACCATGCTTGTCTTCTATCTACTTCTTTTACACCTTAGAGCTTCTTACTAAATTATTATAATGTTTTAGGGGGAATGTGAAGTGTAATCTAAATCGGTAAGTCTGAGCGAGGACATCTAAAATTCACATTTCTCTCTCGTTCTGTCTCTCTATCTCACTCTCTCTCTCTCTTTCTTTCTCTCTCTCTCTCTCTCTCTCTCGCTCTCTCTCTCTCTCTCTCTCTCTCTCTCTCCCCTCTCTTTCACACCCACCCACCCACACACAGACACAGACACACACACACACACACACACACACACACACACACACACACACACACACACACACAAGCAGTTAAAAATATGTATTTCCATTGTTTGCAATGTGCCATATATTAAGACATAATGCAATTGAAATGGAAAGGCTACAGTTAATATATAAAAAACGTTGTTAATTTAGGAAACAAGGACTTGAGGTAGACGCAAAACTGGAGCGTGCTTGCATTAGTAAGCAATTACTTATTGTTGATTATTACTGCTTGACTGCTTCCCTACATTTTGCTCTGGCCCTACGCAAGGGGCAGCATAATCAAATTTTGTTAACTCAGTATAAGCGGACGAATAATTTGTACAAGTGTATCCTTGGTATGTATTGGAAAATCATTGCAAGCCTATCTAAATTACCATTGCAAAAACACCCACTTGTTCTAAATCTCCAGAAATGTCTCAATTTTGCCAGTGAGTCCGTAGAGGATAGTATAAGGCGTACGGTATGATTGATCATGCTTTCCCATACGATTTTGCAGAGACGAAGACAATCATTGTTGGATTGTGTTAGTGGGTCATTGTGTAGGATTGTGTCTACCTTTTGCGAAGAGAAGCTCTTAAAATTTATCTCCCTCAGTGCCGTCGAGTTATCTGAAAAGTGGAATTCTACTTCCTTTGATTCTAGGTGATGAAGTGGAATGCTGTATCATTTGGAACAACGGTCGAAATGGAATCCAAAATAATGTATTTATTTGCTAAACACCATAAACTGATAATATCGACACGATTAATAATGATTAACTGAAACCAAACAATTTACTGAGAGCATGGTCTTACAACAGAACTAGATCGAATGGCATCCTATTGGCGACAGGCGATTATGGCGCGCGGCCTGGACCTCGTACTTGTGATATTTCGTAGCCACATGTGCATTCTCACTATTTTAAACAATATTCATTTATTTATTAAGATGACTAATTCCTTTTGTTGTAAGGAATTACGTCTCCCAATACCTATATTGGTAAAAGCGGCTTTTATTAGCAAATATTTGTTAAGGAAGGTTACTTGTTTCGAGCCAGAATAACTGTGCTTCTTCTACGTATCTAGCTGCAAACGGAACGGGTTTCGTCATGTATAGCTACAGCGCCTCACACCACCGTTTACTGGCAACAACATGTGGTCCACGGCCTCTTTCAGCCAGCGTGGGAGCTGAAGTCCTACTCCCGACTGTGTATTTTCAGGAAGTATCGCTTTATTAGTATCAGTGCTATAATATATAGGCAGACGCGATAAAAAATAGTATAAATATAAAATAAGGAAATTATATGTAGCTTGAACAGAAGGGGTACCTACAACGTCTGTACCAAATATGTTCAGTTAACGGTTGGTGCCTCTGATCTAGGAGCCATCTGCGTTGACACACATCGGTGTTCGTTCCTTCCACTGCTCAAAACACAGATGCATGTCATTCTCGAGGCTTCCTAAGAGCCCCATCGTTTGTCCACCGCCACAGAGTAAATCGATTTTGATTATATTCTAGAGCTGCGTGAGTACGCTTTTCTAGGCCGTGCACTAATACACCACCACAAATAGGTCCTTCACAATGCGTCCTGCCTAATTCTCTGTTAACGTGATATTAACTCGCAACGATACTTGCAAACAGAATATCTTCAACACGTTATACCTTTAGCGTAATGTCATCAGTATGTATCCGCCAGTGTCTTTTAGTTGCACATTTATTCACTTGTACACTCAGTTCTTAGCTATGTAATTCTTCTATGGAGTGCAAATGTACGAAATACGAACGTAGTTCACAAACTTCAGAAAAGCACCGTAAGAAAGATAATCAAAAATTGTAATCAATGCGTCTAGAGGAGATACATACGAGAAGCTACATAACATGTGATTCATGCCGCTTTTAATTAGTTTCGGATAATCAGATAATAGCGAGACTGGTTTACAGTTTTCTATGTCTTGAGTTCATCCTTGTGTTGTAGTGGCTTTATTTCTTTTGTTGTTGATAAACAGAATCTAGATATTTGTCGAGAATATGTTCTTACTGAAGTTTAAATACTTTATTTGGGTACCGTCAGGAACCCAGGACGTTTTATTTCTTCTTAACTAATAGAGTTGCTCACTTCTGTTTTAGTCAATATAAATGTGTGGTATTTTCACTTTGAGGGAGAACACCTCGCTGTGTGGATTACATAGTTTGTCGTATTTGTTTGATGTTCATTAAATATTTATTAAAGCCTCTACTGTATCTTCAACAGTTCCCTTCACCATTTGTATAATGACTTTACTGTTCCATACTTCATTTTTACCCACATTATTGTTAACAACTTTCCCTATTGGTCTCATTCTGTTACTTCGTTGTTTCACACTTGAGAGATTTGCTTTTTTGTTGCTGTTATTACTTTCCTACATTTTGTCCTACAACTTTTTTCATGTGGTTACAAAGTTGCAATTTGTTAAGGTGATTTCCAAGAGTTTCTAGAGATTTTAATGTGCCCTGTGTTATCCATACATCTGTATTATCTGTGCATCTGCGTATACTGTAAATTTTAATTTCCTTTCCTGGGCCCTAAAATTCACAAAAGTATGTTTAAGTACAGAAAAATGACACAAACGTTTGTTGGTATTCTGTAGGACATTTTCCATGTGGGTTATTGTGGTATGTAGTTGAAAATTCTATTATTACGTGTAGTTTCCTTACGACACTTATTTTGATACAGCTCACATATATTTTGAAGTTATTAGTATACACGTTTTTAGCACATATTTACATACCATGTAATCTGAAACGCCACTCCTGTCATGTCAGTGTCGTAATCGTACACCATTTGCCAATAAATGTACGATCAGTCGGTGTTTCACTACTCTAGCAGTATCTGGAACACTTTAGTATTGCTACTAATAGGTTGTAAGATATTGATAGCTTCACGAATTGATCCCTTTTGCAGCTAAAGTTCGGAAGTTCGGAAGCTTGCATTGAATTCACCTAGCACAATTGTGGATTTGGACTACATTTGCGGTTCAATGGAGTTCCAGAATTTATAAAAATAAAAATTACTTTTTGGTGATCCATCTATGCGTATATTAGTAGCTCCCCTATCTATAGGAAACTCGCAGTCTTTTCGATGTATTTTACCTGTTTTTATTTTATTTCATTTGACCTGGCCATTCTAACATATAGATGTACTTTATCACACCTACAGACTTGTTCACACAAGTGGCTTATGACTTTACCTTAGTAATTTCTTGGTGGTGTTTGACACTAGACTCTCCTGCAGTTTGTGTGACAGCGTAGCTCTTCCGTTACATGCTGGTTACTTGACTGTTGTTTCTTTCACTGTTATCTTCTTGTCGGTTCCTTTGATGATGTTGTTTATGCTGTAGGCGATTCCCTCTGCTGATAGCCTAAAATCTCTTCTGGTGTTGGGGATAAGGCTTCAAATGGCTCTGAGCACTTTGGGACTCAACTGCTGAGGTTATTAGTCCCCTAGAACTTAGAAATAGTTAAGCCTAACTAACCTAAGGACATCACAAATATCCATGCCCGAGGCAGGATTCGAACCTGCGACCGTAGCAGTCTTGCGGTTCCAGACTGCAGCGCCTTTAACCGCACGGCCACTTCGGCCGGCGATAAGGCTTCCAGAAAGCTTGCAGTGAGCAAGTGGATATCGTGTGCATCACACGATACTTTTTATTATTATTCATATCATTTGACTGTCTTTTAATGCTTAACGTATCACAGGTAGACAAAAGTGGGTGTGAATATATTCGGCTTAGGAGAGCTTCCGCCCTTGATCTTACAAGTACGGTGACGTGTCACTAATACGAGAAATTACAGTTTCTGCTTAAAAATTCGCCAAGATTGTTGGTTATATCTTCGAATTTCTCAGTCGTCCATCTCACATTTGATTCTATGGAGAATTGTAAGTAGTCATCCAAACGTGAATTTCTGAAACTGTGAACAAATATTACTGTACGAGTGCCTTACGTGACACTCACAGTTACAACGAGGTCACAGTGCAGAAGGATGTTTCACACCGTGACCAAAACGTCCTCGCAGCTGATGTCTCCCCTTCCCTGTTCATAAAATGCAAAGTATTTATAATTTAAATAATCCTTTGCGGCTGAGGAGGCAGACGCTGAAACGCAAACATACCTGATGCTGCAGTATACTGCAGGGCGACTCTTTTAAGGTAGTTTATAAATTTGTTTTTATAATTTCTCTTGCACTCTTCCCCCCCCCCCCCCCCCACACACACACACAACTGCAAGCTTTTCAAGATGTGGGTGAATATGAGCTTGCTAGTATATGTGATTGGATAAATGTAGGTGCAGTGACGTGGAAAATTACAGTAAAATCACATGCTGAATGCTAGCATGGAAGCGATGGCTCAGTATATCGAAAATTCAGCCGTCAACAGTAGGTCTGTACGCAATTCCCAAAAAGACTACTGAAGAAAGCTACTGAAACATCTATTTAACGATAACAACCCAAAGGCTATTACCATGCATGGTATACATATTTTGCTGTGATTCAAATGGTTGCACTACGCAACTTCCTCAATAGCATGGAACTAGGAAATATCAGTCAAAAGCTCCCTATGAAACTCTCACTCTTCCTCTTCAATTCTACGTTTACTAAATTTGCGTTATACACTGTGTTCTTAATATTAGTACTCTAGTATTAATAACTACGTTTAATCAGACAGTGTTGTATGACATACAATTAGTTTTAAGCGCGTAAGAGATTTTATGTGAATTTTTGTTTGTTTCAGATGTAAGGGTCTAGACCATCAATTTTTATTTGACTGTTGAGCACAGACTTCACACAAGTCATTTTTCTTCGAACATAACCAAAACGAGTAGAGAGGAGGGTGGGGGGGGGGGGGAGGGAGGGAGGGAAGGAAAACACCAAGAGAATGTCCAACGTTAAAGTTAAGTGCTAGCATGATGTACACAGTTGTCTCACATTTGTGACAAATGGTGTTGTATACATACCGATTTATCAGCAACAATGACCAAAACGTTTCGTATGGGGGAAAAAATCTTTTAGTCACTGATTTACAGTTGTAGAAGGGAGTGCCAAGAACAACATACTAAAAATCACACAGTTGGAGTGTGAGGGTGGGAGAGGTGGGCGTTTGTAATGGTAACCATTGTTTGTTTTCCCTGAATATCTCGAAAATAGCGTCTTCTAGCGAAAACTTTTACTAGTACATTTTTGGAAATGATATTTTAATGGTATAAAATGCATGTTCGTTCATAAATGAAGTTGGTTAAGAACGAATATTAAATGTGCGTACCAGATCTAAGTGCAGCACAACCGTACAATGGGACAAATTGTGCTATGCACCTATAATACGGTGGAAAGGTAAGGGTGGAGGTTACAAGTGTGAGAGCAGATAGATCGCGGGTTGTGGTCATGCACCTGCGTCCTTCATAGGTTTGAAAAATGAAGAGTGAGCAAGCAATTCACCCTTTTCACACTACGTCAGGAAAAACAACTACAGTCAGTGACGATGTAGTGTCCATACATTCCCGGGAGGTAAGTGTTTTTCACAAAGTGTGTCAGCGTTTCCTTGAAGATCGACATGTACAGCTGGCAATACAAACGCGAGAGATGCATATGAACAGATTCTGCACAGATTTTGCCGGCCGGGGTGGCCGAGCGGCTCTAGGCGCTACAGTCTGGAACCGCGCGACCGCTACGGTCGCAAGTTCGAATCCAGCCTCGGGCATGGGTGTGGGTGATGTCCTTAGGTTAGTTAGGTTTAATTAGTTCTAGGGGTCTGATGACCTCAGATGTTACGTCCCATAGTGCTCAGAACCATTTGAACCATTTTTTTTGCATAGATTTCAAAATCCTGTTATACATTCCAGAATGAGATTTTCACTCTGCAGAGGAGTGTGCGCTGATATGAAACTTCCTGGCAGATTAAAACTGTGTGCCGACCGAGACTCGAATTCGGGACCTTTGCCTTTCGCGGGCAAGTGCTCCACCACCTGAGCTACCGAAGCACCACTCACTGCAGGTCCTCACAGCTCTACTTCTGCCAGTATCTCGTCTCCTACCTTCCAAACTTTACAGAAGCTCTCCTGCGACCCTTGCAGAACTAGCACTCCGGAAAGAAAGGATACTGCGGAGACATGGCCTAGCCACAGCCTGGGGGATGTTTCCAGAATGAGATTTTCACTCTGCAGCGCAGTGTGCGCTGATATGAAACTTACTGGCAGATTAAAACTGTGTGGCCGACTGAGACTCGAACTCGGGACATTTGCCTTTCGCGGGCAAGTGCTCTACCATCTGAGCTACCGAAGCACGACTCACGCCCGGTCCTCACAGCTCACTCCACTGCAGAGTGAAAATCTCATTCTGGAAACATCCCCCAGGCTGTGGCTAAGCCATGTATCCGCAGTATCCTTTCTTTCAGGAGTGCTAGTTCTGCAAGGTTCGCAGGAGAGCTTCTGTAACGTTTGGAAAGTTGGAGACGAGATACTGGTAGAAGTAGAGCTGTGAGGACCGTCCGTAAGTCGTTCTTCTGTAGCTCAGATGGTAGAGCACATGCCCGCGGAAGGCAAAGGTCCCGAATTCGAGTTTCGGTCGGGCACACAGTTTTAATCTTCCAGGAAGTTTCGCTGTTATACATTGCTACAGGGGAAGTTACAGCATTCGTTTGGGAAAGGCAACTTACCCCACTACTATCACAGCTCGCTTTTTAATTTGCGTAAAGACTGCATCTCCCAACATTTCTTGTCTAGTTCGCTTATGCAAGTGGACAAAATAACATCTCTGAGCTGATGTCAAAATAATGGAATTCTTTCCAGTTTATTAAGTGCGTATTTATTTTAAGTTGTTAAATGAGCCTTTACGTAAAATACATTCCAATATACAAGGGTTGAGGACTGCTTAAATAGTAATAGTGGTGTTGTTAATGAACTATACTTGGCATCATGCTGCATCTTGATCCTGTCTGTCACTGACAGCATGTTGTAGAATCATTTAACTCTGTGGGCATCTATTGGTGGTAAATCAATGAATGACCAGAGAGTTACTGTACTTCTCTCACCTTTACTGGTGGACTGCACAAATCACTTCTATTCAGTAAATGCTATCACTTGTAGAGAGGGCTGCGGTGAGTAGATAGACTTAATACACACCCAGAGAATATCTTGCATGGTGGTTGTCAAAATGCCTGCTGGAATGGCACCGACCATTTCTAAATCTAGAACAATGACCTGTTGTAACGCATTGTTTTGAACTGTGTTGAAATATCTGAGTTTCCGTGACACCTGCGTGACCTTCTTATTTGTAGTGGGAGCCAGTTGAAGTATGTGGGCCTCTTCCAATCTTAGAAGAGCTGAGGCTTGTGCATTGAATTTGATACCCTCAATCTTTAAAAATTACTCCTATACCAGCCATTGATAGTGGAGACAGTGGAATCGACATTGTCAAATGCATATTGATAGTATGTTTCACTTGGTGCACGCTTCTCTGTGGGGTAGATAGTTGACAACTGCAAATAAATACCCACTTAATAAAATGAAACGAACTCCACTATTTAAACACATCCTCTGTGAAATTATATTGTTTACTCGCCTGAGAGAACTAAACTGGAAATGCTGTGGAGGTACAGTCTGTGTGTAAACTGAAAAGCAAGCAGTGATCGTGGTGGGGTAAGTTTTCTTTCCTGCTACACATGCTGCACAGGATGACTAAGAATTATTTTCTCTCTAGCATTGTAGGACAGCGAGCCCATATTTAGTTGAATCTGTCCATATGAATTTCTTGCTTCACTATTATCAGTTACTCTTATGTGTATTCGATGTGCAAAATAAACACCCCTGAGGATGATAGAACCCTGTGTCGCCGGTGTTTCATAAGGCGATATCTGGAAGGTTTGGTATAACACAGTGAAAAGCCCTGTAGTTGCCTCTGGTGACAAAGAGCGAAGAGGAACTGCCTGCTCGGTTTTTGTTTAGCTGATCTATGGACGAATCAAGTACATGACCTCAGTTTGGTGACCTACTTTCCCTCAAGCTTATAACTGACACTGTCCACCTTTCACCATTTTATTCTGGAACACATTTTACGCCTTGATATGGTACTACTTCACTTAATTATGGTACAAATATTTAATATTTTGTTCTTAAATCAAGTTATAAAAAATATAGATTAATTTTATACAATTAAAACACTATTTTTAATGATCTCCAATTATTACATTCCTTGCAGCATGAAACCTGTTATTCATAAGGAATAAATGTATAAGACATAGCTAGTGGAAAATTTAATTTAGTTTTATATCACATCAGGAAATATTTTGACTAGATGCTCAGGTCTCTTTATTTATTCAAGATAAACATGAAAACGTAACTCTTAAACATCTCGCAATCCTGGGCTCACACCCTCCATTCAGAATTTTTAATGTGTTAATCATTACAGTCCCTTACCACT
Organism: Schistocerca americana; assembly: GCF_021461395.2. Taxonomy (NCBI): domain Eukaryota; kingdom Metazoa; phylum Arthropoda; class Insecta; order Orthoptera; family Acrididae; genus Schistocerca; species Schistocerca americana. The sequence goes on along the minus strand of NC_060122.1, from coordinate 131,438,349 downwards.
GAACAAAAATTTGCAACTATACCATTTTTCCCCTAATTTTCCTTCATTGACTGGAATATTGGTACAGCGGTCTCTGAGGACTTCATTTAGAATGGAACACGAAGTACACTCAAACGTGTGAATTATACAGCAGAGCCAGTTTCAGCCCAGTAAGACCATTGTTCCACTATCTATACAAACCAGCTGCCATCTCTGACACCCTTATGGAAACAATCCACTCATGCTCTCTTAAGTTACATTTATGGAAATGTAATTTACGACCCTAATATAAACAAAGGGGTTGCATATGCTCTTACGTTATGTTTATGTAAGTCTAATTGGCGACCAGATGCTTTAATGTAATTCCTGACTCAAAATCTCCACGTCCCCCTTCCATATTCCCCTGTTTCCCTCACTACTCCAAAAGAGTCGCGACTTACCCAACCCCTCTTCATGGCTTCGTCATTTATGCCCTGTGTATTAGCCAACCACTACAAAAAGTCAGCAGCTATTCTCTATATCAACAGTGTGATGTATAAATGCCATGGTGGGCGGAACCAGTGTTATTTGGTGCATAATTCACAAATGTTTCTAGCAAGCAATAGCTCGAAAGTTTGCATTGCCTCTCCAACGTCTGATACTTACATGGCAATTTATAGTTGGGGCAATTTGTTGCACTTCTAGCCGATTTTCTTCAAGTATTCCAAACATCCAATTTTAAGTTCATCATACAAAGACACACACAGATTATTGTAAATATGAGTTTCTTAATTATTAATGCTAACCGCAGTGCATTGTTTAAACAGATACACTTCTACACTGATATACCATGGTTTCATATTCAACTGTTATCACAGTGCATTATTGAAACAAGTACACTCTTACACTGATGTGCCATAGTTTCGTTTTTAGCAATCACCATAGCGCTTTACCCAAACAAGAGATTATTCAGACTGCTGTCGTAAAAGATAGTTAACAATTACTGGCGTTTTATAACATGCTAGCGATGTTTTTGAGTATGTTACCATTATCTGTATGTACTAAAACCTCACATCACAGAGAAAATGTAAACCATATAGCCGGCCGTTGTGGCCGAGCGATTCTAGGCGCTTCACTCCGGAACCACACGACCGCTACTGTCGCAGGTTCGCATCCTGCCTCGGGTATGGATGTGTGTGATGCCCTTAGGTTAGTTGGGTTTAAGTAGATCTAAGTTCAAGGGGACTGATGACCTGAGATGTTAAGTCCCTTATTGCTCAGAGCCATTTGAACTTATTTTTTTGTAAATCATATAGCTCACTGGTTCTCCGCTGCTGTGTCTAGCACTAGGAATGCAATGGAAGAGCTATGAATTACGAGAAATGTCAGATCGAGTGTCGGATGTCACCGTCTCCACCATTGTGGCGCCTCTCCCAGTAGCTGATGGCGTCAATGCTGCTGCTGCAGTTGTTTCCTAGATAGCTGTCACTTCACATCAGAGGCAGATTTGCCACATTGGCCAATTTCCACTAACTTGCTAGCAGTGAATGCACCTGAAATAACAAAGTAAAGGCTTTTCTCAATAAGTGGCAGCAGCATGCTTCAATGGGTCTATGGACATTAGTCATTTTTCAGCAGTATGCTACTTACCTCTCCAAAAATCACTATGCAAGGATGAAGACATGCGCAGCAAACAACTGCTGCAGGTTCTAACAATCATTTAATTGTTATGTTTCCAGAAATGAGACATTAATATTGGTAGTCCATCACCATAACCTCAATTCTATCCCTAGGAAGGTTCCTCTAAGCACACTATGGCCAGAACGTTATAAAAAGGACGATACATTCGTGCAATAATCACATTCACGAATTTTCTTCCTCATTAAAAGCTTTTATCTTAGTGATTACTTCCAACACTCTGCACGGAATTTCGGTGGATATTTTAAATTTCTACTTTTCAATTTGTGGCTGTAATCAGTACAAGTAAATATTGCCCATTGCACCTTTAACGCCATGACAAATTGCAATATACAACGTTAATCTGCTTTCCGCTATGAACAAAGTGATATTAAAACAGAAACATTATCTGGTCAATCAGTTGAGTGATCACAAACTAGTTTTGTGTGATATTCATTTAATAAATATGCAGTAACAGAGACATTATATCTTAGAAAATAATTTGTCTTCCAGCAGACTCGATGTCACACATTAAATTTTGTGGCGTATATTAAGGAATTAGCCTGAGTGTTTTTTGATGCTATATGCTACTCCCAGGAGAATGATATATTTCACACAGACAACAGTACTTACAGGGACATCGCAATGTGAAGAGTGGCAGCACTACAGAGATCTCAATATCGGCCACCACGTAGGCTTAGATACTATCACTCTACACCACTAATCAATCTCTGTCAACTAAGTACCAAATGAAACGAGATGTGTAACATAGCTTTCTGTCACCCCATTAATAGCATATTCTTAAATCAGAAGTGCGACAGGTAGGAACTCACGTTACTTTTAATTATGCAATGCTTAGTATAGTATCCACATTATATCAGATTTCAACTAGGGTAAAGTATACCTCATCCGCATGGACACTGAACAAATGTGGACTTGTCTCCCATCGCTTGCATTATAGTGCACTTTGTGATCTGCATTATGAAAATTATGGAACCCTCTAGTGGGTATTAATACTGGCTGTCTCCAAATCAAAATTCTGGCCATATTTTAAAAACAAAACCACGACTGAGAAGGCTGTAACATATACATAGGATTTGTGACAGTTGACATTGTTCACACACGTCGATCCGAGACGTCATTTGACATCTACATATGCAGTACTCTGGGTTTGTTTCTCATCTCTGTTACAAATTCTATGCTGCACAAACTGTAATATACTCGGCGATTCCGATCATGATGCAGTAGAACCATTCCATTATTGAACACATATCCTCTGTTTAAACACAGCCACCATACAGAGAGTAACATTGGTATCATTCTTGTCCTTCCCACGTGGGCAATATGCATGCTTCTGGAGGTAGATATAGCTCCAACACGGATCCATCGCACACTTGCTATATTCCAAACACACATGGAATGGAAGGATTACTTACATAACTTTGGTGTAACTGATAACACACAGCCATGTCAAATTTCTTATAACATGTAGTTTTCAGAAAATAGGAGCTACACAGATGTGTATATTATAACATTCTCACCAGACAAACGGGAAACACAAAAAGTAATCCGTCGAATAAGTATTTTGTAATCCACCTTTTGCTTGGAAGGAATACAGTTCGTTAAAGTTACTCCAAATGAAAATAATTTTGACATATTCTACTTTACGCCGCCCCATATGCTTAACACTAGGTGTTGTATTTGTCTGTTACTCCCTCCACCAGTAGTGATATCATACAGCACAGGACACTTTTCCTGTGTGTGTCCCGTATGTTATATTTACGTATTTGCACCTAGTCTCTGTAGCAGTTATCGACCCTCTGCAATTGAGCGCTGACTTCTGGCATACCTGTCTTCTTATAGGCAGCTGCATTGTTCATTAACAGCCTACAATTACATATAAACACATACTCCAAAAGCCGCTGTGTCGTGCCTGGCTGAGGGTACATCATAACCTTCTCAGCCTCCGCTCCCACTAAAATCCTTAACCCAATGGACTATCACTACATAGCAGTTCCTGCAATCCTCTCAAGCACACTTTTCAATGAGAACCATGGTTCTAATGGTTCTGCATTCGTCCCTTCTGGAATAAATTTAATGGCATTCCACATAGTCATGTACCCTTGAAAAAAAAGAATTTTCACTGAACATGTAGTGTTTGAAGAATGTGTTTCAGTACTACACAGTAAAGAGCTAGCAAACACATTGTGTACAGTGCAGAAGTCAACTGGCGACTGTCAAGTTAATCGACCACCCTCTTTGGGAATCGCCCTTAGATCAGAAGAACAATGTGCATCTGTGCAGGAGACAAGCTATTTTGCATGTGCTCTATGTTCGAAGTTATTTATAGATTTGATGATTTCGAAACTGTAAGAATGACTTGCTTTGTTATACATGCTAGGAAGGTCTTAAGTCAGTAAACAGATGGCTCAATACGCAATACGCAATAAACTTGTACTTTTCAGTAGCATGTAAGAGTTTCTGATACCTTTATGGGTCAAACAATTTTACATCAACCTGGGCGACGTTATTAAGTGCCCTCTGGTTACTTGAATGAAAATAGTATGCTGAGTTTCAGAAGATCTGTGTTCAATAGTCATATTGATTCTAGTTCCCCAAGAAAGTCATAATACATGAGGTTGAGTTGTGTTTCAGAATTTGGCAATAATATGACACCAGCCGTATGACTCATAACGACATACATATGTCGGATGATCCCTCTTGAAAACCAGGGTCATCTGTGTCATTTTCCAATTGTTTGGTACCTGTTGTTGTTCCTGTGACATAAACTGTTCCCAATCGTATGTTCCTACGGCTGGACCAGCCTTTTCCCTTGTTGATGGCATTTAGATGATTTTCTACTCTGCGGTCATTTTTATTATTAACTACCATCAATTTGTTCGTTCCATTTAGATTGTTACTCGTTTGTGCACTAAAACCGGTAACACATGATACAGTACTTCAGTTTCGAACATATTAATGATACCTGGTTATTTAAAAACCACACTTAGTAGTGGTAGATTAGTGAAATTTTTGTCGTGGAAGACAATGTTAAGAAGAACACTTGATGCACGAAACTACAAACTTTTCGCAGTTAATGCGATTCTTGGTATACCATAGTCACTTCAGTGTTGTAAAAATTTATTTAAAAAATATCCTATTGAGCAAGAGAGCCCCATTGTCTATCATGAGAAACATAAATGAGAAATAGTAACGAGGATCCTGATCAATACCAGCTTTCTACATCAATCTGCTTTCTTTTCAGATGAAGCCAGTAACGGAAATAACCGAGCAGCTCCTGTTGGCTGGGAAACCGTTCTACTTCGCATGCAAGTTATTTGGCCTCATGCCGTTTACTGTTGACGCCCATACAGCAACCCTGAAGAGGTCGCAGTCGGATATTATCTACGCTAACCTTGCGAGTTCACTGCAGTTTTTTGTGCCTTTAGTTCATCATATTTTGCGACACACATAAGTTCGACGTCTTCTACAGTAGAAGTTCTTATAACAATAGTAGTTCTTCAGTACTCATTCTTGTCCTTTAGTGTAATTATTGCTGACAGGTTCTGGTACACAAGTAAATATAGCGAATTACTTTCCTTGTTAGCGGCGTGTGATGAATGTCTGGCTCCGAACATAGGACGAACAAATACATCCCCGGAAAGATTTGTGAAGATGCAGTTACCTATAGCACTTCTTGGTTGCTGCTTGATTTTTATCGTCCTGTCGACTGTAGATGCTACTCTGGATGAGAAACTGATTACATCATTCGGTATGAGCAATTTAACAACGGTTGTATTGGCACTCATACGATTCGCAAACCTACAGCTGGTTTTCAAGAACAGACTGTCATTGTTGAACGTTTGTCTTATGAATATAATACACAGAGCAGAAGGTAAGAAGAAGTACTCAGACAATTGTTCGGCAAGGAACAGGGGCGATCTGTGCACACCGTTCTCTGTGCGAACCCTTAGTCGAGTGTATGTGGCACTGTGTCAGTTGTCGAACGTGGTGTCATCTGTTCATCAGATTTTCGTGATGCTTTACCTCGCAGCATTAGCGTCAATAGTTGTGGCAATGATTTACTTTATCACTTCGTACTTTGCAACACAAGCACAATGGCAATATTGATAGTACCTGCTCACTGTGTGTCTTCTGAGCTGTGCTCGCAGCTTCTGCTGGGAAGGAGGGGTGCCGGCCGCGGTGGTCTAGCGGTTCTAGGCGCTCAGTCCGGAGCCGCGCGACTGCTACGGTCGCAGGTTCGAATCCTGCCTCGGGCATGGATGTGTGTGATGTCCTTAGGTTAGTTGGGCTTAAGTAGTTCTACGTTCTAGGGGACTGATGACCACCGATGTTAAGTCCCATAGTGCTCAGAGCCATTTGAACCATTTTTGAAGGAGGGGTGCGGCGGACGACACACAGAGGGAGCTGCGGCTGCTGGCGCTGCAGGTGTCCTCTGCTCGACCCACGACCAGGCTGCTGGGGGTGCTCACTCTCGATCTGGGAGTCGTCTCAGGCTTCATTTCCGTCGTGACGACCTACACCACCCTGCTCCTCAAATTTTTCAAGTATGACTACAGTGTATGTAATCTGTGTACTGATTTTGAAATTCAGTTCCACTGAAGTACGAAACACTCTGCGCTCGCAGGGAACTCGTTGTGCGTTTACATTTCTAATCCGTGCGACACATTTATCTGCTGAGGTCGAGTTTACAATTGTAACATCATGAAGGCAGCGTGTAATAATTTTCATAGACGTAGAAAATTTTCGGTTCCACGCCTTATTTACATCATCCTATTTCCACACTGCTGTATAAGTAATGAATCTACACTACTGGCCATTAAAATTTCTACACCAAGAATAAATGCAGATGATAAACGGGTATTCATTGGACAAATATATAATACTAGAATTGACACGTGATGACATTTTCATGCAATTTGGGTGCATAGATCCTGAGAAATCAGCACCCAGAACAATCACCTCTGTTCGTAATAAAGGCCTTGATACGACTGGCCATTGAGTCAAACTGAGCTTGGAGAGCGTGTACATGTACCGCTGTCCATGCAACGTTAACAAGATACCACAGTTCATCAAGAGTAGTGACTGACGTATTGTGAAGAGCCAGTTGCTCGGCCACCATTGAGCAGACGTTTTCAATTGGTGAGAGATTCGGAGAATGTGCTGGCCAAGACAGCAGTCCAAGATCTGTATCCAGAAACGCCCGTACAGAACCTGCAACATGCGGCCGTGCATTATCCTGCTGAAATGTAGGGTTTCGCAGGGATCGAATGAAGGGTAGATCCAGGGGTCGTAACATATCAGAAATGTAACGTCCACTGTTCAAAGAGCCGTCAATGCGAACAAGAGGTGACCGAGACGTGTAACCAATTGCACCCCATACCATCACGCCAGGTGATACGCCAGTATGGCGAAGATGAATATACGCTTCCAATGTGTGTTCACCGCGATATCGCCAAATTCGGATGCGACCATCATTATGCTGTAAACAGAACCTGCGTTCATCCGAAAAAATGACGTTTTGCCATTCATGAATCCAGGTTCGTCGTTTAGCACCCCATCGCAGGCGCTCCTGTCTGTGATGCAGCGTCAAGGTTAACCGCAGCCGTGGTCTCCGAGCTGATACTCCATGCTGCAGCAAACGTCGTCCAACTTTTCGTGTAGATGGTTGTTGTCTTGCAAACATCCCCATCTGTTGCCTCAGGGATGGAGACGTGGCTGCACGATCAGTTACGGCCATGCGGATAAGATGCCGGTCATCTCGACTGCTAGTGATACGAGGGCGTTGGGATCCAGCACAGCGTTCCGTATTATCCTCCTGAACCCACCGATTCCATATTCTGCTAACAGTCATTGGATCTCGACCAACGCGAGCAGCAATGTCGCGATACGATAAACCGCACAGGGTCAGGGATTTTCCTTGCCTCGTGATGACTGGGTGTTGTGTGATGTCCTTAGGTTAGTTAGGTTTAAGTAGTTCTAAGTTCTCGGGGACTGATGACCATAGATGTTAAGTCCCACAGTGCTCAGAGCCTTTTGAGCTATTATGTTCCTGCTCAACCCTTCAGTTCCATATTCACATGGCTTTCGTAGATGCTCAACCAACGTGAGCAGCGGTGTCACAGAACAAAAATATTTCTTTTTGGTAGGGCACGATCCAGCCACCATCGAGTTCCTGAATGTGCCGGTAGCCGTTACTCCTAGTTACATTAGCCATAACGCGACCTTCTCAGTACAACGAACTTTCAGAATCAATTTCTGAATGCAAAAACTACTAAGCGGAATGCACATGGCAGGATTCCTACCTATTTGTGTAACTGCGCTGAAATGCTGATCATTTGTTGAAAAATAAATCTAGTATGCCTGATCGCGCAATCATGTGTAGGGATGTTATTTTGTCCACTTGCATAAGCGAACTAGACAAGAAATTTTAGGAGATACAGTCTTTACGCAAATTAAAAAGCAAGCTGTGATAGTAGTGAGGTAAGTTGCCTTTCCCAGACGAATGCTATAACTTCCCCTGCAGCAATGTATAACAGTGAAACTTCCTGGAAGATTAAAACTGTGTGCCCGACCGAGACTCGAATTCGGGATCTTTGACTTTCGCGGGCATCTGCCCTACCATCTGAGCTACCGAAGAACGACTCACGCACGGTCGTCACAGCTCTACTTCTACCAGTATCTCGTCTCCTACCTTCCAAACTTTACAGAAGCTCTCCTGCGAACCTTGCAGAACTAGCACTCCAGAAAGAAAGGATACTGCGGATACATGGCTTAGCCACAGCCTGGGGGATGTTTCCAGAATGAAGACAGTGAAGTCGACATTGTCAAATGCATATTGATAGTATGTTTCACTTGGGGCACGCTTCTCTGTGGGGTGGATAGTTGACAGCTGCAAATAAATACCCACTTAATAAAATGAAACGAACTCCACTATTTAAACACATCCTCTGTGAAATTATATTGTTTACTCACATGAGAGAACTAAACTGGAAATGCTGCTGAGGTACAGTCTGTGTGTAAACTGAAAAGCAAGCAGCGGTCGTGGTGGGGCAAGTTTTCTTTCCTGCTACACATGCTGCACAGGATGACTAAGAATTATTTTCTCTCTAGCATTGTAGGACAGCGAGCCCATATTTAGTTGAATCTGTCCATATGAATTTCTTGCTTCACTATTATCAGTTACTCGTATGTGTATTCGATGTGCAAAATAAACACCCCTGAGGATGATAGAACCCTGTGTCGCCGGTGTTTCATAAGGCGATATCTGGAAGGTTTGGTATAACACAGTGAAAAGCCCTGTAGTTGCCTCTGGTGACAAAGAGCGAAGAGGAACTGCCTGCTCGGTTTTTGTTTAGCTGATCTATGGACGAATCAAGTACATGACCTCAGTTTGGTGACCTACTTTCCCTCAAGCTTATAACTGACACTGTCCACCTTTCACCATTTTATTCTGGAACACATTTTACGCCTTAATATGGTACTACTTCACTTAATTGTGGTACAAATATTTAATATTTTGTTCTTAAATCAAGTTATAAAAAATATAGATTAATTTTATACAATTAAAACACTATTTTTAATGATCTCCAATTATTACATTCCTTGCAGCATGAAACCTGTTATTCATAAGGAATAAATGTATAAGACATAGCTAGTGGAAAATTTAATTTAGTTTTATATCACATCAGGAAATATTTTGACTAGATGCTCAGGTCTCTTTATTTATTCAAGATAAACATGAAAACGTAACTCTTAAACATCTCGCAATCCTGGGCTCACATCCTCCATTCAGAATTTTTAATGTGTTAATCATTACAGTCCATTACCACTGAAAAGAAATTTGCAACTATACCATTTTTCCCCTAATTTTCCTTCATTGACTGGAATATTGGTACAGTGGTCTCTGAGGACTTCATTTAGTATGGAACACTAATTACACTCAAACGTGTGAATTGTACAGCAGAGCCAGTTTCAGCCCAGTAAGACCATTGTTCCACTATCTATACAAACCAGCTGCCATCTCTGACACCCTTATGGAAACAATCCACTCATGTTCTCTTAACTTACATTTATGGAAATGTAATTTACGACCCTAATATAAACAAAGGGGTTGCAAATGCTCTTACTTTATGTTTATGTAAGTCTAATTGGCGACCAGATGCCTTAATGTAATTCATGACTCAAAATCTCCACCTCCCTCTTCCAAATTTCCCTGTTTCCCTCAATACTCCAAAAGAGTTGCGGCTTACCCAACCCCTCTTCATGGCTTCGTCATTTATGCCCTGTGTATTAGCCAACCACTACAAAAAGTCAGCAGCTATTCTCTATATCAACAGTGTGATATATAAATGCCATGGTGGGCGGAACCAGTGTTATTTGGTGCATAATTCGCAAATGTTTCTAGCAAGCAATTGCTCGAAAGTTTGCATTGCCTCTCCAACGTCTGATACTTACATGGCTATTTATAGTTTGGGGCAATTTGTTGAACTTCTAGCCGATTTTCTTCAAGTATTCAAAACATCCAATTTTAAGTTCATCATACAAAGACACACACAGATTATTGTAAATATGAGTTTCTTAATATTTAATACTAACCGCAGTGCATTGTTTAAACAGATACACTTCTACACTGATATACCATGGTTTCATATTCAACTGTTATCACAGTGCATTATTGAAACAAGTACACTCTTACACTGATGTGCCACAGTTTCGTTTTTAGCAATCACCATAGCGCTTTATCCAAACAATAGATAATTCAGACTGCTGTCGTAAAAGATAATTAACAATTACTGGCGTTTTATAACATGTTAGCGATGTTTTTGAGTATGTTATCATTATCTGTATGTACTAAAACCTCACATCACAGAGAAAATGTAAACCATATAGCCGGCCGTTGTGGCCGAGCGGTTCTAGGCGCTTCACTCCGGAACCACACGACCGCTACTGTCGCAGGTTCGCATCCTGCCTCGGGTATGGATGTGTGTGATGCCCTTAGGTTAGTTGGGTTTAAGTAGATCTAAGTTCAAGGGGACTGATGACCTGAGATGTTAAGTCCCTTATTGCTCAGAGCCATTTGAACTTATTTTTGTGTAATTCATATATCTCACTGGTTGTCCGCTGCTGTGTCTAGCACTAGGAATGAAATGGAAGAGCTATGAATTACGAGAAATGTCAGATCGAGTGTCGGATGTCACCGTCTCCACCATTGTGGCGCCTCTCCCAGTAGCTGATGGCGTCAATGCTGCTGCTGCAGTTGTTTCCTAGATAGCTGTCACTTCACATCAGAGGCAGATTTGCCACATTGGTCAATTTCCACTAACTTGCTAGCAGTGAATGCACCTGAAATAACCAAATAAAGGCTTTTCTCAATAAGTGGCAGCAGCATGCTTCAATGGGTCTATGGACATTAGTCATTTTTCAGCGGTATGCTACTTACCTCTCCAAAAATCACTATGCAAGGATGAAGACATGCGCAGCAAACAACTGCTGCAGGTTCTAAAAATCATTTAATTGTTATGTTTCCAGGAATGAGACATTAATATTGGTAGTCCATCACCATAACCTCAATTCTATCCCTAGGAAGGTTCCTCTAAGCACACTATGGCCAGAACGTTATAAAAAGGACGATACATTCGTGCAATATCACATTCACGAATTTTCTTCCTCATTAAAAGCTTTTATCTTAGTGATTACTTCCAACACTCTGCACGGAATTTCGGTGGATATTTTAAATTTCTACTTTTCAATTTGTAGCTGTAATCAGCACAAGTAAATATTGCCCATTGCACCTTTAACGCCATGACAAATTGCAATATACAACGTTAATCTGCTTTCCGCTATGAACAAAGTGATATTAAAACAGAAACATTATCTGGTCAATCAGTTGAGTGATCACAAACTAGTTTTGTGTGATATTCATTTAATAAATATGCAGTAACAGAGACATTATATCTTAGAAAATAATTTGTCTTCCAGCAGACTCGATGTCACACATTAAATTTTGTGGCGTATATTAAGGAATTAGCCTGAGTGTTTTTTGATGCTATATGCTACTCCCAGGAGAATGATATATTTCACACAGACAACAGTACTTACAGGGACATCGCAATGTGAAGAGTGGCAGCACTACAGAGATCTCAATATCGGCCACCACGTAAGCTTAGATACTATCACTCTACACCACTAATCAATCTCTGTCAACTAAGTACCAAATGAAACGAGATGTGTAACATAGCTTTCTGTCGTCCCATTAACAACATATTCTTCCATCAGTAGTGCGACATGTAGGAACTCACGTTACTTTTAATTATGCAATGCTTAGTATAGTATCCACATTATATCAGATTTCAACTAGGGTAAAGTATACCTCATCTACATGGACACTGAACAAATGTGGACTTGTCTCCCATCGCTTGCATTATAGTGCACTTTGTGATCTGCATTATGAAAATTATGAAACCCTCTAGTGGGTATTAATACTGGCTGTCTCCAAATCAAAATACTGGCCATATTTTAAAAACAAAACCACGACTGAGAAGGCTGTAACATATACATAGGATTTGTGACAGTTGACATTGTTCACACACGTCGATCCGAGACGTCATTTGACATCTACATATGCAGTACTCTGGGTTTGTTTCTCATCTCTGTTACAAATTCTATGCTGCACAAACTGTAATATACTCGGCGATTCCGATCATGATGCAGTAGAACCATTCCATTATTGAACACATATCCTCTGTTTAAACACAGCCACCATACAGGGAATAACATTGGTGTCATTCTTGTCCTTCCCACGTGGGCAATATGCATGCTTCTGGAGGTAGATATAGCTCCAATACGAATCCATCGCACACTTGCTATATTCCAAACACACATGGAATGGAAGGATTACTTACATAACTTTGGTGTAACTGATAACACACAGCCATGTCAAAATTCTTATAACATCTAATTTTCAGAAAATAAGAGCTACACAGATGTATATATTATAACATTCTCACCAGACAGACGGGAAACACAAAAAGAAGTCCGTCGAATAAGTATTTTGTAATCCATCTTTTGCTTGGATGGAATACAGTTCGTTAAAGTTGCTCCAAACGAAAAGAATTTTGACATATTCTACTTTACGCCGCTCCATATGCTTAACACTAGGTGTTGTATTTGTCTGTTACTCCCTCCACCAGTAGTGATATCATACAGCACAGGACACTTTTCCTGTGTGTGTCCCGTATGTTATATTTACGTATTTGCACCTAGTCTCTGTAGCAGTTATCGACCCTCTGCAATTGAGCGCTGACTTCTGGCATACCTGTCTTCTTATAGGCAGCTGCATTGTCCATTAACAGCCTACAATTACATCTAAACACATACTCCAAAAGCCGCTGTGTCGTGCCTGGCTGAGGGTACATCATAACCTTCTCAGCCTCCGCTCCCACTAAAATCCTTATCCCAATGGGCTATCACTACATAGCATTTCCTGCAATCCTGTCAAGCATACTTTTCAATGAGAACCATGGTTCTAATGGTTCTGCATTCGTACCTTCTGGAATAAATTTAATGTCTTTCCACATAGTCATGTACCCTTGATTAGGAAGAATTTTCACTGAACATGTAGTGTGTGAAGAATGTGTTTCAGTACTACACAGTAAAGAGCAAGCAAACACATTGTGTACAGTGCAGAAGTCAACTGGCGACTGCCAAGTTAATCAACCACCCTCTTTGGGAATCGCCCTTAGATCAGAACAACAATGCGCGTCTGTGCAGGAGACAAGCTATTTTGCATGTGCTCTATGTTCGAAGTTATTTATGGATTTGATGATTTCGAAACTGTAAGAATGACTTGCTTAGTTATACATGCTAGGAAGGTCTTAAGTCAGTAAACAGATGGCTCAATACGCAATAAACTCGTACTTTTTCAGTAGCATGGAAGTGTATCTGTTACCTTTATAGGTCAAACAATTTGGCATCAACCTGGGCGACGTTATTAATTTCCCCCTGGTTACTTGAATGAAAATAGTATGCTGAGTTTCAGAAGATCTGTGTTCAATAGTCATATTGATTCTAGTTCCCCAAGAAAGTCATAATACATGAGGTTGAGTTGTGTTTCAGAATTTGGCAATAATATGACACCAGCCATATGACTCATAACGACATACATATGTCGGATGATCCCTCTTGAAAACCAGGGTCATCTGTGTCATTTTCCAAATGTTTGGTACCTGTCGTTGTTCCTGTGACATAAACTGTTCCCAATCGTATGTTCCTATGGCTGGACCAGCCTTTTCCCTTGTTGATGGCATTTAGATGCTTTTCTACTCTGCGGCCATTTTTATTATTAACTACCATTAATTTGTTCGTTCCATTTAGATTGTTACTCGTTTGTGCACTAAAACCGGTAACACATGATACAGTACTTCAGTTTCGAACATATTAATGATACCTGGTTATTTAAAAACCACACTTAGTAGTGGTAGATTAGTGAAATTTTTGTCGTGGAAGACAACGTTAAGAAGAACACTTGATGCACGAAACTACAAACTTTTCGCAGTTAATGCGATTCTTGGTATACCATAGTCACTTCAGTGTTGTAAAAATTTATTTAAAAAATATCCTATTGAGCAAGAGAGCCCCATTGTCTATCATGAGAAACATAAATGAGAAATAGTAACGAGGATCCTGATCAATACCAGCTTTCTACATCAATCTGCTTTCTTTTCAGATGAAGCCAGTAACGGAAATAACCGAGCAGCTCCTGTTGGCTGGGAAACCGTTCTACTTCGCATGCAAGTTATTTGGCCTCATGCCGTTTACTGTTGACGCCCATACAGCAACCCTGAAGAGGTCGCAGTCGGATATTATCTACGCTAACCTTGCGAGTTCACTGCAGTTTTTTGTGCCTTTAGTTCATCATATTTTGCGACACACATAAGTTCGACGTCTTCTACAGTAGAAGTTCTTATAACAATAGTAGTTCTTCAGTACTCATTCTTGTGCTTTAGTGTCATTATTGCTGACAGGTTCTGGTACACAAGTAAATATATAGCGAATTACTTTCCTTGTTAGCGGCGTGTGATGAATGTCTGGCTCCGAACATAGGACGAACAAATACATCCCCAGAAAGATTTGTGAAGGTGCAGTTACCTATAGCACTTCTTGGTTGCTGCTTGATTTTTATTGTCCTGTCGACTGTAGATGCTACTCTGGATGAGAAACTGATTACATCATTCGGTATGAGCAATTTAACAACGGTTGTATTGGCACTCATACGATTCGCAAACCTACAGCTGGTTTTCAAGAACAGACTGTCATTGTTGAACGTTTGTCTTATGAACATAATACACAGAGCAGAAGGTAAGAAGAAGTACTCAGACAAGCGTTCGGCAAGGAACAGGGGCGATCTGTGCACACCGTTCTCTGTGCGAACCCTTAGTCGAGTGTATGTGGCACTGTGTCAATTGTCGAACGTGGTGTCATCTGTTCATCAGACTTTCGTGATGCTTTACCTCGAAGCATTAGCGTTAATAGTTGTGGCAATGATTTACTTTATTACAATACAACCAGAGTTCTTCGGCGTTAAAGATTCTAACAGCTTATGGTATATGTGGTTCTTCGTACTTTGCAACACAAGCTCAATGGCAATATTGATAGTACCTGCTCACTGTGTGTCTTCTGAGCTGTGCTCGCAGCTTCTGCTGGGAAGGAGGGGTGCCGGCCGCGGTGGTCTAGCGGTTCTAGGCGCTCAGTCCGGAGCCGCGTGACTGCTACGGTCGCAGGTTCGAATTCTGCCTCGAGAATGGATGTGTGTGATGTCCTTAGGTTAGTTGGGCTTAAGTAGTTCTACGTTCTAGGGGACTGATGACCATCGATGTTAAGTCCCATAGTGCTCAGAGCCATTTGAACTATTTTTGAAGGAGGGGTGCGGCGGACGACACACAGAGGGAGCTGCGGCTGCTGGCGCTGCAGGTGTCCTCTGCTCGACCCACGACCAGGCTGCTGGGGGTGCTCACTCTCGATCTGGGAGTCGTCTCAAGCTTCATTTCCGTCGTGACGACCTACACCACCCTGCTCCTCAAATTTTTCAAGTATGACTACAGTGTATGTAATCTGTGTACTGATTTTGAAATTCAGTTCCACTGAAGTACGAAACACTCTGCGCTCGCAGGGAACTCGTTGTGCATTTACATTTCTGATCCGCGCGACACATTTATCTGCTGAGGTCGAGTTTACAATTGTAACATCATGAAGGCAGCGTGTAATTTTGCATAGACGTAGAGAATGTTCGGGTCCACGCCTTATTTACATCATCCTATTTCCACACTGCTGTATAAGTAATGAATCTACACTACTGGCCATTAAAATTTCTACACCAAGAATAAATGCAGATGATAAACGGGTATTCATTGAACAAATGTATTATACTAGAACTGATATGTGATTACATTTTCACTCAATTTGGGTGCATAGATCCTGAGAAATCAGTAGGCAGAAGAACCACCTCTGGCCGTTATAACGGCCTTGATACGCCTGGGCATTGAGTCAGTGCTTGGATGGCTTGTACAGGTACAGCTGCCCATGCAGCTTCAACACGATACCGCAGTTCATCAGGAGTAGTGAATGGCGTATTGTGACGAGCCAGTTGATAGGCCACCGTTGGTCAGACGTTTTCAATTGGGGAGAGATCTGGAAATGTGCTGGCCAGGCCTGCAGTCGAACATTTTCTGTATCCAGAAACGCCCGTACAGGACCTGCTACTTACGGTAGTGCATTATCCCGCTGAAATGAAGGATTTTGCTGAGATTGAATGAAGGGTAGAGCCACGGGTCGTACCACATCTGAAATGTAACGTCCACTGTTCAAAGTGCCTTCAATGCGAACAAGAGGTGAACGAGACGTGTAACCAAAGGCACCCTATACCATCACGCCGGTTGATACGCGATTATGGCGATGACGTATACACGCTTCCAAGGTGCGTTCACCGCGATGTCGCCAAACACGGATGTGACCATCATGATTCTGTACACAGAACCTGGATTCATCCAAAAAAATGACGTTTTGCCATTCGTGCACCCAGGTTCGTCGATGAGTGCACCATCGAAGGCGCTCCTGTCTGTGATGCAGCGTCAAGGGTAATCGCAGCCACGGTCTCCGAGCTGATAGCCCATGCCGCTGCAAACGTCGTCGAACTGTTCGTGCAGATAGTTGTTGTCTTGCAAACGTCCCCATCTGTTCACTCAGGGATCGAGACGTGGCTGCACGATCCGTTACAGCCATGAGGATAAGATGCCTGTCATCTCGACTGCTACTGATACGAGGCCGTTGGGATCCAGCACGGCGTTCCGTATTACCCTCCTGAACCCACCGATTCCATATTCTGCTAACAATCATTGGAACTCGACCAACGCGAGCAGCAATGTAGCGATACGATATACCGCAATCACGATGGGCTACAATCCGACCTTTATCAAAGTCGGAAACGTGATGGTACGCATTTCTCCTCCTTACACGAGGCATTACAACAACGTTTGACCAGGCAACGCCGGCCAACTGCTGTTTGTGTATGAGAAATTGGTTGGAAACTTTTCTCTTGTCAGCACGTTGTGGGTGTCGCCACCGGCGCCAACCTTGTGTTAATGCTCTGAAAAGTTAATCATTTGCATATCACAGTATCTTCTTCCTGTCGGTTAAATTTCGCGTCTGTAGCACGTCATCTTCGTGGTGTAGCCATCTTAATGCCCAGTAGTGTATTAATAGGGGACAGTCGCCGACATAGCGCGCTGACCTATACATCGTTCCTATAGATGGCGTCGTACTATCTACAACACGATTTTAGATGTCGAGACGGTGTATAATATGAATGTTGATGCTGATAAAGTAATTGACTATTTGCATAGTTTGACAGTTTTTCGTGGTGGTCCTTCTGCCTTTGCTCTGACAGGTGTCCAAATGGTTCTGGGACAAGTTTTTTTACCTGCTGGTATTTTTTTGTGTTGATTCAGCACAACGATCTAGTACTACACGAATGGCGAGCTTCCCTCCACATGATTGCGCGATCAGGCATACTACATGTATGGATCAACAAACGATCAGCATTTCAGCACAATTACACAAGGAGGTAGGAATACTGCCACGTGCATTCCTCGTTTAGTAGTTTTTGCATTCAGAAATGTAATATGAATGTTCGTTATACTGAAAAGGTCGCTTTATGGCTTATGTAAGCAGGAGTAACTGCTATCGGCACCGTCAGGAACTCGATGGAGGCAGGATCGTGCCCTACAAAGAAGAAAGTTTATTGTTCTATGATACTGCTGCTCCCGTTGGTTGAGCATCTACGAAAGCCATGTGAATATGGAATCGAAGGGTTCGCATGTAGCATCTCAGCTCTCCGGTACGACTGGCACCTGAGAGTACAGACGTTCAAAATGGTTCAAATGGCTCTGAGCACTATGGGACTTAACATCTATGATCATCAGTCCCCTAGAACTTAGAACTACTTAAACCTAACTAACCTAAGGACATCACACAACACCCAGCCATCACGAGGCAGAGAAAATCCCCGACCCCGCCGGGAATCGAACCCGGGAACCCGGGCGTGGGAAGCGAGAACGCTACCGCACGACCACGAGATGCGGGCTACAGACTTTCAAAATAAATAATACGATTCCACGTTATATTACTGTAAATGGCAGAAACAACCCACTGGTAGCACAAATAATGATGTCATTAGCAGAAACACTTGGTTACAGAAGGAAGTTAAATTGATTTACGACAAGAAATTCATCCTTATCAGAATTTTATATGATGCACATCTTGAGTTATGTCCGTTTATTAAGAATCCCAGGGAGATGATCAACATAATATAGAAAACTAAACACATCATAACAGGAACAATGCAATGTACACAGAACAAACACAAACTAAAAATTAAACTCTCAGTAACAAAAATAGCCAGAAAGAAAAACACAAAAAATTACAACACATTTATCAGCCCAGATTCCAAGCAAAACTGATACATCTCACAGATAACAATAACAGAGATAGAAAGACAGCTATTAGAAAAAGGATTTAAACACAACATCAGTACAAAGACAGACAACCACTACACATAAAAACTCATTGTAATAACAGAAATAATGCTGACAGAGGAACAAGAAAATAAAACTGTAAATGGGCTAACATGAGAACTAGCGAAGAAACATAGAAATAATATAATCACCATGTCAAAGAAAGAGAAAAGTGGGAAACTTAAAAGAGAAAACAACAGTACTAAGAAATTAAAAGAAAAACTGTACTCAAATAACATCATGTTCACAATAGACGACAACATGAACAGCACAGTACTGATCAATAAAAAAACAATATACAGAAAAAAACGAAAGATTTCATCTCCTCTAGCGATATAATGAAACTGAAATGTGACCCAACAGCGCAGTTCGAAAAACATACAAAGAAACCGGAAAGACATCAAACATATAATATATATATACATATATATATATACATATATATATATATATATATATATATATATATATATATATATATATATATATATGTACAACTTGTATAACAGGCCACTGAAGCTGCTTCATACACAAAAGAAGCGAACACGTATGGCAAAAAACAAAGTGCTCCGTGAACAGACATTTAGTTCACTGAACCGTGAAGGATCCTATAGCCACGCCAAGTGTCGTGATTCGGTAAGTGGGCAAGTTTGCAGCTATACAAGTATAGACACAGAGAGTGCAAGCACGTCTGTAGCACCACGAACTGACAGCACAGTGACCACTGATGCCGGTTCCTTTGGTATGGCAGCAAACAAATGATCGCTGAATTGAAGTGGTGCATCTTACGACCACACTAGGCACAACGGTGTCACCGCGTCATCTTTTCAGAGGAGTCCCAGTCTTCCATACAGCATCACGGTGAACCTGTCTGGGTGTCGAAGTATCTAACAGAACGCACGGTACCAGCAAGTATTTTTTAGCAATGTGATACCAGACTACTTGTTGCACTTGCTGTCCCTAAAACATCGATACACAAGCTGTTGAATTATTGTTCCTGCCTGCACGTCCTCCATATCTGACACTGAAAACATCTGGTCGTAGATCGTCGACATACTGGCTCACCGCAACAACTGATGTTCTGCAACTTAGAGCTGAAGCAGCGTGGAATCACAAGCCTGTATATTTCATCAAAGTTCAGTTCAAAAGTGCTTTTTGTCTTCAGAGGTGGCAGCTACGTGTAATGCATTTCGCACACTGTGTACACACACATCACAAACAAATGTATCCTTCCAACTGTACTGTGTACGTGCAATATGTAAAATGTTATTTGATAGCCTTCCTGTCTCAGCAATTTTAATTTCCAGCTTTGTAAATCGATGTCAAAGACCTATTAATGTGCTGGCACCACTAGTGCTGATTCACCATTCACTTGGTACATCGAACGAATAAATTTATTCCAGATAAAATTCATTCGAAAATCGGTACATAATCCTCGTTTACTAGCTAACGCGGAACAGACCTCAGTGATATACAGATCGGTCATGTTAAACATAACTTTGTTCCCAAAACAACTTTAGTTAGTTCTTTCCACTCCCAGTTACGACTGTCTGCACGATGCAAATCTTAATACACTTTTTCAAAGGTTTCCAGCTACATAGTTTCATTTCTACGTCTTCCCGTTGTGTTTTTCGTTCCCCTTCAACATAATGGTTTGCCACCTACATAATATATCAAAACTGCAGAGTCTCACATGTATCCTAACCCATTCTTACCTTCGATATTATACCGAACGCTGAGGAGACGGAGCCCACAAATACAAGATAGATACCTCAGAGTACCACGAGTGACTGACCCCTCTGAGTTTTCCATGTCACTGCCAGCTAACACATGACGATGGGTGTAAAGCTAAATCCACTTTAGAATGCAAGTTAAATAAAGTGTGATTAGTACAATTAATTCAGTGGTATATATAAACGAATCTCCAGTACCCACATTAAAGTTTACTACCTGGCACATCTTAGTCTACAGTTAAGCTCGTCTGTACTCCTTCATAATTAGTACACACTAAAACAAAACTCCATCCGAATAGGGCTTGGAAAATCTCCACAGGACTGACTGGCCGCCATATCATCATTAGTCTACTCGTGTCATGGGGTGGAGATTTTGAGAGTAGTGGGGTCGTAACACCGCTGCCCTGTCAACTCTCAGATGTTTTTCGTATGTCTATCCACTATTTCGGATGGAGAATGGGACAATGGCATATCAGTATATGCGGATTAGTGGTAACCACTTCAGCTACGTGTTTAAATCTCTTTAATCAAATGCAAAAACTAGTCACGTGGCTAAATGTTAGAAATGGCTCTAAGCACTATGGGGCTCAACATCTGAGGTAATCAGTCCCCTGGACTTAGAACTACGTAAACCTAACAAACCTAACGACATCACACACATCCATGCCCGAGGCTGTGGTCGAGCGGTTCTAGGCACTTCAGTCTGGAACCGCGCGACCGCTACGGCCGAAGGTTCGAATCTTTCCTCGTTCATGGATGTGTGTGATGTCCTTAGTATAGTTAGGTTTACGTAGTTCTAAGTTCTAGGGGACTGATGACCGCAGATGTTAAGCTCTATAGTGCTCAGAGCCATTTGAAACATTTGGAAAAGTCCAGAGATGTGAGGATCGACGATCGGACAGGACCCCCCCCCCCCCCTTCCAATCCAACGACGAGAGTACATGTTAGTCAACTGCTCGTGGACATTAACACCGAAGTGGGCCGGGGTACTGTTGTGTTGAAAACATTACCTTTCGCAGTCAAAAAGAGGTACAAATGGCTTTAAGCACTATGGGACTAAACATCTGAGGTCATCAGTCCCCTAGAACTTAGAACTAATTAAACCTACCTAAGGACATCACACACATCCATGCCCGATGCGGATTCGAACCTGCTACCATAGCGGTCGCGCGGTTCCGGACTGAAGCGCCTAGAACCACTCGGCCAACAAGGGGTACAGTCTCCAGGGACTATGGCAACACATCTCGCAGGAACACCAGGTAAAGTGGGCTAATCAAATATGGAGGCATCAAATAAGATCCAGTTAGGTAATCTGGAACAATTCCTGCCCAGAAATTGACAGAGAAATGTTGTTGATGGGTGGCGTGGAGACGTCGCTGTTGCGGATGTTGAACGCAGTATCACATGCGTATGTGACAACATCCGTGAACAATATAAACTGTACGAAGATCAGCACTGCAGCACCATGTTTGACAGAAGTAAACGGATTGGTCAGACTGCATTGTTCACAGTGCTTGCACACGTTCTTAATGATAGGGGAGTAATATCTTTTCCATCATTACTCTCCACACTGTTTCTTCCGAAGTGTGCATTCCACAGGCAAACTGAAGGGTGCTTATAGCTGGGCGACGCGATCTAACACAGTTTCCTTAAAGTCTGGTTTTCGGTCTTGTCTTTGGTGGGAACCTCAGCCGGCTCTGTGTGGCGTGAAAGACTCCGTCTCTCGTTAGTTAATATCCACTAACATAAACTTCTTCCAGTTAGGATGACGCCCTTCGGGTTCACGAGACATGTGGATCACGTGACACATGTGATACAAGCTGTGTTGTGTACAGTATGTCTGTTTAGTGATCAGTGGTGTGCACTATATAGCACCCATTGCCTGTTGCAGTGTACAACCGACACCTGGGACCTTTTTCGAGTGTGCAGCAGATCGGCATGCGTGATTGCAATACATGCATTGAGATGGAGGTCGTCGCTTTGAATAGTTACTAAGTTGTTTATTAGTAAACGCTGTGTTTGTCCGTAACACAATAAATATGCATTTCCGACCACCAGTTCCCTCATTTTTAATCAGTTGTGGTCTCCCTATCACCGCTGTTTCAATTTGACCCTAAGTGTTTTAGACAACATATATGCCGAATATAGTTGATATTATTCATACTTGCATTTCTGTCAGCAAGTATGTTACATGCCATTTTCATGTGTTTTAATTCCAATGGAAAGCAGATTGTTTAAAGGTAATACTAAGAACTGGTATGAACACCGATAGATACGTAATGCCAGAGGGCGATAAAAATACGTTTGACGGATTCTTGCAAGGGGTGTAAATCAGTAAAGGCAGTTAAGCACAACGCACTAATGTGATCAGTCCTGGGAATATTGCCCAACGTTTGGACTCCAAAGTGGACACAGCAGTAGAAAGATTTCAGGAAAGCGCGAAAGGGCTCATAACTGACCGTACAACTCATACGGAAGCGTACACGGACTGTCCATGGTTTACTAGTTCGCGTTGTCCTCGTGAAACCCTTCGGGTATATTTCGCGAAGTGCGATGAGTCTGCTGTGAGGAGCAACGTAAATGGGTTCACGAGCTTACTGGTGGGGAGGTTATTGTATGCCTGAGAGACTGATTTTAATTCTACTGATGTCAGTAAACTACAGAATTATGCTTGCGTTAGTAAAAAGAACTCCGTTGTGAGAACAGTTAAGAGATACAGGCAGTATACTCACATTTGCTAAGAATGAATACAGTTTTACATCTCTCAGTTTACTCGCCATTTTTGAAGTAATTGTTCCCAAGCATATGATATGTGGATGTGTGGAATATTCTTTGATCATTTACCTGCCACGAATGAAGCGATGGACAACAAGGCCCATAACCCACCATCTGACACGTTCTTGTATTTTAAAGACTTTGATTCACACAACTTAATGTGGTCCTTTGTCTTCATATGCCCGTTGTATATACATAACATTAGCAGAACAATAAATGTTACCCAAATAGCTAGCGCCCTTACTCCCAAATTTATATGGGTGCGTTCCCCACTGTTAATCTCGCGATATGATGAGCAGCGTCACTAAAACTGGCCATCGAGTATTCAACGACTTGAATACGTCTGGGTCATAGAGCAGTGCTTCAAACGAAGCAGATGAATCACGCCGTTACCGGGTTTAATGGGCGCAGAAAGCCAAGTGGCTACTCGAATATCAACGAAGGGCCACGAATAGCTGGATCACATTACAAACAGGTTTCAACTTGCCTCTATTGTTTCTACATCCAAGCCTTCAAGAAAGCTCAAAGACAGTTTCCTGGAGTGACTAATGCCACTTTCCAATCAGGGCAGTCATGTGGCTCTTCGCTGGTTCTAATGCCGATCTGATTCTGACAACCTCTCAGATTCTGGGTGGCGAGTACAAAATGTGGACGAATTAACGGGGAGATGATTGATATTAAACTCCTAAACACGATTAACTGTCCTACAGAAACCATGTAATTGTGGAAGGCCTCAACAGAGCTTTCTGGGGGAGGTGTTGCCCTATACGTGCAGTGTCACATTTCAGTCTTCTTACCAGCCAATGAAACAAAGCGTAGGCACTGCTTTTGGTAACCATATTTTAGCGTTCAGCGACCACATAGGTATTCCTGAGAGAAGCAAAGAGGTATTTCGTTCCAGCAGGGATGAAATTACAATTGCTAAGTTGTTGTTGTTGTTGTTGTTGTTGTTGTGGTCTTCAGTCCTGAGACTGCTTTGATGCAGCTCTCCATGCTACTCTATCCTGTGCAAGCTTCTTCATCTCCCAGTACCTACTGCAACCTACATCCTTCTGAATCTGCTTGATGTATTCGTCTCTTGATCCCCCTCTACGATTTTTACCCTCTACGCTGCCCTCCAATACTAAATTGGTGATCCCTTGATGCCTCAGAACACGTCCTACCAACCGGTCCCTTCTTCTAGTCAAGTTATGCCACAAGCTACTCTTCTCCCCAACTCTATTCAATACCTCCTCATTAGTTATGTGTTCTACCCATCTAATCTTCAGCTTTCTTCTGTAGCACCACATTTCGAAAGCTTCTATTCTCTTCTTGTCTAAACTATTTATCGTCCATGTTCCACTTCCATACATGGTTACACTCTATACAAATACTTTCGAAACGACTTCCTGACACTTAAATCAATACTCGATGTTAACAACTTTCTGTTCTTCAGAAACGCTTTCCTTGCCAGTGACAGTCTACATTTTACATCCTCTCTACTTTGACCATCGTCAGTTATTTTGCTCCCCAAATAGCAAAACTCCTTTACTACTTTAAGTGTCTCATTTCCTAATCTAATTCCCTCAGCATCACCCGACTTAATTCGACTACATTCCATTGCCCTCGTTTTGCATTTGTTGATGTTCATCTTATATCCTCCTTTCAAGACACTATCCATTCCGTTCAACTCCTCTTCCAAGTCCTTTGCTGTCTCTGACAGAATTACAATGTCATCGGCGAACCTCAAAGTTTTTATTTCTTCTCCATGGATTATAATACCTACTCCGAATGTTTCTTTTGTTTCCTTCACTGCTTGCTCAATATACCAGATTGAATAACATCGGGGAGAGGCTACAACCCTGTCTCATTCCGTTCCCAACCACTGCTTCCCTTTCATGCCCCTCAACTCTTAAACTGCCATTTGGTTTCTATACAAATTCTAAATAGCCTTTCGCTCCTTGTATTTTACCCCTGCCACCTTCAGAATTCGAATTGCTAAGTATTGTTCGTAAATGGACAACATTGTCCGAGGAGCGCGGCGATCTGTTGTTATAGTGTAGTTAAAAACAGCAGTCGTGGCCACAATAACGCTTGTTTATTATAACCGATTTCGGCTTACTTTAAAGCTAACCTCATTTTTTTAAGCCGAAACCGGTCATAGTAAACAAATGTTACTACGATCTCGACCGTTGTTTTTTTTACGAAATGTTGTTGATATGGTGTTAGTGGAGGCCGGGATACGGCAATAGTCTGCGGCTTGCGACACCTTATCACAACAAAATGCATAAAATAGCATCTTGCGGCATTTCACATGAGGAGTTGAGTTAATCCTCTTCTACATTTCCAAATGCAATGGGGAGGTAATTTATGCTAAGGTTATACTGTTGTGTTTCAACGTACTGTCGAAAAACTGCGTTTTAGTATACTGATCATTAGTAATATTAAAGGCACCTAGTTCCTTAAAGTAGCTTCCATACTTTCGCAAAAACATAATCTCTAAATTTACAGATAACGTGTCCGCTGTCAGACAAAGGAATATGACAGAGTTAAGCAGTCTTTCACAATTGTGACACATCGTGTTATTAAGTTTCATCTCAAAGATTATACCGCCGTCACACATCAAGATCCATGAAGGCAACATCGCTGGAGTGATATGTGAACAACTCGTGTATTCTGAGTCATAGTTATGCTGCAATTTGTAATAATTATTGCGAGAGAGAGAGAGAGAGAGAGAGAGTCCACCTAATCGGCACACAGATGTAGTTCAAATGGCTCTGAGCACTATGGGACTTAACATCGGAGGTCATCAGTCCCCTAGAACTTAGAACTACTTAAACCTAACTAACCTAAGGACATCACACACATCCATGCTCGAGGCAGGATTCGAACCTGCGACCGTAGCGGTCGCGCGGTTCCAGACTGAAGTGCCTAGAACCGCTCGGCCACTCCGACCGGCACAGGTACAATAAAAGATAACAGTGTAACAGTGCAAGGCAACTAGCTTTGACATTAGTTTGAATAACGGAACAACAATTATTTGTGAATATTCATTTTTTCACAGTCTTGTCATCTCTACCTCCAGTCTCCTGCCAGTTCCCAAAACGCCTTCAGCCAGAGCCCGAGTGCTTAGCCCACCAACATTCTGCAGGCATCTCATTTGTTTTATCAAGGTCTTGCGGAGTTTCTCCAAACATAAAGCGTACTCTTCTGTCTAGCGTTCCGTAATTTGTTTCGGCTAAGCTGACGTACACAGAAAAAATGTCTCTGACATTTTACTGGAATTTGTAGACTAAACTGTTAATTTATAATTGCACAATAACTATCCAATCAAGCTGTGATCGGAAGAAAGTTGCATATCGCCGTGCCGTCTGGTGGACTGTAGAGAGCGGCACAGACCGACCTGAATGGTAAAGCGACTAGAACAGGGTACTGGAAGCTGAAGGGAACAAACCAATGCTAAATCATGCTGGAGATTCTAGTAGTGCCAGGAGCAGAGAACCGAGTCTCACATCAGCGCTGAAGGCTTCGGATATTTATTGTTTGTAGCTTACCAGCTGCCAGTGATGTCGCGGGACAGGTAGACCGTCATAATTCGCTCCGTAAAAACCATCACGAGTGAGAACTTTAAAAGAAAGGGAATGCGTAAATATACAATAATTTCAAGATCCAGCCACTGCAAGGAAAGTCTGCCATCTTCAGGTGAGTGTCCGCCATTGATAGTTCCCACTGTCGGCCATATAGCAATACTGACGCTGAAACGCGAGCGCATTAACTGCCGTCAAAGGAAAGTTCTCTATCGAAATCCGCGCCCTCTGCAGGTATTATTCCATCTGTGGCGCGCTGTGGCAAGCGTAAAGAGGTGAAACAGCAGGCCCGCTCTCTGCCGGAATGCGTGCTTGCGTCGCTAAAAACGAACATCAACTGTCACCAGATGTGTCATTTTAAATAAAATGTTTTGCCTAAGAAGAAATAAAAGAGATCACCGGGTTGTCCACTTGAAAGCCACCGTCGAGATTTATAAGTTCTTGTGCTAGACGTATTTTCACAGATTCTTTGATTACTGAACCCCAAAAGGATATATCCGGGGTAGAGATTTTTGTGGCAGAATAATCCATACATTGTCCTGTGGTAATTCAGTGCTCAGCTGCGGTCGACGTAAAGGGATGCAAAAGGCGAGTGTGGTGCCCATGTTGGGTGAAGGGCGATCTGGGCCTGCTGAAGGCCGGAAATCACAAAATTCCTTGCGCATGTGGTCAAGTTTACGTAGGTCAGACGATACGCATGGTACATGGAAGGTGAATTGAACACGAACGCCACATTCGTCTTTCGCAGCCCAGTATATCGCCCACAGCTGAGCACTGTATTATCACAGGACACCGTGACTATTCTGCCATAAATATCTTCGCGCCGGCGAGATCCTTTTGGGATTGAGCAATGTTCCTGCGAGCCACAGATGGAACAGTATTTGCAGAGGGCGCGGATTTCGGTAGAGCAGCTTGTGACGGCCGCCAGTGCGCATGCGTTTCCGCTGCTGCGTTTTGCTGCAAAGCCGACACCGTGAACTAGCGGTCTCCAATGGTGGACGCTCACTGAAGGCTGCACTTTTGCCATCCGAAATATTGTGCAAGAAGTCAACATGGTCAGGCTGCAATCCCAAAACCTCTTGGGATATTCAGTACGCACGGAGAACTTCGAGAATCACCCAGTGTTAATTACTTATATTGATAATTATGGGAATTACTTCTATATCACTTTGTTACTAAACATATTAGCCAAAAAAGAAGCCTTTTGCACTACTGTACTGCTGTTCTTACATATCATTTCATACCAAGTGAATAAATAATAGCTATCTTGGAACTCTTCCATTTGTTCTGCGATTGCGTAGAAAAACAACAATATGGGAGTTGTGTGTTCGCCTTGATGGTAAACACTTTTTTTATTTATTTACTTATTTATTCCCACAACAAGTTTCGGCAACAAATATCGCCATCATCAGTGGGTTCTTTAAATCTTAGTTATTGTACGTTATAATATGTTTTAAAGAGTTGTTGTCGCTGTTTAGGGTATATTTTCTGTGCTTTTTCATTTGCCGCTTTTCTCGGCATACAACATGTAATCTGCAAGTTCGTTGTACGGCACGCAGGTAATTTTACACACAGAAAAGCAAAACTTTCGCTCTTAGTTTATGATCCAAAACGTCATGCCATTTTGTATGCCGAGAAGAGCGACAAGAGGAAAAGCACAAAAATATGTCGCAAACAGCGACAACACTTAAAAACGTGCTATAAGGTACAATAGATAAGCTTTAAGGAACCCACTAATGATAGCGATATTTGTCGCTGAAACTAGTTGGGGAATAAATGAGTAAACAAAATAGCAAAAAGTGTTTTGCACCTAGGTGAACTCAAAATTCCTATAAATAATTTTACACGTCACAAAACCAGTGGAAAAAGAAACTATCTACAGAGTTTCCAATGTAGTTAGAGGGATAAAGATATCACAGGTGCTCCGTTTCCCCGCCACGGGTCCATGAATGTTTGTGCGCTACTAATGTTCAGAGACGATGTTCAAACTGCCATGTGATAAATATTGTATGGACGTAATGTTGAAAAATTCAACGATTTACATTAATGCGCAACTGGCATCTGGGATATTAATGATTGCCTTACACTCAACCAGCCATACATATGTCTCACGAATAATGGCTACAGCTGTAGCCAAACGAACAATCAGCATTTTTGGAAACGCTTATTCTTTCACCACCACCCCACCCCCACCCCTGCCCACCCTTCACGAAAAGAAATAATATTCAACACACAAGAATTTTAAGACCATCTCTGAACTCCTCTAGCGTCAAATCCTTCACAGACATCTTTGTCACATAAAAAGAGTTTTTGTGTTCTCCCTCCCCTAAAGATTATAAAATTTTGTATACATAGTTTTCTTGCACCCTCCACACTGGAACACTATCAGTAGTCTCTATTGTGAAAAGCTTAGAACCTTTTCAAAGTGAACATTAATCTTAATTGGAATTTACATCACATACTGGTATATTCTGATAACCAAGAGAATTCGAGCCTAATAAATTAATTTTTTGCGGGATTTTCAACGTACTTACTGATATCTTCTGGCTACCTGTGTAATAACTGTTCACCGGAATATAAAACGCCGCCCTGATTGTCAGGAGGCACCACCTACGTAAAATAGGTTTTGCATGTAGGGGTTCTGACTTTAATAGTTTATTTAAAATGCACTGGGGTGCAAATGTATGAGGTCACAAGTGTAAAAATGTGAACGACATTGAAGAAGCTGCTGCAAGATTTTCTTACTACACAGAATAGATTTCCGGTGCCGTGGCTCCTACAGCCTGAATAAAATTACTAAGAATCCCGACTGTACTCTAATGCAATGCGAGAGAATTATAAGTGGAAATCAGGGAGAACTTAGATTTTTGGTTACGTTCCCCCTTCAATTTATTATTCATCTGGACGCGTGGATGCTGATACTCATTCACCTCTGGTACGAATAAGTCGTTTTGATTTGTTTGTTACCAAATAATACGAGTCTTTATAGGACTAGGAGTGAAGCTGTTAGTCTTCAATCATTTGTAAGCCTGAACCATTGATTTTCCTGCCTATGTCTGGCTTGGTTTCTTCCACAAATGTAACAGTTTCTGAATGCTGAATGTCTTTGGTATATGATTTACGCAGCAGTGTGCCGTTTGCCGAGCCTTGTAGACCTCCATTTATGTTTTCCCTTCATGAATTTAATTTTGTTCCTGTCGCAACACTCGCAGTAACTGACCACAGCCGGCCGGTGTGGCCGAGCAGTTATAGGCGCTACAGTTTGCAACCGCGCAACCGCTACAGTCGCAGGTTCGAACCCTGCCTCGGGCATGGATTTGTGTGATGTCCTTGGGTTAGTTAGGTTTAAGTAGTTCTAAGTGCTAGGGGACTGATGACCTTAGCAGTTAAGTCCCATAGTGCTCAGAGCCATTTGAACCATTTGAACTGACCACAAGTTGCCCTTTCTGGTCATTGCGAATGGTGACAGTCGACATAGTCGAAGTATCGATACAACGCCAAGACCTGAGCCATAGTTCTAAAATTTTTACCATTTGTACAAACTAATTTATAGGAAGGTGCTGAGTGCTGCAAATAGCTATATAATGGGAAAACAATATACTGTACAGAGAATGAAGGGAAAGGGATGCCATTAAAGAGGAAACAGGGAGAATCAAAGAAAAGCATAATAATATACTTGAAATTGCATTATTCAAGTATTACTCGGAAACTGCAACAAAAATTCCAAGAAAATCAACAACTGTAAATAATAACGAACTAACTATAATGATGCGACTACAGAGCATGAAGTCAGTAAAATTATACAAAATCTAAAAAATAACAAGTAAAGAGAACAAATGACCTACCAGTCTGCATTGTAAATTAATGCCTAGAGGTTATACAAGCTCCCTTGCAAAACATAATAAACATGTCATTCACATAAGCGAACTTTTGAGAATAGTTGAAACACACAAGAAATGTGCCTCTGTAAAAGAGAGGTAACTCGAAGACAGAGGAAACCACAGGCAATTACTCTGCATCATTATTATCTAAAGCAATAGAATGAGTTCTAAAATACAATTTAAAGAATACATTTTTGACGTTCCGTTCTAATGACTGCAAGTGTCCACCACTCTCGGCAAGCATCTCATTGTCAGACAAGCCCTTCGCAACTTGTCCCTCCTTGAGCGAGGCGAGGGCGTCCACCCGGCTTATCGCTGTGTGCTTGCGGAATGACTGCAGTGTCCTCTCAACAGTGGCTCGCCCCAGGCTGTCCGTCTCCCTGCTCCTCCTTGGCCAATCTCGGCGAGTTGGCGAAAGTTGCTGAGGTCGGATGTGTTACACAGCTCCTTGTCATGACTATTAAGCTTTAGATACGGAAGGATGAAAGTCATGGCTAAGTGGCTCATCTATGTTCACTTGGTCTGTCGCACACACACCTCGAATGAAAACAAAAATCTTCACTACCTAAGAGTTACACCAACACCTCATTCACTGATCACTGATGTGGGACATTGCGGGAAACTACGTTTTCAGTTGTGCCCTAGTGTGTCGTTCCCAGTCTATTGTTTAAATATATTGTTGGCCTTGATAGACACAAGACATGCGCAAATAAATAAAGATCCAAAACAAGGAAACAATATACAAAGAACACAAATCACAATTGATACGATGATAATGTCACAGATGTACATAAGACACGCGTGAAATAAACATATAATCAATACAAGTAAAAATCACGTACAGTTACAATACGTGAAACAAAAGTGAATGTTTATAAAAGAGTTATTTGCCAGAAATGCCAACATGGAAAAAACAAAAGACATAATGAAGGCAAGTGACATAAAAGTTGACCTAAAGTGGTATTGTTCATCAATGAGCGCTATAAAATCGATACAGAATGGACATCAGGCCTAACATCTGGTTACACAAAACAATAAATTTTCCGATGACAAACTTTATTGGACTCATATGGGTATGCTAGATATGATGGGACGAGTAGCACTTTTACGTTTTCGTCAACAGTGCACATGTTTCCTTACCTTATAAGACATACAAAATTAAGATGTGTACCTTTCCTTCTTCCACAGAACCTACAATCAGTATATATAATGTACTCGTCACTGATATTTGTGAAGCCTCCTTCTCATTTATTAGGCTGTATACTGTCAGCTGTGCGAGCTGCATGGATGAACTCGAATGAAGAAAAAAAAAATACCCGTGTACTTTGTCTGAAGTGGCCACGGTCGGACTTATTACAACAATTAAATTACCAGAAGAAGAAAATGGTTGTCTGTAGTACAAACAGGGGTTGACAATGCAATGAAAAGTTGTGATCACTTACCCAGTGACATAATATGCCTGTGACAGATAGCAAAGCAAAATTTGAAACTAAACTGGAAACGTTTCCTCTGAGAACTCCTTAAATTCTGAACAAGACTATCTATTAATGTAATGCGTAAAAGCTAATGGGCAGGAATTGATGACTAACATCTGTCTGTCTTTAATTAAGAGACATAAACCTAATAAATGATGACCATGGAAGTAAATTTCGAAAAGAAGCTGATTTGATATAAAACGATTCAATCCACATCATTACGATATATCGTGCAGATTATTTATGGAACATGAAACTAACTATTGGTACATCACAAAACTTGCTATGGGCTTATATGCTTTCAGAATCTCAAAATGAAATCCAAAAGTAAAATTAAGCAGGGTTATCAAAGTAGACATACATTCCAATTGTGATATGTTCCTGAAAAACTGACAGTTACTGGCAAGAAATATTCCGGAAAAAGAAGCAAATAGGCTCATGTTGGAAAAGTAAGCCAATATGGTATGTTACAAAGGTTACTGGTTAGGCTGTCACTACTAAAACAAAAATAAGAACTTGAAAGGCTTACATACATGTTAAAGCAAAATATCAATTTAATGGGCTCTAAGGCTTTGAGACCATTCCCTACCGCATTTATAGTATTGTACAGTGCTCGGACGTGTTTATTATTGGTCGTACATTGTGTGAAGCTTCATAGAAAACATTTCAAAGTGAGAGGATGTGTAAATAGCAGTGAGACTAATGCACTGACAATCTAATAAAACGAGAAATTTATTCTGCATGTTATGCATGTTATGCAGTTCTGTTTGTTTCACATTTCAGTAATCGTGCACTTTGTTGACATACACAAAATATGATAGCACGCCTTGCTCCTTTCCTCTTTGTAAGCGTTTATGGGCTAACAAAGAGCACGTAGGTGCTTTATTTCTTTTTCGCAAACGTGAACATTAAAAAATGTGCATCCGACTCGGAAGCTGAAAGTGTAACGAAGTAGAAGCAGTACCATTTCGCAAACAAGCAAGGTTTCGAAGCTCAGGCTTCGTTTTCTTTCTATAAAAATAGAGTAAAAGCGGAAGTAAATGGATGACGAAAGCATTCATTTCACATCACATCCTTTTCTTCTTGGTTATGCGAAGTTAACGAAGAAGTTAACAAAGAACAAGTTACATTAACGAGGCTAAATGTGTTGCATTACTAAAGCAAATACACCTTCAGGAACAAAAAATCGTTAAAATTTGTCTTCCTGAAACTATGTTATTCATGTAAGTTCTGAATATTAAGTGTTTAAAACAGCTGTTGCCTGAAGGCGACAGAAATAATGATCAAGAAGCTTTCGTTAACAGTAGTCTGCTAATGTTTTGGGTTACTTAGGATGGTGGCAGGCGCTACTCTCTCTGGGTTCAAATCAGCGTACGGCATAAGTTTGTAAGGCTATCACCCTTCTTTTTTTACCTTCATGGTTAGTACTACGGAAAAAAATTATCTTTGTTGCTACCTGAAATACTATATTCATTGTGAAAACACGGGTGCTTTGAGCAGAGAAACCAAAAGGAAACCCTCAAGGAAGTTTACAATTCGTTGACACGCAAGAAAGATATACTGAAATAAAGAAAATTGTTACCATGTATTTCAGTCTGAAAAGGGAAAAATCATTCTAGGAATGAAGTTTCATTGTGTAAACATTCAAAGATACTCGCAAACGGAATGTCATCAGCTAGTTACGTCCTTTAGAGTCCCATCATCACTGAGTAACAGCCAGTGCCGTTTATTTACGAACTAGTCACGTGTACACTCATTTATTGACTACAGAATTCTTTTCTGGGGAAGAAACGCACTACATATCAGCACTCTTTTGAAACTAAAGGAAAAATAGTAATCAGGGTCAAAGTAAATCTCTCTTCTAAGCAGTGTGATTTTAACTACTCCATCTGACTGCATGTACCATTCTGCTATGCACATCAGAATTAATGGTGATTATCACCGCACAGATATCTCTGTAAACGAAACATGGATGTAAAAAATGAGAAGGAAGTTCTCATTATGTCACAAACTTGAGGTCCGCCATCTTACACAGCCAAAAACATTAGGTATACCGCATTTATACCTCCATGGGTCATCGCGCTGGTACTTCCCTGTAATGTAAATCTGACTTGCCTGTGCCCAGTTTTGGACGTTGGCGATATCTGTCGTCTTTCATGGTCGTATCCCAAGTATTGTCCGCAGCTCGTGGTCGTGCGGTAGCGTTCTCGGTTCCCACGCCCGGGTTCCCGGGTTCGATTCCCTTCGGGGTAAGCTATTTTCTCTGCCTCGTGATGACTGGGTGTTGTGTGATGTCCTTAGGTTAGTTAGGTTTAAGTAGTTCTAAGTTCTAGGGGACTGATGACCGTAGATGTTAAGTCCCATAGTGCTCAGAGCCATTTGTATCCCAGGTAGCATCTGGTGCCTGGATTGTGTGTAGATGTGGCTGTTTCATAACAAAATTCCTGCTTGCGTCGTTTAAGGGTGGAGTAACCGATCTGACAATAATCTAAATTCTAAAGTATAATGGAATTTCATTCCATTCGTAAGTGGAGCCTTTCAAGAAACATTTTCTCCTTTACACATGAGTTATAGTGCCGCTGTTTGCTTTTACTGTTCTGGTTTAATTCCTATTATTTGGCTGTAGATTTCATATCAGTCCAGCTCGAGAAGTTCTCTGGGTGAAAGCTCTTGAAAAGAAAGGATGAGCACCAACCATTTTTAGCAAAATACACTCCTGGAAATGGAAAAAAGAACACATTGACACCGGTGTGTCAGACCCACCATACTTGCTCCGGACACTGCGAGAGGGCTATACAAGCAATGATCACACGCACGGCACAGCGGACACACCAGGAACCGCGGTGTTGGCCGTCGAATGGCGCTAGCTGCGCAGCATTTGTGCACCGCCGCCGTCAGTGTCAGCCAGTTTGCCGTGGCATACGGAGCTCCATCGCAGTCTTTAACACTGGTAGCATGCCGCGACAGCGTGGACGTGAACCGTATGTGCAGTTGACGGACTTTGAGCGAGAGCGTATAGTGGGCATGCGGGAGGCCGGGTGGAGTACCGCCGAATTGCTCAACACGTGGGGCGTGAGGTCTCCATAGTACATCGATGTTGTCGCCAGTGGTCGGCGGAAGGTGCACGTGCCCGTCGACCTGGGACCGGACCGCAGCGACGCACGGATGCACGCCAAGACCGTAGGATCCTACGCAGTGCCGTAGGGGACCGCACCGCCACTTCCCAGCAAATTAGGGACACTGTTGCTCCTGGGGTATCGGCGAGGACCATTCGCAACCGTCTCCATGAACCTGGGCTACGGTCCCGCACACCGTTAGGCCGTCTTCCGCTCACGCCCCAACATCGTGCAGCCCGCCTCCAGTGGTGTGGCGACAGGCGTGAATGGAGGGACGAATGGAGACGTGTCGTCTTCAGCGATAGAGAGTCGCTTCTGCCTTGGTGCCAATGATGGTCATATGCGTGTTTGGCGCCGTGCAGGTGAGCGCCACAATCAGGACTGCATACGACCGAGGCACACAGGGCCAACACCCGGCATCATGGTGTGGGGAGCGATCTCCTACACTGGCCGTACACCACTGGTGATCGTCGAGGGGACACTGAATAGTGCACGGTACATCCAAACCGTCATCGAACCCATCGTTCTACCATTCCTAGACCGGCAAGGGAACTTGCTGTTCCAACAGGACAATGCACGTCCGCATGTATCCCGTGCCACCCAACGTGCTCTAGAAGGTGTAAGTCAACTACCCTGGCCAGCAAGATCTCCGGATCTGTCCCCCATTGAGCATGTTTGGGACTGGATGAAGCGTCGTCTCACGCGGTCTGCACGTCCAGCACGAACGCTGGTCCAACTGAGGCGCCAGGTGGAAATGGCATGGCAAGCCGTTCCACAGGACTACATCCAGCATCTCTACGATCGTCTCCATTGGAGAATAGCAGCCTGCATTGCTGCGAAAGGTGGATATACACTGTACTAGTGCCGACATTGTGCATGCTCTGTTGCCTGTGTCTATGTGCCTGTGGTTCTGTCAGTGTGATCATGTGATGTATCTGACCCTAGGAATGTGTCAATAAAGTTTCCCCTTCCTGGGACAATGAATTCACGGTGTTCTTATTTCAATTTCCAGGAGTGTATGTTCACAACAATTTGGGAAAGAACACTTAGAGCGAACATCAGTTTTGACAGTGCGTATTAGGGAAAATGCTGTGTCGTTGATTTCTTCCGGCTATTCGTCCTCACTTAGAAAAAGCAAGTAATGCGTAGAATATCAATTTTGAATTCAGTTCCAATAAAATTACAACATAAAAGCTTCCTGCCAAGGTATCATACATTATTTTTTATGTTATGTACAGTCGTGCTCAAAAGTATCCGAACGACCTGAACTGCATTTCGCATGATTCGCATGCAACCAGCATATCGCGGCTGTCTAGTAGGTCCTCTAATCGCTTCTTGTTACAGTCGTTTGACTTTTGAAAATGGTTCCAACAAGTCACCACTAGAAAACACTGCTCTGTATCGCAGTAACTCAAGATGTAAAGTAATACCACGATGCTACAAATATCGGGGAACACCTTATCACAGATAAGACTGTCCTTAAGGCTTGTAAGCTCACATTTATTACAATAAATGCCATACCTGAAATGCTACCACTCTCATTATTACGTCAGATAGGTAATGCACGTAGTAAGTTCGTCGTATTCATGATTTCCTCTTCAAAGTAACATACAGTACTTATTATTTCACAAAAAATGACATTAAAAATTTAAGTTATTGACGAGCAGCTAGTTGAGAATATGTATGAACTTCAAATGATACGACGAACCTTCTCGTTCTGCATATGGATTCAAACACAGGCAGACTAAGCAAAGATTTCGTGACTGACGCAAACTAACAGTCATTCCTGATTAGGCATACAGAGAGTGATATACCTCGATTTTAGACAGTACCAGTTAGCAAATATCAACTTTAAATTACATAACGCAAACATTTTTAACGGACTCGAATTCCTCCCCAGCATCTCTTGTCCCTGTTAACGAACTACGAGGGATGTTAAATAGTCCTTCTTCACAAGTAACTTACTTGATATGCCCTGAGGTAAAGCTTTGTGTTGGACAGGGATTCTAACCCAGAACCTAATCGGATTGATATCGAAAGTGGAAAGGAACACTTCCAATTTAAATTTCTGCATCCTACACTGTTGGCAGTTCTGTGTAGGTGGCAGTTACGTAATTTTATTTCGGTGATTACAAAATAGAGTCGAATGTATGCACTGGGTAGCCGAGGCAGCTAGTTCATGGTGATTCGGTCAACCAAGTAAATGAATTTACTGAACATGCTGCAATTTACTACAGGGAACCTGTGTGTCAGAATTCTCATCCAGTGTGGCGCAACGGCCTTATGACAGAAAAATGAGTCACAGAAAAGAGGGGTTGGTGGTCTGTTGGACTGATGGTAGGTTCTTATACCTATGGTCTGGGTTCGATTCCCACTTCTGTCATTTATTTTAGAGAGGGAGAGAAAGGTTCCATTCTCTTCTGACTACACCAAGTGAAGAAGATATAATGGCAGTGTGGTCTGAAATTCACATTAAAGATGATGTTCCTTCTCTGCCAAGTAGACGTTAGGTTGAACCTCAATAAGGTCTGGATGGCGACATGTAGAAACTCTACTACCAGTAACCTTTCTTATACTAGTTATTTATTTCTAGTGACGAAACAAATGCTATGTAGGGTCACAGGACACTTATTCTATTTTTTATCTGAGCTTCTATATGTCGTTAAAATTAGTTCTGAACTGAGAATGCAACTCAGACCGCCCTTAACGCGGAATTTGATCCCTTCATGACAATACAACACGGCTACAATTTGTTGTTCGTTCAAAACTGCAGATTTCTAAACATCTCCACATATTGCGCGTGAATGGGTTCGAATACTGGCCCGGCAGTAAAGATTTCATTATGTATTATCAAGCTCTAGCATGGGAACACCTATCTGCTGGTGGATAATAATTTTGATTTTTAATGTTTTTTCATTCGTTGTCAACACTAACGATATCTGACGTTTTTGACTCCCAGTGAAACGCAGAACTATTTGCGAGATCACTGTACTCGTAACTTCAAGATGTTATTCCGTGCTGCTGGTGGAGAAAAATTGGGTAGCTGATGTCTCTTTGTGTGTAGTCAACAACGATATGTGTGGGGCTCTATTCCCAGTGAGCACTGAACTTTTCGTCATATTATTTCTAGTTCAAACATGCTCACATGTCGCTGCTGATGCAGGAAACCCATATTTAACGTTCATTTTCTCTGGAATATAACAGCGATAGGTGCCGGGTTGGAGTCCTGGGAAGGAAAGAATTAAAGTTTCGTCTCGTCATTTCAGTTCAAACATCTAGGTACTGCCAAGGAAATCTGATATGTCACAGTTGGTTGTGCTTCGATATCAATCCGATTAAGTTCTGGGTTCGAATCCCTGTCCAACACAAAGCTTTACCTCATGGCATTTCAAGTAAGTTACTTGTGAAAAAGGAATATTTAACATCACTCGTAGTTCGTTAACAGGGACAAGAGATGCAGGGGAGGAATTCGCGTCCGTTAAAAATGTTTGCGTTATGTAATTTAAAGTTAATATTTGCTAACCGATACTGTCTAAAATCGAGGTATATCACTCTCTGTATGCCTAATCAGGAATGACTGTTAGTTTGCGTCAGTCACGAAATCTTTGCTTAATCTGCCTGACCTGGGTTTGAATCCATATGCAGAACGAGAAGGTTCGTCGTATCATTTGAAGTTCATACATTTTCTCAACTAGCTGCTCGTCAATAACTTAAATTTTTAATGTCATTTTGTGTGAAATAATAAGTACTGTATGTTACTTTGAAGAAGAAATCATGAATACGACGAACTTACTACGTGCATTACCTATCTGAAGTAATAATGAGAGTGGTAACATTTCAGGTATGTTGTTTGTTGTAATAAATGTGAGCTTACAAGTCCTAAGGACAGTCTTATCTGTGATAAGTTGTTCCCTAATATTAGTAGCATCGTGGTATTACTTTACATCTTGAGTTACTGCGATACAGAGCAGTGTTTTCTAGTGGTGACTTGTTGGAACCATTTTCAATAGTCAAACGACTGTACCAAGGAGCGATTAGAGGACTTGCTAGAGAGCTGCGGTATGCCGGTTGCATGAGAATCAGGCGAAATGAAATTCAGGTCGTTAGGATCCTTTTGAGTATGACTTTACGTTAATGCAGAATTGATATATAATTACACACTATTTAATGTTACGCATATTTTCTGAATATTTTATAACATGTGGAATCTTTAATTACATTTGCTTTCAGCGTCCAGCGGTAGTGTCTTTCTTTAGCAATCAAACCGTCCACGGTTCCGATGTCGAATCCCGCTACGACTTGAGCTTTGAATAAAAATCATCAGCATTACCGTCTGAAAACTTCTGGCATAAGGAAACACTTTAATTCTGTCACCAGCCTTGTCAAACAGGGTGAAGGAGCGGATAGAGGTTTAGGGCACTCTCTTGCCCTTGGGGTCAGATACTGCCCCTAAAGGTGGAAGAACAGCAATGATGAACGGCATGAGAATTCAGAAGGCAGTGGGAACTACTGTATTAAAGACACATGACGTGTATCCGCAGGAGATGTGGCCTGTAAATGAAAAAGTGTCACTATGATTTCTCCACTGGAAAAAGATTCCGGATCTCTGGAAGCGGACTGCCGAGGCGGAGGAGACGAGGCGGAGGAGACGATGAGAAAAATATTGAATAATCAACTTGAGGAAAACGTCTATGCGTCGGGGAATGGAATATCGGAAGTCTGAACGTGATAGGGAACCTAGAAAACGTGAAAGGGGTTATATACAGACGCTCAACCTTTTTAATCCGAGCACTTCGTTCTTCGTCTTCCACCCTTACTATTCTCTCTTGGCATTTGTAAACATTGTATGATACCCGTCTTTCCCTACAGCTTAGAACTATTTTCCCCAGAATTTCAAACATCTTACACCATTAGACATTATTGAATGCGTTTTCCAAGTCGACAAATCCTATGAACACGTCTTGATTTTTCTTTAGTCCTGTTTCCATAATCTACCACAACATCAGAACCGCCTCTCTGGTTCCTTTACCTTTCGTTATGCAAAACTGATCATCACATAACACATTCTCAGTTTAATTCCCATCCCAGCAGCTAGACACA
This sequence comes from Schistocerca americana, assembly GCF_021461395.2. NCBI lineage: Eukaryota > Metazoa > Arthropoda > Insecta > Orthoptera > Acrididae > Schistocerca > Schistocerca americana. Next base: position 131,397,978 of record NC_060122.1, on the reverse strand, counting down.
AACTGAGTTCTTTTCCCGCCAATTTCCAGATGGCGAACGGGAAGGGAGCAATGCATACGATTTACGGATGTAATCTTTCGCCCATACTGTTTAGTCTATAGGTCGAAGAAGTAATGATGTAAATCAAAGAACGGTTCAAGTGTGGAATTAAATTTCAAGGTGAAAGGATATCAGTGTTAGGACTAGCTGATGTCACAGCTGTCCTAAGTGAAAGTGAAGAAGAATTACAGGATTTGCTGAATAGAATGGACAGTTTACTGTGTACAGACTATGGATTTAGAGAAAAACGGGTAAAGACGAAAGTAATGAAAAGTATCGTACATGAGAAGAGCGTGAAACTTAGCATCAGGATTGAAGGTGCGAAGTAGAGTAAGCTAAGGAATTCTTCTAGCTATGCAGCAAAATAACCCATGACGCACAGAGCAAGGAGGACGTCAAAAGCATACTAGTACGCTCAAAAAATGCATTCCTTGCCCAGCGAAGTCCACTAGTGTCAAACACAAGTCTTAATTTGAGGAAGAAATTTCTGAGAATGTACGTTTGGAGCACAGCAATGTGTGGTAGTGAAACACAGACTGTGAGAAAACCGTAACAGAAGAAAATCGAATCATTTCAGATGCCGTGTTACAGACGAACGTTGAAAATTAGAAGTGTTGGACTGAGGAGATTCGGCGCAGAGTCGGAGAGCAAAGGACAAGAGAAAGGGGAACTATGATAGACGATTGTGAAGACATCAGGGAATAACTTCCATTGTATTAGAGGGAGGTTTAGAGGGTGAAAACTGTAGGAGCAGGCAGAGAAGCTGCGAAAATTCTCGCGAGGGATAATAGTGTTCTGTCAGAAGGAAATGAAAAATCGCAAGGAAAGGCTTAAAGCTTTTCAACAATCAAAGCAACGACTAAAGAACAAAGTTTCCTCGCTAAACACAGTAACTGATGAACTGAGAAGAGAAGATTTCATTTTCGAAAATGGCCTGTGTTTTGGAATGGACACGGAGTTCTTGCTACGACAAACTGCAAAGGCGACCTGTCAGAGTGTACCGATAACATACCAAACAACACCCCGTTCAGTAGTCCTAGAACATTAGCAAGTAGGTGCCGGTGTATGGGTGGTGCACCTTAGTTTACCTCCGAGGCTTTTACCATTCGTTAAATGTATTGGCTATTGCGAGTATGGGCAACCATAAGCTGTAGAATGGAATGACGACAGTGAAAATTTGTGCCGGACCGGGACGCGAACTTGGATTTCGCGCTTATAGCGAGCGATCCCCTTACCATTTGGCTATCCGTACACGACTCACGACCAGACACAAACTTCCATATGTCTACGACATGTACAAGTACGTCCATTATGTATGTTCCCGCACAGGTCAGACGTTGTAGTCGTCACAGTGGCTGGTCCTTTGACCATGCATGCATCGTGTGTTTCTTTGTTGTAAGTCATTATGTGCCATTTGTTACTGATTTGTTTTATGTTGTATTGTGTTCGTTTGTATGTACGTTTCATGATTACGTGCTGGTTGTTTTTGTACTTCGTCGTTTATTTATAAAATAAACCACAAAATCCAAGAACAGGCAACACATATTCATGAAACATACACACGACAAACACAACATACAACGAATCAGCACATAGTCAGCCACATATGGCACATAATGAGTTAAAACAGCATAGTCACACGCAGAGTGAGCAATATACTAAAGAAACAAGGGCTCAACATAGCATTCAAAACAACAACACAAAACAAAACAGATTTGGAATAAATACCACCAACACTGACAAATACAGCCTGTCTTACATAAATATTGACATTTTTATCGGTTGTAAACCGTTATTAAATATTTTATGAATGTAATTAGTGTAAAAGATATAGTTAATGTTCTTGAATCAACTGATATGCAACGACAATTAAAGAGTAGCATGTTTATTTAATGTCTATGAAAATAAAAAAGGATCAAAAGAGACGTGATTGTACGGCCGAGGAGGAAGGACGTATTTTGTGGTACACACTTTGTTTTGTTTCGCTATACGGAAGGCAGCCATTGAGCAGCTACACATATTTTATGTAAGTCATTCGTATTTATTGCTAAAATAAACTTATTATTATTATTACAAAATGAATTTCTTTGTAATAGTTGTCACCTCAAACGCTCGCAGTGGCTAATTACTTTTAATAAGCATTTTTTTAGCAATTTGCGCTGCGAGAAGCGCATCTTCCGATGCAGTCTCTGGTTGGCAATTACGCGCCGTAGTATTATTTTATATTTCAAAGTGTTAACAGTAACTGTAAATGCGAGAGATTTCGTTACAAGAACTTTTTTAAAATTGGAACAGATAATTAATTTACGTTATAGTTCATGTTTTTAAACAATACAGATTCCATGAGTTCAGTAGGTTTTATCTTGGCCGCTCCACGGCAACAATCGAAATTCTCTTGCTTTGCAATCAATAAATAGAAATTAACAAAATTACATTCAATTCAGTTAACGGCAACTACATTTTAGACATCACGTTCAAAATCTAATGTTGGTACATGAATAACTGAGGCCCTTCAAGAACCCGCTTCATATTTACTTATGCACGTAAGTAAAAGTGATAAGAAACGACAATATCCCTGAGAGAAAGAATGATGCTGATAAATTAAAAAGAAAAAATATATAAAATATATGTGTAGGTTTTTTGTATACGACGTAACGAATGACACCGGACGTCACAATATACCGACTTACCGCACCAATGTGCGGAATTCCTTATCCAACGTTTTTAGCAAGCACGGAAATAAAAAGAACTACAACACTACGAGATGTTTACAATTTGTGGTCTAGTTTTTAGAGAAGAATGTCTGATTGCTATCTAGCTTCATAATCGTTGCCTGAACTTGGGACTGTTATGCAGATGACAGGAAGCTGTTTTGAATGCCTGTTGATTACCTACACCACATTAGGCATGGTAATGTATTTTGTCCAGCCCTTCTAAATGTATGGGTATGTAAGTATAAAATTGTCAAGGGGTCTCTTCTTACAGATGTCTTAACTGTATGGACCAGTGGAAGCCTGTAGTACTCGTCAGCTGTTGATTGTCAACTATATGATGATCAATAAGAAGTACTCTGCAAGATTTTCGGTTATCAAGTTTTCATAATATTCTTATGATCCTTCTGCCCTTGGCTGTTTAGCTTCCGAGTATTAGGACATACGGACTTGTTGAGTCTGCATATTATGGTAACATTCCCGTATGCAGTTTAATGAGGTGTGGGAGATACGTAAGTCAAACACAGACAAAACTGAGCTGTTACGTTAATGTATCAACGTGCTGGCGCCACTTCAGATTTTTACCCACCTCGATGACCACACATGGCACCTCATCCAGAGCGACAGACATTTCTGCATCTAGCATGAGTTGTTGTTCTTGTTGTGGTCTTCAGTCCTGGGACTGGTTTGATGCAGCTCTCCATGCTACTCTATCCTGTTCAAGCTTCTTCATCTCCCAGTACTTACGGCAACCTACATCCTTCTGAATCTGTTTAGTGTATTCATCTCTTGGTCTCCCTCCACGCTACTCTCCAATGCTAAATTTGTGATCCCCTGATGCCTCAGAGCATGTCCTACCAAACTGTCGCTTCTTCTTGTCAAGTTGTGCCACTAACTCCTCTTATCCCCAAACCTATTCTATACCTCCTCATTAGCTATGTGATCTACCCATCTAATCTTCAGCATTCTTCTGTAGCACCACATTTCGAAAGCTTCTATTCTTTTCTTATCGAAACTATTTATCGTCCATATTTCACTTCCATACATGGCTACACTCCATCCAAATACTTTCAGAAACGACTTCCTGGACATAAATCTATACTCGATGTTAATAAATTTCTCTTCTTGAGAAACGCTTTCCTTGCCATTGCCAGTCTACATATTATATCCTCTATACTTCGACCATCATCAGTTATTTTGCTCCCCAAATAGCAAAACTCCTTTACTATTTTAAGTGTCTCATTTCCTAATTCAATTCCCTCAGCATCACCGACTTAATTCGACTACATTCCATTATCCTTGTTTTGCTTTTGTTGATGTTCATCTTATATCCTCCTTTCAAGACACTCTCCATTCCGTTCAACTGCTCTTCCAAGTCCTTGCTGTCTCTGACAGAATTACAATGTCATCGGCGAACCTCAAAGTTTTATTTCTTCTCCATGGCCGGCCGCGGTGGCCGTGCTGTTCTACGCGCTCCAGTCCGGAGCCGCGCTGCTGCTACGGTCGCAGGTTCGAATCCTGCCTCGGGCATGGATGTGTGTGATGTCCTTAGGTTAGTTAGGTTTAAGTAGTTCTAAGTTCTAGGGGACTGATGACCACGGAAGTTGGGTCCCATAGTGCTCAGAGTCATTTGAACCATTTGAATCTTCTCCATGGATTTTAATACCTACTCCGAATTTTTCTTTTGTTTCCTTTACCGCTGGCTCAATATACAGATTGAATAACATCGGGGAGAGGCTACAACCCTGTCTTACTCCCTTCCCAACCTTTGCTTCCCTTTCAGGCCCCTCGACTCTTATAACTGCCATCTGGGTTCTGTACAAATTGTAAATAGCCGTTCGCTCCCTGTATTTTACCCCTGTCACCTTTAGAATTTGAAAGAGAGTATTCCAGTCAACATTGTCAAAAGCTTTCTCTAAGTCTACAAATGCTAGAAACGTAGGTTGGCCTTTCCTTAATCTTTCTTCTAAGATAAGTCGTATGGTCGGTATTGCAACACGTGTTCCAACATTTCTACGGATTCCAAACTGATCTTCCCTGAGGTCGGTTTCCACCAGCTTTTACCTTCGTCTGTAAAGAATCTGTGTTACTATTTTGCAGGTGTGACTTATTAAAGTGATAGTTTGGTAAATTTCACATCTGTCAACACCTGCTTTCTTTGGGATTGGAATTATTATATTCTTCTTGAAGTCTGAGGGTATTTCTCATACAACTTGCTCACGAGATGGTGGAGTTTTGTCAGGACTGGCTCTCCCAAGGCCGTCAGTAGTTCTAATGGAATGTTGTCTACTCCCGGGGCCTTGTTTCGCCTCAGGTCTTTCAGTGCTCTGTCAAACTCTTCACGCAGTATCATATCTCCCATTTCATCTTCATCTACATCCTCTTCCATTTCCATAATATTGTCCTCAAGTACATCATCCTTGTATAGACCCTCTATATACTACATCCACCTTTCTGCTTTCCCTTCTTTCCTTAGAACTGGGTTCCCATCTGAGCTCTTGATATTCATACAAGTGGCTCTCCTTTCTCCAAAGGTCTCTTTAATTTTCCTGTTTTACGTCTTTATCCATATCTTCTTTGGTTTCCGCGGTCAGAGACAGCTACAATAAAAAAATTTCTGAGTACGTTGCTGTGTCGTATTACGAAGTACCTAGCAACGAATGATAGTACGGCCACAGTTTCTACACTGACGGGTGAAAAGTCACTGCACTAACAAGGAGTTGTGTGAGGCGTGTTTCTACATCTAAAAGACGATGTCTATTCAGATTTAGCGCCAGTCGCATAAGAGTGGCGCTAGTAACGCCACTATGAGGTTGCGAATCAGGTTTGTTTTAAATATACGCTGTAACGTTCGATGAGCATCAGTTTGAGATTGGGCGTAGTGAGTTGAAGTTGGTGAAGAATGCTTTTAAGGCGAAAAAGACGCCATTATAAACCTCAGTGCCGGAGGTCGTGTAATAGGTCTAGGAGAAGCAGGATGTTCCTTCTACTATATTGGAGAAAGACTTGGCAGGAATGTAGCCACAGTACAAGATTTATGGCAGCGGTAGACACGAGCATGTACGAGCACTACCGAGATCGTTGGCCATTGTGTTCAGCGTGGTGCCCTGGCGCATCGTACTGCATTTGCACCAGCGGTTTGAGTGCAGTTGGCACGACGCTGACACAACGAACTGTTACGAATCGGTTACTTCAAGGACGGCTCCCAGATAGACGCCCTGTAGCGTGTATTCCAATGACCCCAAACCACAGCCATTTGCGAGTTCAGCAGTGTTAAGCGAAAGCTCATTGGTGAGCAGGTTGGAAGTCTGTTGTGTTTTCTGATGAAAGCCCGCCGCGCGGGATTAGCCGAGCGGCCTTAGGCGCTGCAGTCATGGACTGTGCGGCTGGTCCCGGCGGAGGTTCGAGTCCTCCCTCGGGCATGGGCGTGTGTGTTTGTCCTTAGGATAATATAGGTTAAGTAGTGTGTAAGTTTAGGGACTGATGACCTTAGCAGTTAAGTCGCATAAGATTTCACACGCATCTTTTTTTTTTTATGAAAGATGGTTCTGCCTCGGTGCCAAGAACGTCCGTGTGTTGATTACAAAAAGGCCAATTGATGGTCTGCAGCCGACCTGTCTGTGACTAGACACGCTAGATGTACACAAGGCGCTATGATATGGGGTGAGAATTCATGTGACCATAGGAGTGGTTATCCCATACACCCTGACTGCAAGTTTGTACGGCAATCTGGTGATTCGATCTATTGTGCTGCCATTCATGAACAGCATCTCAAGGGGTGTTTTCCAACAAGATAATACTCACCACAAACCGGACTTGTAACCCGACATTTTCTGCAGAGTGACGACATGTTGACTTAACCTGCTCTATCACCAGATCTGTCTCCAGTCGAGCACATCATCAGACGTCAACTCCAGCGATATTTACAAACAGCATTAACCGTCCCCGTATCGATTGACCAAGCGCAAGAGGTAAGGAATACCTTCTCACAAACTAACATACATCACCTGTACAACACAATACATGCAAGTTTAGATGCTTGCATTCAACATTCAGTCGGCTATTTTGCATTTGCAATGGTTTACTTCGCGCTTACCTATGACGTTAATCAAATATGTTACCCCCAGAAATATATGCGAGAAATATTATTTCTCTACATTAATTATTTTTGGTGCTGCCATTTTTTTCCGTCTGTGTACATACTGCGAAAGTAGGCAGCAAGCATTTTTCGAGTGAAGTAACGCCACTGGCTTGGCGTCTTTCTTTAAGTGCAACTGCTTTGCTCTTCTTGGAATGAATTGTCAAGTGTTTCGTCCACATTAAAAATATATTGAGAAGCAAGAAGTTGCTTACCTTCCGCTAATTTAGCGTATGAAAACTCGTCTACGTTTACTTGTTTAAAAGCTTGTCTTGCCTTTCATATATGTTTCCTGAGACTAATATTAGGACGCCGTCTTTGCCTGCCGTCGCCGAATTACTTACAATGATGTATTTTTTCGCTCCCTGTAGATCGTTCCATGTACATCCATAAAATCGGTGTTTTGTTTCAAAAACAAATCAAGGATTTATTATTTTTGCTCTTTTTTTGGACACTCTCCGTAAGCTTACCATAATTTTTCTGCCACCTACTGCACCTCTGTTTTTTCCAGGTTTTTCCTTTCAGCGTAGTAAGTGGAATATTAAATTGCTTTAGCGCTGCAGAAGAAGGCATCCTATCATCCTTTAACGGCGCAATGCTATTTTCCATCGTCACACCGTCCCATGCTTTTTGCTGTGATTTCTGGAGATATTCCGTAGGCATCTTGGTGGCCTGGCATCTGAGAGAATACCAAGAGGCAGCAGCAGAACGTAAAATACATTAGAACAGAGATGATTCTAAATAACGTAGTTTAATTAATTAAATATGGCTTGAGAGGGATAGAATGACGGATGGTAGCATTCTATGTAAAGGGATTTAGAGACCAGTCTGTAGTATTATGTGTGGTATACAGAAGTGACTAACTCTTACTGAGGTAAGCAGCATAAAAATGAATTGTTGATAAGAGTGGCCGCCTTGACCAATTCTCCCAATCGGGGACCATGTCGGCATTAATACACTCCTGGAAATGGAAAAAAGAACACATTGACTCCGGTGTGTCAGACCCACCATACTTGCTCCGGACACAGCGAGAGGGGCTGTACAAGCAATGATCACACGCACGGCACAGCGGACACGCCAGGAACCGCGGTGTTGGCCGTCGAATGGCGCTAGCTGCGCAGCATTTGTGCACCGCCGCCGTCAGTGTCAGCCAGTTTGCCGTGGCATACGGAGCTCCATCGCAGTCTTTAACACTGGTAGCATGCCGCGACAGCGTGGACGTGAACCGTATGTGCAGTTGACGGACTTTGAGCGAGGGCGTATAGTGGGCATGCGGGAGGCCGGGTGGACGTACCGCCGAATTGCTCAACACGTGGGGCGTGGGGTCTCCACAGTACATCGATGTTGTCGCCAGTGGTCGGCGGAAGGTGCACGTGCCCGTCGACCTGGGACCGGACCGCAGCGACGCACGGATGCACGCCAAGACCGTAGGATCCTACGCAGTGCCGTAGGGGACCGCACCGCCACTTCCCAGCAAATTAGGGACACTGTTGCTCCTGGGGTATCGGCGAGGACCATTCGCAACCGTCTCCATGAGGCTGGGCTACGGTCCCGCACACCGTTAGGCCGTCTTCCGCTCACGCCCCAACATCGTGCAGCCCGCCTCCAGTGGTGTGGCGACAGGCGTGAATGGAGGGACGAATGGAGACGTGTCGTCTTCAGCGATGAGAGTTGCTTCTGCCTTGGTGCCAATGATGGTCGTATGCGTGTTTGGCGCCGTGCAGGTGAGCGCCACAATCAGGACTGCATACGACCGAGGCACACAGGGCCAACACCCGGCATCATGGTGTGGGGAGCGATCTCCTACACTGGCCGTACACCACTGGTGATCGTCGAGGGGACACTGAATAGTGCACGGTACATCCAAACCGTCATCGAACCCATCGTTCTACCATTCTTAGACCGGCAAGGGAACGTGCTGTTCCAACAGGACAATGCACGTCCGCATGTATCCCGTGCCACCCAACGTGCTCTAGAAGGTGTAAGTCAACTACCCTGGCCAGCAAGATCTCCGGATCTGTCCCCCATTGAGCATGTTTGGGACTGGATGAAGCGTCGTCTCGCGCGGTCTGCACGTCCAGCACGAACGCTGGTCCAACTGAGGCGCCAGGTGGAAATGGCATGGCAAGCCGTTCCACAGGACTACATCCAGCATCTCTACGATCGTCTCCATGGGAGAATAGCAGCCTGCATTGCTGCGAAAGGTGGATATACACTGTACTAGTGCCGACATTGTGCATGCTCTGTTGCCTTTGTCTATGTGCCTGTGGTTCTGTCAGTGTGATCATGTGATGTATCTGACCCCAGGAATGTGTCAATAAAATTTCCCCTTCCTGGGACAAAGAATTCACGGTGTTCTTATTTCAATTTCCAGGAGTGTAGTTCACAGATGAAACTATCAAAGAGAGGGAAACAACAAGGAATTATAGTTTTGAAGCAAAGATATGTTTAAATACTGATATTGTAGATAGTCTTAATCTGCGTTTGAGTGGGATAACGAGAGTAATGTCATTTACTTTGATCAGACGACCCAAAATCGCAACAAGTTTCCTCTGTCAAACTTGCTGACAACAGTTAAGGTGTATATTTGTTGTGTACATAGTTCCGCGTAGTCAGCGCGTACACGACTTTCCCACTACAGCGCGCCCCGCTAAGCACAACAGCGCAGGCGCAGCGCTCGTCCGTCTCCGCACTACGAGATGGCGCTGTCTTAGAGACGGACCAAATTCTGCTTCCGCCGATCCTCGTATTAATATGTAACGCACCCAATGAGATTGCTGCTAATGTAGAACCTTTTCTCCTCACGGATCACACTCGCGCAGTGATACCTGAACGCGCGAGGTATTATAACGAGTGTACAGACCTCTGATCAATCAGTCTGCATTAATCTGTACGAGTCTGCATTAGTCTGTACGAGTCTGCATTAGTCTGCACCAGTCTGTACGAGTCTGCAATCTGCATCAGTCTGCATCAGTCTGCATTAGTCTGTAGTCAAGTTTCAGTCTGCACCTAATAAGATTACTGTATTCCTGTACATAGCCATGAAGATAAATGACTAGACACTTTGTCAAGTATCAGAGATATGTGAGAATAAGATGAACGTACCAACACCAAAGGAACTTCAGATTGTCAACTGTAAACAGCATCCAGAATCAAGTTACATAATGTCTATGATTTTTATTATTTTAATAAATGTATGTGAAAATTAACCAAGTTCTGTTTAAAGTTGGTCACCGTCAATCTTCTACTCTAAGCGTGCAAGTGTCATTTCTATCGTCTGACCTAACGGCTGCAGATAAACACGCCACGATAAGACCACGAGACATATTGCTGACACTCGCCTACTTTGTTAGAGCGACAAGTCAAATAATCTGATGGTGTGTGTACCAAAGGTCTTACAGTATGCACACCACAATATTAGAGTAAATCTGACCACTTCCTGGAAGGCAACTGCACAGTTCAGGGCAAAAAATATGAAACGGCTTTATTTTTGCAATGGACACTTTACCCAACCTCCCGCACTTAACATTAGAGGCCTGTGTTACTATATCCCCATTCTGAATTTTCTTTTATTTCCGTGTAGCGATGTAAACTGCCTTTTTACAGTCAACACTTCACGTAACTGTGCAATATTTTCTTTTCTGTACAATGACTTCGGTAAACATCGAGACTTTTTGAAATATACGACAATTTACCTTAGACGAAAATGGTGAGTGTTCTGCTGTAACTGTAACGAAGTGTAATGAAAAGACAATCATATAAATGGGAACTAGCAATTTCTTGAAATTAACACAGTCGTCGGAGAAATCATATTTTAGGTTCTTGCTACATCTGAGACGTACACATTGGACAACACTTACGACGCAACTTAAGACCTTGACCAATTATATTTCTCACTTTAATATTCTACTTCATGATATACAGTTGAACTTCTCCATATGAAAAATGAATTCTAGTGTCAGAAAAAAGGGTATACTATCATAATTGGAAACTACAATAGCATCATTAATTCAGTGATCTATCGTAAGAATATTCTCTTCAACCATTAACTCTTTAGTTACATTCTGGGTTAGAAATGTTTTAAGTAACAAACAACAGAAGATTCCCATCAGTCATACAGTGATTCATGAAGTCGGATGGATGATAAAAGTAAACTAATTCCTTCCTTTTTCGAACATTATACTACACAATACTGACACAATTATTTACTGTAATTCAAACAATAAGTGACACAATTTACGGACGACGTAGTAATGCTATTATTCAGTGTGTATATTTGTGGTTTCATCAGATATCATATTCCACATCACAACAAATCAAACTGCACAAGGAAGAAACTAATAATAATCTATAGTTGCACCCTAACATCTTGACGAAAGCGACTAATTACACTAAACGAATCGTTATTGTCCTCGTTTTCCCGATAAAAGCAATCTCATGATTTCATCGGGCTCCTAACTGATACCTTCACACTCTGTTATAGCAATTAACTAATGTGAACGAACACCTGGCCAGCTGTTCGATACTCAGATCGTCTTGAAGCGGTTCTTTATCCATAACGTAAGTGCTTCCTAAATATATATTTCTTTTTCTTTATAACGTAGTGGTAAAGAATTTGTCGTCTAGTCTTAATAAAAGAAGAAATTTCACATAATTTGAGACATTTCCTCTACTTTTAGTTCTTTTATTAGAATCAAATGAATGATTTATCTTTTGAAGGTACTGGGGTCTTTCAGTAGGTTCTTGAAACCACAACATGGAACGTAAACATAACGTACAAAAAGCAATTGGTTAAAGTGTCCACCCTTTTTTCTGCTTAATGTAAGAGAAACAAATTGCGATTAGCCAGTAACAATGGTGTTACACTAATGTAAATGCGTAATATTATGGGCACACAGTCGATATCTAAATTTCTCTTTTGTATCTTGTGCAGTTTTGTCACCACGCAACTGCGTTACACTCAAGAAAATTCGTTTAAAAATCTATAAATTTTTCAGTATGTACAAAGGTTTTGTTTAACTGTAAACACGAAATTCTCTCTCCATTATGCAGGAACGATTCCTTTTTCTTTTCGTTCATCAGGCTTTTGACTGGACTGATGGTGCCCGCCACGAATTCCTCTCCTCCAGTAAATTCTTCATCTTGAAGTAATACTTCCACCTGTGTCCTCAAAAATTAGTTCGATGAATTCAAATTTTGTCTTTCCCTACAGTTTCTACCCTTCTCAAGTCCTTCTAGCACAATAGAGCTCATTCACTGACGTCATCTCTCGACATAATTTTCAGCATTGTTCTGAAGAACCTATCACAAATGCTCCGATTCTTTTGTTCCTGTTTCCCCACTGTCCATGATCCATTACCCCACAACGCTGTGCTCCAAATGTTCATTCACAAAATTTTATTATTCAAATTAAGGCAATTTTTGATAGCAGTTGACTTATCTTGGCCAGGAATGCCCTTTTCACCAGTGTTAGTCGCCTTTTTGTGTCCTCCTTGCTTTTTTACATCAAAGATAGCAGAATTCCTTAACTTCGTCTGCTTCGTAACCACCAGTTTTGATGTTACGCTTCTCGGTTTAGCCGGCCGCTGTGACCGAGCGGTTTTAGGAGCTTCAGTCCGGAACCGCGTTGCTGCTACGGTCTCTGGTTCGAATCCTGCCTCGGGCATGGATGTGTGTGATGTCCTTAGGTTAGTTACGTTTAAGTAGTTCTAAGTCTAGGGGACTGATGTCCTCAGTGCCATAGTGCTTAAAGCCATTTGAAGCATTTTGAACCATCTCGGTTTTCCGTCTCTGTTATTTTCATTTACTTTGCTTTTTTCCCTTTACCGCTGTATCCACAACCTGTACTCATTAGACTGTCCATTGCTTTTAACAGGTCTTGTAAGTCTTCTTACTTTCCTATGCCCACCTTTTACCATATTTCTCTTCAAGAAAACGCTCTGCAATATTTGAATGAATGCGTGATTAAGTATTTGTTTGTAAGTAGAGAATCGACGTAATTTTTCTTCTCTCTTATTCGTAGAGTATCTGTAATTATCAGTTGACTAATTTTTTACATCTGGCACATGGCCTTAACTGACCGTTGGCAATAAGCTTCCGTCTGCTTTTAAGAAGTACATCCTTTCACTGACAACCTTACAGCACTCACGGGAAGCTCTGATACGTTACATTTAGCTTTCTGTACGAATATAGTCAGAATCGTTTCGGTGGGAACAAGTCACAAAGTTAATGGAGGTTTCCCAGCACCTGCCGGATTTGGTGAAAGGCTGGCGCCGCCAGTGCGTTTTCTCGTTGGAGGCACCAGTCATAGCAGGGCAGAGGTGGCTTTCCAAAACCTTTAGCGAACACATCGAATCTGTGCCCATGAACTGAAGAAAACGTGCTTTTGAGAGCACTCCTAGCAGAATGAGTACCATGATCGATTTCTGTGTGTGATAACATTCATGAGTATTCTCTGCGTTTTCAAAGAATGACTTTTTGGTATCTGGTTAGCGATCATGTTGCCATGGCATAGTTTTCTCTTCAGTCTTGGAACATCACGACTGTAGGTAAGCCATGAAGACTTCAGTAGTTTGAGAATCAGCAGTTATTATTAGAACCTCCGTCACTACGGGGATCTCAGTCTCTGGACCTATATTCATTGACATGCTTTTATCCGTTAGTTGCCTTCTTTTTCATGTAGCTTTGCTTGATTGACTGACGTAAATGTGAGGATTTCGGAAATATTTGGGACTTATTACGTTCCCAAGTGTATCTACGTTAGCTCATATATGTTGAATGTTCATCCTCCGTATCTCCTGCCTCTTAATGAACGATAACGATAATTTTATCTTCTGTTGATACTTGCTGATTCAACAGAAAATTTATGTTGTTAGGCAGTCAAGAAAGGAAGTATGGAAGACCCTGGGACACGAAGGTATCGCAATCTTACTACCCTCTTCAACAGAATCATAGATGAAGATATGCTCCCAGTAGTCTGGACAATTAGTGTCACTCTGAAAATCTTGAAGCGGGAAGGTGATGTGACAGAATGCTCGCAGTATCCATCAGATCAACTCCATTGCCACACCATGAAGATCTCTGAGCGTGTTGCTGACTCCAGTATCAGCGCAGTTGTTTCTATCACCCCAAATCAACGCGTGTGTGAGCCGTGACGCCATTGAGTCTGTAGACTGTTCTGTCTGGCGCCACTGACTCAGGTGTAATATCGACTATTCCTCTTGCGGCCCCCACTATCAATATCTATGAGGAAGAGCTGGTCTCTGTGGGTTGTGTCCTTAGAAGGTCTTTCCTTGCCGTTATATATACCGGGAACGCTGGCCCGAGAAGGAGGCATGAAGTTTTTGGATTGGCGGTAGCGTCGCGACAAGAGGTGGTCACGAGGTCCGAGCGGACGAAGCCACAAGCTGGGTAAGGAGGGCCTGCTTAGAGCGAAGCGTCGACTACAAGCAGCAGGCCGACCTCCCGTCCTTTGGTTGGCAACATTCGTGTCGGACGACCGCTCGTGGCCTGGTGCCCTCTTCTACTTGGCTTTCATCGGCTCCACTCAGTAACCGCTGCGACGCATCGTGGAGCCATGGAACTGCTTGCTGATAAAGGCGAGTAACATTCTGTAATCCTCGGGGTGATTTGTTTCATTGTCTACCTGCCCTCATTATTTTCTGGTTGGTACCCAACCCTCAGAGTTTTACTCGGTCGGCTCTTTGGTCGTCAACAGAGGCAGCAGTATTGTACTAAGACATTAGTTTGAAAATTTCTTCCGCTGTTATATTACCTTCCCTTTATGGTTTCTACCCGATCATTAATGGTCTAATTAATTAGCTCTTGATCGTAAATACAGCCTGAACAATTGTACTAAGGCACAGGTTACCGTTAATGAAAAGAAGGACCTTGTAGTTACATTTAGCTGTTAATCGGTTCGATTCTTTGATTGTAATTGCATTTCTCAGTCATTAGTTACAATCTGAAAAACCTGTTGCATCAAGCTGTTCGCCTCTGTGTTTGAAAGACCGAGTCATTATCGGTGTATTTTAGGTGCAATTTGTGGTTCTACCGAGTGAGTTACCTTGTAATAAGTTTTCACAAGTCATGTTTTAATACGTTCCTTCAGAGCGGTCTTAGTAACTGGCAATCAATGTAACTTTGTAAATATTAACAGCCAACTGTCACCAGGGGTTAGATCGAAATAAAATTGTCAGAAGGGACGGGTTAGGATCCAGTAGCACCTTGGTTGCCAATTGAAATTAACAGGTGGGTTGCTTTGAAAAAATTGGCTCTGAGCAGACTTAACATTTGAGGTCATCAGTGCCCTAGACTTAGAACTACTTCAACCTAACTAACCTAAGGAGACCACACACATCCATGCCCGAAGCAGGATTCGAACCTGTGACCGTAGCGGTCGCGCAGTTGCAGACTGTAGTGCCTAGAACCACTCGGCCACTTCGACGGGCTGGGAGTTATTAATCCAAAATTGTATCTACTGACTGCAGCTACGCAACGACTTCATCACATGCTTCCGTTAAATTCCTTTGTGTTCACTGGTGTGTAATACTACATTTTATTATGGAAATAACTGTGTCAGATACAGTGCTTTGAGTACGAATCAAAGACGTTAATCCCTGCATAAGGAAAGTGAAAACTATCATAGCATTGTTCTGATTTTTGTTATCTCTGTTGCTGAACGTAATTGTAATGACTCCGGTTTTCATTTTGCTCTGATAAAGACGAAAGAAATATATAACTGTGAATATTACGTATTACAACTTGTTAATAACAGCAACAGTTGTATCCAAGGAAGAAATAAGAAGGAATAAATGAGTGCTCATCCATGATACGAAATGAGATGATACTCGAACGAACATCTTACTCTTTATAGTAGCTCTAATTACTATAGAGAGTTTCAGTTATATTATGTCTACATGGAGTTGGAGAGAGGCTGTGGAGGTTGACGTACGAACCTGCAAATAAACACGGAGACTTTCAACGGACTCAAGAAAAATCTGCTTCAGCTCTATATCAATATATTACTACATGACGAAACACAGACAAGGCGAGTTTAGTTTCAATATACATTTCTGTACACCATTTGAAAAACAGGGATACATGCTTATCTTGTTAATAAAACCAGAAAACACAATAAAAATAACGATAAGATCTGTCTACCATGACAGGACTGATTTTGAGTTTGCATCATACATTACAACACACTGTATTTATTACAAATTTTGTACATGTTACTGATATTGTTTTTCTTTTGCACGTACGATTGATGGAGTATTGCAGAGAAGATACATGTATAGGAGCAAAACCTAAGATCGAATAATTGTAACATTGGACGCAGCGTACCAAAAAAAAAAAAAAAAAAAAAAAGCACTCAATCCACCTTCAGTCCACAAGTGGCCCATTGGGACCATCCGATCGCCATGTCATCCTCAGGTGAGGACGCGGATAGGAGGGCCCGCGTCAGTACACCGATCTCCTGGCCATTATGATGGTTTTCTCTGACCGGAGCAGCTACTGTTCGTTCGAGTAGCTCCTCAACTGGCATCTCGAGGCTGAGTGCGCCCCGAAAAATGGCAACAGCGCATGTGGACCCGGATGGTCACCCATCCAAGTGCCGGCCACACCCGACAGCACTTAACTTCGGTGATCTGACGGGAACCAGTGTATCCACTGCGGCAAAGCCGTTGCCTAGTGCACGAAAAGCAGGTGAATATTTTCATTTCTGTCACTGCAGACTCTTTTAAAGGGTGTAGAAGCGAGTTATTAGTAGCAGACAGGCACTTTTATTGTAGATTAGACGTAGTCAGTGTGAACGATTTGTTTGTGTCAACCATATGTGCGACGTTGATGCTACACAGTCCGCATTAGATTTTTTCTGATGTGATGTTTCAAAGCTACAATCAAGCACGTTATTGCAAGAAAAAACTGTAAACTCAGGTGTAATTCCAAATTGTCACAAGCAGTAGGAGATGTTACTCGTTTACAGCGTGGTATTATCAACAAGTAACTCACACAACAAGCAGAGCAGTTTATGGAGGTTTCCCATCAGAGGACAAAGATAACCAGCTGACAACTACTGTTGTGCAGAAGATTCAGTCAGCGGTAAAAGAAGTCAAGTAAGATAAGATATTTCTAGCTAAGAAATTATCAGAGGTTTGCAAGAAACGCGAACTCAATTAAGCGAACAATTTTATGAATGTTGTAACCGAGACGTCGAAGTTAAGTATCCCCAAAGCATCTTCTAATATAGTAAATAGCGCCACCCACACAAACTATTTTTTTATGAATTACTACATACAGAAACAAATTTCTGTGTCGACATCGTTCATGACCGTGAATTACATAAATCATATTTAAATTTATAAGGTTGTTACGGGTGCACTGTCAATAAACAACTGTCATTCGGTTTACGTATTTCATGCATAGTAGTCAATATTTTTTCCCTACTGTGTTCAGGCGTAACCACAAATGGAAGACGTCAGTCAGCAAATGAACAATCTACGTTATTCTTAGCAGGATAATTACTCGTTCATTACTGAAATGAGAGCATGACAATGAGAGCTAGTCAAAAGCACCCCGCACAACAATCTTTTAAACAACATGAGCAAGTACAGATGCAAAGACCACCGTACCCGAATGTAACGCCAGATCATGTGAGTGATTATGCAGCATTACATATGTAAGTGAAATTAATTAAGCATACAAAATTTCCATCTTATCTACATCTACATCTACATGGATACTCTGCAAATCATATTTAAGTGCCTGTAGAGGGTTCATCGAAGCACCTTCACAATTCTCGATTTCTGCAATCTCGTACAGCGTGATAAGACGACCACATACATCTTTCCGTACGAGCTCTGACTTCCCTTGTTTTATCATGTTGATCGTTTCTCCATATGTAGGTCGGTGTCCACAAAATATTTTGGCATTCGGAGGAGAAAGTTGGTGATTGGAATTTCGTGAGAAGGTTCCGCCGCAACGATAAAAGCCTTTGTTTCAATGATGTCCACCGCAAATCTTGTATCATTTCAGTGACAGTCTCTCCCATATTTCGCGATAATGCAAAACGTACTGCCCTTCTTTTAACTATTTCGATGTACTCCGTCAATGCTATCTGGTAAGGATTCCACACCGCGCAATAGTATTCTAAAAGAGGACGGACAAGCGTAGTGGAAGCAGTGTCCTTAGTAGGTCTGTTACATTTTCTATGTGCCCTGCTATCAAATCACAGTCTTTGGTTAGCCTTCCCCAAAACATTTTCTATGTGTTCCTTCCAATTTAAGCTGTTCGTAATTGTAATTTCTAGGTATTTAGTTGAATTTATGGCCTTTAGATTTGACTAATTTATCGTGTAACCGAAGTTTAACGGATTCCTTTTAGCACTGGTGTGGATGACCTCACACATTTAGTTATTTAGGGTCAACTGCCAATTTTCGCACCATACAGATATCTTTTATAAATCGTTTTGCTAATTGTTTTGATCCTCTGATGCCTTTATTAATCAATAAAAGATAGCGTCATCCGCAAACAACATAAGACGGCTGCTCAGATTGTCTCCCAAATCGTTTATATAAATAAGGAACAGCAAATGGCCTATAACACTACATTTGGGAGTCAAGAAAACTGTGGAGTCAGTCGTTTAGTCGTTTAGGTCATTTAGTTTTACCTAGAATCTGGACCGAAAGTCAGGAGATAAGTTATGTTAATGGCCATATATTAGGTGACGGAGCCCTTAGGACAGTTGAAGCAGCAGAAACTTGAATACATATGCCGAATTCGGGAATGCATTTATTGCAAGGTATTGGCCTGCTACAATACAAGAGAGAATCCGTAAGCAGATTTACAATACGGTACCACGCAATTCACGGTTAGGTACGTTAAGCAGATACTTAGAGCATTATCATAATAAGACGAAATATTTATCGGAACCAGTATCTGCCAAAGACCTCATTGAATATTAAAGACGAAGATATTTTATGACATTCAAAATAAATTATTGCATGCCAGTGACATAAATTCTGACGAACGTTTTGTACGTGAATCCCTGCTGATTACGCTCCTGTAACAGTTATTCAAGACTTGAAGTCTTGAATGAACTGTGACATGATGAAGTATTGCATTGATAATGGCGAGTTATCAGCCGAAATCTGAATTTGCTTTAATAAATCCTGTAAGTATTTAACATTTCCTCTCTTAGTAGGTAGGTGTCCCATTACATCAACACATACAGTCTGTAGTGGTTCTCCTGTGATGATCGGATGTAAAACTCCACAGACACTGTGGTTTGAAGGTTTAGCCTTTTGACGTATTTGATATTTTCTTGCTATTTGCTGAACACTTTTTCCTAGATTAGGAACATGAAAATATCAAATTACCTTCCACATGGAATGTGGATTTTAAGAATCATGAAAGAATCATGAAAGAAGAATCATGAAATGAAAGAAGGTTGTATACATGGAAGAACCCTGGAGATACTAAAAGGTATCAGATAGATTATATAATGGTAAGACAGAGATTTAGGAACCAGGTTTTAAATTGTAAGACATTTCCAGGGGCAGATGTGGACTCTGACCACAATCTATTGGTTATGACCTGTAGATTAAAACTGAAGAAACTGCAAAAAGGTGGGAATTTAAGGAGATGGGACCTGGATAAACTAAAAGAACCAGAGGTTGTACAGAGAGTCAGGGAGAGCATAAGGGAGCAACTGACAGGAATGGGGGAAATAAATACAGTAGAAGAAGAATGGGTAGCTTTGAGGGATGAAGTAGTGAAGGCAGCAGAGGATCAAGTAGGTAAAAAGACGGGGGCTAGTAGAAATCTTTGGGTAACAGAAGAAATATTGAATTTAATTGATGAAAGGAGAAAATATAAAAATGCAGTAAGTGAAACAGGCAAAAAGGAATACAAACGTCTCAAAAATGAGATCGACAGGAAGTGCAAAATGGCTAAGCAGGGATGGCTAGAGGACAAATGTAAGGATGTAGAGGCCTATCTCACTAGGGGTAAGATAGATACCGCCTACAGGAAAATTAAAGAGACCTTTGGAGATAAGAGAACGACTTGTATGAATATTAGGAGCTCAGATGGAAACCCAGTTCTAAGCAAAGAAGGGAAAGCAGAAAGGTGGAAGGAGTATATAGAGGGTCTATACAAGGGCGATGTGCTTGAGGACAATATTATGGAAATGGAAGAGGATGTAGATGAAGATGAAATGGGAGATATGATACTGCGTGAAGAGTTTGACAGAGCACTGAAAGAGCTGAGTCGAAACAAAGCCCCCGGAGTAGACAATATTCCACTGGAACTACTGACGGCCGTGGGAGAGCCAGTCCTGACAAAACTCTACCATCTGGTGAGGAAGATGTATCAGACAGGCGAAATACCCTCAGACTTCAAGAAGAATATAATAATTCCAATCCCAAAGAAAGCAGGTGTTGACAGATGTGAAAATTACCGAACTATCAGCTTAATAAGTCACAGCTGCAAAATACTAACACGAATTCTTTACAGACGAATGGAAAAACTAGTAGAAGCCAACCTCGGGGATGATCAGTTTGGATTCCGTAGAAACACTGGAACACGTGAGGCAATACTGACCTTACGACTTATCTTAGAAGAAAGATTAAGGGAAGGCAAACCTACGTTTCTAGCATTTGTAGACTTAGAGAAAGCTTTTGACAATCTTGACTGGAATACTCTCTTTCAAATTCTGAAGGTGACAGGGGTAAAATACAGGGAGCGAAAGGCTAATTTGTACAGAAACCAGATGGCAGTTATAAGAGTCGAGGGCCATGAAAGGGAAGCAGTGGTTGGGAAGGGAGTAAGACAGGGTTGTAGCCTCTCCCCGATGTTGTGCAATCTGTATATTGAGCAAGCAGTAAAGGAAACAAAAGAAAAATTCGGAGTAGGTATTAAAATTCATGGAGAAGAAATAAAAACTTTGAGGTTCGCCGATGACATTGTAATTCTGTCAGAGACAGCAAAGGACTTGGAAGAGCAGTTGAATGGAATGGACAGTGTCTTGAAAGGAGGATATAAGATGAACATCAACAAAAGCAAAACAAGGATAATGGAATGTAGTCTAATTAAGTCGGGTGATGCTGAGGGAATTAGATTAGGAGATGAGGCACTTAAAGTAGTAAAGGAGTTTTGCTATTTGGGGAGCAAAATAACTGATGATGGTCGAAGTAGAGAGGATATAAAATGTAGGCTGGCAATGGCAAGGAAAGCGTTTCTGAAGAAGAGAAATTTGTTAACATCGAGTATTGATTTAAGTGTCAGGAAGTCATATCTGAAAGTATTTGTATGGAGTGTAGCCATGTATGGAAGTGAAACATGGACGATAAATAGTTTGGACAAGAAGAGAATAGAAGCTTTCGAAATGCTGTGCTATAGAAGAATGCTGAAGATTAGATGGGTAGATCACATAACTAATGAGGAAGTATTGAATAGGATTGGGGAGAAGAGACGTTTGTGGCGCAACTTGACCAGAAGAAGGGATCGGTTGGTAGGACATGTTCTGAGGCATCAAGGGATCACCAATTTAGTATTGGAGGGGAGCGTGGAGGGTAAAAGTCGTAGAGGGAGACCAAGAGATGAATACACTAAGCAGATTCAGAAGGATGTAGGTTGCAGTAGGTACTGGGAGATGAAAAAGCTTGCACAGGATAGAGTAGCATGGAGAGCTGCATCAAACCAGTCTCAGGACTGAAGACCACAACAACAACAAACAACAACAACAGTTATTCAAGACTTGAAGTCTTGAATGAACTGTGACATGATGAAGTATTGCATTGATAATGGCGAGTTATCAGCCGAAATCTGAATTTGCTTTAATAAATCCACAAAGAAACGAGTGATGGCTACTCCCCAGAGTTTTGAAGGTAGATCACAGTCATTGAGTGCATTCCACATTCCATGTGGAAGGTAATTTGATAGTGTCATGTTCCTAATCTAGGAAAAAGTGTTCAGCAAATAACAAGAAAATATCAAATACGTCAAAAGGCTAAACCTTCAAACCACAGTGTCTGTGGAGTTTTACATCCGATCATCACAGGAGAACCACTACAGACTGTATGTGTTGATGTAATGGGACACCTACCTACTAAGAGAGGAAATGTTAAATACTTACAGGATTTTACGACCTGTTTACCAAATATATGAAACTGTATCCTATCCGCTTGTATACCGCGCAGTCCATCATCAATAGTCTCGCAAATGATTACATTCCTCATGTTGACAAGCCAGGTGTGTTATTGTGAGACAATGCTGTCAAATTTATGGCACGTTGGTAGAAAAGGTACTTAAGATACAACGGGATAAAGCAAATTTGGATCTCCAGATTGTCTGAAATCGTAACCAATGGCGGGGTTGTTTCGTGAATTAAACACATCTATCTGCGCATATTGCCACCATAAAGAAACATAGTGGATAGACTATTCATAGCCGTTTGAATAAGTTTACAATAATTTGACTCTCTCGTCAACTGAAGCTACGCCAACGGAACTTCTCTTTAATAAAAAGGAAAACAATGAGTGGATCAATTGTTTACGGAAGATAAATGCTGTAATAGAACCTAGGGAGACCATGATTCGTTAAGCATTAGATAGAATGAAGGGAAAAGCACAACAGAGGATGAAGTACTATGAGCACCTGTGATGATTATAGCTTTCCCGGCGTACTGATTGTTACATAAAAACACGGGAGAACTGCCGGATATCAGTAACTTCCTGCCACGATATTTCGGCGCAGCGTCTTCTGGCCTACGACCTAGCAAAATTCTTGGCATTTTCGCCCAAACCAATGATAGGCAAGTGTGCACATCACATAAAGGATTCTGGTGATGTTATCAGTCGACTTCAGTCACTACAACTGCAAAGTGGTGATTTATTGGTCAGTTTTGATGAGGTTTCACTGTTCACAAAGGTGCCTCTGGTGGACTCACTACACCTCACTGGCAATATGTTTGGTGCAGACATTACAGCGTTGTTTGAGCACACTCTCTCCTCTACATATTTTATATTTAACAACGAATTTTACGAACAATCTGATGGTGTCGCCATGGGGAATCCTTTGTCTCCCCTGGAGGATTTTGAGGAGAGAGCACTCGACTCTGCCACTTTTAAACCGACAGTATTTTGGCGGTATGTTGACGACACTTTTATAGTGTGGCCTCATGGTCTGGACCGTCTCCAAGAATTTTTACGTCACATGAACTCCATACTCGAAAACATAAAGTTTACCATGGAGTTAGACAGAGATGGTTGTCTGCCATTTTTAGACGTCTTGGTGCGACGGAACAGTGACGGCACACCTGGTCACTCGGTGTACAGAAAGCCCACTCATGCAGACCTGTATCTACAAGCTACTAGTTGCCACCATCCAGCACAAACAATGGGCGTTCTCAAAACCTTGGTCCACCGTGTCCATACTATCTCTGATGCCGACAGTCTTCAAGCGGAACTGGAACACCTGCAAAAAGTATTTTTGAAGAATGGCTTTTCACTTAGGTAAGTGAACAGAGTGATGAAGACCTAAAAACGACGGAACAAGGATGAGGAAGAAGCCTTCAGGTCGACTGTTTATCTACCATTTATTGGGAATATTTCTTCACAGATAGGCAGAATATTGAGAAAGTATCAAGTGAGAGTCATCTTTCGCCCTCCTTCCAAAATACCATCACTGGTGGGATCCGTTAAAGACGACCTGGGCCTGCGTAAACCAGGTGTTTACAAAATTCCGTGTGAATGCGGTAAATCATATATAGGGCAAACAACACGAACTGTGCAGGAACGCATTGTGGAACACCAACGGCATACTCGCCTGCTCCAACCCACCAAGTCCGCAATCGCCGAACATTGTATTTCCACAGATCATTCCATGAATTACTACGACACAAAAATTTTGGCCCATACATCAAACTTTTGGAGCTCGATTATCAATGAATCTGTGGAAATAAGATTGTCTGTCAACGAGACTCTCATCAGTCGAGATAGCGGTTATCAGCTAAACTCTGCTTGGAATCCTGTTATAGAGAAACTTCGTAGTCGACGTAGTTATCTGCGTAAAGATGGAAATCGACCTGACACTGATACGCCAGGCTTTCACAGTGGAGGGCGCGAGGCGCAGCGCACGGAGCCGTTATGAACGCGCTCGCTGAGCAGCGCATGCGCCATGTCACCTCAGAAGGCTTTAAATAGCGGAGCTCAGCGCGTACTCGCCAGTACTACTACAGTGGCATTCACCTGAAGATGGCCAGAAGACTCTGCGCCGAAATATCGTGGCAGGAAGTTACTGATATCCGGCAGTTCTCCCGTGTTTTTATGGAACACTATGAGCAGCTGTTTAAGAGGACGCAACTACAACCCAATGGGAACAAAGCTGTTACTGAAGAGCCATCCAAAGGCGTCATTGTTTGAGAAGGAAAACGAAAAATGATCTCCTTTGTACTCAGTGCACCTTCGGATTATTTCAGTACTGAATGCTGGTGCGTATGTCTTATGTTACATTACTAGTACCAATATGAAGGTGATGCATCTGCATCAGGATGTAAAACCATATTATTCTGAAGACTGATGTAATCGGTGAGGAAAATATTCTCTTATACTGTGTAGTGATTAGTTTTGGGTTGATGGTTGTTCTCAGATACATTGGTATGTCACTGACAAACAAAATTGAGATATATCATTCGTTCAGACACAATATTATGTTGTTTGTGTTACATATATATTAATGTAAGTGTATATGACATTGTGGCAGCAGTTTTATTATGCAGTTTTGTATTTTTTGTGTTATTACGTTAGTAATGATTTGTTTCAACTTTCACTGAAGAGAATGCAAGTGATTAGTTCCATCATTGCAACACACAGAGAACAGACTTAGCTACCTCTCCAAATATCTTAATTTTAGCTGTATCTACCTATTAGTTATACATATATCTGGGCGACGTCTGATCCACTCATTTTTGTTTTTACTTTTAGTGATTTTTTTGTGGTTAGAACACCCATCCCCGTGTGATGCGTCAGTAGACACGGATACGAAAAAGTACAGCCGCAATCCATGCAAGTGTCCATTGTGTAGTAAAGAGTATAAGGCATGCGTGTACAGGAATGACTATGTGACTATCTGTATTCTAAAGACATT
Source organism: Schistocerca americana (assembly GCF_021461395.2). Taxonomy (NCBI): domain Eukaryota; kingdom Metazoa; phylum Arthropoda; class Insecta; order Orthoptera; family Acrididae; genus Schistocerca; species Schistocerca americana. The sequence continues at coordinate 131,372,940 of NC_060122.1, read as the reverse complement.
GGGACGCAGCGTTTTCATACAGCAATTTAGTGATGTGATCTATTCTGCAATGACTTTCAAAGTCACTTAAACATGTGTACAAACTTTGTGTAGTGATTAACATGGACTTTGTATTGTAGGTGGGGTTTAACAAGACAATTCACGTTGTTATTTTGTGATCAGTTGCGCTACCACGTGACGAAATGCGATCATTCTGAACGCTAAATTAGTGTCACGGATGACAAATAGTACAATTTGCAATGAACTGCCATGTCGTAATGGATCATTACATTTCTATAATCATCAAATGAAGCGCTCACTAAAGACATTTTGTGATCTCATGATAATCGAAAGAACATTGTGCTCTCGAGTTTTCGCTAATTCATGCTGTCCAAAGGCTTCATATTAGTTGTGGTAACAATTCCTAAGATTCTTGGGGGCAAACCTAAATCCGAATTTCAAAAGACTACAGATTCGCCATGTGAGAATGGATTACACATAAGACCTCATCCACGCCTTACAGATGCAGTTGACACAAATTACCTGTCAACATTCTAATAAACTGTGACGATGATTTTTCCTTATCCCATCATCGAGCTGTTCCCCGTACCAACCCGAAGGAAGGTTATGCTCTGTATACAACGCCCATCCTGAACACGTTTTCCTTGGATCTAGATGTTGGCCAACTGTTCTGTCACATTCATCATTTATCACCGACACGACGACAAAAGGCTACAAGTTATGCAACAAACCTAATTAGTCCAGTCAATATAGATTGATTCACACATTGGAGTTCTCAGTGCTGAAGGACTCAATGCGGTTTTTCCTGGTTTTCCCCTTCATTCCTGCTCTAATCAGAAGAAAAGTTGTAATCCAAGATAGTTTTTTTCAGTGTTGAGACCTTAATGAAACACTGTGAACAACATGCAACAGTTAAACATACATCACTATAAGCAAATGCAGTTCTAGATTAATACATAGTTGTTGTCATGACACTCATGATCAGTCTTTAACTGGAGAATGGAATGTAAACGTACGAACCGTATTAGTAGTGATGTAGTGTGAAAACATACAAAGAATATTGGAGTCAGTAATTTAAATGTAAGCTTTGATCTAAATGATGCAGGAGTGCAGCATCGGTCCGTAACTCACTCTCCAGTACACTTGGGGAGACCACAGTATTATCACATTTTACTACGGAAGTAACTGTGTAAGATACTATGCTATGTGTAGGAACCAAAGTTGTTACTCCTTGTATAAGAAAAGCGAACATTATCATTGCTTTATCTCTGGTTTTTATTATCTCTGTTGTTGGATGTACTATAAATCAGTCTGACATTATACGTGCTCCGATAAAGAGGAAAGGAACTTACAGTTGTGAATGTCGCGTATTACAACTCGGGTAAGAGTAAAAGTTGTACACAAGGAAGAAATAAATGAGTGCTCATCTGTGATAAATTATTAGGTGAGATTCAAACGCAGATGTTACGTTTATTAGTCACTCTAATTACTATAGAAAGTTTCAGTTACATTACGTAGAATTGGAGTTGGAGAGACGATGGGAAAATTGGTGCTTGAACCTGCCATCAAACATGGCGACTTTCAACAGATTTAAGATCGCGCAACAAGAAAACCACCGCAGCTCTTTACCAATATATTGCCACATTGCAAAACGCACGCACAAGGCGAGTTTTGTTTCAATGGATATTTAAATATATCACTTGAAAGACAGGAATACACGCTAATCCTGTCTATAAAACCATAAAATACAATAAAAATAACAGTGTAGTAGATGTTTTATCTCCTCCCCACATAGAACTATCCCTCTGCACACATGCCTCCTCCTCATCTCAGAGTGCTGTGAAAAAAAAAAAAAAAAGATTCACAGTCAGTATTTCAAATTAGATTTGTATGTGCATTAATAAACATACACCATTGCTGTTAAGTGAATAATTACTGAGAAATACAGACTTACACTGTGCCTTCGGAGCCATAGTTTGAACAGCTCGACAACAACATAAATAGCTGCTTGAGATGAGGACAGGGGAGGGGGGTTGCTGAATGCAGTGAACTGAATAGTTTGTGCATGCATAAAATGCATACACAGCAGAGTTTATTCACCAAACCCAGAGTGCTAATACTAAATCTATACTAGATGGTATATTGCCTTTGAAAACCATCGATGTTCTGGTCCCTGCTAGCTCAGAGGATTTAAAAAGCAGTATTTTCAGAATGGATTCTTATTTAGACGACGCAGACGTTGAATCCGACAAAAAGAAAAGCACTTTATATGGTTGCTAACATGCAGAACGAGAATCTGCGGTTAAGGGCTGCTACAATTTCTGTTATTAAACTCAGCATGAGAGCTGCTTGTGATTGTGGAGCACTACATAACGATTTAGTTCACTGGATCAGAATGCTGATAATTTACAGAAGCAGTGGGAATAGTGTTAATCAACAGAAGATATTGTATAATTGACCAACGGTGTAGTGTGCTTGCTTCTGTACATTTGCATGTGGGAACCTCAACGCTGGTTTTCTACGGTTAATTCCTTTCATTAGGTGATTTCGCTTTAGCTGAAAATACGAAGGCTATTCGGAAAGTAATTGGAAACCGCTGTGAAAATAAAAATTTTTTACTTGCAGTAGTTAGCTACACTTGCAGCTACTTCTTTACAGTGCCGCCGCTTTGAGTTAGACGTTTCTCGTAGCGTTGCACCAACTTTCTAGTACACTCGTCTTCGAAGGCAGCCGCCATTGGTTTCCTCTAATTCTCTACGCCCGTCTGCAGCTCCTTATCTGTGCCAAAATGTTGTCTTCATAGCCAGCGGTTCATGTGAGCAGAAATGAAACTCAGGACGAGATAATTACGAACTGTGTAGTGTGGGTGATCAAAAACTTACGTCGAAAACGCTGCAGGAGCATCTTCATTGCTCCACAGAGTGTGGCCGAGAACTGTAATGAAGAACAAAATGCGTGACAGTTACGTTACGTGGGCTGCACAACATCAGGCGAAGTCCCTGACTAGACCCTCTTACTTGGCAGGAGACACTGTTTTCTACTACCTTTACGTCCTCGCTGTGATCTCTGAATTGAAAAGAGCGACGTGCCGCGATCAAAGGACAGATTATAGACACTACCCAACATAGCTGTGCAAAAATTCATCGGATTTCCAAAGTGGTTTCCATTTCGCTACTAGTCGGAACTTTCTTTCCGAACAGCCCTCGTATATAAGCATCTGCTTTTTTCCCGTTTTTCTGTAGGACCAAGGCTTGCGTTCACCAGCAGAATAACACAGAATTTGCTTTCCTGTTTCTTTTTGACTATTTTGAATAGTTCTTCGATTATAAGAGGATTACGTCTGTTTTCTCCTTAGACGCTTTTATCCTGACGCTTTTATCCGGTACCGCTCACAAGAAAACTACGTCTATGCATCACGGAATATTCGCTCAATATTGATTAACATTATTGGCGAAGTCTTCTACTCATCATACTGTGTGAAATTCGCTAGGTGAATATAAGTTTAAGAACTGTTGGATGGTGTTAAGTGCTTATTTTCTAGTATATTCAACGGAAGATTCAGCTTTCTCAGTCCAGTATTCATTGTAGTAAGCGTAAGTTCATACTACCAGAGTGACTTTACATCTGATTAAGTGGAAATGTTATTGATTTTAGTACTATATTCACTGTTTGCACTGTCACAGTACTCGTTTTAAAAGCATAAGAAATCACCCTTTACATAATGTGAGGTGACGTCTGTCGGCAGAATATTCCGTTGTAGCTGGCGTAAGAATAACGTGTGTCTTGGGAGTATACGAGAGTAAGTACTTCATGCAGCAAAGGAGTGTTCGTGTATATTCAGTCACATTTTTAAATAAATGAGGTGTTATTACTGCAATTGAGCTGTGACAGAGCATCACTTTAGGCAGATAGTCCATGAGGAGCATGTGAGCTGTGTAAAATTCCTCCACCATCTGTTCACTCACCGTTTGTGTAGCAGGAATGCCGCTCTGTCAGCCGCGCGGGGTAACCGTGCGGTCTTACACGCCTTGCCACTGCTCGCGCGGCTATCCCCATCGGAGATTAAAGTCCTCCCTTGGCCATGTGTGTGTGTGTGTGTGTGTGTGTGTGTGTGTGTGTGTGTGTGTGTGTGTGTGTGTGTGTGTTGTCCTTAGCGTATGTTAGTTCACGTTAAATTAAGTAGTGTGTAAGCCTAGGGACCGATGACCTTAGCAGTTTGGCCCCATAGGAACTTGTCAACAAGTGTTGACAGCAAGATTTTTACTCAAATAGATGTTCCATAAGGCGACAGTCTCTGAGGGGAGCTGAATATCTCATCCTTCCATATTATACGAGAACACAAAGACAGAAAGAAAGCTTTTATCTGGTACAGTGGAGCGTCTGAAACCTCTTCCAGGCAGCCTTCAGTCAGTTCACATGAAAAGGTTGAATAGACGTGAGTGATGAGAGATTATAGCCGCATGCAGTGGCGGACCCTGCTCTCCACTATCACGGGGGCGGAGTTGGCTGATCGGCGCACAGTGAGATGACTAGCATAAAAGCCTGTGTGTATCTCGTTTACGCAGGACGTGTTACTTCAGTGTATTTTACTACATCAGTCTGGTTTAACTTAGCCGAGGACCACTTTCAGACTGTACTGAAACATCCAAAACGGTTGAAAGGACACCGCTGTTGGCCATTCAGGTCTTCATCCGTGAGGGACAGCCAAGTATTTGGCTATTCTTGCTGGAGGGCCAGTCCTTACGAGAAATACGCTTAACGGCTTGCAGGAAGCGTCCTGTCCTTGAGTCTTTTGTCTGTGAGTGATTTCTGCAGCACGGAAACAGTGTATGACTGTCGGCAGCTGGATCTGTCTGTTTACCATCAGTGACAGGATAGGACAAGCTCAGAAAACTGGTTATCGCTACCTAAGGGAGGAGGAGAGGGGGGGAGGAGGGAACGTAGGAGGGAGGATTAGGCTCATTCTGAGCTGGTTAGTCTGTACCTGTACACCAGGGCTAACACGCATACAGTTGCTGCCACTCTCTTCTGTCGAGGTTTTATGGGGTCGGTTTTTCCCTATTCCCAGTATTTTTTAATGACACCCTGTGGTGTCTCTGTTGTCAGTCTTCAAACTTCGAGGCGACCATACACATCACGCGACCGGAAAAATGTTGTGTGCAGGGGCAATGAGTAAAGTGTGGGGGTGGGGGATGGCCGAGTGTGGAGGCAGCCGTAGGGCAATCCATCAGCAACGTAACACCACCAAGAACACATTTCTCGCCAAAATAAATAATATAGACTGTACCATACATCCTCCCTTTCTAGTAACTCAGCACCGACTGACACGTTTTCACATCAATTCGCAAGTGGTAGAGGTGAGGGTAAGTGGAAGATGTAAATAAATAGGATATGATCGTCATACCCGCAGGAAAGAAGGTCACATCTACATTCCAGGGAGAGGAGGTGGGGGAACCTCCAAGAAGAGCCGCCATATTCAATAAATTTGCCAATAATGCAGACTGGCATCATTTTGGCTTCCCTCCCCTACTATTGGTATGAGACATATCATTCAACAATATAGTCCCATTTTCAGTATTGTCTATCCAGAGTACCAGTAAGAGAGGGAATCACATTCATGTATGTAGCATCTTTCTAACAAAATGTATTCTTGTTTCAGATGAAGCCAGTAACCGAAAGGACGGAACAGCTCCTGTTGGCAGGAAAGCCGTTTTTCCTAGCGTGTAAATTATTTGGTCTGATGTCGTCTACGGTCGACGCCGCTACTGCAACTCTAAAGAGGTCGCAGACGGATATTATCTACGCAAGCCTCGCCAGTCCACTGCAGTTACTATGTGCATGTGTTGCGTCATACTTCGTGCTGCAGACAAGACAGACGTCTTCTGTGGTACAATTTCTGATGGTAACAGTAGCTCTTCAGTATTCATCCCTGTCCTTCATTGCGATTGTTACCGACATCGTCTGTAACACATGTAAATACCAAAAGATGCTTCGCTTGATAGCTTCATCTGATAGATGCCTGGCTATCGACGTGAGACTGATAAGGGAATCATCATCAAAGTTTGTTAAGATGCAGTTATCAATAGCGCTTTTATTGTATTGCTTGATGCTCAGTATCCTCTTCACTGGAGATATAAAGCAAAACGACATAATAATATTAGTATCTATGATATATTGTCATGGATCGTCCATGATGACACTCTTACGTTTCGCAAACCTGCAGTTGATTGTCAAGATCAGGCTGTCATTACTGAACATCTACCTCACGAAGATGAAAGACAGAGCACCTGATAAGCAGAAGTATTCAGGCAGACGTTCGGAACGGAACAGTACCTCAGGTTTCTCTGACAGAGACTTTCACTGCACACCGTCTGCTGTGCGAGCACTTAGTCGATGTTATGTGGCACTGTGTGAGTTGTCAGCGCTGGTGGCGTCTGCTCACCAAATTTTTCTGATTCTTTACCTCGCAGCATTATCGTCAATAGTTGTGCAAATGACTTACTTCATTGTTACGAAACCATTGTTATTTGGCCCAAAAGAGTATAGCAGCTTATGGTATCCATGGTGCGCCTTAATCTCCAACGCAAGTACTATGGCTATATTCGTTCTACCAGCTCACTGGGTGTCTTCCGAGGCAGACCTCACAGTGAGGCTGAGCTCGCAGCTTCTGCTGGGAAGGAGGAGTTGGGTGGACGACACACAGCGAGAACTGCGGAAGCTGGTGCTGCAGGTGTCCTCTGGCCGTCCCACGACCAGTCTGATGGGAGTGCTCACTCTCGATCTGGCAGTCGTCTCCGGCTTCATCTCCGTAGTAACGACCTACACAGCCCTCCTTCTCACCTTCTTTCCTGCAGGTATGACAATCATATCCTATTTATTTATTTATTTATTTGACCGGATATGTTTAGGACCCTCATGTCCTCTCTTGAATCGTCAGGTTTCATATCGTATGTCGAGTACGTTTACAAAATATTTACCCAAGAAATAACAGTAGAAATAGTGTTAAAAGGTAGGAGACAAGGTACTAGCAGAAGTAAAGCTGTGAGGATGGGGCGTGAGTCATGCTTGGGTAGCTCAGATGGCAGAGCACTTGCCCGCGAAACGAAATGCGAAGGTCCCGAGTTCGATTCTCGGTCCGGTACACAGTTTTAATCTGCCAGGAAGTTTCATTTCAGTGTTAAAATAATTTGAGTGTTTGACGCAGTAGGGTGACTATGAAGTAATAAAGTTAATACAGGCAGTACTTGTACTACTGCAGCTGTTGCCACTAATAATGATAACAGTAGTAACAATAATGACAACAGTAACAACAGTTATAGTGACAAATATAAAAAGAATTTATAGGTGAATGAAATAGGTTTTTCTGATATAGCGGTTTCTGGGGAAAGGAAATACAAGGAGATTGCGCCAGCTAAGAACACTGAAAGGCGGATATAAGATGAACATCAACAAAAACAAAACAAGGATAATGGAATGCAGTGAAATTTAATCGGGTGATGCTGGGGGAATTAGATTAGGAAATGAGATACTTAAAGCAGTAAAGGAGTTTTGCTATTTAGGGAGTAAAATAACTGATGATGGTCGAAGTAGAGAGGATATAAAATGTACACTGGCAATGGCAAGGGAATCGTTTCTGAAGAAGAGAAATTTGTTAACATCGAGTATAGATTTAAGGGTCAGGAAGTCGTTTCTGAAAGTATTTGTATGGAGAGTAGCCATGTATGGAAGTGAGACATAGACGATAAATAGTTTGGACAAGAAGAGAATAGAAGCTTTCAAAATGTGGTGCTACAGAAGAATGCTGAAGATTAGATGGGTAGATCACATAACTAATGAGGAGGTATTGAATAGAATTTGGGAGAAGAGGAGTTTGTGGCACAACTTGACAGAAAGAAGGGACCGGTTGGTAGGACATGTTTTGAGGCATCAAGGGATCACAAATTTAGCATTGGAGGGCAGCGTGGAGGGTAAAAATCGTAGAGGGAGATCAAGAGATGAATACACTAAGTAGATTCATTAGGATGTAGGTTGCAGTAAGTACTGGGAGATGAAGAAGCTTGCACAGGATAGAGTAGCATGGAGAGTTGCATCGAACAAGTCACAGGGCTGAAGACCACAACAACAACAACAACAACAAAGAACACTGGTAAATAGGGAAGATCTGCATGGATGGTATGCATACGAGGACAATGGTAATATATCATCAACTGTCTTCATAAGCTTAAGATCTTATTCTGGTTTCTAATATAATGTATAAGTTATTGCAGGGTAGGGTTCCAGCTACTGCAGAAGACTTAGAGATAGTGACTGAATGATGTAGTGAGTCGAAAAGGAGTTTAGTCTGGTGGGGTGTTTCTGCCATGTTTTCCAGACGAGAGAGTTAAGGGCGAAAGGAGGTATGAGGGACAATGTTGGTTCATATGACAATATAAAAACAGCGGGTGTATATTGACAGTCTGATTTTAGAATATATTGATATTCTTATTTTAGAAATTTTATTCCATATATTTTCCTTCGAATTCTGAAACTGGCGCGATAAAACACAGGAAGTGTAAGATTACTTATAGCTTTTACAGAAAGAAGACTCCAATTACCAAAAGACATAAAATGGAATCAATTACTGATGTCATTTAAGATGTACACTGAGTAAGCTCTAAAGAAATCAGTTGTAGAGGGAAATATAATTCAGGGAGAAGGAATAAAAACTTTGAGGTGTGCTGATGACATTTAATTCCATCTGAAACGGAAAGCGACTTTGAACTGAAGTTGAGCGGAATGAATGGTATCTGGAAAATGAGATTATAGGATGAACAGTAACAATAGATAAATTACTTGAAACCACATATGAGCGTAAAAGCTAGAAAGTCTGTTTGTGTTAATATAGCCTTTGTGCCATAATCATACGCCACTGTCGTCGCACGTAAGATGCAGCCGCCGCCTTCTCGAGCACCGTATGCTAACCATCTAGTGACACCAGCGCGGCATACTTCAAAGTGCTCACAGTGGGGGCGCCACAAGAGATGCAGCAGTCATACCACTGGAGTCAACAGACCCAATCACGACGCAGCTCCACGTTATTAAGTCACGTCGTCGCCGCCCAGAAGGGGAGACATCTCGTGGGCCTCCTGGACTACAGAGCAGGACTCCTCTTAGTAGCCTCTGTCCTTTTCCCAGGCTCCCTCCCCCCCCTCTCCTTCCATCCTTTTTCTCCCACCTACCCTCTCTGCCTCCCTTCACTCCCCCCAGTCCTTTTACATTTCGTTCCTCTACCTTACCCACTCCCTCTCGTGTCTGCCGTGCTCCCCACTTCTGAGCCCCCTCCCTCCATTGCTTCCCACCTCCCTTTCGTTTTTCCTCTCCTTCCCCCTTTTTTCCCCCTCACCGGTCCAGGTCCCCCTCCCCCCCTCCCATCTGCCCTTGCCTGTGGTGTGTCATCTTCATACCGACTTCTTAGTGCAGTGTTTCCAGTGATTGTTAAGTGTTGTGTGTCTTTTCGGAAGTGTTGCAAATGGCCATGATACTGTCGCTAGGTGTAATTTTTATATCTCTTGCGAACAGAAATCAGACTGTCGCCGTGTTTTTTTAATTGCCTGCCTACTATTATCCCTGTCTGCTTCCTGTGTATTTTATTATCATCACCCACCATTTGTTTTATGTTTTAACTTTCCACAATTTTCTGCCTTTTTACAATTTATATCACCGTTTTATCGCCTGCTTTTATTGTTTCTTATCTTCTTATGTTTTAAAAATTCTGTAGGCTGAAGAGCAGTGTACTAGGCTCCTGCCAGCCCGCCCCCTTCGGAAGGAACCGAAATCCATTTAAGGAAAAAAACTCTCAGTAGCGACACTGTTACTGTGGTAGTGTTTACGGAATATGAAGTTTGGTACGGGCTAGATTACGTTGAGTTATGTTTCGCCTTGTTTGCAGAAGAAATCTTCTAAGTTGTAATTAATTTCGACTTTCCATTTGGTAGATTGTACCTGTGACACAACTCAAACCTTGTACAGGAGTTAATCATGGATGATAAAAATTGCAGAGCCGTATAGAATAGAAACTATTAAGGTGTGCTGATACAGAAGAACACTAAAAACTGGTAACTAATGAGGAGCTACTGAACAGAAGTGGACAAAAAAGAAAGGAATGGCACAACTTGTCTAAAAGAAAGGATCGGTGGACAGGACACATCCTGAGGCGTCAAAGGGCCAAATACAATCACCAGGTTCTAATAAATGTAGATTGAAGTAGTTACGCAGATAAAACGACATGCACAGTATAGAACAGTGTCTCGAAATGAGTCTTTGGGCTGCAGACCACAACAACATTCCACCAAAGTTCTGAAATCTTTTTGCTTACCAAAACCTCGTTATGTGTTCACACTCCGTTGCAATATTTTCTTCTGACAAGAAGTCAATCGCTACCTGATTTGCTGTAATATTATCTGCAAATTCGTCACCTAGTCAGTCTAGATAACTGATAAATAATTCGTTATAAAACTCACATGAAATTTACCATTGGTTCATCATATACCGGCTAATGACAAAAATCCTACCATGGTCACATTATATCATCAGCATCATGCTTTTTTTAAAAAAGGATTGTAGGCAGTTACATTCTCATCTATTGTCATTACCTTCTTTTTGCCTTACCAAGATCTTACTATATTGTACATTTCAGAGGATTCGCATCCTTTGCCAAAGTAATTTCACTTCATTAAATTTCGTAACCACGCATCTTTAGACTGTGTTTCAGATCGCCTTCGTTATACACGCTTACCCTTTTGTAATCCGTCTGTAATCTTACTACTTTTTCTATCCACTGTGCTTTCTATAGTACATTAAACTCTTCAACTTCAGTATCCTCATTACAATTTATCATACCCATATTAGTCCTACTATATCGCTAAGACCTGTGCTCCTTCGGACTTAACGTAATATCACTCCATTAATAACCTCTTTCTAACAAAATGTTTCGTAAATATACAATTAAATAGCAGTTACATCAAACTGTAACACTGACGGAAGCTGATACATATGAAGGCAGTATCTGTTAGCAGGAACATGAACACCAACATAGTTTCGTCCTCCGTCAGTGGCAACAAAAGCATTAAAAATACCAAAGTAACATCTAGCACAAATGATAACTGGAGCATCATCACTTTTCCTTCTACCTAGTAACCACGTCAAATCCTCTACCTCATTTTCTTTTACAGTCAGCACCCGTATTAGCTCACAATGGTCCCTCTATATCATCCAATAGTCTCAAGTTACCTGACTGGCTCGGCCATTAGTCGTTAATGAGTAAGCAAACATACCCACAGGGGTGTCATCAACTTTACCATCTACAGCATTAATAATGTATTTTGAAGGCACACACAGTCACACAGTCACACAGTAAATACAGTGACTCTACAGGGGGAATGTTACATCCCTCGCTGGTCTTTTCGGTGTCTTCTCAGTATATACAGACATGCTCAAAAGTAGCCGAACGACCTGAATTGAAATTCCCCTGATTCGCATGCAATCTACACAACGCAGCTGTCTAGCAGGTCCTCTAATCGCTCCTTGGTACAGTCGTTTGACTATTGAAAATGGTTCCAACAAGTCACCACTAGAAAACTCTGCTCTGTATCGCAATCACTCAAGATGTAAAGTAATACCACGATTCTACAAATATCACGGAACGCCTTATCACAGATAAGACTGTCCTTAAGGCTTGTAAGCTCACATTTATTGCAATAAATGACATACGTGAAATGTTACCACTCTCATTATTATGTCAGATAGTTAATGCACGTGGTAAGTTCGTCGTACTCTTGATTTCATCTTCAAAGCAGCTTATCGTGCTTATTATTTAACATAAAATGAGTGATATACCTCGATTTTAGACAGTATCAGTTAGCAAATATCAACTTTAAATTACATAACGTAAACATCTTTAATGGACGCGAATTCCTACCCAGCATCTATTGTCCCTGTTAACTAACTACGAGAGATGTTAAATACTGCTTTTCAGAAGTAACTTATTTGAAATGCCGTGAGGCAAAGCTTTGTGTTGGACAGGTATTTGAACCCAGAACCTAATCGGATTGTTATCAAAGCACAATCAACTGTGACACGTCGGATTTTCTAGGCAGTAGCTAGATGTTTTAACTGAAATGACGAGACGAAACATTAATTTTTTCCTTCCCAGGACACCAACCCGGCACCTATCGCTGTTATATTCTAGAGAAAACGAACGTTAAATATGGGTTTGTTACACCAGCAGCAACACGTGAGCACGTTTGAACTATAAATAACATGACGAAGAGTTCAGTGCTGACTAGGAATCGAAGCCCACACATATCGTTATTGACTACACACAAAGAGACGTCAGGTACCCAATTCTTCTCCACCAGCAGCTCGGAATAACATCCTTGATCTTACAGTGATCTCTCAAATAGTTCTGTGTCTCACTGGGAGTCAAAAACGTCAGATATCGTTAGTGCTGACAACGAATGAAAATGCATTAAAATTATAAATTATTATCCACCAGCAGATAGGTGTTCTCATGCTAGAGGTTGAAATTACATAGTGAAAACTCTAGTACCGGTCTAGAATTCGAATCCATACATGCGCAATATGTGGAGATGTTGAGGAATCTGCAGTTTTGGACAAACAACCGATAGCAGTCGAGCTGTATTGTCACAAATGGATCAAATTCCGCGTTAAGGGCGGTCTGAGTTACATTCCAAGTTCAGAACCAATTTTATCGACATACAGAAACTCAGACAAAAGATGGAATAAGTGTCCTGTGACCCTACATAGCGTTTGTTTCGTCAATAGAAATAAATAGTATAAGAAAGGTTACTGGTGATAGAGTTCCCACATTTCGCTACTCCTGACTTTATTGTGGTTCAACCTAACGTCTACTTGGTAGAGAAGGAATATCGTGTTTAATGTGAATATCAGACCACAATGCCATTATACCTTCTTCATTTGGTGCAGCCAGAAGAGAATAGAATCCGTCTCTCCCTCTCCATATTCTGTACATTCATTTACTTGGTTGACCAAATCGCCATGAACTAGTTGCCTCGGCTACCCAGTGCATACATTCGACTCCGTTTTGTAATCACCGAAGTAAATTCACGTAACTGCCACCTACAAAGAACTGCCAACAGTGTAGGATGCAGACGTATAAATAGGAAGTGTTCCTTTCCATTTGAGCTACCCTATTGCGCTATCCGTTTTTTGATAACGTCATGCAGTGCAAAAGAAAAGCCTTAACTGTCGGTCTCACTGAAGTCTAGATCGGGCCATATGCTTTATCTCACAGCACTGTGGACTGCGGAAGTTCTGGATGAGCTGCTGTTGACTTCTGGATCTGCAATAGCTATACGTCAGCTAGCAGCATAACGGTAAGCGTCGTGCATCGTAAATAAGACGTTACGAGTTCTGTTACATCCGCTGCTACATTTTTTAAAACGCAATTCTGCTGTCTGCTGAAGTTATCAATTTAATGGAACTTTGAACGTCATTCCCTTCACGTCTGAACCCAAAATAGCGGCATGTGGAAAAAAGGCTAACTTCTGGACATTTTGTTCTTTTCAGGTTTAATAAATTGCCAGGCAGCAGATGCGTCTCGAAGGTTTTGTATTATGTATGGGGAGAGCGCATCGTGCCAAATTAGTGAGAAAAGTATTTTCTACATTAGCAGTCGTCTGGTAGTAGCATATTCTTCTTATTCAAACCTTGTTTAACTGCTTTAACTCAGAACAAGTTTTCTACATGCATGTAATCGATAAACTGCGTGTGCATTGTCAGACTGTTATAGATAACATCAGAGAAGTCGCATATATCGTTGTTGATTAATTTCTCTCTCAGGTTTAGTATTGTTTGAAGAACATTAAAAGATACCCTCCGAAAATTGTGCACTGTATTATAAGAAATGAAATAAAACTACCCACGATAACCTTACGACGAAAGTCTGTTTTAATAAAACTGAGTATCTGACGACAAGCGTGCCTCTATTGGCACGAATAAGTAAAATACTACTCACTTACATGTCGCTTGGGTTTGCGTTTAATTGGTATACTGTGTCATACTCAACAGGTATGCAAATGTGGCATTTCATAAATAAAGTTATGTATTCCTAGAAACCCAACATTTGCTTGTCAGCAGCGAAAGAGGCGTTACCTGTTGTGCAGCATTGTAAGTTTTTCACTATTGCACTATGAGCTGAAAGTATTTTCTTGCGATTTCCTTATCGATGTTTGATCTAACTGCTTGTAGCTCTTTCACACAAGGGATAAAAACGTTGCAGTCTGTAAGACTGTAACAGACGCATTTTCACAGGCCAGTACGTCCACACACAGCTAGCGAAGGGGCATGCGTTTTGCTTTCCTCCTACGAGGCCAATAGTGGCTAGAACTCGTAAACCGCTTTTTAAAGGACGAGATTAGTTGCGATATCCACGTGCAACGACTATCCTGGAATGAAAACCGTATATTTTCAATCTTTTGTTACACCTCAAGCGATGATAACGCATATTATTCAATGGAAATGACAGGAAAAATCAAGTGAACCTCGTGGCTTAATTCCGTGCACCCCAGGAAATAACTCGTCGATCACAGGGTTGCCAAACATACCTTGCCTTGTTGCCAAATCTCAATTCAGTACAGGCAGGGAGAAGATGACCGATGTGATCCTACAGCGGGCTGGGAGTGACCATAGCTGGCGTCTCAAAGACGCGGCTGCTACGTCCTGGAATACGTTATGCGTCTGATTCGCGTTTCTGTAACTAGGTTTAGGGACTGGAGCGTATTTACTAACAATGCTCAGAACTGACTGCAAACTAAGCAACATAAATCAGTAACTCTCATAGTTGTCTTAATATTTCTTTCGTAACTGCACTCAAAACTAAGAAACTCATTCATGGACGTGCCTCGCCGATAGTCGAAAACACCAAACAAATAATAATAAAAAAAAAGAATGTGTGCGTGCCTGTGTGTGTGTGTGTGTGTGTGTGTGTGTGTGTGTGTGTGTGTGTGTGTGTGTGAGAGACAGAGAGAGAGAGAGAGAGAGAGAGGAGAGGGAGAGAGAGATGAAAATAAAAAAGAATGAGAGAGAGGGTAAAGGATTGTTGTAAAGAAATTGTATACCAGTACGTAAGGAAATCTATCATTAAAATGACAAATTCCACATCATTACAAAATGTTGTATTCGTGATCTATGGAACAAGTATTAATCTAATCTAATGGTATCATATTGCTGACTAGCCGTGAAGAGTCATGAATTACCGAAACTTTCGCCAATATCAGCAAAAAAAAACTTGAAAATAAAAGACGACAGTTTTTGTAATAAACCGTGACTCCTATCAAGACCCTTTCATCCCTGTTAACTAACCACGAAAGATATCTGATACACCTCCATTCAGAAGCAACAAAGTATGTATGCATTTAATGATGAAATGCATGATGTGGAGTTTCTATGACACAGATACGAACCCAACACGTAATCGTATTGTTAATTAATTAAAATCAAATGGTACCTATCGGTTTTTCTTACCAGCTGCTAGGTGTTTGAATCTGAAATAAGGATACAAATTTTTGTGTCTGAGCTACAATCGAACCACACTCCTATCGTTCTTCTTTATCGTCCACGAATATAGCTTAAGTATCAATTGCTTACTCACCAACAGTATGATGTGTGCGTGTTTGATCTGAAATTGTTGGCAACACATGAACAGACATTAAAAATGCACGTTAATTTTCCCTAGCAAGCCGGTGTGCACGTGATAGGGCTTGAAACGAAATTATGAATATTTTTGTACTGGATAATGATTCGGACCAACATACTTACTTTTGGAGGAGACCTAGAGAAGATTGAAGACTTGGAAAAAGGAACGAAATGATTGAACTATACTGCTCCGAGAGATTCAGTTCCTCGAAAGAGGAGATACGAATTCGAATCACAGTCCAGCATCAAATTTTTCAACGTCTCTCGTTCAAACAAGTTCAAGTAAAATAAGAGCTCTATTCCATTAAATGGGTATCGGTTCATCAAATGAAATAAAATTTTCTAATGTAAGTATGTTTACTGGCGACAGTATTACTGTTTACCATGACCTCCACTTATGTCATTTCCCAACGTAAACCGGCTCTGCCAGTTGGGAATGAAGGGACGTGATGATTAATGCGGATTCTGGATTATTACATCTTTATCTTAAGGTTACCTGAGGTAACGTAAATATGTTTGTGCCTCTTAAAAGTGAATGCCTGAACCTGCGCATTGCACTTGTTCGTTCCACCAGATTATTGTGGCCACATTTCCCGGCCCCAGGAGTGTTCTGTAACGGATGATGTGCTTGGATTACAAAATTAATCACGGTGGAAAAATTGCGAGTCTGTTAAATGGTTAAGTAGAAGCAAGCTCTTGACTTGGAGAATATGCTATTCTCATGTCAGCAGGGTGTAAAGACTTTTCTAGACATGATAGCATCGATGAAGCCATTTTGAAATTTTCACTAATTGAGACAATATCTTAGTTCGAGAAAATCCACTGTGATGTGTGAGCAGCTTCTTTCCCTGTCTACGGAATCCTTTTCATGTTAATATCAAACATCAGCAATTTCTCGTAGATTACATTAAAACTAAAGTAATATATGTAGACGTTACTTGATAACAAAAACGCACTGCCTTTCTTCATTTACTTGCGCCTAGAAATGGCTGTTGAATAATACCAAACCTAAAGCCAAGGGATCTTACCGCCTTCCGATATACGTTGCTGTCAGTTCTTCCATATGATTTGGTCGACATGACCCATATCAGGTTGCGTATGACAGAGAATGTTTTAAAAAATCAATTGTTTTCCTTTGCATTAAACTGAAAGATTTTCATTCTAAGCTACCTAAGTTCTAAATTTTCGTGATATTTGTTCAAATTTAATTATCGCTTCTATAATGTAGGAAAATATTTCACAGTGCTCTTTATCACCGGAAAATATGCAATTCACTCATTGGGTTCCATAAGTACACTATAACAGTAATTTCTGCGTGTATGCAATGCATACGGATTGTAGAATTTAGCGGTGCACTCTCTTCCACTTCTGTGTACAATATATCTAACATAAACGGGCCCTTTACCGTTACAGGCCCTGGGCGGTACAACATCATACTGACAACAGTTATGTGCTTATACTGACGACCTCACTGTTCGTTTTACCAGATTTTGTAATCATTTAAATAAAACAACAGGACCTTTCGGTGGGAGACATTTCGTCCCCCGTTTCCTTCTGTGAAATTAGTCAGTAAGCTTTTTGCCTTCCAACCAGCGAAATGCGGCAGAGTACGGCCGGTAAACGATTCACAAACCACTATTTAGTTCCGTTAAGACGATTTGTTTAAACACTGGCGTAGCTGAAGGAATTTAGTTTCTTCTTACATCGTTTTATGCAGCAACGTTCACAGATATCTCAAATAGGAAAGGCTCTTTATCCAGGTATGAAGGTTGTAAGACTTTCCACAGTATGTTTCAGGTTGATCTTTTAGCCTGATAGCTCTGTGTAAGTATTTTGCCTAAGAGGTATCACAAGTAGTGTTCCTGTAGCTGTGGGAGTAATTGGTTAAAAAGAAGTTTAGCACCAGTGGGTACAGCAGTGCTAAATATTCAAAATGATTATCAACCTAAGGCTTAGTTCATCCACAAACTTAGGCGTGTTTATAATATTGAAGCTAGACTGT
The DNA here is from genome assembly GCF_021461395.2 of Schistocerca americana. Taxonomy (NCBI): domain Eukaryota; kingdom Metazoa; phylum Arthropoda; class Insecta; order Orthoptera; family Acrididae; genus Schistocerca; species Schistocerca americana. The sequence goes on along the minus strand of NC_060122.1, from coordinate 131,355,224 downwards.
GTATCCTTGTCTTCCTTGAGTGGGCATCGGAAATTGTTTACACACACGTATACGAGTGTAATCCAAAAGTAGGTCACCTAAGGGACACGCAAGTGCCAACGCAGATACAAACGAGAGATCCTTAATTTTAATGCCAAGCAGAAACCACCGTAGTAGGTGAATGGTGGCAAACTGATACGAGTAAAGAGCAAGACTACTGATTTGAAGGTCTCAGGTTCTGTCCCTCGTCAGGCCTACCTTTTTTATGTACGATTTTACACTTATTTCACCCCAGGCAGTGTTTATTGATGTGTAAAATGGCGAGTTCCACTGTGGTTCGAAAGCCACGTTAAACAGTACGTACCCCTATTAACTGGCAAGTAAAGTCGACTCAAAGGTCGGAAGAAAGGAATGGCATACCCCTCCAACAAGACCGTGCCTATTAAAGCACTGTGGTGGCTGATGACTGCTCCACTTTCTATGGGTTCGAAAGTTAATGAACTTTGGGTTATTAAAATTTTTGTGCTTTCATGCTGTAGCTTTGATACCAGTAAACGTAAGTAAACGGCCGGCCACTGTCACCGTTCGAGTTGTCACGGTGGTAGACGACGATACTGTGGACCCCAGTTACAGTCTTGGTCATGGCTATATTTCAGTCGAATACCTCTATGTGACTTTCTGCGTATTTCAAGATATACTTTTATACACTTGGTACGCATCCAAATTGATATCTGAAAGAGCTGTATTTAGCAAAATGAATCTGATATGTTTTCCGTGCAACATATCGGAAAACACCTCAGTGCAGCGAGATTTCGTTTGTGTGTTGGGCATGATGCAAGAAATATTTGTGTTTTGCTTGCTTCTATGATAGGTTTCACCCCACTGAATGCGAGCAAGCTCATGAATAGACTCTCAATAACTGGAATTACGCACGCAATAATACACTTAAAGTTGTATTTTTGCATTATGTATCCCAATGAAAATAACTTAAACAGGTTAAATGCCAGCTTGCTTATTAATCGCTATTCTCGAATCTTTTCTCAATTAAAAAAAAAAAAAAAAAAAAAAAGAGGGAGAGAGAGAGAGAGAGACGGAGAGAGAAAACAGAAATGTTTTCAAATATCAGCTCGATGACCCCATGTTTGTCTCATGACGTAAAGCAAATATAGTTTATAGGTAATATCACGTTGTACTAGCGAGATGTATGGCTAGAGGGTTCTTTCTTTTCTCTCTGCAGACAACCAGAACAGAATTCAGCAACAAAGTGGTAAGAACACCTATGCGGTGGGCCAATTAAACAGCCTTTCTTGGTTATTTTCTTAATCGTCTCAAATGCAGTAAACATCCTTGTTTACTGATTTGTTATTACTACCATTTTTATTGTTATTCGTCACCTCACAACAGCTTTCCTATCACTCATTGCTGCCGATGCACGTAACGAATGGATCAGGATGAATGGAATGTGGGATGTTTCGTCGCGGAGGATATACTCATTTATCTCGACGTCTTGTGTTCAGGGTAATATGAAAATCTCAACAAGTGAAAACGACAACTGGATGCCAGTGATGCAGGCAATAACACCCAACTATTTCTGTCGACTTAACACCATGACGACAGACAAATTGGCGTCTCACTGTATTTTGATTATAATTCGTTAGCCTTCTTGCGACCTCGTTTTAATACCTCGTGGGACCAGGCATAATATTTTGATTTTTGAACACCGAACAATAACACATAAAAATAGTAGATGGAAGGATGCAAAGAAACAGTCAGACTCATGGGTGTGGATCCAATTCATCACTAGAAGACTAAACAAGAGGGAAACATTACGAAAGCAATGAATACGCTGGTTTGTATACATTATTTGTATAGATCTGAAGATGAAAAAGCGCAGATCCACACAGTGCCCGCGTCTGCACTTTAGTTTCTGTCTCAATGGGCATAATTTCTAGTTTCCTCTGAATTTTAAAATGAATTGATTATTACGTGGTACAGAATAATTAGTTAATAGTGTTTCTTACGGCTTCCATTCGCACCAACATTTTTCTACATTTTCGTGCAATTCATGAAATTCTACTTGAATGGTCACAAGACTGCACATAGATGCAATCGATTTCGAGGTGCAAAGTGTTTGTTACCTTACTTTTCGTGACAGGTGGGCAAAGTTGATTTCCAAAGACTTTTCATTGCACTGAAACAATATTTTGTCACAAGGTAACAGGTAAAGTGTTTTATTCGTATATATTTTGTCGGAAAATGTAATCGTGATGGAAGATTACACACCTGAATGTTTGACACAACTGGTAGGAGAAAAGACTGCGTATTAACCAAACCCCGCTCCTCCTTTCCGTATCCTCCTGCGACATGAGGACGGGATTCTTCTTCCATAACGCAACAGAGCTGTTCCTAGCACAGCTGAGAATTGGCAACATCGTCACAAACATTTGGCAACACTGTGACAGTGCAGTCACTTCCGCGTATGGTACTGAATTGACTCGCTAAATTTACTTGATATTCCCTTCCCATTTGAATGACTTGTGCTATATAATCCTCATGTAATCTAAGACACTAAGACAGAAAATTCAATTTTATGGCCAAAGAAATGCTATTCTTCACATTAGTGACAACTTTTATTATCTTTCACGGTGCATTATGAGGCTGAGCGGCCAGCACCATGATGAGAGTGGCGTGCTGGCGGCAGTGTGTCCGTAGCCCTGTGATACCGCCCATGTCTCGTGTCGCAACGGTTCGAGGAGTCGTCAGTTCTAACTGTGGTAGGGGCCAGCATGTGCGAGCTTCTTATTCTGATTTATTTTATGGGGCTGCGAATTTCTAGAAAAAATTCTGTTACGAAATCAGTAGAAAACCTTTACACATCAAATACTTTTGATAGCTCGACACAGTAAGTTGTGTTAGTGGTCATAGATCCCTGGCTTTCTGACTGCCAAGCTGCTTCACGATACAAGCCGCTCTGAAGAAATTCGAATCGACCATCAACGATACGAAATTCAATATTGTTCTTCACTTAAGACTCACATTCCAGGGTGATAAATATGAAGGAATGGAACCTCTTGGTTACTACAGGGCCTCTATGCTAAATTTCCACAGTAGCAGTTAGGAACTCTCTGCAGACAATTGATGTCTGCAGCTCGTGGTCGTGCGGTAGCGTTCTTGCTTCCCACGCCCGGGTTTCCCGGTTCGATTCCCGGCGGGGTCAGGGATTTTCTCTGCCTCGTAATGACTGGGTGTTGTGTGATGTCCTTAGGTTAGTTAGGTTTAAGTAGTTCTACGTTCTAGGTGACTCATGACCATAGATGTTAAGTCCCATAGTGCTGATGCCTCTTCCCTAGCTCTGTGGAAAGGTGATAACCTCAGAAAAAGCGTCTGTTATGGTTTGCGGTTCTAGTCTTGCTGAGTGTACCGTTTTTATCCCTTATGTGAAAGAGCTGCAAGCTGTCAGATCACACATCGATAAGGAAATCGCAAGAAAATACTTTCGGCTCATAGTGCAATGGTGAAAAACTTACAATGCTGCACAACAGGTAACGCCTCATTTCGCTGCTGACAAACAAATTTTTAACATCACACTCCAGCACATAACAGGACGGTCTGTGGACATCAGCGACGTCTGCCCTCACAACTACGAGAAGGAAACCTGGGCGAAAAAGAAAGGATCACTTAACGAACGAAGCCAAGCTTTAATGCTTGAGGTATATAAAGTGAAGGATTATTAATTTCGAGAAGGATCGCGTGTCAGCTGAGTCAGTGCCACCATGTTAGAGGACGAGCAGGGGAATGTTTTCAAGGAAAATACTATTCTTTTCTTTACAGAAGAAGTCTTTTTATTTCGTCATGAAGAAGAACATTACGCAGGGGAATGATTTAAAGGAAAACAAGTTTCTTTTCCTTACAGAAGAAGTGTTTTATTTCATCGTGAAGAAGAACAACTTCTTTTAATGGCGATGAAGCCAGGCCGAGAAGGCAACTTCTGGCGAGCGTAAGGATGGGTTGGAGGGGAGGAAGGAGACCCAAAAAAGAAGGAAAAAAAAGGAAAAAATAAAAAAAGTTAAATAAGAAAAAGAAAAAATAGTGCTCAGAGCCATTTTAGACATTTGCTAACAGCAGTTCTAGCAACTTACTTTTTCTCTGGGTAGCTTCAAGTATGGGCAATTTTGTCGCCTTAAATCCCATTGAATATTTTAAATATCAATTTTGAACAGCGTTAAATTTTTCATTATTTCATGTATGGACCTCAAAACAAGAATAATTGCCTTAGTAGCTATAGAGCAGGTTCTGAAAGGTATTGACACAATGTTTCGCATCCATTTACCATAGGGAATCAGGGAAAGAAACCAAACACATTACATTGCATTTACTCTCTGTACCTTGACAAACACATATGAATCCACGACAAAAATAAATTATTTGAAGAATCTCCTGTGAAAGGAAAAAGAACAGCATGTGACGCTTTAATTATAGTGCACTGGATCAGAAACAGTGAAATTAAATCCATGCCACATTGATGTATTGCATACTACGGTAATAAAATACTCATCAAATAAAAACTGTTTTGTGCCTCCATTGCTATCGAGTGTGGAACACAAATCATAGACAGATTTCATGAGTCACCACTCAACAACATTAAAGCTTTTACACCGTCAAGAGTGAAGAGTGGAGCAGATGTTCTCGGCAGAAGGTGAGGCAGTGCAGTGCCTCAGCCCCCGCTGGTAGGCAGCAAACGGGTCCCAAAGAAGTGAGACGCATGCGGTGTTCAGAGGCAGATGGTCGACCAAGAAATCTCTCGCTAAAATATTGTTGAATCAAATTGTTGTTACCAATGTGACAGAAAACGAAATATATTGAAGATTCGCTTGAATTATACTCATAGCTTCAGCACCGAGAGGAAAGGGGGGATAAAGATTCTGTCGACGTTTGCTTTAGTTACCAGACATAGTTTTAGATAGTCCCTCGTTTTACCTCAAGACTACGGTCGTAGACAAGAGTCATGTACTCAGGCTACAGTCTAGAGTTCTTCTAGGAAGTGTAGCAAACTACAATGTTGCCAGAACGAGCATATTGCCGAACATAGAATTCAGAGGGGAGAACAACTGTATTGTCCACATTGCGTGAACGACTCGGTTGTCAGTTATTTTCTCTAAGACTGTATCTACAACACATATTGCACGCTTAAAACCCAGAAGAATTTAAAAAAACAAAATTAGTTTATGAGAGCAACGTTAACTATAGCGTTCGAAGTATTCACTTTATTGTATACGTGTGTGTCTTCCAATGCCCACTTAAGCAAGACAAGGGTACACAGTCTAGCTTTAATATTATAAATAAGCCTCAGTTTGTGGATGAACCCAGACTTAGGTTGATAATCATTTTGAATATTTAGCACTGCTGTACCCACTGGTGCTAAGCTTCTTTTAAACCATTTACTCCCACAGCTACAGGAACACTATTTGTGATACCTCTTAGACAAAATACTTAAACAGAGCTATCAGACTAAAAGATCAACCTGACACATACTGTGGAAAGTCTTACAACCTTCATACCGGGATAAAGAGCTTTTCCTATTTGAGATATCTGTGAACGTAGCTGCATAAAACGATGTAAGAAGAAACTAAATTCCTTCAGCTGCGCCAGTGTTTAAACAAATCATCTTAACGGCACTAAATAGTGGTTTGTGAATCGTTTACCGGCCGTACTCAGCCGCATTTCGCTGGTTGGAAGGCAAAAAGCTTACTGACAAATTTCACAGAAGGAAACGGGGGACGAAATGTCTCCCACTGAAAGGTCGGGTTGTTTTATTTAAATGATTACAAAATCAGGTAAAACGAAGAGTGAGGTTGTCAGTATAAGCACATAACTGTTGTCAGTATGATGTTGTACCGCCCAGGGCCTGTAATGATAAAGGGCCCGTTTAGGTCAGGCATATAGTATACAAAGTCGAAGAGAGTGCAACACTAAGTTCTACACTCTGTATGCATTGCATACACACAGAAAGTACTGTTATAGTGTACTTATGGAGCCCAATGGGTGAATTGCATATTTTCCGGTGATAAAGAGCACTGGCAAACAGCTTTCGCTACATTAGGTTACTTAAACTGGTGTCACCCTGAACTAGAATTCATGGTCAGTGACTAAGTGTAAGGACAATGAATCGGATGCGGGTTTTGCAACTGTGAAATACTTTTTTATATTATAGAAGCGAATATTAAATTTGAACTAATATTACGAAAATTTTGAACTTAGGTAGCTTAGAATGAAAATCTTTCAGTTTATTGCAATGGAAAACAATTGATTTTCTAAAACATTCTCTGTCATACGCAACTTGATTCAGGTCACGTCGGCCGAATCATATGGAAAAACTGACAGCAACGTATATCGGAAGGCAGTAAGATCCCTTAGCTTTTGGTTTGGTAGTATTCGACAGCCATTTCTAGGCGCAAGTAAATGAAGAAAGACAGTGGGTTTTTGTTATCAAGTAACGTCTGCAAATATTACTTTAGTTTTAATGTAATCTACGAATAATTGCTGATGTTTGATATTAATATGAAAGGGATTCCGTAAACAGGGAAAGAACCTGCTCTTGGGCAACTACTTCTGTAATGACCAAAAGGCCTTAAACGATCTTCACGTACGTGTGTCCCAGCAACGGTATGAAGAAAATGATAGTTCAATATGGCTCTGAGCACTATGGGACTTAACTTCTGAGGTCATCAGTCCCCTAGAACTTAGAACTACTTAAACCTAACAAACATAAGGACATCACACACATCCATGCCCAAGGCAGGATTTGAACCTGCTACTGCAGCGGTCACGCTGTTCCAAACTGTATCGCCTAGAACCGCACGGCCTCCAAGGCCGGCGATACATGATAGCAATAATGACGGTAATAATCAAATTATCTGATAACTTCACACTTCACAGTGGATTTGCTCGTACTAAGATATTTCCTTAATTAGTGAAAATTTCAAAATGGCTTCATCGATGCTATGATGTCTAGAAAAGTCTCTCCACCTTGACATGTGAATAGCATAATCTCCATGTCAGAATCTTGCTTCTACTTAACCATTTAACAGACTCGCAATTTTTCCACCGTGACTAATTTTGTAATCTAAGCACATCATCCGTTACAGCACACTCCTGGGGCCGGGAAATGTGGCCACAATAGTCTGGTGGAACGAGCTATCACAAGGGCAATGCGCGGGTTCAGGCATTTACTTTTAAGAGGCGCAAACAGATTTACGTTACCTCTGGTAACCTTAAGATAAAGATGTTATAATCCAGAATCCGCATTAAACATCACGTCCCTTCATTCCCAACTGGGCAGAGCCGGTTTACGTTGGGAAATGACGTAGGTGGAGGTCATGGTAAACAGTAATACTGTCGCCAGTAAACATACTTACATTAGAAAATTTTATTTCATTTGATGAACCGATACCCATTTAAAGGAATGGGGCTCTTATTTTACTTGAACTTGATTGAACGAGAGACGTTGAAAAATTTGATGCTGGACTGTGATTCGAATTCGTATCTCCTCTTTCGAGGAACTGAATCTCTCGGAACAGTATAGTTCAATCATTTCGTTCCTTTTTCCAAGTCTTCAATCTTCTCTAGGTCTCCTCCAAAAGTAAGTATGTGGGTCAAATCCTTATCCAGTACAGAAATATTCATAATTTCATTTCGAGCCCTATCACGTGCACACCGGCCTGCTAGTGAAAATTAACGTGCATTTTTAATGTCTGTTCATGTGTTGCCAACAATTTCAGATCAAACACGCACCCATCTTACTGTTGGTGGGTAAGTAATTAATACTTAAGCTAAAATCGAGGACGATAAAGAAGAACGATAGGAGTGTGGTTCGATTGTAGCTCAGGCACAAAAATTTGTATCCTTATTTTAGATTCAAACACCTAGCAGCTGGTAAGAAAAACCGATAGGTAACATTTGATTTTAATTAATTAACAATACGATTACTTGTTGGGTTCGTATCTGTGTCATAGATTTCACCATCATGCATTTCATCATTAAATGCATTCACACTTTGTTGCTTCTGAATGGAGGTATATCAGACATCTTCCATGGTTAGTTAACAGGGATGAAAGGGTCTTGATAGGAGTCACGGTTTGTTACAAAAACTGTCGTCTTTTATTTTCAAGTTTTTCTTACTGATATTGGCGACAATTTCGAAAATTCATGACTCTTCACGGCTAGTCAGCAATATGATACAATTAGATTAGATTAATACTTGTTCCATAGATCACGAATACAACATTTTGTAATGATGTGGAACGTCTCATTTTAATGAAACATTTCCTCACATACCAGCATACAATTTCTTTACAACAATCCTTTACCCTCTCTCATTCTTTTTTTCATCTCTCTCTCCCTCTCCTCTCTCTCTCTCTCTCTGTCACACACACACACACACACACACACATACACACACACGCACACAATCTTTTTTTTATTTTTATTTGTTTGGTGTTTTCGACTATCGGCGAGGCACTAAAACGTCCATGAAAGGGTTTCTTAGTTTTGAGTACAGTTACGCAAGAAATATAAACACAACCATGAGAGTTACTGATTTATGTTGCTTAGTTTGCAGTAGTTCTGAGCATTATTAGTAAATATGCTCCAGTCCCTAAACCTAGTTACAGAAACGCGAATCAGACGCATTACGTATTCCAGGCCGTAGCAGCCGCATCTTAGAGACGCCAGCTATGGTCACATCCCAGCCCGCTGTAGGATCACATCGGTCTTCTTCTCCCTGCCTGTACTGAATTGAGATTTGGCAACAAGGCAAGGTATGTTTGGCAACCCTGTGATCGATGAGTTACTTCCTGGGGTGCACGGAATTAAGCCACGAAGTTCACTTGATTTTTCCTGTCATTTCCATTGAATAATCTGCGTTATCATCGCTTGAGGTGTAACAAAAGATTGAAAATATACGGTTTTCATTCCAGGATAGTCGTTGCACGTGGATATCGCAACTAATCTCGTCCTTTAAAAAGCGGTTTACGAGTTCTAGCCACTATTGGCCTCGTAGGAGGAAAGCAAAACGCATGCCCCTTCGCTAGCTGTGTGTGGACGTACTGGCCTGTGAAAATGCGTCTGTTACAGTCTTATAGACTGCAACGATTTCATCCCTTGTGTGAAAGAGCTACAAGCAGTCAGATCAATCATCGATAAAGAAATCGCAAGAAAATACTTTCAGCTCATAGTGCAATAGTGAAAAACTTACAATGCTGCACAACAGGTAACGCCTCTTTCGCTGCTGACAAGCAAATGTTGGGTTTCTAGGAATACATAACTTTATTAGTGAAATGCCACGTTTGCATACCTGTTGAGTATGACACAGTATACCAATTAAACGCAAACTCACGCGAAATGTAAGAGAGTAATATTTTACTAATTCGTGCCAATAGAGGCACGCTTGTCGTCAGATACTCAGTTTTATTAAAACAGACTTTCGTCGTAAGGTTATCGTGGGTAGTTTTATTTCATTTCTTATAATACAGTGCACAATTTTCGGAGGGTATCTTTTAGTGTTCTTCAAACAATACTAAACCTGAGAGAGAAATTAATCATCAACGATATATGCGAATTCTCTGATGTTATCTATAACAGTCTGACAATGCACATGCAGTTTATTGATTACATGCATGTAGGAAACAAGTACTGAGTTAAAGCAGTTAAACAAGGTTTGAATGAGAATAATATGCCACTACCAGACGACTGCTAATGTAGAAAATACTTTTCTGACTATTCTGGCACGATGCACTGTCCCCATACATTAAAAGCTTCGAGACGCATCTGCTGCCTGGCAATTTATTAAACTGAGAAGAACAAAATGTCGCAGAAGTTAGCCCTTTTTCCACTTGCCGCTATTTTGTGTTCAGACATGAAGGGAATGACGTTCAAAGTTCCATTAAATTGATAACTTCAGCAGACAGCAGAATTGCGTTTTAAAAAATGTAGCAGCGGATGTAACAGAACTCGTGACGTCTTATTTACGAGGCACGACGCTTACCGTTATGCTGCTAGCTGTCGTATAGCTAGTGCAGATCAAGAAGTCAACAGCAGTTCTTCCAGAACTTCCGCAGTCCACAGTGCTGTGAGATACAGCATATGACCGAATCTAGGCTTCAGTGAGACAGACAGTTAAGACTTTTCTTTTGCACTGCACGACGTTTTCAAAAAACGGATAGCGCAATAGAGTAGCTCGAATGGAAAGGAACACTACCTATTTAAATTTCTGCATCCTACACTGTTGGCAGTTCTTTGTAGGTGGCAGTTACGTGATTTTACTTCGGTGATTACAAAACGGAGTCGAAAGTATGCACTGGGTAGCCGAGGCAACTAGTTCATGGCGATTTGGTCAACCACGTAAATGAATGTACTGAACATGCTGCAACCCAGTGCAGAGAGCCAGTGTGTCAGAATTCTCATCGAGTGTGCCGCAACGGTATTATGATACAAAAATGAGCATAAGAGAATAGTATTTGGTGGTCTGTGGGATTGATGATAGGTTCCTATGTTGGTGGTCTGGGTTTTACTCCAACCTGTGCTGATAATTTTTTAATAGGGAGAGACAGATTCTATTCACTTCTGGCTACGACAAGTAAGAAGGTATAATGGCACTGTGGTCTGAAATTCACATTAAACATGATATTCCTTCTCTACCAAGTAGACGTTAGGTTGAACCACAATAAAGTCAGGAGTGGCGAAATGTGGGAACTCTATCACCAGTAACCGTTCTTGTACTATTTATTTCTAGTGACGAAACAAACGCTATGTAGGGGCATAGGACACTTATTTCATCTTTTATCTGAGCTTCTGTATGTCGATAAAATTGGTTCTGAACTTGGAATGCAACTCAGACCGCCCTTAACGCGGAATTTGTTCCATTCGTGACAATACAGCTCGACTGCTATCGGTTGTTTGTTCAAAACTGCAGATTCCTCAACATCTCCGCATATCGCGCGTGTATGGATTCGAATCCTAGACCGGTACTAAAGTTTTCATTATGTAATTTCAACCTCTAGCATGAGAACACCTATCTGCTGGTGGATAATAATTCTGAGTTTTAATGCATTTTCATTCGTTGTCAGCACTAACGATATCTGACGTTTTTGACTCCCAGTGAGACACAGAACTATTTGAGAGATCACTGTAAGATCAAGGATGTTATTCCGAGCTGCTGGTGGAGAAAAATTGGGTACCTGACGTCTCTTTGTGTGTAGTCAATAACGATATGTGTGGGCTTCGATTCCTAGTCAGCACTGAACTCTTCGTCATGTTATTTATAGTTCAAAAGTGCTCACGTGTTGCTGCTGGTGTAACAAACCCATATTTAACGTTCGTTTTCTCTAGAATATAACAGCGATAGGTGCCGGGTTGGTGTCCTGGGAAGGAAAAAATTAATGTTTCGTCTCGTCATTTCAGTTAAAACATCTAGCTACTGCCGAGAAAATCCGATGTGTCACAGTTTATTGTGCTTTGATAACAATCCGATTAGGTTCAGGGTTCGAATCCCTGTCCAACACAAAGCTTTGCCTCACGGCATTTCAAGTAAGTTACTTCTGAAAAGCAGTATTTAACATCTCTCGTAGTTAGTTAACAGGGACAATAGATGCTGGGTAGGAATTCGCGTCCGTTAAAAATGTTTACGTTATGTAATTTTATAGTTGATATTTGCTAACTGATACTGTCTAAAATCGAGGTATATCACTCTCTGTATGCCTAGTCAGGAATGACAGTTTCCGTCAGTCACGAAATCTTAGTCAGCATAACCTGGGTTTAAATCCATATGTAGAACGAGGCGGTTCGTCGTGTCATTTTTCAGTTAATACATCTCAACTAGCTGCTAGTGAATAACGCAAATTTTTAATGTCATTTTGTGTTAAATAACAAGTACGATATGCTACTTTGATGAGGAAATCAAGAATACGACGAACTTACTACGTGCATTAACTATCTGACGTAATAATGAGAGTGGCAACATTTCACGTATCTCATTTATTGCAATAAATGTGAGCTTACAAGCCTTAAGGACCGTCTTATCTGTGACAAGATGTTCCCTGATACTTGTAGAATCATGGTGTTACTTTACATCTTGAGTGATTGCGATACAGAGCAGAATTTTCTAGTGGTGACTTGTTGGAACCATTTTCAATAGTCAAACGACTGTACCAAGGAGCGATTAGAGGACCAGCTAGACAGCTGCGTTATGTGGGTTGCATGTGAATCAGCCGAAATGCAGTTCAGGTAATTCGAATACTTCTGAGCATGACTGTACATTCCCATTGTTGTACTGTTAACCATGTCATTGGTGTCCATAATAGATTTCTAATTCGTTAGTGTATTTCTGCTTTATGTGCTTTAGATTAATAAAATTACCTTCGAAGAATGTAGAAAACAGAAAGCGGACAGAAATTTCTAAGATCAGCTTCAAAATACTTTGTGTTTCACAAAGGTTAATTCGATTTGAGAACACTATTTCTTCTAAATAAATAAAGGCGGTATGTGAGGTACGTTTTCACGTAGGCACAGGTCTACAACGTTATTATGTTCAGTAGGACAAATCGATTTTTTAAAAAAAGATACTTTTTACAGTTACGTTTAGAGCCAAATTTTTCATTTACCTACCACGAACGCCCATTTTTATCACCACAGGACGCATAACAAACATCCAGACGATAGGTAAGTCGTCCCATACTTTTGCTGAGAACTGCTGGCCTTAGTTCACTCACTGCGTTTGCCGTACACCGGCGCAGATCAGACATAGATGTTGGAAGGGGAGGCACACAGACTAAGTCTTTTACAAAACACAAAAAACTAATGCACGTTGAGTTTATGATCAAGCTTCATGGAGAACCATATCGGCAACTACACCGACTGACAACTTAGCCAAGATGCCAACGTACACTTTTAATTTCGAGGATGTTCCTGAAGAAAAAAAGGTTGTCTAGAGAATCACTATTGATTCACGTAAAAGCACTTAAGTGAGCCAGAGCGTAGAGTTTGGCGAAACATAGTTCGCGAAGCTACAGAAAGTTGTTGTCTGCCAAAACTAAGTCCACAGTGCCGCAGTACCGGGAGAATTGGGAGATGTTGAATGCTACAGTGCGCACATCCGACTCACGGGTGAGCAAGCACAAGAGAGCGGGCCCGGCGACGGGCGGCCGGGTATATTCGACTCACAACGCGGCTTCCTCCGCTCTGATTGGTCAGGACAGAGAAAACCGTGCGGGCGACATGGAACTTTCCAGAGCGTTGCCTGCTAAGCGACGCCTGGGGCGGCGTTACCTCGTAAGTACATGAGAGGTGCTGAAGATGGTGAAGGTACCCGTTTCTCGAAGCCGTTGAACTGCTGTGGCAGAAAAGGTATGCGATGGAGTCAGACCTTTTGATAATGATCTTGATAAAGACAAAGAGCAAGTCTTGTATTACCATGAGCTTCAACATTCAGAAAGATAATGGTGTATTCTGCAAACGTGTACTCGAACATGTTGCTCTAACAGTCATAGACACGTTAATGGGGCTCGAACCAGGTCAGAGAAGTGCGACGGACGTCAAATGACATCAGTCAATCCGACTTATGCACCCCTCTACCCTGTTGAATACCGACCGAGCAAACATGTTTTAAACGGCTTTAAAACGGAGACTGTACGTTTCCCGAGATGGGTTCCAACCCAACATATTGTTTACTCATTCCCCTTTACGACACGTTGGAGTCTGTGAGGGGAATTTTAGAGCACGTTGTATACACAGACTTACTGGTAGCCTAAATTAATATCGCAACCCACTGTTTCCATCATTTCTACTGAAAGTACTCAAATCTTCATATTTCTATACAGCTACGAGACTGAAACCCAAAAATTCATCTCTGTATAGTAAAAAAGCCATCTTCAGTTTTAATTAGGAAAAGGGGTAATGGTTCTAGCCAGATTTCTCGATAATTTTATGCAACAAATTGAATTAAAAACGAAGCGGCTTGCAGACGTCTGTAATACGGAGAATCAATGACACTGCTTATTTTTGTAGTAAGGAAGTGTAAATATGATAAACACCAAAAGTAGCACTTTAGCTTCACAAAAAAGTGTATCGATAGAGGTGCCGTTCGGTTTGCTTCTACCAGCCAGTCACAGCACAAGACACGTCACGTTAAGCAAGCGTGCTTCTGACCGTAAAACAGAACTCAGAGGATCTTTATTTCGATAGTTATTCAGTATTATTTTTATGATTTTATGAATGAATGTCGTGATAACCTCACATGATTGCAGCAGAAAAAAATCATCTTCTTTCAATAACCGATATTATACATAAATCGATGGCCTGGCAATGGGCAGTTGCCTAACTGGGTTTATTGCTTCGTCAACCATGTGAAACGCATTTCCCTAAAAAGTGGGAAATTAAACACAAGTTCTCTTAAGTCAATATGTCGACGACATATTTACTATTTTTAATGGTTCGGTAGCTGAGGTTCAGGTATTGGTAGACGATATTAGTAAGTTGCACAAAAAACTGAAATTCATTCAGGAAATTATGGATGAAAATAAATTACTCAACTTCTTGGATATAGAAGTACAGCCCAATGGGAGTTTTATTCAGTTTGACGTATACTGGAAACTAATCAGAAGTGACTCAGTGGTACACGCCTCTTGGTAACACCCATTCCGCTAAAAGCATGATTTTATCAACACTAATGTCCACCATCTTAATGAAATCCCGTTAAGCCCAACATCCATAGAGAAAGAGTTGTCTAATCTCACGTGCATTGCTATTCATAACGGCTATGACCCATGACAGCTGATAGTCTATACAGAAAAAGGACGTAACAAAATGACTACAAAATGTGACGGAATCTACCGGTTACTACTAGTGTAGTTGCTCTTTCTAACAGCATCGCATGTGAGCAAACCAGTTGCGTCTTTAGCTGTGATTACTCGTACTTTAGGTATACGGCTCTGTTTAGAAAGAACAGATAGATGTTGTCATAGGAGAAGTAGCTAAAAGTCAGAGATCAAATCCACACTCGCCATTAATGTTATATTTCGGCAATTCTATAAGAGTTCCCTGGTTGATCTAGTTCTCTTTTTTTTTGGTCGCCGGTCTACTGACTGGTTTGATGCGGCCCGCCGCAAATTCCTTTCCTGTGCTAACCTCTTCATCTCAGAGTAGCACTTGCAACCTACGTCCTCAATTAATAGCTTGACTTATTCTAATCTCTGTCTTCCTCTACAGTTTTTGCCCTCTACAGCTCCCTCTAATACCATGGAAGTCATTCCCTCATGTCTTAGCAGATGTCCTATCATCCTGTCCCTTCTCCTTATCAGTGGTTTCCACATATTCCTTTCCTCTCCGATTCTGCGTAGATCCTCCTCATTTCTTACCTTATCAGTCCACCTAATTTTCAACATTCGTCTATTTCACCACATCTCAAATGCTTCGACTCTCTTCTGTTCCGGTTTTCCCACAGTCCATGTTTCACTACCATACAATGCTGTACTCCAGACGTTCATCCTCAGAAATTTCTGCCTCAAATTAAGGCTGTTATTTGATATTAGTAGACTTCTCTTGGCCAGAAATGCCTTTTTTGCCATAGCGAGTCTGCTTTTGATGTCCTCCTTGCTCCGTCCGTCAGTGGTTATTTTACTGCCTAGGTAGCAGAATTCCTTAACTTCATTGACTTTGTGACCATCAATCCTGATGTTAAGTTTCTCGCTGTTCTCATTTCTACTACTTCTCATTACCTTCGTCTTTCTCCGATTTACTCTCAAACCATACTGTGTACTCATTAGACTGTTCATTCCGTTCAGCAGATCATTTAATTCTTTTTCACTTTCACTCAGGGTAGCAATGTCGTCAGTGAATCGTATCATTGATATCCTTTCACCTTGTATTTTAATTCCACTCCTGAACCTTTCTTTTATTTCCATCATTGCTTCCTCGGTATACAGATTGAAGAGTAGGGGCGAAAGGCTACAGCCTTGTCTTCCACCCATCTTAATACGAGCACTTCGTTCTTGATCGTCCACTCTTATCATTCCCTCTTGGTTGTTGTACATATTGTATATGACCCGTCTCTCCCTATAGCTTACCCCTACTTTTTTCAGAATCTCGAACAGCTTGCACCATTTTATATTGTCGAACGCTTATTCCAGGTCGACAAATCCTATGAAAGTGTCCTCAATTTGCTTTAGCCTTGCTTCAATTATTAGCCGTAACGTCAGAATTGTCTCTCTCGTCCCTTTACTTTTCCTAAAGCCAAACTGATCGACATCTAGCGCATTCTCAATTTCGTTTTCCATTCTTCTGTATATTATTCTTGTAAGCAGCTTCGATGTATGAGCTGTTAAGCTGATTGTGCGATAATTCTCGCACTTGTCAGCTCTTGCCATCTTCGGAATTGTGTGGATGATGCTTTTCCGAAAGTCTGATGGTATGTCAACAGACTCATATATTCTACACACCAACGTGAATAGTCGTTTTGTTGCCACTTCCCCCAACGATTTTAGAAATTCTGATGGAATGTTATCTATCCCTTCTACCTTATTTGACCGTAAGTCCTCCAAAGCTCTTTTAAATTCCGATTCTAATACTGGATCCCCTATCTGTTCTAAATCGTCTCCTGTTTCTTCTTCTATCACATCAGACAAATCTTCACCCTCATAGAGACTTTCAATGTATTCTTTCCACCTATCTGCTCTCTCCTCTGCATTTAACAGTGGAATTCCCGTAGCACTCTTAATGTTACTACCGTTGCTTTTAATGTAACCAAAAGTTGTTTTGATTTTCCTGTATGCTGGGTCTGTCCTTCCGACAATCATATCTTTTTCGATGTCTTCACATTTTTCCTGCAGCCATTTCGTCTTAGCTTCCATGCACTTCCTATTTATTTCATTCCTCAGCGACCTGTATTTCTGTATTCCTGATTTTCGCGGAACATGTTTGTACTTCCACCTTTCATCAATCAACTGAAGTATTTCTTCTTTTACCCATGGTTTCTTCGCAGCTACCTTCTTTGTACCTATGTTTTCCTTCCCAACTTCTGTGATGGCCCTTTTTAGAGATGTCCATTCCTCTTCAACTGTACTGCCTACTTCGCTATTCCTTATTGCTGTATCTATAGCGTTAGAGAACATCAAACGTATCTCGTCATTCCTTAGTACTTCCGTATCCCACTTCTTTGCGTATTGATTCTTCCTGACTAATGTCTTGAACTTCAGCCTACTCTTCATCACTACTACATTGTGATCTGAGTCTATATCTGCTCCTGGGTACGCCTTACAATCCAGTATCTGTTTTCGAAATCTCTGTCTGACCATGCTCTAATCTAATTGAAATCTTCCCGTATCTCCCGGCCTTTTCCAAGTATACCTCCCCCTCTTGTGATTCTTGAACTGGGTATGCGCTATTACTAGCTGAAACTTGTTACAGAACTCAATTAGTCTTTCTCCTCTTTTATTCCTTGTCCCAAGCCCATATTCTCCTGTAACCTTTTCTTCTACTCCTTCCCCTACAACTGCATTCCGGTCCCCCATGACTATTAAATTTTCGTCCCCCTTTCATACTGCATTACCCTTTCAATATCCTCATACACTTTCTCTATCTGTTCATCTTCCGCTTGCGACGTCGGCATGTATACCTGAACTATCGTTGTCGCTGTTGGTCTGCTGTCGATTCTGATTAGAACAACCCGGTCACTGAACTGTTCACAGTAACACACCCTCTGCCCTACCTTCCTATTCATAACGAATCCTACACCTGTTATACCATTTTCTGCAGCTGTTGATATTACCCGATACTCATCTGACCAGAAATCCTTGTCTTCCTTCCACTTCACCTCACTGACCCCTACTATATCTAGATTGACACCTTGCATTTCCCTTTTCAGATTTTCTAGTTTCCCTACCACGTTCAAGCTTCTGACATTCCACGCCCCGACTCGTAGAACGTTATACTTTCGTTGATTATTCAATCTTTTTCTCATGGTAACCTCCCCTTGGCAGTCCCCTCCCGGAGATCCGAATGGGGGACTATTCCGGAATCTTTTGCCAATGGAGAGATCATCATGACACTTCTTCAAATACAGGCCACATGTCCTGTGGATACACGTTACGTGTCTTTAATGCTGTGGTTTCCATTTCCTTCTGCATCCTCATGTCGTTGATCATTGCTGATTCTTCCGCCTTTAGGGGCAATTTCCCACCCCTAGGACAAGAGAGTACCCTGAACCTCTATCCGTTCCTTCGCCCTCTTTGACATGGCCGTTGGCAGAATGAGGCTGACTTCTTATGCCGGAAGTCTTCGGCCGCCAATGGTGATTATTTATTAAAATTTAGGCAGTGGCGGGGATCGAGCCCGGGACCGAAGACATTTTGATTATGAATCAAAGACGCCACCCCTAGACCACGGTTATACGACTAGTTCTCTTACCTAAACCTAATTCAATCTGCGAAGGTCTGAACCTATTCTGATTGAGTTATCCTTCTGTCTAACCATCACAATTGGCCTTCAGTAATCATTACTACATTGTTGCACAACATCCCATTCTAACACGTGCTTTAATCTGGCCCTGACTGGCTCCCAATCAGCAACAGCAATCACGTATAGTTTTGATATGAGAGATTCGTAGGCCTCACCTAACCAAGCTTGTCTGAGAAAATATTTTCATATCGACTCAACAAATTACACAGTTCCGACTTCGAAATATCGTCAACCGCCTCAGTAGTTTCTTTTATTTCGTCATACTTAGAATTACAATAGTTCCAAACGTCAATAATTACCGTCTGAGCAATTCGTTGGTCTTCAGTTAACAGAGCTTTAAATTTTACTTTGTTTATCTTGCACTCTAGTTCAAATTTAAGGTATTTCTAAACACAAATCCAAGAAATTTTTTATTTAAATAGGAATTCCGTACCGTGTACGGCATCTTAATTAATCCATTCACCATCAAACACCTCATACCAAAACCGTAAGCATTACACTTAAATCTTAAAGGCATTTCATGTTTTGTGGGTTTTATTAGCGTACCAACGGCAGTTTTAAAATTCACATCGTTCACCGGAAAAATTACAAATTTCATTTTCTTACTTCTGTCTAGAAATTCTTGTGATACAACCGATACTACCGGAATCTAAAAGTGAACTTGCTTTTTCGTAGGCCACTTCGATATCTGCTAGGTTGATGATTTCTCCCTTCAGTAAACGATACTCCATGTAAAAGCAGACTCAGCTGTACAATTGCTGATTTTACCGCATATTGCAAATGGATCACCCATTTTTTATAATTACATACTGTTAGTTAAACTAATGATCTATCTACAGCAGCTCCTGTTCTTTACCAATAGCTTGCAAATGGGAATGTCATAGTACTCCAGAATGTGGTGGTTATCTTCTCTAGCAGTATCATGCAGAAATATGGTTCTTGTAAGCAATGCAAACTCACTAGTACCAAAAGTATGTAGTGATGGTGACTAATGACAGTAAAGTCCTTTACACTTAAATTAGAATCTGAACAGAGATAAATCTCTCGAAGACACGCGCGTATAGGAGACATAGTTGTGCCAGCATCGTACTCTTACTGGCTGCTTACTTTTAATGTCTGTCTTGCTGTTGAGACTTGCTGACAACTGTGCATTGCATTCAAGGAATCGTTGCCACAGTCTCTGAGCATATAGCATGTACTTGCGATTTCCTCATGAAAAGTTCAAATAACACTAGAAACAGCCATCAAGTACTCACACCATTCTTCAGTTGTAATAATGTATTTTTATGTACTGAAAATACCGAAGATAAATTCATACAGGATTGAAATTTTAATCTATATATCCCGCAGGCATGGAAAAAACTTGATATCAATTCAGTTAACTGAAGTTGTGGACGCTGCAGACGAAAAAATCGTATTAAATGCAGACAAAGCTGTTATTTTCATCTTTGATAAAATAAAATAGTTATGATGGTCTTTAGCAGAATAGCAACTCAGGATGAGAAGCTACAATAGCAAATAGCTTTCTCTCACAGATAAAGTGTAGGACTGTTCCTAAGCTAGTCACGTTATAAAATAAATCACGCTTGTATTGAACTAGCGGTGGATGCAGAACTTTTTTCTGAGAGAAGGGGT
This sequence comes from Schistocerca americana, assembly GCF_021461395.2. NCBI lineage: Eukaryota > Metazoa > Arthropoda > Insecta > Orthoptera > Acrididae > Schistocerca > Schistocerca americana. Next base: position 131,335,106 of record NC_060122.1, on the reverse strand, counting down.
ACAAGGATTAGAAGCGTGATGAACTTGTCCAATATGTCCTTACACGGATTGTAAGTCCAGTTTTAAAATAAAGAGACATACAGACTGACACATACACACACACACACAAAAATACATACATAATGACAATCGTTTTTACATATGATGCCGTTGTGTTTCCTACAGAAAATATCCAGCAGTTCCTCAGCGTTCAGAGTCGATGGAATACCTCGATGGGAATGCATCAGTGCCAATCCATTTAAACGATCTTTTGTCATCCTGCAGAAAGATTTGTCTTTAGTCGGCGTAAGGCTGAGAAAGATCTAACTGCAGTGTTTGTTGTTACAGGAAATGTGTACAACTGACCTAACACCCTACTATTTCGCTGCGCCATTGCTCTTTTATAGCCCTCTATTGGTGACTTTTCCATATTTTCCACTATTTGTTGCCAAACGTGTAGCTCTTCCTTCAAAACTAGGGAGGTCGTCTTTGTACGGCTCCATACTTTGGAGAACATGCTCAATAACTTTATCACTGTTTTGCGACAGCAGCTTATGTCAATGTCCGATTATTTGTAGCTAAGTTGTAGGGAGTCCTAATGACATTTCATTCAACAATTGATCGAGAAAAGTAAGAACACTGAGAGACAGTAATATTCTTGTATAAACTGTATTTAAAAGTTGAATTTGTTGGTCTGCTTAAAGCATAGCTATACAACGCTACATAAACAATATGCTACCTGTTTGCATTTCCGAAAATTCTCAATAGTGCCTCTTATTTAAATATTCTACTAGTTTTTACCTGCGGCTTCCTTCACGTATCAGTATTACTGTTATGGTGAGTAGGTATCGGTAAAACAGAGCTCGTAATGTGCGGCAAAGCCCCCGCCCTCTCCGCCACCTCCATCATCCCATAGCACGAGGTCAGATGTTATATGTCTTTGTATGTGTGTGGTATCACAACACAGACCCGAATGCGTCGAATTCAATGCAGGTTTTCTTATTTATTTGAAAGCTACTAAAATCAGAATTGTAGTGACGAATGTTTGATGAAAGCAACACGCTGCCTAATCAGTGTATGGTACATAACTTGATGTCAAGCTACAATATAAAACGCATAGGTCTCTGCAAAAAATTACAGGAGAACGTATGGTAACTTTTGAGGTTCACCTATATTTTAAAGATGAAAAAACGCCAAACTGAAACTGGCACAAGGTACTATTGGCCAATAACATGATTTTGCCGAAATCTCAAGGCGCGTATATCAACAATTGTACTGACTGCAAGAAGCCTGCCGATGATGGAAAACTTAAACGTGGCAGTACTGTCTCTTACTAACTAAGAAAATAATCCAGAGGGATCAAGAATCTATCGAAAATATCTGAATGTATGAGCTTCAGCCCAGCCCTAGAAATTTACAAATATTTTGCAAAGAAAATGAATTAACTTTACCTGCATAGCGAGTAAAACCTACACAGTTTATTTATCTACTACACAATTACGAAATGATAAGTGACGCTATGATTTGTTATACTTTTATCGTAGATTCTGACAGAAAGGAAACAGGGAGGCATAATAGATCCACAAGTACGTTACGTTAATTCCAAGCTTTCTGTGTCTTTTAAACTCATAATTGCATGCTACCCGTAGGTAAGAATTTTATGACGAGATTCACTCTGTCTCACTCTCCATCTCTCGTCTCTCTGTCTCTCGGACTGTCTGGGGAGGGGGAGCGGGCACAAGCCCCAGTTCCCCTCCACTGAATCCGCCAATGTCTGGGACATATGTCTTTTGAACTTGACACTTTTTCTGTTGCAGGTGCTGCAGACCGTCCAAAGGTGTAGTGGTGTTAAGAGTCAACACCTTACTGGATTTGACATTGAAAATTTATGACAGTTTCAAGAGAATAAAATTTAGAAGTATTCTATTTATTATCACTGCTTTAATCCTTTCAAGTTTTTTAAGCGATCAGGATTCTTCCTTTATGGCCCTTAACTAGTAGGGGTATATATATATATATATACTAAAGGAGGATGAATGCCTACGAGTGTCGTGTCCTAACATAGGTGGGAGAGGGAAGAAAGGGGCTGTTGGTCAGTCTGCGCTCCCGAGCGGTACAGAGCAGAAGGCAGAAGGACAATTCACAGTGAACGCATTTGATTGTTTTCTACTACCTGAGCCAACACTGGTACAGGCATTTATTAGAAATGTAGGTCGTGATACTCGGCAGGGGACTCACTGTGGAGACTCTTGCACAAACAGGGATTTGAAATAGTTGTTTATTCCAGACAGGACTAACTAATACTCTGGAGGCTAGTTCTAGGGTTAGAAAAAGCAATAATAACACTGTTGCAACAGAAGCCAGTACAGAAGTTCCTGGAGTGGATGCTAACCACAGTAGCAAACACTAGCAGCATCTTAAGGCAATAACTTAGTTGCAAAACAAAACATATTGATTGCGACACTGTTCACTGAGCCACTCCAAGCGAGAGAGCAGACCTACGCGGAGCTGGGCCCAGGCGGCAGCCGACGGACGCGGATTCGGCGCCCAGATCGTCTGACTGAGAACTCTGCCAAAATGTGGAATCTAGGGGTTTTAAAGAGTCGCGTGGGGGCACTGTTTTTCCTACTTAAAAGCCAATCCCGTAGGTTTCTTGCAGGCACCTGCCAATCACGGTTTAGTAGGGTCCCCTCTACTGCTGCTAAAGCGGGGATGTTAATGCAGTTGCACTAACTAAGTCTTTATTTGGTATCAACATTGTTCAGCTGAAAGCTAAACGTAACTGCATTCCCAAATAGGGCTTGCAACATTCTTGTTATACGTCATTCAGCCCCGCACCTCGGGCTCCCCGGAGTAGGGACTGCTAGGTCAACAGTTTTTGGCGTTTTCGCTCTCTCTCTAACCCTTGTGAACCTACTGATGTTGCTGTTCTCAGGGCTGATATCAAGCTGATTTGATACGCTACTACGCGCCTGCTGGTTACAAAGTTCTACGGTGGCAACCTACCACAGCGTCTAGACAACACATGAAGTTACATGTTAATTCCTTGAAGAGTAACTAACGCCCTGGGACCGCGTCTGGGTACGTCTGCATTTTCGCAAGGCTCTCCCCTTACGGTTTACTTCAAGTAACAATATCTCCCCTAGTTTCGTCTGCCCTCAGCATCGTCTCTGCTTCCGCGCCTTGGAACGCCTCTTCCCTCACAGCTTCAAGATAATACTAGAGTAGCAAGGGATAAACGATATATTACACTGGTTAAGGTTCATGAAGGAAGAATCCTGGTCCCTCAAGTGAAGAATGTTGAAGAATGTTTTCACGGAGACTAGAATTAAATATTGGGAGATTCTGATGTGACAGAACATTATTATGCGCGTCAGATCTGGAAGCTGGAGAGATCTGGACAGACTGAATAAGAGTCCCTAATAGTTCTTTCCACCAACCTGTCGACTTCTAAAGCTGTGTCCCCAGCGCAGAAGACAGCTCGTCGGTCGTGGAACCTTCTTCGGCAGAGGCTGCTATGCTGTCAGCTTGAACACGTGATTGTGCTTTTTATCGGATGCCACTTGCCCAGGTTAGTCTCCGTATCTACAGAGGACAAGATCTGTAGTACTCAGAATGATGACAGGAGACACTTTCATTACTGTATCCTGTTTTGTTATATTTTAAATTATCACACACTCTCTCGTACCTTACACAACTTTTGTACCATATGTCACTTCGCGTGTATCAAGCTGCATCAACGTGAGCTTCTAGTAAAATAAAATACTGGCGGCCACAGGCTAGGAATATCACAACATGACAAATAACTTTACATTACTGGATTAGACAAAGTTAAAAGTGGTGGTGAATCCAAAGTTCATAAATTAATTTTAAGACCTTTGAATATGTTACACTGCAAAGATAAGACAGACTACAAATTGTTTGCTGCCCCTTGTCTACCACAAATTTTCTAGTACGCTGCTGACATCAAATAGAGATAATTACTTATAAAACGCGGTACTGTAATAATGCTCTGGCAGTTCGTTGAAGCTATTTGTGAAACTTGTATGTAGCGTTTCAGTTAAATGACATGACTGTACTTGGTGTAACTTGTTAAACGATTGTGTACATCTCAGACCAGCTGTTTTAACCATTCGATGTAGTAGTTAAGATGGGATAGGGTTAACATGTTGATGTGCACGTGTGTTTGTGCAGATACAGAAGTTATTTTAGAACTAAAATTTTATGGTGGAGTGAAACTGTATAAAGGTAAGAACAGAAACCAAAATACTGGTCTTCTGTTGAAAATGTTCCAGCTGTTCTATCCTGTAGCAACACAAGATCTTGCCGAGGGAGTATCTCTTTAAGTATATCTCACCTACTTTTGACTTTATACATGTGATCGTATTGTACTGCTAGGAAGTTAAGGTAAAGAAGAACTTTCACCTTCGTCGAAAAGGTGCAAACATACTAATACAAAAGACAAAAGAGGGAACATTAAGGTTGAACCTCTGGCTGACGATGAGGTGCTTGAAATGGGAAGGAAACTGAACTGCCCTTTTCAAAGGGACCACCTCGGCAACTGACTTGATCTACATAAGAAAATAGTAAAAAGCCTAAATGTGGGTATACCGACGGTGATGTCAACTATCACCTTTTCGAAGTCTTATATTTAGTTTGCGGTCTTTGTAGCCACCTTTCCTTCTGTGGTAAGACGTTGACAGGTAGTTGGACTATATTGAATAGTGTAAAAAATATTAAGACATGCATCACTTCAAACGAAATGCCTAAATTCACAAAAAGAAGCGTCCCATACTAGACTGCACTTGATGTATTCAAAATCTACAAGAATAAATTGAGGCAATCCTGATATCTCGTGTACATGTACACTCACTGGTTATTCCAGTATGACTAACCGACTAGCAAATTTTCGAAGATGGTAATTCCACAGGATTTTACGTATACTGTTAGGCTGAATATGGGAACACAGTAATAAAAGTTTGCTCAGAGTTGCTGAAGATATGAACACCAAAAATAGTTTTGAACCCACAAAAGACACTACGCTAATACTATGTGTGTAACATCGACACTAGCATTGATAATGGCGTCAGGTTGTCAAGGAACATAATTTTCAAAGGTGTTCTGTTGCCACCGGTAGCTGCTCATCGCTGATTAGATGCCACAGAGGCACTAGACAGTAGTGATGTTGACAGCTACGTTTGACCCTGTGTCCCGAATAATCCTAGACGTATTCCATGAAACCAGAATCATATCCATGCAGCCCTGTGACCGCGGCCGTCATCTTGGAAGGCAGAAATGTGCACAGAAAAAAGGCACGTTGAAATGAATGTCAGGGTCAATTTTCACGGTTACTTGGCGAGTGCGCTCAAATCATGGTACTAAAACCACCATCATAATAACACTGACGCACCTCCATCGTTAGCTACAGCCTCCCCACATTGCGGTTTGAGCTCCTCATCAGGCTGTCGGTGCACCAAAAACCTTGCATCATTTGAAAAGAGGAAATACCGCGACCTGTTGCACTAACCCACACGCTTCGACTTAGGTACCACCTGTTTTTCTGTTACTTGTCCCGTTGAAGGGATTTAGATTGATGTCCATTTTCTTCTTAACGTTTTCTCGTAAACTGGTTGTCGTTCATTAACTGTCTACAGCAGTTCCTGTCGGACTAGACACGGACTGACGTGTCAAATGGTTCAAATGGCTCTGAGCACTATGCGACTTAACTTCTAAGGTCATCAGTCGCCTAGAAATTAGAACTAATTAAACCTAACTAACCTAAGGACATCACACACATGCATGCCCGAGGCAGGATTCGAACCTGCGATCGCAGCGGTCGCTCGGTTCCAGACAGTAGCGCCTAGAACCGCACGGCCACACCGGCCGGCGATTGACGTGTCACCCTTCTCCCGACTCTGTTGGTTTGGAGTTGGTAGGCAGTGAACGGATTAAAGACCAAGAATGCTCGAAATGGACACAGGGTGTAAAACAGTGTTGTCGTCTTTCTTATCTACATATCTGCTGTGATCAGTCATGTAGTAATAAGGGCGTTGGCCGAAAAAAAGCGAAGACGGCTATTAGCAGCGTTATCGCATTTGGAAACCGTGTCCACTCTGAATTCGTACATTCTTTACAAATCGACCTCTGTTAATAGTGTTACAAGACGTGAGTTTCTGAATAAAGCAGCAAAGGACGCAGATGGGGTCCATACCGACAAAACCGCTTGCTATTGGCTGGAGCGCCTGGCGTCACGGTGAGGCATCGCAGAGCAGAGTAAGAGGAGGAGAAGATCAGTGTTTAATATCTCGTCGACAACGAGGTCGTTAGAGACGGACCAGAAGCTTGGATTAAGGAAGAATGGGGAAGAAAATCGGTGCACACATTCAAAGGAAGATTCGCCTGAAGCGATTTAGAGAAATCACAGAAACCTAAATCTGGTTGGCACGATCCATGTTTGAACCGTCGTCCTTCCCAATTGGAGTCCAAGGTGCGTACCACTGCGCCACCTAGCTCGGTGCGGCCGCACAGTAGAAGGTATGGCGTTGTGCTCGTTCGGTTTACTTTCGGTTTGGGTCAATATACTGTTGTACAGATCAAATCAAGTGGCATGACAGACGTACTACACATTAGGACTAATTAATTGGCTATTAACATGAAAAATAACTCACTCGTTTGGTTAAGAAGCAGATGTTAATGCAACTTGTTCCGTGCTTATGTTGCCATTACCAGATGACTGTGCAATCCATAGCTGGTTCCTCCTTCCGGCACATTATGTTTTGTACATTCATTTATCTTTTGGATAGTGGAAGAACACGCTAGGATGCCGGTAAATACAGCCCCACAGCCTGGAGTATTCTGTTGCTGCTATGACGGAGGAGATCGTTAAGCTACAAGCAGCACTTGAACAGAAGACTTAGGAAGTAGAATATTACAAGAACCAGGTGAAGGTACTACTTGACGAGTGGTGCTCAACAGGATAATGCACGACCGCATGTTGCAGGTCCTGTACGGGCATTTCTGGATACAGAAAATGTTCGACTGCTGCCCTGGCCGGCACATTCTCCAGATCTCTCACTAATTGAAAAGTGTGGTTAATGGTGGCGGAGCAACCGGCTCGTCGTAATACGCCGGTCACTACTGTTGATGCATGGGCAGCTGTACCTGTAAACGCCATCCAAACTCTGTTTGACTCAATGGCCAAGGGTATCAGGGCCGTGATTACGGCCAAAGGTGGTTGTTGTGGGTACTGATTTCTCAGGATTTATGCACCCAAATTGCGTGAAAATGTAATCACATGTCAGTACCAGTATAATATATTTGTCCAATGAATACCCGTTTATCATCTACATTTCTTATTGGTGTAGCAATTTTAATGGCCAGTAGTGTATTAAGATGAGTTAAATTTTACAGGAAAGACGCGACAAACACAGCAAAAGTTGCAATTACTGTACATAAAGGCCAGAAAGTGAGGGATAAGCTGGTGGAAGTGGTCACTATGGACATGAAAGCAGTGACGAGGCTCAGCCAAGTGGTGAGCACGTACAGCAGGTGGCCCATGAGGAACCGAGCGGACAGCTGCCAGTTCGCGGTGGGCGGCGCCGCCCACACGCCGCCCTTCCAGCAGCAGCTGCGAGCGCAGCCTCTGTTTTCGATGAGCTTGCGTCTCTGCCCAGTGAGCAGAAAACGTCAGTACAGCTGCTGCGATTAAATTTTAAGTTGTCATCACAAGGGATTACCTGTGATGAAGTTATATCCACGCCTATATTTTATTCAAACTAATATTCACGACAGCATTGTATGTGGAATGTGACTGAGCTTTAATCGTATTCTCGTGATACTGGTAAATGGGACTTCATCGTTGATAAAATAATAGTTATTGTCAACGACATAGTTTAATATTTTGTACAAAATTATATCTCAGACAATACCCATATAAAAAGATAATGAAAATCTCAATCTTTTGTTATCTATGATTATTCTAGAAAATCCTTGTTCGAATTGTTCTACTGATATAATGTGATTGATGTCTCGTAACACAGAGGTCTGTAGAAAACTGTACTAATGTTATGTTACTAGCTGATATTTGAAAATAGAGTTTATGTGTTATTGTAATGGACCTTCTTTGTTTGGAGTTTTATTTCATTGTAATTCTCGTCCTATATAAATGTTAAGTTTTCTGTTCAGCTACCAAAGAGCGCAGTCATTAGCGCTATTGATCTACAGCGCACTTTATTGGTAAATAATGAATATTATTGTAGCATGAAAGATTGAGAAATATTTTCGAATGTTAATACATATAGTGAAGGTCAGAAAAGATTTAATATATATTATTTATTACGAGTAAAAGTATAGCTTGAAGCAGAATCGATAATTGATTGTCTTATGTTAGCCTCCATCTTAGTGAAATATTGCAGTGGTACTTTTAAATTTATTTTCTATGCAGATTTAAATGTTGTAGGCTATAATTTCTGTAATAATTGTGTACTAGTGGCCGAGGACCCACTCTAAGCTAATAAATTGCAGTTAGACTGTGAGCATATCGAACGTCTATGAATGCAAAGAGCATCTTACGTGGCATAAATTCTTACCTGTTGATGTATGAAACTTGGTAATTTCGTAACCACCTTTATGAAATATTTCGACAGCAAATACATTAGTATTGTGTACGTGTGGTATTGTGTGACAAAACTGTTCGTTTTGCTTAAAGAAAAGTGTTGCCACCTCGAGATAACAGTAGAGTTAATTTTGTTAAAGGATATGCAACTAACAAAGAGTCTTTTAAACAACAGCACTGAGACTACCAAAAATCATTACTCTTGCTTAGTTCAGATTACGTAACATATATTTAGCTTATTTGTTGGTTAGAAATGATTACTTTTGTGAACGAACTTAGTGAAATTTACACTGCCTGACAGACAACATTGCTACACGTTCCCAGGTGGGGATTTATTTAACAAAATACCGTTCATTAGCCGGGAAAAGCAGTACAATCTCATGTTAAATTAATAATAAGTAACGAGTTTTATTGTAATCGTGCTGAAATTGTAAAACACAACACAAGCAATTACACCACATGTCACAATGATTACTGCTAGAACCAGTTAATTTTATATAATGAAGTGAATCTCTATTACAGTTGCGAAGGTCATTTCTCTGAACAAAAAGATGAGAAACTTTTCTTGTAGAGAGGTTGCCACTACTTACAGTTCACAGAGTGTTGCGCTGTTCATGTAAGTGCTTGCCCATTGATTGGATTGCAAAGGTCACTTCTACTGTTCGAGAAATTTCTTAGCCAGAAGATGTGTGTCACTGATGACGCACAATTTTCTATTCACACTTCACTCTTCCTCTCAAATACACATTCAGAAGAGAGACCCTGCAACTAAACACAGCACGTCCGCATGTCTCAAATGCGTTAGTATGGTTGCCGCTACACTGTCATGACGAATATTCCTTCTAAATCTACATAAGAGTGTTACTGAACATCGTACAAATATGACACAGTAAAGAAAGTAGTATTAACTTAACCAACGTTTCTTCTAGTGTACCCAGTAGCCCATCACGGTTTTTAAAAATCCTGTCACCTGACGCCGTTTTTTTATTGTTCTCCACCACACAATATACCAGAGACAACAGCAATCAAGGCCATGTGTGAATAAGTCTATGCACCTGCAAGAAACGTAACGTTTACCGTCGGGAAAGTATGTATCAAACGAGAGCAGAAGTACAGCAAAATTAAGGAATCAGGTGTGACGTGCTGGCGAAGACCAGTATCATAGAGTCTCATATCGATTTCTTCAGCCACGTGGTCCTCACATAAACCATGAATCGTATCATAGTAAGTAACTTGTATGTTACTTGGAATGGTTTACCGACCAAAATTAATTGCTGCTCATTGCTGGAAGTAGAACGTCCAACTCATTTGCCGTCGCCATCTGCAAAAGGAAAGAAACAGCGCAATCCATATCAGACATTTAAAAGATTGTCCCTCATCGCATCCATAGCTAACAGATATAAGCTGTGTCATCCATCAACATATCAACTTTAGTACAATTCTCATTACAGCACCATGAATCACTTGAATGAAGTGTTAAGAGTGAATGACTACTTACTACATATTGAGGGCAAAATGCGTAATGTTCGTGCCACCTGTAGTTGACGAGGCGCATTTATTGTGCATCTTTTGCTAATTATCACCATTAGGCGCTACTGGTTGTAACTACTAAATGATCCGGTAGTATGAGATGTGAACTTAGGTTTTATGCATTAAGCTATGCATATATTTCTGTTTGAGCTGTAAAAAATATAATATGATGGTGAATTTTGTAAATTTAATTTTTTATGAGGAAAAATTTGTAATTACATGCGTCATGAGAGACAGAGAAATTTTGAAAAGTAAAGTTCTACATAAAGTCGTAGACAGATCGTCCACAGCACAGCGTTGGAAGCCTATATCAACATTAAAGAGCGTTGAAGACTTCGGATGAAATTTACCGAATAGGAAACATACAGACTTGGTGAAAAGACGTGTTGAAATGCGGAAGAATACAATGAAGTTTGAGAGAGAATATAATGGTTCAACTGAAGGATGAGTGGTTTAATAGAGTCAGTTTAGAACAAACACCAAGAATACAGTGACAATAGCTCAAATAATGAAACTAATAAGCGCCAATCGAAGCAGATATTAATCTGGTAGGTCTGTAACATTACTGTAAATTAGAGAAACAGTGATATAAACTGGAAGTTTTGGTCAGCAGGTCCATATAGTTCAGCTCTGTGATAAAATTTCGTTGAAAATTTACTTTGTGCAAAGGAAACCTCAATTATTCCTCCATTGGCATTAACGTGGAATTTTGCAGTGTACCAAAGAAAAGTTAACTCTTTTTGTTTGACACCATGCAACAAATTGTTCAGTGTTCCTCTACAAACTAGTAACGTTCGTTGACATAACGTAAAATGGAGGACGATGAACGAGAAAAGGCTGGAAAAGACTGATACTCTTCTCGTTTTTCAGGTGCGTTTGTTTGGATCCAATCAAAATAAAATGTAAGTGTGTATGCAGTTAAAGTCCTCAGAACTGATTTTGCAGGGATGTTTTATAACCTGAATAGTGATATGAATTTGATTTCCAACGAAAATAGGAAGAAAAGGAAAACGGTTATCACAAGTATTTTTTGTTCATTGTTTTTGCTGCATCTCCTTAACACCTGTTACACAAAGTTTGCTCATTTTATACTTCATTGCTATAACAAATTTTATGCATTCAGTGCTAGAATATGTGAACTAGGTAAAACGGTCTGCAAAAATGCACCGACTGAAATGGTGATTATATCGGAAAATAGCTAAATGTTCAATCTGTAAACTGACGTAAATCATTGTAGAAATAAACAGGTCTATATACTTATAAAAAATAGGAGACCTTACTTTTGGGATTACCCTCGTAGTTCTGGCAATACCGGCCATGAACTTCTTCTTCTGTGCGGATGAACACATATTCCCCGAACTCTTACGATGAACTTTCGATTTGAGTAAGTTCAAAATGTCCACCTCCATACCTGACTGCTCAGAGTGGCAGAATGCCATGCGAGGGGTTCGAGTTCGATTCCCGGCTGGGTCAGAGAATTTCTCCACTCGTGGACCGGGTGTTGCATTGTCTTCATCATCATTTCATCCTCATCGACAAGCAAGTCGCCGAAGTGGCATCAACAGGTAAAACTTGCACCAGACGGCCTCCCTACCCGACGGGAGGCACTAGCCACACGAAATTTCATTTCAGTTCAAAATTAGAGTCATTAGAGTGAGTAGGCAATGGGCTGACTGCCTCTATGCTGTCTTGCTCTCAGGCTGTCTGACCTACAGTCTATTTGCCTCTCCTGACTCTTCCTTAACTCACAGACATCCCGAATTTTTCGTCTTCTCAGCGTGATGTGATGGTGCATGACTCGAAATGATGCGTATTTCTTACGTTTTCTAAGTCGCGGCAACTGCCAGTGTCAACCAAAATCAATCCAACACATTGTTACGAAGTTTTCTCACATTCCAGATTTGTCACGAAGACAGTCACGCTACGACAGAATCACTTGCTTGTTGCGGCCGTCTCTGCGTGAGGTTTGGGCTTGTGTTTTGTCCAAGAATCCCGTTGTTAGTGACAGATAAGCGTCTTTCTTTCAGCATAAGTTTTTCACACAGTGAGGCTCCTCTGCCCCAAGCTTGACGTTCCACGTGGTGCCCCGCGTGACTTCAAGGCACTCTTGTGTCTATGTGTCGTCTCAGTCTCCACAGGCGTCCATGGCTCTCAGGCATATTTCCTAACGTCTGCCAAGATTTTCTTATGCAGTGCTGTTCTTCTCCAGCAAAACGGTTCAAATGGCTCTATGCACTATGGGACTTAACATCCGAGGTCATCAGTCCCCTAGATTTAGAACCTAGCTAACCTAAGGACATCACACACATCAATGCCCGATGCAAGATTCGAACCTGCGACCGTAGCAGCAGCGCGGTTGCAGACTGAAGCGCCTAGAACCACTCGGCCAAAGCGGCCGGCTTTTCCTCAGCAAGCCAGACGTTTTGTATGCCGTCACTGGGTGAGTTTAGGGGGCTCTTGTGTCTGTTCGTCGTCCTGTTGCCTGAATGGATTTACCCACAGCGGCGTTCTTCTCCTTGACTGCCAGGCTCTAGGCAAGGTGGTCATTTTCAAAACCTGCCGCTGGATGAACTGTTATATGTCCACATGTGGGCGTCTCCGCCGGTTGCTGCCGGCAATCTGAATCTCTCCACTACTCTTCAGATCCCGACGCTGTTCAACGCCAGACTGCCCCGAGGCGACAGTATCGCTGTATGGACGCCTCGGCTGGTCTTTGTATGACCACCGCGCGCGCGCGCGCGCGCGCGCGTGTGTGTGTGTGTGTGTGTGTGTCTGTGTGTGTTCAGAGCTTATGGGCCCTCAACGCCGAGGTTATCGGCGTCCTTACACATATATTAACAATGTGGATAAAACTGTTATCACACAAATAGGATGGAATCTATAAAAATATTCTCATACCCTCTGTCCCACCCCACTCGTCTTGACATGTATTATACAATTACTCTATCTTATTGGCCTTAATACGATGGAGGCGAGTGAAAGGTAGAGTTTGTGGAATTAGAATAGAAATAAAACCACAAATTAGCTAAAAGAAAAGTACAAGAAAATGTTAACTGGCTGCCCACTTACAAAAAACATTGTAACACAATAAGAACATCTCCCTAAAGTTTTTGGGAGCACATTGGACACACTACAACATCTTTCATTTCCAACCACATTTGTTTCGCTGTAACTTAAAATGTAGGGCAGATCTGCCAGAAAATCCGTTCTGAACTCTGGTCCGAATATAGAACACAATCTAGTAAAATGGGGAGCACAGTTATCTGTAGTCCACAAGCTCGACACATTGCAAGATCCTCTAGCCGAAGCAAGCAGCCATGCGCCAGAGCACAGTTGCCTATCCATAGACGAGTAAGCAGGACCTCGTCTTCGTGGCAGAAAGAAGTTACGCCATGACCACATACTGGACATTAATAGAGGCAGCTTATTAGCAGTCACTCCCAACAACTCGTCTTCCCATTGACGAATGACGAATGACCTCAACAGCGAGGTGATGGCATGCAAGGGGACACCACACTGAAATAATTGAAGATCGCTACATGTCTCCTAACCTGCTGCATCCGCCCTTTCTTCCACTATAATAGCCACGTGTCCTTATACCCAGGAGAGAGATACCTCCTTCCCCAGCCGTTGTTGATGAAATAGGTGGTTCTGGATTTTCTGGACACAAGCGTTGTACAGAGCGAAGGGCACTAAGAGAGTCGGAATCAACGAGGAATTCAGCGCTCGAAGCACCCACCTGTTACAGTACCTTTAACATCGTATAAAATTACGCGTCGAAGGCAGTGTCTCGAGCCAATCAGACGTTGAGAACAACAGAGCAACCAACGGAGTCCTCCTGTTCCGACCCAACCATAAATACAGCTTTAGAATATTGGTGCTCAGTTAAAATGGCAGAAAATAAAATATTAAAAACATATACAGGATCGCATTCTCTCCTCTACTGCACTAAATCTAAATTTGTCCCGGGCCTTCCCGGTAACCACAGTGGATGGCGGTTAAAATCCTTGATTTGCGGTGTATGCCTTCATATGATCTGGAGTTTCGTGCTACTGAAGGTAAGAACAAAACAAGCAGATTTTACGACATTCCCAAACAACCGTTTCAATATATTTTGCACATTAATGACACCTTCTTGAGCCCATTCATCTTTCAATTCCTCCTTGGGAATGTCGACCACATATCTGCGTCACACAACACCTTTGCTGTAATTCCAGTGGTGGAGTTCCGTTAGTGTGGCATATTCTCAAGGCATTTAGCTTTCCAGAGATTTGTCGCTTGTTGGAAACTAGCAGTTTCAACCAACAGTGCTCCATTTCCCAATGGCATGACTGCTACCAATGACCTTCCGAGGCACTATAAACCTTTTTGAATATAAAGAGAACTTTTCAAGCTGTCCTCCTTACGTTTCACAATCAAAACCACATTCTGAGCAGCAGCCTGCATTCTGTTACCATTGATAGAAGAACTCTGTGTAAGTTCTGAGTCTAGAGGGTTGGCCAGCCCTCTTGTTGGATTGGGTTTTGGCATCACCCAGCTGCCCACAAGAGTCCTACGAGCCTAGGTAAGCCTTACAAAACTTATGTGCAGCAGGTTCGCCAGACGTTGCCCGCTAACAACAGCCATTCATATATATATATATATATATATATATATATATATATATATACATCTACATCTACATTGATACTCCGCAAGCCACCCAACGGTGTGTGGCGGAGGGCACTTTACGTGCCACTGTCATTACCTCCCTTTCCTGTTCCAGTCGCGTATGGTTCGCGGGAAGAACGACTGTCTGAAAGCCTCCGTGCGCGCTCTAATCTCTCTAATTTTACATTCGTGATCTCCTCGGGAAATATAAGTAGGGGGAAGCAATATATTCGATAGCTCATCCAGAAACGCACCCTCTCGAAACCTGGCGAGCAAGCTACACCGCGATGCAGAGCGCCTCTCTTGCAGAGTCTGCCACTTGAGTTTATTAAACATCTCCGTAACGCTATCACGGTTACCAAATAACCCGGTGACGAAACGCGCCGCTCTTCTTTGGATCTTCTCTATCTCCTCCGTCAACCCGACCTGGTACGGATCCCACACTGATGAGCAATACTCAAGTATAGGTCGAAGGAGTGTTTTGTAAGCCACCTCCTTTGTTGATGGACTACATTTTCTAAGCACTCTCCCAATGAATCTCAACCTGGTACCCGCCTTACCAACAATTAATTTTATATGATCATTCCACTTCAAATCGTTCCGTACGTATACTCCCAGATATTTTACAGAAGTAACTGCTACCAGTGTTTGTTCCGCTATCATATAATCATACAATAAAGGATCCTTCTTTCTATGTATTCGCAATACATTACATTTGTCTATGTTAAGGGTCAGTTGCCACTCCCTGCACCAAGTGCCTATCCGCTGCATATCTTCCTGTATTTCGCTACAATTTTCTAATGCAGCAACTTCTCTGTATACTACAGCATCATCCGCGAAAAGCCGCATGGAACATCCGACACTATCTACTAAGTCATTTATATATATTGTGAAAAGCAATGGTCCCATAACACTCCCCTGTGGCACGCCAGAGGTTACTTTAACGTCTGTAGACGTATCTCCATTGATAACAACATGCAGTGTTCTGTTTGCTAAAAACTCTTCAATCCAGCCACACAGCTGGTCTGATATTCCGTAGGCTCTTACTCTGTTTATCAGGCGACAGTGCGGAACTGTATCGAACGCCTTCCGGAAGTCAAGAAAAATAGCATCTACCTGGGAACCCGTATCTAATATTTTCTGAGTCTCATGAACAAATAAGGCGAGTTGGGTCTCACACGATCGCTGTTTCCGGAATCGATGTTGATTCCTACATAGTAGATTCTGGGTTTCCAGAAATGACATGATACGCGAGCAAAAAACATGTTCTAAAATTCTACAAGAGATCGACGTAAGAGATATAGGTCTATAGTTTTGCGCATCTGCTCGACGACCCTTCTTGAAGACTGGGACTATCTGTGCTCTTTTCCAATCATTTGGAACCCTCCGTTCCTCCAGAGACTTGCGGTACACGGCTGTTAGAAGGGGGGCAAGTTCTTTCGCGTAATCTGTGTAGAATCGAATTGGTATCCCATCAGGTCCAGTGGACTTTCCTCTATTGAGTGATTCCAGTTGCTTTTCTATTCCTTGGACACTTATTTCGATGTCAGCCATTTTTTCGTTTGTGCGAGGATTTAGAGAAGGAACTGCAGTGCGGTCTTCCTCTGTGAAACAGCTTTGGAAAAAGGTGTTTAGTATTTCAGCTTTACGCGTGTCATCCTCTGTTTCAATGCCATCATCATCCCGTAGTGTCTGGATATGCTGTTTCGAGCCACTTACTGATTTAACGTAAGACCAGAACTTCCTAGGATTTTCTGTCAAGTCGGTACATAGAATTTTACTTTCGAATTCAATGAACGCTTCACGCATAGCCCTCCTTACGCTAACTTTGACATCGTTTAGCTTCTGTTTGTCTGAGAGGTTTTGGCTGCGTTTAAACTTGGGAGTGGAGCTCTCTTTGCTTTCGCAGTAGTTTCCTAACTTTGTTGTTGTACCACGGTGGGTTTTTCCCGTCCCTCACAGTTTTACTCGGCACGTACCTGTCTAAAACGCATTTTACGATTGCCTTGAACTTTTTCCATAAACACTCAACATTGTCAGTGTCGGAACAGAAATTTTCGTTTTGATCTGTTAGGTAGTCTGAAATCTGCCTTCTATTACTCTTGCTAAACAGATAAACCTTCC
The DNA here is from genome assembly GCF_021461395.2 of Schistocerca americana. Taxonomy (NCBI): domain Eukaryota; kingdom Metazoa; phylum Arthropoda; class Insecta; order Orthoptera; family Acrididae; genus Schistocerca; species Schistocerca americana. Next base: position 131,318,209 of record NC_060122.1, on the reverse strand, counting down.
TCCCTTTTTTTATATTCCTATTAACTTCCATATTCAGGGATGCTGCAACGGCCTTATGATCACTGATTCCCTATATATATATATAGGGTGTTACAAAAAGGTAGATGTAGAGGCTTGTCTCACTAGGGGTAAGATAGATACTGCCTACAGGATAATTAAAGAGACCTTTGGAGAGAAGAGAACCACTTGTATGAATATCAAGAGCTCAGATGGCAACCCAGTTCTAAGCAAAGAAGGGAAGGCAGAAAGGTGGAAGGAGTATATAGAGGGTTTATACAAGGGCGATGTACTTGAGGACAATATTATGGAAATGGAAGAGGATGTAGATGAAGACGAAATGGGAGATAAGATACTGCGTGAAGAATTTGACAGAGCACTGAAAGACCTGAGTCGAAACAAGGCCCCGGGAGCAGACAACATTCCATTAGAACTACTGATGGCCTCGGGAGAGCCAGTCATGACAAAACTCTACCATCTGGTGAGCACGATGTATGAGACAGGCGAAATACCCTCAGACTTCAAGAAGAATATAATAATTCCAATCCCAAAGAAAGCAGGTGTTGACAGATGTGGAAATTACCGAACTATCAGTTTAATAAGTCACGGCTGCAAAATACTAACGCGAATTCTTTACAGACGAATGGAAAAACTGGTAGAAGCCGACCTCGGGAAAGATCAGTTTGGATGCCGTGGAAATGTTGGAACACGTGAGGCAATACTGACCTTACGACTTATCTTAGAAGAAAGATTAAGAAAAGGCAAACCTACGTTTCTAGCATTTGTAGATTTAGAGAAAGCTTTTGACAATGTTAACTGGAATACTCTCTTTCAAATTCTGAAGGTGGCTGGGGTAAAATACAGGGAGCGAAAGGCTATTTACAATTTGTACAGAAAGCAGATGGCAGTTATAAGAGTTGAGGGGCATGATAGGGAAGCAGTGGTTTTGGAAAGGAGTGGGACATGGTTGTATTCTCTCCCCGATGTTATTCAATCTGTATATTGAGCAAGCAGTAAAGGAAACAAAAGAAAAATTCGGAGTAGGTATTAAAATTCATGGAGAAGAAGTAAAAACTTTGAGGTTCGCCGATGACATTGTAATTCTCTCAGAGACAGCAAAGGACTTGGAAGAGCAGTTGAACGGAATGGACAGTGTCTTGAAAGGAAGATACAAAATGGACATCAACAAAAGCAAAACGAGGATAATGGAAGGTAGTCAAATTAAGTCGGGTGATGCTGAGGGAATTAGATTAGGAAATGAGACAGTTAAAGTAGTAAAGGAGTTTTGCTATTTAGGGAGTAAAATAACCTATGATGGTCGAGGTAGAGAGGATATAAAATGTAGACTGACAATGGCAAGGAAAGCGTTTCTCAAGAAGAGAAATTTGTTAAGTTTTTAAGTGTCAGGAAGTCGTTTCTGAAAGTATTTGTATGGAGTGTAGCCATGTATGAAAGTGAAACATGGACGATAACTAGTTTGGACAAGAAGAGAATAGAAGCTTTCGAAATGTGGTGCTACAGAAGAATGTTGAAGATAAGGTGGGTAGATCACGTAACTAATGAGGAGGTATTGAAGAGGAGTTTGTGGCACAACTTGACCAGAAGAAGGGATCGGATGGTAGGACATGTTTTGAGGCATCAAGGGATCTCAAATTTAGCATTGGAGGGCAGCGTGGAGGGTAAAAATCGTAGAGGGAGACCAAGAGATGAATACACTAAGCAGATTCAGAAGGATGTAGGTTGCAGTAGGTACTGGGAGATGAAGAAGCTTGCACAGGATAGAGTAGCATGGAGAGCTGCATCAAGCCAGTCTCAGGACTGAAGACCACAACAACAACAACAAAAAGGTACGGCCAAACTTTCAGGAAACATTCCTCACACACAAAGAAAGAAAAGTATGTTATGTGGACATGTGTCCGGAAACGCTTACTTCCCATTTTGGAGCTGATTTTATTACTTCTCTTCAAATTACATTAATCTTGGAATGGAAACACACAGCAACAGAACGTACCAGCGTGACTTCAAACACTTTTTTACTGGAAATATTCAAAATGTCCTCCGTTAGCGAGGATACATGCATCCACCCTCCGTCGCATGGAATTCCTGATGTTCTGATACAGCCCTGGAGAATGGCGTATTGTATCACAGCCGTCCAAATATGAGCACGAAGAGTCTCTACTTTGGTACCCGGGTTGCGTAGACAAGAGCTTTCAAATGCCCCCATAAATGAAAGAGGGTTGAGGTCAAGAGAGCGTGGAAGCCATGGAACTGGTCCGCCTCTACCAATCCATCAGTAACCGAATGTGTTGTTGAGAAGCGTACGAATACTTCGACTGAAATGTGCAGGAGCTCCATCGTGCATGAACCACATGTTGTGTCGTACTTGCAAAGGCACATGTTCTAGCAGCACAGGTAGAGTATCCGGTATGAAATCATGATAACGTGTTCCATTGAGCGTAGGTGGAAGAACATGGGGCCCAGTCAAGACATCACCAACAATGCCTGCCCAAACGTTCACAGAATATCTGTGTTGATGACGAGATTGCACAGTTGCGTGCGGATTCTCGTCAGCCCACACATACATGTCGATTGTGAAAATTTATAATTTGATCACGTTGGAATGAAGCCTCATCCGTAAAGAGAACATTTGCACTGAAATGACGATTGACACAATGTTGGACGAACCATTCGTAGAAGTGTACCCATGGAGGCCAATCAGCTGCTGATAGTGCCTGCACGCGCTGTACATGGTACAGAAACAACTGGTTCTCCCGTAGCACTCTCCATACAGTGACGTGGTCAACGTTACCTTGTAGGGCAGCAACTTCTCTGACGCTGACATTAGGGTTATCGTCAACTGCACGAAGAATTGCCTCGTCCATTGCAGGTGTCCTCGTCGTTCTAGGTCTTCCCCAGTCGCGAGTCATAGGCTGGAATGTTCCGTGCTCCCTAAGACGCCGATCAATTGCTTCGAACGTCTTCCTGTCGGAACACCTTCGTTCTGGAAATCTGTCTCGATACAAACGTACCGCGCCACGGCTATTGCCCCGTGCTAATCCATACATCAAATGGGCATCTGCCAACTCCGCATTTGTAAACATTGCACTGACTGCAAAACCACGTTCGTGATGAACACTAACCTGTTGATGCTACGTACTGATGTGCTTGGTGCTATTACTGTAGAGCAATGAGTCGCATGTCAACACAAGCACCGAAGTCAACATTACCTTCCTTCAATTGGGCCAACTGGCGGTGAATCGAGGAAGTACAGTACATACTGACGAAACTAAAATGAGCTCTAACATGGAAATTAAGCGTTTCCGGACACATGTCCACATAACATCTTTTCTTTATTTGAGTGTGAGGAATGTTTCCTGAAAGTTTGGCCGTACCTTTTTGTAACACCCTATATATATATATAACTTAAAGTATAGGGCAGATCTGCCAGCAAATCTGTTCTGAACTGTGGTTCGAGACTAAAACACAGTATAGTAAAATGGGGCGCACGGTATATATATATATATATATATATATATATATATATATAGAGAGAGAGAGAGAGAGAGAGAGAGAGAGAGACAGTTATTTCCATCATCCTCGCGATCTGGGCAATCAAGCCAAGGTCCCCGTTGCCCGTGATACACAATGTTCCACCATCGAGCCTGATGGTCGCTAAAGCATGCTAGAGCTGTCGGTGACAGGGGACTGGCGGCGCTTACCAGTCCCCAGCTCAGGTGCCCAAGGGTCACCAAGCCGACACCCAGAAAACGAATGCTGAGCGCTTGAGCGGCACTCGATCTCATGACTGAACTGAAAATACGAGAAAACAAGATGCACCCCTCCTTCACAGTTAATATTGCCAGACAGATTATGTGTTCTGAACAATACTGTATTATTGTAGTCACTATAATGACCTTGTTAATTACTCTTGCCATAACACATTGCCTTTGGGTGATCATCTGCGCAGTTACTGGCTTACAAGAGACCTTTCCTGAATTCGTATACGGTTGAAGGAGACATAATACATCCTGCTTTGATTCTTCTGCCATTTTTCCAGCCTGATGTAATACGCTGGCATTTGTCATGGTATTAAGCACTCGTATTTTTACCTCCACTAGCGCTGATGGGTTTATACAAAGGGGGTTTCCACAGTCGTATCTAATTTTTCATTTTTCGCCGAAGGAGAATGAAATTTTTTCGTGAACATACTTGGAACATTTATCTATAATTTGGCATATAAAAGAATTTTATTTTATTTACAGGTGAGCCATAATGGACCGTGAAGTAGATGTCAGGTTGCGACAAGGGTCGGCGATGGAGTTGCTCTTCAAAACCGGCGATGACTCTGCCACATCGATTCATAGTAAGTTGCTCTCTGTTTATGGGGAGGACACAGCGGATCGCAGCAGTATCCAGCGGTGGTTGCAGAGGTTTAAGGAAGGTGATTTCTCTCTGCTGGACGATCCACGATGCGGTAGAACATCTACGGCAGTGAGTGATGTGAATAAGGAGACCATTGATAAAATCATCTAAAATGACATGTATGACGACACGACAGCTTGCTGAAATGACTCGTTCGTCATTGGGTAGTGTGGTGTCAAGACCCACAGACTAAAGCTTCAGGGTCAGCTCACCAGACTACACCATGACAATGCCCTTATGATGCAGGAGAAAATGACGGGAGGCCCTAGCCACACGGCATTTCCATTTTACTTATTTCCTGTGTCAGGCGATGGTGTAAAATTGAATCCCCAGAATTTTACCAAAGTGCATTTGCTTCATGGAAGGAACATTGGGATAGATGCGTCACAGCTGATGGAGGCTACATTTAGTAGGCTTAATGTATAGCATGTTGTTCCAAGTATGTTCACTAAAAATTTCATTCTCCTTCTGCAAAAAATTAAAAAAAATTAGAGACGACTGTGCAAAATTTTTTGAACGCCCTTTGTATTATTCAATCTGGGCGTTATAGTCTGTAATTCTATACTATATGACCATGAATAATCACGAAGTTCTTGTACAATGTATCTTAGGGATATAATTAACCTCGTTTGACAGAATCCCGTTTCAATAAATTCTTCAGTCTTTCCACTTCTGTTGGCATATTGCTCAATTTGGAATGGATTCTGTCTACAAAAGTACAGAAAAAGTGATAGACCGTACTCCCCTTTTGGATGCAGATGCCTTAGTGCTGCAGCATAGTCGGCTTTGTTAGTAAGCCGCATCATGATCTCTATGCTTTTACAAATTTATCGGGGATCTGCTCCAGTCAGTGTGCTGTTTCCTACATTCCTGTAGTAAAATTGGTTGAAATGGCTCTGAGCACTATGTGACTTAACATCTGAGGTCATGAGTTCCCTAGAATGTAGAACTACTTAAACCTAACTAACCTAAGGACATCACACACATCCATGCCCAAGGCAGGATTCGAACCTGCGACCGTATCAGTCACACGGTTTTAGACTGAAGCCTCTAGAACCTCTTTGCCACTGCGGCCGGCACCAGTCATTACTCTTTCCCCTTTGTTGAAAAGACTATTCTCTGTTTTGAGTATGGATTTATTACTTCAACGTCCTGTACTCTTTCTTATATTTTATGAATGATAGAACTGTTATAATTCTTCATGCTTTCCCTGCGATCTGTTGTCATCTTGGATATTCGGGAATCCAGCCGGATGTTCGCGTCGTTCTCGCACGATATTTCAACAGCGTGCCTCGCTGTCTTCTTCAGGTGCTACCTGAGACTGGTCCTTGGCTCGATCGAGTCCAGTATTTATGCCTGGGAGGAGCTGGGCGTTCCCTAATCGGTCCGCGCCGGGTCGAGTGTTCCATCTGTGGTCCGCGCCCGCCAGACTCAGCTTCAATGGACCCCTCCAGTCGCAGATGTTCCGACTGCCGTCGGCGCCCGTTCTGGCCGTCCTCAACGGATGTGGTTATCATCTGAGGTGTGTCAGACCTGGTCTGAGATGTTGGGTACTCTATCTCCTGACTGTTACTATGATTTCCACTTCTGTTTCGTGCTGGGCGCTCCCTAATCGGTCCACGCCGCGTCGTGTGTTCCGTCTGAGGTCCGCGCCCGTCAGACGCGGCTACATTGTCCCTCTCTGGTCACTGGTGTTCCCTCCGCCGTCCGCGCCCGGCCTGGCTGTCTTCTGAAGTCGAGTTCATGATCTGGGGTGTGTCAGATGTGGTCTCCAATGTCAGACACCTTGTCTCACGGCTGTTCTCTCGGTCTCCACTTCTATTTCTTGTAGAATCCCGGAGTGTCCTGCGTTGAGTTTTCACAAGCTCAAGTGCTGGATTCCAGGCAGTGCTGATTTGGTATCCCGAGTCACGGTTGATTAGATTGTCTGTGACCTTAATCTCAATGGCTTCTTTAATGACACTCTCCCAAAATCTTGAGGTCTGTGTCACAATCTTGGTGTCATTGTAATCCATTGAATGACCAAGTTCCAGACAATGCTCTGCTATGGCTGATTTAGTTGCCTGCCTGAGTCTGGTATGTCTCTGGTGTTCTTTACACCTGATGTTCACAGTTCTGGTGGTCTGGCCAATGTATGACATCCCACACTGGCATGGTATGTTGTAAATACCTGGCTTGCGTAGCCCCAGGTCATCTTTTACATTCCCCAGCATAGCCCCAATTTTGGTGGGTGGGCAAAATATGCTCTTAATGTCATATTTCTGGAGAATCCTGCTGATCTTGGCAGAGATAGGTCCGGCATGTGGCAGGTATGCCATCTTCTTTGCCTATTCTGGTTCTTCTTCTTGATCCTTTGGCCGGTTAGCAGGTTGAAGTGCCTTCTGGATATCTATAGAGGAGTACCCATTCCTGCTGAACACTGATTGTAAGTGTTCTATTTCTGTGGCCAGACTATCAGTATCTGACAGAGTTTGTACTCTGTGGACCAGAGTTTTGAGCACTCCATTCTTCTGTGCTGGATGGTGGCAACTGCTGGCTTGTAGGTATAAGTCAGTGTGCGTAGGTTTGCGGTACACACTGTGTCCAAATGTGCCATCTGCCTTTCTCTTCACCAGAACATCCAAGAAAGGAAGTAGTCCATCCTTCTCCATTTCCATTGTGAACTGAATGTTCGGATGGCAAGAGTTCAGATGTAGCAGGAACTCATCTAATTTCTGTCTACCATGGGGCCAGATGACAAAGTATCATCCACATACCGAAAAAAGCACTTGGGTTGATATGTGGCTGAAGAGAGTGCCTCCTCTTCAAACCTTTCCATAAATAGGTTGGCCACCACTGGTGATAGAGGGCTGCCCATAGCCACCCCTTCTGATTGTTCGTAAAATTGACCCCCATATAGGAAGTACGTCGAGGTGAGTACATGCCTGAATAGATCAAGGAGAGCCCCATCGAACTTCTCCCCAATAAGCTCAAGTGACTCCTTCAGTGGTACCCGTGTGAAGAGAGACACCACATCGAAACTAACCATGATGTCTGTGTCTGTGATGTGTTGCTGGCCCAGTCATTGCAGGAAATCCTCTGAGTTCCGGATGTGATGTGCACATTTACCCACATGTGGTGTCAACATCATCTTCAGGTATTTCGCAGTAGGGTAAGTTGCTGCGCCAATATTGCTGACAATAGGTCTCAGTGGAACCCCATCCTTATGAACCTTGGGGAGTCCATAAAGTCTAGGTGGTGCTGGCGCTTTTGGATGCAGCTTCTTGATGACTTGTTCAGGCAGGCCCATCTCCTTCAACATAGCCCTGGTCTTTTTGTCCACTTTCTCTGTAGGGTCGCTTGCTATTGACCTGTATGCAGGATCCTCCAGAAGTTGTTGCACCTTTCTGTCATATTCTGTTTTCTTTAGGATGACTGTGGAGTTCCCCTTGTCTGTGGGCAACACCACAATGCTGTCATCCTCCTGGAGACGCCTCAGGGCCACCCTTTCATCACCTGAAATGTTGGATTTGGGTGATTTGGTCTTGGTGAGCGCCCTGCAGGTCTCTCTTCGGATCTCTTCAGCCTCACTAGAAGGTAGCGTGTTGGCTACTTGCTCAACTGCACTGATGAAAGCTGTGACAGGCACATTTCTAGGGGTAACTGCGAAATTGAGGCCCTTGCTAAGTACTTTTAAGGTGGTCTCATCGAGCTGCTTGTCACTTAGATTGACCACCGTGCGTGTGTCCCCAGTCTATTGCGCCTTGTTGTTGAGGCGCTCAAACTTGGCTAGTTGGCGTGCCATTGACTTCTTGCTGGTGCATTCTGCTAGAGACCAGGAGGCACCGTCAACCTGGTCCCAGTCTTGAGTGGTTAAGGAAGCTGTTATAGTTAGGTGAAGATACAGCAACTCCCTGGACAAAACATCCAGCCGGTGGCGCAGGTCGCGCACTCTCTCTCTAACCAGAGCGAGACTAGCACGGTGTTTTATCCTGTTTGCCGCTCTCGAGTTAACATGATGCTTGATCCTGGCGAAAACTGGAACTACCTCCCCCTCTCGGCATCTCAGCAGGAAACTGAGAGAACACAGCATCCTCCCTTTCCTTTGTCGAAGCTTGTCCAGCTTCTTGATGTTACGGTACATCTCCTCCCCGTAGAGTCTTCTGATGTAATTCTTCATACTTTCCCGGCGACCTGTTGTCATCTTGGATATTCGGGAATCCTGCCGGATGTTCGCGTCGCTCTCGCACGATATTTCAACAGCGTGCCTCGCTGTCTTCTTCAGGTGCTACCTGAGACTGGTCCTTGGCTCGATCGAGTCCAGTATTTATCCTGGCGAAAACTGGAACTACCTCCCCCTCTCGGCATCTCAGCAGGAAACTGAGAGAACACAGCATCCTCCCTTTCCTTTGTCGAAGCTGGTCCAGCTTCTTGATGTTACGGTACATCTCCTCCCCGTAGAGTCTTCTGATGTAATTCTTCATGCTTTCCCGGCGACCTGTTGTCATCTTGGATATTCGGGAATCCAGCCGGATGTTCGCGTCGTTCTCGCACGATATTTCAACAGCGTGCCTCGCTGTCTTCTTCAGGTGCTACCTGAGACTGGTCCTTGGCTCGATCGAGTCCAGTAATTATGCCTGGGAGGAGCTGGGCGTTCCCTAATCGGTCCGCGCCGGGTCGAGTGTTCCATCTGTGGTCCGCGCCCGCCAGACTCATCTTCAATGGACCCCTCCAGTCGAAGATATTCCGACTGCCGTCGGCGCCCGTTCTGGCCGTCCTCAACGGATGTGGTTATCATCTGAGCTGTGTCAGACCTGGTCTGAGATGTTGGGTACTCTATCTCCTGACTGTTACTATGATTTCCACTTCTGTTTCGTGCTGGGCGCTCCCTAATCGGTCCACGCCGCGTCGTGTGTTCCGTCTGAGGTCCGCGCCCGTCAGACGCGGCTACATTGTGCCTCTCTGGTCGCTGGTGTTCCCTCCGCCGTCCGCGCCCGGCCTGGCTGTCTTCTGAAGTCGAGTTCATGATCTGGGGTGTGTCAGATCTGGTCTCCAATGTCAGACACCTTGTCTCACGGCTGTTCTCTCGGTCTCCACTTCTATTTCTAGTAGAATCCCGGAGTGTCCTGCGTTGAGTTTTCACAAGCTCAAGTGCTGGATTCCAGGCAGTGCTGATTTGGTATCCCGAGTCACGGTTGATTAGATTGTCTGTGACCTTAATCTCAATGGCTTCTTTAATGACACTGTCCCAAATTCTTGAGGTCTGTGTCACAATCTTGGTGTCATTGTAATCCATTGAATGACCAAGTTCCAGACAATGCTCTGCTATGGCTGATTTAGTTGCCTGCCTGAGTCTGGTATGTCTCTGGTGTTCTTTACACCTGATGTTCACAGTTCTGGTGGTCTGGCCAATGTATGACATCCCACACTGGCATGGTATGTTGTAAATACCTGGCTTGCGTAGCCCCAGGTCATCTTTTACATTCACCAGCATAGCCCCAATTTTGGTGGGTGGGCAAAATATGCTCTTGATGTCATATTTCTGGAGAATGGGCATATGTGCTACGATATTATCTTATGAAGTTCCTATTTCCCGCAAGCATTTAACTACGATCAATGCGATGTATACGCCCACATGACGGTGCTACAACTACCTTTTGTGACGAGAGGCCCATCACGTCTTTTAACGCTCAGGGAGCTTTCGTTGATATTAGCTAGGTGATCAATACATTTTACCCGTTGTTCTCAGTTTAATGAATCCCAACTGAGGCATTCAGCAAGTACAGGGAAAATTTATCGATGTTTCTTCCGGAAATAAGAGACTCTCGATTGTCAAAAAATGGTTCAAATGGCTCTGAGCACTATGGGACACAACTTCTGAGGTCATTAGTCCCATAGAACTTACAACTAGTTAAACCTAACTAACCTAATGACATCACACACATGCATGCCCGAGGCAGGATTCGAACCTGCGACCGTAGCGGTCTCGCGGTTCCAGACTGCAGCTCCTAGAACCGCACGGCCACTTCGGCCGGCAGACTCTCGATTATAGTCATCCTGTTGATTCCCATGCAAACTGTAATGAATCACTCACTCTAAATGAGGCGACAGCTACAGGCTGTAGCAATGACCTCCATTCATTGTCATTATATTATTCTGAAGTTAATTGTGTTCTCTAACTAATCCAAAAATCTATGCAATGATCTTTTACATATACTCAAAATTAAAACTCTTTTGATGAGTAACCGTGTTCTGTTGGTCGCCTTTTTATGTTTCATGCTTCGAGCGATTAGCCGCGAACCTATAAATGCTCAGATTGTGACCGTAAGTTAGTTGGTCTCACAAGCATGCATAAGGTGTTGAGGACTTTTCGCAGGACTTTTTTCCTCAGAACACCCGATTATTGTGCTTAATTGCGTACTGATTTATCCAGGTTCAGAAACAATTTCTACTCATGACTAAGATATTTTAATAGGCCGGTAAGTACGTTGACATATGATTTGTGGATGTCAATGAGGAAACCTGTACACGCAGAGCTTTTTCTTGGCTACTGTGTTTTGAATTTGTAAGAAGTGGTATTTTGACTGGAAATTTCATGTATTTCGCAACTTACGTGCTACATCACAACAACAAATGTATTTCCTATATAATTTTGTTATAACATTTCAAGAGCTCATCTTAAAGAATACGATTAAATTCCTGGGATTTTTCAGTGCCCCAAATCAACACATAAAAATGTGAGCATTTCATAAATTAATTAGATCCTGAGACACGGTGTATGGAATGGAGACTGGTATTAAATAGTAATATGATAACGAATCTAGTTCTTTATGAGTATAATTAAGCTGTGGACAGTGTCTAATATTCTAAGAAAGAAATATGTTCCAAGATTAAGGATCCTAAAGCAGTCATCAGAGAATCATGAAGAGAACTCCACGGCCTAATGTGTTGATGAATTATTTTGAGCTGCAGAATGTTTACTACAACTAACAACCTTGCTGTCATGAGTATGCGCACACCACAGTTGATTGTTTCTTATGTTGGACCAGATATATTTGAATTTTACGTCAAAGTCATCTATGGCGTCACTTACTACTGAAAAAGCTGCTTTCTGGAAAGTAAATGTATATGGAGGTGTTGGTGTATTCTACAGATCTACAAACAACTTTTGACTGTTTGTGTGACAGAGTGTCAAAATTAGAAATGGTGTACTTCTACAAAATTTTAAGAAGTTTAGCTGTTGATCCTAATACCTTAAAATAGTTGTATAGCAAAAATTAGCATGAAAATGAACGTATAGGATAATTATTTGAATTACCATTATCAGCTGTCTTTAAGGGTTCTTTGTTCTCTTCCAGTAAGATTTATATTAAAGTTTCAACTGTTCGCTGTCTGTTAAGGCATAACTATAGCCAAAACTAATGTTCACGCTTATAAATAAGAATTAAGTAATGATTGCGTTGTTTGCGAATGCGGAAAACTTATGTTGTTTATGTTTCAGCTTACAACTAGTTGCTGTTTGTGGTGCCTGTATCAGAGAGAAGTAATACACAGACCGAAAACCTGTTTCAGCCACGTACATTTAATAGGCGCTCAGCAGCTTTGTAATCTTGTGTTACGTGTGGCAAGGGTCTATATCGGTTTTGACAGCAGAATTGCAAATACACTCCTGGAAATGGAAAAAAGAACACATTGACACCGGTGTGTCAGACCCACCATACTTGCTCCGGACACTGCGAGAGGGCTGTACAAGCAATGATCACACGCACGGCACAGCGGACACACCAGGAACCGCGTTGTTGGCCGTCGAATGGCGCTAGCTGCGCAGCATTTGTGCACCGCCGCCGTCAGTGTCAGCCAGTTTGCCGTGGCATACGGAGCTCCATCGCAGTCTTTAACACTGGTAGCATGCCGCGACAGCGTGGACGTGAACCGTATGTGCAGTTGACGGACTTTGAGCGAGGGCGTATTGTGGGCATGTGGGAGGCCGGGTGGACGTACCGCCGAATTGCTCAACACGTGGGGCGTGAGGTCTCCACAGTACATCGATGTTGTCGCCAGTGGTCGGCGGAAGGTGCACGTGCCCGACGACCTGGGACCGGACCGCAGCGACGCACGGATGCATGCCAAGACCGTAGGATCCTACGCAGTGCCGTAGGGGACCGCACCGCCACTTCCCAGCAAATTAGGGACACTGTTGCTCCTGGGGTATCGGCGAGGACCATTCGCAACCGTCTCCATGAAGCTGGGCTACGGTCCCGCACACCGTTAGGCCGTCTTCCGCTCACGCCCCAACATCGTGCAGCCCGCCTCCAGTGGTGTCGCGACAGGCGTGAATGGAGGGACGAATGGAGACGTGTCGTCTTCAGCGATGAGAGTCGCTTCTGCCTTGGTGCCAATGATGGTCGTATGCGTGTTTGGCGCCGTGCAGGTGAGCGCCACAATCAGGACTGCATACGACCGAGGCACACAGGGCCAACACCCGGCATCATGGTGTGGGGAGCGATCTCCTACACTGGCCGTACACCACTGGTGATCGTCGAGGGGACACTGAATAGTGCACGGTACATCCAAACCGTCATCGAACCCATCGTTCTACCATTCCTAGACCGGCAAGGGAACTTGCTGTTCCAACAGGACAATGCACGTCCGCATGTATCCCGTGCCACCCAACGTGCTCTAGAAGGTGTAAGTCAACTACCCTGGCCAGCAAGATCTCCGGATCTGTCCCCCATTGAGCATGTTTGGGACTGGATGAAGGTCGTCTCACGCGGTCTGCACGTCCAGCACGAACGCTGGTCCAACTGAGGCGCCAGGTGGAAATGGTATGGCAAGCCGTTCCACAGGACTACATCCAGCATCTCTACGATCGTCTCCATGGGAGAATAGCAGCCTGCATTGCTGCGAAAGGTGGATATACACTGTACTAGTGCCGACATTGTGCATGCTCTGTTGCCTGTGTCTATGTGCCTGTGGTTCTGTCAGTGTGATCATGTGATGTATCTGACCCCAGGAATGTGTCAATAAAGTTGCCCCTTCCTGGGACAATGAATTCACGGTGTTCTTATTTCAATTTCCAGGAGTGTATATTCGATGGTAAGACATTGCATGCGTGTGTATGTGTGTGTGTGTGTGTGTGTGTGTGTGTGTGTGTGTGTGTATAAATTGCCATTGGTTAGGTCGATACTGTTAAATTCTCACGCTGCAGAACTGTTTCACGTGATGTTAGCTTTTACTATTACATAGGACTCTTCAGACACTTAACTGAAACATTTGTTCTTGTTAGGAGGGACATCAAATTGTAGGTATCACTTAACGTTATCATCTGTCGTTGGCCGCCCCTTGTAGCTGAATGGTCAGCGCGACGGAATGTCATGCCTAACAGCCCGGGTTTGATTACTCCTTATCATCATCATCATTTCATTTCCATCAACACGCAACTCGCCGAAGTGTCGTCAACTCGAGAGACTTGCACCAGGAGAACGGTCTACCCGACTGGAGGCCCTAGCCACACGGTATTTCTATCATCTGTCGTTGGCACTTCAACAGCAATGTGCAGCGTCAGGTAATTAAATGTTAGTTGGTCCTACAGCCTGTACGATGTGTTATCTTTGAAGATACTACACTGAAGTAGTAAAATTCATGGGATACCTCCTAACGTAGTGTCGAAGCTCCTACTGCCCGACGTGCAGCAATTCGACTTGACCCGTACTTAGCAAGTCGTTGGAAGGCTCCTGGAGAAACAATGAGCCATTCTGCCTCCATAGCCATTCATAACTGCGAACGTGTTAACGGCGCAGTCCCTCAATTATGTCCTACAAATGTTCGATGGGATTAACGTTCTGTGTTCTAGGTGGAACTGTCCATAACCTTCTTGAAACCAATCGTGAACAGCTGTGGCCAATGACAGAGCGCATTGTCATCCATAAAATCTTTATTGTGGTTTGGGAACATGAAGTCCATGAATGGCAGCAAATGGTCTCCAAGAAACCAAACATAAAGATTTCCAATCAATGGTCAGGTCAGTAGTACCAGAGGACCAGTTCCATTCCATATAACTACAGCCCACACTATTATACAGCCACCACCAGATGCACAGTGCGTTGCTAGGAACCTGGGTGATTAACGCACCTGCCTAGTAACTAGGAGATCCCGGGTTCGAATCCCGGTCTGGTACACATTTTTACTCGTCGCCGCTGATTCTGTGTAATGTTCCGCTGCGATTGACATCAGTGATCCCCTTCAGTTTACATGTAATGTTTAACTGCTGTGAATTCTGCGTGGTGTCTGTTCTTTCGGATGGAGGTCCGAGAAGATTTCACCAGCACTATACACCGGGAAAGCCTACATTCACTTATGAATTTATCATGTTTTATTTAATTTACTACATACCTGTCGCCCTACATGGGGCGACTTTATTCTCAAATCCGTTGGCACTAATTTACTACATTTTGGGGGCCCAACACGCGGTGACATCATTTGAATTTCATTCCTCATTCACTATATTTTACTAAATTTTTAACTCCAAGCAAGAGGTAATGACGTACGAACTCTTGGATTCAACAACGTACACTACTATGTGTACATCAACATCTATATAATTTCTCTGCAATTTACAGGTATATGTTTTGCAGTGGGATCATAGAACCAATTTCATAGTATTTCCAGATCTTGTTATTCTCGAATAACACGGGTGGAAAATTAACACCCAGAGCATTTAATGACAGTTCTGTTTTCACTCATTTTATTAAGATGGTCATTGAAAAAAGGGGAATCACAAAAATTGGAAAGGAAAACTTAGGTACAAAGAAGGTAACTGCGAAGAAACCATGGGTAACAGAAGAAATACTGCAGTTGGTCGATGAAAGAAGGTAGTACAAAAATATTAAGGGAAATCAGGAATAAAGAAATACACGTCGCTGAGGAATGAAATAAGTAGGAAGTACAGGACAGCTAAGACGAAATGGCTGCATGAAAAATGTGGAGAAATCGAGAAGAAATTGGTTGTCGAAAGGATTGATTCAGCAAATAGGAAAGTCAAAACTACCTTCCGTGAAATTAAAAGCAATTGTTGTAACATTAAGAGTGCAAAGATAATACCGCTGTTAAATGCAGAGGAAAGAGCGGTAGAGGATTTCTTTAATGTCGTAGAAGAAGTAAAAGAAGTCGATTTAGAAGAAAAAGGGTACACAGTATTGGAATCAGAATTTAAGGGAGTTTTGAAGGACTTTCGATCAAACAAGGCAGAAGGGATAGATAACATTCTATGGGAATACCTAATATCATAGAGGGAAGTAACAACAAAACGATTATTCACGTCGGCGTGTACAATTTATGAGTCTGGTGACATACCATCTGACATTCCGACTAGCATTATCCACACAATTCCGAAGACTGCAAGAGCTGACAAGTGCGAGAGTTATTGCATAATCAGCTTAACAGCTCATGCATCCAAGTTGCTAACAAAAATAATATGCAGAAGAATGGAAAAGAAAATTGAGAGTATGTTAGATGACCATCAGTTTCACATTAGGAAAGGTAAACGTATGGGAGCAGCAATTCTGACGTTACGGTTGACAATGATAGCAGGACTAAAGAAAAATCAAGATACGTTCATAGGATTTGTCGACCTGGAAAAAGTGTTGGACAATATAAAATGATGTAAGACGTTCGAAATTTTGAGCAAAATATTGGTAAGCTACAGGAAGAGACCGGTAATACGCAATATATACAAGAGCCAAGAGAGAATAATAACAATGGACGCCCAAGAAGTAAGTGCTCAGATTACAAAGGGATTAAAACAGGGATTTAATCTTCCAACCCTACTGTACACTCTGTACATCGAAGGAGCAAAGATGGAAATTCAAGGTGAAGGGATGTCAGTGAGATGATTCGCCGTTGAGAGTGCTATCCTGAGTGAAAGTGAAGAAGAACTACAGGATCTGCTGTATGGAATGAAATGTGTAATTAGTACAAGATGTCGATTGAGAGTATATGAAGAAATACGAAAGTAATACGACGTGTCCAAAATGAGAACAGCGAGAAACATAACATCAGGACTGATGGTCACGAAGTAGATGAAGTTAAGGAATTCAGCTACCTAGGCAGCAAAATAACCAGAGACGGACCGAACAAGGAAGACATCAAAAGGAGATTAGCAGTCGCAAAATGGACATTCCTGGCCAAGAGAAGTCTACTAGTATCAAACATAGGCCTTGATTTGAGGAACAAATATCTGAGAATATTTGTTTTGAGCACAGCATTGGTATGGATGTGAAACATGGATGACAAACTGCCTATTGGCTTCTGTCTCGGGTTCTTCGGCCGACGTTCATCTAATGATTTTACTGACGTTTCGCCAGCACAAATGGCTGGCCTTGTCAAAGCTTCACCCTCCATTGCCGGTGGTGAAGTGGAGCCGAGCTCGCGGTCGCAGACTGTACATAACAGGCGCGCCAACGTCCGAGGGCTTCCCCAGGGTCATTTCCGGTGCGGTTCTCCTCTTGCTAACTGCGACGGTCGTTCGCTGCAGTACGGGGCGCCAGGATCCGTTTGCCTTAAGGCTTTCCCCTTACTTTTTGAAACTGTTCACGTGTTTCTGTAATTCTACAGCTTCTCTGAACAAGTGCGTGCGATAGTGCTTCTCTACAGCCAGAACTTCCGTGTATTCGAATTTTATTACGAGGTCGGTCTCACTCAATGCGTGCTCTGCCACGGACGATTTCTCCTCCTGCCCCAACCTGTAGTTTCAAAAGAACCATGTTTTCTGAATCCGTACTGTCATGTGCCAAGACATCGTTTTCAGATACTTCATTAAATTAATACAAACCATATGTACAAAAATCCTACCACAAAGCAATGTTGACAATATACAGCTATACTCTTTTTTTGTGTAGGTGTGACCTAAACCACGTTGCAGTCATTAGGTACGGATCTTTCGGATAGCGAGAGGTTGTATACGATTGCTCAAATGGAGCTACTTCATCAGTATACTCCGAAAGAATAGAAGTTTGTGGGAAGACTTGCCTTTGTTAAGTGACTTAAGTTGCTTCGCCATATCGAGGGAATTCCAAATTGCTGATGCTGGCAGCATCTTCAGATTCGAAGTCGGGAATGTTTACAGCATCCTTTTTGTTAAGGAATGCCGGAAAACCGTAGTTAGCAACCTTAGTATCGCTGTCGTCGGTAACATTACCACTGCTTTATGTTGTTAAGAAATTGATTGTGTCTTGCAGCTGGAATAATTTACATACGACCAGGCTGTCTGAATTTTCTACCACATTTCGAGTGAAGCTTTCATTGTGGTAACTCAGCCATGTCTGCAGCTCGGAAGACAAGATATCCGGCCGTGCGGTACTAGGCGTTCAGTCCGGAACTGCGCTGCTGCCACTGTCACAGGTTCGAATCCTGCCTCGGGCATGGATGTGTGTGATGTCCTTAGGTTAGTTAGGTTTAAGTACTAAGTCTAGGGTACTGATGACCTCAGATGTTCAGTCTCAGAGTGCTCAGAGCCATATGAACTATTTTTGGATGAGATATCGCGTACAGAATTTGTCATATTATTTCAAATACTTCACGGGACCACACGGAAAATATTATGCAATAATAGTAGTATCTGAGTAGTATAGAAGATAAGGTCAGGTAGTTAATGTAATTTTTGGCCTGTCTGTGAATACCACCTCAAATTATTAGAAGTGAAAAACTTTAAAGAAAACACAATACATTGACATTAATTTTCACTGCTCCTGGATATGTAATAAATAAATCCTAAGTCTAATCTTCTCATCATTTTTCACATTATGACAACTGACCAAGCACTATTAGTGGGTTCTGTGTGCAATATCTTTGACGTCCCCTCTCGGTAAACTCACATAATCCCATTTTACACAACACTGTAAAGAAACTTTTGCTAGATTAGAAATGTATGCTAAGCTTTTATGCGGTGCAGTAATGTCCATCTTTACTGAAGGAACCAATACGTGATGTTGGTTCATAACGTGAAAATTTTCGAGAAATTTTAACTCAATTACACTCCTGGAAATGGAAAAAAGAACACATTAACACCGGTGTGTCAGACCCACCATACTTGCTCGGGACACTGCGAGAGGGCTGTACAAGCAATGATCACACGCACGGCACAGCGGACACACCAGGAACCGCGGTGTTGGCCGTCGAATGGCGCTAGCTGCGCAGCATTTGTGCACCGCCGCCGTCAGTGTCAGCCAGTTTGCCGTGGCATACGGAGCTCCATCGCAGTCTTTAACACTGGTAGCATGCCGCGACAGCGTGGACGTGAACCGTATGTGCAGTTGACGGACTTTGAGCGAGGGCGTATAGTGGGCATGCGGGAGGCCGGGTGGACGTACCGCCGAATTGCTCAACACGTGGGGCGTGAGGTCTCCCCAGTACATCGATGTTGTCGCCAGTGGTCGGCGGAAAGTGCACGTGCCCGTCGACCTGGGACCGGACCGCAGCGATGCACGGATGCACGCCAAGACCGTAGGATCCTACGCAGTGCCGTAGGGGACCGCACCGCCACTTCCCAGCAAATTAGGGACACTGTTGCTCCTGGGGTATCGGCGAGGACCATTCGCAACCGTCTCCATGAAGCTGGGCTACGGTCCCGCACACCGTTAGGCCGTCTTCCGCTCACGCCCCAACATCGTGCAGCCCGCCTCCAGTGGTGTCGCGACAGGCGTGAATGGAGGGACGAATGGAGACGTGTCGTCTTCAGCGATGAGAGTCGCTTCTGCCTTGGTGCCATTGATGGTCGTATGCGTGTTTGGCGCCGTGCAGGTGAGCGCCACAATCAGGACTGCATACGACCGAGGCACACAGGGCCAACACCCGGCATCATGGTGTGGGGAGCGATCTCCTACACTGGCCGTACACCACTGGTGATCGTCGAGGGGACACTGAATAGTGCACGGTACATCCAAACCGTCATCGAACCCATCGTTCTACCATTCCTAGACCGGCAAGGGAACTTGCTGTTCCAACAGGACAATGCACGTCCGCATGTATCCCATGCCACCCAACGTGCTCTAGAAGGTGTAAGTCAACTACCCTGGCCAGCAAGATCTCCGGATCTGTCCCCCATTGAGCATGTTTGGGACTGGACGAAGCGTCGTCTCACGCGGTCTGCACGTCCAGCACGAACGCTGGTCCAACTGAGGCGCCAGGTGGAAATGGCATGGCAAGCCGTTCCACAGGACTACATCCAGCATCTCTACGATCGTCTCCATGGGAGAATAGCAGCCTGCATTGCTGCGAAAGGTGGATATACACTGTACTAGTGCCGACATTGTGCATGCTCTGTTGCCTGTGTCTATGTGCCTGTGGTTCTGTCAGTGTGATCATGTGATGTATCAGACCCCAGGAACGTGTCAATAAAGTTTCCACTTCCTGGGACAATGAATTCACTGTGTTCTTATTTCAATTTCCAGGAGTGTATATCTCGTTACTTTACCCTCCTAGGTTATCATGAAAAAGTAATTTACTGTTAAGACATTTTGAGTCCTGTTTCTTGTTGAGATGTGGGTATTTTCTCCCACAAAGTCTGATTTCTCAAACCGAGCTGCTGCCTCTAAAGTGTGAGCAATCAACTCTAGACCATTCTGGGTGTAAGACCCTTCTGGATGTAAACAGATTACACTTTATCAAGGCGGTTTTATTGCCTTTTACCACTAAAGCTACATTTTATCAAGCACACAATGTTCTGTTACTGTCATACGACGACAGAGTTGAGTTTTGGACAAGCGCGAGCTGCTGAAAGAAGTGTTTGCATGGGTTGACACAGAAGCCAAATACAAGTTTCAGCAGCTGTATGTGGAATAGTTTACCAGAATCAGTGTTAATAGGCATGCAGACATGTATATAATATGAGCCACTCTTCCTGCTTATATAACTGGTGTTAAGCGTATGGGTGCAGACATTTGGTCACTGATAATTTTATATGTGTCCACTGCAGTGTGTTAGTTTCTTTTCTCTGTGTATAACATGATTACCACAAACACATCACAAAAATTACTTCCAGATATTTTCTGCAGCGTCATAACTGCACCGCGTAGCAAAGGACGCATGTCAATCTAGACTGCCCGTTTCGCCTTCGCGCTTTACGCTGTATCCAACCAACCTAAATGGATGCTATCACCAACAGCTGTAATTATCAGTCTGTAAATGAAGTAAATACGGTCACAATGTTGCTGAATACACTGTCCTGAGTCATCAACAGAAATATCTGTACTTTTACCCCTAACGCCTTGTATAGCTTTGGTGGCATTACCAGATTTGGCTATAATAAGGGATTATTCGGGGGAAAATATGGAATCGGCTCTTCGTCATTTTGGCATTTGCATAGTGCAATATTTAAAAAAACAGGCATGGCAAAAAAAAATTAAGACAGATGGATAGATGCAGCAAACGAAAGGTGGTGGTGACTTTAAAAGCAAAAGGAGATAAAACTAGTGCAGAAGGCAGTTTTTAATTATCTGAAAAGTTAAAACTCATATTAGTTTCTTTGCAAGCGATTTCTTGGATACGACAATTTCTACTACAGTCGCAAATTTGCTTCTGAAATAATAATGAAAACACAGCAGATTTTATAAGCATGTAAACAGTAATCATCTTAAACCATGATGTCTCAAACATTGTAATACTATGTTCTGTAACTAAAGAGAAGAATGTAACAAATTTGTGATAATTTGGTTCTCTACACATTCTTTGAAAACAAAGCTGAGATATCTGAGGTTCTCTATAGTCTACGATAGATATTTAATGTCTGATAGAATTTTGATTGCTAAAGATTTGACAGGGGTTTCACAGGAAGGGAAGGCATTTAGTGTTAACATCACCTAGGAAAACATGCATCATATCGTGATCCCATTAATTTACTGATATCCACTTTTTTGACATCAATTTGTCGCTGAGATAGTCCCAGGATATATCTGTAAGAGAAGCTGGTAAAAGAAATGATTAATATGTAGAATTACTGCAGAGATAGATGGTGGACAGAAACAATTTTAAATGCTTGTAGCGGTGCTGATAAACAATTGTTAAGAAAAAAACTGGATTCGATACGCCTTTTCCGTGCTCACCAACAATGAAGTTAGACCATCAGGATGCTGTGAGCCCAGTTCAAGCGGCCCGCCAGAGACGATGTCATCAACCGTTTACTTCGTTTGTTTTCCTAAAACCGAACAAGAGAGCAGTTCGAAGATCGGACATGAGTAGAATGATTTTACCGGTTCTAGCTCGCTAGCTCACTCACTAGCTCAATACCGCAATTTCTGATTGATTCAACCGACTTTTTTAGATTCAGTCTATTTAAACCATTCTCACCGATTTCTCAGCTTTAGCTCTATACCTCAATTTCAGACTAACTCTACCGATTTTAGCTATTTACCTCATTTTTTCGTTCACCAACCGATTTCTAAGTTTTTTATTTCATATAAAAGGTGAATGTAGGAAAAAAAAGTGCACGTCAAAATCACCCATTTTTACTTCATTCTATAAGATGCGAACGTAAGAAAATAAATTTAATGACTCATTTCCCTAGCTGAAAGTAAGAAATTAAATTTAATATCATTTTTTATTGAAGGTGATCGTAAGAATTTAGAAGGTGAATGTATAAAATTATTCGATTTCTTCTTTAGCAGCCATAAACATTTTGTTCTCTCTTGCTGTCTGAGTGCACATTGCATATAGGTAAGAAAATCACATCGGTATGCTTTCAACTACCTAGTTTCAACTACTTTTTGAAAAACAATTAAATCTTATCTATTTTAGTAATTATATTTGGAACAATGATCAGTTAAACGGAAGTTAATGTAAATGGACAACAAAATGGAAATGGACAACAAAAAATGGACAACAATGACTGTTGATATGCGAACGTTCGAACACAAGAGCAACTGAACTAAGGGGCTACAGACGGTGTCTCTAGAACGACAATTCAGCGAACATTGGTGCGTTGGGCCTCCGCAGCAGTCGCCATGTACATTCACTCCAACTTAATGCTGTTCGTCGGTGACGATAAACCGCGACGGGACGTCCACTGAGCGGCGACAGGAGGCATTTGCAGGTGAATCACTTTTTCTGCTCCATCACTCAGATGGCAGTTGGCAAGTACGGCTTGAAACGTTTTGAAAGGGAACACCCTGTGACAATTGTCGCAAGGGTCCAGGATGGAGGAGATAGCGTTGAGGTCTGGGGAATGTTTTTGTAGAATCCTCTAGGTGATCTCGTCGTTATATAAACCACAACGAATCGACACAAGTATGCACCTGTCCCTGGGAACAATGTGCACACCTATATGTAGTTTTTTTTCCTCGGTACGATAGCACAGCTGGACAATACAACGGACCTCAAAGTTCGCAGTGGATGTGTTTGGTTCGAAAAATACCACTATGGGTTCACAGTACATTCGTGTCCACCATCCTCCCCGTCTGTAAATCCAATCACACCATGGATCCCGAACCGAGAATGTTAGCGCAGCTGACCACAATACTGGAGTTAGTATGACTCCCTGTTCCTAACCTCACTGACTATTCCGGCACCTTCCACAGTGTTCCTCTCTGTTAAAGGTGGTCACATTGATATTTGTGTCCAGTGGATGCGTTGGGGTAAAGTGATAAATCCTTCACTCGGCAAAGGCGGTGACGTGCTTTGAAAAAGACATGTGGATTGGGTGAACACATCTAATTGCATAACTGTGGGCAAGGTGACGTAATTGCATGTGACGTCCAAACTCTGTGCAACTCGTGAAATATGCTCTTATACATTCAATCACCGTGTAGCCTATCTCCTACATAAGTTTTGCAGAATAGTGTGTATGTGTGGGAATCTGTATATCCCGGAGGGTGACTGTTTTTATCCGTATGCTAGTGACGCTGTCTCCATTACAAAAAAAAAAAAAAAGACGTAATGTGAGCGAGTGCGGGATGGTCTTCACTCGAGCAATGGGTGTGCTGCTGATTCCACCTGTTACACTTAGACACGCCGTTCTCTGGAACTTCATGAGCTCCTTAGTTGTAACTTCTACTTTATTACACCCTACTGTAACCGCATTAGTTATGTCTGATTGCAGAAGTGGGTATCCAGTATATGCTCTTGGGACATGGATCCCAATTATTTCCCACTGCCCGTTATAATGAATATAAGAGCATTTTCCATCTTAGAACTTACATCCGAGGAACCCATGTTAGTTTCGCATTCATCCCTTTCTAGTTCAGTATGCCTTCCACTGACAGAATTTTATCGAAAGGCTTAGCCTACCAGCCCATGTCCTGGATATGTTTACTCATGGACACTTTTACTGCGACTTGCTGTTAGATCCTGATCCTGTTTCTTCCATTATTCTTTTACAATGTCAAAATCACATTGTGCCTTTGTTCTAACTGTAATTTCACCATCATTCTGGCTCCTGAATATCGTCCATAAACTGCCAATCTGCCAACATATAATAGACTCAATGTCATGTTCTTATGCAGCTCTAACAATGCATTGGAAGATTGTATTTCTAAAAATCTGTACAATATCCAAAACGAGGCAGAGAGCAATTCCTGGAAAATGTATGGTTTCATCTATCTCCACAGTAAGTTAGTGAGCTACTGTTTTTCATGATTTACCTGCTAGGTATGAATGTTGGCTTCCATGTAAGGGGACCTCAGTTAACCTTGTTTCCCTAGTGTGCAATATAACCAGTTTTTATAATGTCCTTAAAAAGATCCATGATATGATCAGTTTTCCCTGGCTTTGAATTTAGAACAATACTCACAGTCCTACAACAATTTGGACTGATTGTTGTTGCTACACTGACTTCAAAAAGTCTACATAGGAATCTGATTAATTTTGGTCATGCTTGCTGTAGCAGTGCATTTCCATCTGGGCCTGGTGACCTAAACAGAGACACATTCTATCGGCCACAGATGTTTCTTGAAATCCCCACACTCTTTGGCAGATTCCCAGTTCTCCTGAATGTTACCTGTAACCCAGTACTTCGCTGGGATTGAATCCTGGAATGCGTTACCTGTCACACTGCCGGGAGGGAAATGAGTCTTGAGGAGCACATCCAACGTTTCATGTGCAGTCCTTGTACAACCATCCTCCTTCCTTAGTGTGCCTCTTGAAATTGCCGGTTTTCTGGTGAGAATTATGGAAAGTTTGGCTTCATCTGCTATAATTTACACCTGCTCATAAAATACCTCCCACAATAGTTGTTTCTATTGCTCAATAAAAACACTGGATTAGGTGAGGGCATCCCAACATTTGACCCGTTGTCCTTTCCTTCTTAGCTGCTTTCTTCGCAGTTCAAGGTTATTATTCGACCAATGTACATTCCTGTTTGTGCACTTCATGTGGATAGAAAAGTTTTCATTGTACAAGGTCACAATGACAGACCTCCCTTCTTCTGCCACTTTCTATAAAGCTACTGGACTTGTTATCGAAATTTTAACGCGAACTAACAGTGAGTTTAGATCTTTCTTATACCAGTCACCGTCTGTGTTCCTAGGATTTCTATAGGGCATGGTCTGTTTATCACCCACTCAAATCCCAATGAAGTGATCATATAATTTTGGGTTCACCGTGATATGCCATTATTTCATACATCTACTCATTAAAGTAGATCCAAAACCTATATAAATGAACTATTCCCTTCTTCTGTTCCAGGATGTATGTCCCTTGCCCCTATTCCATACGACTAGATTGATCTCCATTCGGTAGTTGAAAAGGTAGTCACCTGTGCTGTTGGCATTGCAGCCAAGAACCAGTTGTTCATCCATGTGCAATCAACTACCAGTCTCCTGACTTCCTTTGAAGGAGGAACACTGTCGTTGCAAGGAAGGAAGTGCAGTGCAATTTTCCTCGTGCTTACACCCAAACACTGTTTCATCCTGATAGTCACTAAGTCCCTAGAAAGGAAGTTGACCTTCGGTATGAATGAACTTCCGTTTTTAATATAAAGATATATTTTGAGTTATTTAGGTTTCTGCCATAAATCAACTTATCTGCAGTTACTCCAAGTGATGGTACGCCCTCTTTATGTAAAAGACATTCCTGAATTAGTGTTAAATGCACCTCCTGTTTTCCAAGAACGCGACTAAAAATAGCAGATTTCACATTACTACGTTGCAGATTTATCTGGAACATTTCCATCCGCCAGCTTGCCTCTTCTGACATCTTTAATCACTCTGACGGTAACCTGTGAGAATAATAAGTTCGGTTTCTGATCCTGTTCTCGTACTGCGTTCAGGGATTTCTCAACGACTTCCACTACCGGGAATTGGCGACTTGATGGGTCTTTCCGGTTTATTTGTATCCCTGTCGAAACTTGCTTGCTCTGCGCTTGTAATTTCGAATAGGGTCTTTGGAGAAAGGCCCTTACCCAGAACAGCCTCTTCGTGGTCTTGAATTGTTCCTCTGCGGTCCTGACCAGTAGCTTGTCATTGTCCTGTGGAGATATATTGGCCACTTCCCCCCCCCCTCCTCCCCCCACACACAGATAATGATTAGAGCACCTATGTCCAAGAGACCCTTCTGAATTCGGAGCTTTTGATTTCTCCAAAATTTTCAGCGAGAGCCGTCTGAATTAGCTCCTTCAGCTGTGCGGTGTTAAAATGTGGGTATTCTATTTGGATTGTCACGATCCAAAAAACCGAGACTGCAGCACTAATGAAAGCTTTCCCTGTTTTGTGCCTAGGCTTTTTCTGGATATAGTTATCCTCGGACGCGGGAGTGATGGACGTCTCTGTCCCGTCCTCGTCTTGCAAGTGGAATGGAGCTGTTTACTCCTTTTACTCTGACATAGGCTTTTCTTGGTGGTCCTTAGTTCAAATCATTTTAATTTCCTATTTTTGTTTTCAGGAAGCTTTGCCTTCCTTTTCTCTTCGTTCTCTCAGAAGTGTGTTTCTCTTTGCTACAGACAGGTTTTAGATCTGGATTTGTTGCAGCTTCTCAGTGTCGTTTTCATTTCCTTGGACTGTTCTGTCGTTTGATCCAATTGCGGAACGGCTTCCATCAGCTCAAAACAAAATGTCTGGGTATTCAAGGTACCATGAAACCCAGCAGTTTTTCAGTTAATTTCTGTATGCTCCATCTTACGTCCCACGAGAACTCGGGATGTATCACATCAACACCAGGGGATACCACATCGGTGTAGAGTAATGAATCATTGGGCTTTCTCAGTATCTTCGAGTCTCGGTTCACTACACAGATTCACATCTGCCACTCTTCATTCACCAATGACCGAATCAAATCTTGCGTTAACCTTCCAATAGTGCTTCAAAGAGAAACAGATATATTGTGAATGGGTCAGTTAGACCCGCTGATAAGGAAAATGCGTTCTTAAAAGGCATGTCAAAATATGTTTTGTAGACGGTTTTCTACGTAGAAAAAATGGCATTGGAAATAATCAACATTTATTTAACATAATTATTACAAAATAAAAAGTTATTTACAAAATTTTAATAGAAAAATTAAATTATTGTTACATGTAACTTCAAAATATTTTCTTGTAGCAAAACACGTGTTAGAACTTAAATTTCAACTTTTGTTGAAGACAATATTTATTATTAAATTTCAATTCAATTACAAAACTTGACTTTGAGGAAGTATATTGAACTCAATGTCTATGCCTATCGCATTAACTTATCCAGTTCTTGCAATACACGTTTGCATGCTCTAGGCAGTGGAATGATTGATATCTACTGCACTTTTTGTATAGCCATCTGCCTTTCTTCGGTACACTTTATACACGCCCCTTTTCAGTTATTTTGTTCCTGAACTCGTTCCTGAAATATTGTCGCAACTAACTTTGGTCTTGTTAAAAACGATTTGGTCATTCTGTGCTCTCGCATTTGTTTTGGTAGCTCATGTTCAAATTCTCTTAGGAATAACCGCCTTCTGAACAATTTATTTTGATTGCAATCTGGATTTAGATGTACATACAACACACAGGTATTTATTTGCAGCAATATTTAGCAGGTTATAGAACAAACAGACTGGCCATAGTTTGGTACACCTTTTACAGGAATAAGTGCTGGCGAATTTATCTGTTGTGTGAACTCCTCCTTTCGGTTTGTTGCAATGTCGTATTACTTCAGGCTTCTTATGCTTTACTAGAGACAAGATACAGCATGGTGTATTGTAGAGAGTAATAGAATAGCTTTATTTTCCTTTTTGGCTGGTACGATACCAAAGTTACGTCCCTCTGGAACCCAAAGATAATTGAACGTACTGGTGCGCTGTTACTTGGCTGCATTTCGACCGCAATCTCAGAATTGTTGTTTCTGAGAGTTTCTACTCATATTAGATTTTTCTTAGAAGTTTCTTGGCCTGATTATACACCGTAAAGAAATTATCTGTGGCAATGTTTTCCTCAGTTTTTTCAGTATTTTCCACAAACCTTAAAACAACATTTATTTCTCGTGGTCCATCTTCCGGCTTTCCTGTGTACACTTCTGCCGCACAAACATATGCTTTTTTACGTAAGATAAAAATCATTATTTTACCTCATATATTCCACTGGGTTTTGAAGGTATGTACTGCCGGAAAATACGCCTTCCTCTGAATGGAACCACTTGCTCATCCACTGCGACATCTTCGTAAGGAACGAACATTTTAGGCCATTGTTCCAGAAACATTTTAAAGAGAGTCCTAGTAGCAGCTAGTTTATCATGACGTCACCTATTTGGTCGATCGTTTTTGTTGTCAAATCAGAGAAACCTGTAGACCGTATGGAAACGCTAAAGTGACATCGTTGCTGACCATTCCTGTTGTCCCATAGCTCTTTAAGAGATTCTCCAGTAGGTCCGTACACACCAGCTAACATGAGATATCCCAAGTATGCCTTCAGTTCCTTACATGTATTAGGAGTGGAATTCGCAATTTTTACTTGTGATACCCATCTCATTTCTCTATTGGTTTCGTTCAGAATCACTGTCATCATAACTTCAGTTATGAACAGAACAAATGATGATACTTTAGTTTCGTCAATCCGTTAAAGAGCAAACCCCATAGGCCCTGGAACAGGATGGACAATGTTTTCACATCCAAAATAAATATCTAAAACAAAGAAAAATAACTAAACTAGTATTAAATACAGTGCAATAAAATAAATTACAAAGAAACACAATAAAACCTAAACCTGACAAAAAGGAAAAATATCCTGCACACGAAAGACAAGGAGTTACGCTTGATTAGGTTTTCATCTCCCTAGACAGTCTACACACAGGAGATAAAAGGATAACAATGAGAAATCCCGTCCCAGCATCGCGTTCTCCACAAAAACAGCCACTAATTGCTGGACCGAGTTCCGAACCCAGAAACACAACTCTGACAGCCCACTGCATTAGTCGCTAGACTAAGAGACAGTGCAATAATAAACATAGTATACCCATAAAATGCAATTTCATATAATACATTTGTTACGCTCACCTTGCTGTTGACTCTGTTGGAGGATCTATAGACTAATTGTGCCATTACGCAATGTATATACTCCTCCAACGCCATCTGTTTCTTTAGACAACGATACACCTCCTTTATGTACTTCACAATCACATCAGTATCCTCACTTCCAGCTTATACGTCATCATCATATGAACCATCAAGAAAATCTAGAAAATTCAGGATTATCGACAGAATCATCTACCATTTCATCATCTGGCTCATTCAAAAGCTGATAACTGATAACCGCTTAGGAAACTTCTACCCATTTTGGCACACGAAATCAGGCTAATGACGTGGTTGTTATATTTGTACCTATTCCTACAAAAATAACAATGTGCAATGCCTCTGAACCATTGTAGGCCATACAATGACAATCGCATTTATTTCAAATAAAATATTGTTGGAATTCAAATGACAATTTTTGCCTTCGTCTAAGCGACCAATTCGCAATATGTGTGTCAAAGTTGTGTGTCTCCGAAATTATTTTAGGTTTTGAAATAAAACTGAAGATTATGTAACATCCTGTTACGGTATAAATATTTACCACGGATTTCTGTTAGATTTAGTAAACTAACTGAGTCAGATCCATTCACAATAAGAAGGTTAAACGGCCAGTGTTTTAGGAAAAGAACTATGGGAAAAGATGCAGGGAGCAATACGGGGTTTTCAAACGTGTGTCGTGAGGTTCTTCCAATGAGACCTGTCTGGCTTGGGAGAGCCTGCCAGCAGCTATGGCCAGCCTTACGACAGGACAGGGACATACGATTAAAATTTATTTCTGTACTAGTCGATTTTAACACATATACTTCTGTATATACGTATTCCTCCAAATCTCGTCATATTATGTAGGTTTTATTGCCTAAGTGGCAAAAGTTCTGCCCCATTTTACGATATTTCGTATTTCGTTACTTGTAACAACTCAACAAAGACAGTAAATATGAGAGGCGAGATACACTGTAGGTTTCGTTTCCTCGTTCAAAATGGGCATATCATATATCGACCTACAGAAATGAATATTGGAGTGGTCGCTACATCTGTCTCTCAATCCTGCTTCTCAGAAGTAAATACGATGATGCAGCCGTCCTAACCAGTCTTCGGTTGCTGGGTAATGGGTATGTAACATTAGTTACTTCGCATCTACTGAATGTCCATTCACTCAACCTGATGGCCAAAAGGTGAGGAAAAGGCCGCTGTAGGTGGTCACTACGGACACGAAAGCAGCAATGAGACTCAGCCGCACGGTGAGAACTCCAAGGAGGTTGGCCTCTGGGCGTCCAGAGGACACCTGCCGCGCCAGCAGCCGCAGCTCGCGATGGGCGGCGCCGCCCACACGCCGCCCTTCCAGCAGCAGCTGCAAGCACAGCCTCTGCGTGCGTCTCGCTTCTGTCTCCACACAGTGAGCGGGCACGACGAGTATCGTCAGATGAGCAAGACTGAGGAACATACTCAGATTCCCTTGCCAGCTACTGATATTACTCATAGCTAGGAATGATGATTTTGTTCCAAGGAAGTATACCTGAGCAGCCATAAACATTGAAATTGATATGAAGTATGACACTAGAAAAACTTCATGAGCAGAGACAGCTAATTCTGACAATTCACGCAGTTTTGTATGCACTAGTGTGAGGGTTCGCACATAGTCTGGTAGCCTCCAAAGAATTCTAGGATGTGATTGAGGACTCTCTCTGTAGACATACTGGTTCTTGGCAGAAATTTTACCATAATATGCAGCGTTGTTACATATGTCGCGAACGCAAACATTCAGAAGTGACAGTCTGTACCTAGTCACAAATTGTAAATTTGAAAATCTCAAACGTGATAAAGAGGTAGCATGAAAACCGCCCACAGTAAAGACTAGACTTAGCCTATGGTCATGAAATTTAATAATCGTCAACATTGGTAAGTAGTATGAACAACCGTAAAAAAATAGCAAAACCAGTTGTAGTTTTACTATCTTCTTCTCACTTGTATTCACAGGACCAATATGAGTCATCAGAAGTTTGTCACATGATACTATCAACTTAACCATTGTCTCCAATTTTTGTGAATTGAAGAAAACAACTGACACTATCGAAACGAACGTCATTGTTGACAAACTCACTAATCTGAAAAGTGATATGACGTTCACTATAGACATTGTAGGGAAAGGACTGCACTAGAAGTGTGCGGAGAAATACCCAGAAATGAGGTGTGAAATGCTGCTGAGAGTTACAATAACTAGATCCGATTTTAAATTCTTAACAGATCCAGTTTTCATATCAACCGTAAATGGCATGAGACCAAGCAACTTGCATGTGAAGTGGAATGCCTTGGTGGCCAATAGAAGTGCTTTAGTGTTTCCTGGCGGCAATCGGTGAGATTCATTCGCTGACATCACCTGCAAAAGGGAAGAAGAAAAAAAATACACAGTACTCATACTTCACAATAACACCTATTTTATAGGTAGTTATGAACCGGTTTTCAGATTTATAGGCCATCGTCAGATAACGTGACTAAATAGAAGCCAATATATCAGCGGCAGTTTATAGAAGCACATGACATTTTGGGAAGATACAGCGAAACAAAAACAGAAATACAATGAATTTTATAAGTGAGATATGAATGAACATTTTTTATAGTACTTTATAGTGAAAGATCCAAAGTATAAGAATGTACAGGCAATAAATGGCACACACTTGAGAATCGTCAGAGAGTACTATGTTACATAAACAAAATAACTAATGTATGGAATGATCACACACGAAAAAGTGGTAGGAGAGCGGATGAAACAGTCTGTTGAATATGGAGAATAACAGTTATACAATTCATTGAAGGCGAACTAACATATCTAAAAATTATAATCATATAAACTGGACACACAAATATTGATACAGGTAAAATGTAGGTAATGAAGATGTGGATTAGAATCCAAAAATACTACTACTGACAGATGAAGGAAAAAGTACACAAACGTTCAGGTAAACTATGTGATCAAAAGTATCCAGACACCCCCAAAAACATACCTTTTTCATATTACGTGCATTGTGCTGGGACCTTGTGCTAGGTATTCCTTATCAGCGACCTCAGTAGTCATTAGACCACCTGAGGGAGAAGAATGGGGCGCTCCGCGGAACTCACGAGCTTCGAACGTGGTCAGGTGCTTGGGTGTCACTTCTGTCAAATATCTCTACGTCAGATGTCTACAATCCTAAACATCCCTAGATCCATTCTTTTCGATGTGGTGCTGAAATGGAAACGTGAAGGAAGACGTACAGCAAAAAAGCGTACCGACTTAACTCGGCCGTTGACTGGAGAGACCGTCGACAGTTCGAACTGTGTAGTAGGCAGACATCTGTCAGGACCATCACACAGGAATTCCAAACTGCATCAGGATCCACTGCAACTCACGCCCAGGTTCCCGGGTTCGATTCCCGGCGGGGTCAGGGATTTTCTCTGCCTCGTGATGACTGGGTGTTGTGTGATGTCCTTAGGTTAGTTAGGTTTACGTAGTTCTAAGTTCTAGGGGACTGATGACTATAGATGTTAAGTCCCATAGTGCTCGGAGCCATTTGAACCATTTTTCCACTGCAACTACTATAACAGTTAGGTGGAAGGTGAGAAAACTTGAATTTCATGATCGCCGGTAAATGCCAAACGACGCCTCACTTAGTATAAGCAGCATAAACATTGGACAATTGAACAGTGGGAAAACATTGCGTGGAGTGACGAATCATGGTACACAATGTGGCGATCCGAGGGTGTGAGTATGGCGAATGCCCAGTGAACGTCATCTGCCAACGTATGTAGTGCCAACAGTAAAATTCGAAGGCGATGGACCTATGGTGTGGTCGTGTTTTCTATGGAGAGGACTTGCACCTCTTGTTGTTTTGCGAGACACTGTCACAGTACAGGTCTACACTGATGTTTTAAGCACCTTCTTGATTCCCAAGGTTAAAGACCAATTCGGGGATGGCGATTGCATCTTTCAACACGATCGAACACCTGTTCATAATGCACGGCCTGTGGCGGAGTTGGTTACACTACAGTAACATCCCTGTAATGGGTTGGCCTGCACAGAATAGTGTCGTGAATCCTATCTAACACCTTTGGGATGTTTTGGAACTCCGACTTCGTGCCAGGCCTCACCGACCGACATCGACACCTCCCCTCAGGGCAGCACTCCGTGAAGCATGGGCTGCCATTCCCCAAGAAACCTTCCAGCACCTGACTGAACGTATGCCTGCGAGTGCGGTAGCTGTCATCGAGGTTAAGGGTGGGCCAACACAATACTGAATTCCGGCATTACCGATGGAGGGTGCCATGAACTTCTAAATAATTTTCAGTCAGGAGTCTGCATACTTTTATTCACACAGTGTACAGAAATAAATAGTGCAGTATTACAGACTAAGATACGTAATCAATCAGGAGTAAACAGTAGTTAAAAAGAAATGTCTGCAGCAAAATCTACGGTACAGAAATGAAAACAGTCGCCCGAAGGGCACACTCAGCGCATAGAAAGGTCAAAATAGCTTCCGGTTAACTTAAAAGCAAACATGTCCCCATTACCAGTGTAAAAGGAACTCCAACGTTAACCACAAACGAAAGCAAATATTAGTGGGAGGAGTACTATGTTTCCTATGTGGATAGAAGAATACAAAACAGATATGCATATGTAAGACATAAGGGATCCATTATTAATATCTGAGACTGAAGAGCTTTACAGGACATGTGATCGAACGAATCACAAGGCATAGATAACACTCGTTTGGAGTTTCTGAAGTGACTGCAAGAATTGGCAGCCAAATGTTTCTCCAAATTAGTGTGTGGAATCTCCAGGCAGTCTTTTGGACTTTCGGAAGAGAATGAGCCACACAGTTCCTAAGTGAGCAGGGTAAGTAAGTGCGAGAGCGGATGCACAATTCCTCTGACAGATCACGCGTTAAATTTTCTGACCAAATGAGTAGAAAGAATTTTGTGAACCTGTTACACAGGACAAACGAAACTACGCCACGGCAAAGTGGTGCAAGGCTTCTGAAATTCCCAAAACAATAAGAGCGATATATATGGAATGACGGGTAATGAACAATATGAATGGTAGAACAAGAGAGAAGGGCGTGAGGCAGGAACACAGTCAACTTTACCACTGTTCAACCCTCAAAGTAAAGAACTAACGAAATAAATGAAAGGAAGATTCTAAAGTGGGATTAAAGTTCGGGGTGGAAGGATGTCGCACAAGACCTGCGGCTGACATAGCTCTAGTCCCTAATAGGGTCCTTTTTATGTGATGAACTGACTATAGACTACACTGTTTGAACTGAGAGTAAATCAAAGAAAGACGAACGTGTTAAGAGGTTGCAGAAATGTGATTAGGGGTAAATATAACATCGGAAATGGGGATAACGATGTAGACGAAGTAGAAGTATTCTGCTAAAGGAAGTACACTAGTATCAAACGTATGTCAATTTGAGGAACAAATCTCTAGGAAGGTTTGTTAGGAGCATAGCAATCTGTGGAGGTGCATCCTGGACTGTGAGAAAACTTGATAAGAAGGAAATGGTAGAGTCTGAAACTTGTTATACTGAAAGATGCTGAATATTAGTTAGACTGATATAAGAATCCAGGTGGTTGCCACAGAAACAACTAACGGAGCGATATACGAAAAATAGATTAGGAGATATGAATATATTTATTAAGATATCAGAGAACATTCTCTATGTTACTATACGATAAAAATTGAAGGGGACTACAGGGATGACAATAACACAATTAATAACTGGTTACGTGTGGTCCAGATGCCACGCTGTAATGAGCAGCTTGTGTACAAGGGGGTGGGTTTAGGAGGGAGGGGAAATCGTATGAGGTAGCGCCATCCAATGTGCTGACGACCAAACTAAAGAAAAAAATTATAATTCATTTATGGATAATCATGGGAACTCCACACCAAAGGTTTCCTAATATTTTGTGCTGTCTTCTCAGTGTCCAGGAAACTTGAATTTTTGTTTAATGTCACAGTCTTTAAATATCTCTTCATTCAGTGAAATGCCACTGAATCGTAGATTTGCCAAATGAGGAAAATTATTGATATGATAATTTATTACTGTTGTCAACAGCAATAAGCGGAAGAGTAAAACTGGCCCAGAGTGCTGTTTATAAACTATATAGAGTTTTCAAAGCTAAGTATCTAGTGAGACTGACCCATCAATGTGTGTTATCCGTTTCTACTCACGGCAGAGAAATATGAACTTAACTAGCAGAAAGCATTCAAGAATGAGGATCGTTTTTTGAGAGAGGGATGTATGCATGATTCGAATTACTATGAGAGTAAGAGGAAATAAAATTCAAGTATAGTAAATAGCAGAGACCTAACCCGTGCAGTACTAAAATTGAAATGTATATGGTCTGGAGGTAAATGGAGGCGAGTGGATAACTGGTGAAGTTCCTTGTTTCAGTCGAAAAGGCAGGCAAAGACTGGTTCTACGTTGTAATGGATGTCGAATATCGTCTCACAGTAGGAAATACGGAAGATCATCGTGTATGAGTGTCATTGAAGATCATACTATTCCCGGAAAAGTCAAGGAGAGAAATTCACCCAATAGTGGATGCTTATTAGCTGATGACTGTTGTAAATGTGGTGCTCTGTTTGACTTCCTAAATGTGTCAGACAACCAGTCTCAAAGTATCAAAGTCGTTAGTCGCTTCAGAGCTTAAGAGAATTCTATATTACATATGGTTAGAACGGAGCATGGTGTCAGCTAGACTGAGTTAGCAGAGAATTACAGTTTGGTCCGAAGCGGCCTTCCTCCTGCGGACGGTGTGTGACGTCAGCAACTCCGTCCATATATGTGCCTTCTTATATAGTCTCGAGGCGGTCGGTGAAATCTGTAGGTATGCAAATCTTCGGCTATCGATTTCACGGTGTAAAGGCAGACACGATAAAGGATGATATATCCTGAACTAACTAGTAATACGACTGCACGATAATTACACACGTTTTGCTTTTAGCCTCAAGAGACGTAATTCCAAGCCATAGTGAATAATCATCTCCAGAGTGGAAACATTACTATAGCCCAACTGAAACGTGTCGCCACTCTTCATGTACGAAACTATTGATTGCATCCTATTGTGAGGGTGTGGAAGTGAATCCACAGCAGAATTTTATATCTCCTTGGCCCGACTGCATAGATCGTACAGTAACATAAAATAGTTTCAGTGCAAGATTCTGTTTGTAAATGTGACTGTAGAACACGAATGGTATGAAGTCATCAAAATGAACTAGTAACCGGCGTGAATTTAAATAACTATACTACCATGACAAGCAGGTTTGAATTCGAATATATCAAGACCGAACCATAAAGAGTTGACAGACAAATAAAGTATCATCTAGATACGAAAAAGAACAATAAAACCTAGTAACCTAGATGGGGGCATACAGCGTTTGTCGCTTTACAACGCCAGTTGCTTTCGCCATTTCAGCATGTGGTCGTACGAAATAGTAGACAGCTAGTTTCTCGCTCTCTGGTGGCGAATTCATTGCAAAAGTTGACACAGTCACGTACCACATGTAACCAAACAGCTCCAAATGCAGTATATATGGACTCTACCAAAGGTTCAAATGGTTCAAATGGCTCTCAGCACTATGGGACTCAACTTCTGAGGTCATTAGTCCCCTAGAACTTAGAACTGGTTAAACCTAACTAAGCTAAGGACATCACAAACATCCCTGCCCGAGGCAGGATTCGAACCTGCGACCGTAGCGGTCTCACGGTTCCAGACTGCAGAGCCTAGAACCGCACGGCCACTTCGGCCGGCCTCTACTAAAGGGCCAGCATGAATGAGTTCCAGCCAGCACCAAAGCTGCATCCCGCCAGCTACTCCGATGATCAACAGCCGACAACAGAAACTACGTGAGTGACAACTAAGCAGGTGCGCTAATAAAAGAGAAACAGGCTTTATGGGTTTCCGGACTGCGATTAGTGGTTTGATTTGTACAAATATTCCTCTATACGTTTGTCATTTCCGTTGTGACGTGCATCTGGACCTAGAGGTAGGATTACAGCGACAGAATCTGGTTCCTCTTCATGATTCGTGGCTTGGAAAAACATCATTAGACGCTCCTGTGTGTTATCTAATCCTAACAGAGTGTTAGGTCTGTGTGACCGTTTGTTTTCATAATTAATTGAAGTATGACGTAGGATAGAAGTGTCGTCTGTGTTTTACATATACGAAATGTGGGTTTTCATACACTAGTAGTAAGCTAGTGTCTGTGCTTCTCGGCACACTGTATGTAGACAGGTGTTTCTTTAGCTTAGTAACTGTTTCAGGAGACCAGAAAGCTAAGATCATCAGTCTCCTATTCACTCCCCCCATGAGTCTGCATATTGAGATATTGAGTAATTTTTTGCATGCAAATGGAAAAAAACGTTTAAAATATTTGCATGCATCTACATCGATACTTTGAAAGCCACCATACGGCGTGTGGCGGAGTCTAGGCCTACCCTGTACCACTACTAGTCATTTCCTTTCCTGTTCACATGCCTCCGCATATGGCCTAATTTCTTGTATCTTCTCATCGTAGTCCTTACGCGCATTGCGTGATGATGGCAGTACAATTGTCCTGCAGTCAGTTTCAAACGCTGTTTCTCAAAAAGAACGTCACCTACCATCCAGCGATTCCCATTTTAGTTCCCGAGGCATTTCCGTAACACTTATGTGTTGTTCAAACCTACTGGTAACGTATCTAGCAGCCCGCATCTGATCTGCTACGATGTCTTCCTTCAGTCTGACCTGGTGCGGATCCCAAGCACTCTAGCACCACTCAAGAATATGTCGCACTCGCGTGCTACATGACGTCTCCTTTGCAGGTGAACCATTCATTGCTAAAATTCTCCAAAGAAATCGAATTAGACGATTCGTACTCCCTACCACAGTTCTCACATGCTAGTTCCACCTCATCTCGCTTTGACTGAGTCAAGCAGGACACTAGTAATACTGTGTGAAAAAATTACAAGTTTGTTCTTCCTACTCATCGTCATTAACTTAAATTTTTCTACGTTTATGGCTAGCTGCCATTAATCACACCAACCGGAAATTTTGTATAGTCGTCTTGTATCTTTCTACAGTCACGCGACTTCGACACCTTACCATACAGTACGGCATCATCAGCAAAGAACAGCAGACTGCTGGCCAGTGTGTGCACCAAATCATTTAGGCCTATGTATATAGAGAACAACATCGGTCCCATCACATTTCCAGGCGGCACTCCTGACTACACCCTTGTCCCTGATGAACACTCGCCATCGAGGACAACATACTGGGTTCTGTTACTTATGAATGGGCGGCCTTGAGGGATGAAATAGTGAAGGCAGCACAGTATGCAGTAGATTAAAAGGCGAGGGCTAGTAGAAATATAGTAGCAATCATTGGGTAACCGAATAGATATTGAATTTAACTGACGATAGAAGAAAATATAGAAATGCAGTAAATGAAGCAGGTGAAAAGGAATACAAAAGTCTCAAAATAGATATCGTCAGAAGGTGCGAAATGGCTAAGCGGGGATGGCTAGAGGACAGATTTAAGGATGTAGAGACAAATATCACAAGAGGAAGATAGATACTGCCTACAGGAAAATTAAAGAGACCTTTGGAGAAAAGAGAACCAGAATATCCAGAGCTGAGGTGGTAAACCAGTCCTAAGCAACATGGGAAAGCACAAAGGTGGCAGCGCGGGATAGCGGCACGGTCTTGGACGCCTTGCCACGGTACGCGCGGCTCCCAACGTAGAAGGTTCGAGTCGTTCCTCGGGCATGGATGCGTATGTTGTATTGAGTAAGTCAGTTTAAGTTAGGTCAATTAGTGTATAAGCCTAGGGACCGATGAACTCAGCAGTTTGGTCCCATAGGTACTTAACACAAATTTCAAAAAAAAAAAAAAAAAAAAAAAAAAGAAATTGCAAAAAGCTGGCAGGAGTGTATAGAGAGTCTATACAACGGTAATGTACTTGAGGGCAATATTTTGGAAATGGAAGAGGACGTAGATGAAGATAAAGTGTGACATATGATACTGGGTGAAGAATTTGACTGAGCACTGAAAGACCTAAGTCGAAACAAGAGCACGGAAGTAGACAACATTCCGTTAGAACTACTGATAGCCTTGGGAGGGCCAGTCCTGACAAAACTCTACCATCTGGTGAGCAAGATGTATGAGACGGCCGAAATACCTTCAGACATCAAGAAGAATATAATAATTCCAATCCCAATGTAAGCAGATGTTGATAGGTGTGAAAATTACCGAATTGTCAGTTTAATAAGTCAGGGCGGCAGAATACTAACACGGATTCAGTACAAAAGAAAGGAAAAACTGGTAGAAGTCGACCTCGGGGAAGATCAGTTTGGATTCCGTAGAAATACTGGAACACGCGAGGCAATAATGACATCTTATAAAACAGGTTAAAGAAAGGCAAATTTATGTTTCTAGCATTTGTTGACTTAGAAAAAGCTTTTGACAATGTTGACTGGAACACTCTCTTTCAAATTCTCAAGGTGGCAGGATTAAAATACAGGGAGCGAAAGGCTATTTACAATTTGTACAGAAAACATAAGGCAGTTATAAGAGTCGGATGGCGTGAAAAGGAAGCAGTGAAGGCGAAGGGAGTGGGACAGGGTTGTAGCCTGTCCCAGATGTTATTCAATCTGTATATTTAGCAAGCAGTAAAAGCAACAAAAGAAAAATTTGGAGTTGGATGTGAAATCCATGGAGAAGAAATAAAACTTTGAGGTCTGCCGACGACATTGTTATGCAGTCAGAGACAGCAAAAGGCCTCGAAGACCAGCTTAACGGGAAGGACAGTGACTTGAAAGAAGGACATAAGATGAACATCAACAAAACCAAAACGAGGATAATGCAATGTAGTCGAATTAAGTCAGGGGATTCTGAGGGAACTAGATTAGGAAATGAGACACTTAAAGTAGTAGATGTGTTTTGCTATTTGGGACGCAAAATAACTGATGGTGGTCGAAATAGAGAGGATATGAAATGTAGACTGGCTATGGCAAAGAAAGCCTTTGAGATGAAGAGAGCCAGCCGGAGTGGCCGTGCGGTTCTGGGCGCTACAGTCTGGAACCGAGCGATCGCTATGGTCGCAGGTTCGAATCCTGCCTCGGGCATGGATGTGTGTGATGTCCTTAGGTTAGTTAGGTTTAATTAGTTCTAAGTTCTAGGCGACAGATGACCTCAGAAGTTAAGTCGCATAGTGCTCAGAGCCATTTCAACCATTTGAAGAAGAGATATTTGCTATGATCCGTATAGATCTAAGTTTCAGGAGGTGCTTTCTGAAAGCATTTGTACGGAGTGTAGCCACGGATGGAAGTGAATCACGGATGATAATCAGCTTAGACAAAAAGAGAATAGAAGCTTTCAAAACGTGGTGTTACAGAATATTGTTGAAGATTAGGTAGGTAGATCACATAAATATTGAGGAGGTACTGAACAGAATCGATGAGAAGAGGAATTTATGGCCCTTTGAACAATTATACATGACTGTGCTTAACCTGACACACAATATTTCTAGCGCAACGCAATCTGACTTTCAAAAATCTCTATTACAGAATGTACCTGACTAACACTAACCTATACCTTTCACAAATCACTTACCTCACAAAAATCTTCGTTACTGGAACTACTGGTATACAGCGACCGCTACTACTGCCATCTAAATAAAAGATTCAAACTACGGAAGGCACTAACTACTGATAGGCATAGTTAGCAAATGAAAGATTTTAATAGAGAACAAACAATGTATTTACCTCAATAGTGTTCAAAAGTCATAATGTATAAAGCACTTCATGATATCCAGTATTAAATTTCAAAACTCCGCCATCTCTCTCCCCACATCCACCACTGCTGCCGGCTCACCTCCAACTGCGCAACGCTACGCGCTGTTCACATCCAGCTGCCCAACACTACTATGGCAGACAACAATGCAAACTAGCCACAGACTGCACACAGCACAGCCAGTGATTTTCATACATAGCGCTACGTAACGTTGTCAATAAGAAAACATAAACAGCCTACTTACATAGCCCCCATGCACCCCACAAAAAATTTTACAAATTGTTTTAGGCAGTGGCCAATAACGATTTGATAAAATTTTTCATAATTACAATAACAAAGAAATCAGATGAACACACTTATTGCTACAATGTTGGTCAAAAGCTAATATTTTCTCACAGTCGATAAAGACAGTCCTGATCGTTCATCACAGTAAAATAGCAGTGTTTTTCTCAAAGTCTGAGCAGTAGAAGAAAATGCACACGGAAGTAGTGGATTTCCATGCAGTCTTGAAGAAGTAGTGTTGTCCTCCCAACGGAAAGACAGTGCTGACTCTTGACATGCAGACAGGTAATGGGCCACAACAGAGTAAACCCACAGCAGAGTCAGTCGAAGTTTTGAAGAGTATTGGTAGGTAGGTAATCACAGAGCAGACCCACAGTAGTGCTGGTAGAGATTATGGTATTGGTGGGCCACCAGAGGTGCAGACCCACTGTTATCCTTGTAGAAATAATGGTATTGTTGGGTAATCAATGATGCAGACCCACTGTAGTCCTTATAGAGATGGCCTGCAGCCATCTGTTGTGACTGTGCAGGTGCACAATCACCATTGAAGAGTCTTGCGGATAATGTAGCAAGTCCATAACCACCACTTGTGCACTCACAAAGTTTTTGGAATTGTCCTTAGAACCAGCAATGCTGTTATCCAGTCCCTTGCTGAATTATTAACACATGTGCAAACACTAACAGTCCCTACTTCTCACATATTGTCCATATACTATGACCAACAGAAACGTGTGCAGTGAAATGGAACTTACAAGTTAATAATATGAGGAACTGGTGACAATTACAACTTTATAACATGAGAATACAATTACAAAGATACAGAACACGTCATTAAAACATAATAATACAGATAACATTTGTAGTAATACAGGTTTTACAAAAGAATCGAAATAACATATACATCAGTGTTACAGGAATTATAAGTACCTACATAAAAGATCAGAATAACTTTTGAAACATCACCTCCACATATGACCAACAAAACAGAATAAATAATGTCTGAAACGTCCCCTTTGAACAATTATACATGACTGTGCTTAAACTGACACACAATATTTCTAGCGCAACGCAATCTGACTTTCAAAAATCTCTATTACAGAATGTACCTGACTAACACTAACCTATACCTTTCACAAATCACTTACCTCACAAAAATCTTCGTTACTGGAACTACTGGTATACAGCGACCGCTACTACTGCCATCTAAATAAAAGATTCAAACTACGGAAGGCACTAACTACTGATAGGCATAGTTAGCAAATGAAAGATTTTAATAGAGAACGAACAGTGTATTTACCTCAACAGTGTTCAAAAGTCA
Organism: Schistocerca americana; assembly: GCF_021461395.2. Classification (NCBI taxonomy): domain Eukaryota; kingdom Metazoa; phylum Arthropoda; class Insecta; order Orthoptera; family Acrididae; genus Schistocerca; species Schistocerca americana. The sequence goes on along the minus strand of NC_060122.1, from coordinate 131,275,957 downwards.
TAATGTATAAAGCACTTCATGATATCCAGTATTAAATTTCGAAACTCCGCCATCTCCCTCCCCACATCCGCCCCTGCTGGCGGCTCACCTCCAACTGCGCAACGCTACGCGCTGTTCACATCCAGCTGCCCAACACTACAGTGGCAGACAACAATGCAAACTAGCCACAGACTGCACACAGCACAGCCAGTGATTTTCATACATAGCGCTACGTAACGTCTCCAATAAGAAAACATAAAGAGCCTACTTACACAACTTGAATAATAGAGGGGATCGGTTGGTAGGAGACGTTATTAGGCATCAAGGGATCACCAATTTACTTTTGAAGGGCAGTATGGAGGGCAAAAGTCGTAGAGACAGGTCAAGGGATGAATACACTAAGCAGATTCAGAAGGATGCTGGTTGTACTAGCTATTCGGAAATGAAGAGGCTTCCTCAGGTTAGAGTAGCATGCAGAGCTGCATCGAACCAGTCTGTGGACTGATGACCACAAGAACACAACGTGCTAGGTGAGGGGCCACTCCACTTACGCTTCTTACTATGTCATACTTACGGGAGTCTGTCCGATGGTCAAATGATAGTATGTTTGTACGGTTCTCCTGTAGCTGGTGTTCTCATGTTATACGCTAGCCGACACCCAGTAACTTTTCAAAGCAAGTTTGGAAAGTTTGTCTCACTATAACAAAACTGGAGAGGTAAATTTCTAGAAACTATCGTTAACTGGGTGTCGCGGCAAAATTAACCTACCAATGGCTTAAGTGATGTGGCAAGAAATTCAGCACCCAGATGGACAAATTTGGGGGAAAATGTATAGAGCTGCCGGCGCAGGCAGCCTCAAGGGTAGTTCACGCTGAAGAGTCTGGGATGCTTTGGACCATGGGTGAGAGGTGAGTTGGAGGATTATGAGTGGTTTCGAAGTATTCTGATGCGTCCTGACTTTTTCGTCTGGTCCCTGCATTCATTCAGAATTACACTGTTAACCTGTGACGTTCTGAGTCAAACGATGCTTACTGTTGTTCTATACTTGAATCTTCAGGCACCCGCTTGTTTTACCTTGTCTGACCCCAAATTCCGAATACAACATAGACAACGAGGGTCATGTTCGAAACAGCAGATGCGTCAGGTACGTTAGGAACCTTCAGGTATCTCTCGCGGTGAGGACAAAAGCACCGCGTCGGCCACTGTGCAGTGGTTTTACCTGAAGAGTACATAATCAGGTTATGCGTCACGAGGAAGATGTATAGACGCTCAGAGTGCCACCTGCAAAGCTGTGATGAATGCCAACCAATTGACACTGAGATTCGGCAGGAAGTAACGCACTCGCAACGCCCATGATTTCACAAACACTAACTCACGTCGTGTGATGAGAGAAAGTGACTAAAGTCGTGCACTACATATCTGATTACTGAATTGTGTGCATGCCAAGGTAAACTGGTCCACATTAAATGTCTGTTTATAATTTCTTAGATATTATAAGAAATGTAAATATTTTGCAGCTCTGTGCTTTATCATTTTAGTTTCCTACATTTTGGCGCCGAGTGTAGGTCCATTATCATTTCATTTCCTTATTTTACTGCAATAATGTGTAGTTCAGTCTGCACGCAATCGATGCACTTTATAAAAACTGGTTGTATGTATGTACGTCCCACATCTTCTCCTAAACCACTTGACCGATTTTAAACACACCTGATACACAAATCTGTCGCTGACAGGCAACAGTCGCTGAGTGGGGGAGCGGGGGTGAGTGAAAGAACCATCTATCTACCATATTTCAGGAGACTACGTCACAAACAATGAGATGCGTGGAAAACTGCTGAATCATACTTGACCTTTAAATGTATTGCTTCTTTGCTACTAACCCTGTTCGTAACATATTTCGTAGAGAGTATCCACATATGTCGGGCAATGAACCAACAGAAATTTATCACTATACGACACATATTGCAAGAGATATGAAGTCATAAACACGGTTATGGCTGGAAAACTTCGGCTTCTTGCAAAAAGTTTTAATACATTTATTCTTTACTACTATGACGCTCCTACAGTCGAGTTAACATCAGGAAATTCCTGTCTTCTGGTTGTGCCTTTGACAACTTTCAACATCGAGACGAAAAGCGCCATAGGCGAAAATTATAGCCTTCTGAAGAGCTATGGAGAGGCGTTGCCACGGAGGCTTGTATAAAATTGCGTTGTAGACGCATGAAGCAGCTGCGTCTAGCCTACAGAAACAGTCGGGGACACTGTGGTTATGCAATTCAACATTATGCATATTTATTTGTATGACTGTTCCATATTTTCAAAGATTTCTTCTCTAATACGTAGAAATGAAGCTTTTTCGATATTCGGCTACGAATAAAGTACATTTTTTTGTTTTCACTTTGTAAGTAGGCTGTTTAGGTTTTTATGTTGGTAACGCCACGTAGCGCTTGTATGAAAATCACTGACTCTGCTGTGTGCAGTCCGTGGTTGGTTTGCATTGTTGGAATACTTACCATTGTAGTGTTGGGCAGTTCGATGCGAACAGCGCGTAGCCCTGCGCAGTTGGAGGTGAGCAGCCAGTAGTGGTGGATGTGGGGAGAGAGGTGGCAGAATTTTAACAGTGGACGAACTGGACGTGTGTCCGCCAGAAAGAGTAAATTTGTAATACTGGATATCTACATCTACATCCATACTCAGCAAGCCACCTGACGGTGCGTGGCTAAGGGTACCTTGCACAGTGCAAAAGAGAAATCCGGGAAGTACAAGATCAGTTGGCACAAGTAATACAAGAATTACATATTGCAGAGGAGACCCATGCTCATGAAGTGATATATATATTATGACTTTTTAACACTATTATGGTAAATACATTGTTTGTTCTCTATCAAAATCATTCATTTGCTTAGTATACCTGTCAGTAGTTAGTGCCTTCAGTAGTTAGAATCTTTTATTTAGCTGGCGGTAGTGGCGCTTGCTGTATTGCAGTAGTTCGAGTAACGAAGATTTTTGTGAGGTAAGTGATTCATGAAAGGTATAGGTTACTGTTAGTCAGGGCCGTTCTTTTGTGGGGATTTTTCGAAGTCAGATTGCGTTGCGCTAAAAATATTGTGTGTCACATTCATTTATAATTTTTCTAAGGGAACGTTTCATATGTCGATCCTTAGCCGAGGATACCTCACTGGAATCTTCTGATTTTGTTCTTGTAGTTTGTGTAATTATAGAGAGAATTTATTTGGAGTTGTAGTTTTTCATTGTTGCACAGTAAAACAGTTGTTGCACGCATGTAGATTTGCACCAAGTATTAGGCAGCTGCGCTTGCAATTAACGAGATATTATTTTCTGTGCTATGCTAATATGTTTTCTTGTTTTCGCTCTTCAGATTGTACTTTTATTGTTATCGTGTGGAGAACGTAACACTAGGCTTCAAAGTAAATTAAGAAATGACAGTGAAGACGAGAGTAGTGTGTTAGCGCCACCGTGTCATGAATTAACAAATATTCAGAATAGTAATTTGGTAACTGTGCATAAGGGAATGGACTGGGGAATACATAATGGTGTAGACAGTGAAACAATTAGTGAACAGGGAAGCATTGTCGATCGATCGGGCGACAACAGCTCACCTCAGGAATCCGAAATGACAGAACAAAATTTTGCAAATACGGTAGATTCAGGTTTTGCGTCCTCACCTTTGCCTCAAATAAGTCAAGACACATTTTCTGCTTTTCAAAATGCGAATATTGCCGGTTCAAATGCACTGCCGAATAGCACTGAGGAACATGTTTCAGACACCAGTGCATTGTTATTACTAATGGGACAAAGGCTACAAAAGTTAGAAACAATGCTTGAACAAAATCAGAAACAAATGGGACAAAATCTTCGAAAGTTAGACGCATGGAACAAAATAAAAAACAGTCACAGATGGAACAAAATCAGAAACAAATTAAAGAAACAGTTCAACAAACACGTAAAGATTTAACTACTGAGTTACATAACATCGAATAGAAATGTCAAAAAGTCTGTAATGACATAAAAACACAAATTTGTGAGCATTTTCAACCTATTTTTTCGCGGCATGAAAATGCATTACAGAATCACGAAGCAGCAAACTATTGCTCATGAAAATCACGAGACCTTGCGCGCTAAAATTGACTCAGTTTCATCCACCGATTCGGTTACCCAACTTGCAAAATCTCAGGAAAACAAAGGACACAGTAGATACTCTAAAAATTGGTTCACAAAGACACATGGAGGAAATTAGTTTATTATGAAAGAAAGTAGTCGAACTTTCGGATCAGCTAAATAATTTATCATCGAAGGTAGATGATACTCTGAATGACACAAGCCAGGTAGTCTTTAATGACACAGAAGAGTATGAACAAATTAGAAAATTCAAACAAAATCAGAATCAAATCAACACACAGTGCAAAAGAGAAATCCGGGAATTACAAGATCAGTTGGCACAAGTAATACAAGAATTACATATTTCAGAGGAGACCCGCGCTCCAACACGGGAAAAGGGACTTAGAAATACGGAAAGGCAACAAAATAATAACACAGGGCACATCGGAAATTATGAAAGAAATTGGCAAGGTGCACCGAATTTTGAGATGGAACCGCCGATACGACGTAACAATGATCGATATGCGACTCGCTGACACAATGATTTTGACTATAAGCTGTTTATTACTACACGTAAATTCAGTACATTTAAGAATTCTGGCAACGACATTCATCCACAAGCGTGGCTTCATCAATTCTCTCATTGTTTTCCTCCCAACTGGTCATTAGAGCACAGATTAGAATTTATGTGTGGCTATTTAGAGAATGAACTAGCTGTAAGAATGCGGTCGGTCATTCACGATTGTCACAGTGAAGGAGAATTTTACCATGCCTTCCTATCAGCATATTGGTCTCAATCTACACAAGACCGAGTAAAACATAGGATCATAATGATGAAACATTTCGAACAATCTGAATTTTCTAGTCTTGTGACATATTTTGAAGACATGTTGCACAAGAATCAGTACCTGACAAACCCATACAGCCCCTCAGAACTTATCTGCATTTGCTTAATCAAATTGCCTGAACATTTACGACATATTATTTTGGCAGGACGTTGCAAAGACGACATTGAAGCTTTTCAGGGACTCTTACAAGAATTGGAAATTGACACTGACAATCGCAGGACTCGAAAACAGGAACACAAGAACTACAGGTCATATCCGTCACGATTCCACAATGAAAGAAATAATAACTGGACACGACAAGGCTATTCTTACAACGCAAATCGTGACGAAAACAGACACCACACATATGACAATCACTAGTAGAGTAATAATAATCACAGGGAAAGATCACCTCTCCGTGGTAATGACTATAACAGAGACAATCAGAGAAACAGGCAATATGGGAACCAACATAGTTATTATCAACTGAGACAGAACAATTTCAGACGCAACGGTCCACGGTGCAGTTACGATTCCGGGAGAAATTCTCCACCACATGACCGACTAGAAAGAAACTACGAAATCTACCGACATGACGACAGACGATATAATCGTAACGACAAGCCTGAATTTCATCAGAACTGGCGGGATTCAAACAGGGCAGGGCCCTCTCGACAAGGTAAATTTGTAGAAGTTAGGTCTCCTAAGCCTAATACCGACGCGCGCCAACAAAGAGACAGACAATGACTCGCACCGCAGGCAGTGATGTGCGCAGGCTGGCTCAGAGAAAAATAACATAGCTAACCTTGAGATAAATTCCAGTATTCTTTACCTACATATACCGCATGGTAATTGCGTTCAAGTTGAAACTCTGCCTACTAGGAAGAGTAAAGGATTGCACCACATTTCACATGTAAAACCGTTTATTGAAAGATAATCTGCTTTTTAACTTTGTCTTTGCCATAAAACTTTTCATTTCACGTTACTAGTATGCCTTGTCAAACTTAGAAACTGTTAACATGCAACAATGTTTGAAGTTAAATATCCAGTCAAGAACCAAGAGAACTTATTTAAACTATGAATGCATTGTTATAGTGAACAGACGACACAGTGTTGTTATTTGTACATTCTTGCTCGTTAGTTGCACGATTACACAACAAATAGACGGCTTACATACCTAGAACATATACTGCTCATGAGATTTTAATGCAACATTTTGGTTTACTTGAAAAGACATTCTTTATTTGAAGCACTTTCTGTGAGATTAAAGATGACTTAGCATTTGGTTTCTTTGACAGCTACACGATTATATCACGACGCTACTAATGTGTGACACAATTTACATTGTTGCTTTTGTGCTGTATCTGTTTTATATCTGCACAGTTTTTCTGAATTCTTCTTGAAAGTAAAATATGTTTTAGTTGTAACTTTTGTGGTATAGCTACAATGAGACCGCCTCTTCCATAGCACAACAATACATAACATTACAGTACTTTCTTCATCACGGCAGTAATCGTAATAACTAACATATCTATACGCAAAGCATTTCACTGTTGTTTATGAGGAGGTAAGTACATTGACTTCCACAGAACTTTGCTTACGGAGGACGATAATTACAACACTTTCACAGAATTGTCTTACAGCAAGACGCACAGTTTAGCGCTACAGGACATGCATTTGAGTGATTAATTTTGTACTTAAAACATTTATTTTTAAAGATTTTTGAATTACAAAGAAAGTTTTCTGTGATACATTTCATTCCATTGCTGTAATCTGTAACACCTGATGGTATAATTACATTAATTCTCAGGGGGGGGCCCACGCTTACTTTGTGTACCATGTGTTTGGCGAGCACAAGGAGTCCTAGCTAATATGGTATTTGCTTACACAACTTTACACATCGGTACCATATTTAACTAACACATAAATTACACAGCTATCTGATCATTAACTGAGAGAGACAAACATTATTTTACTACATCAGTGACAGATGTTTACGTAATTACACAGTTGGACAACTTCACAGTTATGAAATTGTATTTTGTCAGTACTGTGTGGACTGTTCATATTTTTTCGGAACCATTGTGATACTATGAGAGCTTTGAATGATGTGTTTGGTATGGGATCATGACTTTTAAAGCACGTTGGAGGTAGATGACAATATTGAAATGAGCAGAGAATTGTTTATAGGTTTTGAAATTATTGCAGAAAGCTACGACGTTTTTGAGATTTGGCTGAGTTTTTATGATATTATTACGATGACAATGTGTATTATGCTGTTGAGGATTGTTTATGATCCATAAGCTGATGCTACGTGAGCAATTTGATTATGCTATGTATTTATTATGATGAAAAACTGAAGAAGTGTCGACAAATATGTATATGTATAATAAGGTAAGGAATAATGAGAAGTGGTTAGGGACTCTGATTTGTGAAAATGATGTTGGAAACCAAGAATCGTACTTCAAGAGTTATGAAATGTGTGTACATGCGTGAATGTATCACAATGCCGGCGAAATTTTTTTGGACACTGTTATATTTATAGGATTTTGTTTCTACACATTTGTAATGCAAATTCTCGACCTGAGAATTTTTTTTTTAATATGTGAATGTCACTGTAGTGCAAACTGCTGTCGTAAATATTTCGGTAAGAAAGCTAAGTGACCTTGATGTAATGCGTAGTAGGCGGCCAGTTGTGCCAGCCGCCTAGAGAAAAAGCCATTAGGTGGAGAAAAAAGAAGCCATTAACCTCGCTATTAACATTCCTTTGTGAAAAGCATCGCAAATATGAGACCCTATTACTTGGAAACATACGATTATACTGTAGAGCATGTACTTTGTGCTACTTACTGAAATGCTTATGAATTGATAGGAAATATTCGTACATCTGCACACCTGATTATGACAAGTGTCTTTCTACGAGAGTTGAGAGAATTTCTACTGACTTATGAAATGTCACATGGCTACTGAACGATGTTTTTATGCTTTGGTTTACATAGTTGGTTATTTCATTTGATATCTAGTTTCCAGCTGTGTTGCAGCATTGGTTTCATAAAATAAAATTAAAAGCATTTGCTGATGTGCAAACTTTCTGTCAATGGATCTACTAAATAATAATTTTATGATCCACATTCTTTGAAAAAAGAACACTTGGAAAGGAAAGAACAGTAAGAATGGACTAATAATAGTAACTGAATATATAATTTTCTTTTCAAGTACTTGGTAATTTCTTTGTAGAATAAGTTGTTGTGGTGCACCACTTTAATTACATAGACATTAACATGTGAATAGACATTTCCCTTATCTGCATTGTTGTCTTTAGTGCATTATTTTTTCTGCTTGAGCTTTGTCATGTTTAGGTATAAGTTATAGCATTTGCTGCTGCTGTTTGCCAGGCATAGTGTTACTGAATTTCACTTTGTATTACTCTGTTAAACCAGTTTTACTACTGATTTATTTTTCTTGTTTGCTGCACATTGCCTTATAATAGTTGTAATATTGCATTAGCTTTGCTAATTTACATATACTGCTGCTTGCCTTGCCAATTTCCATTTGTTTTGGTCATTGATGTTTGTGTTAATATGTTATGTGTTGCTACATTGCCTCGACCCTTGGTATATGCATCTGAGCTCAGTAGATTTAAGTTAGCTTAAGAGGGGGTAGGCTATATAAGAGAATGAGTTGTAATGAAATGGAAGAAATGCATGGAGATGTTATAAGAAAATGGTTTGGCCAATAAAGTTGTGTATGGTTGGATAGGATTCTTTTTTTTTTTTTTTTTTTTTGCAGGAACAAATGTTGAAATAAGAGAAATGATCTATGGAATGAAGTTTTGGGTTGGACTGCAGTACCAAATGTTACACTATGAACGAACCGTGTCCTTTCCTTTTGTGTTATTCCACTATGTGTATTTGGGTTTTTCCTATCTTTATGTGTTTAACTAATAATATTTATGTTGTAGAATTTTTCTAATACTAAGCTACATACACTATGATGAGGAATACTGTTATCCTCAGATATAATTGCATTAATAATATGTTATTCACTTTGTAAAGATGTTTAGACATTATTTTTGAAAGCTATTCTGATCTTTTATGTATTTAATTATGTCATAATTACTGTAACATTGATGTATATGTTTATTTCCATTCTTTTGTAAAGCCTGTGTTACTTCAAATGATATCTGTGCTGTTATGTTCTTTAATGATGTATATTGTACCTTTGTAATTGTATTCTTATGTTGCAAATTTATAATTATATAGACACCAGTTCTTCAAATTAAGTTTTATTTCACTGCACACGTTTTTGTTGGTCATAGTACACGCAGAATATGCAAGGGAAAAAAGGGGAATGTTAGCATTTGCACATGTGTTGATAATTTAGCATGAGACTGGTTAACAGCATTGCTGGTTCTAAGGACATAGCCGGCCGGAGTGGCCGAGCGGTTAAAGGCGCTACAGTCTGGAACCGCACGACCACTACGGTCGCAGGTTCGAATCCTGCCTCGGGCATGGATGTGTGTGATGTCCTTAGGTTAGTTAGGTTTCAGTAGTTCTAAGTTCTAGGGGACTTATGACCACAGCAGTTGAGTCCCATAGTCCTCAGAGCCGTTTGAACCATTTTCTAAGGACATACAAAAAACTTTCTGAGTACACAAGTGGCGGTTTATGGACCTGCTGTATTGTCTGTAAGACTCTTTAATGGTGACTGTGCACCGGCACAGTCGCAACAGATGGCTACTGGCCATCTCTACAAGGACTACACCTTTGATGACTCACCAATACTATTATTTCTACAAGGACTGCAGTGGGTCTGCACCTCTGGTGGCCCACAAATACCATAATCTCTACCAGGACTACAGTGGGTCTGCTCTGTGATGACCTAGGTACCAATATTCTTTGTGTGGGTTTGCTCTGTGGTGCCCGTTACCTGTCGGCATGTCAAGCACTGTCTTTCAGTTGGAAGGACAACACTACTTCTTCAAGACTGCATGGAAATCCACTACTTCCGTGTGCATTTTCTTTTACTAATGATACTTTGTGAAAAAAACTGTAATTACTATTGTGATAAATGATCAGGACTGTCTTAATGAGAACAATTTTTGCTTTTGACCAACAGTGTATCAATAAGTGTGTGCATTTGATATCTTTGTTATTGTAATTATGAAAAATTTTTCAAATCTGTATTGGCCACTGCCCAAAACAATTTGTAAAATTTTTTGTGAAGAGCATGGGGGCTATGTAAGTAGGCTGTTTAGGTTTTTATGTTGGTAACGCCACGTAGCGCTCTTCATAAAAATCACTGACTGTGCTGTGTGCGGTCTGTGGCTGGTTTGCATTGTTGGAATATTTACCATTGTAGTGTTGGGCAGTTGGATGCGAACAGTGCGTAGCACTGCGCAGTTGGAGGCGAGCCGCCAGTAGTGGTGGATGTGGGGAGAGAGATGGCAGAATTTTAACAGCGGACGAACTGGACGTGTGTCCGCCAGAAAGAGTAAATTTGTAATACTGGATATATATATATATATATATATATATAATGACTTTTGGACACTATTAAGGTAAATACATTGCTTGTTCTCTATCAAATTTTTCGTTTGCTTAGTATGCCTGTCAGTCGTTAGTGCCTTAAGTAGTTAGAATCCTTTATTTAGCTGGCAGTAGTGGCGCTCGCTGTTTTGCAGTAGTTCGAGTGAGGTAAGTGATTCACGAAAGGTATAGGTTACTGTTAGTCAGGGCCCTTCTTTTGTAGGGATTTTTCAAAGTCAGATTGCGTTGCGCTAAAAATATTGTGTGTCAGTTTAAACACAGTCATTTATAATTTTTTAAGGGAACGTTTCCTAACTACTAAAAGAGGAATTACAAAATGAAGTCCTGGGTACAACAGGTTTAGAACCTCGTTGTCTATAAAATAGTGTTTAAATTTTCCCTAATTGCTGCGGGAAAGAAAGTTATCATCGAATTCATAATATCGTTATATGTCACTCTTTGCACAACAAGTGTGCATTAAAGCAAGCTTTAGAGACAGCTGCTTGTCACTCGGGTAAACCTCAAAGGTGATCGCGGTCACCCTCCACTTAGTCCCTTTGAAAGCTTGTAGGCATTTCCGATTATACTTCCAGCTTGAGCTTTGTGACCTTTCACGTATTTTAGGCGCTGTACTCCACTCAACGTTCGTCCGAGTTGAGCTTTTACCTTAAACCAGACAATCTCTCAAGCACAGAACCTTTCACCTTGTTTTCATTAATCGAATAAACTTGTGGTAAGCGATTGTGACATGGTATAGGTTACAGGCTACATATTCATCGGTATCGAATGCATATGGCTGGTAGCTTAGCACTTCATATGGATCCCAATTGCTCATCTTGTTGATAAATCTTTTGGGACCGTCACAACGTTGGTTGATCGAGATGTCTCTCTGAAAACTTATTGTGAAAAACTTATTTCAAAAAATTAGAGAGATGTTATTGAAATAAGGATGCCCTGTGGTCTAGGGATAGCGTCTTTGGTTACTAACGACCTTGATCCAGGATTCGGTCACTGCCAACGATTGAATTTTCAGTAGAAAAAGCATCAACAAGGTTTCAGGATTGACACAGTGCCCCACACTTACAGACTGTTAACAAAGGTCCAAGCATACACAATAGGCTCCCAGATATGTGAGTGGCTCAAAGACAACTTAGGTAATATAATCCAGGACGTTGTCCTCGACGGCGAGTGTTCATCAGAGGCAGGATTGCCCAAGAAAAGTGTAATCGGTCCGCTCTTGTTCTCTACATACATAAATTGTGTGACAAACTGAGTGAGTAGCTAACTGTGGCTGTTTGCTGATGACGCTGCGGTGTACGCGAAGATGTACTCGTATTTGTTGGGATCTGTAAGAGGATACAAGACGGCTTACGAGTAAACAAATGTCCTATTTCGTGTGATGAACAGCAGCTTGATCTAAATTTGGAAGTTTATGCAGACGAGTAGGAAAAAAATCCCATTACATCCTAGTACAGCATTGGCAGTCTGCTACTAGGCCCAGCGTTGCAAAGCAATCTAAAATGGAACGAGCACGTAAGGATGGTATTAGGGAAGGCAAATGGTCCACTCCAGTTATTGGGAGTATCTTAGGAGTGTGTAGTTCATCAACAAAGGAAACCGCGTGTAGAAAACCAGTGCGGCACATTTTTTAGTACTATTCAAGTGTTTGGAATCTCCGCCAGTTCGCATTAAGACTGACGTCGAGGTAATTCAGAGGCCGTATTTTTCAGCGATAGCTTTGATCAACACATTAGTTTTACCTAGATGGTTTGTGATCTTACATGAGAATCCCTGGAAGGATGACGACGCTCATTTAGAGAAATATCTCCAACATTTCGAGGTTCTGTCAGCAAATGTGTAACTATTAATTTTAATTTTAATAATTTACAGCATCAGTTGCACCGTTTACCTTGAACTTACCTACGTTTCAGTCGGAGTAACTCAACGTCCTTCAGAAAACAATGACTACCGTTTGTCCATAGTGGACATCTTCAAGCTAAAAAAATATTAACATTTCGAGAAACACAATTGAGAACATGTAGACAACCGATTTTTAATCTGACTGCACAACGAATCTACTGTTGTCGGCGAACATTTCGCTTAAGGACGACAAACATAAGAAAAATTAGGGCCCTTATGGAAGCAAATAGCCGGAAGTTTGTCCCTCGATCTATATGCGGGTGGAACAGGAAAAGATATGACCCATAATGTTACGAGGTACCTTCCGCCATACGACATATAGTGACATGACTATCTGTGTTGATGTAGACGTAGATATCGTAAGCAGAAGATGAGTTAGAGATATACGTCGAAACTGACCGGGTAACCGAGAATAATATAAAGAGAGATGAGAGTTTGGTGACCGTGGTGGGCGCTACAGTCTAGAGCCGAGCAACCGCTAAGGTCGCAGGTTCGAATCCTGCCTCGGGCATGGATGTGTGTGATGTCCTTAGGTTAGTTAGGTTTAAGTAGTTCTAACATCTAGGGGACTGATGACCTCAGAAGTTACGTCCCATAGTGCTCAGAGCCATTTTTTTTTTTTTTTTGACCGTGGTGGATTGGATCGTTGCTACAGGGGAAGGGATAGAAAAAAGTTTGTGAGAGAATATGGACTCGATAGCAGTAATGAGACAACAGATCAATTTATTTAATTCTGCAACACGTTTCAGCCGCAAATAAAGAACACAATGTTCAATAATCACAGCAGGACTACCAATACATGGAAAGCGGCTGGAGACACATACATGTACCGGCTGTATTATGTCACGGTGAAACAGAGATTCCGATATAAGAAACCAAAATTTAACAGTAATGTACGCTTTACTGTTTTGAATTACCATTTCTTAGACCTGTATATACCACACGCTAAATGCCCATGAACGGTACGATGTAGAAGTGATTTTTAAATCTCGTTGACTATTTAATACATCTGCAGTTAAAGTTCCTTGCCCACAGAATAACCGACGAGAGTAAAATTCTAGTTGTACCTGTAACTTAATTAGGTTTCTTCTATAGCTTCTCCTTCCAGTAATTTATGGACACTCAAATATTGACCGTAATGTATGGGACGGTGACAAGTACGCTGTATGTTCGTGAACTACAAATTATTAATCAAACTTTACACGAATAACTGTATGTCTTAGCATTGGATACTTACTGCTTCAACTTAATGATGGGATACCAAGAAGTTCTATAGAGCTAAAAAAAAAAAAAAGAATCAAATGGCTCTGAGCACTATGGGACTTCTTAACATCTGAGGTCATCAGTCCCCTAGAACTTAGAACTACTTAAACCTAACTAACCTAAGGACATCACACACATCCATGCCCGAGGCAGGATTCGAACCTGCGACCGTAGCGGTCGCGCGGTTCCTGACTGAAGCGCCTAGAACCGCTCGGCCACACTGGCCAGCCTATAGAGCTACTTGGCTGCGCAGTATGGCAGTATCTTAGCGTACATACGATGCAAATAATGACGTAAGAGCGGATGGATCCACCACAGACGTCGCGGTGACGCGTTGTCGATACTCTCCTTCTACTGTCTCTAATTAATGACGTCAATATACGCTACCTCCATTACTTAAATGAGCGCAGCTCTTAAGATATCGACAACGGAACATTATGCAGCAGCGTAACGAGTTGACTACCTAAAACTGAATCGTTAAAAATAAAATAATGTATGTGAAGAGTGTAGAGTTTTTGAAGTTACTTATTATTTTGCCAGTTAGATCACTATTTTAAACGCTCAGTATAGATGTTTCTTTATTTCTATTACGACATGAAATATTTATCGCAGCTTTACCGCAAAAATGACTTAGTAACCAGTATCAACTGCAAAAAGTGTTTGCCTGTGAGGGCTGCGGGAACCGCGGTTGGGTCCTCCTGAGCGTCCCTAAGAATGAGGGCATTGCTCACACACAAATGATGCTGGAGCAAAGCATTCAAACACACTTTTTTGGTGTTGAACTGAACGGTCACTGGCTTGCTATTTGGTAAGATGATTGGTGTTGTTGTAATGAATCATAGACATTGCCAAACAGCCGGCCGGTGTGCTCGAGTGGTTCTAGGCGCTTCAGTTCGGAACACCGCGACTGCTACGGTCGCAGTTTCGAATCCTGCGTCGGTCTGGATGTGTGTGATGTCCTTAGGTTAGTTAGGTTTAAGTAGTTCTACGTTCTAGGGGATTGATGACCTCAGAAGTTAAGTCCCACAGTGGTCAGATACATATGAACTATTTTTGATCCATTGCCAAACTGCAAAATATTGTCGTTAATCATTCGATGAGGTAGTTACGTTTTATGGTTAAATTTTTATCAGTTCCAGTTGTGTAACTGCTATGGACAGTGGCAATAGACTTACGACACTTGTTTCATTACTAGTATTTTCTTCTTCTGCGAGGTCAGTAGCTATGATGCTTCTAACAGAATTCAAAGTAGTCACTTAGTCTAAAAGACTATTACGGTCAGTTCACTCCATTTTCCATCAGTTTAATTTCCTAAATGCCTTGTATCACATATACAGGATTCGTTCACATTATAAGTACATATTTACGTTTTAAATAACATGTGTCGCTTGTATACTAAGGGAGGTATGCATTATTTTGTTTACTTGGTTTAACAAATCGGTTGTATGATGTGGTATCTAAATACTCCCATGTAGTACGATTTC
This sequence comes from Schistocerca americana, assembly GCF_021461395.2. Taxonomy (NCBI): domain Eukaryota; kingdom Metazoa; phylum Arthropoda; class Insecta; order Orthoptera; family Acrididae; genus Schistocerca; species Schistocerca americana. The sequence goes on along the minus strand of NC_060122.1, from coordinate 131,260,837 downwards.
CTAGCCGTTGGTTTGTTATTTAAAAGCATTGACATGACTGATACAGTACAGCCATTATACGATATCACCATGCCGTACGGTAATTTTGGCTCTACGAAGAGAGAAATTCCAACACTCTCACACGATTCTTCAAATCAAAGATCGCTTTCAGCCTTTCAGCCTTCTACGAACGCATTATTCAGGGTAAGTGTGACGCTGGAGCAACTTGTGGAGACGATGTACTTGGATCTACACAAGTGTACGTGTTTGATGTTTCGTATTTGACCATTACGATTACGAATCAATGGACAGTGAATGTTTTTAGGTCGAGTTGCTAAAATATATTCACTATTGCTGAAATATTACGGATCGTTTTTCGTACTCACTTACATTCAATTTACATCCTCTATGCTCACTATTTACCATAGAGCTACTGAAGTAAGTGTGAACTGGTACTACCATTTTTCTTTTTGCAGGTCGTTTTTATTGATCTAATTTCTTTTTATTTGGGTTTTACTGTTGTTTATTGTGGAGGAATGTTGATTATTCCTCTGCTATCGCTTATCTTGTGATTATATACAAAGATTTCGGCTATTTAGTGGAAAGTTATTATCATTTTTCTATTATCAGCTGTTCCGCTTATGTTCTACAGTGGATTAGTGTCCTATACTGTAGAAGCTATTTTTTTGTGTCTTTCGGTATTCGTTACGAGATGATATGAAATGTGTGTGTGGCTCGGTTCTCCCGTCAGGTAAACTGGTCGCAAGTTTTCTAGGTGACGCCACTTTGGCGAATTTTGTGTTCATGATGAAATGATCATGAAGACAAACGACACTCAGTCTCTGGGAGGATAAAATCTCCGACCCGGCATGGGAATAAAACTCGAGCTCCTGCATAGTATTTCGCTACTCTGCTGACTCACCTATCGCGGTGGACTTAAGGAGAATGAGGGAACTTGTAACAAAAAGCAGTAGTTTTTTAGGAGTCTAGATAGGTGTGAGAAGTCTAAATTGGTGTAGCTGACTGATTCTAATAACATTTAACTGTTGTGGTGCAGACTAGAAGTATACCTGCTGTGATGCTTTGTCAGATAACCCTGCAGATTCTACCACTTGTCATGTTCAAATTGAAAAACCGAATGTTGGACTTATTTGCTTCCAGGACTTGATAAGAATGTTAGCAGCATAAAGGATAAAATATAGGCTAAGTAACAGAATAAGCGAATAATTAATGGACTACAACAAGATATAATAACAATAACAAAATAACTATAACAAGAAATGGCATAGGTAAATTAAAAGACCAAGTAGGAGACAAAGCAAAGGAACACGAAGTTAGAGGTTACTGCTGGCAGATTAAGAGATACAGAAAGTATGTGAGAATACGGCTACTCATCATGTGAAGGGAAATAAAAATCTGATAATCATGAGGAATTAGAACGCGAATGTATGGAACGGAAGAGAAGAAAGGATTACTGGAGAATGTAGGATAGGCCGCAGAAGTGAGAGAGGAGAAAGACAATTGGAGTCCTGCAAGAAATTTCAGATGGTGCTAGCGAATACCCTGTATCACAAGACGAGGAGGTGAACTAAGAAAAGGGCCAGAAACATGGGATGATTCCATGGTCAGGCACAGAGTCGGAATTCAGGTATTGGATTGTAAGGCGTATCCAATAGAAGATACGGACTCGACTCACAATTTAGTAAGGATTATATTGAGACTGAAGTTTGAGCCACTCATTCGGAAGAAGCAAAGTAGAAGGTTGCCGCGATAGTTCAGTAGTGGAAAATGATAAGACGCTTTTGGAGATCGCTAAGGATGAGGTACTCCTGTAAAGAATTTCCCACTAGGCATTTCAGTTGAAAAGCATTGGATATCTCTAAGAAGGGCAATCGCAGATATTAGACTGGTTGACATCGATACAAGGTAGGTAACTCCGAAGAAACCTTTGGTTACAGAAGAAATACTCAAACTGGTAGACAGAAAAAGGAACTTCATAAATGTTCAGGGAAGAACAGGAGTACAGCAACATAAATAATTTGCTAATGAAATAAAGAGAAATTGCAAGGCAGCCAAGGCAAAATGGTGACAAAAAAATCTTAATTAGCCGTAAAAGAAATTGCCGTCAGAAGGACTGACTCAGCATATAGAAACGTCAAAACAACTTCCTTGCAAATAAAAGCAAGGATTCAACGGAAATTCCTTTTTTACACTCAGATAAAACAGCGAATAGGTGGAAAGAGTGCAATGAAGGCCTGTATGGGGGGGGGGGGGGGGAGACTACTCTTCTGACTTGATAGAATACGGAACAGAAGTCGATTAGGTTCAAATGGTTCAAATTGCTCTGAGCTCTATGGGACTTAACATCTGAGGTCATCAGTCCCCTAGAACTTAGAACTACTTAAACCTAACCAACCTAAGGACATCACACACATCCATGCCCGTGGCAGGATTCGAACCTGCGACCGTAGCGGTCGCGCGGTTCCAGACTGAAGCGCCCAGAATCGCTCCGCCACACCGACCGGCCGATGTCGATAAGGGACACGTCAAAATTTCAGCATTAGAATCATAATTTTAACCAACTCTGGAAGACGTGAGATCAAATAAAGCAGTTGGGATAGAAAAACATTCCTTCGGAATTTCTAAAATCATTGTGGGAAAAGGCGACGAAAAGACTATTCAGGTTAGTCTGTAGGCCCCATGACACTGGTGACATACCATCAAAATTTCCGAAAAACCCGTCCACACATTCCCTTAGATGACAAAGACGGATGGATGCGAAAACTATCGCACAATCAAGTTAACATTGCGTGCACAGAAGCCTCTGACATAAGTAATGTACAGAAGAACGGAAAGGAAAACTCAGGCTATATTAGATGATCGGTATAAGAAAGGTACAGATAACAAAACAGCAATTCTGACTTCGCGCTTGATACAGGAGCAAGTCCGCCCCTCGTGGTCTCGCGGTAGCGTTCTCGCTTCCCGAACACGGGGTCCCGGGTTCGATTCCCGGCGGGGTCAGGAATTTTTCCTGTCTCGTGATGACTGGGTGTTGTGGTGTCGTCTTCATCACCATTCATTCCCATTACGGTCGGAGGAAGGCAACGGCAAACCACCTCCATTAGGACCTTGCCTAGTAAGGCGGTGCGGGTCTCCCGCATCGTTCCCCTACGCTCTGTAAAGAAGCATGGGACTTCATTTCCATTTTTTTTACAGGGAGCAAGACAGAAGAAAAATCAGGATATGCCCACAGGATTTCTGAAAGAAGCGTTCGACGATGTGAAATGGTGGAAGTTCGGAGAATAATAGAAGTAAGTTACAGGGTAAGACGGGTTGTATACAATATTCATAAGGACCAGGAGGGAGTGAAAGATTGGAAAACCATGTACGAAATACTCGGATACGAAAGGGTGTAAGCCAGATTTTGCTGCTACTGATCGATCTCTCCTTGGAAGAAGCAATGTCGGAAGGTTCAAGAGTGTGATTACAATTAAGGGAGAAAAGATATCACTGACAAAATTCGCTGATGATATTGTAATTCTCAGTGAAAGTGAAGTAGAATTACAGGATCAGTCGATTGTAATAAATAAGGATTAAAGATTATGGACTGAGGATAAATGAAAATAATGCAAAGAAATGAGATGCAGCAAAAATCTGAACAGTGGTAAACCTAACATAAAATTGATGATCACGAAGTACTCGAAGTTAAGGAGTTCTGCATAAATATCCGACTAGCACAGACAAAGGTGGAATTCCTATCCAAAAGCAGACCATTGGTAACAAACGTATGCTTTAATCTGAGTAAGAAATTACTGATAATATACGTTTGGAGCATGGCATTGTGTCGTAGTGAACCATGGACAGTGGGAAAACAGAAACAGAAGACAATCGAATCGTTTGACATGTTAAGCTACAGATGAACGACGGATATCAGATGGACTCAGCGTCTTCGACTCTGTGGGTGCTCGGTGTTCGCAGACCACACGTCATCCGCTCCCCTCACCCCACCAACCAGAAATTTTTCTTGTTCGCAGACTCGGACCCGCCCCCCCCCCCCCCCCCCACACACACACAAATCGAAATTTTTCAGGTGCGCAGTACAAACACTACATGGGCAACAAAAATGAAAAGAATAATTAAAAAACAGGTTAAGTGGGGAAAACTGAAAGCTGTCAGTTCTGCTCTCGCGCTGGTTCTTGTAAGTACGGCGTAGCGGTTTTCCGTACTCCAGAAACAACTGACAAGTGCTTAGCACTACTCTGCCGTGGAGACATCATGAAAACGATTTCAACCGCCTGCTTTGCGTCGATAGATATTCACTCACTCAGCAGCGTTCTGTTTTGAGTAGTAAGTTTTAGTGTATTTTTATTGCGTAATAAAAATTCAATACAATTGTTTACTGTCACAATTTATTGTGTTTATTTCTTTGTTGTAGTTAATTTTTGTAATGCATAAAGTCATTGTTCGCTCATCAGTGACTAAAGGTGATTCGGCTACGACATTTCCTGGCAGTGGTTGAGATGGCTCCGATCCAGCTGCTTTATCGAATGAAAAAATGAAAACTGGTCACGATGGTGGAGGCCATTCTTTCAAAAGACTGTGGAAACACGGAGATAAGTGAATGCAGTATGACAAAAAGTGTGGCAAATTGTTTTACTCTGTGTGCGATGAAATGAGTTCCTTTTGCGAAGAAAACTAAACTAGACGAAGATACGACAAAAGCATTCGACCACGTCTAGTTTTGGGCTTGGAGCAAACATTAGAGGGGAGTATTGTCATGAAAAGTCGAATTATCATATGTCTTGCAATGTTTAGTCCCAGAGGGTAAGGTGGGAGAATGAAACTCTGCAAGAGCAGCTCTGTTGAGTGTTATCTTCACTGCTTTGTCTCACAGTGCATCGGTTAGAATCCGTCTTGTACAGTTGAATATGTAATTATAATGGATTGCTAGGGTTTGAACATAACATCAATGTGTCCTCTTAGCTTCGGCGCTTATAGCACAAATGGCTATCGGAAAATATCTCAGACGAAGTAAGTCGTGTTGTGGCTCACGATCTATGTAGTTTCAAAAAAGTTGTAATATGTTGACAATACTGTTCGATAATCGTGGATGAAAATATTGGTGTATGTAGACACGAACAAGTCCACAAAAAAATTTGGAGTATCAAATATTCATTGCACTTTTACATTTGGTTCTCATTCACCTACTTTTTCCATACATTTCCTGTGATTCATTTGTCACTTATAGCTATTTTCCTTAGTTATCATGTAATCGCAAGCATTAATCTAGTTTAACTTCTTAGTCTTGAAACCGGACGCCAATTTTTGTAACTCATATTTTAATAAGGATTATGTTTCAGTTAAAGGGATTTGCACAAAATTTCACTGTCTTAAAAATATTAGTAATGTTACCAGCGCCAAGCAGCACCTATTGTTATTCTATAATTTTCCGTCAATTGTCAGTTTCATTTGTAAAACGACTCCCAGCGTTCGAACAATATGGATAACGATCTTATGAAATTATTATCAGGCTCACTATCGGTAACTACAAGCATTCACGGGACAGGCGTGGACCACTGTCGGCGTCAGTTTCCGCTATGATTCACTAGCTGGGGCACCTGCACAAGATGTCATAATGTTTTCATCCCAGCCGACACAGCTGTTTTTCTAGGTACTATCAGGAGTTCAACAGAACAGAAGAGAATTGAAGCATTTGTGATGTGGTGTTACAGACGAATGTTGAAAATTAGGTGGAATGATGGGGTGAGGGGTGAGGATGTTCTGCACAGAATAGGAAGTGAATATGTGGAAAACACTGACAAGGAAAAGAGACAGGATGATGTGACATCGTTTAAAACATCAGGGAATAACTTCCATGGAACTAGAGGGAGCTGTACAGGACAAAAACTGTATAGGAAGAAAGAGATTGGAATACATCCAGCAAGTAATTGACGACGTAGCTTGCTAATGCTACTCTGAGATGAAGAGGTAGGCGCAGGAGAGAAATTCGTGACAGGCCGCGTCAAACCACTGAGAAGACAGATGACTCAAAAAGAAAAAGGTTAATTACCACTTTTCGCACCATGCAGATGTTTTGTCCTACAAGACTTTCACGGTGAACTCCGTATATCTTTCCAGTTTCATTTAATGTGTTTCCGTCAGTTACTACTAACTGTGACCTTCTGACAGGAAATCAAGAGACCTGTCGCAGAATTGACAATACTTCACAGGGGTGCAGTTTGCGTAGAAGCTGAATGTGAGATTGGTGTAAGAAGCTTCCAGGAAATCTAAAATTACAAAATCAGGTTGAGATCATCTGTCGACAGAATTCATTATTTACTATGAATTGTGATTCAAAAGAACCATGTTTCCTCAATCCGTGCTGTCATGTCCCAAGACATCGTTTTCAGATACTTCATTAAATTAATACAAACTGTATGTACAAAAATCCTACAACAAAGCGATGTTGATGATATACAGCTATTTTCTTATTTTGCGTAAGTGCGACCTAAACCACGTTGCAGTCATTAGGTACGGACCCTTCGTGTAGCGAGATGTTGTATACGATTGCTAAACTGGAGCTACTTCATCAACATACTCCGAAAGAATAGCAGTTAGTAGGAAACTATAGTTTACTGCCATTATGTAGACAGGAGTGACACCACCAGCAGTCGACAAATGGTGTAAACGCCCATAAGATGACCCCTACGTCTGGTTGAAACCGGTTCGCAGTATAATATTAATAAATGCGATTTGTTTTTGAATAATTGATTAATCATACTAATCGCTGCTTCATCTCCTCAACCATGTTGTCCAAAAAAGTAGTTCAAGTGGGCCAACAGAGACGATGTCATTAAACGTTTACTTCGTTTGTTTCCTAAAATCGAACAAGAGAGCAGTTCAAAGCTCGGTCGTGGGACGGTAGTAAAAATCGAGCCCGAGCCAACGACTGAATAATCTATTGCGCCATTGTCTATGCTAGGAGAACAACTGGCACTATTTATACTGGAGGGCAGCTTGAAATTCGGCGCAATGTCCTTATCGGCCAACTTCAATGCTAATTAACTCGAAAACATCGCAACACATAGATAGGAAAACTAATATTTTATTACTGTAACAATATTTGGTCGTGTGAATCCAAATCTCAGTGTATTTTACAAAAACACCAGTTGCGACAGTGAAGTTGGATAGCGGTGCTAGTTCTGCATCACATGTTCACTTCTGAGTCAGACAAATTTTTCCGACTGATTGGTGACATGGTGGAATAGCAGAATGCCGAAGTCTACATTTCAGGTGTCCGGGAAACACACCTCCACGAGAATCACCTCACCGTTATCACCTACAGAAGAAAATTGGGTAGCTGTGTCCCGAACAGAACGAACCGGGACGATGTTGGAAACCAAAAACATCCCCTTCATATCATTCCGTGAGCCTTGATCTTGACAGCCATCCAAACCCCCTTCAGGAGATATTTAGCATTACACTATTGCGAAGATTTGTATCTTACAAGCATAATCTATCAGCACCACGTCACGAAATTCTTAAAACAAAAAGCTTTACGTTGCTCGATGACGGTTGTACCTTCGTCTTTTTCGGCACTGGTGAATCCATAAGTCGATACAGCCTGCTGTACTTCTGCACGGTCGAGTCGCAATACCACCGCCTACGTTGGTAAACATACGATACTCACTCACAGACAGCAGATGGCAGTACTAGCATTGCAAGGTATACTGTCTGAACATTTATTAAGTATTTGCTGGTCATGATATGAGGAAGACATCACGTGCTTACAACGATAGCCTGTCTAGGAAAATTTTGTGCTTAAGCACGAAGTTTAACCATCTAAAAAGAACTTAGGAGTGGGAAGGTTAACATAGAGCCAACATCGTCATTATTATGACTAGGTCTAAAATTTCTTTTGAGGCGTAAATTTTAAGCATTTGCTTAGCTATGGTTACAACGCATGAACATCCTATTGACGTAGCACACAAATGGTCATGAATGATCTTATGAGCAAGTCTACATCTAATCTGTAACGTCCTGCAATACGGGCCGTATAAAATATGTGGTCATTATTCAAGATTAGTATATTTGACGTAAAATGGTCTAAAATCAAGTGAAAGTAAACTAATGCAAGTGCCTGATTGAGCTTCACGACGAAGTTATGCTTTTGAGTTACAGAAAACAACTGAGGCTGTTGGTTTTTAAAACTAAAATTAATATTTATACAGTTTTGACAGGTCCACGAAATGTTGAAAATATTTAAATTTTGACAGGAGATCACATTAATATTTGTGTCTAGTGGATACATTGGGGTAAAGTGCTAAATCCTTCGTTCGGCAAACGTGACGATGTGCTTTGAAGAAGAACAGTAAATTGGATGAACACAGCTAGTTGGATAACTGTAGGCAAGCTGACATCATTGCATATGACGTTCAAATTCTGTGCACGAGTGGGGAACCTCGGGAAATGTGCTCCTATACATTCAACCACTTCCACCGTGTAGTCTATCTTCTACGTAAGTTTTGCAGAATAGTGTATTTGTGTGGGAAACTGAATATCTTGGAGGTTACCTGTTTTTATCCGTGTGCTAGCGCCGCTGTCTCCATTACACAAAAAAAGTAAAAATTAATAAATAAAAATAAATAAAAAAAGAGTTAATGTGGGCGAGTGAGGAATGGTCTTCACTCCAGCAATGGGTATGCTGCTAATTCCGCCCGTTACACTTAGACACGCCGATCTCTGCTACTTCTTGAGTTCCTTAGCTGCAACTTCTACTAACTTCCACCCTACTGTAACCGTATTAGTTATAAGTCTCATTGCAGAAGTGGGTATATGCTCTTGGGACTTGGACCTCAGTTATTTTCCATTGGCCGTTATAATGAACGCAAGAGCATTTTCCATCTTAGGACTTATATCCGAGGAACCCATGTTAGTTTGGCGATCATCCCTTAGTACTTCAGTACGCCTTCCACTGATAGCATTTTGTCGAAAGGCTTCGCCTACCAGCCCGTGTCCTGGATATGTTTACTCATGGACAGTTTTACTGCGACTGGCTATTAGATCCTCTTCCTGTTCCTTCTATTATTTTTTACAATGTTAAAATCGGATTGTGCATTTGTTCTAACTGTACTTTCAAATTTGCTGAATATCACTATGACTAAATCATCTGTGTATCTCTATAAAAAGTAAATACCATTTAAATCTTTAATGAGTTCATTCACTGCTTGAATTAGCAACAGCGGGACATAACACAAACCTGCTGGCATGCAGTCGTGAAGTGGGTCAATCAATCTTCATGTCCATCATTCGTGGTTCTGAATATCGTCCATAATCTGCCAATCTGCCTACATATCATGGTCTCATGCTCTTATGCAGTTCTAAAAATGCATTGGAATGTCGTATTGCTGAAAACCCACACAATATCCAAAATGACGCAAAGAGCAATTTATGAAAAATGTTGGGCTTTTTCTATCTCCCCAGAAAGTTAGTGAGCTAGTGTTTTGCATGGTTTACCAGCTAGGTATGAATGTTGGCTTCCATATAAAGGGACCTCAGCTAACCTTCTTTCCTTAACGTGAAAATTAACCTGTTTTTATAATGCCCTTAAAAAGATCTTTGATATGATCAGTTTTCCTTGGCTTTGGAATTAAAACAATAGTCATAGTCCTACAACAGTTTGGACTGATTGCTGCTGCTACACTGACTTAAAACAGCCCGACAAGAATCTGATTAATTTTGGTCATGCTTGCTGTAGCAGAGCCTTTGCATCTGAGTCTGGTGACCTGAACAGAGACAAATTCTATCGGCCACAGAAGTTTCTTGAAGCCACCACATTCTTTAGCAGATTACCAGTTCTCCTGAATGTTATCTGTTACCCAGTACCTGGCTGGGATTCAATCCTGGTCTGCGTTACCTGTCAGACTGCCGGGAGGATATTGAGTCTTGAGGAGTACATCCAACGCCTCATGTGGAGTTCTTGTACAACCATCCTCCTTGCTTGGTATGCCTCATGAAATTGCCGGTGTTCTGGTGAGGATTATGGGAAGTTTGGCTTCACCTGTTATACTTTCCACCTGCTCATAAAATACCTACAACAATAATTGTTTCTCTTGCTCAATGAAAACACTGGATTAACTGACGGCATCCCAACATTTCACCCTTTCTCCTCTTCTTCTTAGCTGCTTCCTTCGCAGTTCAAGGTTATTACTCGAAAAAGGTACATTCCTGTTTGTGCACTTAATGATGATAGAAATGTTTTCATTGTGCAAAGTCACAATGACAGACCTCCCTTCTTCTGCCACTTTCTATAAAGCTACTAGACTTATTATCGAAGTTTTAACGCGAGGTAAGTGTGAGTTTCGATCTTCCATATACGAGTCGCAGTCTGTTTTCCTAGGATTTCTATAAGCCGTGGACTGTTTATCACCCACTGCACTAGTAATGAAGTGATAAGATATTTTGCAGATGACAATGTGGCCTCAAACCCAGAAGAATTTTATTGACTCAGATATTTATCGGTTCTTCGTGATATGGCATTATTTGATATATCTACCCATTAAAGTAGATCCAAAACCTATATAAATCAAGTATTCCCTTCTTCTGTTCAAGGGTGTACGTTCCTTACCCCTATTCCAAACGACTAGATTGATCTCCATTAGGTATTTATGTAGGCAGTCACTTGTGCTGTTCGCATTGCAGCCAACAACCAGTTGTTCATCCATGGGCAATCAGCTATCAGTCTCCCCACTTCCTTGGAAGGAGGAACACTGTCGTTGCAAGGAAGGAAGTCCAGTACAATTTCCCTCGTGCTCGCACCCAAACACTATTTCATCCTGATAGTCACTAAGTCACTAGAAAGGAAGTTCACCTTCGGTATGAATGAAATTCCGTTTTTAATATAAAGAGATATTTTGAGGTATTTAGGTTTCTGCCATAACTCAGCTTATCTGCAGTTACTCCAAGTCATGGTACGCCCTCTTTATGTAAAACACGTTCCTGAATGAGTGCTACATCCAACTCCTGTTTTCCAAGAACGCGACTCAAAATGGCAGATTTCACATTACTACGTTGCAGGTTTATCTGAAACATTTCCATCCGCCAGCTCGCCTCTTCTGATATCTTTAATCACCCTGACGGTAACCTGTGAGAATAATAAGTTCGGTTTCTGGTCCTGTTCTCTTACTGCGTTCAGTGATTTCTCAGCTACTTCTACTATTGGGAATTGGCGACTTGATCCTTTTTTCCGGTTTATTTTTATCCCCGTCGATACGTTCTTGCTCTGCACCCGTAACTTTGAATCGGGTCTTTGGAGAAAGGTCCTTAAGCAGACAGGATATCCAGTAAAACCTCTTCGCGGTCTTGAATAGTTCCTCTGCAGTCCTGACCAGCAGCTTCACATCTTCCTGTGGATGTGTATTGGGAACGGTCCACCCTCCACCCCCCCCCCCCCCCCCAACAACAGATAATGATTAGAGCACCTATGTCCAGACAGACCCTCCTGAATTCGGGGCTTTTGCAATCTCCACAAATTTTCAGCGAGGGCCGGCTGAATCAGCTCTTTCAGCTGTGTGGTGTTAACATGTGGGTATTCTATTTGGATTGTCACCATCCAATAAACCGAGACTGGAGCACTAATTATCTGTTTCCCTGCTTTGTACCTCGGCATTTTCTGTATATAGTTATAAAAAAAAAAAGATGGTTCAAATGGCTCTTCGCACTACGGGACTTAACATCTGTGGTCATCAGTCCCCTAGATCTTAGAACTACTTAAACCTAACTAACCTAAGTTTGGCTTTAGGGAAAGTAAAGGGACGAGAGAGGCAATTCTGACGTTAATGCTAATAATGGAAGCAAGGCTAAATAAAAATCAAGACACTTTCGTAGGATTTGTCGACTTGGAAAAAGTGTTAGACAATATAAAATGGTGTAAGCTGTTCGAGATTGTGAAAAACGTAGGGGTAAGCTATAGGGAGAGACGGGTCATATACAATATGTACAACAACCAAGAAGGAATAATAAAATTGGACGATCAAGAACGAAGTGCTCGTATTAAGAAGGGTGTAAGACAAGGCTGTAGCCTTTCGCCTCTACTCTTCAATCTGTACATCGAGGAAGCAATGATGGAAATAAAAGAAAGGTTCAGGAGTGGAATTAAAATACAAGGTGAAAGGATATCAAGGATACGATTCGCTGATGACATTGCTATCCTGAGTGAAAGTGAAGAAGAATTAAATGATCTGCTGAACGGAATGAACAGTCAAATGAGTACACAGTATGGTTTGAGAGTAAATCGGAGAAAGACGAAGGTAATCAGAAGTAGTAGAAATGAGAACAGCGAGAAACTTATCAGGATTGATGGTCACGAAATCAATGAAGTTAGGGAATTCTGCTACCTAAGCAGTAAAATAACCAAGGACGGAGCAAGGAGGACATCAAAAGCAGACCCGCTATGGCAAAAAAGGCATTTCTGGCCAAGACAAGTCTACTAATATCAAATACCGGCCTTAATTTGAGGAAGATATTTCTGAGGATGTACGTCTGGAGTACAACATTGCATGGTAGTGAAACATGGACTGTGGGAAAACCGGAACACAAGAGAATCGAAGCATTTGAGATGTGGTGCTATAGTCGAATGTTGAAAATTAGGTGGACTGATAAGGTAAGGAATGAGGAGGTTCTACGCAGAATCGGAGAGGAAAGGAATATGTGGAAACCACTGATAAGGAGAAGGGACAGGATGATAGGACATCTGCCAAGACATGAGGGAATGACTTCCATGGTACTGGAGGAAGCTGTAGAGGGCAAAAACTGTAGAGGAAGACAGATATTGGAATACGTCAAGCAAATAATTGAGGACGTAGGTTGCAAGTGCTGCTCTGAGATCAAGAGGTTAGCACAGGAAAGGATATCGTGGCGGGTCGCATCAAACCAGTCAGTAGACTGATGACCAAAAAAAAGAAACCTAAGGACATCACACATATCCATACCGAAGGCAGGATTCTAACCTGCGACCGTATTATAGTTATCCTCGGACGTGGGAGTAATGAGTAATAGACGTCTCTGTCCCGTCCTCGTCTTGCAAGTGGAATGGGGCTGTTTACCCCTTTCACTCTGACATAGTCTTTTCTTGGTGGTGTTCATTTCAAATCATTTTAGTTCCCTAGTTTTGTTTTCAGGAAGTTTTGCCTTCCTGTAATTTTCGTTCTCTTAGAAGTGTGCTTCTATTTGCTACAGACAGGTTTTCGACCTGGATTTGCTGGAGCTTCTCAGTGTCGTTTTCCATTCCTTGGACTGTTCTGTCGTCCGATCCAATTGCGGAACGGCTTCCATCAGCTCAAAACAATAAGTTCGGTTATTCAAAGTATCATAAGGCCCCACAGATTTTGAGTTAATTCATGTATGCTCACCTTACGGCTCACGAGAACTCGGGATGTATCACATTAATACCAGGGGATACCACATCGGTGTAGAGAATTGATCAGGGAGTTTGCCCAATGATCGAATCACATCTTGCGTTAACCTTCCAATAGTGTTTCAAAGAGAAACGCACATATTGTGAAAGGGTCAGTTAGACCCGCTGATAAGGAAAATGTATTCTTGAAAGGCACTTCGAAGTATCTTTTGTAGATGGTTTCCTATGTAGAAAAAAGACATTGGAACTTAACAACATTTATTGAACATAATTATTACCAAATAAAAAGTTATTTACAAAATTTTAATTGGAAAATAAGTTAATGTCACATGTAACTTCAAAATACTTTTTTGTAGCAAAACACACATTAGAGCTTAAATTTCAACTCTTGTTGCTGAAAACAATTACTATAAAATTTAAATTCAATTACAAAATTTGACTTTGAGGAAACATATTGAACTTAATGTCTATGCCTATCGCATTAACTTATGAAGTTCTTGTAGTACATGTTTGCCTGCTCTCGGCAGTGGAATGATTGACATCTACTGCACTTTTTGTTTGTCTTTCGCTCTTTCTTCGGTACACACTCCTTACATACGCTCCTTTTCCGTTCTTTTGCTCCTGAACTCGTACCTGCAATATTCTCCAAACTATCTTTGATCTTGTTAAAAAATGTTTGGTCATTCTTTCCTCTCGCATTTGTTTTGGTAGCTCATATTCAAATTCTCTTATGAATAACCGCCTTCTGTACAATTTATTTTGATTGCAATATGGATTGATAAGTAGATAAAACAAACTGGAATTTATTGCAGCAATATCTAGCACGCTACAGAACAAACAAACAGGCCATAGTTTGGTACACCTTTTACAGGAATAAGTGCTGAAGAGTTTATCTGTTGTGTCAAATCCTCCTTTCGGTCTGATGCAATGACATATTACTTCAGCCTCCATATGCCTTTTTAAAGACAAGCTACAGTCATGGTGTTTGATAGAGAGTAATAGAATAGCTTTATTTTCCTTTTTGGCTCGTACGACCAAAGTTACGTCCCTTTGGAACCAAAAGATGATTGAACGTACTGGTGTGGTATTGCTTGGCTGCATTTCGTCCGCAATCTCAGAATTGTTGTTTCTGGGAGTTTCTACTCATATTACATTTTTATTAGAAGTGTCTTGGCCAGATTATTCACTGTAAAGAAATTATCTGTAGTAATGTTTACCTCAGTTCCCTCAGCACTTTCAACAAGCCTCAAAACAATATTTTTTTCTCGTGGTCCATTTTCCAGTTTTTACGTCAGATAACAACCCCAATTTTCCCTCATTTTTTTCTCTGCGTTTTGAAGTTATATACTGCCGGAAGGTACGCCTTCCTCTGAATGGAACTAGTTGCTTATCCACTGTGACATCTTCGTAAGGAACAAACATTATAGGCAACTGTTCCAGAAACATTTCAAAGTAATTCCCGGTAGCAGTCAGTTTATCATGATGTCGACTAGCTGGTCGATCTTTTTTGTTGTCAAATCTGAGAAATCTGTTTACCGTACGGAAACGCTGAAGTGACATCGTTGCACGAGAAACTGGTGGAGCATTTCTGTTGTCCAATATCTCTTTAAGAGATTCTCCAGTATGTTTGTACACACCAGCTAATATAAGATGCCCCAAGTAAGCCTTCAGTTCCTGACTTGTATTAGGAGTGGAAGTCGCATTTTTGACTTGTGATACTCATCTCATTTCTCTGTTGGTTTCGTTCAAAATCACTGTCATCATCACTTCAGTTATGAACAGTAGAAAAGATGATACTTTCTATTCGTCAATCCGTTAAAGAGCAAACCCCATAGGCCCTGGAACAGCATGGAAAATGTTTTCACATCCAAAATAAAAATCTAAAACAAAGAAATATAAACTAAACTAGAATTAAATACAGTGCAATAAATTATATTACAAAGAAACACAATAAAACCTAAACCTGACAAAAATTAAAATTATCCTGCATACAAAACGCAAGGAGTTACGCTTGATAGAGGTTTTCATCTCCCTAGACAGTCTACACACAGAAGATAAAAGGGTAGCAATGAGAAATCCAGTCCCAGCATCGCGTTCTCCACCAAAACAATCACTAATGGCCTGACCGGGTTCCGAATGACAGCCCAGAGCATTAGTGGCTAGACTAAGATACAGTGCAATAATAAACATAGTATACCCATCAAATGCAATTCCGTATAATATAATTATTGTGCTCACCTTGGTGTTGACTCTGTTGGAGGATTTGTAGGCTAATTGTGCCATTACGGAACGTATATACTCCTACAACTTCATCGGTTTCTTTAGACAACGATACGCCGCCGTTATCTACTTCACAATCACATCAATATCCTCATTCCAGCTTATACGTCATCATCATTACTTGAACCATTGAGAAAGACTAGAAAAATCAGGATTATCGACAGGATCATCTACCATTTCATCATCTGACTCATTCAAAAGCCTTTCTAACTGATAACCACATAGGAAACTTCTGCCAATTTTGGCACACAAAATCAGGCTAATGACGTAGTTGTTATACGTGTACCTAGTCCTACAAAAATAAAAATGTGAAATGCTTCTGAACCATTGTGGACCATACAATGACAATCGCATTTATTTCAAATAAAATATTGTTAGAATTCAAACGACAATTTTTGCCTAGGTCTAAACGACCCATTAACAATATATGTGTCAAAGTTGTGTGTCTCCGAAATTATTTTAGATTTTGAAATAAAACTAAGGATTACCTAACGTCCTGAAGCATATAAATATTAATCGCGATTTTCTGTTAATTTTAGTAAACTAACTGAGTCAGTTAGTTCCAATCACAATAAGAAGGTTAAACGGCCAGTGTTTTTGGAAAAGAACTATGGGGAAAGATGCAGGGAGCTGTAGGGGGTTTTCAAACGTGTGTCGTGAGGTTCTTCCAATGAGACCTGTCTGGCTTGGGAGAGCCTGCCAGCAGCTATGGCCAGCCTTATGAAAGGACAGTGACATACGATTAAAATTTACTTCTATACTAGGTAATTCTAACACATTATATACTTCTGTGTATATGTATTCCTCCCAATCTCGTCATATTATGTAGGTTTTATTGCCTAATTGGTAAAAGCTCTGCCCGATTTTACGATATTTCGTATTTCGTTACTTATGCAAAATATTTACGTCTGGGGTGGAAGGACCCTTTGGTAACAACTCAACAAAGAAAGTAAATAAGACAGGCGAGATACACTGTAGGCTTCGTTTCCTCGTTCAAAATGGGCAGGTAATATAGCGACCTACAGTAAAGAATATTGGAGTGTACGCTACTTTTGTCTCTCCATCCTGCTTCTTAGAAGTACGATGCTGCAGCCGTCCTAATCAGTCTTCGGCTGCGTGGATAATTGGTATGTAACATTAACTACTTCTCATCTACTGAAAGTGCATTCACTCAACCTGAGGGCCAAAAGGTGAGGAAAAGGCTGCTGTAGGTGGTCACTACGGACACGAAAGCAGCAATGAGGCTGAGCCGCACGGTGAGAACTCCAAGCAGGTTGGCCTCTGGGCGTCCAGAGGACACCTGCCGCGCCAGCAGCCGCAGCTCGCGGTGGGCGGCGCCGCCCACACGCCGCCCTTCCAGCAGCAGCTGCGAGCACAGCCTCTGCGTGCGCCTCGCTTCTGTCTCCACACAGTGAGCGGGCACGACGAGTATCGTCAGATGAGCAAGACTGAGGAACATACTCAGAATCCCTTGCCAGCTACTGATACTACTCATAGCTAGGAATGATGATTTTGTTCCAAGGAAGTATACCTGAGCAGCCATAAACATTGAAATTGATATGAAGTATGACACTAGAAAAACCTCATGAGCAGAGACAGCTAATTCTGACAATTCACTGAGTTTTGCATGCACTTGTGTGAGAGTTCGCACATAGTCTGGTACACTCCAAAGAATTCTAGTGTGTGATCGTAGACTGTTTCTTTACAGAAATGTTACCATAATATGCTACGTCGTTACTTATATCGCGAACGCAAACATTCAGAAGTGAAAGTCTGTATCTAATCACAAACTGTAAAATTTGCAAATCTCAAAAGTGATAAAGAGGTAGCAAGAAAACCGCGCACAGTAAACGCTACACTTAGCCTAAGTTCATGAGATTTAATAATCGTCAACGTTGGTAAGTAGTATGAACAACCGTATAAAAATAGCAAAACCAGTTGTTGTCTTACTATCTTCTTCTCACATGTATTTACAGGACCAATATGAATCGTCAGAAGTTTGTCACATGATACTAACAACTTAACCAATGTCTCATACTTTTTTGTATTGAGGAAAACATCTGACACTATCGTTACGAACGTCATTGTTGACAAACTCACTAATCTGAAAAGTGATACGACGTTCACTATAGACATTGTAGGGAGCGGTCTGCAGTAGAAGTGCGCGGAGAAATACCCAGAAATCAGCTGTTATATGCTGGTGAGAGTTACAATAACTAGATCCGATTTTAATTTCTTCAGAGATCCAGTTTTCGTATCAACCGTAAATGGCATGAGACCAATCAACTTGCACGTGAAGTGGAATTGCTTGGTGGCCAATAGAAGTGTCCTAGTGTTTCCTGGCAGCAACGGGCTAGATACAGACGCCGACATCACCTGCAAAAGGGAAGAACAAAAAGAAAAAAAAAATACACAGTACTCATACTTCACAATAGCTCCTACTTTATAGGTAGTAATGAACCGGTTTTCAGATTTCTAGGCCATCGTCAGATAACCTGATTAAATAGGTATATCACATATCAGCGGCAGTTTATAGAAGCAAATTACATTTTGCAAGGATATAGCTGAACAAAAACAATGAATTTAGTAAGTAAGCTATGAATGAACAAGTTTTATGTTACTTTATAGTGAAAGATCTAAAGTATAAGAATGTACAGGCAATAAACGGCACACACTTGAAAATCGGCACAGAGCACTATGTTACATAAACAAAATAGCAAATGTATGGAATGAACATGCACGAAAAAGGGGGAGCAGAGCGGACGAAAGAGTCAGTGGAATGTGGAGTATAACAGTTATTCAATTTATAACAAGCATATTATCTAATGCTGAGAAAAATATTTACTGGCTGTTACTAATTGGAACTGATAAGCAAATGTTACCACAATGTATAGCGTCGTTTCACATATCGCCAATGCAAATATTTAAAAGTGAAATTCTGTACCTAATAACAAATCGTAAATTTGTAAATCTGAGATGTCATAGAGAGTTGGCAAGAAAACTGCTGACAGTAAATGATGGACTCAAAACTGTGCATAGAGTGCATTACAGTGCCTAATTTATAAGCCGCAATAACACCTATCTTGAAAAATTCTTGTTAACTTTGTTTTTCTTTCACCTCTGTATGTGCAGATAATTTTCAGTTGAAAAGTAATTTATAATTCACAGCGGCATTTCTACCACAAAATCGCGTTAACGTTTTTCATTTCTTAGTTTCGTCTCTGAGAGTAAGGATAAGGTAGTACAGACGTGTACTCGATCTGTTACACTCGCGGAACTCACGAGCTTCGAACGTGGTCAGGTGCTTGGGTGTCACTTCTGTTATACGTCTGTACGTGAGATATCTCCACTCCCGAACATGCCTAGATCCACTCTTTCCGATGTGATAGTGAAATGGAAACGTGAAGGATCACGTACACCACGAAAGCGTACAGGCCGACCTCGTCCGTTGAATGACCGCCGACAGTTGGTAATGTGTAGCAGGCAGACATCTGTCTAGAGCATCACACAGGAATTCCAAAGTTCATCAGGATCCACTGCAACTTCTATGGCAGTTAGGCGGGAGGTGAGAAAACCTGGATTTCGTGGTCGAGCGGCTTCTCCTAAGCGACACATCACGGCTTAGTATGCCAAGCGACATCTCGCTTAGTATAAGGAGCATTAACATTGGACAGTTGAACAGTGGGAAAACTTTGTGTGGAGTGACGAATCATAGTACGTAATGTGGCGATCCGAGGGTGTGAGAATGGCGAATGCCCAGTGAACTTCATCTGCCACCGTGTGTAATGCCAACAGTAAAATTCGAAATCGATGGTATTATGGTGTGGTCGTGTTTTCCATGGAGGGACTTGTACCCCTTGTTGTTTTGTGTGGCACTATCACAGCACAGGCCTACACTGATGTTTTAAGCATCTTCTTGCTTCCCAGTGTTGAAGAACAATTCTGGGATGGCGACTGCTTCTTTCAACACGATCGAGCACCTGTTGATAATGCACGGCCTGTGGCGGAGTGGTTACCCTACAATAACATCCCTGTAATGGGTTGGCTTGCACAGAATCCTGTCGTGAATCCTACAGAAAACATTTGGGATGTTTTGGATCGCCGATTTCGTGCCAGGCCTCACCGATCGACATCGACATCTCCACTCAGTGCAGCACTCCGTGAAGCATGGGCTGCCATCCCCCAAGAAACCTCCCAGGACCTGACTAAACGTATGCCTGCGAGCGCAATAGCTGTCATCGAGGCTAAGGGTGGGCCAACACAATATTGAATTCCAGCATTACCGATGGAGGATGCCATGAAATTGTAAGTCATTTTCAGCCAGTTGTCCAGATACTTTTGATCACACGGTGTACAGAAAGAAATAGTGCAGTATTACAGACTAAGATACGTAATCAATCGGGAGTAAGCAGTAGTTAAAACTAAATAACTGCAGGAAAAAAATACGGTACAGAAAAGAAAACGGTCGCCCGAAGGGCAGACTAAACTCATAGAAAGGTCAAAATAGCTTCCGGGTAACTTAAAGGCAAACATGTCCTCATTACCAATGTAAAAGGAACTCCAACGTTAACCACAAACGAAAGCGAATATTAGTGGAAGGAGTACTATGTTTCCTATGTGGAGAGAAGGATATAAAATAGATATGCGTATGTAAGGCATGAGGGATCAAGTATTAATATCTGAGATTGAAAGAGCTTTAGAGGACATGTGATCGAACGAATCACAAGACATAGATAACACTCGTTCGGAGTTTCTGAAGTGACTGCAGGAATTGGCAGCCAAATGTTTCTCCAAATTAGTGTGTGGAATCTCCACGCATTCTTTTCGACTTTCGGAAGAGTATCAGCCACACAGTTCCTAAGTGAACAGGGTAAGCAACTGTGAGAGCGGCTGCACAATACGTCTGACAGATCAGGCGTTAAACTTTCTGACCAAATGAGTGGAAAGAATTTTGTGAACCTGTTACGCAGGTCAAACGAAACTACGCCACGGCAAATTAACGCAAGGCTTTTGATATTCCCAAAACAATAAGTACTATGTATCTGGAATGACGGGTAATGAACAATAAGAATGGTAGAACAAGAGAGAAGGGCGTGAGGCAGAAGCACAGTCAACTTCACCACTGTTCACCCCTCAAAGCAAAGAATAAAGAAATTAGTAAAAGGCAGATTCGAAAGTGGGATTAAATTTCGAGGTGGAAGGATGTCACACAAGCCTTGAGGCTGATATAGTGGGGTGTGCGTACTGTAAGACCTTTGGTACACACACCATCAGATTATTTGACTTGTCGCTCTAACGAAGTAGGCGAGTGTCAGCAATATGTCTCGTGGCCTTATCATGGAGTGTTTATCTTCTGCCGTTAGGTCAGACGATAGAAATGCCACTTGCACGCTTAGAGCAGCAGATTGACGGTGACCAACTTTAAACAGAACTTGATTAATTTTTACACACATTTATGAAAATAATAACAACCATAAACCCTACTTAATTTGATTCTGGATGATATTTACAATTGACAATCTGAAGTTCCTTTGGTCTTGGTAAGTTAATCTTATTCTCACATATCTCTGATACTTGACTAATTGTCTATACATTTATCTGCATGGCTGTTTACAGGAATAAGATAATCTTATTAGGCGCAGACTGAAACTTGACTACAGACTAATGCAGACTAATGCAGACTGGTACAGAGTGGTGCAGACAAATGCGGACTGATTAATCGAAGGTTTGTACAGTTGTAATAATACCTCACGTGTTCAGATATCACCACACGAGTGTGATCCGCGAGGAGGAGAGGTTCTATGCTAGCAGCAATCTCATTGGCTGCGTTACATATTAACACGCGGATCAGCGGAAGCAGTATTTGGTCCATCTCTAAGACAACGCCATCTCATAGTGCGGAGGCGGACGAGCGCTGCACCTGCGCTGTTGTGATTAGCGGGGCGCACTCTAGTGGGAAAGTTGTGTACGCGCTGACTACGCGGAACTATGTACACTGCACATGGCTCTCTTCTCTAATAGGATCTTTTTATGTGGTGAACTGTCTATTGACTACACTGTTTGAACTGAGAGTAAATCAAAGAAAGACGAACGTGTTAAGCAGTTGCGGAAATGTGATTAGGGGTAAATATAGCATCACAAATGGAGATCACGATCTAGACGACGTGGAAGCACTCTCCTAAAGCAATGTATGTTAATTTCAGGAACAAATCTCTACGAATGTTTGTTAGGAGCATAGCAATCTGTGGAGGTGCATCATGGACGGTGAGAAAACTTGATAAGAAGGAAATGGAAGAGTCTGAAACTTGTTATACTGAAAGATGCTGAATTTTAGATACACTGATATAAGAATCCAGGTGGTTGCCACAGAATCGACTAACCGAGCAATACACCAAAAATATATTAGAAGATATCAGAGAACATTCTCTATGTTGCTATATGTTAAAAATTGAATGGGACTGAAAGTATGAGAATATCACAATTCATAACTGGTTACGCATGATGCAGATGCCACGCTGTAATGAGCAGGTTGTGACAAAGGAGGAGGTTGGGAAGGGAGGGGAAATCGTATGAGGTCGCGCCAGCCAGTGTGCTAACGACGAAAGTAAAGCAAAAAAAATAAAACACTTTAATGGACAATAACGGTTACTCCACACCAATGGTTTCCTAATATTTTGCTAATCACTGTGCTGTCTTCTCGGTGTCCAGGAAACTTGAATTTTTGTTTAATGTCACAGTCTTTAAATATTTCTTCATTCAGTGAAATGTGACTAAATGGTAGATTTACCATATGAGGAAAATTATTTTCATGATAATTTATTACTGTTGTCAAAAGCAATAAGCGGAAGAATAAAACTGGCCCAGAGTGCTGTTTATAAACTAAATCGAATTTTCAAAATGGAAGCATCTAGTGAGACTGGACCCATCAATGTGTGTAATTTGTTTCGAATCACGGCAGAGAAATATGGACTTAACTAGCAGAAAGCATTCAAGACTGAGGATCGTGTTGTGAGAGAGGGATGTATACATGTTTCGAATTACTGCGAGAGTAAGAGGAAATAAAATTCAAATGTAGTAAATAGCAAAGACCTCACACGGCAGTACTAAAATTTAAATGTATATTGCCTGTATGTAAATGGAGGCGAGTGGATAACTGCTGAAGTTCCCTGTTTCAGTCGAAGAAGAAGGCAAAGACTGGTACTACGTTGTAATTGATGTCGAATATCGTCTCACAGCAGGAAATACGAAAGATCATCGTGTATGAGTGTCACTGAAGAACATACTATTGCAGGAATAGTCAAGGAGAGAAATTTACCCAATAGTGGATGCTAAAAAGCTGATGACTGCTGTAACTGTGGTGCTCTGTTTGACATCCTAAATATCTCAGACAACCAGTCTCTACTGATTGCATTCTACTGTGAGGGTGTCGAAGTGAATCCACAGCAGAATTTTATATCTCTTTGGCTCGACTGCATAGATCGTACATTAACATAAAATGGTTTCAGTACAAGATACCGTTTGTAAATGTGACCGTAGAACACGAATGGCATGAAGTTATTAAATTGAACTAGTACCTGGAGTGAATTTAAATAACTATGATACGACGACTAGCAGGTTTGAATTCGAATATATTATGACTGAACCATAAGGAGTTGCCAGACAAATTAAGTATCATCTAGATACGAATAAGAACAATAAAACCTAGTAACCTAGATGGGGCCATACAGCGTTGGTCACTTTACAACGCCAGTCGCTTTCGCCATTTCAGCATGAGGTCATACGAAATAATAAACAGCTAGTTTCACGCTCGCTGGTGGCGAATTCAGCGCAAAAGCTGACACAGTCACGTACCACGTGTAACCAAACAGCTCCAAATGCAGTATATATGGACGCTACCACAGGGCTAGCATGAATGAGTTCCAGCCAGCACTAAGCTGCAGCCTGCCAGCTACTCTGATGATCAACAGCCGACAACAGAAACTACGTGAGCGACACCTAAGCAGGTGCGCTAAGAAAAGATAAACAAGCCTTTTGGGTTTCCGGACGGCGATTAGGGGTTTGATTCGAACCAATATTCGTCTATACGTTTGTCATTTCCATTCTGACATGCATCTGAACCTAGAGGTAGGGTTACAGCTATTGAAACTGGTTCCTCTTCATGATTCGTGGCCTGGAAAAACATCGTTAGACGCTCCTGTGTGTTATCTAATCCTAAAAGAGTGTTAGGTCTGTGTGACCGTTGGTTTTCATAATTAGTTGAAGTATGACGTACGATAGAAATGTCTCGTCTGTCTTTTACGTATACGATATGTGGGTTTTCTTACACTAGTAGTAGTCTGTGCTTCCCGGCTCACTGTAGACAGGTGTTTCTTTAGCTTAGTATTATAGATGACCAGAAGGCTAAGATCATCAGTCTCCTATTCACCCCCCCCCCCCCCATTAGTGTGCATATGGAGATATTAAGTAATTTGTTGCATGTAAATGGAAGAAAGCGTTTAAAATATTTGCATGCATCAACATCACATTTATATCGACACTGCGAAAGCCGCCGTATGGTGTGTGGCGGAGTGTACCCTGTACCGCTACTAGTCATTTTCTTTCCCGTTCTACATGCAAATAAAGCGAGGAAAAATCGACCATTCATATGTCTCCGCAAGAGGCCTAATTTCTTCGTAGTCCTTACGCGCATTGTGTGATGGTGGCAGAAGAATCGTGTTGCAGTCAGTTTCAAACGCTGGTTCTCTACATTTTTTTCACTGCTGTTAGTCAAAATGAACGTCACCTACCCTCCAGGGAGTCCCAGTTGATTTCCCGAAGCATCTCCGTAACACTTATGTGTTGTTCAAACCTATTGGTAACGTATCTAGCAGCCCGCCTCTGATCTGCTTCGATGTCTTCCTTCAGTCCGATCTGGTGCGGATCCCAAGCACTCGAGCAGTACTCAAGAATAGGTCGCACTAGTGTCCTATATGTTGTCTCCTTTACAAGTGAACCATTCATTGCTAAAATTCCCTGAATAAACAGAATTATTAGATAATTCGTCCTCCCTACCACAGTTCTCCCATGCTACTTCCACCTCATCTCGCTTTGACTGTGTCAAGCAGGACACTAATAATACTGTGTGTAAAAATTACAGGTTTGTTCTTCCTACTCATCCGCATTAATTTAAATTTTGCTATGTTTAGAGCTAGCTGCCATTCATCACACTAACCGGAATTTTTGTCTAGTCGTCTTGTATCTTCCTACAAACTTCCACACCTTACCATACAGTACGGCAACATCAGAAAATAATTGCAGACTGATGGCCAGTCTGTCCAGCAAATCATTTAGGCCTATGTATATAGAGAACAACATCGGTCCCATCACAGTTCCCTGTGGCACTCCTGACTACACCCTTGTCTCTGACGAACACTAACTGTCGAGGACAGCATACTGGGTTCTGTTACTTAACAATGGGTAGCTTTGAGGGATAAAATAGTGAAGGCAGCAGAGGATCAAACAGATGAAAAGATGAAGGCTAGCAGAAATCGTTGGGTAACCGAATAGATATTGAATTTAACTGATGAAAGAAGAAAAGATAGAAATGTAGTAAATGAAGAGGCGAAAAGGAATACAAAATTCTGAAGAAATGAGATGGACAGAAGTTGCTAAGTGGCTAAGTGGGGATGGGTGGAGGACTAATTTTAGGATGTAGAGGCAGATATCACAAGGGGAAGATAGATATAGCCTACAGGAAAGTTAAAGTGGTCTTTGGAGAAAGCAGAACCACCTGTATGAATATCAAGAGCTCAGATGGAAAACCAGTCTTAAGCAAAGAGGGGAAAACACAAAGGTGGGCGCGCTGGGAAGCCGCACGGTCCGAGGCGCCTTGTCACGGTACGCGCGGCTCCCACCGTCGGTGGTTCGAGTCCTCCCTCGGGCATGGGCGTGTTTGTTGTGCATAGCATAAGTTAATTTAAGTAGTATATAAGCCTAGGGACAGATGACCTGAGCAGGTTGCTCCCATACGAACGTAACACAAATTTCAAAAAAAAAAAAAAAAAATGCAGAAAGATAGAAGGACCGTATAGAGGGTCTATACAATGGCGATGTACTTGAGGGCAATATTATGCAAGTGGAAGAGGACGTAGATGAAGATGAATTGGGAGATATGATACTGCGTGAAGAATTTGATAGAGCACTGAAAGACCTAAGAAGAAACAATGGCATGGAAGTAGACAAAATTCCATTGGAACTACTGAAAAACTTGGAAGGGCAAGCCATCTCTACTATCTGGCGAACAAGATGTGTGAGAGAGTCGAAATATCCTCAGACTTCAAGAAGAATGTAATAATTCCAGTACCATAGTAAGCAGGTGTTGCTAGGTGTGAAAATTACCGAATTGTCAGTATAATAAGTCACGGCTGCAGAATACTAACACGGATTCTATACAAACGAGAGGAAAAGCTGGTAGAAGACGACCTCGGGGAAGATCAGTTTGAATTCCGTAGAAATATTGGAACACGCGAGGCAATACTGACATCTTATAAAACAGGTTAAAGAAAGGCAAACTTACGTTTCTAGCATTTGTAGACTTAGAAAAAGCTTTTGACAATGTTGACTGTAACACTCTCTTTGAAATTCTGAAGGTGGCAGGTGCAAAATACATGGAGCGAAAGGCTATTTACAATTTTTACAGATAACGGAAGGCACCTACAAGAGTCGAATGGCATGAAAAGGAAGCGGTGAAGGCGAAGGGAGTAGGACCGGTTTGTAGCCTCTCCCCAATGTTATTCAATCTGTATATTGAGCAAGCAGTAAAGGAAAGGAAAGAAATATTTGGAGTAGGATTAGAAATCCATGGAGAAAAAATAAAACCTTTGAGGTCTGCCGACGAGATTGTAATGCTGTCAGAGAGAGGAAAAAGCCTGGAAGACCAGCTGAACGGAATGGACTATGACTTGATAGAAGGATATAAGATGAACATCAACAAAACCAAAACGAGGATAATGGAATGTAGTCGAATTAAATCAGGGGATTCTGAGGGAACTAGATTCAGGAATGAGACACTAAAAGTAGAAGATGTGTTTTGCCATTTTGGGAGGAAAATAACTGATGGTGCTCGAAGTAGAGAGGATATAAAATGTAGATTGGCTATATCAATGAAAGCGTTTCCGAATAAGAGTAATTTGTTAAGATTCGTTTAAATTGAAGTGTCAGGAGGTCTTTTCTGAAAGCATTAGTACGGAGTGTAGCCACGGATGGAAGTGAAACATGGATGATAAACAGCGTAGACAAGAAGAGAAGCTTTCGATATGTGCTGTTACAGAATAACGTTGAAGATTGGATGGGTAGGTCACGTAAATATTGAGGAGTTACTGAACAGAATAAGGGGCAAGTGGAATTTAAGGCACAACTTGACTAACAGAAGGGATCGGTTGGTAGGAGACGTTATGAGGCATCATGGGATCACCAGTTTACTTTTGAAGGGAAGTGTGGAGGGCAAAAGTCGTAGAGACAGGCTAAGGGATGAATACACTAAGAAGATTCAGAAGGATGCACGTTGCAAAAGCTATTCGGAAATGAAGGGGCTTGCTCATGTTAGAGTATCATGGAGAGCAGAGCTGAAACGAACCAGTCTGTGGACTGAAGGCCATAAGAACACAACATGCTAGGTGAGGGGCCAATGCCGAAGGCTACTCTTTGTAAAATCGAACTGGTATTCCATTCGAACTTGATGATTTATTTCCGCTCAAATCTTTCAGTCGTTGACTGGGTGCCGCGGCAAACTTATCCTATCAATGACTAAATTGATGTGGCAGGAAATTCATCACCCGGATGGACAAAGTTGGCGAAAAATGTACAGAGTGGACGATGGGTGAGGGATGAGTCGGAGGATTATGAGAGGAGCCGAAGTATTCAAAAGCGTCCTGACTTTGTCTTTTGGAGGCTTGTCATTTCTACTGAGTTTTCACACTTTTCGTCTGGTCCCTGCATTGATTCAGATTTACCCTGTTATCCTGTGACATCCTGAGTCAAACGATCCTTACTGTTGTTCAATGCTTGAATCTTTAGGCACCCGCCTGTTTCACCTCGTCTGACCTCAAATTCGGAATATAACAATACAATGAGGGGGTTATGATCGCAAACAATATATGCGGCGTGTACGTTAGGAACCTTCAGGTATCCGCTCTCGGAGAGGACAATAGCACCGTATTGGCCGCTGTGCAGTGGTTTTACCTGACGAGTTCGTAGGGAGGTTACGCTTCACGACGAAGAAGTCTGGACGCGCAGAGTGACGCCTCCAAAGCTGCGATAGATGCCAACCATCTCACACTGAGATTCGGCGGGAAGGAACGTACTCGCAACGTCCATGACTGCACTTAACACCAAGTCACGTCGTATGATGAGAGAAAGTGGCTAAAGTCGTGCGTTACATACCTTATTACGGAATTGTGTCCATATCCAGGCAAACTGGTTCACATTCAATGTACGTGTATATAATTTCTTAGATATTGTAAGAAATGTAAATATTTTGCACCTTTGTGCTTCGTCATTTTAGATTCCTGCATTTTGCCACCAAGTGTAGGTCCATTATCATTTCATTTCCTTATTTTACTGCAATGAAGTGTGATTCATTATTTTATGTAAGTCTGCACGCAATCCGTGCACATTATAAAAACTGGTAGTATGTATGTGCGTCCCACATCTTCTCCCAAACCACTGGACCAATTTTAAACACACCTGGTACACATATCCATCGCTGAGAAGCAACAGTCGCTGAGTTGGGGAGCGGGGTGGGGATAAGTTCCATCTATCTATTTCAGGAGATATTGTGTCATAAACAATGAGATGCGTGGAAAACTGTTGCATCATGCGTGACGTTTAAATTGATTGCTTCTTTGCTACTCTCCCCACTCCTAACATATTTCGCAGACAGCATCCCCATACGTCGCAGAATGAACCAACAGAGATCTATCACTGTACGACACATATTACTAGAGATATGAAGTCATAAACAGTGAGATACATGAAGAACTTAGGCTTCTTGCAAAAAGTTTTAATACATTTATTCATTACTACTATGACACACCTACAGTCGAGTCAACTTAAGGAAATTCCTGTCGTCTGGTTGTGCCTTTGACAACTTACAGCTACGAGACGCAAACGGCCATAGGCGGAAATAATGGCATTCTGTAGAGCAATGAAGAGGCGTCGCCATGGAGACTTGTACAAAACAGCGTTGTAGACGTGTGAAGCAACAGCGTCTAGCTTACAGAAACAGTAGGAGACACTAATTATACGTTTATACGTTATGCATATTTCTATGTATGACTGTTTCACATTTTAAAAGACTTTTTCATGAATACGCAGAAATCAAACATTTTCGATATTACGCTACGAATAAATTTCATATTTTTGTTTTCGCTTCTAATAGAAAAATTACAAAATGTATACCTGGGCACTAAAGGTTTTTCACCTACTTGTCTGTAAAACAAAGCTTCAATTTTCCCTAATTGCTAGTGGAAAGTAATTTATTATCGATTTCCTATTATCGTTATATGTCACTCTTTGGACAGCAAGTGTACATTAAAGCAAGCTTTAGAGACAACTGCTTGTCACTCGGGCAAACCTCTAGGGTGATCGCGGTCGCCCTACACTTGGTCCCTTTGAAAGCATGTAAGCTTTGCCGATTATACTTCCAGCTTGAGCTTTGTGACCTTTCACGTATTTTAAGGGATGTACTCCACTCAACGTTGTTTGAGTACAGCTTTTACCTTAAGCCAGACAATCTCTTAATCAGAGAACATTGCATCTCGTTTTCCATTAATCAAATGACCTTGTGGTAAGCGATTGTCATGTCTGTAGCTTACAGGCTACATATCCATCGGTATCGAATGCACATGGCTGGTAGTTTAGCACTTCATATGGATCGCAATTGCTCATCTTATTAAAACTTTCGGGACCGAGACAACTTTGGTTGATTAAGATGCCTCTATGAAAACTCATTGCGAAACACGTATTTCAAAAAATTAGAGAGGTTTTATTGAACTAAGGGTACCCTGTGGTCTACGGATAGCGTCTTTGGCTAATAATCAAAACGACCTTGGACCAGGATTCGGTCACAGCCAACGATTGAATTTTCGGTAGAAAAATCATCAGCAATGGCCACCGAAGGCAACAAGAGCGTAGGCAGTCACTCTTCATCAGCCAACGATATTCTCAGCGTGACGGAGGAGAGTTGTGGTGGGAGAAAGCCCCTAAATGTCGGGATAATAAGTAACGATTAACGACATGAGGTTTCAGAAGCCACATCTAAATAAATATTACATAATAACTATGAGCTGAACACTAGGTCAATTAGTGAAAAAAGAGTAATGATGATCATGCCATCGGTCAAAGATTAGGGATTAGTCTCCCAAATTCGGAGCTAATTGCAGGGGAGATCCAAGTGGGTACTGAATGTGGGAGAAAGACTGAAAAACCAGTTCTAGTGTAACCTTCTCCTAGTTGCAATGTGGCATCTTAAAAGTTTACTTCTGATAGGGAAGGTAGAAAATATTATAATGCTCAATCTGGATATAGTTTGTGGATCAGGGAAGCGAAATGAACGGAAGAAAAGATTTTCTAGTCACACGAATATAGAGAATATCACCAGCATTAGCAAGTGGTATACAGGTCTGGGACTCTGTATTAATAGGACGGCAAGGCCGAATCTGATTTACGCCATCATTAATAGTTGAGATTTACAATCCTAGATTTCAGGATTGACACGTTGCCCCACACTTACAGACTGTTAACCAAGGTCCAAGCATACACAATAGGGTCCCAGATATGTGAGTGGCTCGAAGACAAGTTACGTAATAGAATGCAGTACGTTGTCCTCGACGGCGAGTGTTCATCAGAGGCAGGATTGACCAAGAAAAGAGTAATCGGTCCGCTCTTGTTCCCTACATAAATTGTGTAACGAACTGAGTGAGTAGCTAACTGCGGCTGTTTGCTGATGACGCTGCGGTGTACGCGAAGATGTATTTGTTGTGTAACTGTCAGAGGATACAAGACGTCTTACGAGTAGACAAATGTATTATTTCACGTGATGAACAGCAGCTTGGTCTAAATGTAGAAGTTTATGTAGGCGAGTAGGAAGAAAAATCCTATTACATCCTGGTACAGCATTGGTGGTGTGTTGAGTGCACACTCACGTCGATTAAGTACCTAGGCGTAGCGTTGCAAAGCAATCTAAAATGGGAAGAGCTCGCAAGGACGGTATTAGTTATTGCGAATGGTCCTATTGATTTATTGGGAGAATCGTAGCACAGTGTAGTTCATCAATAAAGGAAAACGGGTGTAGAACGCCCGTGCGACACATTCTTGAGTACTGCTCAAGTGTTTGGAATTTCCGCCAGTTCGGATTAAGACTGCCGTCGAGGTAATTCAGAAGCTGTATCTGACAGCGATAACTTTGGTCAACACATGATTTTACCGGGATGCTTAGTGAGCTACACTGAGAAAATTTAGAAAACTGGTTTTTAGGCTGACTGCACAACGATTCTACTGTCGTCGGGGCACATTTCGCGAAAGGACGACAAAGATAACAAAAATTAGGGCCCTTATGCGAGTGGAACAGGAAAAGATGTGACTAATAATAATACAAGGTATTCTCCGCTATATGCCATATAGTGACTGTAGAAATGTACGTCGACACCGACCGGGTAACCCACTATAATATAGAAGAGGGGAGGGGGAGGGATAGCAAACAGAGTTGTGAGAGAATATGGGCTCGATGGTACTAATGAGACCACAGGTAAAGTATTTAATTTTGCAATACGTT
The DNA here is from genome assembly GCF_021461395.2 of Schistocerca americana. Classification (NCBI taxonomy): domain Eukaryota; kingdom Metazoa; phylum Arthropoda; class Insecta; order Orthoptera; family Acrididae; genus Schistocerca; species Schistocerca americana. The sequence continues at coordinate 131,229,353 of NC_060122.1, read as the reverse complement.
TCAGCTGCAAATAATGAACACAATGTTCAATAATCACAGCAGGACTACTACTACATGAAAACGCCTGGAGATGCAGGCCTCTACGGCTGGATTACATCACGGTGAGACAGAGATACCGATATAACATACCAACAATTAACAGTATTGTACGCTTTACTGTTCGGAATTATCATTTCGTAGTGCTGTATATGCCACAAGCTAAATCCGCATGAAATCGACAATGTAGAAGAGATTTATAAATCTCTTTGAATATGTAATACATCTGCAGTTACTGTTATTTACCCACAGAATAACCGATGAGTTGTACCTGTAAGTTATTATATATTTGTTGTAGCTCCGGTTTCCAGTAATTTACGGACACTCAAACTCTGATCGTCGTGTATGGGACGGTGACAAGTACGCTGTACGTTCGTGAAGTACAAATTATTAATCAAACTTTTCACGAATAACTATATAAGTTAGCAACGGATACTTACTGCTTCAACTGAATGATGACGTACCAAGAAGTGCTATAGAGCTACTTGACTGCACAGTTGCCAGTATCTTGGCGTACATACGATGCAACTAATGACGTGAAAACAGATGGCTCCTGCACAGACGTCTCGGTGACGCGTCGTCGATACGCGCCTGCTACTGTCTCTAATTAATGACGTCAATATACGCTACCTCCATTACTTAAATGAGCGCAGCTCGTGAGATATCGACAACGGAACATTATGCAGCAGCGTAACGAGTTGACTACCAAAAACTGAATCGTTGAAAAATGATGTATGTGAAGAATGTGGAGTTTGTGGAGTTACATATTATTTTAATTTGACTGCTAGATCACTATTTTCAGCGCTCAGTTTAGCTGTTACATCATGAAACAGTTATCGCAGCATTACTGCAAAGATGATTTAGTAACTAGTATCCACTACAATAAGTGTTTGTCTGTGGGGACTGCGGGAACCGCGGTTTGGTGCCCCCGAGCGTCCGGACGAATGAGGGCATCGCTCACACAAAAAGGATGCTGGAGCACACCTTTCAAACACACTTGATGTTGAATTGTACGGTCACTGGTTTGCTACTTGGTAAGATGATTCGTGTTGTTGTAATTCATTGTAGGCATTGCGAAACTGCAAAATTTTGTCGTTGATCATTCGGTGAGGTAGTTACGTTTTATCGTTAAATTTTAATCACTTCAAGTTGTGTAATTGATATGGACAGTGGGAACAGACTTGCGATACTTGGTTCATTACTCAAAATTTGTTTCTCAGCGAGGTCAACAGCTAAGGGGCTTCTAACGGAATTTGACCTAGTCACTTAATCTAAAGACTATTACAGTCAGTTCAGTTCCTTTTCCATCAACTTGATTTCCTAAATGCTTTGTATCACATGTACAGGATTCGTTCACATTATAAGTACATATTTAAGTTTTACCTAACATGTATCGCTTGTATATTAAGGGAGCAAAGTATTAGTTTGTTTATTTGGTTTCACAAGTCGGTTGTATGATGTGGTATATAAATACCCCCACGTAGTACGATTTCCTAGCCACTGGTTTTGTTATTTAAAAGCATTAACATGGATGATACTCTACAGCTATTATACGATCTCACCATGCCGTACGGTAATTTTGGCTCTACGAAGAGAGAAATTCCAACACTTTCACATGATATTTCAAATCAAAGATCGCTTTCAGTATTATCAATATTACGTATGCCCTTCTACGAACGCATTTTTCAGGGTAAGTGTGACAGTGTAGCAACTTGAGGAGACGATGTACTTGGCTCTACACAAGTGTACGTGTTCGATGTTTCGTATTTGACCATCACGATTACGAATCAGTGGAGAACATTTTTAGGTCGAGTTGCTAAAATACATTCGCTATTGCTGGAATATTCCAGATTGTTTTTACTGATTTACTTTCTTTTTAATTTGTTGTTTACTTTTGATTATTGTGGCGGAATTTTGATTATTCGTCTGCTGTCGCTTATCTGGTGATTATATATAGAGATTTCGGCGATTTAGTGGAAAGTTATAACCGTATTTCTGTTATCAGTTGTTCGGCTTATGTTCTTCAGTGGATTAGTGACCTATACCTAAAGCCGTCGGCACACGGACCGTGCTGTCGAACGTTAACGTTGAGCGTGTCAAGTTCACCGTGCTGCTGAACGCTCAGGAATGATACGACTCGTGCATACGGTACGTGGGCTCCAACGTGGTATACGCGGTCGCAGCGCACTCCAGCGGCAGTTGAGGGATGTTTCTAGTTCGTAAATCACACTGTTTACTCTATTAAAACCCACATTTCCTCCATCGTTCATGAAACGGAAGGTACCATGTCCAATCAATAAGGACACAGGCTTATGAAGGTTCTATTACAAACAGTGCGGTACAAATTTGGTATACTTCTCCGCATAAGATAAACATTATTTCATAATTCCCACATTTTAGTAAAACCCCAAGGTCGGTCTTACTCGATCACTGTTTCTACCCAGTAGCAGAATCTCTGCAACATGTGAATTACGAAGCGTAAAATAAAAAAGCAAGCTGTCCTGTAGATTAAGCCAATCGAACAAAGTCACCCCTCAAAAAAAGGTTAACTTATATTTACATAACATCAAATATTATATTATATATTTATATGAGACTAATAATAAAGTATCAGAACCTAATAAAAACGCGAATGTTAGGAAAAAAAATATGGCAGTGTCAAGATGCGAACCACCGCCCCAACCATTATCTCAACATAGGACAGGGACGCTACTCATTACGCTATACGAACCTCACATACATATATCTATCATATTATGTTACGACGTGCCGGAAACCTTAATCGTAAATATGTTACTAATTGAAATTTAATTATAACAAATTGTACCAAGAACAATACGTTTCGGGTGGATAATCAGTATGTCGCTGCCTTCAAATAGCCTACTCTCATAATAACCAAGTTACAATAATTATTTTGCCACGAATATAATGTTTCTCATTATTTTATTGGAACGAATCACACAGTTATCAACGGGTTTTTCAGTGATTCTCAATTTGCTGGTGCTCAGAAACGGCATATATACATATAGTCTTGAAACGAATGCCGCCCGCATCTCGTGGTCGTGCGGTAGCGCTCTCGCTTTCCGCGCCCGGGTTCCCGGGTTCGATTCCCGGCGGGGTCAGGGATTTTCTCTGCCTCGTGATGGCTGGGTGCTGTGTGATGTCCTTAGGTTAGTTAGGTTTAAGTAGTTCTAAGTTCTAGGGGACTGATGACCATGGATGTTAAGTCCCATAGTGCTCAGAGCCAAACGAATGCCAATATGGCGCCTCACAACTCTGTACTGAAGGCAGACGGCGTGCGTGTGACGTAGGTGGCGTTGTGCCATCTCATTGGACAACGCTCAGACGCACGCTCATAATATCTGACATGCCAGATATTGCTCTGCACGTTAGGATAGACTCCCGAGCGTGCTATTCCACGCTATGACGTCAGAAACTCGGCACGGTCAACGCTCAACGTTCGGATGCACGGTCCGTGTGCCGACGGCTTTAGACGTTGCTTGTTTCTTTGGGTCATTCGGTATTCATTACGAGATGAAATGTGTGTATGGCTCGGTCCTCCCGTCAGGTTGATTGGTCGCCTTATGCAAGTCTTTTAGCTGATGACGCTTGTGTGTTCATGATGAAACGATCATGAAGACAACACGACACCCAGTCCCCGAGAGGAGAATATCTCCGAATCGGCCAGGGAACCAAACCCGAGCCCCTAGTATAGCATTTTGCTGCTCTGATGACTCACCTATCGTGGTGGACCTTACGAGATTCAGAGTACGTGTAGCAAGAATCAGTAGTATCTTAGGAGTTTAGATAGGAGTGAGAAATCTAAACTGGTGTAGCAGACTGATGGTGTTGCTTTGAGGGGGAGGGCAGGTAATTCTTAAGTAGTGTTGACAGTGCAGTCTACAAGTGTACCTGCTGTGATGCTTTGTCAGATAACCCTCTACACTCTACCAACTGTCATGTTCAAATTGAAAAACCGAATGTTGGTCTTATTTGTTTTCAGAACTTGATAAGAATATTAGCAGCATAAAGGATGTAATAGAGGCTCAGTAAAAGATAAGCGGAATAATTAATGGGCTGTGAGAAGATATAACAACAATAACAAAATAACTATAACAAGAAATGGCACATGTAAATTTAAAGAGCAAGTAGGAGATAAAGCATAGGAACATAATGAGAAGTTTGAGGTTACTGCTGGCAGATTAATTGAAAAGGTGGAAAGCATTTCAAGGGAGCAGCACACTAATATTAATGCAGTAGAAGCAAAAATTCAAGACTTAGAACAAAAGATAGACTCCAGTTAGGAAACTGCTTCAGGCAGCTTTAATGTCCTCACTATTCAATGTAGTTGCATTCTGAATGGTAGCAACTCTGTACCAGAAAACGGATTTGTTACTGTAGATTTTTAATGATGATGTGAATAGACATCATAAGTCATTACAAGGAGGTTTTCATGTTTTATTAGAGGAGTGTGTGAAATTTGAGACAAATCTGTCAGGGAGAACTGATACTATTCCAAGTCAGGAATATTAAAGGAAAGGGTTTACTGAGGCACCTGTCTTGGATTTGCTCTGTATTTGTTATCATACGCTTCTATAGTGATGAGCCACCTGTCTCATTACTTGTTAATAAAATGACCTTGTCATTAAGGGTCTCCACTTTTTTCGGTAGTGTATTCAAGTTCAGTGAATTTATTTATTTTATTACGCCTCTTCCGTTCCAACGGTCACCCACCCTGCTTTACATTCTGTACGCTATATTCCGTGACCCACCTTTCATGCGGAAGTGCATAGTTCTGAGAACGCTATCTTTTTCATTCTGTCCTGCTCCATTTACGAATGATGTATAATCAAACCGTCAAAAGGCTATTTCATGAGCTCTAGTTTCTCTGGTTTTCCCATTGTACTCATTTCGTGGAACATATTTATGAGAAAGCAATGTGTTTTCTGTTTTCAGAAGGAATTCTCTCGGAATTCCAACACTAAATCTGCCTGACATGCAAATCGCTTGTCTTGTAATGTCTACCACTATAGCTTCATGAGCATCGCGTAATACTCTAACGGTTACTAAACTAAACTGTGATGGAACTTATTGTCCCTCTTTGACTCTTCTATATTCTCCTCTGGATATTATCCCCAACCGTTGGCAGAATCAGCAACGTTCAGCGGGCATGAGGAAGAAGAAGGCCATAAAAACTATCGTGTCATGAAGCTCTGTCTATTGCCAAAATATTCCGGATTGGTCCCACATTCGGGTCCCAGGAGGTGCTGCCGAGTGGGCGGTGATCATGAGAAAGAGATGGATTAACCAAGGAAAGGGTGACACTATACGAGCCGGAGTGTGAAATGTCGCAAGTTTGAATGTCGTAGGAAAGCTAGGAAATCTGAAACGGGGAAATGCAAATGCGCATTCCATACATGGAGCGGATCAGTGCACTGAAATGGAAGGTATTTCGGGTCAGACGACCACAGGGTAATATTAGCAGCAACAAAGGAACGTATAACGGAAGTACGATTGGGGAAACATGACAGAGAATGAGTTACTGTAAAGAAATCAGTGACCGGGTTTGTGTCACTGTATGCGACAGCAAATCAACGCAGACAACGATTCTTCAGGTGGAAATAACGACACCGAAAGCACAAGATGAAGAGATACAGAGAGTTTATGAAAATACGGTTATTCATCATGTGAAGGGAAAAAAGTGTGATAATCATGAGGAATTAGAACGCGAATGTATGGAACGGAACAGGAGAAGGGTTTCCTCGAGAATGTTGGATAGGTCGCAGAAGTGAGAAAGACAAGTTGAGTCCTGCAAGAGATTTCAAATGGTGCTGGCGAATACTCACAAGACTCCCAAGACGAAGAGGTGCACTAAGAAAAGTGCCGGAAACATGGGAAGATTCCATGGTCAGACACAGAGTCGGAATTCAGGTATTGGATTGTAAGGCGTAACCAATAGCAGATACAGGCTCGACTCTTAATTTAGTAAGGATTATATGCAGACTGAAGTTTGAGGCACTCATTCGGAAGAAGCAAAGTAGAAGGTTGCGCGATAGTTCTAGAGTGGAGAATGATAGGACGCTTTTGGAGATCGCTAAGGATGGGGTACTCCTATATAGAATGTCCCACTAGGCAATTCAATTGAAAAGGATTGGACATCGCTAAGAAGGGCAGTCGAAGGTCTTAGACTGTCCGACATCGGTACAAGGTAGGTAACTACGAAGAAACCCTGGGTTACAGAAGAAATATTGAAACTGATCGACGAAAAGAGAGAGTTCATAAATGTTCAGGGAGAAACAGGAGTACAGCAATATAAATAATTTGATAATGAAAGAAAGAGAAAGTGCACGGCAGCCAAGGGAAAATGGAGACAGGAAAAACAGCCGTAAAAGAAATTACCGTCAGAATGACTGACTCAGCATATAAAAAAGTCAAAACAACTTCCTTGTAATTTAAAGAGAGGATTCAAGGGGAATCCCTTTGCTACTCGCAGATAAAACAGCGAATAGTTGGAAAGAGTGTATTGAAGTCCTGTATTAGGGGGGGACTGCTCTTTGACTTCATAGAATAAGGAACTGAAGTCGATAAGGTTCAAATGGTTCAAATAGCTCTGAGCACTATTGGACTTAACAACTGAGGTCATCAGGTATCTGCGGCCGTAGCAGTCGCGCGTTCCAGACTGAAGCGCCTCGAACCGCTCTGCCGCTCCGGCCGGCCAGCTATTTTCTTTTTTTGTGTGTGTGTAAGTGTGACCTAAACCACGTTGCAGTCATTAGGTACGGATCCTTCGAGTAGCGAGAAGTTGTACACGATTGCTAAACTGGAGCTACTTCATCAATATACTCCGAAAGAAAGCAGTTAGTTGGAAATTATAATATCCTGCCGTTATGTAGACAGGAGTGACACCACCAGCAGTCGACCAAAGGCGTTAACGCCCAGAAGATGACCCCTATGTCAGGTTGAAACTGGTTGGCGGTATTATAATAATAAATGCGATTAAGATTGTTTTTGAATAATTGATTAAGCATATTAATCGCTGCTTCATCTCCACAACCACATTGTCCAAAAATCTAGTTCAAGTGGGGCACCAGAGACGATGTGATCAAACGTTTACTTCGTTGGTTTTCCTAAAATCGAACAAGAGAGGAGCTCAAATCTCGGTCGTGGGACGGTAGTAGAAATCGAGCCCGAGCCAACGCATGAAGAGTCTGCTGCGCTATTGTCTATGCTAGGAGGACGAGTAGCACTATTTATATCTGAAATGCAGATTGAAATTCGGCGCAATGTCCTTATTGGCCAACTTCAAAGCTAATTAACTCGAAAACGTCGCTACATATAAGAAGAAAGGCTATTATTTATATAACAATATTTTTTCATGCCAATCCAAAACTTTGCGTATTACACAAAAACAGCTGCAGCGAATGTGAAGTTTGATAGCGGTGCTAGTTCTGCATCACATGTTCACTTCTGAGTCGGACAAATTTTTCCAAATGATTGGTGACATGGTGGAGTGGTAGAATGCAGAAGTCTACATTTCAGGAGTCCAGGAAACGTACCTCCATGAAAGTCACCCCCTCGTCATTACCTAAAGAAGCGAGTTGGATAATTATGTCCTGAGCAGAACGAATCGCGACGATGTTGAAAAGCAAAAATATGCTCTTCATAGCATTCCGTAACCCTTGATCTTGACAGCCATCCAGATCCTCTTCAGGAGATATTTAGCATTACGCTCTTGCGAAGATTTGTCTCTTACAAGCATAATCTGTCAGCACCCCGTCACGAAATTCTTAAAACAAAACTCAACTTTACGTTGCTCGATAACAGTTGTACCTTTGTCTTTTTCGGCACTGGTGAATCCGTAAATCGCTACAGCCTGCTGTACTTCTGCATGGTCGAGTCGCAATACCACCGCCTACGTTGGTAAACATACAGTACGCACTCACAGACGGCAGATGGCAGTACTAGCATTGCAGGGTATACAATGCGTAGGGCGGTGACGCGGGAACAGTGCAGTGTTGTCATATTGCGGAAAAGAAGCGATATCTTTGGCGTCCAGAGGGGCTTATCATTGGCTTTCAGGCCAAGGATGGAAGCATTTCCGAAACGGCTAAGTCTGTAAACTGCGCTGTGGTTAAAGTGCACGGTGAATGGTAGAGTGGCGCTATGTAAAACCGACCCTGGGGCAACTCTGGTGCACCACTGTCCACAGATCACAGCAGTGAACGAGGGCTGTTGGGATGTGGACGTGCGAACAGAAGAGCAACCGACTGCCCGGATGAACTAAGGGGCTACAGACAGTGTCTCTTGAACGACAATTCAGCGGACATTGATGCGTTGGGCCTCCGCAGCAGTCACCACGTTCATTCACTCCAACTTAATGCTGTTCGTCGGCAACGAAAAACAAGAACGCCACGTCCACTAAGCGGCGACAGGAGGCATTTTCAGGTGAATCACTTTTTCTGCTCCATCAGGCAGATGGCAGTTGGCATGTACGGCGTGAAACGTTTGAAAGGAAACGCCCTGTAACAATAGTCAGAAGGGTCCATGTTGGAGAACAGAGCGTTATGGTCTCGGGAATATTTTTGTAGAATCTCCTAGGTGATCTCGTCATTATAGAAGCCACAATGAACCAACACACGTATGCATCTGTCCCTGGGGGCCATGTACACCCGTTTACGCAGTTTGTTTTTCCTCGGTACGACAGCAAGTAACAGGTAGACAATGCAACTTGCCACAAAGTTCGTAGTGGACGTGTTTGGTTCGAAAAATACCACGATGAGTTCACAGTATATACCTGCTAACCATACTCCCCGGCTTTAGATCCAATCATGCTGTGGATCCCGAACCGAGAGAGTTAGCTCAACTGTCCACAATACTGAAGTTAGCATGACTCGCTATTGCTAACCACACTGACTCTCATCCTGAATCTCCTGCAGTGTTCCGCTCTGCTGAAGATATTTATTGATGATTCCTACAAGTTAATTTTAATTTTAAACACCTGCAGCCTCAGTTGACAAAGTTTACCTAGGTTTCAGTCGGGATAACCCAACCTTCTTCAGGGTAAAGGTAACTCACGTTAGTCCATAGTGGACGTCGTCAAGCTGAAACTTCAAAACCATAAATTATCGTGAGATTTGTAAAAACTTATATGAAACTGCCTCGGCCCCACTTCGCAACCGCGATGCGGCAGCCACGAGTGCTGTAGTGGAACTGGCCGCAGCGTCATGACGCCCGCCTAGGCGGACACAGAACCTTGCGCCTGCGCGTAAACGGTGTCATGGGCACTTGTGACAAGACGCGCACCTAACTCCTGAACCTGAATTCACTAGTAAAGTCAAGTAAAATAAAGGTACAGCTGAGGAAAATGGCGTACATTTTATCCTGTGCAGAACGTACTTAGATCGACTGTCTTAACATTTATGAATTATTTGCTGATCATGATATGAGGAAGACATCACGTGCTTACAACGTATGGTCTGTCTAGGAAAATTTTGTGCTTAATCTCGAAGTTATATCATCTGAGAAGAACTTTGGAGTGAGAAGGTTAATATAAAGCCAAATCGTCATTGTTATGACTAGGTTTACAATTTTTTTTTGAGACGTAAATGTTAAGCATTTGCTTAGCTATCGTTACAACGCATAAACATCCTATTGACGTAGCAGACAAATGGTCGTGACTGAACTTATGAACAAGTCTATATCTAATCTGTAACATCCGGCAATACAAGCCACATATAATAGTCATTATTAAAGATTAGTATATTTGACCTGAAATGGTCTAGAATCAAGTCAAAATAAACTAATGTACGTGCCTGATTGAGCTTCATGACGAAGTTATGGTTATGAGCTACAGAAAAAAAATTGAGACTGTTGGTTTTTAAAATTAAAATTAATATTTATACAGTTGCAGGGATGCGAAATGTTGAAAATATTTAAATTTTGGCAAGTGGTCACATTAATATTTGTGTCCAGCGGATACATTGGGGTAAAGTGCTAAATCCTTCGTTCGGCAAAGGCGACGACGTGCTTTGAAGAAGACACGTGGATTGGGTGAACACAGCTAGTTGGATAACTGTGAGCAAGCTGATGTCATTGCATGTGACGTTGAATTTCTGTGCACGAGTGGCGGACCTCGGGAAATGTGCTCCTATACATTCAATCATTTCCACTGTGTAGTCTATCTTCTGTGTAAGTTTTGCTGCAGAATAGTGTATTTATGTGGGAGTCTGAATATCGTGGAGGTTACCTGTTTGCTATTGCCGCAGGCTCCATTAAAAAAAAAAAAAAAAAAAAAAAGAGAGACGTAATGTGGGCGCGTGAAGAATGGTCTTCACTCCAGCAATGTCTATGCTGTTAATTCCGCCCGGTACACATAGACACGCCGTTCTCTGCAACTTCTTGAGCTCCTTAGCTGAAACTTCTACTTTATTCCACCCTACTGTAATAGCGTTAGTTATAAGTCTCAGCTTTTCCAGAGACAAGATACAGCATGGCGTATTGTAGAGAGTAATAGAATAGCTTTATTTTGATGTTTGGCTCGTACGACCAAAGTTACGTCCCTCTGGAACCCAAAGACGATTGACCGTACTGGTGTGGTATTGCTTGGCTGCATTTCGTCCGGAATCTCAGAATTGTTGTTTCTGAGAGTGTCTACCCTCAATACATTTTTCTTAGTAGTTTCTTGGACAGATTATACACCGTAAAGAAATTATCTGTGGTAATGTTTGCCTCAGTTTCCTCAGCATTTTCAACAAGCCTAAAAACAACATTTGGTTCTCGTGGTCCATTCTCCAGTTTTTACGTCAGATAACAATCACAATTTTCCCTCATATTTTTCTCTGCGTTTTGAAGGTATATCCTGCCGGAAAGTACGCCTTCCTCTGAATGGAACCACATGCTTATCCACTGTGACATCTTCGTAAGGAACGAACATTATGGGCAACTGTTCCAAAAACATTTCAAAGAAATTCCTGGTAGCAGCCAGTTTATCATAATGTCGACTAGCTGGTCGACCTTTTTTGTTGTCAAATCTGAGAAATCTGTTGACTGTATAGAAACGCTGAAGTGACATCGTTGCATGAGAAACTGGCGGAGCATTCATGTTGACCCATAGCTCTTTAAGAGAGTCTCCAGTAGGTTTGTACAAACCAGCTAATATTAGATGTCCCAAGTAAGCCTTCAGTTCCTGACTGAGTGGAAGTCGCATTTTTGACTTGTGATACCCATCTCATTTCTCTGTCGGTTTCATTCAAAATCACTGTCTTCCTGTCTTCAGTTATGAACAGATAGTTTCGTCAATCCGTTAAAGGGCAAACCCCATAGGTCCTGGAATAGGATGGAAAATTTTTTCACATCAAAACGAAAAATCTAAAACAATGAAGAATAAAGTAAACTAGAATTAAATGCAATGCAATAAAATAAATTACAAAGAAACACAATAATACCTAAACCTGACAATAAGTAAAAAGTAAAAATATAGTGCATACAAACCCCAAGGAGTTTAGCATGATAGAGGTTTTCATCCCCTTAGACAGTCTACACAGAGAAGGTAAAAGGATAACATGTCCCAGCATCGCGTTCTCCACCAAAACAATCACTAATGGCTGGGTCGAGTTCCGAACCCAGAAACACAACTATGACAACCAAGCGCATTAGTCTCTAGACTATGACGCAGTGCAATAATAAACATAGTATTCCCATAAAATACAATTTCGCATAATATGTTTATTACGCTCACCTTGCTGTTGACTCTGTTGGAGGATTTGTAGGTTTATTGTGCCATTACTCCTCCAACTACATCTGTTTCTTTAGACAACGATACACCTCCTTTTCCTGCTTCACAGTCACATCAGTATCCTCACTTCCGGCTGATACGTTATCATCATCACTTGAACCATCAGAAAAATCAAGAAAAATCAGGATTAACGACAGAATCATCTACCATTTCATCATCTGACTCATTCAAAAGGCTTTCTAACTGATAATCACTTAGGAAACTTCTATCCATTTTGGTACACAAAATCAGGCTAGTGACGTAGTTGTTATATTTGTACCTAGTCTTACAAAAATAAAAATGTGAAATGCCACTGAACCATTGGTGGACCATACAATGACAACCGCATTTTATTCAAATAAAATATTGTTAGACATCAAACGAGAGTTTTTGCCTGAGTCTAAATGACCCATTGACAATGTGTGTGTCCAAGTTGTGTGTCTGCGAAATTATTTTGGAACTTGAGATAAAACTGAGGATTACGTGACGTCCTGTTAGGGAATAAATATTAATCGCGGTTTTCTGGTAATTTTAGTAAACTAACTGAATCAGTTAGATCCATGCACAGTAAGAAGGATGAAGGGCCAGTGTTTTAGCAAAATAACTATGGGAAAAGATGCAGGGAGCAATAGGGGGTTTTCAGACGTGTCGTCAGGTCCATCCAATGAGACCTGTCTGGCTTGGGGGAGCTTGCCAGCAGCCATGGTCAGCCTTACGACAGGACAGTGACATACGACTAAAATTTATTTATGTACTAGTCAATTCTAACACATAATGTGCATCTGCGTATATTTATTCCTCCAAATCTCGTCATATTATGTAGGTTTTATTGCCTACTTGGTAAACGTTCTGCCCCAGTTTACGATATCTCATATTTCGTTACTTATACAAAATATTTACGTCTGGGATGGAAGTACATTTTGGTAATAACTCAACAAACAAAGTAAATAAGAAACGTGAGATACACTGTAGGTTTGATTTAACATTGGAGTGTACGCTACTTTTGTCACTCCATCATGCTTCTCAGAAGTAAATACGATGATGCAGCCGACCTAACCAGTCTTCGGTTACTGGATAATGGGTATGAAACATTAACTACTTCTCATTTACTGAATGTGCGTTCACTCAACCTGAGGGCCAAAAGGTGAGGAAAAGGGTGCTGTAGGTAGTCACTACGGACACGAAAGCAGCAATGAGGCTCAGCCGCACGGTGAGAACTCCAAGCAGGTTGGCCATTGGGTGTCCAGAGGACACCTGCCGCGCCAGCAGCCGCAGCTCGCGGTGGGCGGCGCCGCCCACACGCCGCCCTTCCAGCAGCAGCTGCGAGCACAGTCTCTGCGTGTGCCTCCCTTCTGTCTCCACAAAGTGGGCGGGCACGACGAGTATCGTCAGATAAGCAAGACTGAGGAACATACTCAGAATCCCTTGCCAGCTACTGATACTACTCATAGCTAGGAACGACAGTTTTGTTCCAAGAAAGTATATCTGAGCAGCCATAAACATTGAAGTTGATATGAAGTATGACACTAGAAAAACCTCATGAGTAGAGACCACTAATTCTGACAATTCGCTGAGTTTTGCATGCACTAGTGTGAGAGTTCGCACATAGTCTGGTATACTCCAAAGAATACTAGAGTGTGACCGTAGACTCCCTCTGTACACAGACTCTTTCTTAAGAGAAATGTTACCATAATATGCAACGTCGTTTCTTATATCGCGAACGCAAACATTCAGAAGTGAAAGTCTGTGCCTAATCACAAACTGTAAATTTGCAAATCTCAACAGTGATAAAGCGGTAGCAAGAAAACCACCCACAGTAAACACTAGGCTCAGCATATGGTCCTGAGAGTTACTATTAGTGAACAATGGTACGTAGTATGAACAACCATAACAAAATAGCAAAACCAGCTGTAGCCTTACTATCTTCTTCTCACATGTATTTACAGGACCAATATGAATCATCAGAAGTTTGTCACATGATGCAATCAACTTAACCATAGTCTCATACTTTTGTGTATTGAGGAAAACATCTGACACTATCGAAACGAACGTCATTGTTGACAAACTCACGAACATGAAAAGTGATATGACGTTCACCATAGACATTGTAGGGAATGGCCTGCAGTAGAAGTGCACGGAGACACACGCAGAAATCATGTGTGATACGCTGGTAAGGGTTACAGTGACTAGATCCGATTTTAATTTCTTCACAGATCCAGTTTTCGTATCAACCGTAAATGGCATGAGACCAAGCAACTTGCATGTGAAGTGGAATGGCTTGGTGGCCAATAGAAGTTTCCTAGTGTTTTCTGGCAGCAACGGGTTAGATTCATGCGCTGACATCACCTGCAAAAGGGAAGAAGATAAAAAATACACTTTACTCGTACTTCATAATAACACCTATTTTATAGATAGTAATGAATCGCTTTTTAGATTTCTACGCCATCGTCAGAAAACCTGATTTAATAGGTAGGTCACATATCAGCGGCAATTTATAGAAGCAAATTACATTTTGCAAAGATATAGGTAACAGAAACGCAACTACAATAAATTTAGTAAGTATGCTATGAACGAACATGTTTTAAGTTACTTTATAGTGAGACATCTAAAGTATAAGAATGTACAGGCAATAAACTGCACACACTTGAGAATCGGCACAGAGCACTGTTACATAAACAAAATAACTAATGGAATGAACATGCACGAAAAAGGGGGAGCAGAACGGATGAAAGAGTTAGTGGAATGTGGAGGATAACAGTTATACAATTTACAACAAGCATATTATCTAATGGTGAGAAAAATATTTACTGCCTGTTACTACTTGGAACTGATAAGCAAATGTTACCATAATGTGCAGCGTCGTTTCTCATATCGCCAATGCAAATATTTAGAAGTGAAATTCTGTACCTAATAACAAATCGTAAATTTGTAAATCTGAGATGTCATAGAGAGTTGGCAAGAAAACTGCTCACAGTAAATGATAGACTCATACAATGCGCAGTGTGCATTTCAGTGCCTAATTTATAAGCCTTAATAATAACTATCTTGAAAAATTCTTGTTAAGTTTACTTTTCATTCGCCTCTGTATGTACAGATAAGTTTCCGTTGAAAAGTAATTTATAATTCACAGCGGCATTTCTATCACAAATAACGCGTTAACAATTTTCGTCTCTTAGATTCGTCTCTGAGAGTAAGGATAAGTTTTTACAGACGTACAATCGATCTGTTAGACTGCGCGAGAACTCTCTTTTAAAGAGGCAGCAAGATCTGTTCGTTTTAATACTCGAGGGCATGGAAGACTACCTAAACACACTAGGAATATATTCCTCGATATAGTGATTCAGGTGTTCTAAATTTAACTGAAACTGCAGTAGGACTTCCCGTGTTCCTATATTCCTATGATCCACTCACAATGCATCGGGATTCTTAGACCCACAGAAGAGTAGGCTGAAATTGAAGAGAATCGTCAGGAACAATCAAAGTACAGGGAGGTGAGATCTAGGTACGTTGAGAAGCCATGATGTTTCGACGCTGTCTGGGGTACTGAATGCCATGTTCAGTTAAAGGGGAACTGACATATCTAAAAATTATAATCATATAACCTGGAAACACAAATATTGGTATAGGTAAAATGTAGGTAATGAAGATGTGGATTAGAATCCAAAACTACACCAGCTGACAGATGAAAGGAGAAAGTACACACGATCAGGTATACTGTGTGATCAAAAGTATCCGGACACCCCCAAAAATATTCGATTTTCCTATTACGTGCATTGTGCTGCCACCTACTGCCAGGTACTACTTATCAGCGACCTCAGTGATCATTAGACAACGCGAGGGAGAAGAATGGGGCGCTCCGCGGAACTCACGAGCTTCGAACGTGGTCATGTGCTTGGGTGTCACTTCTGTCATACGTCTGTACGTGAGATATCTCCACTCCTAAACATCCCTAGGTCCACTCTTTCCGATGTGATAGTGAAATGGAAACGTGAAGGAACACGTACAGCACAAAAGCGTATAGGCTGACCTCGTCAGTTGACTGACAGAGACCGTCGACAGTTCGTAATGTGTAGTACGCAGACATCTGTCCAGACCATCACACAGGAATTCCAAAGTTCATCAGGATCCACTGCAACTACTATAACAGTTAGGTAGGAGATGAGAAAACTTTGATTTCATGGTCGCCGGTAAATGCCAAACGACGCCTCGCTTAGTATAAGGTGCATAAACATTGGACAATTGAACAGTGGGAAAACATTATGTGGAGTGACGAATCATGGTACACAATGTAGCGATCCGAGGGTGTGAATATCGCGAATGTCCAGTGAACGTCATCTGCCATCACGTGTAATGCAAACAGTAAAATTCCGAGGCGGTGGTGTTATGGCGTGGTCGTGTTTTCCATGGAGAGAACTTGCACCCCTTTTTGTTTTGCGTGGCACTATCACAGCACCGGCCTACACTGATGTTTTAAGCATCTTCTTGCTTCCCAGTGTTGAAGAGCAATTCTGGGATGGCGACTGCTTCTTTCAATACGATAGACCACCTGTTCATAATGCAATCCTGTGGCGGAGTGGTTACCCTACAAGAACATCCCTGTAATGGGTTGGCTTGCACAAAGACTTATCTTGAATCCTACGGAAAACCTTTGGGATGTTTTGGAACGCCGACTTCGTGCCAGGCCTCACAGACCGACATCGATACCTCTCCTCAGTGCACCAGTCCGTGATGAATGGGCTGCCATCCAGCACCTCACTGAACGTATGCCTGCGAGCGCGGTGACTGTCATCGAGGCTAAGGGTGGGCCAACACAATATTGAAATCCAGGATTACCGATGGAGGGTGCCATGGACTTGTAAGTCATTTTCAGCCAGGTGTCCGGATACTTTTGATTACACAGTGTACAGAAAGAAATAGAGCATTATTACAGACCAATAATAAATGAAAAGCACGAAACTGGTTTTTTTCATTTATTATTATAATGTTGTTTTACCAAGAACCGACGGAAGATTCTGTTAATACGATTACAGACTAAAATACGTAATCAATCGGGAGTAAACAGCAGTTAAAAAGAAATGTCTGCAGGAAAAATTACGGTACAGAAAAGAAACCGGTCGCTCGAAGGGCAGACTCAACTCATAGAAAGGTCAAAATAGTTTCCGGTTAACTTAAAGCGAACATGTCCACATTACCAATGTAAAACGAACTCCAACGTTAACCACAAACGAAAGCGAATATTAGTGAAAGGAGCACTATGTTTCCTATGTCGATAGAAGAGAGACTGAAAGAGCTTTACAGGACATGTGATCGAACGAATCACAAGGCATAGATATTGCACGTTCGTAGTTTCTGAAGTGACAGCAGGAATTGGCAGGCAAATGTTTCTCCAAATTAGTGTGTGGAATCTCCAGGCAGTCTTTTGGACTTTCGGAAGAGCGTCAGCCACACTGTTCCTAAGTGAACAGGGTAAGTAAGTGCGAGAGCGGATGCACATACGACTGACAGATCAGGCGTTAGACTTTCTGACCAAATGAGTAGAAAGAATTTGGTGAACCTGTTACACAGGACAAACGAAACTACGCCACTGCATCGTGGTGCAAGGCTTTTGAAATTCCCAAAACAATAAGATGATATATGTGGAATTACGTGTAATGAACAATAAGAATAGTAGAATAAGAGAGAAGGGCGTGAGGCAGGAACACAGTGAACTTTACCACTGTTCAACACTCAAAATAAAGAATTAACGTCCGCTACTCGTGGTCGTGCGGTAGCGTTCTCGCTTCCCGCGCACGGGTTCCCGGGTTCGATTCCCGGCAGTGTCACGGATTTTCTCTGCCTCGTGATGACTGGGTGTTGTGTGATGTCCTTAGGTTAGTTAGGTTTAAGTAGTTCTAAGTTCTAGGGGACTGATGACCATAGATGTTAAGTCCCATAGTGCTCAGAGCCATTTGAACCATAGTGCCCAGATCCAAAGAATTAGCGAAATAAATAAAAGGAAGATTCTAAAGTGGAATTAAATTTCGGGGTGGAGGGATGTCGCACAAGACCTGCGGCTGACATAGCTCTAGTCTCTAATGGGATCTTTTTTATGTGATGAACTGTCTTTTGACTACACTGTTTGAACTGATAGTAAATCAAAGACAGACGAACGTGTTAAGCAGTTGCGGAAATGTGATTAGGGGTAAATATAACATCGAAAATGGGGATAACGATATGGACGAAGTAGAAGCATTCTGCTAAAGCAAGTACACTAGTATCGAACTATGTCAATTTGAGGAACAAATCTCTACGAATGTTTGTTACGAGCACAGCGATCTGTGGAGGTGCATCCTGGACTGTGAGAAAACTTGATAAGAAGGAAATGGAAGAGTCGGAAACTTGATATACTGAAAGATGCTGAATGCTAGAGTGATATAAGGATCCAGGTGGTTGCCATAGAAACAACTAACTG
Organism: Schistocerca americana; assembly: GCF_021461395.2. NCBI lineage: Eukaryota > Metazoa > Arthropoda > Insecta > Orthoptera > Acrididae > Schistocerca > Schistocerca americana. Next base: position 131,211,093 of record NC_060122.1, on the reverse strand, counting down.
AGCAATATACGAAAAAAGATTAGAAGATATGAAGATATTTATTAAAATATCAGAGAACATTATCTACCTTACTATACGATAAAAATTGAAGTGGACTACAGGGATGAGAATAACACAATAACTGGCTACGTATGGTCCAGATGCCACGCTGTAATGAACAAGTTGCGACAAGGGGGCGGGTTGAGGAGGGTGGGGAAATCCTATGAGGTAGCGCCATCCAGTGTGCTGACGACCAAACTAAAGAAAAAAAATAACCCTTTTATGGATAATAATGGGAACTCCATACCAAATCTTTCCTAATATTTTGTGCTGTCTCCTCAGTGTCCAGGAAACTTTACTTTTTGTTTAATGTCACAGTCTTTAAATATTTCTTCATTCAACCTCTAAATGGTAGATTTATCAAATGAGGAAAATGATTGTTATGATAATTTATTACTGTTGTCAAAAGCAATAAGCGGAAGAGTAAATCTGGCCCAGAGTGCTGTTTATAAACTATATCTAGTTTTCAAAGCGAAGTATCTAGTGAGCCTGAACCCATCAACGTGTGTTATCCGTTTCGCCTCACGGCAGAGGAATATGAACTTAACTAGTAGAAAGTATTCAAGAATGAGGATCGTTTTGTCAGAGAGGGATGTACGGATGATTCGAATTACGACGAGAGTTGTTGTTGTTGTTATGGTCTTCAGTCCTGAGACTAGTTTGATGCAGCTCTCCATGCTACTCTATCCTGTGCAAGCTTCTTCATCTCCCAGGACCTACTGCAACCTACATCCTTCTGAATCTGCTTGGTGTATTTATCCCATGGTCTCCCTCTATGATTTATACCCTCCACGCTGCCCTCCAATACCAAATTGGTGATCCCTTGATGCCTCATAACATGTCCTACCAACCGATCCCTTCTTCTAGTCAAGTTCTGCCAAAAACTTCTCTTCTCCCCAACACCTCATCAGTTATGTGATCTACCCATCTAATCTTCAGCATTCTTCTGTAGCACCATATATCGAAAGCTTCTATTCTCTTCTTGTCTAAACTATTTATCGACCATGTTTCACTTCCATACATGGCTACACTCCATACAAATACTTTCAGAAACGATTTCCTGACACTTAAATCAATACTCGATGTTAACAAATTTCTCTTCTTCAGAAACGCTTTCCTTCCCATTGGCAGTCTCCATTTTATATCCCCTCTACTTCGACCATCATCAGTTACTCTGCTCCCAAAATAGCAAAACTCCTTTACTAATTTAAGTGTCTCATTTCCTAAACTCATCACCCGACTTAATTCGACTACATTCTACTATCCTCGTTTGGTATTTGTTGATGTTCATCTTATATCCTCCCTTCAAGACACCATCCATTCCGTTCAACGACTCTTCCAAGCCCTTTGGTGTCTCTGACAGAATTAAAATGTCATCGGCGAACCTCAAAGTTTTAATTTCTTCTCCAAGGATTTTAATACCTACTCCGAAGTTTTCTTTTGTTTCCTTCACTGCTTGCTCAATATACAGATTGAATAACACCGGGGAGAGGTTACAGCCCTGTCTGACTCCCTTACCAACCACTGCTTCCCTTTCATGCCGCTCAACTCTTATAACTGCAATTTGGAATCTTCTCGGGTGATCAGCCAAGTAAAGGCGTCGTCTTCTCGCAACGTTTCGAAGGGTTTCGTACCCATCATCTTCAAGCGAAGATGATGGGTACGAAACCCTTCGAAACGTTGCGAGAAGACGACGCCTTTACTCGGCTGATCACCCGAGAAGATTTCACGAATGGAATACGCCGAGAAAGTCTCAAATCACATTTAACTGCAATTTGGTTTCTATACAAGTTGTAAATAGCGTTTCGCTCCCTATATTTTACCCCTGCCACCTTCAGAATTTGAAAGAGAGTATTCCAGTCAACATTGTCAAAAGCTTTCTCTAAGTCTACAAATGCTAGCTTCTAAGATAAGCTGTAAGGTCAGTATTGCCTCACGTGTTCCAATACTTCTACGGAATCCAAACTGATCTTCCCCGAGATCGGCTTCTACCAGTTTTTCCATTCGCCTGTAAAGAATTCGCGTTAGTATTTTGCAGCCGTGACTTATTAAACTGATAGTTCGGTGATTTTCACATCTGTCAACACCTGCTTTCTTTGGGATTGGGATTTTTAAGTTCTTCTTTAGGTCTGAGCGTATTTCTCATACATCTTGCTCACCAGATGGTAGAGTTTTGTCAGGACTGACTCTCCCAAGGCCGTCAGTATTGTAATGGAATGTTGTCTACTTCCAGGGCCTTGTTTCGACTCAGGTCTTCCAGTGCTCTGTCGAACTCTTCACACAGTATCATATCTCCCATTTCATCTTCATCTACATCCTCTTACATTTGCATAAAATTGTCCTCAACTACATCGCCCTTGTATAGACCCTCTATATACTCCTTCCACCTTTCTGCTTTCCCTTCTTTGCTTAGAACTGGGTTTCCATCTGAGCTCTTGATATTCATACAAGTGGTTCTCTTTTCTCCAAAGGTCTCTTTAATTTTCCTGTAGGCAGTATCTATCTTACCCCTAGTGATGTATGCCTCTACATCCTTACATTTATCCTCTAGCCATCCCTGCTTAGCCAATTTGCACTTCCTGTCGATCTCATTTCTGAGACTTTTGTATTCCTTTTTGCCTGCTTCATTTTCTGCATTTTCATATTTTCTCCTTTCATCAATTAAATTCAACATTTCTTTTGTTATCCAAGGATTTCTGCTAGCCCTCGTCTTTTTACCTACTTCACTCTGCTGCCTTCGATACTTCATTCCTCACGGCTACCCATTCTTTTTCTACTGTATTTCTTTCCCCCATTCCTGTCATTTGTTCCCTTACGCTCTCCCTTAAACTCTGTACCACCTCTGGTTCTTTCAGTCATCCAGCTCCCATCTCCTTAATTTCCCTCCTTTTTGTTCTTCAGTTTTAATCTACAGTTCATAACCGATAGATTGTGGTCAGAATCCACATCTGCCCCTTACAGTTTAAAACCTGGTTCCTAAATCTCTGTCCTATCAGGGTTCTTCCATGTAAGAGGAAATAAAATTCAAATGTAGTACTACAAGCAGTACTACAATTTAAATGTATATGGCCTGGAGGTAAATGGAGGCGAGTGGATAACTGTTGAAAATCCTTGTTTCAGTCGAAGAGGCAGGCAAAGACTGATACTACGTTGTAATGGACGTCGAATATCGTCTCACAGTAGGAAATACGGAAGATCATCGTGTATGAGTGTCACTGAAGATCATACTATTCCAGGAAAAGTCAAGGAGAGAAATTCACCCAATAGTGGATGCTAAACAGCTGATGACTGTTGTAATTGTGGTGCTCTGTTTGACAATCTAAATGTGTCGGACAACTAGTCTCAAAGTATCATAGTCGTTGCTCGCTTCATAGCTTAGGAGAATTACAGCTTGGTCCGAAGCGGCCTTCCTCCTTCCGACGGTGGGTGACGTCAGCAGCTCGGTCAGTATGTGTGCCTTCTTCTCCCCTTGGCCCGACTGCATAGATCGTACATTAACATAAAATAGTTTCAGAACAAGATTCTGTTTCTAAATGTGACTGTAGAACACGAATGGTATGAAGTTATTAAATTGAACTAGTAACTGGCGTGAGTTTAAATACCTATAATACCACGACTAGCAGGTTTGAATTCGAAAATATCATGACCGAACCATAAAGAGTTGCCAGACAAATAAAGTATCATCTAGACACGAAAAAGAACAATAAAACCTAGTAACCTAGATGGGGGATACAGCGTCTGTCACTTTACAACGCCAATCGCTTTCGCCATTTCAGCATGAGGTCATACGAAATAATAAACAGCTAGTTTCACGCTCGCTGGTGGCGAATTCAGCGCAAAAACTGACACAGTCACGTAACACATGTAACCAAACAGCTCCAAATGTAGTATATATGGACGCTACCAAAGGGTTGAGTTGCAACCGGCACCAAATCTGCATCCTACAAGCTACTCTAATGATCAACAGCCGACAACCGAGACTACGTGAGCAACACCTAAGCATGGGCGCTAAGAAAAGTCATTGTGACATGCATCTGAACCTAGAGGTAGAATTACAGCGATAGGAACTGGTTCCTCTTCCTGATTCGTGACCTGAAAAAAACATCGTTAGACGCTCCTGTGTGTTATCTAATCCTAACAGAGTGTTAGGTCTGTGTGGCCGTTTCTTTCCATAATTAGTTGAAGTATGACGTAGGATAGAAGTGTCGTCTGTGTTTTACAAATATGATATGTGGGTTTTCATACACTAGTAGTAAGATAGTGTCTGTGCTTCTCGACACACTGTAGACAGGTGTTTTCTTAGCTTACTATTTCAGGAGACCAGAAAGCTAAGATCGTCAGCCTCCTACTCACTCCCCCCATGAGTGTGCATATTGAGATATTGAGTAATTTTTCCATGCTAATTCATCTACATTCATACTCCAAAAGCCGCCGTCTGGTGTGTGGCGCAGTGTACCCTCTACCGCTACTAGTAATTTCCTTTCTACTTGCAAATAACACGAGAAAAAACGACCATTCATATGGCTCCTCATGAGGCATAATTTCGTGTATCTTCTCTTCGTAGTCCTTACGCGCATTGCGTGATGGTGGCAGTACAATCGTTCTGCAGTCAGTTTCAAACGCAGGTTCTCTACATTTTTTTCACTGTTGTTTCTCAAAAAGAACATCACCTACCCTCCATGGATTCCCATTTGAGATCCCGAAGCATCTTCGCACCACTTACGTGTTGTTGAAACCTACTGGTAACGTATCTAGCAGCCCGCCTCTGATCTGCTTCGATGTCTTCTTTCAGTCCCACCTGGTGCGGATCCCAAGCAGTATTCAAGAATATGTCGCACTCGGGTCCTATATGACGTCTCCTTTGAAGGTCAAACATTCATTGCTAAAATTCTCCGAATAAACCGAATTAGACGATTCGTCGTCCCCACCACAGTTCTCACATGCTCGTTCCACCTCATCTCGCATTGACTGTGTCAGTCAGGACGCTAGTAATACTGTGTGCAAAGAATACAGGTTTGTTCTTCCTACTCATCCGCATTAACTTAAATTTTTATACGTTTAGGGCTAGCTGCCATTCATCACACCAACCGGAAATTTTGTCTAGTCGTCTTGTATCTTCCTACAGTCACTCAAGTACCACACCTTACCATACAGCACGGCATCATCAGCAAATAACCGCAGACTGTTGGCCAGTGTGTGCACCAAATCATTTAGGCCTGTGTATAGAGAGAACAACAACGGTCCCATCACATTTCCCTGCGGCACTCCTGACTACACTCTTGTCTCTGATGAACACTCACCGTCGAGGACAACATACTGGGTTCTGCTACTTAAGAATGGGTAGCAATGAGGGATGAAATAGTGAAGGGAGCAGAGGATCAAATAGATAAAAAGACGAGGGCTAGTAGAAATCATTGGGCAACAGAATAGATATTGAATTTAACTGACGAAAGAAGAAAATATGGAAATGCAGTACATGAAGCAGGCGAAAAGGAATACAAAAGTCGCAAAAACTGAGATGGACAGAAGGTGCAAAGTGGCTAAGCGGGGATGGCTAAAGGACAAATTTAAGGATGTAGAGACAGATATCACAGAAGGAAGATAGATACTGCCTAGAGGAAAATTAAAGAGACCTTTTGAGAAAAGAGAACTACTTGTATGAATATCAAGAGCTGAGGTGGTAAACCAGTCCTAAGCAAACAAGGGAAAGCACAAAGGTGGCCGCGTGGGATAGCGGAACGGTCGCAGACGCTTTGCCACGGTACGCGGGGCTCCCACGGTAGGAGGTTCGAATCCTCACTCGGGCATGGGTGTGTCTGTTGTATTTAGAGTAAGTTAGTTTAAGTTAGGTTAATTAGTGTATAAGCTTAGGGAGCGATGACCTCAGAAGTTTCGTCCCATAGGAACTTAGCACAAATTAAAAAAAAAAAAAGGCAGAAAGCTGGAAGGAGTGTATAGAGTGTCTATAAACGATGATCTACTTGAGGCCAATATAATGGAAATGGAAGAGGACGTAGATGAAGATGAAGTGTGAGATATAATACTGCGTGACGAATTTGACTGAGATTTGAAGGATCTAAGTCGAAACAAGAGCACGGAAGTATACAACATTCCATTAGAACTACTAATAGCCGTGGGAGCGCTAGTCCTGACAAAACTCTACTATCTGGTGAGCAAGATGTATGAGACAGTCGAAATACCCTCAGACGTCAAGAAGAATATAATAATTCCAATCCCAAAGTAAGCAGCTTTTAATAGGTGTGAAAACTACCGAATTGTCAGTTTAATAAATATCGGCGGCAGAATACTAATACGGATTCTATACAAACGAGAGGAAATGCTGGTAGAAGACGACCTCGTGGAAGATCAGTTTGGATTCCGTAGAAATATAGGAACACGCGAGGCAATACTAACACCTTAGGAGACAGGTTAAAGAAAGGCAAATGTATGTTTCTAACATTTGTAGACTTAGAGAAAGCTTTTGACAATGTTGACTGGAACACTCTCTTTCAAATTCTGAAGGTGGCAGGTGTAAAATAAAGGGAGTGAAAGGCTATTTACAATTTGTACAGAAAACATAAGGCAGTTATAAGATTCGAATGGCGTGAAAAGGAAGCAGTGGTTGGGAAGGGAGTGGGACAGGGTTGTAGCCTGTCCCCGATGTTATTCAATCTGTGTATTGAGCAAGCAGTAAAAGAAACAAAAGAAAAATTTGGAGTAGGATTTGAAACCCATGGAGCAGAAATAAAAATTTTGAGGTCTACCGAAGACATGGTAATGCTTTCAAAGGGCCTGGAAGGCGAGCTTAACGGAATGGACAGTGACTTGAAAGAAGGATATAAGATGACCATCAACAAAACCAAAACGCAGATAACGGAATGCAGTCTAATTAAATCAGAGGATTCTGAGGGAACTGGATGAAGAGATGAGACACTAAGAGTGGAAGATGTGTTTTGCTATTTGAGGAGCAAAATAACTGATGGTGCTCGAAGTAGAGAGGACATAAAATGTAGACTGGCTATGGCAAAGAAAGCGTTTCTGAAGAAGAGAAATTTGTTAAGATCCGTTTAGATTCAAGTGTCAGGAGGGCTTTTCTGAAAGCATATCTAGGGAGTGTAGCCACGGATGGAAGTGAAATAAGGATGACAAACAGCTTGGACAAGAAGAGAATAGAAGCTTTCGAAATGTGATGTTACAGAATAATGTTGAAGATTAAATGGGTAGATCACGTAAATAATGAGGAGGTACTGAACAGAATCGGGGAGAAGAGGAATTTATGGCACAAGTTGAATAATAGGAGGGATCGGTTGGCAGGAGACGTTATGAGGCATCAAGGGATCACCAATTTACTTTTGAACGGAAGTGTGGAGGACAAAAGTCGTAGAGACAGGCCACCGGATGAATACACTAAGCAAATTCAGAAGGATGCAGGTTGCACAAGCTATTCGGAAACGAAGAGGCTTGCTCAGGTTAGCGTATCACGCGGAGCTGAAACGAACCAGTCTGTGGACTGAAGACCTCAAGAACACATGATAGGTGAGGGGCCAATGGCGAAGGCTACTCGTTGTAAAATCGAACTGGTATTCCATCCGGACCTGATGATTTATTTCCTTTCAAATCTTTCAGTTGTTTCTCCACTCCAGTTACGCTTATTACTATGTCATACATACCGGAGTCTGTCCGACGGTCAAATGATGGTATGTTTGTACGGTTCTCTTGTAGCTGGTGTTCTAATGTTATACGCTAGCCGCCACCCAGGAACTTCTCAAAGCAAGTTTGGAAACATGAAACTTCCTGGCAGATTAAAACTGTGTGCCGGACCGAGATTCGACCTCGGGCCTGTGCCTTTCGCGGGCAAGTGCTCTACCATCCGAGCTATCCAAGTACGACTCACGCCCCGTCCTCACAGCTTTACTTCTGCCAGTACCTCGTCTCCTACCTTCCAAAGTTTACTGAAGCTCTCCTGCGAACCTTGCAGAACTAGCACTCCTGAAAGAAAGGATATTGCGGAGACATGGCTTAGCCGGATTCGAGTCTCGGTCCGGCACACAGTTTTAATCTGCCAGGAAGTTTCATATCAGCGCACACTCCGCTGCAGAGTGAAAATCTCACTCGGAGGATTATGAGAGGAGTCGAAGTTATCCAAAAGCGTCCTGTGTCTTTTGGAGGCGTGTCATTTCTACTGAGTTTTCAGACTTTTCGTCTGGTCCCTGCATTCATTCAGATTTACCCTGGTATCCTGTGACATCCTGAGTGAAACGACCCTTACTGTTGTTCTATGCTTGAATCTTTAGACGCCCGCCTGTCTCACCTCGTCTGACTTCAAATTCCGGATTTGACATAGACAATGAGGAGGTCATTATAGTAAACAATATATGCGGCGTGTGCATTAGGAACCTTCAGGTAACCGCTCTCGGAGAGGACAAAAGCACCGCATGGGCCGCTGTGCAGCGCTTTTACCCGACGAGTACGTAGGGAGGTAACGCGTCACGGAGGAAGAAGTTTGGACACTCAGAGAGACACCTCCAAAGCTGTGATAGATGCCAACCAATAGACGCTGAGATTTGGCAGAAAGCAACGCACTCGCAACGTCCATGACTGCACATAACACCATCTCACGTCGTGTGATGAGAGAAAGTGGCTAAAGTCGTGCACTACTTACCTTATTACTGAATTGTGTCCATGTGCAGGCAAACTGGTCCACATTCAATGTTAGTGTTTATAATTTCTTAGCTATTGTAAGAAATGTAAATACTTTGTAGCTCTGTGCTTTATCATTTTAGTTTCCTACATTTTGGCACCAAGTGTAGGTCCATTATCATTTCATTTCCTTATTTTACTTCAATGAAGTGTGATTCAGTATTTTATGTAAGTCTGCAAGCAATCCGTGCACATTATAAAAACTGGTTGCATGTATGTACGTCCCACATCCTCTCCTAAACCACTGGACCGATTTTAAACACCCCTGGTACACATATCCATCGCTGAGCGGCAACAGTCGTTGAGTGGGGGAGCGGGGGTGGGGGAAAGAACCATCTACCTATTTCAAGCGATATTGTGTCATAAACGATGAGATGCGTGGAAAGCTGCTGCATTATGCTTGACCTTTAAATTGATTGCTTCTTTGCTACTCACACCATTCCTAACATATTTCGCAGACAGTATCCACACATGTCGCAGAATGTACCAACAGAAGTCTATCACTGTACGACATATATTTCTAGAGATATGAAGTCATAAGCATTGATATGTGTGGAGAACTTAGGCTTCTTGCAAAAAGTTTTAATACATTTATTCTTTACTATTATGACAGTCCTACAGTCGAGTCAACTTGAGGAAATTCCTGTCGTCTGGTTGTGCGTTTGACAACATACAGCTACGAGACGCAAACGGTCATAGGCGAAAATAATAGCATTCTGTAGAGCCATGAAGAGGCGTTGCAATGGAGGCTTGTACAAAACAGCGTTGTAGACGTGTGAAACAACAGCGTCTAGCTTACAGAAACAGTAGGAGACACTAATTATACGTTTCTACATTATGCATATTTCTATGTATGACTGTTTCATATTTTAAAAGATTTTTTCACGAATACACAGAATGGAAACATTTTCGATAATACGCTAGGAATAAATTTCATTCTTTTGTTTTCGCTTCTAATAGAAAAATTACAAAATGAATACCCGGGCCCTATAGGTTTTTCACCCACTTGTCTATAAAAGAGAGTTTCAATTTTCCCTAATTGCTAGTTGAAATTAAGTTATTATTGATTTCATATTATCGTTATAAGTCACTCTTAGGACAGCAAGTGTACATTAAAGCAAGCTTTAGAGACAACTGCTTGTCACTGGGTCAAACCTCTAAGGTGATCGCGGTCGCCCTCCACTTGGTCCCTTTGAAAGCATGTAAGCTTTGCCGATTATACACTCCTGGAAATTGAAATAAGAACACCGTGAATTCATTGTCCCAGGAAGGGGAAACTTTATTGACACATTCCTGGGGTCAGATACATCACATGATCACACTGACAGAACCACAAGCACATAGACACAGGCAACAGAGCATGCACAATGTCGGCACTACTACAGTGTATATCCACCTTTCGCAGCAATGCAGGCTGCTATTCTCCCATGGAAACGATCGTAGAGATGCTGGATGTAGTCCTGTGGAACGGCTTGCCATGCCATTTCCACCTGGCACCTCAGTTGGACCAGCGTTCGTGCTGGACGTGCAGACCGCGTGAGACGACGCTTCATCCAGTCCCAAACATGCTCAAAGGGGAACAGATCCGGAGATCTTGCTGGCCAGGGTAGTTGACTTACACCTTCTAGAGCACGTTGGGTGGCACGGGATACATGCGGACGTGCATTGTCCTGTTGGAACAGCAAGTTCCCTTGCCGGTCTAGGAATGGTAGAACGATGGGTTCGATGACGGTTTGGATGTACCGTGCACTATTCAGTGTCCCCTCGACGATCACCAGTGGTGTACGGCCAGTGTAGGAGATCGCTCCCCACACCATGATGCCGGGTGTTGGCCCTGTGTGCCTCGGTCGTATGCAGTCCTGATTGTGGCGTTCACCTGCACGGTGCCAAACACGCATACGACCATCATTGGCACCAAGGCAGAAGCGACTCTCATCGGTGAAGACGACACGTCTCCATTCGTTCCTCCATTCACGCCTGTTGCGACACCACTGGAGGCGGGCTGCACGATGTTGGGGCGTGAGCGGAAGACGGCCTAACGGTGTGCGGGACCGTAGCCCAGCTTCATGGAGACGGTTGCGAATGGTCCTCGCCGATACCCCAGGAGCAACAGTGTCCCTAATTTGCTGGGAGGTGGCGGTGCGGTCCCCTACGGCACTGCGTAGGATCCTACGGTCTTGGCGTGCATCCGTGCGTCGCTGCGGTCCGGTCCCAGGTCGACGGGCACGTGCACCTTCCGCCGACCACTGGCGACAACATCGATGTACTATGGAGACCTCACGCCCCACGCGTTGAGCAATTCGGCAATAAGTTCACCCGGCCTCCTGCATGCCCACTATACGTCCTCGCTCAAAGTCCGTCAACTGCACATACGGTTCACGTCCACGCTGTCGCGGCATGCTACCAGTGTTAAAGACTGCGATGGAGCTCCGTATGCCACGGCAAACTGGCTGACACTGACGGCGGCGGTGCACAAATGCTGCGCAGCTAGCGCCATTCGACGGCCAACACCGCGGTTCCTGGTGTGTCCGCTGTGCCGTGCGTGTGATCATTGCTTGTACAGCCCTCTCGCAGTGTCCGGAGCAAGTATGGTGGGTATGACACACCGGTGTCAATGTGTTCTTTTTTCCATTTCCAGGAGTGTACTTCCAGCTTGAGCTTTGTGACCTTTCACGTATTTTAAGGGATGTACTCCACTTAACGTTGTTGGAGTACAGCTTTTACCTTAAGCCAGACAATCTCCCAATAAGAGAACATTGCATCTCGTTTTCCATTAATCATATAACCTTGTGGTAAGCGATTGTCATGTCTATGGCTTACAGGCTACATATCCATCGGTATCGAATGCACATGGCTGGTAGTTTAACACTTCATATGGATCGCAATTGCTTATCTTATTAAAACTTTCGGGACCGACATAACTTTTGTTGATCAAGATGCCTCTTTGAAAACTCATTGCGAAACATTTGAGAGATTTTATTGAACTAAGTGTGCCCTGTGGTCTATGCATAGTGTCTTTGGCTACTAATCAAAACGACCTTGGACCAGGATTCGGTCACAGCCAACGATTGAATTTTCAGTAGAAAAATCATCAGCAACGGCCACCGAGGGCTACCACAGCATAGGCAGTCACTCTTCATCAGCCAACGATATTCTCAGCGTGACGGAGGAGGGTTGAGGTGGGAAAAAGCCCCTAAGTGTCGGGATAATAAGTAACGATTAACGACATGAGGTTTCAGAAGCCACATCTAAATAAATATTACATAATAAGTATGAGCAGAACACTCGGTCAGTTAGTGAAAAAAGAGTAATGATGATCACGCCATCGCTCAAAGATTACTGATTAGTCCCCCACATTCGGAGCTCATACAGGGGAGATCCAAGTGGGTACTGAATGTGGGAGAAAGACTGAATAACCAGTTCCAGTGTAACTTTCTCCGAGTTGCACTGTGGGATCTTAAAAGTTTACTTCTGATAGGGAAGGTCGAAAATATTATAATGCTAAGTTTGGATATAGTTCGTGAGTCAGTGAAGCGAAATGAACGAAAAAAAAGATTTTCTAGTCACACGAATATAGGGAATATCACTAGTGGTATACAGGTTTGGGACTCTTTATTAATGGGACGGCAAGGCTGAATATGATTTACGCCATCATTAATAGTTCAGATGTACAATCCAAGATTTCAGGATTGACACGTTGCCCCACACTTACAGACTGTTAACCAAGGTCCAAGCATACACAATAGGGACCCAGATATGTGAGTGGCTCGAAGACTGGTTACGTAATAGAATCCAGCTCGTTGTCCTCGGCGGCGAGTGTTCATCAGGGGCAGGATTGCCCAAGAAAAGTGGGACCGCTCTCGTTCTCTGCATAAATTGTGTGACGAACTGAGTGAGTAGCTAGCTGTGGCTGTTTGCTGATGAAGCTGCGGTGTACGCGAAGATGTATTTGTCGGGCAACTGTAAGAGGATACAAGACGGCCTACGAGTAGACAAATGTCCTGTCTCGTGTGGTGAACAGCAGCTTGACCTAAATGTGGAAGTTTATGTAGACCAGTAGGAAGAAAAATCCCATTACATCCTAGCACAGCATTGGCAGTGTGCTAAGTGCACAATCACGTCGATTAAATACCTAGGCGTAGCGTTGCAAGGCAATCTAAAAAGGAACGTGCACGTAAGCACGGTATTAGTTAAGGCTAATGGTCCAATTGATTTATTGGGGGAATCGTAGGACTGTGCAGTTCATCAATAAAGGAAAATTCGTGTAGAACACCAGTGCAACACATTCTTGAGTACTGCTCAAGTGTTTGGAATCTCCGCCAGTTCGGATTAAGACTGCCGTCGAGGAAATTCGGAAGCTGTATCTGTCAGCGATAAGTTTAATCATCATACGATTTTACCGGGATGCTTAGTGAGCTACACTGGTTTTTAAGCTGACTGCACAACGATTCTACTATCGCCGGCGCACATTTCGCGTAAGGACGACAAAGAAAAGAAAAATTAATGCCCTTACGGAGGCTAATAGACGGCTGTTTCTCCCTCGATCGGTATGCGAGTGGAACAGGAAACTATGTGACTAATAATATTACTAGGTACTCTCCGCTATATGCCGTATAGTGACTTTCGGAGTATCTATTTTGATGTAGACGTAGATACCGCAAGCAGAACATAAGTTAGAGATATACGTCGACACTGACCGGGTAACCCAGTGTAATACAGAAAAGATAAGATTATGATGACCGTGGTGGATTGCTTCGTTGCTACAGGGGAATGGACAGCAAACAGAGTTGTGAGAGAATATGGGCTCGAGAGTAGTAACGAGACTACGGATAAAAGTATTTAATTTTGCAATACGTTTCAGCTGCAAATAATGAACACAATGTTCAATAATCACATCAGGACTACTACTACACGAAAACGCCTGGAGACGCAGGCATCCACGGCTGGATTGTATCACGGTGAGACAGAGATACCGACATAAAATAGCAATGAGTAACAGTAATGTACGCTTTACTGTTTGGAATTACCATTTCGTAGTGCTGTATATGCCACACGCTAAATACGCATTTACAGGACGATTTATAAGAGGTTTTTAAATCTCGTTGATTATGTAATACATCTGCAGTCAAAGTCACTTTTCACGAATTAATGTATGTCTTAGCATCGGATACTTACTGCTTCAACTGAAGGATGGGATTCCAAGAAGTTCTATAGAGCTAATTGGCTGCACAGTTGTCAGTATCTTGGCGTACATACGATGCAACTAATGACGTAAAAACAGGTGGCTCCTGTACTGACGTCGCGGTGACGCGTCGTCAATACGCGCCTGCTTGCTGTCTCTAATTAATGACGTCAATATACGCTACCTCCATTACTTAAATGAGCGCAGCTCGTAAGATAACGACAACGGAACATTATATAGCAGCGTAACGAGTTGACTACCAAAAACTGAATCGTTGAAAAATGGTGAATGTGAAGAATGTGGAGTTGTAGAGTTACTTATTATTTTAATTTGACTGTTAGATCACTATTTTCAACGATTGTTTAGCTGCTTCTTCACTTCGATTACTTCATGAAATAGTTATCGCGGCATTACCGCAAAGATGACTTAGTAACCAGAATCAACTACAAAAAACGGCCGCTGTGGCCGAGCTGTTCTAGGTGCTTCAGTCTGGAACCGTGCGACAGCTACGGTCGTAGGTTCGAATCCTGCCTCAGGTATGGATGTGTGCGTTGTCCTCAGGTTAGTTAGGTTTCAGTAATTCTAAGTTCTAGGGGACTGATGACCTCAGATGTTAAGTTCCATAGTGCTCAGAACCACTTGAACCATTTCTGAACTACAAGAAGCGTTTGTCTGAAAGGACTGCGGGAACCGCGGTTTGGTGCTCCCGAGCGTCCGGACGAATGAGGGCATTGCTCACACACAAAGGGTGCTGGAGCACAGCTTTCAAACACACTATTTTCGTGTCTAACTGGAGGGTCACTGGTTTGCTACTTGGTAAGATGATTCGTGTTGTTGTAATTCATCGTATGCATTGCGAAACTATACAATTTTTGAGTTGATCTTTCGGTGATGTAGTTACGTTATATCGCTAAATTTTAATGTTCAAGTTGTGTAATTGCTATGGACAGTGGGAATAGACTTGCGATACATGTTTCATTACAAATATTCTGTGTCTCTGCGAGGTTAGTAGCTAAGAGGCTTCTAACGGAATTCGACTTAGTCACTTAATCTAAAGACTGTTACAGTCAGTTCAGTCCCTTTTCCATCAGTTTAATTTCCTAAATGCCTTATATCACATATACAGGATTCGTTCACATTATAAGTACATATTTAAGTTTTACCTAACATGTATCGCTTGTATATTAAGGGAGCGATGTATCATTTTGTTTACTTGGTTTCACAAGTCGGTTGTATGATGTGGTATCTAAATGCTCCCACGTCGTACGATTTCCTAGCCACTGGTTTGTTATTTAAAAGCATTACCATGAGTGATACTCTGCAGCTATTATACGATCTCACCATGCCGTACGGTAATTTTGGCTCTATTAAGAGAGAAATTCCAACACTTTCACATGATATTTCAAATCAAAGATCGCTTTCAGTATTATCAATATTACGTATGCCCTTCTACGAACGCATTTTTCGGGGTAAGTGTGACAGTGTAGCAACTTGCGGAGACGATGTACTTGGCTCTACACAAGTGTACGTGTTCGATGTTTCGTATTTAACCATCACGATTACGAATCAGTGGACACTGTTTATAGGTCGAGTTGCTAAAATACATTCACGATTGCTGAAATATTACAGGTGGTTTTTCTTACTTACTTACGTTCAGTTTACATCATCTATGCTCACTATTTACCATAGAGCTACTGAAGTAAGTGTGAACTGGTACTACCATTTTTCATTTAGTAGGTTGTTTTCATTGATCTACTTTCTTTTTAATTTGGGTTTTATTGTTGATCATTGTGACGAATTGTTGATTATTCGTCTGCTATCGCTTATCTGGTGATTATATATAGAGATTTCGGCGATTTAGTGCAAAGGTATTACCATTTTTCTGTTATCAGTTGTTCGGCTTACGTTCTGCAGAAGATTAATGACCTATACCGCAGGAGTTGGTTGTTTTTTTGGGTCCTTCGGTATTCATTACGAGATGAAATGTGTGTATGGCTCGGTCCTCCCGTCAGGTTAACTGGTCGCATTGTGCAGGTCTTTTGCCTGATGCCGCTTTGGCGACTTGTGTGTTCATGATGAAACGATCATGAAGACAACACGACACCCAGTCCCCGAGAGGAGAAAATCTCAGACAAAACCGGGGAATCAAACCCGAGCCCCTAGCATAGCATTTTGCGACTCCGATGACTCACCATTCGTGGTGGACCTTACGAGATTGAGAGGACGTGTAGCAAGAATCAGTAGTATCTTAGGAGTTTAGATAGGAGAGAGAAATCTAAACTGGTGTAGCAGACTGATGGTGTTGCTTTGAGGGGGAGAGCAGGTAATTCTTAAGTAGTGTTGACACTGCTGTCTACAAGTGTACCTGCTGTGATGCTTTGTCAGATAACCCTCCAGATTCTACCAACTGTCATGTTCAAATTGAAAAACCGAATGTTGGTCTTATTTGTTTTCAGAACTTGATAAGAATGTTACTAGCATAAAGGATGTAATAGAGGCTCAGTAAAAGATAAGCGGAGTAATTAATGGGCTATGACAAGATATAGCAACAATAACAAAATAACTATAACAAGAAATGGCACAGGTAAATTAAAAGACCAAGTAGGAGATAAAGCAAAGGAACATAATGAGAAGTTAGAGGTTACTGCTGGCAGTTTAAGTGAAAAGGTGGAAAGCATTTCAAGGGAGCAGCACACTAATATTAATGCAGTAGAAGCAAAAATTCAAGACTTAGAACAAAAGATAGACTCCAGTGAGGAAACTGCTTCAGGCAGCTTTAATGTCCTCACTATTCAAGGTAGTTGCATTCTGAATGGTAGCAACTCTGTACCAGAAAACAGATTTGTTACTGTAGATTTTTAATGAAGATGTGAATAGACATCATAAGTCATTACAAGGAGGTTTCCATGTTTTATTAGAGGAGTGTGTGAAATCTGAGACAAATCTGTCAGGGAGAATTGATACTATTCCAAGTCAGGAATATTAAAGGTAAGGGTTTACTGAGGCACGTGTCATGGATTTGGTTATTTGTTAGCTTACGCATCTACAGTGATGAGCTACCTGTCACATTACTTGTTAATAAAATGACCTTGTCCTTAAGGGTCTCCACTTTTTCCGTCAGTGTATTGAAGTTCAGTGAATTTAATTTTTTTATTACGCCTCTTCCGTTCCAACAGTAACCAACCCCCCCCCCCCCCCTTACATTCTGTACGCCATATTTCGTAACCCATCTTGCATGAGACCGCTATCTTTTTCATTCTGTCCTGCACCATTTACGAATGATGTATAATCAAACTGTCAAAAGGCTATTTAATGAGCTCTAGTTTCTCTGGTTTTCCCATTGTACTCATTTCGTGGAACATATTTCGGAGACAGCAATGTGTTTTCCGTTTTCAGAAAGAATTCTCTCGGAATTCCAACTATAAATCTGCCTGTCATGCAAATCGCTTGTCTTATAATGTCTACCACTATAGCTTCACGAGCATCACGTAATACCCTACCGCATACTAAACTAAACTGTGACGGAACTTATTGCCCCTCTTTGACTCTTCCATATACTCCTCTGGATATTATCCCCAACCATCGGCAGAATCAGTAACGATCAGCGGGCATGAGGAAGAAGAAGGCCATGAAAACTACTGTGTCATGATGATCTGTCCATCGCAAAATATTCCGGATTGGTTCCACATTCGAGTCCCCAGGTGGTGTTGCCGAGTGGGTGGTGGTCATGAGAAAGAGATGGAATAACCGAGGAAAGGGTTACTTTATACGAGCCGGAGTCTGAAATGTCGGTCGTCGTAGGAAAGCTAGGAAATCTGAAAGGGGAACTGCAAATGTTCAGTCATGATATAGAGCGGATCAGTGCACTGAAATGGAAAGGATTTCTCGTCTGACGACCACAGGGTAATATTAACAGCAACAAAGGATCGTATAACGGGAGTACCATTTGTTATGAATGGGAAAACATGACAGAAATGAGTTACTGTAAAGAAATCAGTGACCGGGTTTGTGTCCCCATATGCGATAGCAAATCAACACAGACAACGATTGTTCAGGTGTAAATGACGACACCGGAAGCACAAGATGAAGAGATACAGACAGTATATGAGAATACGGTTACTCATCATGTGAAGGGAAATAAAAATCTTATAATCATGAGGAATTAGAACGCGAATGTATGAAACGGAACAGAAGAAAGGATTACTGTATAATGTAGGATAGGCAGCAGAAGTGAGAGAGGAGAAAGAGTAATTGAGCCCTGAAAGAAATTTCAGATGGTGCTAGCGAATACCCTGTATCACAAGACGAGGAGGTGAACTAAGAAAAGGGCCGGAAACATGGGATGATTCCATGGTCAAACACAGAGTCGGAATTCAGGTATTGGATTGCAAGGCGTATCCAATAGAAGGTACAGACTCGACACACAATTTGGTAAGGATTATGTTCAGACTGAAGTTTGAGCCACTCATTCGGAAGAAACAAAGTAGAAGGTTGCCTCGATAGTTCTGTAGTGGAAATTGATAAGACGCTTTTGGAGATCGCTAAGGATGGGGTACTCCTGTAAAGAACGTCCCACTAGGCAATTCAGTTCAAAAGGATTGGATATCTCTATGAAGGGCAATCGCAGATATTAGACAGTCGGACATCGATACAAGGTACGTAACTACGAAGAAACCCTGGGTTACCGAAGAAATACTGAAACTGGCCGACAGAAGAAGGAAGTTCATAAATGTTCACGGAAAAACAGGAGTACAGCAACATAAATAATTTGACAATGAAATAAAGAGAAAGTGCAAGGCAGCTAAGGGAAAATGGTGACCGGAAAAATCTGAAGGAGCCGCAAAAGAAATTAACGTCAGAAGGACTGACTCAGCATATAGAAAAGTCAAAACAACTTCCTTGTAATGAAAAGCAAGGATTCAGAGGAATTCCTTTGTTACACGCAGATAAAGCAGCGAATAGGTGAAAAGAGTGCAATGAAGGCCTGTATTAGGAAGGAGGGGGGGGGGGGGGGGACAGCTCTTCTGACTTGATAGAATACAGACCTGAAGTCGATAAGGTTCAAATCGCTCTAAGCACTATGGGACTTAACATCTGGGGTCATCAGTCCCCTAGAACTTAGAACTATTTCAACCTAACTAACCTAAGGACATCACACACATCCATGCCCGAGGCAGGATTCGAACCTGCGGCCATAGCGGTGGCGCGGTTCCAGACTGTAGCACCTAGAACCGCTCGGCCACACCGGCCGTCAGAAGACGATAAGGGACACGTTAAAATTTCAGCATTAGAATCAAAATTTAAACCAGCTCTGGAAGATTTGAGAGCAAATAAAGCAGCTGGGATAGAAAAACATTCCTTCGGCATTTCTAAAATTATTGTGGGAAATGGCGACGAACCGACTGTCTAGATTAGTGTGTAGACTCCTACGACACTGGTGACATACCATCAGACTTACCGAAAAACGTCGTCCACACATTCCCTAAGATAGCAAGGGCAGATGGATGCGAAAACTATCGCACAATCAAGTTAACATTGCATGCATCCAAGCAGCTGACAAGGGTAATGCACAGAAGAACGTGAAAGAAAACTGAGGTTATATTAGATGACGATCGGTATGTCTATAAAAAGGTACAGAGAACAAAACGGCAATTCTGACTTCGCGCTTGATACAGGAAGCAAGACAGAAGAAAAATCAGGATATGCCCACAGGATTTCTGGATGAAGCGTTTGACGATGTGAAATAGTGTAAGTTCCGAGAACAATAGAGGTAAGTTACGGGGTAAGACGGGTTATATACAACATTCATAAGGGCCAGGAGGGAGAGAAAGATTGGAAGACCATGAACGTAATTCTCGGATACGAAAGGGTTTAAGCCAGCTTTCGCTCCTACTGATCGATCTGTACTCGGAAGAGGCAATGTCAGGAAGTTCAAGGGCGTGATTAAAATTAAGGATGAAAAGATATCACTGACAAAATTCGCTGATCACATTGTTATTCTCTGTGAAAGTGAAGAAGAATAACAGGATCAGTCGATTGTAATGAATAACGATTACAGATTATTGACTGAGGATAAATGAAAATAAGACAAAGAAATGAGACGCACCAAAAAATTTGAACAGTGGTAAACCTAACATAAAATTGATGATCACGAAGTAGGCGAAGTTAAGGAAATTCTGCATAAATATCCGACTAGCACAGACAAAGATGGAATTCCTATCCAAAAGCGGTCCATTAGTATCAAACGTATGCTTTAATCTGAGTAAGTAATTACCGATAATATACGTTAGGAGCATGGCATTGCGTCGTAGTGAATCTTGGACAGTGGGAAAACTGGAATAGAAGACAATCGAGTCGTTTGACATGTGATGCTCCAGATGAACGACGGATATCAGATGGACTCAGCGTCTCCGACTCCGTCGGTTCTCGGTGCTCGCGGACCACACGTCATCCGCTCCCCTCACCCCACCAACCATAAATGTTTGTAGTACGCAGTCTCCGACCCGCCCCTCCCCCGCAACCCCCCCCCCCCCCCCAACACACACAAAAAAAGGGAAATTTTTCAGGTGCGCAGTACAAACACAACATGGGAAACAAAAATGAAACAGAGTAATTGAAAAACAGAGTAAGTGGGGAAAACTGAAAGCTGTCAGTTCTGCTCTCGCATTGTTCTTGCAAGTACGACGTAGCAGTTTTCCGTACTCCGGAAACAACTGACAAGTGCTTAGCACTACTCTGCCGAGGAGACATCATGAAAATGATTCCAACCGCCTGCTTTGCGGCGATAGATATTCACTCACTCAGCAACGTTCTTAGTGGAGTATTAAGTTTTAGTTTTTTTTATTGCGTAATACAGATTAAATAAATTGTTTACTGTCACCCTTTATTATGTTTATTTCTTTGTTGTAGTTAATTTTTGTAATGCATAAAGTCATTGTTCGCTCATCAGTGACTAAAGGTGATTCGGCTACGACATTTCCTGGCAGTGGTTGAGATGGCTCCGATCCAGCTGCTTTATCGAATGAAAAAATGAAAACTGGTCACGTTGGTGGACGCCGTTCTTTCGAAAGACTGTGGAAACAAGGAGATAATAGAATGCTGTATGACAAAAAGTGTGGCAAATTGTTTTACTATGTGTACGATGAAATGAGTTCCTTTTCCGAAGAAAACTAAACTAGACGAAGATACGATAAAAGCATTCGATCACATCGAGTTTTGTGCTTGGAACAAACATTAGAGGGGAGTATTGTCATGAAAAGTCGAATTATCATACGTCTTGCAACGGTTAGTCCCAGAGGGTAAGGTGGGAGAATGAAAGTCTGCAAGAGCAGCTCTGTTGAGTGTTATCTTCACTGCTTTGTCTCACAGTGCATCGATTAGTAATCCGTGATGTACAGTTGAAAATATAATTATAATGGATTGCTACTGTTAGTTCTTGAACACAACTTCAATATGTCCTCTTAGCTTCGGCGTTTATAGCACAAATGGCTATCGGAAAATATCTCAGGCGAAGTAAGTCGTGTTGTGGCTCACGATCTATGTAGTTTCAAAAAGGTTGTAATATGTTGACAATACTGTTCGTTAATCGTGGATGAAAATATTGACGTATGTCGACACGAGCAAGTCCACAATAAAAGTTGGAGTATCAAATATTCATTGCATTTTTACATTTGGTTCTCATTCACCTACTTTATCCATACATATCCTGTGATTCATTTTTCACTTATAGCTATTTTCCTTAGTTATCATGTAATCGTAAGCATTAATCTAGTTTAACTTCTTGAAACCCGACGCCAATTTTCGTAACTCATATTTTAATAAGAATTTTGTTTGAGTTAAATGGATATGTACAAAATTTCACTGTCTTAAGAGTATTAGTAATGTTACCAGCGACAAGCAGCACCTATTGTTATTCTATAAATTCCCGTTAATTGTTAATTTCATTTGTAAAACGTCTCCCAGCGTTCGAAAAATATGGATAACGATCCTATGCAATTACTCTCACGCTCACTATCGGCAACTACAAGCATTCACGGGACAGGTGTGGACCACTGGTTGAGTCAGTTACCGTTATGATTCACTAGCTGCAGCGCCTGCACAAGATGTCAATGTTTTCGTCACAGCCAAGACAGCTGTTTTTCTAGGTACTATCAGGAGCTCAACAGAACAGAAGAGAGTTGAAGCAATTTTGATGTGGTGGTACAAACGAAGATTAGGTGGAATGGTGGGGTAAGGGATGAGGAGGTTCTGCACAGAATAAGAAGTGAATATGTGGAAAACACTGACAAGGAAAAGAGTCAGGATGATGTGACATTTTTTAAGACATCAGGGAATAACTTCCATGGTACTACAGGGAGCTGTTCAGGACAAAAACTGTAGAGGAAAAGAGAGCTTGGAATACATCCAGCAAGTAATTGAGGTTGCAAATGCTACTCTGAGATGAAGAGGTAGGCCCAGGAGAGAAATTCGTGACAGGCCGCGTCAAACCAATGAGAAGACAGATGAATCAAAAAGAAAAAGGTTAATTACCACTTTTCGCACCATGCAGATGTTTTGACCTACAAGACTTTCACGGTGAACTCCGTATATCTTTCCAGTTTCATTTAATGTGTTTCCGTCAGTTACTACTAACTGTGACCTTCTGACAGGAAATCAAGAGACCTGTCGCAGAATTGACAATACTTCACAGGGGTGCAGTTTGCGTAGAAGCTGCATGTGAGATTGGTGTAAGAAGCTTCCAGGAAATCTAAAATTACAAAGTCAAGTTGAGATCATCTGTCGACAGAATTCATTATTTACTATGACTTTGATTCAAGAGGACCATGTTTTCTGAACCCGTGCTGTCATATCCCAAGACATCGTTTTCAGATACTTCATTAAATTAATAGAAACTATACGTACAAAAATCCTACAACAAATCGATGTTGATGATATACAGCTATTATCTGTTTTTGTTCAAGTGTGACCTAAATCACGTTGTTGTCATTAGGTACGGATCCTTCGTGTACCGAGAGGTTGTATACGATTGATAAACTGGAGCTACTTCATCAATATACTCCGAAAGAATAGCAGTTAATAGGAAACTATAGGTGCCTGCCGTTATGCAGACAGAAGTGACACCACAAGCAGTCGACAAATGGTGTAAACGCCCATAAGAAGACCCCTACATCTGGTAGAAACCGGTTGGCGGTATGATAATAATAAATGCGATTTTTGAATAATAGATTAACCATACTAATCGCTGCTTCATCTCCACAACCATGTTGTCCAAAAATCTAGTTCAAGTGGGCACCAGAGACGAAGTGATCAAACGTTTACTTCGTTTGTTTTCCTAAAACCGAACAAGAGAGCAGTTCAAAGCTCGGTCGTGGGACGGTAGTAAAAATCGAGCCCAAGCCAACGACTGAAGAATCTACTGCGCTATTGTCTATCCTATGAGAACAACTGGCACTATTTATATAACTCGAAGACATCGCAACACATAAAAAGAAACACTATTATTTTTATTACTATAACGATATTTGTTCGTTTCAATCCAAATCTCTGTGTATTTCACAAAAACACCAGCTGCTACAGTGAAGATTGATAGCGGTGCTAGTTCTGCATCACATGTTCACTTGTGAGTCAGACAAATTTTTCAGAATGAGTGGTGACATGGTGGAGTAGTAGAATGGAGAAGTCTACATTTCAGGTGTCCAGGACATGTACCTCCAATAAAAATCACCTCCTCGCCATAACCTAAAGAATCGAGTTGGGTAACTATGTCCTCAGCAAAAGAATCGCGACGATGTTGGAAAGCAAAAACTTCCTCTTCATTGCATTCCGTGACCCTTGGTCTTGACAGCCATCCAAACCCTCTTCAGGAGATATTTAACATTACACCATTGAAAAGATTTGTCCCTTACAAGCTTAATCTGTTAGCACCCCGTCACGAAATTCCTAAAACAAAACTCAGCTTTACGTTGCTCGATGACGGTTGTACCTTCGTCTTTTTCGGCACTGGTGAATCCATAAGTCGCTCCAGCCTGCTGTGCTTCTGCACTGTCGAGTCGCAATACCACCGCCTACGTTGGTAAACATACAGTACGCACTCACAGACGGATGATTGCAGTACTAGCATTGCAGGGTATACAATGCGTATCGGGGTGACGCGGAAACAGTGCAGTGTTGTCATAATGCGGAAACGAAGGGATTTCTTTGACGTCCAGAGGGGCTAATCATTGGCTTTCAGGCCAAGGATGGAAGCATTTCCGAAACGGCTAAGTCTGTAAACTGCACTGCGGTTAAAGTGCATGGTGGATTGCAGAATGGTGCTGTCCAAAACCGACCCAGAGGCAACTGTGGTGCAACAGTGGCCACAGATGATACCAGTGAACGACGGTTGTTGGGATGAGAACGTGCGAACAGAAGAACAACCGACTGATCAGATGAACTAAGGGGATACAGACAATGTCTCTTGAACAACAAGTCAGCGGACATTGCTGCGTTGGGCCTCCGCAGCATTCACCATGTTCATTCACTCCAACTTAATGCTGTTCGTCTGCGACGAAAAACGGCAACGCCACGTCCACTGAGCGGCGACAGGAGGCATTTTCACTTTTTCACTTTTTCTGCTCCATCAGGCAGATGGCAGTTGGCATGTACGGCGTGAAACGTTTGAAAGGAAACGCCCTGTAACAATAGTCAGAAGGGTCCATGTTGGAGAACAGAGCGTTATGGTCTCGGGAATATTTTTGTAGAATCTCCTAGGTGATCTCGTCATTATAGAAGCCACAATGAACCAACACACGTATGCATCTGTCCCTGGGGGACATCCCTTATACGCAGTTCGTATTTCGTCGGTACGACAGCACGTAACAGCTAGAGAATGCAACGTGCCACAAAGTTTTTAGTGGACGTGTTGCGTTCGAAAAGTACCTCGATTAGTCCTCAGTATATCCCTGCTAATCGCACTCCCCGGCTGTAGATCCAATCACGCTGTGGATCCCGAACCGAGAAGTTA
Source organism: Schistocerca americana (assembly GCF_021461395.2). Classification (NCBI taxonomy): domain Eukaryota; kingdom Metazoa; phylum Arthropoda; class Insecta; order Orthoptera; family Acrididae; genus Schistocerca; species Schistocerca americana. Next base: position 131,186,170 of record NC_060122.1, on the reverse strand, counting down.
GCGCAGCTGTCCACAATACTGGAGTAAGCATGACTCCTTATTCGTAACCTCACTGACTGTCTTCCTGCACCTCCTGCAGTGTTCCGCTCTGTTAAAGGTGTTTAATCAGGATTCTGACAGGTTAATTTTAATTTTAAAAACCAACAGCCTCAGTTGGCAAAGTTTACGTAGGTTTCAATAGGGATAACCCAACCTTCTTCAGGATAAAGGTAACTACTGTTTGTCCATAGTCGACGTCGTCAAGCTAAATCTACAAATCCATAAATTATCATCAGACTGTAAAATCTTATCTGACACTGCCTCAGCCCCATTTCTCGGCCGCGATGCGGCAGCCACGAGTGCTGTACTGGAACTGACCGTAGCATCATTCATGTGGCCCGCCTAGGAGAACACAATACCTTGCGCCTGCGCATAAGCTGAGGACAAAAAGCGAACCTAACTCCTGACCCTGAATTTACTACTAAAGTGAAATAAAAGGTACAGCTGAGGAAAAGGGCGTATATGTTATCCTGTGCAGAACGTAGTTAGATCGACTGTCTTAACATTTATGAAGTATTTGCTGGTCATGATATGAGGAAGACAACACGTGCTTACAACGTATGGCGTGTCTAGGAAAATTTTGTGCTTAAGCACGAAGTTTAATCATCTTAAAAGAACTTAGGAGTGGGAAGGTTAACATAGAGCCAACATCGTTATTATTATGACTAGGTCTAAACATTTTTTTGAGACATAAATGTTAAGCATTTGCTTAGCTATCGTTACAACGTATGAACATCCTATTGACTTAGCGCACAAATGATCATGAAAGAACTTATGAACAAGTCTACATTTAATCTGTAACATCCGGCAATACGGGCCCCATGAAATAGATGATCATTATTCAAGATTAGTATATTTGACCTGAAATGGTCTAGAATCAAGTAAAAATAAACTAATGTACGTGCCTGATTAATCTTCATGACGAAGTTATGGTTATGAGTTACAGAAAACAACTGAGGCTGTTGGTTTTTAAAATTAAAATTAATGTTATACTGTTTCCGACGGGGCCGCGAAATGTTGAAAATATTTGAATTTTGACATGTGGCCACATTAATGTTAGTGTCCAGTGGATGCATTGGAGTAAAGTAATAAATCCTTCATTTGGCAAAGGCGATGACGTTCTTTGAAGAAGACATGTGGATTGGGTGAACACAGCTAGATGGATAACTGTAGGCAAGCTGACGTCATTGCATGTGACGTTCAAGTTCTATGCACGAGTGAGGGACCTCGGGAAATTCAATGTTTTCAACCTTGTATGCTATCTTCTACGTAAGTTTTGCAGATTGGTGTATTTGTGTTGGAATCTGAATATCCTGGAGGTCAACTGTTTTTTTTCCGTATGCTAGTACCCCTGTCTCCATTCCCAAAAAAGAAAAGAAAAAAAGACGTAATGTGAACGAGTGAGGGATGGTCATCATTCCAGCAATGGGTATGCTTCTAATTCCGCCCGTTACACTTAGACACGCTGATCTCTGCAACTTCTTGAGCTCTTTAGCTGTAACTTCTACTTTATTCCACCTTACTGCAACCGCATTAGTTACAAGTTTCATTGCAGAAGTGAGCATCCAGCACATTCTCTTGGGACTTGGACCCCAATTATTTCCCACGGGCAGTTATAGTGAACATAAGAGCATATTCTACCTTAAAACTAATATCCGAGGAACCAATGATAGTTTCACATTCATCCCTTAGTACTTCAGTACTCTTTCCACTGATAGAATTTTGTCGAAAGGCTTAGACTACCAACCTGTGTCCTCGATATGTTTACTCATGGACAGTTTTACTGCGACTGGCTATTAGATCCTGTTCCTTTTAATTCCATAATTCTTGTACAATGTTAAAATCGGATTGTGCCTTTCTTCTAACTGTACTTTGAAATTTGCTAAATATTACTGTGGCTAAATCATCTGCGTATCTTTGTCAAAAGTAAACTCTACCATTTAAATCTTTAATGAGCTCATTCACTGTTAGAACACACAATAGCGGGACATAACACAACCCTGTTGGCAGGCAGTGGTGAAGTAGGTCAGTCAGTCTTCACGTCCATCATACTGGATTGTGTATATCGTCCATAATCTGCCAATCTTCTTACATATAACCGTCTCAATGCCATGCTCTTATGCAGTTCTAACAATGCATTGGAAGGTCGTATTGCTAAAAGGGCACACAATATCCAAAACGAGGCAGAGAGCAATTTCTGGAAAATGTAGGGCTTCTTCTGTCTCCCCAGTATGTTAGTGAGCTACTGTTTTGTATGGTTTACCTGCTAGGTATGAATGAATGTTGGCTTCCATGCAAAGGGACCTCAGTTAACAATCTTTCCCTAACGTGCGAATTAACCAGTTTTTTTATAATGTCCTTAAAAAGATTCTTGATATGATCAGTGTTCCCTGGTTTTGGAATTAAAACAATACTCATAGTCCTACAACAATTTGGACTGATTGCAGCTGCTAGACTGACTTCAAAAAGTCTACATTGGAATCTGATTAATTTTGGTCATGCTTGCTGTAGCAGAGCATTACCATCTGGGCCCACTGGCCTGAACAGAGACACTTTCTATTGGCCACAGAAGTTCTTGAAGCCGCCATAAACTTTAGCAAATTCCCAGTTCTCCTGAATGTTACCTGTAACCCGGTACCTCGCAGGGATTGAATCCTGGCCTGTGTAACCTGTCAGACTGCCGGGAGGGTAGTGAGCCTTGAGGAGCACATCCAACGCCTCATGTGGGGTCCTTGTACAACCATCGTCCTTCCTTAGTATGCCACTTGAAATTGCCGATTTTCTGGTGAGGATTACGGGAAGTTTGGCTTCACCTGCTATACTTTCCACCTGCTCATAAAATATCTTCCACAATAATTGTTTCTCTTGCTCAATAAAAACACTGGATTAACTGACCGCATCCCAAAATTTCACCCTATGTCGTTTCCTTCTCAGCTGTTTTCTTCGCAGTTCAAGGTTATTACTCGAAAAAGGTACATTCATGTTTGTGCACTTGATAGAACAGTTTTCATTGCACAAGATTTCAATCACAGACCTCCCTTCTTCTGCCACTTTCTACAAATCTACTAGATTTATTATCGAAGTTTTAACGCGAGGTAAGAGTGAGTCTCGATCTTTCCTATACGAGTCGCAGTCTGTTTTCCTAGGATTTCTATAAGCCATGGACTGTTTATCACCCATTGAACTCCTAATGAAGTGATCAGATATTATTTTACAGAAGACGATGTGGCCTCAAACCCAGAAGAATTTTATTGACTCAGATAATTATGGGTTCATCGTGATATGCCATTATTTGATATATCTATCCATTAAAGTAGATCCAAAACCTATATAATTCAGCTATTCCCTTCTTCTGTTCAAGGATGTATGTTCCTTACCCCTATTCCAAACGACTAGATTGATCTCCATTACGTGTTTAAGTACGTAGTCACCTTTGCTGTTGGCATTGCAGCCAACGACCAGTTGTTCATCCATGAGCAATCAACTTTCAGTCTCCTCACTTCCTTGGAAGGAGGAACACTGTCGTTGCAAGGAAGGAAGTCCAGTAAAATTTCCCTCGTGCTCCCATCCAAACACTATTTCATCCTGATAGTCACTATGTCCCTGGAAAGGAAGTTCACCTTCGGTATGAATGAACTTCCGTTTTTAATATAAAGAGATATTTTGAGGTACTTAGGTTTCTGCCATAAATCAGCTTATCTGCAGTTACTCCAAGTCATGGTACGCCCTCTTTATGTAAAACACGTTCCTGGATGAGTGCTACATCCACCTCCTGTTTTCTAACAACGCGACTCAAAATCGAAGGTTCACCATTACTACGTTACAGGTTTATCTGGAACATTTCCATCCACCACCTTGCCGCCTCTGATATCCTTCATCACCCTGACGGTAACCTGTGAGAATCGTAAGTACGGTTTCTGGTCCTGTTCTCCTATTACATTCAGGTATTTCTCAACGACTCCAACTACAGGGAATTGGCGACATGATGCTTCTTTCCGATTTATTTTTATCCCCGTCGAAACTTCCTTGCTCTGCGCCTGTAATTTCGAATTGGGTCTTGGGAGAAAGGTCCTTAAGCAGACAAGATATCCAGCACAACCTCTTCGTGGTCTTGAATAGTTCCTCTGCAGTCCTGACTAGCAGCTTCACGTCTGCTGGCCGGGGTGGCAAAGCGGTTAAAGGCGCTACAGTCTGGAATCGCGCGACCGCTACGGTCGCAGTTTCGAATCCTGCCTCGGGCATGGATGTGTGTGATGTCCTTAGATTAGTTAAGTTTAAGTAGTTCTAAGTGCTACGGGACTGATGACCTTAGAAGTTAAGTCCCGTAAAAAAGGCGCTACAGTCTGTAATCGCGCGACCGCTACGGTCGCAGTTTCGAATCCTGCCTCGGGCATGGATGTGTGTGATGTCCTTAGGTTAGTTAAGTTTAAGCAGTTCTAAGTTCTAGGGGACTGATGACCTTAGAAGTTAAGTCCCGTAGTGCTCAGAGCCATTTTGAGCTTCACGTCTTCCTGCGGAGATGTATTGATGTATTGGCCACTGCCCCCCCCCCCCCCCGTCGCACTCGCAAACAGATACTGATAAGAGCACCTACGTCCAGTCCAGAGAGACCCTTCTGGATTCGGGGCTTTTGCATTCCCCAAAATTTTCAGCGAGAGCCGTCTAGATTAGCTCTTTCACCTGCGTGGTGTAAAAATGTGGGTATTCTATTTGGATTGCCACCATCCAAAAAACCGAGACTGCAGCACTAATGATCGGTTTCCGTGTTTTGTGCCTAGGTGTTTTCTGGATATAGTTCTCCTCGGACGTGGGAGTGATGGACTTCTCAGTCCCGTCTTCGTCTTGCAAGTGGAATGGGGCTGTTTACCTCTTACACTCTGACGTAGTCTTTTCTTGGTGGTCTTCGGTTCAAATCATTTTAATTCCCTATTTTTGTTTTCAGGAAGTTTTGCCTTCCTGTAATCTTCGTTCTCTTAGAAGTGTGCGTCTCTTTGATACAGACAGGTTTTCGACCTCAGTGTCGTTTTTCATTCCTTGGACTGTTCTGTCGTCCGATACAATTGCGGAACGCCTTCCATCAGTTCAAAACAAAATGTTCCGTTATTCAAAGTACCAGAAAGCCCCATAGTTTTTCAGGTAATTCATGTATGCTCCATCTTACGTCCCACGAGAAATCGGGATGTATCACATTAACACAAGGGCATACCACATCGGTGTGGAGTTCTCCCAGTATCCTCTAGTCTCGGTACACGACATAGATTCTCATTTGTCACTCATCACTCGGTAGTAATCAAGTCACATCTTGGGTTAACCTTATATAGTGTTTCAAAGAGAAACACACATACACTCCTGGAAATTGAAATAAGAACACCGTGAATTCATTGTCCCAGGAAGGGGAAACTTTATTGACACATTCCTGGGGTCAGATACATCACATGATCACACTGACAGAACCACAGGCACATAGACACAGGCAACAGAGCATGCACAATATCGGCACTAGTACAGTGTATATCCACCTTTCGCAGCAATGCAGGCTGCTATTCTCCCATGGAGACGATCGTAGAGATGCTGGATGTAGTCCTGTGGAACGGCTTGCCATGCCATTTCCACCTGGCACCTCAGTTGGACCAGCGTTCGTGCTGGACGTGCAGACCGCGTGAGACGACGCTTCATCCAGTCCCAAACATGCTCAATGGGGGACAGATCCGGAGATCTTGCTGGCCAGGGTAGTTGACTTACACCTTCTAGAGCACGTTGGGTGGCACGGGATACATGCGGACGTGCATTGTCCTGTTGGAACAGCAAGTTCCCTTGCCGGTCTAGGAATGGTAGAACGATGGGTTCGATGACGGTTTGGATGTACCGTGCACTATTCAGTGTCCCCTCGACGATCACCAGTGGCGTACGGCCAGTGTAGGAGGTCGCTCCCCACACCATGATGCCGGGTGTTGGCCCTGTGTGCCTCGGTCGTATGCAGTCCTGATTGTGGCGCTCACCTGCACGGCGCCAAACACGCATACGACCATCATTGGCACCAAGGCAGAAGCGACTCTCATCGCTGAAGACGACACGTCTCCATTCGTCCCTCCATTCACGCCTGTCGCGACACCACTGGAGGCGGGCTGCACGATGTTGGGGCGTGAGCGGAAGACGGCCTAACGGTGTGCGGGACCGTAGCCCAGCTTCATGGAGACGGTTGCGAATGGTCCTCGCCGATACCCCAGGAGCAACAGTGTCCCTAATTTGCTGGGAAGTGGCGGTGCGGTCCCCTACGGCACTGCGTAGGATCCTACGGTCTTGGCGTGCACCCGTGCGTCGCTGCGGTCCGGTCCCAGGTCGACGGGCACGTGCACCTTCCGCCGACCACTGGCGACAACATCGATGTACTGTGGAGACCTCACGCCCCACGTGTTGAGCAATTCGGCGGGACGTCCACCCGGCCTCCCGTATGCCCACTACACGCCCTCGCTCAAAGTCCGTCAACTGCACATACGGTTCATGTCCACGCTGTCGCGGCATGTTACCAGTGTGAAAGACTGCGATGGAGCTCCGTATGCCACGGCAAATTGGCTGACACTGACGGCAGCGGTGCACAAATGCTGCGCAGCTAGCGCCATTCGACGGCCAACACCGCGGTTCCTGGTGTGTCCACTGTGCCGTGCGTGTGATCATTGCTTGTACAGCCCTCTCGCAGTGTCCGGAGCAAGTATGGTGGGTCTGACACACCGGTGTCAATGTGTTCTTTTTTCCATTTCCAGGAGTGTATTTTGAATGGGTCAGTTAGACCCGCTGATGTGGGAAATTTATTCTTAAAAGGCACTTCCAAATATCTTATGTAGATTGTTTTTTATGTAGAAAAGATGACATTGGAACTTTTCAACATTTATTGAACATAATTATTACAAAATAAAATGTTACTACCAACATTTTAATTGAAAAATAAATTATTGTTACATGTAACTTTAAAAGACTTTATTGTAGCAAAACACACATTAGGGCTTAAATTTTAACTTTTGTTGTAGACAACAATCACTATAAAATTAAAACTCAATTACACAATTTTGCTTTAAGGAAACATATTGAACTCAATGTGTATGCCTATCGCATTAACGTATCCAGTTCTTGCAGTACATGTTTGCCTGCTCTCAGCCGTGAAATGATTGACATCTACTGCACGTTTTGTTTGTCTTTCGGTTTTTCTTCGGCACACACTCTTTTCACACGCCCCTTTTCCGTTCTTTTGCTCCCGAACTCGTTCGTGCAATTTTCTCCAAACTAACTTTGATGTTGTTAAAACATTTTTGGTCATTCTTTCCTCTCGCATTTGTTTCGGTAGCTCATATTAAATTCTCTGAGGAATAACCGCCTTCTCAACAATTTATTTTGATTGCAATCTGGATTGATAAGACAATGAAACTAACAGGAATTTATTGCAGCAATACCTAGCAATCTGTAGAACAAACAAACAGGCCATCGTTTGGTGTACCTTTTACAGGAATAAGTGCTGGCGAGTTTATGTGTTGCGTCAAATCCTCCTTTCTGAGAGTTCCTACTCATATTAGATTTTTCTGAGAAGTTTCTCGGCCAGGTAATACACCGTAAAGAAATTATCTGTGGTAATGTTTTCCCCAGTTTCCTCATCATTTTCAACAAGCCTCAAAACAATATTTGTTTCTCGTGGTCCATTTTCCGGATGTCCTGTGTATCCTTCTGCCGCACAAACGTATGCTGTTTTTACGTCAGAAAACAATCACAATTTTACCTCATATTTTCCTCTGGTTGTTTGAAGGTATATACTGCCGGAAGGAACGAACATTTAAGGCATCTGTTCCACAAACATTTCAAAGAGAGTTCTGGTAGCAGCCAGTTAATCATGACGTCACTAGCTGGTCGATCATTTGTGTTCTCAAATCTGAGAAATCTGTTGACTGTATAAAAACGCTGAAGTGACATCGTTGTAGAGCATTCCTTTTGTCCAATAGCTCTTTAAGAGCGGTACACACTAGCGAATGTAAGATGTCTTTAGTATGCCTTCAGTTCCTAATCTGTATTAGGAGCGGAAGTCGCATTTTTGACTTGTGATACCCATCTCATTTCTCTGTTGGTTTCATTCAAAATCACTAACATGATCTCTTCAGTTATGAACAGTAGAAATGATGATACTTTCGTTTCGTCAATCCGTTACAGAGCAAACCCCATAGGCCCTGGAGCAGGGTGGTTAAATGTTTGCAGATGTAGAATAAAAATCAAAAACAAAGAAAAATAAACAAAACTAGAATTCACTACAGTGCAATAAAATAAATTTCAAACAAACACCATACAACCTAAACCTGACAATAAGTAAAAAGTAAAAATATACTGCATACAAACCCCAAGGAGTTATGTTTGATAGAGGTTTTCAACTCCGTAGACGGTCTACACAGAAGAGGAAAAAGGATAACCATGAGAAATCCTGTCCCAGCATCGCGTTCTCCACCAAGACAATCACTAATGGCTGGACCGGGTTCGGAACCCAGAAACACAGCTAAGACAGCCCAGCGCATTAGTCGCTAGACTAAGATGCAGTGCAGTAATAAACATAGTATATCAATAAAATGCAATTCGTATAATGTATTTATTACGCTAACCTTGCTGTTGACTCATTTGGAAGATTTGTAGACTAATTGTACCATTACTCCTCCAACGACACCAGTTTCTTTAGACAACGATACACCGCCTTTATCTACTTCACAATCACATCAATATTCTCACTTCCAGCAAATACGTTATCATCATTACTTGAACCATCAAGAATATCTAGAAAAATCAGGATTAACGACAGAATCATCTACCATTTCATCATCTGACTCATTGAAAAGCCTTTCTAACAGATAACCACTTAGAAAACTTCTACCCATTTTGCCACAGAAAATCAGGGTAATGACGTAGTTGTTATACTTGTACATATTCCTACATAAATAACAATTTGAAATGTCTCTGAACCATTGTAGACCTCACAGAGACAATGCCATTTATTTCAAATAAAATATTGTTAGAATTCAAATGACAATTTTTGCCTGAGTCTAAACGACAATATGTGTGTCAAAGTTGTGTGTCTCCGAAATTATTGTAGATTTTGAAATAAAACTGAGGATTACGTAAGGTCCTGTTAGGGTACAAATATTAATTGCGGTTTTCTGTTGATTTTAGTAAACTAACTGAGTCAGTTCGATTCATTCACAGTAAGAAGGTTAAATGGCCAGTGTTTTAGCAAAAGAACTATGGGAAAAGATGCAGGGAGCAATAGGAGGTTTACAGACATGTGTCATCCGGTTCATCCAATGAGACCTGTCTGGCTTGGGAGAGCCTGCCAGCAGCCATGGTCAGCCTTACGACAGGACAGTGACATACAATTAAAATTTATTTTTGTACCAGTCAATTCAAAACATAATATACGTCTTTGTATATAGATACCTCCAAATCTCGACATGTAATGTAAGTTTTATTGCCTAGTTGGTAAAAGTTCTGCCCCAGTATACGATATTTCATATTTCGTTACTTATACGCAATATTTACGTCTGGGGTGGAAGGACATTTTGGTAATAACTCAACAAAGAAAGTAAATAAGTATGGCGAGATACACTGTAGGTTTGGTTTCTGTTACCATTCAAAATATGCAGGTCATATAGCGACCTACAGAAAAGAATACTGCAGTGTACGCTACTTTTTTCTCTCCATCCTGCTTCTCAGAAGTAAATACGATGATGCAGCCGTCCTAACCAGTCTTCGGTTGCTGGGTAATGGGTATGTAACATTAACTACTTCTCATCTACTGAATGTGCGTTCACTCAACCTGAGGGCCTAAAGGTGAGGAAAAGGGTGCTGTAGGTAGTCACTACGGACACGAAAGCAACAATGAGGCTCAGCCGCACGGTGAGAACTCCAAGCAGATTGGCCACTGGGCGTCCAGAGGACACCTGCCGCGCCAGCAGCCGCAGCTCGTGGTGGGCGGCGCCGCCCACACGCCGCCCTTCCATCAGCAGCTGCGAGCACAGCCTCTGCGTGCACCTCGCTTCTGTCTCCACACAGTGGGCGGGCAGGACGAGTATCGTTAGATGAGCAAGACTGAGGAACATACTCATATTCACTTGCCAGCTACTGATACTACTCATAGCTAGGAACGACAATATCGTTCCAACGAAATATACCTGAGCAGCCATAAACATAGGAATTGATATAAAGTATGACACTAGAAAAACCTCATGAGCAGAGCCAGCTAATTCTGACAATTCACTGAGTTTTGCATGCACTATAGTGAGAGTTCGCACATAGTCTGCTACACTCCAAAGAATTCTAGAGTCTGATTGTAGACTCCCTCTGTACAAAGACTGTTTCTATACAGAAATGTTACCATAATATGCAACGTCGTTACTTACATCGCTAACACAAAGTCACAAATTCTAAATTTGCAAATCCCGAAAGTGATAAAGTGGGAGCAAGAAAACCGACCACAGTAAACACTAGGCTCAGCCTACGGTCATGAGATTTAATAATCGTGAACATTGGTAAGTGGTATGAACAACCATAACAAAATAGCAAAACCAGTAGTAGTTTTACTATCTTCTTCTCATTTGTATTTACAGGACCAATATGAGTCATCAGAAGTTTGTCACATGATAATAACAACTTAACCATTGTTTCATACTTTCGTGTTGAGGAAAACATCTAACACTATCGTTACGCGCGTCATTGTTGATAAACTCACTAATCTGAAAAATGATATGACGTTCACCATAGACATTGTAGGGAATGGCCTGCAGTAGAAGTGCACGGAGACACACGCAGAAATCATGTGTGATACGCTGGTGAGGGTTACAGTAAGTAGATCCGATTTTAATTTCTTCACAGATCCAGTTTTCGTATCAACCGTAAATGGCATGAGATCAATCAATTTGCATGTGAAGTGGAATGGCTTGGTGGCCAATACAAGTGTCCTAGTGTTTTCTGGCAGCAACGGGTTAGATTCATGCGCTGACATCACCTGCAAAAGGGAAGAAGATAAATAATACACTGTACTCGTACTTCATAAAAACACCTATTTTATAGATAGTAATGAATCGCTTTTTAGATTTCTAGGCCATCGTCAGAAAACCTGATTAAATAGGTAGGTCACATATCAGCGGCAATTTATAGAAGCAAATTACATTTTGCAAAGATATAGGTAACAAAAACTCAACTGCAATGTATTTAGTAAGTATGCTATGAATGAACATGTTTTAAGTTACTTTATAGTGAAACATCTAAAGTATAAGACTGTACAGGCAATAAACGGCACACACTTGAGAATCGGCACAGAGCACTATCTTACATAAACAAAATAACTAATGTGTGGAATGAACATACAGGGAAAAAGGGGGAGCAGAACGGACGAAAGAGTCAGTGGAATTTGGAGGATAACAGTTATTCAATTTACAACCAGCATATTATCTAATGTTGAGAAAAATATTTATTGGCTGTTATTACTTTGAACTGATAAGCAAATGTTACCATAATGTGCAGCGTCGTTTCTCATATCGCCAACGCAAATATTTAGAAGTAAAATTCTGTACTTAATAAGAAATCGTAAATTTGTAAATCTCAGAAGTCATAGAGAGTTGGCAAGAAAACTTCTCACAGTAAACGATAGACTCACAACAGTGCACTGTGTGCATTACAGTGCCTAATTTATAAGCCACAATAATACCTATCTTGAAAAATTCTTGTTAACTTTACTTTTCTTTCGCCTCTGTATGTACGGATAAGTTTCCGTTTAAAAATAATTTATAATTCACAGCGGCATTTCAATCACAAAAACTCGTTAACATTTTTCATTTCTTAGTTTCGTCTCTGAGGGTAAGGATAAGTTTTTACAGACGTACACTCGATCTGTTAGAGTGCGCGAGGACCCACATTTAAAGAGGCAGCACGATCTGATCGTTGTAATTCTCAAGGGCATGGAAGAGAACCAAAACACACTAAGAATATATTTCTCCGTATAGTGATTGAGGTGTTCGAAATTTAACTGAAACTGCAGTAGGACTTCCCCGGTTCCTGTATTCCTATGATCCTCTCATAATGCACCGGGATTCTTAGCCCCACAGAAGAGCAGGCTGAAATGTAAGAGAATCGTCACTAAGAATCAAAGTACAGGGAGATGAGATCCAGGTACGTTGAGAAGCCATGATGTTGTTTCGACGTTGTCTGAAGTTATAGGTACTGGGATACCGAATGTCACGTTCAGTTGAAGGGGAAGTGACATATCTAAAAATTATAATCATATAAACTGAACACACAAATAATGGTACAGGTAAAATGTAGGTAATGAAGATGTGGATTAGAATCCAAAAATACTCCAGCTGACAGATGAAAGGAGAAAGTACTCAAACTTTCAGGTACACTATGTGATCGAAAGTATCCGGACACCCCCAAAAATATACGTTTTTCGTATTACGTGCATTGTGCTGCCACCTACTGCCAGGTACTCATTATCAGCGACCTCAGTATTCATTAGACAACGCGAGGAAGAAGAATGGGGCACTCCGAGTTACTCACGAGCTTCGAACGTGGTCAGATGCTTGGGTGTCACTTCTGTTATACGTCTGTACGTGAGATATCTCCACTCCTAAACATGCCTCGATCCACTCTTTCCGAAGTGATAGTGAAATGGAAACGTGAAGGAACACGTACAGCACAAAAGCGTACTGGCCGACCTCGTCCGTTGAATCACCGCCGACAGTTGGTAATGTGTAGCAGGCAGACATCTGTCTAGACCATCACACAGGAATTCCAAAGTGCATCAGGATCCACTGCAACTACAATAACTGTTCGGTGCGAGGTGAGAAAACTTGGATTTCATGGTCAAGCGGCTGCGAATAAGCCACACATCAAGCCGCAAATTCCAAACGACGCCTCGCTTAGTATAATGAGCATAAACATCGGACATTTGAACAGTGGGAAAACGTTAGGTGGAGGGACGAATCATGGTATACAATGTAGCGATCCAAGGGTGTGACTATAGCGAATGCCCAGTGATCGTCATCTGCTAGCGCGTGTAGTGCATACTGTAAAATTCGGAGGCGGTGGTGTTATGGTATGGTCGTGTTTTCCATGGAGGGGACTTGCAACCCTTGTTGTTTTGCGTGGCACTATCACAGCACAGGCCTACACAGATGTTTTAAGCATCTTCTTGTTTCCCAGTGTTGAAGAGCAATTCGGGGATGGCGACTGCTTCTTTCAACACGATCGAGCACCTGCTCATAATGCACGGCCTGTGGCGGAGTGGTTACCCTACAATAACATCCCTGAATGGGTTGGCTTGCACAGAGTCCTGTCGTGAATCCTACAGAACACCTTTGGGATGTTTTGGAACGCCGACTTCCTGCCAGGCATCACCGACCGACATCGATACCTCCCCTCAGTGCAGCAATCCGTGAATCATGGGCTGCCATTCCCCAAGAAACCTTCCAGCACGTGACAACGTATGCCTGCGAGCGCGGTAGCTGTCATCGAGGCTAAGGGTAGGCCAACACAATATTGAATTCCAGCATTACCGATGTAGGGTGCCATAAACTTGTAAGTCATTTTCAGCCAGGTGTCCGGATATTTTGATCACACAGTCTACAGAAAGAAATAGTGCAGTATTACAGACTAAGATACGTAATCAATCGGTAGCAAACAGTAGTTACAAAGAAATGTCCGCAGGAAAAATTTACGGTACAGAAAAGAAAACGGTCGCCCGATGGGCAGACTCAACTCATAGAAAGGTCAAAATAGCTTCCGGTTAACTTAAAAGCAAACATGTCCACATTACCAGTGTAAAAGGAACTCCAACGTTAACCGCAAACGAATGTGAATATTAGTGGAAGGAGTACTATGTTACCTATGTGGACAGAAGAATATAAAGCAGATATGCGTATGTAAGGAATGAGGGATCCATTAATAATATCTGAGATTGAAAGAGCTTCACAGGACATGTGATCGAACGAATCACAAGGCATAGATAACACACGTTCGTAGTTTCTGAAGTGACTGCAGGAATTGGCAGCCAAATGTTTCTCCAAATTAGTGTGTGGAATCTCCAGGCAGTCTTCTGGACTTTCGGAAGAGCGTCAGCCACACAGTTCCTAAGTGAACAGGGTAAGTAAGTGCGAGAACGGCTGCACAATACGTCTGACAGATCAGGCGTTAAACTTTCTGACCAAATGAGTAGAAAGAATTTTGTAAACCTGTTACACAGGACAAACGAAACTACGCCACTGCAAAGTGGTGCAAGGCTTTTGAAATGCCCAAAACAATAAGAACGATATATATGGAATGACGAGTAATGAACAGTGGGAATGGTAGAATAAGGGAGAAGGGCGTGAGGCAGGAACACATTCAAATTTACCACTGTTCAACTCTCAATGTAAAGAATTAACGAAATAAATAGAAGGAAGATTCTAGAATTGAATTAAATTTCGGGGTGGAAGGGTGTCGCACAAGACCTGCGGTTGACATGGCACTAGTCTCAAATAGGATCTTTTTTATGTGATGAACTGTCTATTGACTACACTGTTTGAACTGAGAGTAAATCAAAGAAAGACGAACGTGTTAAGCAGTTGCGGGAATGTGATTAGGGGTAAATATAACATCGAAAATGGGGATAACGATGTGGACGAAGTAGAAGCATTGTGCTAAAGCAAGTACACTAGTATCAAACGTATGTCAGTTTGAGGAACAAATCTCTACGAATGTTTGTTACGAGCACAACAATCTGTGGAGGTGCTTCATGGACTGTGAGAAGATAACAAGGAAATGGAAGAGTCTGAAACTTGTTATACTGAAAGATGCTGAATATTAGATAGACTGATATAAGAATCCAGGTGGTTGCCACAGGAACGACTAACGGAGCAGTGTACGAGAAATAGATTAGAAGATATGAAGATATTTATTAAGATGTCAGAGAACATTCTCTATGTTATTATATGATTAAAATTGAGGGGGACTGCAGACATGAGAACAACACAATTAATAACTGTTTACGTATGGTCCAGATGCTACGCTGTAATGAGGAAGTTGTGACAAGGGGGCGGGCTGAGGAGGGTGGGGAAATCCTATGAGGTCGCGCCATGCAGTGTGCTGACGTCCAAACTAAAGAAAAAAAAATATAACCCTTTGATGGATAATAACGGGAGCTCCTCACCAAAAGTTTCTTAATATTTTGTGCTGTCTTCTCGGTGTCCAGGAAACTTGAATTTTTGTTTAATGTCACCGTCTTTAAATATTTCTTCATTTAGTGAAACGCCACTAAATGGTAGATTTACCAAATGAGGAAAATGATTGTTATGATAATTTATTACTGTTGTCAAAAGCAATAAGCGGAAGAGTAAATCTGGCCCAGAGTGCTGTTTATAAACTACATCCAGTTTTCAAAGCGAAGTATCTAGTGAGGCTTAACCCGTCAATGTGTGTTATCCGTTTCGACTCACGGCAGAGAAATATGAACTTAACTAGCAGAAAGCATTCAAGAATGAGGATCGTTATGTGAGAGAGGGATGTATGCATGATTCAAATTAGTACGTGAGTAAGAGGAAATAAAATTCAAATGCAGTAAATAGCAGAGACCTAATCCGCGCAGTACTAAAATTTAAATGTATATGGCCTGGAGGCAAATGGAGGCGAGTGGATAACTGGTGATGTTCGTTGTAATTGATGTCGAATATCGTCTCACAGTAGGAAATACGGAAGATCATCGTGTATGAGTGTCACTGAAGATCATACTATTCCAGGAAATGTCAAGGAGAGACATTCACTCAATAGTGGATGCTAAATAGCTGATGACTGTTGTAACTGTGGTGCTCTGTTTGACATCCTAAATGTGCCAGACAACCAGTCTCAAAGTATCAAAGTCGTTAGTCGCTTCAGAACTTAAGAGGATTCTAAATTACACATGGTTAGAACGGAGCATGGTGTCAGCTAGACCGAGTCAGCAGAGAATTACAGCATGGTCCGAAGCGGCCTTCCTCCTGCCGACGGTGTGTGACGTCAGCAGCTCCGTCAATATGTGTGCCTTCTTACATTGTCTCGAGGCGGTCGGTGAAATCTGTAGGTATGTAAATCTTAGGCTATCGATTTCATGGTATAAAAGCAGACACGATTAGAGATATTATCTCCTGAACTAACGATAAATACACAAGTTTTGCTTTTATCCTCAAATGATTTAATTCCAAGCCATAGTAAATAATTATTCCCAGGGTTGAAACATTACTTTAGCGCAAATGCAACGTGTCGCCACTTTCCATGTGTGAAACTATTGATTGCATCCGATTGTGAGGCAGTGGAACTGAATCCACAGCAGAATTTTTGTTTCTCCTTGGCCCGACTGCATAGATCGTACATTAGCACAAAATAGTTTCAGTACAAAATTCTGTTTGTAAATGTGACTGTACAACACGAATGGCATGAAGTTATTGAAGTGAACTAGTACCTGGAGTGAATTTAAATAACTATAATACCACGACTAGCACGTTTGAATTCGAATATAGCATGACCGAACCGTAAAGAGTTGCCAGACAAATAAAGTATCGTCTAGGTACGAAACAGAACACTAAAGCCCAGTAACCTAGATGGAGGCATACAGCGTCTGTCGCTTTACAACGCCTGTCGCTTTTGCCATTTTAGCATAATAAACAGCTAATTTCACGCTCACTGGTGGCGAATTCAACGCAAAAGGTGACACAGCCACGCACCACATGTAACCAAATAGCTCCAAATGCAGTATATATGGACGCTACCAAAGGGTTTGCATGAAAGAGTTCCAGCCAGCACTAAAGCTGCATCCCGCCAGCTACTCCGATGATCAACAGCCGACAACAGAGACTACGTGAGTGACAACTAAGCAGGTGCGCTAAGAAAAGAGAAAGAAGCCTTATGGGTTTCCAGACTGCGATTAGTGGTTTGATTTGTACGTATATTCCTCTATACGTTTGTCATTTCCATTGTGACATTCATCTGAACCTAGAGGTAGGATTACAGCGATAAAAACTGGTTCCTCCTCATGATTAGTGGCCTGGGAAAACATCGTTAGACGCTCCTGTGTGTTATCTAACCCTAACAGAGTGTTAGGCCTGTGTGACGGTTTGTTTTCATAATTAGTTGAAGTATGACGTAGGATAGAAATGTCGTCTGTGTTTTACATATACGATGTGTGGGTTTTCATACACTGGTAGTAGTCTAGTGTCTGTGCTTCTCAGCACACTGTAGACAGGTGTTTCTTTAGCTTAGTATTTCAGGAGACCAAAATGTTAAGATCATTAGTCACCTGTTCACTCCCCCCATTAATGTGCATATTGAGATATTGAGTAATTTTTTGCATGCAAACGGAAGAATGCGTTTAAAATATTTGCATGCATCTACATCACATCTACATCGATACTCCGAAAGCCGCCGTATGGTGTGTGGTGGAGAGTACCCTGTACCACTACTAGTTATTTCATTTCCTGTTCTACTTGCAAATAAAGCGAGTAAGAAACGACCATTCATATGCCTCCGCATGATGCCTAATTTCTTGTATGTATTCTTCGTAGTCCTTACGTGCATTGCATAATGGTGGCAGTACAATCGTCCTGCAGTCAGTTCCTAACGCTGTTTCTCTACATTTTTTTCACTGCATTTTCTCAAAAAGAACGTCACCTACCATCCAGGGATTCCCATTTGAGTTCCCGAAGCATATCTGAAACACTTATGTGTTGTTAAATCCTACTTGCAAAGTATCTAGCAGCCCGCTTCCAATCTGATTCGATGTCTTCCTTCAGTCCGACCTGTTGCGGATCCCAAGCACTCGTGCAGTACTCAAGAATATGTCGCACTCGCGTGCTATATGACGACTCCTTTGCAGGTGAACCATTCATTGCAAACATTCTCCAAATAAACCGAATTCGACGACACAGTTCTCACATGCTCGTTCCACCTCATTTGGCTTTGACTGTGTCAAGCAGGACGCTAGTAATACTGTGTGCAAAAATCACAGGTTTGTTCTTCCTACTCATCCACATTAACTTAAATTTTTCTACGTTTAGGGCTAGCTGCCATTCATCACACCAACCGGAAATTTCGTCTAGTCGTCTTATATCTCCCTACAGTCACTCAGCTTCGACACCGTACCACACAACACGGCATCACCTTCAAACAACCACAGATTGCTAGTCAGTCTGTCTACCAAATCATTTATGTATATAGAGGACAACGTAGGTCCCATCACAGTTCCCAGCGGCACTCCTGACTACACCCTTGTCTCTGATGAACACTAACCGTCGAGGACAGGTTGGTTGGTTTGTGTGATTAAAAAGACCAGTCTGCTATGGTCATCGGTCCCTTCTTCCAAATACTAAAAACACCCACAGAGAGTAAAAACGAGTAACAGAATTGATCACAGATGACACAGAACGAGAGAAACTTAGACAAAGACCAGACAAGACGAACTAAAATCACACAGTGTGTGACGGTGGTTAGCCGACCATAGAAACAAAAAAGGAAAAGCCAACCACCGAGAAACGCATTATAAACTCAGATTAAAATCGTAGGCCAATGGCCAGAATCAACACAAAAGAACATAACAAACATTCAGAGTAAACGATAAAAACCTTCTGCCCGAATAAAACGTAAAACTAAGCGAGCCATAGCAGGATCATCAGATAAAAGGGCAGGGAGCGTATCCGGCAGCGCAAATGTCTGCCTGACCACAGTTAAAAGGGGGCAGGCCAACAAAATGTGGGCCACTGTCAAAGCCGCCCCACAGCGACATAGAGGAGGGTCCTCCCGGCGCAGTAAATAACTGTGTCAGCTGGGAGTGGCCAATGCAGAGCCGGCAAAGGACTACTGAGTCCCTGCGAGTGGCTGGCAGGGATGACCGCAACACAGCTGTCGTCTCCTTGACAGCACAGAGTTTATTATATGTTGTCAGCTCTCCCCATTCATCGTCCCATAGCGCAAAAACTTTGTGGCGTAAGACTGCCCGCAAATCAGTCTCTGGGAGGCCAACATCCAGAGATGGTTTCCTCGTGGCCTCTTTCGCCAGGCGGTCAACATGTTCATTGCCCGGGATACCAACATGACCGGGGGTCCACAAAAAAACCACAGAGGGGCCGCAACGGGCAAGAGTATGCAAGGACTCATGGATAGCAATTACCAGACGAGAATGAGGGAAACACTGGTCGAGAGCTCGTAAACCGCTCAGTGAATCGCTACAGATAATGAAGGACTCACCTGAGCAGCAGTGGATATAGTCTATGGCACGAAAGATGGCAACCACCTCAGCAGTGTAAACGCTGCAGTCATCCTGCAAGGAACGTTGTTCGTAATGGTCGCCTAGAGTTAGCGCATATCCAACACGACCAGCAACCACCGAACCGTCAGTTTAAACAATGCCAAAGCCCTGATACGTGGCCAGGATGGAATAAAAGTGGCGGTGGAAGGCCTCTGGAGGGACTGAGTCCTTCGGGCACTGTGTCAAGTCGAGCTGAAGGCAAGGGCGAGGAACACACCATGAGGGTGTGCGCAAAGTGGCCTGGAAAGGAGGTGGAACAGTGAAAACCCTAAGCCCAGAGAGAAGCTCTTTGACGCGGACCATGATCGTACAACCTGACCGGGGCCGATGTTCTGGCAGATGGACGACCGATGGCGGGAACAGGAGACGATAGTTTGGATGCCCGGGCAAGCTAAAAACATGGGCAGCAGAAGCGGCCAGCAAACGTTGGCGCCATAACCGCGGTGGAGGGACACCTGCCTCCACTAGTATGCTGTCCACAGGGCTGGTGTGGAAGGCACCAGTGGCAAGTCGTATCCCGCTGTGTAGTATTGGGTCCAGCACCCGCAACGCAGATGGGGAAGCGGAGCCATAAGCCAGGCTCCCATAATCCAGACAGGACTGGATTAACGCTTGGTAGAGTCGTAACAGGGTAGACGGTCGGCGCCCCAGCTGGTGTGGCTCAAGCATCTCAGAGCATTTAGATGCCGCCTACACGCCTGTTTAAGCTGCCGAATATGAGGCAGCCAAGTTAACCAGGCATCAAAAAGTACACTCAAAAACCTGTGGGTCTCCACCACAGCAAGAAGTTCGCCATCAAGATAAAGCCGCGGCTCAGGATGGACCGTTCGGCGCTGGCAGAAATGCATAACGCGGGTCTTGGCAGCCGAAAACTGAAAACCACGCGCTACAGCCCAAGACTGCGCCTTGCGGATTGCGCCCTGTAGCTGACGTTCAGCAGCTGCAATGCCAATAGAGCTATAGTAAAGGCAGAAGTCGTCAGCATACAGGGAAGCGGAGACAGAATTTCCCACCGCTGCAGCGAGACCGTTTATTGCAATTAAAAACAGGCAGACACTGAGGACAGAGCCCTGTGGTACCCCGTTCTCCTGGACGTGGGAGGAACTGTGGGAGGCTGCAACTTGCACGCGGAAGGTACGATACGACAGAAAATTGCGGATAAAGATCGGCAGAGGGCCCCAAAGGCCCCATCCGTGAAGTGTAGAAAGGATGTGATGACGCTATGTCGTATCGTATGCCTTACGCATGTCGAAAAAGACAGTGACCAGGTGCTGACGCCGGGCAAAGCCACTGCGGATGGCTGACTCCAGGCTCACCAGATTGTCGGCGGAGGAGCGATCTTTACGGAACCCACCCTGAGATGGAGCCAGAAGGCCCCGAGATTCCAGTACCCAGTTCAAGCGCCGGCTCACCATCCGTTCGAGAAGCTTGCAAAGAACGTTGGTGAGGCTAATGGGGCGGTAGCTGACCACCTCCAAAGGGCTCTTGCTCGGTTTCAAAACGGGGATGACAATGCTTTCCCGCCATTGCGACGATAACTCGCCGTCGACCCAGAGACGGTTGTAAAGGTCGAAGAGGCGTCGCTTGCAGTCCACTGAAAGGTGTTTCAGCATCTGACAGTGAATGCGATCTGGCCCAGTGGCGGTATCAAGGCAAGCAGCAAGGGCACTGTGAAATTTCCACTCACTGAATGGAGCATTGTAGGATTCAGAATGGTGGGGGCGAAGAGAAAGGCTCCGACGTTCCATCCGCTCTTTAATGGAGCGGATGGCCAGTGGGTAATTGGAAGAAGCGGAACTAAGAGCAAAATGCTCTGCCAAGCTGTTGGCAATTTCGTCAGAGTCCATACAAACTGCTCCATTCAGTGAGAGCGCAGGGACGCTGACGGGGGTCCGATAGCCATAGAGGCGTCAGATCTTGGCCCAGACCTGCGATGGAGAGACATGGAGGGCAATGGTGGACACATACCGCTCCCAGCACTCCTGCTTGCTTTGGCGGATAAGGCGGCGGGCCCGCACACGCAGCCGTTTGAAGGTGATGAGGTGTTCAATTCAGGGATGACGCTTGTGACGCTGGAGCGCCCGCCGGCGATCTTTTATCGCCTCAGCGATCTCGGGCGACCACCAAGGCACAGTCCGCCGCCGAGGGGACCCAGAAGAACGGGAAATGGCAGATTCGGCGGCACTAACGATGCCGGTGGTGACCGATTGAACCACCGCATCAATGTCATCACTCGAGAGAGGCTCAATAGCAGCAGTGGAGGAAAACAAGTCCCAGTCAGCCTTGTTCATGGTCCACCAGCAAGGCCGCCCAGACGACTGACGCTGCGGCAGTGACAGAAGGATCAGAGAGTGGTCACTACCACACAGGTCGTCATGAAAACTCCAGGCAACAGACTATAAGAGGCTAGTGCTGCAAATCGATGGCGGAGTACGTGCCATGTGCCACGCTGAGGTGTGTGCAGGAATCATCATTTAAAAGTGAAAGATCGAGCTGTGCCAATAAATGCTCAATGGTGGCGCCTCGACCTGTTGCCACCGACCCACCCCATAGAGGGCAATGGGCGTTGAAGTCGCCCAGTAACAGGAAAGGGGGCGGCAATTGGGCTATCAGCGCAGCCAGGACATGCTGCGCAACATCATCATCCGGTGGAAGGTAAAGACTGCAGACAGTAACAGCCTGTGTCGTCCACACCCGAACAGCGACAGCCTCTAAATGTGTTTGTAGAGGGACAGACTCGCTGTGAAGAGAGTTAAGGACATATATACAGACGCCACCAGACACCCTTTCATAAGCTGCCCGGTTCTTATAATAACCCCGATAGCCACGGAGGGCGGGGGTTCACATTGCTGGAAACCAATTTTCCTGAATAGCAATGCAGAAGAGAGGGTGAAGGCTGATAAGTTGTCGGAGCTCAGCTAGATGGTGGAAAAAACTGCTGCAGTTCCACTGGAGTATGAAATTGTCCATGGCTGAGAAAGCGTGAAGGGACTAGGAAGGCAATTTACGCCGCTTGAGTTAACCCGCATGAGTTACATCCATGGCGTCTGAGGGACCAGCGAGATCCAGGTCTTCAGCAGACGCCAGAATCTCGACCTCATACTCAGACACAGAGTTTGTAGGAAGTGGTGGGACGGGTGCCACCGCAATGTCGGTGGTCTTGGGGACTTTCTTCTTTTTCGGCTTCTCCTGGTGTGCCTTCGGTGGTTCAGGCTTCATGGGCTTCACTGTGTCAGTCTCAGGGACCGACGACAACCGTGAGGCCCTACGACCAGGGACTGGTGGTTGTTTCAGCCACTTGCGGGTGTCCGCGTTGCCACTGGTCGGAACTTGTGAAGGGAGGTCCCCAAGGGACCCCTTCCTGGTGAGAGAAGCCGAAGAAGTCTTACGCTTCTCTGGCTGGGAAGGGGGAACTGATGTCCGCGATGGTTTGGAGGGTGTTGCTCCTGAAATAGATGGAGAAGGGGCAACAGAGAGTGAAGTTCCCCCCACAACCAAGGGGGCCGGTGAATTCTGACAGAGCTGAGGTTGAACTGTAGGTGACGACACGGTAGAGGTTCGAACTGGTGTTGCAGCCACGGCATAGGTGGATGTCATTGGCACAGGATGTAACCACTCATATTTCCGCCTAGCCTCAGGGTAGGTCAGGCGGTCCAGGGTCTTATATTCCATTATCTTCCGTTCTTTCTGGAATATCCTACAGTCCGGCGAGCAAGGGGAATGGTGTTCTCCGCAGTTAACACAGATAGGAGGTGGGGCACATGGATTATGGGGTTGCGAAGGACGTCCACAATCTCTACACGTGATGCTGGAAGCACAGCGAGATTACATGTCTGAACTTCCAGCATTTAAAACACCGCATCAGAGGAGGAATATATGGTTTCACATCACATCGGTAAACCATCACCATGACCTTTTCGGGTAAGATATCACCCTCGAAGGCCAAGATGAAGCCATCGGTGGCCACCTGTTTATCCCTCGGACCCCGAAGGACGCGCCAGACGAAGTGAACACCTCGTCGTTCTAGGTTGGTGCATAGTTCATTGTCGGACTGTAGAAGAAGATCCCTGTGGAAGATAATACCCTGGATCATGTTTAAACTTTTATGGGGAGTGATGGTGATGGAAACATCCCCCACCTTGTTGCAAGCGAGCAACCTCCGTGACTGGGCAGAGGATGCTGTTCTGATGAGAACTGACCCAGAGCGCATTTTGGACAAACCCCCCCACCTCCCTGAACATGTCCTCTAAATGCACCACAAAAAACTAAAGGCTTGGTTGGCATGAAAGATTCACCATCAACCCACGTACAGACAAGGTACCAGGGTGAATAATCTCCACTGCTGTCTTTAGCCATGCGTTCTTCTCATGGAGTGGCCAGGGAGGGAAATGATCTCGGATCGTATTTCTTCCCATTGTGGTTAGACCTCGATCATTTAAAGACTGCTGGTGGTGGCCCACCAGCGAGAGATGATGTACCACACTTCATTGCGGGTCATCCGCCCTGATGCCACCCACTCCGACAAGGGGCTCTCCCCATGGGCGCCACCCAGCTGCAGCAAAGACCACCTGGCAGGATGGCCTTTGCCGGGAGTCCTGATGCCCCAGAGGGATAGGCATCAACTCCTCGGCATATGTGGGGAGGTAGCAGCTCAGGCATCAGCAGTGCGATCCCTGTGTAGTCAGGGGGCTACCCCCAAGTGGGTACATGACAACCCCACCACAACGGACTGGCTACCGTGCTGGATGTCAGGTGTCGAAATATCCATCTACATCACGAGGGCAAAGATGGAAGTGCACAATGGAGGGAATGTATGCTACCCGGAACACACGGCAGCCAATGTGGCCGGAAGCTCGATGGAAGTCTAACTCCTTGACAATATCGGGTGTGCCAGATCTTAGGGCAAGATGGATATATAATACACCACGTAAGGCATCCTTCCCCAAATGGTACGCACTAACAGAAAATTTTGAAAGGTAGCGGTCAAACCCCTTAGGGGACCAACACATTAAGGCCGAAACGTTTGAGACTCCTTTTAGTCGCCTCTTACGACAGGCAGGAATACAGCGGGCCTATTCTTACCCCTGAACCCGCAGGGGGCCGTCGAGGACAGCATACTGGGTTCTGTTACTTAACAATGGGTAGCCTTGAGGGATGAAATAGTGAAGGCAGCAGAGTATGAAGTAGGTAAAAAGACGAGGGCTAGCAGAAATCGTTGGGTAACCGAATATATATTGAATTTAACTGATGAAAGAAGAAAATATAGAAATGCAGTAAATGAAGTAGGCGAAAAGGAATACAAATGTCTCAAAAAATGAGATGGACAGAAGGTGCTAAATGGCTGTGTGGGGATGGCTAGAGGACAAATTTAAGGATGTAGAGGCAGATATCACAAGGGGAAGATAGATATAGCCTACAGGAAAATTGAAGAGGCCTTTGGAGAAAACAGAACCACCTGTATGAATATCAAGAGCTCAGATGGAAAACCAGTCTTAAGCAAAGAGGGGAAAGCACAAAGGTGGCAGCGCAGGGAAGCCGCACGGTCTGAGACGCCTTGTCACGGTACGCGCGGATCCCACCGCCGAGGTTCGAGTCCTCCCTCGGCCATGGCTGTGTATGTTGTACTTAGCGTAAGTTAATTTAAGTAGTGTATAAGCTAAGTGACAGATGACCTCAGCAGGTTGGTTCCATAGGAACGTAACACAAATTAAAAAAAAAAAAATTGCAGAAAGTTAAAAGGAGTGTATAGAGGGTGTTTAAAACGGCGATGAACTTGAGGGCAATATTATGGAAGTGGTAGAGGACGTAGATGAAGATGAAGTGGGTGATATGATACAGCGTGAAGAATTTGACAGAACACTGAAAGACCTAAGTCGAAACAATGGCACGGAAGTAGACAACATTCCATTAGAACTACTGATAGCCTTGGGAGGTCCAGCCCTCTCTACCTTCTGATGAGAAAGATGTGTGAGAGAGTCGAAATATCATCAGACTTCAAGAAGAATATAATAATTGCAGTCCCAAAGCAAGCAGGTGTTGATAGGTGCGAAAATTACAGAACTATCAGTTTAATAAGTTACGGGTGCAAAATACTAACACGGATTCTTTACAAAAGAAAGGAAAGACTGGTAGAAGCCGAGCTCGTTGAAGATCAGTTTGGATTCTGTATAAATGATGAAACACACGAGGCAATACTGACTCCACGATTTATCTTAAAAGACAGGTTAAAGAAAGGCAAACCTATGTTCCTAGCATTTGTGGACTTAAAAAAAAATCTTTTGACAATTTTGACTGGAGCACTCTCTTTAAAATTCTGGAGGTGGCAGGTGTAAAATACAAGGTGCGAAAGGCTATTTACAATTAGCACAAGAAGCAGAAGGCAGTTAAAAAAGTCGATTGGCATGAAAGGGAAGCAGTGAAGGCGAAGGGAGTGAGATAGGGTTGTCGCCTGTCCCCAATTTTATTCAATCTGTATATTGAGCAAGCAGTAAAGGAACGAAAAAGAAATTTAGAGTAGGATTTCAAATCCATTGGAGTAGAAATAAAAACTCTGAGGTCGGCTCACGACATTGCAATTCAGTCAGAGACAGCAAAAGTCCTGAAGACCAGCTTAACGGAATGGACAGTGACTTGAAAGAAGCCGCGCGGGATTAGCCGGGCGGTCTTAGGCGCTGCAGTCATGGACTGTGTGGCTGGCCCCGGTGGAGGTTCAAGTCCTCCCTCGTGCATGGATGTGTGCATTTGTCCTGAGGATAATTTAGGTTCAGTAGTGTGTAAACTTAGAGACTGATGACCTTAGAGGTTAGGTCCCATAGGATTTCACACACATTTGAACATTTAAAGGAAGAAGATAAGATGAACATCAACAAAACCAAAACGAGGATAATGGAATGTTGTCGAATTAAATCAAGGGATGCTGAAGGAACTAGATTAAGAAATGAGACACTAAAAGTAGTAGATGTGTTTTGCTATTAGGGGAGCAATATAACGGATGGTGGTCGAAGTAGAGAGCATATAAAATGTAGACTGGCAATGGCAAAGAAGGCGTTTCTGAAGATAAGAAATTTGTTAAGATCCGTTTAGATTTAAGTGTCAGGAGGTCTTTTCTGAAAGCATTTCTACGGTGTGTAGCCACGGATGGAAGTGAAACATGGATGATAAACAACTTAGACAAGAAAAGAGTTGAAGCTTTCGAAATGTGGTGTTACAGAATAATGCTGAAGATTAGATGTGTTGATCACGTAACTAATCAGGAGGTACTGATCACAATCGCGGAGAAGAGGAATTTATGGCACAAATTGAATAGAAGGATCGGTTGTTAGGAGACGTTATGAGGCATCAAGGAATCACTAGGAAGTGTGGAGGGCAAAAGTCGTAGAGACAGGCCAAGGGATGAATACACTGAGCAGATTCAGAAGGATGCAGGTTGCACAAGCTATTCGGAAATGAAGCGGCTTGCTCAGGTTAGAGTATCATGCAGAGATGCATCGAGCCAGTCTGTGGATTGAAGACCACAAGAACTCAACGAGCTAGATGAGGGGCCAATGCCGCAGGCTACTCTTTGTTAAATCTAACTGGGATTCCATCAGGACCTGATGATTTATTTCCTTTCAAGTCTTTCAATTGTTTCTACACGCCAGTTACGCTTAGTACTATGTTATATGGTCCAAACATACTATGTCATACTGTCCTAACACATGGAAATCACTTGGGGCAAGGTCTGGTGAGTATGGTAGATGAAGAAGACACTCAAAATGCAGGTCTGTGATTGTTGCAACTGCTGTACGGGCAGTGAGGGGCTTTGCAGTGTCATGTTTCAAAAGGACACTTGCTGACACCAATCCACGTCGCTTTGATTTGATTGCAGGCCGCAGATGATTGTTTAGGAGATCCGTGTATGATTCACTGGTGACAGTGGTCCCTCTAGGCATGTAATGCTCCAAAATAATGCCTTTTTCATCCCAAAAGAGAGTCTAAATAACCTTCTCTGCTGATGGTTCTGTTCCAAACTTCTTTGGTTTTGGTCATGAGGTATGGTGGCATTCCTTGCTCGCTCTCTTCATTTCCGGTTGGTGGAATTGAACCCAGGTTTCGTCCCCAGTAACGATTCTTGCAAGGAAGCCATCACGTTCTCGTTCAAAGCGCCGAAGAAGTTCTTCACAAGCATCAACACGTCGTTCTCTCATTTCAGGAGTCAGCTGCCGTGGCACCCATCTTGCAGACACTTTGTGAAACTGGAGCACATCATGCACAGTGTAGTGTGCTGACCAATGACTAATCTGTAAACGTGCTGCAATGTCAATCAGTGTCACTCGTCGGTTTTCCTTCACTATGCCTTCAACTGCTGCAATGTTCTGTGGAGACACAACTCGTTGTGCCTGACCTGGACGAGGAGGATCTTCCACTGAAGTCACGCCATTTGCGAACTTCCTACTACACTTGCGGACCTGCTGCTGTGACAAACATGCGTCACCGTACTGAACCTTCATTCGTCGATGAATTTCAATAACTGTCACACCTTCACTACGAAAAAACAGTATAACAGAACGCTGTTCTTCCCTGGTGCAAGTCGCAAGTGGGCGGACATCTTTATACGGATACTGCGACGGTATGTGTGCATCTGCACTATGCTGCACGCTGTTTGTAGCACGCTTACCAACTTACAGGATAACGGCGCGAAATTTCGATTGGTTATTACAAATTTAAGGTTTTCATTTGACTCACCTTCGTACATACAGGAATCTGTCCTATGGCCAAATGGTCGTAAGTCTGTACGTTTCTCCTGTAGCTGATGTTCTCATGTTACACGCTAGCCGCCACCCAGGAACTTCTCAAAGCAAATTTGGAAAGTTTGTCACTCTATAACAAAACTGGCAGAGGTAAATACCTAGATACTAACGTTGACTGGGTGTCACGGCAAACTTAGTCTACCAATGACTAAATGGATGTGGCAGGAAATTCATCACCCTGATGTACGAAGTTGGGGGAAAATGTACAGAGCTGTCGGTGCAGGCAGCCTCAAGGGTAGTTCACGCTGAAGAGACTGGTACCCTTTGTGACGATGGGTGAGCGATGAGTCGGAGGATTATGAGACGAATCCAAGTATCCAAAAGCGTCCTGACTTTGCCTTCTGTAGGTTTGTCATTTCTACTGAGTTTTCAGACTTTTCGCTGATCCTTGCATTCATTCAGATTTACAATGATACCCTGTGAGATTCTGAGTCAAACGATCCTTACTTTTGTTCTATGCTTGAATCTTTAGGCACCCACCTGTTTCGCCTCGTCTGACCCTAAATTCCGAATACAACATAGACAATGAGAAGGGTCATGGTAGTAAACAACAGATGCGGTGTGTACGTTATGAACCTTCAGGTATCCGCTGGATGCGAGGACAATAACACCGCGTCGGTTACTGTGCAGCCGTTTTACCTGAAGAGTACGTAGGCTGGTTGTGTGTCACCTGTTTAGACGCTCGGAGTTCCACCTCTAAAGCTGTGATAGATGTCAACCAATTGACACTGAGATTCGGGAGGAAGCAGCGCACTCGCAAGGCCCATGACTGCACATAACATCAACTCACGTCGAGTGATGATAGAAAGTGGCTACAGTCGTGCACTACATACCTGACTAATGAATTGTGTCCACGTCCAGGCAAACTGGTCCACATTCAATGTCTGTGTTTATAATTTCTTGGATATTGTAAGAAATTTAAATATTTTGCAGCTCTGTGCATTATCATTTTAGTTTCCTACATTATGGCACCAAGTGTAGGTCAATTTCATTTCCTTATTTTACTGCAATGAAGTGTGATTCAGTATTTTATGTAAGTCTGCAGGCAACCCGTGCACATTATAAAATTGGTTGTATTTATGTACGTCCCACATCTTCTCCGAAACCACTGGACCAATTTAAACACGCCTGGTACAGGTACCCATCGCTGACAGGCAACAGTCGCTGAGTGGTGGAGCGCGGATGGGGGTAAGATCCATCTACCTATTTCAGGAGATATTGTGTCATAAACAATGAGATGCGGGGAAAACTACTGCATTATTCTTAACCTTTAAATTGATTGCTTCTTTGCTACTCACCCCATTCCTAACATATTTCGCAGAAAGTATCCACATATGTCGCAGAATGTACCAACAGAAATATATCACTGTACGACACATATATCTAGGGATATGAAGTCATAAACATTGATATGTGTGAAGAACGTAGGCTTCTTGCAAAAAGTTTTAATACATTTATTCTCTATGACACTCCTAGAGTCGAGTCAATTTCAGGAACTCCCTGTCGTCTGGTTGTGCCTTTGACAACTTTCAACTACGAGACGCAAACGGCTATAGGCGAAAATAATAGCATTCTGTAGAGGCTTGAAGAGGCGTTGCCATGGAAGGTTGTACAAAACTGCGTTATAGACGTATGAAACAACAGCGTCTAGCTTTCAGAAACAGTCGGGGACACTGTAATTATACAGTTCTACATAATGGATATATCTTTGTATGACTGTTTCATAATTTAAAAGAGTTTTTTCACGAATACGCAGAAATCAAACATTTTCGATATTAGGCTACGAATAAATTTCATTTTTTTGTTTTCGCGTCTAATAGAAATATTACAGAATTAATACCTGGGCCCTACATGTTTTTCACCTACTTGTCTATAAAACAGAGTTTAAATTTTTCGTAATTGCTAGTGGAATGTAAATTATTATCGATTTCATATTATTGTTATATGTCACTCCTCGGACAGCAAGTGTACATTAAAGCAAGCATTAGAGACAGCTGCTTGTCACTGGGACAAACCTCTAAGGTGATCGCGGTCGCCCTCCAATTGGTCCCTTTGAAAGCATGTAAGCTTTGCCGATTATACTTCCAGTTTGAGCTTTGTGACCTTTCACGTGTTTTAAGGGCTGTACTCCACTCAACGTTTTTCGAGTACAGCTTTTACCTTAAGCCAGACAATCTCTCAATCAGAGAACCTTTTATCTCGTTTTCCATTAATCGAATAACCTTGTGGTAAGCGATTGTCACGTCTGTAGCTTACAGGCTACATATCCATCGGTATCGAATGAACATGGCTGGTAGTTAAGCACTTCATATGGATCGCAATTGCTCATCTTGTTGTTAAAACTTTTGGGACCGACATAACTTTGGTTAATCATGATGCTTCTTTGAAAACTCATTGCGAAACACGTATTTCACAAAATTAGAGAGATTTTATTGAACTAAGGATGCCCTGTGGTCTAGGGATAGCGTCTTTGGCTACCAATTAAAACGACCTTGGTCCAGGATTCGGTCACATCCAACGGTTGAATATTCAGTGGAAAAATCATCAGCAATGGTCACCGAAGGCTACCAGAGCGTAGGCAGTCACTCTTCATCAGCCAACGATATTCTCAGCATGACGGAGGAGGGTTGTGGTGGGAAAAAGCCCCTAAATGTCGGGATAATAAGTAACGATTAACGACATGAGGTTTCAGAAGCCACATCTAAATAGATATTATATAATAAGTATGAGCAGAACACTCGGTCAGTTAGTGAATAAATAGTAATGATGATCACGCCATCGCTCAAAGATTACGGATTAGTCCCCCACATTCGGAGCTGATGCAGGGGAGATCCAAGTGGGTACTGAATGTTGGAGAAAGACTGAAAAACCAGTTCCAGTGTAATCTTCTCTGAGCTGTAATGTGGGATCTTAAATGTTTACTTCTGTTAGGGAACGTCGAAAATATTATAATGCTCAGTCTGGATATAGTTTGTGGGTCAGTGAAACGAAATGAAGGGAAGAGAAGATTTTCTAGTCACACGAATATAGGGAATATCATCAGCATTAGAAAGTGGTATACAGGTTTGGGACTCTGTATTAATAGGACGGCAAGGCCGAATGAATTTTACGCTATCATTAATAGTTCAGACGTACAATCCAAGATTTCAGAATTGACACGGTGCCCCACACTTACAGAGTGTTAACCAAGGTCCAAGCATACACAATAGGGTCCCAGATACGTGAGTGGCTCGAAGACAAGTTACGTAATAGAATGCAGTACGTTGTCCTCGACGGCAAGTGTTCATCAGAGGCAGGAATGCCCAAGAAAAGAGTATTCGGACCACTCTTGTTATCTTCATATATAAATTGTGTGATGAACTGAGTGAGTAGCTAACTGTGGCTGTTTGCTGATGGCGCTGCCGTGTACGCGAAGATGTATTTGTTGGATAAGTGTAAGAGGATACGAGACGGCTTACGAGTAGACAAATATCCTATTGCGTGTGGTGAACAGCAGCTTGATCTAAATGTGGAAGTTTATGCAGACGAGTAGGAAGTAAAATCCCATTACATCCCAGTACAGCTTTGGCAGTCTGCTAAGTGCACAGTCACGTCGATTAAATACCTAGGCGTAGCACTGCAAAGCCATCGAAAATGGAGCGAGCACGTAAGGACGATATTAGGGAAGGCGGATGGTCCAACTGAGTTGTTGGGAGAATCGTAGGACAGTGTAGTTCGTCAGTAAAGGAAAACGCGTGTAGAACACCCGTGCGACACATTCTTGAGTACTGCTCAAGTGTTTGGAATCTCCGCCAGTTCGGATTAAGACTGCCGTCGAGGTAATTCAGACTCAACTCATGATTTAACCGGGATGCTTTGTGAGCTCCACTGAAAACTGGTTTTTAAACTGACTGCACAACGATTCTACTGTCGCCGGCGCACATTTCGCGTAAGGATGACAAACATAAGAAAAATTAGAGCGCATATGAAGGCAAATAAATGGTAGTTTCTCCCTCGATCGGTATGCGAGTGGAACAGGAAAAGATGTGACTAACAATATTACAAGGTACTCTCTGCTGTATGCCATATTGTGACTTGTGGAGTATCTGTTTTGATGTAGACGTAGATACTGCAAGCTGAAGATGAGTTAGAGATATATGTCGAGACTGACCGGGTAACCCAGTATAATGTAGAAGAGATGGGAGTATGGTGACCGTGGTGAATTGGATCGTTGCTACAGGGGAAGGGATAGCAAACAGAGTTGTGGGAGAATGTGGGCTCGATAGTAGTAATGAGACTACGGATAAAACTATTTAATTCTGCGATACGATTCAGCTGCAATTAATGAACACTATGTTCAATAATCACAGCAGGACTACTACTACATGAAAACGCTTCGAGACGCAGGCCTCTCCTCCTGGATTATATCATGGTGAGACATAGATAGCGATATAACATACCAATAGTTAACAGTAATGCATGCTTTACTGTTTTGAATTACCATTTCGTAGTGCTGTATATGCTACAAGCTAAATTCATATGAAATGGACTATGTAGAAGAGATTTTTAAATCTCATTGACTATGTTATACATCTGCAGTCAAAGTCCTTTACGCACAGAATAACCGATGAGAATATAATTCTAGTTGTACCTGTAAGATAATTATATTTTTGTTGTAGCTTCTGTTTCCAGTAATTTATGGACACTCAAATACTGTATGGGACGATGACAAGTACGCTGTATGTTCGTGAAGTACAAGTTATTAATCAAACTTTTCACGAATAAGTATATAAATTAGCAACGGATACTTACTGCTTCAACTGAATGATGGGATACCAAGAAGTTCTATAGAGCTACTTGACTGTACAGTTTCCAGTATCTTGGTGTACATACGATGCAACTAATGACATAAAAACGGGTGGCTCCTGCACAGACGTCTCGGTGACGCGTCGTCGATACGCGCCTGCTACTGTCTCTAATTAATGACGTCAATATACGCTACCTCCATTACTTAAATGAGCGCAGCTCGTAAGATATTGACAACGGAACATTATGCAGCAGCGTAACGAGTTGACTGCATAAAACTGAATCGTTGAAAAATGATTAACGTGAAGAATGTGGAGGTTGAGGAGTTACTTATTACTTTAAATTGAATGTTAGATCAGTATTTTCTACGGTTAGTTTAGCTGTATCTTTACTTCCATTACTTCATGAAGTAGCTATCGCGGCATTACCGCAAAGATGACTTAGTGATCAGAATCAACTACAAAAAGACGGCCTTGTGGCCGAGCTGTTCTAGGCGCTTCAGTCTGGAACCGAGCGACCGCTACGGTCGCAGGTTCGAACCCTGCCTCGGGCATGGATGTGTGCGTTGTCCTTAGGTTAGTTAGGCTTAAGTAATTCTAAGTTCTAGGGGACTGATGACCTCAGATGTTAAGTTCCATAGTGTTCAGAGCCACTTGAACTATTTCTGAACTACAAAAACCGTTTGTCTGTGAGGACTGCGGGAACCGTGGTTTGGCGCTCCCGAGCGTCCGGATGAATGAGGGCATCCCTCACACACTAAGGATGCTGTAGCACAGCTTTCAAACACATTGTTTTGGCGTCGAACTGGAGGGTCACTGGTTTGCTACTTGGTAAGATGATTCGTGTTGTTGTAATTTATCGTAGGCATTGCGAAACTGCAAAATTTTGTCGTTGATCATTCGGTGAGGTAGTTACGTTTTATCGTTAAATTTTAATCAGTTCAAGGTGTGTAATTGCTATGGACAGTGGACATAGACTTGCGATACTTGTTTCATTAGTAATATTTTGTTTCTCTGCGAGATCAGTAGCTAAGAGGCTTCTAACAGAATTCGACTTAGTCGCTTAATCTGAAGACTATTGCAGTCAGTTCAGTCCCTTTTCCATCAGTTTAATTTCCTAAGTGCCTTGTATCAACTATATAGGATTCGTTCACATTATAAGTACGTATTTAAGTTTTACCTAACATGTATCGCTTGTAAATTAAGGCAGCCATGTATTATTTTATTTACTTGGTTTCACAAGTCGGTTGTACGACGTGGTATCTGAATACTCCCACGTCGTACTATTTCCTTGCCACTGGTTTGTTATTTAAAAGCATTACCATGACTGATACTCTGCAGCTATTATACGATCTCACCATGCCGTACGGTAATTTTGGCTCTACGAAGAGAGAAATTCCAACACTTTCACATGATATTTCAAATCAAAGATCGCTTTCAGTATTATCAATATTACGTATGCCCTTCCACGAACGCATTTTTCGGGGTAAGTGTGACAGTGTAGCAACTTGCGGAGACGATGTACTTGGCTCTACACAAGTGTACGTGTTCGATGTTTCGTATTTAACCATCACGATAACGAATCAGTGGACACTGTTTATAGGTCGAGTTGCTAAAATTCATTCACTATTGCTGAAATATTACAGGTGGTTTTTCTTACTTACTTACGTTCACTTTACATCATCTATGCTCACTATTTACCATAGAGCTACTGAAGTAAGTTTGAACTGGTACTACTATTTTTCATTTTGTAGGTCGTTTTTATTGATCTACTTCCCTCTTTGTAATTTGGGGTTTACTGTTGATTATTGTGACGGAATGTTGATTATTCGTCTGCTATCGCTTATCTGGTGAATGTATATAGAGATTTCGGCGATTTAGAGGAAAGTTATTATTATTTTTCTAGTATCAGCTGTTCCGCTTATGTTCTACCGTGGATTAGTGTCCTATACTGGAGAAGTTATTACTTTTTTTTGTGTCTCTCGGTATTCATTCATGTGTGGCTCGGTTCTCCCGTCAGGTAAACTCGTTGCAAGTCTTCTAGCTGACGCCACTTCGGCGAATTGTGTGTTCATGCTGAAATGATCATGAAGACAACACGACACCCAATCTCCGGGAGGATAAAATCTCCGACCCGGCATGGGAATCAAACTCGAGCTCCTAGCATAGTATTTTGCTACTCTGATGACTCACCTATCGCGGTGGACGTTAGGAGATGGAGAGGACTTGTAACGAAAAGCAGTAGTTTGGTAGGAGTCTAGATAGGTGTGAGAAGTCCAAATTGGTGTAGCAGACTGATTCTAATAACATTTAACTGTTGTAGTGTTGCTTTGAGGGGGGGAGCAGGTGATAAGTAGGGTTGACACTGCTGTCTAGGCGTATACCTGCTGTGATGGTTTGTCAGATAACCCTGCAGGTTCTACAACCTGTCATGTTCAAATTGAAAAATTGACTGTTAGACTTATTTGCTTACAGGACTTGATAAGAATGTTAGCAGCATAAAGGATAAAATAGAGACTATGTAACAGAATAAGCGGAATAATTAATGGGCTATGACAAGATATAACAACAATCACAAAGTAGCTATAACAACAAATGGTGCAGGTAAAGTAAAAGACAAAGTAGGAGATAAAGCAAAGGCACATAATGAGAAGTTAGAGGATACTGCTGGCAGATTAAGTGAAAAGGTGGAAAATATTTCAAGAGAGCAGCACACTAACATTAATGCATTAGAAGCACAAATTCAAAATTTAGAACAAAAATTAGACTCCAGTTAAGAAATTGCTTCAGGCAGATTTACTGTCCTCACTATTTAGGGTAGTCGCATTCTGAGTAGGAGAAAATCTGTACCAGAAAACAGATTTATTACTGTAGATTTTTAATGAAGATGTGAATAGATATCATAAGTCATTACAATGAGGTTTCCCTGTTTCATTTAATTAGAGGAGTGTGTGAAATCTGTGACAAAACTGTCAGGGAGAATGACACTATTCCAAGTCAGTAATATTAAAGGAAAGGGTTTACTGAGACACGTCTCTTAGACTTTGTCTGTATTTGTTATCATATGCTTCTGCAGTGATGAGCTACCTGTCACATTACTTGTCAATAAAATGGCCTTGACCTTAAGGGTCTCCACTGTTTTCGGAAGTGTATTCATGTTCCGTGAATTTAATTCTTTTATTACGCCGCCTTCGTTCCAACGGTCACCCACCCCTCTTTACTTTCTGTACGCTATAATCTGTAACCCACCTTGCTCGTGGAAGTGCATAGTTCTGGGACCGATATGTTTTTCTTCTATCCTGCTGCATTTACGAATGATGCATAAGCAGACTGTCAAAAAGCCAGTTCATGAGCTCTGTTTTCTCTCGTTTTCCCACTGTACTCATTTCTTGGAACATATTTGGGAAAAAGCAATGTGTTTTCTGTTTTCAGAAATTTGAACACTAAATCTGCCTGTCAAGCAAATCACTTGTAATGTTTACCACTATAGGTTCATGAGTATCAAGTAACAGTCTGACGCATACTAAACTAAACTGTGACAAAACTTATTCCCCTCTTTGACTTTTCTATATACTCCTGTGGATATTATTCCAAAATATCAGCAGAATCAGCTACGATCAGCGGGCATGAGGAAGAAGTGAAATACAGTGTCATGATGATCTGTCCATTGGCAAAATATTCTGGATTTGGTCAAACTTTCGGGTCCCCAGGAGGTGCTGCCGAGTGGGCGGTGATCATGTGAAAGAGATGGAATTACCAACGAAAGGGTGACACTGTACGAGCCAGAGTGTGAAATGTCGGACGTTTGAACGTAGTAGGAAAGCTAGGAAATCTGAAACGGGCAAATGCAAGTGCTCAGTCCAGATATAGAGCAGATCAGTGCACTGAAATGGAAAGGCTTTCCGGTCAGACAACCAAAGGGTAATATTAACAGTAACAAAGGATCGTATAACGGGAGTGCGATTTGTTATGAATGGGAAAACATGACAGAGGATGAGTTACTGTAAAGAAATCAGTGACCGGGTTTGTGTCACCATATGCGACAGCAAATCAAAGCAGACAACGCTTGTTCAGGTGTAAATGACGACACCGAAAGTACAAGATGAAGAGATACGGAAAGTATATCAGAATACGGCTATTCATCATGTGAAGCGAAATAAAAGTCTGATAATCATGAGGAATTAGCACGCGAATGTATGGAACGGGAGAGGAGAAAGAGTTCCTGGAGAATGTAGGATGGGTCGCAGAAGTTAGAGAGGAGAAAGACAAGTTGAGTCCTGCAAGAAATTTCAAATTGTGCTAGCGAATACTCTGTTCAAGAGTCAGAAGACGAAAAGGTGCTCTAAGAAAAGAGCCGGAAACATGGGAAGATTCCACGGTCAGACACAGATTCGGAATTCAGGTATTGGATTATAAGGCGTAAGGTTGCGCGATATTTCTGTAGTGGAGAATGATAAGACGCTTTTGGAGATCGCTAATGGTGGGGACTCCTGTAAAGAATGTCCCACTAGGCAATTCAATTGAAAAGGATTGGACATCGCTAAGAAGGGCAGTCGGAGATGTAAGACTGTCGGACATCGATACAAGGTAGGTAACTCCGAAGAAACCCTGGGTTACAGAAGAAATATTGTAACTGAGGAGGAAGTTCATAAATATTCAGGGAGAAACAGTAGTACAGAAATATAAATAATTTGATAATGAAATAAAGAGAAAGCGCACGGCAGCCAAGGCAAAACGGTGACAGGAAAAATCTGAAGGAGCCGTAAAAGAAATCACCGTCAGAAGGACTGACTCAGCATATAGAAAAGTCAAAATAACTTCCTTGTAATGAAAAGCAAGGATTCAACGGGAATTCCTTTGTTACAAGCAGATAAAACAGCGAATAGGTGGAAAGAGCGCACTGAACGCCTGTATTAGGGAGGGGGGGGGGGGGGAGGGGCTGCTCTTCTGACTTGATAAAATACGGAACTGAAGTCGGTAATGGACACGTAAAAATTTCAGCATTAAAATCAGAATTTATACCAGCTCTGGAAGACTTGAGATCAAATAAAGCAGCTGGGATAGAAAACATTCTCTCGGAATTTCTAAAATCGCTGTGGGAAATGGCGACGAAACGACTATTCAGGTTAGTGTGTAGACTCCATGACACTGGCGATATACCATCAGACTTTCTGAAAAATGTCGTCCACACATTATCTAAGATAGCAAGGGCAAATGGATGCGAAAACTATCGCACAATCCAGTTAACATTGCGTGCATTCAAGCCGCTGACATGGGTAATGTGCAGAAGAACGGAAAAAAAACTAAGGCTATATTAGATGACGATTGGTATGGCTATAAGAAAGGTACAGATAACAAAACGGCAGTTTTCACTTCGCGCTTTATACGTGAAGCAAGACAGAAGAAAAATCAAGATATGCCCATAGGATTTATGGAAGAAGCGTTCGAAGATGTGAAATGGTGAAAGTTCCGAGAATAATAGAAGTAAGTTACAAGGAATTACGGATTGTATACAATATTCATAAGGACCAGGAGGGAGAAAAAGACCATAAACGAAATACTCGGATACGAAAGGGTGTAAGGCAGGGATTCAGTATTTCGCTCCTACTGATCGATTTATACATCGAAGAAGCAGTGACGGAAGGTTCAAGAGTGCAATTAAAATTTAGGGTGAAAGGATAGCAGTGACGAAATTCGCTGATGACATCATTATTCTCAGTGAAAGCGAAGAAGAATTACAGGATCAGTTGAATCGAATGAATAATGATAACAGACTGTGGATTGAGGATAAATGAAAATAAGAGAACGAAATGAGATGCAGCAAAAATGTGAATAGTGAGAAATTCAACATGAAACTGATGGTCACGAAGTTAAGTAGTTCTGCATAAAATTCTGACTAGCACAGACAAAGGTCGTATTTCTATCCAAGAGCATTCAATTGGTACCAAACGTATGCTTTAATCTGAGTTAGTATTTTCTGATAACATATGTTTGGAACATGGCATCGTGTCGTAGTGAATCATGGACAGTGGGAAAACTGAAACAGAAGACAATCGAATCGCTTGATATGTGATTGTACAGATGAACGATGTATATCAGATGGACTCAGTGTGTCTGACTCCGTGGGTACTCTAATGTTTGCGGACCGCACGTCACCCGCTCCCCTCACCCCCCCCCCCCCCTTCCCCATCAAAATTTTATTGAAGTACGCAGTCTCTGACCTCTCCCCCCCCCCCCCCCGCCCCCATACCTAATCGAAATGTCTCAGGTAAGCTTTACAAACACAACGTGGGCAACATAAATGAAACAGAATAAATGAAAAACAGAGTAAGTAGGGAAAACTGAAAGCTGTCAGTTCTGCTGTCGCGTTGGTTCTTGCAAGTAAGGGGCAGCGGTTTTCCGTCCTCCGGGAACATATAACAAGTGCTTAGCAGGATAAAGATTTCAGTCGCCTGATTTGCGTCGATGGATATTCACTCACTGAGCAACGTTCTTAGTGGAGTAGTATGTTTTAGTTTATTTTTTATTGCGTAATACAGATTCAATACAATAGTTCACTGTCACCATTTATTTTGTTTATTTCTTTGTTGTAGTTAATTTTTGTAATGCATGAAGTCATTGTTTGCTCATTAGTGAATAAAAGTGATTCGGCTACGATATTTCCTGGCAGTGGTTGAGATGGCTCCGATCCAGCAACTTTATCGAATAAAAAAATGAAAACTGGTCACATTGGTGGAGACCGTTCTTTCAAAAGACTTTGGAAACACGGAGATAAGTGAATGCTGTATTACAAAAAGTGTGGCAAATTATTTTACTCTGTGTGCGATGAAATGAGTTCCCTTTGCGAAGAAAACTAGACGAAAATACGATAA
The DNA here is from genome assembly GCF_021461395.2 of Schistocerca americana. NCBI lineage: Eukaryota > Metazoa > Arthropoda > Insecta > Orthoptera > Acrididae > Schistocerca > Schistocerca americana. Next base: position 131,146,362 of record NC_060122.1, on the reverse strand, counting down.
AAGCATTCGATCACGTCGAGTTTTGTGCTTGGAACAAACATTAGAGGGGCGTACTTGTCATGAAAAGTTGTAATTATCATATGTCTTACAATATTTAGTCTCAGAGGGTAAGATGGGAAAATGAGAGTCTGCAACAGCAGCTCTGTTGAGTGTTATCTACACTGCGTAGTGTCATAGTGCCTCAGTTAGTTATCCGTCTTGTGTAGTTGAAAATGTAATTATAATGCATTGTTAGTGTTAGTTTTTGAACATAACTACAATTTGTCCTCTTGGCCGCGGCGTTTGTAGTACAAATGGCTATCGGAAAATATCTCAGACGAAGTAAGTCGTGTTGTGGCTCACGATCTATGTATTTTCAAAAAGGTAGTAATGTGATGACAATACTATTCGATAATTGTAGATGAAAAAATTCATGTACGTCGACACGAGACAGTCCACAATAAAAAGTGGAGTATCAAATATTCATTGCATTTTTACTTTTGGTTCTCATTCACCTATTTTTTCCATATATGTCCTATGATTCATTTGTGACTTTTAGCTATTTTCCTTAGATATAGTGTAATCGTAAGCATCAATCTAGTTTAACTTCTTGTTCTGGAAATCGGACGCCAATTTTAGTAACTCATATTTTAATAAGTATTATGTTTCAGTTTAAGGGATTTGTACAAAATTTACTGTCTTCATAGTATTAGTAATGTTATTAGAGTATTAGTAATGTTTCTAGCTACAAACAACACCTGCTGTTATTGTATAATTTATCGTTAATTGTCAATTTCATTTGTAAAACGACTCCCAACATTCGAAAAATATGGATAATGATCTTATACAATTATTCTCATGCTCACTAATGCCAACTACAAGCATTCAAGTGGCAGGTGTGCACCACTGGTGGCGTCAGTTACTGCTATGATTCTCTAGCTGCTGCACCTCCACAAGATGTCGTAATGTTTTCATCCCAGCCGAGACAGCTGTTTTTCTAGGTACTATCAGTAGTTCAACATTTGTAAGTTGCTACCATACTATACTTATGAAACTCTGATGCCACAGTTTCGAGTTCTTTGGCTTATCCAGATTATTTTTCAGGTCTAAATAATATACCCCTCAGTGATGACTCGTAATTATCTAAGATTAATGATACAGCTTCCGATATCCATTTCATTTGATACCGCATGATATGTGCCTTTTACAACTTTGGGAAACAATAATGATTTAAGGGATGAAAATAATCCAGTAATGTGAATACTTTCTGTCTCCTTCATAGTAGTGCTCTTCATTTATTAACGACCTCTACTTCCTACGTATTTTGCATTATATTGACCTGAAGATGCGATTTAATATTGAGAAACCAGTCACAGTTTGACCTCATAACAAATGTGAATTCACAGCTACAAGCAGACACTTAAATTTTTCGGAAGACTTTACCACAACATTTTTAAAAATATCTTTCAAGTTTTGACTTGCTTTTGGTCTATTAGTGGTCATAATTTTTCAATTAATAAATTATTTTCTTACTACTATGGCCTGTTTGATGAACTTCGTGGCCATTCCATGAACCACTCGACTAGAACTCCCACCAACTAAAAAATCTGAAAATATAAAAAAGAAATTTTGGAAGATTTAAATTAGAAATTCGATATCATGTAATTCTTGATCATTATTTTTAACCGTCTTCATCACCTTATATCTCAGTTTAATAACAAAATCTTCAAAAAATTGAAACTTCTAACCATTAAGTATTTTCGAGTATCTGTTTGGCAAAATAATTTTCAATTTATTATGAGGCACCATCAAATTTTTCACCATATATAGTTTTGAAATATTTACAGCCATAAATGTAATATAAATTTTTTGCTTCCAACTCAATAACATTTTTTAAAAAAATTTAACTGTTTGCATTACTGAGTTTCTTCCATAGACCCTCCTATTATGTAGATTCAAATTTTATTAAGATTAAAATTTTTCACTCAAAATTCTGTGTTGAGGACCATGTGTTAAATTTTTTCCTACCATACAAATGTATAATTCCGAATTTTATCACCGAATCTGGGATATGGCTTTGTTGTTGTTTTCTCTGTACTTAATACATACATTCTCACACAGCATGTTTGTGACATAGCTAATGTAGACTCTATGTGTAAAAGGCAGTGTCCTGACTGACCATCTGGCTGACTGTATCATCATCACCCAGCCCAAACTGCTGAAGATAGAAACTTGAAAGTTGGAGACAATGTCGTCGTTATACTGTAGGCTTCATTGAAGAACACGTTTACCCAAATTTCAACAATAAAGGGGTGAAATAAGTGTAGACGTTTTCTCCAGGAATGTCGCTATTAATGTAATTTTGAAGCTATACCTTCGAAAATTGGTATTTGGTTTCTCAGTCGGAAATAAAGAAATACACATTTCAGCCTTTTCTGGAAATTTGACCCTATAGGGGTGAAATAGTGAGTGAAAGCTTTTGTTTGGAAATACATTATTGTTAAAGAACAATTTAAGCATTTTTAAAGCTGTATTTATGGACACAGATATTTGACTTCTACATTACAAATAAAAAAATATGGTTCTGTGTTCTCAGAAACTGAACCCCTAAAGAAGTGTAATAGAAGATGATAGTTTTCATGAAAATATTTTATCACGAAAGCATTTCTAAGGGTATGTCTATGAAAATTTAAATTTGGCTTATGACTTAGATATGAAAGAAATGTGTATCAGTTCTTTGGAAATTCAACCCCTTGAGGGCGAAATCGGAGACGAAATTTATCATGGAAATATTTTATCGTGCAAGCATTTTTTAACATAAATTTATAAAAATTTGTATTTGGTTTATCTGGTAAAAATAGAGCATATCCATCTTACTCTTCTTGGAAATTCAAACCCTAAGGGAGTGAAATAGGTGGTGAATAGTTTTACGAAAATGTTTCAGTGGAAAAGTATTTTTAAAGCTAAGTCTTTGAAAACTGGTATTTGGCTTATTGGTTGGAGATGAAAAATTACGTGTTTCAGTGATTTGGGAAGTTCAGCCGCCAAGGAGGTGAAAGATGGACAGACTGATTCACTGATTCATCATCACTGAGTCCAAACTGCTACGGATAGAAACTTGAGGCTTGGAGAGAGTATAGGACCTATAATATAGTTTCCATTTAAGAAGGGATTCTCTGAAATGCCATTCCTAAATGGGTGAAATAGATGATGATTAGGTTTTTGGAAGTATGTCGCTGTTAATGGAATTTATGTAGCTATTAAGGGAATTTTGAAGCTAGAACTTCGAAAGCTGGTATTTACTTTCTCAATCAGAAAATAAATAATGCATGTTCCAGAATTTTTGTAAAGTCAACTACAAAGGGAGTAAAGTAGTGGGTGAATGTTTTTTGAAAAAATGTAATTGCTAAAGAACTACTAAATGATTTTTAAGGTTACATCTAAGACATGTGATATTTGACATGACAGTTAGAAAAAAAATACATGTTACAATGTTTCTGGGAATTCAGCATCTAAGAGTGTGCAGTAGGGGATAAATATTATCAATAAAATACTTCGTTGCTTTAAAAATTTTTTATCGAAAGCTAAATTTATGAAAACTGGCATAACTCCTCCGTTAGATGTAAAGAAACGTTTCTAGGGGGTCAATGTTGCTATGTAAATATCCCCACAACAACGTAAAGAGCCATGATCAATAAAAACTTTTGACTTCAGTTACCAGAATAGTTTTTTGGTCAGAAGAACATGCAAAATATATCATCCAGAATGAGATTTTCACTCTGCAGCGGAGTGTGCATTGATATGAAACTTCCTGGCAGATTAAAACTGTGTGCCCGACCGAGACTTGAACTCGGGACCTTTGCCTTTCGCGGGCAAGTGCTCTACCACTGAGCTACCGAAGCACGACTGACGCCCGGTACTCACAGCTTTACTTCTGCCAGTACCTCGTCTCCTACCTTCCAAACTTTACAGAAGCTCTCCTGCGAACCTTGCAGAACCAGAGCACTTGCCTGCGAAAGGCAAAGGTCCCGAGTTCGAGTCTCGGTCAGGCACACAGTTTTAATCTGCCAGGAAGTTTCGAAATATATCATAATTATATAGTCTTAATGAATGTGAAAATCTTAGAAACTGTTGCAATTTGTGGAAAACATGAGAATTAGTCTAAGGAAAAGAGATCTCTGTAGACCATATAGCATATGTTAACAAAGCATCAGTCACTAACCCAGTTTTAAACAAGATGGAAGGGTCTTATGTTGACAACACTGTCTGATTGTGGATTCTCTTTAAATATAGAAATGCAGCATAGGCTCCCAGATAATTATTTCGTGGATCTAAATTCTAAATTTACAGAGGGGAAACTCCATATCTTCCATTCTTCATAGAGATATTCTGCAATTTGGTGTCATCAACCAAGGAAGAGTCAACTGATTAGTTCTACTTCTTGTCCGAAAAGAGATGGAAATGAAATAAGGCATATCGAAATCTGCAGAATTTTAGTAATTGGCGATATCTAGTTCAAAATTGTTCTTTCCATTGAATTCCACTGTCTCTATGGTTTGTGGTTAAAATATATGTATGGGTCTCTTCAAGTTTTTTGGTCCTTCTTATACTAGCTAGAGTGATTATTCTGGTTCTCATCTAACCACAGGAACATGAATTTCCATTTATTCCACATATATTTGTCTTCCTTAGGAAATGTCACATGTTGAACACCAGCATCATTACAGTCAGACCATCAAAAAATGGCATCTCCAGCATTTCAGGCCCATTAAAAAATTATGGTTAAATCTACATCTCAAAAAATTTGTTTTGTTGTCTGTGAAAAATCCGCGAAATATTTCCAAACGATAATGTGTTTAATTTCTCTTATTTTTCATCTTCCTGTCATTAAAAATATGACACTTCGTGGGTTATTCATTGACTGCAAATGAAGTCAATTGTCTAAGGACAGATGAAGAAATATAACGACGTTCCTTTCTATATAAAATATTGTTTCGATTCGCTATAGTGAAAACCTGACAGAGCTTTGTCACATAGTTGTCAATCAATTTTTTGTTGGGTTTTCCATCTTATGTTTCATAATCTGTACCACAGCCTCGAATAATACTAAATCTAATTTGATCCATTTTTAATGGATTTTGAAAGCCTGCAACTGTGACAACAATAGGTTTGTTTATAAATGAATCTTCTACTACCAGTCACCGTTTTTCTTTATTTACTTTTCACATGATGAGTTTTGAGAAATGATACCCACTTTAAAGTGCTTTCTTTTCTTGTCTATTATGAAGTTTCTGTGGATGTTGTCAATATGGGACATGTACCGCAATATATAAGGAACACACGACTTTTTAGTTGTTTATCGATTCTTTTGATGGAGTTACTGGCGAAATTTAGAAGAGTTTGTACTTACAGTTTTCTAATGGTTCATTTGTGCAGTTTACACACACTAAGCATCACACACAGCGTGTATTACTTTTTGTTACTTTTTTTGTTTATTAAATGTAGAAAACCCAATCTTTATTTTGTGATTTTTGAAAATATTTGCAACTTTCTGTGACACACTGCCCATGTATGGGATACTAGATATACATTTGTTTTACCCTTTTTCTTCTGCATTGCATTTTGCACCTGGCTTTTTCTTCACTTTGTCTCAGATTTGTGTCAACCATGGAAACACTAACCACTGGCAACTCCAATCTTTTTCGCTGTGTTTATTTATTGTTGTACGTTTTCTTGGTTGAATGGTAGATTTGTTGCCCTATGTAGCACTGACCTGTATGCTGCCTGTTAATGGATATTTGGGTGATGTGAGGAAGCAGGGATTGTGGTGTCAGTCCTTGTGTATTCCTATAAATTTTGAATGTGAATGCGTTGTTGTGTCTTGTAATATTTAGGTCCACAAATCTGATGGTTTTATTTCGTTCATGTTCCACTGTAAATTTGATTTTCTCTTGTAGATTACTGAAATATTTTAGAATGTCTGTGATGTGTTTGGTATCCTCTTCCACTAGTGTGTCATCTACATATCTCCTATAAAATTCTATTTTCTTCAGGCAAGGTTCTTGGCTGTTAAATAATTTTCTGTGTAAATGATTTATGTATATGTCAGATTTGGAACCACATACACATGATCCTATTTGCTCGGCCATCTGATTACATTTACAAACGTAAATGTTGCCATTAAAGGTAAAGTAGTTGTCACTTAGGGTTATCTGAAGGAGTTCCATAAATTCGACAATTTCTGTGTATGAAAGTTTCTTGTGTTGAATAAGGTTCTTTTGTATTACTGTTAGAGCTTTTTGTATGGGTATGTTTGAGTAAACGTTAGTGATATCAAGTGATATAAACTGTGTATCTACGGAGAGGTTTCTTGTTGTTAGTTCCTTAGCTACAATTATGTTGTTTTTTATGGAATATGTTGCTTCATATGTATAATTTTTCATCATTTTTTTATTCAGTTTTTGTGACAGTTTGTGTACTGGGCTATTTATAGACTTGACCACAGGATGTATCGGATTTCCATCTTTGTGTATTTTAGGCTGTGCTCTTAGGTGTGGTGCTTTTGGATTCATGCATGTAAGGTATTTTTTTACAGTTTCTCTCAATAGGAAACGTGTGTTCTCTAATTGTTCCTTAATTTTGCTTTAATATTGTTTGGTTGAGTCTTTCCCAATGTGCTGAATATTATTAGCAGGAATAAATTAATTTGTTATGACAGTGTATTCTTTTTCTTTAACCACAACTAATGTATTGCTTTTCTCTCACTTTAAAGATATGGACTGGTTTGACATCTTCCACTTTTGTGGTCCTGTCCTCCGCAGTCACGCGCAATACTACGGTATATTGATAATTTTCACTTATGGACCGTCTGACAGCAACTGAGTAAAACACAATTTTAGTGCCATCCGCGTTTCGCCTTTATTTCCTGCAAGGCATCATCAGTGGCCTGGAATATTTACATATGTTAGCTATTTTATTTACATTTTTGTCACTGTGCCTATGGGTTATAAACAGTTCTGGTGGTTGGTATTTCCTATTAACTAGTAATGTTTCGAACTGTACTTACAGGTTGCGTAGACAGTTTCTTACATATTACACTCCTGTTGCATTTTTGGTGTTGTTCTTCTTTCTATGACCGCCAATTTGCTGTTTTTTCCATATTCCACAGCACTATGCACTGAACGCTTGTTTTAATGCAATGTTTTGGTTTCTGTTGCCGACTGTCAAATGTTTTTGCCAAAGATCAAATATTACTGCCAAACTTATGCATGTAACTATTGAAGTATCTGTGGTCTGTTCGTGTATGCATTTGTGTGTGCGTTTGTGTGTGCGTTTGTGTGTGTGTGTGTGTGTGTGTGTGTGTGTGTGTGTGTGTGTGTGTGTGTTTTGGTGTGGTATTAATTTAACTTAATTTAATTTTATTGTATTTGTTTATTTATTTTTGTTTTTGTCCTGTATATGTGTGTGTGTGTGTGTTTTGGTGTGATATGTATTTTTTGTGCTGTGTGTGTGTGTGTGTGTCTGTCTGTATTTTGGTGTTGTGTAATTTTTTTGGGGGGTGGGGGGGTGGGGGGTGGGGGTCTGTGTGTGTGTGTATTTTGGTGTTATATATATATGTATATATATATCTATTTATATTTTATGTTATCATTTCCTTTATTAAGTGTAGTAGGGATGATGCCTTGCAGAAAATAAAGGCGAAACGCGTATGGCACTAAAATTGTGTTTTATTCAGTTGCTGTCACATGGTCCATATGTGAAAATTATCAATATACTGTAGTATGGACTGGTTATTTTTCAGCTTATTATTTATAGATTTTACATATTTTTCATAGTTTATTGTATATTGGAGCTAAACTTACCTTTATTCATTTGTTTCTCAAGAAGATTGCTTACTTTGTGACCTGTTGCCGCTTTTGTATTTGAATTTAGCTTTGCAGTGTCTGTTGAATTTCTAGGTGCACCTATAACTTGTTTCAGTGTGTGGTTGTTGAGGTTAGGTTTTACATTGTGTTTAACTCCTTCTTGGAGTAGATCGGTTTCCTTTGCTTGAATTTTCTGTTTGTGTTGTTAACCACTCTACTTTAAAATTAGTGTGTGCCTTTGTTAGTTAACTTCAGGTTGGATCCCTTATCTTGTTTAAATGTCATGGTCTGTAGCTTTTGTTATGTGTGTTGCAAGTACTCCACCAACTAAATAAAGGTCATGATGTGGATTTGCTAGAAGAACTGGAGACATATTGACATTACAGATAATAAGAAGATAAAATATTAAATGAAAAACTCAATAGTGAATCAGTGAAATTCTTCAGATGTTTCGATTGTCTACATACAGAAAAATAGTAAACTTATTGTAAAATAGATATAAGTAATTTATGAGCCACGTTGTTAACATAAATAACCTCTGTACAACAGCATATCTTAATCTGTAGAAGACCAATATTATTATCTGTGTGGACTACTTGTAAGAGCATCTTTGTAACTGTTTTGTTTATGTAAGATAGTTACGATGTGTTAAGTGTAAAACAAGTTGTGTGTGATGTTTAGTGTGTGTGACTTTGTACAAATGAACCATTAGAAAACTGTAAGTACAAAATCTTCTAAATTTCGCTGTTAACTTTACCAAAAGTATCGATAACAAAAAAAAAGTCAGGTGATTCTTATATACTGCACTACAATTCAATGAAATGATGCAGACTCTGACATATTGTCAACATTAATAGAAATGGCTTAATATGCAACAAAAAGCTCTTAAAAATGGGAATCATTCCTGAAATGCTTGTGGGTAATAATTAAATAAAGTACAATCGTGACTGGTAGCAAAAGATTTATTTATAAACAAACCTATTAATAATACTAAAGCTCATGTACAATTAAGATGATTAGGATAAACCAAACAATCTCTAAATTTTATATTAGTCATTATGGGCTTGTTGGGAATATATAGATTTTTTTAGTCTTTTCATTGACAGGGAATGAGTAAAACTGACACCTCTCTATTTTGTTCATTATTTATTAAAGATAAAAATTTATGAGATCATTTCTAAATTAACTGTTGTAGTAGCGCCAGTGAAGGCAACTAAATTATTAATTCCATTGGTAATACAAATGTCTAAATTCTGAATAGGATCAAAACTTTGACTATACACAGGATAATGTGTTTCTTGAGTTCGTGTTCCTCCAAAGCCCAACATTTTTCTTAAATGAAATAGGAATATAAGTTCCTCAATGAAATTGATCAGCAAGCTTTATAAATGACAACTAAGTTAAAATTTTTATTAGTTGATTCAAATTGAATAAGTTGAAGAACATCGTTAGCAACATTTTTTATTAGCATCAGTAGCTTGACCACTAAATCCAAGCACACCTCCAATACAATCTTTTACATCTATATATATATATAATTCATTATTGCCCTCAATAATAACTGTATTTAAAATTTCATCGGAAACACTGTTAATATTAAGCTTTCGAAGATCAATATTTTTTTCTAAACTTTTTAGACTATATTGACCTACAGAAATTTCTATTGTTTCTCCATGAAAATATAATTTATTATTTTTCATATAATTTCTCTAACTTGAAAGTTTGTGTAGAAACCAAGTAGTCCAACATTATTAAAACGGATATTTCCTAGCAGATTAAAACTCTGTGATGGACTGAGACTTGAACTAGTCGCCTTTGCCCTCTGTGGTCAAGTGCTCTACCAACTCAGCTACCCAAGCATGACTCATTCCCTGTCCTCACAGCTTTACTGTTGCCAGCACCTCATCTCCTACCTTCCAAACTTCAGAGAAGCTCTCCTGCAAACCTTTCAGAACCAGCACTCCTGGTAGAAAGGATATTTCTGACACATGGCTTAGCTACAGCCTGAGGGATATATCTAGAACGAGTTCGAGTGTCGGTCTGGCACCTGCTTCTAATCTGCCAGGAAGTTTCGTGTCAGTGCACCATCCCCTGCAAAGTGATTATCTCATTCATAACTAAAACTGTCTCACAGGTAAAACCAATATATTTTGGAAAAAAAAGATTGTGTTCCACTCAACTGAAATTTGAACTTATCTAATATTAATAACTATTTATAAAATTTAACGGAAATAGATAGTGATCCTAGGACAAATATTACAAAAAATGTATCAAAAAATAAAGTTGTAGGTTTTCAATGAATTCTATTTGATGTGTAATAATAGTACCAAGAGATCATAGAAAAACAACGTTAACCACTGACAATTATGTTTTAACTTGATAGCAGCTCAACTGGAATAAAATGATGCACTTTAAATTTATTAAAAATGATTACATCGACCAAAATGTTCGGAGTTGGTAAAAATATGTAAAAAAATTGAAAACTAAAATAATAAGAAAAGCTACTTTTATTGAAAAGAATAATGACATTTTACCACTGGATGAAAGTGAAGGTAAACCAGTTCCTATGTTTGATGAGTTCATTTGTGACAATCAGGATGCAGTGAGGGAATAATTTACTAGTTGCAGGTAAGGAAATAAACTTGTTTGATTTAGCTGTGACGTATTCAAAATGACAAAACAATTAATAAGTGTTATCTACATCTTTCAAATATTATTACACAAGATGATGCAAATTTAATTCACAGGTATCATAGTATTTTAGTGGCGATTTAATATCTGAAGATTTTAAAGACAAACTTAGTAAATGTTGGTATGAGGACCAGTTCTTTTTTTTTTTTAATAAACATGACTAGGAAGCCTAAACAAGAAAAGTACAGATATAAAGTAATAAATTTCTAAACTAATAAAAATTATTTCTATTAATGTTCTTATCTATATGTTACAAAATTATGGCCAATATGTTGTTAAAAAAGCTATACACAGTTAAAAAATAAAGGCAGAATGAAAAGAAAAATTTAAAAACTGGAAGACTAACCTAAAACACAGTATGAAGCATATATAAAACGAGATCAACCTCTTATTGATACTTTGTAAGGAATAGGAGATAAAGTCTTGAAAGTTGTTGAAGATAAGAGAGGATGAATTACAAATTGTGCCTTATCAACACCACCACCAATATTCTGATGAATCTGACAATGTACCACCCATGAAACACTACAGAAGTGCACAGGATCGCACTGTGAAAAGTGAATTACAAATATAAGCTGTGATGAAGGGTCATAAAGAGATTAAAGATAGAAAAGCTCATGGGTGCAATTAAGATAAGGGAGGGTAATGTTAAAATATCTATAAGTGAAAGAATACTGGAATCTATCAACCATAGTGAAGATCAGGTTTTTCGTTTAATACCTGTTCACTCATTTAAATTTGTAGGCAAGTTATGAGTAAAATTTAATGGAGATATATTAACAGTGAGTGATAGGATGTATGAAAGTACAAATGGGTTTGTTAATCATTTACCTAAAACAGATCTCAGGATATAAATCCAAAAATTGACGCTGTTGATTTATCACATTATGTAGATATTTTGTACCATTCATAAGCTTTATATTCTGAAAACAATCCAAATAAAATAAAATGAAGTAGCAGTAAAAACAATAACTGTTTGATACAATACATTGTTGATATCTGTTTCCCAACATTTCTGCAGATTTGAACTCAAGTGTAGATGAGAAAACAGGTCAAGGTTTAATAGAAAGTGGACAGCAAAACCACTTGACAATACCCAGTTAACTAGCACATGGTGATAAAGGTATAAATTCATTAAATGGAGCTTGTAAAAAGCATCATATAGTATACACAGTTAATGAAGATTAACAATTTAAACATCAAGTCGATTAAGAACTTCAGTTAGCTACAAAAGAGAGAATGTATGCCAAAGACACATTACTTGGCGAATAATCAGCAGCAAGAACAGTTGGAGAAAAATGTATAGGAAACGGAAATTCATTGTGGATGTTGATGAAAACATGATGTATAAATATACTAATCATTATAAAAAAAATTGTCTGTATAAATGAGTAAGTCCTGCATTGATTATACTTTGCTACCTGAAACCAAACAAAAGTCAGTTAAAATTAAATTATATCATCATCAGTTTATATGATTAATAATTTTAAACTGATGCACAAACCGACAAACAGATAAAATAACAGTTGGGAATCTACTCATAACACTAGGAATAGTTGTTGGAATATTATCATTGAATACCAAACAGAAAGAAAGAACGTTTAGAAGTAACAAATTAATAAGGTTGTTTTGAAACATTACTATTATCTGCACTGTAATATTCATAACTATTTGTTCACAAGTTGGTGGAGCAGCTGATATGGTAAAAGCAGCAATGGGAAAGAAAAATGGTGATGCAGAATTGGAAGAACAAAAAGAAATAATTTAGCAATGGGGAAGAATATCCTCAACTGTTAAGCAAAATTTGATATAGAAAAAGTTGCTCTGAAATTAAAAATTAAACACTTGTGTGGTGTATTCATGACTGACAAATTACCTAATAAACAAAATATATTTGTGGAATAGTTAATTTGGTTACATCTGATCACGTACACACATTGGATGGGTTGTCATAAGAATAATGATAAAAGATTTGTATTTGATTCATTTGCTGATAGTTTACGACACCAACTAATTAACTACTTGGAAATAATGAATTTTACTTCAGTACCGAGAGGAAAGATAATTTTAATGTCATATATACAGTCATATATGTATACTTGTGCTAAAGCTAATGTCAGATAATTATAGGTTTACTAAATTTTGACTCTAATAAATTGACTTTTTTGGAAATAAGGTGTAGCTAAAAGGAGGCATCAACAATGTAAAATTAAAGTTAGAAATAAAAATATCCTGTAGTGAGTATCATCGGCGCTCCGACATATCGTGTAGCCAAGCATCTTACTTCTCTGTTGAGTCGACAAGGAAGATACGTTGACGATACCTTCGTTGTTTGGCCTCATGGTAGGGATAATTTGAATGTCCTTCTAGAACATCTGAACTTGACCCACCCGAACATTCGTTTTACAATGGAGGTGGACGAGGATGGTTGCCTTCCCTTTCTTGACGTGTTGGTTAGGAGGAAGGATGATGGATCATTGGGAAATGCAGTCTACAGGAAACGTACTCACACCAACTTGTACTTACAGGCTAATAGATGTCACCATCCAGCTCAGCGTGAAGGGGTACTTTTTACCTTGGTACACAGGGCACATGTCGTTTCTGATGCTGAGACTTTGCCAGCTGAGCCGTCCCATCTTGAAGTTACATTTCGTCAAAATGGTTATAGTGATAGACAGATTGAACGTGCGTTGCGCTATCGATTGATGATAATTCTGAGTCAACACCTAAGTCTACTGCCTTTTTGCCTTATGAAGGAAACATGTACTACATGATCGGTCGTATTTTACGGGAATACGATGTGAAATGTGTTTTACGACATCCATCTAAAATTAGAGCACTTTTTAGTTCCGTTAAGGATGATCTTGGACTGCATAAGGTGGATGTATATCGTATTCCTTGTAGCTGCGGCATGGCATATATTGGTCAAACTATCAGGACCGTGGAGGACTGATGTACTGAGCAAAAACGGCGCACACGATTACAGCCGACAAATAGATCTGCTATTGCCGAACATTGCTTGTATACCGGTCACCCCATGTTATATAAGAACACCGAGATATTGTCATGCACGTCCAGCTATTGGGACAGTGTTATTAGGGAGGCAGTTACGATTAAATTAGCGAGCAACCTCGTTAACAGGGAGGGAGGTTTCTGTTTAAACTCTGTTTGGAATGCAGCTCTCTCCCTTGTCAAAAAACTGAGGGACAGAGTCAATGCTAGCTCACCTGCGACTTCATAGTCTCACTATCGATAGCTCTGACTTTGGTCATCTTTGGTGACACTAGTGTTCAGTGTGTGTGTTATCTTTCCTGCTTCAGTACGAGAACTGATGTTTTAAATTTGCATGTACGCCCCCTGTCCGTTGCAGTTTACCTTGAAAATGGTGGGGTGTTCTCCCGCCGAAATATCGGTGGTCGCTGAAAGTGTTACCTGGGTGAATTCCTGGAAGTTATTTGAAATTCATCATTGTAATCAATCAATAATAGTACAAAAATAAATTTTTTATTGTAATATCAAAAGACAGAGTTAAATGTGTACCAATAGATATAAGGTTAATCATATTTGGTGAAGTAATTTAAAATTTAATAAATTTTTAATCTATATAAATGGATAACAATTTCTGGTGCCTCAAGTGCAGAAAATTCACTGAAATCTATAATCCTCATGGAGCAACAATTAAAAATAGAAGACATAGGACAAGGAATTTGCACAATATATAAAACTAAAAAAATAAATATGGTGACAGAAATTTGAAGATGATGGTCTGAATATTCATGAAGAAATTACTAACGAATTACATAAACTACTGAGGATTATTTTTAAAGAATTAGTGGATTTTCGTTTGGTATAGGCGCTGTGTGGCAAGCTGATGTAATAGAAATGGGTTCTGGGAGCTTAATATCTAAAATAAATAAAGTACATAAATATTTTTAACTGTTATTGGTGTTTCTTCCAAAATTTGTGTGGGATATACCAGTTAAAGTTGAAAAGACCTAAAAATGTGGCTGAACTTTCTGATAGGATGTTTAAAGTTTGAACATCAAGAAATGAGCAAACGGATAATGGAAAAGAATTCTGCAATAAAGATTTTAAAGAACTCATTAAAAAATACAACATCAACCATAACTGAACTTTTTCAAAAATAAAAATATGTTTTGCAGAAAGTTTTAACTACATGCTCAAAGGAAGAATGTGGAAGAACTTTGACTTGCAGGGGAACTGTACATGGATCGGTGTAATCTCAAAATTAGTTGATGAATAGAATAACACAAAACATTGAAGAATAAAAATTAAGCAGATAGAAATTAATGATAAAAATTATGAGTGTACTGTCATTGTATCTAATGATTAACAAAAATTTAAAATAAGGGAGAAAGGGATAATCAGTAAACCTGATGTAACTTTTGATAAAAGTACTTAGCCAATTGGTAAACATAAATGTTTGAAACTCGAAGTGTTATGATTCTGATCTAGTCAGAAATGAGATAAACCATATGTTAAATGGTTGGGTCTTGGTAATTCACATAACAGTTGGGTGGTTAAAATGAAATTTTTTATAAATATTTTTAAATAAAAATGCAATTTGTTATGGAAAATTTACAACTGTTGGGCACTGATTACAATATTAGATATGCTTATTGTTCAATATAGAGAATATATTTAAATACTGAAATAAAAGTTCATAAAAGTCATATAGGGTTTGAATTATTCAAGAATTGTTAACATTTATGGGCTCAATCAGATGATGCATTTAGTGAGTTTATTTTTTTAGGTGTATATAAACATTTTTGTGAACCTTAAATAAGTAGTTAGATTTCTCTTTCATCGATGGTGATTAACTATATTGCTAAGCAATTCTTCTTGTATGTAGCCATATATATTATTGCAATAACTGTGCCAGCAAATAGTGTTTAAACTTTATTTCATTCTCTGGTGCAATTTCATCTGGTTGGGATCATAGCTATGTCATAACATTTCTTCAGTATTTGGCTGATTGCCCCTAATATTGTTCAGCTGTTCTTGTTGGTTTCTTCTTTGTACTCTAATGACATAACAGTTGTACTCACAAGTATCATCGAAAATTCTTAATAGAATGAAAGCCTGTCTTAAATTTTTATTGGTTATCTCAGGTACAACGTGGAGTAACAGTACATCTGTTTCTCTGTTTCTTTTGTTTATTGTCTCTAAAGCAACATTAACAGTTTCACTCAGATTTTCTATTCGTTCCTCCTCTGTTTTGAATATTTCTTCATTATTTTTATTTATTTTATGTATTCATTCTACGAAATTAATTTTGCTCTATTTGGTTTGTGAGGGAACGATAATTTCCTTACTTATCTTATATCCTCCATGTTCAGGAAACGATGGCAAAATTCCTTTAGGTACCTAGACTTGGAATTAAGAAGTTAATTTCATTTATGATTGTATAATTAATGAATATAAATCCAGTTCACTGCTAAAATTGGTACCTGGATATAAGATAGGCGATTTGTTACCCTCAAATCTTTATTTCTTTCTATGTATGTATTTTTCTCCAGTGTGATATAAGATTGTTTTACTTGTATTTGTATTGTGTAATGTTTCAGCTACATTTTCGACTTTAAACCAAGGATTACTATTTTCACCAATAATCATACACGCAAGCTTATCATTGTATATGACATCATTGTTGATGAAGTCTACAATTGACTTCATTTACATAAAATAAAAGTATGTCAGATATTATGAGCCAAAATCTATGGGAGGTTCAGTCAAAATTTGATTATAAATACTTGGTGTATTCTCCACAAACTAAGACAGACTGTTGAAGCAAATATTGAACATCCCTTTAATTTTATACCAAAATAAATGTTAAGTATGCGTTGTACCAAGTTACAGTCTGTACATTCATATTCTCTGATGTAAAATATATCCTCTCCTTTAGGTCTTCCACTGTTACAACCAAATAATCTTCCTCAAAGAAGATTTTTAGATAATACTTCACCAACTATAATTATTTTTTCTTGGGTTACTGGATAGATGTGAGAATGTAATTAATTTGTTATTTCTTCATGTCTACCATACCACAAATTATATTTTTAAGTTGAACACATTCTACATATTTTTTTAAAATTGTTGTTTATAACTCCCTCTCATGTGAAAGGTAAATTTTACTGAGTGGTAATGATTCATGAGAGGAGTCATTATTTCATCCTGAACCCAGTTATTGTATGGCGATATGTGTGGAAAATTTCCTTTCAGAGTTAAAAGTAACCTCAATGAAGTCCTTTTATTCCTCTTATTATTATTAATCATTTAATTACTGCTTTCAATTAATAATTGTTATTGCTGTAGTTGTTTAGTATTCAGCCTATCTTAGAAAAGAGTTTACATCTTTGAAATGAATGACTAACCAAACAGACTTCACTAGACAACATTTATGTTCAAGGGAATATGCAAGGTAGAATAGGGATGCGCCAACACACATTGACTGTAAACAGTAACCAATGACTCTGCCAGTCGTCGAATTGTGTGCAGAATCTGTAGGAATCTTAGTCTACATTAACTAAGGTCTAATTCTCCTGTCTATCGAAGTGGATTTGTTTAGAAGTTTTTAAATTAATGACCATATAGAACTTCCATAGCCCAAAGAAATATCTCATATGCATTAAAAAATATTAAAAAATGTGAAACCATAATCTTCATGCTGTCAAGAAATAGGTTCATTAGCTTATTATTCTAGCATAAAATCAGAAAATGTCTTTCAATTAAAGATGACAGCCTCGCAAACATGCCTTCTCTCTTAAGGCGTAATACATTTGTTCATCTCATTAAATTCAGAAACTAAACTATACCTTTTCACAACAGTTAACATTGAACCAATGCTCTCTTAGTTCAAGTAATAGAGAGAGAATCAGCGATAATGTTTCTTTCTCACAGTCAGTTGTGCACAAGTATGCTTCACATTATATCTTGTTCAGCTACGTATCTTTCATTCCCAAGTGATGTGAACTGCTACAATTTCCCCCCTGGGCGAAACTTTTCTCAATGAAACAGTGATCGTCCATGAAAGATTATTTTGGAAGGGACAATGCAGTTACTATGTGATCTTAAGAGCAATAGCTTAGCTGGTGTGCTACAGGTGAACAAGGTAAGTCTATCATAAATTGCCTCTGTATGTTGAAGCAATTTATGTAGCCTGGGATACTCACACAAAAACCCAGAAAAACGTAGGGAACGACGTTTAGTTAACCTTGCCCACATTTCTATGTTCGGCAAAAATATCATAGAACTGTACAAAATTTAAATACATCAATTGTACAAAAAATAAGGCATATTTTGAATTTAAGTAACTGACATTAACTTGATAGCGGAATACTAACATTGAAAATTGAATGCTCATTATATGAATGCACAAACGAGAAACATTTTTTTGCACAATATTTTTAGAGACGAGACAGCGTGAGAGGTGGTTTTTGCTGGTGGAGCTATCACTTTGACATCAAATGCATGAAAAGACTAGTACTTATCAAATATGAATTGCCAGTAATAACTTTCTACTGAATAAATTTCACTGAAAACTCATATGTTCATTGCCACAGTCAGGAACATCTTTGTCCTTAACTTTGAATAATTATCTTATTACTAATTTCCCAACATTTCACACTCATATTTTCCTCAGAGTCTCTCTTTCTTTCATGCGGTGTTTCATAAACTGCTACTCATAACAGCATTTTAGATGTTGATGGGTGACCATCCACTTTACTTTCCTGGACGCTATGTACTATCATATGTATGCACCAGGGTTTGGTACTTTGATAATTATATATGGCCCTGTACACAATCTTTGCCACTTCCTGTACTTCTTGTTTAATAATAAAGACCTGGGGTATGTCCTCGATAAAACATTGTTTCCGATCTTGTTTCCTAATACTCTCTTTAAATTGTTGTTAGAATTAGCTTTTCTTATCCTTGCATTTTCAGTAATGTTCATCTCCTCATTCTTTTCTAGCTTACTGAACATTAATTCAACTGGTGTAAATTCTCTTGTACAGAGAACTTGTTTACAATACTCGCGAATACATCCAAATAATCAATCCATCTTGACTGTTTTTTGGACAGTATGTCTGCAAGAAACAGTTTCATTCTTTAGATATTCTCTCCAATGGACTCCCTTGTGGATTGTAGCACTAGGTAAGAACAAGTGTAGCTTATGTTCCTGACAATGCTCTCTCCTAGGTAAAACTTGTGAAGGTAGAAGGACTGTCAAATATCATGGCCTCCAGTTTCCCCACACTTGGAATGTATTCCTGTATTGGCTTTCTCACTATGGGTGAGCTCGGTGTGGCCTTTACCAGGTACAGTTTCACTTACTTCCTGAATACATCTAGAAAACCAATGACATATTTGCAGCCATCACTCGATTTCGAAAGAAGGCCACAAATATCAAATGAAACCAAAGAAAGTGGCCTCTCAGATATAATCAGATTCAACACCCTTTTTTAACTTGATGATCTTCCTTCAATCTTTGGCACGAATCATATGACCTGAGTATAGTGGCTATTCTCCTTTTACCATTGGATGTGTAGAAATATCGCCTAATCTTCGATGCACACTAAGAGGCACTGAAGTGGCTCCATGCTAAATGTGTGCACCACAACAGATTTTCTACTCTATCATAGGGTATACACGCACACCTGTTTCTAGACTTTTCACACACCCTGTGAAACAGTACTCCATCTACTAGCTTGAAATATTCTCCCAGATTGGTGTCGCTTTTTTGTTCCAGCAGCCATTTGATCATACTCCAAAGCAGAACCTGCTCTTGTAGTCCTCTATGTTCTTATCTAAATATAAATAATGCCATTGGCATGCAGCAACCTTTATTAACAAAATCTGAAGCTCATCTTCTGCTTTTCTTACATACATATCCTCTTGTAAGCTTTCCAGCTTCCTTGATAATGCATCCGCAATCAGGTTATCTTTGCCACTGATATATTCAGTGGCAAAATTCTACTCTTTTAGAAACACTGTCCAACAACTCAACCTCGTGGGCAGCATCTTCCGTGCCTGTAGGAAACTTAATGTCTGATGATCACAGAATACTTTAGAGATTGGTGTAGGTAATAGTGTAATTTTGTAAATCCTCATATTATTGTTAACGCTTCTGTTTCAGGAGGTGGTGTAACCTCTTTTGCAACTGCTTAAGATCCTACTAGCAAATAATATTGTATAGAAAGTTATGTGCCCTTCAGTTTCCCTGACTTGGAATAGGCATGCACACAAACCCAAAATTTGATACATCTGTCTTTAATCCAAATTTCTAATTCATATGAGGATCATACAGTAAATGTGCGTTTACCAAAGATTCTTTGATTTTCTCAAAGCCTGCCAATGTGCATTTATCCTCAGTAAATTCAAAAAATGTTCAATAAGGACTGGTCAGATACAAATCTGTGGAAAAATGATGCTCGGCCCGTAAAACCTTTCAACCGTCTCTTTGTACATGGCGTTGGGAAATTCTTTGTTGTAATGATCTTCTTCACATGGCTTAAGAATTTAATCCTATTTCAATCGAAGTGATATTTCTGCAAGTTAGCTGTGATTCCTGATTCTTCAAATTTCGTGTGTAATCTTTTCAGAGTTTTCATATGCCCATCCCACGATCTTGTAGCAATCGAAACATCATCGACAAACCAAGTTAGGCTGCTTCTCGGTTCAGGTCCTAAGACATAATCTAAATCTGCAATAAGGATTCCTGCAATTATGTTGAGTCCAAAGGGCAAAACTTTAAACTGATAACTTTGCCTGGCATAAATTAATATGGTGTACTTCCTTGAGTTTTAGTGCAGTTTTATTTGCCCACAAGAGGCATGCACTCACACTGGTATTATTATAGTACTGATTAAACATGCATCTAGTGAAACAAACTTTTTCTCCCAGTTTTGGAATTACCAAAAGGGCGTTACAACATGGACTTGTGAAAGGTTTAATCAGATCCCACTTTGACATTGCTTGTATCTCTTAATTTACAGTTGCTGCTAGCGTCCATGGGACAGGATATTAACTTTGGCAACATGTTTTGCGTGGTTTGATGTCTAATTTACATAAACAGTCATTTGTCACACTGGGTCTTTCATTAAATACATTGATAAATCTAGACGACAAACTGATCAGTTAAACTGTCTGTTCACCAGCTCGGGTGATTCGTTGATTTTTCGCTGTAAATGGATAAATAGCACATTCTAGTCAGTTACTTTTCCCTGTTCTGGACACATGCTCCAGCCATAATTTCTCAGCAGCTGTATGCAAGCTCCCTCCCAATACCTCCCACGTATATTTCCCGTTTGCAAAAGTGGTATCCCGATATCTTGTGCTTCACTCCCCATTCTCAGAATATCATGGCAAAATTTATGTTGGCATGTGATTCCCTAAAACTATCCAGCCCTAGGATTCAGTCAACAATTAAACTCCTCAGCAATTAGAAATGAGCTCTTGTTGTTGTTGTGGTCTTCAGTCCTGAGACTGGTTTGATGCAGTTCTCCATGCTACTCTATCCTGTGCAAGCTTCTTCATCTCCCAGTACCTACTGCAACCTACATCCTTCTGAATCTGCTTTGTGTATTCATCCCTTGGTCTCCCTCTACGATTTTTACCCTCCTCGCTGCCCTCCAATGCTAAATTTGTGATCCCTTGATGCCTCAGAACATGTCCTATCGACGGTCCCTTCTTCTCGTCAAGTTGTGCCACAAACTCCTCTTCTCCCCAATTCTATTCAATACCTCCCCATTAGTTATGTGATCCACCCATCTAATCTTCAGCATTCTCCTGTAGCACCACATTTGGAAAGCTTCTATTCTCCTCCTGTCCGAACTATTTATCGTCCATGTTTCACTTCCATACATGGCTACACTCCATACAAATAATTTCAGAAACGACTTCCTGACACTTAAATCTATACTCGATGTTAACAAATTTCTCTTCTTCAGAAACGATTTCCTTGCCATTGCCAGTCTACATTTTATATCCTCTCTACTTCGACCATCATCAGTTATTTTACTTCCTAAACAGCAAAACTCATTTACTACTTTAAGTGTCTCATTTCCTAATCTAATTCTCTCTGCATCACCCTATTTAATTTGACTACATTCCATTATCCTCGTTTTGCTTTTGTTGATGTTCATCTTATATCCTCCTTTCAAGACACTGTCCATTCCGTTCAACTACTCTTCCAAGTCCTTTGCTGTCTCTGACAGAATTACAATGTCATCGGCGAACCTCAAAGTTTTTACTTCTTCTCCATGAATTTTAATCCCTACTCCGAATTTTTCTTTTGTTTCGTTTACTGCTTGCTCAATATACAGATTGAACAACATCGGGGAGTGGCTACAACCCTGTCTCACTCCTTTCCCAACCACTGCTTCCCTTTCATGCCCCTCGACTCTTATAACTGCCATCTGGTTCCTGTACAATTTGTAAATAGCCTTTCGCACCCTGTATTTTACCCCTGCCACCTTCAGAATCTGAAACAGAGTATTCCAGTTAACATTGTCGAAAGCTTTCTCTAAGTCTACAAATGCTAGAAACGTGAGTTTGCCTTTTCTTAATCTTTCTTCTAAGATAAGTCGTAAGGTTAGTATTGCCTCATGTGTTCCAACATTTCTACAGAATCCAAACTGATCTTCCCCGAGGTCCGCTTCTACCAGTTTTTCCATTCGTCTGTAAAGAATTCGCGTTAGTATTTTACAGCTGTGACGTATTAAACTGAAAGTTCGGTAATTTTCACATCTCTCAACACCCGCTTTCTTTGGGATTGGAATTATTATATTCTTCTTGAAGTCTGAGGGTATTTCGCCTGTCTCATACATCTTGCTCACCAGATGGTAGAGTTTTGCCATGACTGGCTCTCCCAAGGCCATCAGTAGTTCTAATGGAGTGTTGTCTACTCCTGGGGCCTTGTTTCGACTCAGATCTTTCAGTACTCTGTCAAACTCTTCACGCAGTATCTTATCTCCCATTTCGTCTTCATCTACATCCTCTTCCATTTGCATAATATTGTCCTCAAGTACATTGCCCTTGTATAAACCCTCTATATACTCCTTCCACCTTTCTGCCTTCCCTTCTGTCCATAGAACTAGGTTGCCATCTGAGCTCTTGATATTCATACAAGTGGTTCTCTTCTCTCGAAAGGTCTTTTTAATTTTCCTGTAGGCAGTATCTATCTTACCCCTAGTGAGACAAGCCTCTACATCCTTACATTTGTCCTCTACCTATCCCTGCTTATCCATTTTGCACTTCCTTTCTATCTCATTTTTGAAACGTTTGTATTCCTTTTTGCCTGCTTCATTTACTGCATTTTTATATTTTCTCCTTTCATCAACTAAATTCAATATTTCTTCTGTTACCCAAGGATTTCTATTAGCCCTCGTCTTTTTACCTACTTGATCGTCTGCTGCCTTGACTACTTCATCCCTCAGAGGTACCCATTCTTCTTCTACTGTATTTCTTTCCCCCATTCCTGTCAATTGTTCCCTTATGCTCTCCCTGAAACTCTCTACAACCTCTGGTTCTTTCAGTTTATCCAGGTCCCATCTCCTTAAATTCTCACCTTTATGCAGTTTCTTCAGTTTCAATCTGCAGTTCATAACCAATAGATTGTGGTCAGAATCCACACCTGCCCCTGGAAATGTCTTACAATTTAAAACCTGGTTCCTAAATCTCTGTCTCACCACTATATAATCTGTCTGATACCTTTTAGTATCTCCAGGATTCTTCCAGGTATACAACCTTCTTTTATGATTCTTGAACCAAGTGTTAGTTATGATTAAGTTATGCTCTGTGCAAAATTCTACAAGGCGGCTTCCTCTTTCATTTCTTCCCCCAAATCCATATTCACCTATTATGTTTCCTTCTCTCCCTTTTCCTCTTATAGGTTCCATTCCCAAAATAAACTATTATAAGTACTGCTTGTTAACGAGTTTGGACTTGGTTCAGAAATCACCAATGAGTTTGCAATTACTAACTGGATATGCTGGAAACTTTGCTTCCTGGCTGAACCTGTCAAACCAATTGGCTGAAACCGCATTTATTGTTGCACCTGTGTCCAGAATGGTCTTTACTTCATTATTTTCAATTCTGCCCTTAACTGCTGACATCGGAGACAGCCTCTGTAGAACTTTACACCTTGTCTGTTCTGAGATTAATTCATTTCTAAGTAAATGCCTGTCGTTGTATTGTGGCATAGCCAAGTTACTATCACAGGATTTCCAATTCTTTTCGACCCTAACACTAGGGCTGGTGCAGGTCCTTAGTTGTTTTCCTGATTTGTGTTGGTAGTCTTGTTTATATCTTCATGCACATCTGTTGTTACAGGCATGTTCAGATGTCAGTCTATCGCATTCGCATTCAATGTTACCCCATAGTGCTCAGAGCCATTTGAACCATTCAATGTTACATTCATACTTGGTTCTGTACGTTTACTTGGTTATTATTCCAGGTTCTATTTTCATTGTTGCACCTTGCATAACATGGGTGATATCTACTGTTGGGTCTTCTGTTTCTGCCTCGGTTCAGCCTATAATTTGGCCTGTAACCTTATTGTCTTTGGTTATATCCATTCACAATCATCTGTGGCAGCGCTCGCACCTCATTTGTTGCCACAGGCTGCACGCCGATCGTTTGTCCCAAACCGTTGACATTTTTGTTTGTTGTCTGTCCATTATTCTCTGCAAGCTTCTTATCATCCTCTTGGATCATATCATACTTGTCAAATGTTGACAAAAATTCGACACTGTCATGTTCTGGAATTGTCATGAGCATTTCTCTCGTGGCGATGGGCATTTTGATTGTAATATCTGCATGATATATTCTTCGCTCATGGGATTAACCAAGTATTTTGCTTTCTTCAGGTATTTTTCGAAATATTTACACAATTCTCCAGATGTCACTATAAATGATTCGGTGTTTTGTACCTCTTTCTTTAACCTCTCTTGCGCACTCAACGACGAATATTTCGACAGGAATGCTCTCTCAAACTCTTCATAAACGGTGCACGTTTTTATGGCATTCTTCGTGCATATATCCCGTTACATGCTGTTTCTTTCGGTAGTCGCTCCAATCTCCTTGTGACAAGTCAGTAAAACACCTTGGGAGGACATGAGACAAATCACACATTCATTAATCTATTATAATAGTAATGCATACACAAATGACAAAAGTTAGACCAAGACACATGTATTAATACATTTTCATTTAATCTGATTAGCCTTCAAGTTTAACTTTGTTGTGATTACTTCTTATCACTCAGAAAAAGAAATTTACCACAAATTAAAATTCAGTATTATTCAATTCTCATACCACTTCTAGATGTCCTGCCATATAGGATTACATTATAACTCCCACTCATCTGAAAGGTAAATTGTTGAAATTTTACCGAGGTGTAATGATTCATGAAAGGAGTCATTATTTCACCTCGATTTCATTGTATGGAGAATGATGTTGAAAATTTCATTTCGAGACAACAGTTTCCTCAATGAACTGCTTTTATTATTCTTATTATTATTAACCATTCAATTACTGCTTTCAATTTATTATTATTATTATTATTACTGATTCCAGGAATTTGTTCTTTAGTACTCATTATCTCTAGGAATAGGGTTTACATCTCCAAAATGAATAAATTGCCTAACAGACCACAGTAAATGACATATATGTTCAGAGGAATGTACATGGTAGAATAGAGGTCAGCTGCCACATACTGACTGTAAACAGTACTGTCTCTGCCAGTTGTCGAATTGATTGCTGAATCTGTAGGAATCTTAGTCTATGTCAACTATGGTCCAATTCGTCTTTCTGTGGAAGATTCTCCATCAAAGTGAATTTGCTTAAAAGTCTTAAAATTAATGACCATATAAAGTGTGAGGGTAAGAGCTTCCCCAGTCCAAAGAAATGTCTCGTACACATGAACAAATATTTGAAAAAGTGAAACTATAGAATGGAGAACAATTTACGCAATACACACGTTGTTTACACTGCCAAGAAATTGGTTTATCGGCTTATTATTCTCACACAAAATCACAAAATGCCTTTCAATTAAAGATAGTGGCCTCGCAACCATTCCTTCTCTCTTAAGTTATAATCATTCAGCCCTACTCATTAAGGTCAGAAGCTAAAGTATACCTTTCCCATTAGTTAATATTGAACTAAAGCTCTCTTAGTTCAAGGAATGGAGAGAGCATCAGTGATAATGCTGATTTCTAGCAGTCAGTTGTACGTGAGCATGCTTCACATAATATCTTGTTCGGTAAAGTCTCTTTTACTCTAGCATGACACAAACTTTTACATGCTGTACTTGAGGTTTTCTTTATGTCTCAATTTCATGGATATCTTTAGTTTATATTCACCATACCTTCATATGGATACTGAAACTTCACGTGTAAATTTTGGAATAATTCAGGTTCTTTCTTTTTAGATAATAAAATGTAAGAATACAAACTATATTCATATGTAAATATACTTCTGTTTTTGCTGTATTTTGGAAGCGCCTCTGAAGTGAGTCTGGAAATTTTCGCTAAGCTTATTTTGTCTTCTGGGCTGATATAATTTTATTTTTAAACTTTTGTAGTTCTCAAGTGGTTGAGCATAAAAGTATATCTTTTAAATTTTCTTTTGCTTCAGTTAGAAAAGATTCAGCTAAATCAGAAACTGTTTTACTCTAATGTAAGTGATTATCATGTTTCTTTTCCCAGTATTCAATAGGTTCCTACATTTGTTAGTGTTGTCTTCATTATTAAGTGATGTAAACCTTTTTCACATTTTCCAATTTGTTTCTCAACACGTTTTCTACCTTATGTTTCTTCAATAATATAATAAAGATTTTTTAATTGATATCTTTTGGGATTTTTGTTGCCAACTGTAACAACTTTATATAGCTCAACTGTATTGATATAAGAGTAATTTCAATTAAACTAATAAAAATTATTCCAAACAAATTGAAGTGTCCAAGAAGTCTAAAAAAATTGAAATGGAGATGAAAACTGGCAATTTTCACTCACATATATGTATAATGCATCGGAATTTCCATAAATATAAAAAAATGTGATGGCAAATACACACTGAAGAGCGAAAGAAACTGGTACAGCTGCCTAATATTCTTTAGAGCCTCCGTGAGTGTGGAGAAGGGCCACAACACGATGTGGCATGGACTTGACTAATGTCTGAAGTAGTGCTGCAGGGAAATGACACCATGAATCATGCAGGGCTGTTCATAAATCCGTAAACGTACGAGGGTATGGATGTCGCTTCTGAACAGGACGTTGCAAGGCATCCCAGACATGCTTAATAATGTTCTTGTCTCTGTAGTCTGGTGGCTGGTGGAAGCGTTTAGATTCAGAAGAGTGTTATTGAAGCCACTCTGTAGCAGTTCTGGATGTCTGGGGTGTCGCATCGTCCTACCCGAATTGCTAAGTCCGTCGGAAAGCACAGTGGACATGAATGGATGCGGATGATCAGACATGATGCTTACATACGTGTGTCATCTGTCAGACTCATATCTAGAGATATCAGGGTTCCCATATCACTTCAACTGCACAAGCCCTACACCTTTACAGATCCTCCACCAGTTTGAACAGACGTCTGCTGATATGCAGGGTACATGGATTTATCAGGTAATTTCCATATCCCGCACGTCCATGTGCTTGATGCAGTTTGGGAAGAGACTCGTCCAACCAGGATACGTGTTTCCATTCATCAACAGTCCAATTTCGATGTTGACAGGCAGAGGCGAGGCATAAAACTTTTTGTCTTGCAGTCATCAAGAATACACGAGTGAGCCTTCATATCCGAAAGCCCATATCGATGATGTTTAGTTTGATGGTTTACACACTGACACTTGTTGATGGCCCACCACTGAAATCTGCAGCAGGTTGTGAAAGAGTTGCACTACTGTAACACTGAACGATTGTCTTCATTCGTTGTTACTCACGTTCTTGCACGATTTTGTAATGGGCACAGAGATGTTGGAGTTTTGATATTCCACAGAGTTACTAGTATTCACGGTACACTCGTCAAATGGTCGTACAGGAAAATACCCACTTCATTGCTACCTTGGAGATGCTGCATCTCATCACTCGTGCACCAACTATAGCAGCACATACAAACGATAAACTGCCATTGTAGCTGCTTTTACCGATATAACTGTGGCAGACTCTTGTCTTATATAGACGTTGCCGACCACAGCGCCATATTCTGCCTCTTTATATATATCTGTATTTGAATAAGCATGTCTATACCAGTTACTCTTCTGCTTCAAGGTAAAAAATAGGAGTAGTGCTTTGCAACTGTGGAAAATATGTCAACTCTAAATATTTTACAGATCATTTAAAAATAATTTCGAACGATGGAGATTCTGAAATTTCACTATTGACGATAAATGATGGACAACAAATGCACTGTAATAAAATTATTACCTATCAGGAAATTAAAGATATTGGTTGTCTGATTTAAATAATACATCAATTGATAGTGTTCCATTAGACGTAAGATTTGCTTCAGGATTACAATAAATAAAGATGGAAGTTAAATAAAATTAGTAGAAGTTCATATGTTTTCACGCTTTTCACTAATGTAAAAAGTTTTTAACTTATAAATAGTGTTTGAAAATGGATCTTTCCTAGATGAAGTTTATGCCTAAGAAATTTGTAATCATTGTAGAAGAAATACTGTAAATGGATATAGGAGAGTAAAGAATGATGATTTGATTAATTTTATTACATTAAATAATTGACTTATTCCTTCAAAGATTATCAATAATATGAAAGTAGCTGAGTCCAAATCTGTAGCTATAAATCTTGCTAATAGAGGCTACTACAAATTAAAGGAACCAGAATTAATTAATTAAACTATGTTATCAGAATTTGCATTTTATCCAAAAGGGTAAATCAAGTCTAAAATGTGGAGCTAATACAACATACTTTTACAAATTTGATGACGATGTTTTGTGGAAAAAGTTGACCACCAAGGGAATGGAAAGCAGTTACACTAGATCCTGTGTATCCATTTAGTAGTAAACAGTTTGAGCAAGAAATAGAGGGCAAACCATCCAAGAAGGATTAATTTCATATTTGAGAAATAAACTCCAGATTTAATGAAAAATTTAAAGTTCATCTTTTGACTATAAAATTGTGGTTAGCGATGTTATATTGGGAAACTCGATTAAGATCGTGAGAAAACATATTATGCAACAAAAGCATTCAATTCTATGGTGCAATTGGCTAAAAAAGCAACTAATAGTTGTAAAGGATATAAGTTGAATATTGCACTTGCAAATCCAGAAATGGATACCCAATGCCTTAGGCTGTGAGGCATCAGGAATTATTCGAGAATATGTCCAAGTTTTATGATATCTATATACTATCATTTGATGGAACTATACATACAGTATCTGCTTTATATAGTGGTAGACATATTAAAACAATAAACTTAGCAGATTATAAAAATGTGTATTACAAGAATTAATAATATTGATAAGTTTTTTTGTCTTAGAGCAACAATAACGACAGTCACACATCACACAAATGTCATCTTTGGAAGAAGATAAACTACTGGTCAGATTAAGGAAATCAGAGCAGGACTTAAACACAAATTGCCAAAAGAGTTAACCAACCTATTATGTAATCAGTTAGGAGAATATGATGAAGAGGAACCATTTACTCTCTCAAAAAAATGTTGAGCAACTACTTGATATTCAGACAAATGTTGTATTTGCTAGGAATATCAATTCAGTTATCTATCATGGTCCTGGGAAAGCAATTAAGATATATTTGTATAAAAACACAGAACACAATACAGAAGAAAACAATATTTCTATGAATATTGCTAATATGCACTGTTATAATAAAGAATGCTGAATAACTGACCAAGATGTTTGTGATAAAGATTATAGATGTAGAGAATGTAGGCGCAATTTGTTGGACACCTCCAGAACATAGAGTGGCTTTAAACTATTTAAAAACTCTAGACAAGCAGTAAAATTAAAAATAATAATGTTGTATGCAATACAAACTGGGTATTTTTAGAGGACAATTTAATGTTGAAGACATACTCACTGGTTGCCAAAGTTGTAGCAAATACAGTTGTTACATTAATGGAGACTTCAGCAATTATTATGTTTTCTAGTACTAGTAAAATCTTAAAATAGTTACAGGTAAAGAGTTTAATTGTTCTGAAAAAGGATTCCCTAAGAGAATTCCTCTCAGCAAAATTGAAAATAGGTGTTGTTTGACTGTGAAATTCAGCCAGAAACAAGTATACATTTCCAAATCTCATAAAAACTCACTGTTTTAATAAGGCTACTCTTTATAAATTCAATACAAATGATGAATTCCTTAGGTGTCCTGAAGAAAACAGGAATTATGCATTTGTAGCTCAATATGTTAAAAGTTATTACTCACAATTCATTCTAAAGTATTGTGTTGCCAATACTATATACTCTGGAAGTATACTGATGTTACTGAAGAAAAATCAATCACATTTAAAAATTACAGATAACAGTAAGTTTGGACCAGATTCTCTTAGCACCTTCCCAAAAACATTTAATTTGGAAAAAATGGAGTAACGTTACTTCCACAATTGTTTAATACACCCAAAAATGAAAATTACATGGGATCTGTAGCCCTGAAATATTTCTCAAATCGCATACTCAAAAAATTGTGTTCAATATGCTGAAAAAGTTAACGATATATTGAGATGAGGTTTCTTAGAGCTAAAGAAATAATACCTGGAGATAGCTTATATTGATCAATTCTCTTATTTAACAGTAGCTGAAGTGAAGAGAGAACAGCTACATTGCATAGAGAAAAAAATTACAGTTAAGGATCTACAGCGAGATAAATAGTTTAAAGCATAATATTTGACAACCTCTTAATGGTGGTGAAGTAAATATAGCTGCGGCAAGAACTAACAATTTCGAAAAGAAATCAATGTTTATCAATATCATCATTGTATTTGGTATGGCTGCTAAAAGTCTTTTAAAAAGAGACAATTACAACAAAAATAAAGTTTTGATGGAAGCGATATATCAAAAGACTTTAGCAAGAATTGGTTCATACGAAATTCTGTATACATATTAGCAGAGATGTGGGAATGTGACTGGCTTAGCTCAGCAGAATATAAGGTACTTAAGAAACTAAAACAGTTACTTGAAGTAGTCGTACCTTTAGATCCTAGAGATCCTTTTTATGGTGGCCATACAAATACCATAAATTTAAGAGGTAAAGCAATTGATGTTAACACAAATATAAGTTCTGATGATGTTTGTAGTCTTTATTCAACTCTGCTTTCTTATGGTTATTATCCGAACAGATATGAAACTAAAATACGTTAACCACGATATTATTCTAAAAATGGTATGGATTCACCAAATGTAAAATATTAGCACAAAAAAGATTATATCATTCAGTTTTGCCAGTATGAATACAGACCAATAAAAATGAAAAAAGTCCCCTACTTTGTAAGCAACATGTACAGAAGAGAAAGTAAATAAGTGTAATTACAACTTTGATAAACGAAGTTTTATTGTAACTTTGGTAACTGATGAAGTTAAGAAGTCAGTGGAAAAAGGATACAAAATTTTAGATGTCAATGAGGTGAGGGATTTTAAAAATTAGAGCAGCACACTGTTTAAAAATTTTGTAAAAAGCTTTGTGAAAATAAGGTTAGAAACCAGTCCCATCTATTATTAAGAATATATATATATGTGTATATATATATATATATATATATATAACTGGATATTGACGTAAGAAACTCCAGGAAAACGAACTGTAGCTAAGGTTTGTCTGAGTGTGTTACAGTGTTACAAGAATTTCATAAAGTACTACAGGATTACTAGTTAGGTAATATAGACATAAATTACATTAATGGTAGTGTGGTGCACCCCCCACCCCCCCCATGCCTCAGCGATACAGATATCTGTACTGTAGATGCAACCACAATAGAGGGGTATCTGTTGAGAGGCCAGGCAAACGTGTGGTTCCTGAAGAGGGTAGCAGCCTTTTCGGTAGTTGCAGGGGCAACAGTCTGGAGGATGGACTGATCTGGCCTTGAAACACTAACCAAAACGCCCTTGCTGTGCATGTACTATGAACAGCTCAAAGCAAAGGGAAACTACAGCTGTAGCTTTTCCCAAGGGCATGCAGCTTTACTTTATAGTTAAATTATGATGGCGTCCTTTTGGGTAAAATATTCCGGAGGTAAAATAGTCCCCCATTCAGATCTCTGGGCAGGGACGTCTCAGGAGGACGTCGTAATCAAGAGAAAGAAAACTGGTGTTATACAGATAGGATCGTGGAATGTCAGATCCCTTAAACTGGTGGGTAGGTTAGAAAATTTATAAAGGGAAATGGATAGATTAAAGTTACATATAGTTGGAATAAGTGGAGTTCTGTATACAGGGTTATAAATACAGAATCAAATAGGGGTAATAAAGGAGTAGGTTTAATAATGAATAAAAAATAGGAGTGTGGGTAAGCTACTACAAACAACATAGTGAATGCATAATTTTGGCCAAGACAGACACGAAGCCCATAACTACCATAGTATTACAAGTTTATATGCCAACTAACACCGCAGATGACAAGGAGATTGATGAAATGTACGATGAGATAAAAGAAATCATTCAGATAGTACAAGGAGACTAAAATTTAGTAGTTAAGGGTGACTGGAATTCGATAGTAGGAAAAGAAAGGGAAGGAAACGTAGTAGGTGAATATGGAATGGGGGTGAGAAATGAAAGAGGAAGCCGCCTTGTAGAATTTTGCACAGAGCGTAACTTAATCATAGCTAACACTTGGTTCTAGAGTCATGAAGGAAGGTTGTATACTTGGAAGACACCTGGAGATACGGGAAGGTTTCAAATAGATTATATAATAGTAAGGCAGGGCTTTAGGAACCAGGATTTAAATTGTAAGCATTTCCAGGGGCAGATGTGGACTCTGACCACAATGTATTGGTTATGAACTGTAGATTATAACTGAAGAAACTGCAAAAAGGTGGAAAATTAAGGAGGTAGGACCTGGATAAACTGACAGAACCACAGGTTGTGGAGAGTTTCCAGGATAGCATTTGGGAACGATTGACAGGTATGAGGTAAAAATACAGTAGAAGAAGAATGGGTAACTTTGAGGGATGCAATAGTGTAGGCAGCAGAGGACAAGTAGGTAAAAATACGAGGTCTAGTAGAAATCCTTGGGTAACAGTAGATACATGGAATTTAGTTGATGAAAGAAGAAAATATAGAAATGCGGTAAATTAAGCAGGCAAAACGGAATACAAACGTGGCCAAAATGAGGTTGACAGGAAGTGCAAAATGGCTAAGCAGGGATGGCTAGAGGACAAACGTAAGCATGTAGAGGCACATCTCACTAGTGGTAAGACAGATA
This sequence comes from Schistocerca americana, assembly GCF_021461395.2. Lineage (NCBI taxonomy): Eukaryota > Metazoa > Arthropoda > Insecta > Orthoptera > Acrididae > Schistocerca > Schistocerca americana. The sequence goes on along the minus strand of NC_060122.1, from coordinate 131,113,409 downwards.
CTGCCTACAGGAAAATTAAAGAGACCTTTGGAGAAAAGAGAACCACCTGCATGAATATCAAAAGCTCAGATGGAAACCCAGTTCTAAGCAAAGAAGGGAAAGCAGGAAAGTGGAAGGAGTATATAGAGAGTCTATACAAGGGCGATGTACTTGAGAACAGTATAATGGAAATGGAAGAGGATGTAGATGAAGATTAAATGCGAGATATGACACTGCGTGATGAGTTTGACACAGCACTGGAACACCTAAGTCTAAACAAAGCCCTGGGGGTAGACAACATTCCATTAGAACTACTGACAGCCGTGGGCGAGCCAGCCCTCACATAACTCTGCCATCTGGCGAGCAAGATGTATGCGAAATACCCTCAGACTTCTAGAAGGATTTAATAATTCCAATCCCAAAGAAAGCAGGTGTTGACAGATGTGAAAATTATCGAATTGTCAGTTTAATAAGATTTGTCCCTGACTCCAGAAGAGAGAAGTGTTGTTTATGCTAAATTTACTTAGGTAAAGTGGGGTAAATAACAGAATGAAACCTTATTTTAACATTACTCTGTCAAAATCTACAAAGTTCAAGTAGCAAACATGAGAAATTGGAAATTCTGCTAAGTAATGACCTGCTTTATATCCTGATTTTTGAAGACAACAGCTGCTTTTTCCAGGCGAATTTCAGCTTTGTTTGACTACAAGTATTTGTTAGAAACAGCAATAAATGAAATGGTATAAAACTAAACCTGGTGAAATCCAATGGATAAGACTTCGAATGACATGTGTGAACTAATGGAAAAACAATGTCTTATTGTATGTATATATAGATCACCAACAAGTAATTTCATTAGTTTTTATATACTGTGGGACTTCTGTTACATAAACTGAGAATTTATGAAAATCACATCACTGTGCTAGGTGACTTCATTGTAAACCTGTGAACAGGACATGCAAAAAATGATAAACTGCTGACCTAACTAATGTTTTACAATCCATAACGAACAGCACATGAGGAACCAAGCATGGTTAGGACAATGAAACAATATCTGAGCAGATACTTACTGTCAAACAGGTACATGATTATGACGCTAAAGTAATAAGCACTAGCTTTTCAGATCTCACGGCAATTACATCTGTGCTTAAAAATATCCTTTTTAATTCCTGCAGTACTAATGACAACTATGTAACAATTAAAGTCGTTACTTAAAATAACAATAGGACATTGACATGAATGACTCACATAGTAACATACTCTATAATTCATTTTTCTGTGGTTAGAAATATTTCTGTAATGTATTACTCCCCGTGAAGAAATTGGAAGCGTAGATAAAGGCATATGTATGGATTACACCTGGCAAAAGAAACTAATCAGAAATTATAGCAATACAGCACCATTTAAATGCAGCTTTGAAATCACATGCAAAGTATATCAAGATGGCAAAAAATTGGAGGAAAAATATCAGGAAATGATTCAACTATGAAACAAGGAAGTAACAAAGTGAAGTAAGTATTCAAAATTATTAATGTATTACTGTGGGCAGGAATATAGGAAGGCTGAATAGATTCATCATAAAAAGTGCAGGAAAACTGCTGAAGATAATTACAAGTTTCTACCAGATCAAATAATAATTTTGAAAATGTAATATAAAAATTAATTACAAACCATTGTAACACACAGGATGAGTTGAATGTTTCACAAAATGAAGATAACATGCATCTGTTAAAAATAGAACAATTTTTCATTGTCTGTATTTACATGGTACTACGCAATGTCCTTGATACATGGACGCTTGTCTGAAGGAGCAGACAATTCAGACCATTTATGGCTGTCTGGAACAGAAGATATATATTTGTAAATTGCAAATATGACTAGACTTCGGCTGTAAACTTATTGGTGACACATGAAAATTTGTGCCAGACCAGGATTAAAACCAGGATTTCTCACTTATTACCTGGAAATGTAATTAAACCTTTTCGTATCTATATTTGAATGTGTCTTCATGCTATTATCCGGTGTCCTTCAGACGCGCATGTATGTCTATGCGACATTACATTCTGTGGGCTTGATGGTAGCTCAAATAATTCCATTAAATGAAGTTCAAAAACTCTCAGCTAAATATCATAATTTATCGTTAAATATAGGAATAATCTCAACGAGCATAAGACATTGAATAGTAAAGATATCTCGCTTAAAGGATGTAAATAATACATACAAAACTAGAGACCATTCTCATACTTCCAGATTTTCTCTAAAATAACAGAAGGTGTCGGGCGCAGTTGGCTACATAGATCTGCGAATGTGACTCCTCTTGCCGCAACCTCCCCATCCCTATGGCTACACTGCCCCTTGCACGTGGTTACTTTGCTGATGAACCATCGGGTTAAATAACTGGATACAAGAGACGACATATTTCGATTTCTGATTACAACAGCGTTCTCCTGTGGTATATTTTTGCAGCTGTGAAGACTCGTTGAGGTCTTCCTGACTCTCATTTATGGGGACATCAGTCCAATGATGCTGGCTTTCTCTGTCCTTTCACGAAGAAAGATTTTGGTTTAAACAACATTCAGGGATGACAGAAATAGACAAACGTGATTTTTCTTTAAATTAGAAGGGTCAACGTTTCAGAGTGACTGTTAGAACGGACCATCCCAACACAAAATGAATCTGTAGTAGTAGTAGTTTCATTCATCGGTACAAAATTTCCACAAGAAAGTAGGATGAATCGTTGTATCACTTTTTAAGAATAAACAAGTAAAAACCATTTATACATTCATTTACATAGAGCATTAGTTTGTTAAGAATGGGTCAGATACTTGGCCATGGCCTTGCAGTTTGAACTACCAGGGAATTTGCAGCAGGTAATTCGGGAAAACCTCAGTAAACGTAAGTCAGGATGGTCGGATGGAGACTGATGAGTCTCTTCTCCTGAATACAAGGCCAGTCTATGAAAAAGAGCCTAAAGTCATTCGATCTATTCGATCTACCCTTAGTGTACAGTAATCTTTAGGGAACAACTCATTTAATGACGTTTCCACTCTGAAGTGCAGTATGCACTGATATGAAACTTGCTGGTAGATTAAAACAGTGTGCCATACGGAAACTCGATCTTGGGTTCTTTGGCTTTCCTGGGTGAATGATCTACCGATTAAGCCACCGAAGCACTACTCACAGTCCGACATTCCGCCAGTATCTCGTGTCCTACCTTTCAAACTTAACAGAAACTCTCCTGTGAACCTTGCGGGACTAACAATCTTGCAAGTAACGATATTTCGGACACACGATTTAACCCAGCCTGAGGGGATGTTTCCAAATATCTGCACTCAGAAGCGGAGTGTGAGCTGGTATGAAACTTCTTGGCAGGTTAAAAGTTTGGAAGTTAGGAGATGAGGTACTGGCAGAAGTCATTTAGTATGTAAAAGACTAGTGCTGGCCCTTTCATTCTCGACTCACTACCAGTCACCACACACAGTATGCATATATAATTAGATAATGTAACAGCACACACGCTATCAAGTGACAGAAGGGCCACAGCGACGATGTTTTGTTTCCACGTGGGTCTGTAACTTTCCATTTGCTTCTCTGAAAAACTAAGTCAGTATCCCTCTCCTGGAGATGTTGAAGCCAGTAAGAGGATAAGGGGTGAGTAATATAGCTTGTCGTCATTTGGGAATAAGGATTTAAACGGAATATTAAAAATTAATTAGAACATTATAGTACGAAAGTATTGAGTGAAACGATAGAGATGTCTTATTATCATTATCTACTTTTGTTACATTTATTACCAAATCCTTACTGTGTGTTAGCCCAGGTAATCTTTGCTGTGTGGAATACATTGTTTAACAGGTACTTTTTATCTGTCTTTTCAAATAAATGTGTTTGATTAACATCTTAAATCTCTGTGGGAAAACTGGAGCACAATTTTATTCCACGGTAAAAATTGTTATTTCGATCTTTAAATCTATATTTTTTTGGTAAGTGTGAGTTCAGTTTATTTATTGTTCCACGGCCATGGACAGAGTCTTCTGTTTAGTAATCACCAACGTTATTTTTGATGTGCATAACTGACCATCAAATGTACTCATATTGAGTAGTTCACATCCACAGTGTTGTGAAAAGCTGTTCTCAATGATCCCGATTTCTAATGTTGGCTACAGTGCTTTCTGTATTTTAAAAGCATTGCTCACATTTTACAAATTAGGTCTCCAGCAAACGAATGCGTTGCTAATATTTGAGTGCACATATGAACAGCAAGGAATTAAAAGGCACAGGTAGTGACAAGATTACATGTGCACACCATGCTGGTGACAATGTGTTTACAACTATCTTGATGTATTCACACCACACAAGTTGAGGATAAGTTAGCCCGCAATTCTAGGGAGTTATTTGTCTTGGTATATTATTGCATGGTTGTTCTTGTATCCATAAACGTATCTTAACTTGGTGACAAATTTAACTAAAATGTATTAGCTCATTGCCAGTTGGAAAACATCCATGTGCTTACCGTGTGCCGAAAAGCAGGGAAATGGCAGAGCTCCTGCACGGCCTGGAGGAGAACCACACGCATTAATATTTGGAACAGTGGAAGGAACAATGCAGACGTGTAACGAGGGTGGACTCATTGGGCTCCTCTTCAAAGATAGCCACCGCTATTGAACATCCTTGGTAACGATATAAATTTGTAGCATAATTTGTGTTTCTTTTGTGAAGACCTTGTATGGATTTTCAAGTGTATAGCCAGATCACACCTGTATAAACCATTTCTCCCGTGGCTCTGAATTGACAAATTTTGCTGAAACTTATCACAGTTTAAGAACAGAGTTCAGGATAGAAAAAGACTCATCTACTAACACTGAACAAGTACTTAGCAATGCGAACAGGCTCCTTCTGCGTAGCAATAGTGTATGTATTTTGCATTATTAATTAAATACATAATTAATATTTTGATATTTAGCCTGTTTCTTTAATTCCCAACCTGTTTCACTGTTGTGAACAATGTACGCAAGTAAATCTTAGTTGTGTGTGTGTTAAGAATTTTAAAATTTCTCGTTCAGAGTGTGTACAACTGACTAAAAGTGATTTCAAAAATGGTTCAAATGGCTCTGAGCACCATGGGACTTAACATCTGAAGTCATCAGTCCCCTAGAACTTAGAACTACTTAAACCTAACTAACCTAAGGACATCACAGACATCCATGCTCGAAGCAGGATTCGAACCTGCGACCGTAGCGGTCGCGGGGCTCCACACTGAAGCGCCTAGAACCTCTCGGCCCCACCGGCCGGCAAAAGTGATTTCCTTTTATATCTCCGCCAAAACAACAGTACCAGATAAGCGAAAGTTTACAACGTGCAAAGTGATATATTTAAGAGAATAAATAACTGAGAGGCAAAATAAAAAAGATAAAAATTAACAGGAATCGAAGAAAACGTGAGGGTACTGACCGGATGTATGGCTTTACGTTATAGTATTTCTGCGACTCCACAATGAAAAAGACTTTTTTAAAATTGAAAGCTTGGTGGCGAGTAATGTACAGGTAGAGAGAAAAAAAAATTACAGAAACGAACAAAAATAAGATACGAAGCTTCAGCTGGAGTGATTTTAACGCCTTTTTTCCAGGCGATGAATCATAGAAGATAGCTTGTGTTCTGGTGAAAAGTAATTCAATACGAGATACGTACTGTATGTATTTCAGTAAACGACAAATTGTATCCAGTTGCATCATTTGCGGTATCTACACAGTGAAGAAAGTGATACAAAACTCGCACATTACCTACGTCTTGTACATAAAATGGCACAGTCTGTACCTAAATAGAAATTATAAAGCTATATGAATTGACATACTAGAACAAGTTATTGATACTGGACAACTAGAATGTCACAGTCATGTATCAGTGTATGACCCAAATATTACGTTTTCACGAATGTACTGTTAAAAAGAGTCAGACAATATTTACTTGTCGTATCAACAGTGTGTCACTCCACGTATTTCTGGTTAAAATTATACGTCGGGAACATAAAGAAAACTGCTAAAATAGGGATACGCAAGCTCTGCCTAATGTGTGCAGTTACCACACTCGTTTATAAAAACCACTGTTGGAGAATCAACTGTGACAGAGAAGAATAAAACGTTATAATAAACTCTATATGCTACCATTGTTTCGTGTAAACTTTTTTGTGGCTGTTATTCACTGTGGCTACCTATTTTGGCGTTGTTGTTAGTCAAACCGTTATCGACATATATATATATATATATATATATATATATATATATATATATATATATATATATATATAACATTTATTTTGCCATTAAAATTCATCATTAATAATGGTTTTACTGATATTTCTGGTTAGGAATGATTCTCTTCCTTCAAATTCACCAAAGTAATATATACCACTATTTGTTATATGCAGGCAGTAGATAATAATGGAAACCTTATGTGTGTTTTTAAGTGTCTTAAAGCCACTCAACAATGAACCTACAGAGTGCGCCTTCTCATTGGTTCATACGCTGTAACAGAGTGCGATTGCATGTGCTAAGAGATCTACATGTTTTCTCTTCCGTTCTAACCGGAATACTGTGGAAATAAATACGTTTCGTCACGGAGCTTTGTATGCCAGTGTTTATCGTTGTTAGTCAGCTGTCCAAATGTGCACTTGATGTTCTGTGATGTACAATATGATAGTTTGTTGAAAATAGGAACCCAAATGTGTTTACTGAATATGATTTTCTTCTTTTGTTTCGAGTTGATCCTCTATGGACTGTGTGGTAACAACCAACTTCATTTTAGTGTCTAGGTCTTGCTCTTGTTCCAGCTTTGACTTCCCACCAGTATCTTCTGCGTCCACCAAGAAGTGCCTGTTTATGCTCTTCGGACAAAGATCCTCTCCGTCTTTTGGACGTTGATGCCATTTTAAAACCTTGGTAGTTGTTCACAAATCTTCTAAATTGGTTCCTGTCAGGAATTTCTCTCTCTGAGATACCAATCTGCCTAAGACATTCTTTACATTCTTCGAACCATCTCGGCCTTGGTTTCTTAGAATGGAAGAAACCTCATATTCTTATTCTTAGTCAGTCACCGTCCATCCTCATGAGATGACCATAAAATAACAATCGTCTCTTCTTAATGGATGGAGTGATAAGTTCGGTCTTGCTGCACAAGTCCTCATTTGCTCTCATTCGCCATTGTCCATCAACTCATGTATTACCTAGGTTTTTCCTTAATATCCTACGCTCTCCCTTTTCCAGACACTCTTCTTGATCAGTTGATATGCCTGGTCTAACTTCCTCATCCTGACATTAACTGCTTCTTCTTCTAATCCATTCTCCTAGACGACTTCACCGAGATATCTGAAATTCTTAACTCGTCAGATTTTTCCCAGATTTCCATTCAGGTCCATGACAGATGTTCCTCATATTTTTGAATTTCTTGATCACATGCACGTTCAACTACAACAATTATAGTTTAATTGTTAACAAGGGCACACAGTTAGACATTCGAAAATTTTTTGGTATTTTGACATAGTCACCCGCCTGGTCATCTACATCACAGAGAACTTGGTTTGAATCATTTGTTCCCACTAGTATGAATCATTGCTGATGCAAAGTAAGACTGAAGAGTAAGTGGTGGACGATAGTCTCACTCACAGAGAGCACAATGTATGTTGTTCAACTGCAGTGCCTGCCATGATCCTGCAATTTATTTCTGTGACTGACATTTGTATTTTACAAGAAGAAACTGGATTGTTTATAAACTTTAAAAATTCTATTTTTATGTGTATCTCAATAGTGTTAGGCACAAAGCGAAACAATGTCTAGTTGTATCTTTATTAGCACAGATTTGCAGCTTTACCAAACTGACATTGGTATGCACACAATCTAAGTCTCTAGCTGAGAAACTTTTACCTTGATGTGTGCCCTCTCGAACTACATCTCGTCATCACTGGTTATTAGTAGTATAAGATAACTGTGTGCATAGACGTCTTTGATCTTATGACTTAGATCAATTAACTTGACTATATTTCTAGGAACCAAAAATTTTTCTGCAATTTGTTACCATTTATACATGCGTCCAATACGATAAATTAATTGTGAAACCTCTGCTCCTACCCGAATAGGTGGCCTGTCGCAGCCACACATTCCAAGTGTTTGTATACATAGGGTGAGGCGCCGAAGACTTTCGCATCAACTTAATTTAACTTGTTAAAGACACCTCTAATCTGTTTCTCCTGGACGTCCAGTGACAAGGGGCTCATGAAACAATGACACAATGTAGTCTCACAATTCCGTTAATAACTGAGATACTGGCATCTGCCTGGTATTATTTTTTAAATGGAAGTGTCATTATTTTTGTCACCAGAATAACAGATATCAATGAGACTGATGCAATGATTTAACTCCTTTGAAGATCTAACAATAAATCACATAGGGAATTGTCTGCTGTTGTTAGGACCGTTTAATGCCACGTCACCTTAAGTTTACACAACTCTCCAAGGAAACCTGCTCCACCGACGGAAGCGTCTATTGTGGAGACAAAAGATACATAGTGAATTATGTGTTGCCCTTCATAAGAGATCACTGAGATACAGTCAGTGCGCTGTTCACATACAACAGGTTTGTCATGAAGTGTGGTGCAATTCATGTGTTGCTTGTTGAAGACGTATATATAGTCAAATCGACAGCAGTACATGAACTATTTCCAGAGGTACAACCCCAATTACTAATGAACTGTTGGTGGATATGGTCTTTATAGATGGCGATTGTCCACGAAATACGTCAAAATCAGCAGAGCTGTACACGGGTTGGCCCTGTCCAGATTGTCCCACTTTCATTAAAACCACTTGAAGAATTTACGAGACCCGAAGTCTTGTCCTCAAAAACACGTGTGCGAAATAAGACTGGTACCAACGAAGCTATTGCTGCTGCAATAAACTGCCATTTCGTTGTTGTCCAGAACGTAAAGAAATATGAGATACTACACACTGTTGACCTCACACGGACTGTATCTACGTCCAATCTCAAGACATCTAGAATGTCAGGCATACCACTAAAAGGTGGAGATATTATTGACTACAGACTAAAACATCGGTGGCACGAATTGATAAATAAAACATTGGATCCACAACAAAAAATGAATATATGCCTATGGAAGGAGAAACAAAACAGAAAAATAGACAAATGTACAATTGTGCAGTTTCATACGATTTTCACCTCCACATTTACCATAGGTAATGCATACTATCAAGTTTGTTCATTGCTTGATACCTAGATTATAAACAAAATACAGATTCGTTTTACTGACTGTTGTTCGAATCAGTTTAGAAGATTTCTCTTTTATGTTGGTGGTGTAACTTCGTATACACAAACCAGACGACCATGGCTACTCCTGCTAGGTTTCCTGGAGACGTACGAGATAGGCTAAGATTCGTCAATTACTTATCAAGTCAGCAGCTCAGTTAACTTAGCGGAGAAAGGAAGAGATAAGACACAGCATCTGAAGCAAAATTTCAATTGGTTTGGGAATTATCTAGCACTTTGAACTAAGAGCACAAAGCAGTGCTGCAGTAGACATTATCCCATGGCCATAATCGTAGATGAAGCAGATACCTTGCAATGTGAAAGATGAGACTAGAGGTAAGTTACGCATGAAAGCACCTGTTTTGAATAAAAAATGTATACTTTAGTTACTCAATATGATATCTTAAGTAGGAACTAATCAGGACATTTCAGCTGGATTTGCAGGATGACTCAGTCCCACATCCGTAAGTCTCTATTATGACAAATCAGTTGCCAAACAGAAAATATTTTTAGTTGACGATGTTTTGCATTCTTTGGAGATATAGACATAAATGGACCGGCATTTGTTTTGCCGCAACTGGATGGACCTATGATTTTAGCTCATATATTGCATACCGACTACATCAGGTTTTGGTGTGCAACTGGCTTTTAGAGAAAATATGTATGTCGCCAACTGAGAAACATGAAATATGATGTTACAGGAGAATGTTGAAGATCAGACGGATTATTGAAGTTATAAATGACGACCTCCCGCAGTGGGTTAGAGAGCCAAAGCACGCAACTTGGGAAACACAAATAATGAACGAGATAAAATGACTGTATACCTATAAAGACATGAGTTGACTGCTGTTGAAGTGCTGGTATAAGGAAAGCACGTCAGGGGCAATCGTCCTGTGTAATGCATATTATCCGTGATCTGAGGTACTGAAATGCAGAGTCATTTTGACACCCTAAATGAACAGAGGAATGTGTCAGACCAACTTCAGTGTTGGCGACCTGAACAATAAGAAATAGCATCCTTTTGTCAACCGTCAGTTACGTAAATAAATGAATGAATTGTTTTTGTTAATACGACTGTAGCTTATCAATTCCATCAAACGGTCTTGTTTCTACAGATTTTAATGTAACATGTGCCACGTACTAAGTTACAGACTAAAAGCCAGAACTGGACCTACTATATTTTCTAATCAGATGGCTGAATCTGTATATGTGTTTAACAAATTACAGCAAAAACCCGTGTAGCATTGTGTTGCTCATCTGGACGCTGTAATTTGGGTTTTCACTGCTTTTTTTGAGCTACACCAGGGAAAAGTTGTGTATGTTCCATGAAAAACACTTATCCAGAGTAGTAACACATCTTATAGTGATCAGCCCTAAGAAAGGAAGAGACATCCACATTACAGGTGCACGGAGTGGGAAAATATACCCACGACTCATACGTAACGTCCCTAATAACTTTTGAGGTTACTACTAGAGTACATCAATTACGTTAATATAAATAAGAAAGAACATCCTAAATATTAAACTAATTACACAGTCATTCTACGGGGACTGAATTTTTGGTAGTCAATTAGTTACGCAGTTCGATAATGTTCCTCGGCTCTTATCTTACGAGCTGAACTCAATCAAGTAATGGACAAAGTGTCTGTTGATGTCATTTATGAGACACAGGAGAAAGTGTTTATCGATTAAGCGTCTCCATTGTGGTTGACCAAGTGGCATCAGTTTCATATCGCCAGCTGCATTGTGTGTACAGGATGACACAGGTAACTGAGAAATTAAGTATTTTTATATAATTCTTTAGCCTCTTAGAAACCCTTAGAGGCAGTAATCATCCGACGTTCGATTAGTTCCTTCTGGTAAGTTTACTAATGATTTGCAATCCGCAAAAAGCTACTGCAATTGTGACAATCTGGTAAGCTGTGCACAGTTTCAGATATCCTTTAAATTACTGACTCTCAGTCGTAATTAAGTTTATGATTATGAAATGTAAATTACACTCACATACGTAATTTCCGAAGTATAAAACACGAAATTCAAAAGTATTGCATAGTACACGACATTTAACATCTCTTCAACATCATCCCGTTGACATAGATTTTGCATGTGCCATATACAACGAAGTAAATGGTACTTCAAAACAAAAAAGTCATCAACTGCGTATATGTATCACACCGGGAATACTGCACAACACAGTAAATGTCGACGATATGCGGTGTGGACTTTGTTTGGAAAGAAACTTGTTCCATTCTCTCACGGTACTTAGTGTTGAGAATATTAATGGTCATTTTACTCTTCCCGCTGAAGTTCGCATTCAGAACTGTTTGGGTATGTTTCGTGCTTGTTTCACATAAGGACTGTTGCAATACTCTGTGTTCTATGTTGTGCATTTTATGTTACAAGCTTCTTCACGTTTTAGAAGACATTTTCAGAGAAACGAGGGTGATTGCGATAACAGACCGAAAAGAAAAATTATAATTACGTTATTACTCTCTAAGGAGGCTCCGGAGATCGTGGGTCACTTGCACGATAATACTAAGAAGATATCCCTGAACAGCCACTGAAGGTTATTCGGTGTATTCCCGTTTCACGCAGTATATAAGTTACCTTTTCAGTGCCCACTTTTAAACTCTGTGGCTGGTCTTCTGCTTGTGTCACCGACGTGTATATTTGAGTTACTGTTGTAAGCGTCGATTTGCTGTCGATTCTGATGAGAATAATCGTACCACTTAATTGTTCCAAGTAACTCACTTCCTGCCACACATTCGCATTCATAAAGAATCCTACTGTCCTTATACCATTTTCTGCTGCCGCTGATACTATCTGATATTCTTTCAACCGCAAACTGATATGTTCTTTCCATTTCACTTAAGTAACTCCATCTCTACCCACATCGAGCGTTCACAATGTTCCGATCTTCTAGTTTCTCTAGCACATACAGAATTCTGATATTTCACACTGCAAGACGAAGAACGTTACCCTTGCTTTGGTTATTAAGACTTTTTCTCGCAGTGACCTCCCATTTGTCAGACTCCACCTGGAGTTCCGAATGCGGTCCAATTCGGAATTTTTTGGAAATGCACTAATCATCTCGTTATCAATAACTGGCCACATTGTCTGTGGGTACGCATTATATCTCTTTAATGCTGTAGTTTCCAAATCACTGCATATTCATACCGTTGAACATCATTGGTTATTAGGCCCTTTGGGGGCATGTCTCACAACGAGTCTGCTCCACCCACTTTGGCAAAGCTATTGGCACAACAAAGAGTGTCTCATTAAGTCTGTAGCCTCATTTCGCCATTGATTCTGGTACTTTTAGTTAAGCACTGGCGTGGAGTGAAGTGTGGATCAAAAGTATTTCTTATTAGTAGCCGAAGATGTTACCCCTAGACCACAGGATATCCTTGCGTTTACACGACCTCTCTAATCCCGTCAACCTCTAATATTGCATCTAGTAAAGAGCGAGCTGCAATATGAATTTGGGAAGAATCACTTTGATGAATCAAAGTTATATGGATTCCCAAAGTTTCATTGAAAAGGCGAGGCACTGTAATCCATACGAAGTCGGAGGATGGCAGCCAAATGCATTAGACAATATGTGGCCTTCAATCGTTGGGGTGTAGCACTCGTCCACAACAGTGTTATTCCGTTAATGAGAAACGAAGTGAAAGATTCACGCATTAAGGAATTTGCATGCTTAGGGTACAAGCTCCACTGTAACAGCATGTAGTCAGATAAATCTGAGCGACAGGCACCTGTCTCTAGAGCTGGCTTCGCTGAACGCTTGCTGTCTTTAGAACGATATGTAACATGAGTATGAAATCGACAATAACTTTCTTTTCTGTACGAAATAGAGAACATAGCAACAGCATTTTATACAAAAATGAATGTAGATGGAACCACAGTACAGTGTAGTAAGGTGAGAGACTGAAATCCAGATGACCCTACACTGGGAGCTGAAGTATAATAGATTTAAGATAACGAAGACTGAAAACATTTTAATTCGTCACAGTCTTACACAAACCATCTGCACAAAAATTGATTGTAGACCGATCTGTGCATGGACATAACTTTGAAATTGGGCAAATGGAGGCTGGTAAGTGGAGTTAACCACTATGTGTCACGACATTACAAAGTCGATGTTACGTGCACCCATGGGTATCTGGTGTGCTGTCGGAATGACGTATAGATTTTCCGCTTTATCTCTCTTGGTGTCGCTTGTCCTTTAGTTGACAGCTGTTAGCTTTTATCTTTATTTATCACAGCTTTGGAGGTGACAATCTTAGCATCGTAACTAGTTCCACATGCCGTCCCATCTGTACAAACGCTCTCCAGGTGAAACAGCTGCTATTTTCCTCACCAGCCGCGGAAGCTCTGTGGCTCACAACACACTCGTGGTTTCTATTGTCTACAGTAACTAATCCGCAGAGGCGTTGTCAAAGATATATTCCACAGTAGAGGTCAGACAAGGGGAATACAGTTGGATTCTTAAAGATTGAGGCATCTGGTCAGAGAATTGACAATGAGGACGTCATAGAGTGACAGTAGACATCGGTATGTAAGCGCTGATGAAACTCACTCTGTAAACAAACTAAGAAAAGGGTAGACATGCCTTCAGAAACAAAGTCAGAATGCTTTGTGTCTAGCAACAAACGTCTCATTTGGTTCTTCTCAGAATCCTCTGGCTCATCTCCGACTCTCCAGCCAAGAGATTGCAAGACAGCTGCAACTGAACAGATCACGAGGCTGTCCCTGCTCAGTAGTTTAGTTCATTTTCCCCACTCTGTCCTTCAGGGTGCTGAATTTCCTGCCGCATCATCTTCGTCATTGGTGGACTCAATTTGCAATGTCATGTAATGTACGATCGATCCATATTGGGTAATCATCACTCAGTTTTAAAAAGATACAACATATTGAGTTCTGCACGTCTACAGGTACCACACCAACAATAAGTGTAACACAGGGTGACGAAATTATAAATAGCGAGAAAACTTCAAAATTCTCAAGTTTCCATACTGATGAGAATTTCAAATTCTTACGCTAAGGACAACACACACACACCCATGCCCAAGGGAGGACTCGAACCTCTGACGGGGGAGCTGCGCGGACTGTGACAAGGCGCCTCACACCACGTGACTTCCCCGCGCGGCCCTCAAGAGTTCAAAATGCGTGGTCAGGAGACTGTTCATCACATTCAACAGGTCTTGGTAACTCTTTCTCACAGTTACAGACGACAGCAACCCCATCAGAAAATTGGAGCATTGATGTCCTTTCACCTTACATACTAATCCCATGTCTCAATCTTTCTTTTATTTCTTTCGTTGACACTTTGCTCTAAAGTTTGAACAGCGCGGGACATTAACTATACCACTGCCTTAACCCTTTTTAATTCAGATACGTCTCTTATGGATTTCTTTTATCAATGCATGTTACTGGTCGTTGGGTTGGGTGGGGTTGTATTGGGGGAAGAGACCAAACAGCGAGGTCATCGGTCTCATCGGATTAGGAACGGATGGGGAAGGAAGTCGGCCGTGCCCTTTGAAAAGAACCATCCCAGCATTTGCCCGGAGCGATTTAGGGAAATCACGGAAAACCTAAATCAGGATGGCCGGACCCGGGATTGAACCGTCGTCCTCCCGAATGTGAGTCCAGTGTGCTATCACTGCGCCACCTCGCTCGGTGTTACTGGTCGTTCCCTAGAGATTATATGTGTTGTTTGGAGAAGTTCATAAATGATCAGGTAAGCAAAATCTGAAGTTACAGCTGTCAGACGTGTTCTGCTTTACTTGTCGCAATTTCTTGGCGTTGCTAGCTTAGGAAAGCCAGGAGATTTGTCTGCAGATTCCACACACAAAGTTAGCTGATCTTTTGGCTGCCACTTCCTCCAATGCTTTTACACATACCAAGCGAATGTCATGCATAATTTCTGACTTGTTTGATCGCAAATCTTTTAAATTTATTTATAACTCTGTCTTCTGAACCACAGCAAAGAATTAATTTCCCTTCTAGAGATCGTCAGTATGCTCTTCCCATCTATCCGGTCTTTTATACGCAGTTAACACTGGAGTTCTTCCTACACTTTTAATGTTGACACCTTTACTTTAAATTTTACCGGAACTTATTATGCCATTAACTTATTTGCACTTCTTTCTCACTACATGTTTAAGTGACTAATACTTATGTACACCTATCATTCCCCCACTTTGTTCTCTTAGCCACATTTTCAATGTGTTTATGTTTCTTGTAACTTTATTTGTATTTCCATTTACTATCACAATCCGTTTAAGGTATCTTGTGGCAGCAAATGGCTCTAAGCACTATAGGACTTAACATCGGAGGTCATCAGTCCCCTAGACTTAGAACTACTTAAATCTAACTAACCTAAGGACATCACACACATCCATGCCTGAGGCAGGATTCAAAACTGCGAATGCTGCAGTAACGCCGTTCCGGACTGAAGCGCCTAGAACCGCTCGGTCAGCGTCTTTTGGCAGCATGCGTTTCCGCTTCAATGGCAGTTCCTCACGAAATAAACTAAACTACCAACTATGTTATTCAGTTTCGCAGTGCAGTAGCTACAGCTTCAGACAACACTGATCAACTTCAGGTATCTTACTTCTGTGTATGTTCATTCTTATTAACGATTCTCTTCAATTTCTGCCCTGTGTATTGAGGAGCGACGGGATATGTGTTGTGGGAAAGAGGTGCGGGGGGAGGGGGGGGGGGGGAAATCGCTAGAAAGCCTCAGGATCAACTGCCAACGAAACTGACATGCTGACTGCAAAGACATCGGTTGACATGAGGTCGAACAGAAGAAACGTATCCTTAACCTCATGGTTAAAATAAAATTGTTTAAAATGTTTTTCTTTGAATTATAACTTACTTTACCGAGCGAGGTGGCGCAGTGGTTAGCATTCGGGAGGACGACGGTTCAATCCCGCCTCCAGCCATCCTGATTTAGGTTTTCCGTGATTTCCCTAAATCATTTCAAGCAAATGCCGGGATGGTTCCTTTGAAAGGGCACGACCGGTTTCCTTCCCCATCCTTTCCTGACCCGAGCTTGTGCTCCGTCTCTGGCTGGTTCAAATGGCTCTGAGCACTATGGGACTTAACATCTGAGATCATCAGTCCGCTAGAACTGAGAACTACTTAAACCTAACTAATCTAAAGACATCACACACATCCATGCCCAAGGCAGGATTGGAACCTGCGACCGTTGCGGTCTCGCGGTTCCAGACTGACGCGCCTTGAACCGCTTGGCCACACCTGCCGGCCTCCGTCTCTAATGACCTTGTTGTCGACGGGACTTTAAAAAACACTAACCTACCCTAACCGATAAATTACTTTCTTAAAGAACAAAATAAAAGCTTCTTGTTAGACATTTGCCGTTCTGAAATGTCTATGTGTGTGTGTGTGTGTGTGTGTGTGTGTGTGTGTGTGTGGAGGAAGGGGGGAGGGGGGGCGGGTGAGTGGATGTGTGCGTGTGTACAGGGTGATCACAAGTAGATGTTAAACAATGTTTCATTGATCATGAAGGTTAAATGTATAAATTTGAGATAACAGACGCTGCTCCAGAGGCGACCGTTTCCCAAGTTGTAGACGAAAACCGTTCAGATTCGCGTGACAGTCCGGTACTTGTCACTTGCTGCATAGATTTTAGGGGCCGCAGTTCCAATGAACCAACGAGCCCTTAGGTGTAGAGGTTGGGATGACGACTCAATCAGTGCTTTAGTAGACTGCGGTCTGTTTTCACGAGTTGAGGCACTAACTAGGAACAGCTCTAACCAAACGGAATTGTACCTGGTGACTGAACTTGCAGACGTATTTTCGTTCTGTAGGTAAGCAAGTGACAGTACCAGAGAAGTGGATAGGTTGTACAGGACCAAAATACCGCATAGAAGACAAAGCCTCACTCCGCGTTTCCAAGAATGTAGGGCTGCAAGGGTATATGAAATAGAACGAGCATATATGAAGTGTAGTACGGAGGTGACTGCAATTTATTCGGAGAATTTTAGGAACAGGTGTTTCATCTGTAAAGGAGACCATATACACGACACTAGAGCGACACATTCTTGAGTACTCAAAATGTTCTTTTTTAGTTGAATAAATAAATAGAACCTTCCATATGTTCAGAATATAAAATCATTTAAAAGAAATATCTACCTTAGTATATACTATTTTGTTTTGCCTTTTCTCCAAAATTCTTCAGATCGTGCCATTTAGGCTA
The DNA here is from genome assembly GCF_021461395.2 of Schistocerca americana. Classification (NCBI taxonomy): domain Eukaryota; kingdom Metazoa; phylum Arthropoda; class Insecta; order Orthoptera; family Acrididae; genus Schistocerca; species Schistocerca americana. Next base: position 131,095,892 of record NC_060122.1, on the reverse strand, counting down.
CTGGTTTCTTAAATTGCAACAAGGGTACATAAATCGCTCTCATTTCTACCATTATGCGAGTTTTTAATTGACAATTTGTTTTTCTAAGTAGGGATATGCTCCTTAGTAATTAGTTATGTGTTTCTCTGACTATGGTGCACAACAAAGCTTTACACGTACTCAAAATACTGCATTATTGTTATTCAAAGCAAGGAAATTCATTTACATTGCTCAGGCGCAGTGTTCAGCTTACGCACAAAGCTCACATGGAGAAGTCATTTCATGCTTCAAAATACCAGCACAGATTTCATGAGCCAATTTTCTGCAAATTGTGCATTGAGACAGCTCCTCCACCACACTTTTCTCACAAAGGAAGCAAAGTTAGTCATCTGCTGCAATTTCAACCAAAATATTTGCAAGACACGATGAAGGTGAACAGGTCACATTTTCTTTGCTATTCTGCTTCCTCATGATTCCTCCTGTTGATCTCCTCTCAACCCCATCAGTTGATTTCAACACCTTCTCTGAAATTCGAAGAGACTTTTTGTCCCAAATCTCCCGTAGTGTATTCTTGTAATTGCTTGAAGTCAACAGTTCAGCCTTCTGAGCACCTTTCTTTATAAATTTTCCTTGTTTGGTAACCAGTTTTGACAGAGGACGTAGTTCTTAGACACTCACAACATAAGACGAAATTTTTCCTTTTCTGACCAAAGCCTGAACCGTCTGGTTACCAGTTTTCAGGGCGGAAGACTACACTACACCCTACCTAACCAAAGCACTTTGTTCTTGGTCTTCGACTCTTATTATTTCCTCTTAGGTGTTGTACACATTGTTTATTATCTGTCTTACCCTACAGCTTACCACATTTTCATCAGAATTTCGAACAAAGTGCACCATTTTACATTGTCGAACACTTTTTCCACGTCGACAGATCCTATAAAGTTGTGTCAAATTTTCTTTAGTCTTGCTCCCATTACCAACAGCAACGTCCTAATTGCCTCTCTGGTGCCTTTACCTTTCTTAAAGCCAAACTGATCGTCATGTAACACATCCTCAATTTTCTTTTCCATTCTTCTGTATATTGTTCTTGTCATAGACATAGATGCATGAGCTGTTCAGCTGATTGTGCGATACGTCTCGCACTTCTCAGTCCTTGCTGTATTCAGAACGGTTTTGATGATGTTTCTCTGAAAGTCAGATGATATATCGCCAAAATTACATGCTCTACACACCAACAAGAAGACCGTTTTGTTGCTACTCCCCCAATGATTTTAGAAACTCTGATGGAATGTTATATATTCCCTCTGCTTCATTCGATCTTAAGTCTTCCAAACCTCTTTTGAATTCCGATTCTAATTCTGGATCCACTATCCGTTTCCTATCGACTCCTGTTCCTTCGTTTAACACGTCGCACCCCTCCTACAGACCCTCAATGTACTCTTTCCCTCTGTAACGTTCTTTTATAAAGGATTTGTGTTTTTGTTTGCCGAAGAATATGCAGTGCGCAATGTTTGTGTCACGCATATTTACCGTGTTATGTGCTTTTGAGCAGATGGTGTGCTTAATCAGTTTTACTGCAACCGAAAAAAAATTAAACAACTTAATCTGGAAAACCAGTATGCAATGCCTGTAATGAAATCAGTCCCTTTGAAATTTACTCATTCTCGTGACCACCGAGTTCTAGGGCCTTGTGCAATAAACTGATAAAATTCCTTATACAAATATACAATGAAATAAATTTTCCTTAGCTCTTGAGTCTCAGCGGAGGTAATTCTGTTCTCTCCCCAGTAGGCATAGAAAATATTCAATCTTGCCACAAGTAAGCGCAATGCCGGTAGCCAAATATCTTCATACATATAATAACCTTGCAAATGTTCAGCGATAATTGTGGATACTGGCTCAGCGGTGTGCAGTGCTGCCCGAAATGAAGCTGTTACAAGCATTGATACTTTTCTGATTCTGGCACATTAATATTTTATCTGACTCTTATTGATAAATGATTTCTTTAAAAAATATTAATTGGATTTAAAGAAACACAACATAGAAGAGGATGAGGCACTGATAAGGGGGTATGCTGCGACCGAAGGCTTTAGTTTGAAAATCGTATTCATAATAAGGTTTCACCTTCACAAAACCTGATATGGAACATTTTACATTAACTTCAAAATCAGTGAACTTCTCAACTGTTCTTTAATTCTGACTTACTGTCGTAGTTAAAAGTACTTGGACTGTTACATGACTAAAGGTCTGACATCGTTTGACAAAATAGATTCCTGAATTTAACATCCCTCCTGGTTTCTTTTTTTTTTTTTTTGTCATCAGTCTACTGACTGGTTTGATGCGGCCCGCCGCGAATTGCTTTCCTGTGCTAACCTCTTCATCTCAGATTAGCACTTGCAACCTACGTCCTCAATTATCTGCTTGATGTATTCCAATCTCTGTCTTCCTCTACAGTTTTTGCCTTCTACAGCTCCCTCTAGTACCATGGAAGTCATTCCCTCATCCTGTCCCTTCTCCTTATCAGTGTTTTCCACATAATCCTTTCCTCTCCGATTCTGCATAGAACCTCCTCATTCCTTACCTTATCAGTCCACCTAATTTTCAACATTCGTCTATAGCACCACATCTCAAATGCTTCGATTCTCTTCTGTTTCGGTTTTCAAAAATGGTTCAAATGGCTCTGAGCACTATGGGACTCAACTGCTGTGGTCATCAGTCCCCTAGAACTTAGAACTACTTAAACCTAACTAACCTAAGGACATCACACACATCCATGCCCGAGGCAGGATTCGAACCAGCGACCGTATCGGTCGCGCGGTTCCAGACTGAAGTGCCTAGAACAGCTCGTCCACTCCGGCCGGCCTGCATTTAACAGTCGAATTCCCATTGCACACTTAATGTTACCAAACTTTCTTTTAACTTCACTGAAAAATGGATAGGCAGAGAATGTTATGATTATATGAAGGCATTGAGGAGTATTCAGCGAGAATTTTGTACCTCACGATCAGGATTTGGATGATGGACACCTTAATTTGAGCACTGTGTGAGGATAAGACAGAAAATAGGTATATTTTCCCATATAACTTTCCACTCGCTCGTTCCCGACCAGTTCCCTTATCTCAAATTGATGCATTTAACTTCCTCCATCATCCCAGAAAGTTCACGGAACAGTCCTATATAACCATAAAGCTGCATTTCGTTTTGGAATACCTTTAACATTTTGTTAGGCGCGGAAATGTACGGTGTACACATTTGTAACTGAAAATTAATTTCTTTTTCCCCTTGCAGATGATATCAGCCAACGAAACCATCACCTCCTTGGTGCCAGAAATCACTAAGAAACTTTTGTTGGCCATCGACCGTTCCACCTGACGTGCAAGTTAGTAGGTCTGATGCCATTCACAGTTGATATTGAAACCGGAGAAGTGAAATGACGGAAATCGGATTTGGTTACCGTGACAATTGCCAGCATATCGCAGCTGATTTCCGCGTGCATTTTGATGCATTTCTGCTGCATATTGTTCCGTACATACTCTGTAGTAGAGATTGTCTCACTTTGCAGCGTGCTGAGTTTGTTGTTAATGGCCTTCGTTTCGATATCATCAGATGTCTTCTACAATGCTGAAAAATATAAGAAAATTCTTAAGCTGATAATGTCGTGTGATAAAGCTCTGACGACTCGGATCACTCCCGCAAATGCTTGTGAAGGAAAGGTAGTAAACGTACAACTGGTTTTACTATTTTTTTATGTTTTTTCACTGTACGCACTTATGTCTACAAATAGTAAAGAGGAGGATTACAGGAAGGGTCTACCGTTTACTACAGGCAGCTATTTTGTGACCGCTTTATCCCTTATAAGTTTTGCAAATCTACAATTAGTGATTAGGTACAGAGTTTCACTTCTGAATGTTTGCATTCAAGATATAAGAAATAATGTGGTTGCAGAATATTGTACTAACGTTCCTGGCAACAGCCTACCTGTGAACAGAGAGAATTTACAATTTCGCCATGCAGAGCCCCAGTGCATATCAACATACGTGCGATCTCTCAGACGAGCATATGCAAATCTTTGTGAAATACCAGAGCTGGTAACCGCCACTCACGAGGCTTTCCTAACATTATGCTTCATGGCAGTTACGCTGCTTGCTACACTCCAAATCTTCCACGCAACAAAATTATCGTACCTAGGTTCGGGTAATGCCAATACATGGCTAGGGAAGGTTGGTTCATTTCTCAGCCTATCTCAGATGACAGTTTTCGTCGTCCCGTCTCACTGTGTGGAGACAGAAGCGAGGCGCACGCAGAGGCTGTGTTCGCAGCTGCTGCTGGAAGGGCGGCGAGTGGGCGGCGCCGCCCACCGCGAGCTGCGGCCGCTGGCTCGGCAGGTGTCCTCTGGACGCCCCGTTGCCAACCTGCTGGGTACGCTCACCGTGCGACTGGGCCTCGTGGGTGCCTTCATCTCCATGGTGACCACCTACAGCACATTGCTTCTCACCTTCTGGCCCTCAGGTACAGTGACATTCTATTCCACGATGTAGTTAAGTTTGAAATTTTCGTTCTCTGACATCTGAAGACCTTGAAAGGATGGCAGCACTGTTGATTTCAGCCCGGCGATGCAGGATTCGGAGGTAGCAATTGCGTACACATAAGTTTTGTTACAACTAGAGCACTGACAGATTCCGTGAGTGTACTAAGGAGCTAAAAAAACGAAAACAGAAAAAATGTGTGTTTCCTACGACTACAGATATTATTAAAGAATCTGTTATAAATAGGCGTGTGGGGGTAGTAACAAATTTCTTGTGGATTCCAGGGCACAGTAGCCTCTTTTATAACTAAATAGTAGACAGCTTAGGTGGAATCCTAAACTAGAGATTTCCGTATCAAGAAATGCTCAGTCAATGACAATAAGAGAAACCACTGGCAGGGTTCAATGGGATTCGATCAAGGTCAAAAAGATCATACAGAATGATATAACCTTGTTCCCTGGGTTTACTTATAGGAATAGGAGCAGATGAGTCATAACAACGATTACGTGCGTGTGCTTATATCATGGCAAATCCCCAGCCCACCTGTTCCGAATAGAACTGGAGGAATCCCCATTTTGTGATTTATGTAATTAAGAAGGAGACGTGACTCATCTACTGTTCTCGTGTACCAGATGCAAGACACAACAAAAATCCTTCATCAACACATTTGCTAACGCAAACACTCCTCTTCCAGCTTCGGCTGCTGTGTTGTTGTCAACCCAAAAGAGTGATGTTAAACCACTTAAAAATATATGACCTAACTATCACGACAAGCCGTGTTGGTGACGTGCAGATTTTCGTTAGTTTATGTTTCCTTTATTTATTATTGTGGTATAATCACTTATGAGCAGGTTATAGTGGTGACGTGTATAAATTATTATTCGTACCTTAAATATTTTTATAAACAGCTATTCACGGAACGTACAGTAGGACAGCGATTATAAAAGGTACTCATAAATGTGATGGATGGCTGTATGGAGACTCAAAATGCATGTTAAAGAAATAACATGTCGCAAATTGGAGTGCCCATATGGATCATGATCAGGAGCAGGACGTATAATGTATTTTAAGATTTAGGTTACTTTGAGGTGTTCCGACCCTGTAATTAACACAGTACCATAATATTCGTTAGATATGTTTACCATTTAGGCAACAAAGATCACAAAGCATGATAAAAACCTGGAGAATATACAAACATAGATGGAAGTTTTTGACTTAAAACTGAGTCGTTCATAATTAATTTTTGAAGAAGTGGATGAGCTGTCACCTTTGCTATTCAAGTGCGGCTGGGTAAAAACAGTGTGTGGAGAAAATCCGATACGAAAAGCATCATGCGGAAACAACAGAAGATAACATCTACGGTGCTGGCCAACCAAAGCACAGCACCAAGAAGGACCAGAGATATTGTAGCCACAGCACAAAGATCACATGATTGAAATTACACAACCATGAGAAGAGAGGGAGACGATGTCATTGCTGGCTATAACTACTGCTAGACGCCTTAGAGGCCTCAGCATTGACTCACAGACACTCTGGATGTGTTTTTGGGGTATGGTGCTGTCACATGTTGCCAAATTTGAAATAGTCTACCTGCAGGTTGTGTATCCGGAACCGATATTTCTGCAAGCATCGACGAAATGTTTTCAATAGGCGATAGATCAGGAGAAGAGGGAGCCAAGACAGCAAAGCAGTCCGATGGGAGACGAAAAAGTTTTGAACATCGTGTACCACGTGTGGTTTCGCCTTATCCTGTTAGAATGAGGCAGTCAGCAAGCTCCGAAGGTATGCGAGGACAACAGGGTCCAACACTTCAGAGATGTAGCGCTGGATGATTAGCGTACTGGTAGTGCATATTAGGGAGGGCCGGGGGGTGCGGGAGTAGAATCAAATACGACACCTAACCATAATTCCAAGTGCGGGACTAGTATGGCAACAGTTCAACAGTCTCTCACCGCAGTGTCTGTAGACTCTAATCAGACCATAGTGGTGGAGAAGGCAGAATCGGAATTTGTCGGTGGAAACTATGTCGTGACGTTCGGTTGTCCATGTGGTACCGTCATTGCATACACCATGTTGCCAACCCCAACGCAACCATAGTTCACATGCCGTACAGCCGCGGCCAGCCATTGTTAGCGCAGACGCAATGCTGTTAAGTTAGAAAGCGCAGGCGCAGCCCATGCACGTAACTCCCTCCGCAATAACACAGCAACGCCGAGCCGGCGTACCCACGTCAATTAGCTATTCGACGATACCACACCAATCGCGTTGTGCGACGTCGCAGTAGGCTCATCGACGGCGGGCATATTCCAATCATGCTCGGGCTTTATAACCACACGCAGTTCCTCACTCCAGCAGTCTCACCCAGACTTTGCTATGGCTGATGCCACGACGCCATACCATTCGGACCATCATTGTCAGGATTTCGACCGCACTCTGGAACTGGACTACCCAACCCGTGTCTTCCACGGACTCTGCTGATAGCCGTCTCAGGGGCTGCTCTAGATCATTCATTAGTTAATAGTATTATAGTCTTTCGAATTTTATCTTGTTGTGGAATAAACTCGTCGTGTACTCATGCATGCTGTAATGTACTTGTCCTCCTTCATGGACACGACACGCAATGGCGGCAGAGGCTGATTCGTTTTCTGCTCTGGTGGTACGTCTTCACTTTCTGTGGCTGTGTCTCATCACCTCCAACTGGAGATCTTTGTGTGTTTCGTTTTCTTTTCTTTCTTTTGAGGCTAGGGATTCCAGAGCGGACGACATTTAGAGTTAAGGTTTTTCCTTAGGAGAGGATTTTTGTTTTCTCTTGAGCTTGTCTTACATGTCGCTAATTTCTTTTTTTTTTTCTTCGCCATGGCAGCCATCTAGCAAAAGGAACCTGTGTCATTCTTAGCTTACAGGCGATGCAATTTGCTCAGCTGATGAACTAGATGTCATTGCTGCTAGAGTACCAACAGCTTTTTTCGCAAGTCCTGCTTCAACGCATCGTCCACACGGTTGACAACAGCATCAGACACCGTTCGGTCATCATTCCGCAAGTTTGATACTGCAGTAGAGAAATGGGACGAATACAGACTGCAGCTGTTTCAACCCTTTGTGGTCTACATCATTTTCGGTGATGTCCAACGCTCATATTTCTTTTGCTGTGTTGGCAAGGTCATCTCGCGTATTTGCATTAAGCTTTCCCCGTTACTCAGGCTGAATATGTTCCTGTACCGGTAGTCATGGCCACTCTCGATGAGTATTTAGACTCACAGGTCTTGATCGCCGCCGCTCGCTATAAGTTCTTTTGAATCAAGCGCCAACCTACCCAGTCCTATCAGTAGTAGATCGCGGTGTGACCGACACCTGCAAATTTATATGTCCTTTGGTAAGTCTTGCCAACGGCCTTGCCGCAGTGGTAACACCGGTGTCGGGCTGGGCTAGCACTTGAATGGGTGACCACCCGATCAGCCGAGCGCTGTTGGCAAGCGGACTGCACCCAGCCCTTGTCAGTGAAACTGAGGAACTATTTGATTGGGAAGTGGCGGCTCCTGTCTCGTAAACTGACGTACGGCAGGGAGAGCGGTGTCTCGACCACATGCCCCTCAGTATCCGCATCCAGTGACGCCTGTGGGTGACACTGAGGCTGGTCGGTACGGTTGGGCCTTCCAAGGCCTGTTCGGACGGTGAGAGACATTTGGTAAGAGTTACGTGGACGCCATGTTGCGGGACGCTATTTTTCAGAATGCTACTGATTCCTGATTGCAGGCAGAGTTCCTCTGACTGTCGAACCTTTCGCCTTACGATGTCATTCGTATAATCGCGGTACAGGAAATGTTTGACACCGCAGAGCTGGAAATGTCACCTCCTGCTGGTCTTTCCCATATGGAATGTCTGCTTCTTCTGGGCACCGTAAACCACCTACGTCATGTCTGCGGCAGTCCCGCAGCGGCGGAAAATTGCTATACTGCCCTCAGTCCTACATCTCTCGTGAAAGGGATGCCTGTCGTTTCTCTCGAGCCAAACGTTTGTTTTGGAAAAAGGTTGGGCACGTGCAAGTCGTTTGCTCAAAGAAATTGCGGGACCTGTCCGTCCTCATGGCCTCCCATTGTTATGAGGCACTGAATATCTATCAATCTGATGTCAACAGTGTGGAACTCCTGACCCATTCGGTTTCTGACGACTCTTTCCCGGTTCCTACCTCAAGTCCACAAGGCAGGACTCGTCCCAGGTTGTCGGTCGGCCCCAGCACCCCTCTGTGGCTGTATGTGAGCCAAAAAAGATGTTCATTCAGCTGCGTATTCAGTATCAGATTGTACAATTCCAGCTGGATACTCTGGCTTCTGTGACCTTGACCAACAGGTCCACGTTCGAAAGCTCAGCTCTCCATAGCTCGACCTCCGGCACAGGCTATTACCAGGGACAACAGCGATCGCATTGCGATCCTAGGCACTTCCACAGATGTAGTGCCACTGTACATCTAAGGCAATTCCCGTCACAGTGCTTTATTTTTACAACGGTTCTAATAGTTTTAGCATTAATGACCCCGACACCTTCAGACTCCAAATCGCTGATTAACGATTAACTCCCTCGTCTCCTTCATGAATCTCTGTGACAAATGGTTCAAATGGCTCTGAGCACTATGGTACTTAACTTCTGAGGTCATTAGTCCCCTAGAACTTAGAACTACTTAAACCTAACTAACCTAAGGACATCGCACACATCCATGCCCGAGGCAGGATTCGAACCTGCGACCGTAGCGGTCGGGCGGTTCCAGACTGTAGCACCCAGAACCGCTCGGCCACTACGGCCGGAAATCTCTGTGATAGATACCGTCCGATTCATGAGGACTTTCTAGGTATGTCAAAAGACTTTTTCACCTACATTTCTTTGAAAGATACCCCCCAACCGCGAATTTTCAGTTCACGAGAGATTCCTCCACGCCATTTGCGAGGATGCTGCGACAGAGTTGAGACACATGAGGACGTGGGGGATATCACACCTTCTCCACAAGTCAGTAGGCGCCATTCCTCGTCATAATCTGAAAAACCAAGGGGAAACTGCAACTTTCCACAGATTTTAAGTCCACAGTTAATGCATTGTCTTTCACAGATGCGTATCTTTCTCTTGCCCTGAACCGTTAATGGACAAATTACAAGGGGACGTTTTCTCCTCTAAGATCGATCTGATAGACTCCCATCTACAGTTCCCACTGAATGAGGAGATGAAATCCTTCCCCATCAACAACGCTCATATCAGGCTGTTTCAATATCAGTGTCTCCCCTTCGGCAGTATTTCTGCCCCAGCCATCTTCAACGGCTCTTGGAGCAACTAACGTCGAAGGTTCCTTCCTGCTGCGGTTATCTGGACGACATCGTCATCTCGAGCAGTACTCCAGATGAGCACCTGCGAAACCTGGACTGCATTTTTAAAACCCTCACCGATGCAAAACCCAGGTGCAATCGGATGAAATGCGGATTTTTTTGCACCCAAACCGAACACATCGGTAACGTCATTGACATCCATGGTGTTTGCCCCTGTGCCAAACACTTGGTGGCTATTTGGAAGCTCTCTTCCCCGAAAAATCTCTTTGAACTTCAGGCAGTTCTTGGCAATATATCATATTATCTTCGCTTCATAGCTAATGCAGCTCAGATTGTGGCACCGTTAAATCCTCTTTGGCAGAAAAATGTCATTTTTGTATGGTCGCTTGAGCAAGAAACTGCTTTTCAGACGTCAAAGAAAGTCTTGCTCAACGACAGATGTCTAGCGTTTTAAACATCAGAAAACTGTGGTCCTTGCAGTGGAAGCCTCGTCATACAGCAGTACGGCAGTGTTGTCCCACACGATCAGCCTTGTGGACTACGCGACTGCTTGTGCATCAAAATTTCTTAACAAAGTTCAGATAAAATACAGTCAACTTGAGAAGGAGACATTGGAAACTGTCTATGGCGTATCCAAGTTTCATCAATAACTTCATGGTCGGAGATTTTGTTCTGCTCACAGACCACAAGCCTCTCATCAGTTATTTCATCTGGCCAACCTTGTGTCTGTCCAGACAGCGCAAAAGCTCCAACGTTGGGCGCTTATCGTGGCCAATTGCGACAATGACATTCTCTACCATCCCATGATACGTCACGTCAAGGCAGGTATTTTACCTCGCCTTCCTGTCGGATCAAATGTGGAATTTTCGTCCTTCTGAGAGGGCTTGCTTTCACGTTGAGCAGATCGAGGTAGCCATAGTCCCTACGTTTTGGATCTACCACCATAAAATAAGCACGGCCATGGGGTGAGATGATACCGTCCAGCTCCTTCGCCAGTTTAGTCAGTCAGGCGGGCCGACTCATAGGAGCGTCTTCGGCGTTGGTTTTCCCAAGAGGACGCCGTTTCGGTCTGAAACTGAGTTGTGCTTTTACACCCATGAAACGAACAAACCTAAGTGCAGATGCTAGCATTTTTCCAAAAGTAAGTGGTCACTCTACTTCTTAAAGGACATTAGGGTATCGTCTATATGAAACAATTGATCAGGCAGCACTGCACGTGGCTAGGGAAGGGCCAGGGCATTGGACACATGATTTTACACTGCAAGGGATGTGCTGAGAACCTCGCTGCACCTCCCCTTCATTATTTTGACTGGCCAGGACCAGACACCCCCTGGAAATTAATTCAGATCGATTTCGTAGTGCAGTTTTGGGGCTGACAGTGGACACTACTTCCAAATTTCCTTTTGTGATTCATCTGAATTCCCTGATGGCGGCCAGCATGATTACAACTTTAGCAACTATTTATTGCAGGAGAGGGATTACTAGCTACCATTTTATCTGATAATGACCCAGAACTGTCTTCAACAGAATTTGTGTCCTTCTGTAAAGTCAATGTTATCACCCACGACTGTTACTTTTGCCCCCACAATCCAGTCTGGAATCCGAATGGTTCGTGCGTACAAGGTGAAAATGTCGAAATTAATGCAGTCCCACTCCAAGTGAAATGCTCTGCTCCTTTTCTTACCGACGCATCGTACTATGCCTCACAGTGATAAGTCCCTGGCTGAAAGGCTGCATGGTAGACATAGTATGCTGCATCTCCTCCATCCTCCATATTCCCCATAAGCTACCCTGTCTTCCCCAAAATTCCAGGTCACTCATAATGTGTACCTCAGGGTTTTCAACAGTGGTCATTTGTGGGAACCTGACACTGTAAGCCGATCTGTGGGCAGAGCAACCTATATTATTCGGGATAGGTATCGACGCCATCGTCATAGATACCAGAATAAGCTGCACCATTAGGGATCTTCTCAATCCTGCTGTGGACCTTTCCGTTCCACAACATGCTGCAGCAAATGGTGTCTCGCTTAGCAGTCATCCTCGGTGGGTTTCATACGAGATACCTGGCTCTTCAGGATTTCGGTGTCGTGACCATCATCACCACAGCTCCAGTCTTGGGAGTTTGGAGCTTGGGTCACTTCAGTCAGAGACCCTGCTCCATCCACCACAGCAGCCCCCGTTGCTACAGGCCCTGGTGTCACAGCCTCTGTCAACAGAATCATGCAGTGGCCCTGCCAATACTAGTGCTGCCATGACCTCTGCCATCCCAGCAGCGGTTTCAACAGCTGGTGCAACGCACATGGATCTGGACACACCTATGCTAACGTGGCAGTGCTTGCACACAGAAGGGCAGTTTTTCCATGGACCCATTCAATGTGGGCCAGTGAAGACCCACCTCCTGGTCTGACTTCTCCTGGTCAGATCTCCACATCTTCGCCATGGTCCCGCATAGTACTACACCACAATGAGGCATTTGAGAGCGGGTCGGGGGCAAGAGTGTGGTTCATCAATGCCTAGACCATGGCGCCAGCCACCACGTGGCTACAGGTCACATGTCACATGTCAGACAGCTTATCGCAATCTGTTCTTAGCACAGGCACAGTGCAGGCACGTCTCACGCACATACCTGCCTCCACGGTAACATAACAACACCCAGCTGGCGTAACCATGTTGAACAGTTACACTAGGCTACTGCTCAAGTTGCGCTATGCCAAGCCGCAGCAGACCCACCGACGGCGACCATATTCCTACTCCCCCTTGGATTTTACAATCACATACAGCCCCTTACTCCAGCGGTCTCGTCTTGGACTTCGCTACCGCTGATACTACGATGCGTGCCGTTCGGATAGACATAATCAGGATTTCAACCCTGGTCTGGAACTGGACTAAACAAGTGATTCTGCTTCACAGCACTCCGACATTAGCATCATCAATGGACTGTGTTACAGCCATCCCAGTGGCTGCTCTAGGTCAACCATTGTTGTATAGTACTATTGTCTTTCGGCTTTTACCTTGTTGTGGAGTAAAACTGCTGTGCAGTCACACCTGCTGTTATTAGTTGTTAACAATTCATGGACACCGTGTCCGTCGTTCATGACGTAATTGCCGCCTCAATCGCATATGGTGTTGAATATGCGGTAATCGGAGTAACGGATGCTTGCGGACACTCCATTCTGCTATGAACGAGATCGGATGGTACGCGTGGACACTCTTTCTTGCTTAACAGACCGAATTAGTTTTGATATGGTTCGTGATGTGGCAGAGCAGTTCATTATTGTCATATATACAATGTGCTTGTCATCACGTGTAGTGATGTAACGAGGTGGGTGCAATCGGTCCCGTTGGTCCGTCGCTCCCTCCTGCATCCAGTGGTTACAGATCCGCATCACAGTTGCTTGCTTGTAGATCACTAATCACCGAATTCTCTGAAGGATAATACGCCATACCTAAAGGCATCTATTCTTTCTCGGTCGAAACCCGGAACGTGCTCGAGAGAGGCTCCATGTTTTGTACGAGGCATACTGAAGCTTCTTACGCAAAACAAAACCAAGAACGAAGAATTGCAGTGCGTCCAATTGGACGTCTGTTGCCCTTTTATAAAGTGCTTACAGGTGGATCTAATAGCGCCCGTGATATGCGTCTGCGCTGAAATGCTAATCATGCTCATCCCTCGTCGCCCCAAACGCATACTTCAAATTTCACCTTGGTGCTTCCTTCAGCGTGCTGCATTTTCAGTGGTCAGTAATGTGGGTGAACTGCCTAGCAGTTGCAGATGGCATTGTCTTCATACCAAACACAGCAATAAATATCAAAATCCAGATAGAAACCGGTCGGGGTGGCCGAGCGGTTCTAGGCGCTACAGTCTGGAACCACGCGACCGCTACGGTCGCAGGTTCTAATCCTGCCTCGGGCATGGATGTGTGTGAAGTCCTTCGGTTAGTTAGGTTTAAGTAGCTCTCAGTTCTAGGGGACTGATGACCTCAGCAGTTAAGTCCCATAGTGCTCAGAGCCGTTTGAATCATTTGAACCAGGTAGAAAGCCTAATTCTGCAAGCTGGCAAAATTGTTTTACATACTGCTTTCCGAAAGGGAGAATTTATTACAGATGTTAGTAATTTTGGAGGGAAGTTGCTGGGAAATCAAAACTAAATCAACACAGTAGACTCCTTGAAGTATTGGGGTGAGTGTCTAAGAAAAAACAACAGTGCGCTGGACAATCTAGATTAAAGACTAATAAAACGAAAACTGGCATTCCCGACCACCAGAAAAAGAAGAATATCGCAATTAAATATTCTAATAAAGTAGTGAGAGCTGATGCTCTGCATGGCACCGAAACACTAAAGGTGGTATGGAAATTTTTAAAAATCTGTTTTACAAAATCATTATTTCGGTTTTATAGTCATTCTCAACTACATGTCGAAAATTTAAAATACATACTTCAAAAAAAGTTTTGCATAACCCCGGTTACCAGAACTCCTGAAGATAGACGTTGACTGCGGGTATTGTATCACAGACACAACCCTTTGACTGTTGACAGATGTCACTAAACCCGCACAAATATGTAAACAACCAAGCATCAGCAGCGCCTATTAGACGGAGGGTGTCCGACAGACGATTAGTTCCAGTCATTCCACCAGGAAGAAAGTACACGGCTGGAGTTGTCTGTAGTTCAACCATGACTAGACGGTCAATACCGCTGTTCCATCGCGTCCGCATTGTTCTATTGTGCCAGGAAGGGCTCTGAACAAGGGAAGTGTCCAGGCGTCTCGGAGTGAACCAAAGCGATGTTGTTCGGACATAGATGAAATACAGAGAGAGAGACAGGAACTGTCGATGACATGCCTCACTCAGGCCGCCGAAGGGCTACTACTGCAATGGATGACCCCTACCTCCGTATTATGGCTCAGAGGAACTTTGACAGCAACGTCACTATGTTGAATAATGCTTTTCGTGCAGCCACAGGCCGTCGTGTTACGACTCAGACTGTGCGAAATAGGTTGCATGATGCACAACTTCATTCACGTCGTCCATGACGAGGTCCATCTTTGCAACCACGATACCACGCAGCGTGGTACAGATGAGCTCAACAACATGTACCGCTCAGGATTGGCATCACATTCTCTTCACCTGTGTTTGTCTCATATGCCTTCAACCAGACAATCATCGGAGACGTGTTAGGAGGCAACCCAGTCCGGTTGAATGCCCTGGACACTGTCCAGCGAATGCAGCAAGGTGGAGATTCCCTGAAGTTTTGGGCGGCATTATGCGGGGCTGACGTACGCCGCAGGTGATCATGGAGGCACCTTAGCCGGCCGCTGTGGCCGAGCGGTTCAAGCCACTTCAGGCCGGAATTACGCGGCTGCTACGGTCGCAGGTTCGAATCCTGCCTCGGGCATCGATGTGTATGGTGTCCCTAGGTTAGTTGGCTTTAAGTAGTTCTAAGTCTAGAGGAATGGTGACCTCAGATGTTAAGTCCCATAGTGCTTAGAGTCATTTGAACCATTTTGAGGCACCGTAACGGGTGTACGATACGTGAGTGTCATCCACCGACCGATAGTGCAACAATATCGTCAGCGTATTAGCGCGGCATTCGTCTTCATGGACGATAATTCGCACCCCCATCGTGCATATCTTGTAAATTACTTCCTTCAGGATAACAACATCGCTCGACTAGAGTGGCCAGTATGTTCTCAAAACACGAACCCTATCGAACATGCCTGGGATAGGTTGAAAAGGGCTGTTTACGGACGACATGACCCACCAACCACTCTGAGGGATCTACGACGAATTGCCCTTGAGGAGTGGGACAATCTGGACCAACAGTGCGTTGATGAACTTGTGGATAGTGTGCCACGACGAACAGAGGCATGCGTCAATGCAAGAGGACGTGCTACTGAGTATTAGAGTTACCGGTGTGTACAGCAATCTGGACTACCACCTCTGAAGGTCTGTATGGTGGCATCATGCAATGTGTTATTTTCATGAGCAGTAAAACGGGCAGAAATAATGTTTATGTTGATGTCTATTCCAATTTTCTGTACGTGTTCCGGCTGCCTCGGAACCGAGGTGATACAAAACTGTTTTGATGTGTGTATATCTGACACGTCTGGGACATGTTCTGTTCTTATAGACCAGATGTTGAATTACATATCGAAGATGCCTATTAAGGCAGACGCTGTGCACAGAGGAACTCCTTAGTTCACAGTATGGCGTCTTTAACAGCCAATATATTCCTGCGAGCTTCATTCGTAACTTCTAGTCGACATGTGGAAAGGTATCATAAACTAAATTACGAATAAAGACAAAAAACAGAGGATACTTGGTCCAGTGGGAACAGAAACAAAATACAACTGGCCATGACCTAAGTCTATGAACGTGTATAGAACATAATACAATGCACGAAATAAGGATATCGTTCTTTGGACATTTTCACAGAAAGAATAACGACAGACTGGCAAAGCAAATCATGAAACTGAAAAGACCACTAGCATCTTTTACACAGATACTGAATTATCTAAAACAAGTATACGTAACACACGTAAAAGGAATTTTTTTAGGAACAGAATTCAGAGAGTTTTTTTCATGGACGAACCAGGAAAAATAAGGAAACAGTCTCACAACACCGAAACTTCAGGAGCAAAAATCATTAAGTATGAAGCCAATGTGGACGAAGAGAAAGGAGAGGTCCTAGAATGGAAATATTGACTTATGCACAATGAAAAGAGGCAGTTCCAATAAACACAGATATAAATAAATAGAAAAGAACAAATTATTTTACAACTATGTTGAACTGTAATACACATTAACATATGATTTGAGTGTTTATGGTATATGGAAGCATCATTTTGTATTACCAACGAGGTGGTAATACCAAATGTTAAGTCTTTATCACTTTTATTATAAAACGGGAAAATAATTCTGATTTTGTTGCTACGTGGCACTTCTTTGGTATGCATCACTGCCCTCTGATGACTTACATTTTCTTCAGGGTTATACAGTCATAAGAATGTTCATGGTGTGACTTTCTACTGTTCAATTTTGACAATACTTGTAGTCCCATACCCTTGGATAATTTTTGTGTAGTTGCATTTTCTGTAATTTACTATATGCATCTCGTTTGCAAACAATCAGAGGATGGGTGCTACCAGAAACGCGTCAATGAGGTCGTTGGCTTATAAGCTGGTGGCTTGTTATTTAGTGACTATACAACAACTGTTCAGTCTATTTATCAGTAGGTGGCACCATAAAATTGTCGGATGAAACTTCGCCAAAGATAAACATCTGCAAAATGTCTGAGATTGCCATTAACACACACCGCTAAGACATTAATGCGCAATTTGAATAGCAATGGTCCCGTTACATTACCTAGGTGAAGACTAGATATTACTTCCGTCGCTATGGATTACACTGATCTTAAAGTGTTGCATTTTTCGTGTCACAGAGTTGTCAATCCAGACGCCAGAAGTTGGATACTCCACATGAACGACATCCTGTAACAAGTACCCTACGGACACTCAATCTAAAGCTCTTCTAAGTGTACACGTATCGCAATCGCATCCAGATAATTACCTTTATCCATCGTAAGTAGGATAACGCTTGTGAAGAGAAACAATTGGGTTTCGCATGGTCCATGTTTTTAGTATGTAGGTTAGTCTCCTCTGAGAAAACAATTTTATGTTGGGTAGGTTGAGGAAAGTACAAATATCATCTATCATGATGATAGCCTGGAATAATGTTGTGGTAAGGGGAAGAAGAAACGACACTGGAGATCGTGGAAAGGGGAAGACCAATGGAAGAGAGAGAGAACTGAGACTCTTCTGTATACATCTCGATCTCTGGATTGTTAATAATAAGCACCATCAACGAAGATCGAAATATATATATTGACAGAAATCAAATGGACTTTGTGATAATTAACCAAAGATTCAAAACAGTGTTAAGGTGGCAGAAAGCTTTTCAGGTGCAGACGGCGATACAGGCCGTATTTTACGCACATAAGATATTAGAACAACATTAAAACATGTTAAGGAATGACAACGAAAAAATGGAATGTAGGAAAAATTGAAGAATGAGAACATTAAGAAGGAGTACAATCACTACGTCGAAATAAACTGGAACATCTAAGGAGAAGTGCAGAAATTAATAAAGATAGTGGAATACCACTATAAATACGATGTTGGAAATATTGGAGCTACAAACAGGCGAGGTAGAAGTAACAAGGTCTAAGAATAGTTCATAACAAGAACTACATCAGATAAAACAGGTAAACACAGGAGATGGAAAAACGGAAATTCGACAGGAGGCAGAAGAAGGACAGAAAACTGAAGAATTCAATGAGAAAGGTATCTGAGAAGGCTAGAGAGAAATCAGTGAGGAGATAATGAGCAGATAGGTAAATGGAAATCTCAAAGAAATGTACAGAACAATGAAATCCGTAATAAGAAGAGAAGAAAGAAAGTAAGCAATCATTGAATGTTATACACTCCTGGAAATGGAAAAAAGAACACATTGACACCGGTGTGTCAGACCCACCATACTTGCTCCGGACACTGCGAGAGGGCTGTACAAGCAATGATCACACGCACGGCACAGCGGACACACCAGGAACCGCGGTGTTGGCCGTCGAATGGCGCTAGCTGCGCAGCATTTGTGCACCGCCGCCGTCAGTGTCAGCCAGTTTGCCGTGGCATACGGAGCTCCATCGCAGTCTTTAACACTGGTAGCATGCCGCGACAGCGTGGACGTGAACCGTATGTGCAGTTGACGGACTTTGAGCGAGGGCGTATAGTGGGCATGCGGGAGGCCGGGTGGACGTACCGCCGAATTGCTCAACACGTGGGGCGTGAGGTCTCCACAGTACATCGATGTTGTCGCCAGTGGTCGGCGGAAGGTGCACATGCCCGTCGACCTGGGAACGGACCGCAGCGACGCACGGATGCACGCCAAGACTGTAGGGTCCTACGCAGTGCCGTAGGGGACCGCACCGCCACTTCCCAGCAAATTAGGGACACTGTTGCTCCTAGGGTATCGGCGAGGACCATTCGCAACCGTCTCCATGAAGCTGGGCTACGGTCCCGCACACCGTTAGGCCGTCTTCTGCTCACGCCCCAACATCGTGCAGCCCGCCTCCAGTGGTGTCGCGACAGTCGTGAATGGAGGGACGAATGGAGACGTGTCGTCTTCAGCGATGAGAGTCGCTTCTGCCTTGGTGCCCATGATGGTCGTATGCGTGTTTGGCGCCGTGCAGGTGAGCGCCACAATCAGGACTGCATACGACCGAGGCACACAGGGCCAACACCCGGCATCATGGTGTGGGGAGCGATCTCCTACACTGGCCGTATACCACTGGTGATCGTCGAGGGGACACTGAATAGTGCACGGTACATCCAAACCGTCATCGAACCCATCGTTCTACCATTCCTACACCGGCAAGGGAACTTGCTGTTCCAACAGGACAATGCACGTCCGCATGTATCCTGTGCCACCCAACGTGCTCTAGAAGGTGTAAGTCAACTACCCTGGCCAGCACGATCTCCGGATCCGTCCCCCATTGAGCATGTTTGGGACTGGATGAAGCGTCGTCTCATGCGGTCTGCACGTCCAGCACGAACGCTGGTCCAACTGAGGCGCCAGGTGGAAATGGCATGGCAAGCCGTTCCACAGGACTACATCCAGCATCTCTACGATCGTCTCCATGGGAAAATAGCATCCTGCATTGCTGCGAAAGGTGGATATACACTGTACTAGTGCCGACATTGTGCATGCTCTGTTGCCTGTGTCTATGTGCCTGTGGTTCTGTCAGTGTGATCATGTGATGTATCTGACCCCAGGAATGTGTCAATAAAGTTTCCCCTTCCTGGGACAATGAATTCACGGTGTTCTTATTTCAATTTCCAGGAGTGTATATTCATGGGAAGCGACAATAACCACAGTAAAGTACAAGTGAGTTTGGATGGATTAAACAGTGCACATGATGGACTGTACGGTGCACAAATGGACAATATCAGAGAAATTTTGGAAAATGCACGGGATCTCAGTGAAGAAGACTGAAATGGGTTGGGTTGGGTTGGGTTGTTTTTGGGGAAGGAGACCAGACAGCGAGGTCATAGGTCTGAGCGGATTAGGGAAGGACGGAGACGGAAGGCGGCCGTGCCCTTTCAAAGGAGCCATCCCGGCATTTGCCTGGAGCGATTTAGGGAAAGCACGGAAAACCTAAATCAGGATGGTCTGAAGCGGGATTGAACCGTCGTACTCCCGAATGCGAGTCCAGTGTGCTAGCCACTGCGCCACCTCTCTGAAATGGGAATTGGAGAAAGCAGTTCAGGAGCGCTGGAGAGTTAAGCATTGGGCTGTTATAGAATTCGATCTGAGGCACCGCAAGTCAGAAGTCCGAATTCAATAACCAGATTCACTGAGGTAGTAAACAGAATTTATGATAGGAAACCGGCTTCAATATCTCCCTTAGAACATTGTAGTACCTTTACCTAAAAAGTTGAACGCAATAAAATGCAAAGACTATAGACCAATTAATTTTTTCAGTCATGTAACAAATGCTGTAACAAGAGTATTACAAAGGACAACTGAAACCAAAATACTGGGGAAGAACAGTCGGGCTCAGAAGGTGTAAAAGAACAGGAGGCGTCATAGTTTGTCTGAGTATGAGAGAAATGAACAGGGAGGTGTATATTTGTTTTATCGATAGAAGGATGCTTTCATAAACTGGAGTATACTGCTGAAAATTTTAGAACATGTTGGTACAGACTTGGAAGTTAGAAGGTTAATAAGAAAGATATTCACGAAGCAAAATACGACCGAATAGGGAGTGTGTAGATAGATGACCTGACAAATACGAGGGATGTAAGGCAATGATTGTCACTGTCACCGAACATGTTCAACATATATGGAGAAGTGCTGATAGATTAGGCAATAAAAGACGAAAGAGGCATTGTCACTGGTAGAGAAAGGATAAAGTCTGCAAAATACACGGGAGCATGTAATAAGGATAAATATAGAAAAGACAAAAATGATGAGAATATGTAATAAGGAATCTCCACTTAACGTATTCTTAGATGGAAAAAAGAGGGATCAAACGAAATGCTTTGTGTATCAGGAAAGTTCAACGAAATGGAACCGAAGCTGTATACAAGAAGTAGAGAGGAGGATATCTGTGACAAAGACAGCATTCGAAAAAGTGAAGCAGTTGTTAACATCTAAAAATATTCCTCGATTAAAACAACAGTTTAGGTAGCAGAAATATTTTATTACAGATCGGTTTCGGCTTGATGTTGAGGTCATCTTCAGAAAATACGAGTAAGCACCACCTAATTGCTGCAGGCGGTTTCTCAGGTGCTGACGTGGCAACACGAGCGTGTTCTTATCATCAAATCGCAGTTGCTCCTCTGGACCACGCTGTCCGAATTTATAAAAGAATTTCTCTGAAGCTGACGAAACAATTTACTGAATTTGATTCTTGAGTTCCTCCCGGCATATTTGATAATCAAAATATCCAAGGGTGTACTGCCGGTCGGCAGTGTCCAACGGGCACAATATTTCGGCGATCATACATGTCGCCATCATCAGGTGAACTGACGGACTGAGCTCCTGTCAACGTGCCGGTACGGAGATCCGTACGCTGTGGCTGCTCAAGGGGAACTGAATGTTACGTATGGAGTGTGGTGATAATCAGTGACTAGTGGATAGTTAAAAGGTAGAAAGATGTTCAGAATGTTTTGGAATGTGACTGTGGAGAAGAATGCTTAAGGTGAAATGGACTGACAGACTTAAGAATGAGGTTCAGAACGGTTCAAATGGCTCAGAGCACTATGGGACTTAACATCTGAGGCCATCAGTCCCCTCGAACTTATAACTACTTAAACCTAACTAACCTAAGGACATCACAAACATTCATGCATGAGGCAGGATTCGAACCTGCGACCGTAGCAGTCTCGCAGTTCCGGACTGAAGCGCTTAGAACCGCACGGCCACCGCGGCCGGCTAAGAATGAGGAAGTAATGAAGAAAATACGGTAGAAAGAAGATTATAGTAAGTGATCAGAAAGGGGAAATCGTCTTGGCTGTGTGTATACTGCAACAAAGAATTAATGAGGAGAAAGTGGAATGAATGAGAAGAAGGGGTAAGAAGAGGAGTAATGGATGAGATTGGGAAAGGGAGAACTTACAAACAATGAAGGAAGATGCTCAGAATAGGACACAATCGAAAATCTCTTGTTAAAACCTGTCAAAGACAGATACATTAAAACAGAGGAATATCATTACCCGTTAATGGGGATTATAATCCCAAGTTCTATTCGGAAAAGAGATGAGTGAAATAGTGCATCAGAACCACTTTTACCTTTAGGCTCGTGAGAACTTTCGTATTTCTCATTACGGGGAACACTTTTGTTCTTAAGAGATTTTAATATAAATTCCGGACGAAATTAGAGCTAAATCTCCCGAAAATTTTATATAAAACATGCTGGAGATGGCTTCAGCCCGGTGTTTTGTTTAGCCCACTTGCAGCAGCAGTTCGCCGACTCAGTACACCCCCAATCTCCTGCCGTAGCTACTCCAGTTCCTCAGCAACCACAGCCACAACTACTTTGGGCAGTGGATAATGGTAACAACTACGCGCTAAAAGAGAAAACAAAGAGATATCTTACACAGTACCCAGAGTCTTACCGCGTAGTGGAACTGGCTTCTGCATTTAGTGTCGAACACGTGCCATGGTTGTGCATGTAAGACGAGTCCGTCCATTCAAAAGCATATCTCAGTCAGTGTCTCAGTTACAGGAGCGAAAGGGAGAAGGGAAGTGTTAAAGGGGAGAGATGCTAAAGCATCAAGGTACTCCGGTGGTTGTTCAGATGTATCCAACCCCATAAGTTCATTAGCTCACAAGGCCTTTTGAGCTAATTGAGAATTTACTCTCCCTAATGGATACAATATGTATACCAAATTTGTCTATTTGTTCTTGTTAGCTGTTAAGGATGTGCATGTGTTTATGATGTGGTTACTTTTATGTCTGTACTCTTTAAGAACTATTTAGATCACGAACACAGAGGGTTTCATTTATGAAACAGGTTAACGTGTGAGAGTAAGAAGATATATTGCTGTAATTAAAGTATGGCTTCCGGTAATAAGTGGGAGGAACGTTATGTTGAGATTATTATTCACGAGGAATGTGTAATGTTGTGATCTGTGTAGTGGAAACTTAGCGCGATTGATTTAGTCTAGTAGAAAAACAATTATATTATTGATATTTTGATTAGTGAGTGAAGTGCGTACCTGTCATAGCAACTGATTTCTGTTGTAATTGTGCAGGTGTAACAGGAAGTCGGTTGCCATGGAGTGCGACTGTATGTGTATCAGCCTTCGGCTTTTGGACTAAAGTGTACATATTCTTTCCTGAAATGCATGTTTACTTCGTCAGTTCAGACATTTTATATGATGGAACGGTCTGAGGAAGTCCGATGCACTGCTCTCCACTTTGGCGTTGCTGCATACCAGGCCGAAGGAAACACGGTCTGTCCCACAAAGCTAAAATGGACAGTCCAAGTTTCGAGTGAACTCAACCTGTTTCGCGTCGACAACCCTGCGTATGAGTGTCTTAGGAGCTCGGGAAAGTGTCTGCTAGTGAAACTGGTTTCTTACAAAAGGTAGGACTGCACTGGCACTTTCCAAAGGAGACCCGTCTGTACCTGTTACGACCAAGATCGCTTAAGTAGCACGCAACGATTAGAGGTGCAGGGGAAATGGTTGCTGACCAACGAAACCCGGTGCGACATTTCTCCACCTGCCTTCCGACTACCTGCCACCATCAGTGTAACCAACACTCTGAACACTCTTCGAAATTCTGCCGCAATAATACCTAACCTATCTAATGTTAAGCATTACAGTCTTGGGCGCAACCATCTCGTGAGTACACGCGTTCGAGCTGGTGCTATCCTGGACTGCTGACGAACTGTCAGTATATACGGCCCGAGAGAGCCTTCAAGCACGCAATAATCGCGTTGCGTCGCTGGCCGTCAAAACAGGCAGCACTGCTTACAACACGCGTAGCCATTCGAAGTGGAACTGATGAAATTAATGTATTTTTCGGCTCACAATAAAGTCTTGACAGATCCATATTTATTAGTGGTAAAACGTCAGACGCAGTCATGGAAGGTCGGCGTACCGAGTCCCTTATTATAACTGGTATTGTGGAAGTAAAATGGTGAAGAATAATAATTCAGTGTTCGCGTATTTAAGTACCTCGTGGACCCAATGCCCGCAAAATCTTGAGGAATGACTAAGTAGGCTTCCAGCCAAAGACACAAAATTCGTAACAATCCTACACTACATAACATCCTAGACCTGCCTCTTCTATCTTCTCTGTATCAGTAATTGGTCTGTCAGAATTTCCGTGTCTTAGAGGAATATTATTTCGTCTGAGTTTACGAAAAAATACAATACCGAACATAAGCGTCAACGCATTGCGTGAAGAACTACGAAATCAGTCGCTTTGTGATGTTAGTGACACTATACATTGCTGCCATAAATATAGTGTTGCCCATATCCCACTTTTATCTTCCTTCGATCAGCGGCTCCATACTAATGATATCGGGACAGGTGAAGAAATATCTTCCCCTTGAAGATGTGAAGCTAGGTAGCGCTAAATCAGGAATCAAAGACTCAGTGTCTGTACTTACAATACGTGAAAAATTGTAAATTCCCTAAATATGTAGAGTTAAACGAAAAGTATAGGCTGGCAGCATCCAAATTTGAATGTCTGATCGAGACTTGTGTTTCGACAGGGAGTATGAAAAGTATATTAGAACCTCTGTTACAACAAACTTATTAAATCAAGAATTCGGAATGCAAAATTCTTCTTCGATGAATTGAACAGTGAAGCGCCACAGGGCTAGATAGATGAGCTTTGCTGCGTTAACTGATACGAGAAAATGTGGTTGGCCACCAACTGGTTGCTGCCACAGCTCTACCATAGCCGGGATCTCTTCGGTATGCGGCCAGATGTGGTTTTGGCACTTCCAACGCAACAACAGACACGCGTTTGCAAGTATTGGACATCTTGCCAAGCAGATCAACAAAAACATCTGTAGAACATTGAGGTGCCTACCATTGTCATGTCAGCATCCACTATGAGGCCGTCAGTGTTCTCCTGCTTCTCGGTGGGACCCACAGCCAGGTGGTCCAGCCACAGTCCTGATGAAATCGAAATACAGTCCTCCCAGGCCCGAGACGCTGGAGTCCATCAGCGCCAGCTGCCACTCTTCAGCTGCCTGTCCAGGTCTTGAACCAAAGCAATACAGCCGACAACTGCTCTGGCTGCATGTTGTCTAACTCAGCTCAGCGTCAAGGGAGCTCCAGTCCAAGGCAGTTTGAAATGAACTGCACCAAGTTCGCTGTAGAGTTCAGTGGACGAGATATACCGACACTGATAGGTCCACACCAGTCCATTCTAAGCTGAGGTTTATCGCTCACAGCCTGATGTCTGCATCCTGTGCGAGCACCTTTTCTTCGCCTTTGTAGTAAGGCAAAGTGTAAACTAAATCAACCACCAGCATCAGGGATATTCAGCACCCTTGCTCCACCTTCACAAGAGTACCACCCTCCCACTCTCACATTAATTCTCCAGTGGTTACCATGTGAGTATCCTTCAAGATTCAAAAAGCTGAATCGTATCATGATTTAGTCATTTTACTTTTGTATAACAACTTTAGATCATTTCGATTTTCATTTTGATCTTGTAGTTCTCGGTTACCAACTTGTTAACATTCGACTGCGTGCAAAGTCTCTGCCACTGACAACCTTAATATATTAACAACATTTCCTCGGATATGATACTTTCATAGGATTGCAAAAAATGTTCGACATTGTGAAATGGTTCAAGATGTTCGGCTTAATGAGAAAAATAAGGGTAAATTACAGGGAAAGGCAGGTAATATACAATATACACAAGAGCCTAGAGGGAAGAAGAATGAACGTGGAAAAAAACTGCTCGGATTGAAAAGGATGCCAGGCAGGGATGCAGTCCTTAGTCTCTCCTGTCCAATCTACATATCGAAGAAGCAATGATGAAAGAAAAGTTCAAGAGTGAAATTTAAAATTCAACGTGAACAGATATCAACGATTAAGATTTCATGCTGACATTGCTATCCTGAATCAAAGAAGAATCAAAGAAGAAGTACAGAATTTGCTGACGAAGTGAATAGCCTAATGAGTACACAATACGGACTCAGAGTAAATCGATAAAGGATGGAAGTAGTGAAAATGAGAACAGCGAGAAACCTAACATAAGAATTGGTGATCACGAGGTATATGAAGTTAACGAATTCATCTACTTATGCAGCGAAATAACCCAAGACGTTCGGAGCAATAAAGGCATAAAAAGCAGACTAGTACTGGAAAAAAGGGCATTCCTGGCCAAGAAGAGTCTGGTAGTATCAAACAAACGCCTCAATTTGAGGAAGAAATTTCTGTGAGTGTATATTTGGAGTACAACATTATATGGTAGTGACACGTAGACTGTGGGAAAACAGGAAAAGAAGAGAATAGAAGCATTTGAAATGTACTGCTACAGAAGAATGTCAAAAATTACATGAATTGATAAGGTAAGGACTGATGGGGTTCTCCTCAGAATTGGCGATCGAACGAATATATGGAAAACACTGGCAAGAAGAAGGGAGAAAACTGTAGGAGTTCTGTTAAAGACAGCACAGAATAACTAACATGGTACTAGAAGGAACTGTGGAGAGTAAAAACTGTAGGGAAAAACAGAGATTGGAACACATTCAGCAAATAAAGGAGGACATAGTTTGCAAGTATTACTCTGAGATGAAGAGTTTGGCATAGGAGAGTAATTCGCGGCCGGTGGACTCCCTCGTTTACTCACGTCTATCACACCCCAATCTGAGCTTCTGATTGTTCTCTAATTAACAGCATCCGACTATTTAACGATTAAATTAAAAAAAATAATACTGGTCATGTTGAGTGGTCATATCGCTGTCTGTAGCTGGTCCTATGGACTCACTTCGAGGGAAATCGAAAGCCTATCAAACCTATGGTACTGTTTTTTTTTAATATTATGGTTTGTCACATCGTCACTTCTGGATTGTTAAATGGTCATACTTGTACAAAAAGGGTTCACCTAAAAACTGTGAAACGTTTTAGGTGATCATTTTCTACCAACAGTACATGAGATCTTCACAGCACCTTAAAAAGACATAGTTCCCACTAACTCTTAATTTATTATTGAATGCCTATATGAAATAAAACGTCTGATCTGACATCCATGATATCCTCACATGAGGTACTGTGTTCGTGCTGAAAATGACCATTATTTTTCTCCATCATCTCTCAATAAATTGTTTTAAGCAGAAATATTTGCAAGCATTCAAAGATTGTACAAACTGATGTTCAGAAATTTTCAGGCCATATGGTACTAGATAGGTTTTAGATTAGTATATTAAGTCCCTGCGTTTGCCTTTGTTTGGTGAAACATAAGTGGGACACATGAACTCACTTTGTCTTAAATATAAGCACATGAAATCTTTTTCAGTTTGCTTCAATTATACAACAGTTTATGTCTGTTCGACAGAATATTTACGTCAGTTTTCTCTTGCAGATACGGCGGACAACCCTGTATCGTAGACAGCTGAGACACCTTACCTGTATAAGAAGAAAATCTGAAGCTGCACGTTATTTCAGCAATTTTTCATATACACCAAGCAGACACCAGAAAGGAATATGTTTTATATTGACATAACACTGCTGTGCGACACAGCATGAATTCCTCAACTCTGTTAGCAGAGAAACGCCGTATTACCTTTTACGTCAGCAAACTAATCTAATTTTAAAATCCAAACGGATACTTTAAAAAGCTATAGATGGTCTGGAAAGAGCAACAAACTATGTTGAATTCATCACAAATGAAGTATTCCCGGAGGTAATTAACTAAACAAAAATCAGAGAAATACCTGAAACTTACGTATATGTAATACAAAGCATTGTAACATAAAACTCAATAAA
Source organism: Schistocerca americana (assembly GCF_021461395.2). Classification (NCBI taxonomy): domain Eukaryota; kingdom Metazoa; phylum Arthropoda; class Insecta; order Orthoptera; family Acrididae; genus Schistocerca; species Schistocerca americana. The sequence continues at coordinate 131,068,056 of NC_060122.1, read as the reverse complement.
AGCGCACGAGAAGCTTTCAATTTTTATAAAAACATCTTGGTAATACAAAGCATTGTAACATAAAATTCAATAAAATCGCACGAGAAGCTTTCATTCAGACACCACAAAATTTTGTAAAAACATCTTGGTTAAATTTTGACGAAATCAATGAGCGCAGTACATGCTCAGTTTCCTTTACGGGGGCAAAAGCTTGAGGAACTCTTAGCAGAGAGTATCTTCTAAAGTATTGAATAAGGTGTTGCTACCTTGGAGCCCTGTATATAGCTTTTCCCTTGTACGTTCTACTCACTAATTTGATGGTCATTCCTCCCGTCGCGTCAGAAATTCGATAGGTGTTTTTATCCATCGCTACTGCCGTATTTGACTGCAAGTGTTCCAGGGCTCTGTTGAACTCTGACTTTTGTAGTGTATCCGCTATGTCTACCACATCGACTATAATTTCTTTTTACATGCTTTCATATTTACACTCTGTAAGCGATCTTAAGGCGTACGGTGGTGGGTACTTTGTGCACCACTACAGTTTCCCCCTTATCTCCTTTTCCAGTCGCGAATGATTCGCGGGGAAAACATTCGTTTGTAAGTTTCTGTGTGCGCTGGAATCCGTCTCATTTTACTTTCATAGCCATTATGCAAGATGTACGTAGTAGGAAGCAATAAAATGGCTGACTCTTCCTTGGCAACGCCCATGATGATTTCACGCTTTATAACTTCTAACGAAACTTTTGCTCTTCTTATGATGTTCTCCACTCTTCTATGAATCCTGTCAGGTACCGGTCGAACAGGTTTTCATAAGCTACCTCCTTTGTGGTTGGACTGCCTATCCTGACGAGTTTCAGAATGAACAGTGGTCTGGCATCTTCCTTATCTGGCTACTTCCTTACTTACGGTTTGTTTTGTGTTCCGTACGTTTACTCAAGACATTTAGTGGAGGTTATGGTTTCCAGACAAAATAGAGATCTTCCCCTAGTAGAAGCCTTCAGTAACTTTCTGCACCTATCACTCCTCCAATCGACGTTTAACAATAAAAACCCTTACGTACTCTTAATATTAACGCCTTTGCTTTCCATTCCAGCGAAGTTTGAGTTGACTTTTCTGATATGTTAATCTGCGCTTCCGTCGCCCGTATCCTTTTCGATTTTTCACATTTTTCCAGCGGAAATTTTACTTTAACTTCCATGAACTTTGTTTTTATTTCATTTCTCGGTAATTTATATTGCTGTGTTCCTGCCTGTCGTCGACTTTTCTTTCTCCTTCTTCCTCATCTAATGCCTAATGTCGTATTTACTATCGTAGTATAAACAGGGTGATTTTTTTCAACTGTGTACAAACTCTGGGGATTGATCTATGAGGCGATACTGAACAAAAAAACGTCTAATGAACTTAAGTTCGTAAATGCATGCATTCCGCGCTAGAGACCTTTTATTCAACCGTACTTTGTTACAGAGACTCCGATACGCACTGTACCATGCAGCCACTGTAGCCGAACAGTGTCAAAGGCAGCGTGAATACGCTGATCCTGTTTCTCCACAGTTGGAGTGGGTTCTGAATGCGTAATACTAGTGAGATGGCTGCGTAGCCGGTAATCGCAAGAGGTGGGATCAGGTGAACGACGAGGCAATGCAACTGGACCTCCTCCTCCAATCCATTGACCAGGGAGGGCACGACTGAGATACGTTCGGACGTTAACGGCAAAGTGAGCTGAAGCACCATCAAGTAGCAAATCCTTTGAATCATGAATGGCACTTCTTCCAACAGTCGGGGCAAATTCACCCGCAAGAAGCGCCGATACTTACAAGTGTTAGGCGACGTGGAAGTAAGACTGATCCCCCAACATACAGTAGCCAGTTATCCCGGCCCATACATTACGGCTGCATCAGCGCTGATAATTTGCTGTCACCAAAACGTGGGGGTTCTGCATACTATCACACATATGACTGTTGTGAAAGTTGAGGATATGATACCGCTTAAAGATGGCCTTATCTGTGAATAGGATGGATGACCAAAATACCGGAATAGTGTTGCTTGGTGAACAAAATAGTGGCAAAACTGCGCCCGATGTGGAAATTCTGTCGCTAATAAGCCCTGCACGCGCTGTATGTGATAAGGGTAGTAACAAAGGTCGTGGAGAGTGTTCCACACGGTCATCCGGTTTACCCTGTACTGGCGGGTCAACTGGCTGGTACTGACACGGCGGTCGCCTTCCAGTGTAAATCACATTTTCCTCCAAGTCTGGTGTCCTAACATTTCGGGACATCTTTCTCGATTTCCTGCTTCCCTGTCAAAGATAAACGGCGAAACAATGTTGCAAACTTTGAATGCTGTTGCTGACGGCAGGGATAGGTCTCCTGATACAACCTTGCTCCCTACCGCCAGTTACCATTTACCTTACATTAAGTAAACACCATGTCCGAAAGTTCTCGATTCGAATACGGAACCATTGCGTACAGCGCTGTATTACATCCGCTACAAGGTGAGTCAGCAAGAGAAGTGAAGCGGACACAGCATTACCAGTTACTATGGCAGGAGAGGGCGCTAGGGCATGACGTGTAAGATACAGTACCACCCTCCAGAAGGAAATAATGCGCGTTGTAACTGTGACTGGATTGTACAGCGCATATTAGACCACAATAAATGTAACAAAATATGATTGAATGGATGGTATCTATAATAGAAATCATGGATTTCCGGTCACAAGTTCATTAGATACTTTTGTCCTGTATCCTCTCATCGATCGATCTCTAGAGTTCGTACACGGTGGAAAAAATCACCCTTTATGTAGCCTCAGAGAACTTCAAACCCACATCATCTATCCTTACATCACTTTCCCCTTGTTTCCACATTCATTCTTCCCATGATTCTCTTAAAACCTAGACTACCTTCATCACGCAGTATCTGAAGTAGGAATTCTGTTTCAGTGTGGTACAATGCGACTAGTATCTCCCTGGTCTCCATGCCTTTTCCAATACACCTCACCCCCTTGTGGTTCTTGATCACTGTATTAAATGCTGAAATTTTCTAAACAACTAAGGGAATCCTTGTCCTATCTCATTCTACAATAACTATTACTTATGTTCATCCTCCCACTACAGCTTTCCAGTCCCTCAAGATTATTAGACTTTATGTCGTTTCACAGACTGAGTTCACATTTACTTCCTCAATCTCTTCAATTGCTATTTATAACGACCTTATGTTTAGTTAAACAATTGTGGTTTGTGATGGTTATCTGTGACAATGATCAAAATATTCCTATCACCAAGACATTTCACACTGACTAACTCTCTCTCCTGTCCTACTATACGAGATTGTCCGCACTTTGTATCTGCATAGTGAGTGGACTAATGTGCGCAAACTTAACTTACCACTTAGTGCATAAATGGACAAAACGTCTGATCTGTCTTCTCAAGCTCACAGTGTTATACATACATTCTATATAAATATGAACCTGGCCCTGTAAGTCAGCTATTATCATGTCCTGATCGTAAGTAAAATCATTAGCAATGCTGCTGTCTCTTACCTAGAATGCATGAATTAATGAAAGTGAAAGTTTTGCGTCTATTCTAGAAAGACAAAACAGCTATTCCTTTTTTTACTCTGCTTATAATTTATCAACTGTGCTTTCACGGGTCAAGTGGTACACAACAATCATGTTCAGTTACATTCAACACTCAATAACAAAATATTTAACTCTTGGACATAATGAATTGACGATTATTAAAATCGTTATGTCTATGTATGAAAAATTTTTTATCACAGGAAGGAATGATTAAAATTTTCATTAGCTCATTCACATCTATAATGCTGTAGCTGGTCAGTGCACTGAGTTGTTGGAGAATACTCTATTAACCAATGAAAAGACCTCTCCTGTACTCAATGTGAGAGTAGGTTAGTATCCTAGTTTTTGATACGAAATTGTCAAGTTGTACGCAAGTTGGAGTCAGCAAAACCTCGACTCAAGATCTACTGTGGCCTAATGCACAATGGTACTTTAGCAAGTGGGATCTGCAACGGCGCTGTCTCCGTGCTTGATCTGAAGTGCTAATTCCCTACTCTGGACTTGACTGAATTCACTCAGCCTCAACTTTCATGCATTCTGTAGAACATTACTTTTTCCCTAGTAGAAATAATGGCTATTACACACTCGCTAAAGGTTGGAGCAATGTGCACAGTTTCTTTGCCCAAAAAAATCCTGCAGAAATAATTAACTACATCTTTGCTATCTGTCGCCACGATACGTGAACCGTTTCGTCCACACTTCGCAGAGAGCAAAGCTCTCAATGCCTTTGCTATTTTCCACAGACTTGTGGGGTCCGCCGTGAGATGAGAGAGATATCTAGAAATTTTAGTTCTCAAAGTGCTTTTATATAATGGGGATTTTGTGGCGGTGTTCGTAGCGACAAGCAATTCGCTGTAGAAACGGCTTACGAAGTCACCGCCACACTTTTAATAGCGGGCCGACCGGTCCGCTGGAACAGTGAACAGAAAGATGAAAGCCCAAACACTCAGATTAAATAAAAGTCGGTACTTATCTCTATTAACGATGATACAGAAACAAGGTCGTGAACTCCGTGTCTACAGAAATCTGTCTAGTTCGAGTCGGGGCGGCTAGGTCAGCGTCGGCTGACGACAAACTACAACTCTGCTGCGATGAACACACAACTGACTAGCAAGTACACAATTCGGTGGCGAGTACACAACTGAGCGGCGAATACAGAACTGTCCTAGCGCTCGCGACTCCAGCGCTTAAGAAGCCAGAAGCCAGCGGTGGCGCGCGCAGACTTGCGGCGATTTCCTGTATCACTGGTGCTGCTTATGCGGACGGCGTCCGGACTTTGATGCTGCCAACCTTTTGGCAGCGGGCTCGGTTGGCATTACTGGCTAGGATATAACAGGGAATCTCTCCACTGCGCTGCGTCTGCGTCGCCCAGTATGGCTCCAACCAATTGCTATCTCGTTAAAGATGTCCAGCCACTTACCCTCAATCCCAGCCATATTTACATTAAAAGGATTAATCCACTGTTCCGGCCTTATCCCTTTCTGCACAGCAGCTCGCCGTTCTCTTGTTAAGTGGGTTTTCTGATGCCATTAACCACCTGCTCGAATCGTGTCCAAAATGTGTTTCTTTTTAACTTATTTATTCATGCTCCTGTCCATATTGGTAGATATTGTATTGTTAGTTTTTGGTATATGAGACTACTGCAATTGGCCTCTGTTGATATAATATATGTATTGTTTTCTGAGGATCTCATACTGTATTGTACAGTCGTTATGGATGAAGCTCATGTAACGTCTGTAAAATCCAGACGTCTTACACATGCCATCCCTTCTGAATTAATTTTGTGCTGCTGTGATCAACGGTTGAGACATTGCTCATTACAGTGCAAAATTACAAAATTTGTTAATTTTAATCATATCCAGCTACTTGTCTATCTTCTGCTAGATGATGTCGATTCACAATTCTATTTTGATTTAAAATTTATTGCTTTATATGGCATTTTTCTATTTCGATGATTATTATGTGTGTTTACAGTCCTTGGTAGCAGATATTTCACTAAACTTACAACATTTTTCTGTAGTACTTGTGATTAAGTTCTATTAAAATGGTTCATCTACCCTTTAGAATGTTTCTGTACAATAACTTAAGGCAATCCATAATTCTCTAACATTCATGATATTTATGATAAATACTATATCAATATTGAATTGTCATCAATTTAAAATAGTTAATACTTTTGCATAACTAACTTTATATTCATTCACATTATTTATCATGAAAACACGTTTTCAAAATATCTGCAATAGACAAATTTTTATTAACATATCTTTAGATGGAATGGATATATACAAATTTACACATGAAATACCAAATATAAAATTTGGTACATTTATGAATATACTTTAACAATTAAAAATTGAATTATAGAATAGAAATGAAAAGCATAAAGTACAAATTCTCCGTGCTACAGGTGCGACTGAATATTTACAGGCATCTCCACTGCTAGCTGCAGTGATTATCTTTTGCACTCTTTATAATACTACAACGAGTCTATCACATGCATCACTATCTTTCTTAATGCACTTCACACTTTAAACTTTGGGCTTGGTTTGCTTACCAATGCTACTGTCGACCAGTGGTAGTTGATGCTGCTAGTCACTTGCAGACTCTGTGTGATGTTGATGAAGATTATCGACATTTACAGTTCTGAGTGTTCGGTCATGAATACCATTACATGATCAGTTCCATGTTGTTTGTTTGGACAACAAACTGCTATTCTAAGGCAATTTCATGATGTGATAACATAGGTGGCATCTTCCTTTATTGTTCTTGTTACCATTGTGGTTGATGAGTGTCACCCCTTGACGATTGCTGCGGTTTCATGTCCCCATTATGCCTACTCTGTTTGATGGTTTGACTGCCTTTGGTTGGTTTGATAGTTAGAATGAAATACCTGCAGTGGTTTTGTTAAAGATTGCTTTCTGTTGAATCCGCCAAATCTCATACTGGTTTAAGGTATAGGATTTAGAAAAGAATCTTGCTGTCTTCTGCCATCATTTTGGGACCCTTCCATCTCTTTATTTCTTGCTGTTTCTTCTTTCCTGGAACTTCAGCTTCTCGGGCATTTGGGGTAGGATGTTATTCAGTGAACATTATATGGAAGGATTACCAGTAATCTTGTTATGTTATAATTCCTTAGTTTGGTCTCCTGTTTGTGTCCAGTGCCATATTGTGCAGTCGTATAAACTCTCACACTCAGACCATAGCCTCCCATCTATCTTCCACATCTGTTGGCAGCTTTTCTTCCTTCCCCAGACGATTGTAGTGACGTGCTGCTCTGTGTGTTCTCCGTTTCGCCTGGTTACCTTGACATTTTGTTTAGTACTACTACTTACAAGTTTCTTTATCTAAATTTAGAATGAGTTTTTCATTGAATATTTACATGAATAATACAATGGATATTTAAAGAGTTTTTTCAGTGCTTTACAGAAAAATTATCATATACACCTTAAGATACTTTATTTCGTAACAGTTCCTTTACCTCTTCAATGGGCATGGATTGATGATATGTAGGATAGTTAATTAGTGCATAATGCCATTGATTTCCTTTTATTCCTTTCTGACCTACTTTAACGATTTAAAAGAATTGTATTATTGTACCTATATTTGAAAATTTACATGTTTCTAGCTCGCCCTATCTGCCTTCTGAGATCTACTGCTACCTGAAACATATGTACATTCTTTTGATGTATCATCTGTGTTACATTTATATTTTAATTTTCATGGCTAAATGCCATGGGTCCCTTATAAATGGGATAAAATTTATGACAAACCTGTTTTCCTTTATTAGATAAAAATTGAGTTTTAACAAGAATCAACTGTCCCACACTCAATACCTGTGTGGATGCCCCGCTGTCTGGTCTGAGCTTCCTTTTTTCAGCTGCTTGGTCGATGTTTTCGAGTGCTAATTTTATTACCAGCTGGTGTGATGATCTTCTGGATGGGAGAAACTGTACTGCTTCTCTTACCATATCCACAGGTCTTTTATTTTTGAGCACTGTGACTGATGGTAAGTGTTTAGTATTGTGTGGCATTTCGTTAATAATAGTCTTTAAATGATGTAAATTGGCATCCCATGTGGTATGTCATGAACTACAGTACACACGAAACCATGTCTCAATATCCTTCATCGTTCTCTCTGCACGGTTGGCGCTTGGTTTGTACCTGGATATGAAGATGGGTTTACCTTTATGTCTTTTTAAAGTTGCCAACTAAGTCTTAGATCTACACACCTGGCCATTAAAATTGTTACAACAAGAAGAAATGCAGATGATAAACGGGTATTCATTGGACAAATATATTATACTAGACCTGACATGTGATTACATTTTCATGCAATTTGGGTGCATAGATCCTGAGAAATCAGTAACCGGAACAACCACCTCTGGCCATAATAACGGCTTTGATGCGCCTGGGCATCGAGTCAAACAGAGCTTGGACAGCATATACAGGTACAGCTGCCCACGCAGCTTCAACACGATAACACAGTTCATCAAGAGCAGTGACTGGCGTATTGTGACGAGACAGTTGCTCGTTCACTATTGACCAGACGTTTTCAATTGGTGAGAGATATGGAGAATGTGCTGGCCAGGGCAGCAGTCGAACATTTTCTGTATCCAGAAAGCCCCGTACAGGACCTGCAACATGCGACCGTGCATTATCCTGCTGAAATGTAGGGTTTCGCAGGGATCAAATAAAGGGTAGAGCCGCGGGTCGTAACATAACTGAAATGTAACGTCCACTGTTTGAACTGCCGTCAATGCGAACAAGAGGTGACCGAGATGTGTAACCAATGGCACCCCATACCATCACGCCGGGTGATACGCCAGTATGGCGTTGACAAATACACGCTTCCAATGTGCGTTCACTGAGATGTCGCCAAACACGAATGCGACCATCATGATGCTGTAAACAGAACCTTGACTCATCCAAAAAAATTACGTGTTGCCATTCGTGCACCCAGGTTCGTCGCTGAGTACACCACCACAGGCGCACCTGGCTGTGATGCAGCGTCAAGGGTAACCGCAGCCAAGGTCTCCGAGCTTATAGTCCATGCTGCCGCAAACGTCGTCGAACTGTTCGTGCAGATCGTTGTTGTCTTGCAAACGTTCCCATCTGTAGACTCAGGGATCGAGACTTGGCTGCACGATACGTTACAGCCATGCAGATAATATGCCTGTTATCTCGACTGCTAGTGATACGAGGCCGTTGGGATCCAGCACGGCTTCCCGTATTACCCTCCTGAACACACCGATTCAGTATTCTGCTAACAGTAATTGGATCTTGACCAACGCGAGCAGCAGTGTCGCGATACGATAAACCGCAATCGCGATAGGCTACAATCCGAACTTTATCAAAGTCGGAAAGTTGATGGTACGCATTTCCCCTCCTTACACGAGGCCTCACAACAACGTTTCACCTGGTAACGCCGGTCAACTGCTGTTTGTGTATGAGAAATCGGTTGGAAACTTTCCTCATGTCAGCACGTTGTAGGAGTCGCCACCGGCGCCAACCTTGTGTGAATGCTCTGAAAAGCTAGTCATTTGCATATGACAGCATCTTCTTCCTGTAGGTTTAATTTCGCGTCTGTAGCACGTCATCTTCATGGTGTAGCAATTTTAAGGACCAGCAGTGTATATTGGGGCCCATTATCTGAAGTCCACCTTTATACATGCCCTACTTGCTTGAGGAAATCACATTGTAATGCGTTACTGGTCGTAACACCAGTTGCACGTTTCAAAGAGGTAAAAGTGACACACTTTGATATTAACTTTAAAACTACAAGAATAAACGTGTTCCCATTCCTTGTCCTTGGTAACGGTCCCATCAAATGCTAGATGTTTTAATTTTTTTCTGTATTATTGGTGATAATGGTGATCTAGTCTGAAAAGTAACGAGTTTGGCTCGTTGGCAGTCCTTACAATTTTTGAGTACTTGCTGAATACGTCTTTCCATGTTGGGGAAATGTGTGGCCTCTTTAAGTTTCATAAAACATTTGTTTGCCTCAAAGTGCCCATTACTTAAGTGAATGAACCTTATATACTTGTTCACGAGTTTATCAGGAATACATGCTGCCCTTAAACTTGTTCAAGGTCTCGTCTGAGGAACAGTACATAATTCTTCAGCAAATAAGTGTATTTCCACTTATGTATGACCGTTAAGACCTCTAGATCTTTGTTCTGTTCGTTTGAAAAGCTGATGTTACGTAATTTTCAAAAGGAATTCCTCTTATATAATATACACCAATTTGGTCTTCATCTACACCAAACTTCACGTTACTTGGGGTTGTGCCATGTGGACGCCGTGAAAAGTTCTGCTAAGGTGTTTACTGGTCCTGGGGTATGTTTTACACAGAAAACATACTCTTGCCAGGATAAAATCCACCTCACTAGCCTACCATGTGACAATTTCGCTATGAGTGAAAACTCAAGAGTTTTATGATCTGTGTATACAATAGTTTCCCTCCCAAATAGAAAATATCTAAACTTTCGGAAACCCCAGACTACCGCTAAAACTTCCAGCTCTGAAATGGAATAATTCCTCTCACTTTTTGGTGACACATGACTCCCAAATGAAATGATTTTATGCATTATCCGTCCACTTTGTTCGTAGTGTTGAAATAATACTACGCCTAACCCAGTCTTGGCGCTGTCCATTGTCATACAAAAGTCTTGCGTAAGATCTGGGTGTGACAGTGCCGGTGCTTCCACTAACGTCTTATTCAACTTCTGAAATTCTTGTTCTGCATTATCATCCCATATCCATGGAGTGTTTTTACCAGTTAATCCTCATAATCGAGGTGTAGCTAGAGTGTCTGTACAGATGAACCTTTTAAAAGTGTCACTAGTCCCAGAAAGCGTCTGATCGTCTTCCTATTAATCGTGTTACGAAATCTCTTATTGCCTCTAGTTTTTCTGGGTTCAGTTTTATTACCTGTGCAGATATTACATGTCCCAGGAAATCTTTACGTTGTGTTTCAAATTTGATACCAAACTGGCACTAGGTGAAAACACTTTTGTTCAACAGGTGAAGACAGTAAGTAATAAATTTGTAGAAAATGAATCATTAACTAACATCAGAACCATCGCCCTAGAAAGTAGTGTTTATGTTCTATGCCGAAAACTTGAATAATTGTCCAGTGTTGTAGTTAACAAAATCTTGTTAACAATATTGGTATCATGTTTTGCAACATTCCAGTGCATAGCTTTTCAGGTCAATGTAGTTTACATTCTGTAAATTTTCTGCAGCATTACAGAGATAATTTTGCGTTTAACATGACTGATATTACGAAAATCAAGTTTGTTAAGAGGTTTGTAGAAGGTGGAGCATTAAGCTGGGCTAGTCAGTGTACCTAATAGTGTCACAACCTGTGCAGTTTCTGAGAATGGATTTTGAAATAGATTTTGGTCAGGGACAGAATAAGCTAAAAGAAAAAGTCAGTTTCTCAGTGGACCGAATTACAGGTAAGGTTGTGTTAGCATGAAGCAGTTTTGCAAAGGTCGACTTAAAAAATTAGCTCATTTGAGCAAACCCTTCAATGAACTCACCAAGACCGATGCTTTGAAGAGGAGATTAGCAACTGAGGTACAATGGGACCTAGTCTACTGACCAGATGCCACAATAGGCCAGTTTTAAAGTATGTAAGTAAATCAGACAGAGTTTTGGAAGGAATGAGCAAATGTAACCCCAAAATTTTGAACATTGACACAGTACTGAACTCAAGAGGAAGGAACGTACTAACCAAACTGGTAACAACTGTCATCTGATGGAATATTATATGGTAAATGGTAAAATAATAAATGGTCATAAAGCTGGATATTGCGTGATAAATGTACTAGCTGTTTTGGGATCTTAAGAAATGAGCTGTTGCCAAGTTGAAGGCTCATAACACAAAAATCCACTACCATACTGCTGGGACCTAGTGTCTCATCTAAGTATGAGCTGTTTATTCCATCCACCGCCATCAACCGACCTCCATCGGTGCGCTCTCGTCTTGTTCTTGATAATGTTGTGTTCCACGCGGTGCTGAGTTGGAAGCCACTATCTAGAGATAGGCAAACTCGTTCATTTGTGCTTGGTATATGGTTCTTATGAAAAACTGAAAACTAGTAGTGTAGGTCACTGAAGGATGGAGGGCACCAAGAGGAGGCACTTGCCTCCCCCCTGGAGTATAGAGTTTTTATTCATTACAGAACTCTTACACACTTTTAGAAGTAATTTCTGTGATTCTGCAGAGCCTATCATTTAGCCAACTGTAGCCTTGGCGAACTACCCATCTCCACCACTATCCCAATTGACCAGGTTGTCACTGGCCCATACTCCACTACCTCTTTAATAATAGAGTCCCAGCTCTACACAGTTTCTTGGTTTCTTCAAATCGAAAAGTGTGTTCTTCACTGAGGCTGTGCTCCGCTACTGGGGACTTTTCTTTTTGTCTGAGGCTAAATCTTCTCAGATGTTCAGAGGTCAGTTGTGTTATGCAACGTTTTATCTGTCCAATATATTGTTTTCCACATTCGCAGTAAATACTGTAGACATGTGCTGTTCTTAGACCCAAGTTGTCCTTCATTGAGCCCAGCATATTTCTGATTTTTGCTGGAGGATGGAAGATCGTTTTTATCTTGTTCATCTCCAGTATCCTGGGAATCTTGGCCGTGGGCGGCCCTGCGTACGGGAGGAACGCCGGACCTTTGTTGTTCTCTTCTTCCTGAAGGTCCTCCTTCTTCTTGCTCATCTTAAGAGCACGTCTAATCTAGGTTTCGGTGTATCCATTCTTCCAGATGGTTGTCTTCAGGTGCTGAATCTCAGTAGATGAACTGTCCTTGTCGTGTATGTCATGAGCACTGCGGACAAAGGTAGTGAGCACGGATTTCGATTGTGCTGGGTGATGGCAGCTGTTTGCGTTGAGGTACTGGTCCATGTGTGTTTTCTTTTGGCAGACTGAGTGTCCCAGTGTGCCGTCCGTTTTCTTCTTTGTCGGTATACGAAGGAAGGGTAGGCACCCATTTAATTCTGATTCCATTGTGAACTTGTTGTTCTCGTGTATGCTGTTCAGATCGTTGAGAAATTCCGTTAGAGTGTCCTCGCCGTGCTGATTTGTATTGTCTAATGAAATGACTGAAAATATGTCTGCTCAGCAACAGAAAGTCCACCAGTGTTCATATTATTTAACAAAAGGAAGGTGAGCATCATTTAGACTACAAGTGTACAACTTTCAACACTGAAAGACAATTAGAAGATGAGCTTTATGACAACTGTTCATGGAAATTCTACTGTTGCTACTCTATCTGCAATGTGTCACTATCTCAGCATACTAAATGGTGTGAAATTGTGACCAGCCGCCTAAATTATTAAATTACTTCAAAATTAATAGATCAGCTTTGGACTGCAAGAGGGTGGTGAAAGCCTGAATGTGCACGTAAGCAAGACTAAAAATATTTCTGAGGTTTCAGGCAGTGCTCTTGTTCAGAGCTAACTAAAATAAAGCAAACAAACAAACACATTCTAGAATGAGATTTTCACTCTGCAGCGGAGTGTGCGCTGATGTGAAACTTCCCGGCAGATTAAAACTGTGTGCCCAACCGAGATTCGAACTCGGGACCTTTGCCTTTCACGGGCAAGTGTTCTACCATCTGAGCTACCAAAGCACGACTCACGCCCGGTCTCACAGCTTTACTTCTGCCAGTATCTCGTCTCCTACCTTCCTATCTTGTCTCCTTCTGTAAACATCCCCCAGGCTGTAGCTAAGCCATGTCTCTGCAATATCCTTTCTTTCAGGAGTGCTAGTTCCGCAAGGTTCACGGGAGAGCTTCTGTAAGGTTTGGAAGGTAGGAGACGAGATACTGGCAGAAGTAAAGCTGTGAGACCGGGCGTGAGTCGTGCTTCGGTAGCTCAGATTGTAGAGCACTTGCCCGCGAAAGGCAAAGGTCCCGAGTTCGAATCTCGGTTGGGCACACAGTTTTAATCTACCAGGAAGAAACACATTCTAGGTTAGACTGTACGGGCACTGTAGAAAGTGCTCATTTATTTAGATTAGGTAATACAGTTTTGTGTGTGTGTGTGTGTGTGTGTGTGTGTGTGTGTGTGTGTGTGTGTGTGTGTGTGTGTCTGTGTGTGTGTATGTATGTTTGAGTATCAATCACTCCACAGACCACTATAAATTGCATATTTCTTTATTTGCTGGACAGCGATATGACCTCATACACTTTTTCATATCTTGTCTTGAACTTTTGGTTCGTGTAAAATGTTAATATTAACGATTTATTTTGTAAAAATAATTCAATTGGACACAAACAAAATCCACTTACCAAGCGACAGCAGAACATACACGTAAGAGAAGGATGTAGTTAGGCAAGCTTTGAGACAGTGCCTCCTTCTTCAGACAGAATGGTTCAAGGGGAAGGAAAAAGGATGAAAAAAGAAAGACTGGAGAGATCTTGGAAAAGGGAGAGATTTTGGGAAAGCTATTCAGAACTGTGGGTCAGGGGAGACTTAGCACCTAGGATGAGAAAGGAAGACTGATTGTTGGGGACGGTATCAGATGAGGTTTGAAACCTGAGAGCTTAAAGATGGAAGACTTGGTAATTTACAAGCCAGGGTTTACTGCTTCAACATCTTGTATGAGTTAATATGAGTGAAAAGCTAAGTGCCTTGTATGTAAAAGAGTTGGGAGGGGCAGTGAAAAAAATAATTGTAAGACAATCAAAGACTGAGAAAACAGAGTGTAGAAAACAGTAGTTACTTTGAAGAAGTGCTGAAATGGAAGAAATTATTTTAAGGCCAGGTGGGTGGTGTGAATGAAGGACACCTTCCAGTGCTAGTTTCAACATCCAGAGCCTTGTGAAACTGATATCCAGGGAAGAATCCAGATGGCGCCTGTCACGAAACAGGAGTCCATGCCATGACATGTTGTAGAGCATGATCGGCTGCACGGTGTTGCATGTTGCCAGTATACATCCTCTGCCTGTGCTTATTCACCCCAGCTGAGAAGTTGGTAGCAGATGTTCAACGTGTTGTATGTTACCTTCATATCATATTAACGGTTCTGGTATTTTAATTTCAACTCTTCAGATATTTAATGTTTTCTGCATTCAATGAGTCGCATTTTTGGGTTCACGTGACGAAACATTGATGTTTACGTGGTGTCACGGATCTTGTGTTGTAATTGACTGATAAGAGCAACCTGAGCAACCATCATAGAAGTTTATAGAACATGTTTGTAGTATTTTCACTTGTATAATACAAAAAATGCCTTTTAATTGATATAGCACGCACAACCACTCAGCTGCATTGTACCTTGCTCTGTCAAAATTTCATTTTTACCCTTGCCCGGAATAACTCTGTTTTTGTTCTTGATTCATGTTTACATCATATTTGGTTGCACAATCCTCCTTGACTTTCATTGTAACCATACGTTCCATAATTTTAGCTGACAAATGGAACACTCAATTTTTCTTCTATTGTTTGTCAACTTGTGGCAAGCTGCTGGTATTTCATTATACTCGCAAGAAGCAAATGGCTAATAATGCACACTTTCCACATTCAGCATGCGAGGAAACCACAGTAATAGGACTTACTTTGCACCCTTTTTCCTTTAATCAATCAGAAATCCTTGTTAGGTGGTGATACTTACATTATCGTATTCTAGTGCACTCTGTGAGACATTTTCAAACTTATTTCAGTGATGGAAAGAATTGCCAACAGCAGAAATTAAAAATCTGTCTAAAACACTACCGAAACAATCACATTAAACATTGACTAAAGACACACCAAACGATAAGAGAGATATACAGAGGCAGGTGGTAGACTTCTGTTTATTGGTAGAATGTTGGAGAAGTGCAATCAATCTGGAAAGAAGATTTCTTACAAAGCACTCATGCTAATGTATACAGAAAAAGGAAGCACATATGGTCACAGCTTTGTTAAATGCATGGAAGAGTGTCACAAAGATACTAAAGGAACTGAACTGGAAGACACTTGAAGATAGATGTAAACTCTAAAGAAAGTCCATTAAGAAAGATTCAAGAACTGGTTTTAAATTATTAGTCTAGGAGTATACTATGTATTGCTCACACAGGCATCATGAGGATAAGATTAGAATAATTATACCACGTACAAAGGCATTCAAACAATTGTTGTTCTAATGCTCCATACATGAATGGAACAGGTATAAACTCTAAAAACTGGTACAATGGAATCTACCCTCTTGTATGCATGTCAAGGTGGTTTGCAGACTATGAATGTAGATTTAGGTTTCACTACAGTAAGCAGGTTCTGTATGAGTTACAGTAGTGACACAAAGATGAAGAAGCTTACACATGTTAGACTAGCAGGGAGAGATGCATCAAAAACATTTTCACACTAGATTCCACAACATATAGGCACTGTATTACTTGTGTGAAGTTTGAAACTAATGGGCTCAGTTTATGGTGAGTTGAAACCTCAAGACACCGATGTGAGCTCTCATAGAAAGGATGATTTTGCACTGTCTCGAAAGATCTGTATCCTTGCTCATGCCCTGACGTTTTGATGTTTTCAACTTGGTGCCAATGATGAAGGAGTCAGAAATCACCAACAAGGGATTCATCTTAAAGCACTTTTATTCACTTCAGACAATAACACACTGAACAAGCTTGTGAAAGCCCACAGACAGGAGTAAAGCAAGAATATTGGTCAAAAAGCAGCATCATCTTATAATTAAAAGCTCTGAGACACAGCCACCCCAAAATGTACATTAATATAAATTTGTCACTGATGTGCAGAATATAAATTTTAAGAACACATCTTGCATATTTCCAACATGGATTTAAATAATGCTGGTAAATATTTGTACAACTGTTGATTTATGTCTCATGATGTTTATAAAACTTGTAGAAGCTAGTCTTTAGGCTGTACCTTGAAACCCTCTTTAGCTTTATGTGGCAGAGGTTCAGGGTGTGGGTTCCATGGAGTACAGGATTGTGGGTGTTTCAGCCTAAGGGTGTCCTACCAACCTACACACAATTTTCATGTTCCATTGCATACATGGAAATGGACGCAACATAACTGGTAAAACTTCTCATTGAGGAGGTAATTTTGGTTAAGATACCTCACTATGTTTGAGTTCAGTATATGTTCTAAGATACTACAACATATTGATGTCAAACATATTGGATGGTAGTTTTGTACTACCCTTCATGTACACAGGTGTTACCTTTTGTCCAATAATTGAGCACAGTATTTTGTTTGAGGTATCTATGGCAGATTATAGTTAGAAGAGGGTCTAATAAGCATCAAGTTCAGTATTGAATCTAATAGGGACTTTATCAGAGGTTGGAGCTTTGTTCAATTTAAAGATTTCAGCTGTTTCTCAATACTAATACTTATTTCAGTCATCTTTCCAGTGATGTGAGGATTAAATTGTGGCAATTCTCCTTGCATTTCTTTTGTAAAGGCACATTTGAAAATTGAGGTGCTGGTGAAATTTGAACCAAGTAACAAAAAAATCACAGGGGACTGAATATTTATTTCATCACATTTCTTTGCATGTTGGATTCAGTGGATAAATACAATTTACTGAACAAAATTTTTTCATATTATTTGACATTTGTGTTTTGAAAAAAAAGTCGATATTTCTTCAAATCCATATGTGGGGGCTGTGGGTTATCATGTATTCACAAAAACGTTATGAGCCTAAAATTTCTAAAATTGATGGAGGATGGGAATTTTTTCATTTTATCCAATCCAAACATTTCTTTAAAGAAGTTGATGTATAGTGAATTACTTAACAGTATTTAATGGTGGGTAAAAAGTTAGAAAAATTCTGTATTTATAGTACATAACAAGGATTTCGGATACAATAAAATTACTATAACATTATGCAATGTTTGGCCCAGTATGAAGGAAAAATAAATAAATGACGATTTAATGGTTTTGAAAATGGTGTTCTTCATTTTCAGTTTACATATTACATCACACAGTTCCATCTCCACTGCATCTCCATGTGTGGTCATCAGCCATGGGTATAGCTCACACATGGAAGAAAAGTGAGTCTTCTGGTGGCAGGTGTTGCGTTGTCAATGGTCACCTAGCTTCTGCATTGTGATATACTTGAGAGCCTGTATACTGCAGTGTGATATCCCTATAGAGTATGCAGGTATTGTTGAATGAATAAAGTTATGTAAACTAACTGGACTGTAAACTAACTGCTAGCCCTAAGAACCTCACACTCCACTGACACCCATCCTGCAACAGAAGGCTTTATAACTGAGTCCACCATGAGCTTAAATCTCCATGTCTGGAAATTGCAAAAAAATGTGAATTATAGTTACACCTTTTTTATATACAATGATTTCAGATGTACATGTAGACTAGTCGCATAAGCATAGATAATTATAGCTGTTTGTACAGATTATGCACTATGTGGACTTATTCATATGTAATTAACTAGTCAATTATATTTCTGTACTGTATCTATCCACTGATAGAAAACTACTTCAACTTTTTTGAAAAAATCAAAATAGTCACATTCGAAAGTGCTACTCCTCCATCAATTTTAAACATTTTTTGCTCATACTTGTTCTGTGAATACATTCCATGACAACCAACAACCTCACAAAGAGTTTGCAAAAACAGATTTTTTCAAACCCATACATTAATATGAAGATTTCATATTTCGATTGAGTAAATTTTTCTAACTTTTTCAAAGTATATTGAACAACAGTAATTACTATAGTTTGTACATCAGAGTAAACTTTATAATTTTATGATGTACTATTTACAGTTACTATAGTTGAATAAAAAACACTAGTGAACCACATTTACAAGTTTCTTTTGATGGAACAGTTATTCACTTTTCTCAGGATACAAGAATTATCACTCATTTGAAATAATCTACTAAATTATATTAGTAAAAATTATGTGAACAAATGATGGATTGGGAACCAAAAATAATAATCCCAGAAAAGTAATTAAAAAAACAAACATGGTAAACTTTTACCAAATTTTATCGAGTGTGTGCGATTCTAGGAACAAGTGGTTGTGGAAAAACAACATTGAGGATTGATAATTAAATTTCAGCACCTGAATGGCTACACTGGAAAAAAATTTACTACTTGCATGTTTATTCTAAGAGTTTATATCAACCAAACATCAAGAATTTATAGAAAGATCTGAGAAAATTAAAGACAAATTTAGTTAAAAATTATTTGTTATATTGAAAATAGTGATGAAATCATTCCATTACATGAATGTGAAGACAATTCAATTGTAGTTTTTGATGATTTCATTATTGAAAATCAAGAAATAGTTTAGAGAATATTTTACTAGAGGATACATAAAGGAGTAGTTTCTTTTTATTTAAGTGAAACTTTTTCAAAAATACCAAAACAATTAGATGGGAATAATTTTAATTTCTTAAATACTTTGTGACATGATGATAAATATTTAAAACTTATTAATCATGTAGTTGTTGGTGATCATTTAAATGAATTTAAAGAAATATGCAGGAAATGTTGGCATAAGGATTTTATTGCAATATTTTATGTCAAGAAAAATTACTGAACATTAATACAGAGAAAAGGTTAAGAATTTATGAAATGTTGAATGTAAACATTGAACATGGATGTTAAACATAAGTGCTGATTGTATATCATAAACATTGAATGTAAAAGAAAAAAGTCAGTAAAGTATTTTTGATTCACACTAACTGCCTACAAAATATGAACCAGAAATTGTTAAAGAAGGTAACTGAAAGAGAAAAGTGAAGGAACAGTTAAAGAAATAATATGACAAAAACAGATAATGAACAATTTAAAACAGAACATGAGCCAGTTATCGATAAAATTGGAAAAGTTAACCAAAGAACTAAAGGATTAGGGGAATAAGCTTGAAAAGCAACTGAAGAAAATTGAGAAGTTGCAAAACATTTGGTTCCTTACAGTCCTTTCAGATGACATCGTTTAGAAGAATTTAATGGTATTGTGTCAATTAATTAAAGTGATACTGATAAAACAGATTGTGTATTAAATGAATCAGAAAAAAAGGTTACAGAATTATGGAAAAGTAAGAAAATTAAGTGAAAAACATGTTATAAAGTTAGAATGTTAAAATTTGTTAATCATTGTAAAGATAATTTTTTTTGATTCAGAGAATTTAAATGTGGTGGAATTAAGAGGACAATTGCATGGTGATAATTTAAAAATTTTAGAAAAAGTATAAGAAGGAACAGATAGATTAATTATCTCTCAATTAGAAAACAAATAACTAAGTATTTTCTGGAACAGAATGTGATTCTCTTGATTCACAAAAATATGCAAGATTATCATTCGACTCAAATGCTGTATATAATTAAAGCAATTAAAATACTATAAAATAAAGTATAATAAATAATTGTTATGTTTTGGCAAAAACAATTGTTGAAGAATATTTTCCTACTTTTACATAAAGAAACCTTTGTTACTTATTTGAAACAGCTGATGTATGTTTCATAACAATATAGTCAGTAAAACGAATCGAATATCTCTGGAAGGATAATGTTAATGAATTATTTGATAGGTTAACAGTAATTTACAGTGAAGAAGTAGCTGGAAATGAATAGTATCACAATGAAAAAGTTGGAATATCGGAAGTTATAACAAACAATTTTATTGATTTTATTATTAATTGTCCAAAAGGAATTGTTTATTTAATAAGAGTCTGAAAAAATTTTATGTACTTCATTTTGGAAAATTAGAAATTGTGGAAAAGTTTCAGTTAATACTCTAGTTATGAAATTACCACTTCAAATGCGTTTTCGTAGTTACCTAGTCCTCAGACAAAATTAGAATAAAGATTATGAAGAAAAGATAAAGGATATAATTCATTAAACAAAGAATGTATAAAATATGATATTTTAAATAGAGGTAATAAAGAATCAGAAAACGATGTGAAGCAGATAAATAACTTCAATAGCTTGCAAAAGAAAGAATGTATTCATACGATTTTTCATAAGAAGAAAAAATTGCTGTGATTGCAGTCTAGCTGTTTAATGTATGGAAAAATAAAGTTAAGAATGGGTATACATGTTGTTAAAAATCGAATGGATTATAAAAATTCTATATTATTTTGTAAACTGTACAAATGAATAATTTTCCAGCTGATTATTCTTTGTGACCCAACGGCAAATTAAATCATAATCAATTTATAATTAAACTCAATAATGAACAACTAAATATTATTTACGAAATTAAACTGAAGTTCAAAAAATAGAAAGAGGAAAAAACCGGTTGAATTTTACTTATTTCATTAGATATGGCTGTTTTGATGTTGAAAAACTACTTAAAGAAATGATAATTAATAATTTTCATGGTTTTGTATTACTGATGATTTACCTAAAGAACCAAAAAATGTAGAGTGTGGTTTAGTGATTTTAGATAGTCCAGATCACAATGGTACTCACTGGATTTGTTATTAAGAAAATAAAGCTAAAATATTAATTTCTTATTCATATTGAGGAAACATACCAAAAACAAACTACTAAGCTATGTCTACTATAATATGGGAAGAAAATAAATTTTCGGGAATGTAGTTTTTGGTCGTTTTTGTTTATTTTTTGGCAATCATTGTGTATGAACTCTAATTTTAACGATATTTCACATTTAAAAAACGAATTTTTTAAAATAAACTTAATAATACTACTCAATCGTGAGAATAAAAGGTAACAATGCCATATTTTCAAAAATCAAAAATATTCAGTCATCAGTAGAGTCAATCTTAAGAGATTGTCAATCATTAGAAGCAAAAATAAAAAATTAATATTTATGCCGAGACTCAAACATACTATAATTAAACAAAAGAATTAAACAACATTTTTAGGGTACTACTGGGTACATAGGTTTTAAAAGTAGAATAATTGCAAATGTAAATGAACCAAAAGATGCCAAATATGTGGTGCACAAACATTATTTATAGAATCAGTTATACATCTTAGTTACAAGACTGGAATATACAAGTATTTTAAGACATTTGAATATTTATATAGAGATAAACAAGAGCTGAGTAAATACATGAGAAAACAGAAATTTAAGGATGTTAATTGAGAAACAAATTTAATTGAATACTTAAATAATTAAAAAAACCTATTTATGAATGTATATATAAACAAAATACTGACCTTAATTTTATGATTGGAGGCAATTAAAAAATGCAAAGTTTTCATAAAAATGTGTATATGCCTAAAATGTTGATGTTGGTAAAAACCAAAACAGAGGTACAACATTTAATGATATTGACATTTCCATGAGTGTTATTGAGAAACTTTAGAAAATAAGTCCTGAAATTCAATCAATTAAAATAGTTCACAAATAAAATTTTATAACTGTTACATTAAAATATTCTGTTGAAACTATTATAGCTGATCATAGATAATTACATCTGGTGAAATAATTAAATTATTTTTTATTCTATATGAATGGTGAATAATAATCACATTTCCTATCTGAATTGCAAAGTGTTAACTGAAACACACAATCTTCACAAAATTAGGAACTACAATGGAAAACAAAGAACTGACATAATTGGTTCTATTTGTAAAATTAAAAAGAGTAAATTCTTTGAAACAAATTGGTTGGTTACTGTCTAAATATTCGTGAACAAATTATTTATAAATTTGATAAAGCAATTAGAAATGTTTTTGAAAGATAAATGTAATTTCAATTGGAATAAAAGATTTATGCTAATCTAATTCGGTCTAAATGCATTCTGGTAATCTGACAGAAGTTTCAAAAACAAATGAACGATATAAATGTTTTTTTACTATTACAGATGTATTTTCTGTGTTTGCACTTAAAGATAAAACTGGGAAACATAGAGTTGACTCTTTCGAAATAATATTCATCTCTAGAAAACAAAATGGTTTACAAAAAGATAATTTTAAAGAATTTTAAAACAAAAATATCAATAAGTGATGAAAACAATGAACTTCAATCATTATCCTACTGATCAACGTATGTTGAACGATTTAATGAAACATTGAAAAAATGTGGAATAAATTTGTTCTTCAAGGAGATTATAAATGGCTTGATGTAGCTTCTATAGTAATTGATGAATATACTAACACAAAATTTGCAACTATAAACCAGGCACTGAGAGACATAACTAAAGAATATGTAAAGATGTTATTGAAACCTATTTATGTAACACACTTACTAGATACTGAACCTAAATATAGAATTGACAATAAGATGAGAAGTAAATTGAAAATAATTTCAGAAAAACGATTTGCAGCAAATTGATTAACAGAAATTTGGGAAATTCATGTGATTTATTCGATCTCAACTTGGTGTAAATTGAATATTCTTAATGGTGAACAAAAGGGAAATTATTATGAGCAAGAAATAATGAAAATAGATTTCCCAGATGTTTAACTATTTGAAAAATATTAAATGTGAAATGTAATATAACATATGTTAAATGGTTAGGTTTTGATAATTTTCGCAAAAGTTCGGTAATGTAGGTAATGCAACTTTTTTAATATGTTAAACAAGTTTGGTATTGAAAATGGCTTGAATATTCTTATGATTTTATTAAAATGTTAGTTATTTTTCTTATTAAATAAACGTTAAGAAACGATTTTATTTCAAAATAAGTTCATGATTTATTCTTAGTTGCTGTAATTGTGTGATTTTAATGACTTATTTATTAGATTTACATAAATTTTTTTATGAATGTTATTAAAATGTAAATATGGAAAAAGTACTTGGAAATTTAGTTCTTTAGTTTAAGAAACGTTTCCTGGTTTACTTACATCTTCAGATAATTATTCTCATGAATACTCACACAAAATATTACAATAATTTCGGAGGCAAACAATTCTTAAGTTACATAATTAATTCTTATAAATTCCTCTCAAGTTGAATGACTATTTCTGATAATATCCATTTGATTTTGTACATTTTTAAATTGTGTTCAAATAACAATAAATATAATAAAATTGTTGAATTTTCATCAATTATTTCACACCAAAATGTAGTAATAATGAAATTATTTAATCGTTTATTTCGTTTATTATCCCCACAATATCATGAAATATTTGTTTCATATCTTGAGTACTTTCACATTTGAATTTATTTAAATATCCCAAGTAGGTTAGTTTCATTTCATTTTATATTCAAAATGTGTTATAACAGGTGGTAGATTTCTTCTAAACCTACTGTTGAAAATTTTCTGCAAAAGCCATTTTGGATTCCATAACTGAAGAATATAAAAAAGGTTCATTAGCAATTATTGTATATGGATTAATAGTTTTAAATGGCATGATTTCAGTGCTATTGAAATTTTCGTTAGTTGTACAAAATATTAGTTATACATGACATGATTACGATGACTTGTTGGTTATTAAATATAATTTTGTTACTTCTTAGATCCACATTTAAAAATAAAATAAATTAATTAGGGTACTTTTAGCTCTGGTAAGTTTTTCTTATAGTTGAAAGATAAAATGATTCGTCCATTCTGCAGTCAACAAAAAGTAATTTATAAAGAAATTGAAGTTATAAAATAGAATAGTCTTTCCAAATCAGGTTTTTATTATTGTAAAAGAAACAAGCGAAAAGAGCTTTATCATAACTCGCTTATTAAAACACTTATTGGTGAAATAAATGAAAAGCAAGTTTAAAAAATTTCTGAATAACAGTGGTCACTAAGGAGATGAGAAAGTAGCTAGAAATATCGAAACATAAATAAAGAAAAAAATGTGAATCTTTTCCGCAAAACCTGTTGGTAAATTTTCTTTGAGAGGACATAAAGACTTACAATATCACAAAAAATAATAAGAAACTGATTAATTATTTATAGTTATTTAATCATCTGTGTATCTGTTTAAATCTCATGAGAAATCATTATCATCAACTTTTATTTTTTTGTTTTTTAATTCATAACGACGATATATTAATATATTAATTGAATTTTTAAAAGCAACATGTTTATTAACACCAGACAAAAAACTAATTTGATTACATTCGACTGTATATAATTCATGAGTAAATGATATAATATATTTAATTTTCTAGATTGTTTCATTTTGTCAGCTAACATTTTTTATAATCACTGCAGGTCTTTTCGTTTTTCACAAGAGATTTCGAAAATTAAATTCATTTTTTTCATTCTTTATCACCAATCTCATATGCATACTTTTTCGATCGTAAGGTAACATTTAGTACCATAATTTTTGAATCATTTTCATTTTTCATTTTGGCCAAGTCCACAAATATTAACTTCTTGATAGTCACTTGTATGAAAATATGGAATCATTGATTTCAATTCTTTATTGAAATCTTCAGTTCTTGTACTGTAAATAAAAACATCATTATACATATTACATAAATCTATATTTTCCTCATACTTTCTTTGCATAACATGTAATGAAAACGATACACTTTTATTTTCGAAGTATCTGGAATACCCATTCCAATATATAATTATTTATTGAACATAATTTTTATTTTCTTCAAATGAACTGCAGTTAAAATTTCTGAAAACACAGTAGAATGTTCATAATTGGGTTTTGAAACAAAATTACTATATTTTTTAGAATCTTCTAATATTTTGCATCGTTTTTCCTAGCACTGAATTATTCATTAAATCGTACAATTAATTTTGAAAATCGTTTCCTGCGTTTTTCCTCATTTCTGTACTAAAATCAATATGTTTTTCAAGTAATCTGTTTGTTAAGATGGTATAGTTCTATGAACTTTCTTTACTTTTAAACAAGTTTTAAAGACTGTTTAAGGTATCTATATTGTAAATATATGTTCCTTTGTTACTTAAAGTGGTTATTAATTTATGTCCTCTTTCTGGTGCTGAAGGTAACTCTGATGGTGAAACGTGTAAGTTTCTCGATATACTATATCAACTTTTAAATGTATCCATATTTATAATCATATGGCATTTTGGTATTTTCTCATAACCAAAACACACTTCTTCTATCAAACTGAAATTTTTAAATGGTAATAATTGAGTAATTTTCCAACCACATAAATTATTTGCATCTAAATATGCAAGATAATACGACATTAATTGGTTTTATTATTTCTATATATTTGTTACCTTATTTTGGAATAATTTTAATACCTTGCGAAAATGCACCTAATATTTGTTTTTGTAAGAAATAAAATCATATCATAATGATGTAAACATTTAATTTAAGTTTTGTCATTTTTAATGCAGAATCCAAAGATAATCCTAATTCAGTAAAAAACCTACATGTAAAGTACTAAGATGTATCTGCTAAATTTAAAACTTCACATTTGTAACACATTTTGCATATTGAATTAAATTTATAATATCCACAGAAATATTATCTTTATTAATTCATGAATAAAGTCATCCTTTTATGGGTAATTTAGTTACTTGTAATTTTACTTCAGGATCCATATATTCATTATCAGAAGATACTTCAAGTAATTGATTTTAATGCATCCAAAAGTTTTAATATTATTCCATTTTATAAATATTTACTAAAAGAAGTGTATATACGTTCATTGCTAATTCTTTGTTAAAAAATGATTTTCAATATATGGTAATATTTTGAATATAAACTGGATCAAACTTAGGAAATATGGTAATTAAGGTTGCAACATTTTTGTGCACTTACTAAATATTTTCCTGTTATATGTCAATGATTTTTCACTTTATTTTCTAAAAGATATATTATATTTAACAAATATGACACATCTCTGAATGTTTAAAAATTTTTATGTATTCAATTGTCATTATCACTGCAGTTTTCGTTCACATATTCTAGCAATTTCTCTTGATTCTTCTCTTAAGACTTCAACGAATTTTTTGCTAGATCTTTGAAAGTGTAAGTAACTGGACTTTTATAATCACTATGAGAATATTTAACATAATAACAACATGAAACTGGTAAATATTTTGGAAATTTGATAATGTAAGATTTTTAGGATTTTTTCATAAGTTTTAATACCTTTTAACAATCTTTCTAAATATACCCAAAATGCAAAAGGAAACCTTAATGAATTGTTATAATTTTAAATTCGATCTTTTTCAGTCAAATACATTTTTATTTCTTTATTTTCTTTACAATCGTTTACATGAGTGTCAGTTTTCTTCAAAATAAAAATAACTTGAACATCAATCACTAAGAAAAATTCTTCCATGTGGTTTATGTCTTTGTAAATTAATGAACCTACATAGATATACCCAATAACAATGTGAATTATTTTCATATTTAATTAAAAGAAGACTAACATGGGTTTCTCATTTAACTTGAATATGGTGTAGTGAATGTAGGATGCTTTTTTCTCTTGGTGATTGTTTTCATATGCTTAAACTTTATATGAATTACATCATTTCTTTTCAGATTTTGGAATATCTGTCAACTGAACTGAAAAATTAATGTTTTTAAAAAATTTAATGTTGTTCTAATCCAATATTATAATAATTATTAACTCTTTCCACACGATCCCTTGCTCAGTATATAGCTGAAGTTATTGAAAAATTTGAAACATATTTTGGCTTGGTTTTTTATCATTAATGGCGGTTTTTTATCTTTAATTACTTTTGGTAAATCGATATAAGGAGAACAAAAATTCGGAAAGGTGTGTTAACACTTAATTCCAAACAGTCTATGCAAAATAAGGACCTCTCTGCATTTATTCTTTGTGTTTCCTCCATTTCATTAATAGTTTAAAATATGATTTTTGTTAATAGTCTTCTAAATTATTGACTGGTTGAATTAACATTAAATTCTTGTATCGGTTCTTCTCTTTTAAAATTACAATATAATTTCTTGTTAACTTTAATTGCTCTCCTTTGTATTAAAATTTTTTTAATTTTGTGATTATTTACTTTTATGTAATAAATTTTTGTGGTTCAATAACATGATCCTTATTGTTCGTATTATAAGTTATTATTCTTAATTTAAAAGTACAAAGTTTGTATAAATTTGTTTAATGGATCTAAAAAATATTCACAATTCAAACCTGATAAATTTGATACCTGGTATATTTTTATAATTTTTTTTGTTAAAATTCTAGCTATTTTTCTACTACAAATTTTGTAAAATATTTCAAATTATCGATAGTAATAATATTTTTTGCATTGTCATCATTATCAATTTTGTTCAAATGTATTGAATAATTTTTTTTTAAATTTTGTTTTATATATTTTAAGATCATGTAATGGTTTATTTTCTCAGATCATTATCAATTATACTTTTATCTATAAGATAAATTAATGGACTTTTGTAAGTTTGGAACAATTTTTTTGTTGTTTTACGGATTTGATGAAGTTATTTTAAAATTTTTTTTATTTACTTCATTATCGTCCATCTACATCCACATCTTCATGATTATTGTTATATTCACAATAAAGTGCCTGTTGGAGTGTTCAATGAACCACCTTTATGCTGTCTCTCTACCATTGCACTCTCAAATGGTGCACTGGAAAAAGGAGCTCTTAAATTTTTTCAGTGCGAGCCCTGATTTCTCTTACTTTCTCGTTGTGATTATTTCTCCCTAAGTAGGTTGAGGCCAACATAATGTTTTCGCAACTGGAGGAAACAATGTGGCTGAAATTTTACCAGAAGATCCTGTTGCAACGAAAAACTGCGATCTGATGCAGATCCCACACTTCACAGCAGTACTCCAGAATAGGGCAGACAAGAGTGGTGTAAGCAGTTTCTTTAGTACAGCTGTTGCACCTTCTAAGACAGTAGAGCCTTTGCACCTTTTAAGTGTTCTGCCAATGAATCGAAGTCTTTGCTTCGCTCTACCCACAACATTATCTATCTGATTGTTCTAATTCACATTATTTGTAATTGTAATCCCTAAGTATTTAATTGAATTTACAGCCTTCAGATGTGTGTGATTTATCGCATAATCGAAATTAAGTGGATTTCTTTTAGTACTCATGTGAATAACGTCATCCTTTTCTTTATTCAGGGTCAGTCGCCACTTTTCACACCAAACTGATTTCATATCTAAATCATTTTGCAATTCTTTTGGTCATCTGGTGACTTTATAAAATGGTAAATGACAGCATCATCTGCAAACGATCTAAGACAGGTACTAAAATTGTCTCCCATACTGTTAATATAGAATAGAACACTAGAGGGCCTATAACACTTCCTTGGGGAGCGCCGGATATTACTTCTGTTTCACTCGTTTACTTTCCATCTATTACTACAAACTGTGACCGTTCTGACAGGAAATCATGAATCTAGTCACACAACTGAGGCGATATTCCATAGGCACGCAGTTTGGTTAGAAGACGCTTGTGGGAAATGGTCTCAAAAGCCTTCTGAAAATCTAAAAATCTGGAATCAAATTGACGTCTCCTGTCGACAGCACTTATAACTTCATGAGTATAAACAGCTAGTTGGGTTTCGCAAGAACAATATTTCTGAATGCATGCTTAATATGTGTCAATAGATCGTTTTCTTTGAGGTTCTTCATCCTGTTTGAATGCAGTACATGTTCCAAAACCCTACTGCAAGTCAACGTTAGTGGTATGGGCTTGTAATTCAAATGGATTACTACTACTTCCGTTTTTGGGTATTGGTGTGACTTGAGCAATTTTCCATTCTTTAGGTATGGATTTTTCTGTGAGCGAGCAGTTGTATATAATTGCTAAATGAAGAGCTATTGTATCAGTATACTCTGAGAGGAATCTGGACCAGAAGCCTTGCCTTTATTAAGTGATTGAAACTGCTTCACGGCACCAAATATATCTACTTCTACATTTCTCATCTTGGCAGTTGTTCTTGTTTGGAATTCAGCAATAATTACTCTGTCCTCTTTCAAGGAGTCTCGCATCTTGCCACTTAGGTATGACCAAAATCTCTTTGGATTTTCTGCCTGATTTCGAGACAGAGTTTCGTTATGGAAATTATTGAAAGTATCTCGCATTGAAGGATGCACTATATTTGGAACTTCTGTAAAACTTTGCCACTCTTGGGGATTTTTTTAAATTTTAAATTTGGCACGTTTTTCTCGCTGCTTCTGCAACAGTGATCTGAGCCCTTTTGTGTACTATGAGGATCAGTAGCATAACTTATTAATTTATGTGCTATATGTCGCTCAATTGCTGTCAATACTGTCCCTTTCAAGTCATTCCACATCTTTTCTGCGCTAACGTGACTAGATCAGAAAGAGTGAAAGCTGTCTCTTAAAATGGCTTTAAGAGCATTTTTATCAACTTTTTGAAATAGATATAATTTGCATTCCTTTTTGATGGTTGTAGGTGTTACTGCATTCAGCCTACTCACTTTTTGTCCAGGAGTATTTGTTGCTGAGAGGTCAAGTATGCTTTTGCAACCATTTATGCTTTGAGTTGGCTCATAAACTATTAGTTTAAAATAATTTTTTGATAAAGTATTCAGTACAATTTCCGATGACTTTTTATGCCTGCTGTAGGTTATAAAGGTAAAATTTTTCCAGCATATCAAGGGTAGGTTGAAGTCACCACCGACTATAACTGTAAAAGTGGGTTGCCTGTTTTAAATTAGACTCAATTTTCCTTTGAACTGTTCCGCAACTATATCTTCTGAGTCAGGGGTCAGTAAAACGATCCAGTTAATAGTTTAGTCCGATTTTCAATTATAACATCTACCCATACTACTTTGTGGGAACTATTTACTTCAAAATCCCTACAAGGCATTCTGACAGCATTAAATACTCCGTCATCAACTGTATTTAATCTATCCTTTCTGAACACAGTTAGATCGTTTGAAAAAATTTCATCTGACCTTATTTCCAGCTTTGGACATCTTTCTGTACCTATAAATTTGAGCTACCATGCTCTCTATTAGGGCTTGGAGCTATAGTTCTTTCCCAACAGAGCTACAACAATTCACAATACCGATCATTTCTAGAACTAACTTACTGTGTTTTACCTGTCCCCATTCAGACAGACACTTTTTCTCTGGTTCCCTGAAACCCTCTAACCAATAAAGCCGCCCAGTCCCTTCCACACAGACCCTGCAACTCGTGTAGCCACTTCCTGTGTATATTGGACTCCTGACCTATTAAGTGGAACCCTGAAACCCACCAGGCGGTGGCGCAAGTCAAGCAGTCTGCAACCTACATGGTCACAGAACCACCTGAGCCACTGATTCAGACTCTCCACTCAGCTCTGCACCAAAGGACTACAGTCGATTTTCTATGGACTATCGTTATAATTGTTATTAATATTGTCAACAGGATTTAGATTAAGATCGATTAAATTTTGTTTATCCAGATTCAGATAATTCAATAAATTTTCTGTGTTAGCAACTGATCGAAATTCTTTTACGTTTTTATATTTTAGTTCTCTCTTCTTCATTTCTTTATTCGTTTCTTTCCATTTAAAATACTCAATACATTTCATTAGATCTTCTCTTGTTACATTTGAACAACCATTTTGTTTACAATAATTTTCTAAATGTTTTTAACTCAATCCATATTTTCTTTCACTATAATTTTCTACATTTTTAAATAACTCAACTTTATAGTCCATTTTGTTTTGTTTGCATTTAGATAGAATTTAATTCGATTGTTAGTTTTATTAAAACTTTTGCCATTACAATGTGTCTTTGGGATTTTAGGTCTGATGGTTCAAATTTATCAATAATAAAATTTATTAGATTTATAAATTTTTAAATGAGAAAATAAAAATTTGCTTCTCTCAATACAGGCAAATGAATATTGATGATTCTTATTGATAAAGAATAAAATTTATTAGCTATGAAAATTTTTAAATGAGAAAATTGAATTTGGATTCTGGTTATAGGAAAACAAGAAGTTTTGATTGGGGAAAACTGGAAATTAGATTCTTGGTTGGCAACCTAGAATTTTTACAGCAAGATGGTCTTTGGTCCACAACTCTCTCCAATATAATACTTAAAAATAATTGAGTATCACTGTAGAAAAGCTTATTGTCTGTCTATAAGATTTAGAAACCTTTGTAGATATAGTCATGGTATGCCGATCTGAGTGCCACATAACTACAGGAGTAGATGCAGCTTACATATGGAGAACAGATTTGGATAAAGGAGGAGTTGTTACCCATATTAAAAATTAACCATATATTATATATATATATATATATATATATATATATATATATATATATATATATATATATATATATATATATAGAGAGAGAGAGAGAGAGAGAGAGAGAGAGAGAGAGAGAGATAAGTGGGTTTCATAGGGGTCACCACACAGCAGTCTGAGATTGTGAATTAATCCTGAAAAATAATTCACTTTTAATTGTGACTCTATATAAATCTCTCTGGGAAATTTTGAACTGCTTATGAGGAAGCTGGGTTCTTTTGCATCCTTTAATTACTCCTTTTTTGTGTTCATGACTATACCATGCTTCTTTAATTTGAAGTTTTGATCTGAAGCCTCTTTGTTGTTTAGTCCTTGTGTTTTCCGTCTACTTACCCTAATCGTTCCTAAAACGCCAAGTCTCTTGCCCTTTTGTTGACTAGTTCATCATCCTTTACATCCGTCTGGCCTTCTCTATACGTGGAGTAAGTGTGGATGTCCCTTAGCAGAGCAATGAGGCCTGATGTACTGCTCAGTTTCTTGTTATGTTTTTCTTCTTATAGGGGAGTTGCACTATGTACAATCGTCAGAGTCTCAACTACCACGAATTTATTTCCCATGCCAGACAAGAAAGGGTTGCCTGTTATACCATCTTCGTCGCATCAGAGTCCCTCTCTTCCATCATCATAGCCGTTTCCGTCTTTGTCGTCACTCTGACCAGCGGCCACTAAGAGGAAGTGTCGTTGGCCGTGAAGGATTAACTGAGTGGTCTAGGGCGCTGCCGTCATAGATCTGTGCGGCTATTCCTGATGGAGGTTCCAGTACTCCCTTGGGCATGGGTGTGTGTGTTTGGCCTTAGGATAATTTAGATTAAGTAGTGGGTAAGCTTAGGGACTGATGACCTCAGCAGTTATGTCCCATAAGGTTTCACACACATTGGAACACTTGTAGTGTCGTTTGGAATCAGGTGATCCCCCTTTCCTTAACTAGGATTGGAACTAGTTATGCCGTTGATGTATATTCTCGCCAAGGAAAGTCTAATAAAATGAAACATCTGCCTTACTTTGAGTAAAACACTTCTAAGAATGTCTGTAGCACTGCATTATGTTGTAGTGAACCATGACATGTGGTAAACCTGGAGAGGAAATGATGAAAGCATTTGAGATGTTGATATTAGGTGGACTGATTAGAAATGCAGAGATCATCCACAGATTTGATAAGGAAAATTTTAAAAGCAATGTTGAGAAGTAGGGACAGATGATGGAATATGTGTGAAGGACATCGAGGAATAACGTCCAAGGTACTAGAGGGAGATGTAGAGGATAAAAGCTGTAGAAGAAGACAGATACTGGAATATATCCAACAAATAATTAAGGACGTCTTTGAGCGGGGCAGGGAAAAGCACTGAAAGTTTTCGCTTGAGAACTCCATGGTTTTGTTGAGTTGTAAAATCCCCAAAGCTTGACGTGCCTAATTCGGATCTCCAAGAAGGGCGCGGGGGGGGGGGGGGGGGAGGGAGGGAGTGGGCAGTACTGAGAGGAGTCTTTAGATCAACATCATAGAGAAAATTACACCTGAACTTGTAGAAAAGATTGCAACATGGTATGACTAATTCAAATGGGAAAATTTGCCATGCGCAGAATGAGAAACGAGCACCAATTACCTGGATATTCTTGGTCTTGGTATTAATCACTGGAGAGAAACTGACATTTCGTAACCCAGGGAAGGATCACTGTGTAATTTTCCGGGAGTAGTGAGCAAAACAGAAATGGTGTTGCAGTATCATTCCTAGAAATACAAGTAATTGTTTTACCAGCTATAAACCAGTTAATGACAGAATTATTTCTATCGAACTGAATGCTTCTTCAGGTAAACTCAACATCATGCCGATCTATGCTCCAACTACTGTAGCGTCGGACAAAGGGATACAAGAGTTCTATGAATAACTGCAACAAGTCTTTAGTAACATCTGTAACTAAGAACGGCCAATAAATCTAGGAGATTTCAGTGCAAAACTTGATGGTAGTATCCAGACATGCACTTACAATCTGTGGTTACAGCTGATAATTCAAGTGAGAACAATGAACAAGGCAGGTACTTGTAGTATTACTGCGAAAGAAATGACGTGTATATTTGTAACACTATTTTCCAGCATCACCCAAGACGA
The DNA here is from genome assembly GCF_021461395.2 of Schistocerca americana. Classification (NCBI taxonomy): domain Eukaryota; kingdom Metazoa; phylum Arthropoda; class Insecta; order Orthoptera; family Acrididae; genus Schistocerca; species Schistocerca americana. Next base: position 131,034,326 of record NC_060122.1, on the reverse strand, counting down.
CTGTAAACCTGAATATCAACTGGTGATAGATTTAGAAACCAGAATGATTTAATCCTGGGGCGAAGACTTTGGTCTTGGACTGTGAGACCATTCCTGGAGCTGACTATGGAAGTGAGCACAATCTGCTGCCTATGAAATTACAGATAAAGCTCAACTCCAAGAAGAAGACCATAGAAAGACATTTAAGACTCGCAAACAAGGAACAGATTTGGCAAACATGAAAGACAAAACATCAGGGTGCTCTTAGCCAGCAGCGGAGGTGAACTTATCGAAATAGTAACAAAATTAACGAAAATTAATCTATCATATGGATGAGACATCAAATCAGCAATTCAAAGCTCATGGCAAATGGTCGGTGTGCACAGATCCAACTCACTAGTCGATAAAAGGAAATGGAAGTCCTGCATTCTTTCATTTATCTTTGGTTAAACATCTGCGACAGGGGAAGCTGTGAAGATGAGATCAGAAGACGGATCACACTGAGCGATTGAATTTGAAGAACTTACCTAAAGATGAGAGAACAGAGTGATAACGAAAGGCACAAAAATCTGGCTTGTTGACACACTCATGTGTTCCGTATTCTGTTATGCCTGAGAAACATGGACTGTTAAGGCGAGGGACAAGCAGTGTACTGATGTATTTGAGCTTTAATGATAGCGCTGAATGCTGTGCATAATATGGATCGAAACTCAGTATTCTCGCGCCAGCCGAACGTTTCTCCAGTTATTTGGCCACATTGTGAGGAGATACTGAGGAAATCTAGAGAAAGTATTGGAGATACTGAGGAAATCTAGAGAAAGTATTCATGGACGGAAAAATTGAAGGCAAGAGACCCATGACACACCAAATCAAGAAGGCCTCCCGCCCACCTCTTCCCTGGGCTCCAAGAGATGCTCGTAACAGTCTTGGACCCCAGCAGTTAATTCATAGGGTTACTGTGCTCAGCAATGACTACAACGACCTGTGATGAATTGACGACATAGGGCTACTCCTAGAAGAAGAGGTTGGCGCAAGAAAGTACTTCGTGTCAGTTACCATCACGCTAGTCTCGAGACTGAAAGCCCTTCCGAGAAAATAGTACGTTGTCAACCCACACAACATTAGCAGAGTTCATTTCCTTATCAGTTTATCCATATATGCAGGATGCTGATCCAGCATGAAATTAAAGAAAAGTCGTAGTAGCTTCTTAATTAGAACTTTATTACCGCCACATAACCGTTTTCGGCCTTTATATTAAACCAGTATGAAGGGTAACTGAATATTATGCTGTAGAGAAGCAACATTGCTTCACTGTAACGCAGCTTTTAGATACACGTGATAATGGCCTAATACGTGGGCGTGCTGTAAAGTAATGCCGAACCGAATGTCTTATGTGAAAACTGGTAACGACTTTTAAATAACACAAACGTTCTCAACATTCTACATCTTTATTTTTCATATCTACATATTTATTTCTAGACATAGAAAGCCTGGCGACGAACACATTTCTCTCAACAAGACACCATTTTATTGATACCGTCATTCTAGAATGTTTGTCTTGCAGGCGAAGCACATCGTCATCTCGGCTTGGACCGCTTGGTCAGTATCAAACTCAAGTTCTCAAAGGTGTTCTTTACGTTATGGAAAGATGAAAATTTGATGGAGCCAAGTAGGCGCTGCATGGAGTATGATCGATGACAGCGAACCAATGGCCCATTATTGCTGCAGACGTTGTGTTGGCTGGCATCTTCTTAATGAGGAGATAGTGCTCCATGTGTGGATAAACTCTTTCAATTCGAAACTCGATTACAGCACGCTGTTTCTCACGCACTGACATAGTTACGTTACACACAGCCATATTACACTCTGAAGTTCTGAGTCCTCCAGCGGCAAAGAGCTGCAAATACGTATGGACGAAGAATAAAGATGTAGAGTGTTAACAGTGTATGTTTCATTTAGAAATGTCTTACGAGTTTTCGCATAAAAATTCGGAGGCACTGTCTCTCAGCATGCCCTCGTAGAAAGTCCGAAAACCATCGTGTGGACTTAACCAAGTTCTGATTACGTAAATGGAGTGGCTTCTCTTTAATTTATTTCCTTAGTCAGCAGTCCAGCGTTCGCTTTAGTTTTTCTACGAAATATCAACATTTGCTTAGCATAATATAATGATCCAGCGATTTATCACATGTTATCTGAAAGCACAAATACTTAAACTTCATGACCTGGTTAGTGACTGTTCTCTAAAATTCATCTAGGGTGTCTGTTATAAACGTTTCCATAATAGGCAATGTCTAGTTATTCATTACTTTAGCATGTACTTAGCAGCAAGTGGGGTAATGTTAAGCTCTACTATTGGAACATTGACTGCTTTTTCTTTTCTTAACCCAGGACATATGGTAGTTTCCTTCCATTCGCCAGTATCTAGTAAACATATGTTTATAAAATTTATTATTCTATGGATAGTTGCGTTCGAAGAATATTTAATAACATGCATGTGTCTCAGATTAAGGTATCCCTCTGTTATTAGATTCATTAGTTACCTTTGGAAATCCACCTTCTGTGATATCGTAAATAGAGTTTGTTGCTGGAGGCAGTATGGGTGTCACGGATTATTAATATGTTTTTTTTTTAAGTTGTCTATCCATTCTGATTATAAACTTAGGATTTCGCGGTATCAAATTTGACAAATTTCTACTGTGTCGCACTGCAGTGCCATGCTGTAATAAGGCATTTCCGATTCTCGTGCCTGCTTAGTTTGTACGAAAAAATGGTTGAAATGGTGTACACGTCCAGATGATGTTCTGGTACAGGTTGCGTACTTCTCAGGCTTCTACCTTTTAGCATGGTCTGTGGTACCTGCAAGAGAATGCTGAGGTAGATACTGTGTCCAATAAATATGTAATATTTCATAAATGGAAACCAAATGAAAACTAGTAGAGCCACCTATGTTTAAGACAAAATGAGTTTTTTTGGGGGAGGGGGTGTTTATACATGGATTTTTCACTGATGTTCCTTTAAGCGATAGTAAAGTTTGAAATATTATATGAGCCGCGACACTTAGTTCTATTTATTACTCGCAGGCTAGTACGTGATCTTTGGATAGAGTTCGGCTGGCCGTGATTTGGGAATGGTTAGAAACAGGGCGCGAGAGCTGCGAGTGGTAGCGAGGGTAGTGAGGCCACGGAGCTACGCGCTATGGAAGGAGGGGAAGTCCGTCCCAGACTGTCAGCCGATGCGGCGGGTGGCTTGCAGCGACCAGAGGAAAAGAGCGTGCGGTAGTCAGTCGATTGCGCCCTTTGTGTCGGCGTGTGGGGTGTTGAGACGCCAGTAACGCCGCAGGGAGGAGAGACGGCCTTCTGGTTTTGCATTTCCATCAAGGACCTCGGCATCACTTAATTCCAGTTCCTGAATCTGGAGAAGCACTCGTCTGATGCTAGCATGTTTATGTGTAAAGGAGGACGTCCCGTACTCTTTGAAGGGCCCAATAATCCAGTGGTTGGGATAGTCAATGTTACGAGACAGGTACATTTGTAGTGAAACTGTTATATCATCGTGACCGTTAAGCTGCTTGCAGTGTCTGTATAAGTCTGTTATTCCAGTGTTAAGATTTGTAGCCTTTGTTAACATTCGGGAACGAAGTTATTTTCTGCTTTGTGGTTGGATTTTTCCCATCACAGTCTAAAGATTGCTAATATCTAAAATGGCTGTCCTACGAACTATTATAGCGACTTAATTGTCATTTCCTTTGAGCTGAATTGGTCTTCATTCAACATACAAAGTTGTTCAACCCTGTAATAAACAAATTATTATTTTAGAAGTTTAGTCTTTTGTAGTTCATTTCGAACTGTCGGCCTGTGTCCCTGCCCAGTTAACAGGCAAGCGTTTCCTGTAGTTTTTCGCTGTCCTGTTCGGCCACAGGCGTAGCGGTGTGGCACTGGTGGATGTGTTTCCTGTGTTTGAAACGGTCTAGCCATCGCATGTTGGTCTCCTAATTGCTCTGGTTCAGAGCGGTACCTAACGATCTTATATAATGCTGTGTCTCATTTCCTAAACATATTTGCTTTATTTGTGTAGCTGTTAACATTGTCATTTGATAACGTATTTAACAGTGGGTAGGTAACGCTCAGTTCAACAGCTGATTTCAATACAACAAGTGTTAGGTTTTGTACGTCTGGGGATAAATGTGGTGTGACACCCAAGTTTTAATTTTATAATTCCGTATTATAAACTTTGCAAATTAATTACTTTTGCCATATTTTAGGACAAGTCTTTCATTTCAGCTCAAACGTCATAAAAACTTTATAACTTCATACCTTTTATACTAACCTCAGGAACTTCCAGAGGTACCCAGGAATACATGAAATGGCATTGGAGATAAAGAAACAGAATTTTATAAAAATGTATGTCAGTTCTCCTCAGGATGTTCCTCACATCTTATCCAAATTTCGTCACTTTTTCCGATTTATTCTTGATTTTACTGTGCTATATTAATATTAATGGCAATTATGAGTAGTGTTTTTGTAAATTTAGAGTACGTTTCGTCTGTTTGTGACTAGGTGCAATAGGTTAATTTCTATTATTGTTGAACTGTTCTTTTTCCTTCACAGCAGATACACGCGGTGTGAACTAGATTGTTGTTTCTAATGTTGCGTTTGTTTTTAAGTCTCCTTGTAATTTATCAGTAGAGATAGTTCGGCGATGTAATACTTAATTATGCTTTATGTAACCATATTTGACAAAAATCAACTCTGCCATTCTCTCGAAGTAAAAAGTGTGTTATGATGGCATAAATTTCACAGCAATAATATAAAAATAATGTTCATGTTATCAAATATCGCTAAGCAGGCGGTCACTGTACCTGTGGGCCAGAAAGTGAGCAGCAAGGTCGTTTAGGTGGTCACTACGGAGACGAAAGCAGCGACGAGGCTCAGCTGCACGGACAGTACGCCAAGTAGGTTGACCATGGGGCGTCCAGAGGACACCTGCCGCGCCAGCAGCCGCAGCTCGCGGTGGGCGGCGCCGCCCACCCGCCGCCCTTCCAACAGCAGCTGCGAGCACAGCCTCAGCGTGCGTTTTGATTCAGTCTCTGCCAAGTGGGCAGGAATTATCACTACAGCAAGTACGATTAAATTTAAAGTTAGTCTGAGAAAGGAGTGGCTGGCATGAAAACGGATCACACCTAGAACCAGTCCATTTGTTGCAATGAAGTAAATCTGCATTGTAGTAGCCAGGGACATTCCTGTGAAGAAAACTATGAGAAATCTCTTATGCAGAGAGGAGATCACCATTGATAGTTCACAGAGATTCGAATATGCCCGTCTAAGCGAGCGCACGTCGGACGGATTCTTGATAAGTTTCTCAGGTTGAAGCGGGCGTCTCCTTGACGAAGCACTGTTTGTAGTACGCATCTCCCCTCTCATCTCAAATACACGAACATTCAGGAGCGAGACCCTGTGCCTGATCACCAGCAGAAGTTTTGCAAACCTTAAAAGCGTTAGTATGGTTGCCCCTGCACTGATCACAGTGAGTATTCCTGCTATTCTTATATGCATAACAAACTGAGCACCAAATATGTTACGCAACATTGTATAAAAATAACAGAATAAATAAAGCAATTGCAGCTTCACCAACTTTCCCGCCAGTGTACCCAGTTGCCCAGCATGCTTCGTAAGAATTCTGTCACATGACGTAATCAGCTCAAGAATTTTTTCGTACTGTTTCCCACCACACAGTATATCAGAGGCGACCGAAGTCATGGCCATAAATGAATAATTCGAAGCGGCTGCAACAAATACAGCAGTTATTGCCGGATAACTGTGTATGGAACAAGAATAGATGTATGGAACAGCGCAGCCAGAAATCAGCTGTGCCATACTGCAAAGGCCACTACGATGGAGTCCCACCTCGATCTCTTCAGTGATGCGGCCGTCATGTCAACCGTGAATGGCATCAGACCAACTAATTTGCATATCCCGTGGAACGGTTTGCTGACCATAAGCAGTTTCTTAGTAATTGATGGAACTAGAGTGTTGGACTCATCTACTGTGGCCATCTGTAAAAGGAAACACACAGCTCAGTACAGATCAAGCATGTAGATAAATAAAAGTCTCTCGCCCCGTCTATAGCTAACACATATATGAAACCTCACCCACCATCGTATGTAGTTACAATTCTCGTTCCACCATCCATTTCAATTCTCAATTTCCATTATCAGTAAATATTTTTCTTAAATGAGCCATGTCTTAGTACAGCTCATTGGTTTGAATCGCTTTGTGATGAAGTGTACTCGTTTGTTTAAGAACAGGTTTCAGCTCGGATCTGAAAATAACACATGAATAGGTAGGTGATGTATTGGAACTTCCACTTTTTCTGTAAATTTATTTTCCATTCATTCGCCTAAGTATTTTACGGCAAAGGTTAAACTCCGGTATGCCTGCAGCAATGAAGCCTGTGGACCTAGCAAAAATAGCTGCAGAACATTAATTTCCTATATGTTTATAAAAACTACAACTCATGTTTCATCGATCTAGTACTGTCTCTTTTTTCCCGCCCATGAGAGAGAGAGGATGTGGATTTCTGCTGAGTTCAGTAATAATGTGAAATACATTAATTGTTATAGCACGAAGTCAACTCCTTTACTAGTTCCTTATCTCACGTGATCTACCCATCTGCGTTACCGGTATCTCTAAGCAAGAAATTTATGTAGAGCTAGCTGGACGCCGTAACATTGCCTTAACAGAAGAACAGGAGGTAAATAACTTCAAGAGCCGAAGAACTACGATCTCGTGATCCAGTATTATTGACAAGGGGATAAGTCGCCCCTTCATAAAACGCCCATTGTAGACTAAGTGGAAGGATTCGACCTTGGGGGAGGGAAAACTTCATTCACCTTTTATTCCACACAAAGTTTTATTAATGTAAACAATTAATAAAAGAAACAATTACAGAGAAAATAATTTGCCAAACGAATGGTTACCAGATATAAAAACAAAATCAAGTTGGCCCTAGAGACAATAATTCTGATATAGATTAAGTCGGTAAAAGCAACAAATTAGGATTAAATAACAACCTTCTCAACAGCTTGGCGTTACCGTGATTATCGTACCACGAATAACAGTAGAATGATTGGGATCAATCGTTACAGGTCAAACGGCAGAAGCCAAATTACTTAATGCAAATTTTATAGGTTTATACTAATACGATTACAGTAAAATGCTCTCTATGTTAAGTATATAGAGGACTAGAATGAAGACAAACTGAACAGTGACTAAATTGACTGACAGACGATAAATGATACGCTTCGCAAATGCATTCATAACTCAATAAATAGAATAAGCAACTTTAAATATAGAAGTCCTTAATGTGAAATACAATTTAGCTAACGCCTGAAAAAAATCAGGCAGTATTTACATATGTAGACTTTATTTCTAAATTTGTGAACCTTGGACCAATACATGACAGTTATAAATATATCTGAAATCTGGATGCAAGTCAGGTATAGATACGAACGCCGAACATAACAGGCAGTATAGACAACGGCCAGTTTTCCCGCTCGTCCAGCAATTGTCGGCCCTAATAGTCCAAGGTAAGCAAGTTTCAGGCCCACTTCGTCTCACATACAGTGGGGTCCAAAAAAATTTATCCACCGTTTAAAAGTCCATAACTGGCAAACTTATTGACGGAGGTGCCCCATCTTTGGTGGTGTAATAGGTTGAAGCTCCGGCAATCGCCACACAAGCGTTGTATTGCGTTGTTTTGTTTTGACAGATGACAGTCGCCAGGTATTCAGTGTTTTGTTCTTAGTTGCACCTAGTAACTCGAGTAAACATGGCTGACGCAAGGTAGATTCAATGAAAGGAAGTCAGTTTTGAAGTGGTATTTTAAGTACGAAAACATTAATAAGGCTCAACGGTAATGGCGAAATAAGTATCAAACAGAGCCACCGACACGTTTAACGATTCGTCGCATTCGAGACAAATTTGAAGCCTAAGGCTGTGTTAAAGACGTACACAAACAACGATCTGGACGACCAGTAATAGTAACAACTCCAGCTAACTCCCGTAGTGTGTTACAACAATTCACTCGCTCAAAATAGAAGTCTGTCAGACAGTGTTCCCGTGAAACTGGAGTGAGTCGCTCAAGTGTTCGGCGAGTTTTGAAGACAGCAAAGTGGAAGTGCTACATCCCACGATTGCTGCACGCAATGAACAAGGACTACCCAGATCGTAGAATGGAGTACAACGAGTGGTTTACTAACATGGTGCGCAACGATGAAGAGTTTTCAGAGATGATTGTGTGGTGTGATGAGGCACAGTTCGAACTTAATGGTATAGTAAATTGCCACAATTGCATCTACTGGGTCGCCGAATCTCCGAACGTCCTTGTAGACAAAGCCGTGAATTTGCCAGGAGTAAATGTGTGGTGTGGGTTGTCTTACCGGGGCTTGATTGGGCCATTCTTCTTTGACGGCACAGTTACTGCTGAGGTGTACCTTCAGAAGCTTCAGACATTCATTTTACCTGCCATCTGAGACTTGTATGGAGACGGAAGAGTTTACTTTCAACGCGATGGTGCCCCAGCCCACCACCAACATCGTGTTAGGGCGTATCTCGACGAAAATCTATCAGGCAGATGGATAGGCCGTAGAGGTGCTGTGGAGTATCCACCACGTTCCCCGGACCTTACTCCTCTTGATTTTTATCTGTGGGGAACACTAAAGGACGTCGTTTATCGACAAAGGCCACTCACACTGGATGAACTTCGAGAATCCATCGAACATTCAAGTGCAAATATACAAGTGAACACACTGCAGTCAGTAGTTTGTGCTGCAGTTCGGCGGCATCGCTTGTGTATCAATGTTAATGGTGACCATTTCGAACACCCATAGTGATATCCTTAAGTAGGACTTTAAGCTACTCTTTCACCAAAAATAAGACAACTCCGTCAATTAGTTTGCAAGTTACGGACTTTTAAACACTGGATACATTTTTTTAGGACTCCTCTGTATAATCCGTCAAACAGAATTAACTTTAGAACTGGAAACATGATATACATGGAGCATAAACAGAACATTAGATCTACTAAATAAGAAAGGTACGCAAGGCCCGAAGGCGTGGCCAAATTCACAGCACAGGCTCAGAGACAATGCAAATCGTAAGAAATTATGATCCAATAAGTCGCGCGTACCAATACGATAACGAATACACTACAACTTAAACCCCTTAAATAAATAATCCTACCCTTATGGACTCAAAGCAGCGCACTTACAACATTATTAAGTAAAACGATACCTAACTAGAACAAAAACACGTTAAAGAAAGTGTCACTGCCTCCAAGCAGTAACCAGTTCACACTCAAACCCCAGGTATATAAAACAAGCAATTCAAATCCCATTACCTAAGATTACCTCAAGGAAAGGCATAAAATGATAAATTAACCTTACCATAATTACACGTCATTGACGGATCCAAACATTCAAGACTCCGCTGAAAGATCTTACAGAATGACCATACACTGGTGCACAGACCTGTTCGATGACACACAGTGCTTTCTGAAACAGACGGAACATTAAGATTAAAATATAATACACGGTAAGCCCCAAAGTTTAAACGTTAAACCATAATATCGGTGCAATCAGACGCCAACATTTCTACAGTCAGAATGACACAGCAAGTTTCATAGCGGCGAAGCACAAGATAAATCTTACACAGAGTTTCTTGATTGAGAATCTGTCTCGGGTTCATCACACTTGCAACACGAAGGGCAGAAAATACATCTTCAACAAATGACGTAAATGCAGTGGTATCACCTTATTGCGTCGGTAGAGTTCCGTGTTCAACAGCGTCAGAAAGGTAGGTCACAAGCCATAACCCCCAACAATATGTATCGGCTAACGAACACCAAACTTCCTACGCAGTTGTATAACCATGTTTATGGCTGGACTGGGGGCAAAGTTTGAGTTTGATTTAAAGAGGATTATTGTTCTTTCTACTTTGAGACAACCAAAACGCGGCGATACAAGCAGCGCCGACCCGAATGGACTTTTTCATTGTGACAGTATTCGCCGATAAGGTTACCCCTCGTATCCACTACCAACCACTCGCTCTTACTAACTGCGCCTCACTCCGCACGTTCGTTCGGTCCATCATCTCTCCCCGTGCGCGCCTCGGTGCGACCGCATGACGAACGCCGAAAGGGTACGACCCCTGTAGGAGAATCTATAGGACGAAAGCCGGCACTGCTAAATTATATGTTACAGATTTTTATTACACACGAAGAATGATAAGCTGAAGTGCGCGTCGCTGTGCGTAAAATAGTTGAGACACACTCTCCCGAGTGAACTCACTATCGTTGCACCTCTTGTGCGGCGCCAGCAAATTTACATCGTAATTATTATTATAAAAATTATTAATTAATCAGTAGAACTGGCGCCGTTCCCAGGACGGTGTGAGGTAGATTAGACAGATGCAATAATTAAATGATATAAAACATGTTGTGTGATGTTCTATTGTACTGTTTTCTATTTGCTTTGTCTTATGATTAGACATTGGCGAAAGAAAACCAAGGGCAAACATCACATGTTCAGCATAAATTACTGATGATTAATTCGAGGAATTGTAACAACAACTTCTAAGAAGATTGTGTATAACGTAGAAAAGAACTGCAACTTACAGGTCGCATGACTGCCCTCGGTAATGCCTTGATCAAACGTTATGTCAATACATTACCATATCCAGTCATAAATTTGAACCATTTCTTAAACATTAGAGATTCGCGCTAACATTGATGCATTTACACATCCACATATTTAAAGTAAAAAGATATCGGTGTAACAAGAAAAATTGTATGTTAGTTAACCATGGAACGACTACATTCTTTGTTTATAACATATTGTTAACTTTCTTTTCCAGGCAACAATGCAAGGACACGATCTGGTGGAGGCAGGAAGGAGAATTTAGGTAGCTGGCACAAAACAAAAACAGGCCACACCGCAATATAAGTAATTATGTGTATATAGACATGTGTATCACTGTGACACTGGGAATGAGAATATGTATATGAAAAGGTTACAGTACATACTACAGAATGCTGTTAAATGAAGTTTAGGGCTCATACTACCAATGCTAAAAGGGGTGACATATATTAAGAAGCACAAGTTACTTACGTGAGGGTAAAATATGAGTATTCATGATGCATTTACACGGGATCACAACTTATCTGAACGTCCTTCTACAATATTTTCTCGGCACAGCCTCCGTAGTGACATATTTAAGTATATATATCAGCAAACACTACGTAAATAGTTTCACAAAGATACAAAGAAGTGTGCATAAAGATTCGATGGTGTGTAGTCGGTGGATTTCCGCAACCGATAAAACAATGCCTCTTTCCATTCCCTGTCAGCATTCCGTGTAGACCACTAGACGCATTCCTTGTAGACTTGAGAGGGATGGGGCTGACTATTGTTATCTTTGCTTCTGTTGTTTAATGTGTAATGAAGATTTCTTGTCTCTCGTTAGCAGTCTCGATTAAGAGGCGCGTGGGGCAAACGATGTGTGAGGATATTGGTTACGCATATCATTTAGCTCTATATACAGTATGTGTAGTGTCCTGTCAACCCAGATATTTAAATTACAATTTTAATTGTTATTCTGTGTACGGTATTACTACTGCATGAACTCAAAGATCAAAAGAGTTACCTGCTCGTGAAAAATCTGTAAGAAACAAGCAGCCTTTGAATGGTCAGAGAAACTTCAAGAATTTTGTATTTAAAATAACACAAGATGTTGTTATATGCTTCCTAATGGCGAAAATGTAATCCTAAAGGACATACCGTGTTACTGAAATGTTTTGTGCACAATTTGTAAATGTTTAAGGAGCCTAGATGTGAATATGTATAAATTCTACTATACATGTAACCGACGTGTCAACAACACGTAGGTTGAATCAAATGATGTCGAACCGCAATGTTTATTTTGGAGATGGTGAGTGAAACCATAAGTGTATTGACAAAGAAGACGTAAGGAGGAATTATTCAATATCAAGCGCTTGGTGTGTGCTGCAAAAAGGTTACATTTACTTGATTTTCAGTGAGTGACAGTAAGGTTACTTACAATCAGCCAAGAGTTTTCGGTTCGTCTGTAGTGGCGAGGGACGCTAGACTTTGCTTCAAGGGACGATATAAGGTGAAAACGTTAATGGACTTTACTGACATTTCGTGAGCTCTTGACGTGATGCTGAATGTATGGGATCGCCTTCGATACTGAAATATGTGACGCACAACTGGTTCCAGTACCAAAGATGGCGGGCCTTTCCGTTGCAGCATCGGTAAATCTCACTCAAGCGCTTGTCTATACTTACTATCCTAGGGAGCAGATCTACAGACATTTTGACGACATGAAATTCGTCGTTACCTAAAAATTGTGAAAACGATCTCTATCGCCTATCCATGGTCCACCAACAAACTTAGGAGCTTCGCGCATAGTGTGAGCGTAGTCCTGCAAGAGGCGTGTGTCGACTACTCCGCAATAATGGAACAGTGGACCCTAAATCTGAACGTGTCCTTTGTCGCGGCATGGACTTGGAAAATTAAACTTTCAGAGTATGTAAATAAAACAGTGATATAAGAGAGATGGGGTACATATTAAAACATGGGGTGAAATTTAAAATAAATGTATTTTAAAACCCCGGTCTGGTCAAAGATATAATGTAACTGAAAATAAATTTAAAATGTTATTATCGTACGTAGAAACGGCACCGCTATTGTATAGGATATAGCGGTGCCTGTATTATTCTGATTATGATGCGAAGTTTAATGCGATGTTTAATAAACTCAAGTGGCAGACTCTGCAAGAGAGGCGCTCTGCATCGCGGTGTAGCTTGCTCGCCAGGTTTCAAGAGGGTGCGTTTCTGGATGAGGTATCGAATATATTGCTTCCCCCTACTTATACCTCCCGAGGAGATCACGAATGTAAAATTAGAGAGATTAGAGCGCGCACGGAGGCTTTCAGACAGTCGTTCTTCTCGCGAACCATACGCGACTGGAACAGGAAAGGGAGGTAATGACAGTGGCACGTAAAGTGCCCTCCGCCACACACCGTTGGGTGGCTTGCGGAGTATCAATGTAGATGTAGATGTAGATGTAGATGTAGAAGTTCCTTTGAACATGCATTCATGTCCAAAAGAAGAGACATTGTGGCAAGCAAAACCGTCAAACGAATTCGCAATTACGAATAAGGACTACAGTCAGCTGCAGAATGGAATGACGACAGTGAAAACTTGTGCCGGAGCGGGGCTCGAACCCGGAGCGGTCGCCTTTTCATTTTTTTAAATTTCATTTTGTTCGGTATTGTTCGTTGCGTTTGATCTGGGCGGACGTCACAAGTTGATCGTTGATTCTTTTATTCAGTTTTTTATTACAGAGGGCGAGCAGCCCTCTGACCGAACACGCTGAGCTACTGTGCCGGCTATCATTTGGCAATCTGTACACGACTCACAGCCGGCGACTTCCAAGTACAACGTCTGACCTGCACGGAAATATACATGATGGACGTACGAGTTCAGGTCGTAGACGCATGGTTGACGACATATGGAAGTTGGGTCTGCTCGTAAGTCATTCTCGAATAGCCAAATGGCATTGTCGTCATTCCATTCTACAGCTGATGGCAGTAATTATTGGAAATTGCGTATTCATATGACGATTCACACCTTTAGCTCATTTTCCCCTTGTGTAACAAGTGGGAGACCAAGGTTCAAGTCCTGGCGGTGGAACAAATTTTAATTTTCGTTTCTTCAGCTTCTGTCGTTATTGATGATAAAGTTGAGACTCATATGTCTCAAGGAAAATGTGATTACATCAGATCAGTACAATCCATTACGATGCCCACGATAACGAGCGTTCATCAGGGACAAGGGCATCGTCAGGAGTACCACAGATACTACTATTGTTTCTACGTACACAAATGTCCTAACGGACAGGGTGAACAGGAATTTGCAGCGTTTTCCTGATGACGCTGTGGTCTACGGGAAGGTGCTGTCGTTGAGTGACTGCAGGAGGATAACAGGTAGGGTGTGAGATAATGCGGATGAGCAGGAAGAACAAAGATATGATGTTTGGATGCAGCATAAGTAGTCCCCTGCTTGACACAGTCATGTAGATTAAATATATATGGGCCTAACGTTGCAAGGCAGTATAGAACGGAATGAGCATGTGAGCACTGTGGTAGAAAGGGCGAATGGTAGATTTCCTTTTATTGGGAGAACTTTGGGGAAGTGTGGTCCATCTGTGAAAAAGACCGAATATAAGAAGCTAGTACGACCTATTCTTGAGTACTGCTCGAGTACTTGGGATCCGTAACAGGTCGGGTCAAAAGAAGAGGAAGCAGTTCAGAGGTGGTGTGCTAGATTTGTTACCGGTAGGTTCGAACAACACACAAGTATTACAGACGTGCTTTGGGTACACCATGGGAGTCCCTGGGGGAAAGTCGACTTTCCTTTTGAAAAACAGTATTAAGAAAATTTAGGGATCCAGCATTTGAAGCTAACTGCGGGCCGGTTCTATTGCCACCGGCACATGTTGCGTAATGAGAACGAAGATGAGATACCAGAAATTAGCACTCATAAGGAGACATATAAACTGTTGTTTTTCCCTCAATGTACTTCCAAGTAGAACAGAAAAGAGAATGACGTAGTGATACAGGGTGCAATCCGCCACACACCGTACTGTAGCTTGAGGAGTATGTACATAGTTGTATATGTAGAAAGTGAGTACTGTTGCCTGAACGTAATGTAAGCGACACACTGCATTATTTTAAATTGCTGCCACGTATTCCACTAAATATTTATGTTCTTTCTAGCATGTCATATGTGTCACAACTTCTTTTGTTTAATTTATTAATTACTTCTTTGAGTTGTGTATGGTGGTGTGTTACGCAAGAGCAGACGCGTCCACAATCTCTGACTGACATGGCACTGCAATTACGCTTTATTCACTAATTACCACCAGGAGAGCTGGTGGTTGTAACTACACAAACCAAAAAATGGTTTGCTTCACCCCCGTTTTCAGAACTCCGGAAGATAGTCGTTAACTGTGGATATTGTATCACAGGAACAGTCCCTTTCACTGTTCAGAGATGTCACTAAACCCGCCCAACGATGTAAACAACCATTCATGATCAGTGCCTATTACAGGGAGGGGGTCCGACAGCCGATCAGTTCCAGTCATTCCATCACGAAGGAGGTACGCAGCACGTGTTGTCTGTAGTTCAACCATGCCTAGACGGTTAATACCACGGCTCGATTACGCCTACATTGTCACTTCGTGCCAGGAAGGGCTCTCAACAAGGGAAGTGTCCAAGAGTCTCGGAGTGAACAAAAGCGATGTTGTACGGACATGGAGGAGATTCTGTGAGAGCGGAATTGTCGATGACATGCCTCGTTCAGGCCACCCAAGGGCTACTACTGCAGTGGATGACCGTTACCTACAGATTATAGCTCAGAAGAACCCTGGCAGCAACGCCACCACGTTGCATAATGCTTTTCGTGCAACCACAGGACGTCGTATACTACTGAAACTGTGCGCAATGGGCTGCAAAGATGCACAACTTCACTCGCGATGTCCATAGTGGGTCCATCTTTGCAACCACAACACCATGCAGCGCGGTATAGATGGGCCCATCAACATGCCGAATGGACCGCTCAAGACTGGCATCACGTTCTCTTCAATGATGAGTTTCGCATATGCCTTCTACCAGACAATCGTCGGAGACGTGTTTGGAGGGAACCCGGTCATGCTGAACGCCTTAGACACACTGTCCAGGGAGTGCAGCAAGGTGAAGGATCCCTGCTGTTTTGAGGTAGCTTCACGTGGGGCAGACGTACGCCGCTGGTGGACATGGAAGGCGCCGTAACGGCTGTTTAATACATGAATGCCATCCTCTGATCGATAGTACAACCATATAGGCAGCATATTGGCGAGGCATTCGTCCTCATGGACAACAATCTGCGCCCCCATCGTGCATATCTAGTGAATGACTTCCGTCAGGATAACGACGTTGCTCGACTAGAGTGGCCATCATCTTCTCCAGATCATGAACCCTGTCTAACGTGCCTGGGATAGCTAGAAAAGGACTCTTTATGGACGACGTAACCCATCAACCACTCTGAGAGATGTGCGCTGAACCACCGTTGAGGAGTGGAACAATCTGGACGAACAGTGCCTTGATGAACTTGTGGAGAGTATGCCACGACGAATACAAGCATGCATCAACGCTAGAGGACGTGCTACTGGGTCTCAGAGGTACCGGTGTGTACAGAATCTGGACGACCATCTCTGAAGATCTCGCTGTATGGTGGTACAACATGCAATGTGTGGTTTTCAAGAGCAGTAAAAAGGTCTGAAATGATGTTAATGTTGAGCTCTGTTCCATTTTTCTGTACAGGTTCTGGAACTCTCGGAACCGAGGTGATGTGTAACTTTTTTTGATGTCTGTATTATGGATTTATTAGTATGAGATCTTAAGATCAGTTATATTAATTAAGATTAAGTTTGAGTTATAAAACATATAGTGTTGTGATAAATATGCAAATTTTTCCTTGCATAAGGAAATCTTTGTAATTATATGCATCTTGAGAGACAAAAAGGGAGTTTGTAAAGCTTTTTTTTTCAGATACAGACAAGGAGAAATTGTTCATTTTGCTGGACTGGCCGGTTTTTTCAACATTGAAGAGCATTTAAGAATTTATAAGGTGGTTTCCGGATGGGTAGCACACAGAGTTGGCGCCATGACATGTTGAGACAATGATGGATTCATGACGTTGAGGATGTGAGCTCTCGTCAGTTAACGTGGTTCAGTTGAAATCTGAGTGATTTTTGAGGATAGCTTAGACCACATATCAAGACTGTACCTACAAGACCTCAGACAACAAATATGAGAGTCACCAGTGGAGGTAGATGTTGATGTGGGATGTGGGTAACAGTCATAATTTCGAGATCTTCCTTTTACGCAAAATTCAGAAACAGTAACAATTCCTCTCAGTCGTAAAATGTGGGTGGGAACTGATGATAAAAGTTCATTGTGGAATGACAACTTGATTCTATCTTTCAGTTGTTACATTAATGTTAAGTCTCAGAATGATCGAATGAGTATGTTGGACAAAATATTCGATCATAAGAAAAAATGAGAGGAGAGATTACTTTCCACTTTCAAGGCGAGCAGTTGATTTTGGTGATTCTGAGTCAGAGCGATTGACCATTTTACTTGGAACTTTCTGTAGATGTCACCTCTAAACTGTTACAGTGATGTTTCCGATAGGGATAGTAGTTACTATAACTTGTGAACTTCACATATCAATGAATTAAAAATCAAAACTTTTATTTGTAATCATAGTATTTGATCCCACAGAATAATTAGCATGTAGGAACATTTTCTTTCGATGAGGGCAAAGAGGGTTGTGGACTTGCAGACTGGATGTTATGTCAATCTGTTCTCCATCACACTCTCACCGACCGCAAAAATAATTTTCAGGCTCCTGTAGACGGTGATGGCAGGTGGAAAGCAAGCACAGACAAAGTAAGTGTCTTTCCATAATGAAAGTAACGACCACCTGTTTATTACCCGCCGCCTCACATATGGTGCATCGGTGCGGAGGATTCAGCTGTGAAAGTGATCGATACAAACAGGGAACTAGGTAGGCATTAACAGGATACCAAAGTGAAATACGCCAAACTAGTGGAAGAACAGCATTAAGATTTGCTCGTGAGTGTGGAAACTAAATTGTGAATGTTAGCCATAGTTGCCTTGAACGTGACGGAGGGAGATAAGAAGACGACACTACATCGCGGTTAGCACCGGCGCTGGGGTTGGAAGAAGACGGTGTATCACTGCAAGTTATCTGAAAGCTACTGAGCGCGCTCAAAGGCGCCCAGGCCCCACTTGAGCTACTGCAGTAGGCGATAGCCGTCGCCCTCCTTACAGCCTTACCCGCTGCTGCTGCCTGCATTACATTGCAACGCGTAGCATCAGGTATGCTAGTAAACTGCGCGGGCATCTCTCGTCGAGGTCCAGCAGTTAAGTCAAGAATATTTTAAGTATATGATAACTACTTGTAACAGGCTATTAGAAATGGAATCTAATGATAAGTATAACGTGAAAGTTAAGATGAAACCAGTTGCTGGCGAAGAATCCTCCGAAATAGAAATTGGAAATAACAAGGATGGCTCTTTCGAAGTGATAAATTGAAAATCTGGCGGCTATTTGTCAAAAGCAGAATCGGAGGTAAATTTCAGTGTTACTGCGAAGTTATAATCAATTACTAGTATTGGTGTAACTGAAGCTGAAGTGGAAACAGAAGAAGTAGAATTACTACAGTTATCAGATAATGAAACTCAGTTCAGTATTTCTGAAACTCAGCCAAGTCAGAGAATGTAAGAATCTCCTTTTATACAGGTTGAAATGTCAAGTAAGAAGGCAGAGGCATCAAATTGGGTGCAATTACTGTTTTCTAAACCTGAAACGCACAATCAAGAACTGAATAATAAGATGAAATCCAGTAGTAAACAGTTAAATAGTAATAAAGAACTAATGATGAAATGAATTCAAAACTGAAGAGCTTAAGTTATAAAACTGATTCCAACCACTATGATCAGCAAGTCAAAGAAAGGTGAAAGGTAGCTAAATTCCATAGTATTTTCGAAGGATGGAGAGGTTTGGATGGGCGCAGGACGGCAAGGTCTTCAGCGCCCGCGCAAGAACAGGTTGAGACGGGTCTCCAGAAAATACCCAAAACAGGACGATAAAACAGAACGTAAAACACAGGTAACAAAGTTTGGAAAACTATTCCCGTAGCCATACCGAGGCATGGTACGGAGCATTGCATCAGTAGTAAAACATGAATGGCACAGGAACAAAGTGGCAGAAGGAGCTAAAACAATAAGGCAGATTGAAGTGGCTGGTTGACCGCAAGGAAAACAAGGGAAGAGCCGGTCTCTTTGCACTACACTAAAACCTGCAGCCTAAAAGTTTAGGTCAGAGTCCAGACACACTGAAAAATTTTAAAACCCTTGTTACACTCGTCTCATCATCAGCTAAAATAGAGGGCAGTTCCCCATCAATTTTTGCTTCGGTCCTTGCATCACGGTTTAAGATGCGCTACGTTAAAATGTGGCGGACAGAGATGTGCACACCACAAGCATCACAAAACAGGAGATTCTCCAGCCTTAAGAGAAAGCTATGTGTGAGAGAGCAGTGCCCAATCCGAAGAAGCATGAGGGTCATTTCATCCCGCCTGAGCAACCGGCAGGAGGAACGCTACGGTCGAGTTGTTGACCTCACCAACCGCAGCTTATAGGCCGTCGCCGCCAGCAATTTTTCTTCCCACAACTGCATGCACTCTCTGTGGAGTGCAGAAAAGACAGCCTGCGAGGGAATAGGACTCTGTGCCACATCAAAATAGAAATTGTTGAAGTTCGTTAAGGTTTCAAAGACGCAGAAGATCTTATGGGAGGGTGGATGCCAGAAAGCCAGGCATTGAATCAAAACATTGCTCTCCTCGGTTTGAGGAAGTAACTAATAAAGTAAAAGCTTGTCAGAAGGATACTAAGGAAGTAAAATCTGAGTGTTTGAAATTATGCGAGGATACTGATAACAGATTTTCTGACAGAGTGGAAGTAGTAGAATTACAAGTAGAAGAACTGAATACTAGTATTACTAACATAGAAGATAGAGTAACTTCTGGCAGCTCTTGTAATACTACTGCACAGCATGTTGCTTCAGTTGACGCAGCTTTTATCGGATGTTGTCAATTCTTAAGTTTTGATTCAGATTAACAATTTGACCCGTCAGAGTTCTGGAACGATTCTGAGGATGTTTCACCAAATGTATAGTTATAGCGTGAGAAAATTTCTGTCATAAGAAGTCATTTGTCAGAGGTACTTTACGATGGTCATCTGACGTATTGATTAGGTGTAAAACTCTTTCTGTACTTAAGACATCGTTTCTTAATGAGTACTGGTCAGACAACAAACAAAAAGATGTTTTCAGATAATTTTAGAGTAATAAAAGCTTACGATTGGAAGTGAATCAGTTAAGCAGTTCTCTAGCAAGTGGGTTTCACTGCTGTCACATCTGACACAAAAATAAAACCGAAAACGATGATGATGGGACGAGGGGGTAAGCTGCCTTCGTATTGGCATAAAAGAATGATTTCCACATGTGGTGTCACCGCCAGACACCACACGTCGGACCCGCGTTTCGCCACCGTCAGTGATTGCAGACCGAGCGCCGCCACACGGCAGGTCCAGAGAATTGCTAGCACTCGCCCCAGTTGTACAGCCGACGTTAATAGCAATGGTTCACTGACAAATACGCTCTCATTTTCCGAGACGATAGTTAGCATAACCTTCAGCTACGTCATTTGCTACGACCTAGCAAGGCGCCATTACCAGTTTATATATACTTTTGTATCATCAAGAGCGATGTTCTCCAATTATGGATTAAAGTTAAGTATTACAAGATTTTCGTACTTTATTGCAATTCTCAAGACATTTTCCTGTACCAGACCTCGCGCCAGCCTGCGTGAGCTTAAGCGCGTGCCTTTCGGCTTCCTCTCATAGTGACTTGGCTGTCTTGCCAAGTCACAACACCACACCTAGAAATAATGTGGATAGGATCATTGAATACTTGGAGCGAGTGGAAAGGACAGCTACTGTTAAGAAGCAGATACAGTATAATAAAATATCTTTTAATAGTCATACAAACAACCTAAATGATAACCGTGGACACCTGAGTGTTAGGACTATGGGCGTTCTGAAAACACGATATAAACAACGTACCATTGAGATCAGATGGAAAGTGGAATGCTACCCTATCTAATTCTGAATCGAATGAACACAACAGATGGCGTGTGGGAAACTACGAGGAAACTGGCCCTCATCAAACGGAAGCAGTGACACAGCCAGTAACAAAACGCAGACCTCACTCAGTCATAAAACGCAGACCGATAACAGGAACGATGAAATAGTAACAGTCGGTTCCAGTAATGTGCTAAACCACTCTCATCATCTGTCTGACAGGATTTTGAACACATTAGAAAAATGGGACAAGAAGGGAAAAGAAAACGCTACAGATAACGGGGAAGAACAATTTAAACGGTTTGAATAAAATAAGGAAGCAGATGAAGACTTAAATCTTCGTTAATGATAGCACTCTGAAAGCTAAAGATTCGGTATAGGAAGTAGAGTCAGTTTTGCAAGATTTGGAGGAGAAGGGAGTTGTTAATGAAGGAGGTACAAATAATAATGGTGATGTCAGAGAATTCATTAGCTATACTGACTTGCCGCAAACTGTAAAAGCAAATGACAGTGTTATAGACAGCAATGTTGGGCAGGGATGCAGTTGCTTTTAGTTAAATGTTTAACGTTATTAATTCTGGAGTGATTACCGAGCCTTTCGTTATAAATTGTGCGGGTAGTAATAACGAAGCATGGGAACTGCCTATTAGAGTAGTGACGAATAAAGAACACGTACAAGAAGATACTAAATTCGGGAATAAGTGGCAAGATGCAAATCCGAAAGAGAACTATATCCTGGAACAGACAAGGACGTTTATGCACATTTATCAAACACAATTCAGGATAGCAGATAAGCCTCATACAAACACATGCCGATTGGAATACTGGAAGTAGTTAGATTCTGTAGGGAGTCTGCCACTCGTCGGTGGATATACAGTTTCGCGTACTGCCAGGTACCAGATGGATGAAACTTTATTTCACTTTCAAGTTTCATTCTCTGTCTATAGTAAGTAAGGAATATATGCCTTCACGCTGTGCATATGCAACTAGTTTATGATATATTCCACAAAGTAATAAGGATTCCCGAAAATGACTGTATCTAAATGGTGACTTATAAGGGAATGTGAGAGGTAGTTTGCAACAGTAAATTATAAATGTTAAAATAATACTTAGTAACTTAGGAGCATTAATAATAGAGTAATAATGGCTCAAGTAAACTATAATAAATAAGATCCACAAAGAGGATTAGTAACAACAAAATAAAGATACGCTTCGTTAACAGAAGTAATTGAAGCTGAAAATCCCAGCAATCAGAAAGAACAGACTCTGCATAAACTAATAATTTTCATGTTGTTAGTAAGATTGTGTATAGATAAGAAAGAAATAATATAATGCCAACAAAGGCAGGCGAAGGCGTTTTTATATTAATTAAAGAAGATGCGTGAATGTGGTGTGAAGATCACACCAAAAATAGGTGTAAATAATGAAGTCAGTTGGCTGATGAAGATAGAAGGCAGAAAGATAATCGGAATATTTATAAATGAAAATAGGGAAAAATTGGACCAATGACGACAGTAAGCTGACACAACAGGTAAAATGGTGAAAAAACGGTGTGTTATTCCATCACGTCCCATCTTGCTTAAGGCAGATCGTCGATTAACAGAGAAACATTATCAGGTACTGCCATCAATACAGATGAAGGAATCTGTTAAGAGATCACATTGTTGCCTACTGGTAGGTTATAATTAAAAGAGCGTTTTAATTATGTGTGTAACAAAGCAAAGTAACAGCTGTCGAACATATAACTTTAGCATACTAACCCATATGATAATTGAGTCATATGAAGATAGAGCTTACAAAGGTTGCCTGGTTTTCTAAATAAAGTAACATCTACGACAGTGAAGTAAATTGCACTCTTGTCCAAAATGTGACTGTTTTCAAAATAAAAGTTGACTTTCAGAACACAATAGCTATGGTTTATAAAAAAGTTTCGAAGTTCGTGATCCAAGCTTAATGATGAAATAACTAGTAAAAGTGAGCTAGAGTAAAGTCACAATCTTATGAAGTGGCGTATTATCAATGATAATTTAGAAAAAACTAATACTTTTCGAAATAACAGATTTTAGAAGAAAAAATTCTTTCAAATAATTTCTCAATTAATTATATAAATAATCGATGGAAAATAAAAATATATTTTGTCCTCCCTTAGATATAAGTTGAGAGCAGAAGTATAGGCTGTTTATATTTCTCAGAGATATGAAGTCTTCATGAAAGGCAGCATACAAACTGTAAGTAGAAGAAATGAAAAAGGCCACAATCTTGGAGACTTCTCTCCTTCTCCTTTATGTTGTAGAGTGTCGAGTAGAAAACCAACTTTAGTGACTTCCAATCCTCTACCTTAAATGTTTTAGTGAAAGTGGACACACATAACAGTGCCTGTGCAGTGATTAAATGAAAGAGTACTGAGAAGCTGTAAAAGATCAAAATGTATTGGTGTGTTTCTCTCTCAGGTAACAAAGGTAAATACTGAAAATTCTGAATCATAAAATTAATTATTTGATAACTGAAAATTTTATTTCATATTTCTATGTTATTTTACGTACATCACTGTAAGAACACTATATATACATACATACATACACACACACACACACACACACACACACACACACACACACACACACACATATATATATATATATATATATATATATATATATATATATATATCTGTGTGTGTGTGTGTGTGTGTGTGTGTGTGTGTGTGTGTGTGTGTGTGTGTGTGTGGTGAATTGGTTAATTCTGTGGCTGTAGTATTAAGGAACATTTAATTAAAATCCATTTCATTTAAAGGAGATCATCTTCAGAAACATCACTTGTTTATAACATTTAATTTTGTTGAAATATAATTTGTTTCAAAAATAAATTCAGGATGATGACGCGAAACAAGCGCTATACCATTGTGATGGGTATAGAGGCGGGTGAGTGTGCTGGGGTTTACCCCAGTTCCAGCAGCTCCATCTCATTATAACGCGCCTATGCTTAACACACAAAGGACTGCACCACAATCTGAGAGTGAAATTAAAAATTAAAATAAATTTTCCAAATTTCGTCGGTGTGTGCTTAAGTACATTAATGTTAACATTTTTAAGTCACAGAATGAAAGAACGAATATCTTAGGTGAAGTATATGATCTTAAGGAAAAATGTGGTGATTTATTTTCCACTTTCAAGGCGAGCAATTAACTTCTGGTGATTAGAAGTCAGAGTGATAGACCATTTTACTTGGAACTTGCTGCAGAAGTCGCCTCTGATGTGTTTATAATGTTGTTTCCGATAGTATTACTACTTACAATACTGAGACATTTTGTGCATGTGAACGTCATATATAAATCAGTTAAAACTGAAGATTTTTACTTACAGCCATAGTTTCTGATCCTGCTGAGTAAATAACAAGCAGAAACATTTGTCAGTGAGCACAAGGAGTAATGTGGAGCTGTAGACTGGAAATAAGGGTCAGTATATCTGTTTTGTATATAAAAAACGCCTTCTGGTGTTCCACTGGTCAGATTCTCCCAGAACGCCTTTCGCCTTTTTTCACGTTAAGGCATCATAAGCGGGGTAGTTCTTCGCGTTTTATTTGGCATCTGCGTTTCCTCCCATCCGGCCCATGCTAGAGGTCGCGCTAGCGCTCTGTTTACGAAACATAAACACGTTTTATGAGTTTCGAACATTTTTTGGAAAACTTTTCGTTTTGTTTGCCCTTGTTGTTGTCATGCACTATTAGTCTTCTGTCACTAACGTAGACATTTGATCGAAAACTGTAACTTTAAGACGTTACAACTTTTAGTTCACTGTGTATCCCATGTTCAGATGAGAGGAAGCGCAGATGGCAACTATAAAAGAGAAGAACTGTCCCATTGATGATGCAATAAAGCAAAAAGGAGGCGAAACGCATCTGGGAGAATAAAAACAGAGCAGCAAGGGAAGAGGTTTATTTATTTACGAAACAAATACTTCTCTGCTTGCTGCAGCGGATGGCCACGCAAACTGACTCATTATGGTCGATATGTTCTCTATCGCTTTTTGGTTGATCTCAAAAATACTTTTCGGGCTCCTGTAAAGGTTATAGGCTGGTGGAAAGCTGGCACAGACAGTTTGTCTCTTTCATAATGATGTAACGAAGTAACACATATTTAATTACTGTCTACCACCCAACAAGTGGTTCTTGGGCTGCGTAGCATTTCGCCAGAGTTGATCAAATAAGAAACGATTATGGATTATAGTTTTTTGGTAAACGTGGAACGACGTATTTTTTAATTTGTTTTTATTTGTGGACTGGTGCTTTTGATGGAAGTTTTTGAAGACTGCTTTCGGCTAAGGGTTGCTGCAGAATAATTTTCTTCGTTTTGTGATTGCTTAGGAGCTGTTACAAATGCTATACTTGACAGTGAATGAAATTTTCTACAACAATTCACTAGTCCTTAACTTAGATTGTTGCTGAATACTACTTTCACCGGTCTGACAGTGATACCTAAATTTCACAACCCATGATTATTAGTAGGGTTTTTGTACACTACTGGCCATTAAAATTGCTACACCAAGAAGAAATGCAGATGATAAACGGGTATTCATTGGATGGATATATTATACTAGAACTGGCGTGTGATTACATTTTCACGCAATTTGGGTGCATAGATCCTGAGAAATCAGTACCCAGAACAACCACCTCTGGCCGTAATTACGGCCTTGATACGCGTGGGCCTTGAGTCTAACAGAGCTTGGTGGCGTGTACAGGTACAGCTGCCCATGCAGCTTCAGCACGATACCACAGTTCAAGAGTAGTGACTGGCATATTGTGACAGTCCCCCAGCCAAAACATCACACCACACCAAATCCAGAGAGAAGCAGGTCGTAGTAAACACGTCGAGTCGGTTTTTTCCAGCAGCTGGCATAACATAAAGAGAGATTTGAAGGACTAGGCTAATACGTTGGAACCATGCTCGGTATATAAGAAACCCGAATAACGTGTTCGCTGAGTGATTTAATGAGCCTCATTTGCACACAACTGGATCAATGAGTAGGTGTGCTAATTTCATGAGGACGACAGGTATCGACAGCAAACAAAGCTTCAGCGTCAACCTAGTCTGTTGATGGAGGCATAGCATAATTTCAAAGAAGAAACAGACCAAACGGGCATCGACATAATTCAATGGTGAAAGTTGAAAATTCGTGTATGACCAGGTTTCGAACTCGAATTTCTCACTTAATGTTAGACGTTGCCTTAACTGCCTCGGTCACCTGGACACGCTTCCGGCTGACCGAAATTCTCGGCCGGTCACAAGCTAGTAGCGTCCTCTATCCATTCACTTACTTGAAACTTCCTGGCAGATTAAAACTGTGCGCTGGACTGAGACTCTAACTCGGCACCTTTGCCTTAGGACACGAAGTACTGGCAGATCTGAAGCTGTGAGGACGGGTCGTGAGTCGTGCTTGGGTAGCTAAGATGGTAGAGCGCTTGACCGCCAAAGGCAAAGGTTCCGAGTTCGAGTCTCGGGCCGGCACACGGTTTTAATCTGCCAGGAAATTTCATATCAGCGCACACTCCGCTGCCGAGCAAAAATCTCATTCTGGAAACATCCCCCAGGCTGTGGCTAAACCATGTATCTGCTCATCCTTTCTTGCAGGAGTGCTAGTTGTGCAAGGTTGCGGAAGAGCTTCTGTGAGGTTTGAAAAGTAGGAGACAAAGTGCTGGCAGAGTTGAAGCTGTGAGGACGAGTAGTGAGTCGTGCTTGGGTAGCAGAGCTGGTAGAGCAGTTGCCCGAGAAAGGCAAAGGTCCCGCGTTCTAGTCACGGTCTGGCACACCGTTTTAATCTACCAGGAAGCATCATATGAGCGCACACCCAGCTGCAGACTGG
The DNA here is from genome assembly GCF_021461395.2 of Schistocerca americana. NCBI lineage: Eukaryota > Metazoa > Arthropoda > Insecta > Orthoptera > Acrididae > Schistocerca > Schistocerca americana. The sequence continues at coordinate 131,007,641 of NC_060122.1, read as the reverse complement.
AAATCTCATTCTGGATTCACCTACTTGCTTGCTGTGAGTCCTGTATTCGCGCAACAGGTATGGAGCGTGTTGTGCATCCGCGCTAAAGTTATCAAGGCAATCATGTAGACATGTATATTAAATATATGCGTGATTTGTGTTCTGTTTTATTTTTCTGATAAAATAGACATCGTGCATTTATACAGCATGTATCAGAATTGTAAAATTCTTGAGTTACAGGAACCGCTGAATACAAAAATAGATTCATATTAGCGTCAACATATGTGTTCGAAACTACTAATATTTCTATTGTAATTCATGTGTAAGGACGTAGTTTTTCCCAATTGCAGCTACGTAGCTATTCAGTCATATGCCGGTTCTATGTAATGAATATCTGATTATTTTACAATTATTGTCTCTGGATTGTTTGTAAGGCGTAGGAACTTGGGGAAGAAGGATACCCACAGATATTGTGCTGGCAAGGGCTTTCTTTGACAAACTACTTTTATTAAACCATAATTATCTTCTTCAACAAATAACAAAATAGCCATTTCGCGAACTGAATTAAAATATGTAGTCCAGTTATAGTTACTGAAGCATGGACATTAGATCAACACATTTCTAAACTAAAAGTTCCTTAGCACAGTAACAAAACAATTTAAAATTCAGCTACTCCAGTAACAGTAAAATTAGGTGCACAATAAGAACACAATCAATTCACAACATTTGATCTCTTAGACAAAAAATACAGTAATTATAAATTGAAAATAGCTTGCGAACAGTCCCACTTAACCCAACCAACAAAATGATAGAAACAGCCCTCGGATTGCCGTGGGCATTCTCACGTTTACCTTTAAATGTATAGCACCTCCACTAGCCATTTTCTTCACCAACTACTCACTATTAGCAACACTCCTACCACCCATCTAAAATATTACTTGTTCAAAACTAGCAACTGTAATTTTCTGTACAACAATCTATTCAGAATTGGTTACGCTCGTAGCGTAATAATCACAAACGAAATTGAAACAGCTTTCGTTTCGAGAAAACAACTGCGTTGCCAGCGTACAAGAAAAAGTGGTAAGCTCACGCATCACGTTGTGCACACCACCCTTTCTCCTGGAATACGACTGACAAATTGCTACTCTCGGTGCACATTGCTTGTGCCTTCTCACCGTGCACTAAAGAGAACTTAAATCAAATCAGCCGACCAATATTTCACTGTTGCACATTTCTGCTACTGCTGTCTTCCGGATTGGGCAGATGATATTTTCACGAAATGTGATACTACGTCTCCAAACTCATAGTTCTACACGTCAACTTGATTAGTCGCTTGGTTGCCACTTCCTCCAATGATTTAAGGAATTCTGAGGGAATGCTATCTGTTCTTTATATTTTACTTGTTCACAGGTTTTTCAAAGATTTATTAAGCAGTAATAGTAAACTTCTTATGTCTTTCATGTGAACTCCCGTTTTCTCCAGGTAACAGACAAGTCCTCCTCGTTTTAGGGACATTCAATGTGGCCCTTCCCTTACCCCCCTCTCGTCTTATCCGACCAGTTTGCTTTACAATCTTTATATTGATGCACTTGCTTTTAATCTCACTGAGTTTCCTTAAGTTTCCTGTATGCTGATTCAGCTCATCAGACTGTAATTTATTTTATGATTCTTTCACACATATCCTGCAGCCAGTTCACCTTCGCATCCTAGAACTTTTTGTTTATTTCAGTTCCGTGTGGCTTATATATCAGTGTCCCTACATATCCCTAAATAATTTTCCACTCTTTTATTTCGCCGATCAGATTTACTATTTCTTCTGTTACACAAGGTTCTTAACAGTTACCTTCCTTCAGCCTACGCTCGTAAGTCCAACTAAAGTGATTGCTTTTTTTTAGAAATGTCCATTCCTTATCAGCTGAACTGCCTACCGTGCTATTCATTATCGCAGCATAAACTTCAAATACATCTGATAATTACTCAGTATCACTGTATCTCACTACTTTGCACAATGAGTCCCTGGACAAGTGTGCTTAACTCAAGCCTAATTTTCATCACCACTAGCTTGTGTTCCGTGTCTACAGATGGCCTTACAAAGCAGCATCTGATTTCTGAACGTTTGTGTGACTGTGATGTAGTCCAACTGATACCGTCCTACATCTCCAGACCTTTTCCAAATATACGTCTTCCTATTGGGATTTGTGTCGTATTGTCTATCCCTAGCTGAACTTTACTGCAGAACTCAATTAGCTTTTCTTCCTCCCATTCCTGCTACCAAGTGCATATTGTGCGATAACTGTCTTCTGTTCCTTCCCCTAATTCTACCTCCCAGTCTTCCAAGGTGCCGGCCGAAATGGCTAAACGGTTCTAGGCGCTTCAGTCTGGAACCGCGCGACCGCTACCGTCGCAGGTTCGAATCCTGCCTCGGGCATGGATGTTTGTAATGTCCTTAAGTTAGTTAGGTTTAAGTAGTTCTAAGGTCTAGAACCTCAGATATTAAGTCCCATAGTGCTCAGAGCCATTTGAACAATTTTTCTTCCATGGTTATGATATTATTATTTGCTTTCACTTACTACGTTATCCGTTCAATATCCTTATACACTTCCTGTACCCGTTCATAGCCTGCGTGACGTAGGAAGAGGACAGCTGATGCAGCTTTGTGAAGACAATAATTCAATTTTTCTCAAAATGACATTGTCTGACAACAAAATGAGACAAAGTGGTTGCGATAATTGTCATTTATTGCACTTTGGACTGTATTACAAGTGAGAAATGCAATACACCAGAAAATAAATTTCAAGCACAAATTGAAAACATTATATATGATTGACAACTGTATGTACTCGAACTAATTTTTTACAAATGTGTATAACGCTTGTATGTGGGTGTCTGACTGTACTTAAATGTGAATCACTATGCGTAAAAAAGAACTCTGGTAGAAAAGTCTAATGGAGAAGACTATTGTACAGATAGTTAGTAAGTTATATTTTTCCTTGCCAATGGGCATTATAAGTGTAAACTAACTCGTTCAACATTACAATGAGAGAACGGTTTAGTGGTCCTTGGAACAAGCCAACAATCTTTTGAAAGTAATCTGAGGGAATGCTGACCGACACCGTCGAAAACCAACGCATCTCGACAGATAATGCACTCTGTCATTTTAAGTCATTTTCCAAATTGTGCCTTGGAAATTATGTGGGTTACTTGTCATAATATCGGATTTTGACGTATTTATACGGTCACATTCTCGCGAGTGATAGGAGCATGCAACACGCTGGGAAAACTCAACTTCTTCTTGTTCAATTTGCTGAACATTTTAGTCTGCATACCTCATAAGGTACAAATTCCTAATCAATAAAAGCTGGAAGTTCTCACATACTATGTATTCTATTGATAGGTTAACTAACAAACTTTTTAAACTATTGGTCTATAAAAACCTAGAAATATTATTGCTTCACTTATTTCCAAATTCTACACCGTAATACCATCGTCAATGCTATCTGATACCATGTCCGAAACACCTGCTTGTACTTTTAGGATGATAGGTTCAGGGCTCACATCCGTCTGGAACACACTATGAAAATGTTCCTTCTGAAACTTCTCAGTGGACCCACATGATTGTTTCACGCACAAGCGATTCAAAGTCTGTTATCTTAAAAGTTTAGTTTTTTTATCTCAGTTACCGTTTAATCTGTGCCCAAATGAGTTATATCGGTTTATACTGACATGATATTTCAGTAAACGTGAAACTGCATGACGACATTCACGTGCAAGAAAGTTAAATTTGTATGGTCCATCACTTGACTTTTATAAATTAACGAGCTACAGAAGTTCGGCACTAGACTGGTTTATACAATGCGGAATATTTTTATTCCTAAGCCAGAGCACAATATGCGCTTTCCTGGTTTTTGTTTTCGTGTTTTGTCTGTAACAGCTGAATGACAATTGTCATGGTAATTACAGTGACTGACTTCTAAAAAAGATATGGTAAGATTTGTTTATTGAACCATTTCTTCAAACTGATGGCGATAAAATCTGAATAAGAGTCACTGTTGTTGATCTTACACCCAAATACAAGTTTACTCTCAACAACAAACCTAGAAGAAGAGAATAATTATCTTAGAACCCTTTCCAATGGGAACCATAAAACCACCAGCATCATCACTTATTTTCCAGCAGGTAGTCATGAAACGATCCTGATTCACCGATGTTTCATCGAGGTACTACACTTCTAAACAACCTCTTTCTCTTATACCGTGCACCTTGATAATGCATGTGGTTCGTGCTGCACCTATGTCAGTTCTTTCAATCAAAAACACTCTTCTTAACACATTTGGAACAAATATCTCTTAAAATTCATTGCATTGACGAAGCGCTACCTTTGAAGCCAATTTTCTGATGCATAATTTAACAAGGTTTTGTGATGTCGGGTATTCACTACTTGTATACATTTCAAACACGGACCGTTTTAAAATATCGTTGTCAAAAACCAATCATTTGTGCTATAGCTGTCTTGTGGTTTCGATGTTTTTCAGGCAAAAGGAAACCAAATTTTAGTGAGATTTCTGTAGCTTTGACACCTTGATTTATTATTCTCTGAACAGTTCTCTTACCGACATGTACCTGTGCAGTTCGTTTCTGTATCTTCCGAACGTCAAAAATAGGAATACCACCTTAAGATCCACGTTTGAAATAATTGTAAATGCGATAAAAAAACTTACTCGCCTGCTTCTGGAGCTTTTACGTTTATTTCCGTCACCTGGCATATTTATTAGGAAATCGCACTAAAATATTTACAGGGAAACATTCACAGCTATACTGCAAAAAGAAGTAGCGTTGAAAATAGAATGAATAATCGGTCGCTCCGAGAATGAAGTGCATTGTCGTCGAGTGCAACAACGCGAAATGCGGGAGAGAGACTCTCGCAGTCTAGTTGTAACACGCGGCTTGGCGCTGGCAGAATGAATCTTATTTTCTGCTTGCAGCTGATGGAAGGGGATTCGCAGAACGGCTGAAATTTTGGGCCGCCGTCGAATTATATGAAAGGGAGACATAGTCAACCACCATGTCGCTTGCCGAATGAAATCATAACATTAATACGATGAGAATGGTAGCATTAAATCGCAAAGAAAAATCATGTACGGCTGCCAACATAAACACGTAGGTGTCGCGTCGGGATCGTGGATCTGTTGAATCCCCGTCAATGGTTCAACGACTTCAGAGAAATCGACCAGCAAAGAATCTGCAACTACGAAATACGAGAGGCACTTCTTGAAAGAATCTTGTTACTCTATGCTCATACGATGCATGTGACTCAAGAGCATAATCAATGAGCGAGGTTAAAACTTACAAGTTTTATGTTTGAAAAACAGGCATAATTATCAAGAAATATCGTCAGCTGAAAAGAAACTTTATTTTAATAGGATTCTCCTGCAAGTGAATTTGAGTGGATAATGGTACCAGCGAGTAATTTTGGAAGGAGATATGTAATGTACATGTCAGTGTTCAGCTTAGGTGGCTAGTGAAGCTCGGAATTTTCTGTTTAATTTACGCCAACAAAATTAGCATAGAACGTTAGCCAGAATTTTGTTACTTCTTTCTGTCTGTGTGGCTTCCCCCACCGTTCAGCCTAATTCCAAAGACGCAAAGAGATATATAGCGAGTGAAGAAGTGGATTTTTTGTGAATTAAATTTTCTCACTGGATGATTTCTCTTATCAGTGGCATCAGTCATTAATAAGATAAATAATATGTGACTGCTTTCCTTGAGGACTTTTTTACATGTAATGAGTATTCTGACAATCCAATATCAAGCTCCTTGTTTAACCATAGCAATACCAACGTGTTTTCCATAACGCACATTACCAGAGGGCTAGTTTATCCCCACCTTAAAAAGCTGAAAAAAGGCAAACTTCGTTAATTGTAGCAGACGTGGTAACAACACACTACTTAATGAGAGATATTGATGTTCAAGTAAGGTCCTGAACCTGAAAATATTGAATATGAAGTTCACTGGGAAAGTGACATCTACTAGTAACATTTAAATTTTTGGGTTATGTTTAAGTGAAAAAACAACATTTAAAAAATCTGGCAGAAGACTTAATTAAAAAAAATATTTTTTCAGAAATTTAAAATGTAATGTATCTGGTTAGATTAAAATACTTTCATAAAATGTGCATAATTTACTCCTCCCCCCCCCCCCCTCTCCCTCTAGCGGTTGGTATAGCTAAGGTTAATGCGTTGATAATTGTAGTTGTAATGGTTTACTTAAAGCTGTAACCTTAATCGTCGAGATATTGCAAAAATAATGTATTCGTTGCAACAAATTGCTGATTCACGTGCATTGTTTAAAGTATGTTGAATTACCTGGAATATGTCTTGTAAAAGATTGCGACCAATTTCCTTTGTGGAGGCCTCCAGAAAATAAAAATCATTTACTGTATTAAAACCTTTCTCTCCTGCAATCCAATACCTACCGCTTCCCTGCTTCATTCAGGTGCTGCCATGGAATAATTTAAGCATAAGAATATGGTAAACATTATTTCATTGGTAGAACAGTAGGAAAATGTGATCAGTCTGTAAAGGACATAGATTACAAAACACTCATGGGACGTACAACAGAATAATGGTCATGTGCGTGAGGCCTGTACCAAATGCGACTAACTAAGGATAGTCAATATATACAAAGTTTAGTGGGACACTCTGTCCCTGCTACTAGATCACAACTGCGGGTTAATGCCAAAACAGGACTTCCACAGACATTAAACAAAAAGCATTAATATGCATACATCTCCACTGGTTATTCTGCTCTCATAGAAACAAGACAGAGCCAAGCTGCAAAAAGGCTACCCACATGTATAACCGAAGCAACAGTAGGACTTAACTGTTTGAACACAAGCCACTTCCACGCAAATCACGTTAATTACGTAAATAAACTGACGGGACCCAAAACTCAGTTAAAATAATAATTGAAATGAAAACCTTGATTTTATAAAGAAATCAAGTAACTCAGTACTGAGTTTTCCCAAAGACTTATATCACACGCCCAAAAGGGCCTTACAAAAACAGAAATACTGAGTCTATTACATCCTAATCCGACGACACACCTGCCGTGGCACAATACGAAAAGGAATAACAACGAACTACTCAACTTAGTGCTGGAACGGGAGAGCACTGGACGCCGACTTTTCCCGTAGATCCGTCCAGCTCCGTGTGCGACACGCCACTCGACACCACACAACCCCCGGGAGGAAGACATGACGCGGCAGATATGATACGACGAGGGCCATAGTCGATGGCGTCAGTAGGACCACGAGCGCGCCCTTAAGGAAGCCGCCAGGCTCACAGGGTGTCGATATCGATGGAGACGTAGGTATTCTCGGTTTCTTCCGTAGACCGGTGATTTGGCGAAAACAGCACACCTTGATCGTGTGGAATGTTTAGGGGTGTCGACGCGATACATCATTCCAAAGACTGGTAGGGTTTCTGTATAGTGATACCGAGTACAGGATCTAACCGTATATTTTCTAGATTGCCCTGTCTTTCTTGTAGGTGAAAAAATTCTGTTGGCACCCACCTACATAGGGAGGATTGATCATCACGATAAAATAAGAGAAATCAGGGCTCGCACAGAAAATTATAAGTGCTCCTTTTTCCGGTGCGCAACTCGAGAGTGTAACGGTAGAGAGACAGCTTGAAGTTGAAACTTCCTGGCAGATTAAAACTGTGTGACGGACCGAGACTCGACCTCGGGACCTTTGCCTTTCGCGGCCAAGTGCTCTACCATCAGAGCTACACAAGCACGACTCACGCCCCGTCCTCACAGCTTTACTTCTGCCAGTACCTAGTCTCCTGTGGAGCTGTGAGGACGGGCGTGAGTCGTGCTTGGGTAGCTCATATGGTAGAGCACTTGCCCGAGGAAGGCAAAGGTCCCGTGTTCGAATCTCGGTGCGGCATACAGTTTTAATCTGCCAGGAAGTTTCGTATCAGCGCACACTCCGCTGCAGAGTGGAAATGTCATTCAGCTTGAAAGTGGTTCATGAACCCTCTGCTAGGCACTTTATTGTGAACAGCAGAGTAATCACGTAGATGTAGATGAAGGGAGAATGATGAAGAATTTGCTGGAATATAAGTGTCTTGCATTATTTACAAGAAATGATAGGAAGAGTGGCACAGAAAGGAATAAAAGCAGATTGATTTCCCATTACTAAATTACTAAGCCGTTCTGTATATTGCAGACAAGAACAATTAAACACAGATCTATTGCACTTCTTATATGCAATTGACAACACGATTTTACAAGTTGAATGACCAACTATTAAAAACCTTGGATAACTACAGCATCAAGAAATTTTTAAAACAGATACATTCTAAAAAATTGTAATGTAGAATAAATTTGGAATTATTTCATTACATATCACCACACAAACAAAATAAGACACAATACATTTATTGACGTTCACTGAAGTTGTTTCAAAAATAAAGGACTAGAAACTCGTTTGGCAACCAAACAAACAGTCTCTTACACTGATTTGACAAAACTCTTGGGATAGCGATATGCTCATACATAGATGGCTGTAGTATTGCCTACATAAGGCAGAAAACGGTAGTGTATTTGCGGAGCTATCATTTATACTCAGGTTATTCAAGTGAGAAGGCGTCCCACGTGATTGTGGGCGCACGACCGGATTACCAAACTTTGAATGTTGAATGTTTGTTGCAGCTAAACGCATGGGACATTCCATTTCGGAAATCATTAGGAAATTCACTATTCCCAGATCCACAGGGTCAAGAGTGTGCCGAGAATACTAAATTTCAGGTACAACTGGTACAACTGGCTCTAAGCACTATGGGACTTAACATCTGAGGTCATCAGTGCCATAGACTTGTAACTTTTTAAACCTAACTTAACCTAAGGACATCACACACATCCATGCCCGAGGCAGGATTCGTACCTCCGACCGTAGCAGCACCGCGGTTCCGGACTGAAGCGCCTAGAACCGCTCGGCCACAGCGGCCGGCTTTCAGGCACAACCTGCCACTACAGACAATGCAGTAGCCGACAGTTTTCACTTAATGAGCGAGGGAAGCGGCATTTGCGTAGAGTGTCAATGCTAATAGACAAGCAGAAATCAATGTGGGACGTACGACGAACGTATCCATTAGGAGAGTGCGGTGAAATTTGGCATTAATGGGCTATGACAGCAGACGACCGACGCGAGTATATTTGCTAAAAGCACGATACCGTCTGCAGCGCTTCTGCTGGTCTCGTGACCACATCGGTTGGATCCTAGACGACTGTAGAACTGGGGCCTGGTAAGATGAGTCCCTATTTCAGTTGATAAAAGCTAATGGCAGGGTTCGAGTATGACGCAGACCCCATGTTGTCAACAAGTCACTGTGCAAGCTGATGATGGCTCCGTAAAGGTATGAGCTGTGATATATGAGACAGTCTGGGTCCTCTGGTCCAATTCAAGTAATCATTGACTGGAAATGTTTATGTTAGTCTACTTGGAGAACATTTGCAGCCATTAAGGACGCCATGTCCCCAAACAAAGACAGAATATTTTTAAATGAGATTGCGCCGTGTCACCGGGCCACAATTGTTCGCGAATGGTTTGAAGAACATTCTGCACAATTCGAACGAACGATATGGCCAGCCAGATCGTCGCCCGATTTGGATTCCATCGTATGTTTATGGAAGGTAATCGAGAGATCAGTTCATGCACTAAAACCCGCAACAGTTTCGCAATTATGGACGGTTAGAAATTTCTGCAGGGGACTTCAGACATGGTGAATCTATGCCAAGTCGTCGTGTTGCACCACGCCGCGTAAAAGCAAGGCCCACACGATACCGCGAGGTATCCCATGACTTTTGTAACCACAGTGGATTTAGCCATAGAGAAGCAATTTATATCGTAATAAGACATCAATATTTCTCCTTCTGTACGAAAGATGGTGCTGCATTTCTGATGACTTCATCGGCAAAAGTTCTTTAAATCCCATCTTGCTTACTTCCCATTTCTGCTTGTGAAAAACTCGTCACGTCAGTTGCGTTCAAAAAATGGTTCAAATGGCTCTGAGCACTATGGGACTTGACATCTGAGGTCATCAGTCCCCTAGAACCTAGAACTACTTAAACCTCACTAACCTAAGGACATCACGCAGACCCATGCCCGAGTCAGGATTCGAACCTGCGACCATAGCAGTCACGCGGTTCCGGACTGAAGCGCCTAGAACCGCACGGCCACCGCGGCTGGCACCTCAGTTGTGTGAACAACGCATTGTACATCCACATAAAACAGGAAAGTGTAATTGCAACTGAGCCATGGTAAAATTTGCTGTTTTGGAGAGCGCACAGCAGCGCGTAGTGTGAAGTAGTCGCCCTCCGTTTCTGGCGGTGGCGCCACTGTGGCAATCGCAGCTTTGGTGTCTCCCTCTGGTGTGAAAGGGGAAAGGTAGCCTGTTCGTGTGCATGAAAGGGGGGCACCATGAGCTCGCTAGGCGCTTCTCCAGAATCACCTTGACCTCTTGGTTGCATGGTGTAACCAGTGGCTCCCGAAAATCAATCCTTCCAAGATCCAGGCATTCATCGTAGGTCGTACCACTCGCTCCTTCCGGCTCCTGGATTTCTCCCTTACTGTCTGCCTCACCCCCACCCTCACCTACCTTGGCCTCACCATTGACCATCAACTCACCTGGATCCCTCACCTCCACTCCATCCAATCCAAAGCCCACAACCGTCTCCGACTCCTCAAACTCCTCTCTGGCTAGACATGGGGGTTGCACCCCTCTACCATCATCCACACCTACAAATCCTTAATCCATCCCATCCTCTGTTATGCAAGTCCCGCCTGGATATCTCCCCCCCCCCCCCAAAATTCTATAAGTCCCTCCAGATCCTTGAGCGTCATGCGCTCTGCCTCGCCTTCCGTATACGCTTCCCGTGCCGCATGCGGATCCTCTATGACCTCATTCCTTTCCCCCATCTGCTCCTGTTCCTCAAACATATCCGCATCATCTACACCTCCCACCGCCTTGATCCCTCTCACCCCCTGGTTGCTCCTCTCCTCTCTCATCCCCACCCCCTACCACGTCTTCACTGTTGTGTGCCCCCTACCCTCCATCTCTACACCCTTCATCTCCTTTCTTAAGGTGGATTCCATCAACTCCCCCTCCCGGATGATGCCCTCTCTCCCTCCATTTATCCCTCCTATCAACTCCGATTCTCACTCCCCCTCCTTCCCTCTGTCCTTTTCCCGGGCTCCCTTTCGCCCCCCCTTCCATCCTCTTTTTCCCCACCTCCCCTCTCTCTGCCCCCTTCTCTCACCCCGAGTCCTTTTGCATTTCCCTCCTCTGCCTCTTCTCATTCCCTCTTGCGTCTGCCCTCCCCCCTTATGAGTCCTCACCCGACTTGGTTCCCCCCTCTTTCGTTTTTTCCTCTCCTCCCTCCCGGTTTTCCCCCTCCTCCAGGTCCCCCCCCCCATCTGCCTTTGGCTCGGGAATGTCGTCTTTGTGCCGCCATTTTCGTGCAGTGTTTTACAGTGAGTGGTTTACAGTGAGTGTTCCGTGTTGTGTCTTTTGGGAAGTGTTGCGAACGGCCATCATACTGTTGCTGGGTGCGATTTTTTCTCTCTTCTGAACAGAAACCAGACTGTCGCCATGTTTTTTTAATTGTGTGTCTCCTATGTTACTTGTCTGATACCTGTGTATTTTATTATCATTGCCAACCCCTTTGCTTTCTGTTTTAACTTTCCGCATTTTTCCGCCATTTTACGCTTTGAGTCACCGTTTTATCGCCTGTTTTTCTTGTTTCTTTTCTTCTTCCGTTTTTAAAAAACTCTGTAGTCTGTAGAGCAGCGCACTAAGCTGCTGCCAGCCCGCCCCCTTCGGGGGGAATTGAAAATCAATAAAGAAAGAAAAAATAAACTCGCTAGGCGGCGAGTCGGGTTAGTTGATCAGCCGGGTCGGTGTGGGGAAGTCAGTGTCTGTCTGTCGTCCAGAGTGCGATTATGTGTCAGGCCGCCAGTCTGCTCGAGTTTGTTCAGCAATGGTCATTGGAGGTTGGATCGATCGGTTGGTTGGTCGCGGACTGTGACACAAGATGACTTGTCCGTCTTGAGCGTCACCACGTCAGTCCAGTAGCCCTCGCCGTATAGCGAGGGGTAGTGGCTTCGCGGCCGACACGAGATCAACAGGAGTCATCCCACGACATCGGTCTGGCCGGCGCGAGCTGCGACGCCTTGACACGGGAGATCGGCGCGCCTTCCTGCGTCCGTTAGAGCGGCTGGCAGCGAATGGTTAGGGAGAGCGTTTTGGGCGTGCTGCGCCAGGTCTTCGCCAAACGTCACATTTTATTTAAAGTTAAGTGATTGGTGATAATCTGTTTCATTTACTTGTTAAATTCTACTTGTGTTCTTGATCAGTCTCTCGACCCCAGATTGCTCGTCCGTCTGTCGTCCGCATTTGTTAGGCGGTTAGTGTCAGACAGACAGACAGACACAGTCTGTCATGTTTGTCGGATTCGGTGTTAACGAATTTATTGCTTGAAGGGTAACAGCTGAATTCCTGAAATATATTTTTATCTTGCCTATCATCTTGATAGGCGGTATATGTGTAACGTAGAGCATGTTTGTATATTTTATATAAGACTGGATTCCATAGATTTTTATTTAAATGGTCATTTTAGTATATAATGTTGCCACCCTTCCACCATAAGAGTTTTTTTTAATCAAGTTGCACCTTCGGTAGAAAGTTAATTTTTTTAATGTTAGTGTTTTGTACCATTTCCATCCCTCCTATGGGGTGAATAGCTTATGTACTTGTGTGAGTTGTTAAAATTTTTAGTTTAAAGTAATCTGGTGTGTTGCAATGTAATCATTCAGAGGTTGTTGTGAGCGCTCGTGACTATGGCCGTGTCAATAGGGAGCGGCAAGGTTCTCAGCCCGAAAGCTCATACTGTCAAATTTATTCTTTCTGCCTCTGAATAAATTGTAACTTGATATTTAGAGGATGCTTTCTGATTATAATTTTAAATCTGTTAAAAAAAGGGCTTTTAGGAATAAAATTTCCATTTGTTGAAAGAAATTTAATTTGTTTTCACCAGTTACTCTCTGGCAACTACTTCCACGCTCACATAGTGTGATTAAATGTGTTAATGTTCTTGATGAATCGCTAGTAAATAAAGTAAATTCTTAAGGAAACGTTTTGAAAGTAAATTCACGGTTCAGCAACGATTCTATTAAACCAAATTTCGTACAGTGTGCATAAAAGGAAGGCACAAATATAAATAGACCTCCTTATGGTACTTCACTTCCCTTGCACCTCTTTGTGTTGTCTGTTTCCCTCTATAAGTTTCCCTTTGAAATGTTCTGAGTCACAACTATGGCAGTGATCATTGCTCTGAAGATTAAACGTGTCATGTCGGACATTAGGTATAGACTTGTACTCTGCCCATTCCACCAGCTTTTCCGTAAAAAAAAGTCGTTCGTTCCCTAGATCCATCTAAACCTGCTGTATCTAGTGTCGTTCAGGAAAAGAGGCATCAATGAAACCCTGCGTCTGCTGAATCCAAAAGTAGGAGGAAAACTAGATTAACCAGTAGAGACAATATGGCATTAAAGAAAAGTGTTCGACTGATACAATAAATTTGCTGTTATCAGCAACAATGTATTTTATTTGCACTAAGCATTTCAGAAGTTCAATCCACAACCATCAGATGGATACATGTGAATTAACACTACATGTACGCATTTTGTTCACGACCTTGCGGTAACCTGTGGCACTTCTAATAGAAGAAGACAAATACAAACCACTATTTTCGTACACAGCTCATGGTACTTGGGTCATGTAATAAACTAGTGTTCTGTTATTTTATTCTGACATGAAACACAATTTATAGGTTACGATATTTTTCTCTTCTCTGTAGAACCAAAGACACTTCTCTGTAGCCATTTATCTCTTTATCTTTTAATTTCCCTCCTTCAGTACATTCTGTTCAATTCTCTCAGTTAGGGAGCCATTTTCCTCTACATATCGCTAGATTATGACTGCTAGGTGAAGGAATATTACAGAGAACACTTTACCGCCAACCTCAGAATGAATAATTACAAAATTAATGTATGAATTTATTTTACTGCATTATAACGGAACTGAAAGAAGATACTATCATGTATGTTACAAGAACCAGTAGAGACGCAATACGTTACGTCCCACTTGATGTACTAATTCTTGTGTCCTGCGTAGTTCTAACTAATGACTTACGACTTAGTATATTCTAGCACTCTGCTGGTACGTAAAATTTCTTGCTGTCAATATGTACGGAAAAGAGTATCTCACTTGGATGTCGCGTTAGCGTTACAGTAACCTAGTATTTATCAGGAACTGAAATGAAACACCTCCTCCACGAATTAGACTTTTAAACATGCTCTTTAAAAATGTTCCGTTACGTAATAATTATTAAATAAATACTTTTAATTAAAAACTTACAGTCGAGGAATTGCGCATATAGAAATGGGAAACTGTTCACACCATGTTGTATGATAAAGTGGCTTAAGTCACGATGGCAATATTGTAAACATTCGAGGAACTGCTGCCCTGGTCATCAAGTCTGATACGTTAGATAGCCGTTTTCTCAGGACATGGGACATACCTGCGCGTTAGGACGTCAATAAGCACTTTCGGATTATCCAATTACAACGATCGGGTTAAATCTTTCCAATTACATAATTAACACAATTGATGAACACTTTCTTCATCATATCAATTAACTGATTTCGTCTAGTGCCTGGAAAACATCTGGATTCTTTTTTAAATATTAAGTTAACATGCTTCACTACTTCGTCGATTATCCATCTATGACATCCACTACCAGCAAAAATGTAGACTTCAGAAGCTTCTGTTACCACGTAAACAACAATACCAATATTATAAATGTGAAAGTAATTGTGTCTGATACGTTTTTACGACTATACCACTGATCAGATTTTGATGATGATGGGTATGGAGATAGTTTCGACACTGAAAGAGAACTCAGAAGGCATGTATTTATTGTTTTGAAGAATATTACGCGAATAACCTGCCACCTGACAGGTCCCTATACATTAATTCCCATGACTTACCATTGGTCCCTGCCATCATATGCTCATTGGGCATACGAAGAGTAGAATAACAGTAACTGTTACCCAGATGGCTAGCGTACTTACTTCCGCATTTCTGTGTGTGCCCTCTCCACTGCTAATCTCGCGAGGTGATGCCTAGCGTCACCGGCGCTGGTCAGCGAGAATATCACTTTCAAATATCTGGATAGTAGAGCAGTGCCTCAAAGGAAGCAGATGAAACAGATTTTTATGGAGCATTTTCCTTATTTTCTCCGTAACTGCCTCCTTCTTTGACCACGGGATGGTCTGGTTTGCGTGACAGGAAGTATCGTGAGGTGTCACATCGATGGTATAGGTGTAGCCCTCGGTAGCACCGGGTTTCTCCGAAAACACATTCTCATAATCTGCACGTAGCTGAGTCAGTTCATTTCGTTGTGCTTCAGTCAAATATTCCGACTCCATGACTTTCATGGTTATCAGTTTCCTCTTTTCCTCTCTATTATGTCTCACTGTTTAGAGGCACAAAACGCGTGGGTGTTTTCAGCTCGTTACTAAATGCGAATAAGTAGGAGGCCGAGTTGATAGGAGCTGAGGGGGTCCAGGTTGCAATAATATGCGGTACGGCACACTGTTAGAGAGAAGGATTATTATTCAAGAAACAAATAGTACAATGAAATTACTTATCTTCAGTAATTTGTAGGACTGCAGCTGCGGCTATGAACTGACAATCTCGTATAATGGAATACCATGAACTAATACAACATATTCTCAGGGACTAAGCGTGATGGACCCTCCTCAGAGATTCAATTCAAACATTACAGAACTGGCTGAGGGTCGATTATGAAAGTGCGTCTGCCTAGGTTGAAATCTAGCTAAGAAGTGAGCGAGGGACACTCCAGTTCCGCCGAGCTGCACAGCCCGCTAGAGTGCGGTGAGCTCGGCAGACAACGGGCTGCCAACCTTGTGTTGGCGCGGCGTTGTAGTAGCCTCTGTGGCAGTGATACTACACTTTCTGTCTTCACTAATAAACTCTTTATAACATGCTTGTCTTGTACTTAAGTCAGAATATAAATTCATTATCTGTATGCCTTCGAATCTAAACTGAAAGCTCCGGCAATATGTACCGTTTACTTCCCGTGTCCTCAACAATGGCAAAATTACATCTCTACCCTTATTCAAGAGGTCACACCTAACCCCGTAACTACTAGGAAGAAGCTTTTCATTACTTCATTTCCTACCGTAAACTCGACTTGCACCTGGTGCTTTATGATATGAGATTGTGCACCTATTGCACCTGTTACACGACAATTCTTCACTGGAAATACTGGTATTCTATTATTCTGACTCAAGTACTTGTAAAGATTTGCACACACGACATTGGTTGACGCACCGATATCGACTGTTATCTGTATTGGTGCTCCGTACATATCTGCTTGCAATGTAACCCGCACAACACTTTTGTCGGTTCGGTTACATTTCTGCGGTATGACTACAAGTTCATTTTCTATTTTTATTCCCTCATTGTATCTCAGCATAGAAAGTTTATGGCCGTCATCAGTGAAAGTGCCCTCACTACACCAACCTGCAGCCAACAACGGAGAGCGTATTGTGGCTGTCTTTAGTTTAACGGATGAGCGTTAGTGGGTTGACAGTTGTCTGTCGCTTCCACTAATCTCACATTGTGGTTCTGGTTGTTGTTGTGGCTACTGTTGGGTTGGCCGCCCTGCCTCCCCGATTGTGTATTTTGATACTGTGCATGGCCCTGGTTTTGCGGTGGTCGGTTGTAATTCCCTGACATGTTCTGTGATTGACCTGGGTTGGCGTTCCATTGTGGCTCTGTGTTTTGTTGCCACTGTGGTGTCGGTTCATTATAATCACGCCACTGGTTTCGGTTATTTGGCCAGAGGCGAATTGCCGTTACCATTATATCCACTAGTCATGCGTCCATCATGACGTCTCTTCCGATTTTGACGATTATAACCGTTGCCGTTACAACCATAGCCATTGTTTGTGCCTCGATTCTGTTGCCGGTTCTCTTGCCTATTTCCGTTACCATTTGGTACTGAGTTACTACTGTTACTGTTCCTGCCATTGTAATCGGTTTTTTGTTGATTACAGCCTGCATGGTTTCACCTGTTTTCTGTTTTCATGTCTTCGAT
The DNA here is from genome assembly GCF_021461395.2 of Schistocerca americana. Lineage (NCBI taxonomy): Eukaryota > Metazoa > Arthropoda > Insecta > Orthoptera > Acrididae > Schistocerca > Schistocerca americana. Next base: position 130,990,409 of record NC_060122.1, on the reverse strand, counting down.
CAATAAGTCAACAGAATCCACATTTCGCCGGTCGGTGTGGCCGAGAGGTTCTAGGCGCTACAGTCTGGAACCGCGCGACCGCTACGGTCGGAGGTTCGAATCCTGCCTCGGGCATGGATGTGTGTGATGTCCTTAGGTTAGTCAGGTTTAAATAGTTCTAAGTTCTAGGGGACTCATGACCTCAGAAGTCCCATAGTGCTCAAAGCCATTTGAAGCCAATCCACATTTCCAGGAATTGTTCTATATCATATTCCGGTACACTGATGAAATATTTTTTAATTTCACCGGGCAACTTCATTTTTATTAATCTGATTGTGTCGCGATCGGACATGGGCTCGTCCCAGTACCTGGTTTTGTTTATATACTTTTCATAATATTTTCGTAACGTGCTCTCCTTAGGATTGTATATTTCTGGACTGCACAACTCCTTGCGTAGTCTTTCTTAGACGCTATTGGACCAGAATTTTTGCATGAATGCACCTTCAAACAGTTGCATCGTTAGACATTTTTCGGACACGTCGGTGGCCCACAGTGCCGCAACACCTTGAATAAAGGAGATCACGAACTGTATTCTTTGTCTTTCCGTCCGTCCTGGGAAACACATTCCTGAAACTCTTAATGAATACCACAGGATGGACATTTGGTTTTTTGCTATTGATGGTTTGGAATGTCCTGTGATTTATCACATTGTCCTCCTTTTTGAACATCTGATTGCTAGCTTCTGTGGCATACATTGCTTCTTGATGTGCGCTGCTCACAAGGGAACCTCCCCATCGCACCCCATACATTTAGTTATAAGTTGGCACAGTGGATAGGCCTTGAAAAACTGAACACAGCTCAATCGAGAAAACAGGAAGAGGTTATGTGGAACTATGAAAAAAATAAGCAAAATATACGAACTGAGTAGTCCATGTGCAAGATAGGCAACATTACGGATAAACTGAACTGAGGAGCGCCGTGGTCCCGTGGTTAGCGTGAGTAGCTCCCGAATGACAGGTCCCTGGTTCAAGTCTTCCCTCGAGTGAAAAGTTTACTTTCTTTATTTTCGCAAAGTTATGATCCGTCCGTTCGTTTATTGACGTCTCTGTTCACTGTAATAAGTTTAGTGTATGTGTTTTGCGACCGCACCGCAAAACCGTGCGATTAGTAGACGAAAGGACGTGCCTCTCCAATGGGCACCGAAAACATTTGCTCGCAAGGTCATAGGTGAACCGATTCCTCCACAGGAAAACACGTCTGATATATTCTATACGACACTGGTGACGGCATGTGCGTCACCTGACAGGAATATGTTGTCGACCCATCTAACTTGTAGACTTGGGGAATGGGTAAAAAGATTCTTCTACCTTGCCCGATTTATGTTTTCTTGTCGATGTGATAATCACTCCCAAAAAAGTGATGAAGGCATAAGAGTTAGTCACATAAACTGCAACAAATAAATGCAACAGTTTCACAGTCGCACAGTTTTCCCTGTGCTCTGTCAAAACATACGTTTTTCACGTTTTCAAATTTTTCCGTGTGTAGACCGTCAAATCCTGCATGTGTCCAAGTAAATCTGAACATACCCTGCATGTTTGATCATGTTTGAGTGCATGAACGTTGATAATTATCTGAAAAAAAATTAAAATCTTCACTCGAGGGAGTATTGAACCAGTGTCCTTTCGTTCCGTAGCTGCTCACGCTAACCACGGGACCACGGTGCTCAGCATTTTACGGGTTCCTTGGTGTTACCTATATTCCGCACGGACTACTCAGTTTGTATATTTCGCATATTTTTTTCATGGTTCTACACAACTTCTTCCTGTTTTCTCGATTGATCTGTGTTCATTTTTTCAAGGCCTATCCACTGTGCCAACTTATAACTAAATCTGAGGGTGGTGCGATGGGGAGGTTCCCTTGTCAGTATCGCATATTGTTCGTGCCCGTAATCCGCGTTAGGTTGCGGTTGCGCACTCGCGCCCTGCATACCGTCTGCGTTATTATAGCAATTAGTACGCGGAGTCGGATTCATTATCTGTCCGCCACTGTTTACATTGTTTTCCGACACAGACAGTCTCCGCGCGACCTCCTGTTGCCAATTCGGCAACTCCTGTGTCACACGGAATTTGATCTGTGTTAATTCGGCATGTTGTGCGGCAGCGCTAGCGTCAATATTTACACTCGCGGCCGCAGTCGTTTGTTCTATAGCTGTTTTTACATCGCTATCAATCTTTGCAGATATGTCGCGATCCTTTACTTCTAGCCATTCTTTGAATTATTTTTAGACTTTTTGAGCTTGCACTTCCAAATATGTATCGATACTTTTCCGTGCATCTAACGCCACATTATCCGCGCTGTTGATTAAAGTCTGGACATTGTCTTGTTGCCTGGCCTGCGATATCTGTAGTTTTTGCATCTCGCTGGCTGGACTTCGCGCAAAATCAGCTATTTCTTTGCAAGCGTCTCGCGTCTTGGCACGTTCGCTTTGGATACTGTTTAGTTTCGTTTCTAGTCTCTGGTCTCACTCTCTGTCTTTCTGCTGACGCTCATGGAGCATTTGAGCAAGTTTCTCGTCCCTCTCCCTATCTCTTTCTTCTAACCTGCGCAGAAATTCTGCAAATGGGTCTGCAATCTATGAGCATACTGGTGCCCCGCTTAATCTAGCCCTCGATTGGCCCCCCTGTCCAGGCAGTGGAGTTGTTGTTATTCTATTCCCATTCTGCTGTGGAGCGTCATTCACCGTCCACAGATCTTGGCCCCCCGCTCCGAGGCGGTGGCTTGGGGTTCGTTTACGTTTTGCAAATGCTCCTCATTTTCCATGTTAACAAAATTTTGTTCGTCTGGTACGGATGTTTTAGGTTGTCCTATCTTACCCATGATAGATTCGCTCTAAACCACTGACAAATCCTTAACACTGACACACACACGAATAATTATCCCTTCCAAAAGTAAACATATAAATACACAAATATACACAATTTAATTTACACTCTAATTACTATTTTTTCACCGAAGGTTTCTCATGTCCATATGGGTTCGATATTCCGCACAGAGCTACACAAGATGCTTGCACAATAGGCCTTAATTTGTTATTTCTTTTTCACGTAATCCTCTTTCTTTTCCCCACTTTTTCTTCTCCAGATCACCTCAGGTTGCGGTTTTGTGGTTGTACATCAAAAAGAATTCATATAGGCATTAATATGTTACAACAAATAGGCACATACATAATTACATTTGTTATAATAGTGTCATACTAATAAATCTCGCGTTTTCTTTGTTCGGGCCTCAAAGTTGCGGCGTCAACCTCGCCTCCGTCGGCCGTCGTAATTTAATTTATTATTTACTACAGAAATTGATAGGTAATGGTGATTGTTGCAGAATTACGTCGTGGGCATTGATCAAAATGATATTTCATTCAATTCTGATTTACAATTAAATGCTTTTGTGCAGTTGTCTCTTTCTATAACAATATTAATTTTCAGTGGAAATTATTTGTTACGTTAATGACGTAAGAATCACTGCATCTTTAAACATGAGCATAGAAATTGAACAATGGAATAAAGTTTTAATATTAATTTCCTCGGCTAGTCAGTTCACTTTGAAGCACGAAATCTTTAGTTATTAATTACAATTACAGCCCACACACGCGCGAGAGTACTTTTTCTTACCTGCGTTAACCATTGCATTGCAGTCGGAGTAGTCTGGCTCACGGCTTTTGAACTGAAGATAAGAATCTTAAAGCAACGTATTCTCTGCAACGTCTGGCGGCTGTGGAGAAAAATGTACATTATGTTAATAGCGGGCGATTTTTTCGCTTCCGCTAATTTTTATAAGTTAATATCACCACACAATGGCGTCGTTGGCTGCATCGGCCGCTGTTATTGTTGCACTGTAAATTACTCGAATGCAGGTTAATTCAAGGAAGGCGGACATGAAATCGGGATCACTTCTTACAAATTAAAAGTGAACAATAATATTAAATCAATAAAATGGTTCTAATGGCTCTTAGCTCTATGGGACTTAACTTCTAAGGTCATCAGTCCCCTAGAACTTAGAACTACTTAAACCTAACTAACCTAAAGACATCACACACATACATGCCCGAGGCAGGATTCTAACCTGCGACCGTAGTGGTCGCGCGGTTCCAGACTGTAGCGCCTAAAACCGCTCGGCCACCTCGGCCGGCTTAAATCAGTAAATTATCTGCTTAATTAGTACAAATATGCTTACCTTTGCCAGCACTCGCAAGATGTCCGTCTACAAGCAACCAAGACAAGTGAAGTAGTGAAGACGACTAAAAAAATTAAGAAAAGAGCGTATCTTGTCGTCTCTTTAGATCATTTTGTTTCGAGTGATCTGTATATTTCTTTGCCCTCGAAACTTTCACAGAGAAATTATTACAATTTTTTAATGTCTTTTCTTTAGAAATACTGTTTTTAAGTCTTTTCTTAGTATTTCACTGGGGACGGTATAGCCTTCAGCCTAATGTAAGAACTGTTTTATGTAAAGCCTTTGGCATTTTAAAAATTAAGACTGGTTTGATGCAGCTCCCCGTGCTGCTCTAACCTGTGCAATCTTCTTCATCTCCAAGTAACTACTGAAACCTACATCCTTTTGAATCTGCTTAGTGTATTCATCAATTGGTCTCCCTCTTCGCTTTTTACCCTCCACGGTTCCCTTCAATACTAAACTGGTGATCTCTTGTGCCACAGTACGTGTCCTACCCACCGATCCATTCTTTTAGTCAGACTGTGCCAGAAATTTCTATTCTCCCCAATTCTGTTCAGTACCTCCTCATTGGTTACGTGATCTACCCATCTAATTGCCAACGTTGTTCTGTATCACCAAATTGAGAAGCTTCTGTTCTCTTCTTGTCTAAACTATTTACCGTCGATGTTTCGCTTCCATACATGGCTGCATCCCATACTATTACTTTCAGAAAAGTCTTCCTCACACTCACATCTATACTTGATGTTAACAAATTTCTCTTCTTCAGAAACGCTTCCCTTGCCAGAGTCAGTCTACATTTTAAAGTATATCCTCTCTACTTCGACCATCACCATTTGTTTTGCTACCCAGATAGCAAAACCCATCTACTACTTTAAGTGTCTCAGTTCCTAATCTAATTCCCTCGGCATCACCTGATTTAATTAGACTACGTTCCATTATCCTCTTTTTGCTTCTGTTGATGTTCATCTTATTTCCTCCTCTGAATACACTGACCATTCTGTTCAACTACTCGTCCAGGTCCTTTGCTGTCTCTGACACCATTACAATGTCACCGGCAGATGTCAAAGTTTTTATTTCTTCTCTGTGGATTTTAATTTCTACTCCAAAATTTTCTTTTGTTTCCTTTACTGCTTGCTCAATTACATATTGAATAACGTCGGAGATAGGCTACAACACTGTCTCACACCATTTTTAATCGCTGCTTTCCTCTCGTGAACTTCGACTCTTATAACTGCCATCTGGATTCTGTACAAATTGTAAATAGTATTTCGCTTCCTGTATTATACCCCTACTACCTTCAGCATTTGAAAGAGGGTATTGCAGTCCAGAATGTCAAAAGTTTTCTCTAAGTCTAACTTCTAAGGTAAGTCGTAGTCAGTACTGCCTCGCGTGTTCAAACATTCATACGGAATCCAAACTGATACACTAACGCCACTATTAGTATGCATATCACTTTCACTTTCAATACTCGCTGTAATGGTCAGCCAGCATTAGTTATCTTCAAGATCCGTCGTGTTGAGTAGATGCAAGTCCAAAATGCATTTAACACCGCACTGAGTTTGAACGCTGTGGCTGCGAGAATCTGGATGTACCTGCTGCGATATTGCAGAGAAACTTGGCACAAATGTAGCCACAGTACTTGATTGCTGGCAGCGGTGGGCATAAGAATGTACGGTCGAAAGAAGCCCTGGCGCACGATGTCCGCGTGGTATTACCGAGAGGGGTGACCATCGTTTCCGGTGTGGGGCCATGGCGCATCGTACTGCATTTGCAGCACAATCGGTTACTTCAAGGACGGCTCCAGGGCAGACGCCTTGTAGCGGGCATTCCACTCACCCCAAACCAGAGCCAGTGGCGACTTCAGTGGTGTCAAGCGAGAGCTCATTGGAGGACAGGGTGCTCCGTTGTGTTTTCTGAGGAAAGTCGTTTCTGTCTCGGTAACAAGGATGGCCATGTGTTGAGTGGTGTCACCGTCAGACACCACACTTGCTAGGTGGTAGCCTTTAAATCGGCCGCGGCCCGTTAGTATACGTTGGACCCGCGTGTCGCCACTATCAGTGATTGCAGACCGAGCGCCGCCACACGGCAGGTCTAGAGAGACTTCCTAGCACTCGCCCCAGTTGTACGACCGACTTTGCTAGCGATGGTTCACTGACAAAATACGCTCTCATTTGCCGAGACGATATCATAGCCATCAGCTACGTCATTTGCTACGACCTAGCAAGGCGCCATGTTCGGTTACTATTTATATTATGAATAATGTACCGTCAAGAGCGACGCTCATCATTTGTGGATTAAAATTAAGTATTCCACCAGCTACGGCCCTTTTTGCTAAAGTCTAATTTCCTTCACCTGTTCCAGACCTCACGCCAGCCTGTGTGAGCTAAAACGCGTGCCTTTCGGCTTCCTCTAATATCACGGTGTTGGCTCTCCTGCCAACCCACAACATGTTGGTTAGAAGGAAGCCATTTGGGGACCTACAGCCGACTTATCTGTGTGCTAGAGACAGTGAACATAACCTGGAATTATGGTGTGGGGTGAGGATCTGCAGGAGCAGTCTCGTGGTTATCCCACACACCCTGACTATAAATTTGTACAGCAATCTGATGATTCGATGTATTGCGCTACCATTCATGAACAGCATCCCAGGGGATGTTTTCTAACAGGATAACGCTCTCCCATATACCACTGTTGTAACTCAATATGCTATGCAGGGTGTTTACATGTTGCCCTGGCCTGCTCTATCTCCAGATCTGTCTCCAGTCGAGCACGTATGGGAAATCACTGGACAACTCCAACGGCATCTACAAACAGCATTAACCGTCCTCGTATCGAGCGACCAAGTGCAACAAGCGTGGAACACCATCCCACAAACTGACATACGGCACCTGTACAACGTAATGGATGCACGTTTCCATGTTTGCAATAAACATTCTGGAGGCTACACCGGTTATTAATATACTAGCATTTCAAATGTACCAGCATTTCAGATTTGCCATGGCTTATCTCTCTCTTACATCATTATGTAAATTTATAATATTACGAATTTAAATATGTTACTTCGACAAATGTATTCCAGAAATTTTGTTACTCCTCATTAATTGTTTTGCTGTACATACTCCGAAAGCAGACAGCAAACCTTTTCTATTGAAGTAAAGCCTCCGGCTTGGCGTCTTCCTTTAAGTGCTAACCTCTGATGTTCTTGGAGCGAAGTGTCAAGTGTTTCATCAACATTAAAAATATATTGAACAGAGATGAATTGCTTGTCTTCCACTGTTTTAGGGGTATGAAAATTCATCTACGTTTACTTGGTTAAAAGCTTGTCTAGCCTCTGATACAGGCTTCCTAAGACTAATATTAGGATGCTGTCATTGCCTGCCATTTCCGACAGTCTGTTAAAACGATGCGAAATTTTTCTTTTACTGTCCATAGATCGTTCACTGTAAATCCATAAAATCGGTTTTTCGTTTCAAAAACATAATCAATGATTTGTTGTTTTTTAGTGAACACGCTTCTTAAGAGTCCCACAATGGTTTTACCACCTAATGCATTTCTGTGTTTTCCTAAACTCTTGTTCCAGTGTGTTAAGTGGAACACGAAATTGCTTTACTGCTGTAGAAGAATGCATCTAATCATTCCTTACCGGCACAATCTTCTTTTACATCCCCAAAGGCTCCTATATTTTTTTCTCTGATTTCTGGATATATTTAATAGGCTTCCTGGTGCCCTAGTATCTGAAGGAAAACCAAGATGCAGTAGCAGACCGTTTAATACACCATAACAGAGATGATTCTAAATGACATTGTTTAATTAATTAAAGATTTTTTGAAACGGATAACGTCATAACGTGCAATTTACTAAATTGAATTCTAGTGTACGGACTTTTATTTGTAATTAGGTAACCCACTATGAATGTTTTAAGTTCTGCGTCCGCAGCAAGCAGGATAGCGGCCATTAACACCTGGTACGGCGATACAGTATTTTTCGTAACTGATGACCAATATTGATATTTTGAACAGTCAGAACGGTGTAGGATTCTGCTATTTAATCCAGCGTAAAGGGGAGGGTTGATGTTACACATTTTCTACGAAAAATTACGTTGGTATCATTACACAGTCCATACCGTGTTTTTAATCTTCGTTGATCCATTACGGATCGTGGGACGACGGCTGGCATGAACCTCTTGATGCAATAATTTACCAACAGCCGTATGTATTGCAGAAATTTATTTAATTTTATGAACTTCTATGTGCTACCAGTTTCGGCATTACACTGATGCTCTCTTCAGGCCCCACTTGTCATAGTCGTAAAATAACTGTACCCGTGAATCAATCGTCCTGCAACAACTCTTGGTGGCTAGGCGACACAGACTCACAGAGTGAGAAGATACTGTGTTTTGTCCGCCATTACGTGGGCATATGGAGCGGCCATTTCAAACTTCACAAAAAATCAGACGTTAATTCATTCGATCGGTATTACAATATTTGAACTCGGACGACTTGAACCCAAAGGAATTTATATTTTTTCTATTCTAACAGTGAAAATAACATTCAGCAGAACAGTCTTAGACTTTATGTAAATGAAATCATTTTTGTGGCTGGTGTGTAAAATAAATTTTTCTCAGGAACCAGTGTTGTTATAGGAAGAGTTTATGTTGTGACATATTAATTATTTGGCGCATACATTTAATGTCACTTACTGAATTAATGAAATATTTCCATATTTATTTGTAGTGATAAGGTACGACAAAATAATTCATTGTAGTCGTCCTCAGCATCACATAAATAAGAATTATCAGATATTATTTCCTTTAAATAATACTGTTATTCTTGCTGCTACAGCAACAGAATGAAACCCATCACGTAGTAATACCATTATTCAGTGTGAATATTTGTAGTTTCACTAAGTATCAGTGTGCGATTTGTGCTTTTACGAGTGGGGGGGATGTCTTAGGGGGTTAGTATAATTATATATGTTACTAGCTTGGACCGTGGCGTTACGCAGGGTTAAACAGTTATTTATAAATAGATCTTAATGCCGAAACTCCCTCTTCACGCGTATGCACTCTCAGAAAAACCACTTTGTGAGTTGTTTTAGTAAACCTTCAAATTTAGATCTCTCCTGAGTTGATCAGGAACCATCATGTCTCAGTTTTTCAAATAGATGGACAAGAGAACTGTGACTTTCAAGAATAGCTCGAACAGCATTAAATGAGGAAGCAACCCAATGTACGCGAAAAATACGGCATAGTTTGAATAGCTGCGAGGATAATTCTTGTGAAACACTTTGTAGTAGTCTCTCATTTTTGGGACTTCGAGAAAACACATAATATAAGGTATCTATGTATATGGTATACATCTGATACATCATTCATAACATCGTGGACAGCTAATTCCATTTTGTGGTTCATACAATGAACGACAGTAGAGTGGCTACTCCTTTGTAAGGTGCAAACATTGTTGAGCCATACTTTCCAAGAGCTGCTAACAGTGTGCTGAAAATGCATGCTCCTGTCCCACTTTCTAATTCAACAATGTCAAAAAAATAATCGCAAGCAACTCCCTCAAAGGACAAACGTATAAATATTATTAAACAAGTTTTATTGGAAACCGTTGTACTTTCGTCCATCATGATACTAAAGTTTGTACGCGATTCTACAAGGAAGTGAGCAAGATTCTCTTTCATTTTTTCTCATACAAACATAATGATTCGGCATGCATTGTCAGAATGAAGCATATTACCGACTGATAAATCATTAAGCTTTTGTAGTTCGATTACTGCAGGATACGATTCGAATGATAATTTCTGTTTAGCTATTACATATGCAGATCTGAACAACGAAGCAGTTCGATTACTTTTTCTTGATACCGCTTTCCCCACAGCTTTGCACTTCAATGATACAGTTTTCTAAACTTTTCTTTTCATTTATACTCATGATTTCTACGCACTTCATGTGTGATTTGCACTTTGCATGATTCCCGATTTTATCATTTAGTTTTTTGGCGTTATTGGCAGAAAGACCAGCTAAAAATGCGTTATCGATATGCACACGTTCACCACTTTCCACCTGAAGTTCACGAACTTCTGAACACACTGTGCATATTACTAAGTTTTTGTCATTTAAGGACAGCCACGGCTTAGTCTTTTGACAGTTTTGAAAACGTGGTAAGGCAACATAATTTCCTACTATAATCGCAAGAGTACTGCTACTCCCATTCCTACCTTGAGATTTGTCAGAGTTTTCAGTCACCGGAGATTTAGCCTCTTCCCCTGTATTAGCACCATTATTACCGTTTTCTTTTTTGCATTCAGTGTCTATTGTAACTCTTTTAGCACCACTGTTAGTATCCCGACTGTCAGAGTTTGTACACATATCAGGTAATGCACTGCTCTTAAGAAAATCAGAAATTTTGCTTTGTTGAATGACATCCTGAAATTCCCTAGTTCTTACAGGCCCAGACGCACTCAACTCACTAACGAAGCTACTGAAGCGGGAACGTGTGAACATCGCCGTGTGTTTGGCGGACACGAGGCAACGAACGAACGGCACCAATTAATTTGGAGTACGCGATGCCGGGGAGCCTATGTTAAGCTCCACCCACGTGGTTCACGGCTAGCGAAGTCAGACTGTCAGATCCCGTCTGACCAGTACCGTTGCTCACTTCGCACTACATTGTGCTTTCGTCCCAGGAGCGTTAGTCGGCGCCACACCGTTGCCAAAAGGTGGCCTAACAGTAAATGTTCGCACAAGTTCCGGGCCGGTCACCACCCTATGTCAGAGCCCGGAGTGGGAATTTCAGCCCCCAGCTCATCGAACTCTGCGGTACGACTGCTGCGGTATGACTGCCACACTCCTTCCCTCGCAAGTTCGCATGTAAACAGATGACGAACCTTAGACGAAAGCAACAATGACAACATGATAATGATGATTTAGTTCTAAAGTTTTGAAATGCTTAACTACTACATAACACTTTTTCAAAATTAATAAGCAAACATATTAATATTATTAATAGTAACACTGTATTAAAAACTTTCAGTGTTCGGCTCCACAAATTTAAATACTATGCGAAGTTTTACTCCAGTGCGTGGGAAATAAACATCCCAGGTTGGAATGCTTAAACTAAAACCAGAGGAAGGGATGGTCTGATGCAGACAGGGTGAAATCCCCTCCATCCCCCCCAGCAAATCGCACACTGGGTTGGTGTGCATCTGCACATGCAGCTGCCGCCATTCTCCTCAGGTTGTGTTATTACAATGATTTTTCACTGTTCCAGTGCATGTGTTGCATTATGATCCATTACTTACGAGATGTGGCTTTTCATGACAATTTCGATGTGTAATTAGAGCAGTGAAGCATTTTCCATCAGTTGTGGTAACTTGTGTTGGCCTTTGTACACTTCCGTGATAATTTGCTACTCTATCATTTCTTACCATGTACCTGTGTAGAAGTTCCTTAGGAGCTATACATTTGTAGATTGATAGCTGGCACCTCTTCCTGCACTTCAATGACAGATTACTTCTTATCCCTTCACACCATGTACCTCTGTAGAAATTCCTCAGGAGCTGTAACAAGATGATCTCTTGGTGGTTGTGAAACAGGATGAAATTGTCAAGAAATAAAGAGATCACCTTTTACATAAATTCTGAGCATCAGACAGCAAGGTGTTTGTCGAGTAGGGCATACAGCAATGCAGAAGGAGGCATCTGTTGCGAACTCTGAGACACTGGTGGTTGGTAGAAAGGGACGCAGGGCACAGGGGCAAGGGCACCAATTTGTCCCCTGCACTGAGGATTGACCTGCCATTTAAGAAACTATGGACTGCTCCTGCACTGGACCGCTCAAGCCTTTTTCCCGTCTGTTCAAAAGTGGGGGTGTGGTTGCTTCAGTATAGTTAAGAGCATCCTTTGATGGCAGTAATGTGGACGAGAAAACTGGGTCTTCAAAATTCAAAGCAACCATACACACACGTGTGAGCAGAAAAAAGTGGGGCCGGGGTCAGATGAAAGTGTAAATGCAGGTGATGGAAGAGTGTGGAGGCAGCTGTAGGACTGTCCAGCAGCAGGATAACACCACCAAGAACACATTTCCCACGCAAATAAATAAAGAAATATAAACTGTACATTGCGTCCTTCCTCTCCAGAAGTTCAGCACTGTTCCATTCTCAGAGGAGGGACGTTGGCAGGGACTCAGGATGAGTGGGGTGGTGACATCATGCAACATAGTCACATCCAGGGAGAGTAGGTAGGGGAACCTCACAGTGAGTGCCGACATCTTGAATAAATCATCTTGAGGTTGAAGCTCTTTTGTCTGTGTTTGCTTTAACAATGACGTATGTTTTGAGTGGGGTCCGCTATTAGCAAGACACAAAAAAATGGCTCTGAGCACTATGGGACTCAACTGCTGAGGTCATTAGTCCCCTAGAACTTAGAACTAGTTAAACCTAACTAACCTAAGGACATCACAAACATCCATGCCCGAGGCAAGATTCGAACCTGCGACCGTAGCGGTCTTGCGGTTCCAGACTGCAGCGCCTTTAACCGCACGGCCACTTCAGCCGGCAGCAAGACACATTTTTGTTTTCTGTCCCAGACATGTTTCACTGCATTTGCAGCATCATCAGTGGGTTTCTTATTATTATGTCTGTTAATCATAAGTAATGTTCTCTACTGTTTAAATACACGTACATATTAGTTTCTAAATCTGGTCGCTGTAGAGCACATAAAATTGTGTATTCATACCTTCTTACAACATAGTGTGCTTTCCCAGCTGTATTACGTTTTAACAGTGAATGTTTTTCAATACAGTTTGTCACTTGCAACTATGTACAACTTAATGTAGGCAAAACATTTTTCCAATAATTACGATTTCTAAACTGTCATGGCTATGTCTGAGATTAATAATTCATGTGAAAGGTGTGTGTGTGTGTGTGTGTGTGTGTGTGCGTATGTATTTACATTATGTTTCACTTATGGTTTATTTTTCGTCATATTCTTCATTGTTAAGTTCTATGTATTGAGTTGTCACTGTTACTGTCACTATTTACAACCTGTAATAACAAGATGGCAACCACTGGAACAGCAGAAGGTGTCAAAAGAGGATGGCAGACAGTGGAAAACAGTTGAAGATGTCATTGGCGGTTATTTTGAATTTCTCAGAGGTGTGCGTGTGTGTTGCTTTCTGTTTCTAAGGTGAATTTAATTTTTTTGTGAACTTTGTTCATATCGTTATGGAGTTGTTGGATGCGACTCGGTGTTTCATCTAGAACGTATATGACATCATTTACATAAAGATATCAATATATTATCCGGCATTGTTTGGGTCCTACTATTCTTTCAAATACTTTATTTTCAATGTGATTAAGAAAATGTTGGCTAGAGGTCCATTAATTGATGACCCCATTGCAAGTCTCTCTTCTTGTGAGTAAAAATGATTGTCAAATGAGAAATAGTTTTGCTCTGTGATTAGTTTTAGCCATTTCTTTTATATGAGGCTTGGGAATATTTGTCTATTCTTCTACTTACAATTGGATGATGTTGATGGTGTCTGTGGTTGGGATATTGGTGTACATGGATGTAATGTCAAATGATTTGAGTGTGGCTGTTGTGGGTACATTGATGTCTTTGAGTTTTTGTATCAGCTTTTCAGTGTTGTGTATGCTTCTGTTATTTGTGTATATGTAATGTTTCTGTAAGTAAGAGTGTATTTCTCAGGCTAAGTGATATGTAGGTGGACTTCTGAAATTGAAAATGGGATGTATTAGAATGCCCTCCTTGCGGAACTTTATTAGGCTGTTCAGTGTGGGTACTTGGGGATTCTTTTGTTTCAGCGATTTCGCCTTCTGTTTTGTGAATATGTGTGAGATATTTTTTAGAAGTATTTGTGTGTTTTTGTGGTATCTTTGTGTTGGGTCGCTGGTTAGCTTTGTTATATAGTTGTCTTCCAGACATTTTAAGGTTTTATATTTGTATTTATCCTGTATTATTATTATCTTTGTGATGCCCTTGTCTGATCTCGTAATGAGTACCATGTTGTTTTTATGTCTGTGTTTTATTTTTTTGCATGTTTTTTCTTCTTCAGTTTTTGTTCCTGTCAATATGCCCTTGTTTTTCCTTATTATGCATCTTATTTCTTCTGCAACTAACTCCCTTACCAGAGCTGAATTAAAGTTTGGGTTACTGTTCCTTTCTTGTTCTTTTATGATGTATTCACTTTCTGGGATACGATTCTCCACTGTCATGTGTGTAATGTGTGTGTTGAAACTGTATTTTGGACCTTTTTCTAGAGAATTTATTTCTTGGTTAGTTAATTGTATGTCCGTAAGGTTCACCAGTCGTTTGTGGAATGAGTGGTTCGTTTTCTTTCTATTTTTATGTGTAATTATTTCATTCTGTTTCTAGGGGATGTTTAGTTTTCGTTGTTGTTTATTGCTTTTTGCTTTTATTTGTGTTTCTGTGTTTTTATTAACTGTATTCATGATATCATTATATATTTCAGAGATTTTGATGCAATTTCCTAGTTCCAGGTGAACCTAGAACAGATCTACTTTGAGTTCGTGCATTATGGTATGTAGGTATCAAATTTCTTGCCTCAGCAACTCAATTTCAGCTTAGTGCTAGGTACATTGGGCTGCAGGTGACATTCTGGTTGCAGTTACATTTATATAGTTAGACAACACATTATGTGAAAGACAGATTCTGTTGAATTTTATATTTAAATAGTGTGATGTACTTTCCTGTGGTGTTCTGGAATTTGTTGTAGGGCTTGCTTGTAAATGCTTGGCAAGGCATCAAGATAATCATCTTGATGTTGATGCCCTTTTTCCTGTGTTTGCTTTAACAATGACATTTATTTGGAAAGTATCCACCTTTATAAAAACACAATTTTGTTTTTTGGCCCAGACAAAAAATTGTATGTTACTAAAGGTGGACCCCACTCATAATATATGTTATTGTTAAAACAATCAAAGACAAAAGAGATTCAACATGAAGATGAATATCTTGACGCCCTTCCAGACATTTCCAGGCAGGCTCTACAACAAATTCCAGAACACCACAGAAAAGTTGCATCAAACTATTTTAAATATATAATTCTACAGAATCTATCTTTCACATAATGTTATACCTAACTATATACATGTAAATGTAAACCATACATAGCCTGCAGCCCTATGTGGCAAACACAAAGCAGAAATTGAGTGGCTGAAGCTAGAAATTAGATTCCTACAGACAAAAAATCAGGAACTCAATGTTGAACAGTTCAAAATTCACATGGAACAAGGAAATCGCATTAAGTTCTCTGATTTATTAATGATATCATGAATACAGCCAAACTAAACATGGGAACACAAACAAAAACGAAATGGAATAACCGACAACAAAAACTAACGACCCCTGGAAACAAAATGAAATCATTACAAATAAAAATAGAAAGTAAACTAACCACACATTCCACAAACGTATGGTCAACCTTACTAAGATACAACTCACTAACCAAGAAATAAATTTTCAAGAAAACGGCCAAAAATACAATGTCAGCACACACATTACACACAAGACAGTGGAGAATCTTATTACTGAAAGTGTTTACATCATAAAACAGCAAAAAAGGAACAGTAACCTAAACTTCAGTGCACCTCTGGCAAGGGAGTTTGGTGCAGAATAAATAAGATACATAATAAAGAAAAATAAGAACAACATATTGACCAAAAAAAACTGAAGAAGAAAATAAATGCAGAAAAATAAAAGACAAACTTAAAAACAATAAGGCACTCATTATGAGATCAGACAAGGGCAGTACCATGATGATAATAAAACTGGGTGAATACAAACTTTAAACCTGAAATTTTTCTGGAAGACAACTATATAACAAAGCTAACCAGTGACCCAGAGTAGGCAACATACTCAAAACACAAGGGCTAAAAATAGCCTCTAGGACAGACAATTCAACACAGAGGAAACTGAGGACAACCAACACAAGCACAGACAAGCACAACACATCTGTTATTTACCAACTAACATGTCCAGACTGCAAATCAGTTTATATAGAACAGACAAGCAGAAACTTTAATACCAGATACACAGAACACAGAAGAGCATTATAACGTAAGAGCTGTCATTTCACATATTCTGAACGCCTTATGGACAATAAACATAGCACGACAGCCATCAGCACTGGTTATAAAATTCTCAAATGCAACAATAGCCCCCCGAAAAATCTAATAATTGAGAAAATTATCAAATACAAGAAGACGCTAGAAGTAAATGAATGCACAGCTCTCTGCAATGGAGCTCTGTTCTCTGCCCTCAAAAAATTATAAGATAAAACCAGTTTATAGAACTCCCCAAACATGTACACACAGACATGTCCATAGATACATATGCACACACACATAAAATTAAAAAGAATTAAATATAATTGTAATAATAATGATAAATCTCAAACATACTCTCTCTCTCTCTTTCTCAGTCCCCCTCATTCTTTTCACACACACATACACACACTTACACACACACACACACACACACACACAACACACCTCTGAGAAATTCAAAACAACCGCCAATAACATCTTCAACTCTTCCACTGTGTGCCATCTTGTTTTTACACCTTCTACTGTTCCACTGTCCTCCATCTTGTTATTATAGCTTGTAAAAAGTGACAATGACAGTGACAACTCAATACATAATACCTGACACTGAAGGAGATAAACAAAAAAACCGTAAGTGATACACAATGTTTATAGATACATGCACACACCCACCTTTAACATTAATTATTAATGACAGGCATAACCATAACAGTTTTGAAATCGTAATTATTGCAGAATTGTTTTGCCAACATCAAGTTGTATATAGTTGCATGTGACAAACTGTAAAGAAAAATAGTCACTGCAAAAACGAATTACAGCAGAAAAACCTCACCATGTGTTAAGAAGGTATGAATACACAATTTTATGTGGCCTTCAAAATCCGGTAATTCTGATTTCGAAACAAATATTTATATGTATTTAAACAGTAAAATATATTCCTTATGTTTAACAGCCATAATAATAAAAAAACCGCTGATGATGCAGCAACTGCTGTGAAATATGTCTGGGACAAAAAACAAAATTGTGTTTTGGTAAAGGCGGAACCCACTCGAAACATTTGTTATTGTTAAAACAAACGCAGACAAAAGATCTTCAGCATCAAAATGATTATCTCAGCCCCATGCCAGGCATATCCAAGCATAATCTACAGCAAATTCTGGAACACCACAACAAAGTTAGATGAAACTATCTTAAATATAAAATTCAACAAAATCTGTGTTTCACATAATATAATACCTAACTATATACAAGTAAATGTAAACCATACGTAGCCTGCAGCCCAATGTGACTAACACAAAGCTGAAATTGAGTGGCTGAAGCAAGAAATTAGATACCTACATACAAAAAATCAGGAACCCAGTATTGAATGGTTCAAAATTCACCTGGAACTAGGAAATCACATCAAATTCTCTGATTTATTAATGATATCATGAATACAGCCAAACGAAACACAGGAACACAAACAAACAAAAAAATGGAATAAACCACAACAAAAACTAAACGACCTCTGGAAACAGAATGAAATCATTACACATAAAAACAGAAAGCAAACTAACCACACATTCCACAAACATATGGTCAACCTTATGGAGATACAACTAACTAACCAAGAAATAAATTTTCAAGAAAGAGGCCCAAACTACAGTGTCAACTCACACATTACGCACAAGACAGTGGAAAATCTTATCACAGAAAGTGAATACATCATAAAACAACAAGAAAGGAACAGTAACCCAAACTTCAATGCAGCTCTGGCAAGGGAATTAGTGGCAGAAGAAACACGATACATAATAAAGAGAAACTAGAACAACATATTGACAGGAACAAAAACTGAAGAAAGAAAAACATGCAGAAAAATAAAAGACAAATTTAAAATCACCAAGGCACTCATTATGAGATCAGACAAGGGCAGCACCATGATAATCATAAAACTTCGTGAATACAAACATTAACCAATAAAATTTCTGGAAGACAACTACATAACAAAGCTAACCAGTGACCCAACACAAAGATACCACAAAAACACACAAATACTTCTAAAAATATCTCACGCATATTCACAAAACAGAAAGCGAAATGACTGAAACAATAGAAGCCCCAAGCACCCACACTGAACAGCCTACTAAAGCTCCGCATGGAGGGCATTCTGATACACCCTCTTGTCAATTTCAGAAGTCCACCCACATAATACATAGCCAGAGAAATGCACACTTACTTACAGAAGCATTATGTATACACAAAGAACAGAAGCATAACAACACTGAAGAGCTGATACAAAAACTCAAAGACATCAATGTACCCACAACAGCCACACTAAAATAATTTGACATTACATCCACGTACACCAATATCCCAACCACAGACACCATCAACATAATCAAATTATAATTAGAAGAATAGGCAAAAATTCCCAAGCTCCACATAAAAGAAAGAGCTAGCATCCTGAAACTAATCACAGAGCAAAACTGTTTCTCATTTGACAATCAGTTTTACTCACAAGAAGACAGACTTGCAATGGGGTCACCAGTCAATGGACTTCTTGCCAACATTTTTCTTAATCACATTGAAAATAAAGTATTTGAAACAACAGTAGGACTCAAACAATACCCGATAATATATTGGTATTGTTATGTAGATAATGTCACATACCTCCTAGATGAAACACCAAGTCGTATCCAACAACTCCATAGCCATATGAACAAAGTTCACAAAAAAATAAAATTCATCTTAACCTACAATACACAGACACAACAACCAACACTAATTATCCATATTCAGAAAAGTAACCACCACCAGCACACCCTTTCACAAACATTCCAATCATCCAACTACACACTAACTACCTGGTTTCCAATATATGCTACACAGACTGAACAATACGCCACTCACTGAATTGCAATCAGACAAATAGCTGTAGACAATGGATGTGACACAAACACTATAGATAAACTGAACCACATAATCAAAACAAAATTAAAAAAGACACCCAACACACAAAAGCCTTCACATCAACTTAGGAACACACAGAACACACAAACGATCACACATGGATGAGAAACACCCACAACAACAAAGAAGTTGTTCACTCTCACCTACAACAACAAAACAGTCCACAGAATAGGCAACATACTCAAAAAACAAGGGCTAAAAATGGAAAATTCTCAAATGCAGAAACAGCCCCCCACAAAAATTAATAATTGAAGAAATTTATCAAATACAAAAAGCCTTAGTTGAAGGAAAGCAAATAATAAATGAATACACAGCTCTCTACAATGGAACTCTGTTCTCTGCCCTCAAAGAATTATTAGATAAACCCAACCTATAGAACTCACCCCCCCACTCCGTCACACATACACACTTACACATACATACACACACACACACACACACACTCACACACACACACACACACACACACACACACACACATACACCTGAGAAGTTCAAAACAACCGCCAGTGGCATCTTCAACCGTTCCTCTGTCTGCCATCTTGTTTTCACACCTTCTACTTTACCACTGTCTTCCATCTTGTTATTACAGCTGGTAAACAGTGACAGTGACAACTCAATACACAGTACATGATAATGAAGAAGATGACGAAAAAGAACATTTCTTATGTTTAACAGCCGTAATAATAAAAAAAAACCACTGGTGATGCTGCAACTGCAGTGAAACATGTCTGGGACAGAAAACAAAATTGTGTTTTGCTAAAGGTAGACCCTACTCAGAAGATATGTTATCTTTAATAAATTTGGCAACAGCACAGACTGACCTCACTCTGACTTTATTGCCCTATTATTGTGACACATATCATTCAACAATAGTATCTCAGTGCCAGTATTCCCTATCTAGGATATCAGAAACGAGAAAAAGTTAATCACATGCACGTATGTAGCATCTTGCTAACAAATGTATTCTGGTTTCAGATGAAGCCAGTAACCAAAATGACAGAGCAGCTCCTGTTGGCAGGAAAACCATTTTTCTTTGCATGTAAATTATTCGGCCTAATGCTGTTTACGGTCGACGCTACAACTGCAACACTGAAGAGATCAGAAAGAGGCCCAAACTACAGTGTCAACTCACACATTACGCACAAGACAGTGGAAAATCTTATCACAGAAAGTGAATACATCATAAAACAACAAGAAAGGAACAGTAACCCAAACTTCAATGCAGCTCTGGCAAGGGAATTAGTGGCAGAAGAAACACGATACATAATAAAGAGAAACTAGAACAACATATTGACAGGAACAAAAACTGAAGAAAGAAAAACATGCAGAAAAATAAAAGACAAATTTAAAATCACCAAGGCACTCATTATGAGATCAGACAAGGGCAGCACCATGATAATCATAAAACTTCGTGAATACAAACATTAACCAATAAAATTTCTGGAAGACAACTACATAACAAAGCTAACCAGTGACCCAACACAAAGATACCACAAAAACACACAAATACTTCTAAAAATATCTCACGCATATTCACAAAACAGAAAGCGAAATGACTGAAACAATAGAAGCCCCAAGCACCCACACTGAACAGCCTACTAAAGCTCCGCATGGAGGGCATTCTGATACACCCTCTTGTCAATTTCAGAAGTCCACCCACATAATACATAGCCAGAGAAATGCACACTTACTTACAGAAGCATTATGTATACACAAAGAACAGAAGCATAACAACACTGAAGAGCTGATACAAAAACTCAAAGACATCAATGTACCCACAACAGCCACACTAAAATAATTTGACATTACATCCACGTACACCAATATCCCAACCACAGACACCATCAACATAATCAAATTATAATTAGAAGAATAGGCAAAAATTCCCAAGCTCCACATAAAAGAAAGAGCTAGCATCCTGAAACTAATCACAGAGCAAAACTGTTTCTCATTTGACAATCAGTTTTACTCACAAGAAGACAGACTTGCAATGGGGTCACCAGTCAATGGACTTCTTGCCAACATTTTTCTTAATCACATTGAAAATAAAGTATTTGAAACAACAGTAGGACTCAAACAATACCCGATAATATATTGGTATTGTTATGTAGATAATGTCACATACCTCCTAGATGAAACACCAAGTCGTATCCAACAACTCCATAGCCATATGAACAAAGTTCACAAAAAAATAAAATTCATCTTAACCTACAATACACAGACACAACAACCAACACTAATTATCTATATTCAGAAAAGTAACCACCACCAGCACACCCTTTCACAAACATTCCAATCATCCAACTACACACTAACTACCTGGTTTCCAATATATGCTACACAGACTGAACAATACGCCACTCACTGAATTGCAATCAGACAAATAGCTGTAGACAATGGATGTGACACAAACACTATAGATAAACTGAACCACATAATCAAAACAAAATTAAAAAAGACACCCAACACACAAAAGCCTTCACATCAACTTAGGAACACACAGAACACACAAACGATCACACATGGATGAGAAACACCCACAACAACAAAGAAGTTGTTCACTCTCACCTACAACAACAAAACAGTCCACAGAATAGGCAACATACTCAAAAAACAAGGGCTAAAAATGGAAAATTCTCAAATGCAGAAACAGCCCCCCACAAAAATTAATAATTGAAGAAATTTATCAAATACAAAAAGCCTTAGTTGAAGGAAAGCAAATAATAAATGAATACACAGCTCTCTACAATGGAACTCTGTTCTCTGCCCTCAAAGAATTATTAGATAAACCCAACCTATAGAACTCACCCCCCCACTCCGTCACACATACACACTTACACATACATACACACACACACACACACACACTCACACACACACACACACACACACACACACACACACACACACATACACCTGAGAAGTTCAAAACAACCGCCAGTGGCATCTTCAACCGTTCCTCTGTCTGCCATCTTGTTTTCACACCTTCTACTTTACCACTGTCTTCCATCTTGTTATTACAGCTGGTAAACAGTGACAGTGACAACTCAATACACAGTACATGATAATGAAGAAGATGACGAAAAAGAACATTTCTTATGTTTAACAGCCGTAATAATAAAAAAAAACCACTGGTGATGCTGCAACTGCAGTGAAACATGTCTGGGACAGAAAACAAAATTGTGTTTTGCTAAAGGTAGACCCTACTCAGAAGATATGTTATCTTTAATAAATTTGGCAACAGCACAGACTGACCTCACTCTGACTTTATTGCCCTATTATTGTGACACATATCATTCAACAATAGTATCTCAGTGCCAGTATTCCCTATCTAGGATATCAGAAACGAGAAAAAGTTAATCACATGCACGTATGTAGCATCTTGCTAACAAATGTATTCTTGTTTCAGATGAAGCCAGTAACCAAAATGACAGAGCAGCTCCTGTTGGCAGGAAAACCATTTTTCTTCGCATGTAAATTATTCGGCCTAATGCTGTTTACGGTCGACGCTACAACTGCAACACTGAAGAGATCACAAGCGGATATTATCTACGCAAGCCTAGCCAGCCTACTACATTTACTATGTGCATGTGTTTCGTCATATTTAGCGCTGGAGATAGCACAGGGGTATTCTGTGGTGAAATATCTGATGGCCATAGGAGTTCTTCAGTATTGATGCCTGTCCTTGATTGCGATTCTAACAGACATCGACTGCAACACACGTAAATATCAAAAAATGCTTTGCTTGTTAGCGTCGTGTGATAGATGTCTGGCTGTCGATGTAAGAATGACAAGAATATCACCAGGAAAGTTTGTTAAGAGGCAGTTATCATTAGCGCTTCTTCTGTATTGCTTGATGTTCAGTGTCCCTTTCACTGCAGATATGACGCAAAAAAACATAGCATTACTAGTGTCCTGCATGAGCTGTTTTGGAACGTCCATAATGTCGCTCTTACGATTTGCAAACCTACAGTTAATTATCAAGCAGAGGCTGTCGTTATTGAACAGTTACCTTATGAACATGAAAGACAGAGCAGCTGATAAGCAGAAGTATTCAGGCGCGCAATCGGAACGGAACAGTACTTCAGGTTTCTCTGACTGAGACTTTCACTGCACACCGTCTGCTGTGCGAGCACTTAGTCGATGTTATGTGGCACTGTGTGAGTTTTCAGTGTTGGTGGCATCTGCTCACCAAATTTTTCTGATTCTTTACCTCGCAGCGTTATCGTCAATAGTTGTGGAAATGGCTTACATCATTGCTACAAAACCACTATTATTTGGCACACAGAGTTATGGCATCTTATGGTACTCGTGATTTGCCTTAATCTACAACACATGTACTTTGGCTATATTCGTTTTACCAGCTCACTGGGTGTCCTCCGAGGCAGACCGCACAGTGAGGCTGTGCTCGCAGCTTCTGCTGGGAAGGAGGGGTTGTGTGGACGACACATAGCGAGAACTGCGGAAGCTGGTGCTGCAGGTGTCCTCTGGCCGTCCCACGACCAGTCTGTTAAGGGTGCTCACTCTCGATCCGGGGGTTATTTCCGGCTTCATCTCCCTCGTAACGACCTACACTGCCCTCCTTCTCACCTTCTTTCCTGCAGTTATGTCGATAAATTTATGTATTTATTTATTTATTTATTGAACTTGAAATTAGGACCATCGGACCCTCTCTTACATCGCACCAGGGTTTACATCTACTGTACTTTTACGTCATTGTCATCCAAGAAACAAACAGTATTAAAATAATTTGAGTGTCTGAAGCGGCAGTGTTAGTAAATAGTACTGACTATGAAGTTGGAAAGTTAATACTGGCAAATTTGTACTACTTGAGCTGCTGCTATAAATAACGGTAACAGTAGCAATAAAAACGGCAATAATGATTCTAACTGTAGTGACATACATAAAACAAATTGTAGGTGTATAAAACAGGTTTTCTGACATAGCTAGTTCTGAGTTAAAGAAATGCAAGGAGATAGCGACAGCTACGAATCCTGGGATGTGGTGAAGATTTGGTAGGAAAGAAGGAAGTACAACGGTAACGAGTGCATACAGGGGCAATGATAATATTCTATTAAGTGTTTTATGAAGCTTGAGATTTACTCAGTTCTCTCATATAACGTGCGAGGTTATTACAGGGTTGGGTTCCTGCTGCTGGGAAGACTTCGACAAAGTGGCTGAACGATGGAGTGAGACGGAGAGGAGTTAAGTCTGGTGGGAATGACATGATCTTGACTAGGGCGAGGAGAGTGTTGAGGGACAGTGTTTGTTGATATGACAGTACAGAAGAGAGAGAGTATATATTGGGAGCTTTATTCTAGAAATTTTATCCTGATTATTTTCCTTCAGTTTCTGAAACTAGCAGGGATAGAACACAGTAGGTGTAAAGCTATCTATGGCTTTCATAGAAAAAGACTGCTATTATCAAAGAACATAAAAGGGAATCTATAGTTGAGAGGTGAATGAGAAACCGGTGAAGCAAATTCCTGGTGTTTTTAAATCTGTAAACTGAGTAAGCTCTGAAGGAAATCAGTTCGAAAGGGAATTAATATTCATGGAGAAGCAATAACAATTTTGAAGTTTGCTGATGACATTTAATTCTACCACAAACAGCAAACTACTTCGAAGAGAGTTTGAATGGGGTGAATGGTATCTAGACTAGGCGCGCAGTCCGAAACCGTGCGGCTGCTACGGTCGCAGATTCGAATCCTGCCTCGGGCATGGTTGTGTGTGATGTCCTTGGGTTAGTTAGGTTTAAGTAGTTCTAAGTTCTAGGGGACTGATGACCACAGCTGTTAAGTCCCATAGTGCTCAGAGCCATTTGAACAATTTTTTTGGTATCTAGAAAATGAGCTTATAAGATTAACAGCAACAGAAGATAAATTTGTTAAATGTGAGAGCTATAAATTCTTTTCTAAAAGTATTTGTCTGCAATGTAGCTTTGTACAGGAGTTAAACATGGGTGACGAACAGTGCAGAGACGAAGATAACAGAAACTTTAGAGATGTGGTGTTACATAAAAATTCTGAAAATTTGTAACTAGTGAGGAGCTACTGAACAGAAGTGGATATAAAAGAAATGAATGGCACAATTTGTTTAAAAAGAGGTATTGGTAGACAGGACTCATCCCGAAGTATCACAGAGTCATCAGTTTGATATTGCAATGAAGCATCAGGGATGGGGGATGGTTATAAGAGCTCAAGGCTTGAATACAGTCACTATGTTCAAGTTGATGTAGATTGCAGTAGTTATCCAAATAAAGGGACCTGCGCAGGATAGACCAGTGTGGGGAGTTGCAGCAAATGCGTCTTAGACCACAGCAACATTCCCCCAAAGTTCGGAAATCTCTTTGCTTGCAAGAAACTCGTTACGCATCCACACTACTGATGGCTGCAATGTGTTCTTGTGACTAGAAGTCAATTGCTACCTCATTTGCTGTAATGACTTCTACCGTTTTATCATCTAGTCAGCCAAGATAACTGATAAATAGTTTGTGAAATTTGGCATGGAATCGGATTTACTAGCCAATGAGAAAAACACTACCTTGAAATACTGATCAAATTAAATTATTAACATTTTAAGGGCTTTTGGCCGTTCCATTGTCATCCAAAATCTTTACTCCCTTTTTTCTCTTTGCAAGTTCTTACTACACTTCAGAGAATTCGTATCCTTTGCCAAAGTAATTTCATTTTATGAAATATCGTACACCTGCATTTGTACACAATGTTTCATCTCGCCTTCCATTACGCAAGTTTACTCTTATATATCCTTACTACCTCACTTACTCCGACCCACTGTGCCTTCTACAATACACTAAACTTGTCAACACCACTATCCCCATTGCAGTGGACGATATATGAGTGAATCCTATTACACGGCCAATACTTGTATTCCTTCAGACTTCATGTAATATTATTCCATCAGTAATTGCTTGCTAACGACACATTATGGTAATCTACATTTAAACGTCTTTATAGCAACCTGTAACATTGAGTGTAGCTGAGGCAGCCGAAGGCAGTGTGTGAAAACCAAAATAATTTCGCCCTCCATCAGTAGAAACAAAAACATTAATAATACTGAAGTAACAATTAGCACAAATGATCACTGCAGAATCACCTTCTACCTAGCAACCACGTGAAACCCACCACCCCCTATCCAGCTACAGTGACCACCCCTATTAGCTCACAATGTGGACCCTATATCTTCAATCAATCTCGAGTTACTTGAGTAGCACGACCATAAGTCGCTAATGTATAAGCCCAGGTCCCCACACGAACATCATCAACTTTACCATCCACAGCATTAATAAAATTTAGTTGGGGGTACCCACAAGCGGATCCGTGCTGAAAGTCAGACAGTTAAATGCATTGACTAGCAGGAGGGAATGTTACATCAATTCCTGGTCTTTTCGATGTCTTCTCAGCATGTCCACTCCTAATAGGGCACTGTTAACCGTATCAGTGAAGTACATCACGGATTTCTAATTTGTATATTTTAGCTCAGAGTGCTTTAGATTAATAAAATTACCTCTAAGAGGAGTAGAAAAATGGAAAACGGACAGAAATTTCTAAGGGCATTCTGAAACTACATGGTGTTTCAGAAAGGTTAATCCACTTTGACAAGACTATATCTTCTACATGAATGAAAATAATAACTGAGGTACATTTTCACCTATGCACAGGACTAGAATGCTATTATGTTCAGTGGGAAAAATACGTTTTAAAAGGGATTCGTCATACAGTTACGATTAAAATTAAAGTTTTCATTTACCTGTCACTAATGCTTACTTTTCTTACCACAAGACGCATTACAAGCATACAGACGATAGCTGTCTCGTCCCATTCTTTTGCTGAGAATGGCTGTAGCTATTGCACTCTATGTTTTTGCCGTGCACTGACTCAGATTACACCTAGATGTTCGAAGGGGAGCCACACAGGCGAAGTCTTTCACAAACCACAAAAGGTTAATGTACATGGGGTAACGAGTAAGCGAGCTATATGCTCCGTGGAGAACCCTATCGGCAACTACACTAATTGGCAGCTTAGCCAATGTACACTTTTAATATCGAGGACGTTCCTAAAGAAAAAAAATTCTCTAAGGAATCAGTACTGATTCAGGTAAAAGCACTTATACGAAACACAACTTGATCTATACGTAAACAATATCTTCCAGATCAAAGGACGACTGAGGGGTATTCTACATGAATTTATTTACTTCCTTACTAATGCACTGTCGCTATGTAACTTTACTCTTGTGCCAAATTAGCAATCGCTACAGACATTTCAGATTCATATATGAACACAACATTCGATGATCGTGTACTTTACGAAATGCTATAGATTCCCTTAGCAAAAATTGTAATATTTTATGTCGTTATTTAGTTTAACACTGCTTCAAAAATATTTTACCTTTTTATGTACTGCTAGCTACAAGGTACAGTGCACATTCTGAATTACAACTATGTCTAAACGCCTACACCAACGCAACACAATAAATATCACAAACTCCATTTAATTTGTAATGGGAGTTTGCTTCTAAATAAACAACTTATCTTTTGTTACAAGAGGCTCTATAGGTGTATGTTTGTTCTTGATGTGAATATGTGACAATTGTCCATTTTGTTCACTTTTCCTTTCAATTATTGTTGATGCCTGAAGATATCTATAAACAAATCTCACGTGCCTCGTGACATATGAAGACTGCGTTTGATTCTTCGTTCGCTGATTTTGTTAAGTTGGTGTAGTGCCTTTCTTTGTTTTACCCGAACAGATACTAGAATGATTGTAGATGCCATTGGAAAACAAGTTAGGTTGCATCAAACTGCTTTTCTGAAAAGTACAAACGAACACGGAGCGATATACACTGAAGAGCCAAAGAAACAGCTACACCTGCCTAATCTCGCGTAGGGCCCCGCGAGCACGCAGAAGTGCCGCAACATGACGTGGCATGGACTCCACTAATGTCTGAAGTAGTTCTGGAGGGAACTGACCCCATGAATCCTGCAGGGCTGTCCATAAATCCGTAAGAGTACGAGGGGATGGAGATCTCTTCTGAACAGCACTTTGCAAGGCGTCCTAGATACGCTCAATAATGTTCATGTCTGGGGAGTTTGGTGGCACGCGAAAGTGTTTTAACTCAGAAGAGTGTTCCTGGAGCCACTCTGTAGCAATTCTGGACGTGCAGGCTGCAGCAATATACTGCTCGAATTGCCCAAGTCTGTCGGGACGCACAATGGACATGAATGCATGCAGGTGATCAGACAGGATGCTTACGTACGTGTCTCCTGTCAGAGTCGTATCTAGACATATCACGGGTCCCATTTCACTCCAACTGCACAGGCCCCGCACCATTACAGAGCCTCCAGGAGCTTGAACAGTCGCCTGCTGTCACGCTGGATCAATGGATTCATGAGGTTGCCTCCTCACCTTTACACGTCCATCCGCTCGATACAATTTGAAACGCGACTCGTCCTACGAAGTAACATGTTTCCAGTCAAACAGTCCAATGTCGGTGTTGACGAGCCCAGACGAGGCCTAAAGCTTCGTGTCGTTCAGTCACTAAGGACACACGAGTGGGACTTCGGCTCCGAAAGCCCATATCGATGATGTTTCGCTGCATGCTTCGCACGCTGACACCTGTTGATGGCCCAGCATTCAAATCTCCAGCAGTTTGCGGGAGGGTTGCTCTTCTGTCACGATGAACGATTCTCTCCAGTTGTCGATGGTCCCGTTCTGGCAGGATCTTTTCCCGGCCGCAGCGATGTCGGAGATTTGATCTTTTACCGGATTCCTGATATTCACAGTACACTCTTGAAATGGTTGTACGGCAAAATCCCCATTTCATAGCTACTTCGGATATGCTGTGTCCCCTCGCTCGTGTGCCGACAATAACACCAGCTTCAGACTCACTTTAATCTTGGTAACCTGCCAGTGTGGCGGCAGTAACCCATCTAACAACTGCACCAGAAACTTGATGTGTTGAAGCGTTGCCGACAGCAGCGCCGTATTCTGCCTGCTTACATATCTCTGTATTTGAATATGCACGTCTATAGCAGTCTCTTTGGCGCTTCAGTGTGTGAAGTAATATCTAACTGGATGTAATTTATTCCATTTACTAACAATCGCCAATTTCCAACCATATTTCATAGTAACGCCCGATATGCCACCATGTTCAGAAAAAAACAGACCCCACAGAACCACGTTCATATTCACAAGACGCGTATATTAGCATGTTCTTCAGAAATGATTAGCATTTGAACCATGTCGGTGCGCGGGCTCACAGTCAACACTAATATTGCTGGACAACACCACCTGCCGGTAAAATGTGCCTGCAACTCTCGTAGGCACTATAAACCGAAAGTGTGGCTTGAGAACACGTCCAGAATGCCTCTCAGACGCATGTGCAAACCGTACTGTCAAATCAGTGAGTTTGAAAGAGGGCGCGTTATTAGCGTGAGAGAAGTGTTGCATCCATTCGTGAAATTACTGCTCGTGTGGGACGAAGTGCTTCAGCAGTGCAATGGTTCACGGAAGGCCACAGAACAGGACGAGACGGATCTGGTCCCACCCAGAATCCTTACCCCCGCACCTTCCTCCTCGCAGCCACACATCATCCGAATGACGTTGCAGGACATATCTGCATCCTCCTCGGCTCTGAGGCAACAGAGGAATAGCGTACCACATCGTATCTCTCCGGGCTGACAGTCCGCCATCATTTACTATGGCATGGCTCATATGCGCGTTATCCACTTCTAAAATTACTTTGATGAATACGTAGGAATACGCTAGACTTCAAATGTCGTATGGAACGACATCACTGGAGACAGGAATACCATCAGATAATATTTTCGGACGAATTTAGGTTCCGTTTATGCAAAAATGATAGCCTCATTCTGGCTCACTGCAGACAGGAAGAGCGACATCACAGTGACTGCATTTGCATGAGACACACAGTGCCAACAGAAGGCCTTGTGATGTGGGATGCTATTGGGTACAGCCACAAATCGCAGTTGGTCCGTGTCCAGGACACTGTGCACCTGTTAGACAACAGGACACATACTAAACCGAGGTGACCGAAAAGCTAATCATTCCTGCAGAACGTACTGATGTACATGTCCTGTGAATATGAACGTCCTATCTCTAGTCGTTGAAGGTGCTCTGTTTCCTCTAAACATGACTCTTTATTCAACAGAACTGACATGAAAAACAATCTGCCTTTGCTACTATTTAAAAAAATTACCAGCAAGCGATTAATCATTACTCACTGTAAATCTGTAAGCCGGCCGATGTGGCCGTGCGGTACTAGGTGATTCAGTCTGGAACCACGTGCCCGCTACGGTCACTGGTTCGAATGCTGCCTCGGGCATGGATGTGCGTTATATCCTTAGGTTAGTTAGGTTTAAGTAGTTCTAAGTTCTAAGGTACTGATGACCACAGATGTTAAGTCCCATAGTGCTGAGAGCCGTTTGTAAATCTGTAAGAAATGTGGATTCTTATGGCATTTATAGCAAACACATCAGTTCATCTTTGCTCATAATAACTTGCAGAAGTTCCATAACTTAAATCACTTAGAATCATTGGTTTTTTATTCCATCCAAATACACTTTTTCAATAATTTTTAGGCCTTAAGTACTTTGGTCTTAATTTTCATACAGTCGATGATCTCGAGAAAAAATATCACCGTTACTCTATCCTTACTCACATTGTTTCAACTGTCCTTTCCTCTTATGTCACACAGATACTGTTATCTTTGGGCATAGTACTCATATAGCAGAAAGTGCACATGTACAATGCTATATAATACGTGTATAATTACATATTTTAAACAAAGGCGATAATTTTAATTAAAGAAATGGGAAAAAAGTATTTTCGTTACCACATCAGGAAAATTCCATCACTGTAGATGTAGGCTAACAAGTAGTTTCCCAGAAGGTGGCCAACACTGTACCACATTATCGACCAAAAACCTGATCGACCTATCTTCACAGCTAAGAGATCAGCCTGGTGAATAAAACGAAGAACATTGTACTAACCGGCATATGTTCAACAAAAACTAAAGTAAAGTTGAACATACGCAAAGGAAGGATAATAGGGGCTCGAATATTTTTAAAATGCATAAGCGATTTTTATATATGGTCAGAGATTCTATTATGAGATTTTCGTTAACGCTTCTCTTGTTTACGGGAAAGTATCATCGCTGATCGAACTTAAAAAATGCGGAAAGGCTGCGAATTGGTTCATTGAATAGAAGCTATCTTTAAATGGTGATAAGAGGATCGGAAACTGTGGGCTAGGGTTAGCGTTTTATACACATAATCAAAACGTTGTGCGCGTTAACTTTGAGCTCAGGTACTGCTAACATTTTGAATAAAAAATCATCGCAAATGGCGGCTGAGGACTACCCTTTTAGAAGTAACAGTCGTTCCGCCAGTGGACTTGTCAATGTGGACGGAGGGCACTGTCTTACCCTTCGGGTGAGAAACTGCGCCAAAAAGAGGAAGAATCAGCAATTATCATCGGCCTGAGGATGCAAATGGCAGTTGAAACGACTGCATCAAAGACACATAACTTGGAGCCACAGTATATGTGACCTATAACTGCTGCATGATGATCTCTCCATTGGCAAAAGATTCGGAACTACAACGTCATTCGAATCTACAATCACTGCCATGAGGAAGGTGACCATGACAAAAGGAGGAATAATCAACGAATTGGTAACATGTTACAAGCCTGAGCGTAGGAAATCAGGATTTTGAACGTAGTAGGACAACTGGAAACTCTGAAGAGGGGAATGGAAAGTCTTATATAGTGGGTGTCAGTAAAGTGAAACGGAAGGAAGATAGGGATATTCGGACAGACGAGTTCAGAGTAACATCACTAGAACCAGGAAATGGTATAATGGGTTGTAGGATTTATTATAAACAGGAAAGTTGGTAGACAAAGAACAGTTCAATGTTAGGGTGGTTCTTACCAGATTCGATAGCAAACCGACGCCGACAACGATGGTTTAGGTATAAATGCTGACGTCGCAAGCAGAGGATGAAGGAATATGTAAAGTACATAAAGACAATGAATGCGTAATTCACTATGTAAAGGGAGACTAAAATATAATAAACGTGGAGGAATTGCAGGTGGTTGTAGTGGAAGGAACAGAGGCGGAATCTGATGCAGGCAGCAACACAAGAGGGCGATGCATACTTGGAAAAGACGTGGAAAAAAGTATGATAAATGTTGGATTATATAATAGTCAGAAAAAGGTCCCGAAATCAGATTCTAGACTGTTACTCCTACCCAGGAGCTGATATAGACACCGATCACAATTTAGCAAGGAGAAACAGCACACTGAAGTTTAAGAGAATCTTGCGGAAGGATCAGTGTGGTAGGAAGTGGAATACGGAAGTACTGAGGATTGAAGGGTCACGTTTGATGTTCGCTAGGAAATTGGATACTGGGATGAGCAGTTCAGTTGGAGAGACGAGACATTTCTAAGAAATGGTAATCACATGTGTTGGACGGCCAGGCGTGGGTACAAGGAAGGTAACTCCTAAGAAACCTTCTGTAATAGAAGAAATACTTCAGTTGATCGACGGAAGGGCAATACAGGAAAACAGCAGCACAAATCACTTAGGAATGAAGTAAACAGGAACGGCACTTCAGTGAAGGTGAAATAGCTCCAGGGAATATGTGAATAAACAAAAAAAGGAATTAACGTCGGAAGGAGTGCCTCAGTGTATAATTAGCCGAAACCATTTTCTGTGAAATTCAAAGCAAGTGAGGTAACGTTGAGAACTGTTAAACGCAGAGGAAAAAGCAGATAGGCGTAAACAGTACACTGAAGCCTTCTATGAGGGGGAGCACTTGTCTAATGAGTTGACATTGAAACTGGAGTCGATAAGGATGGTATTGGGGATCCAGTACCGGAGTGAGAATTTAAAAAACTTTGGAAAACTGGAGATCAAATAAAGCAGAAGAGATTGATAAAATTCCAATGCAATTTATAATGTAAATGGAGGAAGCGGCAACCATACGACTGCTCAAGCTGAAATGTAGACTCTATGGGGCGGGCGATCTGCAATCAGACTTCCGGAAAAGTATAGGACACACCGGTAGTAAGGGCAGATCGGTGCGAAATCTATCGCACAATCGGCATATCACCTCATGCGTCCAAGCTGTTGAAAATAATAATATACAGGCGAGTGGGAAAGAAAGCTTAGGATTCGTTAGACGACGATCAGTTTGGCCTTAGAAAAGGTAAATGCGCCATTGAGCCTATGGTGACTTTGCACTCGATAGTGGGAGCAAGACTGACGAGAAAACAAAACACACTCACTGGGTTTATCGATCTAAAGAAAGCGTTCGGCAGTATGAAATGATTCATGTTCGAAATTCAGAGAAAAAGAGTATTTACAGCGAAAGGCGGGTGACATACGATATGGACAAGAACACAGACTGGATGACCGGGTCTGAAGCACTCGATTTAAAAAGGGTACGACAAGGATGCCCCTACTTTTCAGTTTATACATCGAAGACGCAATGACGGAAATGGAAGAAAGATTCAAGAGTGGGATTAAAACTGAGGGCGGAGGGATATCAGTGACAAGATCCCGTAATTATGTCACTATTCTAAATGAAAATGAAGAATTACAGGACCTGTAGAATGGAATGAAAATTCCAGTGAGTACAGAATATGGGTTAAGAGTAGGCCAGAAAAAAAACAAACGAAATGGCAAATAACAGAAATGAGAGAAGCGACATACTTAACAAAACAATTGGTCAAGAAGAAGACGAGGTTAAGCAATTCTGCTACCTTGTAAGCAAAATAACCTATGACACACAAAGCAAAGAGAACATAAGAAGCGGACTAGCTCAGGAAAAGAGGGAATTCGTGAAAAAGAGATGTCTACTGCATCAAGCATAGGACATCGTTTGAAGCAGAAATATCTAAATGGCTCTGAGATCTATGGGACTTAACATCTCAGGTCATCAGTCCCCTAGAACTTAGAACTACTTAAACCTAACTAATCTAAGGACATCACACATATCCATGCCCGAGGCAGGAGTGCAACCTCCGACCGTAGCGGTCGCGCGGTTCCAGACTGAAGCGCCTAGAACCGCACGGTCACTCCGGCCGACATAAATATCTAAGAACGTGCGTTTGGGGCATAGCGTTGTATTGTATTGTACCACGGACAGGGGGAGAACCCAGTAGATGACAATTGGCGCCACAGAAGTATGTAGAAAATCAGGTGGATCGATAAGAAAATGAGGAGGTTCTCCAGAGAACCGGCGAAGCAAGGATCATATGGAAGAAACTGGCAAGAGGAACGGACGGGATATTAAACCACTATGGTACTAGAAAGAACTGTAGAGAGTAAAAACTGCAGGTGAAGACAGTGTTTCAAATGCATTCAGCAAACGATTGAAGACGGAAGATGCATATTCTACCGTGTAATAAAGAGGTTGGCGCATGATAATGGCTGGTGGCGGGTCAAAGCAGTTAGAAGACTGATGACTAAATAAAATAGATAATTAAATAAAAGAAGGGCAAAGTACCGTCCTGAACAAAAAGGAAGACTCCTATAGTACCTATTTACACGTTTAGTGGGGAGCTTTTCGAGTTTCTCACCTCTAAAGAGCAGGGACAGGTAAAAATCGTTTCATTTTACGTCGAAAATCTCATTTACTTCTGCCGAGATCAGTATTATTTTCTGTCACTAAGTTTGGTACTTTTCTTCCAGTGTTGGGGCTTACGTTTTGCTAGTTTTGGTGTTACTTTCTGACAACTTATTTTTGAAGTACCGGTTTTCGCCTTATTTATTGTGTTACTTATACTGAAACTGAAAACAAACCAGTCCTTTAGATTACATTGTTTGACTTACAGATCATATCAGTTTACTTTACCAAAAGGAACTTATATATATAACCCCATTAAATTTAATCAATAAAGGAGAAAATTACTTGGCAACCATACAGTGCATAAATATTTGAAAAAGAAATATTGCCACAACTTCAAGAGACATTATGCCACCGATCCGTCTACACCTCACGGGAGTGTGAAAACAGCCACTGATGTTTTCTTTTGGATTCAGAAGACGAACTGCATCCAGAAAGTTACAAATCGTTCGACAAAGTGCCCAGAGCCAGCTTGCATGAAAAATGATATGAGTGAATCTGAGTTCCATATGAGCAGATCCTCAACCAGGTACAAAAACGACAAAAAATGTATTAATAGTAACATAACTCTACATTTCTCAGTTCTGAGAAAATATTAAGGATGGAGTTTGAAAGATTTGGTGAATGTTAACCGAAAGTCTAAGATCGCACTGTAGAACGACAATGCATGGAAACACTCTAACTAGCTGTGATACCAGTTGCGGATGCAATATCATAGCAGACAACTCTGTGTACGCCATTGAAGCATCATGGTCATGGGTACGCAGTCTGATGCCGGTGCACTATAAATCTCTCTTGGTGACTGCCGGAGGTTCCTTCGACAAGATATCGGCCTTCGCGATTGTTGTCTGGATAGTTCAAGGCCTGGAATCTGAGTGTGGGTTGTGTTTGGATTCCAGGTATATTTGCTGGTTGGGACAGATCAAGCCTGTGACCTCGCAACCCCTTGGATGTGCATATATATCTGCTAGCCGAAGCGATCAGTTTGGCCCTGTATACTGCATCCCTTATTCCCTAGGGAGAGATGGCAGAGTCGTCTTGAGGTTAGCTGATGATCCTGCATCCCTTCGTTCTTAGGGGAAAGTGATGGTCAAGCCGTCTCAGTGTCATCTGTGGAATATGCATTGGGAGAAACGATGGTAAAGCCATCTTAGTGTTTGCTGCAGGACCTACATCGACATCTGCCAGTGGGGAGAGAGCCAGCGAAAAAGAGAAACAGCTGCAATATTGTTTATCACAGCGTGATCAAAGGAAGGTGAAATCATAATGTGTGGGAAGCCACCCTCTTGGCGGGGCCACACAACGAAGGCGTACAGAAGCCTTCAAACAGGAATATACGAGGTGCGGCTAGAAAAAAATCGGACTGATGCTGGAGAAAACATTTATTTACAATTATTTACAATTTCATGTTATCTCCTTCAATGTACTTTCCTCCTCGGTCTCTACACCGCTCCATACGAATTTTACACTGTTCATAGCAATGCTGCAGATCATTTTCGGTAAGTCCATACGTTACTTCCATCGCTTTTTCTTTTACTGCTTCAACAGCCTCAAATCTAGTTCCTTTCAAAACACAGACACTAAACTTATTACAGTGAACAGAGACGTCAATGAACAAACGGACAGATCATAACTGTGCGGAAATAAAAAAAGTAAACGTTTCACTCGAGGGAAGTCTTGAATCAAGGACTTCTCGTTCCGCAGCTGCTCACGGCGCTCCTGAGCTTACACCATTCTTGATGTTGCGTATCTTGCACACGGACTACTCAGTTTGTATATTTTGCTTATTTTTTTCATAGTTCCACACAACTTCTTCCTGTTTTCTCGATTGATCTGTGTTCAGTTTTTCAAGGCCTATCCACTTTGCCAACTTATAACTAAATCTGAGGG
Source organism: Schistocerca americana (assembly GCF_021461395.2). Classification (NCBI taxonomy): domain Eukaryota; kingdom Metazoa; phylum Arthropoda; class Insecta; order Orthoptera; family Acrididae; genus Schistocerca; species Schistocerca americana. The sequence goes on along the minus strand of NC_060122.1, from coordinate 130,953,598 downwards.
GGGTGCGATGGGGAGGTTCCCTTGTAAGTACAGTGCCAGCGCGCTAACTGTTTAGCGCGAACAATTCCCCAGTGTCCTTGGTGAAGCAATTGCAACATATCCTTTTGCATCACTGTTGGAATGAGCACACGTGATTGTCCACTGTCAGATCGTACTAAGATTACACGTTGTTGTACTAGAAGTTTAAGCCAACGAGCAAAGTATCGGCGCACTACCTGTTACCGCGTGCCGTGGAATTTGAATCAGCGCCAGACGTCGCGGACGTCGAAGACCCATAGAGGTCTCTGCACCATAGCGCCGTAAGCTGTGGTGGCGCGCCTCCTGTCGCGCTTTTAGTGTGAGGGCGCCACAGTGGAACACGTGGTTCCAGTGGACAATAGCGGCGCCCCCGATAGCGTACTTAAGCGCCTGCCTCTCTCTCAGGCAGATCCCCCCCCCCCCCTTTTTCGTTCTTTTCCTTCCTCCCTCCTTGTTCTTCCCCCTCCTCCAGGTCCCCCCCCCCCCCCCACCCCATCTGCCTTTGGCTCGGGAGTGTCATCTTTGTGCCGCCACTTTCGTGCAGTGTTCTACAGTGAGTGTTCTACAGTGAGTGTTCGTGTTGTGTTTTTTGGGAAGTGTTGTGAACGGCCATCATACTGTCGCTGGGCGTGCCTTTTATCTCTTGCGAACAGAAACCTGACAGTCGCCATGTTTTTTTAATTGTGTGTGTACTATGTTACTTGTCTGATTCCTGTGTCTTTTATTAACGTTGCCAACCCCTTTTGCTTTCTGTTTTAACTTTCCGCATTTTTCCGCCATTTTACACTTGACATCACCGTTTTATCGCCTGTTTTTCTTGTTTCTTTTCTTCTTCCGTTTTCTAAAATAAAAGTCTGTAGGGTGTAGAGCAGCGTGCTAAGCTGCTGCCAGCTTGCCCCCTTCGGGGGGAATTGAAAATCAATAAAGGAAAAATAAAAAAAAAAGCTCAGCCAGCCAGTCTAATTTCGCGTACGTCGGTTGACACCTCGCCTCGTGTTAGACAGCTTACTTCCTGGTTCAGTGTACGAGTGGACGTGTTTGTTGCCTGGTGACTCCGTTGCTCGATCTTGTTGTATTCGTTCTGTCCTTCGTTGGTCGTACCAGTCCTCTCCCGTTGTGTTGTTTGCGGTCCTCTCCGCGGGTCCCGCCGCGCTTTCCGTCATTGCTACCCCGCGACCGTCCCTGTCGCAGTTACAACACACTACAAGTTCTGAATATTGTTCAATGAGCGCGGCAAAGACGTGCGGATGTAATGCAACAAAATCTTCAGATCAGGGTCCGCATCCGTGGCCTGTGCAATTTTTCTGTGCTTTCCTAGCACTGACTGCAGTTCAGATACATAGCGAGGAACAGGAGGTCACGGAGATTTGCTAGAATGAGATTATTACTCTGCAGCGGAGTATGCGCTGATATGAAGCTTCCTGGCAGATTGAAACTGCGTGCCGGACCGAGACTCAAACTCGGGAAAGGTCCCAAATTCGAGTCTTGGTCCGGCACACAGTTTTAATCTGCCAGGAAGTTTTAAATGATACTATTCTTAACGATCAGTTGGTCTGGAAAAATCAGACATTTTAGGATTAATGATCCCGTTCATAGAGTCCCTCCATTGACTCCATTGACTATTATTCCAATAATTTGTATTATCGTTCTCGTATCTGATCTAAGATCTATTCAGTGTGTATCATTGGCTATTACCTTCTATTATCGTGTTTTTATATGGTGTATATGTGATTTATTCCATTGACCGCCATATACTCTCCCAAATATTAAGGTTTTTATCGCCCTGTATTAACAATCACAACTGATTTCTGAGCGTGAATTTAATAGTACAGAGTCATAGCATCCATTGATTTATTTATTTAATTGCTCGTGGATGCCACTTTTGTATGCTTTACCCAAGTCATACTTGCTAGGTAACTTGCCTTCGTTTACCACAATGTTGTTCCCCTAGTAGGTGCAGTAATCGCCTTGGTATTGTATGTGATTTGGATGGCCCGTATTACCTGTTCAATAATTTTAATTTTTATTACACTTTAAAGTAATTTTAATCTAATGCAATCCTTCTTTTCAAGTATAAATTAATCAGCTACATATTAGCCTTGTCCGTAACTTAAAATATTAAGCCCATCTGTCTTTCATTCTATTAGCGCGAAAGATGCGGCCATCCCCCGTTTAATAATTCTAGTGGCGCAGCCAGTTGGACTGCCCAGCCGTTTGGCATCCAGGCCAGCATGATGCACGCAAGGCTCTACGTTGTGCTATACTTGCTGCTATAACAGCTCTAAGGTATTTGTAATTTTTCCTTGCTTTCCTATACCGGTTTTCTGAGACTTCGTTTCCGTTGTGACTGTGGGATGACTTTCGAAATTTTGCGTCTAGGTTCCCATAGTTCCATTTAGTTTTTCTGACGGTTTCATGGTATGTGGTTGACATAGAGCTGTGGTAGCGGCTGCAGTGAATTCACTTGACACTTCTGCGTGAATACTGTTACAACTTTAATTTAATTATTGGCGCAGTCTAGAACCATGCATTATAGTGTCTGTATGATAGTTACTCAACTAGCTTCGTTTCTCCTTTTAGATAATCTAATAATCTCTATCCATGGTGAAATGCGTTACTTTGAAATAAAAATTACTTTTCAACAATGACTGTTTTATTTACAATACAACAATGAATACCGGTTGATATGTCAGTCAGCCAATGATGGAATGGAGTGAACACTATAACCGGCTGTATTTGGGAAACAACAAAGCGTTCTTCAACACATTTCAGTGTCTGCTTGTTCTACGGTGGCTTGAGGATTGTCATTTTCCGATCAGGAGAAAGCTTGTGGCTCTGCACACCTTCAAATGTTGATTCGTTTCCGAGAGTCTCATGAATTTGACTGCCGAGTACAATATACTGTCGAGTTATTGACGAGAGTAAGAAGAGATCTTGTCGCAAATACCGGAACGTATTAACCGTTTCACAAAGTCCACTTGGGCATGGAAGAATATCAGGAGGAATTCTGGGCGATGTAGTCAGAGCCCAAGTTCTGTGTTGAAGTGAGACTGCGGTATTCTATCACGCCAGAAAGATATGGCGCAGGCATTCCATAATCACAGAGCTATTACCTAGAGGAGCAGAAACTAATTTAATTTCCAATAGACATAAAATGTACAGCTGTTCGTTATTCTTAGCAGGACTAGGGGCTCATTACAATATTTTATTACAATAATATCCATTACAATAACCTGCAGCACTTCAGACTAGCAGTCAAAGTGATCCTACCCACAGTTTTGAAATACACGATGCGATAATTAATGCTGAGGTGATTTAAGTACTAATATACTGTCGAACAATTCCATCTAAAATGCCTAGTTAATTAAGAAAGTGAGATTAGCCTTATAACACTGTCGTCTCTCGATTTACCGAGAACGCATCAAATGCCAGAGACAACAATGCGGGAGACTAGGCAAATCTGTCAGCAGGGCCAATCATCGTATTGGGAAGTTTCACCTCAACATACATATGGACGACGCAGATCCCCATCTTTGAAGTTAACGTCGTTGAAAACTATGTCAGCAACTACCAGTAATCTGAGACATTGTTACCCTAAAATTTGTGATAGTTTTCCTTGATATACACGACTGGCCATTAACATTACTACACCACGAAGATGACTGCTACAGATGCGAAATTCAACCGACGGGAAGAAGATGCTGTGATATGCCAATGATCAGCTTTTCAGAGCATTCACACAAGGTTGGCGACGGTGGCGACACCTACAACGTGCTGACATGAGTAAAGTTTCCAACCGATTTCTCATACACAAACAGCTGTTGACAGGCGTTGCTTGGTGAAACGTTGTTGTGATGCCTCCTGTAAGGAGGAGAAATGCGTATCATCACGTTTCCGACTTTGATAAAGGTCGGATTGTAGCCTATCGCGATTGCGGTTTATCGAATCGCGACATTGCTGCTCGCATTGGTCGACATCCAATGACTGTTAGCAGGATATGAAATCGCTGGATTCAGGAGGATAATACGGAACGCCGTGCTGGATCCCAACGGCCTTGTATCACTAGCAGTCGAGTTGACGGGCATCTTATCCGCATGGCTGCAACGGATCGTACAGCCACGTCTCGATCCCTGAGTCAACAGATAGGGACGTTTGCAAGACAACAACCATCTGCACGAACAGTTCGACGACGTTTGCAGCAGCACGGACTATCAGCTCGGAGACCATGGCTGCGGCCCTTGATGCTGCCTGCAATGGTGTACTCTACGACGAACCTGGGTGCACGAATGGCAAAACGTCACTTTTTCGGCTGAATCCAGGTTCTGTTTACAGCATCATGATGGTCGCATCCATGTTTGGCGACATCGCTGTGAACGCACATTGGAAGCGCATATTCGTCATCACCCGGCGTGATGGTACGAGGTGCCATTGGTTACACGTCTCGGTCACCGCTTGTTCGCATTGACGGCACTTTGAACAGTGGACGTTACATTTCAGACGTGTTACGACCCGTGGCTCTACCCTTCATTCGATCTCTGCGAAACCCTACATATCAGCAGGATAATGCACGACCGCAAGTTGCAAGTCCTGTACGGACCTTTCTCGATACAGAAAATGTTCGACTGCTGCCCTGGCCAGCACACTCTCCAGATGTCTCACCAAGTGAAAACGTCTGGTCGATGGTGGCCGAGCAAGTGGCCTGTCACAATACGCCAGTCACTACTGTTGATGAACTGTGGTATTGTGTTGAAGCAGCATGTGCAGCTGTACCTGTACATGCCATCCAAGTCCTGTTTACTCAATGGCCAGTCGTATCAAGTCCGTTATTACGGCCAGAGCTGGTTGTTCTGGGTACTGATTTCTCTGGATCTATGCACCCAAATTGGGTGAAAACGTAATCACATGTCAGTTCTAGTATAATATATTTGTCCAAGGAATACCCGTTTATCATCTGCATTTCTTCTTGGTGTAGCAATTTTAATGGCCAGTAGTGTACATTCTTCTCCATAGATAAATGTAAAAGAAACGAGGAAATGTGTTCGATATGGAGCAGTTGTGTGTTTTATGGTCATACATATATGTTATGTTATATTATCGCCAAAGCTGTGAGCATACAAAACTGCCACCATTTGAAATGGTGTTCCGCCAGAAAAATGGTTTGATGCAGCTCTCCATACTGGTACACCCTGCACAAGCCTCATCATTTCTGTAAAGTTGCTGCAACATAGACCTATTTGAGTTTGTCTCCTGTATTCAAGCCTTGGCCTTTCTGCACCATTTTTACTCCCCTACCTACACTTCCCTCAATAAATAATGTGTTCTTGATTCTTGAGGATGAGTCCTGCCAACTAACTTGTCCTTTTAGTGACCTTATGCCATAAATTCCGTTTCTCCACTTTTCGATTTATTATTTCTCATTAGTTATTCAATTTATCCATCTGATATTCAACATTAAGCTGCGACATCATATTTCAAAAGCTTATATTCCTTTCTTGTCTGTTCACGTTTCACTTTGGTACACGGTTACACGGCAAAAAATTACCTTCACGAAAGATTTTCAAACAGAAAAATTTACGTTCGATGGCAACAAACGCCATCGGGAAATCTCCGTTTCTGTTTCTCCTCCATAAACTTTCTCTTTCCAGTACCTCCTTAGCTCCCTTCGGTGTTTGCTCGATGAACACATTCGGTGAAATCGTAGACCTGGTATAACCCGCCTTACTCCTCATTTACAGCTCCTCTACCACATCTTTAATAACTGCAGCCTGATTTCTGTATAAGTTGTAGATATCGATTTGGTCCTGCATTTTATTCATTCAACCTTCAGCATTTCAAAGAGAGAATTTCAGTGAACATTATCAAAACCTTCCTTTAAATCTACAATTGCTGATGGTGTAGGTTTGCGTTTCTTCGTTCTACGTTTGAAGATATTTATTTATGTAACTTTATGTGTCCAGGATTTAGAGAACACAAAATTATAAAAATAATAAGAAACCTGCCAGGCACTCCTTATTTATGATTAAATGGACCATAAGTCCCAGAGTTACAATATCTTGTTGCATATAGATCTTCTGTGGTGCTAGAACCGGGCAGGTTTCTGTAAACCGGGAGATGTTGTTCCTGCAGGTCACCACACTCACTTCCTGAGGTTCGGCTTGCGTCGTGACACTCCAGTCTTCAGTCGCTTTAGTGCCTTCCATATCACATACAGCAGATGAAAGCCCGCAGCTGGTGCCACGTTGATGTTTTTCCCAACCCATTCGGTTAATAGATGTAGTCTTAGCCCTGTGCAGTGAGTTTCAAGTGCTGATGGTATTGTTAATGTGTGCATGAAGCTTCTCCTTGACCTCAGTCTAGGTTTTAGTGGTTTATATCCAAAAACTTGGTATCTGGGATCGATTTCCCGCTTCTTATTCTACTTCTCTGCCACCGTTCTTCTGTGATTGTTAGATGGCGCTCTACCCGTAATCTTACAAATTTTGGAGGGAGGAGGTCGTCGGGGACAGCCATAATGCATTCAGCCTCATTAAAAGCCTGTTTCCCATGTCTGGAATTTCGTCAACTGCAACAGAGAAGGGTAGTGCCAGGACACATGTACGGCGCATGTTGGCCACGAGGCCCAGGTACTATAAATACGTTTACGGATCATGTCGTTCTGAGAAAATACATTTACATTCGTCTCTTGGCAATGATCTCTAATTGGGAGACTACGATCAAAAATGGTTCAAATGGCTCTGAGCACTATGGGACTTAACATCTGAGGTCATCAGTCCCGTAGAACTTAAAACTACTTAAACCTAACCAACCTAAGTACATCACACACATCCATACCCAAGGCAGGATTTGAACCTGTGACAGTAGCGGTCGCGCAGGTTCAGACTGAAGCGCCTAGACTACGATCCAATTTTATTCATAGGTATTTTGGAGTATCGTATTGACAAGACACATGCCCACGCAAGACATAATTTAATTTCCTCCCGGCCTCCCAGTTTTTCAAATGAAAGATACAGACCTGCGACTCACCAGGACTGGGATTTGCGTGGTAACAATCATAACACTTGGCGAGATCTCCAAGGGCTGCTGCTAGTTTCATCTCCTCTTCCTCAAAGATTTTGCTTCAAGTTACATTAGCAGATTCGTCTGCATAAAGAAATGCCCTTTTCCCAGGGTTGATTGGTTTGTCATTTTTGTAGACGTTGTACAGCAGGGGTGCCAGCATGATGTACGCATGGCTCTACAACGTGCCCTACTTGCTGCTATAACAGCTCAAAGGTATTTGTAATTCTTCGTTGCCTTCCTGTATCGGTTTTCTCATACTTCGTTTCCGTTGTGGCTGTGGGATGACTTTCGAAATTTTGCGTGTAGGTCTGAGGCAGATCATTCTTCAAGGCTTTCCACCGGCCCTTCTTATTGTGAAGTGTCACAATAAATCGTTATGTTTCGCAGGAAACAGTGGACAAACTGTTTTAAAAGGTAGTCTTTGTGATTCGATACGCCTTCCTAATCAACTTGACAGTGTCATATGCTGCTAATAGATCTATGATATTACTCTGGGAGCTTGGCGTCTAATCAGCCTTTCCAAGCCTTTATACAGTTGGCAAAGAAGTGAAACTGTTCGAAAATGTTTAGCATTCTTTGGTTCTTTTCTAGGCTTCAGAAATGCTACAACCCTGACCTTACGTCAGATCTTAGGATGCTGTAATTTGGAAATGCAGGTGTTAGTTAAGTTTAGGATCCGTTGAGTTGTTATTGACCAAAACATTTTAGTTTTCTCTGGTCTTGGATCATCTAAGCCTGCACCTTTAATATTATTCGTGGATTGAAAAGTTACTTCAGTTATTTCACGGTGGAAGGGGCATCAAGGTAACCTTATTCATCAGCAATTCTCTGAAAGTTCCAGTTCATAGTTCTGCTTTTATTTTCCCCATTCAGCAGAAGATGATGTGCAGTTTGATGCGTAGTTACATTAAATAGGCCGGCAGGAGCACTAGTTGATCACTGTTAAATACCTTCAGTGATTTACAAGCCTTATGACTGCTCTGTATTGCGTCTAGTTGTGAAAATGTACAATACAATTTCTCTCTCCTGGTTGCCGATAAAGCCTTCAACAGCTCCTCTCTCTAAATTTTTGGTTCGGGGGGTGTATCAGATTCAAATAAGTCTTCGTATTTCCTAACCAGAGATCGTGAACAGTTATCGAGCCCAGGGATTTAAGATGTTCTGCAGTCTATGGAAATATCTCTACAAGACTCGATTCTGACTAATTCAATATACTTCAGATAAATCATAGGGTCAGTATAACCTAATGTGTGCCTAAATTTCTCTGGAAATCATCATGCTCTTCCCAAAGGTCAGCTTTTAATTGCTGTTCCGTTCTTCTGTATGTAATTCATGGCAGTGTTTTGAAGCCGAGACTTATTAAACTGGTGGATGTTTTGGAATTGCTATTATTACAATCTTCTTGAAGTGTGAGGATAGTTCACTTGTCTCAGATATCTTACTTAAAAGATGGTACAGTTTTACTGCCGATGGACCTCCCTGCGATCTCATTAATTCTGAGGGAGAGACTTTTACTCTAGCGGCCTTATATCGACTTAGGTCTTTCAGTTCTCTATCAAATTTTTCTCACGGCATTATGTGTGCCATTTCTTCTCATTAACACCTTCTTTCAATTCCATTACACTGATATCAACTTCTTGTACCTTGTATGTTTTCCACCCACGTTCCTACTTCCTTTCCTTTCCTTACTGCTGCCTTGCAAAATGATCTCTTCATATTCAAACAGTTCCTCCCCTTTGTCCTAACGTTTCTTTAAGCTTCTTATGCGAGGCATCTATCTTTCCCATAGCCTTGCATTCGTTCTCCAGCCATACCACATTAGTCACTTCGCACTTGCTGTCAGGCCCATTCTTTAGATTATTGTACTCCCTTTTTGAATTTTCCTGCCAGCCGGTGTGGCCAGGCGGTTCTAGGTGCTTCAGTCTGGAACCGTGCGACCGCTACGGTCACAGGTTGGAATCCTGCCTCGGGCATGGATGTGTGTGATGTCCTTAGGTTTAAGTAGTTCTAAGTTCTAGGAGACTGATGAACTCAGAAGTTAAGTCCCATAGTGCTCAGAGCCATTTGAACCATTTTGCATTTTCCTTGATTGTGTGTTTTGTATTTTCTTCTTTCGTAGATTAAACTCAATACCTCATGCAATATTCGTAGATCTCTACTATTCCCTGTCTTTCTGCTTATTCGACAATCTGCTGATATCGCTATATCTTCTATTAAGTTAGCCACTCTTTGTTGTAGGCCTATTCATTTCCTCTGTTCTTTCATCAAGCTCAATTAGGAGCTCTTGACAACATGTCGTTCTTTCATTTCATCCAGGTCTCAATTCCTTTGTTTCCTACATTTATTCATTTCCTTTGGTATTAATCTGTTGTTCACGACCAACAAAGTGGTGTCAAAGTATACACCTGTCTATGTAAATATTTTGGACGTTAAAATGAGGTTTCGACGTCTTTGACTTAACGTTATATATCATTACGTAATCTATTTCCGTAACTCCCTGTCTCTTCCACGTATAAAGCCTGCTTTTAAGATTCTTGAACCAAGTGTTAGCAATGATTACATTGTGCGTTGTAAAAAAAAAAAAATCTAACAAACTGATTTACCTTTCGTTTCTCTACCGTTTTGAACTAATTTTGCTTCTCTTCCTGTTACCACTATCGATTTCTAGCTACCCATTAGAATTAACTATTCATCTTCCTAAATAATCAAAATACTTTCTTTCATCTTATCATACAGCCTTGCATCCTATTCATCATCTGCAGAGCTAGTACAACTGCTGGCGACAGAGAAATGCTTTGATGCGGTCACATATGGAGTAAATACTTTGGTTTAAAAGGTACGGCGAATTGTGGACTCAGACGCTGTACATCACTACAAGATACTGGTCTCAAAGTTGTATTGTTTTTAAACTGTTTTAACTCTGCGTTGTTATTTGCGAGAAAATGTCATTCCAAAACGAAAAATAAAATTTTACTTCAGTTCATACAAAGAAGATTTAGGTGAAAAGATTACTGTAACAAATAGCAGAGTTGAAATTACCGCAGTGCTCACTCCAAAGATCCTATTGTTTTTCTTGTAGTAGCGCTCATGCTAAGCTACGGCGTCAAATCAACGAATTCCACCAACCTTACACATGGACACACTTCATATACTTTCCTAACGTAACTTCTTCGAATCCCCCTGCAATACAGTTAAATCCGCTATGATATTTGCCCTTCACACCAGAGCTCTCCCTTCTCAGTCGAAGTGTCACTGTGACGTTCTCCTTAATACTACAGCTTTAACGACGCACTAATCTTCTACTATCTTTCCGTTTTCCTACCTAACACCTACCATCATCCACATGGCTACATCCAAACGGAACCCTATGTTTGCAGCCACACTCTACAACCCTAGACTACTTCTGTAGTTTCGCCCCCATAATTATTTTTACCAATAGTATATCCTTCAAGATTATGTGAAAGTGCAGTTCTTCTCTTTATGATTGTCGCCTGTCTGCAACATGTTTTAAATAAGATTTATTTAATTAGACCTTTCAGTCTTTGTGACCAAATGAAAAGCGAAAAAAGTCAACATATGAATTTTATAGAACCGCCAGCAATGAAATTCATTTTTTTAATTTAAGAAAATATGAATTATTCATCCTCTAATTACATTATTTCATAATTATGTGATATTTAAACCTTTTGGCTGAGGAGCGAGATATATGTTGCACTGAAAACCCACTCCTCACCTCATTGCTGACGGAGATGAAACAACAATAAATATTTTCATTATATTCTACTAGATTACGGCAGTCCTTTCAATGTATCTGTAATGGTTAGTCTTGTGATTTATATTTTAAATTGAGTAAATAGGGATATTATAAATTTCTTTCCATCTCTATATACTTTCAGCTGTTTTATTATTTGTATACGTGCCAGCAATTTAACTTCTTACCAGATGCAGCTATATGTGCTCATGAGTTGTTGGTTCCCATCATCCTGGTGGAGTAGATATTATTATGGTACCTATATGTTTTGAATAATATAACTGTTGAATGAATTACGTCACAATTAATATTTATTTTACCGTGAGACATAGGTCACAAAATTTTGTACTGGTAATACACTGTGAACAGGACTGACAGTATTGTATACATGCAGTTAAGGAATGAATCAACTTGTGTCACCTGACCATATTATGGCTATGAAATTGTGAGAAAGTTAGTTTTTCTTAAAATATCACGTTTGGATCTACAAACCTGAAGTAGCGTATCATCATCATCAATGTTGTTAGTAGCTTCATTCTGTAATGCACAATTGTTAACTAATTCCATTTTGCATACTGTTTTTGTATTATTATGTTCATATTTATAGTGCAATTGAATGTAAGTACTCATAACATCAAGACTGTTATGTAATTATTACATGTATACCTGTTTCATTACAAAACTACTGAACTACAAGAAGGATCCATAAATTTAACGCTGCATAACATTATAGTTAGAGCACTAGAGGTTCTAGTTTTGTATATGAATCTCTCTGTCACAAGTGATTTCTTATCACTTCGAACGTAAGTCTTTGGGCATATGTTGTCACGTTTCTTTCTCTGGTTTAGTACTGTACATTGAGTACAAAATTGTTTTCCTGTTAGAACTTGCTTGCCCTATTATTTCAGTCTGTGTATATGCCTGATATTAGTAACTGATTTCATACTGTGTCAATATGGGTTCATGGATTATTTTAACTTGTGAATGTTACTATAGTTAAACGGTTAACGAGTACAATTCTTTTCTGGTATTTTTAATCTTGAGTGATGAATATCACGTCATTTAATGCAATGCTTTCAATATTTATCTGGATTTTTTAAAAAAATGTATTATTCTTTAAAGGCACTTAAGAAATGTGAAAAGGCTTTTAAGTTTTCCACAAAACGTGTACCAGTTTGTGGACCCATACTTGAATGTGTTAATTGTGGAACAGTGTTCCATAGTCTCAGGACCTGTCAAACTGTGTTCTTGCTGAGGAACAGTGTTCCATAGTCTCAGGGCCTATCAGACTGTGTTCTTGCAGACTCCTATAATGCCTCTAGTTGTGATATTCTGTTTCCGAGTAAGTCATCTCGCAGTTGAATTTTGAATGAATGGACCTGTAATGATTCATTAGATGCTTGAAGAGATATAGTTACAATAATGCTATAAATATTGTCACTTCTCAACCACACTCAAGTCCAAATCCGAAAGCAGGGTAGTCATTAAAGTACAACACTTAACACTGAAACCATCTTTATTACGCACACATATGTACACTATGAACAAAACGTATCTAATGGAACGAGGGTGCTGCTATTTATACAAACTTCGTATTTCCTACATTTCATGCACATTCCAGAATATAGATAATATCCCGAGCTTCGGCAGTTAGGAAAGATTTGGTGACAACGTAGTGGCTATGATTGTCAGTGCAGTTATCCATCTTTTCTCATTTGTCAACTTCGGGAACTTCCGCATGAGACCGACACCAGTACAGTGGAATGACAGTGCTGCAAGAGGAGCTAGTACCAGATGCCCAAGACGTAATTACGGTCCGTTCTCCTATCACTGTCATTTTTTTGCAGTCTCTCACATAGTGTCTAAGATATTAGTTAAGACCTGACTGGTGACAGCTGCATCTGTTTCTGCTATAGTCTTCACGAATCGCAGGATTATTCACACACTGACGTTTGTTGTCCCAATACATCGTCTTCGCTATAAACACTCAATAAACTAAACTGAACACTGTTCGAAGAGACCTCGGAAGGTCCAAATCTACTGACCGACTGATGTGACATTTTCAGCTGATGCAGATCATTTTATGCGAATACGGAGGGGCATGTGATCAGCACACTGCTCTCCTATCTGTTGTTCGATATCGTGACTGGAGCCGCTACTTTTCAATCAAGTAGCTCCCGGGTTGGCCTTACAAGGGCTGAGTGCTCCCCCACTTGCTAAGAGTGTTTAGCAGATCACGTAGGTCACCCATCCAAGTGTTAGCCAAGCCCAACAGCGCTGAACTTAGGTGATCTGACGGAAACTGGTGTTACCACTGCGGGAAGGCAATTGCCATTAAGTCTTCATTACTTCTTAATAAACCTCAACGTATCAACCAAAAATTGTCTCTCAGAGGGACTGGTACATTGTATTGGACTATATGAGCTCCCCAATATCACTGGCTTACTTCCTGGGTCACAGTCGCTTTCAGCTACTATTCTTTGCATTTGGTATATCTACGATATTTCATACAACTATCCGCCTGCTTAGCTGGATGGTAAAGTGCTTGTCTCCCATGCAGCGGTCCCAGGTTAGATTCCCAGCCGGGTTGGGGATTTTCTCCGCTCCTGGTGTTTTGTTCTCATCACTATTCCATCCGCATTACTAGCACGCGAGTCGCCCACTGTGGTTTCGTCTTAAAAAAGACTCGCACTTGGTGGTCGAACTTCCTCAGATGGGGCCTCCGGGCCAACAATGCCAAAAGATCATTTTGATTCACAAAACTTAAATTTAACCAATGATTTGGACAGTTATCGTAGTAGATTTTCTGCTGTCATGCATGCTGTACTCGTAGACTCTGGAGCCGTATAGCGAGGATGTGACGTCAAAAGAGCATCTTGCGTTCATGGGGTATCTCAGCATATTGCTGCTGTGAGCCAATTAGAGAATGATGGAAGGCAATAATCTTAACCATAAGATACTCTTGCGTCAATGATTTACAGTTCAATTTGTCAGTGCTGTGTCACTGTTTTACAGCTATCTTTGTAGGAAATAAAGTAAGCAGCATGAGGGTGGAGCAGAAATGGAAAGGAAAAGAAGCAACTCCATATGTGCCTTAGGCGCACTGCGGAAGTCAAATCACATACTTGTATACATTAGTGTATATCCATGGGGAACTATTAATCTATAACTCACATGAAAAAAATGACATCTACACTCGTTCTATATTTAGACTAACTTATTATTCACTGACACCCACGGCCTTCTTCATTTGAACCTCACAAATTCCCTGCACAGCCTTCAGAAATGCTCTATCCTTCGACTTACACAACACACTACACAGTATGATTTAGTGAATGTGGCGGTTTTGCCCAAAAGGCTACATTGTATACACCCAACCCATGGTATCACATAAGGTTGCATTGTATACACCCAACCCATGGTATCACACATCTATATCGCCCCACTCGTGCTCTACAGTTAACAGAATGGCAAGTTTCTGTGTGACACCAACACAGGATCAGGCGGACGTAATGGCGTACATCCACTGAGCCACACCTCCAGTGGCTCTGTACTACGAGCGCCACCTGCTGCTGCGATACAGCAGCAGCCACTCAACCTACGTGCCCTCGGAGCCACTTCGTCATGTGATCGGAGCCACTTCTTCGTGTGACACTAGGCAGACGCCATATAGTTGCGGCTCTAACACCGTTGTTCATGCTTACAACAGCAAGACTCTTGCTTGCTAACACTGATGAGCTGGACTCTGCTTCTTGCTTCAACATTTGTATTGAGTCTTCATTTACTTGGAGAAATACAAGTTATGCAGATCTTCAATTTGCCATGATAATTTTTTCGTTAATGATACTGCTGCTGTCCAGCTTTCCTACGATGAGAGTTGCCACAACGCTCTGTAGTTCACCTCTCCTTACCAATGTGTATCAAGTCGTACGCAACGCAACTGGTGTCATTGGCTGATCTCCTGCACCCCTCCCAGGTATCATAACTGGATCTGTACCTGACAGAATGAAAAATAAGACTGTGCGAATAGGACAAATACAGGAACAATAGGTACAATAACAAAGCATTAGATATAAAACGCGCGTGTTGCTACTTTTTTGACTGTATCACCTCCACAAATACCAATTGTAACACCGACATGTAGAGGGTCGGATGTGCAACGACTGCTGCAGAGGGGTTTAAGAGCGATTCCTGTGTTTATCAGGACGCTGATGGCTCTCCCAGGTGGGCTACGTGGGCTTTATGGGTTGTAAAGGGCTACGTGGGGACAGCGTAAGAAGATGAGTGGTAAGAAGAAGAGTGGCTGCAGCAAGACAGGGAGTTTGTGCAACAACTCTTTATTACTCCAAGGAGCAAAATGAGTGACAGGTGCAGGCCCTTGTCCAGTACCACAGCACGGCGTCTACCCACACTGCCATGGTCAGGCATTGATCTCACGGCCCTCAGCAGTGATAAGTGGTGCTACGATGACAGAGTAACTGCTGCCCCAGTAGTGCCAAAGCCTTGCATGGCCTGTGTACCTTGGCGGTGCTATGTCAAACGTTGATACAATTCAGTCATGGTGGCTGTGTCCCGTGCAGCTGAGGTGAATGTCAGGCTCTAGAAAGCACCCAGCATCTCGGTGAATAGGACAGTGTTGGTTCGACACTCACCTTTGTGGGAAGAGCCCCAGCACATGACCCCATCAAGATTGTGTTAGGATTTTGGTGGAGCTGTGGCAGAAGCCAACACACAACAGGTGGAGATTCAAGGCCCAGCTGTGGGAATGGATTGCTACATTTTACACACAACAGGGCAGTTCTTGTTTCCACTGAGATCATATGTGCAGCATGCTAAGCGTCACCAAAGCGTTTTTAAAATGCCCATTGCCTCAGTGGTCAGGTAGTAGTTGCAGAGCCACTGGCATGGTGTAATGCTGACGCAGAATGCAAGCTCCTGGATTTTGCCACCAGGCCCTGTCTTGGAGTTGTGTTATTACATTTAGTTAGTTGGCTTTCCCATATGTAGGGCAATTACAAAATACTTTCAGACATTTCAGTTTAACTGAAAATGAAACAACTATGGAAATTACTGACTCATGTGTACAATAATAATATAAACGGTAGGAATGTGGGTGGTGTGGAGTAGAACGTCCCGGGAAGTTTCATGGACACACTTCCTAGTTGTCATTTCTTAGTAAACGTAGCGTCACATTGTTGCATTTGAAGGCAACGGAAATGCTACAAATATCAATCGCGACCCATTTCAATAGGCATTTGCGTTTATCCTCATTAGCCAGTAAGTTAAACCTTTGTTATAGCCAATCAGATACAGTTACAACATTGTTCTCTGTGTGTTAAAAATCTGTCCGACACACATATTAAAACGTACTAGAAATATACAAAATTATTTCACAGTTCTTAAACGCTTCACATAGCACTAGTGCAACAAACACTCTTAACCTGAACATAGTCGAACTATTTACCTAAACAATCAAATGGTAACCGTCAAATTAAATTTTTAATAATGAAATCTCTCTCATATGCGTGGTACCGTCCGCGCAAACTTTCAGTGATACCGGAACACAAATAAATTTAAATGGAACAAATGTAGGCTCCTTTCACAACTCAAGAAAGATTAGATTTGCTTAAAACACTTAAAGAAATACGTGATGAACAACGGGAAAGCAAAAATCATTTTCAGTTAGGATAAGGGAAGAGAAGAAAAAATTTTGCTATCGTGAACCAAGCTCTCACCTCTACCGCGTAGATACAGTTATGCTAACGTACTCACTGAGATGTTAAAAATCATGGGATACCTCCTAATATCGTGTCGGAACTCCTTTTGCCCAGCGTAGTGCTGCAACTCGACGTTGCATTTGCCGGCCGGAGTGGCCGAGCGGTTCTAGGCGCTTCAGTCTGGAACCGCGCGACCGCTACGGTAGCAGGTTCGAATCCTGCCTCGGGCATGGATGTGTGTGATGTCCTTAGGTTAGTTAGGTTTAAGTAGTTCTAAGTTCTAGAGGGACTGATGACCTCAGATGTTAAGTCCCATAGTGCTCAGAGCCATTTTCGACGTGGCATTTACACAAGAAGTCGTTAGAAGTTCTCTGCAAAAATACTGAGCCACCTTGCCCCGATAGCCGTCCATAATTGAAGAAGTGTTACCGGTGGAGGAGCTTGGATACGAACTGAACTCTCGAGTGTGTCACATACACGTTCGATGAGATTCACGGTGATCCAGGATGCCAAGCCATTACCTCGAATTGTCCAGAATTTTCTTCAGACCAGTGCGAACAATATAGGTACTGATGTGGTGCAACGTCATCCATAGAATTTCCATAATCGTTTGGGAACAAGAGGTACCTGAGTGGCTGTAAATGGCTTCCAAGTAGCTGAACATAACCACTGTCAGTCAATCATCGGTTCTATTATGCCACAGGATCCAGTCCATTCCATGGAAGCACAACCCACACCATTATGGCCCCAGCACCGGCTTGCGCAGTGTCTTGTTGACAACATCGTTCCATGGCTTGGTGGCGTCTGCACCAAACTTGAATCCTTACATCACCTCTCAGGAAGTGAAATCGGGGCTCATCTGACAAAGCGACGGTTTCCCAGTTGTCTAGGGTCTACCCGAAATGGTCACAAGCGCAGGAGAGGCCCTGCTGGCAATGTTGCGCATTTCGCAAAGGCATTCGCATTAGTCGACTGCTTCCATAAACCATTAATTTCAAATCTTGCAGCCTTGTCCTAACGAATACGTTCGTCGTACGTCCCGCATTGAATTCTGCAGCTATTTCACGCAATGTTGTTTGTCTGTTGGCACTATCTACTCTACGCGAACACTGCTGCAGTCGGTCGTTATGTGAAGGCAGTCGGCTACTGCTTAGTTCGTGGTGAGAGATAACCGGAAATCTGGTACCCATGGCACGCTCTTGACACAATCTCGGAGTACTGCATTCTCTATAGATTTCCGAAAGGAAATATCCCATCGTCCATCTCCAATTATCATTCCGCGTTCGAAGTCTGTTAACTCCTCTAGTACAGCCATAATCACTTTAGAAACCTTCGCACATAAATCACGTGCGTACAAATAACAGCTCCTTCAATGCACTGCCGTAATATACCTTGTGCACACGATGCTACAGTCATCTGTGGATGTGCTCATCGCCGTCCCACGACTTCTGTTACCCCATTGTATAACATAATAAGACAGGAGTTCATGTAAGAAGAGAACACTAACGCACCGCAATAGTGGACACCGACATAACCAAAAGAACACCAAGCCAAGGACAAGGCTGTAGTACATGAAAAGACATCTGAAAAAAACGTTGCCCTTACACTAGTGAAGCACAGTATCTCCCAAGAAACGTCCTTCAGGACAGAATGACACAATGCCTAGCACACAATGTCGCTCAAACACTGTTAACCCACACTCTAGGTAAGCACCAGTGAAGAGGAAAACACGCAAATAGCTTCTACTACAAGTGACGCTTTGCGCATCACAATACGCAGTCCGTGACTACAACCCGGTGATCACCGGCGTTGTCGCTCTTTATCCTCAACCAAGCACAATTGCGAAACTTGCTAATATGCTCACATCACTTCCAAACTCACCAGAACGTGACAAGCACAGCATGAAATGGAGCTCTGCACTACACATTCGGCAGCGATAAAATGGCAGGTACTGATGGTGCACTCATTGTCTTTAATTCCACAGCATCAATCTGGTACTCGTACTCTGTACACGGCGGCGAATGATCCCAGGCTGCATTCGTAGCCAATACCAACACTGAACTGCATGAGAGACAGGGAGCAAACTCCGGCCAGGTGGCCTACAACCTTTGGCAGAGCACAGACATTGCCGACGTGGGCAAGTGGACGCACCCCAGTGACTTGACTCATAGACTGGCCAATCCCATCGCACTCCAGCCGACGAAGTGTAGCATGCCCCACTAGACTCCGCAATTGCCGATGCTGTTCCAATTTGGCCACAGATGACATTCACCACATAGCACACACGGCAAGCCCCTCTCATAGCTATGGCAGCGACGTTCCTGGAACGGCTCGAATAATTTAACGTTATTCACTTGTGTCACATTTCTTCCCACTGCCCACATCGCACGCAGGCACACACTACAATACACTAAGTATGCTGTTTCCCTTCAGTTTACGCATATTTTTTTCAGAAATTCGAACACGTTACAAAATTTTGCGTTGTCCAACGCTTCCTCTCGATTGACGAATGCCATGATCGTATCTTGATTTTCCTTCAACCTCAGGTCCATTATCGAGTGCGACGTGAGAACCGCCTCTTTAGTGCCTTTATCTTTCCTAAATCCAAACAGATCGTCATCTGACAGATTCTATGTTTTTTTCCCATTTTCAGTATACAGGGTGTTATAAAAAGGTACGGCCAAACTTTCAGGAAACATTCCTCACACATAAATAAAGAAAAGATGTTATGTGGACATGTGTCCGGAAACGCTTAATTTCCATGTTAGAGCTGATTTTAGTTTCGTCAGTATGTACTGTACTTCCTCGATTCGCCGCCAGTTGGCCCAATTGAAGGTAGGTAATGTTGACTTCGGTGCCTGTGTTGACATGCGACTCATTGCTCTACAGTACTAGCATCAAGCACATCAGCACGTAGCATCAACAGGTTAGTGTTCATCACGAACGTTTTGCTGTCAGTGCAATGTTTACAAATGCGGAATTGGCAGATGCCCATTTGATGTATGGATTAGTAAGGAGCAATAGCCGTGGCGCGGTATGTTTGTATCGAGAGAGATTTCCAGAACGAAGGTGTCCCGACAGGAAGACGTTCGAAGCCATTGATCGGCGCCTTAGGGAGCACGGAACATTCCAGCCTATGACTCGCGACTGGGGAAGACCTGGAACGACGAGGACACCTGCAATGGACGAGGCAATTCTTCGTGCAGTTGACGATAACCCTAGTGTCAGCGTCAGAGAAGTTGCTGCTGTACAAGGTAACGTTGGCCACGACATTGTATGGAGAGTGCTACGGGAGAACCAGTTGTTTCCGTACCATGTTCGGCGTGTGCAGGCATTATCAGCAGCTGATTGGCCTCCACGATTACACTTCTGCGAATGGTTCGTCCAACAATGTGTCAATCCTCATTTCAGGTCAGATGTTCTCTTTACGGATGAGGCTTCATTCCAACGTGATCAACTCGTAAATTTTCACAATCAACATGTGTGGGCTGACGAGGATCCGCACGCATTTGTGCAATCACGTCATCAACACAGGTTTTCTGTGAACGTTTGGGCAGGCATT
Organism: Schistocerca americana; assembly: GCF_021461395.2. Lineage (NCBI taxonomy): Eukaryota > Metazoa > Arthropoda > Insecta > Orthoptera > Acrididae > Schistocerca > Schistocerca americana. The sequence goes on along the minus strand of NC_060122.1, from coordinate 130,933,491 downwards.
GTTGGTGATGTCTTGATTGGACCCCATGTTCTTCCACCTACGCTCACTGGAGCACGTTATCATGATTTCATACGGGATATTCTACCTGTGTTGCTAGAATATGTGCCTTTACAAGTACGACACAACATGTGGTTCATGCACGATGGAGCTCCTGCACATTTCAGTCGAAGTGTTCGTACGCTTCATAACAACAAATTCGGTGACCGACGGATTGGTAGAGGCGGACCAATTCCATGGCCTCCACGCTCTCCTGACCTCAACCATCTTGACTTTCATTTATGGGGGCATTTTAAAGCTCTTGTCTACGCAACCTCGGTACCAAATGTAGAGACTCTTCGTGCTTGTATTGTGGACGGCTGTGATACAATACGCCATTCTCCATGGCTGCATCAGCGCATCAGGGATTCCATGCGACGGACGGTGGAAGCTTGTATCCTCGCTAACGGAAGACATTTTGAACATTTCCTGTAACAAAGTGTTTGAAGTCACGCTGGTACGTTCTGTTGCTGTGTGTTTCCATTGCATGATTAATGTGGTTTGAAGAGAAGTAATAAAATAAGCTCTAACATGGAAAATAAGCGATTCCGGACACATGTCCACATAACATATTTTCTTTCTTTGTGTGTGAGGAATGTTGCCTGAAAGTTTGGCCGTACCTTTTTGTAACACTCTGTATAAGTCTTGTCAGCATCTCGGATGCATCATTTGTTAGGCTGATTCTGCAACAATATTTCATCCATATCTGCCCTTGCTCTCTTTGGAAATGTCTTGATGATTTTTATCCGAATGTCGTATGGAACGTCGCCAGTCTCACAGATTTTATACACAAACTCGTTTGGTAGAGGCTTCTGCCAATGATTTTAGAAATTTCGACGGAATATTATCTATGCTCTCTGCCTTATTTAATCCCGAGTCATCTAGAGCTCTTTAAATTCTGACTACAAATTAGGTTTCCGGATGTCATCCCTACAGACTCTAATTTCTTCCTCCAGTACATCAAACAAGTGATCCCCTTCGAAGAGCCCTTCAGTAGACCCTTCCCACGTATCTGCTCTGCCTTCCGTAGCCTTTTCACCTTGGTTGACTTTTATTTGCTATTTATTTCATTCCTAAAGGATCCATATTGCTCTTTTTCTGTCTTTCCCGGAGTATTTGTATGCTGTTTTCTTATATAACTCGCAAACCACGAATTCTCTCCAACGATCGTGAAGTACGTAGATTTGGTATACGTTTGAAAGTTAACATAAGACTTATACAATACACCTCAAAAGATACTTCCTTTTATGCCGGATGTTCCCTAGCATTTCGAATCTACAGAACATACATCATACTGAAACAATCATACATGATGTAATTCTAACGACGCCGTTAAAGTTGCAAAAGAACGAGAAAAAAATAAAATGAAACTATTATGACGTTCATGATTACCAAATGCTTTTATTTTTTTCATTTAACCTGATCTCATTAAGCCCATCTGGCCCTCTCTTACATTGGACAAGGACTGCAAACATACAATTTCTTTAGACATCATTCTTAGCTCATAAATAAAAGTTTTAACATGACACATAATATTAAATTGGTTTGAGTGTTTATAGTAGCAATTTTAGTAAATAATAGTGATTTTGAACTGGTTGGCAACAAGAATGTACAAGAGTGACAAGTGCGTGCAGGCACAATGGTAAACAATGTTGTTGCTTTAGCAGATTTGTCATTAACTGTCTTCTCAAGGTGTAGATGTTAATTAGTTCTCTAATATAGAGCGCGAAGTCCTTCCAGAGTCGGGTTTCTGAGACTGGGAAGGACTTCGGGAAAGTGCCTGAATGTTGAAATTGGACAGAAAGGATTTTGCTGTGATGGGAACGGGTGTTTCTTGCCATTTTTTAATTCAAGAGCGTTAAGGCCGAGAAGAGTTATGATGAATAGTGTACGTTCATAAGACAACAGAGAAGAAAGAGGGTTCGGGAATCTCGACGCTTGTCTGCACACAGTCAGGGTAGTTGTGCGTACGATGGTGAAATATGATCAAAGAGACAAACATCATAGACATAACGAACACAGGCGCTCGTAACCAGTTCCAGGTGCCGTGACCATTTCTTAGAAACGCCTGCAGGATAATACCGCTGTAATCAACAACTGGAAGTATAAGTACAGGTCTAAGTTTCTTGTTCAGCTCAAGAGGAAAGATCTGATTATATTTTTCCAGGACATGAAGAGACACTGACTGAACCATGCCGGCTTGCGGTTACCGATATTTGTTCAGAGATGCTAACCTTTCGGCGCTTGTGAGCCCGTCGCGAGGTGGCGCGGCTGGGAACGGATCGGGAGGCCATGGCGAGTGAGTTTAGTAGGGAGGTGGAGAGAAGACGGAGCAATTGCCCAAGGAGGGTACACCGGTCGGTGAAGAGGTGTTTCGAAAAGACATTGTACAGGCGACAGTTGTAAAGTGACCGAGCGCCTCGCGTCCGACTCTGCCCCGATACTCCACACTCTTAACACGAACAATGTCCATTTTCCAAAGCGGCGTCGCTGAAGTTGAACGAGAACTAACTGGATAATATGAGGTACTTCACCCTGTCTAAGACTTACGGCAAGATTCCAACAACCACATGAAATAGAGGAAGGAAGATTTGGGTTTTACGTCCCGTCGAAAACGAGCTTCTTAGAGGCGGTGCACAAGCCGTGACCTTTCAAAAATACCATCCCGGCATTTACCTGCAGCGATACGAAGATATCACATAAAGCTAGCCTGCCAGACACGAGTGTAAAGCGTCGTCCTCCCGACTGCGAGTCCAGTGTTTTAACCACCGAACCACTTAGCTCGGTCAGAAATATATTATTCAGTCTTTGACACTCTGACACATATCTTCTGACCCACTGCTTTACTCACACTGTAGGATGCAAGAGCACAAGTCAACCACTACTGTGGATAGCTTATCAACACTCAGTCTTTCATAAATTTAAGTTGGTGACTCATCATAAAATCCTCTTAAAAGTTTGCCTTCATTTTTCATGGTCTTTGGAATCTCGTAGTAGCCGTTCCCATGTCTGGTAAGTTATCTCCTTTGTCTGGTCGATCCATCATCTCTGTGGTCTTTCCTGCCGCTTTTTCCCTTCGACCTTACCTTGTATGATCATCTTTTCAAAGTCATCCTCATGTCTTCGAATTATGTGATCAAAGAACTGCAGGGTATACTGGAAACAAATACTGTACAATATCTTCTCCACACTCATTTACTGAAACTTTGATTCGTTGGTCCGCTTGTCCATCCATGATACTCTTAGCAACCTGCTATATGTCTACATCTCAAAAGCATCAATTCTTTTCCCGTTCCCTTCAGTTATTTTCCATGTTTCAGCGCCATAAAGGAAAACTGGAAACAGAGATTTCAGCCATCTCAATTTAGTATGTCTGCTTAGGGCTGGATCTTTCCAAATCACTGTAAGCTTCGATGCAGCGTCCCTACCCAGAAAAATCCTGTTTCGTATTTCCTGTGTAGAGCCTCCCTCTTTGTGAACAACTGAGCCCAGGTAGACAAAGAGTTCGACTTCTTCGTATTCTGATGACACATCACTAGCTGAAAGTGACTCACATCTGTCAGCCATCATGATCTTAGTCTTTTTCTTGCTAACTGACAGTCCAGGTATCTCGCTTTCTCTCCTAACTCTGTCCAGTAGTTCCTTCAGCACCACTTGATTCTGTGTACAACCTTAAATTTCTGATTTTTTGTCCTGAAATTCAGATACAACTAGTTCAGCCATGAAGACTTTTTCTCATAACATACTCTCCATAGATGTTAAATAGATTTGATAATGGAATACATCCCTGTCTAACATGGTTCAAAAAAAGGACTTGAAATACTCTTACTTAGTCTAATTACTGCATACTATCAGAGAAGAGATTTCTGAAATGGTATTAAGATATTCAGGAACGCCCTTTCTGCTAATACACTCCAGAGTTTTTCCATGTAGCACAGTCGAAAGCCTTGCTATAATCCAAAAAATAAAAAAATTAATGGAGTGTATAATTCCCTACATTTTTCAGTTAGCTGTCTGACATTAATAATCTATTTCGGTTTTCCTTTATCATTCGTAAACGCAGCTTGCTCTCGTGATACTTCTTTATCTGAGTAGGTTCTCAGCCATTCATGGATAAAATTGAGAAGAAACCTACTGGGACGTGAAATCGAAGAAATGGTTCTCTAGTTCTCACAACGCTTATGAAACGAAAGAGTTGCTGACATATATTTCATGGATTATTTTCAAACAAAACCGCCAGGTGCTTTGCTTGTTTCACCACTAAAAAGAAAAAGGATGCTGTCACGCTAAGTTACTTTCTTATTTTTCATTTCTGTTGTGTAAACATCAGAAACATTTAATGGTGCCCATTCGGCTACTTCCACCACAAGGATCATTCAGTTACAACGACGTTTAAAGTACTTTACTAACATGTGAGTGCCCAGTTAATAACTTAGTGATGGTAATACGTGTTTCATAGCAGTCCAGTCCACAGTAGTTAATACAGGTACGTAGAGAATTTGTCAAGTTACACTCTGTTGTAGTTAAAAATATTGATACACATTTCATTTTTAATATTGATCTTGGTGGATACACTTCAAAGCTCAATGGGAAGAGATAAAACAGTAAACTGAAGCAATTCAGCGGAACCATTTTCAGATAACAGTTGAAATACGAGCTTTGGAATTTAACATTTACGAAAGTAGTCGTATTTTCCTAGTTTTAAATGAATCAATTCACAGAGTGGACTTCAGAGGTGAGCTTCTTTCGTTTGTCCTCAGTCGTTTGGAGATGTAGAGACGACCCGAATATAAAGTGTTTGACCTAGGGTACCTATAAAAATTATGTATTATATGAAATGAATCAGTAGTCGATGTTGAGAAAGAACATTACATGACATTTGTCAAAAATGGAAACACACAAAAGCAACAACAATTCTATTGAGTGACTTACAAAGATATCACTTATAGAGTCACTAATTTTTCAATAACTTTGAAGTTGAGTCAGAATTTAATGAAACATACTGGAAACGCAACGTGGACTTAGAAAACAATGATTGCTCGAATCGCTGCGAGTAGTGGTGTTGATTAATTCCACGACATATTGGCAGAAGAAACGAAGAAAATTTTGGAGGAGGCGAGGACGAAGCACGACAAGCAAGAAGGGTAGAAAAGCACGCGAAGGAAGGGAGTAAGGAAATACAAGAAATTCGTTGAGAGGCAATGTTAAAATCAGAGACTAGATTTGAAATCTTGGAGAAGCGCCGAGAGGAAAGGGAGAGACTGCTAGATAAGTCGTAGAAGCATATGGAACAACTAGAAGAATATATGGGGACAAACTCCAAGAGGCCTTGCACCTTTCATAGAACTTGGAAATGGTAGCTGAGGTATTCACAAAGGAAGAGGCTGGACTACATGGCACGTCCGCAAAGTACAAAGTAAAATTCACAGATGTGCAGTTGCGTTCAGATCTTGGTGAAGCTTAGGATAAAGTCATCCACTTCGAGAGGAAGGAAGTAGACATGTGGCTAGAGAATACTGTTAAATATGAAGCAGAGGAGATGTGCGAAAAGGGGGTACACAAAGAATAAACTTAGTAATGCAGATTGCAGAACGACCATGATTAAAAGTGTGCACCAAGTTGGTAGTACCAAATCGGTCATTAACGCACCAGCAGTTAGTGTCGTGGTTGTTGACAAGACGGTAACGAACGGAAATTGTGAACACTGCATGGATTTTACTTTAAGGGGAAGGAAATGTTGTGCTACGAGATTTAAGCGTTGTCCTGTATGGTCACGGAATTCAGAGACATAGATACATCCGGTGGCTTCGGTGCGACTATTCGATAATTTCTTTCATCCAAAATGATCAGGACTTCGTCACTTCGATTGGTAATGGCGCATATAAACCAACAAGCAGTGAATAGGAAATGCTCTTCGTTTGTGCCTCTCTGAGAGGAAGTTCTCAAGATATACTGACTACACGTAAAAGAATATAATATTAAAGAGGACAAACTACACAAATGTGTGGTTCCTGGAGAGGGGGAGGAGCCTTTTTAGTAGTTGCGGGGGCAATACTCTGGATGATTGAGTGATCTGGCCTTGTAAAATCAACCAAAGCTGTTTTGCCATGCTCGTACTGCGAACGGCTCAAAGCAAGGGGAAACTGCACCCGTCATTTTTCCCGAGGGCATGCAGCACTTCTGTGTGCTTAGTAAACAATTCCGTAAGATATGTTAATGAACTACCTCAATCACCCGAAAATGCCATAAAATGCCAAAACCTAGATCGTAATTAAATAAACAATATTAGAGTCAAATGGCGGTGTGTTCATTTTAAGAAAAATCTGTATGGTTAAATGGTGATGGAATACTCTAGGGGAAAATTTTCTGGAGGTTCAATAGTCCCCCATTCTGATCTCCTAGAGGAGACTACTCAGGAGAACGTCGCTATCAGGAGAGACAAAACTTGCATTCTACGGATCGGAGTGTGAAATGTGAGATCCCTTAACCATGCATCTAAATTATAAAATTTAAAAACAATGGAAGAACTCGTAGAAGGAGACTTCACAGAAGATCATTTTGGGTTCCTGAAAAACTGGGCAAACTCCACGCAATACTGACCCTACGACTTCTCGTAGAGGATAGACTAAGGAAACTAAACTTCTAATGGTGGATCGAGTAGAATACAGGGAACTACACAATTTGCCCAGATACCAGACTGCTGTCATAAGAGTTGAGGGGCTTGTAAGGGAAGCAATTGTTAAGAAGGGAGTGAGACAGGGCTGTAGCCTATCTCCAATGTTATTCAATCTGTATTTTGAGCAAGCAGTAAAGGAAAAAAATTGAGTAGGAATTTAAGTCGAGGGAGAACAAAAACAAACTTCAAGGTTTCCTGATGACATTGTAATACTGTGAGAGACAGCAAAGGACTTGAAACAGCAGTTGGAAGGAATGGATAGAGTATTGAAAGGATGGTATAAGATGAACATCAACAAAGCCAGACGAGGAGAATGGAATGTAGTCGAATAAAATCAGGTGCTGCTGAGGGATTTAGATTAGGAAATGAGACCTTACAGCAATAGATGAGTTTTACTACATGCGAACGAAAATAATTGATGAAGTAGAGAGGAAATAAAATGTAGACTGGCAATGACAAGAAAAGCGTTCCCTAATAAGAGAAATTTGCTAACATGGAGATTATATTTAAGTGCTAGGTAATCTTTTCTGAAAGTATTTGTATGGGGTGTAGCTTAGTATGGAAGTGAAACATGGACGATAAACAGTTTAGACAAGACGATAATAGAAGCTTTTGGAACGTAATGCTACAGAAGAGCCGGCCGCTGTGACCAGTCCAGAACCACGCTGCTGCTACGGTCGCAGGTTCGAATCCTGCCTCGGGCTTGAATGTGTCTTATATCCTTAGGTTAGTTAGGTTTAAGTAGTTCTGATGACCTCAGATGTTAAGTCCCATACTTCTTAGAGCCATTTTTGAGCTACAGAAGAGTGCTGAAGGTGACCAGTCCAGAACCACGCTGCTGCTACGGTCGCAGGTTCGAATCCTGCCTCGGGCTTGAATGTGTCTTATATCCTTAGGTTAGTTAGGTTTAAGTAGTTCTGATGACCTCAGATGTTAAGTCCCATACTTCTTAGAGCCATTTTTGAGCTACAGAAGAGTGCTGAAGATTAGGTAGGTAGAGCACATAACTAATGAGGAGGAACTGAATATAATTCGGGAGAAAAGAAATTTGTGGCACAACCTAACTAGAAAAAGAAGGCCAAGAGATGAATACACTAAGCAGATTCAAAAGGACATAGGTAGCAGTAGTTACTCGAAGAGGAAGAGGCTTCCACTGGACATAGTTGCATGGAGAGCCATATGAATCCAGTTTTCGGACTGAATATCACAGTAACAACATTAAATAGGAAATGTTAAGTTTAGGTGCAATAAGAGAGACGAGATTCGATAACCCAGTCCGATTGTTCAACGAACTAGAAAGGTGTAAAGAAGAATCCTACGGAATACAAATACCGGGTGATCAAAAAGTCAGTATACATTTGAAAACGTAATAAACCAGGGAATAATGTAGATAGAGCGGTAAAAATTGACACACATGCTTGGAATGACATAGGGTTTTATTAGAACAGAAAAAAACAAATGTCACAAAATGTCCGGTAGATGGCGCTGGACAGCAAAACTGCTACCATGACGGGTGAGAGGTACGCCGATAAGTTACAGAATCGTATCATCCCCAGTCTGCCTGATAAACACCTGCTGGAACGTACGATGTTTATGCAGGATGGCGCTCCATCCCATACTGCAAGATGCGTGAAAGATCTCTTGCGCGCGTCGTTTGGTGATGATCGTGTGCTCAGCCGCCACTTTCGTCATGCTTAGCCTCCCAGGTCCCCAGACCTGAGTCCGTGCGATTATTGGCTTTGGAGTTACCTGAAGTCGCAAGTGTATCGTGATCGACCGACATCCCTAGGGATGCTGAAAGACAACATCAGACACCAATGCCTCACCATAACTCTGGACATGCTTTACAGTTCTGTTCACAACATTATTCCTCGACTACAGCTATTGTTGAGGAATGATGGTGTACATACTGAGCATTTCCTGTAAAGAACACCATCTTTGCTTTGTCTTACTCTGTTATGCTAATTGTTGATATTCTGATCAGATGAAGCGCCATCTGTCGGACATTTTTGAACTTTGGTATTTTTTTTTGTTCTAGTAAAACCCCATGTCATTCCAAGCATGTGTGTCAATTTGCACCTCTCTATCTACATTATTCCGTGATTTATTCAGTTTTCAAATTTATACTGACTTTTTGATAACCCAGTACAATAAATATTAATGGATAACTATGATTTTTATGTAACTGCGGTTAAAAAGCTATAGAATGAAAAAGAAAAAAAAAGAAGAGGATCGTTCTTCTTATGGATCGATGTGCAGCATATTCACCTCAAGCAGTTTTGGAAAATGTTCAAGCGGAATTTTTCCCTCAAAAACAGTTCAAGTGTTTTGCAGCCATTTGATTTGGGCATTATTACAAATTTCAAAGTGCATCATAGATAAAAGAACACTGCTTCAGCATTTTATGGCACTGACTGATGCAGGAAATAACAATCTCTCCATGGACTTACTGCAAGCCATGGAATTCTTTTTTCGGTTGCGTGGCAGCTGGTGTCATCCTCCACAATAAACAACTTTTTCCGTAAACCTGGAGCCTTACTGGAATAGACTGCCGCCGATGATAATGACAGTGGAGATGAAGTCGTGTCTGGTAATGAGCTAGCTCTTGTGGAGGTTGCATAATTCGACAATTTTGTACATTTTGATGATTATCTCGTCTCGCGTGCGGAGCTACAAGATGAGTAGATTATTGCTGATCTCTGCCAACAATGCGATGATGATCAAGAAGGTGGACCTGCTTCGATTGACAGTGATGGAGATGGAGATGACGACGTGAATCTGGAAACACCTAAACTGAGTGAAGTGTTATGTGCTAACAGTGCGTGAAGGCGTTATAGCATTGCAAAAAGTTGTAATGAAAAATCTCTGAACTGATTATTAATTTAGCAAACTGAGGTGTATAGATGTAATGCACGATAAGTGAAAGAAGCCAAATTATCTGAGTTCTTAAAAGCTGGATCAAGTTGAAAATAATGCACTTTCTCTTTAATTCTGTATCGCCGTTGTGCGTACAGCGCAAAATTCCAAATTAGAATACAGTATCCAATTTCTCTAAAGCAGGACCGAATAATGTAATTTCTTTTAATACTGTGTTCTATCTTCGTAGATCGTAAAGTTTGCACATGTGGGCACATTGTATGTTTGTAAGCGAAAAATATAATGTCTGTTACCGTATCTCCATGTGTCTTCTAAGTAATTTTGAGTTCCAAGTAATCTTTTCTCTTCCCCTTGACGTATGTATAAATCAGGTTAAAATGTATATGTATTTCTGTCCTCGCCAGTGATGCGAGTGGATGTGAATTTGTTAGGTTATATGTGTCTATAGTCGTTTGGCGTCAGAGAACGTCCAAATGATATGTTAGTCCGTGTGAACAGTATATGTTGTGTTTGTATTGGAGCAAGAGTCGTACGTGTTGAGGTGGCGAACAGGGCTGTTTTTCTAGGGGCGGATAACAAGGTTGAGTGATGATTATGGAATACGTGCTGCATTGCGGAACATTCAGATGTTCACCAATCTGCAACAGTCCAGTCTCCAGTGGCAGAATGTAATAACACGTGGCGTATACTTCTTAAACTTGTTTTATTTCTTTAATATCCTACAGGAGAGCAGAAGCTCGATGGATGAGGATCAGTAAGAGAGTTAAACACAGAGAGAAATCGGGGTGTTTTATAATAGCGAGGCGTAGGTAATGTGTGTGAAAGTTACGCGAATCCAGGCAGATAATGTCATGTGGATCTCATGGTAATGTAACAATCATCTGAGTTCTCATTTGCATACTGCAAGTATAGTTGATATGTATCTTGATGTATAGATAAAATGAGATAGAGTCTTGTCTGGTGTGTGAGATTTTGTCTGCTTGAGAGTACTGGAACGTATAAAGATAATAAAGGTAGTTGTCAAAAGGAAAGGTAATCCACAACCTGAATACTAAAGGATGGGGCTCATTCGACAGTGGAAATACAATTTGCATACAAGTATTGCTTTTTTGTTTAACTAATCGATAGGTGTCGTGAATGTTTTATGAAATAAACTGTGATGTGGGGTATTTAGATACCCCAGACTCTTATCGAATTTTCTATACAGGTATCTGAGCATAAATACACTCCTGGAAATTGAAATAAGAACACCGTGAATTCATTGTCCCAGGAAGGGGAAACTTTATTGACACATTCCTGGGGTCAGATACATCACATGATTACACTGACAGAACCACAGGCACATAGACACAGGCAACTGAGCATGCACTATGTCGGCACTAGTACAGTGTATATCCACCTTTCGCAGCAATGCAGGCTGCTATTCTCCCATGGAGTCGATCGTAGAGATGCTGGATGTAGTCCTGTGGAACGGCTTGCCATGCCATTTCCACCTGGCGCCTCAGTTGGACCAGCGTTCGTGCTGGACGTGCAGACCGCGTGAGACGACGCTTCATCCAGTCCCAAACATGCTTAATGGGGGACAGATCCGGAGATCTTGCTGGCCAGGGTAGTTGACTTACACCTTCTAGAGCACGTTGGGTGGCACGGGATACATGCGGACGTGCATTGTCCTGTTGGAACAGCAAGTTCCCTTGCCGGTCTAGGAATGGTAGAACGATGGGTTCGATGACGGTTTGGATGTACCGCGCACCATTCAGTGTCCCCTCGACGATCACCAGTGGTGTACGGCCAGTGTAGGAGATCGCTCCCCACACCATGTTGCCGGGTGTTGGCCCTGTGTGCCTCGGTCGTATGCAGTCCTGATTGTGGCGCTCACCTGCACGGCGCCAAACACGCATACGACCATCATTGGCACCAAGGCAGAAGCGACTCTCATCACTGAAGACGACACGTCTCCATTCGTCCCTCCATTCACGCCTGTCGCGACACCACTGGAGGTGGGCTGCACGATGTTGGGGCGTGAGCGGAAGACGGCCTAACGGTGTGCGGGACCGTAGTCCAGCTTCATGGAGACGGTTGCGAATGGTCCTCGCCGATACCCCAGGAGCAACAGTGTCCCTAATTTGCTGGGAAGTGGCGGTGCGGTCCCCTACGGCACTGCGTGGGATCCTACGGTCTTGGCGTGCATCCGTGCGTCGCTGCGGTCCGGTCCCAGGTCGACGGGCACGTGCACCTTCCACCGACCACTGGCGACAACATCGATGTACTGTGGAGACCTCACGCCCCACGTGTTGAGCAATTCGGCGGTACGTCCACCCGGCCTCCCGCATGCCCACTATACGCCCTCGCTCAAAGTCCGTCAACTGCACATACGGTTCACGTCCACGCTGTCGCGGCATGCTACCAGTGTTAAAGACTGCGATGGAGCTCCGTATGCCACGGCAAACTGGCTGACACTGACGGCGGCGGTGCACAAATGCTGCACAGCTAGCACCATTCGACGGCCAACACCGCGGTTCCTGGTGTGTCCGCTGTGCCGTGCGTGTGATCATTGCTTGTACAGCCCTCTCGCAGTGTCCGGAGCAAGTATGGTGGGTCTGACACACCGGTGTCAATGTGTTCTTTTTTCCATTTCCAGGAGTGTATAAAGTAATGAATACAGGTCGTTCCAATCGCTACTTAGTCTATTGCCGTCAAAACAGCTTTGCAAAATCGGAACATAACAATGGCCTTTTTAAAAATTAATACCTCCTTAGTTAACCAGCTTCAAATTGGGAAGTATCTGTTGGTTACCGAAAAAAATTTAAAACAAAAGTTTGGAAATTAAGAGCAGTACAGTTATATGCATTAAGGTCCAAAGTATCAAACGAAACAAAGATTAATGAGGTAATGTTCAATTTAATGTCATTCCAAAAACCGTGAACTTGAGCAAATTTTCATTATATTCACACACTCGAAACGGATCGAGTGCCTACTGGATGCACAAATATGTCGTTTGAAGTTTATGAAGACCACTTAAGTTTTCTTATCCGATGATCGAGGACGAGTGCTTTACATTCCGCGGGAACGTGAATCCAGTAGGCACTAGAATATAAAGCTTTCTTCCACGATCAACTTACGATGAACATAGTTTGAAACGCGCTGCACAGCTTGGTACACGTTGTTGCATCGACGCTGGAGGACAGCGAAGAGTGTTGAGGTTCGATTTCATCTGATGAGAAATGCACCAGTAAGGTGCGAGAGATTTCTGTGTCTTCCATTATTCACGAATCCTAGCAGCCATAGACTACACTGGACGGAAATGTAGTCATTAGCATTCCCATTTCATACTACCTGCTAACACGTCTAGATTCAGCTGCTTTTGGCACATAAATAATTGCCACAGCAATTAGTATTATGTTAACATGTTCGGCATATTTTAATTCGCTGATGTTCAACAACATAATAATCTGGAACAGGTCTTCATGTATGCCAAAGTATTCTTTGTACAAATGAAAGTAATTATAGCTGTATGTTCAGTTCGCACAAGTTCATACAGAAACTTAATCACAATTTCACAGTACGTCTATTCACTAATGAAATATCACAAAAATTTTGTTGCAGTTCTCGCAAGTGAATCTAAATTTGCCACAGAAGGAAGTGCAGTATCAGGTCGGCCAATGACGTTAATGCTGATGTAATGTTGTTCTCTACACCACCCTCAGCCACCAGCAGATATTTCTGCACACCGTATTTGCAGTCGCTGCAATGTTACAACGGTGTTGACGTCTAAGGCTAAGTTTGTTTTGTAACGACGCAAGCGTAAATTACAGAGTAAAGAGCTAACCATGTCTGATGTTATCATCATTCCACATACCTAAGTACTGCTGTTATCCTCAAGTGCATATTGCAGTTTTGGTTCTCAGGAACTCTGTTACAAGGTGCTCATGTATTCAGTCGTAACACATCGTATCAGAGAAACCATCGGTTTGAGGACCGATGTTTATTAGCCTTATCTGCTTGTTTCATTGTCCTCTACTTACCCCTTGTAATAGTGAAACACCCTGTATATACAGCGTATCCTATATATCTTGACGAACCATTATAACTTCCTGTCCATAAATAGAATTAGAACTGTATGAAGCCAGTGTTCCATAGTTATCAGGGTCACATTAACCAGTACGATTGACCGTCTTGTGTCTTTGTTACGAAGATATGCACAGCAGTAAGACTATTTTAAGTAGCACTACATTTTTTTGTTAGTTATTCCATATACTCTCCTTAAAACGAGTTCAGAAACTTATCACAGAGTATCATTTATGTAGACATGACGTTACAGAAAATGTAACACAAAACTATCTTTGACTCTCTTGTATCAGCAGTGCAGATATCTGGGCTAACGTAAATTATCCACTAGCTGTAACGCACAGTGAAGAAATTGAAACACAAGGAAAATGCACACTGGTCATTCAGTGAGCTAGTTTCGTTGCAGGTCTGTGTGAAAACAACACTATTTATACACCAATGAAGAGATGCTAGAAATGCTACTCATCTATGGAGAATGTGAGACTGAATGACAGTAATTGCAATAACATTCCCTCATTTTCGGAAAGTGTGCGCTTAGTACAGTGGTGTACAATTTGTAAACATGTTTTGTAGAGTACAGACACTATTCATTAAAACTACACCTTCTTTACTTTAATTTTGTTTCAGGCAGAACCAGTTGTGGTCCTTTGATGCAGAACCGAACGGAGGGTGTATATCGGAGGCTCAGACCCTTCTCCGCCCGTGTAAGCTACAGATTCCTTGAGTTACGCAATTGGGCAGGCGGTTTGTTGTTCTGTGGAATAGTTCAGGAGTGCACTACACACAGGAAGCAACTACGCGGGTAGCAGAGGGTGTGTGGAGGGGACTAGGCGGCTTTTGGCTTACAGGGTCTTCGTTCACTGCAAAAAGGCGACAATGTAAACGGGTGCAGGGGAAACATAGGAGGGTAGACCAGCAGCAATTGGTATTGCACTTGTAACCTGTTGCAGCTGTGTTCGAAAAGAACCAGAGCTCTAAGCATTGGTAGAAAACACTGAAGCTCGAATCGTCACAAGTACAGCAAGTACCATATTCACAAGGGGTAGATAAAATACATTTGGTGGTGGAGAGCCTGAAGTAGTCTATCTTGTAACGAAATTGAAGCAGATAATTCAAGAGAGTATCGCTAGAGGTTACACTTAACAACCGGCACAAATTAATAATTGCGTCCTTTTACCAACCTCTCGACACAGATAATATAGCTGTTGAAACGTTCAAAGAAAACTCGAGTCTCACTTCGTATAGGTAAATCATTCATACAATTGGAGTTGGTTGTGACTTCAGTCTGCCCTTGATATGGTCTTGAAAATAGGTGTAAAACGTCGTTACAAATAGTACTGAATGCGTTCCTGGAAAATTATTTTGATCAATTAGTTCAGGAGCCAATTCGAAGTGTAAATGGCTGCGGAAAAATTCTTGACCTCTTAGCAACAAATAATCCCATAAACATAGGAAGCATCATGGTGGATACAGGTATCAGTGGCCACAATGTTGTTTTAGCTAGTCCCAGTAACGTAACATCCAATCTAACCAAAAATAAAAGCAAAAGACATCTATTTAAAAAATCAGACAAATATTTACTCGATATCTTCCTAAGAGAGAGTCTCCAATGCCTCAATTTGGATGTGTAGTCGTAGATTAGATCTGGTTTCCATTCAAATGTAAATTATCGACAGCATTTGAGAGATATGTACCACATAAAATTAATTAAAGAAGGTTCTGATCCACCTTGGTACAAAAAGCAGATCAGAATGCTGTTGCTGAAGCAACGACAGCAGTATCCCAAATGTACAAGAACACAAAATCCCCCAAGACGGGCAAAGTCTTACAGGAGTTCCAATTTAGTGCGAATTGCAATGTGAGATGCTTTTAATACTTTCCACAATCCAAATCTCTCTTGAAATCTGGCAGAAAACCCGAAGAGATTCTGGTCGCGTCTAAATTACATAAGCGGCAATACTTTCACTGTACGATAAAAATGGTATGTTACTGATGACAGTGCCACTAAATCAGAATTATGAAACACAGTTTTCCGAAATTCGTCATCAAAGAAAATGAACTACCTGTTACATAATTCGAATCAAGAACAACTGCTTACATGAATAAGTTAGAAGTAGATATCCTCGGTGTAGCGAAGCAGCTTAAATCATTTACTAAGAGCAAGGCTTCCGGGCGAGATTGCATACCAGACAGGTTCCTTTCAGAGGATGCTGATATAATAGTTCCACACTTCACGATCACACAAAACCGCTTGCTCGTCGAAAGATCCGTACCTAAAATTGGAAAGTTGGGCAAGTCACACCAATACTCAAAAAGGGGAAGAGGAAGTAATGCACTGAATTACGCACCCATATTGATAACGTCGATTTGAAGTAGGAAGTTAAGTTAGGGACATGGGTTAAAATTCAAGGTGGAAAGATGTCAGTCATCAGATTCACCTCAGTGAGTTAGGATCTCTTGAATGGAATGAACTGTCTAAAGAGCACAAAAGTCGATTGAGGGTAAACAAAGCAAATATGAACATACCGAGGAGTAGCAGAAATGAGATGGGCAATGAATATGTAACCAAAGCTGGGATCCACGAAATATACATCATGAAAGTGTTCTCCTTCTTCAAAAAGCATAGAGGACATAAAATGCATAATACCACATGCGGAGAGTGCATTCCTTGTCGACAGAAGTCTACTAATAACAAAAATCAGCTCTCGTTTAAGGAAGAAATTTCTGTTAATGTGTGTAGATGAATCATGGACTGTGTGAAAACCGGAAAGGAAGAGATTCGAATTGTTTGAGGTGTGGTGATATAGGAGAAGTGTAAAGAATCTGGAGGAGAGGTCAAATACGAAATTCTTCGCAGAACTGACAAGGAAGGAGCACATGGAGAACAGTGACTAGAAGAAGGGGCAGTACGATAGAACATGTTTTAAGACATCAGGGGAAAACTTCATCGTACTGGAGGGAGCTATAGGGGATGACAGAGATTGAAGTATATCCAACAAACAATTAAGGATATAGGGTGCAAGAGCTACTCCTGGATGAAGAGATTGTACAAGGAAAGGACTTCGTGTCTGGCACTTGAAACCAATAAAAAGACCCACTCGGGGAGAGTATATCCAACAAACAATTAAGGGTATAGGGTGCAACTGCTACTCTCGGATGAAGAGATTGTACAAGGAAAGGACTTCGTGTGTGGCATTTGAAACCAGTAAAAAGACCCACTCAAGGAGAATATATTTCCTTACCCTGTGACCAAGGGCTCCCTATACTGTTTCCAAGAAATGTTAGAATCTTCTACTTTTGATGATAAATGGTAGTAGCCCCTTATTCATTACTTAAGCATATAATTTGTAGAAATAATTTATTACCCCTGTACCCCTGAAATAGAAACACTTACTGCTTTTGCTTTTCTTAAAAAAGTGAGCATATAGTATCTTCATTCCCTACGGTAGCATGTGGCCAATATGTATTAAAAATTTGTAGCTTATTTGACGGAAGCATCTGAATTTAGTGATACAAGCATCTGAAACGTATTACATTAGTTCCATATCTATGTAGTCTGCTCCAGATATATCGCTGTTCTTCGATAAAGTAATTACCTCCGACAGATAGCTTCATGACAGTTCGTTGTTGGAGTCGTTACCGGAGATTCCTTTTTTCAGGTCTTCCATAACATTGTTTAGAGAGAATCTATTTATTCTGATTCTAAAACTAGACTAATTTGCAGATCTGAAACATAATACGCCGCCTCTATGTTACCAGAGCCACAGAATTTATACTGTGTTGCATAGCAGTACCATGACAATATACAGAAACTTTCATTCAAACGTCAGCTTAAATTATGTGGGGAACGGCAGAAACGGCTTGCAGTTTCAGACGTTCTACTTATAGAGGCTTCGACGTTTCGGCATGGTCTGCAGCACCTGCAAAAGAACAGAAAACACCTGTTGTACAAACAAAAATGAATACGAAATCAACTACTTATATTTAAGACAAAATATGTTCCTCATGGATGTTCATATATTGCACTTATGTTCCAATACGCTTGAGCAAAATTTTGTTGCTAAATAGGGCTACATGAAATAAAACAAACGTATATAAATTAACGTGAGGACCCATCTCACATTATGTAGCTTGAAAAATTCTGTTAATCAATTTGTGTACACTCCAGATCGAGCAGTACGAAAGCATATAAATTAAGATGAAAGCCCTTCTGATATAGTGTAGTTTGAAATATACAGCGGATGGCTTTGTATAAACTCTGAATGGTTGCCAAACTTCCTTACAAAGAAATTGTTTCAATTCCTTATAGGATGCTGGAGGAGAACAGTGATTTTTTTTTCAGAATCCTCTACAATGACTCCTGTGACGATATCACGGCGGCCGCCTAAGACATTTACATACTCGTTAGATTAGACTTATGCATTTTCTGTGGTTTTAGAGATCGTACTAAGTCCAGGAAAACAATATTCCATGTCGATACATCAAACACGCTATTCCTAGTGCATGTGGTATTCCTTGGAAATTATCACCAAAAACTGTTTCATAGCCTTTAGTTGCACTCATTTATTCTAGTATGGGCAAGCAACAACAGGAAATGATAATAAAACCACACAGGCCATTATAGCATTTTGTTAAATGAATTAGAATATTATGGTGTCACTGTCAGTGTTCCAAAATGGCTCGAGTCTTATCCAACAGATAGGAAACAGCGAATGTCAATGCGAAATACCTGTGGAGTAAGCAATCAGTCTTCTTCTGATCAGGAGTTAATTACGTGTAGTGTTCCATCTTAGGTCCGTTGTATTTTCCTGTGTACATAAATAATCTCTCCTCTGTTACATTATCAGATGCTAAGTTTGTTTTGTTTGCAGGTGATACAAGCACTGCAATCAATAGCAAGTCCAGTACAGATTTAGAAATGGCTGCTAATCAAGTTTACGCTGACATTAGTAAGTGGCTTATAGCCAATTCACTGTCATTAAACTTTGAATAGACCGGCTATACACAGTTGAGAACCTGAAGGGATTTCCTTCCAGCATATGTAAAATATGTGAAGACATGTAGATAGAACAGCTTGATAGTATTGAATTTATGGAATTACAATTCGATGATAAATTCGGTTGGGACGGCAGATCACAGAATGCGGAAGCACCCACACTAGCCTGTATTTTCAATGAGAATGATGCCAGATGTAGCCGTTATAAATATAAAGACTTGCGTGCTTTGCTTACTTTCATTATATTATGTCCTGTTGGATCTTTTTTTCGGGTAAAGTGTTAAACCAAGCAAAAGTCTTTAGAGTGCAAAATCGTCCATTAAGACCCATTTGAGGTGTAACTTCCAGAACATCATGGAAAAACCTGTTCAAGAACTGGATATTCTAATCACTGCTTCTCAGTATATTTGTTCCTTAATGAAATTAGTTGCAAATAATATGTCTCTATTTCCAGCCAACAGTTCAATACGTAGTACCAATACTAGGCATAAGAACTATCTACATACTGACCTAAGATCATTTACCTCGGTACAAAAGGAGTCCAGTACTCAGGAATACAAATTCTAAATAGATCGCCAACTACCATTAAAAACTTTTAATAAACCACAGTTTAAACAGAGTTCGGAAGACTTTTTAGTAGGCAACTCTTAACAAGGACTGTTAGATTAGCTTAACAAAAAATGGCTGTTAGATTTCAGTTTAGGCAGCACTTGGCCACAGCAGTCAAGATTAGGTATTTTGTGTTTATTAAAAGTGCATAACTGTGTTTCATTCCGACACTGTATTATTTCTGTAAATATTAGCGGTTCCAGTTTGCTGTAATGTATTCGCGTGTCTTGTCAATCTCCTAACAAAAAAAAAAAAAAAAAAAAAAAAAAAAAAAAAAAAAAAAAAAATAGGTTCAAATGGCTCTCAGTACTATGGGACTTAACTTCTGAGGTCATCAGTCCCCTAGAACTTAGAACTCCTTAAACCTAACTAACCTAAGGAACAAAGGACCACACACATCCATGCCCGAGGCTGGATTCGAAACTGCATCTGTAGCGGTCGTGCGGCTCCAGACTGTAGCGCCTAGAACCGCTCGGCCACTCCGGCCGGCCAAACTCCTAACAAATGAATGGGGAAGTGAGTACTCTATTCGAATACTCTACGTTTTTTCTGTTATACTTTCTGACATGTTGCACGCCGAAGAATACAATCTTATTTTTGGGTCTGTGAACGAAATTTAAAGCAAAACAACCGCTGCTGTTTCCATATGCATTAAATTTTTCTCGAATTAGACCATGTGACCCACTGTTAATAAAAAGATATAACAACCCATCGTGATTGGTATTATTTCTTTACATCAGCCGTTAAATAATCGATTACTGTACATACGCAAGTGAGGGAGTCCACGATTTCTCGCCACTTTAGTTTAAATTCTTAAACACTTCTTTTATCCTTGCAAATGGATATTTTGTAACAATCAGATAAATGCCTCAAAAGATGTAACAATTCAAATAATGGTATAATAATAAACAATATATTTTGGAAGAAAATTCAATCAGGTTTAGGCATTATGGAAATGCGAATAGCTACAAAACTCTCGTGATACTTAAAACAGGTAAGCAGGAGGCTACCTCTTTTCTAACACAGATCCTAGAATAACTTAATTTGGACATTCAAGGTGTAGATAAACCAATGGTGACTCATAAAGGACAGTCGATTAAGCTTTAATAACAGGAATATGTACCATGCAATAAAATCATTTTCTCTGGTAAAGGTGCTATTGTCCTCAGATTGCAATTCTTAGACAGAAGGGTGATTTACTAGTTATAATCTTATTGGAGGGTTTGCCTTCCTCTGTGAGGAAAATCTGTCGACCCACGGAACGCTGGGCCCCAAACCCTTCGATGTTAGGTCCCATAATGTTTTCCGCAGACAGAGAGTCACATTCTGTGATCTACAGACAACATAATTTTATTAGAAATTGTGCCTACTGCGCTATAATCACAAAACAAACACACACTATGGACGCATATAGGTGCGGAAAATCAGCTGCAATATGATCGCTGAAATTAATGGTGAAAATGTCAGCTGGCTTTTATTTTGCAGAGTGCTACTAGTGCTCCAGTGGAAGACTCTGCAAGAGAGACGCTCAGTAGCTCGGTACGGGCTTTTGTTGAAGTTTCGAGAACATACCTTCACCGAGGAGTCAAGCAGCATATTGCTCTCTTCTACGTATATCTCGCGAAGAGACCATGAGGATAAAATCAGAGAGATTAGAGCCCACACAGAGGCATACCGACAATATCTCCTTCCACAAACAATACGACACTGGAATAGAAGTTAGAACTGATAGAGATACTCAAGATACCCTCTGCCACACAACGTCAGATGGCTTGCGGAGTATAGATGTAGATGTAGATGTAGATTTATTCCTGATAAGAATGAAAATGGGATGTAACTGAAACTAGTAGCACCGTGTAAAATAAGACAGCTGAAGGTTTTCACATTGAATTTCAACTAACACACGTTATAAAGTAGGCAAATTTTAACTCTAACGCACTTGGATATCAGATGAACTATGGGTGAACTCCTCATTACAGACATAACATCACAATGTCTGCAGACTTCACCCATAAGCGAACAGATTTTAGTCGTAAGCACATTAGTGTGCTTATACGAATGATAACAAGGCTGTTTGTATAATATCAAAACGAAACGAAATACCGTAAATGAAAACGATATATCCCAATATTATTACACAAAAGAAAAATGAAGGTATGTTCCTTGTAATTGTACATGACGACAAAAAACATGAGCTTAAAAATTAGGCCGGCCGGTGTGGCCGAGCGGTTCTAGACGCTACAGTCTGGAACCGCGCGACCGCTACGGTCCTAGGTTCGAATCCTGCCTCGGGCATGGATGTGTGTGATGTCCTTAGGTTTAGGTTTAAGTAGTTCTAAGATCTAGGGGACTAATGACCTCAGAAGTTAAGTCCCATAGTGCACAGAGCGATTTGAACCTAAAAATGTGATCACCACCTTATCGACAAAATTACGTCCTATGTGAACACTTTCTGAAAACAGTCTGCAGGCCCAAGGATTAGGCTCCGTCCTGCGACGCATAGCAGTCCTTCGACGAACAGACCCTCCGGTCTACATAGCCTGTGGGATACAGATTTCGGTACATCATCTATTAACTGTATGGTCTAACAGACCAGCGACCGTTTTACCAGATGGTCTCCCTGCAGTTTACAACGAGACAAATGTGCTAAGCGTTCTAGCACTCCGTGTAGGATCAGACTGCCTACATAAATTTTGAAGCAGAAAATGTTTCCGTTTCCAGCGTGAATGGCGGATCCATTTATGATGTAACTGATTAATAGCCAGAGTTTTATGAGCATTCATGTGTGGGATTGAGTGGATGTTCTTGTGGCTAAGATATAAGATTAGGACTTTCTGTATTTGAAATAGTCTAACCACTTTCGTACTGTTATGTTTCAGAGTGAGTCTGGACCACTGTTACACATCGACTTATTTCAGCTCAAATGGCGAAAAAAATTCAAAACTTCAGACTTTTATCTTCAATGTCTTGGAAATTCTAAAGGTGTCCAGGACCACACGTTAAGGCATTGTAAAATTACGAATGGAACTGTATGAACGTATGGGTTACGTTTCCCCAATGTGTTCTACACTTCACATTCTTCCCTGTATAGTAGGGTAGTGCGTACGTTAGCAGGGTTTCCCAAATATTTAACAAACACAATAGATACACATAACAGAGATTATATGAATGCGTGGTGTCTGTCATTTCAGACATGTTGAAAAGAACAGACACCACTCATCCATATAATTGATTCCCCTTGATGGACAATAAATACACAACCTCTGCTGCGGATGCACAATTACGTTCTACCTCTGGCGGGAATCTAATACTATCGAGCATGTAGGATGTGGACGGGGATTGTGGATAGGTGGTTGTGGAACATTTCGAGAGAGTCCGTCCATCTGCGATAAACAAGATGCCCGGATTGTGCTTTGGTAAACGTAACTGCCTTGTAAGCAAGAGATCCCAGGTTGGAGTCCCGGTCCAGTACACATTTTCATTCGTCGCCGGTGACTGCGCACAAAGTCTCGATGCAACTGATATCATCAGTTCCTTCCCTTCGTTTTCCTTTTACCCACTCTCCCGTCAATTTGCGTAATACATAACAGAGACTTAAACCATCAATAGTATATTTTTCCTTCACTATTTACAACAATCTGCCAACCGTGCGGTAATTCTCAGATTGCGAGAATGTAGAAACCACTTGGTTTTGAGGCGAAGAATTTGTCGACACATGTTCGGAGCGCGTTTTAATCCGAAAAGGAAGTTCCTTGAAGGTTTTCGATAGCTGAAAACATGAAAATTTGAGTGTGCAAGGTCAGACCGACAAGTGGGGTGCGGAATGATTTCCCAACCCAAATCCTGTGTAGAGCTTTTTGTCAGTCTATCAGAATGAGGGCCGGCATTACCGGGGAGAACTATCGCTTCATGCACTCTTCTGGTCGTTGCTTTTGAATTCCGTCTGCAAGACGTCTCAGCTGTTGACAATAAATGCCAGCAGGGATGGTTACACCTTAGGGAAGCAATTCGTAGTATACCACACCGTCGCTATTCCACCAGATGCATAACATTAGTGATGTGCGCAGGTGTTTGTAAGAGGAGTTGCTGCATCGTTTCGGCTCAACCATTAATTTCTTTTCCTTGTGTTAGCGTAAGGACACAATTTCTCGTCACCAACAGTGTAACAGGATTTGAACGAACAATATTACTCACGAGCCAGTTGATGACGGGAAAATCAGAGCCACCGCTGCTATTTTTTGTGATTTTGGCTTAGAGCATGAGGGATTATTACCAATACACCATATTTTTTAACGGGCCCCACTGCATGCAGTTTTCGCGCGAAGGAAGAAAAAAATGGTTCAAATGGCTCTAAGCGCTATGGGACTTAACATCTGTTCTTAAGATCTTAACATCTTAAATGACCTTGTGGAGACATCGGAAGTTCACTGAGGCTTTTTGCAGATGATGCTGTGGTGTATCAAGAGATTGTAACAATGGAAAATTGTACTGAAATGCAGGAGGATCTGCAGCGAATTGACGCATGGTACAGGGAATGGCAATTCAATCTCAATGTAGACAAGTGTAATCTGCTGCGAATACATAGAAAGATAGATCCCTTATCATTTAACTACAAAATAGCAGGTCAGCAACTGGAAGCAGTTAATACCATAAATTATCAGGGAGTACGCATTAGGAGTGATTTAAAATTGAATGATCATATAAGGTTGATCGTCGCTAAAACAGATGCCAGACTGAGATTCATTAGAAGAACCCTAAGGAAATGCAATCCAAAAACAAAGAAAGTAGGTTACAGTACGCTTGTTCGCCCACTGCTTGAATACTGTTCAGCAGTGTGGGATCCGTACCAGATGATAGAAGAGATAGAGAAGATCCAACGGAGAGCAGCGCGCTTCGTTACAGGATCATTTAGTAATCGCGAAAGCGTTACGGAGATGGTAGATAAACTCCAGTGGAAGACTGCAAGAGAGTCGCTCAGTAGCACGGTACGGGCTTCTGTTGAAGTTTCGAGAACATACCTTCACCGAAGAGTCAAGCAGTATATTGCTCCCTCCTATGTATATCTCGCGAAGAGACCATGAGGATAAAATCAGAGAGATTAGAGCCCATACAGAAGCATACCGACAATCCTTCTTTCCACGAACAATACGAGACTGGAATAGAAGGGAGAACCGATAGAGGTACTCAGGGTACCCTCCGCCACACACCGTCAGGTCGCTTGCGGAGTATGGATGTGGATGTAGATGTAGATGAGGTCATCAGTTCCCTAAACTTAGAACAAACCTAATTAACCTAAGGACAGCACACACATACATGCCCGAGGCAGGATTCGAACCTGTGACCGTAGCAGCAGCGCGGTTCCGGACTGAAGTGCCTAGAACCGCTCGGCCGCAACGGCCGGCGAAGGAAGAAAGATCACAGTTCATCACATTTGCCAATTCTCGATTACAGTGACGTGGATATTTGTGGATGAATGCGTTTAAGCGATCTTCATAAAATGCAGAAAGTTTTCCTGATCGTGGAGAGTCAGTAATGCCAAAATTATCATCCTTGATATGAGAAAACCATTTTCCTTGCTGTACTCTGCCCAATGGCATTATCCCCATTCAAGACGCAAATGCCTCTGGGTGCCTTCGTTGCTGTCACCCCATCATAGAACTCAAAACGGAAGAAAACGTTGGAAATGTTACGAATTCTCCACTCGGCACTCCATTTCCTAGCGTCCAAAACTCTAGTTACTATCTCCAAGTATCTAAATAAGTATATGTGAATCAGATATCGACAGCGAACTACAAAGATAGAATTGCAATCGATAAATACACCCAATAGCTATCGGAATACAAAAATGAAAACACAAAACGCTGCGACCTTACTCAAAAACCTAGTATTACCATGATCTTATTAATCCGAAATTCGCACAGCGTAGTACAAGCTAGTGATGTTATTGTTGTGGCCTTCAGTCCGAAAAGCTACTTTAAGCAGTTCTCCATGCTGCTCTATCTTGTTCAGTTCCCTTCATCTCTGAATAACAATTGCAATCAACATCGTTTTGGACCTGTAATCTTGCTCTCCCTCTACAATTTTACCCATGCTCACACACTTCCCTCCATTACTAAATGTGTAATCCCTCGACCACAGTTCGTCCTATCGACCGATTTCTTAATTTTGTCAACTTGTGTCACAATTTTTCTTCTCCTCAATTCTCTTCAGTATCTCCTCATTAGTAACATGATCAGAGAATGTAAATGTACACCCCCCCATATCGTGACTCGAGTCCTCCCGTATCTACATTTACGGTGTCTGTGGCCCCTTTGTACTACAACTTTACTGGAAAGGTTCTGACGCACCAGTACGGCAGTGATTATTGCTCTGCTGACCTACCGTGTCGTGTTGAACGGTACGGATTTCAAGTGAATATAAACCGTCGGTGACCAGTCTATTTGCGTTCTCGTGATAAAAATCGTACTTTTCTTGAGGTGTCTAAAACTGCCGTATCCAGAGTCGTTCTGGAACAGAGCGTTCAGTTAAATCCTTTGTCCGCTATATCGTAAAATATAAGAAAACCTCAACTAACTGGAAGGGATAGGAGATGCGTAAAAAAGAGTATCTATCTGAAAAAGTTCCTCTTGCCAGTCACAGTTTGCTATATTTCAGTTACTCTTTTCAGAGGTTTAGGTGGATTCGTTTGAACTAATACAACATGTATGTATCATTTTCAAAACTTAAAGGTAACGTGTGAACATTCCTAGTGGTAGAAGATTAAAACAATATTCTAATTTAGGTCACGGCTTATAAAACGTCAGCAACTACTAAGATAGCGATTTGCTGTCCTCTCCGCCACGAAAGACAAAGGTGAAGTCAAAATATTTTTCTTTTCATCTATTTAGAACGTGAGATAGTATTCTCTGTGTCATGATCTCTGCGATGATGGAAAATTAACTTTCAGTCTTCTTTCTTCCACCACTTTATCTGTTCAGTTTTCCAAGCAAGAGAGATGTATTTTTTCTACACCATGCTGGATTGGGGCCACTGGACAAATGGATAGTTCACAAGATACTTTATCAGCAGCCTCAGAATGAATCTTCTGTCTTCATCCGAAATGTACGCCGTAACGGAATATTCTGACATACGAAAACTATTTTAATTCTTGATAAGTAAACGAATCACAGTATGATTGTTCTCTTTAGAGCACAGAAACGTAGCTGAAAAAGTATACTTCTGTGTTTAGTATCTGGTTCTGAGTAATAGTGACCTAATAATTAACGTCTCACTTGATACACTAATTCCTTTCACCTGCTAACGATGTAGCACTTAGTACTTTAGAGTACTTGTTATTACGTAAATCTACTTGCTGCCAACGTGTACGCAAACCTGTATCTCGAAATGACGTTACAACGCATTAAGGATTAGGAAACAGTTCATGTTATGACGGAAGGTTTCGTGAATTACGTAAAAATTGTAATATTGTAAGTGCTGGCCACGAAGTCTGATATGGTTGATAGCATTTTCTTCGGGACAGACGACGTGTCTGCGCATAATCTGACTTTATCGATAGATAACAGTTCCTGATTAATTAACGTAGTCGATAAACACTTTTCGCCGGCCGCCTTGACGGAGCGGTTCTAGGCGCTTCAGACCAGAACCGTGCTGCTGCTACAGTCACAGGTTCGAATCCTGCCTCGGGCATGGATGTGTGTGATGTCCTTAGGTTAGTTATGTTTAAGCAATTCTAAGTCTAGGGGACTGATGACCTCAGATGTAAAGTCCCATAGTGCTTAGAGCCATTTGAACCATTTAAACACTTTTCGTAAGAATTAATTTATTATGTCTAGTACCTAGAAGCTCTTTAGTTTCTTTCTTGTCTTCATATTTATTATTAGTGTTATGAATGACATGTATCACGATTATACAATCCCTGTATAACATAACCATGTTGCCTGGTACAAACGTGTCCCAAGTCTTACACATTTAAAGTTTGTCTAACGATCAGGTGGATAAAAGAATTCATGAAAGCATACCACGTCAGGTCTATTAATGAAAGTCAACAATTCGCTACTAGTGTGCTTCTGCATCATTCGATTTTGAATTCACAGTTTCTCGATTTCACATTCTGGTTTACTTTTGGTCAATATATTTTATATGTTCCATTAAACAGAAGGTGATGGTGGTAGTAATGATCAGTTTAAAATGTGTAGCCACGTCCTCGATAATACTGGATCGTATGTGCGAAGTATCGCAGCTCATTGACAATTGCTCACAATTTTATTTAATCTTACCCATTTTACTAAGCACATTTGTGGCGAAAAAATTAGGCAAGTGTAGGGCGAGATATGATTTCAGTATCTGCTCAAATCAGAAGAAGCGAGGAACGCACAATAAATATTTTACGCGTAATAATTTGCTAGCCAGCAAAGACGCAGAATACAGCAGAAAAAAGAAAAAAAAAAAAACCTTTACGAAAGCCAGGAACATCACTATTTGTTAAAGCGACGTGTGATCTATGTAGAAGAAATGTGATTTAGACGCATCACGCAATGTTTAAGTATTGTCCTTTTATTTACTTGTTTGACACAATTTTTGAAGAAATTGATTCCCTCCCAGTGCCACCATATCATCTAGATACAAGTCCTATGGAACTGTTCTGGTCTCCTGCATCAATTAAGATCCGTAGGCATAATAGTGAAGCACCTCGTTCTCGAAGCTAAGAAGAGTGGCTCATGTTTTTGCTGCTAATAAATAAATGTCCTGTGTAACCCAGCGTGGTGCACGGCTTTCAATGTGACCCCATTTTGGTGACTCGGTAGTCAATTTTATTACTTTTATATGCAACAAACTCCTCATTTTCAGTGACTAATTTAGCATGCCCTACGTTCTCAGAATATCTGAGGCGGTCAACGGTGATCGAAATTGTTGCCTGATCACCAAAAGAGAAAAGAAACGCAAACCACGAGACTACAAAGGCTGTCTGCTTATGCCTGTGTCGGGAGACGAAAACTCACATGTGACGTGAAACAAGTACTGTACAGGACCACACTTAGGGAAGAAATCCTTTCAGAGACAAAGAAAATGATATAACCAAATCAGTAGGCAAGCATTCGAACAATGAGTCGTCATTATCGCTCGCAACTGAAACAGCAGTTGACCAAAAGGTCGGAAATAAATGATGAAGATATACGGATGTACTTACTACACCTGAACCAGACAGACACCGTAGTTAACCCGAGAACCGCAGACGAGTTAGCCTCTTACCATCAGTTTGGAAACTAGCTGAGCCTATTACATTTCTTATAATCAGCAAAACATTCAATAACAGATTAGTTCTAACATATAATCAGTTCGGATGCCACCCAAACTACAGCCCCACTGGATTTCTTGTAGCTACGTGAAGTAGTCACAGGTGGCTGGAATGGTAATAAATCCAAGACATTCTTATACCTGGACGTTGCTGAAACTGTATGATGTCTTTTAAATTAGATGACCCTTAGCCAGTAACAGTGGACATTAATTTTTAGTTTGAAAGTGCCCTTATTAAAGATGCTCTCCTTACAAGTGAATAAGCCCAAAGCAAATCAGATTATTAAGCAATCTGACTATCTTCAGGAATAAATTCTCATAGAATCGTTTACGTAACGCAACGGAAGGTCTCTTGGCATCTGAAGTCATATGTTACTGATTATGATGACCTCGTAATGCAATACTGTTACTGAACATAATGATGAGACTACAAAACAGCTACTACCGTGCATCTGTCTAAGCGAACATACGTATCATAGTCAAAAAATAATTTTCTAATCCATAGAATGGCTGATTTCTGAATATTCACTTCTAGTAAAAATAGTGACGAGCGAAACGTTAATTGAATAAGCCACAGATATATTTAGCTTAGTTACCTCTACATCGACGTACGTGCAAGGCCTTTAATTTTCTAACGTCTATTACTTCACAACACTGTACTTCATTCCGATGGATACGTGAATATAATGCTTATTAAATAAAAGCATAGGATATGCGTTAACTTTGGATTATTACTGTGCTTCAAGCATACGTAACTTTATATAGACCACATCGGCAAAAGTTACATGGAACGCGTTCTGTCTTTAACACACCCATACAAAGATTAGTTCTACAATGTACATTGAAAAACCATGTGAGGCATATATCCCGTTTAGTGAGTGAACTACTAGCTTGCTAGAACCCGTCAAGAATCAGAGAGACCACGTAATCAGTGTGGAGTATCACCACATTGGTTGTAATCGCAGGTGCCACTTTACTACTCATCTGATAACATTGTGTAAGCAACCACACTGCTCCAATATATCCCGCCAAGTCGTAAAATAAAGAAACAAATTAACTTGTGTTTTGTAATATAGAAAATTATGTTCAGTTCTTAGTGCAACGGCATGAGTTCAAACCATAAAGTGATTCCAGTTTCCGCTCTCCGTATTTCTCGGTGTAATGCAATAAAGTCTCAATCCAAAGCACACCATATCACTTACGAGAGACACACAACATTACCGCAGAGCAGCCCAAACAGAACAGATTGAAACAGGAGGCTTGTTTTGCTACCAACGCGGAAAGCCATGTTTGCCGACCACTCCCTTGCCAGACGTTGGCCGAAGTCAATCTCGCTTGAAAGATTTCAGGCAGATAGTTTCGTGCAGCCAAAACAGGCGTGAAGATACGGTAGTCGGTAAATGTGCCACAGATATAATAGCCTAAACGGCTTTACAATGGACACCTTCCAAACGTTTCGTAAGACTGGAATAATGGTTTATTAGACAAAATAACAAATTATGATTTCCATGATATACTAATACATTAAATCCTTCTGATCTCATAGGTCATAATCAATGGTGATAATGCATCTGATGTAGACCCTGAAGGTCCTGTGCACTACAGGTTCCTTTTTGGGACCGAAATTTTTTAATAAATGTTTATCTGAACGCCTGAACGCTTTCCAGTTAATCTGATCCATAAGAAAGATAGCACAACATCACCCATTACTTACTGACTCATTTAACTAGTCGCAATTATTTATAAAATAACACAGCACCAACAGATGTACCAGCAGATGAAGCAAATATAATCTGTCCTGCACAGTATGGCTATAGAGCTACCCTTACTTCTGTCAATTCAGTTGAGACAATCATAACAAAAGTATATGAGTGCACTGAGAATAAGTCAGTAAGTCCTGTGATACTACTGGAATTAAGGAAAGAATTTAATACAGTGTCCTATACTATCCTAATAAAAAAATTACAGTACTATGGAATAGGGGAGAAACCCCCAGTTCTATTGTGGTCATACCGAAGCACTGGAAAACAATTAGTGTGTGTGTGTGTGTGTGTGTGTGTGTGTGTGTGTGTGTGTGTGTGTGTGTGTGTGTGTGTGTGTGTTTCTGAATGACCAAAAATCAAATCCATTATGTATTATACAAGAGTGTCATAGGGCTTCACTCTTGGACCTTTTCTATTCATTATATATACAAATGAGCTGCCTTCCATATTGACACTGTACTATATACCGATGACACCACATTAACTGTTCATAATGTCAGCATGCATGAGTTACAACTGAATACTGTAATAGCAATAGATAGGTGTACCACCTGATTTGAGGCTATTGTGGCACAAAATTCTATGCTGAAAATCATATGCTAAATTTTTCTTACCATACTTGACAATACAGACAATTGTATCTTTCAGAATTTTATCAGTAAAAGTAACAACTAATTTCATTGTTGTTTCCTGTGTGGCTAAAACATTCATTCTCATAGACATATTTATGACAAAAATATGATAATCTTCAATCAGATGTAATGGACTTGCTTTGACAAACCCATTCAATTGAGTGATTCTCTTAAAATCTAGGATAGCATCATATTTCGACAAAATAGCAGAAATTGGAATTAAGGATTTTTTACTTTTTTTCCTAGCTATAGTGACTATTGTGGTTCATATTTTACAGGTGGATCACGAATTTCCATCGATTCTACTACGATTTTTCCTTCCTTAGGAACAGTATCTTTAATTTCAAGTCAATTGTGATTATAATCAGGCCATCTACGAATTGCATCTCCAACACTTGATCTCCAAGTAAAATTTACTGTTAAAACTCCTTCCCAAATAACTTCTTTATATTCTCTATAAAAATCACCAAACATATCCAATAGAAAAAATACTTCATTTTTATTTTTATTTTTATTTAACCATTATTGAAGATTTGTCCTTACATGGTTAATTCATGAGCTATTGTTGAAGTCAATTGCAAAAGGACAGATGAAGAAATGAGTAGAGATTCCATTCTTTCTTCATAGTGATAACCTCGAACAACTATGCATCATTGTTATAAATTGGATTTTCGATCATGTAAGGAATAATCTGTACCATCAGCTCCAATAGTACTGCAGCTAATGTACAACTGACTTGCGATTAGGATGAACTCAATCATCTCCAATATTGATATTAATTCCATGTTCTTCTTGTGGTAATTTAAATTATTTTAGTCTTCCCATTCGCAGAGAATGTGTAAAACTGATTCGATTTTGTTCATGTTTAATAAATAAAAATTTTACTAAGATATTAAAAGAACTTTTACACAAGCACTGTTACAGTAAATCCAGTATTCATTCTTATCAGTTGCAATAATTTCAAAATCTTGAATAGTATCATAATTAGGAATAAATACAGGATAATGTATTCATAAATTATTGGTCCACCAAATACAGTGGTAGGCTCAAATGAACCAATTGTATTAGTTTCTTAGAGAAGCTGACCAATATTTTTACAGCATTGCATCAGCTAAATTTAAGTTTATAATACTTAATTCGAATGCAATAATTTTAGGAACATCTTTAGTAACAGTTTGTTCATTAGCTTTAGTAGTTTGTTCACTAGATCGAACCACACTTTGAATACTATCTTTCATATCCATATATAACTGTACATCGCTGTGAATTGTTAGTTTACATAAAATTTTATCAGCTTTAATGTGAATGTTTGGCATTTTCAAATGAATAATTTTTTAAAAGTTTTTATAATGACCTACAAGAATCTCTACTATTTCTTCATTGCCATATAGTTCATTATTTTTTGATGTACTATTTGGAGTTAGAAAAGTTGAACAGAAACCTACTAGTGCTTTCGTGTAGAGGTGCATTGAATCTTCCTTTGAGAACAGATAATTTACGACTCAATTGAAATAATCTACTGTAGAAGCTGAAGCAGTCTTGACTGCATTCCATGAACTACTAAAATTATTATTAAATAAATGAAGACTGATTGGGAACAAAAACTAAGAATTGCAGAGAAGAATTCAAGAAGCAAGCATGGTAAACTTTTACCAAATTCTATTCAATATGCAATCATAGGACGAAATAAACGTAGAAGAATTACATGAATGATTCACAGTTTTATTTCAGCTTCAGAATGATTGAATGGGAAAAAAATTAAATATTATATTTACTCCAAACGTTTTGATCAACCAAAGTACTCAGAATTTATAGATATGTATACAAAAATTGAAAATAAGCATAATGAAAATTTCTACTGTTATTGAAAATTATGGAAAAATAATTCTATTTAGATGGATGTCTAAATTTTTCAGTAGTAGCATTTGATGACCTCATTCTTGAAAATCAGGATACAGTGTGAGAATACTTTTGTAGAGGAAGACATAAGAGAATACCAAAACAATTAGTTTGAGATCATCTTTATTTCTAAAATATTTTCATTCAAGATGACACAAATTTGAAACATATTTCTCACAAGTTTACTGGAGGTGATTTAAAATCTGC
The DNA here is from genome assembly GCF_021461395.2 of Schistocerca americana. Classification (NCBI taxonomy): domain Eukaryota; kingdom Metazoa; phylum Arthropoda; class Insecta; order Orthoptera; family Acrididae; genus Schistocerca; species Schistocerca americana. The sequence continues at coordinate 130,900,434 of NC_060122.1, read as the reverse complement.
CAGATCTGTAATCTAAGAAAAAGAATATGTGATAAACAGGAACTGAAATTAAATTATTTAGAAATGAAAAAATATCAAAATACTCTTTTGAGTATTATGAAAAAATCAAGAAAATAATTTAATTTGGAGCCAATACACATGGTAATTGGTCAGCTACCAACACAGATGGTAATTTGTCAACTACTAATTTTAAAATAGAGATAAAAAGACATAATATCAATGAAATAGAAATTTTATATCCAACTCAATTCAATACCCATTAATCGAAATGAAAATGAAAGATAAAATATTTATAACTCTCACTCAGTCAGTCAAAACTGTACCTGTTGCTGGTGAATTACTAAGGTTAGGTGAATTTTTGTTAGAAGTCACTAATGGTGAAAAGTAACAATAATTTAAAATTTAATTAATTTTTATTCTATATAAACGGATAATCGTATTCATATCTACTGTTTGAAGTGTAAAAAATTTACTGACAAGCACAATCCTCAACGTGTCACCACTATAAATGGAGGACAGAGGATTGAAGATCTTTGTAAGATATATGAAAGTAAAGAAAGTTAATTCGTAAAAAAATTAGTTGGTGACGGTCTACAGCTCAATACACGTGAAGAAAATATTAACGAATTACATAAACCAATGAGAAAAAATTTGAAGAGGAGAAATGTTTGCCAATCATTATAGCCAAATGGTTCTAGGCACTTCAGTCTGGAACTGCACTGCTCCTACCATTATAGGTCCGAATCTTGCCCCAGGCATGGATGTGTGTGATATCCTTAGGTTAGTTATGTTTAAGTAGTTATAAGTGTAGGTGACAGATGATCTCAGATGTTAAGTCCCATAGTGCTTAGAGCCATTTGAACTATTTGAGAAATGTTGTAACATTTGGCAATGTTGATTTATGATAATTAGATATAGTAGAAATGGATTCAGGAAAATCAAAACGAATTTCAAAAATAAATAAAGGATATAGATATTTATTAACTGTTATAAATTTTTGTTTGAAATATGCTTCGGCTATTCCACTCAAAAATGAAACAGGTAAGAATGTAGTTGCATTTGAAAAAATGTTAACAGACAGATAATGCTAAAGAATTCTATAATAGATATATTCAAGATCTGATCGAAAAACACCACATTAACTGGTTTCGAACTTCTACTGAATTAACAGGATCTGTTATTGAAATGTTCAATAAAATACTTTAAAGATAAGATGTGGGGAAGGAATTTGATGTTCAGAGAAAATAAAATGGTTCGATTAGGTTTCAAAATTAGTTAATGAACATAAAAACACAAAACATCCAACAAGAAAAATTATACCAACAGAAATTTAATGAATAAATTGTAAACCCATTTCTGTTGTACCTAATAATGACAAAAATTTAAAACAGGATATAAAGCTAGAATCAGAGAACTTACAGGACGTTTTGAAAATGGATGCACATTCAACTCATCAACAATTTTTTAAATTCAACATATTATTCATTATAATCCAGTCACACATAAATTGCAAGATAGTGATAGAAATTTCTATGAACAACAACTATAGAAAACAAACTATCCGGATATATATCTTGTTGAAAACGTTTTTAGGAGTTAGGATCATAAGTTTGTACTGAATGGTTGGGGTTAGGTAACTAACATAATAGTTGGGTGGATAAAGAAAAAAATTATCAAAAATTAGATGTATAAATGGCCCCACTTAGAATGAAATAACAGACACTTATACTTTTTCTAGCCATATGTTATCCTAATGAAGATACATTTAGATCTATAAATCAGTTATGTGATTTATAGTTATTGACTTTAAGAACCAGATTATTGGTACTTAAATGTTTCTAATACAGTTTCAGGTGATAAATATCTAATGTTTGGAGTACTAAACATAAGAGATAAATGACTTTTCTTTTCTTTAAAATTTTCATTCGGATAGTTGGAACTCTCTGGGATTCCATAATGAATTAAATTCAGTAATCAACTTTTCCGATTGATCATTTTCCTTGTAATTGCAGTAAAATAAGTAAAATTTTTGTGAAGGAGTCAAACATAAGGGTTTATTCCTCTTTAAACCTATAAGCTACTGTTGCAGAGATACTAGAATATAATCAATTACACAATGCATTTAAACATATTGATAATGAAGGTACTATTACATTAGAAAAATTAAACCCATCCGATTTACAGCGGTTAAAAGAAAATGAAATTCGGCAATATTAGTTAATCAAACTGATCCTGGACGTTACTACTCAGCTTAGTGGAAATTCAATACATCATTAATAAATTCTTCTGGTGTACAGTCACCCAAGATATTAAAATAACTGTGTTGACGAACAGTCCTTAATGTTTCTTTCATTCTTTGGTATAAATTTACTGACAAAGGAACATAATTAAGGCTTAATGCTTAATCACTATTTGGATGTCTAGCGTGAAAAGTATGCAACTGTTTTTGTAAATTTTTCCTAGCTGTTCTAGTGGTATAGTAAGTATATATATGTATCATGTTTCTCAATTTGAGGAACCACATTAGGTAACAGTGCATCTATTTCACTGTTTCTTATGTTTATTTCAGCTAAGGACATATCAACTGTTTCTTTTCAATTGTTATTGGTTTTTCATCGAACTTACGTAATTCTCTTTAATATTTTGTTTCGTTTCTATCGAAACCGGTCATTTCATTTCTTATCTTATATTCTACATTTCATGAACTTCTGGTAAAACTTCAAGTTGAACCCATTATCTGAATGCTTTTGCTCCTTGCTTTTGCAATTTAAAAACTAGAGAACGCAAGCCAGGTTCATTGATAAATATATATGATCTTTCATTAACACTTAATCCTGAGTTGGATTTGGGGTTTCAATTCTCAGATATAATTTCATCTTCTTTATCAACAAGATGTATAATATTATAGTCATTGTCTACATAATATTTCAGCAATGTCTTTAGCTTTGAACCAAGAATTACTGTTTTATTAATAATAACAAAATCTCATTTAGCAATATATGGAAGCTTATTATTGACAATGTGTGTGAGTGACTCCATTTATATAGAATTAGGCCTTAGATAAATTCAAATTCTGTAGCAGACACACTCAAAATAGCATCACACATATTTTTTTGCTTCTCATTTATTCCATCAACAGTATCATTGAACTGGCCACATAATTTCTCAAAGGAATATGATAGACTATTGAAGTGAGTATTGTACATTTTTGTGATTTTATCTGCTCTGTGCACACCAAAATAAATATTAAGCATATGTTCTACTAATTTATAATCTGTACATTCATATTATCTGTCATAAAGTACTTTATCTTGTTTAGGTCTTCCGCTATTACAATGAGATAATCTTCCTGACAGATGATTTTTAGGTAACACACCACCAAGTACAAAATAATTTATTTGGCATAATGCTTGTTTGTGGCATTGTAAATAATTTGTTCCTTCTTCATCCGGCTACATCAGAAACTGTATTTCTTAATTGTAGACAATCTTGGTCTTTTGCTTGTGTTTCTATCACTTGTTATTCGATACTTTTTGAGATTTACTTTTTCAGCAGATGCTGTATAGTTAAGAAATTTAACCAATATATCATCAATTGTTATGTAATAATATTTAAAATCAACAGCACCCTTACTACTTACACTCATATCAGTTCTTTTTAATTTCTAACAGTTAATAATATCTAAGGTTTTTCCTCTACATTATTGGTGTTAATTGTTTAGTTTCTTTTTGAATAAGTTCATGTTCTAAAGCAAGAGAATCGTTATGGTGTATTTCAATATATTCAAGATTATACATAATTAAAGATTTAAGAAAATTTGATTTCATTTTATTAATTTTTGCAATTCCTAACATCATAAGGCCTGAATTATAAAGGCATGGTTTCCTGCACTGTAAAATTCCATAATAATTCTGAAGCAGTTGTGCTTTGGATTAGTTGCATTTATCACATTTTAAATTTTGTTAATTCGAGATTAATTTTCATGGAGAAATATTCCCTCCCCCCAGGAATTCCATACTGAAAAGTTAAAATATCTTTTGTATGCAGCACAGTGTTTTTTTCAAAGGTCTTTAAAACAACTTTCTAAAATCAGCTGATAATTGCAATGCTTAATAAATTCAAAAATGTTCAGCTAGGTCGCAGTAGCTCTCTTAAGAGTGTATCATTATGAATCACAATTTCTTTTTCATGAAATGTGTACTGTACTGAAAACCCACAAACTAAATATGAAATACACAGTAGAGTGCTAGTGATAGAAAAAGATTTATAGGAAATTGAATATTTTCACTATACAATTATCAAGTGCACAGCAAGAAGCAGATGAATCCATTTATTAAAGACAAATATTAATTAATCTAATGAATTTTACTTGATAAATGAAGGTGTTCATGAAGCGCAAAATTTGTGAAGTGGAGAAATCAAATCATAACTTTCACTGATGTAAATATACAAAGAATGAATATAATAATTCATATAAACAATCTCATAGTGAGCATAGCAAAAATCTGTATGATTATACAAGGAAAATACATTTCTGTACCTTATTACAAAAAACGCTTAAAGGAAATTACAAGTGACGAACATTCGATACTATTGAAAAATTAAGGCAGAAAGGATGTATTGGTTGTCAAGATATTATGGAGTTTAGACGTTTTTACTTAAATCGTACATCTACTGACAAGCTCCCGTGTAAATGCAAGATTTGTCAGCTAAACATCGGGGTAAAATAAAATTGTGTGTAAATATGGAAAATAAATAATTAAAAGCGGTTATGAAAGATATTTGCACAGAAACAAGCATAAAAAATGAGCTGAAGATGAAACTTAGTTTTGCTAATAGCATTTTTCACAAAGTTAATGTTTTTTATATAGATGAATGGAAGCGTTATGGAGAAACTTTCAGGTACTCAACACGAAATAATCTTTGGGTGTGTAGCATATTTAGAAAAGATGATTTAAATAATCAAATTTTTTTACATATTTTACCCTCTCCCAGAAAGACTCTCGATAATCTGAAAGTAAGGGATCTCAAAGCTAGAGGTAAATAGCTTAGTATTAGAAGATTCAGTAAATTAAAGAAATCAGAGTTAATAAATGCCATTGGGTTACAAGAGTTTACATTTCATGCAGAAATATTCAAAAAATCTAGGTCAAGGTTGGAATGTTTACCTAATGTAAATCTTTTTTACACATTTTATGGTGATGTTGTAGAAATAATTCGACCACCTGGAGGAGAATAGGTAGTGAAAGTAGAACAAATTTATCTTTTCTGTAGCAAACCATTTAAACAAGGAAAAGAGACTAAGTCATTAAAGAGAACTTAAGTGAGATTAAAGAAGTAAGATCGAGATTTAATGAAAAAAATCAAAGGATTTTGACTATAAAATTATCTTTAACGTTTCTTATATTGCCAAAGTCAATACCATTAGTGAGAAAACAAATTACTCAAGAAAAGCATCAATTCTGTGGTAGACATAGCTAAATAGAGAACTATTTTTAGAAAACCATATAAACTGAATATAATTACTAAAAATCGAATAATATTTTCTCCCATTTCTAAAGGATATAAAGCATCGAATAATACTCCACGATCTGTCCAAGTTTTATGCAATAAAATCTGTGATATATTAAAATCTGATAGGTCTATTGATGTAGTAGATTTTTCCTTTAATATTCAAATGCTGGCAGTTCCTAAAGGCCGAGGCAGTAATGGCAAAAAATTATAAATATAGCTAAATAGAAAAAGTCTTAAAGATTAATTGTAAGGATTAGTAATAATGATAATCTGTGCTGTCCTAGAGCAAGAATATTTTGGGTGGAGAACTAACTATGAATGAGATACAGAAATTAGAAAACGAGATAAATACATATTAATAATAAAAGTTAACTGACTTATTATGTAATCAGTTAGGTGAATACAATGAAGAAGGGTTTACTTAAGATGGCATTAAAATGTTGAAGAATTTTTAGATATTCAAATCTGTCACATGTATTGAAAATTTTAAATTAGTTGCCTATAGCCGTCCTGAGAAATAAAGATATATCTGTACAAAGATCACAACCATTTTGATATAAATAACAGTATGACGTCTTTTGTGGGACTGGTGTATTTCGGTAATAATTTTAACAAACCATATAACAACAAAGATAACATAAACGCAAAACAGAAAGGAAAATCTGTATACTGTGGAATGGTCCAGTAAATGAAAGTACAGAAAGCAATATATACTGTGCAAACTGCAATACATACTGTTATAATAAATAATGTTTGAAAAATTAATAATTATAGCTATACAGAAAAACACACTTGATCTGTTCATGAAGCTCAACAAGAAACTGGTACACATATTCCAAATCTGATAGTAGCTCACAATTATGTGACCAAATATATATTTCAGAACAAGTATTGGATTCTGTGGTTGGATGATATCTGATGAAAACAGAATTTATACATTTACAGCATATTGTACTAAATGGTATCAGTAACAATTTATTTTGAAGTAGTGTGTTGGAAATACAATAAAACCATGTAGCATCTACATAGGAACTAAATTTATGTTAAAGGAGGTAAAGCAATTAGTTCTAGTAATTACAGATAGCAATTTTTGTTCTATTTCCCCTTGTAGTTTTCCAAAAGTATTTCATTTGAAAAAATTGAAGAAGTGTATATTCCACATTTATTCAGTACAAAAGAAAATGAAAATTGCATAGAGAGGTTTCCTGATGGCAAATATTATTCTGGTTTACACTGTGAAGCCAAAAGATTTTTTACATTTTTTTCTCAAATAGCATAGCTCAAGAGTTAAAGGAAATCAAGTGTTCAATATGAAAAAAAGAGTTTGATGAATATAGTAATTCTGATGTAGAAATTTTGAGAAAAAATTGTTCAGAACTAACAAAACATTTCCTGAAAATAGCTAAATTGATTTATTCTGTTATTTGTCAATTGATAGAATTGGCATGTCTATATATACATCTAGATATATGCCTAAGAATAGAATTGGTGTATTTGATAAGAAACAGATAGATAATTACAGTAAAGAATTCATAGCTTGGTTAAACATTTTCATCAATAATAAGATTAAACATGCTGTTAATGGTGGTGAAGTAACTACAGCAAAACCAGAAGTATTTGTTAAATAAACAAATACTGTTTACCAATATCATGGCTATTAATGGTATGGTTGTAAGAAATGTTTTAGAAGTGAGTTGATTAACAATAAAAATAAAGAAACAAAGGGTGACGGTTATCAAATGTCTTCAACAAGAAATACAGAAACAAGAATTGCTGGATGTAATTTAGTAGAGATGTGGGAATGTGATTAGCATAACTGAAAAGAGTATAAAGAGCTGAAAAGTCTGAAACTGTTACGTGAAGCTGTCAAACCACTGGGATACTTTATGTGGTGGTCATACATATGCTATAAAATAAAGAGCTAAGACAGATGGTTTTAGCACAGAAACGAGATTGCATTCTTTATCCAACTGTACAATATTATGATTATCCTGAACAACATGAAACAGAAATATGTAGACCAAGATGTAATACTTAAAAATTGTGTGGATTTGTAAAATGTAAAGTATTGGGTACCAAGAAGATTCTATCGCCCGGATTTGCCTGTAAGAATAAATGAAAAACGGTTTTTTTTTCCTTTGGTGTCAAATGTTCAGAAGAAAAAGTAAACACATTCTATCACAGTGATAAGGAAAGAGGTCTTATGCGTATTTGGGTAACAGATGAAGCATATTATGCTGTGGAAAAAGGATACAAAATTTTAGACGTCTACAAGGTATGGTATTTTAAAACCAAAAACAACATGTTGTTAAAAAATTATGTGAAAAACTTCATGAAATAAAATTAGAAACTAGTCATTGCAAAGACGTTTTTAAAGGCAAAGAGGAATATGTAAAAACAGTAAACGATAAATAAAGTATTCTATTAGACAAAAAAAAGGTAGAAGAATATCCTGGAAATCGAGCAGTTGCTAAACCGTGTTTAAGGGTTTATAGGGTAAATCTGGACAATGACAAAGTGTACGTGAACCTGAGTATGTTGCAGATTGACAACGTTAAGTGAGATATTGTTGGATGACCGATTAGGTGATATAGATATTAATTTCACTAATGAGAATATGGTACAACTGCAAGGATTATTATGTCAAAAATAATGCAGCAACAAATATTTTTATAGCTGCATGCACCACATCGAATGCAAGTCCTAGATTGTATGATAGGTTAGATAAACTTGGAAAAAATGTTATATACAGGGTGTTTCGAAATTAATATACAGGTCTTAAGGCTTTGGAGCATTTATTAAATTCAACTTACAATTAAAAATAACACATCAATAGAGAGAGTAACTGAAACAGTTTTGTTTGTATACCTTTGTGCAAAGGAAAGAGCATGGAATGACAAAAAGTGACTGAAAAACGTGTTGAATGAGTGAGAGTCCCACCAGCTTTGCCCAAAGAAATCAGTTTGGTGAGACTAATCATGAGTTAGTAGCTCTAAAGCCTACAGACTATGATTAATATGCCAACATTGCTAACAAAATGTTGCTGCATGATGATGAACATTTTCTGCATCATGTCATGCTCAGTAATGAATCGACGTTTCACCTAAGTGCAAATGCGAAAACACCTAATGTGCACATCTGCAGGTCAGCAAAGCACCACGAAATGGAAGGTTGCAACGAGACTTCCCTAAATTGAATGTTTTTTGGTACCATATCCAGCCAGAAAGTCTATAGGCCTTTCTTTTTCAGTGAAGCAACTATAACTGGTGTTTCTTATGTTTACATGCTAGAGCTATGGCTCTCTGTAGTTGCAAGAAGCTTCAATAGAACTTTACTCACCAGCAAGATGGTATGCCACCTCACTATCATAACTCAGTACACGATTGGTTAAATGACATTGTACCTCACCACTTGCATCATTTTCACGCACAATCTCATGGCAAGCGATTTTTCTCTTTGGTAGTTAATGAAGGATCATATCTACATGTCTCTGCTAGCACCTGTTCCACTACTACCTGATTTATACGACCTTAGAAACAACACTGTTGTAACAATTTTTCCAGGCACACTGATTGAGGTATGGAAAGAACTCGCCTATCAAGTCGATGAGTGACAAGTGGTTCTCACATTCAACAATTTTATTGTAATTTTAAGTTGACTGTAGCAATTGCCATAAAACCCATATATTTATTTTGAAACACCCTGTATTTTGATTCCAATTTCAAGGATATATTAATGATGGCAAAGTCAATTTAGAAAAAAGATTGTATGTTGGGTGAATGGACAGATGAGTCAGGGGATAACAAATTGGGCTTTGATTGGACCAAAGAGTTGTTTTATGAGAACAATGATAAAAGCTGTCGTGACACTTAAGGGTTTCACTTGAAAGAATAAAAATATTAAAAAGCTGAATGGTGAATCTGTGGTAGGGTTAATTGAGAGTGAAGTGAAGGAAAAGGTAAAATTGGGATACAGTTGGATTTCTGGAGATGTTGGCACTAAAAATATAATCAACGAACAGGTTAGGAAAGAATTCTCACTTCAGTGTGATAAAAGAGTAGTTCCAGAAAATGATGATACAATGCTTTATGGTTATTAAGAATTATTTATTATATAATAAATTTTAATAAAATTCAAATAATTTTTCTGAATGTTGTTATGTAAGAATAAAATCCACAAACATGTTATAACAATGGTATAAATATTTTAGAGGATTTTGATTATACTCCACACATTCTACATCTGTAATTATTATGTGAGAAACTATTAAAAATAATGAACTAGCTTTAATACAATTTGGTATCATTTTTGGATATTTACTTATTGATAAATTTTAATTCGCTGCTTTTTTTACAGTCATAAAAAAGAGAATCTGAGTTTTCTATTTCCTCCCATATTTCTATATCAGTTTCATTATAGCTATTAAACCTCATTTTGTTTTCTTCTTCTTTATACACATAATTTAGCACTCTAATATTGTCAGTATGATCCTGGCTTCTCAAATATTCTATAATTAAAGGTGGTTTAAAATATTACTTGCAAATAATACATTAAATTGCTTATCTCTTGGTTTATTATTTCTCTCAACAAAAATGTTAGATTTAAATTAATCCCTCATATTAGTCATATTTATTTATATTCATAATTTTTAATATCAATAAAAATTTGTTTTATATAAATGGTTGTCTTTCTGAAAAAGCTGAGAAATGTTAGCAGTACTAATTTGTTAAAAGAGGTTAATGAGTTACAATAAATGCCTTATATAATCTTATAGTTTTTCAATATTTGAAAACAGGATATGGAGAGAAAATTGGTTTAGAGCTCAATAACCAGTTTAAGATTAGTGCAACTGACAGATGATATAAATTAATTTGTGACTAGGGTTTTCAATATTTTGAAGAGGGTAATATTGAGGTAAGGTGTAAAGGAATGAAGACAACTAAAATTAATGGTAATGAATTTCTTGATTTAGAATTAACAACATGCGAAATCATATATAAGTTACATTTTTGTAGTAAATTTTCTGGGGGCTCGGTCTGCTTGGCAAATTATATCCTAGTGCACTCAACATACCCACTTACTACTTCAGTGCCCCTGAGTAAAAGCGGAATAACAATGTGAGTAAGAAGTAAAATCTCTTACATATGGAAGGAATTTGAAGAATGTTCGATAGATGACTTAGAAGTTTTAGATCGAAGTATACAGAATTATGCATTGTAATATTTTATGAAACTACAGCTGAACTACAATGCCATATTTTATAAGTTAATACATTGATTAAGTTCATAATTATTATAATTATTTGCAGATGAAGTAGATACAAAGCTATTAACATGATATACTGGTTCAATGGTGCATACTATATTAGGTTTGCAAAAAGTGATCAGTTTGTATAGCAACATACTTCTGTAAAGTAGTTATTCACATAAAAGTATTTTTGTAACATAGTTAAGGATCCATGCAAATTCAATCTAATGATGTTCTATAAGTGCACATACATTTCATATGATGAAACCAGTTGCATGTAAAAGAGGTCAAATGTGAATAAATATTTTATTCTGTTCTATAATAGAGCATATCATATGTTAACTGCCTTATATCCCTTAATAAATGTGAGGTCATCCCTAGATAGGAAAAACAAACCCATATCTTGCAGATTGATAGTATAACTAATAACAATATTGTCTGGCCCATATGGAGACATTGTGGTTCTATGCAAATTTTTAAAATTCAAGTTGTCCAAATTATGACAGTGCAAACAATATTAACTGCTCTATTGAAGCACTATGATCCACAATGACTTAAAAATTAAAACTGTTTCATATGAGATCAGTTTCATATCTAAAAGATTTAACAGGAAAATTCCTTATTCAGCCAACACTGTACTTTGTCAGTAGACCACATGTGACACCCATGAAGAATACAAACATAAATGTCCAAAACTGATACTGTTACCATGACAGTAATAGAAAATGAGTCTGGCATGAAACATGACATATGTGATAATCATATATTTGTGAATATTACAAGTTAAACATAATATTAAATGCTAAGTTGTTATTTGTCTATGCTGCAGTTGTTTTGCATCAAAATTGTGATATTACATTAGTAATGCAAAACAACTATGTAGCTAGATGTGAGGACACTTGGGTCAAAATCTTAGAAAGTAAAATAAGTGAAAGGAATGATATATACTGTATGCCATGTCTCTGTTATATATCAAAACTGGCACTTCATTTAGCTGCACATACAGATTTGTGGCATGTGATGTTAGTGTAGCCACAAGAATAGCACAATGCACAGTGTTGATATATCACCACCCTGCCACTCAGGGGTTAAGATGTCAGCATTGCTAACCTCACCTGGTTAGCTACAAGCCTCTTACGTTAACTGCTTTCCCATACCTGAGGGCCAGAATGTGAGGAACAGGGCGCTGTAGGTGGTCACTATGGAGATGAAAGCAGTGACGAGGCTCAGTCGCACAGTGAGTATGCCCAAGACATTGGCCATTGGGCGTCCAGAGGACACTTGCCACGCCAGCAGCCGCAGCTCACGATGGGCGGCGCCGCCCACACGATCCCATTCCAACAGCAGCTGCGAGCACAGCCTCTGTGTGCGCCTCACTTCTGTCTCCACACGTTGAGGAGGCACAACAAGTACTGTCATCTGAGCTAGGCTGAGAAACATGCTAACCTTCCCTTGCCATGCACTGATATCACTCGAATCTAGGAACGATAATTTTGTTACAAGGAAGTAAATTTTAACTATTGCAAGCAGTGAAATATTCATGAAATATAACATAAGAAAACTCCCGTGAGCAGAGTTAACCAGGTCTGACATTTCACAGAGTTTACCATACACTCGTCGAAGAGATCGCACTGAATTTGATATGCTGCAAGCCACTCTACAGGGAACATGTACATTCCTTCCATGCACAAAGCTGTTATTTTCAGATACGTTATTGTGACATGCCGCAAGCACATCGCCTTGTATATGGTGAAAGCAAACGTTCAGAAGTGAAACTCTGCACCTTATCACCAATTGCAAATTTGCAAATCTCAAAAGGGTTAAAAAGACTGTAAGAAAGCTTCCTACAGAAAATATTGCAGCCAACTGGCGGTACCACCCTTTACTAACCGTATAAATGGCTGCATAACTTACAGAAACATAAAAAAATAGTAAAGTCAGTTGTAACCTTACTATCTTTCCCTCACCTGTATTCACTGGACCGATATGCGTCATCAAAATCCTGTCACATGACACTATCAGTTTAACTATTTTGTCATATTTTTCTGTATTGTAGAAGACATCTGTTACTACTGACATGAAGGCCAATGCTGCAAAACCCAATAGCATGGAAGCTGATACAATGTCTACTACACAGTCTGTATGCACTAATCTGAAATGTAAATACGCCTGAATGTATGCAGAAATCAGGTGTGATATGCTTGCAAGTGTCACAGTAACCATATCCAATCTTAAACTCTTCACAGATCCATCTTCCTTATTGAGTGTAAATGGCATCAGACCAAATAACTTACATGTTAAGTGGAATGGCTTAGTGGCCAACAAAAGTTTCTTTGTGATTTCTGGCACTAAGACGGTGAATTCGTTGACTGGCATCACCTGCAAAAGGAAAGAGCAATACATACTTTCGGTCACATTTGACAACAAATTTTATGTATATACCAGAAGTGGCCCCCAGTTTGTTTTCCCACCTATAAATTAAGTTTTACAGACTTTATTTAAATTTCCACATGGCATTATGAATCCACGTATCCCTCCTCCTAATGCATAGGGGTGTCCTGCCTCCACAGACTAACAGGCTGCAATTTAAGGGAATCGTCTGCAAGAGTGCACTTGGAAAGAACTGAGTCACTGAAGTGTGTTCGATATTGTCTGAAGTTTTAGGTACTGCTATAGGCCACTTGAGGTGGAACTGACATATCCCAAAAGGATAGCAAGAGGAAGTGGACAGCAAAATGTACGTGCAAAAAAATAGCTACAATGAAAATTTGGGTAAGAAAACAGATAATTTGGTTTATAGACCCAGAAAGGAAATTGTTCAGGAAAATAAAGGAATAGTTCAATATTAGTCAGATATGTAATCAACAGGAAGTGCAGAAATGTTAAAGCAAAATGTTTTCAGAAAAGTGAAGAAATCAATAAGAAAAGGTCCTCAGAAAAACAGAATGAGCATGTGTAAAAGTCAAAATAACTTTCGATGAACTTAAATCTGCGACATCAACATTGACATTGCAAATGGAACTCCAGTATAAAAAGCTAAGGAAAGAGCAGATATGTGGAAAGAGTAAGCTGAGTATCTCTACAAGGGATATGAATTGTATACTTTAGAGCTAGCACGAAAAAAAATTTCGATTTTGATGGCAGGTGCGATTCTGTTTTCAAGTCACAGTCTGACACAGGTTTGTAAGATCGGCAATCAGTCAGTTCAAATTGTATGGAAAATATTTGTCTATAACTTTTAAAATCATTGCAGCAATTGGCACCCAATGTTTATTCAGATAAGTGTTAGTATCAGCTCAGTAATTCTGACTGCTCGTCCATCATGTTGTCTGAGCAGATGTAAAGAAAGATGAGGATATATGAAAGAATTACAAGACCCGCTGAATGTGATGTACAATACGTTGACCACTTAATTTTAACGGAGAGTAAATCAATGAGAGAGGGAAGCACTAAGGAGTCGCAAAAATGAGGTTAGTCGAAAGCCTATCATCAAAACTGGGGCTACAAAGTAGACAGTGATAAGGAATTGTTCTACCTTGGAAGCAAAATTAGATGTGACAGACGAAGCAAGTAGAATATAACAAGCAGATTAGGACAGGGAAAGAAGGCGTTCCTCTTTAAAAGAACTCTACTAGCATCCAACAAATGTTTTAATTTGAGGAACATATATCTGGAAATATTTGTAGGAACACAACATTTCTTGATAATGAATGTGAGACAACTAGAAAATAAGGTACTAATAAACGACTGAAGAGACTTTGTGTGTGGTTGCCACACTGAAATGAGCAGACTGGAACAACAGACGGAAACCCTCTATGGCTTCAGCAACTAATCTGCCGATGAATCAAAATAAAATTAATATGATCTTAACACTTTCATCGATAATAATGTATACTCGATTCGATTCATCTCATAACATTTTTCTAACCAGTTTGTTGTCTTCATGGTGTCCATGATATTGGAATTTGATTCAATATCACTGCATTATAATATTCCTCAGTTCTACCAAAATTCCCCCTTGAAGCTTAAGCGTTTACTCGCTATTTTCCTAATTAGGAAACCCATCGTGATTTATTAAAGCCTACAGGACAGGACTGTAAGCAAAATAAATGATGGTGACTACCAGTTTTGACTTATCTCAATTAAGCATTGACCTGTAATACGGAAACCACTAAAAACTGACAGTTGCTATGTCAGAATTAGGCATGTGGAAATTACTACGAGAGGGAGGAAAACCACCAAATGTATCATAGAGTGGACTGGTACAGTGACCTAATAATCGCTGTTCTGAGAATTAAATGTAGATTGGTGAACTTACAGCCACGTAAGCGGATAGCTGTTGCACTGAAGTCCTTTGTTGTATTCGAAGAGGTAAGCAAAGGACAGCGACATAAGAGGAATCGAATACCTCGCATTAGGAAATACGCGAGAAGAACGTGCACGGATACCAATAAAAATTATAAATTTATGAGAAGTAAGAAGAGGCGTTCATCCAATTCTGGACATGACATGGCTGATGATTGTGCTGGTGTTGATAGTGACAATTTAATAAAAAATAATAAAATCCTGCTTTTACATCGGGATTAGGTGTAGCAAAGGCGATTTATCTCACTTCCTTTTGCACAAAAAGTTCATGCCTTGACACCAAAATTGTGACACAGACAGCCTCAACAACAACCAAGAAAATTCATAGGCACCTCAAGGGATAACTTCTTTGATTAGCAAACACAACGTCTTCGCTTCCGCAATCGAACCCACACCATCGCTTCATTTTTTAATAAAAATCATCGTAAATGACGGGCGGTGACTCCAGCATAAGAAGCCCCTTTCAATCACCCAACGGCCTTGTCAAAAGAGGCGGAGGAGCGGGCAGAGGTTCACGGCACTCTCTTCCTCTTGGGGTGGGAAACCGCCGAAAAGGAGGAAGAAACAGCAACGATCAAATGCATGATGATGTAGAAGGAAATAGTGACCACTGCAGTAAAGATACACAATCTGTATCCACGGGACATGTGGCCTGTAATTGAAAAAGAATCATGACGATCTCTCCATTGGCAAAAGATTCTGGACTAGTCCCTACTCGGACTCCGGAAGGGGATTTCCAAAGGGGAGGTGACTATGAGAAAAAGATTGCGTAACCAACGAAAGGATAACGTTCTACGAGTCGGGGTGTGGGATGTCAGAGGTTTGAACGTGGTAGGGAAACCATAAATTCTGAAACGGGAACTGCTAAGGCTCAGTCTAGATATAGTGGGGATCAGTGAAGTGAAATGGAAAGAAGACAAGGATTTCTGGACAGAAGACTATAGAATAATATCAAAAGCGGCAGAAAAAGGTATAACGGCATTGGAATTCGTTATGAATAGCAAGGTAGGGCAGAGAGTGTGTTACTGTGAACAGTTCAGCGATACTGTCAGAATCGGTACCAAACCAGCACCGACAAGTATTGTTCATTTATACTTACCAACGTCACAAGCCGAGGAGGAGAAGACAGAGAAAGTATTTAAAAATTTCGAACAGGTAATTCAGTGCATAAAGCAAGATAAAAAACGAAATGTCGTTGGGTATTTGAGTGTGGTAGAAGGGGAAGGAGTAGAAGAAAGGGCTACGAAAGAATATGGGATTGGTACTAGCAGTGACGGAGGAGAGAGACTAATTTAATTCTGAAATAAATTTCAGCTAGTAATGTTGAATACACTAATCAAGAATCACAACAGGAGGAGGTATACTGGGAAGAGGCCGGGACATGCAGGAAGATTTCAGTTGGATTACGTCATGGTCAGGCAGAGTTCTGAAATCAGACAATGGATTGTAAGGCGTATCGAGGAGCGTACACAGACTGAGATTACAATTTAGTAGTGATAAACATAAAACTAAAGAAACTAGTCAGAAAGATTCAATGTGCAAAGAAATGGGATACTGAAGAGATGCGCTTGAATATCTCAGAGGCTATTGATAAGGCTGCGATCAGGAATAGCTCAGTAATCAGTTCAGTTAAAGAAGAATGGACATTTCCAAAATGAGCTATCACAGAAGTTGGATGGAAAACACAGATACAAAAAAGGTAACAGTGAAGAAACCATGGTAACAGAAGAAATAATAGCCGGCCAGAGTGACCGTGCGGTTCTAGGCGCTACAGTCTGGAGCCGAGCGACCGCTATGGTCGCAGGTTCGAATCTTGCCTCGGGCATGGATATGTGTGATGTCCTTAGGTTGGTTAGGTTTAATTAGTTCTCAGTTCGAGGCGACTGATGACCTCAGAAGTTAAGTCTCATAGTGCTCAGAGCCATTTGAACCATTTTTTAGAAGAAATAATACAGTTGATCCAAGTTGTTGGAAAAAATGTTCTCCTATGTCAATTGATGCTAGATATTCAATATTACTTGAAAAATAGGGGTAAACAATAGGAAGAGACTGGTAATATATAACATGTACAAGAACAAAGAGGGAACAATAAGTGTGGAACACAAGGAATGAAGTACTCAGATTACAATGTGTGTTACGATAGGGATGTAGGTTTAAGCCCTCAATTTTCAATCTATACATCGAAGAAGGAACAGTAGAATTAAAAGAAATCTTCAGAAATCGATTTAAAATTCAAGATGAAAGGATATCAACGGTAAGATACGCTTACGACATTGCTATCCTCAATGAAAGTGAAGAAGAATTGCAGAATCTGCTGAACGGGAAAGAGCAGTCTAATGAGTATAGGATATGGTCTGAGAGTAGACGAAAGTAATAAGAAGGAGCAGTAATGAGAACAGCAGGAAACTTAACAACAGGATTGGTGAACACGAAGTTATGGAATTCAGCAACCTAGCCAGCAAAATAACCCATGACGGACGGAGCAAGGAGGAAATTAAAAGCAGACTAGAACTGACAAAAAGGGCATTACTGGCCAAGAAAAGTCTACCAATACTAAACATGAGTTTTAACTCAAGGGAGAAATTTCTGACAATGTACAGTTGGAGCACAGCATTGTATGGTAGGGAAACATGGACTGTGGGAGAACCAGAACAGGAGAGAATCGATGCATTTGAGATGTGGCGCTATAGAAGAATGCCTAAAAATTAGGTGGGCTGATAAGGGAAAGAATGAGGAAGTTCTTCTGAGATGATGCAAGGAAATGCTATGTGGAAAACACTGCCAAGAAGAAGGGACAAGATTTTAGGACATCTGTTAAGATGTCAGGGAATGACTTCCATTGTACGAGAGGGAGCTGAAGAGGTTAAAAACTGTAGAAGAAAACTGAGATTGGAATACATGTAGCAAATCATTGAGGACGTTGGTTGCAGGTCCTACTCAGAGTTGAAGAGGTTGACACAGGAGAGGATTTCGTGGCAACCAGTACCAAACAAGTAAGAAGACATCATTGGCCAGCGCTTGCGGTTCAGTGAAGAGGATTTGGGTTAGCAGCGACAGGAAGGAGTTGGCGAGCCGGACCAGTGCTGGGAACAGATCCGTTTACGTGTCGGAAGACCTCTTGTCTGTAACAGGAATGATAGCGCGACATCGATGGGGCTGAGTGATGTTTGTTTGAAAAGAACCTTCTCTACTGGATTCACATGTTCGCTGATCGCACTGTACTTGTGTTTTAGATGTGTTGACAATGAACGGTGCCTACGATTTCTTCAACTGTATCCGTTTTCCGGAAGAGATTGTCGAAAGCTGGAAGGTCTTTACAGCCTTCTCTGAACATTTGCATTTATTGACGAGTACTTGTTCACTCCATGCGAAGATGAATAGTTCTAATATTCAGTAGCAGGTGATCTGTTTATTTTATGTATTCGTGTTTTTGTCATTGAATCTGCCCTTGTGGGTGCTATTTTTGTTGTGTGTGTGTTTGGGATCGTTAGTAACTGATTTATGTTTAAGGTTTTATCATGCCAATTTAATGATGTGTATAATGTATCGCCCAGAAGTGTACGCAGCGCTGAAGTGTGAAATAAAATGTCATTGCAGGCTTAGGCACTGTAAACCTACTGAGGTAACAGTGGATGAATTCTAATGCTGCAGATCAATCTTTGAGTTAAATAATACCTTTTGTAATTGAACAATTAGCGTCTCTTATTTGCCGTTCGTCTCAAAGCTCTTTGTGCCTAAGCTTGTGTCTAAATTGTCTGGTACTGCTGTACATTATTTGAGTAAACCTTAAATTGTGCCATGAGTGAAATTTTATTTAATAAAATTGCAGCCAAATAGCCATATACAGTTACATTTTACATTTACATTTTACATTTGTGCATACTCATTTATCGATTTTACTCTTTTACTGCACAGTTCTATGTGATATCGTTCACAGGCTTCGTAAACCTTTCACATACACATGTTTTGGTTGGGTAGTGATAAGTTTTGTTTTTTCAGATTAGATGATGAAAGCCGTGAATAGAAAGTCTAGTTACGACATGTTGCTGTTCGAAGTTTGGTGCTGTCCATGAGCGGTTCGTCATTGCTTCGGTGCCATATAACACCGGCCATATTTTTTCTCGTTTGTCCTCCATGATCTTCAGTTGCTTTCTGGAAGCCCTGGTGTGTGGCACCATGTAACGAAGTGTGATGTCTTCAATTAGGAATGTCTCTCTCGCTAGCAGGTACACTAGTCTAGATCTTGTTGTCTTTGAGAGACCTAGTGCTCTTTTTAGATAAGTCGCTTTTACCTTTTGTAGTGTTTCTAGATTGCCACGAGTGAAATTGGTTTGCGTAAAACTTATGAATGTGGGTCCAACTGTAATTCTTACTGTGATTTTTAAGCTCTGTTGCTAAACTGTTTTAAGGTGAGGACTGTTTTTAAATTTGAGCTGATATCAATTTATCATTGTAAATTTTGTTTACGGGTTTGCTGTATGCTTTTTTAAGATGGGTTGGCCGATTTAAATTTTAGTGTCAATTAGTTACGGAGTTTGAGCTGAAAAATTTTAATTGATGACGTAACTGAGTTGAGATTAAATCTGAAATCGTATCACCGCTGTTTGCCGTCAATATTGTATCAGGGTTAAGATTCAGTCAAGGGTATTGTGTTACCGTTATAAAAAATATGTTGGGCAACATGTGTTTTTTTGTAAATGTTGTGTAGGTATTTCTTGTTCGTATATTTATAAATATGTTTGAATTATCGTTAGACCGGCTGCTGAACACTTCCTACAGCTCCTACCACACCAATTTTAGAAGAAACAATGGATCAACGCAAGTATTCATCAATGCATAAGGACCATATCCGCGCCTACATGCAGTTTCTTCTTCCTCAGCACGATGGCATCTACCAGAAGGATAATGCATTGTATCACAGAGCTTGCAGTGCACGAGCGTGTTTTGAAAAGCAAACTCCACGGATTAAAACCCAATCGAAAATATGTGTGACCACCAGAGTCGAACTGTGCATACCCTGGATCCTCTACGGGCAAACCTAATGACACGGTGCAATCGTCGCCATGGCGCCACATCCCTGTAGGTACCCTCCACAGCTTTACTGACTGTTTTCCTGCACGTCTCACAGCGGTGCAAAAGGTGGTTATTCAGCCTTGTGACAAGTAGTCACGTTAGTGAGACTGGGCTGTGTATTTGCTGTGTGACGTCAGCCGTTCGGCCCTGGCGTCATCTCGTGGCAGTCGGTGTTACTTGCGGCTCTCATTGTCTTCTGCTATAGATCTCGTGGCCTAAAGATAGTAATGATAAGAGAGATTTAATTTTATAATATTCTAGTAAAACTGCTACACTATAATTAGCTTTTTGTTTATTTTATAAGAATGTTTGATACAACCCCTCAAAGACTAAATATGTCCTGCGTGCTGTGACTGCTTTAGCGAGTCTGCCATTGCTCACATCTGGTTTACGTACTAAATTTTTGTTTCTTTCCTATCTTGCGGTTGAAGAACTGAATGCGTGTACGATTTCTTTGTTCCTTTGTCCATACAACGTAGTGCAAAATACACTATGTGATCAAAAGTATCCAGACACCTAACTGGAAATGACTTACAAGTTCGTGGCGCCCTCCATCAGTAATGCTGGAATTCAATAGGGTGTTGGCCCACCCTTAGCCTTGATGACAGCTTCCACTCTCGCAGGAGTACGTTCAGTCAGGTGCTGGAAGGTTTCATCACGGAATGCAGCACTGAGCAGAGGTATCGATGTCAGTCGGCGAGGCCTGCCACGTAGCCGGCGTTCCAAAACATCCCAAAGGTATTCTATACGATTCAGGTCAGTGCATTACAGGGGTGTTACCGTCGTGTAACTACTCTGCCACAGGCTGTGCATTATGAACAGGTGCTCGATTGTGTTGAAACATGCCATCCCCGAATTGCTCTTCAACAGTGGGCGGCAAGAAGGTGCTTAAAACATCAGTGTTGGCCTGTGCTGTGATAGTATCTCGCAAAACAACAAGAGGTGCAAGTCCCCTCCATGAAAAACACGACCACGTCATAACACCACCGCCTCGAATTTTACTCTTGGCACTACACACGCTGGCAGATGACGTTCACCGGGCACTCGACATACCCACACCCTGCCATCGGATCGCCACATGTATACCGTGATTCGTCACTCCACACAACGTTTTTCCACTGTTCAATCGTCCAATGTTTACGCTCATTACACCAAGCAAGGCGTCGTTTGGCATTTACCGACGTGATGTGTGGCTTATAAGCAGCCGTTTGACCTTGAAATCCAAATTTTCTCACCTCCCGCCTGACTATCATAGTATTTGCAGTGAATCCTGATGCAGTTTGGAATTCATGTGTAATGGTCTGGTCAGATGTCTGCTGATGAAACTTGGACCGGGTGTAGAAAGATAATTGAAATAAATACGCAGTGAGAGAACAAGAAATGAAACTTTTATTCAAAGATAATAATTACACCGGAGTAACTGCGATTCATTATGTTCCTTTGGGCATTATAAAAGGCAAGTCGTAATTAATTTCTTTTGCTAAGCCATTTCGCAGTCTATCACCAATTTAACTAATTTTACTAAATTAATATTTTGCTCCAAACCCAGACTTTCTGAGTATCACAGCAGCACGGCCTTTCTTAATGGGGTGATCACCGCGGACAGCAATGCGTATCCTCGTATAATGTGCTACAATGCTCGTCACAAGGTTGATAAGGAGTTCTTGTGGGAGGGCTTTCCAGTCCTTCATCAGCACTCTTGACAGCTGCTGGATAGTTGTCCATACGTATGGACTCGCTGCTACACGTCTCTCCGACGCGTCCCTCATATGATAGGTGTAATTTAAGTCGGAAGACGGGCGGGTCAATCCATTAGCCAAATATGATCTCGTTTCTAGAGCTTCCCGCAAATTATGCTTTGTTAACTGCGATGGGTAAATAACTGTGTTTATCTAAGTTATGGTTGTGGTGCTTGATATCGATTAGCAGTTCCCGGCGTAATAAACCATCCTGATTATTATATCGACATTTCTTCAGCAGTTATAATTTTACCAATACAGATCGATTATCAAGCAACAATATGAATAGTATGTGTGAAAATAAGGTAACTCAGTATTTCAAAGCCCAATGCTCAAGAAGAAAGTGTTACACACACACTGCACTTGGGCATAGACAGTCTTCCCCGGAAGCTACGGAGGATGAGTGCTTAGGGATATCAAGAGCTGGGAGATGGCACCATGCACAGAGCACCTAATACACTTCAAAGAGTACTTAAAGGCAATCCCATTATGAACGAACGGGCCTGCTGTTTAGCTGCCGATCTGTTGATGACCCAGGTATATACAGAAATACCTGATGGAATTTTGTATCAATCTCACAAGGAAATCTTGCACAACTGCTGAAGTTAAAAGGGGCTAATGTTGTTAGGTTCCTCAATGTGGCACGACGTGATAACGACGCCTGAGTTTCCATTTTATCCACTACCTGCCGCACAAGGACTTTTCGAAGCAGGGTCGAAAAGTTTGGGATCACGTACAGGGAATGACATTTATGGGTATCCATCGTCGACTGTTCATTAGGTGACATTGCAGATCAAGTCCACCAATGACAAAATGACTCAAGGGGATATGCATGCCCAGATGGACACATGGAGGGGGGGGGGGAGGGGGAATAAACAGAGCTACCGGGCAGGAGCTACCTCTAATGAGCTGAGTTAGATTAATCTGGGTCTCTTTTTTGAATGATGAGTGACTTCAACAATTTTGAGTCTAAAATGTTGTGACTGTGCTTTCTGGAGACATATTCAATCTCCTTTATACACAGTTTTAGAAATTTGGGTTTGAACTATGTATTCTATCTGATGTTTATTGTCACACGGAGACATCCCCATTTTCATCCTGGTTCAGTACTTGAAACTTTATGCACCTGTCCGTGTTTCCCACCTCTGACCTCAATTCAAAATACACTCCTGGAAATTGAAATAAGAACACCGTGAATTCATTGTCCCAGGAAGGGGAAACTTTATTGACACATTCCTGGGGTCAGTTACATCACATGATCACAATGACAGACCCACAGGCACATAGACACAGGCAACAGAGCATGCACAATGTCGGCACTTGTACAGTGTATATCCACCTTTCGCAGCAATGCAGGCTGCTATTCTCCCATGGAGACGATCGTAGAGATGCTGGATGTAGTCCTGTGGAACGGCTTGCCATGCCATTTCCACCTGGCGCCTCAGTTGGACCAGCGTTCGTGCTGGACGTGCAGACCGCGTGAGACGACGCTTCATCCAGTCCAAAACATGCTCAATGGGGGACAGATCCGGAGATCTTGCTGGCCAGGGTAGTTGACTTACACCTTCTAGAGCACGTTGGGTGGCACGGGATACATGTGGACGTGCATGGTCCTGTTGGAACAGCAAGTTCCCTTGCCGGTCTAGGAATGGTAGAACGATGGGTTCGATGACGGTTTGGATGTACCGTGCACTATTCAGTGTCCCCTCGACGATCACCAGGGGTTACGGCCAGTGTAGGAGATCGCTCCCCACACCATGATGCCGGGTGTTGGCCTTGTGTGCCTCGGTCGTATGCAGTCCTGATTGTGGCGCTCACCTGCACGGCGCCAAACACGCATACGACCATCATTGGCACCAAGGCAGAAGCGATTCTCATCGCTGAAGACGACACGTCTCCATTCGTCCCTCCATTCACGCCTGTCGCGACACCACTGGAGGCGGGCTGCACGATGTTGGGGCGTGAGCGGAAGACGGCCTAACGGTGTGCGGGACCGTAGCCCAGCTTCATGGAGACGGTTGCGAATGGTCCTCGCCGATACCCTAGGAGCAACAGTGTCCCTAATTGGCTGGGAAGTGGCGGTGCGGTCCCCTACGGCACTGCATAGGATCCTACGGTCTTGGCGTGCATCCGTGCGTCGCTGCGGTCCGGTCCCAGGTCGACGGGCACGTGCACCTTCCGCCGACCACTGGCGACAACATCGATGTATTGTGGAGACCTCACGCCCCACGTGTTGAGCAATTCGGCGGTACGTCGACCCGGCCTCCCACATGCCCACTATACGCCCTCGCTCAAAGTCCGTCAACTGCATTTACGGTTCACGTCCACGCTGTCGCGGCATGCTACCAGTGTTAAAGACTGCGATGGAGCTCCGTATGCCACGGCAAACTGGCTGACACTGACGGCGGCGGTGCACAAATGCTGCGCAGCTAGCGCCATTCGACGGCCAACACCGCGGTTCCTGGTGTGTCCGCTGTGCCGTGCGTGTGATCATTGCTTGTACAGCCCTCTCGCAGTGTCCGGAGCAAGTATGGTGGGTCTGACACACCGGTGTCAATGTGTTCTTTTTTCCATTTCCAGGAGTGTATAATTGAGCTTTGTTGCGGCTCACGTTGGTGCCGTTGCTAGCTTGGTATTGTGTAATACGGATAGTGGTGTCTCGTTTTCTTCTTGTGTTCCCTGGCGCCACTACATTTGTTAGAATTGTCTGTCCGTGAGTTCCGTGAGTGGCAGCAGCAGCAATTATCGATATCTAATACAGCGGTACTATCTTTGGAGGGATGACAAGTGATTTCTGGTCAGAATGTGTTGGGAGTTCAGTTGGGACAGAGTAGCAGTGAGGTTCGGCAGCGGGTGGACGTGCCGGGACCGCTGGCAGCATGCAGCCACTGCTGGAATGAGGTGCTGTAGTTGCGAGGGCCACAGCCTCATTGTCCACCGGACTCAGGACGTTTGAGTTGAGTGAACATTAACCCGGTAGTGAAACCTCCACTACTTTGAGATCATGCCGTTTGTTCGCGTGTTGATGCTCACAGGGTCGATGAGACGAAGACCGACGAGTAGAGTGTTTGGAGTTGGTGAAATTAATTATTCGTCCTCCACCTCTTATTATGAATCATTGAATTCCTTGTGTTGTCATTGGTGAAGTTATGCCAGCGGTATTTTTCTGCCTAGTGACTGCTTACGCCCCAATTACCTGCCCAGGAGGTTAGCATATTTTCGCGACAGCATACCTTTGCTCGCCTTGCTGCTGCTGTCCGGTAAGGCGTGTAGTTGGACAGCCTCCTTGATTATGGTTCGGATATTTTGTTTCTTTTGGGCTACTTTTGTGATAGTGGTTCCTTCTGCTTCTGGATGTTTGGGCCGGACGGAGTGGCCGAGCAGTTCTAGGCGCTTCAGTCTGGCACTGCGTGACCTCTAAGGTCACAGGTTCGAATCCTGCCTCGGGCATGGATATGCGTGATGTCCTTAGGTTAGTTATGTTTAAGTAGTTCTGAGTTCTAGGGGACTGATGACCTCAGTTCTTAAGTGACATAGTGCTCAGAGCCATTTGAACCATTTGGATGTTCGAAACACCGGACTCTGAAGATGCAGTGCTGTCTGCCGGTTCCGCCTTGCCTGAGTATTCCACTGTTGTATTGAATAGCAGACGTTAGGTAGATTTTGCAAGAGTGCTGGTCTGCGTTTAAACTGTCACTAGTTTGAGTTGCCATCCGGTCAAGTGAATACATCTTTTGGCTGCCTGTCTCATCGTTTACGAAGTGGAGTGACTTTCCAAGGTCGATCCTTAGAGCACTATCTGAGGCCCTTTTCTCTCTTCATTTTGTCAGATTGTGATGATTCTTTTTTTGTAAATATATTTTAATTTTGAATTATTACTGTTTGGGCTTTCAGCCGACAAAGAGTTTGAATTTCTTGTTAATAAGGCCTTCAGCTGTGAGTGTAACTTGTCTTAAGAAATTATAATTAGACAAAATATCTTAGCACTGAAATGTTGACGATTGTTCCTTAAATAGCTCTCGAAGAAGTTTAATTGCTTCTCAAAAATTTGTTATCCAGGCCGTCAGCCATCCAATGTTTCTTGAGTTCTTACTACTGGGACCTCCGGCCAACAAATAATTTGAATTTCTTGTCAATAAGGCCTTCAGCTGTGAACACAATTGGTCTTAAGAATTTTTAATTAGATATCCTCTCTTAATAGTGAAATTTTGATGATTGTCTTTTTTAAAATGTTTTAGTATCTCTTGGAGAAGTTTAACTGGTGCTTAAGAATTTGCTATCCAGGCCTTCAGCTGGCAAATTGTTTTTTGAGTTATTACTGTTGGGGCCTTCAGCCGACAAATAATTTGAATTTCTGGTGAATAAGGCCTTCAGCCATGAGTGCAACTTCCTTAAGAATTTTTTAACTAGGCATTGTGTCTTAACAGCCAAATTTGATAACTATTCCTTATTGTCAACTTTATTTCCAATTGTTTCCAAATAAAGTGTATGTGATTTAAAAAACAACTGAGCAACCAACGGTAACTGATTATGACCCTGTCCACACAGAATCCTGCCTCTCTCTAAGTACCAGGTCTCAATAACATTGACGACGCCTCTGCGTGTTAACTACTGCGGACAAGAGACGTACCGACTGTGTTGGGAACAACCGAGCATCGACGCTGAGCGGGTACAACTGCATCGCGTCTGCCACTGGATTTGGCTGGAGGGGACGCTTGAACAATTAGTGTGGGACAAGGAACGAGCTAAGCTGCACAAGTGACGCCCCCAAAGCTGAGCAGAGATGAGAGCTGGTGGCTGTCAATCAATAGATAAGAGACGCCGAAAGAGCTTTGGTAGGAAAAGGACACGTCACCTCGACATCACTCCAGGTGCCCATGAATGAAAACACCACCTCTGTGATGTGATGAGATAAAGTGGATCATACCCCTCCAGATGCTTTATTGCTGAATCGTAAACACGCTCAGTTAAACTGGTTAATGTTCTGTTTTGTATCCACGGGTTTTGATATATTATAATAACTGTTAATGTGTTTCCTAATAATTCGACGTGCACTATGGGACCATTTGAATTACAATCACTCATTTCAGTAAAATACACTGTGGTTGTTTTTCTGTCTTAACGTACATGCAAATGTCTATAAAGTAGTGTTTCTGCTGTCTCTGCTTTCTGCAGGAAATCAGGTTACTTATGGTTGCACATTAAGATTATGTATCACATAAGGTAAAATGTTCCAGGATACTAGCCTGCTTCATTTATGTCTTCACTTTATTCAATCGAGCCCGCATTTCGTGGTCGTGCGGTAGTGTTCTCGTTTCCCATGCCTGCGTTCCCGGGTTCGATTCCCGGCGGGGTCAGGGATTTTCTCTGCCTCGTGATGGCTGGGAGTTGTGTGCTGTCCTTAGGTTAGTTAGGTTTAAGTAGTTCTAAGTTCTAAGGGACTGATGACCATAGATGTTAAGACCCATAGTGCTCAGAGCCATTTGAACCATTTTTATTCAATCGATGTTTCGACTCCTCTTCTGGTATCTTTTCTGGATCTTAGGTGTTAACTCTTAGGTGAACACTGTACAAGGCAGCGTCGGGCGTTATCCTGCATTCACGCAGAAGAAGTGGGTTTATTGGGTAAAGTTCCTCTAGGTATCATTGGTAGGCCCTCGTAATTGGGAAAAAAGGCCGTTTCCTGTGCTAATGCTGAAGTTCTGTTAGTGGGTATAATTGCAAGGCTACTGTCTATCATCTGTGGTTTATCGTACCTGGGTATGACTGAATCAGGATAATCAAAGAAAAAGGGAATATTAATCAAAATATTATTGTTGTGCCATAGAGGTGTCTTCCTGGAAACTGTTCGTATTCCTCCCTCACCGCGATTCCGTGATCATTTCTTTGACGGTCGGAGGCCACAAAGTAGAAGCCGATGACGGTCTTCTGTATTGTAGTTACGTTCATTCTTGGAAACCAAGATACCGCCTCTCTCGTAATTTTTCCTATAAATGTTGGTTTCGTTAGCTATCATACATAGGCTTTTGAAATCACTGTCATGGCTTGCAATTCTTCTGATGTTCCACTGCAGCAGATCTCACACTTAGTTTTAACTATAAGTGGCCTGCGTAATCCCTTATACATTCTTTTACAGGTCTTTATGTAGCTCCCATATGCGCTCCGCCATAGCCAAAAGTCACTTAATCGACTCTATCAGTGTGGAGGAAATCAGGTGTGTCCATTTTACGTCATAAAAGTTGTTGCAATTTTTTATTGAAAAAGTAGTGTGTGTACCATTGTTCCCTAGAATTCAGCTGACGTGGTCAGTAACACGAGAAATGTCAGAGCGAGCAGGCTGTTCCTCAATGAGATTTTCACTCTGCAGCGGAGTGTGCGCTGATATGAAACTTCCTGGCAGATTAAAACTGTGTGCCGGACCGAGACTAGAACTCGGGACCTTTGCCTTTCGCGGGCAAATGCTCTACCAACTGAGCTACCCAAGCACGACTCAGGTCCCGTCCTCACAGCTTTACTTCTGCCAGTACCTCGTCTCCTACCTCCCAAACTTTACAGAAGCTCTCCTGCGACCTTGCCGAACCAGCACTCTAGAAAGAAAGGATATTGCGGAGACATGGCTTAGCCACAGCCTGGGGGATGTTTCCAGAATGAGATTTTCACTCTGCAGCGGAGTGTGCGGTCTTGCGCCGCGAAAGACAAAGGTCCCGAGTTCGAGTCTCGGTCCGGCACACAGTTTTAAACTGCCAGGAAATTTCAGGCGGTTCCTCGTCCATTGTGTTAGAACAACCAAAATTTCGTTCGAAAGCCCTGTCTATGGCCAAACCATCGTAGCCGTTGGCCATTGTCTTCTTTAACAAATCCAACTCCGACTCCAAACTGTTAGTACCACTGATGTGAAAGATACGTGCTGGTGGAGTGCTGATCACTGGTTGCTTCTGAGCTGGGTGGTGACATTTAAATATCTATTTGGGTTAGTAATCTATCCATACACTCTTTCCTAGAGTGCTGGAAGGTCTTCTATGTACCAACACATGTAAAACGAGAGAGCGACCTTATACTCTACCTCAGATGTGATGATGAGTTTGGCTTGCATCTTATTTAAGAAATAGAAGAATTTTTGAAACTCTACTTTGTCGTATGGCGAACAAACAAATGAATCGTCCACATAGCAGAAACCATAAGAACATTTGAGTGGCGCATTACGTAATGGGTGTTTCTCTAATGGTTCCGTTTAAATGTCAGCGGCTACTGGTGAAAAAGATGGACCCATAGCAACACCGTCGGATTTTTCGCATAATTCTCCTCCATATTTTAAATAGCTCGGTTGTAGACATACTTCGTTCAGGCCACACACGTCTAATGCAACGTTCTCCCCTCACATCTCCTCAGCACCCTCAACGGTGATGTTAATAAATAAAAATTTTATGTCATTGCTGTCAAGAGTGTCACTTGTGACCGTCTGCTCAATTATCACAGCTCAGCCACTAAATGTGCTGCTAAATTAACTTTAGGGAGAACTGCTAGTCATTCGAGAAACGATCGCTCAAACACATAGCTACATGAAAGGGAATATATTTTAGGTATCAACTCTCACCCTGCATTCTGTCCGTCGGAAAGCATGTAGTGCTATCTCTAAACTCTTCCGCTGAGCCTTCTCTGCCATTCCTCCAGCGTGAACATTGTCGCCCTTCGTAACGTACGGCTGTACAATTCTCCATGCTGTTAGGTTACAGCGTGGATCTTAGGTCTGTAAACTCCTTAATTTACGATTAGGTTTTCATTAACATAATAACTCTGATGTCGTTGAGTGTTATGCCGTATGGGTTACAGGCTACATATGAAGAAGCGACGGATGCACTTAGCTGGCATCGTAACAGTTCATATGAGCCACTGTTCTCTCCGTTGTTGGTGAAACCTTCTGCGTTCAAATAACTTTGCTTCAACAAATTTGCTCTTTGCAAGTTCATATTGAAACTCGTACTTGGACGGCCGCTGTGGCAGAGCGGTTCCCGGCGCTTCAGTCCGGAACCGAGCTGCTGCTACAGTCGCAGGTTCGACTCCTGCCTCAGGCATGGATATATGTGGTGTCCTTAGAATAGTTAGGTTTAAGTAGTTCTAAGTCTAGGGGACTAATGACTTCAGATGTGCCACAGTGCTTAGAGCCATTTGAACCATTTGAACTCGTACTTGACGCGGTTAGAAAGCTCTAGCAGACGGGTGCCTTGTGGTCCATGGGTGGCTTCTTGGGCTACTAATCACTAACTCCTTGGGCCAATGTTCGAACTGTGCCATTGATTAAATCTCGAGTAGAAAAATCTCGTCAGCTACGGAAGTTGAATGTATTGGCGTAGAGAGGCACCCTCGTTGTGCCAACAGACTTATCAAATTGGGGGCAGCAGCATTGCGGTAGAAAACTGCCCATAAATGGCGGAATAACCAGCAATGATCAACGATCTAAGGAATCGGAAGGTAATGCAAACCTCTGAATTAAAACTACACGATATGTACCTGCAGCACATGAGCTCACCACTGAAAAAAATGTCATGATGATCTCCCCAATGCAAAAAAGGTGCTGTATTAGCCCCACTCAGAACTCTCTGAGGGAACTAGCATCGAGGGCATGACTGTGAGAAAAAGGCCGAATAACTAACTCGACACGCCGGCCGGGGTGGCCGATCGGTTCTAGGCGCTACAGTCTGGAACCGCGCGACCGTTACGGTTGCAGGTTCGAATCCTGCCTCGGGCGTGGATGTATGTGATGTCCTTAGGTTAGTTAGGTTTAAGTACTTCTAAGTTCTAGGGGACTGATGATCTCAGAAGTTCAGTCCCATAGTGCTCAGAGCCATTTGAGCCAACTAACTATACATATTATTATATGTGCTGCAGTATGGAATGATGTGGTTAACAAGGAAAATCTGAAAAGAGAAATACAAATACTCAATCAGAATACAATGGGGTTCCACGAAGTGAAATGGACAGAATGTAAGGCTTTGTGGTTTGTTAGGCGAATAAGGGGTAATACTAGGTATCTCAAAACGAATGACCCGATTTTAAATAGAATTATTTATTGGGAAGAAGGGCTTAACACCAACAAATTGCATGTTAAATTAATCAGAAAAAACAGAAGTTTATAAAAATCCATCATAAATGTTCAATTTGTCTTCCATTCGCTGCACAGGCGACATCTAGCCGGTAGCCGAATTCATCCCAAACTGAGTGGAAGGTGTCTTCTGTCACTGAAGCTACAGCAGCTGCTATTTTGGTTTTTAGGTCATCAATATCATAAGGTAAGAGAGGAACGTAAACACATTGTTTAACATATCCGCACAGGAAGGAATCACATGGTGTTAAGTCAGGGGGCCTAGGAGGCCAAGAATGTAAAGCCTGGTCTATGCCGATGTCACAAGCAGACGTTACCCTAAGGAGGGTGTGTCATGGTACAGAACAGATAATTTGATAGTTACAGTTGACTATACACAGTGCTAGTGGAAGGAATACAAGACACAGCTATGAAAGAATATGGGGTCGTCAGCGGGACTCATATGAGAGAACGATTAATTAACTGTGCAATAAATTTCAGCCAGTTATAGCGAATACAGTGAGACGGTCCATAGTCGATTGCAGAGAGTTTTGCGACGTATTGCTTCCCGCGAGTTGGCGAGCGTGCGGCGCCGAAGCGTAAAGCCGTCGGCACACGGAGAGTGCATCCGAACGTTGAGCGTTGAGCGTTGAGCGTGCCGAGTTTCTGACGTCATAGCGTGGAATAGCACGTTCGGGAGTCTTTCCGAAAGTGCAGAGCAATATCTGGCATGTCAGATATTCTGAGCGTGCATCTGAGCGTTGACTAATGAAATGGCACAACGGCACCTACGTCACACGCACGCCGTCTCCCTTCAGTGCAGAGTTGTGAAGCGCCATATTGGCGTTCATTTCAAGCCTATATGCACATATGCCGTTTCTGAGCACCAGCAAATTGAGAATCACTGGAAAACCCGTTGTTAGTTGTGTGATTCGTTCCAATAAAATGATGAGAAACATCATATTCGTGGCAAAAGAATAATTGTAACTTGCGTATTATGGGAGTAGGCTATTTGAAGGCAGCGATAGACTGAAGATCCACCCAAAACGCATTGTTCTTGGTACAATTTGTTATAATTAAATTTCAGTTAGTATCATAAGTATCTACTATTAACGTGTTTAGCATGAGGTAAGACATAATGAGTAAGGAAAAGTGCTGAACTGTTGGTTTAGTTGCCGGCACAGTAGCTCAGCGTGTTCGGTCAGAAGGCTACGTGCCCCTGTAACAAAAAAAAAAAAAAAAAAAAAAAAAAAAAAAAAAAAAAAAAAAAAACTGAGTTAATCGATCATCAACGAACTTAAACGGATGTCTTCGCCCCGAGCAGATACAACTAACAAAAGCGAACAAAATGAGATTAAAAAAAAAAAAGCGTAATCAGTAGCGTGTCTGTCTATATACGAATTTTCGTTGGGGCGGTAGTTCGCTCGTAACACTCCCGTATTTTTTTCCTAACATTCGCGTTTTTATTAGGTTCTGATACTTTTTCACTAGTTTAATATAAGTATATGCTATAATATTTGATATTATGAAAATATAAGTTCACCTTTTTCTGAGGGATGACTGTTTGATTAGCTTAATCTACAGGACAGCTTGCGCTACTTGTATAAAGATATTTTGCTCCTTTTTCTTGTACGCTTTGTAATTCACATGTTGCAAAGATTCTGCTTCTGGGTAGGAACAGTGATCAAGTAAGACTGATATTGGGGTTTTATTAAAATGTGGGAATGATAAAATAATGTTTATCTTATGGGGAGAAGTATTCCAAATTTGCACCGCACTGTTTGTAATGGAACTTTTATAAGCATGTGTCCTTATTGATTGGACATGGTACTTTCGTTTTCGTGGACGATGGAGTAAATGTGCGCTTTAATAGAGCTAACGTGGGAATTTTAAGTGCGCCCATTGAGTAAACAGTTTGATTTACGAACTAGAAACATCCCTCAACTGCCGCTGGAGTGCGTTGCGATCGCGTATACCATGTTGGGGCCCACGTACCGTATGCACAAGTGGCATCGTTCCTCAGCATTCAGCAGCACGTTAAACTTGGCACACTCAGCGTTAACGTTCGGCAGCAAGGTCCGTGTGCCGACGGCTTTACGGAGGAAAGCGTGGACCGATGGAGATAGCTGTGGACGGAGAACTGAATGTGGTGATTTATCACCGAGGGAAGGGCAGCGCATAGTCGAAGCTGAGTTCACGATAGGCACGAGGTAGTGTGGTGTTGAAGTATGCTTTGAAACTTGTAGTGGACAGCAGTGAACCCCATGCAATGTTGTAAAGAGCTATTAAGCCTGGTGTGTACGGGCTTACATGGAGATATGGCACTCGACGTGCAGGGTGGTCCGCTTTGCAGCAGGTGGAGTTAGCCACTGTACCCTACTGGGCGGCGAAATTTGTGGCTCGCTAAGTGCAGGGTACGACCAGAGTTAATCCCCTTTACTTGCTGTCACATTGGAGAGACGTTGTGAGCTGATGGAAATTTATATTTCTGACTGAACAGAACTGAGTTTTGCTTAGGCATGATCGAGAAGTACATTTGCCTGTGATTTAACTGTTTTGTGTGTTCCTAACAGCAATGGGCTTCGTTAGCTTTATGTGAATTTGGTATGTCGATGTGCTGGCTGCCTTACAAATAGGTGTTCTGTTTTCATATGTGTGTCAAAGTTACTTATCAAGCATTTCTGTGATTTTCCGTTTTACCAAGTTATTTTAAGCGAACCGAGTTTATGGAAACACACTCTTGTTCAATAATTCGAAATTATTAATCATTGGCCCATTAGCTTATCACACCAACCGTTCACTAATTGTTTGTTATTGGACGGCCATTGTTAGAGTGTGTTGCCTTTTTTTAAAGTGAAGTAACTGCTGAGTTATTTTGCGGCGCCATGAAATGACGCCCTGTATATTTTATTTAAAATTGTATGTTAAAGCTTCCTCATTATGAGCTTTTTTTATTAATTATGGGTACTTCCATTGTGTTTAACATACCCGAGCTCAGAGCTGGTTGAGGGATTGTGAAATGTTCACTTTTGCTGTTACATACATGCTCGTTTATTGTTTCAGATGACGGCCCCTGGTAGCTGAGTGGTCAGAGTGACGGAATGTCATACCTAACGGCCCGGGTTCGATTCCCGGCTGGTTCGGAGATTTTCTCCCCTTAGGGATTGGGTGTTGTGTTGTCCTTATCATCATCATTTCATCTCCATCCACACGCAAGTCGTCAAAGTGGCGTCAAATCGAAAAACTTGTACCAGGCGAATGGTCAATCCGACGGGAGGCCCAAGCCACACGGAATTTTCATTTCCATTGTTTCAGATATTTCCTGTACCAGCCTGTAATCAGAGTGTTCATGACAAGACAGGCGTTCGCTTTTAGCATAATGTAGCGTATGGGGACATTTTGTGACCGTCTGTAACTGCCTTTGTAATTAAAACCGTTTTTTTGGCTGCGGCTGTTTTCGTGGTGATAACTTGCTATGGCACCAAACTGCTGAGGTCATCGGTCCCTAGGCTTAATCTAACTGAAACTAATTTGCGTTAAGGACAACACACGCACACACATACACATGCCCGAGGGAGAACTCGAACATCCGCCGGGAGAAGCCGCGCGAACCGTGGCAAGGCGCACAAGACCGCACGGCTACCACGCGTGGCTCTCGGCTGTTAATGCAGTGTAAAACATTGTAATACGGTGTTGCGAATCTAAAATTTTGTCTTTGGGCTTTGTTCCCAGGCATTCATGAGTTTAAATCTTTCTCTTTTGTTCATATATTTTCTTGCACTGTACTTCAGTTGTTTCACATTTAATCATATATACAGGGTGAATCACCTAATAGTTGCACCGCAAATGTATCGGACATGGAAGGCACTATCGATACGCGGTTTTCATTGAATTCCATTGTAGGCAAGGGCACGTATTTCCAGTAGTTACTCATATTTTGAGACGATGACGAAAGTTCAGCTTTTAGTACCAGTTAAAATTTTTTAAATTGAGACGATTCCTACAGGCCGTAAAATCCTAAAATCATTTGTAAATGAGAACGACAGTAGTGTTTGTAACAGGAAGCTAGTGCATCTCGTTTAGGAGATATTGTATTGTGCACATAGTAAACAGAGTCAGCTATTTGTGGCATCCTATTGCTTAAATGTTAGGTAACGATGCTGTGTCTCTTTACGTTGTGTTGTGTGTACACTGTCACTGCATTGCGACGGACTTGTCACTTACTGTGTGATAGTGAATGAAGTAGAACGTGCCTGGAAGATGGTATTTCCAATTGCCAAAAAGGCGGACGTGCCTGTGATTTATGGTGAATATAGGAAGTACGCTGTTCGTTTGTCTACATTGTACGCCGAAAAATATCCCAATATACCTCTACCTCTTCAGAAACGGCGTATTACGGCTGCCCGCTCTGCAGTCACCGCTGGAATACTGGAGCGTGTGAAGCAGTCATTGTGTGGGAGACTGAAACCTTGTACGGATGCTAGTGATGGTCATTTTGAACTTTGAGGGTACATTGATTGTTAATGTGTCAGATCGAACAGAGCTAATGCATTTAACTTTGTTTGTCTTTCGTTTGTCCTAGCCAATGTCCCACTTAAAAACACGACATTTCCGAAGACATTAACATCTGAGTAGGGTTGCACACACCTATGTCTAACTGACATTCGTTTCATCTACAATATCGAACAACAGCTGTCTATGTTTACAATGTTAAAACTACGATAACTCGTAAACTACTTGCACTAGACCCTGCCTGGTTGTGGTACTGTCAATAGGCATTGTTTCATGGAAATATTTGTACTTTTTAAAATAAATACACATGTAAACCTCATATCACTCTATGTATGCACTGCTTAGGCGGGCCCCTGCTTCGCATTCCAGCTATGGAATCCGCGTATCAATGGCGCATTCCATCATCGATAGTTTTGCGGTGAAAACTTTACGTCATTCACCTTATGAAGGATAGGGAGAGATTAATATTATTCAGAAATCCTAACACATGGAGGTATGTTTGCAAAAGGGCTGGAGATACAATAAGATACCACCCACATTACGTCACGGTGAAACAAATACTTCGAAAACAAATAATGTCACTTTAGCAGCAATATACGGATGAGCATCTAAGATTTCTTTCTCCTTTAATGGCACATACTAATTCTTTGTGGATGGGACTATGTGTAAGATTTTTTAATAGTCATGCACTACGAAAAACTTAAGCAGTTAGTGTTTTATACTTACGGAGTCTTCTGTGAGCGTATAATTCTAGGTCTCCTTCCAACAGGAGGTATTTGTCACTGCTTACTGCTTCAATGGGTAACTGCTACGCTAAGGAATTATGGAAGAGTACTTAATTACTTAGCTGTCAGTGTCACATTGACGCACAATGGAACTTACGAGATTAAAATAGGTGGCACTTTCACAACTGTGCTGGTGATACATCACTGACACAAGCTTCTTGCGTCTGTAATTAATGACGTCAATAAAGGCTTACTACCATTAGTTAAATGAGAACGTCTCATAAGAACCTCGAAGAAATATTCCACAGAGTAACAAGTTGACTAGCACAAATTTAATTGGTCAGAGAGTGACGCATTATAATGGATTATACTGTAAATGATGAAAGAATGTGAATGCAGCTTTCCGCTAACTTGGTGTAATGTCTCTCACACATAAACCTGTACAGTAAAGTAAGGGCCTCCTGTTTTATCTTTAGGCTGATCCGTGATAAGACAGGCAAACAATTATACTAATAGAGGATTCTGCGTATTTTCTCTAATTTCATTCGCTCACTCTCTCTCTCTCTCTCTGTCCTTTATCTATATATATATAGTTTTAAATATAATATTTCATTAC
Source organism: Schistocerca americana (assembly GCF_021461395.2). NCBI lineage: Eukaryota > Metazoa > Arthropoda > Insecta > Orthoptera > Acrididae > Schistocerca > Schistocerca americana. The sequence continues at coordinate 130,863,564 of NC_060122.1, read as the reverse complement.
GTGAACTCAGCCCAATAGAATCTCTGGTGGAGCCCTTCGTCTTAATATTCAGCGGCTGGCTTGCTGTAACAGATCTTTATATCTATTATTATTGTTAAGCTTTGCATTCAGTTGGGAAAATCGATCGTTTGAACAATTCGTTCATTTTACGACAGATTTAGAATTTCAGATGTGTCCGAAGCCTCTTTGCACGATTTTTTAAAATCTCGGTGATTGCAGGCTCTCTTCGTCACAACTGAAACTTCCCCACTAATTACAGGGCCAAGACAATCATCAATGATTCAGACAGAGAACTCATTCATCATTCACTCCAGAATAAAAGGGTCACAAACCTTATTTCTGAGGAAAATTGTATATTCAATCCATCTCCATTACATGTTCCGTTTTCTGTTGATTCCCAGTCTTACTTAATTTGCGTTTACAATTTTTCTCTCTCTTCAAATAACCCGCTAGTGGCACAAACGTTAATAGCTCGCTTTAGCGAGAAGAAGAGCAAATATGTCTCTTTTAGCAACCCGACAATCTTCCAACAGATACTTCCGAAGCTGTCCTCGTTATCCGTCTATAATAACCATGGAGAATCCATATATGTATCTCTGTTATTCCAAAGAATAAACGTACTAGAAAAATACCTTGTCGTCGACGAGCTGTCGGCGCATATATTACTAGAAAATCCGATCAGATACTTTTCAAAAGTGAATAAATGTGGATGATTTGATTGACCATTATTAATTATTGCGTGGTTGAGAGTAATTTTCCGTGGGGAGATTACAATGCCCCTCGCAGCGAGCGAAGTTTATGAGCTCAATTTTGATTTACCGAACACACTTCGCGAGCTATCTATTAGTGTGGGTAACCCGGAAGTGATGATTGTCAGTCCTCCGACTGAAAAAGAAAATTATGTTTAAGACAGACGAAGAAAAGAAATGTTGAAAACAGAAGAAATGAAGAGACAGTTACCGCGGCTGTATTGCTTTTACGTGCATCTGGGTGTTATGTTTGCTGTGCACAACCAAGGAAGATGATCTTTCATGAAACTGTTAGCAGGGTCTACCCATTCGGGAACTTTCTTAAGCAGGGAAACCTTGGAAAACCTCTTAAGCCTAGACCCCCAGCCTACGGTACCTAGAAGATAGGAAAGCCTATAGAAGGAACAAATAATTTTGAAATGGATCTCTAAAGGAAAGACAGGGATCAATTTATATCACGATTTGGAGAAGAGTGATTTGTGCCTCTAGCCAAAAAAAAAAAAAAAAAAACATTTTACAATAAATAACGTGAATTTTCGTTTTACAATCTTGTTCCTACGACAAAATCTTGAGGTGCTAAAACTCCCCCGGGTCTTGCATGTCCCCGACGTCCGCATTTGTAGTCGATCTTCTACGCGGCCCACTTTGTAGTCGGTCTTCTACGCGGCCCACAATGGGAAGAGTAGAAGGGACAGGGATACTCGAACTCACATGCAACATTCATTCCAAAAGAATCACCAATGACCAAAAGGGAAACTCTTCCTGTAAGAGAACTGGTTAGGTTGCACCGTCCAAGATTCTCCTTTTTGAAAGCAAAATCCTTATGGCTTCATGGATCCTTTTTGTTACGACGTACTTCAAGGAATTTAGCCATTAACTAATAATGTTGCCAAAAGCATCTTCATATTTACTCTCGTTTGAATACTCTTTTTGACTTTGCATCCCCACTTTTGCTTATAAGTCCAAAAGTTCTGACACATTTTCTCACTGATTTGTTCTTCGTAATTTAAAGGATTCATGCAACTTACAATAGATTTTGGATTCAAATCATCGAATAATGGAAAGTGTAGTTCATTTTATACAAAGACATAATCCATCATTTCCTTGAAAGTCATATACTTTATTTATACTCAAAAACTTTTTATCCTAAATACACATATTTCTCCAATTGATTGTTGTAATGTAAAAGTTATTAGCATTGAGGAATGCGGATTCACTTCTTTCATTTATTCTCTGATTCATACGGCGTTCACACATGCACATATATGGAAATTGATTTTTTTTTTATTTTTCAAACAAAAATTCCAAACGAACACGACCCATTAAATAACTATTAATTCTATGAATATTACTTTCTTTAAACATTCAATAATAAATTAAAAACTCTTAACTTCTAACTATAATACCTTTTCTTTTTAAAGTTCAACATGAATCAGTTTACCCTCGCGTTTGGTGCGAGTCTCTTACAAAGCATATCTGTGTCGTCTATATCGATTCTACCTCTCGCGCTGACGTCAACTGTTTTGCGCGGGAAATTATCTTTACGGCGTTAACCGTCACTCATGATTCACTGCCTCAACACATCCCTTCACACGTTTACACATCTAAGCGTGCACTTGAAATTATATATGAACCTTCACTCGGAACCTCTTTTGATTATTCAGCGTCATTTACGGGAAACATTTCATTGTTCTTGAAGGTCAGTTAGATCCTTTATAATTCTTGATGACATTAGCAGTGCTAAAGTTCCATGTTTACCCAAACACAGGTGAAGCCTATCTCCACTATCTTCTTTGCAACACTCGATAGTAATAGTTAGTCACTATTTCTATAGTCTATGTCACTGATTAATTATTTCAATTTAAAGTTTTCTAACACTACACACACAGTTTATTGCAACACCATTCCTCCCTATCTTCTAATCTCCATTAAATTTCTTCAAGTCGTTATGGGAAAATAACTCTTTTATTTTGTTCGATCCCGGGTATGCTAATAGATAAACCCTAGGATTCGGAATTTGTAGGATAATGTATGGGCCAGTATATAGTAACTCCCATTTCTTTATGCTTTTCTTTATTAAGGATGATTTGGTATGTCTTTTGACTAATACCTTTTCTCCAACCTGGTATGTCTGTACCCTCTTGATTAATTTGTCAAATTGTTGTTTTCTCTGATCAGCTTTATCTCGTCATATTTATGATGGCTTGTCTTATTTTTTCTTCCCAAGGCATCTCAGTTTCCTGAGTTTTGGGCATATGGTCAGTCCAGAAGTTTTCCTCTTTTGCTTCGAACATCAATTCACGAGGTGTATATCCAGTTGAGGAGTGGGGCATGTTATTGTATATCTGCTCAAACTCTTCCACATAATTTGCCCACACAGTCTGCTTATTATGGCAATACGTCCTCATAAATCGATTGAATTCTCTAAAAATTCTCTCAACCAAATTGCCTTGTGGGTGGTAAAATGATGTTAGAATGTGTTTCACAACGACTTGAGACAAAGTCTGTTTCCATCGGAGTCCCGTGAATATTTTAGCATTGTCTGTTATGATCGCCTTAGGTGTACCAACATCTGGAAGATAATCCCTTATCAATCTTAATACAATTACTTTGGCTGTAGCCGCCTTTATCGGGTATAGCTTTACGTATTTCGTACACACATCGAGAAATGCCAACACATATTTAACACCAACTCATGATGTAGGTAACGGTCCACACAGATCGCACGAAATTATTTCTTTTGGTTCTTGGACTAATATAGAGCATAATGGGTGCTTAGTCCCTTTTGAATCCGGCTTTGTTTTTTGACAGATTATGCATCTCTTTAAGACCTCATGCACTCTGCGCTTTATGTTGGGAAAATAACAGTACCCACTCATCTTGTCTGCACATTTTGTCGCACCGAAATGTCCCCAGGTTAAATGAGTGAACCATACAAGTTTCTCTATTTGCACCTCAGGTATACAAACACACCAACGGACTTTGTTTTGCCTTCCACAGCGGAAAAATAGTACGCCATTTACCAGTTTGTAATAATTTGCCATCTGATCCGAAGATTGCCGGTTCGAGTCCTGTCACGGTCGCAATTATAATGGATTATACTGTAAATGATGAAAGAATGTGAATGCAGCTTTCCGCTAACTTGGTGTAATGTCTCTCACACATAAACCTGTACAGTAAAGTAAGGGCCTCCTGTTTCATCTTTAGGCTGATCCGTGATAAGACAGGCAAACAATTATACTAATAGAGGATTCTGCGTATTTTCTCTAATTTCATTCGCTCACTCTCTTTCTCTCTCTCTGTCCTTTATCTATATATATATAGTTTTAAATATAATATTTCATTACGTGAACTCAGCCCAATAGAATCTCTGGTGGAGCCCTTCGTCTTAATATTCAGCGGCTGGCTTGCTGTAACAGATCTTTATATCTATTATTATTGTTAAGCTTTGCATTCAGTTGGGAAAATCGATCGTTTGAACAATTCGTTCATTTTACGACAGATTTAGAATTTCAGATGTATCCGAAGCCTCTTTGCACGATTTTTTAAAATCTCGGTGATTGCAGGCTCTCTTCGTCACAACTGAAACTTCCCCACTAATTACAGGGCCAAGACAATCATCAATGATTCAGACAGAGAACTCATTCATCATTCACTCTAGAATAAAAGGGTCGCAAACCTTATTTCTGAGGAAAATTGTATATTCAATCCATCTCCATTACATGTTCCGTTTTCTGTTGATTCCCAGTCTTACTTAATTTTCGTTTACAATTTTTCTCTCTCTTCAAATAACCCGCTAGTGGCACACACGTTAATAGCTCGCTTTAGCGAGAAGAAGAGCAAATATGTCTCTTTTAGCAACCCGACAATCTTCCAACAGATACTTCCGAAGCGGTCCTCGTTATCCGTCTATAATAACCATGGAGAATCCATATATGTATCTTTGTTATTCCAAAGAATAAACGTACTAGAAAAATACCTTGGCGTCGACGAGCTGTCGGCGCATATATTACTAGAAAATCCGATCAGATACTTTTCAAAAGTGAATAAATGTGGATGATTTGATTGACCATTATTAATTATTGCGTGGTAGAGGGTAATTTTCCTTGGCGGGATTACAGCATGTATTGAAAATAACAACTAAGATGTTTGTTATTATTTACTGTAGAGTAAGTAATGTAGTGCTACACAGGAAAACCATTAAAGTTGTTAGGTATCAGTCATGGGCATTTTATTTGTACCGCTGAAACGTGACAATTTGTACCTTCGGTGGTGCTTATCATCAGTAGCATATATTAAATGAAGAGAAAGTAAGGACTGCTTACACAGCATTAAGTGGAAACAACATCCAGATAATACAAACAATAAAATTTGAAAACATTCCTTACACTGATCGACATATGTGAGATGTATTTAAATAAAAATTAAAGTGCGCGATTCTGCGCGCTTATGAATATACATACAAGGTGGTCCATTGATAGTGACCGTGCAAAATATCTCACGAAATAAGCATCAAACGAAAAAACTACAAAGAATGAAACTTGTCTAGCTTGAAGGGGGAAACCAGATGGAACTATGGTTGGCCCGCTAGATGGCGCTGCCATAGGTCAAACGGATATCAACTGTGTTCTTTTTTTTTTTAAATAAGAACCTCCATTTTTATTCCATATTCGTGTAGTACGTACAGAAAGATGAATGTTGTAGTTGAACCACTTTTTTCGCTTTGTGATTGATGGCGCTGTAATAGTCACAAACGTATAAGTAGGTGGTATCACGTAACATTCCACCAGCGCGGAGGGTATTTGCTTCGTGATACATTTCCCGTGTTAAAATGCACCGTTAACCAATTACGGAAAAGGTCGATATCGTGTAGATGTATGTATCATCAAAATTCCCAACGGGCGTCTGCTATGTATGTTGTTCGGTATCCTGGACGACATTATCCAAGTGTGCGGACCGTTCGCCGGATAGTTATGTTATTTAAGGAAACAGGAAGTGTTCAGCTACATGTGAAACGTCAACCACGACCTGCAACAAATGATGATGCCCAAGTAAGTGTTTTAGCTGCTGTCGCGGCTAATCCGCACATCAGTAGCAGACAAATGCGCGAGAATCGGGAATCTGAAAAACGTCGGTGTTGAGAAAGCTACATCAACTTCTATTGCACCTGTACCGCATTTCTGTGCACCAGGAATTGCATGGCGACGACTTTGAGCTTCGTGTACAGTTCTCCCACTGGACACAAGAGAAATTACGGGACGATGACAGATTTTTTGCACGTGTTCTATTTAGCAACGAAGCGTCATTCAACAACAGCGGTAACGTAAACCGGCATAATATGCACTATTGGGCAACGGAAAATCCACGATGGCTGCGACAAGCGGAACATCAGCGACCTTGGCGGGCTAATGGATGGTGCGGAATTATGGGAGGAAGCATAATTGGCCCCTATTTTATCGGTGGCAATTAAATGGTGCAGTGTATGCTGATTTTCTACATAATGTTCTACCGATGTTACTACAAGATGCTTCACTGTATGACAGAATGGCGATGTACTTCCAACATGATGGATGTCCGGCACATAGCTCGCGTGCGGTTGAAGCGGTATTGAATAGCATATTTCATGACAGGCGGTTTGGTCGTCGAAGCACCATACCATGGCCCGCACGTTCACCGGATATGACGTCCCCGGGTTTCTTTCTGTGGGGAAAGTTGAAGGATATTTGTCATCGTGATCCACCGATAACGCCTGACAACATGCGTCAGCGCATTGTCAATGCATGTGCGAACATTACGGAAGGCGAACTACTCGCAGCTGAGAGGAATGTCGTTACACGTATTGCCAAATGCATTGAGGTTGACGGACATCATTTTGAGCATTTATTGCATTAATGTGGTATTTACAGGTAATCACGCTGCAACATCATGCGCTCTCAGAAATGATACGTTTACAAGCGTACATGTATCACATTGGAACAACCGAAATAAAATGTTCTAATATACCTAAGTTCTGTATTTTAATTTAAAAAACCTACGTGTTACCAACTGTTGTCTAAAATTGTGAGCCATATGTTTGTGAATACAGCGCCATCTGTCACAAAGCGAAAAAAGTGGTCCGACTAAAACATTCGTATTTCTTTACGTACTACACGAATATGTAATAAAAAATAGGGGTTCCTCTTTAAAAACCGCAGTTGATATCCGTTTGACCTATGGCAGCGCCACCTAGCGGGCCAACCACAGTGCCATCTGGTTTCCCCTTCAAGCTAGACAAGTTTCATTCTTTGTAGGTTTTTCGTTTGATGCTTATTTTGTGAGATATTTGGACCGGTCACGATTAATGGACCACACTGCATATACGAAGTACTAACCATAATGGTGACAGATAGTTGTATGTTATCTCAACAATTTTAACGTTTTATAACAAGCATCGCATTGGTATGCTCCTGTTGGCGGGAAGATAAGCAACCAGGCCTGTTGAGTGGGTATCTTACCACTGAGCGGCGAAATCGTGGAAATCCAAGCAGGGGGGAGTCACAGTGAATAATAGACTCTGCTGCGCAACTTTCGAGTCCATAGTTTCCATAAGGCGAAGTACAAAGTACATGTCGTTAGATCTACAAATGAATTGTGTACCATAATCATAAACATAGCATACAGCATTTCACTACACAATTTAATAAGAGCCACGCGTAGCTGTCAGCATTCCCTAATATGAGTAATATGAACAACCGCAACTGTATTAAACCCACATACGTTCTCAGTAGGACATGTTCTGAGGCATCAAGGGATCACCAATTTAGTATTGGAGGGCAGCGTGGAGGGAAAAAATCGTAGAGGGAGACCAAGAGATGAATACACCAAGCAGATTCAGAACGATGTAGGTTGCAGTAGACACTGGGAGATGAAAAACCTTGCACAGGATAGAGTAGCATGGAGAGCTGCGTCAAACCAGTCTCAGGACTGAAGACCACACAACAACAACGTTCTCAGTGAATGTGACGAAGAGCTTGAACATGGTTTTGTACATTCTCCTGTGTTTACAGGAATGTAATGACTTGACTGCTTCTGTTTCAAACTCATTCATTAAAAAAAATAAAGGAGAGATGTGAATAGAAATTTGTCTCTGTTGTTCTGGATGAAGCAATTGATGCGTTCTCAGCACTTTGCTTACAGCTCTAAGTCGAGTGCATGAAAGAATTTCAAGATTCATGAATATGCACACAGTTACAGTCTAAGGGACATTTGCATAGTTGGCAGTCTAGAGACCTTGGCATTGCAGTGTTCGTTCTGCGTTACCGCTCAGTGACGGAATTCATTGCTACCGCAAGATATGTCATAGATCAAAGAGTGCATAATGCTTCCCCTCATTTCAGGTCAACGATAAGAACCTCCCCTCTGCCTGAGGAAGTAGAGAAACGACTGCCGGAAGCGCCTGCGACACAGTAGGGTTCAGTGTCTCTTTTTGTGAAAACCATATATAATAGTCACTTTTTCAAGAATATAGTAAATCGAGATGAATTCGACGAAAAAAAATAGCCTACTACTCACGGATCTTAAATCTCGAAACCAGGTCTCAATGTAGATGTAGTTCTATGTACTTTCGTAGATAGTTTCCATCTCACTGACATATTATCTGATATTTTAAACACCAGATCATATGGCACTGGCTAATATGCCACAAAACTGATGATGTCTGAGAATCTTAACATAATGGACATGCAGTGCCAAAATGTTGATGAATCGTTAACTGAATATCCAAGGAAAAATAACTTCTGTCGAAGGAAGTATGGAAGAATTAAACGTAAATTTCACACACTCGTGTACCAACTATAGAGACTTTCTGTTATCCTTTGAATTTTTACACGTAAGCTTCTCTGATCAGTACAGGTAACGTTACCCTTGACATGCATCACAATCACTAGAGAAATATGGGTTCTTGTTTTCTCCTGTTTAATATGATTTGTTGAATTTTATTGTGAAATTGGCTTGAGCCTCATCACTCATGCGTAAAACAACTTGTCCTTTTCTCACTTGATATCTTGCGAACAGTGGATGAAGAACGAGAGGCAGATTCCTTATTCTCAGATTCCCGAAAAACTTTTGACAAATCACCGCACTGCAGACTGTTAACGAAGGTACGAGCATACGGAAAGAAATCACATATATATGAGTGCCACGAAGAACACTTAAGTAACAGAACCCAGTATGTCGTCCTCGATAGCGAGAGTTCGTCAGAGACAATGGTATCGCCAGGAGTGCCATAGGGAAGTGTAACAAAACTGCTTCTATTCGCTATATACATAACGATCTAGCGGACACTGTAAGCAGCAGCCTCCGGCTCTTCGATGATAATGTTGACGTCTACGGGAAATTGTCGTCGTCGAGTGACTGTAGGAGGATACAAGATGACCTAGACAAAATTATCACTTAGTGTTGTGAATGACAGCTAGCTTTAAAAGTAGAAAAATAAAAATATAACGTGTTTTTGTTGTCTTTGTTGTGGTCTTCAGTACTGAGACTGGTTTGATGCAGCTCTCCATGCTACTCTATGCTGTGCAAGCTTCTTCATCTCCCAGTACCTACTGCAACCTACATCCGTCCGAATCTGCTTAGTTTATTCATCTCTTGGTCTTCCTATACGATTTTTACCCTCCACGCTGCCCTCTAGTACTAGATTGGTGATCCCTTGATGCCTCAGAACATGTTCTACCAACCGATCCCTTCTTCTAGTCAAGCTGTGCCACAAACTCCTCCACAATTCATTCAATACCTCATCATTAGTTATGTGATCTACTCATCTAATCTTCAGCATTCTTCTGTAGCACGACATTTCGAAAACTTCTGTTCTCTTCTTCTCCAAACTATTTATCGTCCATGTTTCACTTCCATACATGGCTACACTCCATACAAATTCTTTCAGAAACGACTTCATTACACTTAAATCTGTACTCGATGTTAACAAATTTCTGTTCTTCAGAAACGCTTTCCTTGCCATTGCCAGTTTACATTATATGTCCTCTCTACTTCGACCATCATCAGTTATTTTGCTCCCGAAATAGCAAAACTCCTTTACCACCTTTCAGGATCAATCATGAAATAGTTATTTTACCCGTGGATAAAGGAAATGCAACTGTACGGCTTCCACTATCAAAGCACAATCACAAAAATACGACCTACTCGAGGACCCAGCAATCAGAAAACTGAAGGGAGACCCGACCAACAGGGTGAAAAAGAAAACTGTTGAACTTCTACGCCAGTGCCTGCCGAAGGAAATCGTCAAGAAGCTCCGACCTCGAGCTGCTGCAGCCCCATGGCTTTATGGGTTACCAAAGGTACAGAAAAAGGATGTTCCTTTGCGCCATATCGTCAGCAACATAGGCTCTCCAGCGTATCAGCTAATCAAATATTTTACTGTAGAATTAAGCCATCACGTCGGGAAATGTCAGGAATTCTGTACATTTCATTCAACGGCTGCGGGAGCTGCGCCTCCGTAAGCAGGACCTCATGGTGAGCTTCGATGTGGTCTCACTTTTCAGCAGAGTGCCGCTGGACGACTGTCTTGATTAGGAAGAAATTGAACCCGACAATGAGTGATCTTTTCCAGTTTGTCCTCACATCAACATTCTTTCTCTTCGATGGAAACTATTACGAACAATCGGATAGTGTTGCCATGGGGTGTCCCCTGTCACCGGTGGTAGCAAACTTGTTTATGGAGGACTTCGAAGAGAGAGCACTGGAAACTGCAGCACTGAAGCCTATGTGCTTCTACAGATATGTTGATGACACATTTGTGATATGGCCACACGGAAGAGAAAAACTTCAAGATTTTCTCCAACATCTGACTTCTCTGCATCCTAACATCAAATTCACCATGGAGGTGGAAGAGAATGGTGAACTCCCGTTTCTGGACGTCCTAGTCAAGTGAAAAGCGGATGGCACCTTGGGACACAGTGTATACAGGAAAGAAGCCCACACTGATCTGAATCTTCACGCAACCAGCTGCCATCATCCTTCACAGCGTTAGGGTGTACTGCAAACACTGGTATACAGGGCACGCGCAATATCGGATGAAGAAAGCCTACAAAGAGAACTTAACAACCTTAAGGACGTTTTCAAGAAGAATGGATACAACGAGAGTCAAATTCTACGTGCTTTCAGGCAGAATGCACTAGCCCAGCAGAGAGAGAACGAGGAGGACGAGAAGACAATGGCGTACCTGCCTTATGCCGGCAAAGTATCCAACAAAATCGGCAGAATTCTGGCTCGGTGTAACATCAGATGTGTCTTCCGCCCACCTCCGAAAACGCGTGCTCTGCTACGCACAGTAAAAGATGACCTGAGGCTCCGCAAACCGGGTGTTTACCGTATTCTGTGTAAATGCGGTAAGGCATACATCGGGCAAACTATACGGACAATCGAAGAAAGATGCCAGGAACACAGAAAGCACACTGAGCAGAAGCAGGCTACAAAATTTGCGGTTATGGAACATTACATGGATGATGGAGATACTATGGAGTACGCCAAAACGGAAGTTTTACGGCAGGCCTCGTCTTTTTGAAACTGTGTTATGAAGGAGGCGATTTAAATACGTGTAGCTGACGGGCTGATCAACAGAGATGCTGGGTTCAACCTCAGCAAAGCCTGGGACCCATCACTCAGCCAATTAAAAGCACAGCGCCGACCCAAAGCGACTTCCGCGCCCGACGAAAGCCACAGGAAATCTGATGGTCCACAGTTTGCATCCAGCAGCCAGCAGCCCTCCCCTCCCCACCATCCCTCCACGCAGAGCCTCGTGCGGTATGACGCGGGGGAAGGGGAGTGGAGTTATTAAAATATAGAGGGGAGGAGATTCAGTGGAGACGCTCAGTCTGTAGGTATTACCTGAAGATGACGGCAAGGAACGCTGTCGATATATTGTGGTTTAAAAACGACTGCACCCGGCTGAAGACCTGAGAACAGTAAAACAAGAATGTAGTCTTCCGCCCTTACTGTTGAATCTATTAATAGAAAAGGTAATGATGAAAATAAAAGAACGGTTCAAGTGTGGGATTAAAATCCAGGTGGAAGGATATCAATGATGGTATTGCTGTCCTCAGTGAATATGAAGAAGAGTTGCAGAATATGTAGAATGGATTGAACAGTCGAATGAGTACAGAATATGGATCGAGAGTAAATCGAAGAAATAAAGGAGTTATGAGAAGTACCAGATATGAGAAGAGCGAGTAAATGGGGGATCATGAACTAGCCATAGTTAAGGACTTCTTCTACACAGCAAACAAATTAACCCATGATGGACGGAGGAAGGAAGACATTAAAAGCTAAATAGCACTGGAAGAATTGGCATTCCTGGCGAATAAGGTTTACTAGTACCAAGTATAGATTTTAACAATACTCGTAAGATTGAATATTTGTAAAACAGAACTGTATGACAGTGAAACATGGAATATGGGTATGCAATGAATAAATTCAGAATAAGGTACTAGTGATTATATAGTGACAATGGAAAAATGGAATAACGGTTATACCCGGATCAGAATAACATAGTGATTGACGGCACGCTGTTTACAGGGTTGTTACCATAGCAACAGCCGATCAGAGAAAGCGCTTGGCTGCGTCTCCTGCTCTGTTCAACGCCGTCGAATCTCTCTGCTGCAGCAGGGAGCGGCTACTGTTGCCGGTTGCAGACGGCGCTCACGGCCGGTAACATAAACAGCTTTCGCCCGTTCCTTCGTATACTTGTTTGTCTGTGCTGCGAATTTATTTTTCAATACGGAATGTTTGAAGCTTCTAGTGAAAGTCTGAAAAATGGTGTGGTTGCCAAACGGTAAGCTCAGCTATCTGCTCATATTTCGTGTGGATGCTCGTCGCGGGAAAACTTCGAGAAAGAGAGAAACAATGATGCGACCCTTATTACTTCGCTAGAACGTAGTCCAGAAAACTGCCGTTACCTTGTAGATAGTAAAACACTGTCGTCGAAGTCAGTAAGGGGAAAAACTGAGGACACTCGGTAAAAAGAGAAGGACAGAGCCACGGCTAACAAACTAGGATGCTTTTGAGCCAGTTATTCGTCGCCACATGCAGTGTATATGGTTATCACGAGAGAAATGCACATGCAACTATTTACAAAAGTATAGAACTGTGCGTTACTCTTCGCGAAGCAGTTATTCAGTGGCAGCAAGACTTATTTGTTAATGGGTGTCAGAGGCCTCGGTTTTCGGTAAAGAAGAACTTATAAAAATTTATCCTGTAGAAAGGTGATATCGCAGCGTGGCACTGTCGGTGTTTAGGAAATATTATTAACGTGCCGTTTGGAGACATTGTATGGCTGAATAAACTTAGTCATTCCGTTATGAAATGCGGGACACATGATAGTACACCTGGAAGTTCTACTGTTCTCGTAGGAATAAGCATAAGAATTACCGTCTTGAATGCTGGAACTGCATCTGGTTTCGTACCTAAATGTTTCCATCTTTACAAATCGAGAAAAACAAGCGGCAACCACGAGGAGATGAACCACGACAGTTTTATGGAGTGGTTCAAGGGGCACATACTGAAAAACATAAATCAGCCTTCTGTAATTGTAATGGACAACCCCCATACTACTCAGCTATTAGAGATGCGACTCCGACGATGGCAACGAAACAAGCCGACATTGTTGTTGAAACGTTACTGCTACTTCAACGCCCTCGAAATGATCTACGGACTGGTTAAACATTACGTGGCAACAAATAACGAATGTTTTAATTGTGGTAGATATTCAAATACTCTTAGAGGAAGCAGCGGCACAAATAGCGCTAGAGAGGTCGAGTAGTGTGTACACCTCACAGAAACGGTTCTTAAGGAATCATGGAAAAGTGAAGTGACTGTTAAAGGTTATAAGGAACATATTACTCTATCCTTAGAAATTCCAGTGGCTCTTCTTCAGACCAGAACTGAGATAACGACAATGTCGAGCAAGAAAGTGATTCTCAACTGAGTGGCATTTACCCATTGCCTTAATACGTCGTTATTTTTGAGATCGTGTTTCATACTTTGGACTGAATGGTGTGTACTGCAATTGCGCAAGAAATCTCATCTCATTATTAAGGACTACTCCTCAGCAAAGGTATGACACACGACAAACTCATTACAGTGATTGGTAAATACTCAAGCCGATTATATTATTTTAATGTTGTTAGTTATTGCATTTGTATGAACGATTCATATCTATTTTAGCATCACTTTCGTGTCGATTACAACTGAACGTGACTCGTTCTAACTATTATTAAAGTACGCTTCCTGTTTCTTTGCTTGAGATATAAATGGTTCAAATGGCTCTAAGCGCTATGGGACTTAAAATCTAACGTTATCAGTTCCCTAGACATAGAACTACTTAAGCCTAACTAACCTCAGGACACCACACACGTCCGTGCCCGAGGCAGGATTCGAACCTGCGACCGTAGCAGCAGCGCCGTTCGCGACTGAAGCGCCTAGAACCGCTCGGTTGAGCAATAGAAATAATAGGAACACGGTATCATTTAATACATAGGAGTGCGTTTGTTGAGCCTCAAGGATATTACGAGCCTCAATAATGAACTTTAAAATGCGAGATAAGAAGGTATTCGAGTAAGGAACCTCACAGCTATTGCTGCTCCAGCTATACTGAGTCCGCACACACCGGCGAACCTACAACATTGTCACATTCCACGCTCAACTGTACTTCACTGTTAACCACTTTGTTTTTCTGATCCGGGGGGAGAATACCATCCATGAATACAATGATGCTTATGCTACTCAAAAATATTAAATTTAATGTACAGACATTTCTGCATATAAATCCAACCAAGTAGATTAAGATAAAATGTAAGAAGTAGCTGTAGGTTGGTTGAATAAGATAATGTGTATGGAACGTATTACAAACATACATTAAGTAACAGCCCATATGACTATAGTCAGTGAAACGCAGTTGAGGGCACAGTGACATATCTCTTACCAGGTACGCTCGATAAGGATAACCACAGCCTCTGTACAACCAAACTTTTGGTTTGGAAGACGGAAAGGGGATTGAGGCAGTTGGTTCCCCACTTTCCTGTCATAGTCTTTTTAAGACTATTAGGCGGTTTTGAGCTCTCGCATAAGCAGTTTTCCATTGGTTTTAATGACTGTTTCATTTGGAAATCTTCGTTCGTTTGTGTCATCCATTAGCTGTGCCTGCCTGAAACAGTACCTACATATTATTCCAGACAGTGATATACAGCGGACGAGATGTGGCACATCGTGGGAGAATTCTTGCATACCCCTAGACTGAAGTGTGCTCTCATTTGGAGACCTGTCCTGGATCCGATTATTAACGGCTGCTTATCGCGACCGTACGGGTAAGATAATGAGGGTCAATCGGAAACTGCCGGTTTGGTGTGCCTAACTTCAAAATGCGGCGCACCTGAAGCGGAACGGCCGCCGTGAAACACGTGGAATAGCAGTGGGCAACTGCTTTCTCACTCGCCACAACGGAATGGCAGGCAACAGCGACTTAGTCACACATCACGTGGCCACACGCAGCAGCGCCATGCAGATTGGCAACCATAGTTTCGCCTAGCAGCAGACGACGGCAGAAAACTCGGCGTCAGGTATCTCAGCTAAGTGAACAGAGCAGTGCATTTATTTTGTGTTTATAATGTCAGTGTTTTCGTCAGCCAGAGGTCATTATGAAAACAACAGTAGGCCATGGTGATCCAGTGGCTTGGAGGAAGGCAGATGGCAAATACTGCGAGTTGACGAAACTCATGGGAGACCTCATAACATCGTTTCGGACCCCATTTTGCCGGATGTACTGCAGCAACTTGACGTGGCTTGGACTCAACAAGTTGCTGAAAGTTTCCTGCGGAAATACTGAGCCACGCTGCCTCTATAGCCATCCATAAAGTTCAGTGGGATTCACGTTGGGTGATATAGGCGGCCAAATCATTCGCTCGAGCTGTCCAGGAGGTTATTCAAACAAATCGAGAGCAACTGTGGCCCGGTGACATGGTGCAATGTCATCCAGAAAAATTCCATCGTCGTGTGGGAACATAAAGTCCATAAATGTCTGCAAATGGTGTCCAAGCGTTCTAACATAACCATTTCCAGTCAGTGGTCGGTTCAGTTGGGCTAGAGCATCCAGTCCATTCCATGTAAACACGGCCCACACCATTGTGAAGCCACCACCAGCTAGCACAGTCTTGTGTTGAAAACTTGGGTCCATGGCTCCTAGTGATCTGCGCCACACTCTAAGGCCATAATCAGCTCTTACCGACTGAAATCGGGACTCCTCTAACCGGACAACGGTTTTGCAATCGTCTAAGCTCAAAACGATATGGTCACGAGCGCAGGAGAGGTACTGTAAAAGATGTCGTGCTCTTAGCAAAGGCAGTCGCGTCGGTCGTCTGCTGCCATAGAGCATTAACGCCAAATATCAGCGCAATGTCTTAATAGCTATGTTCGTCGTAAGTCGTACAATGATTTCTGCGATTATTTCATGTAGTGTTGCTTGTCTGTTGGTACTGACAAGTCAACGCAAACACCAATTCCTTTTGGTCGTGAAGTGATGGCCGTCTGCCACTGCGTTGTCCGTGGTGAGAGATAATGCCTGAAATTTATTATTCTCGGCACGCTCTTGACACTGCGCTGTGACATTTCGGAAATGGCACGTCCCATGTATCTAGCTCCATCATTACGATTTGAAAGTCTGTGAATACCCGTCGTACGGCCATTAAAACATTACTTGAGTATTTCCTATATAGTCGCATGTACTTTGCGTCACGTGAGTGTAGGGGAGTCGAAACCAGTAGTGACTAATGACGTCATATCAACTTGAGATTTTCTTTTTATATTTGTCATTCATTTCCAAATTTTATTGATTATTTACACAGTACGGAATTTAAATGAGTGCAGCATTTAATAGGTAATGAGTTTTAATGAGGTAGATATAAATATGTTCGACATAACAAATCACCTTTTAGCATTATGCATGATTTGTTTTCTCTTTGTAAGAACAAAAACTTGCGTGTTGCTCGAGTGCGCGATCAAGTAGTCGTCGACTGCGGATCTGCTGTAACTTTCATGAATGAGCATAGAATTATTAATTTACCGCCAGCAGATGATTTAAAAATTATTCTAGGGAACCAGGGCCCGACTTTGGTGCTAACAAATCGCGGCATTTAACATACGCGGCTCGATATCGGGCGTTATCGTCGCGTGTGTGACTCAGTAACATTAACCGCAATTTACGGACATTAGCTTGATAATAACTATCAAAGACTTATATGAGCGGCATAATAATCTTCTTGACGCTTAAAGCAATCGAGAAGCGATTTACTGTCGGGACACGACAAATATTAATCATTGCGTAGTCAGCTTGTTGATACGTTGCTTAGCAACTCATAAACGGACAGTGATAGAATTATTGAAACGACCTTTTAGGTATTAATGACCACTACACACACATCAGAAACTAATTACTCTATAGTGAGTGACTTTTGGATTAGATGAGTTTTTTTTATTTCAGCTAGTTGGTATTAATAAACTTCTTTCGAGGCTGAAACTTCATCAATGGTGTCGCGCTCATTCAGATTAGTAGAAGGATAGATAGCAATAGCTACGCTACTATTTATAGTTTTAAAAGAAAAGACAGCACATACCTGTTTTTCTTTTGAGAAATGCTCTTATTTCAGTCGTCAGTCGTCTCAAACCAGAGGCACGAGTGATGCTCTCTCACAACACTACGATATCGTGAACCACCACACACATGTGGCCCCTTCCCACTACATTTCTGCATTGAAACCCCTGACATATAATCGCGGTACGAAGAAGGAAGAAAAGCGAAAGAAACGGGGCAAAGAGAGAAGGGGAGGTCAAACCATAATCATGTCGGAAAGCTTTGAACATGCATCATCTGACTATACATAACAGCTCCGTCACAGCACTGTCATCTTATACAATTCCGAGTTAATGTTGGGGCTTTTCTTCCGCCGGAATTTTTATTTTAGTGCTTAGCCTTACTGGTGGATGGTTTCAATATGCTCTGTGTTTTTATGAAACAAGGGACCGATGACCTTTGTAGTTTGGTCCCTTTAATCTTTAAACCAACCAACCAACAAGTACCACCATAACAGATTTCTTTGTTTCGTGCATTGATACTTTCATCATTGGGATGAGGAATGAAATCATAGAGAAATTTGTTGGATTAGATAAAATTAGATTACTTTTTGTTGATCCAAATAAGATTGTGGATCTTCTTTATTGTCCGCCGGACCAAGTTGCCGTCTGAACATTGTTTGCTGTTGCTTGTTACTGACTTTGGTGTTGGATATATATGTCATTTTTTTGTTCTGGTATAGGGATCATACTGCTTAAGCAAATTAAGTTAGCTATCCCGAGGGTGCGTAACAAGGCACGGGGCACAGCCGGAGAGTAGAGACCTGTGGGCGTCTGGCGCTGATGGAGGAGGCTCGAATGCCGTCGTTGCGCCAGCGCGGGCCCGTTTTGTACGCAGTATACACTCGGAAGTTGTCTCGGAGACATTATTTTTTTAATTCTATTGATTTAGATGTTTTAAAAGAAAACGGCAAGAAGGTTGTGGTTATGTACAGTCTTTTTTATGATTCAGATATCGTTTACTGTTACTCCCGTTCTACAGTAAGTAGTTATGCATGTTCAGATCTGTGCCTTTTGATGGAAATGTACTGCATTATCGGTGAGTCAGGGACCTTTTTACGAAGCTGTGAAGGGAGACGGGAAATTATTAAGGTCATTCTCTTTTGTGGCTCAGTCATCTATTACACAGAAAAACAGAAGCTAATGGTGTGAAATTACGTGAGAGATGATTGCTCTCCCCAAAACAGCGAAGTTTAAGCATGACGTTTTGAAGTGCATGTAAATTATGTCGACCATTCGCAACAGCTCTTGTGACATAGAGAGAGAGAGAAGGAGGGAGAAAGAGAGAGAGAGAAGTATGATGGTAAATGGGTTACAAAGAGTTTTCCTGTGTTTCGTTGCCCTCTCGTACGTTACAGATGTACTTTTCCTCCCTCCCATGCATTAAAACGAACCAACACCAATGATTAATGACATCTTAGCCGTACAACAACCACTGACACGTGACACAAGTTGCTCATGTCCGTGACAGGACTGTGACCCAACGTGTCACAAGAAATTTGCGTCGTAGGTGAATCAGCACCCATCCTATTTTGTGTGATTTGATGTGTTTTGGCAGTAATTTTCGAACAAATTCAGGAGATATCCAAAGCAAATTTGTTTCCACAACTAATTCACATGCACGAATTTTGCAGTGAGGAACTTAGCCAACTAAATCATTTGTGTTGGTTCTCACCAAAATTTCCTATTTGAAGAGACAATTGTCTGGACAGATGCCGTGGAGATTATTTCAGAATCACACACAGACATAGTTATAATCTAAGATTCAATATAGAATCTAGATGCAGTGGTTCACAGTCTGTAACTACGTACCATAGGACAAGACAGGCCTCGTTGGGCATATAATGGAAGTAATAATTGGAGAAGGAGTCAAAATTTATTTGATGGCGTGCCAACAATTTTCAGACAGGCGACTACAACCAAAACAGTGAAATGCTTGGTCTTGAAGAGCAGAGACAGTGTCAATTACTGATGATGATGATGCTAATACTTGTGGGGCGCTCAACCGCGCGGTTTTCAGCGCCCAAACAAAGTTCCAATCTTTACACATTCCATACTCGCCATTGTCATGAACGATGATGACACGATGTGGATAACACAAACACCCAGTTCCCGAGCGGAGAAAATAGCCGACCCGGCTGGGAATCGAACCCAGGACGTGTTTGGGGGCAACCCAGTCAGGGTTGCTGTCCAGCGAGTGCAGCAAGGTACAAATTAGCTGCTGTTTTGGTGTGGCATTATTTGGGGCCGACGTACGCCGCTGGTGGTCATGGTAGGCGTCGTAACGGCTGTACTATACGTGAATTCCATCCTCCGACCGATAGTGCAACCATATCGGCAGCATATTGGCGAGGCATTCTTCATGTAAAACAATTCGGGTCCCCATCGTACACATCTTGTGAATGCATGGGATAGATTGAAAAGAGCTGTTTATGGACGACGTGGCATCTACTTTGCAAAATACAAAGTTAAGCCACAAGCTGATAAATCTGAGCTCACTGTCCCAATCCCAACCAAACCCCCGTTCACCACATATTCCTCCATCCAATTTCCACCGTCGAAGAAATTATTAAACTCATGAAAATCGTCCTCCAAAACATCCACCCAGTCCAATGACACTCCTTGCTGCCCACTTTATCTTTCATCCCAACTCCCGGGCTACCTACTCCCATAACAAGTTCTACTTCATCTTCACCTGCCTCGACACACTTGTCTAAACTTCTTCCAGTCCTCAGCTACAAAAACGAATCTTACCCCTTAGAATTGTGCTACAACAGTACAAAATCCTGTACTAGTACAACAGTTCCTTTCCTACCTTTAGATACCTTTAAATCCATAACCTACTTCAACACAGCATCCATACCTTTATTCTTAATGAAAAATTCCTTCAAACCTATCACACCATCTAAACCTTTCCCTATATCCTCCACCACAAAGATAAACCCCTCGTCTGGGCATTGCATTTGGCCAACAGCGGCGAAAGCCTGCATTCCTTTTTAACACAATTTTTCGTTCTAGAACTCTGTTCTTGGCCTTCCACTCTTATTGTTCGCTCTTGGTTCCTCTTACATACTGTACATTACCCGACTTTCCCTACAGCTTATCTCTTTCCTTTACTGAATTTCGAACATCTTATACCATTTGACAATGTGGAACACTTCTTAAACGTCAAAAAATCCTTTGAAAGTGTCTTGATTTTTCTTCAGCCTTGTTTGCATTATCAGCCGCAACGTCATAATTGTCTCTCTGTTGACTTTGCCTTCACTTAAGCCGAACTGATCGTCATCTAAAACATTACAAATATTCTTTTCTGTTCTTCTATATATTAATCTTGTCAGCTACTTTTATGCATGAGCTTTTATTCTGATTGTGCAGTAATTCTCGCAGTCCTCGGCTCTTGCAATATTCGGGATTGTGTGGATAACATTTTTTTCAAGTCAGATGGTATATCGCTAGTCTCACACCATCCACGCACGAACAGGAATAGTCGTTCCGTTGCCACTTCCCCGAAATATTTTAGAAATTCTGATTGAATGTTATCTCTCCGTTCCACCTTATTCGATCTTACGTTTTCCAAAGCTCTTTTAAACTCTGATTCTAATACTGCATCCCTATCACTTCTATATCGACTCCTGCTTTTTCTTCTATCATGTTGTCAGACAAGTGTTCCCCTTTATAGACGCCTTCAGTGTACTAGTTCCACCTATCTGCTCTCTCCTCTGCATTTTATCTCTATCTTATACAATGATCCCTTCAAATCAACTTCAATCAGTTTACATCCTGGTGTAACCAATGGCTGCTCAAGATCAACTCCTCCAAACCGCATTCATTTGTTACAGGACGAACCATCCGCACTCTTAACGTTAATTTCACTGAAGGTTGTTTTGACTTATCTACATGCTGAGTTAGTCTTTCCGACAATCATTTCTTTTTTTATTTCTCCACATTTGTCATGCAGCTCTTTCGCCTTAGCATTCTTGCAATTCCTGTTTATTTCATTCCTAAGTGATTTGTGTTTCAGTATTCCAAAACTTCCCTGAACATTTTCTACTTCTTTCTTGCATCGATCAACTGAAGTATTGCTCCTGTTACCCATGGTTTCTTCGTACCTGTGTTTTTCCTTCAATCTTCTGTGATTTCCCTTTTTAGAGATTTCCATTCCTCAACTGAACTGCCTACTCAACTAATTCTTATCGCATTATGCATAGCTTCAGAGAATTAGAAGCGTACCTTTTTATTCCTTTGTAATTCTGTGTCCTAGTTCTTTATGTATTCATTCTTCCTGACAAATCTCTAAAACTTCAACCTGTTCTTCATCACTATTAAATTATGATCTAAATACATACCCGGTCTTGGGTATGCCTTACAGTTCAGTATCGCATTTCGGAAACTCTGCCTACCATGGTGTAATCTAACTCAAATCTTACCGGCCTCTTCCAAGTATACCTCCTACTCTATGATTCTTGAACAGCCTATTCGATATTATTATTTGAAATTAATTTCAGAACTGAATCAGTCTTTCTCCTCTCTCATTCCTAATATCAAGCCCCTATCTTCCCATAAGTCTTTAGCTAACCTCTTCCCATTCTACCGCTTTCCAATCCCTCCTGGATATTAGATTTTCATCTCCCTTTACATAATGCATTTTCCTTCAGTATCCTCAGTCACTGTCGGTATCTTTTCACCTTTGACTTGAGACGTCGGCATGTATACCTGAACTATCGTTGTCAGTATTGGCTTGCTGTCGACACTGATGAGAACAATCTTATCACTGACCTGCTCACAATAACACACTCCCTGCCGTACCTTCGTATTCATAACCAACCCTAGTCCCGTTATACCGTCATCTGACTAGAATTCCTGGTCTTCATTCCATTTCACTTCACTGACCCCACTATATATCTAGATTGAGTCCCGGCATTTCTCTTTTCCGGTTTTCAAGTTTCCTTACTACGTTGAAACTTCTGTCATTCCACGTTCCGACTCGTAGAACGTTATTCTTTTGTTGGCTATTCATCGTTTTTTCATCTTGTATGTGTTTCAAGCTCTAGAGACACACTTCCAGTTAACTATGTCAGACTTATTGCATCCTTCCTATCTATTCGCCCTTCCTTTGTCACTATTAAAAAAGCCAATTAACGTACCTTATATACCACTGCAATTGTGCCCCAACACTTTGTCCCTTCTCCTATCTTTTATCTCCTCTGCAATGTCGACATGCTCAAACCACCATTTACCGGTCCATCTCCTTCGGTATGCTGATGACACCGCTTTTATCTATCTCTACCCTACACTCCAGGAATCCTAACGATCCCTCCAAATCAGCTTCAATCAGCTTAGATCGTGGTGTCACCAATGGCTTCTCAAGATCAACTCCTTCAAATCGCATTCATTAATTACAGAACGAACCACCCGCACTTTTAGGCTCCATGACTTCTATCTTACCATTTATGACTATCCTATCACGAATACACTAAGACTCGTCCAGCAAGAAACGTTGATACCTACCCTATAGGAAGCCCACAATAGACTAAAACTACGGTCAGGCTAAAGTTTGGGAATATACTTTTGCACCATTTTCCACACTTGTCCCAAACTTTTTAACATAATTACCAACCAAAGCGATGTTGTTCAAACATGGAGGAGATACAGAGAGACAGGAACTGTCGATGACACGCCTCGCTCAGGCCGCTCAAGGGCTACTACTGCAGTGGATGACCGTACCTGCGGATTATATCTCAGAGGAACCCTGACAGCAACGCCGCCATGTTGAATAATGCTTTTCGTGCAGTCACTCCCTAAGTTCATGGCGTAGTCCATCTTTGCAACCACAGGTGGGTCCAACAATATGCCGAATGCACCGCTAATGATTGGCATCACGTTCCCTTCCCCGAAGAGTGTCCCATATGCAATCAACCAGACAATAGTCGGAGACGTGTTTGGAGACAACCCGGTCAGGCGAACGCGTTAGGAACACTGCCCAGCGAGTGCTGCAAGGTGGAGGTTCCGTGCTCTACTGTTATGGGGTGGCATTATGTGGGGTCGATGTATGCTGCTGGTGGTCCTGGAAGGCGCCATAACGGCTGTACGGTATGGGAATGCCATCCTTCGACCGATAGTGCAATCATATCGGCAGCATATTGGTGAGTCATTCGTCTTCATGGACGACAATTTGCGCCCCCATCGTGCACACCTTGAGAATGACATCCTTCATGATACCGACATTGCTCGACTAGAGTGGCTAGCATATTCCATAGACATGAACGCTGTCTAACATGCCTGGAATAGATTGAGAAAGGCTGTTTATAGTCGACGTGCCCCAACAACCACTCTGAGGGATCTACGCCGAATCGCCAGTGAGGAGTGGGACAATCTGGATCAACAGTGCTCTGATGCACTTGTGGTTAGTATGCAACGACGAACAGAGCCATGCATCAATGTAAGAGGACGTGCTGCTGGGTATTAGAGTTACCGGTGTCTACAGCAATCTGGACCACCACATCTGATGGTCTCGCTATGTGGTGGTACAACATGCAATGAGCGGTTTTCAAGAGCAATAAAAAGGCAGAAATGATGTTTATGTTGATCTCTGTTCCGATTATCGGTTCCAGAACTCTCGGAACCGAGGTGATGCAAAACATGTGTGTACACGTTGAGAATAAAATATGACGCACCGTGGAAGGCTTACCCGAAACAGACGGAAACCGGCAGTTGTGATGCACATGTACAGACACACAAATCCTTACAATTCCAGAAAAAGTGGACTATTTATTCAAGAGAAAGAGCGTCACAAATGTAGCAAGATAAAAAAGTGTTGTGTTCTCTGATCCTTATGCAGGCAACTATTCGGCTTGATATTAGTTGACAGAGTCGTTTGCCATAAAGAGCTACTAAACTGAACGTAGAATATTCTCGACCTGATAACAATATAAACGGATAACAAGAAATAGGACATGCTATGAAAAGAAATGGTTTTCAGACCATCACTCCTTGTTATCGCGCTGTAAGGAGGGCGACATTCAGGTGGTATCACGCCATAGTCTGGGGTTCTCCAGATATGTAACAACAGGCCAAGGATGTGCCTCGAGACGCGCCAGATGGTGTTGGGAGAGCAACCTCACGGTCGCCCGCCATACAGGCCGACAACCAGCAGTGTTGGCCTGGGGTGCCATTTCTTTTCATATCAGGACCCCTTTGATTGTCATCTGCGGCACCCTCTGAGCACAGTGGCACATCGATTATATTCTACACCCCATTTTGTAACCCTGTGATGACAAACCATCCTGGGCCCTCACTAAGTGTAATAATGCCCAACTGGATAACAAGTATTTTTATAGCTAGTCTTTGTGCCTGCTCAACCCTATGTTGGCCAGTAAGCTCGCCATATCTCTCCCCAACTGAGAGCGTTTGGAAAAAGTCACGAGTGTCCTCAAACTAGCTTGGGGTTTTGATGATCCAGCTCTCCAGCTAAGTAGAATGTTGCACGACAAATATCTGTCAGAAGTACATCGAGAAACTCGATCAACCAGTGCCAATAAAGCCGAATAACTGCCTGCATGAGGGCCAGAGGTGGACCAACACATTGTTGAGTCCCTCAATTTGTGAACCTCTATCTGTTGAATATGTCATCCAATTATTCTATAATTTTAATCATTTGTATGTCTGCACATGTAGACCACTTCTACTTATTTCCATCCCATCCAACCCATCACGCCTCTATGGCGTTAGTTGGGTGGGATGGTTGAGTTGCAGCATGCTGTTGGATATGATCATCCCCGACTCAGTGATACCATGTTGCTTCAACTGAGTTGAACTGCGTTGTCAGTAAATGATAATCCACAGTCTGGATGGCCGCTATCCTGCCGCTTTCGAATTCAGACACCTAATGGCAGTCGTTTCTCATCCTTATACGAGGTATAACGTGATGTTCTAAAACTAAATGCACTCAGCTGTGATTTTTGAACGAGAAAGCCTCATTGTGTGCTGAATATTGACGGCGTTATTCCCATATGCTTTATGCACTTGTGCTGAAATTGTAGTCATTTGCTTTTACAAACATTTCAGTTTAACCCCCATTGCACTCCACCTTCATGGTGTCGAAGTTTTAATGACTAAATGACTAATAGAGAATGAGAAGTTTCATACAAAACTTCACCTGAAAAATGAACGTTTTTAATTACATCGTTGGAAAGCATGGATATGTCGTTGAACTTAGAAGGAGTGGTGGAAAAATATGTGAAATACTTTCACAACAACTAGTCCAAAAATGTAAAATGAAAGGATCTAGTAGTAACTTTGAGAATAGAGGTGTCTGCAGTACCTGAAATGTCGAATCTGAGGTGTAGGATGTTGTAGGTCGACATGAAGGAGATGAAGTTAGAGACGACCCTCAGATCGAAAGTGAACACCCCCGGCAGCCTGCTCGTGGAACGACAAGAGGTCATCAGGAGCGCCAGTAGACGCACCTCTGGGTGCGTCGTGCCGACCCACGTCCGCCCTCTCAGTAGTAGCTGGGAACACAGGCTCACTGTTTGCCCTGTCTGTGACGATACCAAGTGCGTAGGTACCAATAACAACGCCAGAATGCTTAAGCATATCATCAGCATGAACAAAACCCGTTATGCATAGTCAGCATAACCAATGCATTTCTCCCTTGGTGGAAAGTAGTAAATCGTTTCCATTGTACAGAACAATATATTTGCCAGGGTTAGTATAAGAAATTCTCGTAAACAGATATTACCGCCACTGATATCACACACACAGTGATGTTTACGCTATAGTTAGTGATCCCACTGAGAATGGCGGAAAATTAGAGAAAACACCTGGGGCTGAACATCCATCTCGTTTCATTTGTCCACAATGAATGTCACTCTGCTCGCCTAATATGCTGACTCAGATCAAATTTAGTAACGACGAACTGTAGCCAGCTGTAGATATGCAAATATCACAATTGCCATTACACTAATTCTAAAAGGGTTCAATGCGAATAACGTTGGTAACATGTTACTTATGCCAGTACCTACACCTAATATGACACTGAAGAACAACCAATAAATCTCGAGTAATGAGAAAAGCTGACATCTCACAAATTTTTCTGGTGGAGTTGTTATATTTCCTATGTTGTTGGCCAAAGATCAGTCAATTGACGCTAACAAAGAAATACTTTATAATTAAGTTCTGTCGAATCATGGTTATCTATACCAATGATCGAAATTTTCATTTAAAACCTCAAAGGTATATTTCAACAGTAAACATACTAATTTTTAAAAATGTAGGTTTTTTATGTAAATAAAAGTAGAAAAAAACATTCCATAGTATTTCAAGACTTAGAGAACTACTGTAAAGAAGAACGTGGATTGAGTTATTATGATTTAGAAAATGAATTAAAAGAAAAAGTTACTCAAATATAACTAGACCAGATCTCTTGCAATTATTGATTATTTCAATAACAAAGGAAAGAATGACAAGGAAGTGAGATAAATCTAGAAAGGGACCTCAAACGCTCTGTAAAAACAGAAATTTAACTAAAATTTTATAAACTTAATAAAGAATAATTATTAGATTTTATCGTAAATGTTGCGGTCAGTATTAATAACAATGATAGTTCTTTATAAAATCTGTAAAGTGAAAAATTAAAAAAATTATTCTAAATTTAATAAACAACAACTACTCGATCTCAGGAAAAGCTTATTGAAAGATCTGAGGGTGATTAATAACAACTGTAATTGAAAAACTGAAAGTGTGAATAAAGATCAAGAAATGAAACAAAATTCTTATGATGAAAATTTTTTAACTGCCTTAATGAATGAGCAGAACAGCTTGTTTCTTCTTGTAGACAAAGTAAACGGCTTGTCTGGCACCAAAGTACAATAGACAACCTTAGCTAGTAGACCTGCACTCTCCGCTATACTCCACATCTTCCAAGCCACGATGTTTGCATCGGGGAAAGCTTCCAGGCCACCATAACAATATTAAACCAAAAGAAATTTTTAATCAGAACCAAGATGAAGTAATCAGTAAATTAAATAATATTTTAATACAGAAAAGATCGATTAAAGTTAATATGAAGCTATATTCCTGTTTTAGAGACAAGGTGTAATACAAGAATTTAATTTTCAAACAAGTATTAGAATTTTATTAATAGCAATTAATTTAGAAGATCATTATCGAAGAACAATGAATAAACTACTAACTGAAATGGATGAAATCCAAGGGAAATATTTGGTTGTTCTTTATTTTCTATCAGTAAATTGAAACTAAGTGCTAATGGACACAATCAAACTCCAGTTCCTCATATTACACCCCAAATCAAATTAAAGACATGAAGCTGTAGTTACTGTTACAAATACCGATCAAAAATGTTTCCCTCGATCAAGAGAATCATCTTTACATCCAGTTAATCATTGTAGAGAAAGAAACAGTAACTATAAAAACGTTGGAGTAATTTTATATTCAGTTAAGAGGTATTCCAAAATTTGAAAAGAACCGAAATATTTCCGTTAATGTTTACATTTACGATGGAAACTTTATTGTATATCCATTTTGCCACATAACAAAAAGAAAACCATTTGATTTTCCATTTATTCAAAACTAAAATAATTCTCTTTATTGTTGGATAAAAAGTTTATCTAGATTAATCAGTTCCTAATCAATGAAAAATTGGCATAAAATTTATACTTATGATAGGTATTTAATATATTTTTAATCATAAGAAAAATTAGAAAATTACCAAAAATATTGTAAGGAACATAAAGTACTAAAAATAAATGTGCCTTCAGAATCTCAAAAAATTAAATTTGAAAATTGCAATCATTTATTAGGGTACCTTTTGCAGTTAATGACGATTTTTAATGTCTTTTAAAAGAAGCTAATACTTTTCAATCATGAGAACACTTATATTAATAAAAATAAAAACATATACCATTTTGATTTAGTTATTTGGTCGTCTATTCTAAAGGTGATTATAAACCACCTGTTGCATATGATGGTAAGAGTCTGTAAAAAAATTCGTAAAATTCGTAAAAGAAGAATATCGAGAAATTGCAGAAATATGTAAACGAAATGTATTAATGAAAATGACTAAAGAAGACAGAATAAACGTTAAAAATTGTGAAACCTCTTTTATTTGTGATGAAACATTTACTGAAGTGGAAACAAAGTAAGAGATCAGCATCATTAAACGGAAATATAGCAAGGGAATGCCCATCTTAATTATAGAAATGCTTTCTTTACTGCTTCGTAATTTAACCAAATAAGGCGTTCACTTGATTATCAAATAATTAGCATAGATGATCAAGATATTGACTTTATTCCAAATATTGAAAAAATATTCAACAAGATTTTGGGATTGCAACCGGATCTCATCGATTTTCTTTCCACGATATTTCGGCTGACAACCTTACAGCCATCTTCAGGGGAGTGTTTGACACTGGAGATTGCCAGTGCAAGTCGCTCTATTTCTACATAAACGTGCCGCAGGCGCACATGCGCAAGTTACCGTAGCATGCGCGCCACCTGTCGATTCCAAGGCCCTCTACAATATTACTGCATCTATGGAGCGCAAACGAATGCGTTAAAAAAGTAAAACATGCACGCAGACGTGTCCAAAACAATAAAATGCAAAATTTCAATATTAAAATTAAAATTACTTGTCGCTCGACATGTCAAAAGCCATAAAAAGTTTTCTCTTGGTTGATATTAAAGAAATCAACGGGTCCCAGGCCTTATTCAATAGAAAGCCGCCATCACGATTAATGAGATTTTCCGCCAAACGTATTTCGACGGATTCCTTCCCAACTGAATCCCTGAAGGATCTCGATGGGGCCAAGATTTTCGTGGCCGAATAATCCATAGTATATCCTGTGCAAATACAATGTTCCGCTATGGCCGGCGTACTGGGCTGTAAAAGGCGAGTGTGGCGCTCATGTTCAACGCAGCGGTCGTGTACTGTGCGTGTGGTCTGACCAATGTAGGCTTTCCCACACTCACAAGGTATTTTATAAATTCCAGCTTTCCGTAATCCCAGATCATCCTTGGCTGAGCCCAGAAGAGCACGAGTCTTTGTAGGTGGCCGGAAGATTGCTTTCACACGATGTTTCCTTAAAATTCTGCCTATTTTGGATGTAATGTTCCTGACATATGGGAGAAATGCTCTGGACTTAAACACCTCCTGATCCTCTTGATCTTGTGGGCGGACACGTTTTTTCATCCTCAAAGCAGTACTGACCTGATTTGCAGAATATCCATTATGTTGAAATATAGATTTCAAGTGCTCTGATTCGCCTGCAAGGCTGTCTTTATCAGACACAACATGTGCCCTATGCACCAACGTTCGAAGGACGCCCATAGTTTGTAAGGGGTGATTACAGCTTGACGCCTGCAGGTACAGGTCCGTATGCGTGGGTTTTCGATAGACAGAATGCCCCAATGCCCCATCCACCCTGCGTTTAACCATGACGTCCAGAAATGGTAGGCAACCATCCTTTTCAACTTCCATCGTAAACTGAATGTTTGTGTGAATACAATTCAGATGTTGTAAAAACCGTGAAAGCTCTTCTTCACCGTGAGGCCGCACTACAAAAGTATCGTCCACGTACCGCCAGAAGACTGTTGGTTTCAACATCGCCCAATCGAGAGCCCTCTCCGCAAAGTCTCCCATATAAAAGTTTGCTACCAGAGGGGACAGAGGACTACCCATGGCTACACCGTCAAGTTGCTCAAAATATTCATTATTAAATAGAGGAAAGGGCATGGTGAAACAGCGCCGTTATATCGGCCGTAAACTTATTGCCGATAAGTGACAATGAATCCAAAAGAGAGACCCTCGTGATGAGTGAAACGACATCGAAACTTACTAACAAGTCCGAATCCTTCAGCTGTAGTGTTCTCAGTCTGTTGATAAAGACCGCAGAGTTGCGAATATGGTGCGTACATTTGCTAACATAACGTCTCAGTAGCGAAGCCAGATGACTAGATAAATCATATGTCGGAGCACCAACATTGCTCACTATGGGGCGTAAGGGAACATTATCCTTATCGATCTTTGGAAGACCATATAACCTCAGTGGAACAGAACTGTGAGGTCTCAATCTTTTCACAACTTCTTGCGGCAGAGAAGAGGAGTTCAGCAACTCTGACGGTTTCCTTTCTACTTTCCGAGTAGGGTCTTTATCAAGCTTCCTGTACGTTGTCTCACTCAGCAAACTATATATCTTCTGATCATACATGTCACGTGGCAACATCACAGTGGCATTCCCCTTTATCCGCCGGAAGGACCACCGTTTGAGGATTTTCCCGTAACTTACGCAGTGCAGCCCTTTCCATTGACGAAATGTTGCTTCTCTGAGGCCGAGTTCTCGTAAGGGTGCGACATGTTTCCCGCCTGATTTCTTCTGCTGATTCACTGGATAAAGGCCTGACAGCTTCTTCAACAGCACTAATAAAATGTGTTAAAGGTAAGGTCCTAGGTGTCGATGCGAAGTTCAGCCCTTTCCCAGGTACAGACAGTGTCACGTTGTGTAAATCCTTATCCGTGAAATTTGTGAAGGAATCCGTCGAAATACGTTTGGCGGAAAATCTCAATAATCGTGATGGCGGCTTTCTATTGAATAAGGCCTGGGACCCGTTGATTTCTTTAATATCAAACAAAATAAAACTTTTTATGGCTTCTGACATGTCGAGTGACAAGTAATTTCAATTTTAATGTTGGTATTTTGCATTTTATTGTTTTGGACACGTCTGCGTGCATATTTTACTTTTTTAATGCATTCGTTTGCGCTCCATAGATGCAGTAATATTGTAGAGGGCCTTGGAATCGACAGGTGGCGCGCATGCTACGGTAACTTGCGCATACGCGCCTGCGGCACTTTTACGTATAAATAGAGCGACTAGCACTAGCAATCTCCAGTGTCAAACACTCGCCTGAAGATGGCTGTAAGGTTGTCAGCCGAAATACCGTGGAAAGAAGTCGATGAGATCCGGCTGCAATCCTGAAATCTTGTGGAATATTCGATACGCCGGGAAAACTTCAAGAGTCACAATGAAAAAATATATTTCTTTCGTTAAAACAGTTAAGGATGGATGTACTTTGGAGTTCTTGGATAGTTTTAAATGTATGACCTCAAGTGTTCATATGTCATATACAAATCTTACAACAGAACCATTTAAAGGAATGTCACAATAGTTCAAATGTGGACACATGATATGTAGTGACTAAAAAAGGTATTTTTCCTGATGACTATATGGATTCTGAAGATAAATTAAAAGAAACAAAATTACCTATTGAAGAATGCGTTTATTCAAGGCCAGTGGGAAAAGCAGGCACCAGACTCAGATATATCAGAAGACTCTAAAGGTAACGTAAGTCATCAATGAAAGAAGATTCTTATAGGGTGCTTGTTCGCCTGATTCGTGAGTATTGTTCATTTATGTGGAATCCCTGTCAGGGAGGACTGATAGAGAAGATAGAGAAGATCCAACAAAGAGTGGTGCATTTCGTCATGGGATCGTTTAGCTGGAAAGGGAGTGTTATGGAGATGCTAAACAAACTATTCTGGCAGGTGGTACTAGTGAGGTGTTATGCATCGTTGAGCGATTTACTCCTGAAATTTTGCAACAGCATTTTTCAGGAGGAGCTATACAACATATAATTGCCGCTCACATATACCTCGCTTATTGACCACGAGGAGAAAATGTGAGAAATTGGAGCCAATACAGATGCTTACCGACAATCATTCTTCCCACACACTATCTGTAAGTGGAATTTCATTGGAGCGATCAGATAGTGGTAGCAGAAGTACCCTCCACCACATACTATTACGTGGCTTGTGGACTATGATGTAGATGTAGACGTAGACTTAATAAATCTAACATTTCTTATGAAGAACATAATTATGTGGAACTGGTTTGGAAACAATGTACCATTAAAAATTTACAAAGTAAATGATTTTATATTAAATCTGATATTGTACAATTGGTAGACATTTTTTAATATTTTAGGGACACTCGTATTAAACCTTATAAACTTGACTTTGTCTATCTTGGAATACTACATTAAAAATAATTAAAATTGAACTAGATTTACTTACCAAATACCTTATCATTTTATTTACTGATAATGGTATTTTAGGAGGAAGTATTAAAATATATACCAAATCATGTAACAAATATATGCAAAATTTGGAACGAGAGAAAGAGTCACATACTGCAAATTTGGATGCAAAGATTGAAACAGTTGGCAATGTCTCAAGTTTTACTATTAAAAAAAATTGAAATGCTAGATACAGAAAATATTAATACTGATAAAATACAGGATTATAAATTTGGATTTATTTTAGAAACCACATTATGTGATTTACACAAGTATTTGCCATTTCCTCCCAAAGGAGGAAATAAACTATTAACAATGTTAAATAAGAAAGAAAACTATATTTCAAATTCCAGAAATCTTAACTGGTGTCTAAGTCTTGGATTAAAATAAACAAAAGGCAATAGACCTCATTACTTGAACAAACAGATTGGTTGCAAAAATACAGGGTGTCCACTGAAACCACCCTGATTTCAAGGACGCTGGAGAGAAAAACCGCAGTAGATACAACATCGCAAAATGCAGCATTTCAAAGCAATTCAAAGCATTTGTATTCCAGTGTCAGAAGTGCCAAGTATCGTCGTCAGTGTGTAGCGTGGTCGCATGAAGAGAAAATGGTGACTCCACAGCAGCACGCACAAGCAGTAGCGTGGTTTGCGGAAACAGAATCGCCGATTATGGTGCAAAGAAATTATCATCATGTGTGTGAATGTGATTCACTTGATGT
The DNA here is from genome assembly GCF_021461395.2 of Schistocerca americana. NCBI lineage: Eukaryota > Metazoa > Arthropoda > Insecta > Orthoptera > Acrididae > Schistocerca > Schistocerca americana. Next base: position 130,830,329 of record NC_060122.1, on the reverse strand, counting down.
GAAAATAGTTAAGGAATGGCATAGAAAGTATCTGGCAACAGGAAGTGTTCTGAAACATTCTGACTGTGCGCATTACGAAATATCAGAAGAGACAGTGGAGGAAATCAGACAAACGTGTCTCAGAAGCCCATTTTAGTCAGTTTGTCAAGCGTCCAGGCAACCTGATGTACCTCGATCAACATGGCTTCTTGTAGTTCACCAGTCTTCGTATGTGTGCTTAAAAAGTGCGTATTCTACAACATCTGACGTCAAACGAGAAACCATGCTGACAACAAATTGCTGTGGATATGGTGCAGCATATTGATATGGATGCTTGCTTCCTGGAAAGATGTTTATTCTGAGATGAGGCAATCTTCCATCCATCAGGAAGGGTCAATAGGCACAATGTTCAGATTTGGGGTTCGTAAAATACGTACATTCTCATACAACATGTGCATAATAGCCCTAAACTAAATGTCTGGTGTGGGCTAATACGTGGCAGGATTGTTGGACCGTTCTTCTTTGACAAACAAACAGTCAATGTGTCAGTGTATCTCGACATAAGGAGCATTTTGTGTACCCTTAGATACAGGACTTGCAACCCAACATCGCTTTTCAACAAGATGGTGCTCACAAGATCCTGGATAGGAAATATCCCAATCATTGGATGAGATGCGGAGGACCTATTGCCTGGCCACTTCATTCACGTGACATTGCGCCACTTGATTTCTTCATGTGGGAATTTGTGAAGGACCACGTGTATGCAACCGAAGTGAACGATATTCCTATGTTGTGACATCACGTTACTAATGCGATTGCAACGATATCAGAGGAAATGTTACAAAGAGGTTGGCAAGAAATTGAATATAGACTCGTTATTCTTCGAGTCACAAATGGTTCACATGTAGAGGTGTATTGATGATAAATAGATAAATTCCTTGAGATGCTCTACAATGTGGTGCATTTTTCGTGGTTGTATCTACTGTGGTTTATTTACTGAGTCTTTGAAATCAGGGAGGTTTGAATGGGACAGCCTGTACATTGATTTTAATACAGACATGAGAAAAACATGAAGCCAAAGAATTGGAAATAATTTATAAACTAATTAGTTACTCTGTTTTTGGTACAATGATGCAAAATATTAGAATGACACATAATAGTAAAATAATAATAATAATCCACAATAATACACAAACTTTTTACCGTATTTTCGGAAAATCTAGTGGCATTTCATATGAAAAAATAGGGAAATTCAATAACCCAATTTACACTGGAGGGACTGTTTCAGGTATTTCAAAAATAAAATGTACAATTTACATTATAATGTAGTGAAACGAAAATATGGTAAAATATTGATTAATGTTATATGGATACAGAATCCTTCATTAATAATACAAAAACCTAGGATTTTTATAATGAAATAGAATCACAAACCAACTAATTTAGTGCTAGTGATTATCCAGAGAATAATTTTTATAAGATTGTGCAAGTAAACACGAACGTTTTAGGGAAAATAATTAATGGAAATGGTGGAAAATTTTGTAACAACACTTTGGTTTATGATCAAAAATATGTGTATATGAAGTAGAAGATCAAGAATATATAAATTCTAAAGGAGTAAAAAACCACTGCAAAAATAAAAATACTTTTGATATTTTTAAAAATTACTTAAACGATGGAATATAAACAATACATGAAAATAAATTAAATTACATCTTTAAACATGAATTATATAGAGTTGAATTTAATAAAATTATCTTAGGTTACAGCAATGATGAACAGTTAAATTACAAGATGGAGCAAATAATGTATCACAATATCAATAAACAATTAAATGGATGTGAATAATTAATAAACAAATAATTAATCTTCCTACTTGTTTGCATTTTGATTAGTTTTTTATATTTTTCATAATGTAGTACTTTTTGATACTTCTCAAATATATTTTACTAACACGTTTTTGGCAAAAACGTTCAGTCCCTTTATAATACTAATCTTTATGCTTATGATAGTTGATTGATCATAGTTATATATATATATGAAAATATGTAGAAGCATATTTGCTTTTTTTACAACTTTCACATTTAAATGCATTTTATTCAAGGTATTAATAAGTTCGTTTCTATGGTCTGAGTTATATTCTCTAAACAGTATTTGTTTCCTTTTACATTATCAATACAACTTTTTTTTGTTGGTGAATTCGGTTTTGTAATTTTTATTTAATTGTTAATTTCTTTTTTATGTCCATCCAATGACCAAATCACTTTATTTGTACTTTCCATCTGTAATCAAATCATGAAGATTAAAAACTAGAATTTACTATACTTTATTGATATATTGGATTCATTTTCAGTTCTTAAAAATAACCAACTTCTATAGAAAGAAGTTTAATAATTATTGATAAAAATAACATTCAGAAGTAAAAGGAAAAGACAATATTGAAATACAACCAACCACTTAAAGTGTTTAAAAATACTGATGAAGAAGAAATTGTTAGAAAATTTAAAACCACCCAATTTGGACAGCCTATAATATAATGAAAAACAGACCAATTTATTAATAAATCTTGTTTATATTGTTTAATATGAAAGTAAAAATCGAGGAAGTGAAACATTTTCAGCACTTGGTTACTCATGATGTTTCATCATCATTTCGAAACAGGTGAATATAAAGCAAGAAATGAAATGAAACATTCCTCAGAAACCAAATAAAATATTTACAAGATACAAACAAATTTAGTGAAAAATGTACAGAAAATTCGAATGAAACAGTTGACACTGCCGTAAATGTATTAAATGAAAAAAAAGAAACAGAGAAATAGGTATGTTATTACCTCAAATGTTTCCCTAAGCAAACGACCAGACTTTTAAGATCTACTGTTGCTATTTTAGAGTTATATGATGATAATTTTAATTTTTAATTACTATGTTAATCGAATATGTGCTAAAAACCTTAAAAACTGATATATATTATCAGGAATAGACTTTCAAAGTGTGAAAAATTTTTAAGACCTAATGGTGTTCCTATATCTGTATTTTTATTGAAAAGCGTAAATGAAAGATTTCATGTTGTTTATCATCGAAATTTTGTTAATATTTGGTACCATTACTCATGACAAATAATAATAGTCAGTCATCACAACGTTTCTTGGCAAATAAAACTGAACTTCCTTATATGTATTCGAAATTGATGCAAAATTCATAAAGATGTGTATAAAGATCTATAACACTAAACTGATTACAGCAATCTAATTCACTTAATTCGAATTTTAACTTCTCATATAATTGTGACATAAAGTCAATCTTATTTATGCTTATTTTGATGTCCAAATGCACTCCACTTCTTTCATAAAGACAATAAGAATTATAAATAATAATTTACTACCAAACTTGTTTAAGTTTTCAGTAACTAACTCCATTTATATTAGAAATTGTAAAATAACTTTATTTTTATGTATCCAGCTGTTGTATGAATTATCAGTTACCAACTATTTAACATATACCTGATTATCTTTTTTTTAAACTTTGTCAACAAGATAAACATACAGATAATTAATTTTCAATAGATCATTTCATGAAAATTTCCTTTGACTTCTTATCTATTGAATTTTATTACATTTTAGGTAATTGGAATAGAATTTTAACATCTTCAATTCAAAAATTTCCATTGACCAGTTGGCAGTACATCATATCTCGAATATCCTTTTCGTTTATTTATACTTAGTTTATCACCTTTTTTATATTTTTCCTTATTATCTCTAAGCTGGTTTCATAAACTGTTTTCAATAAGACTTTTCAATTTTCTATTTTACATATCTAGGTTTCATTTTTACTTTTGAAAGTTTTCTGTTGTTATATTCACCAATTAGACAATTAACTAAATCGACCAATATACAATTTCCCTTTAAATGAAATGTTTGCCACATCAACCCTTTTAATGTCCTGTTACATCTTTATTTAATAGCCACTTTTAAAAATTGAATGATTGTTAATGGCACTTCTTTTACCTGTTCTTGCATTCCTTTATTATAAAATTCTTTACTATTATCTATATCTGCATTTGTTGATTTTCACAGCTTAAAAATTTTTTCCAAACAGTCTTACCTATTTTATCTGTAACTAGAATAATCCAAAGCATATTCTGAAAAAATGTTGATAATGGTTAATAAATATTTACATCCAAAAATCATTTCAATATAACTTTCAAATTACCAGAAACCATTTCAACATCATCAGATTACCATAAATTATCGATAATAAGATATATTATAGGTCTTCTCTTATAATTTTTTCTCATTGGTTTGTAATTCATCAATAATTTCTTTGCAAGTATTTAACTGTCTTCATCCCATTATCTAACATTTTTAGCGAAATTACTATTTTATGTTTTACAAATTGAATAAAGATGTTCAATTATTTGTTTTCCATTTTTAGTATTACTCTGTGAGGATTGTGTGTTTCAGGAGAGTTTTACACTTTAAAGATTTGTTGTGAGTGTCCATTTACGAAGGAAAAATTTTAATTAAACAAGATCTGTCATTGTTCTATACTTCAATTTTCATTTAACGTAAAAGTTATTCAGCAAACATGAGTAATTCATCTCAAACAGGTATAGCTTTAACGGATAAATTTAGACGGATTAAATCTTCGTTCTTCATTTCAAGTGATGGACTCAGTTGGATATGAAATTTCCAATGTTTCATCAATGCGTCTTTTATCTTTATTTTATAATTAGTAGAAGACATATCAGCATCTATATTCCGATTAATTCTTCACCTATCGAAATATCGATAGAATACATTCTTTCTTCAGCAGTTAATTGAAGTCCTTTTTCAGCATGCTTTTACAAGCTTTGTCGAATGGATTAATTCCTTTATCACTTCTAGAAAATCTTCCTTCTAACCATCTTCCAGGACCATAGTAACTACAACCAGGAATACGTAATTCAAATGGAAGTTTGTCATCTAATGTATTATCTTGCCCTTTTCCATACTTTTCCTATTTACAAACCTTGTGAGGAAGATTTATCAAAAATCTAATCCAATTTAGAATTACATTTGGATTATTAATGATAAATCACTAATTTTATTTATTAACATCTGTGTCGTTCTAACTTTCTCACTGTAATAATTTTTATTTCCAGCTAATTCTTCACCATTAATTACCAATATTCCATTCATTAAATCACTGACATCACTCATCGAAACATAATCGATAGATTTTTATGTTTATTTTTTATTTAAGCTAGCACCAACTTTTTCATGTATACTTGATCTAAATTTATGGGGAATTATTTGGGAAAATAAATATTGAGAACTTCTTTTATCAAATATTTAAGTTCATTACCTTTATTTGATTTTATTTTAGTCTGATTATTTTCACTATATACTATGCCTGAATTAAACAATATATCAGCATAATTTGATAAATCAATACAACCAAAGTTTTCGCTGATATAGATAATTGTAATATTTAATTAAAAGATTCAGTGGTCAATTAGTTCCTTCATACATTACTTGTTAAATTATTATCACCATAAAGCTGTAGTATAGTTCAATTCTTTTATTTTGGCGGCTCGCACATGCCCACCCAGACACGGGAGATTGCTGCGTTGCCAGTTGCACACGACGCACGCGCCAATAGAAGCAGCGCCGTAGTATAGCATAGTTCGCAAGCTTATGTTCAGGGGGGAGCGCGCAGTTCATGAAGTAAAGCCACCACGGCCGCATTAACCCTTTCGCTGGTACAAAGACGTGCTCCCTGCATTCCGCGATGTGCGCGATTTTGTCACTGCACTGCTCGCCTGTGCAGACACATCATCTTCTGACTGCTTTAACACTCTTATCAATCGATTCCACAAAAAGTATTTGGCCCAAAAACTAGATTTTTACACATCTTCTTGACTGATACCTTCCCCCCATTAATGACTTAATTTTGTTTGGATGTTCAACGAAGTTATTATGCAGCATTAAATATAGTAAACCACTGCACGAAATTTTGAAGAGTTTGCAGAGGTAAAAGTCCATAGCGTATACTTCCCGTATGGTCGATTTTAGTTGCCACAATGTTGACAATGAAATGTGGACAAGACACGTAAATTTCATATAAAATTTGCTGTATAACAATAGCTCATTTAAGTACCACATAGGAGTCGTATGTAATATTGAGAAATATTCCGTCTTTCACGACTGTAACAAAAATTTTATTTACACTGAGCACGTTTGGTTTTATTTTAAAGCACTTCAATCAATCAAAAGGAAGTAGAGAAAATACTTACAAAAACATTAGGACTTGAATATACAGTCTATCAGTGAAGTGCTCTGAGCTATGTGAAATATAATTTTTGTGTGTGGCACACACAAACATCATTTATTTGCTAAAACACTGATCTGCCAACACAAACGTTGAATATTGTGTTACCGCAGCACAGAACTACGACAGGTGACTTGACAATTGAGGAGACAAAATACTGTCCACTGAAGATGCTTCAAAAGAGAAAAATGCGTCTGGTCTAAATAAGCCCCTTATTACAGTTGCAGAACAGGAATATATTTCAGTACCATTGGTAAAACTGTGGCTGTGGAACAAAAACAAGAAAGAGAACGTGAGTACCATTGTGTATGTGCCATACCTTTCCTTGATTGAAGAGCTTTAAAATAAAGCCAAATGCGTCCGGTGTAAATAGTACTTGTGTTACAGTCAATAAAGACGGAATATTTCTCAATATTACAGACGACACCTATGTCGTACTTAAATTAAATGAGATATTGTTATACAGTAAATTTTATATGAAATTTAGGTATCTTGTCCACATTTCATTCTCAACATTGTAGCAACTAAAATCGACCATACGGAAAGTATACGCTATGGACTTTTAACTCTGCAAACTCTTCAAAATTTCATGCAATGGTTTACTACATTTAATGCTGCATAATAACTGCGTTGAACATCGAAACAAAATTAAGTCATTTATGGGGGAAGGTATCAGTCACGAAGACGTGTAAAAATCAAATTTTTGGGCCAAATAGTTTTTGTGAAATCGAATGATAAGTGTGTCAAAGCAGTGGGAACACCATGTGTCTGCACAGGCGAGCAGTGCAGTGATGACAAAATCGCGCACAGCGTGGAATGCGGCGAGCACGTGTCTGCAGCAGCGAAAGGGTTAATGAAGAGACAAAGCACTAGAAATTTCAAAAAATTGCATTCAAACGAATATAATTCGCGAAGTAATGCACTTCGATATTTTTTTTTAATAATGAAAATATTAAGCACCGCTCAAGGTTTGAACTCATAACTTTTCGCATAGCAATCCAACACCTTATCCGGTACACTAACACACGTCGTCTGACTACCTGGTCCCATGAGGACTATGACACGTCACGCAAAATACTGACAAACACTGTTGGTATGACTATAAATTACTCACGCTTCGTCGAAGTACAATAGGAAATAAACAATTACAGCTGTTATTTATTGCGAAAAATCGGTTCGTGAGAGTGATACAAACACCTTTCCTTGCTATCGCCTGATTTAGGAGTCGTATTGCTTGTTTGGCTTAATTAATTAATCGAATATGAAGTAATTGGTATAAAGAATGCTTTTCCAAAATTTCTATAAAAGAATGTCTGCTATCAAGACATTGCTTTTGTGCTATTACTTTATTTATGACTGAACGTTTCTAAAACTAAAGACACTCATCCATGCTCTGCACTGCAGTCGAGATGTGGCAACGTCGTTCTCTGTTCATTGGCTGACTGTGTTTTGTGACGTCAGATGCGCAGAACGAACCTAAACTCGGCCGCCAACATAAATGACGCGCAATTTAGTAATCTTCCAATACATTTAAATCTACCAACAGGGCTCAACCCAAAAGCTGTATCATAACTTTTCTTTACAAATTGTAACATACCATCACTCATATTTATTTTTTCAGTATTCAATGATTCTTCCTCGTTTTTAGCTTTTTTGTACGTTTAATTTAACCTTAATATTTTTTCAGGAAACCTTGTTTTCTGATTCTCATTATGTATGATGAAGTGGTGAGCTGTCATTATGTTCCACTGGTAAATATCGTGAGATTCTTCTTAATAATGTTAACATTTGGTTTTCAACTTCTCTATTTCCTTTAATCACTTTTAACACATTATAGCCTAATCCTTAAATTTCTTGTTTAACTTGTTTCATTCCTTTTTCAATGGCATCAATAACTGGATGGTCATCATTTAAAAAAAAAATTGTTTTCTGTTCTTTGCTGTTTTTTCAAATTTTGAAACTCTTCCTTTAATTGTTAACTTTTTCTAGATTTTCTAACATCTTCTAGGTCACATTTTGTAAACATTTATTAAGGATATGATGCCAGTAATCACTTACATTTTACGTTCATTATTTATGTCCAATGCTTATGTTCAATGTTCACACTTAACGTTCTTGTTCAATGTTTATGTTTAACATTATTTTTCGATGTTTAAAAAGTTTTGAACCGTTTATCTGTTTTAACCATTATAGATATTTCCTGTCATATCTATTGTAATTATATTGAATTTATCATCATTCCAACATTAATACACATTTCTCTAAAATCGTAAAATTCTAAGTCTCCACTGACAAACTCGTGGTGATTGATCCTTGTATCATTCTACCTGAATATATTTAAGAAACTTAAATTAACTCAGTCTAACTATATTTCTATTTTTAAATGTGGCTGAGTTAAATAAAAGCAATCTATTCAGTTGTGTGCACCCCTAGTAAAATATTTTCTAAGTATATCCTGATTTTCAAGAATGAAATCGTCAAAAATAACAACTGAATTATCTTCACATTCACCTAATGGAATTATTTCTGCACTGCCCACCCCCGGTAGCTGAGTGGTCAGCGCGACAGACTTCCAATCCTAACGGCCCAAGTGCAATTCCCGGCTGGGTCGCATATTTTCTCCGCTTAGCGATTGGGTGTTGTATGGTCCTAATCATCATCATTTCATTCCCATCGACGTACAGGTCGCTGAAGTGGCGCCAAATCGAGAGACTTGCACCAGCCGAATGGTCTACCTGATGGGAGGCCCTCGTCACACGGCATTTATTTGTATTTCTTCACTATTTTCAATAAGAGTAGTGATTCCTTCCTGAATTTTATGTTCGATTTTTTTCACTTTTCATAAATTGTTGTATTTTGGTGGTTCTAAACTTTTAGAATAATCATAGTAATGGTTAATTCTGTTCCATGGCAACCATCCAGGAGTTATAATTATTAAGAGTGTTTTTCAATAACTTCTGGGTTCTACTGCTGGACATTGAACTGAATTTGATGAAAGTTCACTGTAATTATTCTTCAGTTTCTTCACTACGATTCTTATTTTCAGCTCCAACTCAGTTTCCATTTATTTATGTGTTTCTTGTTAATAACGAATTACTCAACTGAATAGAATGTCAACTGTACTGAAGAAAAGATTAGCCGTTCCAATATAAGAAAATGTTAAAAATGTTACCTTAGTTGTTTTTTACTAAACATTTTTATCCTCAAATACTATGTCAAAAAATTATACATTACACTATGATGGATAAAGTAAACAAATTCCTGTCAGTGAGTATACTTTGAAAAACTTGGAAGATTTTATTCATTCGAGAAACCTAATGTACACATTAAAGCAAACAAAATTTTAAATATAGTTGTTATTGACAGTGATGTTAAATTATACATGGATGAAGAAGACAGTATTGGACAAATTTTATCTTTGGATGCTCAAATTATTGGATACAATCAAAAACCGATTGGTAATATTTTACTGAAAATAATTTTAACATTCCAAACAAGGAAACATAAGTTATTATTAATATTGTAGATGTTTGGATTCATCATAACATTGTGTGACTTTAAGTGTTACTGGAATCCATCTGTTTCAGATTATACAATTTGTGACAAAATAGTCAGTAAAAACTAATTGTTAATTATTTGGTAAAACTATTCGACATAATCACAATAAAAAAGTAAACAATTTCTTTCTGGAATAGAACATCTGTTTATTTCATCATCAACTGCTATTCTGTTCACATAGAATCTGGCCAGTAGGTTAAGCATGGATGGACATATTCTTAACAATGGTAAAGTAAAAGTAAGAAAATGAAGTACCTTATCCATTAAATATATTTGGCAGATTTTTTAAGGATTCTAAAAAAATAATATTAGAAGATGATTTATCAGTAATTTTCGCTTGGAGTTCTAGTATTGGTGATTCTGTTCTTAGTGCGCTGATCGTAATGAAGCTATAGTTGAAGATGCAACTACACTTCCTAAGGAAGGAAAAATAGTTTTGGAATCGATGGGAATCCGTGTTATAGTCGCACTCGAACGCAGACAAGAAAGACTAAAAAATCCGAGAAATCCAATCTATTTCCTTGGACCATAAAACACTGAAATTGCTAGATTAAGTGGAAAAAGAAATTAGGACCCAGATATCACAAATTATTGTAATTCTGCGAAATTTTATATGCCCTATTTTATTTTTTTTCTGAGTGAAACGAAAATATAATAATATAATTGACTCTTCTGTAGTCAATCATGTTAAACTACATAATGCTTATATAAAGGACACACAAAATGGAATTTTTTCTCAATAGTTATGGAGTCTTGATCGACCAAATAACTATCTAACAGCTTATTAACGTTTTTGCGATTATAAAATAATAACACAGTTGAATAACAATGTAAATGTGGGTGCATACAATTTTACTGAAAATGAACCTATCTGTGTTATAAATATGACTAGCTGAATGACCGTCTGGACTGAACAAAATGCAGCAATGATATTCTGCGCCACTTCTAACAAAAACGTTCTGAATAATACACTTGGCTATGTAAATATGAATGGTAAAATGGATTTGTCTTACAGCTCACAACATAGAATATTAGCTGAAAAGTTTGAAGCTGGAAAATTTCATATCTTACTAATGAAATGACTTATTATTTTAAGCATTATACTTACTCTGGATAGTTGTTTTTATGTAGATTACTTTAGCATTTTGAATTTTTAAAATCGGTTGATATTTGTTTGAAAAATAAACAAAAATCGATCTCTTATACTGCGTCTGGATGCCCACAGGCAAAAGCTATTGCATAATTCCTCACTGTATGAAGCCTTGAGGCTGATAGAATGCTCCTCCTGTGGGCATCAAGTTTTATCTCAGCCTGAAGATTACACTCCTTTTTATAAAACCCACATTCCTGATGGCTGCGCCTCTTATCTCTCTGTCTCGGTCATACCTCCATCTTACACGCATGTTGTTTGTATACAGAACAACAGGTGGTTCTGGTGTAAGCTCCATTTATGTTAATATCGGGACATACTTCATTTCAAGAGCATATTATTCTATACTGACATTAATTTTAATTTGTCATTAACATTTACATTTTGTTTACAATTCGTGTCATCAAATAAATGTAATATTGCGATGAAAATAATTTACGTTATATGTAAAATACACAGATAAAAATAAGTAAATTAGAATCAACTTGGAATCTCGAATACCAGCTATAATTACAGACTGTCAACCTGCATTCTCTGTCAAACTCTGGATGAGTATATTGATGAAAGGACTGTGACCATAGATGTGATGGAGTCATAAGTCACCAAATGTGGAGAAAGGTGGATATAGGAGAAAACATTTACTACTCTCACCTGTGTACTTAACAACAACCCCAACAGGTATGTAGGTTAGTTAATTCTGAGCTTCATCTTTGTGAAGTGTCGTGTACATAGGGTCTGAATCCTGCAACTTGGAAACCAGTGGAAAACGTTTCGATAGGAGACGTTTTGCACTTTTAACTGAATAAGTTTACTTATTTTTTTTTAGGAAATAGTTTCGAAGATTAAGTTTAACTAACAATTCACAACACAGAAATTGAAATGAAAATTGTTAAACTTTAAAATTTAATATTTACAAAAATTAAAACGTTTATGGAACATTTTAACTTTTTAAAATTTAAATTTTTATCATATGAATAAAGCAGATAAAATGAACATGTACCATCATATTTAAAATCTATATACTGGATGTAGTAGTTACTTTATTGGTTATGCAGAAGTGTTTACTAAATTAACAGAATTGAAAAATAAATATTAACATATTTCAAAATCTAATATTTTGGGAATTAGCTTTGGTCAAGAGCTTTTATTAGTTTCAGATGATAAATTCAAAATTACTCTTCGAGATCGTTATAATTGAAAGGGTACAGTACCGCCCGACATTGAAAATAGGTACAACATACTTCATTATTTTTGTCAGAAGAACACATTTATTTTGTAAAATAACTCAATTTCAATTAATACAGCGAAGCCGGATACCAGTGTGGGAAAGAATGACAATTTATTTATTTAATTGATCACATGTGCACTCCCACAAAGTAAATCCCTACATCCAGTTTGGTGAGATCTGTGAAATGAATGAATGTATGGTCGTCTGCTAACCGCAGATAGTGAATGTGAATATATGATCATCTTTGAGTCGATCCTTTGGCCACCTTTAGTGGGACCAAAGAGATGAAATTTACCAGAGCCTTGAGTGCCTGAAATGTGGCTGACCAATACGATAGCAAGGTGCTTCCCCCACCTCGACAGAGATGGGAGAGAACCTCAAGAACGGCCATGTACCATCATATTTAAAATCTATATACTGGATGTAGTAGTTACTTTATTGGTTATGCAGAAGTGTTTACTAAATTAACAGAATTGAAAAATAAATATTAACATATTTCAAAATCTAATATTTTGGGAATTAGCTTTGGTCAAGAGCTTTTATTAGTTTCAGATGATAAATTCAAAATTACTCTTCGAGATCGTTATAATTGAAAGGGTACAGTACCGCCCGACATTGAAAATAGGTACAACATACTTCATTATTTTTGTCAGAAGAACACATTTATTTTGTAAAATAACTCAATTTCAATTAATACAGCGAAGCCGGATACCATGTGGCTGACCAATACGATAGCAAGGTGCTTCCCCCACCTCGACAGAGATGGGAGAGAACCTCAAGAACGGCCATGTACCATCATATTTAAAATCTATATACTGGATGTAGTAGTTACTTTATTGGTTATGCAGAAGTGTTTACTAAATTAACAGAATTGAAAAATAAATATTAACATATTTCAAAATCTAATATTTTGGGAATTAGCTTTGGTCAAGAGCTTTTATTAGTTTCAGATGATAAATTCAAAATTACTCTTCGAGATCGTTATAATTGAAAGGGTACAGTACCGCCCGACATTGAAAATAGGTACAACATACTTCATTATTTTTGTCAGAAGAACACATTTATTTTGTAAAATAACTCAATTTCAATTAATACAGCGAAGCCGGATACCAGTGTGGGAAAGAATGACAATTTATTTATTTAATTGATCACATGTGCACTCCCACAAAGTAAATCCCTACATCCAGTTTGGTGAGATCTGTGAAATGAATGAATGTATGGTCGTCTGCTAACCGCGGATACCACTCTGCCGCTGGATCTTGTGCTGTTAAGACCTGTTTTAGTTGTGCTCCGTAATGACGAAAGAGTGGAGACATACTATGCATGTGGAATATTTAAGAGTAGTTTAAAATAATAATTTCTCTATTTCAGGAACTTCTGTGGGGAGAATTAAATGTCAGGCAGGTAATATTAAAGGGATTGTAGTAATCTTTTGAAGTGACCAACGGTCACAATGAAACCACGTGTAGCAATAAGTTGAAATGCTTCCATGTGCTTAAGTTAAGCTGAATTACTAGTGTGTGTACAATAAGTCGAAATATTTAAGAAATAGCGTGTGTACCATAAGTTGAAATATTTAAGAAATAGCGTGTGTACCATAAGTTGAAATATTTAAGAAATGGCGTGTGCAGGACTTGAAATTAGAGACGAGTACTTCCACGTGGTGAGTACTGTGTGAGTCTCAATCTGTGTATGAGACAAAGGATAAAGAGAAGTACTCGTCCATGGTATCAGTTGAGGACTCACGTGTGTGATGTTCTTAATGTTAAATTGTGTGATATGATTCCGTGTGACGCTGGATTTAAACTCTGAGAGAGAATCAAGGTGAGTCGGCCATCTATCCAGCAACGCCACTTGGCTTGCATTGCACAGGAAGAGGTGCATATATCTTCAGAGTTCACAGTAGGAAAGTAGAATTACAAAGTGGGGCAGTGTCGTGTGAAACTGGGATAAATATTAATTGTAGTGGGAAAGCTGAAAGTCATAGTGTTGTGACTATTTAGTGTTTTATATTTCTTATTGCAGTGTGATGTATGTCATGTAATTTGGGTATGTGTGGTTTGCATGGGAGAGTAGCAAGGTAGTTTCAAAAGATTAGTGGGTTACGCTTGTTCCTTCGGTACCGCTCGGTCTGGAGGAAAGTTTCGTGATGATTATTGTGAGAGTCGAAGCGTGAGATATAATAAAAGATCCACCATCCTACCCAGAAAGTGCACTGTAGCGTTAAAAATAATTACGAGTCCATAATATAGAGATTCACCATTGTAAAGCCAGGGCCACTGGGCGGAATTTCTCATGTGTTATTGTTGTAGGTTGTAGAATTTGTGTGTTTAGGTTAGAGAAATTATTGGAATAAATAAGATAGTGAAAAGAAAAAGATTGGTAGACTATTCCTTCGAATTGTGTGTTGTCATAATGTCCCGAATTTATAATGTGTGCGCCATTCATATTCAGTGCGGTGGCCACGTGCTGACAAAAGCCATTAAGTAAAAGACAAAAAGAAAATGTGGTATTGCCAGTGTGTAGTGTACAGTCAGAGTTCTGTAGATTATTGATAGTCAGATGCGTGTTTCCGTTGCGTATTAATCATATAGGAGGATAACTTGTAACTTAAATTGTGAGGACGAGAGTTCATGTTACTCGATAAAATTAAGAATGAATCCACTCGCTTGGCAGACCACTCATCTTGCAGGCCTGACTGCTTGATTCCACAGTATGAGCAAGGCATGTGGGTGCCTCCCATAATGAAAAGTTTTTAGGAAACGAAGAAAAAATAGAGGAAATTGTTGACCGAAATTTTTGCTAAAAAGCAAAATGAAGGTAAATTGCTTCAAGTTACTGAATGAGAATGAATTTTAGATTTAATCTATATCTGTTAAGTTTTAATTGAATAAATTTAGTTCATTGAATATTAAATCTTTAGTGAGTAATTTTTATTAGGCTTTTACATTTTTTAATTAAATGGAGATTTCATCATAGCTATGTAATTTTTTTAAATGGGGCTACAGTAAAATTAAAATTATGGTTATAAAACAGGAAATTTTAAAAATGTGCTCTCTGAACATGAAATGTCATACATATAGTAATTATGTCACCTTGTCTCTGGGTCATATTCAAATGTTCACATTTTGCTCTTGGTAATAGAATCGTTCAGAAAATCAGGCTCAATCAGAATTCGTTTGGAAAGTTCAATCATGACCATCGCAGCAATGCTCAGTGGCTTGTCCACCAAATCTTTGCAGATGAGCTTGAAACACCACTGTGAAAGGTGAATTGTTCATCTTGATAGCATACAAAGTACCTATTGATGGTTCAAAGCTTCTCAAGTGAACCTAATGCCCATTCGACAATTAGACATCAACCCATCATGCACAGGATTCTAACAATCAACATTGTGGCTGGTTGATGGCTGTCCAGAGGGAGAATTGTTGGTTAGATCTTTCCGGTCCTCCTCAAATATTTTCAGACACCTTGGCACTTGCGAAAGCTAACTGAGCAGAGTCCTCATAGTCTTGATGGATCAGTATAGACACTTGTAGCTTGATGTCAACTAGACGTACTGGCCTCTGGTTCACTTTTAGACTTCATCAGCCTACCTTTCAAGATCTCTGCATACCCCCAACCTCCCAGGCCACAGAAGAGGCCTTTGCTGGACCTGTGTGGGCATAAATTCAATTTGTTAAATTTTTGCTGTTAGAAGGCTAAATATGTTGAATGAATTTGTATTCTATAGATCTATTCCTCCCTGATGTTTTAATGTAGACATGGATTAGTGTGTTATCACTATTTCCAAAAGCTGGCTAGGTAATGTGAAGTAGTAAGGAAACTGGCAAATTGAGTTGTTTCCTATGGTACTGAAAAACTGGTATTCTCTTTTATGTTTGAGAGCTAAATATATCAATTTCGACCTTGTATAAGTGAACCATTATCATCTGAAACACTAGTAGTGTGATAGGAAGTATACTTGTTGCGTGCATGCAGTAAAAATTTACTGCCATCGTGTATCATACAAGTTACCCATATCATTAAAAATGAAAAGAAAGGGAAGCTCACAATTTTGCCTTGAGAATCACGTGACAGACGACAGACCGCCATGTGTTCCTCATTCATCCATCAATTCAGATTCATCAATATAGAGGGGCACTGAGTCAGTGTAACACACCATTCACTGCCATCATAGGTTTGTCTTTCGATCCCTACCCCTTAATGAGGTAGATCCTGAGCAGGCATTTCGTAGGCAAGTGCACCCTGAGTGGTCCAGTCTTATAAAGAAGGAAGAACCCTTGGTGGTACTGGGAATTGAACCAAAGACCCCAATATGAGGATGTGTCACGTTGACCAGTTGGCTATGGAGGCAGAATTCATATCACTCATGAAATGAAAAAAGTGATGTGAATATGCAAACTGGATAAGAAAAATGTCTTCCACTGTTCCACTCTGCAACACACTGATTAGCCCAGATTTTTTTGATGACGCTCTACATCATTTAAACTAGTTGGAAAATCGGAAATGTGTGTTAGCAGTTATTTTAAAACCGCTTTCGTTTCGTAACTCTTCATGATACAGACACAGAGCTTCTACCATACTTGTTGTCAGATATTGTACCCACTTCAGCATGTGTCAAGTAGTCTGCTAGCAAACACTTGATGTAATTTAGTACCTGATTTCCTCTGCACAGTTGTAACTGCACCACACATCAGACCTGCTGGTCAAGGGAAAATATAATGTAATATCATGCTCTTGCCACATGTACTTGGAGGTACTTATAACATAAATAAGTACTTCCCCGAAGAGTATCATTATTAGTCTGCAGATGAAGAGAATACTGATGTAATGTTGTTCACAACACTGTCCTCTGTCACCAATAAAAAATTCTGGTCTTGTACCCATACCACCCTGTATGTAGCTCAGTGTTCCATGAAAGGTGAGACAGATTTGTCCTTGGTTTCAAACAAATTACTCTTTCTAGTTAATGTTTCCGCTCATAATCTTTAACTTATAGTCATATATACATTTGATTTATGATGTATGTATACTGTGACAGCAGACTTTCCCATTTCAAATATGAAAGTATATCTTTCAGAGGGTAAGACAGAACGTATATTAGACTTGTGACACAACCAACGTTTCAACACAAACTTTCGCCTACCTCTGATAATCAGTTTAGTGTTTCCTAAGTTGCAAAACTACAGTTCACGGCTTTCAAGGAAAAGACTACCTAATGGGGTAACTATTGTGTGGTAAACATTAACATGCTTCTGTGTATGTATAAATAGAACTATAAATTTTTAATATTACACTCCCATTCACACCAGAATTTTTAACATTTATTTCCGTTACACTTGTGCGAACTTACCATCCATTATCACTTATTGTCTTTTGAAAGATGCACATATATACCATGTGACTGCAGAAATAACTCTTCACTCTTAAGAAGAGATGCACAGTTACACTGCATGATACTAATGCAATCGGGAGACTTCCACATAAGTGAACCATTGCTGAACACGCACGAAAAAGGTGTCGATTGATTCTTTGGAACGATAATCTCATCTAATAATGAAAGTTTTCATCGATCCTTGAACATAAGGCAGGCATTTCTCCATGCTCACTTTGTGATGATGTGTTTCAACGACCTGTTAGAGTGAAAAGAAAACTTTTCACCATGATTTGGTTCATTTTAGTGATTAATTTACTCAGTGCCATATTGTAACAATGTAATTAGTCATGCGATATGCGAGTACTCCACTTATTAAGACATTCCATTGTAAAACTCAATGTTCCATCATCTCTTTGTCCAGAGCTTTGAACCCACAAAGACATACCTAACTCAATCCAACCTACATTTGAAAAATAGCGATAATTTCATATGCAGACTGACTCAAGGATCCATGTGTCTCATGGTATAAAAAATTCCATACTTCCATCACTGTTTGGAATAATGATAGAACCTACTCTTCAGCTGCAGGAACCATGCAGACAAAATCACTGAGCTTTTCTGATAACGGTATTAGTCATTTGATATTACTGTAATCACCTCAATATGATAGAGCGATCATAATGAATCCAATATGAAAGGAAGTTCGTTTAATGTGTGGCTCCATTAACATCTAGTGAGAATAGTTATGTCCTGTATCCAACCACCTTTTCAATTTCTTGTGATGTGTATAGTCCTGGACATAATAAAAATTGATATCATGAACTTTGAGCTCTTAATTACAATGAGTGTTGAATATGAATACAGATTTGATGTTCAGATTTCGATATTTCCAAGTTTCCCTTACAACGAAAATCTGAATTCTAACAAAATGATTTTAATTTCATTTTATTGTTTTTATTATTAACCCCAGTTCTTGGCAATATATGGTTTTTACTATGGTTGTGCACTGTGTTCTGTTGTCTAATAATATTTCATTTAATTAGTATTAATAACAGTAACTGCTAAAATAGACAGTAACACATACATAACATGTTGAACTCGAATCTGCCATTTCGGTTAGTTCTGCTTTGGAGTAATAAGTCGAAACAAAGTGATAAAGACTTATAATTGTGAAATTTCGCAGTAACCGATTTACTTAAACGTTTAGGCCATTATCGACGTACTGGGCACTGATATTATTTGCGATCCTGAAATGTAGGATAATTGTACCTCAGTCATTCTAAACCATTATAAGAGAAACAAGTGTTTGGTGAGTTAATAAAGAATAATTACATTGTTCCATGCTAGATAAATTCCAGTGATGTATTTTACTAATTTTGCTCTCTAGATATTGCGTCCATTCACTATCGTTGAACGATTACATGACTTTATAAGAGTGAAGTAACGTACATTGGAAAAAAAAACTTTTAAAGTACACCTAGATAAGACAGATATGTATACATGAAGAGATTAAAAAAATCCGCTTGAGAGCGTTGCTGCCACGTATATGCACCAAAGTGTGCTTATGATGTAGGTATGTAAGCACTGACATGTAGGCAGTTATTAGTTTGACCTCTGAATCGAAACTTTTTGATGTTCTTGTATGTTCCACACCTGCCAATGGAAACTTCATGGAAATGGGCAAATTTGCTATTATTATACGAAGTTTCTATTTTTTATATATACCAGCATGAAGGTTCTGTAACTGCCTGTCAGGATGAGAAGTCCATCACATATTTTACTGTTCATGTGGATTTTGATGCTGTTAGCCACGTGATGATATATTTTCTCCCTCTTGCTTTCAAGTATTCATTGAGTATTGGCGAAAACGTAACGATGTTTATTCCAGAAATAAGAGATACACGATTGTACTCAATCTATAGTTTCCCACAATGAGTGGTGGGATACAGACTCAAATGAGTGTTAAATGAGGCGACAGCTACACATTATAACAATAACCTACATAAATTGTTATTATAATATTCTGTAGTTAATTGTGTTTCCTAACAAAATGAAAAATCTGTGCATTGCAAAATGATGTTGTGCCTAAAACTAAAAGTATAGACTACCTACCATTCTTTGTGCATAATCAAAATTAAAAGTGAAGTGTTACATCACTACAATATATATTTTTCCTATGTGTTTTCCTCATGACATTAGAAGAGTTCTGACCTTATAGACTACCGATTACGATCATGTTATTTTTCAGTGCGCCCAAATTAATACGTTAAAAATGCAAGCAGTTCATAAATTAATCAGATCTGGAGACACTGTGTATGATATGGAAATGTACATTAATAAGTAATACGACAGATAATCTTTTTCAATTCAGTAAGATTAAGCTGTGGACAGTGTCAGTTAATCCAAGAAAGAACTATGTTCCAAAATTAAAGACCATAAAACAGTCACCATAAAATCATTAAGTGAATCTCAAGGTCTGATTTGTTGATGATTTTTTTCGAGTTGGAGTATGTTCACTAAAATTAACAACTTCGCTGTCACGATTATGTGTACAGCATAGTTTCTTATTTCTTACACCAGATCAGATATATTTGAATTCTGCCTCAACAGCATCTATGGATTCACTCACTACTGAAAAATCCGATTCACTCACTACTGAAAAAGCCGCTTTCTGAAGAGTAAAAGTATGTAGAGTGATAAGCATATTCTACAGATCTGCTAGCAATTTTTGGCTATTTATGTTACAAACTGCCATGATTAGAAAAGGTGTATCTCAACAAAATTTTAAGGAGCTTAGCTGTATATACTAATACCTGAAAATAGTTGGTACAGCTAAATGAAGCATTAAGATTAAACGTATATGAGTATAATTGTTAGAATCACTATTATTAGCAGGTGTTAAGTCTCTTAGCGGTGGTCCACTAAGACTTCTGCTAACGTTTCAACTATTCTCTGTCTTTTAAGACGTGAGCACTTATAGAAGAAACTAGTTTGAACGAATATTAGAGCTTATAAATAAGAACTGAAACTTGATTTTAATGTTGTTTGCCAATGTGGGAAACCTGTGATGTTTATGTTTTAACTTATGATTTATTACTATTTGTGGTGACTGTATTAGAGAGAAGTAACTTGCATTTAGAAAACCCATTACCGTAGCATAATTTAGGAGGTACTCAGCTGCTTCGATATCCTGTGTTAAGTGCGGCAAGTGGCTATAACGAACAGTTTTGTTTTGGCAGCAGAATAGGAGAGTCAAGATGCTCGATGGTGTGTGTGTATGTGTGTGTGTGTGTTTATGTGTGTGTGAGAGAGAGAGAGATTGAAATGTCATTGTTTAGATAATTGCTACTAAATTCTCATGCAGCAGAACTATTTAATTTGAAGTAACATTTACTATTACATGGGGAACCTTAAATGTTTGACTGTAATATTTCTTGTCGTTAAGTAGGACATCAGCTTAACGTCATTTTTTATCCCTGGCAATTCAACAGGATTGAGGAGCGTAATGTAAACATTACTTAGTCCTATAGCCTGTAGGATGTTTTATATCTGAAGATACTACATGGGCCAGCCGGAGTGGCCGTGCAGTTCTAGGCGCTACAGTGTGGAACCCAGCGACCAGTACGGTTGCAGGTTCGAATCCTGCGTCGGGCATGGATGTGTGTGATGTCCTTGGGTTAGTTGGGTTTGATTAGTTCTAAGTTCTAGGCGACTGATAACCTCAGAAGTTAAGTCGCATAGTGCTCAGAGCCATTTGAACCATTTTGATATTATACGGAAGTAATAAATTTCAGAGGATACCTCCTCATATCCTGTCGGACCTCCTTTTGTCCGTCGTTCTGCAGCGACTCGACGTTAAGAATTCAACAAGTCGTTGGAAGTCCCATGCAGAAATAATGAGCCATGTTGCCTCTTGGGCCATTCATTATTGCGAATGTGTTGCCAGAACCTCTCGATTAGTTCTCATAATTGTAATGTGGGTTTTTCACGTCATATGATCTGTGTGGCCAATTCTTTCATTCGAATTTTCCAGATTGTTCTTGAAACCTGTCACAAACAATTGTGGCCGAGAGACATGTCACACTGTCATCCATATAAATTCCACTGTTGTTTGTGAATATGAAATCGATGAATGGCAGCAAATGGTTTCCAAGAAATTGAACATAATCGTTTCGACTCCATGATTACTTCGGGTTAGACCAGAGGACCCAGTCCATTCTATGTGAACACTGCCCTCACCATTGTGGAGCCACCACCAGATGCACAGTGCCTTGTTGACCACATGGGTCCAAGGCTTCGTAGGATCTGCGCTGCATTTGAAGCCTACCATCAGCGGTTTCCAACACATCTCGTAATGCCACAGTTTTCCAGACATCTGGTGTGCAACAGATGTGGTCACGAGCCCAGGAGAGGCGCTGCAGGCGATGTCATGCTATTAGCAAAAGCGCCCGTCGTTTGCTGCCATACCTAATTAACACCAGATTTCGCAGTATTTTCCTAACGGATACCTTTATTGTACCTAGCACATTGACTTATGCGGCTATTTCACGTAGTGTTCCTTGTCTGTTAGGTCTCACAACTCTACACAACCGCCGCTGTTCTCGGTCGTTAAATGAAGACTGTCGACCATTTCATTGGTTTGGTGAGAGTAACGTCTGTTATTTAGTATTATCAGCACACTATTGGATATCGGAATGTCAAATTCCGTGACGATTTCCGAACTGGAATATTCCATGCTTCTAGCTCCAACTTGCATTCCGCGTTCAAAGTCTTTTTTAACAGACCCGTCTTGCGGCCATAATCACGACCGGAACCTTTTCTAACTAATCACCTGAGTACAACTGGCAGCTCCACCAATGTACATCCCTTTTATACTTCGTGTACGCGATACTACCACAAAATGTATATGAATTATATCACTGCCCCAGACTATCGTCACGTCAGTTTACATTTGAATATACATTGTAATACATTATCAGCAGACACTAAGGACAAAAACGCTCCTCATAAATCACAGCTGGCCACAGTGACGCTAAAGTGTTTGCCTCACGTGGAAAGGACAGCGTCGTTTGATGATTGACTAACAGTGGGTGGCCGCAGACAATTCACAAGCACCTGCGACCATTGAATGAAGGCTTATGGCCATTCATGTTACAAACAACTTCCCTTGTTGTTGGGCTACAGCCTTCTTGATAACTCAGGAGCGCAGATAGGCACTTAAAGGAATTCTCAGCAGTTATCACAAGAATATCAAACGTAGTGGTCTTAGGGAATCTGCAGGCATGGTGGGAAGTCCCACAACATGAAACTGTGTGAAAGCAATAAGGGAGTTCCAAGATTACGCTCCAGTCACTGCAAGACCTGAAACTTTGGGTTCCTGTACGAAGACTGGTGGGTTTGGGTGAGATTCCAATTGAGACCTCTAATGACGAAATCGGTGTGACATAATGAGGAAAAACAATAAAACGACCGAGCAGGGGCTACGGAGGGACTGATAATCAATCATTATTAGCTGGAGACTATGGAGTGTCAGTCAGTCAGTGAGTAATCACTTGAAGAGCAGTGAAAACTGAAAGGCAATCTTTTCGTTCTGTGGATTGATCAGGTGTCATGCTAAGCGGTTTGCATGCTCCATCACAAAAAGCATTCCAATTTTGCCTTCTGGTGGCATGTCAGTCTATTGTTGACGCAGTTTTCAGGGTTGGAGTCGCATCCTTGCACCATTTCCGATCTCTGTTGTCACTTTCATACGTCCTAATTCTGCACTCCATGATGGGTGGTCTATTTCGTGAGTGGTATTTGAATCTTTAACCATCTAATAGCTTTTTCCTTGAGTCGCGTGAGCCTGAAAAATTTCTGTTGACGCCGCTCATGAGACACATATCATTACAAACAATACACGCCATTCCATGGATAGCAAGAGTGTGTCAGCTGGCAGATGGCTGCTGTGTGGAAAGGGAACAGGAGTAATTAACTGAGCTGTCGAGAGCGTCACCTCGGGAACGCAGGACACGAAAGATGAAGATTTCTGGCTGTCATCTAGTTGCCATACGACGTCAAAGCAGATTGACAAGTCGTACCAATATCGCATGTTTCCCACACCCACTTGTTACACTAAGTCAAGAGATGAATTGGTGTGGTTAATTTCTCTCCGTCTATCTGCTTTATTATCGAGGTGTTTCTACGCCCAGTCAAATTTGCCCTGAGCTTACATTTGTATTGTTGATTTTCGGATGACAGAAATAAAATCAATTTATCACATTTGACTTAATTTCGTACGTATCTGTTGCGTGCAGGGGCGACCTTATTTATTCATCAGTTTGCAGTAATACCACATTTTTGGAACCCAACATGGAGCGACATCATTTGCATTTCATTCCTCATGCACTTTATATCATCAAATTGTTAATGCCAACTATGTGGCCGTGGATGATCAGTTCTGGGATTCAACAACGTATAGATCTACGGTTAAAACTGCGTGCACACGACTAGTCTGCATTTCGAAGTTATGTGTTTGGCAGAGGGTTCATAGAACTACTTTCATACTACTTCTCTACCTTTAGACTCTCGAATAACATGGGTGGAAAATGAACACCCAAATCTTTCCATGGGACTTCCGATTTCTCTTACTTTATTACAATGATCATTCTTCACTATGTATGTAGGAGTCAATAAAATGTTTCGATAAAAGTGGGAAAGATTTGCTGATTGTAACTCTGCGAAAAGGTTTCGCGACAATGCTAAATAAGCTGCACCTCTTCAAGAATTTTCGATGTGTTCCATAAGTCCTATACGGTAAAGATCCCATAACGCACAATATTACTCTAGAATCACACAAATAAGGGTAGTGCGGACAGTCTCTTTGATAGATATGTTGCACCTTCTAATTATGCGAATAAAACGAAATCCTTGGTTCTCTGTCTCCACAGCATTTTCAATGTGAGGGTCCCAGTTTACGTTGTTCATAATTGTAAATCCAATGCTTTTAGGTGAATCCAAATCGTTTAAATTTGTGTTATTTACCTTGTAACCCAAATTTAATGGAGGACCTCAGAATTTTTAATCCTTAAGGTCATTTACTACTTCTCGCACAATGCAGATGTCTTGCTAAAGATATTCTGACGACATCGTGAGACTCTAAATGATACCACCATCAGACGGCCACTGTGATCGAGCGGTTCCAGGCGCTTCAGCCCGGAACCGCGCTGCAGCTGTGGGTCGCAGGTTCGAATCCTGCCTGGGGTATGGATGTGTGGTGTCCTTGGCTTAGTTACGTTTATGTAGTTCTAAGTCTAGAGGACTGAAGACCTCAGATGTTAAGCCTCATAGTGCTTAGATCCATTTGAACCATTTGATACCACCATCCGCAAACGATCTAAGACTGCTGTTAAAATTATGTCCTAAAACTGTTATGTAAATTAAGAGCAGTAGAGAGCTTACAACACTTTCATGTCACTCCAGTTTCTCGAAATGACTTTCTGTCAGTTACTTCTAACTGAGACCATTGTGACATAACATCAAGAATCCACACAGCTGATGACGATACTCCAAAGGCGTGCTATCTGAGTGGAAGCCGCTTGTGAGTTTTGTATAAAAAGTTTTCAGGATAAGTAAAATTATGAAATCAACTTGAGATCTTCTGTCGATAGCACTCATTACTTAGTACGAATTGCGTTTCAAAAAGTACCACATTTTCTGAATCCGTGCTGTCATGTGCCAAGAGATTGTTTTATGACATTTCATTAATAAACGTACCAAAACCGTACCGAAAATCGATGTTGATGATTTGGAGCTCTTTCATTATTGGACCCATACCACTTCCAAGATATTAGGTACAGTTCCTTCGCGTAACCAGCGGTCGTATATGATTGTGAAAATGGAACTACTTCCTCAGAATACTCCGAATGAGACGCACTTGATGTACAATTTTGATAAGAAGACTTGCCTTTATTAAGTGATTTAGGTAGCTTATAGAGGGTACCAAATTACTCATGCTGTCAGCTACTTTCGATTCGAAACACTATCGTCGGCGAAATTGTCATTGCGCTACAAAGCCGGCCGGAGTGGCCGTGCGGTTCTAGGCGCTACAGTCTGGAGCAGAGCGATCGCTACGGTCACAGGTTCGAATCCTGCCACGGGCATGAATGTGTGTGATGCCCTTAGGTTAGTTAGGTTTAATTAGTTCTAAGTTCTAGGCGACTGATGACCTCAGAAGTTAAGTCACACAGTGCTCAGAGTCATTTTTTGCGCTACAACCTTAAGATATTGATTTAGTCTTGCCCTGGTATAAATTACATACAACCACTTCGTAGATTTTCTGCCAGATGTCAAGACAGTGTTTCGATGCTGAAACTGCGCGATGTCTGGAGCTCGGAACCCAAGATGACGCGGATGGAACTTGTCGGATTATTTCAACCATCGGAAGAGGCTACACAAAAAATATTCAGCAATAATAATAGTATGTAAGTAGTATCGAGAATAATATCAGGTGGCGAATGTGTTTTCTTGGCTGTCTGGGTGGACCACTTCAAACTATCAGAAATCAAAAACATTGAAGCAAACATAATACGTTGACCTTACTTTTGACTGCTTCTGGATGTATAATAAATAGCTCTTAAATTTAAAGTTCTTACAATTTTATATCACAACAACATGGCAAATGACATAGAAGCTTTTATTGGCCTCTGTGTGCCTAGTTTTGAAGTCCACCTCTTGGTGAACTCTCATAATCCCAATTAACACAACAATCTAAAGTAAGTTTTACTAAATTTGATTTATATACTAAGCTCTGATGCGATGCAAGAGAGCCAAATTTGATGGAGAGTGATCAATACGTGTTGCCGGTGCAAAAAGTTAAAAAAAAAAAAGGTTTCGAAGAACTGTGCCTCAGTTTCATCTCGTTCCTGTCCCTCCCAGGATGTCATGAAAAAATTATTTACTGTTATTTTAACATATTTTGAATCTCGTTCCTTGTTGGAATGTCGACATTTTTACCAAAAAGTCATTTCCAACCGTTCTGGATGTAAAATCCTTCTGGATGTAAAGAGGTTACACTTTTCAAGGTGGTTTTCTTATCTTTCACCTCTGAAGCTACTTTCAGTCAAGGGCAAACTGTATTGTTACTGTTATATGAAAACTGATTTGAGTTTGTACAAAAGTGAGCTGTTGAAGAAGTGTTTGTATGGGTTGACACAAAACCCATACAACTGTTTCTGCTGCTGTTTATGGAATTGTCTACTGCAATTTGTGTTAGGAGGTACGCAGACTTGGATAATATGGGTCAGTCTTGCTGTTGTCACTTAGGGCGCTAGGCGTATAGGTACTGATAGTGGAGTCATTGATACTTTAATGTGTACCCACTTTAGTGTGGTAGTTGTTTTTCCTCTCTCAACCTGAGGGCCAAAAGGTGAGGCAAAAGGTGCTGTAGGTGGTCACTACAGAGATGAAAGCAGCGACGAGGCTCAGTCGCACAGTGATCACGCCCAGCAGGTTGGTCACGGGGCGTCCAGAGGACACCTGCCGCGCCAACAGCAGCAGCTCGCGGTGGGCGGCGCCGCCCACACGCCGCCCTTCGAGCAGCAGCTCCCAACACAGCTTCTGAGAGCGGATGGCTTCCATCTCCCCACACTGGGCAGGCACGACAAACAGCGTGAGGTGAACTAGGCTGAGAAATATACTCAATTTCCCTTGCCACATACTTATATTACTTGTACCTATAAACGATAATTGTGTTCCAAGTAAGTAAATCTGAACGGTGGAAAACAGTGAAACCGATATGAAGTACAACACTAGAAAAACCTCGTGAGCAGAGGCAACCAACTCCGACAATTTGCCAAGTTTTGCATGCACTTTTGCGAGAGATCGCACATAGCCTGGTACACTCCAAAGCAGTCTAGGGTGTGATTGTAGATTCCGTCTGAACACAGGCCGTTCCTTTACAGAGATGTTGCTACAATACGCAGGGTCATTTCTCATATCGCGAATGCAAACGTTAAGAAGTGAGAGTCTGTGTCTAATCACAAACTGTAAATTTGCAAATCTCAAAAGTGATAACATGGTAGCAAGAAAACTGCCCACAGTAAGCGCTACACACAGGTTATGGTCCTGCTCTTTACTAATTGTGAACATTGGTGTGTAGAATGAACAACAGTAAAAAAAATAATAGAACCAATTGTAGCTTTACTATCTTCCCCTCACATGTGTTCACAGGACCGATATGAGTCATCAGAGCTTTGTCACATGATGCTATCAGCTTAACAATTGTCTCGTATTTTTCTGTATTGTTCCAAACATCTTGCACTATTGAAACGAAGGCCATTGCCGACAAACTCACAATGGCGAAAACAAAGATGACGTTCGCTACAGAGAATGTAGGTAACGGTCTGCAATAGAAACGCACGATAACATATGCAGAAATCATATGTGATATGCTGGCGAAGGTTACTGTAACCAGATCCGATTTTAATTTCTTCAGTAATCCAGTTTTCATATCAACCGTAAATGACATCAGTCCAAACAACTTGCACGTGAAGTGGAATGGCTTGGTGGCCACTAAAAGTTTCTTAGTATTATCTGGCAGCAATATGGCACATTCGTTCACTGACATCTCCTGAAAAAGGAAGAAGAACAAAAACTTAAATGCACAGTACTGATTTTTCACAATAATATTTGTTTCATAGTCAGCAACGAACTGGCTTCCAACTTTCTAGGCCATCCTCAGAGAAACTAAACAGCTGGGTGACACAACACCAGCGACAGTTTATAGCAGTACAAAGACTTTTTCTCCCAATGCGAAACACAAACGCAATGAATTTAACATATAAGCATTGAAGAAACATACTTTAAATACTTTATACTGAAATATTTAAAGTATAAGAACGTACAGATTGAAAATGATACCGATTGAGAATCGGCATAGAGTACTATGTTATATAAACAAAACAGCTAACGAATGGGTTGGATATACAAGAAAAAGGGGTTCAGAGTGGTCTAAGGAGACAGTAGATGGTCGGAGAAGAATAACAAGTAATTTGCAGCAGGTATATTACCTGAAGCTAGCAAAAATATTTACTGGCTGCTGTTACTTTGAACTTATACTGTCAGTCACAGATGGTAACAAATGTACACAGTGGGCTCTTGATTGCCTAATATATAAGCCACAATATTATCTATCTTGCTAAATTCTTGCTTTTTCAAATTCCACCTCTATATGTACAGATAAGTTACCATTAAAAAGTAATTTATAGCTCATAATAGTTTTTCTCCTACAAAAATGTGTTAATGTTTTTCATTTCTTAGTTTCGCCTATGACCGCAACTATAAGGTTCTACAAAAGTTTATTCATTCTGCGTAGCGTTTTCATGACCACTGTAACACTGTAGACGTATATTTCTCCAGTTAGTGATTTAGATGTTCTAAACTTAATAGAAATTGCCGCAGGTGTTCCCAAGTGCCGATATTCCCGCAACCTCCCCCCACCCACACTTAAAGCATAACGGAGTCTTACCCCACAGAAGAGTATTCGAATTACGACAATTGTCCGTAAAAATCAACATACAAGAAGTGAGATATAAGGATTCTCAGAAACCAAGATGTTGTCTCAATGTTGTCTGAAGCTACAGGCACTGATATACTGCACATCCCGTTCACCTGTCGTATCTAAAATTATAATCGTATCAATTGGACACACAAATAAAGATATAGGTAACATGAAGGTAATAAAGCTGTGGATTGGCAAAGAAAACTACTCCGATTGACCGAAGAATGAAAAGAAGCGAGTAGTGCAGCATTATTTACAAAGATATGTAATAATTCGGGAGTAAACTTTAGTTAAAGTGAAATGCCTGCAGAAAAAAAGTTACGATACAGAAAAGGAAACGGTGTCCTAAGGATAGATACCGCACACATAAAAGTAAAAATAACTTCCAATTAACTTAAAAGCTAAGATGTCAACATTAACAGTGTTAAGGAAACATCAGTGTAAACGCAAACGAAAGTGAGGATTTGTGTAAAAACTTCACCGTAGACCTCTTCAGGGAAAGGAACTGTTTGCTATGTGGATACAAGAAAATAAAATAGCTACGCATTTGGAAGGCATGAGAGATCCATCATTAATATCTGAGTTTGAAAGACCTTTAGTTTGAAAGACCTTTACAAGACCTGCGATCAAACAGGTAAAATGACATGATTAACACTCGTTCGAAATTTCTAACGTCACTGCAGGAATTAGCAGCCAAATGACTTTCTAAAGTAGTGTGTGAAATCTGCACGCAAAACCGTCGCACCTTCGGAAGAACATCAGACACACAGTGCCTAAGTCAGCAAGGGTAAGTAAGTGCGAGAAGGAACTGACAGATGAATCATCAAACTTGCTGACCAGAAGAGTCGAAAACAATTTTGTGGACCTGCTACACGGTGGAAGCAAAACTACGCCTTCGCAAAGTAGTGCAAGACTTTTGGAATTCCCAAAATTAAGTATAACATAGCGAATGGCAGGTAACGACGAATCAGAGTGGAAGAGCAAGAAAGAAGTGCCTGAGACAGGGACACAATCAACTTCCCCATTGTTCAAGCTTCAGGGCAGAGAATCAACAAAACAAATAAAAGGAAGGTTAAGGAAAAATGATTTAAATTTGGGACGAAGAGACGTGAGTAACATTTTCTGCTGACATAGCTCCGATCTGTAACAGAAATTTTGTATGTGATGAACTGTCTATTGACTACCCCATTTCAACTGGAAGTAAATCAGAGAGAGATGAAGGTATTAAAGAGTAGCAGAAATGAGATTAGGGGTAAACGTAATACCAAAAATAGGCTATATGGTGTAGATTATATGAAAGCTTTCTCTTAAGCCAAGTACACTAGTACAAAACATTTCTTAATTTGACGAACAAATTTGTACAAAAGTTTATGGTGAGCATAGCACTTTATGAAGGTGTATCATGGACTGAGGGGAAACCGGATAAGAAGTAAATGGAAACGTTTGAAAGTGGGTGTATTGATGGACGCTGTAAATTATAACATAATTTTTATGCTAAAATAAAAGTCATAACATCATACCAAATACTTTCTTATTAATTTTGTGTCATCAATTCCTTCATAACTTTATAATACTTCCTTTAATACCAACATTTACTGATCGTTTTAAGGTAGGGACCTTCCAGAACCCTCTCGTGCATTTTTGCTACTCCATGCTATCTATGCGTACTAGGGTTAATATTACATAGCATGAGTGAATAAAATGTCTGGCCAGTTAATGAAAAAAGAGTCATGATGATCTGTTTATTGACCAAAGATTACAGATTAGACTCTCTTTTGGAAATGATGAAGAGGGCATCCAACTGGGAGGTGACTGTAAGAGAAAGATTGAATAAACAACTGTAGGGTAACAGTCAATGAGTTGCAACTTGGAATCTTAAGGGCTTGAATGTGATGGGAAACCTAGATGATATTGAAAGGTTCCGTTTGGATACAGTGTGTGGTTCAGCGAAGTGTGTGGGTCAGTAAAGTGAAATGGAGAGAAGATAAGTATTTCTGGTCTGACGAATATAAGATCAACAGCAATAGAAGTTGGTGTAATGGGAGTGGGAATATTTACTAATAAGAAGGTAGGGCAAAGAGTGATTTACGCGAGCAATAGTAGTGAACGTATATACACTCCTGGAAATGGAAAAAAGAACACATTGACACCGGTGTGTCAGACCCACCATACTTGCTCAGGACACTGCGAGAGGGCTGTACAAGCAATGATCACACGCACGGCACAGCGGACACACCAGGAACCGCGGTGTTGGCCGTCGAATGGCGCTAGCTGCGCAGCATTTGTGCACCGCCGCCGTCAGTGTCAGCCAGTTTGCCGTGGCATACGGAGCTCCATCGCAGTCTTCAACACTGGTAGCATGCCGCGACAGCGTGGACGTGAACGGTATGTGCAGTTGACGGACTTTGAGCGAGGGCATATAGTGGGCATGCGGGAGGCCGGGTGAACGTACCGCCGAATTGCTCAACACGTGGGGCGTGAGGTCTCCACAGTACATCGATGTTGCGGCCAGTGGTCGGCGGAAGATGCATGTGCCCGTCGACCTGGGACCGGACCGCAGCGACGCACGGATGCACGCCAAGACCGTAGGATCCTACGCAGTGCCGTAGGGGACCGCACCGCCACTTCCCAGCAAATTAGGGACACTGTTGCTCCTGGGGTATCGGCGAGGACCATTCGCAACCGTCTCCATGAGGCTGGGCTATGGTCCCGCACACCGTTACACCGTCTTCCGCTCACGCCCCAACATCGTGCAGCCCGCCTCCAGTGGTGTCGCGACAGGCGTGAATGGAGGGACGAATGGAGACGTGTCGTCTTCAGCGATGAGACTCGCTTCTGCCTTGGTGCCAATGATGGTCGTATGCGTGTTTGGCGCCGTGCAGGTGAGCGCCACAATCAGGACTGCATACGACCGAGGCACACAGGGCCAACACCCGGCATCATGGCGTGGGGAGCGATCTCCTACACTGGCCGTACACCACTGGTGATCGTCGAGGGGACACTGAATAGTGCACGGTACATCCAAACCGTCATCGAACCCATCGTTCTACCAATCCTAGACCGGCAAGGGAACTTGCTGTTCCAACAGGACAATGCACGTCCGCATGTATCCCGTGCCACCCAACGTACTCTAGAAGGTGTAAGTCAACTACCCTGGCCAGCAAGATCTCTGGATCTGTCCCCCATTGAGCATGTTGGGGACTGGATGTAGCGTTGTCTCACGCGGTCTGCACGTCCAGCACGAACGCTGATCCAACTGAGGCGCCAGGTGGAAATGGCATGGCAAGCCGTTCCACAGGACTACATCCAGCATCTCTACGATCGTCTCCGTGGGAGAATAGCAGCCTGCATTGCTGCGAAAGGTGGATATACACTGTACTAGTGCCGACATTGTGCATGCTCTGTTGCCTGTGTCTATGTGCCTGTGGTTCTGTCAGTGTGATCATGTGATGTATCTGACCCCAGGAACGTGTCAATAAAGTTTCCCCTTCCTGGGACAATGAATTCACGGTGTTCTTATTTCAATTTCCAGGAGTGTATGCCAATTCATATTCCTACATTTCCGGATCTACACGGTGCCCCATTACAGACTGTTAACGAAGTTCCGAACATACAGAATAGATTTACGCATATGCGAGTGCCTTGAAGACTTCTTGGCCATCAGAAACCAGCACGTTTTGCTCGACGGTGAGTATTCATGAGCAGCAGGGGTGCCCCAGGGAAGTGTTATCCTCGACATACATAAATAATCTGACTAATAGGGTGAGCAGCAATCCGCTGCTACTTCCTGACGCCGCTGTGGTATGCCTGAAGATGTTGTTGATTAGCTGTAGGAGGATGCATAATTCTTAGTTCATGTGATGTACAGCAGATTGCTATAGGTGTGGAAAAATGTTAAGTTAATGCAGATGAGTTGGAAAAACAGTTCCATAATAATGGAATAGGGCATTGTTAATTTCCTGCTTGACACAGTCGAGTCGGTTGTATATCTAGGCATAATGTTGGAATGCAACGAGCATTTATGGCGTTACTGGCCGGAGTGGCCGTGCGGTTCTAGGCGCTACATTCTGGAGCTGATCGACCGCTACGGTCACAGGTTCGAATCCTGCCTCGGGCATGGATGTGTGTGATGTCCTTAGGTTAGTTAGGTTTAATTACTTCTAAGTTCTATGCGACTGATGACCTCAGAAGTTAAGTTGCATAGTGATCAGAGCCAACTTATGGCGTTATCAGCGAAGGCGAATGGTCGACTTCGGTTTATGGGGAGAACTTTAGGAAAGCGTAGCTTATACGTAAAAGAAACCAGTTACAGAATACCAGTGCAAGCAATTTCTGGGAACTACTCTAGTGTTTGGGGTCCCCACCAGATCGATTAAATGAAATACATCGAAGTCAATAAGTTCGATCAACACATGAGTATTACGGAGATGCTTAGTGAGCTAATATGGGAATCCCTGGAGGGAAGAGGACTTTTTTTAATCTGCGCACCACTGTCGGAAAAATTGAGAGATGCTGCATTTTAAGCTGACTTCAGACCGATTCTACTACAGCCAACACACATTTCGCGGTAAGGACCATGAAATGAGATCAGAAAATTTAGGGCTCGTAGGTGCGATTAAAGACAGTCGTTTTTCCATTTCTCTTTTTGCGAATGGAATGGGAAAAGAAACGACTACCAGTGGTACAGGGTACCCCCTGCCATGCACCATTCGGTGGCGTATGTATTTTGATGTAGACTTAGATGACACAAACAGAAGATGAGCTAGAGAAAAACATATGAGGACACTGACCGTGTAACTCGTTATAGTATAAAGGGAGATGAGAATCTGGTGATCGTGGAGGATTGGAGCGCTATGATAGGGGAAACATTAGCGGACAGAGTTATCGAAGAATGTAGGCTCGGTGTCAGAAATGAGACAAAAGGTGAACGTATTTAATTGCGCAATTAATTTCAGCTAGATATAATGAATACATTGCTCAAAATTTTCAAGAGTGGGACTTACACTTGAAAAGGCCTGGGGACACAGTGAGAAAACAGCTGGATTATAACACCATTAGACATAAACACCGATGCCACATTCTGCTAAATATCTGTAATGTACGTTCTAACGCTGTGAATCGCCATTTCTGGGTACTAAACTACTGGATCTTAAAATTGCTACACCAAGAAGAAATGCAGATGATAAACGGGTATTCATTGGACAAATATATTATATTAGAACTGACATGTGATTACAATTTCACGCAATTTGGGTGCATATATCCTGAGAAATCAGTACCCAGAACAACCACCATTGGCCGTTCAAAAAAAAAAAAAAATGTTCAAATGTATGTGAAATCTTATAGGACTTAACTGCTAAGGTCATCAGTCCCTAAGCTTACACACTATTACTATTATCCTAAGGACAAACCCACACCCCCATGACTAAGGGAGGACTCGAACCTCCGCACAGTCCATGACTGCACCGCCCTAGATCGCTCGGCTAATTCCGCGCGGCCCTCTGGCCGTAATAACGGCCTTGATACGCCTGGGCATTGAGTCAGAGATTGGATGGCGTGTACAGGTAGAGCTGCCCATGCTGTTTCAACACGATACCACAGTTCATCAAGACTAGTGACTGGCCTATTGTGACGAGCCAGTTGCTCGGCCACCATTGACCAGACATTTTCAGCTGGTGAGAGATCTGCAGAATGTGCTGGCCAGGGCAGCACTCGAACATTTTCTTTATCCAGAAAGGCCTGTACAGGACCTGCAACATGCGGTCGAACATTACCATGCTGAAATGTAGGGTTTCGCAGGGATCGAATGAAGGGTAAAGCCACGGGTGGCAACACACCTGAAATGTATCGTCCACAGTTCAAAGTGCCGTCAGTGCAAACAAGAGGTGACCAAGACACGTACCAATGGCACCCTGTACCATCACGTCGGGTGATACGCCAGTATGGCGATGACGAATACACGCTTCCAATGTGCGTTCACCGCAATGTTGCCAAACACGGATGCGACCATCATGATACTGTAAACAGAACCTGGATTCATCCGAAAAAATGACGTTTTGTCATTTGTGCACCAAGGTTCTTCGTTGAGTACGCCATCGCAAGCCCTCCTGTTTGTGATGCAGCGTGAAGGGTAACCACAGCCATGGTCCCCGAGCTGATAGTCCATGCTGCTGCAAACGTCGTCGAACTGTTCGTGCAGATGGTTGTTGTCTTGCCATCTGTTGACTCAGGGATCGAGACTTGGCTGCACGATCCGTACAGCCATGCGGATAAGGTGCCTGTCAACTCGACTGCTAGTGATCTGAGGCCGTTGACATCCAGCACGGCGTTCGTATTACCCTCCTGAACCCACCGATTCCATGTTCTGCTAACAGTCATTGGATCTCGACCAACGTGAGCAGCAATGTCGTCATACGATAAACCACAATCACTACAATCCGACCTTTATCAAAGTCGGAAACGTGATGGTACGCATTTCTCCTCCTTACACGAGGCATGACAACAACGTTTCACCAGGCAACGCCGGTCAACTGCTGTTTGTGTATGAGAAATCGGTTTTAAACTTTCCTCATGTGAGCACGTTGTAGGTGTCACCACCGGCGCCAACCTTGTGTGAATGCTCTGAAAAGCTAATCATTTGCATATCAAGGCATCTTCTTCCTGTCGGTTAAATTTCGCGTCTGTGGCACGTCATCTTCGTGGTGTAGCTATTTTAATGGCCAGTAGTGTATATATGGCATATCTGAATGTGCATAAACGGGATTTTTTAGAAGTGATATTAAATCTAGTGGGCTTCGTAATAATTTCGCAGTTTATGATCTATACTTACGGAATTTCCA
Source organism: Schistocerca americana (assembly GCF_021461395.2). Taxonomy (NCBI): domain Eukaryota; kingdom Metazoa; phylum Arthropoda; class Insecta; order Orthoptera; family Acrididae; genus Schistocerca; species Schistocerca americana. The sequence goes on along the minus strand of NC_060122.1, from coordinate 130,794,345 downwards.
GTGGGAGTTTAATTTTAGTAGTCTTGTCGCCAGTAAGTAATTTACCTCGTTATAGTAGTTTCTATGATAAATAATTGGCTGACCATCAAAGATTCATTGCAGCGTATGGGACCGTCACAATACACAGTATTTCTGAACACTACGTATTATTAATTAAACTGTTCACGAATATTTAATAATTTCTATTGATTAGTGGGACGTTAAGAAATTATATGAAGTACCTAACAGCACAGCGGCCAGTATGCTGGCATACATACGATGTAACTAACGAAATCGATAGTCGTGGCCTCTTCACAACGGTGCTGGTGATCCATCGTCGATAAGCGCTTACCAGTGCCTCTAATTACTGACGTCAGAATACACCAACTCCATTACTTAATTGAGCTCAGCTCGTGTGATAACAACCACGAAATATTTTCCTACAGCGTTATGAGTCGACCACCGAAAATTAAATTGCTGAAACTGCGTTATGTAAAAAATTTAGTATTCAGGAAGTTTTTTGTTATTGTAAGTAGCGCAGATAAGTCACTGTTTTCTACACCTACTTAAGCTGTCTCTATATTTCTATCACTTCCTGAAATTGTTATCGCAGCATTGCCGCAAAGAGGATTCTGTATCCAGTGGCAACTACGAAACTGGCTACGTTAGAAGTTTTTGTATGTGAGGACTGCGGAAAGCATGCTGGGAAGCTTCCGAATGTCCAGCCAATGAGGACAACGTCCGCACACAAAGAATCCTGGACGACAGTTTTCAAACCCACTTTGTTCGGAGGTCCTGGGACTAGAGGAAGACATGGTTGGTGCTGAATGCGGTTGTCGCTGGGTTGTTTCTTGGGACGATGGTTCACGATATTGGCATTAACCGTAGGCATTTGCAAAATTATTTCACAGGTCATTTGGTTAGGTATTTACGTTTCATGGTTTATTTTTTATCAGTTCAAATTTCGATACTGTTCTGAAAACTGTGAGTGGACGTACGTTATATATGTATTACTAACATTTTGTTGGTAGCTAAGAGGCTTGGAACAGAATTCGATATAGTCACTTGACATAAAAATTACTATAGTGAATTCAGTCCCTTTTTCCACTAGTTTAATTTCTTAAATGATTTGTATCGTGTGTGACGATTCCGTTCATATGACGTGTACGTACTTTTTTTCTACGTAGCACATGTCGTTTGTACACCAAGGAGACATGTATTATTCTGTTCATTTGTTTCACAAGTCGGTGGTATGAAGTGGTATGTAAATACTCTCCTAGATTTCATTTTCCTAGTCACTGGATTTCTTATTTAAATGCATTAATGTGACTGATATTCTACAGCCACTACACGATCACACAATGCAGTACACAAATTTTGTCTGCACAAGTTGATAAATTCCAGCACTCTCATACGATATTCGTCATCAACGATCGCTTTTATTTTTACGAATATTATGTACGTCCTTCTAAGGACGAATTTTTTTATGAAGTGTGAAGCTGGTGCTACTTGCGGTGACGCTGTTCGATGTTTTGTATTGACTGTTATGATTACAAATCGGGATTCACATCATCAGCACACTTTGAATGTCTATAGGTCGGGATGCTAAAACACATTCACCATCGCTGGAGTATTACAGATGATTTTTCATACTCACGTTAAGTTTGCATTCTCTATGCTCAGTGTTTACCACTACACTATTGAAGTAATTGTAAACTGCCGTCGTAACTGTCATTTCTCATGTTGAGGGTGGTTTTCCTTGGTCTGCTTTCTGTTATTGGCTATCGTGTGATGTTATATATAGAGATTTTCACAATTTAGTGTAAAAATATTATTCTTTCTTGCCTTATCAGCTGCTTGCCTTGTGTTCTGCAGTGGGGTAGTGTACTATAGTGTAGAAGTTGATTATTTTTTCGTGTCTCTCGATATTCACCACGAGTTATTTGAAATAAAATGTGTGTGTGTGTGTGTGTGTGTGTGTGTGTGTGTGTGTGTGTGAGAATGTATGTGGCTAGGTCCTCGCGTCGGGTAGACCAGTCTCCTGGTGCAAGTTTTTTAGCTGACACCACTTAAGCGACTTACATGTCGATGAGGATGAAAGGATGATGAAGACAACATCTAGCCTCGGAGCAGAGAAAAACTCCGACCCGACCGGAGATCGAACCTAGGTACCTCCCACGTCATTCTGCTGCGCTGGTGGCTCAGCTATGGACGCTGACGTTACGACATGGAGTGGACTATTGTAACAAGGAGCGGTAGTTTATTAGTACTTGAAATACGGCTGAAAAGTTTAAATTGCTGGAGAAGTCTGACTGTAATGACACTCTTCTCTCTGTCGATAGTAATGAATAATCAATACGAAAACGTCAAAACTCTTAATTGAAATTCTGTGTGTCAGGAGACTGGTAGTGTTACTCTGAGCCAGCCGGCCTGGCCGGCGGTTCTAGGCGCTTCAGTCTGGGACCGCGTGACCGCTACGGTCGCAGGTTCGAATCCTGCCTCGGGCATGGATGTGTGTGATGTCCTTAGGTTAGTTAGGTTTAAGTACTTCTAAGCTCTAGGGGACTGGTGACCACAGATGTTAAGTCCCGTAACGCTCAGAGCCATTTTTTGTTACTGTGAGGCAGAGTGCACGTGCTTCCAAAGTAGTGTTGACACTCTAGTCTACAAGTAAGCTGGTTGTGATGCTTTGTCAGATAAGTCCGCGGCTCCTACCGCGTGTCATGTTCAAGTCGAACAGCAGATTGCTAGACCTATTTATTTTCAGGATTTGATGTGAATGTTAGCAGCATAAAAGGACAAAATAAGAACTAATGTAACAGAAGAAACTGAATAAGTAAGAACCAACAACAAGATTAGCGCTCTTGAACAATGAAATGGTTCAGACAAATAGAAAGTTGGAACAGAGGCTAAAGTATAAGAACATAATGAAACATTAGAGGCTACTGCTGATAGATTAAATGAAAAGGTTTTCGCTATTTTAAGGGATCAGACACTGATGTTAATGCACTAAGAGCATGAGCTCAATGCTGAGAAAAAAATTTAAATCTACCGAGTAAACTGGTTCAGGCACGTTTAATGTCCTCACTAGTCAGGGGAATTGCTTTCTGAGTTTAGTTAAAGGAACTCTGTAGTAGAAAACAAACCTCTTACTATAAAGAGGTCAGGTTAAACTAAAAGAAGTGGTGAATGAACATCACAAATCATTAGAAGGAGATCTGCATATTTTACTACCGGAGTGTGTGAAATTTAAGACAAATCTCTCAGAAAGTGTGCATGCTGTTCGACGTCTGGAAGTTCCATGGGTATGCCATTTTCTGAACTAAAAAAGGAAGATACTGAAGTCTGAAAGAAGAATCCGAAATGTTTTATGTACTGTCCATAGTAACGTTTATTAAAATTTATGAACAAACACAAAACATATATCCTCATATTTGAGAAAATAAACCAATTTATCTAAAACTACTTCATTGGATTTGATTCAGTTTAGAAAAAAGACATATTCAAAAAGCACTAATCAAATCATGTTTTCAGAGGAAGACATACGGACGATTTTGGAATGGTCACAGCCAATGAATTTCATATACGCATTGCACACTTCTCGTGTTAATTCTATTTCGTGTTGTTTTGAAAGATAATCTTCTTCGCAAACTATCTTTGACCTTTTATTTATAAAAAAAAGTTTTTGTGAGACGGAGGTTTCGAACACAACCACAGATAGGTCAATAAGAAAATTTGGACATCAAACTTCACTGTAGTTTTGGTTCACAGTATAAATGCAAATTGCATTAAAAGCTTTTCTGATCATAAGAAATTTATATGCAGTAAGAGGCCAACTTTTTGAATATCTGCCTCTCATACAGCTAGTACATTTTACCAATTACATCCACTCCATTATGTATACTGTTGTAGAATGTAATTACCTCCAGTTTTTGTTGAGCTCCCGTATCAGTGTAATTTTTTGGTCGTCCACCAGAAGATCCACCACTGAGAGATCGACCGGTCCTCTTAAATCGGCGTTACGCTGTCTTCGCCCGTGGGCGCGGAAAGTAGACACTTTCTCGCTAGTGAAGAAAAGAAACACTATCAAAATTATCCACTGCTCGAACTCAGACGAGTTATTGTAAATTTTTGATTTTACCTGTCTTCCCCTACAACTTAATCCTTCCTCAGAGTTTCCAACATCTTGCACCATATGACATTGTGGAACGCCTTTCTTCAGGCCGACAAATCCTATGAGTGAATCTCGATTTTTTTCAGTATTGCTTACATTATCAAGCACAACGTGAGGACCGCATCTCTGATGCCTGTATCTTTCCTAAAGCCAAACTGATCGTCGTCTAACAGGCCTTCAGTTTTCATTCCCATTTTTCTGTATATCATTCGTCAGCAGCTTATGCATGAGCTGTGAAGCTAATTGTGTGGTAGTTCTCACACTCATTTGCCCTTGCTGTCCGTGGAATTGCGTCGATTGTTTTCTTCCCAAAGCCTGATGTCGCCAGTCTCATAGATTACGAGTATATATATCAACTTGAACAGTAGTTCAGCGACCACTTCCCCCCATGACTTGGTGAATTTTATTGGATATCACCTGCACCTTCTGTCTTACTTGATCTCGACCCTCTCAAAGCTCGTTTAAATTCTTATTAGATTCCCTGTCTTCCATATTAACTCTAATTTCTTCTTCTATCGCGTCATCAGGTAAGGCCGTGATCTACGAAGTGGTGGGGGGGGGGGGGGGGGGGAGGGGGGGAGGGATGCAAACCCGAGTACCTGCCCCGTGCGACAATTTCCAAACTCATATTCTTGACGAATAAAAGCTTGTTTCACAAAGCGCCTAGCATACTGAACGCTTTGGTCTATCGATTATTCCTATGATTTTGAAAAGACTCCCAGTAGGTTTTTGAACATTTTTGAACAAATTCTCAATTAACTTCTGACCGAATCATAAGCTTATTTTTGAATGCGTGTTTAGTGTGCTTGATGTCTCCACCAGGGGAATCCCCGTCGCATCTAGAAATAAAACACTTTCCTGCGGACAAAAGGGGGCGGGGCTATAAGAGCTAAGTCCAATAAACCCTAATGGGTGAATGCCAGTCGCTGTATACTTATGTGGTTGATTGGGTGTTCAAATGATCAGCGTTGTTATAATTATCAGCGTAATTCATAGGGTCAGACTATCAGCGGGGAAACAAATGACCGACAGTAATAACAGGTAAAATAGAAAGCGTATTATCTTCTCGGTGTCACCAAGAAAATGAAATTTTGAAAGAAAATAATTTTTGCCAGATCGCTATATTACCAGTTGTACAGCCCATGATTAGCAGCTGTTTTAATTTCTATTCTCTAAACAGCGCGGAATACATGTTAACGAACACTTAATATCGTTTAACCGGAGAATAACTGCGAGATAACTAAGCCTTGGATTCTGGCAGGATTTGTGAAGTTAACCAGAGAATAAGTTTTCACAATGGCAGGAATAGCTACAAAATTAGTGAAGACAAGATTGTTTGTTAGAACGAGGAAGGAGAAGATACCGGGACACCACACAAATTATATGGAAGAATATGACGATTACAAATTTATATAAAAATTTCGTGCGACTACTTTTTGATCCCATGCTTCAGAAACCAGAGCATGTGAATGAAATGTGAAACTATTTCCTAACATAAAGCTTTTTGCCTATAGTAGGCCTAGTGGACATGAATTATGTACTGTCGTGTTATTCATGTAAATGAGATACATAAAAACGACTATTTGTAGCAAAACAGTGTCGCTTATGAGGCATGTGTTAAACTGCTGCAACATTATCAACGCCTATTTCGTTTTGTCTAGGAGACAGTGACAAAATAGATGTAATCAGTTTGAGAAACCACACCAGTCTTGGATACTATTCGTATTAACAGCTTTTTCCGAATTAGACAACGATATTTAGAATTTTTATGTGGCAAAACTTTTGACGAACTTCGATGAGGTAACAGATTCTTTCTCAGAAACGAAAGCACGCCGTGTAAAGCCTTAGCAAGATTAAAGAGATAAAAATGTTGGGACCTAACGATTGAAGAAATGTGTACTAACTTACTTGTCCCTTGTCTCTACTGGTTTTATTGTTCCAATATTTAGTTTTATGTCACACAAAAGAGAATATTATTAGCTAATAGGCAATAAAAAGTGCAAACTTCCTGAAGAGTTCCTATTCTCCCGGTCACAAATAATCCCACCCAACATCAATTGTGCATTTTTTTAAGGAGGGGTGGGGCGTCAGACCGGCCTACTGGGAGCAGGAGTGGCACCACATGACATTTTAATCTCCACTGTCCATCACATAGGCTTAATAGCTTACATACACGTGTTTGAATTCGACAGAGCGAAATACAGTGACATGCCATAGAAGAATGCTGTGTGAAGACACTTTGCACTAGGATTTGACACACTTCTGGCTGAATACCATATCTTACATTAGCTCGATCAAATTTGATTTATATATCAAAGTATTCAGAAATATTTGCATTACAAAATCAAAAAGTTTTGAAAAATCGCCTTTTTTAAATTTTTTTGATTGCCTGTCTCGAACGGTCGAAGGGGGAGGTGGGGGGGTGACATTGTCAAGTTTTGTCAACGTTCGGAATTATCGTAAATCCGGGGCTCACTCAAGAACCACTTTTTTGAATCAGTCTATTCGGATTTTGTTTCGGTTTCTTCTCAGCAAACAGTACAGGAGCCAGCATCAATTACTAACAGCAAACACTTAGCTGTTGCAAATCCAGTAAACACGAACACATAAAGTGTTTTGATAGAGTTGCTACTAAACATAGAAAAAAGTGTAGAATGAAACACCGAATCACAAGAAGAAATACGTAAAGATATCAAAAGTACAAATAATGAACAGACATCTAATTCGGAGATTTCAGGAAACACAGCAAAACCTTTCTGTATAAATGTGACAAGAGGTTAGTGATGACTTAGAACTTGTTGTTATGACGCTACAGATCATACTACACTACCTCGAAATTGAACAAAACGATTTAAAAACTACACAACGTAAAGACAAAGAAGAACTACTCGCAAAAAGAAATACCGCTATACAGAGTGCAGTAGCGTCGCATCTCACAGAGCGTCACGACCACGTAAGTATCGGTGTTGAAATAATAAGTGAACAGGTACACACATTAAAACGGTCCTCAGACGAACAAAAAGAACAAACATCCAAAGAAAAGAATGTAATATCCAGTACCGATTCAGCTCATGGAGAACAATAAATCAAACATGTCACTATACCAAACTGTTAAAAAAACCGCTATTATTTCGAGTAACATAACCAGAAACTCACATAAGATTTTTCTAGCTTTTTCTTCATGTAGAAGGAAACGTAGAGCATTGAAACGGCAAAAGAAAGAATCAAGTAAGAATAATGAAAGAACAGTTTGTAAATAGTAAAAGAAATGGCAAGTCCGATTACCTTTGTTATTCTTATTTAGATTTTGACACTTTCTGTATTTGTATGTATTCGTAGTATTTATGAGATATTTGGGAGAGCATAATTTCATTCGCAGTTGAAATATTGAATAGCCTTGATAGCATACCAAAAAAGTTTTGTCGGTAGGGAAAGGTTACAGTTGCGATTAAAAACATTTCCATACTGTCAACTTAGGTGGTTATTCCCTTACACAAAAATGTACTTATGCACAAAGTATTGAATAGTCCACGCGCTATTATACTGAGCATTTCAGCAAAAGAATTACGAAAAGAAATGACAATCTGAATTTCCGGCATTTTCCTGCGTTTAAAAGTAGATAGGGGATCCAGGATACCTCTCTGAATACATCGACTGGTGGGCGATGCTTCCCCAAGCCGTGTATTAACTTTTTTTATGTTTCTTGGATCATTGGTCTTCTCCTATTATCCTTTTTAGTCGATAAGTACTAGGTATTTTCTTCTACTATCCTAATGTAAATATACTGAAAGTAATTTCGGGTACTTGTGAGTTATGGTTAAGAATGTATGATTCTGCTAAAGAGTACATTGCGTTTCAGATAAATTGAAAATTTCGATGTCACACATTTCGAGACAGCAAAAAAACTGGAAGTGGTTAAAGAAATTGTTACAATGATACAATGAAAAATTTCCTGTAGGGAAAAACGTAAAAAAAAAAATGGTGGCATTCCATTGAAGTATGACCGTGACACATACGTGACAATAAGTAACAGGAATGTGCTACAGGACATCAACTTCAACTTTCGGTAGTAAACAGTGAGCCACTTCACACAGAACGTACCGCTGCTACAGCACTATACTTTGGTCTCTTAAAGAAACTGCGGCATCTTGCTGAACGTCTTAGGCACGGCGTTAATGTGCCCACCTGCCACAGAAATCGGAATTGTAGTTTCGGTAAACTTTTTTTTTCTCAATATAAAATTTTAGGAAGTGAAACGTAGGTTGGTGAAACAAGTAAACCAGTTTGAACGCTAGTGCAATGTTTGGTTTGCAACATCCACAAAAATAAATTACTGCTCTAGTCTGGAGAAAATGACTGTTTGAAATTACCAATAACGTTCACCGAAAATTGGTCTGCTTGCTAGCACTAGACATGATACTTCCGGCCACACACTTTGCTAGCAGCAATTCAAGTTGAGATCTGCCCGGACATAAAAGTGACTTACCTCTTGCTGTGCAAGATTATTTTATTTTATTTACACTACAAGTTTCATAGTACCAAATTAAAAAGCAAATTTCCAACGTTGTGGAACATGTCAGTACATGAAATTTCAACATGAAAGTAGTAACAGATAAAAATAAAATGTTTAAAACCCAAAAAAGTCAATCCATAAGTTTAAGTAAACGCAATCAACAATACAACAAGTATCAACTTAATTTATCAAGGAACTCCTCGACAGAATACAAGAAGTGACTCATGAGGAAATTCTTCACTTTCGATTTGAAAGCACGTGGATTACAGCTAAGATTTTTGAATTCGAGCGGTAGCTTACTGAAAATGGATGCAGCAGTATACAGCACAACTTTCTGCACAAGAGTTAAGGAAGTCCGAACCAAATGCTGGTGTGATTATGCCGAGTATTAACTGCGTGAAAGCTGCTTATTCTTGGGAAAAACTAATATAGTTAACGAAAAATGACAGTAAGAAATATATATATTGAGAGGCCAATATCAAAATTCTCAGACTCGTGAACCGGGGTCGACAAGAGGTTCTTGTACTTACACCACTTATTGCGCAAATTGCTCGTTCGTGAACCAAAAATAATCTTTTACAATGGGAACAGTTACCTCAAAATACAATACCGTACAACATAACAGAATGAAAATAAGCAAAGCAGACTAATTTTAGTGATGAACGACCACGCACTTCAGATACTGTTCGAATAGTAAAAATGACAGCATTAAGATCCTGGACATAGGCTTTCCAGGACAGTTTACTATCTTATCTGAGGACCTAGAAATATCAACTGTTCAGTTTCACTAATCATATGCCCATTCTGTGAAATTAAAACGTCAGGTTATGTTGAGTTGTGTTTTAGACACTGTAAAACCTGTGTCTCACAGCAATTTAACGTTAGTTTATTTTCTACAAGCCATGAACTTAAGTCATGAACTGCACTGTTTGAAATTGGATCAATGTTGCACACAACATCCTTTACTACCAAGCTAGTGTCGTCAGCAAACAGAAATATTTTAGAGTTACCCGTAACACTAGAGGGCATATTATTTATTTAAATATGGAACAGGAGACGACTCAACACTACTCCCTGGGGCACCCCTCCTCCCCCCCCCCCCACTTGACTGTACCCCACTCAGACTCTACATCACAGCCATTCTCAATACTGTGAATAATGACCTTTTACTTCCAAGAAGTTTTTCTAATGCATATCTAACTAAATTATTTTTATCAGCAGATACTTCACAGTTTCCGAAATAATTGGTGTTAGTTCCATTCAAATCAGGTCTTCTAACACAATTTTATGAATTATCTTGTTGTTTACATTAGTTGTGAGATCTTGAGAAATTTTTAATGGGTTTATCTCTTGAGGAGGCAGTAATATGTTATTAAATATTTTATTTCTGACTTGATAACCATTTAATTTTAGTTCATTCAACAACAAGCCACTCTCTCTATCAATAAAAATATCTAAGTACTATTTCACGTCACCAAAGTTCATGTTGTATAATTCCTCAGCATCTTCCTTTCCATGTTCTTAAAAAGCTGATTTAAACACACCTGACATGAGTCAGCTGGAATGATACTATCTGAAAAGGTAGGTTTCTTTTAGTTTAAGCTGACCTCTTTGCAGTAACAAGCCGGTTTTCTACTACAGAGTTTATTTCACAAAACTCAAAACGCAATTCTGCTGAACAGTGAGGACATTAAATGTGCCTGAAGCTGGTTTTGTTCTTAAGTAAAATTTGTTTCAAATCCAGGAAATAAAGTTATTTACAATAGTGTCGTGTTTATCTTGTGAAATGTACCTTCTAATGATAGTTGTTAAAACTATGGTATATATATAATACAGCTAAATATGAACTGTTTTTTTTAAGTCATAATTTTAATGTTTTAAGCAAGTGTAGCATATTAAAGTTTCATTCATTGTCACGCACCCTCCTTGCATATGCTACAAGTGAGGTCTTTTGCCAGATGCTTTCCATAGTCCAAGCATTGCGTATGTGACGCTAATACACTAGCTGTACGTTAGTGAGGTAATACCAAAACACAGTAACCATGTTTTGCATGTTTTAATAATTATGAAATCGAAAGTTTATATTTCAGTAACGCCTTTCAGCTATATTTTCACATACTTCTCCTACAACATGTAATCCAATAAGTCTAGGACAGATGTGGGGAAGAGGTGAAAGAGAAGGGAGAGGAATGGATGTAGAAGGGAGCGATGGAAAGTGGGGTTGGAGAGATATGGTTGTGGTGGTGCTGATGGTGATGGTGGTACAGGGGGGGAAGTGGGTGGAGGAAGATGGTAAAATGTGTATATCTCTCCAGGACAGCGTAGCTTTAAAAACTTTGCACACCAAACCTCTAAAAATATATCCACATTATATCAAAGAAGAAACGCAAGTACCACTAGCATTAACAAGCTAGGAAAATGACATATCCCATAGTCATATGGAAGACCGAGCCATTTCTCTGTCAGTTTATTGAAAGTAGGAGTCTGAAACTCTCTAAGAAATTTCAATTTTTTACTGGCACCAGTCATTTAAAACGGATCCATCTTTGTGAATAATATATTTAAAAATCTCTACTTCTTCTAGCAAGTCAAGACTGTAGCTATTACTTTTTGTATTCAAAAGTTGTAAGTGACCTACTTTCCGTGGTGTGTGTTGGAGGAGAAGCATACGTTTAGCAAAAGTAGAACTGTACACATTCCCCGCCCTCCCCCCTCTCCCCACAACCCCCATCCTTTTTCCGCCTTGCACCTTTGTGTTATAACGTCTATGTGCACTGATCAAAGTTCTACAATTGTTTTCCCACAGCGACGTTTTGAATGATAATTTCATATCTGGTGCCGTTTTACTAATTTTAAATATGTACACAGCTAAATATGATATGGTTTTTAATGTAATAGTCTTAATTTCGACATTTTAAAGAAGCATAGTTTCATAAACTGTCATTCACCACGGCACACCCTCCTTGCACGTACTTGTAGTGCACACGTTGGCAGAAGCTTCTCTTAGGCCAGACATTGCGTACGTGATGCTAGACTACTGACTGTACATTGTGCATGTTTTGATTATTATGGAGGCAAAATTTTGTATTTGACTGACACCATCCGGTTGTATTTCAACGTACCTCTGCCACAACGTGTAAGGTAGTGAGTCTGAATAACTTTTTGTATACATGACACAGTATTACTTTACCCAAGGTTGGCCAAATCTAGGGTCTTCTACTGGACGCACGGCAAATCAGGCGCTGTTAAGGAGAATTTCATTGCCCAACAGTACATCGATGGCCTTCAATTCATTTTCAGTAGGACTCCTGGCTTTGATAAGATGATCTTAATCTTTTTCACTCCGTATGGATTACATCATTCAATATTTGTAGTTCGGAATTGTTAACACTGTTCTCGTATTCATGTAGTAGTCCACTCTTCCATCTGTTATCAGGAGGTGGAATGTGACACAATAGAGAAGCAGTTTGGAGGAGTATTCAGTATTGAGCCATTAACAATGTGCATGGAATCCTCAATTTATTCGTGAATCTCTTTTGTGTATAGACTATTAAACAAGACAAATGCACATTATTCTGTTGCTGAGTATACCAATACAAATGCATTTATACAATAGTTAGTATAAATACATGTGCCTTAGGATCACATGCTGTTATTAGTGTGCACGTATGACGTTTGCAGTACAGCTGATACTTAATTAGTTTTTCTTCCCGACAGTTAGTCACGACTTTTAAGTACTGCGTTTAGTATATTTACCAAAATTTAGCGGATGAGATCAAACTGTCGTCTTTCTCCTCTTTGCAACTGTTAGGTTATGGAAGTGTAACTATCATGGTATGCTGTGTCAACTATGATTTGTTGTCTTATTCTTAGCTGCCATAGTTATGAACATGGACTCATTTTCAGACTTTATGTCTTCAATTTCTTGAAGTATTAGTTTTCGACTGTTCATTTTCTTCTATTACCAATTTTTGTGGAGGTCTTTTCCTGCCATTAACAATTTCTAGGTCTGTTTTTGTATCTGTTGGCCTGTCGTTCTTGCCCATAGCGTATCTGTAATCGTATGATATTTGAGGTTTTTCTTAAGTGTCCTTCTGTTTTAAATGAATCTGAAGTCGGAAGTTCTACCGGTCTCTCCATTACAGAAAGACAATGAATTGCAGTCTTGAAATGTAAGACGATAGACCCAAAATGTGTTGAGACTATGTATGTTATCCTTGTTTCTCCTCAGTTTCTTTCCCATAGAGCTGTTCATGCTGGATGTTATATTTAGTCTTGTTTTTTTGAATGTGTTACAAATCCTTTGAGCTGTTTAATGTAGTAAGTGAGTGTGCCATTTATTTGTTGTTATAGATATTTTTTGTTCAGTTGTGTTGTGGGTGTATGTGTTTCGTATGACTGAGTTTTATGTGTCTCTGTTTGTTAGTTTCGATCTGTTTGTTGTTGCGTGTTGGGTGTCTCTTCCATTTTTACTTTAACTTTACGGCCTAGTTTGTCTATCATGTTGGTTTTGTATCCATTTTCTACAGTTCTGTTTGACTGTTGGTAGCTCATTGACTGGAGTTTTATTCAACCTTTGTAGCGTGTAACAGAAACAAGCTCGTTTGCGTGTTGTGCAATGGTTTGATATTTTTGTATATACGATAGGTGTTCCGGTAGTGGTGAGTTTCCTGTACATGGAAATTTTTTTTGGTTATCGTGTCTGTGTACTGCAATGACTAAGAAATGTATTTTTATGTCGTTTTCTAATTATGTGGTGAAGTTTACGTCTAGTATGATTGTATTTATGTCATTGTGCAATTGTGTGCAGTTGGGTGTTCCATCTACAAGACATAGATGTCATTTCTCTAAAGATACCAGAACATTATTCGGTATTTTATGGGTTCCAATACGTTTTCAAATGAATTGTTGTCATTGTGATTTAAGACGGTGTTGTCTAGGAGTCCTCTGATATATGGTCATATGGAGGCTCTATCCTGTTGTGACTCGTAAAAAACTTTGTGATTAATTTTAAAATACTTATTATCTCTTCTCTATGTGATTTGGAAATCTCATTTCCCCATTGTAATCATCGTTTGATGATGTCAGTTCTGTGTCATATTGAAATACGTAAGTGTAATGCATATGTTGCTGTATTCGATTTTTATTTTATCTCATCTTTGTTGTGTAAGCGAGTGTTGTTTCCAAGTACATAGTGTGGATTCTGAAGGAACTCTAAATGGCAAGATCACCAGCAAAGCATTTTTAGATTTAGATAACAGGTTTCAGCAAGACTATGTTGCGACCTTCAGGTCTTGCGCTTTGTAATATTATGTCATCTTTTTCCTCAGTACTGTAAGTGCTGTTGCACTGCGTATATGTCATTGTGAAACACCACCTACAGTATTGAGGGAAAGATAATGTAATGCTATGAAGCTAGATTCAAAGATGGCAAATTGATCTTGATGAAACTGGTTAGCTAAAACTGACTAATGCTTTAGTAGTGGTCTTTGCTCTTGAATTTTCTTCAGAGTTCACACCATTGCAGATCGCCCCAGTGTTGATACATTGTCAGCAATTGATATGAATACATAGTGGTGCTATAAGTACGTATTGATGCCTTCAGTTAAATTTACAACTGGCTTTATAGGAATGTCCAGTGTATGAAATTTTGTTAACTTATTTAAAGATGGTACTTTGTGATTCTTTTGTCTCAGCCATTTCATTTTCAGTCTTCTGGACATGTTGAGAGGTACTTTTGAAAAGGTGTAGGTAGTTTCCTGGTATCACTGCGCTGTATTACTGGTTTCCTATAATATGTTGCTCTTTAGAAATTTTAGAGTCTCATGAATGTATTCTTCTCGTTCTTTTATTTCCATAGCCCCTATGTCTGTTAGGAGTCCACCGTTGATTCCAGGTTTTTGCTATATTCTCCTACCTGTTTTCTCTGTTGTCTTTTGTTTCCTTACGTAATGTTTGTTTTTCATCCTCTGATTATTTATCTAATTGCCTTTACCATTAGCTCAGTTGTAAGGCCTAGATCAAAGTTGAGTATTTATTCATTTCTTATTGTTTTATTGTGTATACCTTTTCTGTTATTTTATTCCCCACTGTCTTGTGTCTGATTTGTGAGCTGACATTGTGTGTTCTAAAGGATTTCGTTAATGTTTTGTGAACTGTATGTTTGTGAGGTTGAAGTGTCACTTATGGAAAGTGTGTGTTTGTCTGTTGTTTCTAAGATTAGCTGATAAGTATCTTTCCAGAAATATGTGTACTTTTTCTTTCCATTAGTGTTTCTATTCCTGATGTTATTAAATATTTCTGAGACTTGTAAAAAATTTACTGTGTTTAGACGAATTTTTAGCAGACCAGACCTGAACACACCCATCTCAAAATGTAGATATTTAATATACTGTCCTATCGAATCAACTTCTGCTTTGTGCTTGACGTGTTTGGCGGCCGGTGACATACTGTCTACAGAGGCATACAGACACTTAAGTATTATGTTTTGGGAAAGATTAACTTTCTTGAACTTCATAAAGAGTGTAGTCGATGCAGTTTTGCTTTTGGGTTTCAGAATTTGTTGTAGAACATATTCAGAAATTCTTAGTATGTCACAGGGATATTCATCTTGCGCTGAAGGTTTCATCCTGCCAATTTTTGTAACTAATATGTAATTACAAAAATATGTTTCTCTCTTTGCTTAACACAAATGCTTCTAGTTCAACGTGAACTTGTTCATTCAATTTCTGACAGATGACATATAAATAAAGTAATACATTTGTAAAATTATAAACAGAGAACTTATACACCCCAGTACAAAATACTGATATTGGTGTGGCTGTTATTTTGCTAGTACCACATGTACTTTAGAGATTACTGTATTTACATTTAAAATCTACTAGCACAAATAATATACAGCTTAGTGACACATACTGCCATTCCTGAAGCATGTGTAACATTTGCTATCCGCTGACACTAAGCTACACTTCATCATCTTCAATTGATCAGGGTTTTGTGGTATAGTGTTATACATATTATGTTAGGTCTAAAATTTTGGTAAATAAAGATAACATAAAACTGAATATTCCTGATCCATTGCGGATGGCAAACTGGAGAAATATATTCACTGTACTATAAATGGTAGAGAGCCATATGAACGACATTATGTGATACAAAGGTATATATAATTTCTGCCAGCAATTTCGTAAGTGTAAATACCATAATCTCAAAACTATATGTATGAAACGCAACACTTCTTTCATGTTATATGAGAGAAAACAGAACCCACTGAAAATTGTGAAACTTCACTGCCACATATTTTGATGATACAGAAGAGATTTTTGTGGATGTAGAAGGCAGAACTGCATTTGCATAGTTATGTATTAGGGAACAAACATGAACAGACAGGGAGTTTCAACCGTAAGATTGTACTTTATTCCTGTCGGTAGGCGCATTTGTTTTTGTTGAGTTGATCAGTAAACTGTTTTCATGTCTTTTACTAGCGTTTCTGTGGAAGAAGGTAGGTAATATACGAAGCCTAGTATCAAAACTGTCAACTACATGAGGAAGTACCCACTATAAGACAGATGTGCTCTTAATTTTCTACTGTGAATGGCGTGGACTGAATTCTATGAAATGTTATGCATGTAAGTGTGTCTCATTTTTACCATAACAGAAGTAACATCACTAAGTCCATAATGTACCACTGAGATGCTAGAGACGTAATTTGAACATCAACGTTATTGAATTGGCGTTACATCGTAAATAAGAGACTAGTCATAATGAAATGTCTGTAGCACATATGCAGCTATGACAGAATTGTGCTCATGGCTCTCACAGCGTAAGTAAAATAGAGGGTCAAAAATATGTTTCAATGGTTGATAATTTCATGTATACACGCAATGCGTGTTAGACACGGTGAAGTATTCTTTCTTCTGCCACTCATTCTTTCTGTACTACTGCATGGCTAGTGTGAGAAATAGAAACTGTTCGTGTGCACAGAGAGAAGTCTGTCAGCACTTGGACCAGAGTTTCAAGGAGATGTGCTTCGCCACATTGTGTGCATGAAAGTGCTTGTAACACAGTTAGCTAACAGGAGAGATGCGAAAAGACATTGCGAGTGAACTGAAGAAAATGTATCCTATATTATTTCATATAAATGGAAGAACTATCAGCAGTGATCAACTTAATATGTGTGAAAACTATAACTGTGGTATCAATAGTGTGTGCAAGAGATAGAAGAAATAGTCACTGATACTTGATAATAAGTTACAAAGTATAGGAAACTTGATTGGAACCGTAATTATTGAATACTTTCCCAGTATTAAACAATATGTACTTGTTATAATGATTTAAATTGTGATCATATAGGTTAAGCGCACGTGGTCGTGGTTAGAACTGAATATGGCTAACGGATGTGATGTGTACAATTAACGAAACAATCTGACTGCTGAAAATTAATTTAGTAGCAAAAATATTATATTACAATCGATCACTACTTACAAACTGAAGACAAAAATACCTCTTCCATTTATTTTTCTTTGTCCGTCTGTTTAACGAAGAGGTTTTCACATATTTTGTGTTTAATATGCTACCTTTGGAGAAAGTAACATCGTGATATTTATAATGGGATCATTTTCCATATGAAATTGGTTTACGATCTTCTGATTTGTCGTTTGTGAGGTATAAAATGTAGTGATAGTTCCGTTAATATTGGTTTGTGTGTAAGATGGTATGTAACTTATTGATTTATTTTGGGATTCAAGGGACGTCCTTTAACTTTCGTTACACATCTAAAACTCACCCAACGTAAACAGCCACCACATTCCAGTCGGCGAGTGGTAACTCTCATCCCAGTAGGCCGCTTCTGTTGGTTTCTGTGGCGACATTAATTTTTCCATGGTCTTTGGACGAGGTGGTCTCCTGATAAGTAGACTATGCACACATAGCTTAGCTTTTGTATGGAGTTGTATTCATCACCTAATATACTTACTGATCTTGAATTAACCTGAACTTGATTGTACAGCTATTGTTGTTGCATAAAGCACTGTTATTAAGAGAAATAAACATTGACACAAGATATTGTTTCTTCAGTATATGAGAGCTGTGGAGGACCCTCTACAAAATATATTTTCGAGGCAATGTTAATTTTGGCTTTTTTATGTTAATGATACGGCCATCCTTTAACTATATGTGCCTCTTAAGCAGATTGAACGTATAGTGACCGTAGCTGTATGCTCTGATGGTCGACTCTCCCATAATAACTGCTCATAAATGATAAATGGCAATACACGTCAACTGTATAATGTTTGATCCACCGTACCAACTGGAACTGGAAGTTTGACCACATCAGTTTCCAGCAGTAAGCTAATAATCACTCTGAGAATAGAACATTATGCTGTAACTCACCATTACAGATAAGTGTTTTGGCCTCATCTCGTCTGTGGGTCTATTAATTTGTTGGTGATATCACATTTACTTTCAGCACTTCTCGTAATGCTAGAACTAGCACATACAATATCTTACTGAGCGAATTGTTGCAGTGGTTAGCATTTGAACTCGCATTTGGGAGGATAACGGTTCAGATCCACCTTCGGGAATCGTGATTCAGATTTTCCCTAAAACGCTTCAGGCAAATGTCGAGATGGTTCCTTTGAAAGGGCACGGCAGACTTCCTTCCCCATCCTTCCCGAAGTCGATGGCACCAATGACCCCAGTGTTTGGTCCTCTCCCCAAATTCAACCAACCAACCAATCGTTTTTTAATTACATTAGTGAATTTTCGTCACTGGCCTATGATACTTGTCATCTTTTGTAACAACCTCAGCCATAGCTTGGGTGATGTCAGCTTCTGCTCTGCTTCCCCAGAGACAGACATTCGAAAGCGCAGTTACAAGGTCTAAGACGACAACATAACTTTTGGATCATATCGCGTATCTCACAACAATCACATGAAACGTTGCTTTTTTTTAATGGTAGGTTTTTCTTTATTGATGCAACAACTATTACTAGTCTCCTATGGACCCAACAAATTTTCCATTACTGGAGTATGTGTAGGCATAGGTTCTTGTAGTGACTGCCATTTGGAAGGTTCTGTGTCCTCTTAGTTCAGGGAAATTCACAGACATTGCCATTTTAGTGGAAACGTGTTCTCTGCCCAGTAAACTATTTTTATCAAAGCACAATTTTCCGAGTATTCTGTTGTTGATCGTCATGTAGATGAAGTACAGGAATTAACTTCACTATAATTTATTTCTTGGGCTGTAGCCTTTGTACAGACAGCATGTTACATTCAACATGACATCCACTTGTGCCGTATGGAAAGATCTAATTCGTTGTGAGCAGGTGTTCCCAGTAGTGGAGAAGCACAGGAACTCACCAGACCTTCTGTGGTTAGCTGAATATCTCCACAGGTACTGCGTATACTTTTCGTAAAAATTTTCATCCCCGGTGCTACTTTCTTAGCAATTAGGATGCACTGATGTTTACAGGTCAAAGACATGTGAAGGAATATTTCTAGATTATCAGTAGTGTCGTGTGTTCCAGCTGCTGGCCCTACCAATATACTTTGAATTTTTGTCTTGCCAATCTCGCTCTCAAATGTAGTCCACATATTTACGTTCTTAAAAAATTTGGTCTCTACGCTTTTTGTCTGTAACACGTTCACATCGCAGTTGCTCAAGAACAAGTTCAAAATTCTACCCCCCCACAGATAGAGAAACCTCATCTGCGTTGAGACGAAGCTTCATGTTTCCGATAATTGGTTGGCCACTTCCGTACAAATTAACTGAAGTTGGTACACTTTGTTACAACATGACGTGTACTTGTATGCCCATGTTTTGCTTTATCGATACATACACTTTCATAGGATTTGTCGAACTGGAAAAAGCGTTCGACAATATAAAATGGGGCAAGCTGTTCGAGATTCTGAAAAAAGTAGGGGTAAGCTATAGGGAGAGACGGGTCATATACAATATGTACAACAACCAAGAGGGAATAATAAGAGTGGACGATCAAGAACGAAGTGCTCGTATTAAGAAGGGTGTAAGACAAGGTGGCAGCCTTTCGCCCCTACTCTTCAATCTGTACATCGAGGAAGCAATGATGAAAATAAAAGAAAGGTTCAGGAGTGGAATTAAAACACAACGTGAAAGGATATCAATGATACGATTCGCTGATGACATTGCCATCCTGAGTGAAAGTGAAGAAAAATTAAATTATATGCTGAACGGAATGAACAGTCTAATGAGTACACAGTATGGTTTGAGAGTAAATCGGAGAAAGATGAAGGTAATGAGAAGTAGTAGAAATGAGAACAGCGAGAAACTTAACATCAGGAAGTCAGTGAAGTAAAGGAATTCAGCTACCTAGGCAGTTAAATAACCAATGACGGACGGAGCAAGGAGGACATCAAAAGCAGACTAGCTATGGCAAAAAAGGCATTTCTGGCCAAGAGAAGTCTACTAATATCAAATACCGTCCTTAATTAGAGGAAGAAATTTCTGAGAATGTACGTCTGGAGTACAGCATTGTATGGTAGTGAAACATGGACTGTGGGAAAACCGGAACAGAAGAGAATCGAAGCATTTGAGATGTGGTGTTATAGACGAGTGTTGAAAATTAGGTGTACTGATAAGGTAAGGGATGAGGAGGTTCTACGCAGAATCGGAGAGGAAAGGAATATTTGCAAAACACTGATAAGGAGAAGAGACCGGGTGATAGAACATCTGCTAAGTCATGAGGGAATGACTTCCATGGTACTAGAGGGAGCTGTAGAGGTCAAAAACTGTAGAGGAAGACAGAGATTGGAATATGTCAAGCAAATAATTGAGGACGTAGGTTGCAAGTGCTACTCTGAGATGAAGAGGTTAGCACAGGAAAGGAATTCGTGGCGGGCCGCATCAAACCAGTCAGTAAACTGATGACCAAAAAAGAAAAAAAAAAAGGCATAGAACCTTCTGCCCTCAAGAACCGAGTGTTTAACTTGAAGCAAATACCCTGGGGCTTCAGTAAGTAATGCATAACTTTTTTTCTGAAAGCATGTTGGTTTTATTCAGGAATTAAATACATTGCTTTCGTCGTAATACACAGTTTTCGTCATGATACACTGATTTCATCATAATTTCCGTTCACTGTGACGGCTTCACGCCGCCTTGCTAGGAGGCTCTGTGTGGCCCCACGGTGCCAGTGGAAAGGTCGACGTCAGATCCAACATCTGGCTCCAAGTCATACACGTACTGCTTCCGGCGGAGTGCATCCCTCATTGGACCAAACAGAAGGAAGTCGGCAGGGACGAAATCCGGACTGTAAGGTGCACTGAAATGTGCACTTTTGTTAAGACGCAAACGCTGATGTGGTTTGTTTACTTTCCTGAGGATAGCACATCACACTTCGAAGCAGATCAGTGCGCCTTGAGAGAGGATATCAAATAAGGTAGTCTTCAGAGTAGTAGAACATTGTCGGTTTGATGTTACCAGATAAGGGTGTGATTCTCAATTTCTTCATTGGAGAAAACAAAGCGTTTGTATTGGAACTTACAGTGGTTTACCTATATGGGTATATGTTTTATTATTTTCTGTCTGTTTTTATCCATTCATTCGCTTACTGCAAAGGTTAAAATACGGTCTGCCCGCAGCGGTCAAGCCTGTGGAGATAGCAAGTAAAAATATGGAACATTATGAACTGTGATTTATTTTCAAAGAATAATCTTAAGAATTTATTTTATTTACTAGCGATTCATTGAGAACATTAACACATTTAATCACACTATGTAAGCACGGAAGATGTTGCCAGGGAGTAACTGATGAAATCATAACCAAATTCCTTTTGACAAATGAGAATTTTATTCACTTTAATAGTGCCTCAAAACATTTTTTTAAGGAAACAGATTTAAAACTATAACCAGAAAGCATTCTCTAAATAACAAAGTTACAATTTATTCAGAGGCAGAAAGAAACAAGTTTTGACTGTATGAGCTTTCCGGCAGAGAACCTTGCCGCTCCCGTTTTGACATGCCGTAGTTACCACTCACAACAGCCTCTAAAAGACTACACTGGTGAAAATCTACAATACACCAGATAACTTTAAGCTAAGAGTTTTAATAATTTACACAAGCACACAAACTACACACCTGCGTAGATAGATGGAAATGGTACAAAACACTAACAATTAAAATATTAACCTTGCCGCCGAAGGTGCAACTTGGTTCTGACGTCTAAGAAAAGTCTTACAGTGAAAAGGTGGCAACTTCATGTTAAAATGATCATTTGAATAAAAGCCCATGGAATGCAATCTTATATAAAATTCTACAAGGTTGGCCAAACAATAGTAAAGGTGCTCTACAGTACACAGATACCGCCTCTCAAGATCATAGGCAATAATATCAACGTTTACAAATATCAAAACGTATTTCAGGTACTAGTCCGTTACACTTCAAGCAATAAATTCGTTAACACACCAAATCCGACAAACGTGACAGACGCAGCTACTAAGGTACGGTAGATTGTGTTGTGTCGGTATCTGGGCCGACACCGTGAAGTTGAGATGGCTGAAAAGGCAAGCTAGACTAACGCAGACGGGCGTGAAGTACTGGAACAGGATACGTAATTAATGTTAGGAAGAAAAGTACGGAGCAGGTTTAATACTTAACTTTACTCATTCCTTGTGGTACATCGATCTTGACGATACACAGAAGACTTTAAGTACAATCACTGTATGGCTAATGGCGCCTTGCTAGTTCGTAGCCATTAACTTAGCTGATGGCTATTCTGTCTCTCGGCTAATGAGAGAGAAAGGCTTCGTACATCTGGTCGGTAGCTGGGTTCTCGTACAACTGGGCGGTAGCTAGGTTCTCGTACAACTGGGGCGAGTGCTCTCTCGTATCACGAGACCTGCCTTGGTGGTGGCGCTAGGTCTGCGATTACACAGTGGCGACACGCGGGTCCGACATGTACTAAATGGACCGCGGCCGATTTAAGCTACCACCTAGCAAGTGTGGTGTCTGGCGGTGACACCACATTCCTCCCCCGCAAATCGGCGAACGGTCGTGTGATAAGGCTTCCGCCCGCCGTGGGGAGGACCACATGTTGACGTATGCGATGAGGTGGGGAGCCTAACAACAGGCGAGGCTGTGCCACCCGGCCATTCGGTCCGAGGGGAGCTAGGAAAAGCCTGAAAAACTAGTCCAGGGTGCACGTCAACATGCGGTGTATGCGCCCGTAAAGAGACAGGAGGGACCGAAGGATCAACCTCCATTGCGTCGGGGTAGCCGACGCGCGATGACATCATGTGGTCCGGAGCGGGCGGGAGTTCCATGGCGGAGGACAGCTGGTCACGGGAAGCGATCGGCGGCGCGTGACCTTGGGAGGCGCTTGGCGGCTGCAACGAAGCGTCGAATGCGGGCGGCGCCGGCGGGAGAACAAGCTGCGGCGGCGGCGGCGCGTCGCCATGGGGCAAAATGGAAGGCATCGTCGGTAACACCTGGGGATGAGGCGAGCCAGTAGATGGGTCCCCAGGGCGCCGACCGGACGGCACCGTCGCTGAAAGCAGACGGGGAGCGGCAGAACCCGAGCGACGACAGAGGCGCAGCTGATTGAGATGCCGACGCACCTCACCAGACGCCCCCAAAACCAAATACATCGCGCGGCCGAGGCAGCGAAGAATGCGCCCTGCGAGCCAACGCCGTGAACCTCGATAGTTGCGATAAAATACAACGTCGCCTGGAGCAAAAGCAGGAGTCTGCCGCTGCACAGGAACCTGATGCGGCGGATGCAGCAAAGACATCAAGGTGCGATGAGGACGACCGTGGAGCAACTCAGCCGGCGAGCGACCATCTCGGGGCTGAGAGCGATACGATTCCGAACCAAGTACAGTGCTGACGAGCAAGTTGTTTCGTTCGCACTATACCCCAATGTCCGTGGTGAAGAAGCCGTAAAACAGAGGACTGTAACGAACATGGGACCACGACTCTGGACTGATCATTATCAGAACGCAACAACAAAACACCACGTCGAACAAAAAGTCTCTCCTTGTGAGCAAAAAATCGGCGAACCAACGGATCCTCGATCCGAGACTTTGACAAAGGCCATTGCGTAGCAACAAAACGTAAAACAGTAGCAAGGACAGGGTCAGCAGCTGTGGCTGTAGCGACACGACGAAAATCAATCGGAAACGATTCGACCACTTCATCGGTTTCCGAATCAATGAACATGCAAGCAAGTTCGGAATAATCGAATGCTTTATCCTCAGCAACAGGCAAACGGGACAACGCATCGGCGTTTCCGTGCTTAGCAGTGGACCGATACAAGATCTCGTAGCGGTACTGCGAGAGGAAAATAGACCAGCGAATGAATTTCTGCGCTGTACGTGGAGGTACAGGCTTGGTCGGATGAAAAAGCGATGTCAAAGGTTTGTGGTCTGTGATGATGGTAAAGTGACGACCATACAAGAAATCATGGAACTTAGTAACACCAGACACGAGAGCCAAAGCTTCTTTCTCTATCTGTGAATAATTTCTTTGCGCAGACGAGAGCAATTTGGACGCAAAGGCAATAGGGCGATCATGGGAGCCAACTTTGTGCGCAAGCACAGCACCGATCCCGAAATCCGATGCATCTACCATCAACAAAAGGGGTTTCTGGGGATCGAATGGCGTAAGGCAAGTATTAGAAAGCAACGCCGATTTCAACTGGCGAAAGGCGCGTTCACATTCCGTCGTCCAGAGAAACGGAACACCTGTACGGCGTAAGCGATGAAGCGCAGCTGAAATGAAAGAGGCATTGCGCACATTCACTCACACCTTGTGATTCTACATTGTTCAATGTTCTTGCGACCTCCTGACGCAATGCGTGGGGAACATTGCGCGCTCTGAAAAATTTCGGTTGCGCGTTTCCTTCCAGTTCCAAATGTGCTCCATAGTTTTTAGCGCAACCTAAGCCCGGTGCAAAAATGTCTGCAAATTCTTCACATACACTAGAAACACTGTCTGAAGGCACAGTTTGATTCACTGATAGCACCTTATTTACAATAGACATGTTAAACAACTGAAACAATTCTAGACCAAACAAGTTCACTGCAGAAGAAGAACGAAGAACGTAAAATGACACAAGTTTTGTTTGTCCCTTGTATGTTGCAAGAAGGCTGCACTGTCCTAACACAGGAATTGTCTGTCCGGAATATGTAGTTAGCTTAACATTTGCGGAACGCAACGGAGGTTTGCCCAGTTGTTTGTACGTGTCATGATTGAGCAATGAAACTGCAGCTCCGGTATCGAGCTGGAATGGTATCACTTTGCCTTCAAAGTCTAAGTCCACAAAAAGTTTATTGTTCTGCTGACGACAAGAGCGACTGTTTTGTGCAATTGGAACAGACACTGGTACAGAATCACTTGCTAATTGACGTGATTTCCGGCGACGTCGACGCACAGTTTTTGTGGGACGAACACAGTTACTGTTAGAGAAAGTGTCACTGGACGAAGTGGAATTAACGACATGAATGTCCATAGGCGAAGGTCCACGAGCCTGAGTGTCCTTGGTTCGATTCCGGCGCGAAGCAAAGGGCCTGGAATGATTGTGATTGTCTGATCTGAGCTTTTTCTGGCAAACACTTTGAACATGTCCTTTCTTATTGCAGAAAAAGCAAATAGCTTGGCGTGACGGGCAATGTTCACGCGAATGTCTAGTAGCACACCGCGGGCACGATTGCACTACATTTGCGGGCTGGCGCGGCACACGTGGCTTAGCGCGCGGCGGCAGCTGTGCGGACGTGCGCGAGGCCCGGTTACCGGGCCGCGCAGCGCGTCCAGCGGGCCGGTTAATGTTACACACGGCTGGCGAAGTTTCAAAAGATTCCTGAGCACAGTCAAGTGTGTCCTGTCTATCCAATATGTCTATCACTTGTTGAAGGGAGGGATTAACTAGTTTCAAAATTTGCTCCCGTATGCGAACATCAGAAACGTTCTGTGCAATTGCATCACGCACCATTGTATCTGAATAAGAAAGACCACAGTCACATTCAAAGGCACAGTCCCTACTAAGTCCTTGCAATGTTGCTACCCACTCCCTATTAGTTTGACCGGCCGTACGTTTTGTATGAAAGAACGTATACCGTTTTGCAACCACATTAACTGTTTCTTTGAAATAGGCATCTAATGCAGACAAAATTTCCTCGTAGGACAGAGTTGCTACGTCGCGTCGGGGAAACAATTTCACTATCACACGGTATGTGGACACACCGACACAAGAAAGCAAAAACGGCTGCCGCTCTTTACCTTGAATTCTGTAGGCTGCTAGATGAAAGTTGAACTGGCGAGACCACTAGTGCCAGGTCTCATCGGCTGCCACGTATGGTCGAAAGGGAGGTGCAACAGCGTTTAGTGGCAGCGGTAGCGAAGAAGCGGCGGCGGCCGCATCGGTTTGAATGGTACGTTGACCCTGGACAAGCTGTCCAAGGGCATCCAGTAACGCCTGCGTCTGCTGATTCTGCAAGCGATAAAATTCGGACAGTACATCTGGAGAATGTGGCGAAGCCATGACACAATTAAATGTAAGCAATCAGAAAGAACTCTTTTCCCTCGTCGCCAATGTTGTGTCGGTATCTGGGCCGACACCGTGAAGTTGAGATGGCTGAAAAGGCACGCTAGACTAACGCAGACGGGCGTGAAGTACTGGAACAGGATACGTAATTAATGTTAGGAAGAAAAGTACGGAGCAGGTTTAATACTTAACTTTACTCATTCCTTGTGGTACATCGATCTTGACGATACACAGAAGACTTTAAGTACAATCACTGTATGGCTAATGGCGCCTTGCTAGTTCGTAGCCATTAACTTAGCTGATGGCTATTCTGTCTCTCGGCTAATGAGAGAGAAAGGCTTCGTACATCTGGTCGGTAGCTAGGTTCTCGTACAACTGGGCGGTAGCTAGGTTCTCGTACAACTGGGGCGAGTGCTCTCTCGTATCACGAGACCTGCCTTGGTGGTGGCGCTATGTCTGCGATTACACAGTGGCGACACGCGGGTCCGACATGTACTAAATGGACCGCGGCCGATTTAAGCTACCACCTAGCAAGTGTGGTGTCTGGCGGTGACACCACAGATTGATAGGGAGATTACCGAATAACCCGAACCGCAGGTTGCTCTAACCAGCCACTACTCCACAAGGGAAAAACGACCACCCAATTTATAAACAACCACCTACCCGCGGGTGGGCAAACGGAGAAAAGTCGTGGAAAGATCCCAAAGCAAAACAGCTGGTGACCTCACCAAGAAAACAAATAGAATTTAACAAGAGTAAATCAAACAAGATATCACCAATCACTTAACTTCTAATAAACTGCGATTTCTCGAGACGAATTGACGCAGCACCCCCAAATCGCTCTCCCGATCCGTCCGCTGCCAGCCGCTTCAACGGACGCAGGAAGGCGCGCCGATCTCCCGTCTCACGGCGTCGCAGCTCGCAGCCAGACTGATGTCGTGGGTTGACTCCTGTTGCTCTCGTGTCGACCGCGAAGTCACTACACCTCGCTATACGCCGCGGCCCACTGGACTCACGTGGCGACCTCACATGCGCCGACGCTCAAGACGGTCAAGTCATCTTGTGTCTCAGTGCGCGACCGACCAACCGATCGGTCCAACCGCCAAAGACCATTGCCTGAGCAAACTCGAGCAGACTGGCGGCCTAACGCGCAGACTCAGATGCAGGAACTAAGCCCCGACCAGGTGACCGCTCGCTGCGTTCTCTTACTGGCGGAGTGGAAAGACTCTCATTTTGGCGGCTTTAAGGTTGATTCGAATGACAGACATACTAGCACTCTAGATCGACGACAGACACTTACTGCCGAACAAATGCGGACGAGATACAGATTAGCAAGCTGGGGACGAGAGACTGACCCAGACTCACTAACTGGTGAGCTTATAGTGCGCCACCGCCAGAAACGGAGGGCGACTGCTTCAACCTACGCGCTGCGGCGCGCTCTTCAAAACAGCAATTTTTACCACGGCTCACATTAATTACCGTACATATATAAAAACTCCTATCGGATATTTCATCGATTTGTACTATCTCTCTGTTCCAGTCCATGATAGAAAGAGCACATGGGATTCTCTTTAGTGTACTAATAAGGTGAAATATTTTAATTCTTATAGTACGAAGTTGACTTCATTTACTTGTTCCTTATTTCACCTGATCTATCTAACTGCGTTACCGGTATCTGTAATACTTTGAGGAAGAAAGAATCTTAAGCAGATCAAACTGGACGCCATAACATTGTCTTAAAGAAGAACGGGAGGTAAATATCTTCGAAGATAGATCTAATAATCCAATATTATTTGTTACAGATTCTTCGTGTGTATGAAAAATCATAAGTCTGACTGTCTGGATTTTGCGTCGGTGAACGTAAATTAGCTGAGTCACTATTGTTGCGCCTCTTTTGCGGCGCCAGCAAATTACCATGGTAATTATTATTCTTGAAATTATTAATTAATCAGTAGAACTGGCAAACGTTCCCCGGACGGTGCCAGACAGATTAAGCAGGTGTAATAATTAAATGATATAAATTATGTTGCGTAACATACTATAGTACTAATCGTTTTAATTTTTTTCTACTTTGTTTCATGATTGGAGTAACACTGTTTAGAGAAAACCTAGTACAAACATCAAATTGTATGCGTAAATTACTATTGGTTAACCAGAGGAATGTACCAACAACATTTAAGAAGGTAGGAAAGAAGGTAGGAAAGAACTGCAACTTATAGCTCACATGACTGCACTTGGAATTTCCTCGATAACAAGTAGTATCAGTACCTTACCCTATGCAGTCATAAATTTAAAGGATTTCTCTTAAAGCCTTAGAGTTGGTTTGACAATATTTTGATTTTTTGGAATGTAGATGCAAAAATTGTGAACAGCAACAATAAGGTGCAATACTGGCGTAGAATACGTAATGCACCGATCAGGAAAATTCTCGCAATTTTTTAAGAATAAAATTCACTTTTATTTCGTATTTATAGCATTCAAAAAGATTTGGTAAATGGAATAAGTTAGAAGCTTGTGTCGAATGATGAAAATAGTTTACAGATACAAAATATCACCGTAGTGGGTGCGACGAAGAGTGGTAGTGACACAGGAAATGTCGATCATATCAATGACATCCAGGAATTTTACAAAAATTCAGTTTATGATTATTACAATAATGTCTTACCTGATGAGACTACCACGAACCCTGTAGACGAGACTAGTACCAAAATCTCACCGGGTAGCATTTTCTCTCATGAAGACGGTGAAGGCGCGTTAGTGCGGAATCAGTAAATTACAATTTTCCATGTCACGAGAACTTGTTCGAATGAGATGGAACACGACACGGCGAGGATACAATACGATATTGCGTCATCACTATATTCAATGCAGGACATGTATAACGACCTCACTGACCTAATGAGGAATTTATGTAATAATTTTTCTACACCACAGACCGAAAAACTTGATGAAAAGTTTCATGATTCTAAAAATGAACAAAAGCAAACATTTGATGACTTTAAGAATTACCCATTATAGAAGTTCAATAGTTTAATCAAAATCTACGCACTGGCTTTTCTTATGATTTAACTTGCAAATCTGCAGATATGGGGAAGAACTTAAAGGTGGAGCTATTTACTGATTTGTTTCGTCGCATAAACCAACTACACAAAAAGTGATATCTATAAACGAGGCACAAGAGGAAATGGCAGGTACGATAAGGATCGTGAGTGACTCCCGGTCTCAGATGCAAGAGGTCAGAAACTTGCAAAACCTTAGAGATTATGACAGGTACTGTTAGTGAGTTGCAATCTTCAGGCAAGGATTCGCCGGAAGAACTACAGGGTCTGTTTGTCTACTTGATAAGCAGACGAGGGTCTGATTTTTTTAAAGAGCGGGTGAGAGAACAAGCCCGTTGTGTTCAACGCAGTTTATCGGAATGTGTTATCCCAGAACTGGATAGAAACATCTAACATTTGGTTCGTTGTTGGGTACATACAGGGCGATGTTTCATATGGCTGAACGATGTCAAATCTATGAGCAATTTGAAACGACTTTCTTGCTGTTCCACAGCAGTTTAACAAAGGTTATGTCGACAGGTCTTCAAAACCGGAGACAAAAAGAAAGAAATAAGACATATACCCATGTAGGTAAACCAGCATCACCATGCAGTAGTGAACATGGGGACTGAGGAAGTACTTCGAAGAGCACTTAACAAAACCAGGTTTTGGACAAATCGAGTTCCCACATTGATGTATTGAAAATACCGAAAAGTCGCCTGCCCGCCCATATTTGGGAAACGCTGATCGCTACATCGGGAGAAAATGATGTAGATTATTTTTTATCTGTACTCGACTCGATTGATCTAATATAGCGTAGCAACCACGCAATATTATTACACAGTGTACACCTCCACAACAGCAGAGTCGCAACGGTGGTAATAACGAACATGGTTGGCACCAGCATGCCCAATGCAACAACACCAATGCAAGAAATTATTATGGTAAAGGGGGAAATCAAAAGTACGAACGAGATTTCAAAGGAAATCACGAACAGAATTACAATAGACCGGCTTATACCGAACAGGGAGGCTATGGCTAACAAGTGCGCAACACATCCCCAAGCCGTCCCCAGCAGGAGCCAATAACCAATACAGTAATTGGCAGCCGGTCGCTAGTAGACCATCCGACAAACCTCCACCCTGTAATCACAATCAACAGAAAACTATTATGTATCAGAGAGGGGGGGAGGGGGAATGAGCATCAAGCTCAAGGAGAGTTTAATTGCAGGACAATACAGGAGGCGAAATGCCGAGGTCAAACTCACGGCGTGTAGATAGTTGAAGTTACTCGTAATGAAGACTCTAACCTCCCAACTAA
The DNA here is from genome assembly GCF_021461395.2 of Schistocerca americana. Taxonomy (NCBI): domain Eukaryota; kingdom Metazoa; phylum Arthropoda; class Insecta; order Orthoptera; family Acrididae; genus Schistocerca; species Schistocerca americana. The sequence goes on along the minus strand of NC_060122.1, from coordinate 130,763,809 downwards.
CCAGGAAAACTCGAACAAGCTGCGATAAGCCCCCAATGCACAGACCAATAAAATGAAGGGGGGTGGGGGGAAGCATGCAATGTATTCTAAATTACCCTGTCAGCTGTGACAAAGGTGTACATATGAAAGAAGAACTGTGTCGAGGAGATGTTTGAGACAGAGATAATGGGGAGACAGTGCAAGCTGTAATTAATGCCCAGATATGTCATCTAGATGTGCCAGTGATACTTGACACATGTGCATCGACATATATAATATCACAAGGTCTATGTAACAATCTTAACAATCTGTGTAGCGATGTCATATATCCTCTTTTCAACAACAGAGTTGTCATATTCAGACTACAATAGGGAGAAAGTCAAAAGGAGTGAAACCTCAAGCATTAATACCCACTAACATCAGGAATTTTTCTCTAACTTGTATTTTTTGGTAGTGGAAAAACTTGTGGTAAACTGTCTTATTGGAATGGATACCTTTAGATAATACAAAGTACAGAGAGACACAGGGCAAGGAAATGTTCCTTTACAATCAATGAACAGACTTATCAGTAAATTTAATTAAAACCAACACAGCTGAAAATACACTCAAACCAAGTGCTGATTTCAGAGTAGAATTATCATATCCAAACGTACTGTATACGTGTATAAAGTGGATATTTTCCCGCACGACACATTTAGCTTTTCCTCAAATACAATTCCTTTGCCAAAAGGAGAAGCTGAGAGGAATGAAATTTAAAGTATGAGAAATTGGAAGATCATTCTATACCCCATATTGTAGCCCCATTTTAGCTGTCGTCAAGCTCGATGGTGGCGTCAGACTTGTACTTGACGCCCGAAGTATAAACTAAATGATTATTCCTATCAGGAAACAGCCTGACAATCTTGAAGAACAGGTACTGGAACTTCACAATGTTAAATACCTAACTATAACTGATTTAAAAGCGTTTTATTGGCCAATAGCATTACTTGAATAGAGTAGGAAGTGAATTTTGTGTTTTCCTGTTTGGTTTGATCGTGAGTGCGGGTGTCTTCATTTCCACACTGGGCAAAGTTTTGACACCAGAATTCCTCTGCAGAGTCACTTTCTACGTTTATGACCTGTTAAAAGCTACTTCTACATGTGAAGTCACAGTTAATTTAACGATATAGAAGTTTGGAAAAGAAAACGTCAAATTTCTGGGTCAAATTATCACGCCACGTGGTATACGACCTAATCCAGGAAAACTTGAAGCGCTCAAACATTTCCCACCACCACAGAATAAAAATCAGCTCAAGGCAAATTTGGGTTTGGTTTCCTTTCTTAGGAAATTCGTTTCAGCTCATTTACCGAGTAGTGACACAGAAAATCAGTCCATGGATGTGTACTGATTAGTTTCAAGCAAACTTCGACAAAATAAAGGAAGCCTTACTATAAGCAAACGTACTGCACCATCCTGACCCACCACAGGATTTTTCTTAAGAACAGATGCATCTTCACAGATGCATGCTTCAGAGCATTAATGGTGATGATGCGGAATTAAAACCCATGGTAATCATTTTTGCAAGTCGGACACTTTCTGAATCCAAGCTGTCATATTTAGTGACAGAGCTCGTGGTTATCAGGGTTATATGGGCATTTAAGAAATTTGAGTACTGTTTATGCACACCAATGTCCACTGTGACCATCAAGCACTTTCTTTGCTGTTGACATGCAAATTATTACATCGGAGGTTAGCCAGATGGTGTATATGCTTGCAGGAATTCAGTTTTGAAATCGTGTACATCAGGGGTAAACAAAAAATAATCTCTGACACCTTGTCAATGTTATCTCAGGGGCTTGAGGAATTCTTAGAATTTACAGTACAGGATTCAGAAGTCAGGGTTCTGCTTATACAGGACAAGACGCAACGAAAATATAACGTATAGATGCGTAAGAGTGTGGAGAAATTGCAATAGAGTGACATGTGACGAAAAAAGATGAGGTCGTAACTGTCTGAAAATAACGACGAGAATTTGAAGAAATCTTCCTCTAGTGACATATTTAAGTATATTGTATACACAGTAGTGGTATCCTTACGATACGGATATACATCAGTTAGGTACACTGAACTACACTCACTACTGGTACTTACAAATAATTAATGTTGACATCTTATATGACATTGCACTGTCAAAGTTCTGCACTTAGTTCAGCAGACACTAATAAAGTAGTTTCAGAAAGATAAAAATAAGTATGCACAAGAGTTCGCACAATTATTCCATGGGGTGTAGACGATTGATTTCAACAGCAGATAGAAAAAAAAAAGAAAACGCTACTGGCCATTCCGTCACCATTTCCTGTAGATTAGTAGCCGCATATCCTGTGGACTTGAGTAGTGCCGGGCTGAGAGTAGCTATGATTGCTTGTGTTGATGAATGCATAATAATGATTTTCTTCTCTTTCGTTAGCCATCTGTATTTACTGGCGCGTGAGTCAGACAAATTGTGAGGACAGTGGTTTATGCATCTCATCACGCTGTATGTGTGTTTATTGTCCTTTCCACGCTGCAATTAAAGAAAATTATTTTGATTTTTATTCTATGTAAGGTAATACTATGCATGAACTCATACATTAAGAGAGTTACCTACTCAATATAAATCTGTAAGAGACAAGTATCCTTTGAGTGATGAGAGAAAATGTCAGTTATCGTGTGTTTAAAATGTCATAAGATGTTGTTATATACATCCTGCTGTGTATTTAAAATGTCATGGGATGTTGTTATAGGCGTCCTAAGGGAGTAAATGAAATCTTTTGAAGAACATACAGTGGTCTTGAAATTTTTCTTTCTGCACAAGATATATAGATTATAATGAATCTAGATTTAATATGTATAAATTGTACGATATATGCACACAACGTGTCAGAATCACGTGGATATAGGCTTATGTACGCTAAGGTTATATCAAATGATATTTAAATGTACTGCTTATTTTGTACATGGTATGTGGGACCATATGTGTATTGACAAAACAGATGAGAAGAGGAACTATTCAATTATCAAACGTTTGGCGGGTGCTGTAAAAAGGTTACATTTACGTGTGTTACAGTCAGTGAAGATGAGGGTGCTTGCAATGTGCAATAAGTTTTCGGTACGTTTGTAGCGGTAAGGGATGCTAGACTTCGCTACAATCGGCCATAGAAGGTGGAAACGCTTATGGACTTACCTGAAATTTGGTGAGATCTCGACATGACGCTGAATGGACTGACTGGACTTGGACACAGAAATATGTGGTTCCAGTACCACAGGTCGGAAATGACCGGCCTTTCCGTTGCAGCATCGGAAACTCTGATCGCACACTCGCCTACAGACACTATCCTACGGAGCAGATGTAGGACATTTTGACGACGTGAAATTCGTCGTTACCTAAAAACTGTGAAAGCAAAATGTATCACCTAGCCATGTGGCGCCCTGAGCTGGGGATGGGGTGTGGGGGTGGGGGGTGGGGGGCAATCCAACAAAGGAACTGCGACTGGTCACTCTCGCTTGACGTCAGCAGGTAGCAACCGCAGGCCGCACCAGACAGTTCGTTGCATGAAATCAAGGTCGCGGGAATGTTTAGACAGCATGTGCCTTCCGTGAGTGATTTAAACGCTCTTAAAATGTGTCAGGGAAACAGAGATAAATAAATAGGCCCGAAGAAATACGTAACTGAAAATGATTCCACAGTAGATGCGATAACTCAATTCGATAAACGAATATACCTGCATTCTGTAATTTTTAAGTGTATGACTCGACTGACAGGAGCGAATCTTCAATTTTTACATGGTCGAGGTGCTGTCCACTTAAAATTCTTCTTTACTTCGTTCGTCTTCCATGCTTGCAACTACTACTTTTTATTAAAAAGCTAAACCAGATAAATGTTCTCTTTCTAGCATACAAACTAATTGAATCTTCGTGCACCAGAAGGAACTTTGCTTCAATGATTAATGTCAAAAATTCAACTACATCTTCAAACTTAGATATGATATATCCATGAAATCTAGGATATATAATTTCAAACTGTTTGACTGCGTTCACCCAATCTGATTCAAAAGACCTCCTCAAAGAAAACTAGAAATCAGAATCCGCACCAGGAATTTAGCACATTTCCGTTTGTGATCCCAAGGATTTGGTCAGTGGCTCGACATGTAAACGTAGATAGCCTGCCATATAACGAACAGTCAGGCGTACCGTCCTCTGCATCAGAATTTTTTTCCTCTATTTTGTTGACTGTTCTCAGGAATTCTTCTTCCCCTTCCACAGTGTGTGCAACGTCACAACTACTTGCACACTGGGCTTTCACTTGGTTTTCCTCTATCAAGTCAACAAAAAGTTCACTGGTTATATATTTCATGAAATCGTTATCGTGCGTTTCAGTGTCTGCAGCAGCTGTACTCATTTTCCCATGAGTAACCAATGCATACCGTCTGCATTTTCTGTTAAATAAGAAGCCGAATTCTTTGCCTAGCTCTGGACGTTCACCTTTCATTATTATATCTTGGAGTTGGTTTCATCCCAGACTTACATAAGCCACGAATCATCACAACTTTTACATTGTCCTAAAATCTTGTCCTCCGTCGCATCGTAACAGGTGCGGCAGTCAATGTTTATTTCTCAAAACATAGCACAGTTTTCTTTTCTATCACAGTAAATATGAGACCTCTCTCAAAATTGTCCAAATTTCTTCCGAAATACCTGGATTGCGCTTAAAATATTAGTCTAATTTTGAATCTTTGAACGATAGGGCAAAGGAATATTGTGCTTTCTCAAATACGTATAAGCTTTTCGAGATAGGACCTTTAAAGTAACCTCGGTGGCAGTATCCTGGGGACTCCATTTCATCCGCCTTTTGCCTCGTAACAAACAGCGAATTTATTCCAAATTATACATTTAGATAATACGTTTTCTACCTTCTTGCGTTTCTCTTTTTTAACAAGACGTGGTTGACAACTTTGATCCTTTTCAGGGCTGCATCACGTACTATTAGTCTAGACTCCAACTGCCCTCTTTCGCAGATCTCTACTTTTATAGCGTAGAGCTCGTTGCGACTACAGTGTACACGCGGCATTCGCACACTGCCGGCTGTCTACTGGATGACGTCATAGCGCGAGGGGCACTGTGGGAAGCTTGGCCGCTGGCCCGCCGTAATAGGCTACTTTATACTTGTATAGCTACGATGTGTTCTACCAACGGAGTTATGAGGTGCGATCGCAACAAACATTGCTTAACGTGTGTGAGCATAGCCCTGCAAGAGGCGTATAGTGGCTACCCGGCAATAATGGAGTAAATTTGATGCTGCTTGGTCTTGGAAAATTAAATTTTTAGAATATATAGATAAAAATGTAAACTGAGAGAGCTGGCACGTCTAGGGTATACATTAAAATAAGATTCGCAGTCAATAAAGATATTTTAAACCCAGTTCAGGATAAAGATACAATATAAGTTATGTTGTTGTTGTTGTTGTGGTCTTCAGTCCTGAGACTGGTTAGATGCAGCTCTCCATGCTACTCCATCCTGTGCAAGCTTCTTCATATCCCAGTACCTACTGCAACCTACATCCTTCTGAATCTGCTTAGTGTATTCATCTCTTGGTCACCCTCTACGATTTTTACCCTCCACGCTGCCCTCCAACACTAAATTCGTGATCCCTTGATGCCTCAGAACATGTCCTACCAACCGATCCCTTCTTCTAGTCACGTTGTGCCACAAACTTCTCTTCTCCCTAATCCTATTCAATACCTCCTCATTAGTTATATGATCTACCCATCTAATCTTCAGCATTCTTCTGTAGCACCACATTTCCAAAGCTTCTATTCTCGTCTTGTCCAAACTAGTTATCGTCCATGTTTCACTTCCATACATGGCTACACTCCATACAAATACTTTCAGAAACGACTTCCTGACACTTAAATCTATACTCGATGTTAACAAATTTCTCTTCTTCAGAAACGCTTTCCTTGCCATTGTCAGTCTACACTTTATATCCTCTCTACTTCGACCATCATCAGTTATTTTGCCCCCAAAATAGCAAAACTCCTTTACTACTTTAAGTGTCTCATTTCCTAATCTATTTCCCTCAGCATCACCCGACTTAATTTGACTACATTTCATTATCCTCGTTTTGCTTTTGTTGATGTTCATCTTATACCCTCCTTTCATGACACTATCCATTCCGTTCAACTGCTCTTCCAAGTCCTTTGCTGTCTCCGACAGAATTACAATGTCATCGGCGGACCTCAAAGTTTTTATTTCATCTCCATGGATTTTAATACCTACTCCGAATTTTTCTTTTGTTTCCTTCACTGCTTGCTCAATATACAGATTAAATAACATCGGGGATAGGCTACAACCCTGTCTCACTCCCTTCCCTACCACTGCTTCCCTTTCATGCCCCTCGACTCTTATAACTGCCATCTGGTTTCTGTACAAATTGTAAATAGCCTTTCGCTCCCTGTATTTTAACCCTGCCACCTTCATAATTTGAAAGAGAGTATTCCAGTCAACATTGTCAAAAGCTTTCTCTAAGTCTACAAATCCTAGAAACGTAGGTTTGCCTTTCCTTAATCCAGCTTCTAAGATAAGTCGTAGGGTCAGTATTGCCTCCCGTGTTCCAATATTTCTACGGAACCCAAACTTATCTTCCCCGAGGTCGGCTTCTACCAGTTTTTCCATTCGTCTGTACAGATTTCGCGTTAGTATTTTGCATCCGTGACTTACAATTTATAACTGAAAACAAATTTTAATATGTTATTATTGTACGTAGAAAGAGCGCCACTACTGTATGTTATCGTACGAGTATACACGCCAGTATTCAGCCAGTGTAGAATAAAGAGTTATATTAGAACATATGCTGGTTTACCCATATAGGCGCTACAGTCTGGCACCGCGCGACCGCTACGGTCGCAGGTTCGAATCCTGCCTCGAGCATGGATGTGTGTGATATCCTTAGGCAAGTAAGGTTTAAGTAGTCCTAAGTTCTAGGGTACTGATGACCTCAGAGGTTAAGTCCCATAGTGCTCAGAGCCATTTAAACAAACCCATATAGGTATATAATTTATTTTTTTCCGTTTTTATCCATTCATTCGCCTAAGTAGTTTACGGTAAAGATTAAAACGCGGTATTCCCGCCTGTGTGGATGTAGTGAGGAAAAGTGAAGAACATTAGTTTTACTATGTTTGTAAAAACTCCTATCGGATACTTCATCTATATTGTACTGTCTCTGTTTTTCCGTCCATGATGGAGAGAGGATGTGGATTTCTGTTTAGTTCATTTATAATGTGACATACGTTAATTCTTACAGTACAAAGTTAACTTCATTTACTAGTTCCTTATTTCACCTGATCTATCTGCGTTATTGGTATCTGTAATACTTCGGAGAGTCAAGAAATTTAAGCAGAGCAAGCTGAAAGCTGAACGCTGTCTTCAAGGCTCGAAGAACCATCATCTAGTAGTCAAATATCATAGGTTTCAGGATTTTCGCGTGTACGAAACATCATAAACCAGTCTGTCTGGAGTGTGCGTCGCTGTAGAGAGACATTCTCCCGAGTGAACTTTGTATTGTTGTTCCTCTTTTGCGGCGCCAATTAATGTCCATCGTAATTATCAAAATTAATAATTAATCAGTAGATGTGGCGCCGCTCTATGGACTCCCGTTCTGTTTCCAGTTCGAAGTGAGGGACTCACGTTTCATCGCCAGTGACTACGTTCTACAAGAAATTGTCACGATCGACCTCATAGAGCACAATCAATTCCGCACAGATGGTCCTTCGTTGCTCGTTCTGGCCGTCTGTGGCGAGGAACCCAGCGACTACACACTTTTAAGTACCCCAACTGGTTGGGGTGTTAGCCAGCGCTAACAACAAAAACGTGCGGCGAGGTGTTTGTGATCCGTCGTTCACATCGAATGAGAACATCCGCACTTGCCAACAATGTAGGAGTCACAGCTTTGAGCGACCGGACAGGTTTACCCGACCTTGTTGCGTTGATGACAGACGCCTCGCCCGACGGGTCACCGTGCTTTCGTTTTCTGCCAGGTATCCCTAGATATTCTGCAGGCATCTACGAGTATTTGCGATGCTCTGATTTTTCAACAAAATAAGCTCAATGACAGCTCTCTGCTAGAAACGCACCTCTGTTACTGACGTCAATTGGAATGGATACGTATAGTGCCACCACGTATCGAAACTTCTTGAAATTATAGGGACTGATGGGGGAATATTCCACAAAAACTTCCGAATTGTTCAACCGAAATAGGCCGAAGAAAAATAAATATAGCGTAGTCTTTCCAATTGGCTTTTTGGAAGCTCACCTTTCTTCCGTAGGGGCTCTTGCTGTGTTTAGTGCAGCAAAAATCTGAAGACTGATAGGTCGATGCTGTATTTCTTGGCTGGGGTTGGCTATAACTTTGTTCGACAGTGGTCTCGTTCAAGACTAGCGAAACGCAGATCTGGATTTTGCCCTTTCTGCCATACTCCACTGTTATAGGAGTGTGGTAATATAGCATCACAAATCAGCATTTTAATCTCATGTGACTCAACGGCCTGGCAGTTGTAATGTAGCAACTCAAATTTGACCGAAAGTTTAATAAAATTTTTCGATTATACTGTGCCTATAAAGGTCCAGACATAAAAGGATCGACTTTTCAAATAATCTTAAATTTATCAAGTTTTCTAAAGAAGTCAAATGTCTTTGACAATCTATTAAAGGTAAATGGAGTAATAGGTGTTGTTTAAAGAAACTCATAGCATAATAATGAATAGTTTCTATGATTATAAGGAAATCGGGATTCCATTTTGGGTTTTGAACCCGTGGTTCTGTGGATAACGCTGGCGCCAAGTGACGCGGAAAGAACGTAACGACATGAATAGACAGCGGCAGCAGTCAAGTTAGCCTGGTGTGTGTACGTAGTTGTGCCATGTCTAGCGATGTCAATATTCTGTTGGTACTAAAACCGTGCATAATCAAGTGAAAGTTTATATTGCAGAGGTATTTGTGTCTGCATAAATTGTAGTTTCTGGAAAGAAAAAGAAAATGCAACACTGATCTAACATGGAGTATGGAGCCGACGTAACTTGCAAGAAAATGGCTACTGCAATAATAATAAATTAATTCCATGTTACTGGAGACGTGAAGAACCTAGATACTTATTATTAAACAGTCTTCAACTATAGCACCACAACTACCATTTACAATACCTGCATTAAAATAAGTATAATGAAATACTTCATATTTAATTATTGCATAGCGTGAATTTTTTAAAACGTGTCTGTTTAAGTCACTATTTTAAAGTCACAAACTGAATGCCAATATCCTTGTTACTCTGGTTAAACAATTTTGAGTAAATATAAACCGTCAAAAGATTGTATAAAAATTATTTCAGAGTTGCGACAACGAGAGATTGTCATAAGTGTATTTACCTGGAAAATACAGCTTTAAATTTATTTGTGTAGATATAATACCATCTGGTGGCATTGCTGATTCACTTAATGCTGCAGACCTTGAGATTACATTCACTTAATTTTCGATTAATTAATTTTCAGTAATACGTAATTGCAAATTTTTAAGAAGGTAGCCATTAGGCTACATAAGTATCTCCTAACTTGTATCCACCACTATCTCAAGTTGAACATTCAAAATTGAATGTGTAACAGTTAATTCATATCAGTAACAACAGCTGAAATAAATATGTTATATGGGCCCTTCAGAGCTGGTAACCACAGTTCCTAGTAGAATTAGTATCTTTTTTTAGAGGGACTGTCGCACTGTAAGATAATACCGTTCTAAATTTCGATTGCTACTGCGGTGAATATAAAACTACGAGGAAGGCAGTGCAGCGTATTCAGTGTAATATACACTCCTGGAAATGGAAAAAAGAACACATTGACACCGGTGTGTCAGACCCACCATACTTGCTCCGGACACTGCGAGAGGGCTGTACAAGCAATGATCACACGCACGGCACAGCGGACACACCAGGAACCGCGGTGTTGGCCGTCGAATGGCGCTACCTGCGCAGCATTTGTGCACCGCCGCCGTCAGTGTCAGCCAGTTTGCCGTGGCATACGGAGCTCCATCGCAGTCTTTAACACTGGTAGCATGCCGCGACAGCGTGGACGTGAACCGTATGTGCAGTTGACGGTCTTTGAACGAGGGCGTATAGTGGGCATGCGGGAGGCCGGGTGGACGTACCGCCGAATTGCTCAAAACGTGGGGCATGAGGTCTCCACAGTACATCGATGTTGTCGCCGATGGTCGCCGGAAGGTGCACGTGCCCGTCGACCTGGGACCGGACCGCAGCGACGCTCGGATGCACGCCAAGACCGTAGGATCCTACGCAGGGCCGTAGGGGACCGCACCGCCACTTCCCAGCAAATCAGGGACACTCTTGCTCCTGGGGTATCGGCGAGGACAATTCGCAACCGTCTCCATGAAGCTGGGCTACGGTCCCGCACACCGTTAGGCCGTCTTCCGCTCACGCCCCAACATCGTGCATCCCGCCTCCAGTGGTGTCGCGGCAGGCGTGAATGGAGGGACGAATGGAGACGTGTCGTCTTCAGCGATGAGAGTCGCTTCTGCCTTGGTGCCAATGATGGTCGTATGCGTGTTTGGCGCCGTGCAGGTGAGCGCCACAATCAGGACTGCATACGACCGAGGCACACAGGGCCAACACCCGGCATCATGGTGTGGGGAGCGATCTCCTACACTGGCCGTACACCACTGGTGATCGTCGAGGGGACACTGAATAGTGCACGGTACATCCAAACCGTCATCGAACCCATCGTTCTACCATTCCTAGACCGGCAAGGGAACTTGCTGTTCCAACAGGACAATGCACGTCCGCATGTATCCCGTGCCACCCAACGTGCTCTAGAAGGTGTAAGTCAACTACCCTGGCCAGCAAGATCTCCGGATCTGTCCCCCATTGAGCATGTTTGGGACTGGATGAAGCGTCGTCTCACGCGGTCTGCACGTCCAGCACGAACGCTGGTCCCACTGAGGCGCCAGGTGGAAATGGCATGGCAAGCCGTTCCACAGGACTACATCCAGCATCTCTACTATCGTCTCCATGGGAGAATAGCAGCCTGCATTGCTGCGAAAGGTGGATATACACTGTACTAGTGCCGACATTGTGCATGCTCTGTTGCCTGTGTCTATGTGCCTGTGGTTCTGTCAGTGTGATCATGTGATGTATCTGACCCCAGGAACGTGTCAATAAAGTTTCCCCTTCCTGGGACAATGAATTCACGGTGTTCTTATTTCAATTTCCAGGAGTGTACTTTCATGTGCGCCGAAATTATTGCAAATCGTGCCCCGTGATCCTCATCGCGCTTCGGACAGAGGTCCAACAGAGAATAAGTTGCCAGGAAATTACAAAATTCCGGTAGGTTTCACAAGGTCAAATCTGTAATTTTATATTGTTTGAGTGAGTAAAGGTACTAAGAGTTATATGCTGCAGGTTAAATGTCAATGCTCACTTCAGTGAACAGGAGGCATTAGTTTTCAGGGAAGAGAAACAGGGTACTCAGTGAGGCCATTTTTTTGTGGCGATACGCGAAGCAGGGACTGGGTAAATGGCCGTGCTTCCGTTATACCGGGCGGGACAGCAGCCCGTTTCTTCGTGGCTCCGTAAGTGTCGAAGCATTTTCTTTCCAGCCGCTTAAAACATTATTCTGTACCATATTTAACATCACAGAAAGTAAGCATAGCATTTACAATAGTTGAAAGTTGGTAGCTTTTTTGTCAGAAAGAAATATTTTCCCTGCTTCGAAAAGATTAAAAAGTTTGATTGCACGAGATTTCTGTAGTGCAAAATTAAAAGGCGGTTGGGTCACATGTGGAATCGGCAATTTCGGTAACACATTACAAGTGAGATCTGAGACTGATGTCGTATCATCTGATGATAATGATATAATGAGATAATAACCATTCAGCCCGACGTAGGTCATAGAATATCATAGTCGCAAACAATTAATACATTAGTTCTGTAGTCTTTTGGACTTCGAGTATAGTCGGTAAGTAACTTGATTATGTGGCTGCAGGACATGTTCTTGCTTACATTACCTACTGTTAAGACGCCCTGGGTCTTCGTACTTACGTACCTGTCGTATTAAAAGGGTTTCGAAATTCTACTTATGGTCCACAATTATTTATTTATTTATTTATTTATTTTTCGTCATCAGTCTACTGCCTGGTTTGATACTACCCGAAACGAATTCCTTTCCTGTGCTAACCTCTTCATCTCAGAGTAGCACTTGCCACCTACGTCCTCAATTATTTGCTTGACGTATTCCAATCTCTGTCTTCCTCTACAGTTTTTGCCCTCTACAGCTCCCTCGAGTACCATGGAAGTCATTCCCTCATGTCTTAGATGTCCTATCATCTCCTTATCAGTGTTTTCCACACATTCCTTTCCTCTCCGATTCTGCGTAGAACCTCCTCATTCCTTACCTTATCAGTCCACCTAATTTTCAACATCCGTCTATAGCACCACATCTCAAATGCATCGATTCTCTTCTGATCCGGTTTTCCCACAGTCCTTGTTTCACTAACGTACAATGCTGTACTCCTAACGTACATCCTCAGAAATTTCTTCCTCAAATTAAGGCCGGTATTCGATATTAGTAGACTTCTCTTGGCCAGAAATGCCTTTTTTGCCATAGCGAGTCTGCTTTTGATGTCCTCCTTGCTCCGTCCGTCATTGGTTATTTTACTGCCTAGGTAGCAGAATTCCTTAACTTCACTGACTTCGTGACCATCAATCCTGATGTTCAGTTTCTCGCTGTTCTCGTTTCTACTACGTCTCATTACCTTCGTCTTTCTCCGATTTACTCTCAAACCATACTGTGTACTCATTAGACGGTTCATTCCGTTCAGCAGGTCATTTAATTCTTCTTCACTTTCGCTCAGGATAGCAATGTCGTCAGCGAATCGTATCATTGATATCCTTTCCCCTTGTATTTTAATTCCACTCCTGAACCTTTCTTTTATTTCCATCATTGCTTCCTCGATGTACAGATTGAAGAGTAGGGGCGAAAGACTACAGCCTTGTCTTACACCCTTCTTAATACGAGCACTTCATTCTTGATCGTCCACTCTAATTATTCCCTCTTGGTTGTTGTACGTATTGTATATGACCCGTCTCTCCCTATAGCTTACCCCTACTTTTTTCAGAATCTCGAACAGCTTGCACCATTTCATATTGTCGAACGCTTTTTCCAGGTCGACAAATCCTATGAAAGTGTCTTGATTTTTCTTTAGCCTTGCTTCCATTATTAGCCGTACCGTCACAATTGCCTCTCTCGTCCCTTTACTTTTCCTAAAGCCAAACTGATCGTCACCTAGCGCATTCTCAATTTAGTTTTCCATTCTTCTGTATATTATTCTTGTAAGCAGCTTAGATGCATGAGCTGTTAAGCTGATTGTGCGATAATTCTCGCACTTGTCAGCTCTTGCCGTCTTCGGAATTGTGTGGATGATGCTTTTCCGGAAGTCAGATGGTATATCGCCAGACTCATATATTCTACACACCAACGTGAATAGTCGTTTTGTTGCCACTTCCCCCAATGATTTTAGAAATTCTGATGGAATGTTATCTATTCCTTCTGCCTTATTTGACCGTAAGTGCTCCAAAGCGCTTTTAAATTCCGATTCTAATACTGGATCCCCTATCTCTTCTACATCGATTCCTGTTTCTTCTTCTATCACATCAGACAAATCTTCACCCTCATAGAGGCTTTCAGTGTATTCTTTCCACCTATCTGCTCTCTTCTCTGAATTTAACAGTGGAATTCCTGTTGCACTCTTAATATTACCACCGTTGCTTTTAATGTCACCAAAGGTTGTTTTGACTTTCCTGTATGCTGAGTCTGTCCTTCCGACAATCATATCTTTTTCGATGTCTTCACATTTTTCCTGCAGCCATTTCGTCTTAGCTTCCCTGCACTTCCTATTTATTTCATTCCTCAGCGATTTGTATTTCTGTATTCCTGATTTTCGTGGAACATGTTTGTACTTCCTCCTTTCATCAATCAACTGAAGTATTTCTTCTGTTACCCATGGTTTCTTCGCAGCTACCTTCTTTGTACCTATGTTTTCCTTCCCAACTTCTGTGATGGCCCTTTTTAGATATGTCCATTCCTCTGCATCTGTACTGCTTACTGCGCTGTTCCTTATTGCTGTATCTATAGCGTTAGAGAACTTCAAACGTATCTCGTCATTCCTTAGTACTTCCGTATCCCACTTCTTTGCATATTGATTCTTCCTGACTAATGTCTTGAACTTCAGCCTACTCTTCATCACTACTATATTGTGATCTGTGTCTATCTCTGCTCCTGGGTACGCCTTACAATCCAGTATCTGATTTCGGAATCTATTTCTGACTATGATGTAATCTGATTGAAATCTTCCCTTATCTCCCGGCCTTTTCCAAGCATACCTCCTCCTCTTTTGATTCTTGAATCGGGTATTCGCTATTACTAGCTGAAACTTGTTACAGAACTCAATTAGCCTTTCTCCTCTTTCATTCCTTGTCCCAAGCCCATATTCTCCTGTAACCTTTTCTTCTACTCCTTGCCCTACAACTGCATTCCAGTCGCCCATGACTATTAGATTTTCGTCCCACTTTACATACTGCATTACCCTTTCAATATCCTCATACACTATCTCTATCTGTTCATCTTCAGCTTGCGACGTCGGCATGTATACCTGAACTATCGTTGTTGGTGTTGGTCTGCTGTCGATTCTGATTAGAACAACCCAGTCAGAGAACTGTTCACAATAACACACCCTCTGCCCTACCTTCCTATTCAAAACGAATCCTACACCTGTTATACCATTTTCTGCTGCTGTTGATTTTACCCTATACTCATCTGACCAGAAATCCTTGTCTTCCTTCCACTTCACTTCACTGACCCCTACTATATCTAGATTGAGCCTTTGCATTTCCCTTTTCAGATTTTCTAGTTTCCCTACCACGTTCAAACTTCTGACATTCAACACCCCGACTTGTAGAACGTTATCCTTTCGTTGATTATTCAATCTTTTTCTCATGGTAACCTCCCCATTGGCAGTCCCCTCCCGGAGATCCGAATGGGGGACTATTCCGGAATCTTTTGCCAATGGAGAGATCATCATGACACTTCTTCAATTACAGGCCACATGTCCTGTGGATACAGGTAACTTGTCTTTAATGCAGTGGTTTCCATTGCCTTCTGCATCCTCGTGTCGTTGATCATTGCTGATTCTTCCGCTTTTAGGGGCAATTTCCCACCCCTGCGACAAGAGAGTGCCCTGAACCTCTATCCGCTCCTCCGCCATCTTTGACAAGGCCGTTGGCAGAATGAGGCTGACTTCTTATGCCGGAAGTTTTCGGCCGCCAATGCTGATTATTTATCAAAATTTAGGCAGTGGCGGGGATCGAACCTGGGACCGAAGACGTTTTGATTATGAATCAAAGACGGTACCCTAGACCACGGGTACTCCACAATTATACTGCACGCTAATTCATTTCTGGAATTCGTAGTCCCATTCGCATCCACAGTCGCTAACACGTTATGGACACATCGATTCATCTCTCTTGTTTGATTACGAACCAGTACATGCTATTCGATTCATGTGTAGGTTTCAGTCCATCAAACAATATCACATAATTATGTTATTCAGCCGGCTGTGTTGGCCGTCGGTTCTAGGGCCTTCAGCTGCTACGGTCGCAGGTTGGAATCCTGACTCGAGCATGGATGTGTATGATGTCCTTAGGTTAGTTAGGTTTCAGTAGTTCTAAATCTAGGGGACTCATGACCTCAGATGTTAAGTCCCATAGTGCTCAGAGCCATTTGAACCATAATTATATAATTGGCTCTGAGCACTATGGGACTTAACATCTGAGTTCATCTGTCCCATAGAACTACCTAAGCCCAACCAAACTAAGCACATCACAGACACATCCATGCCTGAGGTAGGATTCAACCTGCGACAGTAGCAGCAGCGTGGATCCGGACTGGAACCTCTCTTGTGAAACTTAATTTAAACCTAGATTATAGATGTGATATGGCATCGCTCATCCTTCGATCCATTGTAGAACTTGGAAACCCACTCAGGGAATATTCGTTCACATTTTTGTTGAACGCAGTTGGTTTTTTTCCCTCCTGCATTAAAACATTTCCTTTTATAAAAAGTGCAATTTATAAACAATGTTTTGTGAGTAGAATAAAATTTCCAATGGTAAACGTAACTTCTTTTTCGTAGTTATTTTACCAGCTAACTAAAAATAGGAGAGCCTTGAACCCCTTCCACTAAATTTAGTTAGTATTAAGATTCTTTTACAGGGAGTGCATTGGAGCTAACGCTAAAATCATTAAGCATTTGGTTATATCATCGCTAGTCTCACTGAACTCTTCTGAACTCTACATGTCACGTGTGGTCTGGCGTCTCCTTACCAGCAACAGGTCCCAGGTTCAAACTAGCCAATTCCCTAAAAAACACGCTAAGAGCGTCGTTGCGAAAAAGTGGTAGGGAGACTCTATATAGAACAAACAGACACCATGCAGAATGTTAGAATGTGTTCACGAGAGTCAAGCTCTAGGGATAAATGGTATTTCAGCGCAAATGTCAGTAAGCATTTGCTGATTTCATGATACAGCTAACCGCTGACTTAAAATCAAAAGGGAGAATTATGTCCAGAGTAATGTCAGTTTTCTTTAGAAATTCTTCTTACATACAGTAAAGGATTGGTTGGTTGGTTTAGAGACTTAAGAAACCAAAGAAATAATAAAATTTTAAGATAAAATTTTAGCTGACTTATGGTGCTGAACACATTTAATGGTACGAAAGACATGTTTTCTAGTGGGAGCATAGACAAGGTGTTCGAATTGCCGAACTGAATTAAGTGTGACACGTTTGTTTGTGTGGCCATCCTCCGCAGTAAGCATATAAATACTCGTTTTGTAAATCAAACTGCCCTTTCCTGCTGCTATAGCAATTGGAATTTGGCAATAGTAGCAGGAAAAGGCAGTTTGATTTACATGACAAGTATGAATTAAGTGTGTTTGGCTAGTACTATAAATCAATTTTTTTCTTGCTAAACTGTCTGTGAATGAATCGAAACTACTGGGATGGGATTTCAGCGCCGAATCTATAGGCATTAGGGAAGCTATACCATTGTTGGCAGCGACACCACAGGTGTATTTCGATAGCTATCAACTTCCAGCACTGACGAGAGCCGCAGATTGACGCATCGTTCGACACAGTACGCGGCCAAATGGATTATGGTTCAAAATGGTTTAAATGGCTCTGAGCACTATGGGACATAACATCTGAAGTCATCAGTCCCCTAGAACGTACAACTACTTAAACCTAACAAACCAAAGGGTATCACACACATCCATGCCCGAGGCAGGATTCGAACCTGCGACCGTAGCGGTCGCGCGGTTCCAGACTGAAGCGCCTATAACCACTCAGACACACCGGCCGGCAAAGTGGATCATGAATTTCTGCAGAGGTGGCTGGACTGCGAACGATCTAAAATTTGATGACAGAACACCGATCGTGCGCTGTCATTGTGATAGTGAAGTGCTACGAAGAAATGCTCCAAGCAAAATGTGATTTCAAATGAGTGTAAGTCGAGTTGTCTCGAATGTTTGCTAAATTTACATGATTTATGTTTATCTGCTAATTTAATAAATATTCCGTTTTTTTTATAATTCTTGTTACAGTTAGTAAATTTAAGCTGATGATAGATTATGAGACACTAGCAGATACATGGTGTTCAATAAACAACTAAAAAGATGCTTACATTATGGTTCTGACATGTAAGTAATAAATTTTGTTTATTATAGTATGTATTTATTTGTTATGTTATGTATGTCAGATACGAAGTGACTGAATGTACCAAGTTATCGAACTAATTTGCCACATTAAATGCAGGTATGTAACGTAACCAGTATGTAGGCGAGTTATTCCTTATTTAAATATTATTCTAATATACCAGTTAAGTTTGTGAAGTGGTCAGGTTGAGTCAGATCAAGTGGAGACACACTTCTTGAGTGGTGCGCTCAAGTGACAGATTCTGAGGACTTTTCGTTCAGAACTTGAGGAAGATTTTGTAAGTTATTCGTTTATCTTTTATTTAATAATACTGTGCATTTTATTAACTGGCAATTCTAGCCAATGCATGGACTGTATAACTAAAGGTTCACAGCTACAGATTTTTCTGCAGCGAGTTAGTTGCTGGGGATGAAAGCAAACGTGCGCTGATAGACCTTGTGACTGCTTCCACCAAATGTTTTTAAACAGAGACGCGGATAGCCTAATTACCTAAGGTGAGAGCAACATCAATTAAACTCACAACAGGTTTGTTGATATGGGATGCTATTCAGAGAGTATCTACTCAGCAGAAAACCATTAGGTGAAGTGGCAGCTAGAATGAGAAATTCTCAAGTTATGTAATGACATTAAGTTTTGTTACCACTGACTGTGATCTTTACGTCAGATTTAAAGAAGTCGGAAGTATCATCATAACACTTTTTCTTGATGATGGGCTGTTTACTGGAAGGAGTACAGATGTTTTTCCTGACGTTCTGAACAAGCTGAACCAGAAGTTTGAAATAACATTTGTCATATCTTGAAACGTAAATTAAAATAAGTTCATCGGGAATTTTAGGATATCAACCTATGTATAGAAAGAAATTCTCAAGACAGTTTTAGTTTTACTGTTTAAAAGCAGCAGGTACGGCTACGGAGCATATAATGGTGACAGATGAACAAAATCTCGTCAGCGATGAGCCATTGGTAAGGACTCAGCACTAATGAGAAACTATGGGGAGTCTGCTGTACATTGCAACAACATCTCGCCCATACATTTTATCTTGCTAAGTACTGGTCGGTGGGCATACAATAACGCCTTAGAAAGCAGGTCTTCAGGCCACAAATTTACAACCCAAAGCAGGGTGGACTTCGGAAGTACTTCGAAAAATTCGTTCATTTAAAGAGGTTAAGGGACGAACTGGTAGAGCACAAAGATGTATTGCGAATCTGAAAGGCATAGTTTCCTCTGCACATAACGGAAAATTTATTAACAGTCCCTGATTTTGACCGTGAATACTTTTTGTCAGTGCTTGATACCGTGGACCTAATACAAGAAGATGCGAAAACCAGCACTGCCAACAATGGCTCGCAGTCCGCTAATAGGAACGGCCACGGCCAAAATAATAGCCGTAACGGTGGGTCGCGAAGTAACGGAGGTACGTCGCAAACCGGACACGCACATCAGAACGGCAACAATGGTGGTCCACAAAGCGGACAGGCATTCTTTCAAAGGCAGAGTCGAAATAGTAATCGGTACCATCCCGGTTATCAAAATAATCGATGTGGGAACCGACAAAATAATAATAAGAATCAAGTCCACAATAATCAGTGGTAGCAAAATAATCAAGAGCAGTGTACGCCGGTAAAACAAAGTAGGAATAACTACAATCGGGAAGTCCAGATGTTGAGGTGGCTGAAGCGCCACAGACAACGTCCGGGGTGTCAAACTAAACGCGACTGTATCAAGCTTCCGTGGGACGGAATGGGGGCAATAGTTTGAATGAACAGATAGACATGCTCCGATACAGCGATGAGACTGACATCTGTCAAGAGTTATTTAATGAGGTAGACAATAATATTGAAGGTCCCTTGGAGTACATACAAGCTGCCATTCAAGCAGTTGTGGGAGGTATTCCCACGACATTGATTTTAGATACCGGTGCAAGTGTACACGTGATAGAAGCCAATTTCTCTAAGGAAATAGCGCAGTCTGTGAAGATTCAGACTTTGCCAGTTCAAAACTGCGTGGTATCTGGTGCCATTGGTGCCAGAGGCAAGACTGTTACGCTGCAGGCACGGATGGGTATAGAATTCGGGAACGGAGCGGATCAATGTACGTTTCTCGTCGTGAAAATTTAACCGTGTCCTGTCACGCAGGCATGGAATTCATGCTGGAATGGGACATAATGATCGACCTCCCACGCTTGAAATGCCGTTTAAGGTGAGGAATTTGTTCTGAATCTGAGAAAGACAAAAGCAAAATGCAGCAGACTTTGTCAAGAAATGCATGTTAAAATTATCAAGAACACAATGCTGTGGGTGCAAGACTATTAAAAAAAATTGTTCAAATGGCTCTGAGCACTATGGGTCTCAACTGCTGTGGTCATTAGTCCCCTAGAACTTAGAACTACTTAAACCTAACGAACCGAAGGACATCACACACATCCATGCCCGAGGCAGGATTCGAACCTGCGACCATAGCAGCAAGACTATTCACAGTATACGAAACTTGGGCCTGAACTAAAGAACAGTGGGCAAAGCGAAATAATTCTTCGTTCATACGATGCAAATACGATGAACCAAAAACCTTAGCGGATGAACAGAAAATGGGATTATGTATATTACTCGAGAAATAGATCGAGGTATTTTCATTAAAGCCTGGCGTGATTAAGGATTGTGTTTACCGGATGGAAGTACTATGGCATAAAACTTGCTGCCAAGCAACCTATTCTGTCCCGTGGTCTAAAAGGGAGGCTGTCATACAGGAGCTTCAGATGATGATACAGTGGCGTGGTATAGAGCCTTCTGTTTAGCCATACAGCAGCTCATTATTAGCTGTGGGCAAAGCTGGCGAAGGGGTGCTCCATGTTCTTGATGCACGATCTAGCAACAAAATAATTGTTCCCGTAAGAACCAGACGAGAAGTTTTATTATCTCCAAACGGATCTGAAGCAATATGTTCAATAAGGGTACTTGCACAGATACCAAAGTATTTTCCCTTCACATTTTATCCACCACTCTGCACTGTGAATATATACACTATTTGAAATTTTATGCTGAACCTGTCATACTATGAAAGTCCATTGCACCATCAAGAATGTGTACTAATGTACCATAACTGATTGACATAAATATTACCAGTGATATAAAGATAGCATTAGAAGGCGAAAACTGGTGGCGTTTGTGTGACATTAGAAGCAATAATGATCTTTTAGTTTTAAGTATTTGCTGAATTTAAGTAGTAATTAGGAAGTTTTCCTGTGTGTTTTCATGAAAGTATGTTTATGTTGTCAGAATTGACTGTGTAATGAGAAAGTATCACTATGTCACTATGTGGCAGTACGCCATATAAGGTGAAAAAATAATACTGAAGTATTTCGCAAATTTAACAAAACTGACGTCTATCAGTTAATATGATCTGCAAAAGTTATTGTAATCTCTGTTCCTTCTGAAAAAGGGTCGACTCTCTTCCCTTTTGTTTCTTGGTAGTGTAAGAAGCCAGTGTGTGATGAGGCACGAAAACGTTTAAGTTTCTTGCAATATTTAGACTAAATATAATAAAATATTACTTAAAAGTGTCGCTAATATTTTACTGTATATTCATGAAGCTATATATGAGAATCATTCATGCAATATTCGCGCAGAGGTCAACGCCATTATTCTAAATGATAACGGCCCAAAGCTGTCACAAATATTTTACTATTTGCTAACTTTGACAAATAAAAATAAATGTAAATGTAGGATATTTCTGTTGATTGGCGGTTCTTCCTATGATGTAATAATAGTAGTCAGTTTTTCCAATATTGAATCACAATTATGTAACATGATTTCAGTAATTCTTTGATCCCCACTTAACGGAAATTGCAAGAATCTCCTCAGCACTGAAATTGCATAAAAATAAAACAAGTAATTAATTGCGGAGCTGTATATATGGGATATCGAGTGTCGGTGGTGTCTTTTAATATAAAAACATCGTGTCGGCCAAACTACCTGCGTTCTACCATAACTGACTCACTGACGTAAATAATTTTCATCTTGTGAAGCAGGCAGAATAATATCTAACTGCAACTAATCATAACATAACAAATATCACCAATACACATAGGCCTACATGAAAAGAACCACCACAACCAAAACTGTGAAATGTGAAACTGAGGACCGAATATTTTGCCAGTAAAGAAAAATCCATTTTCCGCATTACTTATATGAGGTCTAGAAGTTTGACAAGTTTATTATGGAAGATACTTCTGTATAGATCATTTAATGTACATGATAAGGGAAAGTGATTAAAAAGGGCTAAATGAGAACTAAAGCTGTTTTCATTATTTGTTGCCTAGTATAAACATGTCCACAGCTCGTCATAGTGTTATCGCTTCCTGAGCACGGGGACCCGGGTTCGATTCCTGGTGTGGTCAGGGATTTTCACCTGCCTTGAGATGAATAGGTGTTGTGTCGTCTTCATCATCATTCATTCCCATTACGGTCAGAGGAAGGCAACGGCAAACCACCTCCACTAGGACCTTGCCTAGTAAGCAGTGCGGGTGTCCCGCATTGTCCCCTAGGCTCTATTACAGGGTATGGGACTTCATTATCATCATCATCATCAGTATATGCATTAACAGATGAACTGTTACCTGCAACTAAGTGTATATAGAGTAAGAGACAGTAATATTCAGTGTAACGACTAATCTTGTGGTAAACATCTTTTTTTTTTTTCAAGTTTAATTTCCATAGAATAAATATGTGATGCACTTATACATTGAATACCACCAGCCGGCCGTTGTGGCCGAGCGGTTCTAGGCGGTTCAGTCCGGAACAGCGCTGCTGCTACGGCGCAGGTACGAATCCTGCTCGCGCATGGATGTGTGTGATGTCCTTAGGCTAGTTAGGTTTAAGTAGTTGTACATCTAGGGGACTGATGACCTTAAAAGTTAAGTCCCATAGTGCTTAGAATCATTTCATCCATATTTAATACTACCAACTAAATGACAATTACTTAAAACTGATAGTGAACTGTATGTAAACAGAGTGCGTTCTCTGGTCATACTTGTGCTATGTAGGGTGACACTAAACTGAGCTGATCAAATACTGAAAGAAAGATCTACAGGCCATGTAATAACTATACTCATACTGTAAATATTAGTATTCAAGCAGCATGAAAGACAGCATGTCTAGTATAGGCCTATAAGTCAAGCAGAAGCTAGTACAAGGTGCTATTGCACTGATAATTTATTTTGTATATGAATATTTATATGTATGCTAATCTCTTGTTTATCTATTTCATGTGAGATGATATGAATTGTATTTTGAATTAGAGAATTTCTTATGCAAAAGTGTACTGTCACAATTTCATCAACATGATCCATTATATGTTAAATTATGTGAGACCATGAGTTATGTGAGTTTATGCGTAGCAGCAGCTCAGAATTTGGCCACATGCGATTTCGGCGGCATGTGTTAATTTTGTGATCGCGGTCTGTGTTGTTTGGATTTTGTTTGTGATTTGCTCATTGCCGATTCGTATCTAGAATGGGGCTAATTCATGAGTACATGGTAACATGACGAGAAACCAAGTAATGGTACTCAATCTATGAAATATAAAATGAGGGAAATAAAGAATTTTGTGAATTTCAAACCACAAGCAATGCATAGTAACGGAAATGGCTAACATTAAAAAGCTACACAAGCGACACATTATTCATATACAGTATGCCACCTATAAGAAAGACAAATGTAAAAACTATATCAGTAGCTTGTACAAGAAGTACATGCGATCCAGGGAAAGAACAGACTGGTGTCGATAAGAAAATGGGACTCATTTATTTGTGAGTGTTTTTATGAAAGAAGATTCAGACTAAATTGGTGGACAGTGGTCGCAATAGGTCACTCAAGCGAGTGGCGTTGTGCATCCTAAATGTGTAAAGTAAATAAGTGTTATGCAAAGTGAACAGTTCATATTTCAAACTCACCGTTGTGAACTGCACCCCAGCCAACGCAGTGAGAAGTCCGATGCACGTGACTTTTCTTCGATGTGTACACACACGTTGACGCACATATCCGCACTCAAAAGCGACGTGCTGAACTTGTAAAAGATATTATAGCACTGGGGAAATAATGAACAAATAAAAAGCTTCCTCGTCAACAAACAAACACGTGTGAAAGCGTGCCTAATTCTCGCTGCACACAAACTTCGCAGTTATACACTGAATGAATTTTTTTTTAACAATTGTAATAAGTGGCTCTGAAGAGACGTTCTTGAAATACCTGTGGTGAACACTACAAAGCCTAGACGAGTACTGTTTGTTAAGCCAGCAGTCAAGAACTCAACACATTTAGTTCGAAAATACTCCATAATCTGTAGACAGTGGTGCCAACTACAAACTAGTGATAAATAAAATTCCCTAAAGATAAACCTGAAACCTGGATCGCAAGAACAATACAAATGCTAGACAATAATGAAAGTGAAACCCATTGTACTAATCAAATTTTTCTGTAGGGCAGATCTGCGTTACAGGACTAATTTTTGTAGAGCTGATACTGCTTTGCTTTGATCTGCATGTATCAACGGCCGCAGCCGGTCGTCACTTGTGTGGAGCAAGCACGAATGGCGGCGTGGCCAGCCACCAGAGCCCTTTCCACGCGTTCCAGCTATGATGGGCATTTGCTGGGCATCGGGTTTTCTGGAATCGTCACCAGAGGTCACCACAGGAACTGACGGTCCCGCCTCCTCAACAAAGAGCGCCAGATCGAGAAAATTTGTTGTGTCAATCGGACGCGCCGCGCGTGTTTCGTAGCTACAGACAATTGCGTAAAGATTTTTATTTAAAAAAATCAGTAAGTAAGAAAAACAGATAACAAACTCAGGCAGAACTTATGTCTGCAGTACTGAATTTCTGTATATTGACTAAACCTTTATGAAGATTTTCTAAATGACAAATGTATTTGAATAAACTTTAAAAAACATGTACACAAAGACAATAGAGTGTAAAATGTATGAACCAAACATTTTCTCTAAAAGAACTGCCAAATGGACACTGTATTTTATTAGTGATTCTGTTTTAATATGATATTTATTTACACCTCACAATACATACTAATCTTACTCCAGTTGAACCCTCGTTTTGTATTTTTAAGGACAAAATAAGAAAAAAATGTTCGAGGAGTCACTTTCTTGAATAATTATTAGTTTGACGCCCAATCTTTTAATGAAGGCTAAAATATATTACCAATAAATTTTCTCTGTGTAATTAAATCTGTAAAGTAAGGCGAAATGGTCACAATTAATGTGAGGAAGCTACTTTCTTGCTGTTACGGTAAAGAATGTTCCAGAGAAATGTTTTTCTATGGAAACTGTAACGCAAGTTTTTGTCGAGAGAGATTGGATTGTATAAAAGCAGGAGCAGTGAGCTCTCAGTCTCTCGGGTTTGTTTTCGCTGGCTGTTTCACAAAACGTAAGAATCGCTCTCACGTCTATAATATTTGATTGAATAGTTACACTAATTTAATTACAATAACCATATTTAAATTAACAACCGACTTTCCTTTTTCATTAATTCCACATATCAAATAACTATCTGCTGTTACCAGACTATTATTTCAGCGTCCCAGACATCTCTTTCAGCGGTCGTCATTATCAGTTTCCTCGCAATGTAATTACGCAAACTGCGTAATTTTGAGACCGATCACTGGCCTCTAAACAATGCCGTCGGTCAACGTTCTCGTCGGTCTGATGGGAATCTGATGCTGGTTGGCGGAATATTTAATTTCATTATCCACAAGTAAAAATTTCCTATGCACCATTTTACCATTTCAGAAGCTTTGACACCAACAAAACCGATAAATATAATATTACACTAATTTAAAAAAAATACCTTTAATGTTATACAGTGTAACCTTCTTCCATTGTAACCTCTTCTGGACTAACCATTTTTTGCTGTAACCAATTTCCAGTATAAACATTTTCCAGTACAATTATTGTCAGTGTAAACCTTTCTACGGTCTAATCAGTTCCAGAGTAACCAGTCTTCCCTGAAGCAGTTTCTACACTAACATTTTCCCACTGTGTCCTCTCCCAGTGTAACCATTTCCAATGCAGTCATTTTCCATTGTAATTGTATGTCAACATAACTGTTTTCCAATGTAGTTTTCTGCAGTGAACAATTTTTTAGTGTAACTTTTTCCTAGTCAAATTATTTGCCAGAGTAATTAATTCACGGTGTAAGCATTTTCCAGTGTAACTGTTTTACAGTGTAAATGAGTACTGAGGTAGATTTTTCCGCCATTTTCTGTATATGTGTTACAGTGTAATGGTTTTCCAGTCTTACTGTTTCTAAAACGTCACATTTCCAGATGTAGCCCTTTCCAGTGTAACCGTTTTCCAGTCAAAATTTCTTCTGCTTTGCCATTTCCAGTGTAATCATGTTCCTTATTTCCAGTGTTGCCTTTAGTCTGGTAAACCACTTCCACTTTAACTATTTTCCAGTGTAACTGTTCTCCAGGGAAGCTGTATTCCAGTTCAAAATGTTCAAATGTGTTTGAAATCTTATGGGACTTAACTGCTAAGGTCATCAGTCCGTAAGCTTACACAGTACTTAACCTAAATTATCCTAAGGACAAACACACACACCCATGCCCAGGGGAGGACTCGAACCTCTGCCGGGACCAGGCGCACAGTCCACGACTGCAGCGCCCCTGATTGCTCGGCTACTCTTGCGCGGCTGTATTCCAGTGTAACAGTAATTTAGTCTAGGTATTTTCCAGTATAAATACTTTCAATTGTAACTATTTTCGTGCACACATTTTCAGTGTAACCATTTCCAGTGCAATCAATCTCCAGTGCAACCATTTTCCAATACAATCATTTTCCAGTGCAATCATTTTCCAGTGCAACCATTTTGTAGTGTAACTGTTTCCCAGTGTAACTGTATTCAGTGTAAACAATTTCCATTGTACCCAGTTTTCCACATAAACATCTTCCAGAGTAAAGCCTTTATCAGTGTAAACTTTTTCCAGCATAGCCATTTTCCAGTGTAACTGTTCCCCCTGTAATCATTTTCCCGCATAACCATTGACAGTGTACCTGGTTTTCATTGTAACCATTTCTGGTAAAACATTTTTCAAGTGTAAAGTTTTGCATTGTTACTATTTTGTAGTCTCACTACTTTCTAATGCAACAATTTTCCAGTGCAAGATTCATCTAGTACAACCATTTTCCAGTGTACCATTTTCCAGTGTAACGATTAAATGGTGTGCCGTTTCCAGTGGTACTGTTTTGGAGTGTATTCGTTTGACAGTGTAAGTGTTTTCAAGAGTTACTTAGTCTGGTTAAACTTTTGCAGTGTAACTGTTTCCTCAAGACTCGTTCCAATAAGCAAAACATACAGATTCCTGATGTTTCACTGACTTTAGCTTCATGTAGTGGTATCATTAGCAGATGTTTACACTGGAAAACACTTACACATGAAAATGTTTATACTGCGAAATAATTACCCTGCGAGCTTTTACACAGGACAATGGTTCCACAATAAAGCAGTTACACTGGGAAACTGTTACGCTTTATAAATCTTTCTGTTAAAATGTGTATGTTTGACATGTATATTTACGGTTAAAGTTTGGCATTATCAAAAGGCAGTTTGTTGGCTCTAACATAGGCTTTTACAATTTTTGCTGTGACATAGGTTCTCGCAATTTTTGCGGTAACATGCATTGTTACAATATTTACTACAAATATAGGCTGTTACAATTTTTGCTGTGACATAGGTTCTAGCAATTTTTGCGGTAACATGCATTGTTACAATTTTTACTACAATTTTGGTTGTTTAATCAACTTCTTTACCACGCTGCATAAATTAAGCGTGTTTTCAGGGTAACAGTAGTCACCCATTACACTCACACACTGACAGCTATTGCTGACACAAATTTGTCTTAAGACCAAATAACAAACACTGCCAAGTAATGACATATACACTATCACATTTTGGGAGTTAGAATGTCAGTTTCTGTTGTCACAAATCTATTTCAGTTACGCATCCC
The DNA here is from genome assembly GCF_021461395.2 of Schistocerca americana. Classification (NCBI taxonomy): domain Eukaryota; kingdom Metazoa; phylum Arthropoda; class Insecta; order Orthoptera; family Acrididae; genus Schistocerca; species Schistocerca americana. The sequence goes on along the minus strand of NC_060122.1, from coordinate 130,735,980 downwards.
CTTTTGTTTGTGTAAAATAGCAATATCATGCGTGAACATGGTTGTGGTCAACAGAGTTTAGGTCCTATGTTTTTGTGTGTCAGATAATGGTTTCTCAATGTGCTATATGGCAGCTGACATTATCTTATGATGAGTAATGAGAGACAGACGGTTGTTTTTCCAGATTTCTCAATGATTCGTGTTAAACAATTATAATGTAGCAATCGCCATTAGCTGTCCTGAGAATGCTCACGGGCCGGCATTTCCTGGATAGAATTTTTTTGGAGATTTTCTACGACAATGAACACGAGGCCGTTTGGTACTTTGTCCTTCAAGCACAACATCCAGCAAGATCCAATAGTGGTCACACGCATCAATACCAAAATCCAGCAGATGCGTTAAACACTTGATGCAAGCATAAATAATTGAATGAATAAATAATATGTAAAAGACGGTATTAAATGTGCAGCACACTTTATTAAATAGTAAGGCTGTACAACCCCCCACCCCCTCTTCATACATCTTCTCCCATCAACAATAGACTGTAAGGTTATTAGAACAGAAATCGCAAAAACAGCCAGTAATGGCGGCGACTTCTCAACCGAGGTGCCACGGGTCCAGATCGCTTCCGCACGAGGCGCCGTTGACGACGAGAACGTCGACGCCCTCGCAGATGTATCGGGCGTGTCAGCGGCTCAGAAGTGACGGACGCTTCGATGGGGAGAGCCGCAGCGGTGGGTGGTAGGGGCTCTCCAGCGTCCTGTAGGCGGAATAAAGAAGCTTGAGAATTTCGCTACCAAACAACAGTCTACGTACCTCAGTGGATTGTTTCAAAGTAAATGACAAAAAATTGCGTTAATTCCAAAGGCTATCAGTTAGCGTGAATGTCGTAACAATGCTGTTCTAATTTTCAAATTATCGAAAGCACATGTTAGTCGACTTGGCAGTTCACAGACATTCGTGTGATCAGCTCACTGGTGCTCGTGGCTGTTAAGACACTGTTCTACATGGGTGACTATCAAGACGGTCATACGGAGTATTTTGCAAACACGTCTTTCACTCGCTAAATAGTTCACTACAGGAACCTGGTACTTTATACAGTGTGGATCATGTTGCGCAGAAACGAAATTGACATAGGTTGTCAATCAAGCAGACGTAACAGCACCTGTAATGTTGTCAATATACCTAACCGAATTATTGCCTGGTATCAACAGCATCAGGTGTCTACAAGCCACTATCACCGTGTGGTGAACCTACGGAAATGCAAAGATAATTACAAAAAATTTCCACTAGGTGTACTAATGGCAGCACTCTCTAACTAAACGTAAATACAAGATAATGTCTATAAAATAGGTAAGTAGCAGTAATTCTGCCCGACTAGACATGTCTCGGCATATAAGAATTTAGAGGTAATTACAAGAACCAATACAGAGTGGGTTAATACTTCAATCGGTATCAACAAACGAAAATGTAGGTCAACGGTAATGGAGGTCAAAGCCTTCTTGGAACGGTTCTGCGAACATACACTGCATACATAAGGAACGTTGCACGAAAGGCACTAGATATAACAGTTCCGCGGTATTGTTCTTGCGTTAAAGGAATTCTCATGAAGTAGGAACGTCTGCTCGCATACAACGAATTCAGAAGTGTACTCATAGGGCGGGAAGAGGTCGGTTTAGCCCATACGAAAAGAGTAACAGAGATGCACGCCTAACTTTAATGTCACTCTTTGGACGAAAGAATGTGCACTTCACCTGAAACTTTGTTGGCTAATTTAGAGATCCTTTATCTGAATAGGAGTGTACGACATTATACTGCCGTCGTCAACATCACAAAGAGAACATCAGAACAAGAGACTAGGAGGGCACAGGGGTGGCTACAGAGTCACGTTTCCTCACTCAACACGAGAATGAATTTTCACAGGTATTCGTTAACATTGTTAGGAAGAACACTCCACCATGTACCACACTCTGGGCTGTGGAGTATATTGATAAATCCAGATTTACCACTTCTGATTGTCAGCAGTGAATGTAAACTGAAACCTTACGAAGAATACGCACATTAAGTCTCTAACTGCTAAGCAGAAGCTTCAACTTAAGGAATTGCTTATAAAACAGACGATGCCACTATTTTTTCTGCAAATTAGTAAGATCTTTGACGTAGTGAGTACTTTCTCTTGCTTTCCTGCCTCACTCGCCGGTCTAAATGAGAAGGGCGATAAAGTTAGGAAGAATATAACTGATTCAATGGTTAGCAGACATTCAATCCATCCACACTTCATTCGCAAAGCAGTACAGAATATAATGCAGCGATAATGGTAGCAGAAGAACTCCCTGCCACACACAAAGCAAGACTGAAGTGTCTAGGACACAAACGCAAATGAGAGAGTTGAGTTAGCTGATCGATACTTACACCCAACATTACATTTGTGAATAAAAAATGGTGCAATAAGAACACTTTCGAGAACAGTTGCCACTCCAGTCGTACAATTTGTGAAATCCAAGTGGATAAATTATTTTAGCAAAGCCTTATTGGAGTTCCAGGGAAACGCGACAGAGTTTAGTAACTAGTGGATGAGTTAAATGCAATGAGGTTGCCACAGTTCCGTTTGCCCTGTCATTAGCTACATAACACGAGAGGCCTCACCTGCAGAGTGTCTGGGACCGCAGCTCGGCTCTGCTCCTCCTCTTCCACGTCCTCCTCCATCTCCTGGTATCCGGCGCCCAGGCAGCATAGGTTCCTGATGCGTTGGAAGATCTGCATACACAAAACAAGGTGTGAGACAGTGGCCAGAGCAAGCGAAATGCAACGCAATTTAATACATGCTGCTGATGCTCTACAGTACAGGTAATGCAAGAAACACGAGCTTCGTCCTCTTTGCTGAAAAACACCTGACTGTTTGCAAAGTGTGTGGAACCATAGTTTGGCAGCCTCCAGAACAAACAAACGTTGAAGTTTCAGATACTGCATCTGCGTTACTAGCAAGCAGCAATTACCTTGTGTTATGAAAGTTCTATATATTCTGCGTCATCGAATCGGTAGACTCAACAAACACTAGACATCTCCCGCCCTACAATGCCATTGCTACAGCTTATCTTCCCCTTCGTCGTACCAACTGAGAAGTGGGAAAAAGCTATCGTCTCAGTCTACGTGTATACTGCAACTGTAATTCTGCATTCGAATAGTAATGGCGGCTGTTTGGGGACGTACGGGGACGTACCGTGTGGCGTCCGGATCGTCTTCCCTCTCCAACAGGATGAGGACGCGAAGCGTGGTGTGGTGTCTCTGAAGAGCGGGATGGCTCGGTGTCCACACTAGTCCAGCAGGCAGACCAGGCGCCACCAGTGCCCTGGAGAAAAAAATTATGAAGTTTGAAATTGCGCCGTCTTGCAATGGTGTGCTCGACAGATGTGTATGGCAAGGATATAAGAATTAGTGGTAATCTAAAGTTGCTGCCTTAGTATTGAAAGGTTCGTGTTACGGACTATATGAATCTAAACGAGAAACTTGGCGTCAGTTTCTTTTTTTCTGTCGTGGACTAACTTCAAGACAAAAGCTATTAGGGTGGAGTTTTGTTGGAAGTCATAACACTGTGATTTTTATTAGCTTCACTTTACTTGTGAGTGATCGGCTATGTAATGCAGTGGGGTATGTGTCGCTGTTATTATTGTTTCACTTGTCTTCAGTTTGAATACATGTTCGATGCAACTTTCAAAGCTAGACAGAAATGTGCAAGCCTCTCATGGTGGGCCCCATTTGCTTTAACCTGTTTTTAGTAGTCACATCTTGCTCTCCTTGTACAATGGTTAGCTCCTTTCTCCCTCCACACACGTTCTTTTCTACATGACCACAGTTATCATAGCTTAATAATTTGCAATTAGTTCCACCATTAAACTGTATTGTAAGTGTCTTCCTGATTCGTTGCAATACCTCCTAATTAGCTGACCAGCTTACCCATCCATTCTTCAGCATTCTTCTGTAGATGGCGCTAGGCAATCGGGATTATAACCTCACTGAGTCGTAAAGTAAATTCCAACACTAACTGCACAAAGATATTTGCAAACTAAGCGTGTGTTTCTCAGACACATAATAAAAGTGACGAGGGCGCATTCTGTTTACTCTGCAAAATAAATAGGCCAGGAAAAAAACGTTGTATAGGTGCAAGACGCCGTCTGCACTGCTAACATGTAATGACTGGCGGATATATCCAGAAGTTGCCTCCAGACCACTCCTATAACGGAAGAGTACGGAATCTGCGGTACTCACCCCTCCAGCACCACGCTCTTCCTCTCCATGCAGGCGGTTTCCAAGCAACAGAAGAAAGAACTCGTCCCGCGTCACAGCTCGCACCTGTTGGGGAAGAGAATACGACTGTAGACAACGAAGATTTAGTTGAAGTGTTGGGATGGTGTAATATTCAACATGTCTGGACTGTTCGCTGCTGTATCAGTAATCACACTTTCTAGGCACTCGATAAATATTTACATTTGTGTTGTCTGATAACAATAAAAAAATAGGAATATTCGAGCCATCGTGCTATCGTTGGTCAGTCTGAATCTTAAAGCTGACGCTGTCGAGTCTTGTTTGCATGTGGAATTACATGGAAACTTTCGTAAAAGACTGGTAATACACAGTATTTACAAGAACCTAGGGGCAAGAGTCTGAATGGAAAAGTAAGAGACAGGTGTTCTGATTAAAAGCGTAGTAAAACCGGGATGCAGTCTTCCTTCCGTACTCTCATTGCTGTATATCAAAGAAGCAATGACGAGAATAAGAGAAAGGTTCAAGGAAGCAATTAAAATTCGGCGTGAAAGAATAGCAGTGGTAAAATTCGCAAATGAGGTTTGAACCCTCTGTGAATGGGAGAACGGTTTACTAAACATGTAGAGTGAACTGAGCAGTGTAATGAGCAGACAATGTGCCCTCTGAGGAAAACAATATAACAATGAATAAACAAAAGAGAGTGGGTAACGGGGGTGGGGGGAGAATTCTCCAACGTTGGAAGCAAAATCACACAAGACGATTAAAGCGAGAAAGCTTCAAGAAGTAGACCAGAACAGATGAAGACGGTGATCCCCCGGCAAATGGAGCCTGCTTGTATCAAACACAGGTCTTAATTCGGGGATTAAATGTCTTAAGTCCATACGTCTGTAACACATTATGAGCCATGGGAAAATCTGAAACGAAGAGAACTGTATCGTTTTGAAAGTGTTGTTGGAGACTTCCATTAAAATTCAGAGGACTGGAGAGATAAGAAATAATGAGTTCCTCCAGTGAGAAAGAAGGAATATATGAAAAAACACGGACTTGAATAAAGATCTTCATTAAATGAAATCTGTCACTATATCAGGGAATACATTCCATTTTACCACAGCAAGCCGCAGAGTGTCAAATATTTAGCTGAAAGCACATCTTGCAATGCGTTCAACAAATAATTCAGGACGATGATGTTAAAAGGTATTATGAGACGAAGCGGTGGGCACAGTCTTTTTTTGTTCTTGCTGGCCGCTTAAAACTAGTCGGAGGAGTGACTACATTTAGTTTCCGTCTCATAAAAAATTCAGTGCATCCTAACGCCTATAAGGCTCTCTCTATATACATCACCAGAGCAAGTGATACACCGTTAATCAACCACACGAGTTGCAATGGTGTCTTCCATCGCCAGGTCATGCAGCAGGTCTTTTACATGAGATTCCTCTGTCACAAAACGCTGTGACATCACTATCTGTTCCCTGTAATCAGGTTCCTTCGCATTGTCAATACGGTCTTGTTACTCGTAGCCAACGCCATAAGTAGCTTGTTGTTGAGTGCTTTTGGACACTTCAGTTCTTTCAGTTACGTTAAACTGTTTGCGTCCCGGCAGAGTCTAACTGACTCGAAACTAAAACGAATGAACAATGGTCATCCCCTACAATTTAATTTTTGCTCTCGGAAGCAATGTAACACGACGATACTCACCTGCAAGGTGTCTTCTTCTGGAGAGACGTCGTCCCACAGGCGCATCCCCTCCGTCTCCGCTGGCGCTGCTGACAGGCAGCAGAACCACTCCCTCACACGAGAAAACATCTGTGCAGAGGAGGCACCACGTGAGATGTTGTCCAGGCAATACACAGGGACAAACATTACAGCTGGTGACGTTATATACTCAGGAACAATTTCGCTGCAAATATTGTAATATTAAATACCTCATTCATTAGGGAAATTGTGATTTTTCTGTAGTTACTACACTGAAGTTTAATAGAGAAGATTAAAATGTACATGGGATCTGTTAGAATAAGTCATTAAAAGCAACACATTTTTTCACGAATCAAATATAAAGTAACTGACTAGATTTCTTCTCTAAAGATGTGTAGCAGGTACTTCCGCCCCCCACCCTCCCCGCCCTCGTTTGGCATTGTGAGTGTTAAACGATGAATAAAATTCTCTTTCCACTCTGTCTGTCTGTTGTCCACCATGCACAATACAAAGGCAAATCTGATATCGGAAGGGGAGCAATGACAGTTTTTGTCACAGGATTTGCAGTACACAAATCACTCACAGACGAAACCCAGCATTTCATTTCAAAATCAGAAAGTTTCTTCACAACCACCTTGAAATCAGGAAACAAAATACACACAGTCATCAACCCACATTCATCGACAAACGATCACAATGGAAAGAAGCCACATAAAGTCGAAAGTTTTTCGGAAGTTCTCCTCTTGTCTGATCTGTTTATCGGCCAAGTTTCACCTCCATACGTGGCTAAGCTCCACACATATACTTTCAGAAAGGACTCCCTGACACTTAAATTTATACTTGCTGCTAACAAACTTCTCTTCTTCAGAAATGCTTTTCTTGCCATTTCCAGTCTCCCTACTTCGACCATCATCCATTATTTGGCTTCCCAAATAGCATAATCCGTCTACTACTTCAAGTGTTTCATTTCCCAATCTAATTCCCTCAGCATCACCTGATTTAATTCGATTACAATCCACTATCCTCATTTTGCTTTTGTTGTAGTTCATCTTATATCTTTTTTCAAGACGCTGCCCATTCCGTTCAACTGCTCTTCCAAGTCCTTTACTCTCTCCGACAGAATTATAATGTCATCGGCAAACCTCAATTATTTTATTTCTTCTCCGTAGACGTTAATTCCTGCTCCCACTCTCTCTTTTCTTTCCTCTAATACTAGCTCAATATACAGGCTGAATAACATCTGGAATAAGCTACAACTCTGTCTCTCTCCCTTTCCAACCACTGCTTCCCTTTCATGCCCCTCGACTCTTACAACTGCCATCTGGTTTCATAACTAGGCAAAGAAAAAAGTAGTCAGAGTACAGATTCTCACATAGTACCCAAACGTACGAAGAAAATGATCATTTTATCCATTATTGTCAAAATTTTGACATAAAAATTATGTCTCAACACTATCGGGACACCCTCCGCTGTACATTGAAAATTTAATTCTGTGAACATCCTCCTGTCTGTAGCTAAGCCATTTTTGTGCAACATCCTTTCCTCCATGAGTGTTGGTCTTGCATGTTTCGCAGGAAAACATCTGTGAAGTTGGAAAGGTTGGAAACGAGGTACGGGCGGAAGCAAAGCTGTGAGGACGATTCATGCGTTATGCTTGAGTAGCTAAGTACTGCACGAAAGGCAAAGGTTCCGAATTAGCGTCTCGGTCTGGCGTACAGTCTTCATCTGCCAGAAATTTTCAAGTAAAAGATTCCTCGAGTCAGACCATCACTGCAAACAGGTGAAAATTAGGCTAGTCACTAGAAACAGAAGGACAATACAGAATAAAGTTATAAGACTGCACCCAGAATACGTGTATTTAAACACTGGCAAAATTATTGAAGAATTTAATCAAAACACAACTAAAAAATCGACAGACCTCTCGAAGAAAGTTCACAAGAGGTGTGTAGGGGTCACCCTCTCTGGAAACGCAAACGTAAATAGTGGAAAGCAAATTGTGACCAGACCACTGAACAATGAATCCTGGCGTGGAACAACGTTACAGTAGCAGAACAACGGAAACAAGTGAGGATTTCCAAAAGAGTCCAGAGAATCTTCAAAAGATACTGGAAGATTGATAAGCGCATACGTCGATTAGATTAACTGAAATCGAGGAAGGCTTCAGAAAAAAATAATATCTGAAATTCCGCAGAACATTCAGGAATATTTAAAGGGTTATCACCCTCCAAATAACTAGTTCAAAGGATCAGACAGAGCTCTAGAAACAAATATTGGAGAAAATTACTAAATCCTCAAAAAACAATTCTTTGATAAACTCTTCAATGGCGAGAAGCCTAAAGAAAAATTAAACTTCACGAAAACAATACCAGATTTAGATTAAAAACATCTCATAACAACAGAAATGAAGAAGATTACAAACAACTAAAAAGCAACAGAGCCCATGAAGAAGATGGTACTATTACCGATATGTGGAAACTCAAATAGTAGAACATCAATAAGAACATTCATAATGTTCTAGCATGAATGTAGATTACAGATAAAATCCTACTGGAATGCAAATGCCCGTCGATTCACAAAGACTCCGTCAAGATAGACTCTAATAGTTACAGAGGTATCTCATTTATTACCAGTCAGTTACGAAACTCTTCACAAGACCTTACTCAAAATACAGGAACCACAACTGATAGGATGAATACGTATTGAACTGACTTTGAGCCTCTGAACATTTCTGAATTTCGAAGAGACGAACAGCAGTGTGATGACATTTGTGGATTTTAAGAAAGCCTACTACTCCATAGAGAGGCAGATTCTCTTTGACACATTAGGAGAATACACAGAGAAAGTAGGACACCCATACAAGAGACAAACATGGACGAAACATCCAGAATATAGTTTGTGAAATTTCTCAGTACCATTCGAGGTACGCACAGGGTTCAGACGTGATGACTGGGTGTTGTGTGATGTCCTTAGGCTAGTTAGGTTTAAGTAGTGCTAAGTTGTAGGGGACTGATGACCATAGATGTTAAGTCCCATAGTGCTCAGAGCCATTTGAACCATTTTGAACAGGGTTCAGACAAGGAGACGCATTCATTTATCTGTATTGCATACTGTAACTGAAACAGCTCTGCACCTAAATGTCAGTTTGTGCAAAGCTGCCGTTGACTTGAACTGGAGGAAGTGAAACATTATCACCACACAGCTACCCATTAATTGCACCATTGTTGTTTCATTCTTACATTCACTTAAGAGGACACTTCAAAACTAGTATTGTAATTATATTTTGAAATAAAATATACACTCCTGGAAATGGAAAAAAGAACACATTGACACCGGTGTGTCAGACCCACCATACTTGCTCCGGACACTGCGAGAGGGCTGTACAAGCAATGATCACACGCACGGCACAGCGGACACACCAGGAACCGCGGTGCTGGCCGTCGAATGGCGCTAGCTGCGCAGCATTTGTGCACCGTCGCCGTCAGTGTCAGCCAGTCTGCCGTGGCATACGGAGCTCCATCGCAGTCTTTAACACTGGTAGCATGCCGCGACAGCGTGGACGTGAACCGTATGTGCAGTTGACGGACTTTGAGCGAGGGCGTATAGTGGGCATGCGGGAGGCCGGGTGGACGTACCGCCGAATTGCTCAACACGTGGGGCGTGAGGTCTCCACAGTACATCGATGTTGTCGCCAGTGGTCGGCGGAAGGTGCACGTGCCCGTCGACCTGGGACCGGACCGCAGCGACGCACGGATGCACGCCAAGACCGTAGGATCCTACGCAGTGCCGTAGGGGACCGCACCGCCACTTCCCAGCAAATTAGGGACACTGTTGCTCCTGGGGTATCGGCGAGGACCATTCGCAACCGTCTCCATGAAGCTGGGCTACGGTCCCGCACACCGTTAGGCCGTCTTCCGCTCACGCCCCAACATCGTGCAGCCCACCTCCAGTGGTGTCGCGACAGGCGTGAATGGAGGGACGAATGGAGACGTGTCGTCTTCAGCGATGAGAGTCGCTTCTGCCTTGGTGCCAATGATGGTCGTATGCGTGTTTGGCGCCGTGCAGGTGAGCGCCACAATCAGGACTGCATACGACCGAGGCACACAGGGCCAACACCCGGCATCATGGTGTGGGGAGCGATCTCCTACACTGGCCGTACACCACTGGTGATCGTCGAGGGGACACTGAATAGTGCACGGTACATCCAAACCGTCATCGAACCCATCGTTCTACCATTCCTAGACCGGCAAGGGAACTTGCCGTTCCAACAGGACAATGCACGTCCGCATGTATCCCGTGCCACCCAACGTGCTCTAGAAGGTGTAAGTCAACTACCCTGGCCAGCAAGATCTCCGGATCTGTCCCCCATTGAGCATGTTTGGGACTGGATGAAGCGTCGTCTCACGCGGTCTGCACGTCCAGCACGAATGCTGGTCCAACTGAGGCGCCAGGTGGAAATGGCATGGCAAGCCGTTCCACAGGACTACATCCAGCATCTCTACGATCGTCTCCATGGGAGAATAGCAGCCTGCATTGCTGCGAAAGGTGGATATACACTGTACTAGTGCCGACATTGTGCATGCTCTGTTGCCTGTGTCCATGTGCCTGTGGTTCTGTCAGTGTGATCATGTGATGTATCTGACCCCAGGAATGTGTCAATAAAGTTTCCCCTTCCTGGGACAATGAATTCACGGTGTTCTTATTTCAATTTCCAGGAGTGTATTTCAGTACTTGTACACTTCTCGACAAACGATTACGTTTATTTGTAGCCGATAACGTCGTTTTGCTTGTAGGTCGCTGACTCCTAAGTAAACGAATTGCCTTAAGAGAGGACCAGTGAGCGGTTTTGTGTGTGTGCATTAAAAGATGGCATAAACCTTGTCTTCTTCTTGCCCTTAAGGACCAGTTTTTACATCAGGCACGCCTACGCATACGAGCTGATTACAATATAAGCGTCACCAAATATTTTGCAGAACAACTACGGACAGTGTACCGTTGATGATGAAATACGTGTGTAATAATAGACTTGTAGTGTTTTCCATTGCAAAAAGTAAGATTTCTCCAGTTTCCAGCTAAGCTTCCATTCTGTCAGTATCTACTGCTTCACACGGAACATAAAATAATGAGCAGGTATTTTGATTCTGAAATGCTGTCCATGGAATGATGGCCCATATTTTATTCTACTTGGCTTAGGACAAGATTATCGAACAATGCGAAGCAAAAGTCAAAGGGGTTCATTTAGGAAGAACACGTACAAGCAAAACACTCATAAAATGTCTGGATTACACAGCAGACTCAGCTATAATAGACACGAAGCAGAAGGAGCTCTGGAATACTTGCAGAAACTCTACGCCATAACGGGTCTACACATAATGTATGAGTAAACGCAAAACATGGAAGAAAATGCAACACACAAGTAATGCACACAAAACACGTTAAGGTTAGCAGACTGGAAAAATTCAAGTATCTAGAGGAATATGCACAAATAAGAGGATCACACAAGCCATCCAACATAGAAGGAACACAAACATTTCAGAAAGCGTACAAACTCAATGGACGCACTAAATTAAAAGAAACAATTCAAAGACATGCCAAATTCAGGAACTGCAACACAGTTGCCAGAAGCACTCGAAACATTAGAAACGTTCACTGTCTGATCAGAGAGACTGAGAGATAGAACATAAAATTCTCAGAAATATTTTTGAAGCAATACACGTTATTTTGATAAAGAAAGCGATCAAGGAATTATAAAAACATACAGACAGACTCATAGTCACAATCGTAAAACGCCTGCTGACATTACACGGACACACACTTTAATCAGCAACAAGATACTCATGAAGAGGGTTTTTGATGCAGTAAACATCTCAACCGCAAACGCAGTTGCTTTCAACAAGTAGAAGAAGACCGAAATCAAAAAGAAATCAATGGGGAAAGTATAAATGAAAGAGTCAAAATCAGGAAACAAAATTATGAACTCTTAATTTTAAATAAAATAAAGGAAAAAAACTGGGGGAAATATGGAGGAAACAAAGAAAAGAAGAACACAGTCAAAGAATGAAGAAACTTTTGGAAGAGAAAAAAGAAACAAGAAAAAATTGGAAAATCTAGTAACAACGTAGTTAAAACAGTTTCTTAGAGGGGAAAAACGTATAGTAATTGCAATAAATGCAACATTCATGTTGGCAAATGGATTTATTATTTCCAAATCAATTCAAACTGTAAAATGTTCACCATGAATATTCCAGTTTTGGCATATGAAGACTAATGTTTGCCAGTGGAGTGGGACTTTATTTAGCACACACTAATCGCGATATAATTTTACACATTTTACGTTTCTAATTGTTAACGCGTGTTTCATGTGTATATGAAACGAAAAGCTGTGTAGTAGTATCAGCTTATCGCAGTCAGGTAAACATGTGAAACATTTGTTAAGTCAGTTATTTGAAAAGTAAGTATTTAGACTCAACACTGACATTCGGAACTGTAAAGTTTTGTAATCTACCGGAAGTAGGTGTTTCAGATTGCGTATGAACATAAGGGTAGCAAAAAGAAAGAAACTGATGATTTCGAGGAAATTAGGGATCATATTGTGACTCTGTTTTTTTGAAGTGTATTGCTGTGCATCTCGTGATTTAGTGAATTTTAACCACTGTTGTATAAATACACACAGATCCACCGTAAAGTTAGGAATGCGCCGCCACCGACAAGACATTTCGTAGTGAATTTCGGAGCTACATATTTGGCGCTGTATGTTTTGATATATTCCCCGTTACAGGCATGCATACGAAAGAACATGTGAGGTATGAATATGACACTTATATAGGGGTAATAAAAGATTTGTAGTCATTTCCACAGCAGACAGTACGATTTTGCCAGTTTCAAGCTGAGTAATCATACCTACTCTGCCTTCAAGTGCAAAATGAAATAATGGGTATATAATAGAAAGCACTCTACGAAAAGATGCTCCGTAATTTCTGTTTGGAAAATTAATATCCCCTTTTAAACTATTTCTAGCTATTCTTTTTTCATTGCCTGTTATTTCTCGAGTCACTTTCAAAATGTTGTATTAATTGGCATGATTTTATCATTAGGAATTGCAACATATTTTATTGGATGAGATACATGGACGATATCCACCACCAAAAATCAGTCTGCTGGATGAAGCTATAAACACAACACACAGAAAAAATTCACAGTAGAGAAAGAACATTACACCCAAACAAAATTTTTTGTTTACAAAAATAAAAAAAGAAAAGAAAAAACAGCATAGCTTTGAAATTTACTGTAAACCTATATCTACCATAAAGTACGTCTATACCAACTACAATGTAACATATGCGATGAAAGGTACACTATGTGACCAAATGTATCTGGACACCCACAAAAACATACGTTTTTCACAGTAGGTGCAGTGCTGCCACCTACTGCCAGGTACTCCACATCAGCGACCTCAGTAGTCATTAGACATCGTTAGAGAGCAAAATGAGTGCACCGCGGAACTCACGGACTTCGAACTTCGTCAGGTGATTGGGTGTCACTTGTATTATACGTCTGTATGTGAGATTTCCACACTCCGTCCGATGTGGTAGTGAAGTGGAAACATGAAGGGACACGTACAGCACAAAAGCGTAGAGGTCGACCTCGTCTGTTGGCTGACAGAGACCACTAACAGTTGAAGAGGGACGTAATGTGTAATAGGCAGACATCTATCCAGACCATCACACAGGAATTCCAAACCGCTTCAGGATCCACTGCAAGTATTATGACAGTTCCGCGGGAGGTGCGAAAACTTGGCTGCTCATATGCTACACATCACGCCGGTAAATGCCAAACGACGCCTCGCTTGGTGCAAAGAGTGTAAACATTGGATGATTGAACAGTGCCAAAACGGTGTGTGGAATGACGAATCACGGTACACAATGTGGCGATCCGATGGCAGGGTGTGGATATGGCGAATGCCCGGTGAACGTCATCTGCCAAGGTGTGTAGTGCCAGCAGTAAAATTAGGAGGCGGTGGTGTTATGGTGTGGTCGGGTTTTTTGTGGAGGAGGCTTGCATCCGTTGTTGTTTTGCGTGGAGCTATCACAGCACAGGGCTACATTGATGCTTTAAGCACTTTCTTGCTTCTTACTGTTGAAGAGCAATTCGGGGATGGCGACTGCATCTTTCAACACGATCAAGGACATTTTCATAATTTACGGCCTGTGGTAGAGTGGTTACACAACAATAACATCCCTGTAAAGGACTAGCCTGCACAGAGTCCTGACCTGAATCCTATAGAACACTTCTGGGATGTTTTGGAATGCCAACTTCGTGCCAGGCCCCACCGACCGACATCGATATCTCTTCTCAGTGCAGCACTCCGTGAAGAATGGGGTGCCACTCCACAAGAGACCTTGCAGCACCCGATTGAACGTATGCCTGCGAGAGAGGAAGCTTTCATCAAGGCTAAGGGTGGCCCAACACCATACTGAATTCCAGGATGACCACGAACTTGCAAGTCACTTTCAGCCAGGAGGCCGGATACGTTTGATCACATAGTGTATGAGGGCAAACCAGCAGAACATTTTACACTTGGCACAAAGAACATATCAGTGCATGGAAATATCGGACAACCCATTAAGCTTTTGAAGAACATTTAAGAGAAAATAGTCACCAATTTACTACAAGAGAGAAAGACATGAAAAAAGTCAGAATAAATAATGAAAGACGCGCTAAACGTTGGAAGATAATTATCATATAGACAAAACAAAGACTGAAATGGAGCTACCACTAAATTACCGTGTGGATATGACTAACCACTCACTGTTTAGACTGACTGATCATATAACAGACAGAAATTTTCAATGAATGATCACAAGTTCCACTTCCCTCCTATGTATGGTAAAATTAAAATGGAAAATAAAAATAAAAAAATTGAATTAAACAAAAATATAAATATTAAAAACAAAAATATTTACTAATGCAGGAAATTGATAAATAAGAAAATAAGAATAAAATGAGTAGAAAGACATATACGCACAAACACACAAAACTCACATCAACATACATACAGTCAAACAAAAAAATGGAAACAAAAAAATTGGGATATTTGGCAATGCTTACGGGAAACAGCTACGCTCTAGACATGGATATTGGCAGTTACAAGGCTGTAAGTCGAAAACAGAGTGACCGCTAGGAAAACCGCAAAAATATACACTAGTTTTTCGCCTGAGAGAAAGCTGTTTCGTCAACAAACAATGATTTGGGCGTTGAAATATAAGTGCCTTTCCATTTTACTGTAAAAATTTCAATGAGCTGTATCAAATTTGTACCTAACCCATTTGTACAAACAAAAACCTAAATGTGCAAACGAAAAAATCGTTCCTGTAATATTTCATGACACCCGCTGCGGATAGATTGTAAATAAGGCGAAACTTGTCTGGGTGCATAAGATACATCAAAGAACTTAACGTGCTGCAAGCTATAGGTGTTTTTCTTCCAGACGGCTGTAATTCGTATCAAAATGTGCATAAATGGCCTCCACAAGAAAACTGATTTTGTCATTGCTTATAGTGGGTCTCTGGTAGCGTCAGGCAGGGCGCGAGTTCGCCGAAAAAAACGGTTGTGCTTCCCCGGTACCGTTCCACGTTTCTAAGAGTTTTAATTGTGCAGCCAGTTCCGAAGTCATTGTCAACAGGAACTCCTACAGCAGTTTGTACAGCCCTCCCGACCACGTTTTAATATCTGCATAAACGCAACCTTTTGTTCCTTCGTGCTTTGAACCATTCGTGTAAATCTTTTTGAGGTTCCTCCTGCATTAAGTTCATAAAGGATGTCATTTTAGTCATCAGAATTTAACGACATTGCGTGGTGTACATAGATGGAAGAGTCCGTTCAAAAATTTACATGATAACAGCATAAATCTCACACCTGTATGGATCCGTCAGTATACCGTTTAATTTGTACACACTCTTGAACTTCTGGCGGAAGAACTTGAAACTTAAGCCTGGTAGGTACAACAAACGTTCCAGTGATTCTAGAAATGCATTCACACTGATCAGTCTAGTTCTCTCGTGCAAACGTGCCACTTCATCGGCTTCCGAGACTAATTTAGGGTTGGTTTAGCAGCGATAAATACGGTCCTAATCGAAATAATCTATCATCAATCATTGGTAGAGCTTTTGGATTCAGGACTTCCTTGCTGACAGAACTCAATAAGTCGCTCTTGTCAGGAAAATATTTATCGTTTTAAATGCAATTTCTGGGGTATCCCAAGCAAGCGTGATGGGAACTTTACTGTTTACAGCGTGTATAAATTATCTAGCCGAAAACATTGGAGGCTCTTAAGACTGTTCGCAGATGATGCGGTTGTCTATAAGAAAGTAACAATGCCCGAAGATAGTGCCCATTTAAAAAATTACCTGCAGAAGATTGATGAATTTTGCAGGCTCTAGCAGTTGAGCCTGAACGTAAATAATTGTAGCATATGGCGCATACGGAGGAAAAGAAATCCACTGCTGCACTCTTCACCAAATGTAACTCACGGGGGAATGAAATGGCTTACAAGGCACTTCTTGGACAAAGCCACAAGTATCATTCATCAATGTGGGATACCTACCAGGCCGGACTGATAGGAGAGATAGACAAGATCCAACGAAGAGCTGCGCGCTTTGTCATGGATTCGTTTTCTCGACGCGAAAGAGTTACAGAGATACTCAACAAACCCCATTGACAGTCGCTACAAGTCAAGAGTTGTGCATCAAGGAGAGGCTTTCTATTGAAATTTCGTGAGAGCATTTTTGGAAAAAGTCGGGCAACACACGATTTCCCCTACATATAGCTCACGAAAAGACCAGGACTTGAAAATTTGATACATTACAACTAATTCCGAGACTTAACGACATTCGTTCTTCCCATGGACCAATCGTGAGTGGAAAAGGGAAGGGGAGCGTCAGTTAATATTGCCAGAAGTACCCTCCGCCACACAAGGTTACGTGATTTGCAGGGTGACGTAAATTATCATCAGTGTTCCACTTGTAGCTGCCTACTGCACCCACAGCTGCATCTATATTTCCACAGGCCACCTTGCGGTGTGTGGCCGAGGGTACACTGGCTACCACTGTGATTTCCCCCTTCTTCTGTTCCAGTCGCGAACGGTTCGTGGGAAGAACGATAGCTGGTAACACTCTCTGTATGGGCTTGAATCCATCAAATTTTACCCTCGTGGTCTTTTGGCGAGATACACGTAGCAGGTAGCAATATCTTGTAGGTCGACTCTTTCAGGGGCATACGTTCCTGCAACTTTAAAATTAAAGGAGACGGTTTTCCAGGACGCTTTCCTTGCAATCTTCGTACATCCATAGTTGAGATGGAGGACAGTGGGACGTCAGCTGGTATAAATTTATATTAAATATGAAGTAATTCCTCCAGCTGTATTTAAGGTATCTATTTATTTTGGCAACTAGTTTCCTTGTTGTAACAACGTCATCTTGAGGCCCATACACTTGTTGACGTCAACTGCGTGCGGTTGCCACTGGCGTTGGCTGAGCATTTCTGGTACTCTTTCGCGCTTACTATGTGAACCCTTCAGGAAATACGCTGCTCTTCTTTCCATTGCTCGAACGACTGTTTTGTAAGCTACTTCCTTTGATGACGGACTAAAGCTCCTGGCGGTTCTTACAATGAATAATTGTATGACATCTGCCTTACCCGCCTTTGGTTTTATGACGTCTTTCCATATTAAATGGCTCCCTTACTCGAACACATAGACATTTATCGATGTTACTCCTTCCAGCGATTGTCCTCCAATAGCACACAATAATGGGTCTTTATGCCTGTTTATGCACTTCCTGCTCCAAGTGTCGATTCTCTGCTGGTCTTTCTGCATTTCGCTACTGTTTTCTACTTATATGGCTTCTCTTATAACAACATCATAAGCGAAAAGCCGTATGGAACTTCCGACGTCATCCGCTAGGTCGTTTATAAGGACGATTCCCAAATTTAAGAATGAAAATAGCTTTCGCAATATGATTCACTGCCAACCAATATTCCTCAATGAAAATTGGACCGTCCGTAGAAGTAACCGTACAGTACAACATAAAAGGTAACTAAAAATAGTTCGCAATAAGGCGAAAAGAAATTACACCTTTATTCAAAGTCAATAATTACACTGAAGTCATCGCGATGTATGATAGTCCCTTAGACATTACAACAGGAGGTACTTGGTTATTAATAGGTCGTGTGATCAGGATGGAGGTAATGCACGATGTGCAATGTGCTACCACCTGGCCACAGCATTGGTAAGAAGTCTCTGTGGTGTGGTGCTTCATTCGTAAGCCAGCGCGAATGACAAGTGCTGGGTGGTCGTTGTTTTATGTCGTTGTTTTGCTGTACGTCTCCCCAAGCAGCCCACACATGATCGATAGGTTTTCAGTAGAGGGAATGGTAACTAAACCAGTCCATTCGCCGAATAAACTCTCGCTCCGAGAGTTCCTCCACCTGCATTGTTCGATACGGTTGGCATTGTCATCCACTAAAAAGGGAAAGGACCGAGTGTTTCCCTAAAAAGACAGACGTGGGGAAAGAGTATATTCTCACAGTAACGTTGACCGTTGAGTGTACCATGTTGAAAGATTTGCGATGGTGACAGGACAACAGGGACTGCACCAACTATGAATAGGCTCGCTTGCTCTTCTCGGATGCTAGCAGAGTTACTGATTCTCGACGTTCCCTCATATGGCGAGAGGTGGCATCACGTAATTCATACAGGAACACTGTCGAACATGAACGTTTTGGAGGTCCAGACAGTGTGGTGCGAGGAGTCATAATGACGCAGGGACCAAAAAGAGAAACCCCGTAACCTTTGAAAATTACAATAAAATAAACACCTTTAGCTGCTTACATGCGTTGACGGGGACAGATGAAAATGTGTTCCCCGACCGGGACTCGAACCTGGGATCTCCTGCTTGCATGGCAGACGCTCTATCCAACTGAGCCTCCGGGTTCTCGGTGGCTCAGATGGATAGAGCGTCTGCCATGTAAGTAGGAGATCCCGGGTTCGAGTCCCGGTCGTGGCACACATTTTCACCTGTCCCCGTTGACGTATGTCAACGCCTGTAAGCAGCTAAGGGTGTTCATTTCATTGTAATTTAATTCTAACGAGCATCATGGTCACCGATGGTATCTGTTCTTCCGGACATGCCCGAAAGAACAGATACCATCATAGTATATACCTTTGAAAATGGTACAGTCCCTGCTCAACGTAATTGTAGCACTGTACTTCTTTCCTATGTGCGCATTTTTGGGGCGCATTGCGCTCTCACTTCATATTTAGGGTTCCGTATCACAATCGATAGCAATGTGTTCCTTATAGGATCACTTTATAGTGCGTTGCCTGTGTGTCTGCTTGTCCATCAATTAAAACCACTTTCTCCCATGAACGGGTAGTGGTATGAAGTTAAAATTTGTCAGATACCAAAGTCTGCGGTTCCTTGGAAGTGTAAGTAAGTGATCAAAATATACGGCCGTATATGACACATATTTTGATTCTCGTAAGCTCTTTCATCAAAACCTACAGTGAACAATCTACATTCTGTTGACCCTGGACGGTTAGCGGTAAAAGGCATGCTTGGAAACAAAGAGCTATTGGGAACTAAACTCGTAGGGATCACGGATTTTTCATTTTTCGTGTTAACCTAATCTTCAGCTCTCAACAATATGTGGTGTCGCCAGAAACAACACGTGGTTCGGCCTACACGTTAGACTGCACGTCTCCATTCCACGGTTTCATAACTGGGGTCGGTTGAGGACACGCAACTCTCCCAATAGAACGACTTGCACCAAGTCAATGAGCAACGCCAAATTATTATTATTATTATTATTATTATTATTATTATTATTATCTGTATACATAATTAAGTCTGTACGAATCTCTAAGTGCCCGACACTTAACTGCACTTATCAAGGTTTTTTATTTTATATATAACAATGTGCGACCTCGTCGAAAAGGGCAGGTGGGGGAGAGAATATTCGGCGAATGTACTTAACTTCCCGGTACCCCCGACTTAGATCTCATCGAGAACGTGCGAGGAGTGTTGCGGAGATACACCGCAGCACGTCCGTATACACCAACGGCGGTTCACCAGAAATGGATCGTGCTAAGACAAGAATTCCTTACCAGTCTAGGGGCCTGGATGGGAACACGCCTCTCAGCATGCATTACTGTCCATGGTGATCACACAAGCTGTTAAGAACGATTTCCCGCCTTTTGTAATGTTCAGGTGACCATCACAAATCGTGGTGATATCAGTGTAATTTTAGTCTTTGACTAAAAGTGCAATTCATGTTGGTCTCACTGCATATTTCTTGTTGTTACCTTCTGGACTGTCCTGTCCTGTAGCTGTTATTTCTATTTACGGTCAAATTTTCACCAAGGGATGTTTCCTGTAATGACTCATCGTGCGAACGTTACCTTCGTCCTTCAGTTTTACACAGCACTGTACATATTCTGAAAAGTAAAGGCGCAATAGCACTTCCATGGTTTACGCTGTAATTTCTGTGCGCTAAAAATTCTTCAGTCTTATTACACAGTTGGTCTGATACTCCATAGACTCGTAATTTTTTCATCAGGTTGCCGTGCGGAACTGCATGGTACACCGTATGAATTTGGGAGGCGATGTATACTTCATTTTGGGCTCGTGGACGAACAGAGCAAGGTGTTCCATGCTGATGCCTATAGAGCAGATTTGCAGTCTCCAGAAATATCACGACAAACGGTCATGAAACATGTTCCAAAACACTACAGCAGACCGACGTCAGAGGTGTGGGCCTATAATTTGATGCGTCAATTCGATGACCCTTCCTGAAAACGGGAATGACTTTCGTTTTCTCCCAGTCAATAGGAATGCTCCGCTCCTCCAGCGAGCTACGGTACACAGCCGCTAGGAGAGGAGCAGCTTCTCTCGCGTACTCTATGTAGAAACGTTTTGGAATCCCGTCAGGTCCAGTGGTTTTCCCCCTGATGAGTGATTTCAGGTTGATTTGACGTTCGTGTGACGATTCAGAGGAGGGACTCTAGTCCAGTCTTCCTCAGAGAAACAGTTTTGACGAAAGGACTTCTGGTAATTTGGCTTTCCTTGTGGCGTCCCCCATTTCGATATCATTATTATCAGGGAGCATCTGGACTGGTGACTTCGATTCGTATGTTTTTGTCAAGTCGGTAGATAAAATTTTATTTTCGAGTTCGTTGAACGCTTCAAGCGTACCTCTCCTTAAGTTACTTATGGCTTCGTTTAGGTTTTGTTTGTCCGCTAGGCTTTGCCTACGTTTCAGTTTGCAGTAGGGTTCTCTTCCCTTTAATAGGAATTTCTGTCATAGCTGTCGAACAAAGTCGCGTCTTTTCCATTCCTCACAAGCTTAACCGACAAATATGTTTTTAAAGCGTATTGAACAATTCTCTTTAACTCTATGGATTGATGCTCAACATTATCGTTACTGGATATGTAATTTTCACGTTGACCGATTTTAGAATCCTATACAGTGGTGCTGCAGCGGTCTTATCATCACTGTTTTCCTGATCAACTAAGACAGAAAGTTCTCTGCTCTTGGTGACGAGGAAATCCAGTACGTTCTTTTCGGGAGTCGGTTGTCTGATTAGCTTCTCAATATTATTTTCGAATACGCTATGTAGAAAATATCACATATTTCCCTGTCCTCACAACCGGCCTTAATCTTTTGTCTCCGAGATAGGTTGATATTTATACCTAATACTATTTTGCAGGAAGCAATTGCAGTGAATAAATTAGTAGTGGCCTCACTTTTATAAATAGTTATGTACAGATCGCTTGACATGGTCATAATCATACCTAGCCACAATGTATTCGTACTAGGTGGACATCTGTGATTAATTTCATGCTAGTGAGATCTCATTTTGCCTGAATGATTGTTGGATGATATTCATTACGTATCTCATCATTGCGTAGCACTATTCCTAAGATTGATATTCTGCATTTTTAAATAAGTATTGTAATATATTGTTCTAATTTATGGATTAAATAATAGCGAGATTCCTTAGGAACGGATAACACAGCAGATTTGAAACGTTCTTAGAGCCAATAACAACATATGAACTCAACAAATCTTATCAAGACTAAGGAAAAACAACGCACCAGGGTGTGGTTACATGAACTCTAAGTACACTCATGTTCATAATTTAAGGATACACTGATGACCTCAGATGTTAAGTCCCATAGTGCTCACAGCCATTTGAACCATCACCGTCGTCGGCAGCCAATGTTTTGCTGCCACAGTATTCCGCTGTATCTGCACAAGTCACCGGCTGCTGCTAGCTACTACGGGCGACATTTGGAACTGTGTGCAAGCACCGAATTGTTGGTCATTGGATAAACATCAGCTATCCCATAGACAACGAATGGTAGATTGGTGGAACGAAGAAACTTATTGCACAATATCAAGTGTAGTATTAAAGCATAGAATTGTCGTGGCTAGTCAGTGTTAAGTCCTACGAGGACTACCATTGTCCAACTGGTGCCTGTTAGACCTTTTAAAGGTGTTCTGGATGCTTCACCACAAGTGCCAGTACCACCGCCAACGAAGAGGGTAGCAAGCAAGAAGGGAAGAAAGGAAACAGACACCTGAGCGCAGGCCACACGCGAGATACCTTATGCTCTTAGGTCACGCCATCAAGTGCTGAGACTTACAGAGTATGTGACGCAGCTTTGAGGGGTATTATTTTATGTTCATATTCTTGCATTATATTGTTTGGGGTTGCTGCATTTTTTTAGTTTTGTGTTTTTATTTCGATCTGTTATGTAATAACAGGTTTGGTAGGTAGCGTGGTACGTAAGTGGGCCGTAGGTAACTGAGTAAGTGTGTCGCTGATGTATGTGACAGTGGAGTATAAGACTATGGTTTTTCTAACAGCAAGGGAGAGTGATGTGGATTTCACCGAGGAAAACTTTGATGTGTGCTGTAATTCTGAGGCTGCTCTGCATATCTTCAATGGGCGATTGGTGGAGGCACTGTGGAATGAGCAAGTCGAAGGAAGGGGATCATACATGCACAACTAGGATGATCTAGACCAACAAAAAAGCATGTTTGATACGGTTACTTACAAGTAAAGCAGATGCAGTAACATGTAAAAGGGAAATCCTGGTGCCTCCGCCTTATTTCTAAGAAATATCTTCATTTTACACCTTTAATAGTGATTATAAATGGTTAAAAATGGACGACCCAAGGTATGACGAGACTGCAACGCAACATATTGTGTCATTTATTAATGGCACTACCTGCTATACATCAGTATTTACTTTTCACCTTTCTGCTACTATTATTGGGGTCTTTGTAATAAATATCAGACAGCCCTCATTCTACCGGCCAGAATAAAAAACACAGCCTAATTTACCTAAACAACAAACTAGAAACCTGACCTTCTCCATTTGCTGAATGAACTTATAGATAAGTTGAATTGATGCATTACCATTGAACAGATGTTCCACTAAGTGTGGCAATGACATGATAAGCAGTACAGTACAATCATAAGAACGAGTGACCCTGCTTAAAGTACCATTGTGGTTCGGACTTTGGGTAACGTGTATCTACCTCAAGCGCCAGCTACCAACGAAACCGAGTACTCATGGCAAATAGCGTTTTCAATTATTAAGCAGCCAACTAACGATGTGGTTTACGCTGTATAGTGGCAAGGAAAAGCAGAGGATATTGTACTTTTTAATGTCAGTTGTTGAAACACGTGTTAAGGTTCTTTTGTCCAGAAATTCAATGAACTCTCAATCAAGAGACCGGAATTTTTCGAAGGAGGATGAATGTTGTACCACAGCTTCACTGGGGGAGATGAGCTTTTTCTCCGTCTGTCAGGAGACCGACGTCGTAGATAGAGAAGCACTCATTGATGAACAGGTGCCGTGGAACAACAGCGCTTATTTAGTAGGCGCGAATACTCATTCAGGACGCTGGTGAATCGGAAGATGCCAGCCACACCCTCTGAAAGCCAAAGTTATGGCATCGTAGAGCTCAAGTAGGATTTCTGAAGAAACTAAGTAGACAAGGAAACCTGTGCAATTGGAATCATCGTAGCCCAACTGACACCAAGCCATGAGATCTGAGGTGGGAGTGTTGCCATAACAGAAACACAAGCCGACTCACACATATACCGTCCAGATCAGACCCTCTTTCTCAGGCTGTGCTCAGTCGTATCCAGGGTTGTACAGTTTACCAAGCGACGACGTCTACTACTAGAAGAAGACCGCTTACTTTTCTAGATGAAGCAGCTATCTGGCCGCTGACAGACTTCGCTGTCCATAACTGCAATCCTCTGACTGAGGCGAAACCGCAATGCAGTGAACTTTGAGCTATCGAGTAAACCACCTGTCTAGCGTCTTGTACGGCCAAACAAGTAGGGCTGACCTCTGTCGTCCATCGCTAACAACGCGCTACCCTATGTCATCTATTTGTTGCTGCAGTGACACAAGAATACTGTTCCGCCTGACACGCCGGCGAATTACCGCTGACGCCTTCACCCTCCACCGACCTCCTCTCCAGCTATGATGACATCTCTCTAATTGTCATGAATAAAAGTCGATCTTAAGCAGCGATATTCTACTGATGGTTCGCCATATACCTCCAGCTCACCATCTCTACTGCGTAAGGGACGACAGTTATCGCTGTTTGGTTATATTGGCTTCTTTTACGCCGGTTTAAAATGATTGTTAAAGTCGCTCAGAACAACCGGTATCAGAAGTAACTGATTTTAGGTTTTTACTCCTGTTATTTCCTGTAATAAACGTAGAAACAGAACATAGATTGAGAAATTTTGACTCAATATCCAGATACATAGAATCAAAATAAGGAATTAAATAGGCAGAGAAAGGAAAACTTAGTCCGTCCACCGTTCGCTGCTTTTCTCGGGAAATAACTAGCTGAATACTACAAAAAATCAGCAGTAATCTACTGAGGCTAATTTTTTAAAAATTTTCTTGAATATCATGTCGTAATCGGGGATCATCCAAGTATTCTAATCATCAGTGCTAAAGAGAGAAAACTGAGGCTAAAGAACTCTGTTTTTCGTGTCCGTTCCAAGGGCTACAAGAGGAAAGCGGATAAAGTCAAATTGCGTAGACACAGGCAGCAGATCAGTCGCTTTCTATTTTTACGGTGTATTGTGAACGAATTTAAGATTTTAATTTATTAGTGTTACCATAGTTACTTTCCTCTTTCATTATGTCATAGAAATGGCAGACAAATCGTTAATATTTTAAAGCAAATGAAGCATTCTACGTCATTCCTATGATATTTCATAAAGGAATTTCTTGACTAGGGTTGCAATACAACGGATGACTGGCGTCGACAGCGAGAATCTACTCCACAAACGGAAATCACCGTATGGCATTGTTGGCCGAGAGGCCCCATTCGTCGGAGTTCGGCCGCCGTATTGCAAGTCCTTTTTAGGAGACTTGTGAGTCAATGATGATGAAAGACATACCACAACGATACCCCTGCCGGGAATCGAACTCGGGTCTCCTGCGTTGTAGGTGGCAACGCGAACGCTACGCTACAGAGGCGTACATCTACTCTATAGACCAGGTGAGGGCAAGTCTTGCGCTCTGCATGATACCGTCTCAGCAATGCTGTACCAATACGTATGATAATTGTTTGTTGCTCTTTTCTGTTGGCATTGTTATTAAAATAGCACTAATCACTATTCCCATTTTTTTATAGTGACGCTATGTTTCAAACAAATACAAATTTTATGAATGAAAACTATACTTAAAAAAAAAATTATTTGAAAACGAAAAATTTTTCCACTGCTCCTATGGTTAGTGAAATTTCGCTTATTTTACTAGTTTATGGGTAAAAAAATAAAAAAAGCACCTATTACTGACGACAAGACGACACCAAACAATAAGGTAGCCGCGTGGTCTGTGGTGCCTTGTCACGGGCTGCGCGGCTGCCCCCGTCGGAGGTTCGAGTCCCCCGTCGGGCTTGGGTGCGTGTGTTGTCCTTAGTGTAAGTTAGTTTAAGTTCGATTAAGTAGTGCGTAAGCTTAGGGACCGAGGACCTCAGTAGTTTGGTCCCACAAGAATGTACCAAAAAATTCCCAATTTTCCAAACAATACCGAAAAATAGCTATTATTCAGAACTAAACTACCGGTTTCTGTTCTAAGCGGTCAGTTTTTACCAGCCCTACCACTGCGCTCACGTCGAGTTGGGGAAATGGTACTCAATTCTGGTACACTAGCGGCCAGTCACCCTCCACCATAGATTTCACGTCCCGAACTTTGGGGTTGTAATGGATCAGGGAGATGTTATTTTTTTTACTGTATTTGTCGATACGAAATTGTAAATGTTTTTTTATACTTTTTTGTCATATTTATTGTAATTTGCCTTATTATATGTTAATTTACTTATGTTTTTGAGAGTTAAAGCATATTGATTACCATTAGTAAATGTATCGAAGAATAGCAAAGAGACTGATTATAAGTGGAAGCTTGTGTGTTGTGTAAAATATCTTTGACGCTGGAGTCGTCTTTGACTATAGTCAGTCGGCAGCTAACTCTTGGTGTGTGTTGACGGAAGAACAATGTGAAGGTCGCCGTCACAAATAATTTTGAATGATGTAACTATTTTTTTGTATTAACTATAAAAAAGAAATTCATTTGAAGAAATGGTATTTGAAACACCAAAATGAGGCAAACACGTTGAACCACGTCTTTTCTGCAGCCGACAAAGATGCATTGTGGAATCATACTTAGACAACTGAAGCCAGGACTAATATCGCCTTGCAAACGTCTAATGGAAAAGGTACTGTCATGAAATATAGCAAATTTAAGTAAATAAAAAATAGTGACAATATTTTCAACTTGTGTCTTAGCCAGGATACAATATTTCAACTGGGGACTGCAGCCGGGATATTGTGTTCACGAGATCTTCAACAGTGCTACGAGGAAGAAAATTTTTGTGTGTTAATACCAGTTTCTTCAGAATGTGTGTTACAGTATTTGTGTTCATCGGGAAGTAAAAGTTTAGAGACGAAATGTTTCGGCAAAAAATGTAATTTTCGACAGAAGAAAATATTTCAAGAATTTTGGTGAACAATCACATGGATGGAAAACGTGGATTTGCAACAGTAGAAGAGTGTTCCATATAAGTCACGAAACCCTCGTATTTTGTAAAAACAATATTTTTATCTTGTTTTGTATTGTTGTGTATAAATTATTGTTCTTCACAATGACTTATGAGATTTTCGAGAGTATTGTGCCTAAAGTAGAAAGTGGTAATTTAATAGACTTCGAACATCAGGACAGGTCAAATGAAACAGAAAGAACCGATCAATTTGATTTAAAAAGTTTTCTTGTAAATTTTACGAAAGAAATTAAACAATCAGTTGACGACAATAATACTTACTGGGATGAAAAAATTGATAACATTTTGTTGCAAGTCCAAGCAGTCAATACCCAAGTGGGTGATCTTTCGAACAGAGTTGGCAGTGTTGAGGAAAAAATTGAATCTGTGGAAGCAAAAGTAAATGAAATTGATGCTAAATTGAATGGTGAAATTAATACTGTAAAAAATGAGTTATATAGGGAAAGAAATTTAATTGATTTTAATGAGATAAAAGGGGATATTAAAAATTTGGACGAGAACACAAAAGTTTTAGTAAAAAATGTACAACAAGAAACTGACAATCGTTGGGTTACTCTAGAAAAAAATAGAGTGCAATGATTTAGAAAACAAAAAATCTGTCAGAGAACTTAGCGAAATACTTGAAAGTTTTGACATTGAATTTCAAAGCAAAAATCACAATGTCAACACATGCAATCTTGTATCTAATATTTCAGTGAAGCACTTTTCGGTAGATGGACCCTTACATCCCATAGATTTCATACGGTATTGTAAGGATTGTTTTTTACCGATGAAATAAAAATTAAATTTGTGAAAAAATTCTTGGAAGGGGAAGCTTTGACTTGGGCAAACCAGATTGTAACTGTGGGGATGACCTTTTCAGAATTTTAATCAAAATTTCTGGAAAAATTTTGGGATGATGTTAAACAAAGTAGAATCAAAAGTGAATTTTTGAATGGGAGAAACTATAGAGAATCAGATGGGAGCATGAAACAATTTTGCAAAAGTGAACTTCAAAAACTGATTGATTTAACAAAACCTTTGGATGACTTGATCAAAATTGATACCTTAAAGAGAAGATTGCCATCAGCAATGCAGTAGAGTTTAGTTCATTGTCCTGATAGTAATGTAGAGCCGTTTCTCAATTATTCGGCCATTGTATTTGAAAATGTACACCAAAAAGAGTCACGAAGCAGTTTATGGCATCTGCTTTTTACAAAAAAAAAAAAATGTACTCTAGAGTTAAACTGGAGAAGTACACAAATAGCAAAAGTTTTCTCTGGAACAAATGGAATTTATGTTCTCGTAAGAGACATAACCAAATCTACAGCACTACTACCTCCAGCCCGCTCACGTCTCCATGTTCTAATATGTTGTATCTGGCTTCGTAGAATATGCTTGGATAACAAGTCGCTCACTTTCTTTAAAAATCGAAAAAGAACTATATTGATAAGTGTGGATGATACACTCGTGACTTCCAGGGACGCCTTACGACCAAAGCAACACAAGCCGCCACTAGGGGCGCCAAGCAGGCAGGGGCGCTAGAGACGACGCAGGTGTAAGATTTCTGGACAGGATGTGTCGTAATGAGTAGAGGGTGCTTGGAGAGCCAAGCTGAGAGGGCGCCAGGAGCACCCTAGTGGGAGATGTGAGAAAGTGCGTACCATAATTAGTAGTGAAAACTGATGCTGGTGAAAGTGTGCGAGGAAAAACGGGGGCCGGCCGTAGTTGCCGTGTGGTTCCAGGCGCTACAGTCTGGAGCTGAGCGACCGCAACGGTCGCAGGTTCGAATCCTGCCTCGCACTTAAATGTGTGTGATGTCCTTAGGTTAGTTAGGTTTAATTAGCTCTAAGTTCTATGCGACTGATGACCTCAGAAGTCGCATAGTGCTCAGAGCTATTTGAACCATTTTTTGAAAAACGGGGGAAGGTGTGGCGGGGGGCACCAAACGATAAATTTTGTCGAACCGGCCCTGCCGTCTTCATTCACGCATCGTTTTTAAAACCTCATCTCCGCCACAGTGTGACCTTATACGGGTTCCGTCTCCGGGAACCGAAAAACTATTGTTGGCACTCACAGCACCGATCAGCAATAACCGAGAGGCGTGAAAACGCTCCGATGTGCTACAAGTGCACATTTACGTAAATCACACACTGGATGCTATAGAGGTGAAATGTCGGCAACTCAGAACGCTTCCACCAGATAATGAGCTACATGGAAAGTAGAGCGAATGTCACCCTCGCCTTACATGTCTCGATAGCAATAGGTGATGTACTAGCGCTAGTTGTAACTATCACACGCTCAGCTAAACAGCCTTGTCACAACAGGCGCCTGCGGCTAGCAGGAGGCGCAGGGAGCTCGAGGAAAGGGCGCCGATGAAGCCACGCGTCCGGACAATGGGCGCAGTGATTGTCGCTTCCGGCGATTCGCGCCGCCTCGCCCGGCCATGCGAACGTGACGGACAGCGCGGAGCGGCGCGGCGCGACTGGCTCAAAATTGACCAATTTGAGATACGGCCGCTGCGATTATCCTGCCGCCTGAAAGGCCGCCAATCTGAGGCCCATCTGCTAAGCGGGCGCGTGACGGCCGCATCCTGCAACCCCACCCTCCTATCAAGAAGAAAACTGGACAGTTCAGTGTGTTGCAGCCGAGCGGGATGG
This sequence comes from Schistocerca americana, assembly GCF_021461395.2. Lineage (NCBI taxonomy): Eukaryota > Metazoa > Arthropoda > Insecta > Orthoptera > Acrididae > Schistocerca > Schistocerca americana. The sequence continues at coordinate 130,706,248 of NC_060122.1, read as the reverse complement.
CAGTGTAGCGGGGTGGCCACCTCTGACTAACGCTTTCGCTGCTACAGAGGTGCTCTTTGCATTCTGCGCTGAGGCGTTTTTTTTTTTTTTTCGACTGAACGGTTCGCCAAATGCTGGTGCCTGTGCTGAGAGACGTCGCACAGGCCGATATGAAATACTTATCATCCGATTTTTCGATAACTATTACATAAAATTTTTGATTTTTGCTCATCTTACAATATGATATTTACACGCCATGAAAAACAGAGTTTTTGTTTCGTTACCCTTCGAACTAACAGTGCAACATAGAATAAAGTAAGACATTGCCCGAAATTTTAAAGACTTTGCAGAGCTAAAGACGCATTGCGTAAACTAATCGTATGGTTCATTTTAGCTCATACATCGCAGGAATGAAATGTAGATGAGATAGCGAAACTTTATGTGAAACTCAGAGAAGAGGAATATCTCATTTCATTCTCGAGTTATTGGGTTTTATAGCTGAAGGAGGGTCGTGCGCGACTTGCCCATTCACGTCCTAGCCAATCGCGAATCATGTGGTCTCAACAATCGGCATATCTCATAAACGATTCAATATATCGATACGAAATGGTAGCATGCAATGAGGTTCATTTGTTATATGGTAAATACTCGAAATATTATGTTCAACGAGACATGGAAATAACCCGTCCGCAGCAGTGAGATGTCGGCCGCTCAGGACGCATTCAGACGTCCACAGCACTGTAGGAAAACCCGAGCTGCTCAGGATAAGTGTCCATAACACCTACGGAAGGCATAGCAGGACTTCTATACACGCCTCATGGGTAAAGACGTATGAGGGGAAGCTTTGGGATGGGATCCGCAGTACCGCGTCGAGCGCACAGTGTAGAACGAACACTCAGCAATATCATTCTTTATAATTCGGTACTTGCACACAGGAGATCGACGTTGTAGCTAGCAACAGCCGGTGACGTCTGCTGAGGCAGTGGAATGCTGTAGCACCAAAACATTGGCTGCCGACGACGGTGAGCTTGGCGATGCTAGTCAGGGAGCACCTCTGCAGTATATGGAGTATTGCTGCTCGGGTGACGTGCACTGCATGCAGCCCATTGTGGCTGACTGGAATGTCTAGGACCATCGAAGTCTCAGGCGATGGTACCAGCTGGGGAGGAGCCTCGTCTTATTGGACCCATTTCGAATCTCAGAGTTATCAGTACTAGTTGATGACTCGTAGATTGGCGGCTTTGCCTAACACACGACGTTGCTCGATGGCGCTGCCGCAGGTTGCCCACACATTCGATTCACGACTTGCACGGATATTCCACTGGGCAAATGCAGGACACCGGCGGAATACCACTACGGCTGATCTGGAAACATATAATATGACTTCTCTCCAACCAAAGGTGTCAGCAGTGGCTGAACATTGCCTAGAAAACAGGCATGAAATGTAATTTTCAAAACATCACCTTACTGGGATTTCGTTGTGGAAGAAGCGGTCGAAATTAGAGTAAACAGCAACGGTTTTAACACATACCAGAACTACACACTTAGTAGGGCATGGGAACGCGCTTTGGACATTGAGCGAAAGCAAAGACGTGTCCTTGACGCTTGTAGGGACGCGGGAGCGGCAGTTTTAAACATGGCGCCGACCGCTCGCGCCGTGTGACGTCACTCGGTCCCGCGGCGGAACGGAACAGCTAGGAGATGCCCAAATTGCCTTCGGACTTCTCTGGAAGGTTCTAGATGTTGCCATTACATCTGCACAAGCAGAACGCTGTGCTAGCTCCTTATGACGTTGGCGGAGAAAGGTATCAGAAGCTCGAGTGTTTTATTCGAAATACGTGAGGTTTTGTTCCCGTTGGTTTGTATGAAGTTCATGCGGAGTAAGTCGTCTCTGTCTCACGCTCACGAGGAATGTGCTGGCTCGCACAACGCGTTATACCTATTTCTGCGTAGTCATAAGCTTTAGTGACACACCCCGACCAACTCAAGAAAATAAAGTATTGGCGTATGACTTGTGCCGAAAGAGTTTCCTGCTTCATCTGTCAACATATTTATTCTTCAGCAAATATTTCGTTTGCTGAAAGCTGACGAGGTACTAGTAGGCTGATGAAATTTGGCACCACAAATGATTATTTTTGTGCATACGTGTACATTTCCTTAAAGTTTATTAGTTTATCATTATCACCAGTCATTTGACAGAAAATTGCTGATTAATTTATATGTGTGGCAAAAACATTCAGGGCATTAACTGTCATCATCAGTATTTCGTCAGACTTCAGTAGACGAAACATTAGCTGAAACAAAACTACACTGACGGGACGTGTGGGTACACGACTCGCGTGCACTCTTTGTTTGATTACGCTTGTGAAATAATGTGACGGAAACTTTCGGTTGCACGCAGAGGCTCTAAAACAACACATTCAATCCGTAAGCGGTCCGCTGCGAGGTGTGGTTAACGAAACGTCCGTCATTAAAAGTAAAACCATTTTCGGGGCATATTATGGTCGCAGAATTTCGGGTAGTTGTTTTTCACGAATCGTAACTTTATAACGAGTGATCGGCAATTCGACATGTATTCTGGTCCACATGGACGTTCCTGCATCCCATACTTTTTGTTTATAATCCCTTATTCCCTTTCTCATTGTGTTCCTCAAAGCATTTTTAGCCATAATTTTTATCTAAGTTAGAGAGGCCTGCAATTTCGATAATACATGGTCCCGCTTGTGTGCCTTTAGTATTTGGCCATGTGCACCCTTATCTTGTGATTAGAACCCCTTTTTATTGCTATTTTTGACTCTATAGAGATTTATTCGAAATTCTGTTACCGGCTATACGCAGTTAAGGCATTACTTCCCCTAATCCTCGGACTAAAACTGCTATGGTCAAAATTTAGATTTTTTGTAACAGCTGGAGCTACGCATTTTTGGAGAATTTTCGTTTGTTAGACATATTAACAATAATTTTTTCCAGATATGGAAAAAATATTTTTCATAGAAAGCCAGTAGCTTCCTAGAGGCCGTCATCTTGTTCTTTCCCTACCTTTCGGGACATAACGAGGAACTTTATACCTCAGTCTACCATTCATTCATCTGACCACATATGCAGTCTAGCAAAATTTCTTTTTCATTACGGTATAATTCTTTCACTTCTAATATAATTTCGTAATGGATTATCGAAACAAAGTCGATAGCAACACCAAACGCTGAATTCTTTCAACTTAATCAAATTTTTTATCGTGTAAATACCATTTTCAGTATACACGAGACATATTTATAAAATACATCCGAAATGGTGGTTTAAGATCCTTATTAGAAATCCATATTACGGCCTCTTAAATCAGTTTAATTCATGAACCGATACTTTGCGGCCACTAACTGAGGATCTACAGCAACTGCAGAGCATAGCGGAATAAAATAATTTTCTTTGGCGACCAACTCATATGGCTAATTCGAATATTTTATGAGGTATGAACAAAGAAACAGTTACAAAATATTCATATTAAATTAAATGACTTTTCGTCATTTTCTTGTGTTTTCCGCTTTCCCTTAGTTGCGTAAATTCGTGGAGATATTTACCGTCTACGCACATAATTAAAGATAGTTTTTATTGCCATACGCGTTTCGCTTCATTTATTTGGGAAGCATCTTCAGTGGTGATTTTCAGAGCTGTTAACTCACGTGTGTGGTCCTGGGGATGCATTCGTGGGCTTCCATACCGCAGCTGGACGATTTCTGGCGTTCTTCTACCCACATTTGTCACGTTGCATATGTCACTTGCACTCTCCATTTCGTGATCAACATATGTGCCATCGCCACGGATGATGCTTCCTAAGTAAATGAAGCGAAACGCATAGGGCAGTGAACAAACTGCCTTCAATTAGTTGCACAGACGAAGTAAAAGTTTTTCTTTATAAAAGCAACGTTTAATCAACATCCACTGGAAGACGAATGATCGTATTTTAATTTTCATAAAAATATGACGAATTTTATATTAATAAGATGACAGGCAGGTTTGAGGATGTAGTAGTGGATTCAAATATACTTGCTGTGGCATTAATATACATTCAAATAAATTTAACTGAAAAACTTTTTAAATCAATACTAATATCAATGAAAATAGAGCTAGCCTTCTGGCATCTTAATTGTTCTATCATATACCCCACTGGCGATTAAAATTACTACACCACGAAGATGTGGCCGAGCGGTTCTAGGCGCTTCAGTCTGTAACCACGCTGCTGCTACGGTCGCAGGTTCGAATCCGGCCTGGGGCATGGATGTGTGTGATGTTCTTAGGTTTAATTAGTTCTAAGTGTAGCGGACTGATGACCTCAGATGTTAAGTCCCATAATGCTTAGAGCCATTTGAACCAATTTTTATTTTTGCAAGTGCTCTTCTGCTGGGCTGAAGGCCCAGATATACTCGTCTGGTTGGCAGTGTTGTGACAAGAATTCCCTCTTGTTGCCAGATTCACCTGAAAAACGCTGTCCCAGGTGATGTGTAGCAACGTGGCTCGTTATACAGCAGTTTGCGGAGTTGAGGATGACGAGGCAGCAGTGCCTGCCCCTGTAACATCAAACTGGCGGCCCACTTGACCGACAGACGTGGTCCTCTCGAGCTGATGCTGCGATACAATAGAGAGACAGAGTTAACGCTGCTTGCTTGCCTGTTGTTGCTTAATGTTTGAGTGTCGGTATCATTCGCCTTTGGTTACATTCGGTTCCTTGGTAGCGCTAGGTACTTACAGTGTGTGTTATACTTCTGGATAGACCGTCTTTTGGGTTACGATATCCCGCCCCTCTCCCCTCGCTCCCCTTTCCCGTTCAACCACCCGAAAACGAATCTTTAAACTGTTGAGCACAACTGTCTCTCGTACCATTTGTTGCTTGAAAATGAATGTGTGTTCAGATGACGAAATATTGGCGATGGTCGAGGATGGTTCCCGGCTTTATTCCCATAAGTTAGGATTTCAGTGAAGAAGTGGTCGTCAATAGTTACTTGTGTTACATGCACGTCAAGATGATAAACCCAATGGAGCCATCAGTCCCAGGATCTTACAAGATTTGATTGTGATTTCATGAATGATGGTGTGTGCAAAATCTGTTGGAGTTGCTGGAAACCTAAGGGTGACAAAAAAGTTATTGGAAGGGAAATGGTTTGGCCACTACAATCTCTGAACGTCGGAAAATTCTGTGTTACTCGAGAGTAACGAAAGTTGTCAACATCTGTACTTATGGTAGAAGTTCACTCGCTCATGAGAGAACAATGCGTTCAAATGATCGATGTTGAAACATTAGTGCAACCCTTTTGAGCCACCTTAGTAAAAGCAATGTCTGCCATTCACAGCAACACCAACACTGGGAATGCACCATCTGATAATGAAACGCACCAACCCAACCGCACAAGAACTCTCACGGCAACGTAGCACATTTCTTGTTGGAATAGAACTAAGAAACATTCGGGAAGGCGACTCTGAGTTGAATCTGTGGTGTTATTTTCTTCGAGGTCAGTTGGTGAGTAATTTTGTTCAGGCCAACTATAATATGGGCATGGTTTAAAACAAATGAATCTTATAGTAGTAAAACATTTATGGTTTTCGTAGGAGCTACTTTCACCACATTTTTGCAATTGGTACATCTCATATGTTTATTTTCTTCAGTTTTAAATACTTGTCCTAAATACATAGACTATAGACAGTAAATTCGATTATCGTAATTCAGTTTCTCGTGCTACAAAACGAAAATAACTTAACGTAAGGCTACCAAAGTAGCACTGCTCACTGCATTCCGGAAATTAAACAGCAGTAAAAGCAGAGTTTACAGGTATGTAAACATACAATAGAAGAAGAATGGGTAGCTCTGAGGGATGAAGTAGTGAAGGCAGCAGAGGATCAAGTAGGTAAAAAGACGAGGGCTAGTAGAAATCCTTGGGTAACAGAAGAAATATTGAATTTAATGGATGAAAGGAGAAAATATAAAAATGCAGTAAATGAAGCAGGCAAAAAGGAATACAAACGTCTCAAAAATGAGATCGACGGGAAGTGCAAAATGGCTAAGCAGGGATGGCTAAAGGACAAATGTAAGGATGTAGAGGTTTATCTCACTAGGGGTAAGATAGATACTGTCTACAGGATAATTAAACAGACCTTTGGAGATAAGAGAACCAGTTGTATGAATATGAAGAGTTCAGATGGAAACCCAGTTCTAAGCAAAGAAGGGAAAGCAGAAAGGTGGAAGGAGTATATAGAGGGTCTATACAATGGTGATGTACTTGAGGACAATATTATGGAAATGGAAGAGGATGTAGATGAACATAAAATGGGAGATACGATACTGCGTGAAGAGTTTGACAGAGTACTGAAAGACCTGAGTCGAATCAAGGCCCCGGGAGTAGACAACGTTTCATTAGAACTACTGACGGCCTTGGGAGAGCCAGTCCTGACAAAACTCTACCCTATGGTGAGCAATATGTATGAGACAGGCGAAATACCCTCAGACTTCAAGAAGAATCAAATAATTCCAATCCCAAAGAAAGCAGGTGTTGACAGATGTGAAAATTACCGAACTATCAGTTTAATATGTCACAGCTGCAAAATACTAGCACGAATTCTTTACAGACGAATGGAGAAACTGGTAGAAGCCGACCTCGGGGAAGACCAGTTTGGATTCCGTAGAAATGTTGGAACACGTGAGGAAATACTGACCTTACGACTTATCTTAGAAGAAAGATTAAGGAAAGGCAAACCTACGTTTCTAGCATTTGTAGACTCAGCGAAAGCCTTTGACAATGTTGACTGGAATACTCTCTTTCAAATTCTATTAGTGGCAGGGGTTAAATACAGGGAGGGAAAGGCTATTTACAATTTGCACAGAAATCAGATGGCAATTATAAGAGTCGAGGGACATGAAAGGGAAGCAGTGTTTGGGAAGGGAGTGAGACCGGGTTGTAGCCTCTCCCCGAGGTTATTCAGTCTGTATATTGAGCAAGCAGTAAAGGAAACAAAAGTAAAATTCGGAGTAGGTATTAAAGTCCATGGAGAAAAAAATAAAAATTTTGAGGTTCGCCGATGACATTGTAATTCTGTCAGAGACAGCAAAGGACTTGGAAGAGCAGTTTAACGGAATGGACAGTATCTTGAAAGAATGATATAAGATGAACATCAATAAAAGCAAAACCAGGATTATGGAATGTAGTCGAATTAAGTCGGGTGATGCTGAGGGAATTAGATTAGGAAATAAGACACTGAAAGTAGTAAAGGAATTTTGCTATTTGGGGAGCAAAATAACTGATGATGGTCGAAGTAGAGAGGATATAAAATGTAGACTGGCAATGGCAAGGAAAGCGTTTCTGAAGAAGAGAAATTTGTTAACATCGAGTATAGATTTAAGTGTCAGGAAGCCGTTTCTGAAAGTATTTGTATGGAGTGTAGCCATGTATGGAAGTGAATCATGGACGATAAATAATTTGGACAAGAAGAGAATAGAAGCTTTCGAAATGTGGTGCTACAGAAGAATGCTGAAGATTCGATGGGTAGATCACATAACTGATGTTATGGTACTGAATAGAACTGGGGAGAAGAGAAGTTTGTTGCACAACTTGACAAGAAGAAGGGACCGGTTGGTAGAACATGTTCTGAGGCATCAACGGATAACAAATTAGCATTGGAGGGCAGCGTGGAGGGTAAAAATCGTAGAGGGAGACCAGGAGATGAATACACTAAGCAGATTCAGAGGGATGTAGGTTGCAGTAGGTACTGGGAGATGAAGAAGCTTGCACAGGATAGATTAGCATGGAGAGCTGCATCAAACCAGTCTCAGGACTGAAGACTACAACAACAACAATAGGTATGTGACGCACAGCGTCCCCTACAGACTGTTGTCAGTATTTTCTAGGTAACTAGTATGAAAGGTAATTTTGTATGAAAGCATTTTCTGTAGATGATTTGCTAAAGAGGCAGATTTTTGGAGGAGACAGTAGGATTTAGATCTACTCCAAATGCAAATGTAACTAGAAGAGGAAATGGGCTGAGGCCGTGTGATTTGGCGCGGACTATGTGAGTAGAAGTACGAAGACGCCCCGTCCACGTTCCTAGACTATTTCACGTGAGTGACTGTACGAAAATGTAAAACGCTCACTCGTAGATTATGAGCGATTTTTGAGCAGCAGTTCACTTCTTGTCGTGGCAGCCCAGTAGTCAAACACACCGATTAGTAATTCGTCGGCTTGAATTGGTTTCCACTTCTACCACCTTTCTTTCATTTTTGTTTAGTCTCTGCGATGTTAAGCGATTGATTATAAAATTTAAATATCTTTAAACAGTTCAGTAACATTAATATATTCAATTTAGTTATGATTGCCACCCTTGTATGTCAAAAGACTATAGCCCACCAAATTGTAGCACACTGCTAAAATTTTCCTTGGACCACCACTGAGTGGATGCGTATCACCGCCTCAGCCTCCGGCACTGGCCAACTACACTGTAAAATATGCGTTGCCAATAAAAGCAGTTTAACTTCTGAGGGAGTTCTCTGACTTCGCAGTCGCCACGGATTCGTCATCATCTCCTGAGGCCACCCATACTCGACATCTTGCGTTCTTGGATGACTACATAACAGTCAAGAACCTGGACTGCTAAGTTTTTACCAGGGAAAAAGCAGAATTGAAATATTGATCTCCATCTCTGTTTCTAAGGTCAGGAGCTCGTGTCATCTCAACGGTGTTCTCAATAACACTATACCAGTAGCTGTAAGTGTGTGCCGGCCACGGTGGCCGAGCGATTCTAGGCGCTTCAGCCGGGAACCGGGCGTCTGCTACGGTCGCAGGTTCAAACCTGCCTCGGGCATGGATGTGTGTGATGTCCTTAGGTTAGTTAGGTTTAAGTAGTTTTAAGTTCTAGGGGACTGATGACCTCAGATGTTAAGTCCCAGAGTGCTCAGAGCCATTTGAACCATTTGTAAGTGTGCGCCAGAGGTGTATTGTTTTAATCTACTGTGCGACAGATACGGAAGCCATTTTCTGCAATCACAGCTTTGCTCGGCTAATGTAAATGTGTGTTACGCTTCTGGTCTGTACACCGGTCCTCTATTATCCTGATCGCGGCACCGATGTGATACATGCAACAACTGCGCAAGATATCGTAGGCACCTGCCTATTCAAACCAAGACCATCCTTTCTTTACGTACGGTAAAACGAGCCTCATTTTACATAGTGTGCGGTAAAGGCACTTCACACATTGCTTCCCATAATGTTTCGTCAGAATACGATCAATTCTCTTTGGAAATGCCACATACGTAAGGGAAAAATAACTGTGGATTCAGAATTTTCTCCTCTTAAACAGGCAGTATTTCCAATAGGACTGGTTGTATGTGAATCGCTATGACACACAGTTTTCATGGACGATGGGAAAGGGCCAAGGTATATGGAGCCCTTACACGAAGCCGAACTGGTAGGAAACTATCGTCGTTTGTACGAAATTGTAGTGACATTGCGTCCGTTGTTGTAAACATTGTAAGATAGACGAAGTATATCATCATAAGTGGTGGAGGTACTAAATTACTTTAATGCGCAGCAAACGACTCGATCTTTGTGATCGTAAGTCTGTCCTACGTATTGTGGCCTCATCTCACTTTGCTCATCTTCTTCGTGAACCCCTAGGAAAACGCCCACTGAAATATGTATGGAGTGAAAGGTTAAATTTTATAGCCATCTGACTTCTTCTGAAACCCTTCTGGTTGCTTCTAATTGGGTCGTATAAAATGTCTTGTGTATGAGTTGTTGAGCACGAAGAAGATGTCCTGATTAAAAATATCGTTGTTTCGACATACGTAGAATAACATCGGGTGCGACAGAAATTTGTCATGCGTGCTGTGAAATACTGTCTGAAATTCAAGTTCTAGAGATAAAAAAGAAATAATAAAAAAAATTGTTTCGTATGGTTTTTTATCTTCGCCAGAAAGCCAATGGTAAATATGGGCTCTCTATTTCATTACTGACGTATGTCTTATTGTATTCCAGATCATGATTTCCTATCACAATTCGTTACATTTATCGCTATCTATCATGTCCCAAACTTAGTATCATGCTCACGGAAACGCCCTGGATGACAAAATGATCCCATAACTTAGCACCTAACGCCGAACTGACGTACAAACTACCGAATCCACTATTCTCACGACACCAGATTTCTGGTAAATTTCCACAAAGCAACTGTTTCACCACGGTTTATCTTAGTGCTCAGATGTTTTCCGATCATCTGCAGAGAGAAAAAGTATCCTTTGTTTCGTACAAGCGGCAGATGGCGATATCAATTATCTACATTTCCTAAAATATGGGATTTTTTTTGTCAGTTCATGCATACAAACTGTATAGAAAAATGGAGCTGGAGATTGGATGTCTTACGTAAGCAATAAGAGTAAAACCCATATCAATTGGATTGTAAAGCACAAGCTCCACTTCAAACGCTCTGAGAGCGGTTAACTACACTTCACACGAAGATATCAAGTGTCACACTCCAGCACAATATAACGCTAAGCTCACAACCACATGAAGGTCCGAACACGTTCAAATTTGCCTGTAGTCTAACATATATTTTTAAAACCCTCGAAGGCGGAATTCTTCAACAACGACGGGCGCTAAATTATCCTAAGGACAAACACACACACCCATGCCCGAGGGAGGACTCGAACCTCCGCCTGGACCAGCCGCACAGTCCATGACTCCAGCGCCCCTAGACCGCTCGGCTAATCCCGCGCGGCTCTGGATTATCCCCTATAAATGTTCAACGGGACTCACATCGGGTGACCTGGATGGGCAAACTATTAGCTCCAATTTTCTGTTCTTCCCACCAATCGCTAACAACTGTGTTCCGGTGACATGGCGCATTGTTGTCCATAAAAATTCCATCGTCTTTTGGGAACATGAAAGGCTGCAAATGGTCTCCAAGTTGTGGAAAATAACAAATCCAGTTAATGATCGATTCAGCTGGACAAGAGGACGCAGTTCATTCCATGAATGGAGCCCCCACCAACTTGCACAATGCCTTCTTGACAACTTGGGTCCATGGCATCGTGGGGTCTGCTCCACACTCGAACCTTACCGTCAGCCCTTACAAACTGAAGTCACGGCTCATCTGACCAGGCCACGGCTTTCCAGTCATCTAGGGTGCAACCGATATAATGAAGAGCCCAGGAAAGGCGCTGCAGGCGATGTTGTGCTGTTAGTAAAGGCACTCGCGTCCGTCTTCTGCTGCAATGGCCCATTAACGCCAAATTTCGCCTCATTGTCCTCACGGATATGTTTGTTGTACGTCCAACATTGATTTCTTGGTTATTTCACGCAGTGTTGCTTGTCTTTTCGCCCTGACAACTCTACTCAATGTTGTTGCTCTCTGTCGTTACGTAAAAGCCGCTTTGTCCGTTTTGAGTGGCAATGCCTGAAATTTCATAATTTTGGTGCACTCTTAAGATTGCGGATGTCAGTATTTTGAATTCTCTAACTACTTCCGAAATGGAATGTCCCATGCGTCTAGCTTCAACTACCATTACACGTTCGGAGTCTGTTAATTCCAGTTGTGTGGCTGTAATCACTTCGAAAACCTTTTCACGTGAACTACCTGTGTACAGCTGGCTGCTCCGACAATTCACCGCCCTTTTACATCTTGTATTAGCGATGCGTCAGCCAAATGTATTTGTGCATATAGCTATCCTTGTCACCTCAGTGTACATACGGCGTACATAACATGAGCCCACAGAAAATTATATGCTTACGAGGGCAACAACAAGAGGACCACAGATGCGAACGCTGGACTGCTTAGTAGTGCTGTGGTGCACACCCTGAATAACCAGCTAACTGTATTTTATGCTAGTAATTAGCCAATGTTTCGTGCAATATACCATACCTCTGTTTTGAAAGAAGTTAGTGAGGCAATAACCTTAATTCACGGTCTCATTTAACGCAAACGGAACTTTTCCTGAACAAAATTTGCTGTTTTGAAAAACAAATTACTACTTCAATTCTGATCAAGTAATGCGGGTAATTACTTTATACTGTTGTTTATAGGTACTTGTGAGGCCTCTTCTCTGTCTCTCTCTCTCTCTCTCTCTCTCTCTCTCTCTTTCTGTCACACAAAAACACATCCCCTGAAGAAATGTCGTGTGGCAAGGGCCTCCCGTCAGGCAGACCGGTAGGCTGGTGCAAGTCTCCTTGGGTGCTGCCATTCCGGCCACCTGCATATCACTGAGGATGACGTTGTAATGAAGAAAACCCAGTCCCTAAGCTGAGAAAATCTCCAACCCAGCAGGGCATCGAACCCGGGCCCTTAGCACGGCATTCTGCCAAGCTGACCGCTCAGCTGTGGAGGCGGCATCCACTGATGAGCCTGCTGTTTATGATCACCTGCTTGTTCCACATTCGGAATGCATAATGTAATCGATTCTGCGTGGGGTGTATGCAATAAGGCCTTGATAGGTATCTGGTGGTATATAACATCAGTGTCTCCGCTCATTCCTTTAAATTACAAGCCGGGTTGTATGTGATCGGAGCAAGGGACCGAAGCGTCTCGGATATATTCCACATTCTATTGGATTCTGATCATGTGAATTCTGACCCTGTGAAAGGGAAAGTTATTCTGTTGGACGATGTGATACTCGTGCACCAAAATACCAATCTTGAAGGAATGCAGGGGGTCCGCAATAACATATACGTAATTCACAGCTGCCATGGTGCCTCCATCTACTACCTCAGGTCCCATGGAAGGCCTGGTGAATGTTCTCCATCGCACAATAGGTCCCACCGAACAGCATCTTTAGCCCGATGCATATTCCGAGCAGCCATTCACCTGGTAGAAAGGGTATCTGTTGCAACCAGAAACGTAATGCGTCCGTCCAGGCGGTAAGTTTCTACTAGTCATCCGTCTAATCTCGGTGATGCTATGCCCACTGCATTTGCAACTGACGATGTCATTGGATCAACATTGGAACGTTCACAGCCCGTGGTCTATAAGTTGGCATTGTTGCCGCTAGATCGCGGAGTCCCAGATCCGACCCTCAGTTAAGATGGAGATTTTCTTTGCTTGGGAACTGGGTCTTTGTACTGTCCTGATCTTTTATTCTCACCCTCTTATCAAAGACTTACAAGTCGCCGAACTGGCTTCAAATAGAAGGACTTTCATTTGGTGGCCGAACGAACGCAGTCTAGTTCTCAGAAACAACTATTTAACACGAAAACACGCTGGGGTCGTCAGCACTACAACCACATGTTCAACTACTTGCACTACACAGTGTGTTCAGAAATGCCTGACACTGCAGCAGCATTGTACTCCGTCGTCAGTTCTACCACAGATCCCACCTGTCTCACTTTACATAGTGGGTACATCAGTGACCTCCACGTTCTGTTTCGCAGTTGGAACGCCAACTTGTCGACTACTTGTGCTTTTACCGTCCTTGAACAACATACCATTGACAGCAGCCGAAACAGCCGACCCTTTTCGCCGTTTCCGACATCCCCATTCCCAGTCGCCACACCCAAGCAATCCGCCCCTTACAAAAGTCGCTTATGTCAGTGATTTTCCCCTTTTGCGGCCCATAGCGTCTATCTAATATGTTGACAAAAGCAATAACAGAAGAATGAAAAAGAAATCTTAGGACCTTTTACATGACGATCAGTTTCGATTTAGGAAAGGTAAAGGCAGCAGAGGTGCAGAAACTTCCTGCCAGATTAAAACTTTGTGCTGGACCGAGACTCGAACTCGGGACCTTTGCCTTTCGCAAGCAAGTGATCTACCGTCTGAGCTACCGCAGCTCAACACACGACGCCTCCTAACAGCAACAATTCTGCCTATACCTCGTCTCCTATCTTCCAAACTTCACAGATACTCTTCTGGGAACCTTGCAGAACTAGCACTCCTGGAGGAACAGTTTTAATCTGCCAGGAAATTTCATATCAGCGCACACTCCGCTGCAGAGTGAAAATCTCATTCTTGAAGCATCCTCCAGGCTGTGGCTAAGCCATGTCTCCGCAATATCCATTCTTCCAGGAGTGCTAGTTCTGCATGGTCCGCAGAAGATCTTCTGTGAAGTTTGGATGATAGGAGAAGAGGTACTGGCAGAAATGAGGCTGTGAGGACGTGTCGTGAGTCGCGCTTGTGTAGCTCAGACGGTAGAGCACTGGCCCGCGAAAGGCAAACGTGCCGAGTTCGAGTCTCGGTCAGGCACACAGTTTTAATCTGCCAAGAACTTTCATATCAGCGCACACTGCGCTGCAGAGTGAAAATCTCACTCTAGCAAAGATGCAGTTCTGCCAGTGCACTTCATAATGGAAAAAAGTTGTAAGAAAAATCGAGGAACGTGTTTAGGATTTGTCGACCAGTGTTGGACAATGCTATATGATGCAAGAAGTTTAAATTTCTGATAAAAGTAGGGATAAGCTTCAGGGAAAGATGAATAATTATATGAAAGGAACAAGAACCAAGAGGGAATAATAAGAAATTCAATCCTGAAATTCAGTTTAACTGGAAGAGGTATAGAGGTAATCAGTAAAGCGACATATGAAAATTTGTGCCAGACCAGGATTCCAAGCCGGATTTGTTACATATCGCGAGTGGTCGTCTTACCGCTTATAATACTCGAGAACGCTCCTCGGACCGACCCGGAGTTCCATGTGCCACTCACCTATCTATCTCTTCTCATAGATTATTAACGCCTTTACCAGTACACTGGTAGCGTAAGTAGTACGGTGTCCGCTCGCGTAAGTGGGAAATTTGGGTTCGAGTCCCGTTCCGGCCGCTGTAGGTAGTGTATTTATACCTACTATAGTTAGTTTGAATTCCAGGAATAAACTTCAGCATTCGAAGCTCTACATCCACATCAAAGAGGAATAATAAGAATGGAAGTCCAAGAACGAAGTGATACGATTAAAAATGCTGTATGGCAGGGATGCAGTTCTTCGTTCTTACTGTTCAGTCTACAAGGGCGTGCTGAGAAGTATTGTCTCCAAATGTTTTATTCTGTTCTCAGTATTGGCTGAAGTATTACATTTCATCAATAATACACCGTCGACTTTCCTGCTTTTCTGATGCATATCTTGGCGCTAGACGGCTCCGAATTATAACGTGTAATATGGCGGTGTGTACTTCAAAACGTCGTTGCTGTGATGCAGTGTCTAACCGCAGAAGACTTTCTCCACACAAGGAGCACCGTCTCTTTGAACATGACAATGCCAGAACACACAAGAGGGCTGCGGCATCTGGAACAATCCGACGCCTTGGCTTCAGGCCCCATCCGACTTTCATCAGTTTCTAAAACTTAAAGACCAATTTCGAGAACTTCACTTTGATTGTGCTGCAGTGGTGCAACCAGAGGTGGGGTAGTGTCGCCATCAACAAAGTCAAACAGTCTACAGTGACGGTACCAGGAAACTAGTCTCTTGTTGGGAAACGCGTGTTCGTCTCGATGGTGACCGTTGAAGAATAAATACACTACTGGCCACTAAAATTGCTACACCACGCACATGACGTGCTACAGACGCAAAATTTAACCCACAGGTAGAAGATGCTGTGATATGCAAATGATTAGCTTTTCAGAGCATTCATACAAGACTGTCGCCGGTGGTGAAACCTACAACGTGCTGACATGAAGAATGTTTCCAACCGATTTCTCATACACAAACAGTAGTTGACCGGCGTTGTCTGGTGAAACGTTGTTGTGATGCCTCGTGTAAGGAGGAAAAAGGCGTACCATCACGTTTCTGACTTTGATAAAGGTCGGATTGTAGCCCATCGCGATTGCGGTTTATCGCTGTTCGAGATCCAATGACTGTTAGCAGAATATGGAATCGGTGGGTTCAGGAGAGTATTACGGAACGCCGTGCTGGATCCCAACGGCCTCGTATCACTAGCGGTCGAGATGACAGGCATCTTATCAGCATTGCTGTAACGGATCGTGCAGCCACGTCTCGATCCCTGAGTCAACAGATGTGGACGTTTGCAAGACAACAACCATCAGCACGAACAGTTCGATGACGTTTCCAGCAGCATGGACTATCAGCTCAGATACCATAGATGCGGATACCCACGACGCTGCATCACAGACAGGAGTGCCTGCGATGGTGCACTCAACGACGAACCTCGGTGCACGAATGGCAAAACGTCATTCTTTCGGATGAATCCAGGTTCTGTTTACAGCATCAGGATGGTCGCATCCGTGTTTGGCGACATCGCGGTGAACGCACATTGGAAGCGTGTATTCGTCATCGCCATACTGGCGTATCACCCGGCGTGATGGTATGGGGTGCCATTGGTGACACGTCTCGGTCACCTATTGTTCGCATTTACGAGACTTTGAACAGTGGACGTTACATTTCAGATATGTTACACCCGTGGCTCTACCCTTCATTCGATCTCTGCGAAACCCTACATTTCAGCAGGATAATGCACGACTGCATGTTACAGGTCCTGCACGGGCCTTTCTGGATACAGAAAATGTTCGTCTGCTGCCCTGGTCAGCACATTCTCCAAATCTCTCACCAATTGAAAACGTCTGGTCAATGGTGGCCGAGCAACTGGCTCGTCACAATACTCCAGTCATTATTCCTGATGAACTGTGGTATCGTGTTGAAGCTGCATGGGCAGCTTTGTCTGTACACGCCATCCAAATTCTGTTTGACTCAATGCCCAGGCGTATCAAGGCCGGTGTTACGGCAAGAGGTGGTTATTCTGGAAGCAGATTTCTCAGGATCTATGCACCCAAATTCCGTGAAAATCTAATCACATGTCAGTTCCAGTATAATATATTTGTCCAATGAATACCCGTTTATCATCTGAATTTCTTCTTGATGTAGCAATTTTAATGGCCAGTAGTGTATGTAGACGTGAACAATAAAGATGAAAAATAGTAATAAAGTTTGTTTTATTTTAAAAAGTTTGAGAGTTTCTAAATAAATAATTCGAAGCTGTTGCGTTTCAGTTTGCCCTCGTATATCTTGAACAGGCAAAGGTGAAAATAAACAAAGGCTTCTAGAGGGGATTAAAATTCGGGTTCAAAGTATATCAATGATAACATTCGCTGGTGAGAATTATGACCCACAGGAAAGTGAAGAAAAATTACAGATCTCTTGAATGGAATGGTCAGTCTACTGAGTATAAAATACGATTTAAGAGTGAACCGAAGAAACATGAAAGTAACGATGAGCAGCAGAGTTGAGTTCTGCGATGAAAGGAAGAAATTGTGCCACCGTATAAGCAAAATAATACACGACGGATGAAGCAAGCACAAAATAGAAAGCGGGTTATGACAGGCAAAGAGAGCATTCCTGACCAAAAATAGTCTGCTAGTATCAAACTTCAGGTTCTGTCTGAGGGAAGAAACGTCTGATAATGGATGTTTGGAGTATATTACAGGGTGGAAGCGAATTGTGGACTGTGGAAGTCAGTCCCGATAGCTGAATGGTCAGCGTGACGGAGTACCGTCCTATGGTACTGGGTTCGATTCTCGGCTGTCAGAGATTTTCTCCTCTCAGGGACTGGGTGTTGCATTGTCTTCATCATCATTTCATCTCCATCCGACGCACAGGTCGCCCAATGTGGCGTCGAATGTAATAAGACCTGCACCAAGGCGGCTGGGCCGGCCCCGCTAGGGGCCTCTCGACCACTGACGCCAAACGCTCATTTCCATTTTTTTCCATGCAATGTGGAAAAACCGGAAAAGAAGCGAATCATTGTGTTTCAGATGCAGTGCTATAGAGAATGTTGGAAAATGTGTGTACTCGTTAAGATACGGAATGAGGAGGTTCTCCGCGGTATTGGCAAATAAATGAACATAGACAAAACACTGAAAAAAAGGACAGGATGATACGACGAGTGTTAACACATAAGAGAATAATTTCCATGCTACTAGAGGAAGGTGTAGAGGGTAAAAACTGTAGGGAAAGACAGAGATTGCATCACGTCCGAGAAATAATTGAGTACTTCGGTGCAGGAGCTATGCTGATGTGAACAGGTAGACACAGGAGAGAAATTCGTGGCGAACTGCATCGACCCAGTCAGAAGACCGATACTTGAATCGGAAAACAGAATCGTCGATAGAATGTCTCCTCATTTGTTCTGCTCCATGTATATATTTGCCTTTTATTTTAACTTCCACAATAAAACTCTTTCTCGACGTCTGGAAGAAAATCCGTAGAAATTCTGATTATGTGTAAAACACATTAGCGGCAAGACGCAATAAATCTTCAATGCCCAGTAGCAATGGGAATGTTACGGAGGTAGCAAACACGATTTTCGGAAATTCATTCACCAAAGTAGACAAAGCAAATATTCCAGAATTCGAATCAAGAACAGCTGCCAACATGAGTAACTTAGAAGCAGATATGCTCGGTGTAGCTAAACAACTTAAATCACTTAATAAAAGGCAATGTCACCGCTCCAGACTATATACCAGCTAGGTTCCTTTCGGGGTATCCTGATAAAATAGCTCGGTACTTAGCAATCATATACAGCCGCTCGCTCGACGAACTGAAACGCAATGTTTAGATAAGGATCTAAACATTGGAAAGTTTCTCGGGTCACAAAAATACTCAGAAAAGGAAATAGTAGTAATCCGGTAGCTATACACCCAAATCACTAACGTAAATCTGAAGTAGAATTTTGGAGCGTATACTGCGTCCGAAGATTATGAACTGCCTCTATAAAACGATGTATTGATAAATAGGCAACACGGATTCAGAAAATATTGGTCTTGTGAAACACAACTACCTCTTTTTACTCACGAAGGAATGAGTGCTATCGACAGGGGATGTCAAATTAATTCCATATTGAATTTTCTCATTTTGAGAAGACAGAAGAAGTGATCCGTTTTCTTTGCTGAAACAATCTGAAGCCAAGATCGCCTTTTTCTGTTGTGAAACGCTATCATTTTAAGTTTCACCTCATGCCAAGTTGTCATGCGGCTGAAAAACAACGCTTTTAAAAGATCTGTCGTAACTAAAATATTTAAGTTCATACTTTTAAATAGTTCAATTTAGACAAACATTTTATGATGTGATGTTTTTAATTTACATGACAACTTGAATGAGATTTTCACTCTGCAGCGGAGTGTGCGCTGATATGAAACTTCCTGGCAGATTAAAACTGTGTCCCGGATCGTGAATCGAATTCGAGACCTTTGCCTTTCGCGGGCAAGTGCTCTACCAACTGAGCTACCCAAGCACGACTCACGCCCCGTCCTCACAGCTTTACTTGTGCCAGTATCTCGTCTCCTGCCTTCCAAACTTTACAGAAGCTCTCCTGCGAACCCTGCAGAACTAGCACTCCTGAAAGAAAGGATATTGCGGAGACATGGCTTAGCCACAGCCTGGGGGATGTTTCCAGAGTGAGATTTTCACTCTGCAGCAGAGTGTGCTCTGATATTGTAACCTCTCCACAAAAATAATAAAAAATGAATTTAAAAAAGTGTAACCTCCGCACAAAAATATTTTAATGAATTTTAAATATTAATAATTGAATGTAACCTCTGATCAAAATTGGTTCCCATTTATTATCTACGTGCAGAAATGCATTCACATTTAATGTACCCACAAAATTCTTTTCTCATTTAATGTTAAGTTCGAAACAGAAAAATTCTTAAACCAAAAAATAATAGAAAATTCAGTAACCTGGTAAATTTTATGACGACAGCAGCGCTGCGCCACGGCCCTGTACTCTGAATAAAAAAAGCAAAAGTTCTTACCTCAATAAAAACTGCGAATATATCTGCTCTTACCTAAAAAAAATTTCGGCACAGCTTCGTGCAATGCTGGCCTGTATTTTTGTGATTCTTGAAAGGAATGATCATGCATTGGACATATTCTTTAAATTGAAATGAATGCTTTTTTTTAAAAAAAATTACTTTATATTATAAAAATTATTATTGGGGCAATTTTTTTTAAAGAAATTGGATGACAGTTAACATACATTACTAGATATGCGCAAGGCTGCTTCTTTACCTTCTACAATAATACTCATCCTCCAGAGTCCCGACCAGAGCAGACTGCCGACACGCGCAGACTACCGCCGACTACTGAAGACTACTGAAGACTACTCAAGACTACTGTCGACTCACGCAGAGTACTGCATACTAGCACAGACTAATGCCGACTAGCGACAATCTACAACTAACTGCTCTCTGGTCAGAGACTCTCCTAAGTCTTGCCTGTTGCAGGCAGCGCATATAGCGCATACCTCTTACATAACCCTCCACTGGGGGGCAAAAATTTGGCAGCGATGGTGAGCCAATTGGACTTGGCAAGACACTGAAATGTCGTATTAATATTCCATGTTATCATTTTGGTAGTATATTATTTACACCAAACAGTGGGACCATAATAACATCTCCATCGCTCAAGGTGGTGGACGGCATGTCGTGTCAACACCGCGTTCTTGTAGGGTACACCAACGTAGAATTAGTGCAAAAACCAAATATAGTGCTCCATGAGCATGAAGATAGACAGGACAAACGGACATTGCAGTAATTTCTGGTAATTAGGTGAGAAGGTGAAGGACATTAAGTCACATGCTAGTCTTCTTTGAGAATTACACTAAGCTAACAAGTGATTTTAGGAATTCGTGGCACTCATCGCCCAGTTACTGAACATTTCTGCACCATGTATGAAGTATTACAGAATAATGTTCATAAGTAATCTGTTTACAGAGAACATTGGCACTCATTGACCTGTTAAAAACTATCAGAAGTCATCAATCAAAACAGGAGCTAATGAGTGTAGCATCAAGCTACTGGTATTCATATATATAGCATGAAAGTGACATAATACAAATTTAAAATATAAGAAACAGTGGCATTCGTTGGTCAGCAAGTACTGAATATTACAAAACATTTCTCATCATTCAAGTGACATATGACATATTTAAAAATAATTATTGGCACTCAGTGGCCAGTTACAAAACATCAGAAGTCATCAGTCAAAACAGGAGCTAATGACTGTAGAGCATGCATGCATTATTACAAAATATCATTCACTATTACTTAGAACTCATCATTCATATGACATATTTAAAAAATCTAACACTCTGTAACTATTACTCAAAGTCTGTGATTAGAAAACATCATTCAGTATTACTCATAACTCTTTTAAATTGGTACCATTATTTGGGACTGGTAATACATTTTTTTGTGCTAGCAATGCATTGCGTTGGGATCGATAATTAATTACTGGGGGCATAACAACATTTGCATTTGACTTATTGCTGCAAATGAAGATGGGTAACGTCATTCGTCATGAGTCAGCTGTAGCAAGGTTATGAAACAAATAGAGTATATGTGATCACATTCATGAATCACACAGGTTTAATGACCGACTGCTTATAGCACATTCATTTCATGAATAACTTCTTCTGCAAAAAATACAAAATGGATTATTAAGCTGAAAGAAGAAACGCATATTATGCTGAAAAGTAGTGAACTTCGAATTAACAGGTAATGAAATGTGTATTAAATACATATGTTCTCTAGTTGTCCTTTCCAAAACCTTCAGTCATCATACCATGCGACATAAGACATACTGTCAAAACGAACTGCAACAAATACTTAAATAACTACATATCATTTCTTAAGTAACAGTAAATATATAAACTTCATCTGCAAAGAAAAACTCCATTATCATTACTATCATCACCTGCAAGAGAAAAACTTCATTATCCATATCACCATAGTTCCATTATTATCATCATCTGTAAAGAAAAACTTCATTATCCATATTAGCATATTCAGCATCACTATTCATCATTCATTATCATGTGCAAAAAGTCACTTCATTATACAACTATTCATAGTATAGAGTTCCTTATTTCTAGCATATTTCATCACTAAAACTAAGATGTGTAGTGCATACAAATAAAGCAGTAAAACAATCATACATGCATGAAAAATGGAAAATGTGCACGGTCTGATGTGTAACGACAAGAAAAGCGACCTGATAACCTTACCCTGCCGGGCACTTGCCAAGAGAAATACGATAATCATCAGTAAGTGTTCACATAAATATAATTGCATAAGTGGTCATAAAAACTGTAAGTTCATCTGGAAAAAATGTGCACGGTCTGATGTGTAACGAGAAGAAAAGCCTCTGTTGGATAAATAGTGCTTACGTACTAATATCTTCTGTCCAATGTGAAAGTCACGGCGTGTACAAACCTGTTTTTGCTGTCTTCTCCGTCGCTCTGCGGCACGTTTGATGTTGTTGAGCGTAATGTCAATTATTTCATGGTGTCGTAGTCGACGAGATGTAGGAAAGGTTACTAATTCTTTAATTTTGTTAGGTGGTTCAACATTTCTCAGTATAACAGTCGGAGATAGCATAGTAGATTCATTTGGTATGGAATTAATTACATCCTGGAATGAGAATATGTGTGTGTCCCAATCAATATATTTCTTATGGCAGTATATTCTACGTAGTTTACCAATTTCTTTCATTAGTCGTTCACAAGGGTTCGAAGAAGCATGGTACCTGGATATATAGATCGGAGAAATGTTTCTAGCTCGTAACATACGTGTCCATATAGCAGATCGAAACTGTGGTCCATTGTCGGAAATTACTTTCAACACATGCCCTATATGAAATAGAAAATGTTTTACAAATGCTTTCGAAACAGTTTTAGCAGTAGCTTTGCGTAACGGAGTGAATGTAACAAATTTTGAAGTGAGTTCAACAGCGACAAAGATGTGGCAAAAACCTCTATTACTTCTGGGAATCGGACCTAAAATGTCTACAGCGGCCATATGTCTCAATTTAACAGGTACAATGGGATGTAATGGAGGAATATGTGAAGTCGTATCTGACTTAGCTTTCTGGCAGATTTTACACGACGCTAAAACTCGTCGAATACGTTTCTCCAAGTTGGTAAAATAACAGTTCTGTCTCAGTATAAGAAAACATTTTCTGGCTCCGTAATGTGCGTAACTTAAATGAGTATACCAACTTAATTTGTTAGCAAGCTCGTCAGGAATGCATAATAACCAATTGTTGCTGTCAGGATGAAAGCGGCGAAACAGAATGTTATAGCGTACAGTGTAATGGTTTCTAATGGTAACATTATTCCTATCTTGCCAAAGGTGTTTAATTTCTTTCCATACGTTGTCTTTACTCTGCTCTTTTGCTATGTCTTGTAATGACGACGAAATGAAATTCTCAAATGCAACTTGTTGAATGTACCTGACGCTGAAATTTGCTTTGCAGAAGTTGGTTAGATGTCTTGCTGATTGTTGCTGTGAGAACGGGATAGTGCGTCTGCTACAATATTTTGTGTACCGGGAATGTGAACAATTGTAAAGTTAAATTCCTGCAAATACAGTTTCCATCTGCTTAATCTGTCGTGTGTAAATTTAGCGGAAAGTAAAAACTGTATAGCTCTATGATCTGTGTAAACGGTCGTATGTCATCCATAAAGAAAATGCCGAAATCTCGTAAATGCCCATACAACACATAATGTTTCAAGTTCTGTAACAGAATAATTGCGTTCAGCAGGTGACAGAATGCGACTCGCAAAGGCGATGTTTTTAATTACTGTACAACCATCTTCTTCAATTCCCTGAAAAATGTGTACGCCTAAAGCGGTGTTAGAACTGTCGGTGGCAATGGAAAAATTTCTAGTAAGATTTGGGTGTGACAAAAGTGGTGCATTCAACAAAGCTTCTTTCAGGTTCACAAATTCAGAATGTGCTTGCCTATCCCAGGACCAAATAGTGTTTTTACCTGTCAGTTGACATAATCTAGGGGTGTCTAAAGCAGGGTAATGAATAAATTGACGAAAAAAGTTAACTAAACCCAAAAAGCTGCGTAGTTGTTTCTTCGTCGTAGGAATAGTAATGTCACGTAAAGCTTGAAGTTTTTCCGGGTCAGGCGCAATGCACTCTGCTGAAATTACATGTCCAAGAAATTTTATAGAAGTTTTGCCAAAGTGCGATTTACTGAGATTAACTGTGAGTCCTTGTGCACGAAAAGTTCGTAACAGTTGTTCAAGAATCAGATTGTGTTCAGACCAGTCAGCTTCTGCAATAAGAATGTCGTCTACATACGTTGTGATTCTGTCTTTAAGTTCTGTCGGAAGTATTGTATTCAAACCGCGAATAAATGCTGCTGAAGAAATAGTTAAACCGAACGGTAATTCACAAAATTGATAACAGTCACCAAAACAGAGAAAAGCCGTGTACTTTCTGGAGTCCGGATAGAGTTGAATTTGCCAAAATCCCGATTTCAAATCTAATGTGGAATAAATAGCAGTACCATGAAATTTCTGTAGAAGTTCTTCTAGTGTCTGTGGGCGATCCGTTTCATTAATAATAATGTCATTGATGTGCCGCGAATCAAGTACGAGACGATGTGAACCATCCTATTTCTTAACAATATGGAGCGGGTTTATGTACGGACCAACTGCCGGTTCAATAATTCCTTGGTCAAGCATAGCTTGCAATCCTTTCTGAACTTGTTCTCTGTGAATATACGGAATGGGATAATGTTTGCCTTTAAATGTGTCGTGATGTTCAACTTGAAATTCATACATAAAACCGGACATAGTACCAGGAACGTTGACAAAAACTGCAGATGGCTGTAAAAGAATTTTGCGTAGTTGCGTGTGTTCGTCTCCTGTCTTTGCAGTGCTCTGTTTAACTTTATCAGAAATCATCTGTATAACGTCATAGTCGGCTTCGTCTGGAGTATTATAGTTGTGTACGTACGTATCTGAACAATGTGGAATGACAGTCTATGTTACGTGATGCGGAAATGACCTCTGTACGATTAATTGTTTGTTCTTCTGCAGATAAAGATTGCTGAAATTCTAAAGCCAGGTGTATATTTTCATCCTTTAACATCAAATAGGAGTTTTGAAAGTCAATAATTGCGTCGTGTTGTACCAGAAAATTCGTACCTAGAATAACGTCTGTCGTCAATAAGGGAACAATCCAAAAAATTGAGTGAAATGTATGACCTGCAATACAAAATAACAAATGTGTTTGTAATTTTACATCTACTCCTTTACCAGATACTGCTCCTTTTACTTTAGTTTTGCCTAATGGTAACGTAGGATAGGTATTCTCTTTGTTACATTCGTTGAAAGTTTCCTCATTTATGATTGACATAGGAGATCCAGAATCGATTACTGCTGAAAATATCGATGATCCAATTTTTACTTCAATGACAGGGTGTGAAATGGTTTTTTGAATAACTGGTCTTTCCTGCAAAAGAGTGTCTTGGATGTCGTCAAAAGTAATAACATTTTCGTGAACAAGATTCTGCGTGTCAAAAGTATTGCTTGCGTTGCTGGAAGATGCAACCTGTACTGTATCGAGTCAAATTCTATCTGACGTGCTGCTATTTTCGTGAGGATGCTGTGGCATTTCCACTATTTGAACTGTTATGTTATTTCTTCCTGACGTATTACGTTCGGGATGATATCTACTGTCTGGTTCATTCATGATAATCTGTTGTTGTTGATGAGTCTACTGTTGGTAAGACCGACTGTTACTAAACGTACACTGAAAATTGTGCTCATTATTTTTACGTCTGTCATGATAGTCATTGCGATATGGTGCATTGCGATAGGAATTTAAATGATGTGTTTTCTGTACGTACTGATTTCCTTGTTGCTGTGCGTTACTATTTGTTGGAGCTGACGCCATGCGTGTAGGTGGCGAAACAGTAAAGCTTGGTTGACCTTGTACATTACATTGTTGGTTAGGTATGCTAACCGGCCGGCTTTCATGCTGTTGCGATGAAAAACATCTATTGTTACCAAAATGTGGTTCCTGTTGCTGATAATTTTGACGATACTGATAATTAAAATTTTATCTGTTATTAAAGTTCTCGTGGTTGTCATTTCTGGAGCGTCTAATGAAATTGTCGCTTTCTGTAAAATTTGTCATATCAGGTTTTCTATACCGTTCATAATTAGAGATAGATCGATAGTTGAAGAGCTGTTTTAATAGATATAAAGGATAGTAGAAGAGAAGGCAGCAGTGCAGAAAGCTAAAGATAAAACAGCACTACTACGGCTCGGGGCCATGTGCACGCTACGGCACATATTCATTAAAGCGTAATGAATCCCCTGAGGTCAATTACACGCTGCAAATAAATTTTAGTTTCTGCATTCTCCTCATGAATTTTCAGTCTCCAACTTTGTCCGATTACGAAACCATTTTGTTGGCGCTGTCCTACACAGAGACGAATGTTCGTCATAAGAAAATAAGAGAAATCAGAGCTGGAACGGAAAGATTAATGTGTTCGTTTTTCGCGCGTGCTGGTCGAGAGTGGAAAGGTAGAGAAATAGGTGGTTCGATCAATCTTCCGCCAGGCACTTAGTTGTAAATTGCAGAACAGTCATGAACATGTAAATATACCGAGCCACTTGCCCGAAGTGGCAAGAGTCATTCCGTCTCCTGGTGGTTTGCGGTGACAGTGTTGTGGCTCGTCGGTGTAATCGCCCATACACACGAGCATACATTCCCTCTCTCTCTCTCTCTTTTTGTCTCTCTCCCTCACACACACACACACACATATATATTAGCTACTAATGACTCACCATATGCACCAGGATGCGAAAGAAAATGAATGTCCTGGAGGTGACGAGATCAACTTCTCCGAAATGTATGTGTTACACTTCACAAAGTAGACATCGTCGACATTCCATTGCGACCGTTACGTTGCACCATGATACTGTATTATAAATGGCGCCCTACAGTGATCACGAAAGTACACACCATAAAGATAGAGGGCAAAAACCTTCGGAGTTACCGACGGTACAGGACGTTCAGCTAGGAATACACTCCCGAAGAATGCATATAGACTCATACTTGTGTAACGGTGAGATGAGAGCAGATGGAATGTGATGGCATGCAACCGCATGCGAAACAGTCTACTGTAGAGCTTATTGTGAAACTGGCTATCCTCTGAGGCATAGCTGCAGATAGGGTAATAGTATATTTAATCAGCATGGAAAAAGCAGACATCGAACGATAGAATTTGTCCAGTGGTTCAAGGTAGTATGAACCGCAACGTCAACCTTTTCCGGAGGGTTAGTTTGCTCTAAAAGAGTATGATTTTTATACGCCGGCCAGGAATCAATCGAAGAGTCATTTTGACCAGCTGTTGGCCAAAATCAGTGTTCATACCATAGGTGTAGTTCTCGTACGGCCACTTTCTCACTCTACTTTGCAGTGACGTAAATATTCCCTACTGCCCTTGCAAGATCACGCACACGAGGAAAAAACGTAGATGGCGGAGCCTCTCCAACTTCTCGTAGCACAATAAATAACTTTCAAGTCTGTTTACCATCTAGATTAACAGTTAGCATTATTGTGTAAGAATGCGCTGAAACACTGAAGTTAATTGAACTTGATACAACTGTCTAGTGCCTCTAATTTCTAGGGCTCCTTTCATACGCATTTCCTCTTCAAATCTCAGTTGAAGAAAAATTCGTCATTGAACGTTGGGATACGTTTATTTATGTCACCTATAAATCTGTGGGCCGATATCGCAGTTTGCTGTGCATCGCCAAGTTGACGCTTTGTTTGCCATTTAGTTATCTTATGTCTTCCAATTTTGAAGCAGTATTTCTAGCTACGTAACCACCCGCTGCTTTCCTCGAAATCACTGTAATCTACGCCACGTGCCATTTCATCTGCATAAGCGCATCCTGTAAACTGTATCGAGCATCCTTGACACGTGTAAATACCGTTTTTTGTAACAATTGCGCCTTGTCCTCCGTTCAATACCGGCAGCTTTTTAAGGCACTAAACGTCATGTCGCTGCGGATTTATTGTAATCTGTTAGTTGTTCTTTTCTTATTATGCTCTGGTTTATCTTCCATGTACGTAATTACGTTTAGTACGCGCTCCTTGGCCAATGATCGTCCTTTGCTACGTCTCACTGAAGACAGGGTTTATGGCACCGTGAGTGACATGATGGCTCAACACCTGTTTCAGTCTCACTTTCACTTGTTAAGCACATACCGTCATCATTGACTCCTCACGTACATTGTCTGCACACTCGAGCGTATACGACACCCCAGATTTTACTGACTTATCTTGCACAAACGTTAATATTTCATATACTACCACTTTCCCTCCGTGCGAAATCCCTTGGGTTCCTTCTTGCCGAAATGTCAACTTCAGCAACTGTCGTTGTAGGTATGATGCAATGTTTGCTTTGTTTATCGTTGCCGTTACTCTGCTTTGTATCAACACCACTAGCATTGTAACATTGTTATTAGATACTCGTCAGCCAGGAAGTTCAACAAGTACGCTCCGTAGCCTCATGCTGTGCTCACCATTGGATACCTCCAGTCCCGCCCCCTGTTTCATTTAGCAGCCAATATTGTGGTTGCGTGATAGACGCTACGTGGCTCGTGGAATACTGTAAACATCATTGGCCTTTGCGACCTGACACTCAAGGGCTTCCTTGTTAGCATAAGAGTGTCAGATCAATCCATCAGACACAAAATACGAGTCACATTCATTTGAACAGGATAACATATTTGTCCAAGCCCTTGTGCGAGTTGGCACGGGAAACCTCTTTCAACAGTCTGTCCCTCATTAGTATAACCAATACGCCAATAACGGCGTAAGTATTCAGGTACACAGTTGACAACTGCACACTCTCAGCACACAGCTAAAAGTTTAGGAACAATCATGAGGTCATTACAACAGGAGCTAATTTTGCTACGGTTTAGGCTCGATATCAATTGCTTTGTGTAATGACACCTTTCATATCAAGTTACTTAAAGTCATATATTTTGTGTTGTGGGTTGGCAGGAGAGCCAACATTGTGTTATTAGAGGAAGCCGAAAGGCACGCGTTTTAGCTCACGCAGCTGGCGTGAGGCCTGGAACAGGACAAGGAAATTAGAATTTAGAAAAACGGACGTAGCTGGTGGAATACTTAACTTTAATCCATTAATGATGAGCGTCGCTCTTGACTGTACATTATTCACAATATCAATAGTAACTGAACATGGCGCCTTGCTAGGTCGTAGCAAACGACGTAGCTGAAGGCTATGCTAACTATCGTCTCGGCAAATGAGAGCGTATTTTGTCAGTGAACCATCGCTAGCAAAGTCGGTTGTACAACTGGGGCGAGTGCTAGGAAGTCACTCTAGACCTGCCGTGTGGCGGCGCTCGGTCTGCAATCACTGATAGTGGCGACACGCGGGTCCGACGTATACTAACGGACCGCGGCCGATTTAAAGGCAACCACCTAGCAAGTGTGGTGTCTGGCGGTGACACCACATTATGTAAACCCTCGACGCTAATTTTGTAAAGGCCTCGTCGCTACTGCAGTGGAGACCGAGTTGCCACTGTTGTTACGGTAGGTCGAGTTTATGAGTTCGTGAAACGGCTTCTGGTGCGGTACACCGCACCCCGCGAAGATAATTTCTCCCTGCCACTGTTACACAGCTGCGCCTCAGGATCAGGTAACATGATAGGAGGACGAAGGCTCTAAAGCACTCCACCA
This sequence comes from Schistocerca americana, assembly GCF_021461395.2. Classification (NCBI taxonomy): domain Eukaryota; kingdom Metazoa; phylum Arthropoda; class Insecta; order Orthoptera; family Acrididae; genus Schistocerca; species Schistocerca americana. Next base: position 130,676,784 of record NC_060122.1, on the reverse strand, counting down.
AATTAGTAACAAAATCACACCAACGCGTTAAAACGCTTATTTATCTTTGTGATTTGTTGAATAATGAAGTCTGCGACACCGCATGACATATAACACAAAAAAAAACCTCAATGGCTAAGTGTAAATAATCGTAGGTAAACTTCACAGTATAAAGCACATGCAATTTACAACTTCTGATAGTTCAGTAAACGACGTTCCCTGTCTAAATCAGTCCTGGATGGTGATCTATAAACAGTTGGGGGAGAGCTGCTTTCCTCTCTTTCTTGAAGGCTTCTGGCGGATTGTACTCGGCCGGCAGCTCTCCGAGGCGAAGCCGGTATTTTCATCAGCGCCGCCCGTGGTGCAGGTGGAACTCGCGCAAGAGGAGAGTCTCTATGGCAATGGCATCAGCTAGCATCTTTGGACCTGTGGTGCTTTTTCCCTGGCTGTGCCTTGTTCACACGACACAGTAATATGGACTTCCAGTACATATCCCAGACTAACACAATCCACTCAAAATGATGGCCTGTGTTCGACGTCAACATGCATAACCACCCACAGGCGGCGTGTGTCAGCACCAGCAGTGAAGGGTATACACCACGTGACGGCATATGTGGAAAACAGTGCTGTCGTCTCTGTAATTAGAAAGGGGAGCTATTTAACTGATGTCCAAAAGGTCATTGTTATTGGCTTTCGGACCAAAGGTGCAAACATTTCCGAAACGGCTAAGGTTGTGAAAAGTTCGAGTTGTTAAAGTAGGCCGTGCATAGCAAAATACTACCCAAAACGACGCTGAGGAAATAGTGGTGCACGAAGGACAGTAGATGATAGGGGTGAACGATGCCTGCGGAGATTTGTACAGGATAGTGGACATGCTGCTGTAGAATAGCTGACCGCCCAGACGAACCAAGGGGCTATCAAGGGTACCTCCTCAACGACCGTTCAGCGAATGTTGCTGTGTTTAGGCCTCCGCAGCAGGTGCCTGGTTCACACACCCGTGCTGACTGATGCTCATAGACAACGGAAGACGGAAATCGCACGCCAGTACCGCTACTGGAAGCCACTGTAGGCGATAAGTGGCCTTTCGAGGTGAATCAGGTTTTATGTTCCATTGTGCAGATGGCATTGGCGCGTACGGGGTGAAAGATCTGAAAGCTGACATCGTGTAATAACGTTATGGTCTGAGTAGTGTGGCTGATGCATTCCCTGGATGATCTCTGATGTGTCGACAGAAGTGCCGACACAGTGTGGTTTGAGGAGACCGAAATGCACGCTATAAGCTCACGCAGGATGGCGTGAGGTCTGAAACAGGATACTTAATGAATGCTATAAAGAAAAGTACGTAGCTTCTGGAATAAATAACTTTAATCCATCATTTGTATACATCGTTCTTGATGAGACATGCTTCATACGATAACTATCAATTGCTATGGCGCCTTGCTAGGTCGTAGCCATTGACTTAGCTGAAGGCTATTGTAACTATCTCTCGGCAAATGAGAGAAAGGCTTCGTCAGTGTAGTCGCTAGCAAAGTCGTCCGTACAACTGGTGCGAGTGCTAGTCCGTATCTCGAGACCTGCCTTGTGGTGGCGCTCGGTCTGCGATCACTGACAGTGGCGACACGCGGGTCCGACATGTACTAATGGACCGCGGCCGATTTAAAGCTACCACCTAGCAAGTGTGGTGTCTGGCGGTGACACCACAATCTCGACATTCAGGAAGACATGGTCGACAACACAAGTTTGCATCTGTCCTAGGGGACAGCGTCCATAGTTGCACGCAGCTTGTTCTTCCTCGGCACACTGGCATCTGCCCTTTGGAAAATTCACACAGCTCACTGTGTATGAGCGTGATTTGAAGAGCACCAGGATTAGTTTATTGTACACCCCTGGCCACAAAACTCCCCGGATCTAACCCTTCGAGAATCCGTGGAACAACCACGAACGGTTCTTCGCGACAAGAAGAATCGTACAGCAGCTGGCCACCAGACTGGAGTCATGATGGTTCCACATTCCTGTCCGTACCTCTCACACCCTCACTGACTTTCTTCCTGCGGTCTGCGCTGCCAAAAGTGATTATCCAGGCTTCCAACATTTGGTAACATTAATGTGACTGGATAGTGTAGTGAGGCCCGTTCAGACAAACTGAATGTAGCGAACAATCAGATCTACTGGGCAGTGATCAGTTTTTCAGCACATTACATACATTTGTTCTTCCATTCTTATAAATCAAAATAATCGCAAATTATACTCAGTAAATGCTAGTATACTGAGCTGGTTCACAGGCATCCAATAATACCAACGTTCGTTTCGTGCGGAAACTTGGTTCATCCCTGCTACGCGCCGGTTCGGGGCAATAATCTGCTGGCGGGGGATGGAAGCCAGCGCCTCGAGCCCACAGAAGAATCACAAGTTTGCATCTGACCTAGGGAACCGCATCCACCGTTGCACGCAACTTGTTCTTCCTCGGCACACTGGCATCCGCCCGTTGGAAAATTCGACGTGTCACACAGCTCACTGTGTATGACCGTGATTTGAAGAGCACGCCTGTCTCACCTAAACAGGTGTTAGTGTTACAATGCCAGGCCGACCATTGGAAACTTCTGAGCGCCGTTCCTTGTATGTTATGTAGTAATATCCCTGTTTGGATTTCAGTTATTTGGTTGATGTGTGGCTTTCAGCCGAGTACCAGTATCTGTTAAATCAATCTTCTTACCTTGCCCTTAAGGCATAAGATTGTTATATTTTTATATGGGGCTTTCAGCCGAATTTTACTGCAACTGCAGAGGATGGCTTCCTACTGTACTGCGTATTTCCGAGCGTAAAAGCTGACGACAAAAATTACGCGCATTATATTTTCTATCACCAAATGAACCCAAAAATACAACAGACAATAATGAGCTTGCACAGCTCGTGTCCATCCCATTAATTGTTTGTCATCTTCTATTACGGTAGTGCCGCCTCGTTTTCTTATTCCATTTACTGGCGTCACTAACTTCCTGTGTTAGTTGCCCGTGAGTGGCAGCAGCAGCGCGTATCGATTAGCGCAATGTCATACCATCTCTGGAGCGACCGATAGTATTTCCGGACCATCGTGTGTCAGGTAGTCAGTGAGTGGGAGACTCACCAGCAGTGCAGTCGCGACAGAGCAGCAGTCGCGGACGGACCAGCAGTGCAGTCAGTCGGTTGGCGTGGAGCAGCAAGCAAGCAACCGTCACAGAGAGTCGGGCTGGAGCCACTGGCTGCGTGCACGCGCGGTTGGAGTCTGCGTTGCTGCTTGCGAGTGCTACGAAGTTCGTCGCCCACCGATCTTGGACACCTCACGTAACTTACTATCGACCCCCAACTGTTTACATTTCTTCGTTTGATCCTGGTTGTCGCTTTAGGGACATTCCCGTGAGCAACAACATGTGTGTATTTTAGTCGGCTAAGATTCCAGCCATCTTCTGGTGGAATTTAACTTAATTTATTCCCTGTTATGGAAGGTCACCAGCAGTATATTCTGCCTTGTGGCCGTTGACGTTCCGGTTACCTGCCCTGGTCGTTGACGTAATTTTAGGCAGTGTATTCTCCTCGGCATGTTGTTGCTGTCCAGCACGGCGTGTAGTTCGACAGGTGAAGCGTTGTTGGTCGTTGTGGGCGCCAGTATTCTGTGTGTAGTGTATTGAAATCTTGTGATCGTTTTGCTGGTTGCGTGGAGCGGAATTTACTTGTTTGATTGGTCGGTCGGCAGCCTGTCGGTTGGTTTGCCTCCGGATTAAGAAGTCATTAGACAGGCTGCGCGTCTTAGCTAAATGGGTGTTAGTGCTACAATCCCAGGCTGACCCTTGGAAGCTTCTGAGCGCCCTTCCTTGTGTGTTATCTAGTAATTTCCCTGTTTGGATTTTAGTTATTTGGTTGATGTGTGGCTATCAGCCCAGTATAAATATATCTGTTAAATTAATGGTCTTGTCTAGCCCTTAAGGCATGAGATTGTTATGCACTACTGGCAATTAAAATTGTTGCACCACGAAGATGACGTGCTACATACCAAGTAGATGCTGTGATATGCAAATGATTAGCTTTTCAGAGCATTCACACAAGGTTGGCACCGGTTGCGTCACCTACAACGTGCTGACATGAGGAAAGTTTCCAACCGATTTCTCATACACAAACAGCAGTTGACCAGCGTTGCCTGGTGAAACGTTGTTGTGATACCGCGGGTAAAGTGAAGAATTGCATATAATCACGTTTCTGACTTTCGTAAAGGTCGGATTGCAGCCTATCGCGATTGCGGCTTATCGTATCGCGACATTGCTGCTCGTGTTGGTCAAGAACCAATGACTGTTAGCAGAATATGGAATCAGTGGGTTCACGAGGGTAATACGGAATGCCGTGCTGGATCCCAAAGGCCTCGTATCACTAGCAGTCGAGATGACAGACATCTTGTTCGCATGGCTGTAACGGATCATGCAGCCACGTCTTGGTCCCTGAGTCTACAGATGGGGGTGTTTGCAAGACAACATCCATCAACACGAACAGTTCGACGACGTTTACAGCAACATGGACTATCAGTTCGGAGACCGTGGCTGCTGTTACCCTTGACGCTGAATCACAGACAGGAGCGCCTGCGATGGTGTACTCAACGACAAACCTGGGTGCACCAGTGGCAAAACGTCATTTTTTCGGATGAATTCAGGTTCTGTTTACTGCATCATGATGGTCGCACTTCACGGTGAGCGCACATTGGAAGCGTGTATTCGTAATGACCATACTGCTGTATCACCAGGCGTGATGGTATGGGGTGCCACTGGTTACACGTCTCGATCACCTCTTGTTCGCACTGACGGCACTTTGAACAGTGGACGTTACATTTCTGATGTGTTACGACCCGTGGCTCAACCCTTAATTCGATCCCTGCGAAACCCTACATTTCAGCAGGATAATGCACGACAGCATGTCGCAGATCCTGTACGGGCCTTTCTGGATGCTCACCCATCCAAGTGCCCTCCAGGTGCGACAGCGTTTAACTTCGGTGATCTGACGGGAACCGGTGTATCCACTGCGGCAAGGCCGTTGCCGGAGACGTATAACAGCACCTCAAATATCGCAAAGGCCAACAATAAAGTGTATCAGGAACTTGACGGTCAGAAGGAGATTCTAGAAATATGACCTGGTGCCTACGACATTGATGATGTAAACGAAGTCTTAAAACACTCTGAAAAAGGAGTTGAAATAAGCACAAACATCAATACTCTTAAATACGAACAGAGAATGCGACGATCGACTTTAGGCAGAAAGATTCAAACGGTTCACTGATAGGTTTTGCGAAAGACCGTGTTTTGGTGACGGATTTCAGTACATTTTACTCATCAGATTAGGCTGTGGTAGTACTACCAGTCAGCACAATCCACGTTGAGTGTAACATAGATGCAAACTCATATCACAACGATAAATTGATTCACTCTATTTACGGATTCTTCCCTACAGTTGGAACTGGGTATAAGATAGTTCAGTCCTACACAAACGCCATGTAACTCCCGGTGAAAGTTTAGACTTTGGACTACCTTGAGTTACGTATTGTGGATCAGAATGATCGATTTGTCGACTTTCGGGGTGAAGAAATCACTCTATGTCTACATCTAAGACAAGATGGGGAGAAGGTGTAAAACTAGCACGCAGGGCTCATAGTCATTGTGTCACTGCATCGCAAGGTGATAACGTGCATTAATTACGAGCTCCTTATTTCAGTTGGTCCCAAGCCGTGAGATGACGTTTTCAACGTACCGCAGTCAATCAAGTATGATGATAGGATTATACGTCATGAATTCCCGTCGCATAAGCGCTACACCTCAAAAACATTTAACAAAAATTATGAAATTATCATTGTTATTCAATGTAGTGTTGGCAGAAGAGCCAACACCGTGTTGCTAGAGGGGGCCGAAATGCACGCGTTTTAACTCGCGGAGGCTGGCGTGAGGTCTGGAAAATGACAAGGAAATTAGAATTTAGAAAAACGGACGCAGATGGTGTAATACTTAACTTTAATTCATAATTGGAGAACATCGCTCTTGTTGATACATAATTACAATCTCAATTTAAACTGGTAATGGCGCCTTGATAGGTCGTAGCAAATGACGTAGCTGAAGGCTATGCTAACTATCGTCTCGGCAAATGAGAGCGTAGTTTGTCAGTGTAGCATCGCTAGCAAAGTCGGCTGTACAACTGGGGCGAGTACTAGGACGTCTCTCTAGACCTGCCGTAAGGTGGCGGTCGGTCTGCAATCACTGACAGTGGCGACACGCGGGTCCGACGTATACTAACGGACCGCGGCCGATTTAAAGGCTACCACCTAGTAAGTGTGGTGTCTGGCGGTGACACCACATTCAACACAAGGACACTTTAACACTACCTTGCAAGAGCATCTTACATCTGGACTGCACATTTAAGGAAACTGATGGCGCTGCGGTAACACTCTCGAAGCTGACACGTAATGCTCCAGCATTCCTGTTTCAAGAGATTCGTTATGAACTAAATGGAATAGAAATCGAGCACACACGTTATGCCGGACTAGTATCAACCCTTCAGACGTGCGTTTCAGCCTCAAACTCCGATTTGAACAGCTTGAAAAATGTAAGCTGGTTCATAGACGGACTAGATGTCGGATAAAGTCGATATACTGCTCGCTTCCATTTTTAATGTAGGAGGCTGTGCGTGCATTCGTCGACTGAATGAGTGCATCGAATACATCTATTAAAACTCCCCCGTCTGGCACTAACATTTCCTCATGCTCCTTCCACACCGACAACTGATATCTCAGCCTGTTGTGACGGTAGCACCACACAAAGCCACTAATGCTGTAGGCAGATAATAAATTTAAACAAACTTCACAAATTTAAATACATTTAATCAAATTTATACAAATTTAAGCAAATTATATTGGAATTTAATGGCATCATGAGCAGTCTCTAGTGCAGGCAACACTACATTAACGCCTCTTCAGCTGCAGGAGAAATATCTTAGAGCAAAATTCCCTCCAAAGTTCGAAATTCCCGTCCATTTTGCAAGAGGATAACGCACATCATGCAAAAAAGTCGGAAAGGAAGGACCTGTAGAATTTCCTGCCATTATTCAAGCTTCCCAGCAGAGGGGGGCGTGGCACTTTCCCGCCAAAAGCCGCCATCTTGAATAATGGTACTCACGTCATCAGCTAACGTCACGGCCGCTATCTTGGATAACGATACTCGCGTCATCAGCTGACGTCACGGCCTCCACCTTGAATGATGTCAGTGGGGCCGCACCGGCCTAGTTCTCTTACTGACGTGATGTGTGGCTAATGAGCAGCCACTCAACCATGAAATCCAAGTTTTCTCACCTCCCGCCTAACTGACATAGTACTTGCATTGGATCCCGACACAGTTTGGAATTCTTGCGTGATGATCTGGATAGATGCCTGCCTATTGCACATTACGACCTTCGTCAACTGTCGGCAGTCTCTTGTCAGTCAACAGAGATGGTCGGCCTGTCCGCTTTTGTGTTGTACATGTCCCTTCACGTTTCCACTTCACTGTCACATCGGAAACAGTGGAGCTAGAGATGTTTAGGAGTGTGGAAATCTCTCGTGCAGACGTATGACACTAGTGACACCCAATCACCTGACCACGTTCGAATTCCATGAGTTCCATGGAGCTCCCCATTCTACTCTCTCATGACGTCAGAGAGTACCGAGATTGCTGATCTACATCTACGTCTACATGGTTACTCTGCATTTCACTCTTAAGTGCCTGGCAGAGGTTCATCGAACCATTTTCATACTACTTCTCTACCATTCAACTCTCGAAAGGTGCGTGGAAAAAAGGAACACCTTAATCTTTCCGTTGGAGCTCTGGTTTCTCTTATTTTATTATGATGTTCATTTCTCCCTACGTAGGCGGGTGTCAACAAAATATTTTCGCATTCGGGAGTGGAAGTTGGTGATTGAAGTTTCATAAATAGATCTCGCCGTAAAGAAAACTGCCTTTGTTTCAGTGACGGCCACCCCAACTCTTATATCATATCAGTGACGCTCTCACCCCCTATTGCGCGATAACACGAAACGAGCTGCCTTTCTTTTCACTTTTTCGCTGTCCTCCGTCAATCCTACCTGGTAAATATTCGATACCGCGCAGCAATATTCCAGCAGGAGACAGACAAGTGTAATGTAGGCTGTCTCTTTAGTGGGTTTGTCGCATCTTCTGAGTGTTTTGCCAACAAAGCGCAGTGTTTGTTTCGCCTTCCCCACAATATTATCTATGTGGTCTTTCAAATTTAAGTTGCTCTCAATTTTAATTAATAGGTATTTAGTCGCATTGACATCCCTTCGATTTGTTCGATTTATCGTATACCCGTAATTTATCGGATTTCCATTAGCACCCATGTGGATGACCTCGCACTTTTCTTTGTTCAGTGCCAATTGCCACTTTTCGCAGCATACAGAAATTCTCTCTAGATCATTTGTAGTTGGAATTGATCGTCTGATGATTTTACTAGATGGTAAATTACAGCGTCATCTGCAAACAATCTAAGGGGGCTGCTCAGATTGTCACCTAGACCATTTATGTAAATCAGGAACAGCAAAAATTGGCTCAAATGGCTCTGAGCACTATGGGACTTAACATCTGTGGTCATCAGTCCCCTAGAACTTAGAACTACTTAAACCTAACTAACCTAAGGACATCACACACATCCATGCCCGAGGCAGGATTCGAACCTGCGACCGTAGCAGCCGCGCGGTTCCTGACTGCGCGCCTAGAACCGCTAGACCACCGCGGCCGGCAGGAACAGCAGAGGACCTATGACACTACCTTGCGGAATGCCAGATATCACTTCTGTTTACTCTATGATTTACCGTCTGTCACTACAAACTGTGACCTCCCTGAGAAGAAATCACGAATTCAGCCACACAACTGAGACGATACTCCATACGCACGACATGTGATTAATAGTCGCTTGTGAGGAGCGGTACAAAATATGTTTGAGATCCCTTGTCAATAGCGCGCATTATTTCATGGGAATAAAGAGCTAGCTGCGTTGCACAAGAACGATATTTTCTGTGTCCGTGTTGGTTATGTATCTTTAAGTCATTTTCTTCACGGTGATTCGTAATGTTCGAGTACAGTAGATGCTCCAAAATCGTATTGCAAATTGAAGTCAGTGATATGGGTCTGTAATTCAATGGGTTAGTCCTATTTCCTTTCTTGAATATTGGTGTGACCTGTGCTACTTTCCAGTCTTTAGGAACAGACCTTTCGTGAAGTGAGCGGTTGTATATGATTGCTAAGAAAAGCGCCATTCTGCCTGCATACTCTGAAAGGAACCTGACTGGTATACCATCCGGACCGGAAGACGTCCCTTCTTAAATGATTTTACTTGTTTCGCAACACCTAAGGTATCTGCTTTTAAGTCACGGATGCTAACAGCTGTTCTGGTTTCAAATTCTGGAACATTTACTTCGTCTTCTTTCGTGAAGGAATAACGGAAAATTGTATTCATTAACTCCTCTTTAGTGACACTATCATCGGTAACATTTCCATCGCTATCGCGGAATGACGGTATTGACTGTTTTTCCCACTGGTGTACTTTACATACGACCAGAACCTCTTTGAGTTTTCTACCATTTTTTGAGTCAATGTTTCTTTGTGGAAACTATTAAAAGCATCTCGCACTGACGTCCGCACTAAATTTCGAGCTTCCGTGAAACTTAGCCAGTCTTGGGGACTTCGCTTTCTTCTGAATTTGGCATGCTTTTTTCGTTGCTTCTACAACAGTGTTCTGACGAGTTTTGTGTACTGTGCTGGATCAATCCCGTCTCTTATTAACTTATTCAGTATGAATCTATGTACTGCTGTCGATACTGTATCTTTGAATTCGAGCCATATCTGGTCTACACTTACATAATTAGCTTGGAAGGAATGGAGACTCTCTCTTAGGAAGGCATCGACTGAATTTTATCTGCTGTTTTAAAGAGATATATTTTGGGTTTATTTTTAGTGGTTTTCGTTGATATGGTTTTAAGCCTCGCTGCAATGACCTTGTGTTCACTAATCCCTGTATCCGTCATGACGCTCTCCGTTAGATCAGGGTTATTTGTCGCTAAGAGGTCAAGTGTGTTTTCTCAAACATTTACAATTAGTGTGGGCTCATGAACTAATTGTGTAAAGTAATTCTCAGAGAATGTATTTAGTACAATTTCGGAAGATGTTTTCTGTCTTCTACCGGCTTTCAACGTGTACTTTCGCCAACAAATCTGGGGTAAATTGAAGTCTCCACCAATTATAACTGTATGAGTGGTTCACTTATTTGTAACGAGATTCAAGTTTTCTTTGAACTGTTCAGCTATTATATCATCTAAGTCGGTGGGGGGGGGGGGGGGGGGGGGTCGGGTCGGTTGAAGGAGCCAATTATAATTTAGGTACGGCTGTTGAGTATAACCTCTACCCATAGTAATTCACGGGAACTACCTATTTCAACTTCACTACAAGATAAACTACTACCAACAGACACAAACACACTACCACCTACTTTATTTAATCTATCGTTTCTGAACACAGTTTGCGTCTTTGTAAAAATTTCGGCAGAATTCATCTCCGCCTTTAGCCAGCTTTCTGTTCCTATAACGATTTCAGCTTCAGTGCTTTATATCAGCGCTTGAAGCTCTGGTAGTTTTCCAACACAGCTACGAAAATTTACAACTACAATACCGACTGTTGCTTGGAGTACCTGGCAGTACGTGGCAGCATAATGCACCTAATATGAAAAACTTATGTTTTTGTGTGTGTCCCAAGTGTACATTGTCACGGTGGTTCATTTATGGTATATAATTCAAAGGCCAGCATTTTTTAATACGTGGTTAATTCGCCTAGCTGAATCTTTGCTATGTGTATACACACCTGACACACTGGTATAGTATTGAAACAATCAAGAAGAGATATTTTCTACAGATATTTATTAAAAACTTTCATCCTTTAGTTATCTACAGCACACTCTGGTAACAAAGAGTAATCTACTTTCTGCATAACAATGAGCTGTTTAGGGCAATCTGTATTAATTATAACTAAAGGTCGTCTTTAATACTAAGACAATAAACACTATATATTGCAATGGCATTTATCTTGGTTCGGTCAGTTACCAAAACATCGTACATGGCTCGTTAATCTCTAACGTAGGTGGAACCAACCTACCGAGTCCTGTAAGTACAGATTAGAAGTAGTGTAGGCGACAAATTTCGTGCTACAAAAATGCGAAAGCCCGTGGACTATACAATTTTCTTCCATTGTTGCTCAGAGCGATGATGACGTGGTCTGATCACCCAAATCAACGTCACACAGTCTTTCTTGTGAGTAGTGGACATAGGTGTCTTTGTACGTTTTAAAATCATGTTCTGTGTTTTCTCGACGTATCATTCTGCAACTGACTTCTGTTTGCGAGCAGCAACGAAAGTCGCTTACAGTGGTTAAGTAGGAGATATTTTGATTTTTTTGCACAATACGCTTTACCGGTCTTCGATGAACACCGGCTAAATTCTCAAGTCTACAATTCTTCTAACGTTTCATCTAGAGAACAGCAAAGCTACAAAACACCTAGCCACATCTCTCTGACAAATATTCCTACTATGAAAATCCACGATCATACCTTAAGGACTTATGTTCCCTCCATTAACTTATACGCAAAAAAAAAAACATATTCGGCATAATGTGGTTCTATTTACATATATGCGTAATGAGAGCATAGGCATCCTCGTTGAAACGTGAGAAGTATGTATTCCACATAGATTCCTCAGTGAAGGTCATCAGCTTCAGGGTGTAAGGCTTAGATCTATTTCGGCTGATAAGTTCTAAGCCATCTTTTCTAGGCGTGCCCCTGACTTCGTTGGTCTATCGTTTTGCACAACCGGAGCTGTCTTGGGTAGTCTAGATTAGCACTTCCGTTGCAAGTACTATAACAAGTTAGTTGTTCTTGTGTCTCATCATTCCGCCAATTATGCCTTAAACTCCCAGATCTTCTTGCTTGTCTAATGAATACCAAGAGCATTTTTCTCCTATATGTGCATACCTTGGTTGGATCCAATAGTTAAAGTTTCGCTCCCATATAGTAATAATGGTTACATAATTACATTATACAAACTAAACAGAAATTCTTCCCATACTTTGTGGAACAGTCAGAACTCTAGTGTATCCATGAAGTGTCTAAATATGCCAAGTTTGATATGTGGGGCCTGTTTTGTGGCATACGTTATGTAAAACCACAAATACGTGAACTCGGAGACTTAGTCAATTATTTTGTTGTGTTTGTTAGTTATAAACTTTAAGTAATTGATAATACGTGCTTATCAGTATTTTAGAACATACTTCATAGTAAAAGTTCAGTAATCTTATGTCTATGAAAGCGGAGTATGGCTTCCGCTACCATTCTCAAAAACTGACTATGCTTCCTCCATTTTTCTGTATTTAACTGATATATTTTTATAGAACGTATTAATCTGTGTATATAAGTTTCTAAGGCATTGTATATTAAGCGAGCTCCATGTTTTTATTATCAGTTCCAGATGGTTTTCTGTTCTTTCTTTCATTAAATACCTCCAACAGCTCTTATCTTGTCAAATGGTCAACACGGATCGTGGCAGTACTCATTACGAGAATTTCCCTCTTTACAGAAAGACTATAACTTTTTAAAATAATCTAATATCACTCACTGTAATATTCGTTTGGTTTGAAGAATTTGTAGACAATGCAGCACCTTTACAGCAAAGAAATTGAAGCGTTAATGCTGTGTTCCACAGCAGTTTCATGACGATATAAAAATGTTCCAGTGTCACGTCAGCTTAGTTAGTACGACAAATTTCAACTGACTAAAATGGCGTCCGGTGGTAGCTTTCAAGGCGTCCTCCTCATCCAAGTAACTTACTTCTCAGGGTTCAGTGTCTTAGTGCTGGCTGCGACACCTGGAAAAGAACCGCCACTGTAAATGATCTACAGAAGAAAGACTAAATTTTTCACAAATGAAGCAAACTAATATACTAATTGCTGTTCTTATAGTTCATTGCTGATACTCAAAGGAAAGTGGGGGACGTAATAACGTGAGCACACATAAATTAACTTGAACATCCAGGTGGTTTAAAGCAGGTCGAAAGCGTGTGTGCATTGGTCTGTATAAACTCTGAATATATGCTAACGATTCTTTACACACACACACACACACACACACACACACACACACACACACGGAGAGAGAGAGAGAGAGAGAGAGAGAGAGAGAGAGGGAGAGAGAGATTAAAAAGCTTAATTCCGTAACAGATACTATTTTTTTCCCAGAACTGGCTACGGTGTTTTGAATGTAACTGTTGTGAAAGGCAAATACGACATTTAGTTTCATTTAAATATACGTCTAGTAGATTACATATACTGTTATTTTTCTTAGTAAGGGCGTTGTCACCTGAACGATGATATTTCGTGCTATGAACAATGCATGTCTTATAGAACGAATAGGTTACCTAAAATATTATCATCAGGTTACGATGTGCCCTTTTCTTTCTATATGGCCATGGGAGCCACTACTAACGATTATATGACATAACAAAAAATTAATGAAACACTTCAATGGGTACCTTTCCCTCCTACTTAACCACTTACTTCTGTGTGGATAAAGCTATTGCCATATATACCATTACAGAAACGCCACTATAGATTGCACGTTTCTTTTCTATATGCGCACAACAGTAAGGAACAGTATAAACGTCTACTCTTCGGACAAGATGAAATGCATCCCTTGTTTGATAGTCTTGGATTTCTAATCCTTGCAACACTGTAAAATGTACATTACTGAGCTGGTTAGAGGTGCAATGACAGTTACCGTTTGCTGGAAGCCGTTTTGGTGCTTGTCAGAATGCACTTAGTTCTCACCTAGTCAATCAAAATTTTGTAAGATTATATTTGCATGAACACCATCATTACTAATAGGAAGAATAATTTCGGAAAGAATCCAATTTCACCACATGTACTTTTAACTCTTGGTTTAGTAATTGTGGTTGCTCTTTCAAGTTTCCACTTCACAATCACATACACAACACCCGACTTGGACAGCTTTAGTAGGTTTGAAACGTCGGTAATGTAATTGTTATTCACATTACGCCCACTGACTGGACCACGGTAGAGGCCACTAACAGATCAGGTAGAATGTTCTCTACGAAATAATGATAACGTTGGCCGTTGATCCTGAGTGGAAGAAAGTGAGGCCCTTCCAAACTGTTATCAACTATGCCGGCCCAAACGTTGACAGAAAATCTTTGTTGATATCTTGCCTCCACAGATGCGTGGAGATTGACGTCCGCCCATACATGCCTATTGTGAAAATTTACACTCTGATCTCGCTGAAACTCGTTGGAGAAAATGAGTTGTAAGACAGAAACAAAGCGTTTTCAGATCCATGTTAATATAAAATAATTTATGCCTCTCCATGTGAGGAATGTATCCTGCAAATTGTGCCGTACGTTGTTGTTACACGCTGTGTAATTGTCCACACAAATCATTAAGCAGAAGATGTCAGTGCGTTTTCTGGGTATACAATCGATTCACTTACCGTGTAAGTGATCAGGAGCCAAAGTACCACAAAGTGCAGCTCTGGTGTACTCCGTTTGTGAGTTCGCCATTTAACAAAAGGTCAGTATTAATAAAGTCAGGTTTTGTGCACTTGGCGGTAAATGGTAAACGTGAACTTAAGAGCGACAGGGTGTGAGTGGATGAACGGTTAACGAAGATTTTGTCCTGTAAATTTTAGTATTTGAAACACTGTAGCTACCTCCATTTTGGCATGTTCTAGAGAGAGATCTGATAATAGCGCCCTTAAGAACTAGATACCTACGTCAGCATCGTTGTGGGGATTCACGTTATATTCAACTGCTGTTATTTTATTGTGGCAGAAAATAAATAAATGGAAAGGAAAAATTCAACAAATAAACATATTTACAACAAATCTGGACCGAATGACTGCTGTGTTGGAGAAACATTGACAGGATATGCTATTAAAATTTATATCCTCACATTTAGCCAGAAACTTCCTCGCTGTTGACTACAGTGGATTTTCCTTCAAACCACATACTTCCCACACAAAACGAAATGTGTTTCAAGTACGTGGAATAACGTGAAAAATTAGACAGTACATCCTTTCCAATAATTCTCAGTTACTGTGACGGTCTCGTACGTACAACAACGTAATGACATGAGTGCTATATCCCACACTGAATATCCAGTGTTTGCGACGTTACTGGATCTACTGTCAGCACAATTTCGGTGAGAGCCCAGCAGTAACTGTTTTTCCTGTCACGCTCTCTCACGCAATGGAGAACTCTGCTGTGCCACCACATCGTCTTATATGGTGAGGACGTATAATCGTAACACAATATATAAAGTTTCACGTCCCTTTATTTGTAACTAATTATGAACTTTACTATTTTAGAACTTTGCTATTACGTAAAAATACACACCAGTAATACGTACATAAAACGAAGTTGCAGTAATATCCTCATAAAATATGAGGAAGTCTGTATTAAGAACTGCGATAAAACATCCCGTATCACATTGCTACTTTTAAAGTTCCTTAAGGGGCTCCGGAACGCCCTATACTTGCAATGTTAAAATAACGCTTATAAATTACATCTTTCCTCACAAAGTTTTTGTGGTAGAAAGTTGAACTTTTTACAGGTTATTTATTGGAATATGGGCTACAACTTAACACTGGGATTTTACACAATTTTAGTTCAGTTACTAAAGATGATTTTTTTTCAATTGTAATGAAAATTCACAACATTTTTTTGCAATTTTTTATTTATATATTCAAAAATATACAGTTTTTTGGAAAAAGGCTGTGTTAAATTATGCAGAAGGTACTGTGTAACATTTACTGAAAGTTTGAAAAAATATGTTTGGAAAATCCTTAGAAAACATGTAATTAGTATGAGAAAATAAAAGTTTTGGGAATCGAGCGACAAAGATTGGATTAACTTTTTAGTGCATTCCAGGTCCATAAGATGGGTTATCTTCATCCTCTGCAAACTCCTCCTCCAGCCTCCTCTTGTTCCTCCTCCTGTTTACTCTTGCTTGTATTTCTAGACTCTTTACAGCCCTGTCTGCAACCCGAAGGCGTTCCTTGTCTAAAGCAAGCATCGCTCGTACCATGTTAGAACCTATCTTCATTCCCATATTTCTAAATACCTTGCACCTTACAATGTTGCCATCATTGAAAGTCGCAACAGCATCATACACACCAAAGTGAAGTGTTTCTATTCCAACAAATACAGTCTTGGGGATTCTCGATCATATAACACTATTTACACTTTCATTGGGGTTTTGAGTTTTTCCGTGAATACACTTTTTCAACAGTCCAGGTGCTGCTAAGTCTCTGAAAATAGGTTTTATCACCTCCATTATTGCATGAGGCAGACTATGCTTATGAGTGTACACTTCACCAGTTAGCAATCCTTTGTTATATTTACACCAACTGTCTTCTTCTTTGGGACACAAGCTATGTTCGAGATTTTCATCGGTTGAAGAAGAATGAAAAAAAAAGAGCCCAAACAGCCTTCTTCATTTCGTCGACACTTTGTGTATTTTGCCTAATAGCCATTCCATAATAGTTCTGTATTTTGTCAATTACACTGTCAGTTAACCTTCCCTTCCCATCCAACCCTTTACCATCACTGAGTTTTTGTTTTTTGTACGAAGTTTTCAGTCGCCGAAGTCTTGTTCCCAT
Organism: Schistocerca americana; assembly: GCF_021461395.2. Taxonomy (NCBI): domain Eukaryota; kingdom Metazoa; phylum Arthropoda; class Insecta; order Orthoptera; family Acrididae; genus Schistocerca; species Schistocerca americana. Next base: position 130,660,047 of record NC_060122.1, on the reverse strand, counting down.
TCGCTTCTGTACGTGTCCAATACACTCAAATTTCTGCACTACAACATCATCACCATAGGGCTTCAGTCCTTGAACATGTTTGAAACTTTTAGAATCACCGTCACCAAGGTAATTAACATATCGCACTTTATCACACGCCTCAGAACGCTGGAATATACTGGCAACACCAGCCACTTCCATTCCTCCACTACTGCCACTATAGTTAGCTTTGCAATTATTTTCATGTGTACCTTTATATTTTTGTGGACATCTACAATAATTTGATATTACTGCTACATCTACAACTTTCCCTGTATACATACTGGTGGCAGATACTACACCATGAAGAGATATGTGTCCCCGTTTATGCCAGGTACCATCGAACGCTGCAGTCAAATCTCTGATACCATTATTTTCCATTACTGCCTCTTCCACAGCGCTCTTCATAGATTCTATACAGACATCTTCTACTTTAGACCCTATTAATTTATTATAGGTCTTAAACTTGGTTGGGGGATTTGGAAGATTCATGATGCCACAGAAAATTGCACCTGCAGTAGCACCCTTACCAACTGAACGCAAGGAATAAACAAATCTAATGTTGTGTTCGTAGATTTTGCTACCATTTTCTTCAGTTGCAGTTACTGCAACACTGTTCCAAAAGGTGGTCATGTATGAACACTTATCACATTTCAGTAGTATTTCACTAGCAAGTCCTACGTGCTTTATTATGGAGCGTTCCAGACCAGCTTCACTACAATGAATACATCTTACACAGTTTGAAAAAATTCCTTTGAGAACCGACATATCAAATATTTCATTCACTTCCGATTCGCCCATAAAACATTCATAGTTTTCACTCATTGAACCAAGCTTCTTCTGTGAAGTATTTTCTTTCCCACTTTGACTGCTATGGGCAGGTGTACTTGAGAGGTTAGGTTCACTCACTTGGTTATCGTCTTTATTGTTTACAGTAATAACACATACCTTTGGCTTTAAACAGAGACTCAAGAAACAGAATTAATTACGAATATTTTCGAGATAACGACAGAGTAAATAAACATGAAACAATCGACAATCACACCAGCGATGTATATTGAACCATCACAGGTTAGCCACAACACATACTTTATCTCACATCACTAAAATGTATCTGATGAACACGGACGTTAATAATAACACCATTTGACAGCAGTTTAACAGCGCCACAGTGGGTCACGCCCATGTAGAACACATTTCACAAAAAATTTAAAAATAGTTGTAGTCTTCGGAATTGAAAAAATTATATATCTATTAAAAGGTTATAGTCTGCAGATTCAGAAAACGCAAAAAAGTAAAAATTGAACTTTTCATGATTTTGAGCCTTTCCGGAGCCCCTTAAAATGTTGCATGAACAAAAATTATTGAAAAGATAGGCTACAATAGAGTAGGATCTTATAGCTGAAGAGTTGCACGATAAGAAATAAGAAACTGCTCATTTTATGTTGTATGACATTGTGGCTAGTTATTTCCACTAATGTCAGATATGACAGAGCACTTTTTTATTGATCGTACCATGTATTTCTCCCGAAAATATTCCCTCCATATTCAACTGATACATATAGTCAATGGACATTATAGGCCTGTTAATTTTACTGTGGTAGGTATCCTCCTCTTTTTATATCTATCTGTCTATAATAGTAAGAACTGACTGTAATTACATATTCATGTCTGTTGCATATTACCATATTATTATCAACGGAGTGGGACTGCATTTACTGATAATTGAATTATATCAATTACTAAGTTACTGTCTATGAAGATATACGCATACTTTTGGACGAAAGTAAAATATAAGTGCCAAATTTACCTACAAATGATTTAATTTTGTTATCAGATACCGTACATTTATTAATGTTTCAGAACGTACGTAACTTTGTTTGATATTCTGTATGAGCAACCAGATTATATTTTTACTAATGTTAGGTAATAAATATGCCTTTTGACACCTTTCATTACTACAGTAAGTATTTATTATATCCAGCAGGTAAAGATATGTAGAGAGTCCTGTTATACAACTGACAGTTAGTTTCGGTACTGAGGCTAGACCATTGCCCAACGAATATTTGGGTTTAGCTCGCGTTCCACAACAGTTATCGACATAAGTCATTCTAATGAACGTCGTCAACCAGTCGCGCATAGCTCTCATGTTTTAACCTGGCAGACAGCCGCAGGCACAAACAATAGTGAAGTCAGACTGCTGAGTGGAGACAAGTGGTCTTAGGAGCGTGCCCCGCCTGTCTCTTTCACGGCTACCGACCTGGATGCACCCATGTTCTATGATTCTACAAAAGGAGAATCTTTATATAGGAATACCGAGGGATGATTCTTCGTTGAACTGTGCAAGTAGTATTCCAACCTCATGATCGATTTGCTATAGTTTTTTATTCAGATCAACATAAGAAAGTAAATAACGAAGAACTCACAACAGAAAGCAAAGTGGATTTGGAAACGGCTGGTGTGCAACTGCGTGCTGGGGTTGGCAGTGTCGTAAGCGTGATACTTAAGGCCACTCCTCTAACCCATATCTTCTGCAAACATATTTCAAAAGAACCCCTCGACCCCCCCACCACGCACACACACACACACACACACACACACACACACACACACTACAAACCGCCATGTTAAGGTGTATAAAATATTCTAAAATATTTCAAAATGTATTCCACACAATCACTCTTCGAAAATGATAAAACAATGGACTATCTCACTTAATATAATATTCCGGGTTATTATGCCACTGAGGGATGAATTTATTTCTGAAACGCAACGTTCTTTAAGGGAGATGTAATTTTTTCCCCAAGTTCAACGCACACACTGCTTTGCAACTGACTTATGTGAAATTCCGTCTTCGGGTACTCTCGTGCTGAGGCGTGACATCAGATTTATTGAAAACTCGAGCACATATCCACGGTTATCAGTTGTTATCATTCGTTATGCTACCATCATACGGTGGAAGACTGGTAGAAACCTTTTTCACCACTGCAATTCAAACGCAATTCTGTTTCACATCCTTCTTCAGATTACAAATACGTCCCTATGTACTCTAGCCATTGCCAATATCCAATTTTGGCTTCCAATAACTCTTATCAAATCTGACACACACACACACACACACACACACACACACAAACACTGAGAGAGAGAGAGAAAGAGAGAGTCAGCTGAGATGTTCTGTACATATATATCCTGTACAACTGCCTCTTACCACCCGTTACAAGTTTCAAGTAACCCATGATTTTTGGCTGCTTTCCTCTAGGCACATAACACTTCAAGTGTGGAAGAGCATAAACAAACACAAAAATAGCCCCCATAATAGAAGTGTATTTCACATTTACGTGCAGTGGAATTGTAACAACATTTGGGTATCACATCCCGTATCAGCACACCCGTGAAAATATAAAGAAATGTGATAAGCCCTTCAGTTACATTCTTTTCGATTCTCTTCACTTTTAATTAAACACTGATGTAAAAAAATCGCAATACTAAAAACCTATTAACTTAGAATACTAAAATTTCCGATCACAGGTTAATGTAAGCGCGAGATAAGCCATTGCACAAATGAACTGTAGTTACGTTCGTAATCAGTGTAACCGCCAGAATCTTGAACGCAAACATGCGCCTTGCACCTTGATACTGAAAACATCATAAATACTAATCAATGTAGAATTCTTAAAAACTCAAATAACAAGCTGGTAGAATTCAAGAATGTACCGTAATTGGTTGGAGACATTATTTCACTCATTTGTACATTTAATTACAAGTTAAACTATTAATCTCTAAATTATTAAAACTACACCAAACAAAGAGAATAGAAAGTGTTGTTTTCTGTGTGTAAATGAAAAAAAAGCTGTAATTATATTGTATCTGGATATTTGTTTTCTTATTCATTGTCCTGCGGGAAAGAAGGAAAGAAAGAAAAGATGGTTCTTCAAAAGTCTCTTCTAGTTCCACGCACGTGAATACAAGGAAAGGTATGCCTACAGCTTCGGTTATTTTGTATGAATACCTGTTATGCATTCTCTAGCATAATTTAGCGTTCAGTAACCGCAGTCATTGTCTCCGAGGTGATAGTCCATACTGCTGCGAACGTCGTCGAACTGTTCGTGCAGATGGTTGTTGTCTTGCAAGCGTCCCCATCTGCTGACTCAGGGATCGAGACGTGGCACCACGATCCGTTACAGCCATGCGGATAAGATGCCTGTCATCTTGACTGCTAGTGATACGAGGCCATTGGAATCCAGCACGGCGTTCCGTATTAACCTCCGGAACCCACCGATTCCATATTCTGCTAACAGTCATTCGGTCTCGACCAACGCGAGCAGCAATGTCGCGATACGATGAACCGCAATCGCGATAGGCTACAATCCGACATTTATCAAAGTCCGAAACGTGATGGTACTCATTTCTCCTCCTTACACGAGGCATCACAACAACGTTTGACCAGGCAACGCCGGTCAACTGCTGTTTGTGTACAAGCTGTCATCGCGTTGTAGGTGTCCTTGTGTGAATGCTCTGAACCTTGTGTGAATGCTCTGAAAAGCTAATCATCTGCATATCGCAGTATCTTCTCACTGTTGGTTCAATTTTGCGTCTGTAGCACGCCATCTTCGTGGTGTAGCAATGTTAATGGCCAGTAGTGTATTTCGATAAGTAATTCATTCGACCACGACGTAATAAACCCGAACGTTTTGATAAGTGTGACATTTCCGGCAACAAAAGTTTACATGTTACATGTTTGGTATTCGTTGGTCAGATCGCTGCATTCTTGCTAACAAATCGACTACTTTGCAGCCATAGAATGTCGGAATAACTGTACCTGAGGGCCAGAAGGTGAGGAACAGGGTGCTGTACGTGGTCACTGTGGAGACGAATGCACTGACGAGGCTCAGTCTAACGGTGATCACGCCCAGCAGGTTGGCTACCGGGCGTCCAGATGACACCTGCCGCGCCAGCAGCCGCAGCTCACGGTGGGCGGCTCCGCCCACACGCAGCCCTTCCAGCAGTAGCTCCGAGCACAGCCTCTTAGTGCTCCTCGCTTCTGCCTCCACACAGTGAGCTGGCAGGACGAGTAGCGTCAACTGAATTAGGCAGAGACACAATACCAACTTCCCTTGCCAGCTGTCGATATTACTTGAACCTAGGAAAGCTGATTTGGTTCCAAGGAGGTAGATCCCAACTGTCGATTGCAGTGCAAATGCTAGGAAATAGAACACTAGGAAAATCTCGTGTGCAGATGCGGCCAAGTCTGACAGTTCACAGAGGTCTGCATGCACACGTGTGAGAGACCGCACATCGGCTGACATACGCCAAACAAATCTACTGTGTACATGTCGCCTCCGTATGCTTACATATCGCTCCTTCGTAGACTCTTTACCATTACTTGCCGCAAGCATGTCACGTAAACAAACATTCAGAAGTGAAATTCTATGCTTTATCATCAACTGTAAATTCGCAAATCTCAAAATAGTTAAAAAGGCGCAAAGAAAGGAGTCTACAGTAACTACAAAACCCAGCTGGTGGTCCTCGTTATTACTAACCGTAAAAATGAAAGTGTACAATGAAACAACATAACAGAGTAAAAGAAAAAGTTGGAGTTTTACTACATTTCCATCATATGTATTCACAGGCCCAATATGGGTCATCAGACTTTTGTCACATGACACTACCGACTTCAGCATGTTCTCGTACTTTTTTGTATTGCAGAAGGCGTCTGCAGTTATCGAACAGAAGCTCATTGCTGACCAACTCAATTCCCCGAAAAGCGTGATAACGTTTACTACAAAGAAATTACCTAACAATCTACTGTGGAAGTGCACCAAAATGTATACAGAAATGAGATGTAATACGCTGGCAAGAGTCACAACAACCAAATCCGATCTCACTTTCTTCACTAATCTGGCCTTCTCATCAACTGTGAATGGCATGAGCCCAAACAATTTGTATGTGAAGTGAAACGGTTTAATGGCCAATAAAAGTCTTTTTGTTATTTCAGGCACCATCGTCGGAGATTCATATGCTGACATCATCTGCAAAAGTGGAAACTATTTTATAGTTTAGTCATGTTGCATGCTCCACTATTCATTGCTTAATGGAATATTAAAGTATCTCTAAAACTAAATATATACATCAAGTAAGGTATGTATATTACGTAGTAATTTACAAATCACTATAATATTTATCTAACAAAATGCCAGTTAATGCAATTTTTAGTTTCCTCTGTAGGAGTAAGGATCAATAAATAATGGTGAGAATATGATAGTATTTATTGCTTCCTGAATATTTCCAGAAATTTCTACAGAGATCATTTCGTTCTATACGATTGAATATGGCCTTAATGTTTTCAGGTAACATGACGTGATAGTTTACAACAACTCCACACACTGCAGCGTTTATCCCACGACAGTCTATCTCCTCAGACTGGAAGACCTGTAGATATTTCAATAAAATTTGCAACAGTTGATTTGGTCTGTTTCCTCAAATTCATCTAGATCTTTTTCCCTCAGCTCCCAACCCCTCCATTCCACCTCAACCCAACACACCCCGGCTAACGCATTTTCCCCACAGGAGATTAGGTTGAAGCTTCAGAAAGAACTCTAGTAATAATGACCATACTGCAGTTCTGAGAAATGCTGATTTGCAGTTAATATTCCCTGACGCTGTAAAGCATGTATTTCAGCTGAAGAGAACTGGTCATCTCTAAAAAGGATAACCACAAAAATTGAACAGACAAACATAGGTAGAAGGAAAACCACGGCAAAGAAACTGTGGGAGAGGGATGATATATATCCATTGAGTTATGCTGAAAATAATTACAAAACCTATCAGCAAACTAACTCAGAAATTTAATCTAAGAAGCGCAAGGAAGACATTGCAAAATGACTGTAGAAAAAAAGTGCATAAATACAAGACGAAATGTTTGCTGATAACTGTCAGAGTAGCTTCCAGGAAACTAAAAGCATAGGCGCCAACATTAATAGCGGAAAGAGAAGAGCAGTGGTAACCGCAAGGGAAAGAACAGATAGAGAATACAATGAGGATCTCTACAGTAACGCAGGGCCTTATGCCATGGGGATAGAAGAAAAAAAGTCGCCTTGGAAGACCTGGACGGTTCAGAATAAAAAGTCAAAGATTTCAAAGCTTTGAAAGACCAGTCGAACAAGTACGAAGGCATTGCGAGTCATTGGAGAAACTGGCAGCCAGATGACAAGTTACGGTATAGAATCCGGTGACAAACCTTCAGACATTCGGAAGCATACCATCCACACAGTCCCTAAGATCGTAAGCCCGTGGAAACTAATGCACAGTACACTTCACAGCTCATACATCATAGATGATGAGCAAAAGAATAGAAATGAAAACCGAGTTTCTGTTACACAATATTTTCTTCATGGGAGGAAGAGAAAATGCCAGATTTATTCACAAAACAATCAGTTTGGCTTTAAAAAAGATAAAGACATTATAAAATAAGTGCAGACGTAATAATAGAAGCAAGAGATTTTTTCAGGATTTATGAAAAGTGCTCGACAAAGTGAAGTGGAACCAGATATTATGAATCTTAGAAAAATAGTAATAATGTATAGAAAATGAATGATAAAATACAGTAATAATAGAAGACGAAGAAATACTTGTAGAGACTAAAAAGGCTGTAAGGCATATACCGTCTCTAGTATGTCAAAGAAACAACAAAAGAAATAAAAGGAATGTTCAGAAGTAGGAAGATATTACTGGGTGAAACGATATCAATGCTGAGAATAGCTGATGACATTGCTGTCGTTTGTCACGTGAAGAAGAAGCACAAAACCTGCTGAATGAGATGAATAGCCAACGAATCACGCAATATATACCAACAATCAAGAAAAGTATTGAGTAATAGCAAAAATGGGGTTATTGACAAAATTAGTATCAGAATTGGGGACCATGCATTAGGTAACGTGAAGCAACAATACTACCATGAAAACAAAACAACGTATGAGATATGTTTCAAAAACGATATAAGGAACATATTAGTTCAGATGATGACAGAATTTTTCGGTATAAGAAATCTGCTTGTGTATTTATCAGTTTACGCGGGACCACGCGTGCCAAAGCTACTACATCGTGGAAAGACTCGGTAGATACTTCACATAGCTAGGATTAGAAGATTTATAAAAATCAGAAATAATAAAACACAAAAAAGAAAATCAGACAGATAACGAATCAATAAAACATTACAGAGAAAAATTGGAAACTACACTGAGGAGCTTTTGTATAGAATAGAACTGTGCCACAAGGAAATCTCTCAACTTGGATTTCAATACTTGTGGTTTATAAGCAAATTTTTACAGTTATCTTAAAAGTCAATGCTGCATACTTCTCTGTACAATCAATAAGGAAATATTATTCAAATGCTTATAGTTCTTTCGTCCACTGTTCACTGAATGGATGCTGCTGTTTCTTCAGATTGAGTGAGTATTGTTAATAACAAATTCCTTGATGAAATATAGGCTATGTACAGGAACGGCAGAGCCAAATTTCCTAATTACTTGGACGACGCCGTACACGAAGTTCACGAACTGACATCGCCGATCAGTCTGACTGTCTTTTTCAGAACTGTGAATATTCCTTGTAAGCGCATGCAGTAGCTCCAAACATATAACAGAACGTGAGATAACAGGCTGAAAATAAAAAGAATCACCCAACCTTGGGGATTTAGTGTCAGAGACAGAAGAGCTGATTGTTACACAGAAGACAGAAACAACGGTTCAACAAAAGACATTGCATGTGATTGTTAGAAAAAAGTTGTCCTTATATCATGTCATAAAATTTTTAATGATCAGTTGTGTTCGACCAGCTTGCAACAGTAGATTTCTCTTTTTCAAGAGTTCCATCGAAGAAATTATATCTGTTGTGTTTTGTTTCTGTTAAGTGTTAATCTGTTCTCTGAGAACACATGCTTTTGTTACGGGCTTTCTTATTAGCTACATTATGTACGACTGGTTCCACGTTTTTTTAGAATAACACTTGTTTCATCTGAAGAGAGACATATTTTGCGTCAGCTGTCATATTTAGTGACAAATCATGCATATATATCAAAAGAAACAATTGTTCAAGAACAAAAATCTAGGAACCCGTTCCCCACCTACATGGCCCTGACTGATTCTATCTTTTTTGCCTGTTTGTCGGTACTGGAGGATGACAACCTTCTGTTTCCTACTTTCTGGCGAAACTCTCAACCTTCTTCCCTAGTTCCTCAGTGCTCCCAGTTATTCAGAACTATTACATGGTCCACACAATGAAATATCGTTGTTAAATTAAAGAAAATACCCGTTCTACACTATATGTCGTATAGCCCTGTTAGTGCTTCATACAAAAAATAATACAAAGCATTTTCTCTGGATGCTGGTTTTCTGCAGGTGAATTGCGAACGAGACAGCAACTAATGTGTGTTGAGATGGGCCACTACTCTCTTACACCATGCTTTTTCAAAATCTTTTAAAAACACAAATATCATAGAAAGTGGTTGGTAACTGTCTACATTACCTGTTTCACCCCTTTTATAGGATAGTTCCGCTAACGAGTATTCACTCTTTGAGGTGACTGGACACATGTGAAAGACACACACACAGGTGCTTGGATATAGAGCTATCACAAGTAGCACAGACCTTCTTAAACCTACTTCAATTTCTCCATGCCCGTGGGTTCTTTTTAGTTATTCAGTCAGTTTTACCTTTTTTTCCTGTAGCTTCAAGTGATGCCTTTGCCTCGAAATATTAGCTTTCAGTAGCTTTCAGTTCTGCCCACCTACCTGTAAAACAAAATTTTTATTGCACTTTCGGGTTATTGACACAAAGTTATTACTGAAAATTTTAATCAGTTTCTCTGGATCACTAACACTTTCAGTTCCACAAAATCGACGTATAATACGTTGAGCACCAACTGTCCCCTCTCATACCTCTATTAGAACTGATGCTATGTATTTAACTTTATTCTGAGAACTTTCTATTCTCTTCATGTAATGAACTTTATTACTGTGATGATATTCTTCAGCACTTTGGAGAAATTTCAGTAGTAAATTTCCTTAACTAATTCCTGACTGTCCGGCTCCCTCCTGTCCCCACATGAAAATCTAATGCTGATAACTATTCATATCACATGTTAATTATTAATGCGTATCACCCTCCAATATTTTTCTGCTAATGTCAAAGAATGCGAAAGAGATTTGAAAAAAAAGTATTATACTTGTTCAACTTGTTTGTATGACAGACTTCATGTTTGAATTCTATTTCTAGATTTGCTTGAATTTCCTGCACTGCTACAGGACTAATAGCTTTAAATCTTTTTTTGATTACTGTGGAGTACAGTTCAGCCTTGACTATTTTCACTGCCTCTATCTGTGTATAATGATTTGACCGGAAATTGCTAATTCTTCTCACAAAAAGTTCGTCAGTTAGAGAGCAATCCATTAAGTTATTAAATCAAACATCAGCCTTGCAAATGATGATTACGTGCTACTTGTTTGTAACCGTATGCCTGAAAGTTAATAATGGACTGTGTGAAACCCAGAAAAGAGAAGAATCGAAGCAACAGAAACGTAGTGCCTGAAGGAAAACGACATTTAAGGGAAATGATATAAAAATTAGGTGGTTCCTCACGCCATGACAAGGGAAGCAGCATGTGTAAAACAAACTACAAGAAGGGATAGGTTTCTAAGACATGTATTACGGAGTCAGAAATTCCTCGTTACTGGACGACAAAAATGCAGTGGAAGACGCAGAACAGAACACATGCAGGGTGAGAATTATCTAACTACATGAAAATAACGTAAACTAGTTTCAAACAACGGCGTCCACACACTTTATTCAACATGTAAACGTCACTACATATATTCGGATTTAGGTTATGACATGTTCGATATGCCTGCCATCATTGCCGATGATGTGGCGCAGAGGAATAGCGAAATTCTGCATAACCCGCTCAAGTGTCAGTGCTGTCGATGCTATCCTGAATGGCTGATTCCAGCTAGGCAATGCTTTTGGGGTTATTGCCTTACACCTTGTCTTTAATATAGCCCCACTATAAGCAGTCGCCCGTGTTCAAATCCGGAGAATATGGGGGCCAGGCACATGAGCATTACATTCATTTCAGAATCATGAAATACTGATACAAATCATAATCAATATAATCATGTACTATGTTGGAGAGCACTCCCCATAGTTATTTTTTTACATCCAGAGTAGGTAAAGACTACGACGTATCTGCATCCAGTCTTTAGCCAGACATACCACTCCTTGTAACAGAACCTCCTATCGTCATGCTATAATATTTTAACCTGTCTCTATTTTCCAATACATCGAAAAACAAATACTGTCTGAGACAGTTCTACATGTTCCTCTGACTTCCGCTCGACCGTGCAGGGATCTGCAACACTTCCGCTACAATTGTTTATACCTTTCAAACTCTGATACGTTCCCACAGTCCTGTCATGACATTTACAAAGCGTCGGTTTCAGATGTTTTTCTCTACACTATTAGTACATTATTCATTAGTTGATCGTAATTTATAGACGAGCACTTTGCAAGTCACACATTCGAGCTGCAACCCTCCACTGCTGACAGCTCTACACACACAAATAGAGCCCATGCATGGGTATTATCAATCACGTGGTCTTGATTTCTACCAGTTGTATGTTGTTTTCGACAGTGCTATATCCCTGCAAATAGCGAAAAAATCTTCGTAAAACGATTTTTGGGGGATGTAGGAACATTTAAATTCCTCTTACTGCAGAGCGTAATATCGATGCAAGTTATATTACCGATATTTCGTAACAATATTGTCTAGGTTCTGAGAAAACAGCAACAAACAAAGGCATTATGTTGCGCTTATCATACAACGTTTTATACCCTTTCAGATCCATTCCACTCTTTTGTGTGCTAGATGTCTGTCGGATGGGAGGAGACAGTCCTTTCTGAGTATTATTCTTAAGTACAAGTTAGAACAGTACAATAGTCGGACGGTATAGTATACTCGTAGAACTATACTTGAACGCAACCAGTCAAACCGAAACATATATTCTACAGATGCAGTGCTCTATTTTCAGTATGTCTATGTATATGCGAGTGGCCGGCCGGAGTGGCCGAGTGGTTCTAGGAGCTACAGTCTGGAACCGCGCGACCTCTACGGTCGCAGGTTCGAATCCTTCCTCGGCCATGGATGTGTGTGATGTCCTTAGGTTAGTTAGGTTTAAGTAGTTCTAAGTTCTAGGGGACTAATGACCTCAGAAGTTAAATCCCATAGTGCTCAGAGCCATTAGAACCTATGCGAGTGTTGTGGATCTCTCCCATAAACCTGACACAGTGCTGTAGCGCAGCAGACCTTCGAATCCAGTCCTGGATGTAGCGCATTGGGGATTCACCTCTAGATTTCGTTCTGGATATAACGTGGGGTGGATACACATCAACTCTGGCCTACCATGGGTCACGGGATCCATCCGCAACACATGCGGCGTCTCTGCATGTATTTGTATAGAGCTGTGAGCGGCGGATGATTGCAATTTCAATGTATAACTGGCTAAGTGTTCGTCTATAAATTACGCTACCAGGGAAATGCATTCTGTATGGAGGAAGAAGGGAAGGAGAAGGGAAACTCTTACGTTCCAGGATGCTAAGTACAGTTGGCACTCTGTCAATTAATGAATAACTTATTACTACAAATTGAAAAAATATCCGAAACCTACAGTTTATAGATTTCATGACAGGGTCGTAGGAATGTATCAGAGTTGGAAGGTATAAACAAATGTAGCGGAGCTCATAGGGTAAGCAATATGAGCATTTACTGATGGGAATAATATCAGAGCAGCAGCAGAAATCAACTCTTTACACATGTCAGCTCCCTGTTGCAGGTCCATACACGGTAGAGTGGAAGTCAAATGAACACGCAGAATTGTGCCAGACTTCGAGTTTCCACCAAGTCTATCGCTACATAATTCGGCAGACAAGCTCTCTGATGTGTCATAGCAGTTCACGGAATGGTTTACGTACTTCGAGTTCCCAATCTGCACCAATCGTTGAGCCTCATGTAGGTACAAAGCGAGTGTTACACCTTTCATGACCGTCCTATGCTAAATGCATGCATGTAGAGAGCATCGGGAAGAAGGGAATTCTTAGGATTTTTTAGTAAGCTGATTTATAGTGCACACAAATATCCTTTTATAAAGTCACTCAATGCATGGGTATGCCCACAATATGAGTATATACATACTGCAGACTATCGAAATAAATATATAAATGACTTAAAAGTGCTAAACATAGACGAAAATTTCGCATAATTACGACAATTGTATGAGAAATGAATCAAATTGAGGGAAATTCGTAGAAATATGTAAAATCACAAAAAAACTTGCTATATTACGTAAATTGACGGAGAATACGTAAAATCACGGAAAAAGTACCATGAAACGAGAGCAACTGAGGTGGGTTGGAGGTACCCAGACACTCAAGACCGAGAAAAGATTGAAAATTATTCCCTGTCATCATTCTCTTTTAACATCTTTTTTACAGACAAGCGCTAAATGAAAGCTTGTGAAACATACGTGCCCAATAAAGGAATGTGTTCTCACATACGCAGTCGAATACACATAATACGGAATTACCATTGGTTTTCGCAAGCGATGTCATTCAATACGTATTAACGAGAAGAATCAACGTGTTTATTAGATTTAAATCATTCCATAGCGTGTTCTGTAGGAGAGTGGATATAGATGCCACATGTATTAGCCTTGATAGTGTGAGAAGAGTGTAGTCTAGAGAGGAAATGTGAGAAAAAAATTGCTATATTATGCTACATATGAGCAAAACTACCTAACATCAGACCATGACTTCTGCGTGCAAGATGAATTCTACCAGGATGCTACTGTATACAGCTATAAGACTGTTACATCTCCTTTGCTACTGATCAACGTACTTTATATCTCATAAGGCGCCGCTGTTTCTTCAAGTACATTCTTGTGCAGCAAGATGTGGGTGGTAACTCAATTTCCTAGTCAGGAACAGCCGCATCAGTCAAATCCGCTACTTCCGCTAACAACGGTGACTGTCGCAAAAGACGTGGTTGAGGGTACATACGTTTCCGACTTAAAAAGACGTTTAAAATCCCTAGATTTCGTAAGAGAGTGAACAAAAGTCTCCTGACTTTCATTCTAGCTGTTTTATAAGCAACTCGAGCAGCGGAGTACACTGACGATGAATTCGTAGCGAGGAACAGCTCGGACACTTCCCAGGGTACCAGAACAATGTAGAAGGAAGTAATTTTATCATTTCAAACTTTGTCACCGTAGTGACTGGGGTACAAACCTCACAGTGTGGTCGTTGTATATCAGATGCTGAACACATATGTCCTGCATTAGAGTATTAAGAGCGATATATTCTGCAAAACTAATCTTCAGAATAAAATTGCTATAGCAAGTTAACGTTCTTAGGTGCACAACGGCGTTGCCATAGTAATGTGTGTTTATGTTCGATGATCACACCTCTCATGCCGATTCCTTCCAGACACTGGAATAATACTCCAGAAGTGATAGCACAGTTGATTTACATTGAATGCTTCAGACTCAACCATATGAAGCTCCACCTGTATAAACCACAGGTTCTTCTCAGCTGTCTGTTACATAACTGCAACACTCTCATCTCTATTATACACCGATAAGGGGTGCTAACCTCCATGACATGCAGGCGTCTGCAGAGATGTTGTGCATTTGGATGGGTGCTTTAGGTAAGACTGGTGCAGATCTGTCTTTGGTGAACAGCAATTACAGACACCACAGCTCACTCGATTCCTTCATGAGATGTGGATTGGGGCCACGTGTAGTATCCTCCTACTTCGGGTCAGTTGCAGATTAAATTGGTGACTGTGTTGCATGGGGCAAGGACAATGTCAGGGGACGTATCAGTTTCTGACTCTATCCTATAACTGTGAATACACTCCGTGACACCCATCCACACAGGAAAAGGTGGCCAGACAGAATCATAAATCCCACATTCTGATTGATGCACTCGAAAGTTGTAGGTAAAATTGCTGCATCGGTAGAGGACGCTGTCTAGTATACTTTGTTTCATATGACTGAACAGACATACTGCACACTCATCTATCTGCATTTGTAGTGTAGTATATGGTACTTGTAAAGTAATGGAGGGGTGGTATAGCCATGATAAGAAATCTGTAAGCACTCTGCTGTGTCACTGGCTGGCGTTGATATACTAGATATACTGGTAAAGTAGCTAAAACTGATCACATTATCAACTACAGCGCGTATTACAGTACGTCATCCCATATCAGTGGTGTCCTTTCCCCCCCATCCATCCCCCGGTACCATGTTGATTAGCTCATACTGATTGACTGACATCACTTGTTTGAGATGGAATGAGTGTCGCTGGAATACTGTAAATTTGCTGCGTCTCACTGTGGAACATGGGATTAAATGTATAGGTCATCACCTTCAGACAATTGTATGGAGCCTTTTGTCAATGCTGCAGTTATTTCTATATGCCACAACATCGTCAATTTTTTTCACCAATAAGACAACAGTACTTCTTTTTATTTCTACTTCCCCGTGTGGTTTGTGAGCAGCACCTTGCAGCGATAGTCAACACGAGAACCCCGATCATCTACACGACTATAAATGAGGAAACAATGCTCTTGGTGTCTTGAGAATGGAGCACAGAGACACCTGCTACCCCATCACTGTAAAAGATGAGATCAACTGTATACGTTATCACCTTCGGACATCTGTTTGTAAATTCTCCACAATGTCGCAAAATCTTCCAGTTTCCATATGTTGCGATATCTTCGATATATTTTGTCGCTAAGAAACATAGCATCTGCATTTTATTTTTGTCATCCTGTGTCTTGTGGGAGCAGCATAGTTTACATCATGCAATGCCCAGTTTTCTGTGAGAGGCAGTGCTTCGAAACATGTTAATGTCAGTTCAGCACCGACACAGACCTCGATGTCAAGGTAGAAAGCAAAATGTATGGCGGTGTATGGAGCTGTAGTAATACACTGCTTGGACGTGGTGCAGCTGGAAAACAATGCATCAAGCTGCTTATGAAAGAACAGCACAGGATCCCCTGCTGGTGACAGATAGTCCGTGGGATATGATCTTCCTCCAGTACAGGTGACAAAACTTTACACAGTTCTCTGCAAGCGGCTTCGATAGCAGGGCAGCTGCTCCAATGATCCAGTAACTATATATGTAATATGCTCGATGCCAACACACAGACAATATTTGTTTTCCGATATATCACAAGAGAGAGACGACGTTAGGAAGTGCTATTAAAAGGTGTGGTATGACTGGTTGAAGTTTGGATCCAAATAATTCGTAGTTCTTTACCTATTCTGTATGTTACAAAATAACAATGAGCAGTCCTCTCAGACATAATAAATGCTATATAGATCCTGATCTGTTTCGATATTTCATACATCTGAAATGAATGTATGCCTTCGTGCATGACAATTTGTAATTTGAACATGTGGAATGCTCTCAACCTACACCAGTTTCACTCATAAAACAAACAAAAACCGAATTTATCTGTGGTCATGGAATCACGACTGTTTTCACTATTATCATCAGGATTGTGTATTAAAGAATTCGTATTACCGTTTTGTGTTACTTCATACAACATAACCTCTAATCGTAAAGTTGACACAAGCTCATTGTGGAACCTAGATATGATAGTGTTTTTCCCGACATGTGAATAGATGACTTGAAAAAAGCTGTTCTGTGATGACCAAACAGCTTACAAATGAACGATAGAAGAACCTGCTGCTATCGTGAATGATATTCTGTCGGATGTGGACTACTTATTCTAGTATGGGTGACAGAAACATTGATCATAGGCTGGTAGAGAGGAATTATGGAGCAAAAGTATCACATATCAGCATGCAGACAGTATTTGTTTTCGATGTGTTGGAGGAATCTTATAGGGTTCTTTTCCAGGTGACCTAGGAGA
Source organism: Schistocerca americana (assembly GCF_021461395.2). NCBI lineage: Eukaryota > Metazoa > Arthropoda > Insecta > Orthoptera > Acrididae > Schistocerca > Schistocerca americana. Next base: position 130,643,040 of record NC_060122.1, on the reverse strand, counting down.
TTCTATAACAGGGCATGGTCTCACAATTTTTTCTATTTTTCGAAAAAGCCAGTGTGAGATAGCATCACATATGGGAACCAGGACTTGCAGTGTCCACAAAACAACAATGTCCTCCTGAGTTACGTCCTGTTGTTGCCAAATTTAAAATGATTATGTTCTTTCGATGTGAACATAAGGAGTGAAAAAGTATATCTGCAATGGTATTTCGTGTCCCTTAAATGTTTGTAATACCCATATGGACTACAATTTATTTACAGACACAGATTTGAGTGCCAATGACGCTCTCAAACCTTATACTTCAGAGTTTAAATTATCGCTTTTTCTTAACTCTGATGAAAATTCTGAACTAACGTGGACATAATGCAGTGATATGTAGTTTATTCAGCAAAATAGTGCAAATTCTTTTTTTTTTTTGTGCAGGGTGGACATGTATAGGAGAAGTGAGATAATACATCTGTCATATGTATTACACGGAGATTCGACCTCTGCAGTTTCATCGTTTGTAATTGGTGGTGGTGCTGTAGTTTATTTTTCACTTCACTGGATAAGGGGGGGGGGGGGGTAGGATGAGATGAGAGATGTTAATTCTGTCTGGCAGTCGAATGTAAAAGAATAGCTGTATAGATGCCGTTCGATTTTGATTATTCAGTTATCTGAAAAGAATGTAATGCACTCATGCATGATTTTTTAACATGGTGAATGCTCTCAAATTGTACCGATATTCTTCATAAAACTATAAGGAAGCTGACTGTTGCTATTTACGTGGATACAAGTCATTTATTATCGTTGTGATTGTGCTTTTTGTAATAGAGGCTCCCTTTTAAGAGGTATTCTGATATTAAATACAGCTGCTACAGAGAAGTGTTCTCTCTGGCAGAGTGACATGCGCCAGCGGGAGCAATAGGTAGTGGCAAGGACAATGAAGTTGCAGTTTTAGACAAATAACTTTCAGTCAGGATAGACATCTTTTATCTCGATTTTTTCGCTGGAGTACTGGCGCCGCGACCTAACGTGTATGCCAGCATTGATAGCGCTGACCATCACCTGGACCTGTAGCTATGGATTGCCTTGTCTACTTTCTGGGGTGGATTTCGTGACTGCACGTTGAAGCAGTAGCAGCAGACGTTTGAAAAAATTATTCTGGATAGCTCTCGGGAGTTTCGTAGTTTCGTTATTGTTCTAGGGGGGTCCACTCTTTCGAAGCCATATATTTAACCGATTGCAGGAAGCATCCATCAGTGACTGACTTCCGCAGACTGTAGACAGTATATCACTGCCACCAGATGGATCTCTTTGTGGAAAATCAGTGATAAGATAGAGTAGGCATGGATTACTACCTATGGTGAGGAGAGTCTGGAATGGAGTGTGGTAGGTCGGAGATATGACTGGCTCTAAGTTGGATAATTCGTTACCACACGTAGAAGATAACTTACGTGCAATTGCCGCCCCCCTCTCCTGGTGCAATCTCTTTGGCTCAGTTTATGCGGTAGTTACGTTATTAGTATCATTTTTGCCAGTATACAGTACATGTGCTGCATTATGACCCATTATTTACAAGTGCTGGTTTTATGTGAGTTCAGGCTTTCTCTGTGTATTTCATATATGAAGTCTTCACGGGTTGTCAGTTACGAGACGAAGATGCTATTCGACTGACAACCCGTAAAGACTTCATGTAGAGTGCTGGTTTGTTTCACGACAAGTGGAGTGGAGATGTGTGTAGAAATAGACAGCAATAGACACAGTCCTCAGCTGTATGCATGCAGGTGATACACATTTTAAACTCCTCTGTGTATAACACCAGCATCTTGTCAGTTGAACACAATTCCCGTCAAAAATAAAAACAGTACCATTTTTCAAACAACGTACGGGAATTCAGCCTGGTAATATTTACAGTGACCGCCAATATTTCGGCCGGGGCACACCCCACCATTTTCAAGGATAAACTGCAACGCACAGGTGATGTACAAGTAAATTTAAAACCTCGGTTCTTGGAGTAAGTCAGGGCATATAACACACACACACACACACACACACACACACACTGAACACTAGTGCCACCAAAGTCACAGGTATCCATAGTGAAAGACTACTAACTAGCAGGTGAGGTAGCATTAACTCTGTATCTCTGATTTTTGACAAGGGAGGGAGCAGGATTCCAAGCAGAGTTCAAACACAAATCTCCATCCCTGTTTGCAAGGTAGCTCGCTAATTTAATCTCAACAGCATTCCAGTTTTGCAATAGCAGATCTACTTGGCTGCTGTAATCGCGTGTGCCGTTTATGCTCGGCACATCAGTCCTCAACGGTCCTGATAGTCTGACCAATGTATGCCATGCCACGGCTACAAGGAATTCGATATACACCCGTTATGAAGTAACACAAAACGGTAATACGTATTCTTTAATACACAAGATCATCCTTAACAGAACCCAAAAGCAGAGGAAGGGAAACACCTTTCACTTCGTATTTCCGTAAAATACAACCGATCTTGTAGGAAGTGCTTCCTGCAAAAGCCAAAAAGGCAGTAGACTTCGGTGTCGACTCAGTATTATCATCAGTCACTCAATGCACAGTTGGTCGATAGCGCAACACGCCTTCAGTCTGTCTTTCATTATAATCATTTTGATGAGATGTATCTTCAAGATGGGATAACTCAGCTTGCAAAGTCTCAGTGTCGGAAATTACATGTGCCCTGTGTACCATAGAACGGCGCAACACTTCATGCTGATCCGATTGGTTACGCTATCAGCCTGTAAATACAAGTCAGTGTCAGTACGTTTCCAGTAAACGGCATGTCCCAATGATCCACCAACCTTACTCCTAACCAAAACGTCAAGAAAGGAAAGGCAACCATCCTCTTCCACCTCCATCGTAAAACGAATGTACGGGTGGATCGAGTTCAGATGTCCTAAAAAGGCATTCAAATTCTCCGTGCCATGAAGCCAAACAACAAAAGTATAATCAACATATCTGAAGAAACAGTGGGTCAACACATGTCGAAAGAGATGAGTTAATTCAACACCAACCCTAACCTCAATTAACCGCAACGAATCAGACAGGCGAACACAAGTGCAGAGAGATCCCAAATTAAATGTTACTAAAACATCAGAGTCATTATCCATATTCCCTCCAAACAACGCAAGAAATCAGTTGAGTTCCTGATATGATGATCACACCGACAAACTTGTAAGCTTAACAGAGAATGAAGATACTTGGCAACACGATATGTTGGAGCGCCAATATTGCTCACTATAGGACGGAAGGAACCCCTTCCTTGTATACCTTCAGAAGGCCATATAACCTAGAGGGAACAGTGCTATAGCTGTTAAGACTCTTGATAGTGTCCTGCGACAAACCGCTTTTCTTCAGGAGGCTGATGGTCTTTCTGTCAACATTTTCCGTGTGGTCAGCATCGATTATTATATGACTCAGCGTATCGCAGGATGGGGAGGATGTTGTACAGCTAAAGGACGATGTATCAAACTGCTAATGAATGAACAGCACATGATTGCTGTCTTGTGATTGATAGTCTATGGAATTTGGTCTTTCTCCAGTATAGGCGACAAAATTTTACACAGGTCTCTGCAAGCTACTCCGATACAGGACACCTGCTCCATTGGTCCAGCATGCATATACGTAATGTGCTCGATGTGAACACACAGACAATATTTGTTTTTCGAGAGAGAGAGACGCAGTGAAATCTTATTGTGTTATGTTAGGAGGTTCTGTTACAAGGAGTGGTATGACGGATTGAAGTTTGGACACAGATAATTCACAGTTTATTACCTATTCTGAATGTTACAGTGAGGAGTGCTCTCAAACGTAATGAATGTCGGTACAGTTGCTGATCTGTGTCGGTATTTCATATGTCTAAAATGAATGTATGCTATCGTGCATGACAATTTGCATTTTTAACATGTCTAATACTCTCACATTACACCGATTTCACTCATAAAACTAACAGAAATCGACCGTACCTGTTGTCGTGGAATCACTACTGTTTTATTATTATCGTCACGATTGTGTGATAAAAAATATGTGTTATTCATACTTCACAACCTCTAATTATAAAGTTGACACCAAGTTAATTACAGCTCGGTGTGGAACCTAGAAATTATAAGTGGTCCTCCAGACATGTGGGTAGGTTGCACGATACAGGCTATTCTGTGATGACCAAATTGCTTACGAAACTGCAACACAAGAATCTGCTGCTATTGTAATGGTGGTCTGCTGGATGTGCAAAACTTCTTCAAGTACGAGGGACAGAAACTTTACTCGCAGGTCGGTAGAGGGGAGTTATGGAGCAAAAATGTCAGGTGTTGGCACGCATTTGGCATTTGTTTTCGATGCATCGGTCCTATCTGATAGGTTCTGTACTAGGTGTATAGCATTGCACTGGTAAAACGAGACCTGCAGTAGCGTATAAAGGAACAACGTCCTCTTGAATTACAGCCTGTTGATGTCGAACGTAAAGTGATAGTGTTTGTTCCAACATGTGAACAACTGGCATGAAAGGCAGTTTTCTGTAAGGCTATTTCATGTATGTGAAATGTCTGTTACAGCCACGTGCTTAACAATTTATTTACAGGCACTGATTTGAACACCAGAGTCCTCTCAAATCATGTGCTTCGGAGTTTAAATTCTCGCATTTTCTTTACTCTGATGGGAGTTTACAAGTAAAATATACATTCTGCAGTGATCTGTAGTTTTTGCAGCAAAATAGTACAATTTTTTTATTTCATGCAGAATGGGAATATATATGAGATATGACATAAGTTAATATGTCTGTCAGATGCGTCGCTATAAATATTCAACTTATGCAGGTTGATCATCTGTAATTGGTGGCGGTGCTAAACTTTTTCTTCACTTCATTGGATGTCACAAAATAAAGGGAAGCGCGATGAGAGATGCGAATTGTATCTTGCAGTCGAACTTAAAAGAATGACTATATAGATGCCGTTCTATTATGATAACTAAATCATCTCAAAAGAATTTAATGCCCTCATACATGATATATTTTGTAATTTGAGTATGATGAGTGTTCTTAACCTATACCGATTTTACTCATAAAACTAAACGAAAATTGATTGTATATATATTTTAGTCAAAAGAAGACATTTATTAACGTAGTGACTATGCTTTTTTTAAATAGATACTCCATTATAGAAGGTTCGAAAACGTTAAACAACTGTTAATGTGAGCGATTTTCTCTTGCAGAATGACATCAGCCACCGGAAGCAGTTGGTCGTGGCAGAGACAGTGCAATGCCATTGCAGTTTTAGACAAACACTTGTGGTCGTATCAATATGCTGGCCAACCATTTGGACCTCAGGCTACTGATGGCCACGCCTACATGCTGGGGTGGATAGCGTGCCTGAACGCAGAAGCGGCAGCAGCAGACGTTGGAAATTACATTCTAAAGAGCTCTCTGGAATTTCGTTGTTGTTCTAGGGGGGTGCACTAGTTCCAGGAGGTACGTCCGTGTGTGACTGAGTTCTGAGGACAGCAGACGATATTTCGCTCTCACAAAATGGATCTCTTTGTGGACCATCAGTGACAAGCTATAGCAGGCCTGTATCACCTATGGTGAGGAAAGGGAGGCATGAAAGGTGGTAGGACGGAGGTTAGACTGACTCTAAGTTGGTTAATTTGTGACCACACATCGAAGACAACAAATGTGCAACTGCCGCCTCTCTCTCCTCGTCCAATGTTTTTGGTTCGGTTTACGTGGTAATTTTGTTATAATGATGATTTTTACGGCTGATCCCGGTGGAGGTTCGAGTCCTCCCTCGGGCATGGGTGTGTGTGTGTTTGTCCTTAGGAGATAGTACCTTCCACTCAAGGCCGTTTTCCAGCCAGCTTATAGGTGAAGGAATAATCCAATCTAATAGTGTCTGACTACACCTAGCCACTAGCTTCGAGTCGTACTGTGAAATTTTTTCCCAGCAGAATAACAACATTTGTACGCCATCGTCAGCTTCTGAGCCACCTCGCTCCACAGCATAAGGGATATCGAATGCTTCACCAAGTAATGCGCTCCCACCAAAATCTGAGGAGGCCCAGCGACTTAAATTGTCTCCCTCCCCAACAGAAACAGCTCTCCTAGTTGTATACAACTTCAGATGGTTCGGCCTAACTCAAGCAATGCACTACAGGTTTCTGTTCTAGCCTTGAACATGATCAGTACTGTTCCATCTGATAAATTCAAACTCATCGGTAGATGACTAAAACACGAGTAAACGGACTAACAATATGCTGTCGACAGTAGACACCGCAAGGTACTGTACCACATTCACCCATACAATCTCTTTCCTGCCAACACTACGCAGGTTACTAATAATAACATAGTATAAATTAATGTGTAGAGATTCGTGGTATGTTCGGTTCACATGCGTTACCTGCGTTAATTTTATTAGTAACGCATATTTGCATTTCTTGTAGGCTTAGCACGTTTTCTGCAAGAAAAACACCCCCAGAATGTCTACGGACTGCGTCGCCAGTGATCCACTAGCTGCGCTGTGGAGGTACATTGTAGTAGCATCGTGTAAAGTAGGGGGGCAGAGAGAATGAGAAATCACCCGACCTACGAAGGGGGAGGATTCGACCCACGGTCTAGGGGTAGTGTCTTTCAACATTAATCAATACGTACTCATTGCCCGGTTCTAAAGACATCACTAGTATCATCTTGATCAAAAATCATTACCAGTGGCGGCCGCAGACTTCTGACGTAAGAAGTCACTCTCCATCCCACAGTGGTCTTGTCAAAGACGGCTAGGAGCAGGCACAGGTTCAAGATCAACTGTCCCTACAAACGAAAGAATCAGCACTTAACGGCTCGATAGTGCAAAATGCAATGGAACGCCTGCAGTAAAAACACATAATGTGCATCCACAAAACAATTTGCCAAGAAGTTACAATTCCATGATGGTCCACCTTTGGAAAAATTTATTCCCCCATTCACATCTCAGGGAGGCGACTGCCAAGAGGGAGCTGACCATGAGAGAAACACTGAATAACCAACGAAAGGGCAGCATCCTACGAGTCGGGCGTGGAAAGTCAGAAGTTTGAATCGTAATAGGGAAGCCAGAAAAAACGAAAAATGAAATGTTCAGGCTCAATACTGATACAGTGGGTGTCAGTAACGTGAAATGGAAAGAAGATAAGGATTCCCAGCAGCAGAAAACGGTATAACGGGAATAGGATTCATTATCTATAGTGAGCTGGGTCAGAAAAACAATTCAGTGATAGGGCTGTTTTAATTAGAATCAACAGCAAACGAACACCAACGGCAATAGTTCAGATATACATGCTGATGTCGCTAGTAGAGGATGAAGAGAGAAACTGTATGTTGAAAATCTAATAGTCACTATGGTCTGGAATGCGGTTGTAGGGCTTGTTAGTAGGAATGCAAGAAGAGAAAGACTTATTGGGTTCTGCGATAAATTTCAGCTTGTAACAGCGAATTTTCTATTCAGAAATCACACGAGGAGGAGGTATAGTTCGAAAACGTCGGGAGGTACAGGAAGATTTCAAGTACTTTACCTCATGGTCAGGCATAGACTCCGAAATCAGACATTGAATTATAAGGCGTACCCAGGGGCAGATACAGACTCAGATCACAATCTGGTAATGATAAAGGCTAGACTGACGTTCAAGAGAAGTGTCAGGATCAATCTGCGCAAAGAACTGGCATGCGAAAGTACTAAGGAAAGACGAGGTACGCTTGACGTTCTCTGAGGCTATAGATACTGCGATAACGAAAAGTTCAGCAGGTACTTCAGTTGAAGAGGAATGGACATCTCAACAAAGACCAATGGCAGAACTGGAGAGAAACACATAGGTACAAGAAAAGTAACTGCGGAAGGACCATAGGCAACAGAAGAAGTACTTTACTTAATCAACGAAAGAAGAAGTACAAATACGTTCAAATAATTTCAGTAATATAGAAATATAAGCCATTCAGGAATAACAAAATAGGATATGCAGAAAAGGTAAGGCTAAACATCTTCATGAAAATGTGAAGAAATCGATAAAGATATGTTTGTCGGAAGAACTAACTCAATACACAGAAAAATCAAGACAACCTTCGCTGAAATTAAAAGCAAGGGCGGTAACATTAAGAGTAAAATTTTAATAACACTGGTACATGCAAAGAGAAGGGCAGATAGGTGGAAAGATGAAGATGATTTTGGTTTGTGGGGCTCTCACCGGGGTGGTTATCAGCGTCCGTACAAAATCCCAATAATTTCACAGTTCCGTCTCGCCATTTTCCTGAATGAAGATGAGAAAATCTCCTGCCCAGACGGCAGACGAACCCAGGACGTTGTGATCCCGAGGGAGCGACGCCAACCACTACACTTCGACTTGCGGACAGGTGGAAAGAGTACATTGACGACGTCTGCGAGGGAGGACTTGTGATGTGACTGAGGCAGAAACAGAAGAGTTATGCGATCCCGTATTATAATCAGAATTTAGAACAGCTTTGGGAGACTAAAAATCAAATAAGGCCAAAGGAATAGATAGCCTTCCTCGGGAATTTGTGAAATCATTGGTGGAAATTTCATCAAAACGATTAGTCACATTGATGTGTAGAATGTATGAGACAGGCACTATAATATCAGACTTTCAGGAAAACATCAACCGAAAAATTCCCAAGACTGCACGACCCGACAAGTTAATAGGATTTGTCGACCTGAAAAAACCATGCAAAATATTCGAAATTCTGGGAAAAACAGAGGTAATCTATAGGGTAAGACGGGTAATATATGTTTTGTACAAAAACCAAGTGAGAAGAATAAGAGTGGAAAACCAAGAACGAAGTGCATGTATGAAAAGGACGTAACACACGGCTGAAGTCTTTCGCCGCTACTGTTCAGCTTGTACCTTGAAGGAACAAGGGGGGATATAAAAGTAAGGTTCAAGAGTGGGATTAAAATTCAAGTAGGAAGGATATCAAAATGAATAATCGCTGATGATTCAAATTGTTCAAATGGCTCTGAGCACTATGCGACTTAAGTTCTCAGGTCATCAGTCGCCTAGAACTTAGAAATACTTAAACTTAACTAACCTAAGGACATCACAAACATCCATGCCCGTGGCAGGATTCGAAACTGCGACCGTAGATGTCGCGCGGTTCCAGACTGTAGCGCCTAGAAACGCTCGGCCACCCCGGCCGGCTCACCCATGTACTACGCCCAAAGCAATGTATCCCATAATATGGCTCTTCTGCGCCTATGTGATATGTGCATCTTCGTGTTCATTGACTGGGCACATAAAGCACGACGATAGCATTTCAAACAAGGCGGCTTATATTACTGCTGTATTTTGTACATCATTATTTAACATAATTCCGTCATGCAAGTGAAGTTGCTGATCGTTGATGAAAAAAGCTTTAGACAGCTTTACTGCTGAACCGTAGACATTTGCTTCTAGGCTCCTCAAAATTCTCCGTACATGCAGGAAAACGACACGTATGTGTACGATGGTTGGAAGTTTCTCGGCCTTTGATTCAGCAATTAAAGTTGCCGTGCGAGTAGACGCGCCTGATGCAAAAATATGTGTATAAACTGAGAAAGTAATGTTCGTTGTCTATAAAGAATTTCTCGTGCCTGTGTCAAACTGTGATGGCAGTTATTCTGCCTCAGACATTACGTGGTTATCAATTAATATTACTGCAATTTAATTTTATTCACATTTTTCAACTTCAGACGTGACTGTACTCAATACACTCGTGGTGTGAAATTAAAAAACGCCTTCAGTCACAATTTTTCTTGTTTTATTCAGTACACGATGCATTACGGACCCTGTGGGTCCACCTTCAGGTGTAATTCGTCTTGTACATGCACTATTTGTTCTCATGAATGAGATGAAATGTATATTCCTGTCAGGAAAAGGTTTGATGTTAGGTTACGTATTTCGTAAGTCAGACGCGGAAAATACATGCGAAATAGTGGAAAAGACGAATAGCGTAAACATAGCAAATAATCCAAGAAAAGCGTTTTTAAAGTTGTAATAACAGCGTAAGACTTTCCCTCCATCTTTTTCAAGCATATCACTTCAATCCAAGAGGCACATTCGCAAACACATGTTTGTAAACACTTCACAGATGTTTTTGTACGTGGTGTGGTCAAAGATGAATTTTTCATAGTGCTAAGGGTATAATTATTAAACAATAGCCATAAGCAGGAAATAACTGTCGAACAGATCTTTAAAATTACTGAAAAAGCTGTGGCTGCCGAAATCTGTTTGTTCATTTAACATCGATTCTGGTTTTTTTATTTTGTGGAGGTATATCTCCAGTTGTACCAACTAATTTAGGGTATTACCATTGGCTTCATTATGTAATACCACCAAATTATTTTATAGATTGTCGATGACATGTTTCGTTTCCAAGATATGTTGTGCAATGACCGATTTTTCATAGTGATTGAGCCTGAAAGCATTTAGATGTTCTTGGAAACGTGTTTTGAAGTTTGCGCCTGTTTTCCCTACATAGTAGGCAGGACAACTGGGTCATGATACTTTGTACACTCCACTGTTGTTGTATGTTTGCGTATTTGAGTTTATGTTATGTGTTCCTAATTATGTTATGTTTCCTAATTTATTATTAGTTGCGAACGAAACTGTTAGATTTGTTTTTTTGAAACGTTTTGCTATTTTTTGTGATATGGGGCCAGGTATGGGATACTGGCGAATATTTTCTCTTCTTTCATAGTGTTGTCATTCGTTGTTTTGCTTTTGTGTATTTGTCTGTCTAAATTGTCAATTGTTTTGGCTCTGTAGCCATGGCTTATAGCAATGTTCTTTATTGCATCTATCTCATTCTTGAGTGTGTTTCCTTCTAGATCAAGAAAGTGTAGCATGGACCTAAATGCAGCATGTTTCTGTGTTATGGGATGGCATAATGAGTTGCCCAGTGCTATGTCTGTGTATGTGTATTTTCTGTGTATGCTGTTTTTGTTGATGGCTGGTGATTTTAAGATCCAGGAAATTCATGGTTTTGTTGTCCTCGTGTACTATTGTGAATTTTATGATTTTGTGGAAAGAATTCAATACTGCTAGTAGTTCTTCGATCTCATCTTCTGTACCATCAAATAGAAGCAAGTTATCATCAACATGTCTGCAGTAATATATTATTTTGCTTTTGAATCTACTGTTTTCTTTAAAGAACTTACTATCCAGATGACTGACAAATATGCCAGAAATCGTGATATACTTCTGCCCATGGCAAGACCCTAATTCCATTGGTAAACTTTCCCATTGAATGTGAAGTAACTGTGAGACAGTATTAGCTGCAACATGTCTTTGACTTCTGACATTTCTGCGATTGACAATTTGTTACGTTTTATGAAGCGTTTAGAAATTCTTCAGTTGGTACATGTGTAAATAGGTGAGTTATATCAAAAGAGGCACACCTGGCTCCTGCAGGAATATTTATGTCTTTAATTTTAGTTGCTAATTCCTATGTGTTCTTAACAGAGTATGATTTATCAAATGTATAGTACTGTTTGAGAATTTAATTCAGTAATTGGGAGACTTTGGAAGCAGGTGTATTCCTAGAACTAACAAAAGGCCTCAATAGAACTTGTGATTTATGGGTCTTAGGTTGAGTTCTGTCTTGGGGCTGTGGGATTCATTAAAATGCATGTTTTTGCTTGTTTTTCTGTGAAGAGTAAATTGCATTAACTAATATTTTTTCTGATTTTGTTTTGGAATTTTATAGCTGGACCTTGTTTGAGTTCTGTTATGTTATATTCAGAAAAGGAAGTTATTGTTTTAGTGATGTATTCATCTTTGCTCATCTCATTCAAGAGAACAAATAAAGCATATATTAAAACGAATACACCCGAAGATGGACCCACAGGGTCCGAAATGCATCGTGTACTGAATAAAACAAAAAAAATTGTGACTGAAAGCTTTTTTTTTTTTTATTCATACCTCGTGTGTAATATGATGCAGCGTTCATTTTTTATTTAGAGAATTTGTCATATATGAACAAGAATTAAACTAGCTCTTTCACCAAAACATTTATTACGATGCGTTGTAATTTCTTGAGTTAATAATCTAAAGACTCTCTGACTCAGACTGCAGCGAAGCCGACTGTCACAACTACAATTTAATTTTGTAAAGCTTATATTATTAAGTAAACTTACCGCAAAGAACTAACTTACTCATAGTCAGATACGTGCCGCTTCAATTAATAACTGGGACGCTAAGGAATTCAACAAAAAGAAAACTACGTTTTAGTTGCCTGCGTCACGGCGAACACTTATTCGCATTAACAGGTTCGAGAACAGCAGTGCTGGAGGTACATCGTCAATAAGCTCTCTCCCGTATCTAGTTAATGACATCAATAAACACTTCCTCCATTCCTTAATTGAGCTAACTGAGCTCTGTGTTTGAGAGATGAACCCTGAAACGTTATCGAACAACATAACGAGTTGACTACCAATATTTTAATAACTCAAATATGACATATGTACAGAATCTTAATGTTTAGGTAGTTAGTTGCTACTTTTTGTAATGTAAGAAAAAGATTATAGTAGCCCAAAAAATTATTAGTATTTCTATGTATCAATCGCCGGTATATTTTCTCAATCCATTCCACAGCCCTGTGAAAATTTTGTTGCAACTGTTAGGATGAGCATCATGTGGTATGCCAGTATTTAGCAATTGTTAAAGACATATTGAAATCTCCTCCGACATTGTTCAACCAACATTTACGACATTCTTCAGGAGCTGTTGAACAAAATCAGTGATAAACTAAGCTATAGCGCCCAGATCAGCGAAACAATGTTATACTGACGAGTGTCGCAGTTTGGTAAATGTATGCACAAAATCAAGATGCAGATTACAGGATATAGCAGGTAAAACGTTGGCAGTACGTGAAATTTAGCTAGTGGTACAGGCTACGTTCAGATTTCATTTTCTAATCCCAACGTTAGCCCCACTTGGTGAAATTGATGAGCTCAGATTTATTAACAAGAAACATTTCGCCATAAATCTACGTACGTAGTAGCCTAAATCAGACATCATATAGAATAGTTTCGGCCATCACCGTTGAACCTGATATGATGCATTTCTCCGTTCTTGTTCATTTCAGTATCCCAAATCTGCTTCGTAAACAACATCGAAGCCTGCCCCTGTGACTATCTCCTTCCACCAGCTCTGCAATCGTAGTCGTCTCAAATAGTTATTTGCATAAAATCTTTCAATCTCGACGATTCATTGAGTTTTTTGAGTATTTTTCCTCGTTGACTTGCAACAAGGAGTTATAATTTCTTACTCGATCAGTCCATCTGATCTCCAACAGTCTCCTGTAATAGCATATTTCAGGGACGTGAAAGTTTCATATCTGTTTCCCCATTGTGCGCATTTCGAATCCATACCGGAATAATGGTCTAATTGTCAAGATGGGAAATCAAGTTACACAGTTTGCCGCTCTTGACGCTGGTGTGGCAAGCCAAAGAGCTGAATTCAACAGTCCGTAACCTCAAATAAACACAAAAATTTCCCGTCAAACTGTGTAGTTGATGAATACAGCCGGCCAAAGTGGCCGTGCGGTTAAAGGCGCTGCAGTCTGGAACCGCAAGACCGCTACGGTTCGAATCCTGCCTCGGGCATGGATGTTTGTGATGTCCTTAGGTTAGTTAGGTTTAACTAGTTCTAAGTTCTAGGAGACTAATGACCTCAGCAGTTGAGTCCCATAGTGCTCAGAGCCATTTGAACCATTTTTTTTTTTTTTATGAATATACGTCCACCTTTCACCAAAAAGTTCAGCTGCCTTAGTTAGAAGCCACACAGTAGATATGAAGAAAGAGAGCCAAGACAAATGATAAACCTCAGACCTGATGAGGAAGGTCAAGACAGTGCTTGGCCTTATTGGCAATAAAATGAACATCGGTTTAATTAAGTGATCAACCATCAAGCAACGCCGAGTAGTTGTTTTAAGTACCAAAGAACAAGTGCTATATATCCAAAATTAAATGTGCTCCACTTCGTAAAGTGTTTGGCAGCATTCCAAGGTGACAGTCAGATAGCAATGAAGGTGAGTGAGTGGCATTATTGGTTTCTGTTAATGAGAGGCTGGGTGATCTGTAGGTTCCTGTTCCGGGAACATGAGTCATTGTAATTGTGACTGTGTTACCTCAGGATCAGCTCCAGAGTGAGGCGGTAGTTTACACAGCGGATTCATTGGGCAATTCTGTCCTCCTGGAAACCAGATGATATGCCAGTAGCAGCACTGATCACATGCAGTGCACACAGGTGCCAGCAAGGTCTGCATGTGTTCGATGCTGCTACAGGCAGATCGTCTGTTTGGGACCTCACTATGATGGTTACCAGCTGGGTGCACACACTGCAGCACAGGACTGTACTTTGCGCCTATCGAACGCTCCTGACTGAGAAACATTCAAAAGGTAGTGTTTTAAAATACACCCAGGAGACAACTTCACTGAATGTTTTGCTCAGTAACACTCCAAGACCCTTGAAAACTGAGCTTTAATGGTCGTTGTTTAGAGACATACACTAAGTTTTAGCTGGACATCAGCAGGAAGCCTTGTGCAACTACCCAACATTTGAAGGCAGCCACTCTTACGCAGAACTGTAGATGGAGTAAGCAGAAGATTGTGAACTGGAACCTGATCACTGACCTTAGTCAATGTCCAGTTAGGAAGCTCTCACGCATTCTCTTGGCCGCCCAGCTCTTAAACCTGGATCAAAAAGATCCCTTGGCAACCATCACTCAACGAAAGTCCGAGTGGTTAAGATGATAGTTCGCCACCCTCCCATTAAAATCGGTGGAAGAGTCGGTGAAGGAATTTTTCTCATTGGACAAGTTCCGAACGGATTGCAACAGAAACTATGTACATCTATTAAGCAGCTAAACAATTCACCCACAACGTGATGACGTGGGCCGTGATCAGAGACGGCAGACAGACAAACAGACAGAACACTTAGAAAAACAGCTCCTCGTGGCAGGATGACGTGTGCAGAGAGCAGCACCACTGTGACTTATAAATGATGCATGAGAGCCGTCGGCGCTGTAGGAACATGTGAAGAAAAGAAACACGAACAGCAGCGAGGAGGGGAGCACTCAAACAGTGAATTTCCCCTAACCGCTCCCCCCTACATCAGGAAACACAGGTTACGTCCCCTACATCTCTATGTGAAGACAGTAAAACCATTCATCTACATCTACATACATACTCCGCAATCCACCATACGGTGCTTGGAGGAGGGTACCTCGTGCCACAACTATCTCCTTCTCTCCCTGTTCCACTCCCAAACAGAACGAGGGAAAAATGACTGCCTATATGCTTCTGTACGAGCCCTAATCTCTCTTATCTTTGTGGTCTTTCCACGAAATGTAAGTTGGCGGCAGCAAAATTGTACTGCAGTCAGCCTCAAATGCTGGTGCTCTAAATTTTCACAGTAGTGATTCACGAAAAGAGCGCCTCCCTTCCTCTACAGCCTCCCACCCGAGTTCCTGAAGCGTTTCCGTAACAATCGCGTAATGATCAAACCTATCAGTAACAAATCTAGCAGCTCGCCTCTGAATTTCTTCTATGTCCTCCCACAATCCGACATGATAGGGATCCCAAACGCTCGAGCAGACTCAAGAGTTGGTAGTATTAGTGTTTTATAAGCGGTCTCCTTTACAGATGAACCCAAAATTCTACCAATGAACCGAAGACGACTATACTCCTTCCCCACAACTGCCATTACATGGTTGTCCCACTTCATATCGCTCTGCAATGTTACGCCCAAATATCAATTCAGACTCGAGCCTTAACCGCTATGGAGAGAATTATGTGCTGTCCCCAAAAACTGTTAGATTTTTATTCCTAAATAAGGTAATATAGATGAAAATGTGTATGACAATTGTTCCTTATGTTATTGTTATGCGTAACGGTGAAAGTGTAACTGTCCTCACTGACACTGGAGCAGTCACTTCTGCAATACGTGAATCATTTTTCAGTACCGTCTGACAACTACAAGTAGCTGTCTCAGAATTAAAAGCTAGAGGAGCTACAGATCAATGGTGCTATATTTCCTGTTGCATACAGAAGTAAAAGACCTAACGCGTGGACAGCCGACATTTGTCAACAAAGGACTAAGGGCAGCAGTATTTTTACTATGCAACTGGCCGGCCTCAAGTGCATGTGGTAGTGTTTGTCTGGGTAGTCATCCAGTTGCTCCAGGAGTTGGCTTTCACTGAGCAATTTTCCAGACCACCGGCTTTAACTGAATAGACAATGTAACAACCTCCAAATGGTCGTCAGACATCGATGAGCCATGTCCCCCGCTCAAAAGAACATACCAATGTTCCAACTGCAACATGCAGGTCCAAACGGTGTTAAAGCGGGAATTAGTGAGCACAGCTATCTTTCAGTTTAGTCAGACAATGGAAACGAAAACGACCTACAATATATTAGCAATCTTACGAGATTAATATAATAAACGAGAGATGACCAGAAAATTAGAGTCAACTATTGCCCATTAAGCAGAAGAATATTTTTCCAAGCTTCTTGGTAAGCAGAGAATGGCATCGATGCCTAGTTGAAGACTTTTTGTGCGCATTTTACTGTTTCAACTTCCTGTTTTCTTACTCAATGATAAATGAGTGATGTATCAGGACGATGAGGATCTAAGGGAATGGTTTTCGCTAAATACACTATTGGCCAATAAAATTGCTACACCAAGAAGATGACGTGCCACAGACGCGAAATTTAACCGACAGGAAGAAGATGCTGTCATATGCAAATGATTAGCTTTTCAGAGCATTCACACAAGGTTGGTGCCGGTGGTGACACCTACAACGTGCTGACATGAGGAAAGTTTCTAACAGATTTCTCATACACAAACAGCAGTTGACTGGCCTTGCCTAATGAAACGTTGTTGTGATGCCTCGTGTAAGGACGAAAAATGCGTACCATCAAGATTCCGACTTTGATAAAGGTCGGATTGTAGCCTATCGCGATTGCGGTTTATCGTATCGCGACATTGCTGCTCGCGTTGGTCGAGATCCAAAGACTGTTAGCAGAATTACAATGAAATGAACACTCTTAGCTGCTTACAGGCGTTGACATACGTCAACGGGGAAAGATGGAAATGTGTGCGCCGACAGGGACTCGAACCCGGGATCTCCTGCTTACATGGCAGACGCTCTATCCATCTGAGCCACCGAGGACACAGAGGATAGCGCGACTGCAGGGGTGTATGTCTGGCACGCCTCCCGCGAAACCCACATTCTCAACGTATTGTCCCGCACTACATTCGCAGAATATGGACTCGGTGGGTTCAGGAGACTAATACGGAACGCCGTGCTTCATCCCAACGGCCTCGTATCACTAGCAGTCCAGATGACAGGCATCTTATCCGCATGGCTGTAACGGATCGTGCAGCCACGTCTCGATCCCTGAGTCAACAGATGGGGACATTTTCAAGACAACAGCCATCTACACGAACAGTTCGACGACGTTTGCAGCAGCAAGGACTGTCAGCTCGGAGACCGTGGCTGCGGTTACCCTTGACGCTGCATAACAGACAGGATCGCCTGCGATGGTGTACTCAACGACGAACCTGGGCGCACGAATGGCAAAACGTCATTTTTTCGGATAAATCCAGGTTCTGTTTACAGCATCATGATGGTCGCATCCGTGTTTGGCGACATCGCGGGGAACGCACATTGGAAGCGTGAATTTGTCATCGCCATCCTGGCGTATCTCGCGGCGTGATGGTATGGGGTGCCATTGGTTACACGTCTCGGTCACGTCTTGTTCGCATTGACGGAATTTTGAACAGTAGACATTACATTTCAGATGTGTTACGACCCGTGGCTCTACCCTTCTTTCGATCCATGCGAAACCCTAAATTTCAGCAGGATAACGCACGACCGCATGTTGTAGGTCCTGCCGAGGGCCTTTCTGGATACAGAAAATGTTCGACTGCTGCCCTGGCCAACACATTCTCCAGATCTCTCACCAATTGAAAACGTCTGCTCAATGGTGGCCGAGCAAATGGCTCATAACAGTACGCCAGTCACTTCTCTTGATGAACTTTGGTATCGTGTTGTAGCTGCATGGGCAGCTGTGCCTGTACATGCCATCCAAGGTCTGTTTGGCTAAATGCCCAGGCGTATCAAGGCCGTTATTACGGCCAGAGGTGCTTGTTCTGGGTACTGATTTCTCAAGATCTATGAACCCAAATTGCGTGAAAATGTAATCATATGTCAGTTCTAGTATGATATATTTGTCCAATGAATACCCGTTTATCATCTGCATTTCTTCTTGGTGTAGCCATTTTAAGGCCAGTAGACTCATTGAAGTTCTGAAATTCGGAGAGTGTAGGACTAACAGAGGAGAAGGATGACCTGTTCTGTCTGTTGTTCAAAACGTAATATGAATGCCCCAGACTCTTCCTCTTCAAAAGGCTTCAGCACCGTGGTGCTTCACCATGGTCCCGGCAACTCTCCTGGGGTACGTGGACTGAGAGGGCTGTAGCTCACATCTTCTACCCTCTCTCTTTGTCTACTAGCACACTTGAGGTGCAAGCAATGAGGCCAGCACACACCTCCAGACTGTCTGTCAAAACCAAGATGGGGATCTAA
The DNA here is from genome assembly GCF_021461395.2 of Schistocerca americana. NCBI lineage: Eukaryota > Metazoa > Arthropoda > Insecta > Orthoptera > Acrididae > Schistocerca > Schistocerca americana. Next base: position 130,624,431 of record NC_060122.1, on the reverse strand, counting down.
ATCAGCCGTCCCTTGACGTAATCGCAAATGAAAACATAGCCCGAGGGCCCGTGTACATATGTGAGTAGACTGCAGACCGCAGTCTGTTAGCATTTGAAAATGAGGGTCACATACTGAACCCTCAGTTGTTATTCTTTAGGGTTACATATCGTATAAAACTCTGAAACAAGAGTTTCAAAACCATAACTCACGTAATTAGTGGACGTCCGGCTAAAATGACATACCATTTTGTTTTAAGGTCATTATTGCTTCATAAACTATGCTGTTGAGTAAAATTTGTATCAGGACCATTTCTCATTCGCTTGTAGATTTCGTTATTTTGGTGTCTTACTTTTCACACCTTTTCTACACTCCAGTAAAAAGAGCATAGTATGTCATTTTAGACCGATGTGAAGGTAATATGACAGACGGGTAAGAAATTTAAATAACCATTAGATATCTGATATATTTAATCGATTTGTATTTAACAAGTAAAAGACCACTCCCGTAACAATTCTTCAGCAATATCAATTAAGGTTCCTCAGTTCAGTGGTACAAAAAGTGAAGACTGGAAGTAGAATTACGAATGTGAATCCATGAAGCAACGAACCAGTTACTTTTTGCAAAAAGTAATTCTCACCAATCCTATCTATTTGCAGACGTCACAAACAACGTTTCCTGTTCTGTGGCTTACTGCAGCACATTCCTTGTGGTTCCACAAATTACACTGCTGCCATCTTAACCAGTGTTCTCCGGGATTTGAATGCGAGTGTAGTTCCAAGCAGTAAGAGCAGCGACAGTCTCCGGAAGCGTCACTGTTGTCGCCATAAAGTTCTTTTTCGTATAATTTTTCAGTTCTGTCACCTCCTTCATAAACATACCAAATATGCGCGACTCCAATAGTTTCAGGTGTTGCACCAGTTCACGATCCAATGCAGTGTTGATAGTTGTTTGGAATCCAACCAGTCCTTTCTGAACACCACTGAAGCTTTTGATCGTATTCCTAGTTCATCTTATAAGCGTAGTCTGGGGAACTCCGAATGCTTTCGACGCCCGCTGCCATTCCATCGTGCCCCTGGTAGCAGCATCTGTAGCCTACTGCATCTGCAGCCATTCCCATGACTGTCTTGACGATTACCTTACTTTATTGCCCGCCATATGAAAGCGTAAATTCACGTACTTATGCATGGCCTAAGTAAATTCACTGCATTTGTGTATCATCGCACATTCGTCAATGCATGTTTCATTTTTCGTTTAATTTATTTTATTATAGAACGACCTATTGCTATTGTTGTTCAGTTTAAGCAGCTAAGTAAAATAAATACCTTAACTAATAAAGAAGATCACACAGAATAGAACTAGAGTCCATATTGTGGTAAAATGACGTGCTGTGTCATTTTACCGTGACACATGGTATGTCACTTAGCCTGAAATACCTTCCTTGATTCATTCGACAAACGTCCAAATACCCCATGCTGTAGTAGAACCTTCTATCTCTCAGAACATAGCTAAAAGTATGCTTTCAAGATGACTTATACTTTTCTCAAACATGTAACTACTGACAATACTAATGAATGGGTATATATGAATAAAGGTAGAAAGTTGGAGGCTTACCTGTAAGTTTTTCATTCACATTACCAAGACGAAAGCTAGCAGCTCGTCGCCATATACGTAGGAACCAGGTTGCCTATCGACCTTTCTAGACAGCTTAGTACACGTGACATCACTCACCTGGCTTCGTCCACAGCCCTGCTGTGTCATTTTACCCGGGTATGCCATTAGAGCCTTACTTCCTCTACAATAGTAAAAACTTTTTTGTTTGAGGAGCCAAACTGGTGGTATTACAGTTCTAGTACCAATGAAAGTCTTGTAAATGTTTAGCTACATGACCCCATTGCTATACTCTTTATATTGTAACTTGATATCATAGGTAATGACGAACACTGGAGTTTGAACCATCGCGTGATCGACAGCTCGCGCACGTCTCCTGGAAGACAATCCTTGGTTTGAAGGTTGCGTGGCATTTTTGCCGCGAGTTCCGTTGAGGCCGTTTTCCGGGTGGAGTGGGCGCAGAGAGGGGGGGGGGGGGGGGAGGGCGTGGAGATGGTTGTGGGAGGGCAGCCAGTGAAGCAGCATGGCAGCACAGTTCAGCAGAGCAACAGGTTGGCTGCTTGTACTACCACCCGAGTAACTTCCAAGATGACGTCGGAGCATCTTCCAGACGCGAAAGACTTGCACCGGAAACGGGAGTGGACACGTACAGTACTGGCCATTAAAATTGCTACACCAAGAAGAAATGCAGATGATGAACCCACCGATTCCATATTCTGCTATCAGTCATTGGATCTCGACCAACGCGAGCAGCAATGTCGCGATACGATAAACCGTAATCGCGATAGGCTACACTCCGACCTTTATCAAAGTCTGAAACGTGACGATACACATTTCTCCTCTTTACACGAGGCATCACAACAACGTTTCACCAGGCAACGCCGGTCAACAGCTGTTTGTGTATGAGAAATCGGTTGGAAACTTTCCTCACGTCAGCACGTTGTAGGTGTCGCCACTGGCGCCAAACTTGAGTGAATGCTCTGAAAAGCCAATCATTTGCATATCACAGCATTTTCTTCCGGTTGGTTAAATTTGGAGTCTATAGCACGTCATCTTCGTGTTGTAGCAATTTTAGTGGCCAGTAGTGTAGTTCCTTTGGCTGACCATGATGTGGAGGCTACCGGTGGGTCGTCGTCATCCACACGTCTCTTGGCGGCTCCATGTTTTTCCGCTGTCTGTCACTGCACAGCGGCTTTGTATGCTCGGTGAGCTACTTTTAGTTCGTTGCCTCAGTGTCGAGATCACACGGCACTCGTGGGGACTGATCTTCCTCCCCGTTGTGAGCGTGATAATTGTGACTGTTTTGCTTCTAGGGCATGTTTGTGCCCTGCTGCTTTTATATGGGACTCGGTTCAGCCTCCTGTTGGTGTTCCCTGTTCCTGAGTATGGCCAGCCGTCTTCTGGAGAGTGTCTCTCGTATCAAAATACTGTAGCTTTCGCTTCGTAATTGTCATAGAGTTATCATTTGGTGATATGTTTTAAATTATTGGAGTTTTTTAAACGCCTCTTATGTTCAGTGACGTTAATCATGACGTTTAAAACATTTTTGTTGCCTAGTGCTTTCTTTAGACATTTGGATCCGGCAAGCTTATGCGCCATACCGGGGCAAAAGACGTTGCTTCTGTCTACGCAGGTGAGCGCACCCATGTAAAGTATTTGCCGTTTACTCCTCGTGTCGTGATTTGAAGCTGAATCTCGGTTTGACGCTGAACTTCTAACTTAACGGGAAAAAGTGAGGTGGTTGCCTTGGCCTGTTATATTATCTTTTAGCGAGTTTTCACAAGTATTTTGTGTATGCTGCCAGCATGTAATCTGATCATCTAAGTTTTACTCGGTTTACTTAAAAATTACTTCTCTGTCCATCTGGCTATGATTGTATGTTTGTGCCTTGGGGCGTGTTCTCACAGGTTGCCTAGAAAATAAATATGGTGAGCACCCTATCGGCCCGACCTAAGTAACTTCGGGTCCGTGCGTCCGGATCATTTCGCCCGACTCGTGATGGTTTCAGCTTCAATTGTTTTCTGTTTCCTTTCAATGAACTTCGTTTTATGTACACCTTAATTATTTGTAGTTTTTTAATGAAAAACATTTTAACGATGTTTGTGGCCTGCCTACTTTCTTGGAATCTTTGAAGAGATTGTTACGTAACTTCAGCTGGTGAAATATTACGTTGCTTCTCTTACTGAAATTTGGTGTAAATATTTCAACAACAGTAATCAGTGGCATACAAGATTTGTTTATTTTTGCAAAGAGTACATAACATTTGTCTTAAATTTAAACTTTTCTGCTTCAGGTTCCTATAATGAGTTTTGGAGAGTTGAGAGCATATGCATCAATTAACACTATAACCTTTTGACATTTGAGCTCAGTTGAAAATTTTATGACGTTATTGATCGATTATCAGTAACTGTTCATCAATAATTTTATATTAATGAACAGTTGTGTCTTAATAGGTCCCATTGGCCGAACTGGTAAAGCTACTTTTGCTGACATGTGTTAATAAAAATCTTGATACGAATGTTGTTCTGCCGGCCGCTGTGGCCGAGCGGTTCTAGGCGCTTCAGTCCGGAACTGCTACGGTCGCAGGTTCGAATCCTGCCTCGGGCATGGATGTATGTGATGTCCTTAGATTAGTTGGGTTAAAGTAGCTCTAAGTCTAGGGGACTGATGACATCAGATGTTAAGTCCCGTAGTGCTTAGAGCCATTTGAACTAGCCAATATTGTTCTACAATGTATTCGTCCAGGTCTTCCCAATCCCGCGTAGCCTTACGCCAACAGTGCGTAGCACAGTTAATTGGAGAGTTTTCTTATTCTTGATGTGCTTTCGGTGGAATGTAGCTTTATGTTTTCCTTTTTTTTTAGCCTTTCTTCGTGAGTATTAGTGATATAACTGAATGGGAATACGAATCTGCTAGGGCAGTTCAGTGGTAGGATTTTGACCCTGCACGGTGAACGTCTTAAATGAGGCACTTGTCGAATTCCTTTTAGAAAACTATTGTGAGAGGCTCTAAGAGCACACATGCTTATAAAAAATAATTATTAGTAGGAAATTGATCTTCGAGTAGTTTATGGATGGCATATTACAAATCCCTTCATGTGAAAGATATAAATAAAGTGTCTTATAATTCAAGTACCAAACTGTATACGCACGATTACAAATAAGAAATGTAATTTTCCTTAACGGGCAGCCACTTCACTAAATTACGTGCTACTACTGTTATCTTCTCATGAAGTGTGATATGAGTATCTTGGTGCTAGAGAAAGGCTCCAGTTTTGATAGGCGTAGGAACATACAGAGCCCCGACAGCCAATTGCCAAGTGTACAGCGCAAATGGTATTTCGGCTCTTTTCTGCAGGATGTCATTGCGTCTTCGTATCTGCGGAAGGTGCTTAAAACAGGCATGCGCAGTCTCCGCCGATTCCTTCAGACCATCTCCACTTTTTTGGTAACCACGGCTAGATGGTGAAAGAACTGCTCAGTTGACTAACTGTCGAACGGCGGAACTACAAAGCTGCCAGCGTCTCGTTGTCAGAAAAATAGTTGCTCAGCCATCTCTGTCACCGCTGCTGGAAGTCCGTGGTGAGCCGCGACAAGTGAGCCGCGACAACATGTGTGCAATTCTTCCACATAAGGTCCGCCTTTCTCGTCATTCCCTCCCACTCGGCATACGTCATTTTATCAACTGTTGTTAGGTTCCTGCTGGGTCGCGCTGTAGGTGACTAGCTTTTGCTAAGCAGTACTTTCTCTCTCTCTCTGTATTGTTTAAAATGTATGTGTGTGCTCATAAGTTCCTTTTAAATTAAACCTCCCCTTCTCCCTCTGCTCGGTCCTGTGTTTAATCCATGTTTCGTGGCTCTGTTAGACTACATTCTGATGTGTTCTCGCTGGCAACAGCCTTAAAAAATTCCCTGTTTTTCTTTTGAATACAGCTTCATCATGTTGAGTGACTGCAGAAGGAAGTTTCAAAAAACTAGTTTTCCAAATATTCCAACTAATTCTGTCCCGTCAATCTGCCGTTTAAAATGAATAAACCTACGAACATTTTAGCGATCATTCCACACTAAACATTGGCTGAAAACCGAACTCGGAAATTCGTATCCACTGTAGCATGCGGAGTTTGCTGCGATCTTCGATGACTATTACGTATGTTATTGCTTCTACTCCGTGAAAAACTAGCTTCATCAGTGAATAGCACTAATGGGAGCAAATGAGGATTGTCATTAAAGCAGCGACAAAATTCAAGTCTTTTGGCCAGGTCGCCAATGTAAAGATTGTGAACACGCTGTGTGTGAAGTGCGTTAGTCTTCCTCTTGCGATGTTAGCCATACACGTGTTCGTGGGACACCGACATGAGCTGAAATTCGCCGTCTGCTGGTAGTAGGATTACGCTCCACAATTCCTACAATCTGTTGCTAAACCTGTGCAGGTTGTTGACCCACACCCTCAGAAGGAATGGGTACCTCGAAGAATACCTGTTTCGTGCAATGTGGTGAAAAATCTGATGAACACTCTACGTTCAGGAATTCGACGTGTCGGAAAGCGCCGTCGGTGTTCTTTGATAGCAGCAGCTGCACTACCATCGCAGACGCTTACACATGCATCGTATCTGCATAGTCTTCATTAGTTTAGATGTGTGGCATTTTAGCCAGCGCATTGGTAAACACAGTTAATCGATCCTTCTCTGTGATAGACTCTCAGTTCCTCACACTGCTTCACACGCAACACACCGTGGACAACTGCACATTCAATGGGCTACTTTATAGGCAGAAACGAATCCCTAGCGAAGAGGTTGAAAGCAACGAGGTAGGCTGGGCCAGAACAAAACGTCAAAGAGGTTCGGCGGGTAAGACACGTCTCAGGCACCATTCGGAGTAGAACACATGCCCATTTGAAGCTGTTTGCTTCACGTGAGCTTTCTTGTCACGTCTCTGAATATTGACCATTGCTTCTGGGACATCCTGTATATGATGAGCCATATTGTTGATGCACACTGGCTGAGATACATATTGGCCAAACTGCCAGTCTTGGCCGGCCGCTGTGGCCGAGCGTTTCTAGGCACTTCAGTCCGGAACCGCGCGACTGCTACGGTCGAAGGTTCGAATCCTGCCTCAGGCATTGATGTGTGTGATGTCCTTAGGATCGTTAGGTTTAAGTAGTTGTAAGTTCTAGGGGACTGATGACCACAGATGTTAAGTCCCATAGTGCTCAGAGCCATTTTAATCGTTTGCCAATCTTGAGAGTAGCAAAGCTCTACACTCTGTATTAGAATGGACAGAATTTTAGTAAATTCTGATGACTGTGAGACGACAACGTTTGTGGGGACACGGCTTCTACCCAGAGTTTATACTACAACTACGCTGTACACTCTTATCTCTGATGTTCTACCGACGCTGTGATTCGAGGCGGGGCACTTTACTGTGTACCCAACTTAGTAAATTAGCCATTAGGGATGCATCTCATCGACAGAGTTGTGAAGAATGGACCTGGTATATGATGATGGTTGATCCATGTCTTCAGGTAATCTGCACCGATGACTACAGTACAATTTGGATATCAACACAATTATCGAAAGTTCACAGACTGAAAGAAACAACTCTGAATACTCATGGTACCAGTAATACTTCCCTGAGCAACGGGTCTTCAAGAAGAGTATCTGAGGTTACTCTGGTAGCCTATTCAGGAAGTGACGGAGCATGAGACACACTTCATGACTTTCACAGAAAATCAAACGTGTCACGTGGATAGACCTTGGAGATCACTGTGTAGTGCCACGTAAAACGTAGCTGATAGTTCATTGTACTGATTCCATTTGAGATTTACGGCTACGAAAGCATTTTACTGACTGTTGAGTTCTGCAGTTCAACACGTGGTGATTCTTATTGTAGTTACAAATTACAAAAAATTGTATCCTGATGCGATCAGTTAACAATGCTAACTCGGATGTAATTGATGTAGTTTACTACCTGAAATAGGGTCAGAAGTACTGCTTGCTTGCACTCAAGGTTAATTAAACACAAGTACACTTTTAATTTTTATTCTGCTTCTTAGAAACTGATAAAATGAACTGATTGTAGTGCTGATGTTGCCTCCAGATGATATTTCAGTGCATGTAGTTCACGCTGATATATTATTGGTTGGGTAACTGCTGTTACTGCAACTACACATTTCCTGTTGTGTTGTGGTTGCTGTTTGGCTAATTAAAGCCACAGAATCTATTGTTAACTCTGTTGCAATGCTTGCTGACGTTCTCACAAATGCAACACGTTCAAGTCCTCACTGAACAGTCACTGCAGTTGGAAAACTATCCTTGTTGTCATTTATTTATCTTAACAAATAGTAACCAATTTCAAACATGCTCTAGCCGACAGAGCTGCGTATGCTCATAAACACTGGAGAATCAGACAGCTGCGCGAGTGTCGTTTGGGGCAGGTCAGCAGCAGACAACCGATTACGAACGTAAGAGGTTGCATAAACAATGAACAGTTGGCACTTGAGTACTTGAGAACTAGCATGCACTACGGTGCAAGTGTGCGCAGTGTCAAGGTGTTGGTTTTGTTTGGTGGGGATGGAACAGGCTCACATGTCTACCGACTATCCCACAGTTCACACAGATTTTGTGGCTCATTCGAAATATATCGAGTGAACCGTTGAGTGCCGTTACTCAAGAAGAGGGCTGGTGAAAAGAAATTTGTGCATCGTCAGATCCATGAAACAGTGTACAAGAAGTAGAAGTGCAAGAGAATAAAACCGACCTTAACGATCCTGTTAATTTAGAAAGGCGTTGCAATGTGTTTCTCAAGTTCCTGTGCATTGGGTGAGTGGTTAAAGTGCACTGTCAAAGAGTGTTACTGGGTTAAAATGGAAACAGAATCTTTTACGATATTAAATAAAAAGCGTTACACGAAGAAGCTGCAAAGGAAACGATCGTTGTGATGAATTGGCTCAGAAGACAATCGTTTATTTCCACAAGGCCAAGAGACGGCTAGTACTGAGTACGTTGCCTTCCATTCTGAAACACATCATCAGTGTTTCGAGCAGCAGTTCGTCTCTACGACAGATTGCTAACGTTGTATGATTCAGCAGGTGTAAAACGGCCATAAGTGGAAATTATTAACAAAAAATGAAAACATTCCCGGAACACTATTGCAATATTTACAAGCTAAACTACACACATATTTACTCGCCTAACTTACATATGGATGTCACTTATATCCACACACCACATGCAGGAAACCATTGTTTTAAAATGGAAAGAACAAACGTTCGCTTGCAGCAGTTTCTAAGGGAAAGCAAGCAATCATTTTGCACGCTAGAGGTGACGTCAGGTTTAGTGCTAAATGCACTGCTAATATTTAAGTGCAACGCGAAGTATTGTGGTTTTCGTACTACCGTAACTGTAAAATCTTTAACAAGCAGCTCTGTGGTATTTACTAATGATGCTTCCGATTACATCATCGAAATTAATCCCCCAACAGTCTTACCTTTCCATAATGAGGAAATGATAACAACATTCCGCAAAGAGGCATTCAGTTCCATGTGTCCATGCGTTGTGGTCTTCACTCTGAAGACTGTTTTTTTGATGCAATTCTCCATGCTGCTCTATCCTGCAGAAGCCTCTTCATCTCTGAATATTTACTACAATCTACATGCTTCTGGATCTTATCACAGTGTTCATCTCTTGGTCTCCCTCTACGGCTTTTATCCTACCACACTTGCTTGCAATACTACACTGGTTATCCCTTGATGTCTCAGAATGTGTCCTATCAACCAATCCCTTCTTCTAGTAAGATTGTGCCACAAATTTCTTTTCACCCTAGTTTTATTCATTATCCCCCCATTAGATACGTGATTTTCCTATTTTAAATTTCACCATTATTCTGTAGCACCGCATTTCAAAAGCTTCTATTCTTATCTTGTCTAAGCTGTTTATGGTCCATATTTCACTTCCACACATGGCTACACTCCATACAAATACTTACAGAAAAGACTTTCTCACAAAACTACAATGGATTTTAATAAACTTCTTTTCTTTAGAAATGTTTTTCTTGCCATTTGCTGGTCACTATTTTATATCCTCTCTACTTTGGCCGTCATCAGTTATTTTGCTGCCCTAATAGTGTAACTCATCTACTTTAGGTATCTCGGTTCCTAATATAGTGCCCCTAGCATCACATGATGTATATCGACTGCTTTCCATTGTCTTTGATTAGCTTTTGTTGATATTCACCTTATATCCTCCTTTCGAAACACTGCCCATCCCGTGCAACTGCTCTTCCAAGTCCTTTACTGTCTCTGACAGAATTACAATGTCATCGGCAAACACCCAAGTTTTTATTTGTTTTCCCTGGACTTTAATTCCTGGTCCAAGGTTTTGTTTGGTTTCCTTTACTGCCTTAACACTGTACAGCTGGAATAACATCGGGATAGGATACGAGCTTGTCTCACTTATTCTTCTCTTTCATGCTCCACGACTCATAGCTACCATCTGGCCTCTGTACAAGTAGTAAGTAGCCCTTCGCTCCCTGTATTTTACCTTCACTACCCACAGAGTTTCAAAGAGAATATTTCAGTCAACATATTAAAAAGCTTTCTCTTATGCTACAAATTCTTTAAACGTAGACTTGCCTTCCCTTAATCTATCATCCACAGAAATCGTATGGTCAGTATTGTCTTGCACGTTTCTATATTTCTCTGGAATGCAAACTAATCTTCCTCGAGGATGGCGTCTATTAGTTTTTCCATTCTTCTGCAATGAAATCGTGTTAGTATTTTGCAGCCATGATATATTAAACTGATAATTCGTTAATATTCTCATCCGTTAGCATCTGCTTTCTTTGGAATTGTAATTATGTTCTTCCTGAAGTCTGAGGCTGTTTCGCCTGTCTCATTTGTCTTGCACACCAAATGGAATGTTATGGCCTGCATTCCTAAGGCTGTCACTAAGCCTGATGGAATGTCTTCTTCTCTTTTCTACTCTCTCTTTTCTCGTTAATTTTCCTGTTTCTTTGCCCTAGTGACATGAACTTCTAAATTCGTACATTTGTCCTCTTGCCATACCTACTTAGCCATTTGCACTTCCTGCCAGACTCATATTTTGTACGTTTGTATTCTCTTTTGTCTGCTTCGTTTACGTTATTTTACATTTTTTACTTTCGTTAGTTAAATTCAGCATCTCCGATGTTTTCCAATAATTGCTACTAGGCTTTCTCTTTTTACCTATTTGATCCTCTGCTGCCTTCACTATTTCATTTGTCAAAACTACCCGATCGTCTTCTACTGTATTTTTTTCCCCTGTTCTTGTTAGTCGTTCCCTATCGCTTCCTCTGAAACTCTGAACAACCACGGATCCGTTTAATTTATCAACGTCCTGTCTCCTTAACTTTCTACCTTTTTCCAATTACTTCAGTTTTAACCTACAGTTCCTAACCAATAACGTGGGGTCAGTCTCCACATCCGCCATTGGAAATATCTTACAATTTACGGGTACAAAGCCGATATGTACTAGTTTTGGGTACCATTACGCTGCTGCCTCACTTCTGAGACATCGCTGGCATGGCGTTGCCATTATAAAACAAGTGAAGTCTTACCAACACATGTAACCTCCAGCATCCGGTCCCAGCCAGACGAGTTCGAATATGACAAGCTGCTTTCCGTGTCTAGCAGTGTCCACTGCCTGCTGTCATGGACCTGGAGCTGTGGCTGTCTTCTTCAGTCACTTACTTTAGCTGTAGCTAAACGACGAGCTAGCTGGTCGACCAGAGGCATGCAGTAGAATATGCACACGTCATCATGGCCCAATTACTGTGGCGAAACTATTAGCTGCTATTACTCTGACAAGGCAGCAGTTATTATTATCGGACAAGTTAACAAGTTATTTCAAGTGGTAATAGTTAACAGTCATAAGTTTTGCGTTTATGATTCAAAATTCTGCCTATAGAAAGAAATAAGTACCGAAGAAAGAGAAGTATTGACTTAAGCAAGATAATTGTCGAATGACTACATCTTCATTGTGCCCACATTTCGTAGCAGTAAAGATGCTAAAAAGAGATCTAGATAGGACATCAGCAGGCAACATTGGTGCTGAAAAATTTTATTCCTCTTCTTACATTAAAGAGAGGATACTTTGAAGGCATCAACCATCACCATCATCAAACCTTGCTCGTCACGTATACAGATTGTTAAGAGAAAGTATTCCATATTTTGAGAAGTGATAGTGTGGGCCAAAATAAGACAAAAATGCCCAGTAAACATGGACTCCGGTTTCACACCTTAACAATTTTTCATCTGCGCTACTGTAAAACACATCTTTTTTTTTATCTCTCAAAATAAGAAAATGAAAGGACTTGCAGTAGAACAGGTTTGTTTCACTATGGAGAAAATGAACTAGAGCTCATAGTTCATAAATATATGCACCCTTCAACGCTCTGTGTATGCGTACTTGAAGTGTGTCATTATAAATCATAATGAATTTAGGAACATTTACACGTTTCTATAAAATACCATCTGGTAAACTGACATCACGCGTGATATTAAACATGTCAATGTGAATTTAATAAGTTCCATAGTGTGGATAATAAAGCTTCATCAAGCGTTATTACCCAGGATTCAGCTAGAGAATTAGATTACTGCATACAAATATCAGTTTGGTAAAGCTGCACATTTGTGTTAGTAAAGTACAGGCGGTAAATAGTTGCCATTGTACTTGAAATTTCGTTACTCTTCTAAAAAAAGAAGTTGAGTAGACACAGTGATTCAGTGTCAGCTTAGCTAGATTGTCCTGTCTACGATCACTGGTATTCTTGTTACATATAACGGGAACCTCACTACACACCAATCTGCCTTTTGTTGCTAATGTTGGAAACAACAACAGGCTCTAGAAAGACAGATTAACAGCACGGATGGCAACTAACTTCTTTCCATGGTGGACCATTAGTTAGAACGGCATCTCTCTAAAGACCTGTCAGGTGCTGTAACGCAAGAACTATAGCAACTGTAGCAGCATTTCAAATATAGTCCTTCATTGTTCACTCTTGAGTCATATATTTTACCAGGATGTTTTGGGTTAAAAAAATTGAAACTAAACACCCAATGATTTAAATAACCTGGTGGATGATAAAAATAAAATATTTTCTTCTTCATGACTTCTTCAGATACAAAATAATTTCGCATTCAGAATCCTGTAATAACATTTTTTATTCATTTCATAAAATTGTTTTCCACTTTGAATAGTCTATTGTATTCAGTACCACAACAAATAAATTCCAAAACTGAGTAAGTAGCAAACCAGCTGTGATGTACACCATCACGCAAAACATCATGACAAATATTTTTAGAGTTAAAAGAAGTCCAGTTTAAACGAAACACGGAAACCTATCGATCTGTTAGCTCATACAGTCGCACTCTGTTGTATCAAATTAACTGATGAGCATGCACACTCCTTCCAGATGTTCGATATTCAGGTCGTCGTGCAGCGGCGTTTTACCACTTCACAGCGTACGTAATACTTTCAATAGCATCTACTCCTTTCACGTACAGCATAATTCCGTATATTTGTCGTCTAATATTAATACGAGATACAGTGCCAAAAGCAGTGGATGAAAGGGCCGTGCTTTTACAACGTATTGGAGGGAAAAGTATTATTCCTGACCACTAACACTAGTTAGAACAACTAATATGGTAATCAGCTACAGTTACCAAACAAAAGTTAGTTCATGTTTATAGTAGACAATTGTTCCATTAACAGTGGAGAAAGCTACAAAACAATTGGCGCAATAGACAGTACACGAAACACTGTTGTAATCTATCGTCCTTTCTTTTTACGTTTTCTTTCTCTCTGTCACGTCTGTTGCTATTTCAACAGTAGTTTCATATGAACGAATATCGTAACTATAAAATTTACCCTGAGCTGTCGTCTTAAAAAGCAGATGGCATCTCGGCACAGTCCCATGCCAATACAGTCATCCAAGAACTTTTCATATACCATTTTTGCAGCTTTCTTTGTACTCCACAGTCGGTCGTTGTGTTCGTAGGTCGTCTTCTTCTACCAAAATATATCCTATCCAGGTGTATGTGACGTGATACACAGTGGACACTGCACGTAAAGCTTATTTGTCTCTTCTTGGTACTCCACTATTCAGTGTGTAATATTAACCGTGTAAATTCCTGTGAAAACTGTTCATCCAATTTATGTTGCGTCACTAATCTGTTTAACAATTTCAGTTCATATACTTTTGGCAATTTTGTTTAGGTTTACGCCATGTATTTTACACATACTCTTTACAGTGATTTGCTGATGCTGCAAGCTGTTGGCGATAATCTTACGTCCATTCATTCTACATCTACATTTATACTACACAAACCACCCAACGGTGTGTGGCGGAGGGCACTTTACGTGCCACTGTCATTACCTCCCTTTCCTGTTCCATTCGCGTATGGTTCGCGGGAAGAACGACTGCCAGAAAGCCTCCGTGCGCGCTCTAATCTCACTACTTTTACATTCGCGATCTCCTCGGGAGGTATAAGTAGGGGTAAGCAATATATTTGATACCTCATCCAGAAACGCACCCTCTCGAAGCCTGGACAGCAAGGTATACAGCGATGCAGAGCGCCTCTCTTGCAGAGTCTGCCACTTGAGTTTGCTAAACATCTCCGTAACGCTATCCCGCTTACCAAATAACCCTGTGACGAAACGCGCCGCTCTTCTTTGGATCTTCTCTATCTCCTCAGTCAACCCGACCTGGTACGGATCCCACACTGATGAGCAATACTCAAGTATAGGTCGAACGAGTGTTTTGTAAGCCATCTCCCTTGTTGATGGACTACATTTTCTAAGGACTCTCCCAATGAATCTCAACCTGGCACCCGCCTTACCAACTATTAATTTTATATGATCATTCCACTTCAAATTGTTCCGCCCGCACACTCCCAGATATTTTACAGAAGTAACTGCTACCAGTGTTTGTTCCGCTATCATATAATCGTACAATAAAGGATCCTTGCGTTCATTACATCCAAATTCCCTACTTATATAATTCGAACCATTTAGGTCGGATCACAGATACAGACACGTATCTGCCGACTGCTTCATTATATGCAAGTGTTGGTCCATCACTGTGGAAGGCGTGCAACACATGTAGCAGCCACGACTAGATGTTTTTAATGGGTGAGAGTTCCACAGACCGTGGCGGCCAGGGCCACAGTCGAACACTTTGGGCATTCACGAAGGTCTGGTCAGCACGGCTAGTCTAGCCTGATCTTGTCGAAAAATGTCACGGAAAACTCGAGCAGTTCAGACACGGGCCTTAGCACATCAGGAATACTACGCACCTCAGACTTTCACATCGGGTACTGGACGCATATGATGAGACCAATATTATAAAGCAGGGTCCATTCTCCTCGGAACCTCCATGGATGTGAGCATTACGATACAGCAGACTGAACTAGAATCCCTTTAAAATTTTGCAGGCGCATTGAATGTTCAAGCAAATTTCGAACTTGCAGAAGGTCGTCGAGTAATTCGATTGGGCGCTTGCCATTCAGGTGAACCATCGAAGAAGGGGAAGAATTGCACCATTCTGCCCTATATAGTGCACTGCGAGTATTCCTGGCGGCAGCGCCCTCGCTGGTGGAACCGTGGAACTCAGCTGTCCTCTATGTTACCGATCGTAATCTGTCGTCTTGGATTGGAACAAATCGTGGAAATGGTGGGGTTCTTCACACTATCCAACTGACTGCCGCTATCACAGTTCATCAGATTTTCCGCCGGGCGTATTTCAAAAAATGGTTCAAATGGCTCTGAGCACTATTGTACTTAACTGCTGAGATCATCAGTCCCCTAGAACTTAGAACTACTAACCGAAGGACGTCACACACATCCATGCCCGAGGCAGGATTCGAACCTGCGACCGTAGCGGTCGCGTGGTTCCAGGCAGTAGCGCCTAGAACCGCTCGGCCACTCCTGCCAGCACGCGTATTTCCATGGATTCTTTAACAACGGAATTCCAAGCACATGTAGGTCAAAACCACAGTTCTATCATATTCCACTGGCTGTACATTGGAGATACAGCGTTCGGCAATAGCGGACGTCACTGCCTTTTTTCGGTATGCTCTATCTCCAACTTATTTTATGTTCAGCCATATTTTGAACAAACTGAAGGCGTCACCGGGGATAGCCCCCTGTCACACTTGGTGGCCAACCTTTTTATGGAGGATTTCGAGAACAGAGCGCTTGAATCAGCTGTCCTTAAACTAACTACACTTTGGAGGAATGTAGATTATACTTTCATACCGTGGCCCCATGGAGAAGATAAATTGACGAGGTTTCTTCACCATCTGAGCTACGTTCATAAGAACATTCGGTACACCATGGAAATAGAGAGAGGCGGTTGTCTGCCTTTCTTGGGTGTCTTGGTTAGAAGAAAGAATGACTGTTCTCTGGGGCATTCAGATGATCCTAAGTCCAATCATACAGATTTGTATTTGCAGGCGTCAAGTTGTCATCGGCCGTCGGGAACTATGAGAGTGCTTGAAACACAGCTCACACTGTATCAGATCTATATAGTTTACCAAACAGCTCGCCCATTTAATGACAGTGCTTAGAAAGAATAGAAATTCCACCCAGCAGATTAACAGCACACTGTCTCTTAAAACCATGAATCAGGAAGTGAATTTAGCTTTTCTTCCTTTTGTGGACAACATTTCGTTTAAAATAGCAACAATCCTCAGTATCTTTCAAGTGAATGGGATATTCCGTGCACCATCTAAGACGGAATCCTTTTGAGATCAATGAAGGACGACATGTTACTGTGGATGGTCAGAATTTACAAAATACTTTTTCAGTGCTGTGTGGCTTACAAGGAGAGACCTCGGGCACCGTGAAAGAACGCTGCACTCAACATCAACGATGCAGTCTCCTTTTGCAACCAAGCAAGTGCACTATTTCCGAACGCTGTATTACCACTGGACATTCATGGGATTTGATAGAATTGTGATTCTGACCACAGGAACATCTTTTTGAGACTCCATTATAAAAGAATCCTTTGAATTAAGCCTGGCGGAAAATCTGATGAAAGGTGACAGCGGCTAGCATTTGGACAGTGCGTGGAAACCCCATCATCTCCACTATTTGTTGTAATCGAGGACGACAGAGTGCGCCAACGGCCGCTGCGAATGGTAGCACACAGGACAGCTGACTTCCATGGCTCCATCCACCGGGAAGTGTGCTTCGTCCGTCATCATGAAATTTGAGGCATTCGCGGAATACTCGCTGTTGTATTCAATGGGGCGGGCAGGAGCAAGTCTTCGTCAGTCTTCGATAGCCTGCCTGAAGTTGACTGGGAGGTCCCAGTCGAAATATCGGTCAATGAATCAATCGATGACCGGTTGCAGGTCCGAAATTTTTTTGAAGAGACGTTGTGGTTTCTCACCGGTATCCAGTGCATGACTGACAATGCAGCTGACTTTGTTGCCCTGCCAAGAGTAGCGCCCCTATCGTGCACAGCTTGTGCATAACCTCCTTTAGGATAACGACGTCGCTCGACTAGGGTGGCCAGTATGTTCTCCAGACATGAACCTTATCCAACATGCCTGGGATATATTAAAAGGGCTGTTTATGGACGACGCGACCCACCAACGACTCTGAGGGGTCTACGCCGAATATCTTGAGGAGTGCGATAATACGGACCAAGAGTGCCTTGATGAATAAATGGACAGTATGCCACGACGAATACTGGCATGTATCAGCGCAAGAGGACGTTCTACGAGGTATTAGAGGTACCGGTGTGTGCAGCAATCTTGACCACCACCTCTGATGGTCTCGCTGTATGGTGGTACGACACGCAATGTGTGGTTTTGATGCGCAATATAAAGAGTGAAAATGATGTTTATGTTGATCTCTATTCCAGATTTCTGTACTCGTTCCAGAGCACTCGGAACCGAGGTGATGCAAAACTATTTTTTATGTGTGTAATTGCACAGGAGTGGAATTTGTGGTGAGTCACATCAAACCGGTCAGAAGACTACGAGTCATAAATAAAAGTAAGTGAATGAAATTTGTGTGGCACTGAGCAAGTACACACTTGCGTGTACCATCTGCATGGCCACATGCAAGTGCTCACTCAGTTGTCATGTATACAGAGAAAGAAATGTAGTTACCGCTAAAGGGTGGATCAACGTCAGGCAGATTGGCCCAGGGTGGAAAATATTCCCTTGTTATGTAATGAGGAAGCACATGAAGTCAGCTGGTTTGCAGTCCCAACTCGAGGAGTCTCGCAGCAGCTGGCTATTGGTGCACCAGTTGGCGACGCGCTACAATGACAAATTCGAGTCTCGCATCCCTTAATCTTTCTCAAACTATTTTAGGTAAACTATTCACTACAGCATTTGAGTTTTCGTTATTTATAGCTCTATATTCACTGGTAAGTAAGTCGAAAAGTTTGTAGTGATAAATATTGGAGCATTATACACCATATGTTGCTGTACACGAAATTTAGCTAAGGTATTGAATTTTTCTTTAGCGAGAGGAAGTCTCTATCTGTCTCCAACCATGAACATGAATTTTATGTTACACATTGACTTTGAACCTCACGCAATTTACAGTAAAATATTCGTATCATATCCAATATCACCTAAAACCCATAAGACATCTAAACGAGATTTCACCTAATGATAGCCTACAAAGTGGATTTTATCATATACTTAACATACAGAACTTTCTTACGTATTTCAACATGGCCGAAGCTACAACTTTTATTAAACTGTTTCCAATTTGGTTGTGTAGTTTTTGAAAATTCGTTGATAGTTAGTGAAAAGAGAGCTCCCTAGTATGAAAATAAAGATGAGGTTTCTTCTCTTACATTACTGAAAACCGACACAATGTGTTTTTCATAAGGTACTGACCTCTCTGAAAGCCTCTCTTGTTTGATATGAGACTGTTTCATGATTCTGTAACAATTTTATTGGGAGGAGAATTTCTGCATTTTATACTGTGTTTTGGCACATGAACCAAAATTAAACTTGTCAACACTTTACTCATAACTGACAATACTTTTACAAACAATAATTAGTAACTGTTTAGAGAAAAATAAATGGACAATTCAATTTCAGTCTTGATAGGATCCTGTAACCAATCATGTTTTTAATACTGAATGACTGGGGAGAAAACTTACCAAAGGATTTTATCCCTGTTGTTTCTATCCCCATTCAGACTGAAGTGGTGAATGTTGAAATGTGTTAGTGGTAGATCACACATATTTATAAGCTATTTTACCCCTAAGGAGTAATGTCAAGGGATTCATAAAGTAATGACTATCATGCTTTTGTAATCTTGCTATCCACACGTGAACAGGAATCAAATTTGTTTTTGTGTTTGACATAGAGTAGACTAACCCAATAAAACTCTTTCGTAACTATAAGCTGTTAACACATCGATGGCTTGCACAACCTTGCCAACTCCTCGTCAAAGTGAACAGGGGTTTACATTTCAATTTTACCAGGATTTGGTATTATCTCGCACGTTGTATGTTAAGAAAGAGGAAAAATCGAATCATTTGGAACATTAGGTACAATTTACGCCATATTATCAATTAGATTAATAAGATTTACTGTATGAGCACTGATGAATTAAAAGTTATGTGTAGTAAGAAGATTCACTCACTTACTCTGTAAAGTGATAGGAACGGAAAGATAGCATGTTATTTGCTCCACTTTTGCATATATCAAAAATAACTAAAGCGTAGAAGCAAACTCATTTCGTACGTTTCAGTCTCCAGTGTTTATTGTTCAAGACGTACTGGGTAACAATATTAGCAGGAGAATTGGTGATTTATTTTCATTTGATTTTCTGGACTTTTTTCTTCAGACATGTGATGAGTGACGAGTTTTAAGTAACATACACAATATATTTACCTAAACAGCACGCTAAATTTTGTTTCTTTTGCCAAAACAAACAGAAATTGAGCACAGAGATGACTGCCAAAAGGAACACATGAACCCACTGCTGTCGCAGAAGAAGCATCCTAGCAGTGCTGGAAATACGTAATCAGATTATCGCTCAAACGTTAGGGGTGTGAATAATAACGACTGCATAGCCGTGTTCTTGCGATTTTAATGGAACAATTTGTAAAAAAGAAAAAAAAAATATTTATACCCTCACTATGTAGCCTGATAATAAACTGTCTTCCCTTTACCTATCATTATTTAGTTTTATTTTCAATTTCGGTTTTGGTTCAGCAAAAGAAACATAATTTAAATTGACATATACACTGAAGAGCCAGAAAAACTGGTACATCTTCCTAACATAGAGTAGGCCCTCCGCGAGCACGCGCAAGTGTCACAGCACAACGTGGCATGAAGTTGACCAATGTCTGAAGTAGTGCTGGAGGGAACTGACACCATGAATCCTGCAGGGCTGTCCATAAATCAGGGGGCGGAGATCTCTTCTGAACAGCACGTTGCAAGGCACCCCAGATAAGCTCAATAATATTGTTGTCTGGGGAGTTTGGTGGCCAGCGGAAGTGTTTAAACTCAGGACATATTCCTAGCCACTCTGTAGCAGTTCTTGACGTGTGGGGTGTCGTATTGTCCTGCTGGAATTGCCCAAGTCCGTCGTAATGCACAATATACATGAATGGATGCAGGTGATCAGACAGAACGCTTACCTATGTGTCACCTGTCAGAGTCATATCTAGACGCATCAGGTGTCCCATATCACTCTAACCGCACACGCCCCACAAAAGTACATTGCCTCCACCGCTTGAACAGTCCCCTTCTGTAAAGCAGGGTCCTTGGAATCATGACATTGCCTCCATACCCGTATACGTCCATCCGCTGGATACAATTTGAAACGAGAGTCGTCCGACCAGCCAACATGTTTCCAGTCACCAACAGTCCAATGTCGGTGTTGACAGACCCAGGCGAGGCGTAAAGCATTGTGGCGTGCAGTCGTCAAAGGAACACGATTGGGCCTTCGGCTCCGAAAGCCATATCAATGATGTTTCGTTGAATGGTTCGCACGCTGACACTTGTTGATGGTCCATCACTGAAATCTGCAGAACGGTTACACTTTTGTAACGTTGAACGATTCTATTCACTCGTTGTTGCTCCCGTTCTTGCAGGATCTTTTTTCGACCGCAGCAATGTCGGAGATTTGATGTTTTGCCGGATTCCTGATTTTTACGTTACACTCGGAAATGGTCGTACGGGAAAATCTCCCCTTCATTGCTACCTCGGGGAAGTTGTATCTCAACGCTCGAGCGCCAACTATAACACCACTTCAGGCTCACTTAAGTCTTGGTAACCTGCCATTGTAGCAGCAGTAACCGAATTAACAACTGCGCCAGACACTTGTTGTCTTACATAGGGGTTGCCGACACGAGCGCCGTCTTCTACCTGTTTACAGATAGTATACGCATGCCTGTGCCAGTTTCTTTGTCGCTTCAGTGTAGATAAATATACCATATACGTTACTCAAAACTCGTCACTGATGATACTTCTGAATTAAAATGTTTAACAATTGACAATTGCAACTGAATATTACCAAAGATTTTATACCAACCCTTCAGTTATCTTCGACGTAGGGAAAAGTACAGAAAATATTTTACAATTTTTCCTTTCCTATTCATGCACAGAAAAAGCGAGGGAATCCTCTTACTACAGATATCTTTCAGTTCGTCAATGATACTTACTTCGACGAATAGCTGGCAAGGTTCTACAAGTCGTCAATGTGTTTACAGCTTCATAGTTACGATAGAGTTTTATTGGGACCATTCAATAATGGTGCAAAAATGCAGCACTGTTCCCTTAGAAAAATTTAATTTCATACCTGTTCAGACGTCGCTGTCAAGGTTACGAAAACATGTTAGTCATTACTGTATAAACCGCTTGAGGCTACTCGTTAAGGTTAAAGTAACTTATAAATATACATAATCTATCTTTACTACATTAAATAATGGTATAAAGAAGTTCACAACTTCACTCTGAACTGGGATTGGAATAAAAATATGATATAGGATTTGCTACGAATTATTTTCATATTTCACAGATGAAGGACAGGGAGATAATCCTTCGGTAAGTTTCCTTTCTAGTCGTTTCACTATTAAAAATACAATTGGTTACAGGATTCCGCAAAACCTGCAACAGAATTGGCGATCAATTTTTGTCTGAAATGTTTATCATTCTCATTTGCAGGAGTATCAGCAGTTTATAGTAACGACTATACTTCTGATGCCTGAAAAAACTCCAAACCACCAAGCTCGCTAGTAAATTATTTATTCAGAGTGTGGTACCTCCACTGGGGACCACATTCACTGAATCATTCCACCAGCAGCCTAGCAGAAAGCCTGCAGGACCCCATGTGGTAAGCACTTGAGACCCAGACACTGGAGTCATTCTGCAGTCACACAGGGGATAGCCTGGACGATACTGTCATCTCGCTAAAGCTTGGTTGGTTCATTGAATGGTGAAAGGGACCAAACTACTAGGTCGCAAGCCGCCCTTTCCTCAATCAGACGGGTCTACATGACTGTAGATCGGAGACAGCCTGCCACACAAAACACAGAGGAAGAAAAGCCCATGGCCTACTGAATGTCAACGAAGACTCGATAAGGGACGAAAAAGAAGAAAGGGGAGATATAGGTTCAAATGGCTCTGAGCACTATGGGACTCAACTGCTGAGGTAATAAGTCCCCTAGAACTTAGAACTACTTAAACCTAACCAACCTAAGGATATCACACACATCCATGCCCGAGGCAGGATTCGAACCTGCGACCGTAGCGGTCGCGCGGTTCCGGACTGTAGCGCCTAGAACCGCTTGGCCACTGTGGCCGGCGGGGAGATATAGGAAAAAAGGCATTGGAGATGCCGTGTTTATGAAGCTGCCTGATGTCTCTAAAAGCAGAATGCAACGATGGAACATGGAGGCAACAATGTGTTCAGCCATTTGCTGAATGAGCTGATAAGATTAAGTGGCCTCCCCTTAGAGATAGTGGTAAAAGCAGCCTTCACGAATAAAATTCAACACTAAGTCAGCAGATGAGGCATCATCTCCTAATATCTGTGGTAGCGAGTCAACGAGATTAAGTGTCCTCTACAGTGTAGCTAGGTTGGGACAATCTAGCAAAATGTGGACGACCATCCCTCGTATCCACAAGGGCGGGGTTCACGTTACTGTAAACCAAGTCTCCTGGAGGATTGTCCAGAAACCTGGGTAAGTGTTTAAAAGATGTTGTAGTTCAGACAGGTGGTGGAAGAACCACTACAGTTCTAAGAAAAATAATGTTGTCGATATATTGTGAGGCCATGCAGGAATCAAGTTTCGCAAAAAGGTCATAAAATCACCTGCTGCCACTAGTAGAGTGGTGATAGCATAAAAATACATGGGTTTTAGTTTCCATTGTTAGGTACAAACCAGGGTCTCAGGGGTCACCAGAATCTCTGCCTCAGACAAAGGAGTGGATCTGGTGGTATCTGGTGGTGTGGGGGCCACTGTAATGTCCTCCTTCTTGGTGGATGTCTTCTTGTCTTTCCCCTCATTAGAGAATTTCGATGGTGGCAAAGGCTTCTCTGAATCATTTTCAGTTAAATATGATGGACATTAAGTCCTTGGCTCCTTCAGCCACTGGCTAGCGTCCAATTGTAGACCATTGGGAACCTTGAGACGAAGTGTCCTGAGGGACCCATTCCTGGCAAGAGAAGCCAGAAGAAGATATCTCCAGCTGGGAGGTGAGGATCAATGTTCCCCCCCCCCCCCCCCGAGCATCAAGGCGGGGGGAGGGGAGAAGGCATGCTTAAGTAGCCCTGACTGTTCATCAGTTCACTGTAGGAAATGGAATTGGCAGGAGTATGGTAACTAAAGGGGGCGAGGTAGTTATAGCCATAGCATTTGACATTGTTATATATGCTGGGCGTAATCTCTCGTACATCTTCTTGGCCGCTTGGTAAGTGAGACCATCCAGAGTCTCGTATTCTTGTTTCTTCTTCTCTCTCTGAAAAGCAGTGCAATCTGGTGAGCAGGGAGAATGGCGCTGTCCATAGTGAACACAGATGGGGGGGGGGGGGGGGGGGAGGTGGGGCAGTCCAAGGAGCATCTGTGTGCAGTGCTCGTCCAGAGTCTCTGCAGATGGGATAGGCATTGCAACATTAGTATACATGACCAAATTTCAAACACTTGAAGCATCGCATAGTGGGTGGAAGTTATAGTTTCACATCACATCGGAATACGACCACTTTGACCTTTTCAGGTCATGAATCGCCCTCAAAGGGCCCCTATGCACATGATGGACACAGTGTAAACTCTGTTGACCTACTATAGATCCCCATGTCCAGATTTAATCCCAGTTCTGTTTCACAAAGAGTACTCCACAGCATTGGCCCCTTACCCAGCTTGCATTTATAGTGGGTCTTTTGCCCAGTGCAAAGTCCCAAGCGGCTGGAATGAAGTGCAGGTCACTCTAGTGTATAAGAAAGGTAAAAGAACGGGTTCGCAAAATTACAGACCAGTGCCCTTAAC
Organism: Schistocerca americana; assembly: GCF_021461395.2. Classification (NCBI taxonomy): domain Eukaryota; kingdom Metazoa; phylum Arthropoda; class Insecta; order Orthoptera; family Acrididae; genus Schistocerca; species Schistocerca americana. The sequence goes on along the minus strand of NC_060122.1, from coordinate 130,600,334 downwards.
TTCTGTTTGCTACAGGATCCTTGAACACATTTACACAAAATTCAATAATATATCAATGATTAACCTACAGAATTCACCACTGGCAAGTTACAAATTTTTCATGATGTCTATGACGTCGTTCTGCACGAGGCTATTTTGAAAGTCTATATCTTACATTTTGTATTGAAGTAGTATTGGTGATCTACACGTGTTTTTGTAGCATACAGGAAGTGGGTTAGAATGTTCTACACCACAAAAGACCTACATTTCTGAAGCACAGTCACGTATGGCAGCAGTAATTTGCAACATGAAAGTAGGTAGAAGAGTGTCCTTGTCACGAACAACCTAACTTTCTTTATCTCGTTGCAGTAATGTCGTTTTTGTGGGAAGTTACGTGGAAGCAGACTCAGTGAGACTAAGCACAGCTCTCGGCTAACAACTCGACACATCCACAAACAGTAAAATGTCATAGTATTTGTTTGAAGCATCCTGTAGATCGATTGATAACTCCAAAGCCATCTTTTAGCATTGAAGATTTCCTTATAAAAGTCAATCGCCGCTTTTATCAGTGAAATATACCCACATCTGACAGAATATTTAAGTGTATAATAAATAGACATATTTCTTCTGCCTGGTAAGTCTCAATCATTTATGTTGAATGGTTAGTCAGTTACAATTTGTTCCATTTAGAACAAACAACTACCTATATTAAGACAGGTGTAATAAGATTTTACATCCCTGAATAAAATGCAGATGTAGTTTAATGGTAAAAACAGATTTCTATGTTTATAAAAAAAATTGCATCATGGATTTACAGTAAGGGATTACAGAAATATCAGACAGGTAAATCGTGTGAGAGTGTGTACAGTAATAGGCAAGATAATAGACAATTATAATAACTGTACAGAATGACCCTACACGTGATTCTCAATCTACTCCAATAAATATGTTTATGTGGACGACTGTGAAATACCCATCAGTATAGAGAATAAAGTAGAAAGAGATACATCAGGTCAGTAATTACACAAAGAAGTAAACACATAAGGTTGATGGTCACACACAGAGATGAAGAGAACACAAATATATAATTAGGAAAACATGGATTAGGTGGTATCAAAGATTCACATCAAAGAATATTTTATGCAGTCAGTCAAATATCAGTCTATTATTATACCTAATATGGGCAGTAATTAGCATGCTATCTAGTTATATTTTATACTTTAGTTTGTGCACCTTTTATTTTTTTTGCTAATACTTTCGTCAAACTTTCAATAAATACCACTGTTCACAGTGCTCATGGTTTCTTTCTGCCATATGTTTCATATATTCTCATAAGTTCATATTATTTAGGTCCATTGCCCTACCTAACCATTTGACATCTTTGCTCCACCTACCCATTTCTCATCTTTGCCCTACCTAGTCATTTCTCATCGTTGCCCTTCCTAGCCATTTGTCATATTCATCTTTGTCACGATGTCTTTGCCCCTTCACATTCATCTTTATTTCCTCCTTACACATATTTCATAATTTCTTGGGCATCTTAAGTGACTTACGGGAGCTCCCTACATTACTATACTTAATATAATTAGTATATTAATGGCGCCACATCCTAAGGTAACAATTTACACACAGAATATGCATTATGAAGAAATTCAATAAATGACATAAGTGTAAAAGGCAAATACAACCTAAAAATTCCTTAAGTTAAAGCAACACATGGTATTATGTTACATCATATTAAATACAAGAAGATAGTTACTCTGGAATGTCACACTTGTTAGCAGAAAAATAGATATAAAAGAAGCTTATCCTAATCCATGGCAAAAAGAGTAAAGCTGGAAAGTAAAACAAAAAACAGAAATATACTATCCCACATTCCATGTCAAAGTTCGCTAGTTATGAATTTTATCTTCACATACAAAATTGAAAATTCCCCCAAAACCTAGACTGTTATTACTTCGTTTCAGATACGTGTAAAGTTTATCTGTTAGACTAAGAAATGGCAGATTAATTTTACAGAATTCAGTAGAAGTTAAATTTTCGCATGCCCATAGCTCAATGTAAATCAGAAAAAACTGTCATTCATCAGTATAGATAATAAAATAGACACTAAGACAAAGAAAAATATAAAAAAATCAGTGAGGTACTTCATAGTGAAGAGTGCGTCACTGTACAGAGTAGAAATCAATGCTGAGCCACATATTTACAAAACATTTTCTGTGCACAATGGAGACAAAAATGTACACTTCTCGAATTATTGCAAAGTGTAACTGTTAAGTGATGTGTTGCTCCAGTGAAAAAAATTACAGCATATGTTTAGTGAAAAGATGAAAAATTGGCATCAGATAATCACAAACTCCACATCAAAGTAATAACTGTGATGCCTTAAGTCACGTTGCCTTCATTAACTATTGTCGTACAGCCACATCTTTCCGAAAACTTACCTCTTATAAAGACGAAATACATCCACATGACATAACAATTGACTATAACAAGACATAGAGTGTCTATGTCCTAACCATTACTCTTTCACTCTTTCTCTTCATTAATCATCATAATATTTGCCTCATTCTGTTAAAGAATACATCATAAATATCACAATTGTCATCTCATGTACCTCACCAGTATAAATCTCATTATCCTATTACAACATTAATCATATGCGCTGCCTTCGTCTCAATATACACTTCAAATAACGATTCCCTGCATTGTTTCCGTCCAATTATTTCCGCTTAAACAATATTTCATAGCTATTATCGTAAATGTTACAGTGCAGTAAACACAGGATCACTACTTCACAACAGATCCTTAAAAATTTCTTACATCAAAATACCCATCACTCTTCTTCCCATACAACACAATTACCATCCTAACAGCAGTATACCTCATCAAAAATGGCAGGAAGTGTTAAATGTCGCTGAATTATCATCACTGTGTGCAGCTAAAAACATTTTACCAGTGAGCAATTTATTGCTAGTAACCTTTGTATCCTCTCAGAGATGGTTAAGAAAATACTGTCAATGTTTATTCGATTAGATATTATTTATTATTATTCGGATTCTGGATGAAATTTCGAAGTTAGTAGCAGTTTGTTTAGCGTATGCGTCATGACAGGAAATCTCTCGGTTTATTGTGCGATTAATGTCAAAAGTTCCCTGCCGTGCGACGGGAGTCGCTCTGACATGCTGTGCAGCGGCATTTTTTATCGCTAACTGTTGCTGTCCGAAATATTTACGATATAGTTGACATGCACTTCTATCATCTGGGTCCAGCTTTAGTGTTACATAGGATTATTCTATATACGGTTCGATATGTGAAACATGATGCAGTCCTTTGCTCTTGCGTGCCAAATAATAGTGTCGTGTACAGTTGTCCGAATCGTGTTATTTGCCTCACACACAAGAAAAAATTTATGACTAAGATGCTTGCTTTTACAAGATAAAGGTAGGAAGATTTTTCTGTTTAGCAAAAGTGACAAAAAGAAAATTTCAGAGTACCTGATGGCTCAACACAAAAGTTTAGTCTCAAGTGCAGATAGTGTTGTGGATCAGTGGACAAAGTTCAAAACCATCGTACAATATGTGTTAGATGAGTATGTGCCAAGCAAGATCGTAAGAGATGGAAAAGAGCCACCGTGGTACAACAACCGAGTTACAAAACTCCTGCGGAAGCAAAGGGAACTTCACAGCAAACATAAACATAGCCAAAGCCTTGCAGACAAACAAAAATTACGCGAAGCGAAATGTAGTGTGAGGAGAGCTATGCGAGAGGCGTTCAATGAATTCGAATGTAAAGCTCTATGTACTGACTTGGCAGAAAATCCTAAGAAATTTTGGTCTTATGTCAAAGCGGTAGGTGGATCAAAACAAAATGTCCAGACACTCTGTGACCAAAATGGAACTGAGCCAGAAGATGACAGACTAAAGGCTGAAATACTAAATGTCTTTTTCCAAAGCTGTTTCACAGAGGAAGACTGCACTGTAGTTCCTTCTCTAGAGTGTCGCACAGATGACAAAATGGTAGATATCGTAATAGACGACAGAGGGACAGAGAAACAATTAAAATCGCTCAAAAGAGGAAAGGCCGCTGGAACTAATGGGATACCTGTTCGATTTTACACAGAGTACGCGTAGGAACTTGCCCCACTTCTTGCAGCGGTGTACCGTAGGTCTCTAGAAGAGCGTAGCGTTCCAAAGGATTGGAAAAGGGCACAGGTCATCCCCGTTTTCGAAAAGGGACGCCGAACAGATGTGCAGAACTATAGACCCATATCTCTAACGTCTGTAAGCTGTAGAATTTTGGAACACGTGTTATGTTCGAGTATAACGATTTTTCTGGACACTAGAAATCTACTCTGTAGGAATCAGCACGGGTTTCGAAAAAAACGGTCACGTGAAACCCAGCTCGCGCTATTCGTCCACGAGACTCAGAGGGCAGTAGACACGGTTTCCCAGGTAGATGCCGTGTTTCTTGACTTGCGCAAGGAGTTCGATACAGTTCCCCACAGTCGTTTAATGAACAAAGTAAGAGCATATGGACTATCAGACCAATTGTGTGATCGGAATGAAGAGTTCCTAGATAACAGAACGCAGCATGTCATTCTCAATGGAGAGAAGTCTTCCGAAGTAAGAGTGATTTCAGGTGTGCCGCAGGGGAGTGTCGTAGGACCGTTGCTATTCACAATATACATAAATGACCTTGCGGATGACATCGGAAGTTCACTGTGGCTTTTGTCGGACGATGCTGGGGTATATCGATAGGCTGTAGCAATGGAAAATTGAACTGAAATGCAGGAGGATCTGCAGCTAGTTGACGCATGGTGCAGGAAATGGCAATTGAATCTCAATGTAGACAAGTGTAATGTGCTGCGAATACTTAGAAAGAAAGATCCCTTATCATTTAGCTACAATATAGTAGGTCAGCAGCTGGAAGCAGTTAATTCCATAAATTATCTGGGAGTACGCATTAGGAGTGATTTAAAATGGAATGATCACATAAAGTTGATTGTCGGTAAAGCAGATGCCAGACTGAGATTCATTGGAAGAATCCTAAAGAAATGCAATCCGAAAACAAAGAAAGTAGGTTACAGTACGCTTGTTCGCCCACTGCTTGAATACTGCTCAGCAGTGTGTGATCCGTACCAGATGGGTTGATAGAAGAGATAGAGAAGATCCAACGGAGAGCAGCGCGCTTTGTTACAGGATCAATTAACAATCACGAAATCGTTACGGAGATGACAGATAAACTCCAGTGGAAGACTCTGCGGGGGAGACGCTCATTAGCTCGGTACGGGCTTTTGTTGAAGTTTCGAGAACATACCTTCACCGAGAAGTCAAGCAGTATATTGCTCCCTCCTACGTATATCTCGCGAAGAGACCACGAGGATAAAATCAGAGATTACAGCCCACACAGAGGCGTACGGACAATCTTTCTTTCCACGAATAATACGAGACTGGAATAGAAGGGAGAACCGATAGAGGTACTCAAGGTACCCTCCGCCACACACCGTCAGGTGGCTTGCGGAGTATGGATGTAGATGTAGATGTAGAGATTTAAGTAGAATTTTCTGCCCAACCTATAGCTTTTTGATGTTTACTTGCCCCTGCTGAGATTTCTTTCTTCATTCTGCAGCCTTTTTAATGTTGTTTAGTACTATATCTACTTTTTGAAGCTGGAAATGGTACTAACTCCCTGACACAATCAGGTGGTTGCTTATTTTTGAGCTCAAGTGGCGGAGATAACGATGTAGAATCGTGTGATAAATCACTGAGAACATCTTGGAATGTGTGAATGTGTTTGTCCCAAGTCTGATGTTGACTATGACAATATATTCTGCACAGATTCTTAGTTTCTCGCATAATCCGTGCTGAAGGATTGGACCGAGGTCAACAGAGTGAAATAAACGCAGGTCTACTTTTGCGACTTCGTAAAGTCCATAACCAAATATTTGAACGATATTGTGGAAATTGTGGAGCTGAGTTTATCAATATGACCAACTTCTCGTAAAAAATGATTGACGAATACTGAAACTTCATGGCAGATTGGCAGATTAAATCTGTGTGCAGGACCGAGACTCGAGCTCGGGACCTTTGCCTTTCGCGGTCAAGTGCTCTACCAACTAACAGTGGGGTCTCTTCACGGCACTGCCAGTGCGTCGAGGCCCAAACCCCTCCCACCCCTTTTTTCATGTCCCCTGTTGGGTATAGCACTAAGTGTGCAGAAATCTTAACACAAAACTCCTATTCTCCGATGTAAGAAAGACAAAGAAACCTCTTCTCTGTGTAGAAACTGAACACTGATAAAACTTAACAATACTTCTTGATTCACACAAATACTTTGGAAGTCGAATACGAGTAATTCTGAACAAAATGTTTTGAAAAAAAAAAAAAAAAAAAGAAGCTCTTCGCGTAACATAGAAGTTTCGGAAGCAAGGTAATAGTAAATAATAATAAGAACACAAGAGACTTTTAATTTTCTTCTGTTCGTTCTCGTTCAAGGTCTTGTAGTGGTTCCACGTATTTAACCGACACCCATTCCTTCAAAAATGATCTTCAGCATGTTGCCGTAGTGCTTCTGGTTGCGATACGTGCTGATTTTTGCGTATTCACACTTCATGTAAACGCGGAATTCTATCTCGTTGTCCGACCCAAGTTTGTTGATGACGTAACTAAAATATTTTCCCAGTAACCAGCTAATATCGTTGGTTTTTAATTTCGGAAAGAATGTCATGTCTGGTCTCAGGAGGAGTGATGGCGTTATATATTCTGTCGAGGATCTGGTGAGAAAGGCGATTTGTTGCCTGATCCAATTCCAGTTATTCACATTGCCGCCATAGGCGAATCTGTGGATGAGTGTATCCACCAGATTACATTTTCCACAAAGGTGTGTCAGGTTTAAACCGGTCCCATATAGTCTCTCGTTGGTGCTGATGACATTGTTAACTGTTTTGTACCATGGGGAAATAGCGTCTTTAGATAGCCCGGCATAGTTGATGTTCCGCCATACAGCTTTCCAGTCACAATTAGGGAATTTCTTTCCAATTTTGTTTCTGCCCTCATTTAATTTCCTTTCAAGTATGATGTGGCGCGCTGTGATACATGTGTTGATTCTGATTTCGTTACCAAGATAACTTACTTCGAGGAAAAAGTTCCTCACGTACTGCAGACGGGCATTAATCCTTCGCACATCAGTCGGTGCTTGCTGGCTATGGGGTGTCACAGCCTCAAAGAGCTTTACGGTTATACATTGTGGAAGTTCTCTGAGTATATGGAAAGTCCGTTTGAGGAACTTAGCAGACGCCTTATTTCGAGTATCCACCAAACCGAGGTCCCCGTTTCTGACATCCAGTATAACGGTAGTCGCACCAACCCCGAATATGTCTCCTCGCCATAAATAACTGGTAACAGTGGACATGATCCCTTTCGTTACTAGTTTGGGGATTGGAAATACGTGCGCAGTGAAATACGCTTTAGACAAAATGTAGTTGATGAATCTGACTTTTTGCACCTGGTCCATAGTTCGATGGATGTTCTCCATTACAGCACCATGAACTGTCTTCCTAGTTTCCGTCCAGTTAAAACAGCCATCCTCATCGGACATGCCATTAAGGTTATTCCCAAAGTTTTATGTTTGTCTTGTTTTGCACATGCCAGTCGGAGGTGATCTAGGCCCCGCAGATTCAATATTTTACTTTTGTTTTCATTTGTTGTCTCTCCCGACGCTAGACAATACTACTGGATTTCTCTTTCCAGTGTAACTGTCTCCATCTTATTCCTTATTACAACACCCACGTCATCAGCATAAGCTCGTATGACAGTTTTCTCACCACTCAATGTTATGCCTGTTAATTTTGCGTGGACAGTGCGGAGAAAGGGCTCTAAAGATACGGAGAATATAAACATAGATAAGGGACTGCCCTGTGGAGCCCCTCGCCTTATCTGTATGGGTTTAAATGTTTGGCCATTGATTGCTATTTTCGCATTTGTACCTGCTGCAATATTTCTTAGCATGTTGACAATCTGGGGGTGGAAAGCCATTTTTGAGAGCGTCGCAAAGAGGTATCTATGACTAACGCGGTCAAAAGCTTTGTTGAAATCTATGAAGATTAAAGCACATTTTGTACTTGTCACTGAGGTAATTGCAATGACACCTCTGTATGCAGATAGACTTTCGAATATCGTTCTGGTTGGAGAACAAGATTGCTGATGACTCAATATTTTGTTGGAAAAGGCAGAGAGTCTTTTGTTGATAATACGCGAAATTATTTTGTAATCAGAATTTAGTAGCGAAAGAGGCCGAAAATGGTTTAAGTTGGTTTTGCCTTTACTCTTAGGAATCAGTACTATTTTACTTTCCTTAAACTCTGCAGGGACCGCTTTTCCGTTCAGGACCTCATTCGCCATGGAAGTGATCTTGGCCCCAATTATAGACCAGTAGTGGGCATAAAACTCCACAGGGAGACCATCAAGTCCAGGAGACTTTTTGAGAGGTGAGTTACGCACTGCTTCATGCACTTCATCTTTAGTAATAGGTCAGCGTTTTCTGTTCCCGACAATTGTGTACCTAAAATAGTGAGAAAGTCCTCGAGAGCTGCATCGTCCACTGTAGTAGGGGCATATAAGTTGTCTTAGTACCTGTGGACTTCGTCCAGTATTTATTTCTGGCATGTGAGCCTTGTACCAGTATGCGTCTGGACTTCATCAATAAAAGTTTGACGTCTGTTTTTAGCATGCCGCACCAAGTGATACAGAGAAGCTGTTTCATCTGCTACTTCTGATGTGGCTTTCGATTTAATTTTTAGTCCCTCCACCTGTTGCCGTTTAATGAGTAGTAACTTGGCTTTTATTTTTTTCATATCATTCAGACGAATTACATCATTATGTGCCTGTTGATATAAGTCTCTTAAAACTTTATAATAAAAATCCATTGTATTCCTCAACCCCCTGTGCCTCGCTGCACTAAACTGCATGACAACTTTCCGCAGCCTTGGTTTAGCCCTCCTAGTCCATCAGTCAATGACTGTTGGGTGCTTGTCTGCTGTGCGGAGGCACATAGTCCACGCTACTCGTATTTCCTGTTCCAGTTCTTCGTCAGTTAAAACAGAGATATTCAAATTCCATTGGCCTCTGAATCGACGGGTTGGCTGTCCACTTAAATTACAGCAAGTTGAAAGTGCACTGTGATCGCTAAAATATACGGGGACAGTTACAAAGTTTAATAAAAAAATTTTGCAAATTTGGTGACACGTAAATTCTATCTAGTGTGCTGCGGGAGTGGCTAGTTATATACGTGAACTCGACTGAAGTTCCCACACATCCTTAAGTTATACATCATTTACTAACTTTTTTAACTGTGGCGAGTAGTTGAAATTGGGTTGTTGATATTTTTGGTTTAAAACACAGTTAAAATCTACACCTAGTATAAGAGAACACGGTTTTTCCTCAATAAATAAATTAGTTCATCTTGAAAAATCTTCGCACGATCCAATTTATGGGAATTTCCTGATGGGGCGTAAAGGTTAAGCAGGGTCACATCGAAAATTTTTATGCCTACGGCGCTTCCTGATTCTAGTCGTTGGATATCGGTCACCGGAATGCCTTCCCTTATAAGAATGGCTGTACCGATGTTGGCTTCCGTAGAAACATTAGCAATTTCTAAAAAGCCTGGGATCCGAAATTCCGTTATCGCAACTTCTTGTAGCAACGCGATATATGTCCCAGACCGGTACAAGAATTCTCTTAGTGCTGCCAATTTCAAGGGTGACTGTATTTTATTAATGTTAATAGTAGTAAAGCTATAAACTTGCATCACAGACATACCAGAAGAAGCTATTTCTGATGAGGATCGGTATGATTACAGCAGCAACGTGCTTCTCTACAAGCCACGATCTTTACAAGCTGTGTGCCCATTACATGTACTAAATTCCTAGAAAAGTTTTAGTGCTTTTAAACAAAGTGCTTGAAAAGAAAATTATCCTCAAACCCTGACAATGCATTGCTATAAGTCACTGTGGCCTTTCTCTTTCTCCTCGTCAGTGTTGGCCCTGATGACTTCATATTTAATATTCTTTTTCTTGATGTCTTTCCTCTCTGGTGTGGCTTTCGCTTGATGATGCGTGACAGCAAGACCTGGTTTCGGACGCAGCCTCCGACGGTGGGCGTCTGGCGCAACGACGGTGGCTTGCGAGTCGTCAATATTTGGCTCCGGCGTGTTGTCTGTTGTTTTGTCTTGCTGGCCAGGCGGTGATGCTTGTTTATTTCCTCCTTCTGCGCGGTGTTGCGCTTCGGAGTCAGCAGGTTGTTTACTTGGTACTTCCTCGAACTGTTCGCACTGTACGGCCTGTGCACTTGAAGCGATTATTGCAGCTGTGACCTCAGGCCCAGGGTCACATTTCTGTGAAAGGTCACTACCCGCTGCGCCACTATCTGTTCGTAGCGGTATAATTCCGTGTGCGGAAGTGAGACCAACATCGACCTGCATTTCATCTCCTTTTTCCACTTCCAACAGATCTTCAGGACTTGGCTTCGGCTTCCTAGCAACGGGTGTTTCACAGGAAGAGTCCTCATCAACATTTTTTTTCAGTGTCCTCTAGAGGACGCATGTTAGTGGGAATCTCGCTGTCACGGGACGGAATTTCAGCAGTTAATGCAGGTTTTAAAGACGGAAATTCATTAACATTAAGTGCAACGTTTTTAGAGGTACTAACAGGATCCACGACAGCCGCCGGCTCTGTTGTATTATTAGCTGGCAACAAATCATTGAGTGATAATTTCCGGCGTTGCGTAAGGTTATTTTTTAGCACAACAACACGGCGAGGCCAGTCCTGATGGAGGTGACCAGACTCGTTACATACATGACATGTAGGGGTTTGCCCTGAGTAAATAACATGCGCCTTGTGCCCGTCAACAAAGATGTGGGCGGGAATGGCCTTCACTTCCATCTCCACGGAGCGAATGCCGTTGTAGCACTGCAGCTTGAAATGCGAAGCCCACGTTTCGTTGACTATTTGCCTGACAACCCCATACTTTGAAAGGACATCTTTAATTTTCGAGTTGCCTACTTCCATGGGAGTATTCAAAACCCTAATATTATTAATTGCAGACTCGGAATTCCTGAGTTTTACAGTACTTTTAGTACCATCGCGGTGTATAAATTCCGTTTCATAACCAAATTTTTCCAGTAAGCGGTCTACACTCACGGAATCGTTAAACTTTACAAAGGTTCAGTATTCATCAGAATCTAGCTGCGTGGTATGAACAGATTCAGAATGAAGGCCAATTACCTCGGTAATCCAGTAGTGTATTTCAAGTGCACAGGGTTATACTCGACGGGTGTACTTTATAGAAGGTGAAAATCATGGTGTTTTTTCTCACGGATTTTGCCGTGGTGTTCGGCAGCGAAGAAATTTCGGACAACGCCGAAATCCCAACGGCACTACCTAGAAAGACGACACGAACGAAGACCAATAGCTCAATTTATAACACTTAATTCACGTTCAAAACGCCAGTAAACAATCACGAAACACGAAAACACTGGTGTAAACACTGAACGTTCACGGGGCAAACTTGAGGAGCGTGCGACCGCGGCGACAGCTAAAGCCAGACTGTCGGACTGAGCTACCCAAGCATGACTTACGCCCCGTCCTCACAGTTGTACCTCTGCCAGTACCTCGTCTCCTACCTTCCAAGCTATTGACAAATATTGATTACTGTTTTGGCAGTAGCTTTTCGTAAAGGAGTGAATGAAACGAATTTTGAAATCAATTTAACAGCAACAAACAATTTACGAGAATCCACTGAGTGATCTGACAAGAGGTCCTAACAGGTCTACTGCATCCAACATTTTAGTTTAGAAGGAATTACAGGAAATAATGGTGCTCAATGTATAATGGTTGATGCCTTGGCTTTCTGATACAGTTTTCACTTTGTGAAAACTTTCTGTTTCCTTTTCTGCATTTCATTAAAATAAAAGGGTGGTACGAAGTTTGTAAAGCATTTTCTCGGAGCAAAGTGAGATGTGTACACCAAATACGCTTATGTACAATATAAAAAAAAAGTCTTATTGCAGTGTTTGCTTTTTTTATGCCATTTACATTTAACAACTTTCCAGGTAGGATGCTGATCCTATTCATGCGCTATGTCTTGTAAAGAGATAAACTTTTCAAAGGTTACCTTTCGCATATACAACAAACTGAAGTTTTTCTCCAAATTATTTCAGAAGTGTTTTTGATAACACCAAGAGGAACATGTGATAAAGTGTCCGCTACAACATTTTAAGTACCAGGAATGTGAACAACAGTGAAGTTAAACTCTTGTAAATATAAGGACTATCGTTTCAAACGATTAAGGTTCAGTTTAGACGACATTAAAGACTAGAACGGTCGATGTTAGTGTACACCTCTATATGTTTGGCACCTAAGAAGAACCGAAATTTAGAAGATGCCCAAATAATTGCCAATGCTTCCAACCCGGTTACAGAGTAATTTCTTTCAGATTTAGACAAGACACGACTGGCAAAGGCTACACTTTTCTGCACAGTTATATCCATCCCTTCAAATTCTTGCAATAGACGAGAGCCAAGCACAAGTTTGAAGAGTCTGTTGATAAGCAAAAGTCTCGTGATAAATCATGAAGAGGAAGTATTGCAGCATTACGAAGGGAATCTTTCAAACTCTGAAACTCTAATTGTGCATGTTCATCCCAGTGCCATATGGTGTTTCTTCCAGTAAGTGAACATAACTTACGAGTCACTAGAATTTTATTACTTAAAAACGCCGACAAAAATTTTCTGGACCAAGGAAACTTTGAATTTGACGTTTTGTGGAAGGAGGGGGGGGGGGGGGGGGGGCGGGAGATTGCCCTATTTGCTTCAAATCTCTAGGGGTCTGGCCAAATACCTCCTGATGAAACTGTATGACCAAGAAACTTTACTCAGGTTTTTCCAAACTCTGATTTGCCGAAATTGACAATGATTCCCGAATCATCAAAAATACCCAATAAATTTCTAAAAATATGATTCTGCTGTGACCAAGATTTTTCTGCCATAAGAACATTATCAACATAGGATTTTGTGTGTCTTTTCGTGAAGTAAAGTACTGTTCAAGCCTCGAATAAAGGTTTGTTGAGGCCAAAAGACAATTTACGAAACTGGTAACACACACCAAAACACAAGGAAGCAGTATATTTTCTATACTCTGGGTGTAATACCATTTGCCAAAAGCTAACACGGAGGTTTACAGAAGATTAGCAGCAGTAGTAGTAGTAGTAGTAGTAGCTTTATTCATCCATAGATCTCTTTTTACAAGGGTATAGGTCATGCCAAGTATTTACAAATATAGATCAATTGAAAATAAGCTAATTCGTATAGACATGTATTTACAGACTTCTAGTTAGAGACAATCATTAGATTTACTCCTGGTATACAATACTATTTTTACAAATAACTTGTTAAATAATGTAATGCCACATTGTTCACTCATATCTCACTATCAGTCACTGCACACGCTATACACATATTGTTTCATAACACTTCACTCACTACACACACACACACACACACATGCACACACACACACACACACACACACACACACACACACACACACACTGGTGATCAAAGATAAAATTTCCACACCATAAAAATTTTGCAAGAGTTCTTCTAATGTTTGTGGTCTATCTGCTTGAGCCTTGTGCGGCTGGCGTTAATGCTGTTCATAGCTTGGCCTCTTGTAATAGTGGCGTCTTGTTTTCTTGGTGTGTTCACTGGCGTCACTATTTCTATTCGCCTTGTCTGTGCGTGAGTAGCGGCAGCAGCGCCTATCGATAACGCGTGCTGTGGTACAATCTTTGGAGCGGCCTCTAGTATTTCCGGATCGTCGTGTGTTGAGCAAGTTGAGTCGGGACAGAGTAGCAGTGAGGGCCAGACAGCCACTACTCGTCCGAACGCTGACGACACACACGCGCTGTCCGACGGAAGGATGTGGTTGCGAGAGTGCACGACCACGTCAAGGACCAGATCCAACGACTTTTAGTTGAGTGGACCGGGATGTTCGAGTAGAGTAACTTTCACCTCTGTGTGTGTGTGTGTGTGTGTGTGTGTGTGTGAGTCGCCCGTCGAAGTGTCCTCATGACAATAAGTTGTCAGTCGACGATTTATACCGGGATCTTTTCGGTGCCTGACTTGAGTGGGGACGACCGTTGGTTGGTCGTTCGGTCAGCCGTTGCTGCGGAGGACGTACATTTGGTTTTCCGACCACTTCTGGATTTTCTGTGTTTGTGCCAACTTATAATTCGTCCGTGTTGTTTCACAGTGACTGGTTTTAGTATTGATTGAGACATTGTGGGATTGTCTTCGCGGATCCGTGTGTATCTTGTGTGGTTTTTAATGTCCAGTTATTTAAATGGTGCCTGCATTCTGGTGTCGGCAGTTCGGCTTCAGACGGAGCAGCGAGGAGGTCTGCAGCGCTAGGGCGCATCGAGACCGCTGGCGGCGTGCGGGCACTGTCGGACCGAGGGGCTGTAGCCGACGACCGAACCCAGGACGTTTGAAGTTGAGTGAACCGTGTCCAGTACTGATACCACCACTGTTTGAGATCTCGCTGTTATTTGAGTGTTGCTGTTCCCAGGGTCGGTGAGACCAACCACAACGAATGGAGTCGGTCAGGTTGGCATTGGCAGAAACTATTAGCGGCCTTCCACTCCTTGATGTTAGTTTGCGCTTAGTATTATTCTTACTAGTGTAGTGCAGCCAGCGTATTTTCTGCCTTGTACCCGCTAACGCCCCAGTTACCTGCCCTGGAGGTAGCGTACGTTGCGGACAGTGTACCTTTCATCATCGTGTTGATGTTGTCCGACACGGCTTGTAGTTCGACAGTCTCTTGAACTGTACTGTGCATTTGTTTTTGGGAGGTCTACCTTGATTCTAGTGTTTACTTCGGCCTTGGGTGTGTTTCTGAAGACGTGGTGCTGTCCATCTCTACCCTCTTGCCTAAAAATATTCCGTCGTTGTACCAGTGATCGGACGTTAGGCGAATTGGTTAGTCGGTCAGTCGGCGCTTAAGCAACCCCTAGTGTGAGTTGCCATCCCGTTATGTGAGTGCAACTCTCGGCTGCCTGTCTCACCGCTTACACAGCTGTAGTCACCTTCCTCAGGTCGATCCAGAGAGCACTGTCTGTGGATCACTCCGTCTTATTTGGTGAAGTGGTTATAATTGTCTAAAATTTACCGTGATGTTATAACGTGTAATTGACTTCCTCACTTGTAATTCAGGCTTTCAGATATTATTTTTTAGCAAACTGCTTGTGGCTTTGAGCTGACAAATAATTTTCAATTTTGTTCTAATAAGGCCTTCAGCCATCACTATAGCCTGTTGCAGTTTGTTAAGATTGTTTAAAATGGTTTTAGTACTTTTTACTAAGTAATTGCCTCCTTACTTGTAATTCAGACCTTCAGCCGTTGAGTATTCTGAAATTGCTTCTGGCCATCAGCCGACGATTAATTTTGAACCTTCTTAATCAGGCCTTCAGCCGTTGATTGTGTGTAACATATCTTGTGGCCTACAGCCGACAATAACTTGCAATCCTTCTAATAAGGCTTTCAGCCACCAGTGTAGTAAAATATTTGATAAAATGATTGTTGAGAGTTTTGACTTTCAAAAATAAAATGTATGTGTTTTCTGTGCAACCAACAGTAACTTATTAGGCCCCGTCCACACCTTTCCTGCTTGTCCTAAGTCCCACGTCCCACAGTTCCTGTTGAAATAATAGTTTTAATCTGTCTAGAATCTAATACAAGTGTAATTGAGCTATCTTATCACATCTTACAATATGTGATGGGCTGTTATATGAATGACGCCCTGTTCCATCATGGACTGAATTTCTCCTTTCACTTTTCCTCCGTAGCAAGCTGGAGTGATGTATCGTTTAATGCATAACATATTGTGCTCTTTGACCTGGAATTTGTCGAAAACCCTTAATAGTTCCTGCACGATGTGTCAAAACAATGCAATGTGTGAGCAGAATGTCAAGAAGATCCTTTCTGTCAGTTTCTGTGCATTGCTCTACTCTATCTACCTTTTCCTGAATGAGATTCTGTTTATCGATTTCCGGATCCATTTCATCGAAATATGTATGTGCACAACTTGTGACATTACGAAAGTAATAGGATGGAATTTGAGATGCATTATCTGTCAAAACATATAAAAAATTTATTTCTTCTTCTTGTTTCGAGATCCAGACTTGAAAAAATTGAACTTACTTACCTTTCACTTCCATTCCTACTTCGGCTTCACTGAAATTCAAAACAGCTTTATACACGTATCAAAAAAGTTTTGCATCACCCCTGTTCCTAGTACTCCTGATGATAGACGTTGACTGTGGATATTGTATCACAGACACAGTCCCTTTGACTGTTCAGAGATGTCACTAAACCCGCCCAAAGATGTAAATAGCCATGCATGAGCTGCGCATATTGGGCGGAAGGGGTCAGATAGCCGTTCAGTTCCAGTCATTCCACCAGGAAAGAGGAACACGGTTCGTGTTGTCTGTAGTTCAAACATGCCTAGACGGTCAATACCGCAGTTCCGTGTTATTCGGACATGGGGGAGATGCAGAGATACAGGAATTGTTGATCACATGCCTCTCTCATGCAGCCCCAGGGCTACTACTGCAGTGGATGACCGCTACCTTCGGATTATGACTCGGACGAACCCTGACAACAACGCCACCATGTTGACTAATGGTTTACGTGCAGCCACAGAACGTCGTGTTACGACTCAGACTGTGCGCAGTGGGCTGCATGGTGCACGTCCATCTTTGCAACCACGACACCATGCAATGCGGTACAGATTGGTCCAACAATAAGTCGAATGGATCGCTCAGGATTCGCACCATGATCTCTTCACTGATGAGTGTCGCATTTGCCTTCAACCAGATAATCGTTGGAGACCTGTTTGGAGGCAACACTGTCAGGCTGAACGCCTTAGACCCACTGTCCAGCGAGTGCAGCAAGGTGGAAGCTCCTTGCTGTTTTGGGATGGCATTATGTGGGACCAACGTACGCCGCTGTTGGTCATGGAAGGCGCTGTAACGGCTGTACGACACGTGAACGCCCCCTCTGGCTGATAGTGCAACCATATCATCAGCATATTGGCGAGGCATTCGTCTTCATGGACGACAATTCGCGTCCCCATTGTGTACATTTTATGAATGACTTCCTTCACGAGAAGGACATCGATCGACTACAGTGGCCAGCATGTTCTCCAGACATGAACCCTATCTAATATGCCTGGGATTGATTGAAAACTGCTGTTTATGGACGACATGACCCACCAACCACTTTGAGGGATCTACGCCGAATCTCCGGTAAGGAGTGGGACAATCTGGACCAACAGCACCCTGATGAACGTGTGGATAGTATGCCACGACGATTACAGGCATCCATGAATGCTAGAGGATGCGGGCTTTCAAACATTAATAATGTGATGAGGTGTTGATGCTGACCCTCAGCTACGTACTCACTGACTCAGAGTTGCAATATCAAAAGTTTTGGCTGGTTTCGTTGTGTAGGGGCTGGGGTACGTAGTTGTCGCATTACAGGCCAAAGACTGCTGAGTCTACAGTATACGATAAGAATACACACATGAATCGAATGGTCGAAGGTTTCTATCACTCGGCAATTGCGAATTATGAATGTAAATTATAAATTTATAAATGAAAGTTTTCAATTAAATAAAATCTGCAGGTACGTCTTAACGACTTTAAATGATGAGTACGGTAGTAGAATACTTTTGAGAATGCGGTACATTTCTGCAAAAGAGTTATTGATGTCGATGGTCCAGCACTTAAATAAAATATAACTTGAATAACAGGGAAACAATAGGTTCCTACAGTACGTAATTAATTAGTTATGAACAACAACACAGCTCGCGAGATATTCACCTCTAAACGCACAACTGTGGAAGCCACGGAAATCTCACAAGTGCAAAAGTCGGCACTCCAATGCATTTCTATCTGCCGCGACGCGTGCAAACCGCTCCACTCTCTCCAAGTCACTGCCGCGACTCTGTGCGTCCATCGCGCCGTCCCTGTCCTTACTCAGTCCCGTGTCTCGTCCCTTACTTCCCAGAACTGCTGCACCGTCAGAACTCCCCCTCCTCCTCGGAGACGATCGCTGTGATTGGCTAGAGCGCTCCGCCTTGTCTTCAAGCCGACGCCCACTCACGAACATGGTGAAACATACGAAATACTGGAGTTAGATTTAAATAACTTGAAATTAAATAAATATTCCTACGGCTGGACCATAAAATTGCTCCAACACACATTATAAGATACATAAACAAATTAAATAACCATATATCAAAGGACTAGAACAACAGGTAGGCCAGTAGCCTAAAGTCTCTGTGCTTTCTAAAACACAGTAAATATTTAATCAATTTCTTCATGAATAGTACATATCGGATATAAACAAAGACAGATGAATAAGTATATTTATAAACATGCTGCAACCGTTTTTTGGTGTAACCGTGGAGTACTTACGGCCGGACGCGATTTATAGTAATCGGCCACTTTGACCTCATATAACGCATGTACTATTCAAGTTACATGCCTGTAATTGGTACCAATTTAGGTTTACACCAATAGCTTTGTAAGGACACGTCTATCGACGAAATCGGATGAAGCGTTTGAGTTTTGGAAATTCGTTACTGGGTGTTACTTGTTTAATTTCCCGCCAGATACTAAACTTTAAACTAATAGAGACATTGAAAATCTGAATACACGATCGGAATTGTCGTGCAAATAATGGTAATGTATACGTTTATTTTTGAGGAGTCATGATTCCTCTGGCTACTATTAATTTCTATATGAACCGCGAAATGTCTGCCATTAAGGTTTCACAAAGTCCACCATCTTTGGCACTCCCGGCGTGTCTCCTTCATCAACACAGCGTCACCATGGAATCCCCAGCCACGTGGCTGGACCCCTCTTGCTTCGGCCAGCGTCTGGCACCACGTGGTCGTCCTGCCGAGCGACCCGTGCGGCCACTGCTTCCTCCGAACTTAGAATATTTTCAGGGCGCGTCGACTCGCCCGTTGCCTCTCAAGGACGTGTTACTGGGTATTAGAGGTACAGGTGTGTAAAACAATGTGCACCACCACCTCTGAAGGTCTTGTTGTATCGTAGTACAACATGCAATGTGTGGCTTTCATGAGCAATAAAAAGGGCAGAAATGATGTTTATGTTGATCTCTGTACCAATTTTCTATACAGGTTCAGGGACTCTCGGAACTGAGATGATGCAAAACTTTTTTTGATGTGTGTACTTGTTTAGAAAAACTGCTTCTAATATTACTTCAGTCAGCTTATAGGTGTTCCTGCTTAAGGGAAGTCTCTCTAACAAAGGAATCACTTTCGACAAAGCTTAGGTATCCAAGTGATGAGGGAATTAATATATTTCATCAAAATATACAAGGTATTAGAGATAAAGTTAGTGAACTGCTTATAGATGTTGACTCTGAAATTATTGGTATATCTGAACACTTCTTAAATAGAGAGACAATTCAGAGGCTTCCTTTACCAGGATACAGGTTGGCTGGCAGCTTTTCTAGGAGCTCTTTGGGGGAGTAGCCATCCATGTGAAAAACGGCATCCCATTTGAGTCAATTGATTTTTCAAAGTACTGCACTGAAAAGGAGTTTGAATGTTGTGCAGGTGTGGTTATATTGAATGAAGCTAAACTTCTAACTGTTGTTATTTATAGATCCCCAGACTCCGATTTCACAACATTTTTGCTAAAGCTAGAGGAGGTTGTTGGTTCACTTTATAGGATATACAAAAAGTTAGTTACATGTGGTCACTTCAATATTAATTGTATAAGTGATTGTGCAAGGAAAAGAATGCTGGTAGACCTCCTTAATTCATATAATCTTATGCAAACCGTATTCTTTCCAACGAGAGTGCAAGGGAACAGTAAAACAACCATAGACATCTTTGTTCATTCCTCATTACTAGAAGGGCATTCTGTTAGCAAAAAGGTGAATGACCTTTCAGATCATGATGCACAAATTTTAACTCTAAAAGATTTTTGTGCTGCAACACATGTTAAATATAGTTATCAACTGTTTAGGAAAGCTGATCCAGTTGCTGAAGAGACCTTTGTAAACCTTATCAAGGAACAAGAGTGGCAAGATGTTTTTAGTGCTGATACAGTAGACGATAAATATAATGCTTTTCTCAAGACTTTTCTCGTGCTCTTTTAAAGTTGTTTTCCGTTAGAACGTTCAAAACAGTGTACTAGCACAAACAGGCAGCCTGGGTGGCTGACTAGAGGGATAAGAATATCTTGTAGAACAAAGTGGCAATTATATCAAAACGTTAGAAACAGTCAAAATCTAAATGCAGCAGCTCATTACAAATAGTATTGTAAGGTGCTTAAAAATGTTATTAGGAAGGCAAAAAGTATGTGGTATGCAGATAGAATAGCTAAGTCTCAGAATAAAATTAAAACCATATGTCAGTCGGAAAGGAAGTGGCTGGTCTGCAGACACAGGTCGAGGATATAGAATCAGTGTGTAGTGGGAATGTCCGTGTTACTGATAAGTCGCATTTATGTACAGTATTTAATAATCACTTTCTGAATATAGCAGGTGAACTAAATAGAAACCTAGTCCCAACAGGGAATCATATAGCGCTCGTAGAAAAAAGTGTTCCGAGACTGTTACCTGAAATGCTCCTCCATGATACTGACAAGAGGGAGATTGAGTTAATAATTAAATCACTAAGGACCAAGAACTCTCATGGCTATGACGGGGTACCTAGCAGAACACTGAAGTATTGTTCCACGTATGTTAGCCCAGTACTTAGCCACATCTGTAACTTTTCCTTTAGCAGTGGTCGGTTTCCTGACCGATTAAAGTACTCGGCAGTGAAGCCACTTTATAAAAACGGAGACACGGATACTGTGGACAATTGTAGACCTATTTCTATGCCATCGGTGTTTGCTAATGTTATCGAGAAGGTTGTATATACAAGATTACTGGAGCAATAAAATCCACATAATTTGCTGACATTTGTACAGTTTGGTTTTAGAAATGGTCTAACAACTGAAAATGCTATATTCTCTTTTCTCTGTGAGGTTTTGGACGGATTAAATAAAAGATTGCGAACGCTAGGTGTTTTCTTTGATTTAACGAAGGCTTTTGACTGTGTTGACGACAAAATATTACTGCAGAGGTTTGACCATTAAGGAGTAAGGGGAGTAGCTTACAACTGGTTCGGCTCTTACTTTAAGATCAGAAAGCAAAAGGTAATTCTCCGCATTATTGAGAGTGGTATTGATGTTCAGTCCCAAAGGGGCACTGTTAAGTGGGGCGTTCCCCAAGGGTTGGTGCTGGGGCCACTGCTGTTTCTTATTTATATAAATGATATGCCTTCTAGTATTACAGGTGATTCAAAAATATTTCTGTTTACTGATGACACCAGCTTGGTAGTGAAGGATCTTGTGTGTAAAATTGAAACAGTATCAAATAATGTAGTTCATGAAATAAGTTCGTGGCTTGTGGAAAATAATTTGATGCTAAATCACAGTAAGACTCAGTTTTTACAGTTTCTAACTCACTATTCAAGAAGAACCGATATTTTGATCAGACAGAATGGGCATATTAGAAGCGAGACGGAGCAGTTCAAGTTACTAGGCGTTTGGATAGATAGTAAGCTGTTGTGGAAAGCCCATGTCCAGGATCTCGTTCAGAAACTAAATGCTGCTTTATTTACCATTAGAACAGTATCTGAAATAAGTGACAGTTCAACACGAAAAGTAGTCCACTTCGCATATTTTCGTACGCTTATGTCGTATGGTATTATTTTTTGTGGTAATTCTTCTGATTCAAAAAGGATATTTTTGGCTCAAAAACGGGCTGCTCCAGCTATATGTGGTGTAAGTTCGAGAACCTATTGTCGACCCCTATTCAATAGTCCGGGAATTCTGACATCGTCCTCACAGTATATAATTTCTTTAATGTCGTTTGTTGTTAGCAATATTAGCCTATTCCCAGGAGTCAGCAGCTTTCACTCAGTTAATACTAGGCAGAAATCAAATCTGCATGTGGAATGCAGTTCCTTCACTCTTGTGCAGAAGGGAGTGCAGTACTCTGCTGCATCCATTTTCAATAAGCTGCCACAAGAACTCAAAAATCTTAGCAGTAGCCCAAACTCTTTTAGGTCTAAACTAAAGAGTTTCCTCATGGCTCATTCCTTCTATTCTGTCGAGGAGCTCCTGGAAGAGCTAAAAAATTAAGCAAATTCCAGTGTTACATTGTTGATTTTCTTTATTTTAACTTACGACTTCTCGCTTGAATATGTTTTTTATATTTCATTTTATCTGTTTCTACTATCGTGTTGTAATTTCATGTATTGACTCGTTCCATGACCAAGGAGACTTCTTCTTAATTTGGTCCCACGGAACAATAAATAAATAAAATAAAAATTAAAAAAAGTCAGGAACAATCAAGAAATTCATCAAAAATCTATGGCCTTGACACAAAAAGTCCAAATAGGTTTGAGGCTTCACGTCTACACTTTTCTAAATATCGCTCCCTGTATTTTCATCTTACCTAAGATCGGAAAGTCTGTTGTTGTCATACATTTGCTGAATGCAGTGTCTCTGACCACAGAAATAGGGCTACGTGAGTCAAGAACAGCGGAAAGTGTAGTGTTGCCGACTGAAACTTTTATTATTTGATGTACTACAGAGTTTTATTTGTCTTCAGTCTCTTCCAGTGAAATATCTCTAATGACTTCAATACGCTCAAGGTTTCGGCTGCGGCGTGTTTTGTCTCATACACGTAACTGCTTGCTGCCGGAGCCGCGAGTCATTGTCTTATATTGCTTCCTCGTCGTTGATTATCTCTTGGATCTGGTGATCTGACTTTAGTTGTTTCTATCTGTTGCACTGGGAGTGCCCTTCCAGAATTTCGCCTCTGTGGGTTATGATACTGATTACTGTGACATATTCCTTCTGACTGTGTTGTTTTTGACTGTGTTGGTTGCTATTTACATAACTGTTGTTGTACCATGTATTTAGCGGATTCAATCTACCTGAAGTGTACCCCATGGGAACCTGTATGATTACCATCTGAGTGAGGGTAGTGTCAGTGACTATTTAGATTTTTACGCTTGTTCTCATTACCTTAGTTCCGGTTATGACTTCTATGACAATCATTGTTCTGATGCGAGAACTGTTCTGCATACGGACGATGTCTATTATCCCGTCTGTAATTATTTCGTCGATTGTGTTTGTTATGCGAACTCCCATAATTTTTATTTTCATGGGATACGAAAACGTCATGTGTGTCATACTTCCTGTTCTGATTGTTATAGTGTCTTTTCGTTAAACCGTAATCACTGGCCAATTCCAATTCCTGGTGTACTGTTTGAAATCGTTCTAAGTCATCTTTATATCCGCAGACCAAATTTATTTGTCTCAGATGTATAGGTAGCTTTGTTAAACAAATGCGAATTAGCTCCGACAGACTGTATGGGTTTGATAAGTACTGATTTCTGCGTACCATGTCTTCAGAGTCTTTTGCTGGGATCGAGAAGTCAGACTCTCAGAAGTTTCGTAACATTATGATGCTTTTACTCGATCTTGTCTGGCGTGCGACCAATAGTGTGACAAAAATGCTCGATAGAATTCATTTACGCTTTGGCAGTCTTTTCCCACTGGGCGCATTCTTCCCGCAGGTTCATTTTCTGAATAGCCGAAGGTAAATTCTAATTTGTGTTCAAATGGCCAATTTGGTGTTAAAGAAAACAAGAACTCATTAATCCAATTTTTGGGGAGAATTTCGTTACTGTAATAATTCTTGAAAACTTTAAATTTATGTACTGTCATAAGGTGTAATCAAAGTTACCATTTCTGTGTGAACCAGATTGTTCTCTGTTGCATCACATCGGTGATACATTGTCGTATCTGGAAGTGTGGTACTGTTTTCATGGAAAATAACCTGAATGTTGTAAATTTGTATGGTCAACAAAGTTTTCTGAATATGAATGTACACAGTCCAATTCGTCCTAGTCGTTTTCGCGGTTAAGCTTTCTTTCAACACGATCGACCTTCACATTCATAGTGTTCCCGTAATGCTTATTTCCCCGGTTTATCTTCTCTTGGTTGTCTTTAAAATCTATTAAAGACTTGTATCCTGCTGTGTCTGATAATTGTACTGGCATTGTGTCATTTGAAACTTTGTCTACAATGGTTGACAAATGTCCCATTTGCGTTATCCATTCATCAACTTTTTCTTTTATTGTGCTTAACTGTTCTTTTCTTTTTTCAGAATTTAGTGTCAAAGTTTCTACTTATTGGTTAATCTCTTTTACTGTTTTTTAAGATGTTCATTCTGTTCTTTTGTCTTGGTAACTAACGCACTCAGAACTACAGTGTTGATTTTCGGTGACAAATCGTCTTTGCCATAAGGTGACTTGTCTTCAAGTTTTCGTGGTCCGTTTCATCGTCACGTGATCTAGTTGCAAAAATGCTGATTATTGGTTGATGATCATTTTTAATTTTTTCACTGATCTCCACTAATAAATTCTGTATTTTCAATTTCTTTTCATGTGATTTCCTACTATCATGTTTTTTATGTTCTTCCTGTGTTTCTTCGATTTTCTTACTCATTTCATCTTGTATTTTGTCGTTTTCCTTACTCAGTTCATTTTGTGTCTCTTTAAGCATCTGGCGAATTGATTCTTGAAAATTTGTCGGATTCGCAGTGTGGTTCTTTATAACTGTTAACTGAAGGTGATGTGTTCGTTCAAAAGACACTGCCGTAAAACCATATTCTGACGTGCCTGTTACAAGTCGTTGTAAATTTTCGCACGACTGTGGCGAATATAGCACGCTTTCGTTAGATTGTAGCGAGTAATCGCCGACCGACCCAAATTTAGAATTCACGCATTCATTACCCATAGTTTGTTCGGTTTCGATATTGTACGCAAAACTTGTTAATAATTGTGGATCCGTGTAATTTTCTACAGTCTCCTGTTAACTACTGGTATTTTCTAATCCGTATATTTCCGTTTGCTAATTCGTATGTTGTTGTTCTGGTCTTCAGTCATGAGACTGGTTTGATGCAGCTCTCCATGCTACTCTATCCTGTGCAAGCTTCTTCATCTCCCAGTACCTACTGCAACCTACATCCTTCTGAATATGTTTAGTGTATTCATCTCTGCCCTCCAATACTTAATTGGTGATCCCTTGATGCCTCAGAATATGTCCTACCAACCGATACCTTCTTCTAGTCAAGTTGTGCCACAAACTACTCTTCTCCCCAATCCTATTCAGTACCTCCACATTAGTTATGTGATCAACCCATCTAATCTTCAGCATTCTTCTGTAGCACCACATTTCAAAAGCTTCTATTCTCTCCTTGTCCAAACTAGTTATCGTCCATGTTTCACTTCCATACATGGCTACGTTCCATACAAATACTTTCAGAAACGACTTCCTGACACTTAAATCAATACTCGATGTTAACAAATTTCTCTTCTTCAGAAACGCTTTCCTTGCCATTGCCAGTCTACATTTTATATCCTCTCTACTTCGACCATCATCGGTTATTTTGCTCCCCAAATAGCAGAACTCCTTTACTACTTTAAGTGTCTCATATCCTAATCTAATTCCCTCAGCATCACCCGACTTAATTCGACTACATTCCATAATCCTCGTTTTGCTTTTGTTGATGTTCATCTTATATCATCCTTTCAAGACACAGTCCATTCCGTTCAACTGCTCTTCCAATTCCTTTGCTGTCTCTGACAGAATTACAATGTCATCGGCGAACCTCAAAGTTTTTATTTCTTCTCCGTGGATTTTAATACCTACTCCGAATTTTTCTTTTGTTTCCTTCACTGCTTGCTCAATATACAGATTGAAAAACATCGGGGATAGGCTACACCCTGTCTCACTTCCTTTCCAACCACTGCTTCCCTTTCGTGCCCCTCGACTCTTACAACTGCCATCTGGTCTCTGTACAAATTGTAAATAGCCTTTCGGTCCGTGTATTTTACCCCAGCTACCTTCAGAATTTGAAAGAGAGTATTCCAGTCAACATTGTCAAAAGCTTTCTCTAAGTCTACAAATGCTAGAAACGTAGGTTTACCTTTCCTTAATCTAGCTTCTAAGATAAGTCGTACGGTCAGTATTGCCTCACGTGTTCCAACATATCTACGGAATCCAAACTGATCTTCCCCGAGGTCCGCTTCTACCAGCTTTTCCATTCGTCCGTAGAGAATACGCGTTAGTATTCTGCATCCTTGACTTATTAAACTGATTGTTGGCTAATTTTCACATCCGTCAGCACCTGCTTCCTTTGTGATCGGTATTACTATATTCTTCTTGAAGTCTGAGGGTATTTCGCCTGTGTCATACATCTTGCTCAACAGATGGCTCTCCAAAGGCATTTAGTAGTTCTAACAGAATGTTGTCTACTCCCGGGGCCTTGTTCCGACTCTTTCAAACTCTCCACGCAGTATCGTATCTCCCATTTCATCTCCATCTACACCCTCTTCCATTTCCATAATATTGTCCTCAAGTACATTGCCCTTGTATCGGCCCTCTATATACTCCCTCCACCTTTCTGCTTTCCGTTCTTTGCTTAGAAATGGGTTCCCATCTGAGCTCTTGATATTCATACAATTGGTTTTCTTTTCTCCAAAGGTCTTTCTAATTTTCCTATAGGCAGTATCTGTCTTACCCCAGTGAGATTAGCCTCTACAACCTTATATTTGTCCTCTAGCCATCCCTGCTCAGCCATTTTGCACCTCCTATCGATCTCGTTTTTTAGACGTTTGTATTCCTTTTTGCCTGCTTCATTTACTGCATTTGTATATTTTCTCCTTTCATCAATCAAATTCAATATTTCTTCTGTTACCCAAGGGTTTCTACTGGCCCTCGTCTTTTTACCTACTAGGTCCTCTGCTGCCTTCACTACTTCATCTCTCAAAGCTACCCATTCTTCTTCTACTGTATTTCTTTCCCCCATTCCTGTCAATTGTTCCCTTATGCTCTCCCTGAAACTCTGTACAACGTCTGGTTCTTTCAGTTTATCCAGGTCCCATCTCCTTAAATTCCCACCTTTTTGCAGTTTCTTCAGCTTTAATCTACAGTTTATAACCAATAGATTGTGGTCAGAGTCCACAACTGCCCCTGGAAATGTCTTACAATTTAAAACCTGGTTCCTAAATCTCTTTCTTACTATTATGTAATGTATCTGCAACCCGTCAGTATCTCCAGGCTTCTTCCATGTATACAACCTTCTTTTATGATTCTTGAACCAAGTGTTAGCTATGATTAAGTTGTGCTCTGTGCAAAATTCTATCAGGCGGCTTCCTCTTCCATTTCTTAGCCCCAATCCATTATTCACCTACTACGTTTCCTTCTCTCCCTTTTCCTACTGCTGAATTCCAGTCATCCATGCCTATTCAATTTTCGTCTCCCTTCACTATCTGAATAATTTCTTTTATTTCATCATACATTTCTTCAATTTCCTCGTGATCTGCATAGCTAGTTGGCATATAAACTTGTACTACTGTAGTAGGCGTGGGCTTCGTGTCTATCTTGGAGACAATAATGCGTTCACTATGCTGTTTGGAGTAGCTTACCCGCACTCCTATTTTTTTTATTCATTATTAAACCGGTTCCTGCATTACCCCTATTTGATTTTGTATTTATAACCCTGTATTCACCTGACCAAAAGTCTTGATCCTCCTGCCACCGAACTACACTAATTCCCACTATATCTAACTTTAACCTATCCATTTCCCTTTCTAAATTTTCTAACCTACCTGCCCGATTATGGGATCTGACATTCCACGCTCCGATCTGTAGAAGGCCAGTTTTCTTTCTCCTGATAACGACGTCCTCTTGAGTAGTCCCTGCCCGGAGATCCGAATGGGGGACTATTTTACCTCCGGAATATTTTACCCAAGAGGACGCCATCATCATTTAATCATACAGTAAAGCTGCATACGCTCGGAAAAAATTACGGGCATAGTTTCCCTTTGCTCTCAGCCGTTCGCAGTACCAGCACAGCAAGGCCATTTTGGTTAGTGTTACAAGTGTGTCTATAACAGAATGCTGTATCCCAAACATACATTCTCAGAAATTACTTCAAATAAAGACATGTGTTTGATACTAGCAGGCTTTTCCTGGCCAGTGATTCAGTTTTTGTTAGTGTTAGTCTGCTTTTTCTGTCCTATTTGGTCTGTGGTCATGGGTATTTTGATTTCTAGGTAGCAGAAATCCTTAAATTCATCTACTTCGTGCTCCCCAGTCCTGATGTTAAGGTTCTCGCTGTTCTCATTTCTGCTATTTCTTTTTACTTTCGTCTCTCTGCGATACACTCTTAATTCATATCCTATACTCATTTAACTATTCACTGCATTCTATAATTATTAGCAATGCTATCATCGAATTTTATCATTCTTAACCTTTCACCTTCAACTGTAATTCCGCTACTGGACATTTCATCTGTCTCCTTCATTGTTTTTTCGATGTATAGATTGAACAACAGGGACGAGAGACGAGATCCCTATCTTAAACCCTTTTAAATTCGAGTACTTAGTTCTTGGTCTTCCAGCCTAATTGTTGATACTTGGTTCTGGTTGATATTGTATGTTACGATCGTCCCCTAAGGCTGAATGTATTTTTCTCAGAATTTCGAACATATTTAATTATTTGACATAGTCGAACGTTTTTTTCCAGGTCGATAAATCGTATAAATGTGTCTTGAGTTCTTGAGCTTCTGTTATCAACTACAGCGTCAGAACTGTCTCTCTAGTGCCTATACCTTTCCTAAAACCAAACTGGTCGACATTTAACGTACCCTTAGCTTTATTTTCCATTCTTTCATCGACTTGCATGCATAAGCTGTTCAGCCGACTGTGAGATAATTCTTTCACTTGTCGTCTCTTGCAACTTTCGGAATTGTGTGGATGATATTTTTCCGGAAGTCTGATGGTATATGATTAGTCTCTTACATTCCGCACAACAACGTGAACAGTCGTTTTGTTGCCACTTCCCTGAATGATTTGAAAAATTCCGATGAATTGTTATCAATTCCTTCTGCCTTGTTTCATCTCAAGTTTCCAAAGCTCTTTTAAATTCTGATTCTAATACTGGATCCGTAGTCTTTCCTGTCGACTCCCTGTTTCTTCTTCTATCACGACATCAAACAGTTCGTCAACACCATAGAGGCCTTCAATGTAATCTTTTTACCCCTCCGCTCCTTCCTCTTCATTTAACAGTGGAATACCCATTACAATCTTAATGTTACCGCCCTTCCTTTTAGTTTCATCGAAGGTTATTTTGACTTTTCTATATGCTGAATCAGTCATTTCGACAATCATTTCTTTTTTGATTTCTTCGCGTTGTCATGCAGCCACTTCGGCTTAGCCTCCCTGCATTTCCTATTTATTTATTTATTTTCTAAGTGGGTTGTATTTGTGTATTCCTCAATTTCCCTGAACATTTTGGTACTTCCTTCTTTCGTAGATCAACTGAAGCATTTCTTGTATTACCCACGGTTTCTTCGCAGCAACCTTCCTTGTACCTATGTTTTTCTTTCCAGCCTTTGTGATTGCTCTCTTTAGAGATGTCCATTCCTCTTCAACTGATCTACCCACTCAGCTACTCCTTATCGCAGTATCTATAGCCTCAGAGAACTTCAAGTTTTACTCTTCAACTCTCAGTAGTTCCATGTCTCACTTCTGTGCTTGCCAATACTGTCTGACCAGTCTCTTAAACCTCAGCCCACTCTTCGTCATTACTAAACTGTGATCTGAGTCTGTATCTGCCCCGTGTAAGCCTTATAATATAATTTCTGATTTCGCAATCTCTGCCTGTTTGTGATATAATCTAACAGAAATCTTCCCTTATTTCGTGGCCTTTTCCAAGCAAACCTTCTCCTCCTCCAGTGATTTTTGAACAGATTATTCGCTATTACTAGCTAAAAGTTATAGGATTTCTTGATTCGTCTTTCTCCTCTTTTACTTCCACTACCGTGCGCATATTCTCTTGCAAACCTTTATTCAGCTCAATCCTCTACAACCGCATTTCATTCCCCAATGACTATTAGATTTTCATCTCCCTTTACGCTCTGAATTACTCGTTCAATATCATCACACAATTACTCTGTCCCTTAATCTTCTGCTTCTGACGTCGGCATGCATACCTGATATTTTCAGATTTTCTGAATTCCCTACCATGTTCAAACTTCTGACATTTCATGCCCCTACTCGTGGAACGTTGTCCTTTCGGTAGTTATTTAATCATGTCCTCATCGTTACTCTCCCCTTGGTAGCTCCCCCTGGAGATCCTAACAAGGGACTAGCCCTAAATCTTTAACCAGTGTAGAGATCATTATTTCAGTTCCCATTACAGGCCACGTGCCCTTGGATAAATATTATATGTCTTTAATGCAGTGTTTTCCATTGCCCTCTGCCTCCTCATACCGTTGATCATTGCTGATTATTCCGCCTTTTGAGGGAAGTTTCTCAGACCAAGGGCAAGAGAGAACCTGAACTTTTCTTTGCCCTCTTTGACAATGCAGTTTTCAGAATGAAGGAGACTTCGTTTGGCAGAGATCTTCGGCGACCAATGCTGATGGTTTTTATTCGAAAGCAAGCAGTGACGGAGTTCCAGCCCCGAACTACGGACGTTCCGGTTACTGTTCAAAGATGCTACTGCTTCCCCCCTTACATTCGAACCTTCGATTTCCCGCTTGTCGCGAGCAGTCGCCTTACCCTTTATTTTATATTTTCTCCTTCCCCCTCACCTTCCTGACAATAAAGGTACCTACACAAAAAAGTCTATCTACCACCGCCACTTTGACCCTAAACCAAATAATACCCGTGTCACTTCAGGCTTTCGCCCTTAACTACACCTATCCCAACAGTTTTACCTAATCCAAGAAAGCAGGAAAGGAAAGGCGGGGCGATGGTATCGCATGGATGAAACAGAGAAGAATGTTTTTTGTTCATTTATTTTTATTTTTTAAGTTTTTCAATTTTCTTTCTGTTTTTATTTTTATTTACTTATTTACCTTTTTTGAAACGTCGAGTGAAGTCCTGGTAAGGCACGTCGTGCAACACCGCCACATCACCAACTGTGAACTGACGAAAAGGGCGCGAACTCTATCCGGTATATGGTAAACATCCACACTGTCTCGAGTCTGGGGAAGGACGAGGGACTCATAGCGGACCATCCCCTGGCTAATAAGAAATGAACCGATTGCAGATAACATGTGGCGAGCAAGGGCGTGCGGGACCGGAAGGTTTTCTGCCACCTGAGGGATCCCCAACGCTATGTCAGTGCTGACAAAGCAGGTACATTACAGGAGTTCAAGGCAGCGGAGGCGTTGTTTAACAAGTCTAACCTGTTCCGTAACGGAAATCATCTGCAGTCGCAGAGTGAGCTGCAGGTCAGTCATCAAATCGATGCTAAGGCATTGTAAGGTATCAGGTACGTTCAGTGGAGCAAGGCTCCTCTCCGACTGGCCAGTACCTAAGAACATAGCTCGCTATTTACGTACAGTAATGGAGCTGTCTGACTCCTCGCCGTAGGTCACCACCCACGCAAGAGCTGCCCGGGTATTGTAAGCAAAGAACCTAATCGTATGCACAGGCAGTGTGACATCCCCGTCATTCGTTGTCGTAGAACACATAACATTGGTTCTGGGCAGAAGGTGTACAGTAGCGCCGACAGGGGGCACCCCTGTTCCACCGAGGGCCTGGTCAGAGTCGGTTGCATGAGCCTATCATTATACAGCACCCGAGATGTCGCTCCTCGTAGGAGACGTATGACATCTTCTGGATATCACATGTGTTGGAGGATAGCCGTAGGAAAAAACTGATCGACTCGATCAAATGCCTGCCCGAAGTCGAAGAACGCCAAAGCCGCGGGCAACGTGGAGCTGGAGCGAGGGCTATCAGATCCCTGTAACTGTAGAGCGCTGCCCGAATTTTGTACGCCCCCGCCAATCGACACCTGATCGTAGGTCACGACATGACCTGCCGTCCTCTTAAGTCGCACTGCCAAAAGACGAATAAAGACCTTCATGTCACTATTTGGCAAAGTCGATAACCAACAATGTGCTGACCACCATGGGATTTGTGAGTAGTTACAATGAGGCCCTCTAGAGATACACCGCGGGGAACCTCAGTTTTCCGCAGGTAACAGTCCACATGGACGCTAAGAGATGTCAAGTACCATAAAATTCGATGGGTATGCCGTCAGGGCCAGATGACTTGTTAGCTTCTGCCTGAATAGCATTGAGGACTTCATCTTCCGTGATTGGTACCTCCAATTACATCACCACGCTCTCCGGTATTGTGCTGAACGTGAGTCGGGAGACTTCTCCAGTAACAGCTGGTGAATGTAGATGGTAAGAGTTCAACCGATCATAACTGGCGTGAAATGGGCGCCCACTACCGCATTGGCTGTAATGTTGCCTGCCTTCCCCATCAATGATGGTGATTTTCAGGCCGCTAGACCATGTATCATTGCAGATATTCAATATGGAAAGTAATGAACACTTTGTTAGCTCCTGTCACCATTTTTCTAAATGGTCATTTGTTGCTCTCTTATTTCTACAGTTATGCTTTTCCTGTCTGTGCCACGGCTGAACGTTGGCTTTATGTATTGATTTCCTTCGGTGAAGCAGTTCCAAAAGATTTAATTTGAGACATTTTTACCAACTTCGATCTAGGTCAACGGGTGTTTCGACTGACGACTTTATAATATTGCGTGGCTTATTTGTACGCTTAGACGAATGCTCTTTCTGTAGACACCCAAGTCCGAGTTACACTATCTAAGTCCTGTCTCTTGTTTAGCTATATTCTTTTTCGCTAACGAACCAGTCAGTGGTCATGTTATACACTTATTTTAAAGCATGTTACAATGATTTGTATTTCAAAAATTGAAAACGGCTAAACAGCTAAATGGACACAGTAGTGGAGAATCTACACTATTGGCCATTAAAATTGCTACACCACGAAGATGACGTGCTGCAGACGCGAAATTTAACCGACAGAAAGAAGATGCTGTAATATGCAAATGATTAGCTTTTCAGAGCATTGACACAAGGGTGGCGCCGGTGGCGACACCTACAACGTGCCGACATGACGAAAGTTTCCAACCGATTTCTCATACACAAGCGGCAGTTGACCGGCGTTGCCTGGTGAAACGTTGTTATGATGCCTCGTGTAAGGAGGAGAAATGCGTACCATCACGTTTCCGACTTTGAAAAAGGTCGCATTGTAGCCTATCGCGATTGCGGTTTATCGTATCGCGACACTGCTGCTCGCGTTGGTCGATATCTAATGACTGTTTGCAGAATATGGAATCAGTGGGTTCAGGAGGGTAATACGGAAAGCCATACTGGATACAAATGGTCTCGTATCACTAGCAGTGGAGATGACAGGCATCTTACCCGCATGGCTGTAACGGATCGTGCAGCCACGTCTCGATCCCTGAGTCAACAGATGGGGATGCTTGCAAGACAACAAACATCTGCACGAACAGTTTGACGACGTTTGCAGCAGCATGGACTATCAGCTCGGAGACCATGGCTGCAGTTACCATTGACGCTGCATCACAGACAGGAACGCCTGCGATGGTGTACTCAACGACGAACCTGGGTGCACGAATGGCAAAACGTCATTTTTTCGGATGAATCCAGGTTCTGTTTACAGCATCATGATGGCCACATCCATGTTTGGCGACATCGCTGTCAATGCACGTTGGAAGCGTGTATTCGTCATCGCCATACTGGCGTATCACCTGGCGTGATGGTATGGTGTCCCATTAGTTACACGTCTCGCTCACCGCTTGTTCGCACTGACGGCACTTTGAACAGTGGACGTCACATTCCAGATGTGTTACCACCCGTGGTTCGACCCTTCATTCGATACCTGCGAAACCCTACATTTCAGCAGGATAATGCACGACCTCATGTTGCAGGTCCTGTACGGGCCTTTCTGGATACAGAAAATGTTCAACTGTTGCCTTGGCCAGCATATTCTCCAGATCTCTCACCAACTGAATACGCCTGGTCTATGGTGGCCGAGCAACTGGTTCGTCACAGTACTCCAGTCACTACTCTTGATGAACTGTGGAATCATGTTGAAACTCCATGGGCAGCTGTACCTGTACATGCCATCCAAGCTCTGCTTGACTCAATGCCCAGGCGTATCAAGGCCGTTATTAGGGCTAGAGGTGGTTGTTCTGGGTACTGATTTCTCAGGCTCTATGCACCCAAATTGCGTGAAAATGTAATCACATGTCAGTTCTAGTATAATATATTTCTCCAATGAATACCCATTTATCATCTGCATTTCTTCTTGGTGTAGTAATTTTAATGGCCGGTAGTGTAAGAAAAAGCTAATTTAAATAAACTGACGTCAATGCTGAGTTCTTATTCAGAAAATGTTCTTTGGACATGGCCCCTATTGCATCTTAAACACTTTACAAAATAGGACGGGCTTCAAATCAGTTCCATACCTCTTTCCATCTGTTAAGATTTTAGATTATTTTCTAGTACATGGTTTTTTATAAATTTTTGATATTAATTTGTTTGCTCTATTTACTTTTTACACATTTATGCGCTAAATATGAGAAATCAAAAGTTATAGTTAAACTTCAGCTTCGATGATGCGAATGAATGTGGAGAGTTTAGAAAGAGAACTAGTGATGGTTGCTTTCATTCACGAAATCAACTGGACTTTATGCAAATAAAGAGAGTATTAATCAGAAATTTCGACGTGCGAAACATATTAGAATATGCTTTTTAATTTGAAATAATCAAAAGAGGCATCTCGCTTAATAAGATGACGCTAAAATTTAAAAACATAATCAACAATGGGGGCAGAAATTTCAGTATTCTATATTCTGAGAATAAAGACCCAAAGCAGAACGATCTCCTTTACTTAACTTACCTTTGTTTCAGGTGAAGCCAGTAACAGAAATGACCGAACGCCTCCTGTTGGCTGGAAAACCATTTTACTTTGCATGCAGATTATTTGGCCTGATGCCGTTTACCATTGACGCCAGAACTGCATCCCTGAAGAGGTCGCAGACGGATATTATCTTGACATGCCTAGCCTGCCTCTTCCAGCTGCTTTATGCCTGTGTGGCGTTATATTTTGCATTGCGGGTGAAACGCTCGTCTTCTGCAGAAGAAATTATTACACTGATAGGACTTCTTCAGTATTTATCACTGTCGTTTATTGTGATAGTTGCTGATAGCTTCTGTAACACAAATAAATATGAGAAAATACTTCGTTTGTTAGCACCGTGTGATAGATGTGTGGCTGCCAAAACGGGACAAACAAGAACAGCAGCAGGAAGGTTTGTGAAGGTGCAGTTATCAATAGCGTTTCTCCTTTACTGCTTGATGTTTAGTGCCCTTCTGGCCGCAGATACTGCTCTGGATGATACATTATGTTCAATAATCGGTCTTAACAATTTTGGAATCTCTGTGATGACGATCTTATGATTCACAAACCTGCAGTTGGTTATCAATAACAGATTGTCATTACTGAACATGAACCTCACCAAGATGAAAGACAGAGCAGCACATAAGCTGAAGTACTCAGGTATAAGTTCTGAATGGATCAGTATCTTAGCTTTGACTAAGATAGATTCTCTCTGCACACCGTTCTCTGTGAGAGCTCATAGTCGAGGGTACTTGGCACTGTGTGAATTGTCAGTGGTGGTGACATCTATTCACCAGACTTTTCTGATCCGTTACCTCGCAGCGTTATCATCAGTAGTTGTGATAATTGCTTACTACATTGTTACTAAATCAGAGGTCCTTAGCACAGGAAACGATGGCAGCTTGTGGCTCCTGTGGTTCTCCTTAATTTACAACACAAGCACCATGGCTATATTCATTGTGCCTGCCCAGTGGGTGTCTTCCGAGGCATACCGCACAGTCAGGCTGTGTCTACAGGGTGGTCCATTGATAGTGACCGGGCCAAATATCTCACGAAATAAGCATCAAACGAAAAGACTACAAAGAACGAAACTCGCTTAGCTTGAAGGGGGAAACCAGATGGTGCTATCGTTGGCGCGCTAGATGGCGCTGCCATAGGTCAAACGGATATCAACTGCGTTTTTTTTCTTAGATAGGAACCCTCATTTTTATTACATATTCGTGTAGAACGTAAAGAAATATAAATGTTTTAGTTGGACAACTTTTTTCGCATTGTGGTAGATGGCGCTGTAATAGTCACAAACGTATAAGTACGTGGTATCACGTAATATTCCGCCAGTCAGGGTGGTATTTGCTTCGTAATACATTAACCGTGTTGAAATGGACCCCTTACCAATTGCGGGAAAGGTCGATGTCGTGTTGATGTAAGGCTATTGTGATCAAAATGCCCAACGGGCGTGTGCTATGTATGCTGCTCGCTATCCTGGACGACATCATCCAAGTGTCCGGACCTTTCGCCGGATAGTTAAGTTATTTAAGGAAACAGGAACTGTTTAGCCACATGTGAAACTTCAACCACGACCTGCAACAAATGATGATGCCCAAGTAGCTGTTTTAGCTGCTGTCGCGTCTAATCCGCACATCAGTAGCAGACAAATTGCGCGAGAATCGGGAATCTCAAAAAACGTCGATGTTGAGAATGCTACACCAACATCGATTGTACCCGTACCATAATTATATGCATTAGGAATTGCATGGCGACGACTTTGAACGTCGTGTACAGTTCTGTCACTGGGCACAAGAGAAATTACGGGACGATGACAGATTTTTTGCACGCGTTCTATTTAGCGACGAAGTGTCTTTCACCAACAGCGGTAATATAAACCGGCATAATATGCACTTTTGGGCAACGGAAAATCCACGATGTCTGCGACAAGTGGAACATCAGCGACCTTGGCGGCTTAACTTATGGTGCGGCATTATGGGAGGAAGGATAATTGGCCCCCATTTTATCGATGGCAATCTAACTGGTGCAATGTATGCTGATTTCCTACGTAATGTTCTACCAATGTTACTACCAGATGTTTCACTGCATGGCAGAATGGCGATGTACTTTCAACATGATGGATGTCCGGCACATAGCTCGCGTGCGGTTTAAGCGGTATTAAATAGCATATTTCATGGCAGGTGGATTGGTCGTTGAAGCGCCATACCATGGCCTGCAAGTTCACAGGACCTGACGTCCCCGGATTTTTTTTCTGTGGGGGAAGTTGAAGGATATTTGCTATCATAATCCATCGACAACGCCTGTCAACATGTATCAGCGCATTGTCAATGCATGTGCGAAAATTACGGAAGGCGAACTACTCGCTGTTGAGAGGGATGTCGTTACACGTATTGTAAAATGCATTGAGGTTGACGGACATCATTCTGAGCATTTATTGCATTGATGTAGTATTTACAGGTAATCTCGCTGTAACAGCATACGTTCTCAGAAATAATAAGTTCATAAAGGTACATGTATCACATTGGAACAACCGAAATAAAATGTTCAAACGTACCTACGTTCTGTATTTTAATTTACCTGTTACCAACCGTTCGTCTAAAATTGTGAGCCATATGTTTGTGACTATTACAGTGCCATCTATCACAAAGCGAAAAAAGAGGTCCAACTAAAACATTCATATTTCTTTACGTGCTACACGAATATATAATGAAAAATGGGGGTTCCTATTTA
This sequence comes from Schistocerca americana, assembly GCF_021461395.2. Taxonomy (NCBI): domain Eukaryota; kingdom Metazoa; phylum Arthropoda; class Insecta; order Orthoptera; family Acrididae; genus Schistocerca; species Schistocerca americana. The sequence goes on along the minus strand of NC_060122.1, from coordinate 130,562,635 downwards.
ACTAAACGGAGTTGATATCCGTTTGACCTATGGCAGCACCATGTAGGAGGCCAACCATAGCGCCATCTGGTTTCCGCCTTCAACCTAGACGAGTTTCGTTCTTTGTAATTTTTTCGGTCGGTGCTTATTTCGTGAAATATTTGGCCCGGTCACTATCAATGGACCATCCTGTATATCTCGAATTTGGAATCCTGTTCTACCAGAGTAATTAATTCACTTTCATTACATAAAAGATGCTGTATACCCACCATTCCGATCCTTGTGGCAATTTATTATACACTGTTGAAAATTAAAATGATAACTCCATGAAAACGACATGAACCAATCGTCGGACCGTGCGGCTGATCCCGGCGGATGTTCGAGTCCTCCCTCGGGCATGGGTGTGTGTGTTTGCCCTTAGTATAATTTATGTTAATTAGTGTGTAAGCTTAGGTACTGATGACCTTAGCAGTTCAGTCCAATAAGATTTCACACACATTTGAACATTTGAACACCAATCGTCGGATTTGCATGCTCCGGCATGCAAATGCTCGGCATTTCAGTGTAACCATATGGAGTAGACTCTGCATAGACTGGAAGTAAATGCCGTAAGTTTGTCATCCAGGAGTCGTATTGGGTTGTGTATGAGAAGCTCATGCACGCTTCGACTGAGAAGAAGAAACGTCTACCAGTATGGTTAATGGTTAAAAATTTGATAATGGTGTTATGAGAGCTTATGGAGACAAAAGCTTCTTGTTCTGAGGTACTCGTATTGGTGGGTAAAGCGTTCTCAGGCTTTCAGCGAGGTTAAGTGGTTAAAATACCATCAGCATTCGACCAAGCATTCCTTGACCTTCGTGAAGTGGAGTAAGTCTCAATCCACTTGACAGTGGTCAAGGAGTGCTTGGTCCAAAGCTCAGAATGTCCTAGCTACCTGACGTGGCTGTAAACCCGAGAATATTTTATTCAGTGTTACTGCCACATGACTCTTGATTTTTTACACTCACATTGCTGATTTGTCTGGATCCCCAAATGAAATGTGAACGTGCTCTTGATCGCTTTAGGAGGGGCAAATGCCATGCAGAAACTCACCAGCCCTACACAACTAGCACCTGAGATACTGTTCATTAGACTGTGTAAGATGATACTGCCACGTCACGTACATCGGATCAGGAATTGGGTTTGTTTGCTGCTAGACTATTACCCACGCAGATGTACATTTATTTATTTTTTATTCCAGTACCTTATACACTGTTATCTATAACTGTACTGATTGTCATACAAATTATAGAGCATATATTAATACTTAATTTTATCCTTCACAATACTACCTCCCATCACCATAACTGTTTCTACTATGAATAATAGCAATAATAATAATAATCATCATCATCATTATTATTATTACTATTTAGAACAATAAAGAAGCAGAGTCACTATTTCTGCCATGAATAAAAACTATATATACAATATTATAACATCAGTTCCAGTCTGTCACATTCAACAATCCCCTCCAGCAATCCATCGCTCCGAAGTCTATAGGTGCACCATGTCGGTTCCTTGCTCCCTCCGGAGTACTTTGTGGTTCCATCTGCTTCTTCCGCTGTTTGTTCTCTCCCTGGTTACATGGAACATCATTGTTGCTTCACGCCAATGCACTCCACCCTGGTTCTGGTTCGTTGGGTGTTGAAACACGGCCCACGGCACCGTTTCTCTCGGGTGTTATTGCGAAGGCTGCGGTTACAATGTTGGTAGTTCTTCTGCCGCAACTGTTGACTTCAGTTGGCTTTGCTGCGCTGTTTCTCAGTCTTCTGCCGCTGCCTTTCTTAGTGTTGTGGACGGTGGTTGATTGATAGAGTAACGGACTAGCCTAGCTTTTCTTCAAATGACGTCGGCAGTGTTGACGAAGATCTACCATTCTTTCTCGCAACGCAGTGTCACCTTGACATTGAGAATTCCGTGTCGATTCAGATGTTGTCGATCAGTATCAGCAACACTGGCATACGGCGGACTTACCCAGATAGCGGGTCTTTTCCCCATTTCATTTCTCGCGTAGACCATTTCTTCTTCTTTTTTGCTTAGAAGTGCTTTCGCCTTTGGTGGCTGGACTTCTTTCGTTTATAGTTTTTAGCATGATTTTATTTCACCTCTCTTTATTAGTAATTTGGGCTGTTGCCGTCCTTTGTGCGCAATATGGTGATTGATACGTGTTTTCTTTAGTCCATTTAATTCCTTGTTATGACTCTGGGATCTCTCACTCGCTGTCACTCTCGAGGGTTAACTGTTCCATCATATTCTAAGTGTCCGGTTGTATTTCTTAATTGGTCCATCTTTTCCAACAGTTTTCGAGTTCCTTTCAGTATTTGTTGTGTCACTATTGGAATATTTAATTCAGCCTACAGGTCGTTTATTATGGACCACAAAACGACTACGACACATTTATTGGAAACTGTAAGACATTCACAAGCCATACCCAACACCAACGTACCATACGATAAACCCACAAACTGATATAATACAGTAACCCCACAAGTACTTTATCTGACTCATGGACTTCTTACGACTGCGAGAGACAGATTGTCTCAGATTCTTGATATAAAAACTCCGTGGCTATACTGTGGAACATTACGTGTACAATGGACTGATTACTTCTGATTGAGAATTGCAGAGAGTAGGACCGCAGTGGAATTGTAATTAGGGGCATTGTTCTAAGCCGCCACTTTGAATATTGAATGTTACTGGATTAATTATGTTGACGTATCATCTCATACAAGAGGGTGATGTATCCGGAAATGTAGCTAGGAATAACATTTATGGAAAAATATAATTTCATGAATGGAAAAGTCACGTTCAGTTCTTTGGTTATTTTGAATTCTCCCTTGCCTGTGGCTCGGAATTATTTCTTGTATCGTAACTCGTTGGGAATTTCGTTTCCTGGGAAATCAGTAGAGCCTGCACCACGGTTGTTTACACTCTATTTTAAGAGATTAAATTCTGGACTTTATCGAAATTAATGCACAACTTGGACACTGGTTCCCATGCACCAGAGTGAGTGCGTCATAGCAGCCAAGAAGGCTTCCCCACGTCGTACGATTGTGCCTCTAATTAATTTAAGAATTTTCAGAGTCGACGATGGCCGGAATTCTGTAGCCACAGAGATTTTATTCCAGGTGCTTACTATGACACCAAGGGTCAGACAGAGTATGATTATGAACTGTAACTTCAAATTATTTTCTTTTATAGAGTTGAGAAATCAAAAAGGTAACAAAATTTCTGACTGCAGGTGTGAGAGATATTGTGTAAAAATATTTGGGAAGCGACTTCTCTCACCCAAAAGTTTCCATTCAAGTAACTGGGTATTTTTCAGTCCTAATAATTTAATTTGCATTTCAGGGGGAGGGGAGTTAAAGCGGCATAGGGCCGATGACCCATCAAGAAGTGTGTAAGGTCTCTTGCGGAACTTAGGTGCCTCATTCAGAGTCTTTCTTTTGTATTTGGTAGAAAATCATATGTGAACCACTTCGTTTACGCATCATCCCATCGTTTATGCCATAGCATATGATGTTGACTTTGCTGCTTTCTTGTGGCCTGTATTCGTATTAAATTGAGCACTTAGTGATATCGTTCTTACTTCGGCCAATACATCACCACTTTGTCCCTATCTGGAGATCGAGTGGACATATTGCTAGTATTGCTTGCAACGTCTCAACTGGCACCCTGTTAATTATCGTTGCTGTTGTCACAAGCAGAAGTCTGCGGTCCCAAGCACTCGCTTAGTACCCCACTATTGCAATTAAGACAGTGCTATCATACGTTCTCAGTGTCACCCTTGCAAGGATAACTGTCGAGACTAATATACGTAATGTTCCTGGCTCTCGTGCACGTTGTTTTTCAATATGTGTTCCGCAGTTCTATCTTCTGCCCAGGAAGACGGCTGATTACGTGATAACGGACTTTGTCTTTACGGTCAGCATGTCGACATCTGGAGCATCACGAATTCCCAACACAATTTGATTGATGCTGTAGTATACACAGACATGCCGACAGCGGTGCGCCCAATCACCACACCGTGACAGGAGTGGCAACATAACTAGTTTTCAGATGAGTCCAGGTGCTGCATACAGCAACAGCAGGTATCTATCCTCGTCCGAACGCTCAGCGGAGAGCGAACTTTTCCAGATTCCGTTCCTCACTATCATACACAATACACACTTGGTGCGATCGTGTGTCGCACCAGTGTGTCCGCAATACGAGCATCTCTGGTTCCCATAGCTAGAAATTAGGACAACACCGTTATACTTCTGACGTTGTAAGGTAGAAGGCTGGGACCTATCTTTGAGGTTTCCATACTGACAGTCCGTGATGATACAGACGTCGGGACGTCGTTGGATTTTTTATGAGGATACCTGCCTTGTGGTACATAAACCCTACTCCTGACTCAAAATATGTGACATGTTTGTACGATCCTGAGTGGCAGAGAGCACGAAAAGTCTATCCTCACAGGCGACAGTTGCATAGGGCAGTCGAGATCCTACACGAAACTGAGTGTGGCACTCCTGAAACCATCGATTCTATGTTCGGATGACAGTGGGTCGGACCCCAGCAAATGTGAGCAGCAGTATCACAGAACGATAAACTGCGGTCATGATAGGCCACAATCCCGCTGCTATCGAAATCCGACACACGCCGGTAGACTTTCTCCGTATTTTCTACAAACAACTGATATTTCAACTCGATTCCCGAATAACAAACCCGCTGCACAATATTTCCTACACAGAATGTAGATATCTTCACTGCTATATATTTTGTACGATTTGCGCTGAAATGCTAATCATTTATGCACTAATGTGACAAAAGTCATGGGATAGCGATATGTACACATACAGATGCCGGTAGTATCGGGTAGACAGGGTATAAAGGGCAGTGGGTTAGTGGAGCCGTCACTTCTACTCGGGTGATTCATATGAAAAAGTTGCAGTCGTGACTACGGCGGCATGACAGGCATTAATAGAGTTCAAATGCGGAATGATTGTTGGAGCTAGACGCAAGGGACATTCCATTTCGGAAATCGTTAGGGAATTCAATACTCCGGGATCAACAGTGTCAAAAATGCCGGGAATACCAAATTTCAGGCATTACGTATAGCTCTCCACACACAACCCAGTGGCCGACAGCTTTCACTTAACGGCCGAGAGCAGCGGCGTTTGCTTTGAGTTGTCAGTCTTACTAGACAAAGAACAGTGAGTGAAATAACCACGGGAAACAATGTGGGGCCTATGGCGAACGGATCCTTTGGGACAGTGCGGCGAAATTTGATGTGAATGAGCTGTGGTAACAGACGAGTCGACGCGAGTGCCTTTACTAACACTCCGACATCGCCTGCAGCGCCTGTTCTGAGCTCGTGATCATATCGATTGGACCCTAGACGACTGGAAAACTGGTCTGGCCAGACGATTCCCGATTTTAGTGGGTAAGAGGTGAAAGCAGAGTTCGAGTCTGGCGCAGATCCCTCGAAGCCATGGACCCAGGATGTCAACAGGGCACACAACATAGGCTAGTGGTCGCTCCATAATGGTGTGCACTGTGGGAACAAGGAATGCAGTGGTTTCTCTTGTCTAACTGAACTGATCAATGACTGTAAATCGTTATGTTCGGCTGCCATTCATGAACTTCATGTTCCCAAATGTCGAGCGAATTTTTATGGTTGGCAGTACATGTGACTGGACCACAATTGCTCGCAGTCGGTTAGAAGAACATTCTGGACAGTTCGAGCGAATGATTTCGCCACCCTTCTCGCCCGACCCGGGCCATAATCTAGAGGTCAGTTCTTGCACAAAATCCTGTTCCGGCAATGCTTTCAAAACTATGACCGCCTATAGAGGCAGCATGACTATTTCTGTAGGGGCATTCAAGAACTTCTTGACTCAATGCCACGTGGAGGAGCTGCAATACGCCGGAAAATGGAGGTCCGAATAGATATAAGGAGGTATTGCATGACTTTTGTTACCTCCGTGTAAGTCCAACCATGCACTCGTAATTCACTCCATGGCAATTTGACGTTTGTTGCCTGTCGCACTCACGCTGTTGCAGTTTCAGTGGCCAAAAGTGTATTTAGTGGTCAAACAAGTGGTGGATTGAAGATGCAAAATATTAGATATATAAAGGGAATGGAAGGTCAAGATTTGTGGGATTGGTTTCTGAGAACAAGAAATGAATCTGCAAAGATAGTGCAACAGAAGATTCTAGTGTGATGATACCTAGAGTGTTCTCTGACATCTTGAATCATTATCAAATTGAAATGATAGCAAACCTTAAATATATCAGATATGCGCTGCAAAGATAGCAAAAAACGGTTCAAATGGCTCTGAGCACTATGGGACTTAACTTCTGAGGTCATCAGTCCCCTATAACTTAGAACTACTTAAACCTAACTAACCTGAGGACATCACACACATCCATGCCCGAGGCAGGATTCGAACCTGTGACCGTAGCGATCGCGCGGTTCCGGACTGAGCGCCTGAACCGCTCTGACACTCCGGCCGGCCGCAAAGATAACAATTGGTGGCACAACTCATACGAAACTGCAACCAGTATGCTGATAGTACCCAAATAGAAGAGGGGTGAAATTGTTTCCCCGTAATACTGTTGTGCAAATTTGGAGCAACCGTAATGGAAAACTCTGCTGTGGAGTGGAACACATATATGGTCAGAATTCATGCGGAGATAGTGGTGTTCTTGATTTTTTGTGTCTCTGTGAAAATTTTAAACTACTGATGCCACTGAACGAAAGAGTATGGTCATATTTGTAAACAATGAATCCCATTCACACTTGTCTTTTGCTCCACCATATTTTCAGCAGTATATATGCCATATGGAGAAATTCCTTGCTCCGTTATCAGCCATGCAAGAAATAATGGACTACATGCCCTTACTTGACATCAAATACTTCAACACATTTGTAAGCCTTTAATTCACAAAATGTGTTATGGGTCTTTGCCATCACATACTCCCGTACTATACCTAAAGAAACGAGAATTAAAAATCTTACACATGAACCAGGAAATTTACATCCACTTTGCTATGGGGGTTAACTCCCACTATCAGTCTTTCGGTACGATCCCTCAGTGCTATTGACACTGGTCAGTAAGCGATCCTCGACCTGGGTATACCTAGAAGATGACACAGTAACTGAAAGGAAGCAAACGAAATAAGTGCTTACAGAGGTTAACTGCGTGCGATACCGCCAATTAGATGTTTAAACCTTTAAACTAAGTAGAGGAATGGCTGGATAACATTATGATTCATCAAGCCACTATCGCTTCTACTTGAAAGTCTTACAGACAACTCAAAGACTGTTTACTGGAGTGAGTAGTGCCATGTTATAACCAAGACTACAAATGTGAATTTTCACAGCTTCAGACAAACACCCTTTCCCAAGAAACTCACAGACTCTGGGTACCGAGATCTAAATATTAACAAATTATTGAGGAGGCCAAGAAAGGACTTTCTAAACACTATTAACGTTTCAGAAAGTCCAAATCAGTCTGTGATTATCTGATAGAGCTCTGAGTGAGGTGGTCATTACCCGAGTACTCACCAACAAGGAAGGCAAGGCGCTGACAGTGCTATAACTGCTATCACAGAGCTGTTCCTCAGGGAAGCAGAAAGGAGTTTCGATTCAGCAGAGACGAACTGCGCAGGCGCAGGTGCGTGTGCTGGAAGCTGCATTCAGTACCATCTGTGACTAGTGGCGACACCTCTTCTCAACAAAATTTACGTCACATTGCGGTTCTTCACATGAGGTGCTCAGATAATCCTGGCCGCTATTTTCATATGCGACAGAAAGATGATTATAATGCTGACATGATCTTATAGCAATTATTGTACTTATGAATGTCAATATTAGACATACATAATCAATATAGTAACATGTGTACTATTTTAATAACGTCGTCCTTCAATTTACAGGTAACGCAGCAGCCATCGTTCATAGCCATAAGACACACTAAGCCAGTTTGTCACCAGGTTGACACTTCAGAATACGAAGTTCCGCCTCAAGAATTGACGAATCATATCCGCATCACACATCCTAGCCCATGCAGCCAACGTAGCTAGATTCCTATGTAAACATAACGTAGTAGTGTGAGCCATTGTTACGCAAGAATGTCTATTTGTTATACTTGACAAGATCAAAAGCAGAATATTTTCCCATGGTACACGAAATTGGAACATTGTTGTTATGACTCCCTTCCGTTTTCTGTAATAATCAGAGGTCGAACATAGTAAATACATTAAAATGTAGAAAATCTCTCCTTAAATGCCACGTAAGAGAGACTTTGGACGCCGATTTTAAGTAATGTATAAAGTAATCAGCATATACGTGGAGTAGTTTCTTATGTGAATGTATAATAGAAGATAATAGAGGAGGCCGACTAGCCTTATCACGTGTATAAATACAATGTCTTCCAAATGTCAGCATTAATTTGCATAGCAATAGAATAATTAAAACTGCATTTTCTCCCTTTCGTATGGTCTGTGTAATTACATGACAGCAACCGCAGCCTCTAGGGCTCAGCCTTGTCCATGTCATTCGGTAGCTGCCTTCCTGCGTATATTTCCTTTGTATCAACTAGTTTTTAGGGGTTTAATCGAAGCCGAAAGCATTAAACTGATTGTGGCTACGGAGATGTTTTGTAGAAGGATACGCGACGCTTTCAACATTTTATTTACACAGGTAACCTACACCGTCGACGCGTTAGGTTGTAACTGCACAGTGGTTCCTGTACCACACTGGCACTGGAACGTTGTTCAATATCCAGAGACGCCTAGTGGACCGTAGTGCAGTGGAGCAGATCGACAAGAACAGCGATCTAACAGATAAGTGCAGGCGGGAGGGAAGAAACAAATGCTGCTCTACACACAAGGCACCAGGGTGCCAGAAGCAGAACCGAAGGGGTTAAATACGGTATTTTCTTCGACATTTCACTGGCCACAGAAGTCAGACAACTGTTTAAGCACTCATTCGTCATTCACTAGTACATTCACACGCCTTGTCTCATAAATTCTTGTACAAGATAGCCTTCAAGAACAAAGAAATGCTGATTATACGCTAATTGCCACGAACAGCCACTATAGTCTACAACTATACAGTAAAAACAACAAATTAGAAATAGTGTAAGTACTCACAGTGATAAGTATTTATTTATATCTTCTAAGAAATGGAGCCTCTATCACTACTTCACTGCCTTTCTTATCTACACTATTTGATCAAAAGTATCCGGACACCTGGCTGAAACTGACTTACAAGTTCGTGGCGCCCTACATCAGTAATGCTGGAATTCAATATGGCGTTTGCCCACCCTTAGCCTTCATGACATCTTCCACTTCCGCAGGCATACATTCAGTCAGCTGCTGGAAGCTTTCTTGGTGAATGGCAGCCAATTCTTCACGGAGTGCTTCACTGAGGAGAGGTATCGATGTCATTCGGTGAGGCCTGGCAGGAAGTCGGCGTTCCAAAACCTCCCAAAGGTGTTCTATAGGATTCAGGTCAGAACTCTGAGCAGGCTGGTTCATTACAGGGATATTATTGTCGTGTAACAAATTGTTCAAATGGCTCTGAGCACTATACGACTTAACTTCTGAGGTCATCAGTCGCCTAGAGCTTAGAAGTAATTCAAACTAACTAACCTGAGGACATCACTCACATCCATGCCCCAGGCAGGATTTGAACCTAAGACCGTAGCGGTCGCTCTCCTCCAGACTGTAGCGCCTAGAACCGCATGGCCACTCCGGCCGGCGTCGTGTAACAACTCCGCCACGGGCCGTGCTTTAGGAACAGCTGCTCGATCGTGTTGAAAAATGCAATCGCCATCCCCGAATTACTCTTCAGCAGTGGGTAGCAAGAAGGTGCTTAAAACATCGACCTACGGACCTGCTGTGATAGTGCCACGCAAAACAACAAAGGATTCAAGCCCCCTCCTTGAAAAACACGACCACACCATAATACAACCGCCTGGCAGATGACGTTCACTGGGCATTCGCCAGACCCACACCCTGCCATCGGATCCCCACATTGTGTACCGTGATTCGTCACTCCACACAATGTTTTTCCACTGTTCAACCGTCCAATGCTTACGCCCCTTATAACAAGCAAGGTGTCGTTTGGCATTTACCGGAGTGATGTGAGGCTAATGAGCAGCCAGTCGACCATGAAATCCAAGAGTTCTCACCTCCCGCCTTACTGTCATAGTACTTGCAGTCGATCCTGATGCAGTTTGGAGTTCCTGTGTGATGGTCTGAATAGATGTCTGCCTATTACACATTACGCCCCTCTTCAACTGTTGGCGGTCTCTGTCAGTAAACAGACGTCATTTCAGTTATTGCAAAGTCGAATCAGATTTACAAAGAATTGGGCAGTTTGGCCCTACACATCAGTAAGAGGTGGCACCGCCTCTGGCATGCACTGATTCGTAGTGAAAGTTGTCATAAAGTAGTTTTATACTCTGCTGAGGCATGCTGGCACACAACTGTTGTACCTGGCGTTTGATACATTGTGCGCTGTCTTTGGGACAGAGATGAGTTCCTAGTTGCTCCCAGACATGTTCTATAGCAGACAGATCTGAGGACCTTACTGGCCGCTGGAGTATCTCAACATGCCGCATACAGTTCATAGAGACATGTGCCGTACCGTGTGTGGGCAAATATCATCTTGAAAAATGGCGTCACGATACTGTAGTATGAGAGGTAATATATGAGAGCTCGATGTTTATGGCGAATCATTGTGTTGTCAGACCACCCTCAACCGTTACCAGCCATAATATTAAAGTCGCCGCCATAGTCATGGACGACTGTGATAGGGCGTAGTGCAGATCCACAATTCAATGGCGCTCTACCTGTGGGGCGGTAACCTCCTAGTCTGGACGGTACTAGTCTCCGACCAATGGTACGGGATGACACCGAACGTTGTAGGAAATCCATTGCTTGTTCTCGGATGGCATGCACCGATGTGAAGGTGTTATGATGAGTTTGGTGCACAATATGCCGACCATCCATTGTGGTGGACAAACGTGAAGGACCTGAGCTTTGACCCCACATATGCCTGCCGTCAGGTTGTCATATAGTCCAACGTCGGGTCACTGTCATATCCGAATCCCCCCTAAATATGAATATTGCACGAGTCGACCTACCACCTAAATCGAGATCCACAATGAGGCACCTCCCAAACTCTATTAGGTGCCGATAACACGAGTACATAGCATCTCAGAGTCCTTCACAACGTTCGTTCAAGATCTGACGCTGTTCATTCCCTTGTATACCCTACCAGGCCTAGTAACAACACTAAACATAAACAACATTAATGCAATTTGGTGGTCATAGTGCAAGCCACAAACTCATTTACTTAGCCCATGATGGTCCGTACACACACAAAGTTACATTGGCATCCAACTGTTTCTTCTGGGTGCCTCACATTCTCTCTCAAGCATTCTATGTAATTTTACACAGAACACTAACAGACTCTATATACTGTAGAAGTTAAGAAAGTTTTTAATTTGAATTTTAGTGCCACCAGGCATGTGTATTGTCGAGTCCACATATTCTTATATATGATAGAAAGAATATCTATCAAAGTATTCTTTTACTCAAGTTTCTAATGTTTCATAATTCTCAGTTTCCTCACTGATGTCTCTCAAACGTAAAACTCCTTCCTGATCCTTAGACAAATCTGTATCATTGGTCACCCAACATTTTCGTTCAAGAGCCAATAGTGACACTGTAAGGAAGTAGCCAGGATTCTTGACAAAGGGAAGGGGGCACCGACTTCTTAAAGACTATCTTAAGGAGACTAATATTCTTCTTTTATTCTGGAAATTTCCACTCCGTAAAGGACGCTAAGCGATTTCATTCGACAATGATCTCTGAGTTTTCACCAACGGAGATGTAATCTCACTACTAAGAAGTGCTGTGTTTTGGCAAACCGCTAAGAAGCAGTCATTCGTCAGTCTTCCTTCACCCTCCGACGTCATTTTACACTCTTCGTCTTGCAGTTTGGAGTTGAGTTGTGGGAGTGATCAGGAATGGAGGAGCGCTTTATTTTTGTGACGCCATGATTATTATCCTACAGCACTTTAGGAATAAAGAGTTCTCTGTTCGACAGAGCAGCTAGAAGAATTTTTGCTGGCTGAAATGCCAAACAACTGGAATTATTCAATCGTATACTATCTCGAATTTCCTCATTCAACCATGCATCTGTTATTTCTTGCAGTTTAAGAAAGAAGATTTTCTGCGTTGAAGAGTGTCGTGGCAGACATATGCATGGACCTAAATGAGGAGATTTTGGATTATTATTTGTTTATAGCATAGCTTGCTTTCATTGCGACTCTTTCCATTTAAGTAGAGGGGACTGGAATTTGTCATGAGAGAAATGTATTCGGCGGGCACTGGATGTGGCCTACAGTAAGTGGCTGTCCCCTGCATTTTCGAAAATTGAATATGATAAACCGCAGAAAACCATTTTAAAGGTTTCTGGCTGATGGATTCAAACTACCTCGTCTCCTGAATCCAAGAATTGCTGGTTTAGCGACTCATCATGCAGAGCTACGCCAAGTTGGTGGAGAACTTGGAAAAAACCGGTTGTTATACATTATTTTAAAATAAAGTAAAATGTATCACAATGTTTAGTCATTTGAAAGTGCATGAATGAATTAATATTTAATTGTAACTGTATCTGCTGTCTTCAGTTATTACAGCGTTACAAGAGCGTAACTAGATGTTGGACTATAGGGGGAGGGAGGGGTGCAGGGCGCAATGGGTTCAGACGAATTAAAGCAGTCGGCAGAAGAAATCTTTTAGAAAATGACGAACTATAGAGTGTGCAGTCATCACATACCTTCACATCATTCACCTAGTTTTCACAATAGAGTTCCGCATAGGAGACCAGATTAGATGATATTTTGCCATTTGGGTCACTAATGTTAGACTATTGAGGAAATTTTTAAAGAAATGCAACCATAGCCGTTTGGGTGATATTTTTTAAGATTTTTGGGTGACACAGACAAATTCAACTGTATTTTTATGGTCTGATTTTAATGTAATGTTATTTTTTATCACTTTTACCTCTCGACTGCCTTGTGAACTACTGAAATATTCCAGCCCCTAAGTTCTACCAGCCTCTAAATAACGACTCAAGTTCTAAGATTAAACTACTATAGGTAGGCAACTAGTCTGTTACAGTAATGCAAACATATTTTTAACTTAGAATAACGTTAGTGGGCATATCGAAATCAGTTTCCCTCTTCTCACAAAAACAATGAACGGTAGCACTTACATTAAATTCAACTGCTATTAGAACACTACAGATTAACAAATCCACAGCTAAGTTCAAACAAGGCTAACAATTGGTCTTGGCTAAAATAGCCTATAGTATAGTGGATTTCCACGCCCGGGTTCCCGGGTTCGATTCCCGGCGGGGTCAGGGATTTTCTCTGCCTCGTGATGGCTGGGTGTTGTGTGCTGTCCTTAGGTTAGTTAGGTTTAAGTAGTTCTAAGTTCTAGGGGACTTATGACCACAGCAGTTGAGTCCCATAGTGCTCAGAGCCATTTGAACCATATAGTGGATTTATAGATAACTTGAATCTATCGTTGACCTTGCTGACTAGACAGTTTATATCCCTTTTTCGTCGTGTGACTGGAAATCAAAATGTCTTTCTATTTCAGTACATAGGAACTAGGTCCTACACTATGTGATTAGAAGTATCCGGATATCCCCTGAAACATACGTTTTTCATATTGGGTGCATCGTGCTGCCACCTACTGTCAGGTACTACACATCAGCTACCTCAGTAGGCATTAGACATCGTGAGAGAGCAGAATGGGGCTCTCCGCAGAACTCACGGACTTTGAATGTGACCAAGTGATTGGGTGTTACTTGTGTCACACACGTGTACGCGAGATTTTCACACTCCTAAACATACCTAGCTCCACTGTTTCTGATGAGGTAGTGTAGTGGAAGCGTGAAGGGACATGTATAGCACAAAAGCGTACAGGCCGAACCCGTCTGTTGACTGACAGGGACCGCCGACAGTTGGAGAGGGTCGTAATGTATAAATGGAAGACATCTAGCCAGACCATCACACAGCGATTCCAAACTGCATCAGAATCCACTGTAAGTACTATGACAGTTAGGCGGGAGGTGAGGAAACTTGGATTTCATTGTCGAGCGGCATATTAGGAACACATCACACCGGTAAATGCCAAACGACGCCCCACTTCGTGTAAGGAGCGTAAACATTGGACGATTGAACAGTGGAAAACGTTGTGTGGAGTGACGAATCACGGTATACAATGTGGCGATTCGGTGGCAGGGTGCGGGTGTGGCGAATTCCCAGTGAGTCATCTGCCAGCGTGTGTAGTGCCATCAATAAAATTTGGGAGCCGTACTGTTATGGTGTCCTCGTGCTTCTCATGCAGCCCTTGTTGTTTTGTGTGGTACTGTTACAGCACAGGCCTACACTGATGTTTCAAGCACCTTCTTGCTTCCCAGTGTTGAAGAGCAATTCAGGGATGGTGATTGCATCTTTCAACACGATCCAGCAGCTGTTCCTGTGGTGGAGTGGTTACATGACAATAACATCCCAGTAATATACTGGCCTGCGCATAGTCCTGACCTGAATCGTATAGAACACTGACTTTGTGCCGGGGCTCACCGACCTACATCGATACCTCTCATCAGGGCATCAGTTCGTGAAGAATGGGCTGTCATTCCCCAAGGAACCTTCTAGCACTTGATTGAACGTATGCCTGTGAGAGTGGAAGCTGTTATGAAGTCTAAGGGTGGGCCAACATCATACTGAATTCCAGCATTACTGATAGAAGGCGCCAAGAACTTGTAAATCATTTTCTGCCAGATGTCTGGATACTTATGACCACATAGTGTACATAATTTCATCTAGTGACACGTGGGGGCTCCGTAACCCCAATGGCTGGCCTTTAGTTACAGCCTTGGACATTGTGGGTGGCACCTCAGGCCATGTATATGCTGATCTTATTATAACTATATAACCTACATAAATTAGTATGTCATGAGCCCCCAGTGGACTAACAAGGGAACCTCCCCATCGCACCCCCCTCAGATTTAGTTGGCACAGTGGATAGGCCCTGAAAAACTGAACACAGATCAATCGAGAAAACAAGAAGAAGTTGTGTGGAACTATGAAAAAAATAAGCAAAATATACAAACTGAGTAGTCCATGTGCAGGATAGGCAACAACAAGGATAATGTGAGCTCAGGAGCGCCGTGGTCCCGTGGTTAGCGTGAGCACCTGCGGAATGAGAGGTCCTTGGTTCAAGTCTACCCTCGAGTGGAAAGTTTAATTTTTTGTTTTCAGACAATTATCAAAGTTCAGGCACTCACACATAATCAACTTCGCTCTCCAAATTTGCAGGACATGTTCAGATTTTCTTGGACATATGCAGGATTTGATGGTCTACACACGGAGAAATTTGAAAGTGTTAAAAACATATATTTTGACAGAGCACAGGGAAAACTGTGCGACTGTGAAACTGTTGATTTATTTGTAGCAGTTTATGTGACAAACTCTTAAGTGTTCATCACTTTTTTGGGACTGATTATCACATCCACAAGAAAACCTAAATCGGGCAAGGTAGACGAATCTTTCTATCCATTCGCCAAGTGTACAAGTTAGGTGGGTCTACAACATATTCCTGTCATGTGAAGCTCATGCCGTCACCAGTGTCGTATAGAATATATCAGACGTGTTTTCCTGTGGAGGAATCGGTTGACCTATGACCTTGCGATCAAATGTTTTCGGTTCCCATTGAAGAGGCACGTCCTTTTGTGAACTAATCGCACGGTTTTGCAGTGCAGTCGCAAAACACAGACACTAATTACAGTGAACAGAGACGTCAATGAATGAACGGACAGATCATAACTTTTAGAAAATAAAGGAATTAAAATTTTCACTCGAGGGAAGACTTGAACCAAGGACCTCTCATTCCACAGGTGCTCACACTAACCACGGGACCACTGTGCTCCTCAGATGAGAATATCCTTGATGTTGCCTATCTTGTGCATGGACTACTCAGTTTTATATTTTGCTTTTTTTTTCATAGTTCCACACAACTTCTTCCTGTTTTCTCTATTGATCTGTGTTCAGTTTTTCAAGGCCTATCTACTGTGCCATCTTCTAACTAAATCTGAGGGTGGTGCGATGGGGAGGTTCCCTTGTAAGTATAGTATTGGAATGATAGGTTTTCTGCTGGCCACCTGGTGCTAATCATTAAATGTCAACTCCCAGATAACAATGCTACCTCCCTTACCGACCCCGAGGTTGAGACACTGTAACTGCCTGATGAGGTGGTGTTGTGTTGTCTTTGGGAAAACGTCATTAAGTGATAAAAGTTATTGGACTTACATTTAATGCATTATGCAGCATGATACACAATCAAAGAGATTGGTACAAGGCCCACACCTCATGCCCATGACTTCTCAGCACTAGAAGACAAGCATGGAAGCATTCCCCATAAAGTACCCTCACCCCGCAATGACAAATTTATCTGCTCCTGTATCAAGCTTCGCCTCTAAGGTGGTCAGCCAACTTTCTGGGCATCCCCTACAATTCCTCCAGTATATTTTTGATTCATTGAAGGAGTCAGCTACAGTCAACAGCTGTAGATTGTAAACATTTATTCTTCACTGGATTCAGATATAAATCAGTTATCCTCGTTCAGAAGAACTTAAATGTTAATGCCTGTAACAAATGGAAATGTGTTTTCTAAACTGGTATAGAATAAATAGTTACCATTCCCAACTGACCCCTTCACCTACTAAAATTACTGTACAGTTTGTGACAATGATCAGACATATTTTTGATACTAAAATCCTGCAACAGATGGAAGAACAGTTTTAAATCATCATGCACCGGTTTGACACACAGAAATGCTAAAGAACAAGAGTTGGTAGATGCTTGAAGACAGACACCAACTAAATCTTGAAAGTCAACATACAAAAATCTAAGAACCAAAATTAAAGGAGGAAACTGGGAATAAGATACTGCCCACATCTTCTTATTCCTACAGGAACTGTGAAGGCTGGATTAGATTAATTACAATATACACAAATGTGCATAATGGGGGCAATGCAGGAATAGGTGTAATAATAAATAGCAGACTAGGCATCTGGGTAAGTTAATATGAATAGTGTAGTAAATGTGAATGTAGGTGTCCTCAGCACATACTGCTGGAGAAATCTTATTGAGCAGATTCACTGAAATTATGCAACATTTTAATGATTTTCACTCTCATCATCGTCTGGTAAAATTTTAAGATTACTTGAGTATCCTAAATGTACCCAATATACAGTATTCCTTGTGAGTGTGGCCTCAAGTACATTGAGCAAACACTGTACTGCACCTAAAACTGATTAGAGTACATTACCAGAGAGGAAAGTTGCTACTCACCATATAGAAGAGATGCTGAGTTGCAATGGGCACAATAAAACGATTCACACAATCATAGCTTTTGGCCGTTAAGGCCTTTGTGAGCAGTAGACACACACACACACACACACACACACACACGCGCGCGCGCGCGCGTGCACGCACACGCCCACGCGCACGCGCAAACGTAACTTGCACACATGTCTGCAGTCTCAGAGAGATGCAGACGTGTATGCAAGTTGCATTTAACAATGATGCTGTGTGAACAGTTGATGGTTGGAGACACAGCATCAATGTTACAGACAGTCTGTGAAAACCGGTTCATAGATGTTGGCCACTGATGAATCATATATACAATTGGAATTAACAGCCTTAGCATCAGTCAAGGCGTGAAAATGATGCCCTGAAGTCCCTCAAACCCCCAATCAGATGAATTTACATACAAAATGCACATAAAAAATGACTAAGTTCACAGTTTGTCTCACCTGATCCTGAAAAATTTTACCAGCATAATTGATCACAAATTCAGTCATCAACCCATTCCATTCAACTTTCAACTTGGAGGCAGAACGGCAGATGAAGACCTCCAAAACTCAGATGAGTTAACCAGTCAGTGACACCTTGAAAAGTTTCATTGTAAGTTACAAGTCCAATCTCCATTAACACTCAAACGCCCACATTTTGTCTGCCCCTCAAATGCCCAGAGGAGTCATTTTGACCTGCAACATTTAAAAAATTGTTCTAATCTATTATTTCAAAATTTTAAGCATTTTTTAATATTTTTAAGTTTACAGCCATTTCAGATGCAGGTTTGTGAATATTAAGGACACAAATTATATTATTTATTGACACATAAACAAATTTCACTGAACCTGGTAACACCCAAACAAGTATAAGCAAGTGACAGTCTTTTCGTTGTTCTAAATTCATAAAAAAATTGAAGTTTTCATGTGCACAGAAATTTCATCTACTGCATTGCTTCACACATTTGTATTCAGTTTCCTCAGTACATTTTCCACTAACCATCTTCTTATAAACACTGCACTTGGAAATATTTTACTACATTTGCAGAATTTGAGAACTTTATATTTACAGTGCTTCTGTGGCATTTTGTTTTCATCTTCATTTTCATTCTTTTAATACTTTTCTGTGGTCATACGAGGAAAGCAATCTTTTACATCTGCAAGCTGCTGAATAAAATGTCTTCTTTGGCCTTCCCAATAACAGTCCTAAATACTACATGTGCATTTATTCCTGATAGCCCAAGGATATTGTAAAAGGAGTGCACTGCCCTTGAATGAATACTGCCTCGCCATTTTGTCTACTATGTCAACCCCAAATTTGGTTTTATTCTAATAAGATACAGTTTGTGGAGTTTTTTCTCATTGATATTTATAGTAACATTAGGATGAAGGGAAGACACTACTAGCCTATCTTTTGCTTCCTTTCCTTGATAGATGGCCAAGGAAATATCAAATTTTAAAACTTTTGTGGAATACAGAGGACTCTTCAAGGACTTGAAAGCATGTGGTATTTCTCTGCTTGCTCTGTTTACTGTTTCTACAGTGGAGGTTGATTTTTCTTTCAATTTTTTGGCTAGTTTGAGTGAAGTGAAGTAATTGTCTGAAGTATCATTTCCACCTTTGCCCAGAAATGGTTCCATAATATGCATCACTACATAACCTGAAATGCTGTTGTCTTGGCATTGTGCAGTATCCTTACCAAAATAAGGGAAACCATTGAGTATACACCTGCTTTCAACATCAACAGCTAACCTGTATTTTTGGCCATTCTTATCAGCCATTGAAGTCTAGAATTGTGAGAACAGGCACCTAGTTTTACTTGGGAAGAGCTGATCATCTATTGTTATGTCACTTCCAAGTCTGTAACACATTGAATGGTTTTCTATTAATTTGTTGCAGACAGTAGAAACCGATGCAAACTTATCATGCTGTACATGTACAGAGCATGCAGACTTCTCGTTGAACCTCAGAAATCTTATAATCTGACAGAATCTATTTCTACTCATTGTTTCAACACAAAATGGTAGGCCTCTGTAATCTGACCATAAGCTGTAAAGGTCTGCACTTTGGTAACCACTCACACCATGACCATAAATAACTGCTATAAATGCCTCCAGTTCTTCAGTGCTCATTGACCAGCTGTCATTTCCTAGTAATCTGTGTGCCTCTGTTTTAGTACATTTCAAGATATGTTTGATTATATAATTGTCTATAAACAAGTGCCAAGCACTTGATATAAGTTCATCACTTTTTTGCATGTGATGTAGGTCCAGGAGATTCTCTCAAAATATTGTGATTAGGAAGATGCCCACGTAGGGAATTTGGCACTGCTTCTCTCCAGACAGACCAGTAAAATGGGTGATCTGATAACCAGCTGTACCACTAAATTTTAAAAATTTTTTGATCCATAGACTGAACATAGATTGGTAATTTGCTGAAAGCTTTGAATGTGTTCGCTTTGTGAGAATTTCCGGTCCTTGATAACCTGTGCCTTGGTACATCTAAAGTAGTGTCAACAAATTCCAAGGTATTATTTTTAACACAGAGCAAAGGCACATGTGCAGTAAGTATAATTTTGAGTATTCTGAGCCTTGTAAAAAAGGATGACAGTGCTCCATGTGACATGTTTCACACATTATACTTAGCACTTTCTTTGTATTTTTAAAGTATTCCTGATGTGAGGGGAGTTTCCCTGTAGAATCAGACTGTATGACATATGTGACAGGAACAGTCCATCACACTAAGGTAATCCAAGCTCACTAAAGCCTTTAACTTCAAAATTAGGTATGATGCCTGAGATATTTTTTCACATATGTGATTGATATGTTCCTACCAGTGGAGTTTGGAGTCAATCTAAATACCTAAACATTTTACAGGCTTATTTTTTCGTTCATGAGACATTCCCTATCAGAGTTGTTGGTATTAACAGAACTGCACAGGAGTTTATTAGCTGCAAACCAATCCAATGCCGTATGAAGAGTTTCTTTTGTTGTCTTATTCAGGTCTGAGATTCTCTGATGTGTAGTAAGTAGGACTGTATCATCTGTATAACACATGACAAAATGAGCTATGGTATTAGGCAAATGATTGATAGCTGCAATGAAGAAGAAGGGTCTGAGAAAAAGCCTTTTGGAGCACCTGTAATCATTTCTATTAAGGAGAAATGTATATTTCTGACTCAGACAAACTATTTTCTTTTGCTTTAGTAAGAACATGTTAATGTGCTCCCAAGCATCCCATACAACGCCAGCTTCCTGATTAGTGTCAACATGAATTGAATCAAATACTACTTAGGGCGCATAATAGCAGTAATACCACATTTTTTCTCAAGCTGTGTTAGTATGGTCCATAATTTCCCAAATGTTAGCTGTAATTTTTCTCCTTTTGTGAAAACCAAACTGACTGATACACAGGAGACCATTGTTCAAAGAAGCTGCTTATTTGTGTGTGTGGCAGCACCCCAAATATCTTTGAAAATATGGCCACAATTGAGACTGCTCATTAACTTTGGATAAGCTGTTTGTCCCCTTTTTTAAAAACTGGGATACATTTGATACCTTGAGTGACTCCTAATTCTACAAATTTCTTAACAACAAAAGCAAATGGTTTAGAGACTGGGTGCATGTAATTTGACAACCAATAGCATTCTATACTTTAAAAATTTGAAAATTTTGAAACATCCTTTGTAACATCGGTGAACATGATACTACTCCATTAAAATACCTGGCCATCTGGCATTGGGCTCCAGTCAGGTTCATTGCTGATGAACTTGTTGCTTTAATATTGTTTCCTATTTCTTTAAGTGAGTTTCAAAAGTAGTGATTCAATTCATGAGGATCTAGCAGAGCTATTTGTGTGCGTTTTGGTTCATCCCCTTCTGTTATTATTTCCAATGCTGCCTTGCATTTATTGGGGGGCCTTTCTATGTGGTTTTATACTGCTAGTTTTTTGCCAAGTGGATCTTAGATTGGGAGAATTTTTTGCATTTAAGTTACGACCCATAAATGTTCTCCCTTTGCTCTGTCCTTTGGGTACAAGCATGCTTATGCATCTGGTACAGTGCGAGTATGTTTTCTTCTATTTCCACAAGTTCATCAGAAAACCAGTTCAGCCTTTTATTTTTCTGTGTACTTGGAAGACAAGAGTACCATGAATCCTTATATTTCATAAAAATGTTATCAAAGGCTGTTTCATTTCCCCTTTTCTCCTATTTGCAATTATATGCAGAGTCATAGATCACATTACCTAGTCTCTCAGTAAAAGCTCATATGTACTCTTCCTCTTGCCCCCTTACCAGTACCACCTTAGGTTCTTCAATTTTAATTTCTTGCCTCCAATACAGCATGAGGAGTAAAGGCTCATGATCTGTCAGACCTTCTGCAACTCTGACTGTAAATTCTTCGCTCTGGAAATTCACTATAAAATTGTCAATGCAGGCATTCTTCGATGTAACACAATTATTTGTACAATATAGGCCCGATGATCTTAACATATTCAGAAATGTCCTTGTGACATGCCCCTCTGTGTTTGCTATTTCTATGTTACAATCACCACATATAGCAATTCTTGGCTTATTCTTGAAGATTTTTTATCTCTGAACCCACATCTTTCAATGAACAAAAATTACATCTCCATCTGGAGAGCTATACAGACTAACTACATCTACTTTTCCATTCTCTAGTTTTGCACAACTAAATTCCCCATCCAGTTCAGAGCAACATGTAGATAAATTAATTTTTGTTAAATTTTATTCCTTCTGTGACAGAAAGTCCATCCCCACCCTTCTTTCTCTGCTTTCTTCATATTATGTCTACAACAGCATAGCCTTGGCCAACAAATACATTTATTTTATCTTGTGTTAATAGGAGCTCAAATACACATATGAAATGTGGAATGTTACACAAATGTGCTCATGTACATACATAAAATGCAGAATGTTAGACAAGTGTTATAATTCTAAAAACTTATTTCTAAGGCCGCATATATCAATTTGTAGAAATGTGAGTGGTTCACCTCCATTTGTATTCCTCTGGGGACTATTTGTCTCTAAACTTGAATCTTTAGGTTAAGTTAATGCCTTTAATTCTAGTACCCCATGACAGTATTTGTTTCGATAGCCACATACCTGTTTTTCTAATTGTTGGGTCACTTTGTTAACTGCTTTCTCTTGTGAGACAGCCTCTGAGCCCACCACAAATACTCTGGGCACCAAAACTTTTGATATTTTTGTGTAGGCTTTCTGTTCTTATGCTTCTTTCCATCCATATAAGTGATACCCCACAAGCTGTTGAAATATATACTGCTGACATTTGCACTGCTGTTGCAGTTCATGCAGGAAATACTACTACTGATCATGTGGTTGGTAGCTCCTCTTTTGCAGATGATACTCCATCTTCTTTTGCACATAATTTTTTTCATTTATGGTAAGATCACAACTTCCTTCAGAAGATGTAATTTTAGGTGTCTCTTATCTTTCCACTTGTTAACCAGTTGGAATTCATTTTCCTCTTTGACATTATCAGCTTAAGAAGGTGTTTTAGTCTGTCCTTGTAATTCCACATTCAAAATAAATTTGGAATTTACTACCCTTATTTAAATTTCTGATGTGTTCTCTTATTTTCTGGTAAAAAAATTATTTTATCCGAGTTGTTTAAATGCACACCTTGGTTGGTGAAATGTATTCTTTCACAGGCATGCAATTCAAGAAAAGTTGCATTTCAAAACACTTTAGATATTTTCAGTAGTTTCCTATTACTGTTTTTGGATGCTCTGCTTACACACAAAGTACGAATTAAATCATAGTATGAGGGTGTGCTGGAGAGAATGACATTTGCATTTGGTAGATTGTTAAGGGCTTTCACTGTTGCTCTAATAACAAGTTATGATACATATTATTAGATCCTCCCATTAAGATAATAAGGTCATTTTATGTTAATGAGTCAAATTGTTTTTGCCATGTTTTATTACCTCACACATAAGTGCAGCTAATTATAGGAAGTATATCAGACTGAAGTTCATTTCACTTAGTTTTGTAAAATATAACGCTCATAGCTATTGGAGAGAAGCATTAACTTTCGTGTTTTTTCACCTATGGCAGTGCACATTTAGTTGTTACATTTTGGCCTGTTTCTGCTCTCCACTTTCAAGGTATCATTTTGCACTTCTGGCATTTAATTTCTTGCCTCCAATACAGCATGAGGAGTAAAGGCTCATGATCTGTCAGACCTCCTTCTGCAAGTCTGATTGTAAATTCTTTGCTCTTGTTTTTCCCTAAGCTTGTAGACACAAAAAGATGTGGGCATTTGATAACTTCAGTTCACCTGAGAGGTTATCTTAGACACGATGTAACAGTTTGTTTTTCATTGCTTTGACTAGAAGTTTCCATACAGAGAAATTTTATGACAGATCCCAATCCTTGGACAAACTTTTTTGCTGCTGAAAGAACCTGACAAGGAGCTTCTGCAGTACTGTTCTTTCTTTTATTCCAGTACAAAACTTCATACTGCAGTTGCTTCACAATGCAATATGGACTACATAATTAAACTTTGTGACCTACTTGTTGTGATGCAACAGTCCCTAATGCTTTGTGAAAATTACTCCAAATTAAACCAAATGACGTTAAATAAATACTAACTTTTTGCTGTATCCCATATGCAGCTGTGAAACAGAAATGGCTAACAAGCAGAGTTTTTTATCTATCACTTTCAGCAGACCCACAGAGGTGTGGAAGTAGAATGGGTAGCATATATGACTGTTTTATGCACTATAAATTGTTCTTTTGGCAAAATATTTCGTGCAATGTTATTTGTGAACAGACTTGCATACTTATAGTGTGTAAACAACAAAATTTTTCATAACTATCTGTGTAGTCAGATAAAAGTTTATTCAGTATTTAGCCTGTCTTTCTGATAAATAGACAGTATGTAGTTTCCTTCAAAACATAAACTTTTCTGTTTCATTACATTGTGTGTATTTTGTGTGAGTAGAAACAGATTCCCTCCAAATACATAAGATAGTGTGGACAACATAGAATGTAACCAGTCTCAAAAGGTGGTACTGTTCATCAAGGCTCTTCTTGGATGCGTGCCGTAAAATGGCAATTTTTTTTGTTCCTTAGAATGTGAGGGGCTTTTTCAATTTGCCAATAAAGATTGGCAACAATTTGTGTTTATCCATTGAATCTGGGAAGAAACAGTTAGCTTTTTGATGCTAAGCTTTTGTCTAGTTGCATGCACTTCAATCCAGGAGGCTAAAAATAATGTGGGCATGTCCATACTTACTGTCCAGTTTCATCATCACTGTAAATATGTAGCAGAAAAAATTGTGCAATTCAAGGTGACTGAAAAAATCATCAAAAGAAACATCCTCTGTGTCTTTGTTAGAACTAAGTATCTCATCTTGAACAGCAATTTCGAATTCCACAGTGATGTTTGCATCAATTCAATCATCCTGATAATGTGTCAAACTTCCTTCATTCTTCAGAGTTTCAAGGAACTCTCCTATCATTGCACCTGATACTGGACCTCCTCCATCTCTATTTTGCTGGAAGCACAAGTGCAGTCTTTCACCCAGTTTCACATTACTTGAAGATTTCAGGCACCTAAGCCATTTCAGTCATGCTTTACTATTAGTTTTGGTTGCAGAATTTAACATCTTTTCTTTATTTTCCTGTGTGTCTCTCACTGATTGTGTTTCTATTCGATAGCACTGAGAAAGTCTGGCTGCAGATTTGACTTTTCAAGCTTATCCATAATTTTTAATTTCTTTTAGATCGTTACAACATGTTTGTGGTTCTGTCATATTCACAGCATGTATGAACCAGCCATAACTTTGACAACAAGAAAAATGATACAGGGCAACACTTATCCATTTTAGGTAACTACGGCAAAAACTGCATTCCTCTTTGCCATTTTTACCAAAGTGCTTGTATTTTGCATGAACACAGAGCAATAATTCTGAGGAGAACTGTACCTGAAGAACACTAAAGTTATTTTCTTTTTCCTTAAGCTTTAAGTGAGTTCCATATTACTGACATTTAGCTCATAGAATAAACACTTAGTAAACATACAGACATGAAGGTGGCCACATACATGGTACATTGGTAGGATCATCACATTTCCTTGAAGAGGAAATGGGTGGTAGTGGTACTACTAGTAGTAGTAGTAGTAGTAGTAGTGGTAGTAGTAGTAGTCGTAGTCGTAGTAGTAGCAGCTTTATTCATCTGTAGATCTCTTTTTACTACGATATAGGACATGTCAAGGTATTTACAGGTTTAGACCAATTTAAAATAAGATAATTTGTATGCACATACATTTACCGACTTCTAGTTAGAGACAATGATTAGATTTACTCCTAGTATACAATACCTTTCTTACTAATAACTTATTAAATAGTGTAATGCCACACTGTTCACTCATATCTCACCATCAGTCACTGCACACACTATACACACGTTGTTTCATAACACTTCACTCACTACACACACACTCACACACACACACACACACACACACACACACACACACACACACACTGGTGATCTCTGGGTCATTTTCTGTACCTGGGAAAACATGGGTAACAATGGGAAAATATTTGAAGGATGAAACTTCCTGGCAGATTAAAACTGTGTGCCAGACAGAGACTCAAACTCCGGTTCTTTGTCTTTCACGGGCAGGTGCTCTACCAACTGAGCTACCCAAGCACGACTCACGGCCCATACTCATGGCTTTACTTCTGCCAGTATCTCGTCTCCTACCTTCCAAACTTAACAGAAGCTCTTCTGCGAACCTTGCAGAACTAGCACTCCTGAAAGAAAGGATATTGCGGAGACATAGCTTAGCCACAGCCTGAGGGATGTTTCCAGAATGAGATCTTCACTCTGCAGCAGAGTGTGCGCTGATATTTGAAGTATGTCTGACAGTGGGAATTGAGCCCATATTGTCTTCTGAAGTCATAACATTAGTCACATGCCTAACAGTGTTCTAAACAAAACAAAATTTTCTGAGTCTAACAAAAGTTTTCAGGTTTGGTTGTTTGTTAGTCTTTTTCTTTTTTCTTTCACAAATCACCATACAATACACAGCTAATCTGCAAACCGATTAATCCACCACTTCAAAATTGGAAGATTGCTTTACAACACACTTACAGGTATAATAGGTGAAAATTTGTGTTTACTTACAGGTTTACCTTGAGAAGGATGGAACAGGTAGATGGCTGTTGACCAGTAACAGGAACCATCATGACACCTGTGTGTAGCAATCTAGAGAAACTGCAGAAAATCTAACTTTGGACAGGTTGCTGGAGATTATAGGTTCGATCCACCCATATAGAAGACCAGACTGCTAACAATGGCGTACCTTATTTGGTTTTCATTCGTGGTACTTGAATACAGGAGTGTGTCACTGCAGCAATATGTATGTACACCACATGTTGAACTGAAAGTGTCTGAAGATGTTGTCAGAGATCCATATACTTAATTTCTTGCCATATTATAACATAGTGGTGACAAAGATTGCCTAGAAAGCAACAGAAAATACTTTGAGACTTTGTCATTCTATTACATTGGATATACCAGGCATGCCCCTACTAATGACAGAACTTATGACTGAAATAAAGAGGTGCTCATTAAGCATAAACTGATACAACACTAAACTGGGCAGTGGCACATATGCATATTTCTCAGTATAAATTGAAATAAACGTTTAAATAAGGTAGAGCCCCATAGTTTGAGCTAATTCTGGGCTGAGGTTACCTCTCAAGATGGAAAAAACTCTAAGAATAAATAAAATGTCACTAAATCAGTGAATAAATCATGAATAAATATTTGATGATCACAATAATGATTAAAACCATAAAGAAAAACAATATAGTACATACCTATGTTGTTGTCATTGTTGTTGTGGTCTTCAGCTTCAAGATGGATTTGATGCAGCTCTCCATGGTACACTATACTGTGTGAGTCTCTTAATAACTACTGCAACCCACGTAACTCATGTCCTTCTCTATCTGCTTGCTGTATTCATCTCTTACTCTCTCCCTCTAGGATCTACTTCCCTCCAGTACTAAATTGGCGATCCCTTGGTGTCAGAATGTGTCATCTCAACTGACCTCTTCTTTTGGTCAAGCTGTGAAACAAATTTCTCATCTCCCCAATTCTATTCAGTATCCTCTCATCAGTTACATATTCAACCTTCGTAATCATCAACATTCAATGCAGTACATCTTGAAAGCTTCTATTCTCTTTTTACCTGAACTGTTTATTGCCCATGTTTCACCTGCATTCAAGGCTATACTCTATACACATATACTCAGAGAAGACTTAATAACACTTAAATCTGTGTTCAATTTTAATAAATGTTTCTCTTCAGAAATGCTTTCTTGAAGTTGCCAGTCTACATTTTATATCCTCTCTACTTTGACCATTATCCATTACTTTTTCTGCACAAATATCAAAACCCATCTCATTTCTTAATCAGATTCCCTTAGCACCACTTGATTTAATTTGACTACATTCCATTACCCTTGTTTTGCTTTTGTTGATGTTCATCTTATACTCTCATTTCAAGACATTGTCCATTCTGTTCAACTGCTCTTCCAAGTCCTTTGCTGTCTCTTACAGAATTGCAATGTTATTGGCAAATATCAAAGTTTTTATTTCTTCTCCCTGAACTTCAGTTCCTACTCCAAATTTTTCTTTCGTCTTCATTACTCCTAGTTCAATATACGATTTCAATAACATTGAGGATGGGATACAACCCTGTGTCACTCCCATCCCAATCAGTGCTTCCCTTTCATGCTCCTTGGCTTGCATAATTGGCATCTGATTTTTGTACAAGTTGTAAATAGCTCTTCATTTCATGTATTTTACCCCTGCTATTTTCAGAATTGAAAAGGCAGTATTTGTGTCAACATTGTCAAAAGCTTTCTCTAAGTCCACTAATGCTATAAACACAAAGATTTGTCTTTCCTTGACTTAGAGTCAGTATTGCCTCGCATGTTCCTACATTTCTCCAGAATCCAAATTGATATTCCCCGAGGTCAGCTTCTACCAATTCTTCCATTCTTCTGTAAATAATTTTTGTTAGTATTCTCCAACAATGTCTTAATTACTAACTTTGTCAAGCATTAGGATGTGCAAGGCATGCATATTTCATTTAGGTAGCATTTAGTCTCTGGAACAAAGTCTTCAGAAAGCCACTTATTAAAAATATTTTTGTCCATCCAAACAGATTTTTGGTTGACATATGTAACAGGCAGTGCAGAAGAAGTGATAATTTTCTTTTTAAACTATAGGTTTAGCAGAATTCTCTCTTGCCAGTGGCTTCAGTTTATGGTCTCCAGTTGCATACAATGCCGCAAGAACTGTTAACCTCTCTTTCTGCTTTTTGCAGCCTGGGGCAGTCGTTCCTACTTTTGAGGCTAGAATTTTAGATGGAAGTGTTTTATAATTTAGCCCTGTTTCATCACCATTATACAGTTGATCTGGAGTAAGATTATCTTCTTGTATGAATGTTCTTAATTTCTCACAAAATTGTGTAACGGTTTAAGAATCCACAGAAATGTTTTCACCACAAATTTCAAGATACCTTTTGCTGCATTGCTTCTTCCACCTGTCCAACCATCCTGAGTTTGCAGTAAAACTGTCCTCACTTTTCTTTAACTCATTTTTAAAAATATAGCTATTTCTTACAGAATAGGTCCTGAAATTGGAATTCCTTTTTGTGCTTATTGAACAAACCAAAAAATCAATGTTGCTCTTATTTTTTCATACACAGATTTCTTTATTGACTTCCATTGAAATGATGAAACTTCTCAGTTTTGTCTCTGGTTCCATGCCTGTCTCCATCTGCCACTTCACCCATTCCATACTCAGCAGCAAATATTTTTTATTGTTTCTCTTTTGTGTAGCCTTTTCAGAGCCTCCAGTCTCCATTCAATGGCATAAATTTTCTCTTACTCCTGTGGCTCATTGTTATCTACAAATCAAAACATTAAGAAACACACAGTTACACATGTACTGTACACAGTATGTTTGACTCACTACAGTACAGATGTCAGTTCCACCCACTTTATTTACCTCCTTTTTTGTCCTCAGTGTTGACATACTGTGTTGCTACACTGGCTAAAAAATGGGTTGTAGTTTCTCACACTGACTACTGTAAATAGTGCAGCCAACAGGTGCACAGTTGTGCTTCACACTACTTTAATTCCACTGTTCACCACCCCTGTTAATGCACAATTATATGGCCAGTGTACCACTGTTTAACTTTCAATAAGCCTCATTAATAGTTTGCAGGAAAACCTTCACATACTGCTACAATAGTTTCCTGTTGAACTTCTACGAGCAGTAAAACCCAACCATGAAGTTCCCAGTTCATGAAAAATAATCAGGTACATATAGAGCAGACACTGTCACTGTTTTCACAGACGGCCTAATTGCTTAATACTTATTCGACAGTTAAGTTGATGCATTGTTGTTATTCTAATGAACACAAGTTTCTTGTCTGAAACTCGGCTGTGGACTGACTGACTCATGACCAAAAGTTGGGACCTCATATATCTTCACAATAATAGGTTCTGAAACTACACATTGTTTGATGTTTAATTTACAGAAATTACAATTACAACTTAACTCATTAAATTGATTGGATACACTGAAAAAATCCATCAACAGTTCCTTCTACTAAAAGATTCAGGCCAAATTATTTGTTTAAATGACGAAATTTACATATATAGTTATGTAAACAATACTTTTGACAAAACAATGGATTTAATGAAGGGCTGGTTTTGCCACCATGTTCAAATAGAGCCAAATAGATCCTTTAAGAATGCCATTGTTTCGTCTCCCAAATGTTTACAATTAGTACAGAATCTATATTTGTTTACATGTCAACAATAGAATTTAAGCTATGAAACAATTACTGATTTCACCCTATGATGAAAGATTCTAATTAGGAATAGAAATAAATTAGAAAATCAATTACATACATAAAACTAAGCACAAAATTAGATCCGGTGTCATATTCCTAAAAACAGAGGACCAGCCTTTCTCTTTCATGAAAATGCAGATTATATTCAATACGCTAATGGTAAATAGTTAAAGTAATAAAACGTATTTAAGAACACAGATGGTGAAACGAGAGGCGAATTAAAATCATTCAAGCTCACTTTGTCATAATGTTATTACACAATGAACTCGGTATGTATAAAAATATTCAGCCAGTGTTGTAAATTGTGTTCTGTATAGTTATTTAGACATACCTTATTTTAATGAACACTGTTGCTAAGTAGACACAACAATAGGGGCAACAGTAAGGATGGTATGCAATGTACAACTGATTGTCACGTGGTCCCAATTAGTGAAGACTCTACAAAGAAAGAGCAAGCACACTCCTTGAAACTTAATGGTACCTGTAGATCTGTAATAAAAATGCATTAGCAATCTAAGGTCAAGGTTATTTCAGTGAATTATGAATGAAAACCCTAAGTGGGGCAGTTTTACCTGTATTGTCCATGGAAAATTGGAAGAAAGTTCAAAATGTAACAGATTCAAAAGTGCGTAAAACATACGTGTGGACAACATATGAAAACTGGATTTTACTCTAGTTTTATGTACAATTATAGTTTTCATAAGACCAGCTCAAAATACAAAGAACCTTGAAATACTGATAGTCAAATTACCAGGGCTCTACTGTACATGGAATCTGAAGCAATACGTTGTTTACCAGCATTTAAGTTGCCAATTGTGTGTGGTAAACATAGTGTGTTCAGTGACAGTGCTAAAAAATGAACGAACAGTGTAGCACTGGCTTCTTACATGATAAAATAATGTGAATATAGTGTATGTAATGTTTGCAGTGATCAGTGTTGAGAAATGAATAAATGTCCTAGTGCTAGCTTCTTAAACTAGTAAATAGCTTCTTTTCATGAATGTATAAGGAAAACGGTATTGCACACCTTGAATTGTGCTGTATTTAAGAGATCAGCTATGTAGTCAGGAGGATGTGGGTTCTAATCTCCACTGGAATATCCTGATTTGGTTTTATGTGGTTTTCCTAAACTACTTTGACAATGTATATCTTTCAACAAGAGACTGCAGTTCTGGAGGAAATTAAAGGAGAACAGTACTTGAGAACGGAGTGAGACAGGATTGTAACCTATCCCTGATATTATTCAATCTGTGTATTGAGCAAAGTGTGAAGGGAATGAACAGAAGTTTGGAAAAAGGAGTTACAGTTGAGACAAAAGAAATTAAGTCAGCTCATGACATTGTTATTCCGTCAGACATGGTGAAGGGCTTGAAAGAGTGGATGGACAGAGAAAACAGTGTCTAGAAAAGAGTTTGTAAAATGACTATCGAGGAAAGTAAAATAAGGACAAAAGAAGTAGTCAATTTAAGTAAGGTGATGCTTTGGGAGACACTAAAAGTTGTACATGAATTCCACAATTTGGGTAACAAAATAACTGATGATGGTAGAAGTGGGGAGGATATAAAATGTATATTGGCAATAGGCATGAAAAGCATTTCTGAGTAAAGGAAATCAGTTATAATAGAATGTTAATTTAGATGTTAGGAAGTATTATTTGAAGATATTTATCTCAAGTTCAGTGTTGAACAGAAGCAGTTTAGGCAATAAGAGAATGGAAACTTTCAAAATGTGGTGCTGCAGTAGAATGCTATAGATTAAATCAGCAAACTAGAATAACTAATGAGGAGGCTCTGAGGTGACTTGTGGGAAAATTGTGGGACAACATGACTAAAATAAGAGATGAAATAATAGGTCATGTCCTGAGGCATCAAGGAATAGTTGCTTTGGTAATGAGGGAAGTGTGGTGGGTAAAAATTGTAGTGGGAGACCATGGCTCCATTTAGTATGTAATCTGAAACTGATGAGGGTTGAAGAAGTAATACAAGGATGCTTGCATGTGTTACAGTAGTGTGGAGAGCTGCGTCACAACAATCTTCAGACTGAAGACCACAATAACAACAACAGAGAAAACAACAAACCTTTATCGCTGTGTATCAATGACATGTACTAAAGAACTGTCTAATATTGGATACAACTATCAAGAATGTCACTACTGACCTGTGGGCATTAGGTATATTTCAATGTGCACAGAATATAGGGTTAAACCTCTGTCAATTAAGACCTCATGTGGTCCCAATTTCTCATTCTAGGCTCATTGCCCAGAAATTTCCATATTGCCTCTTGTCTTTAATTTTAAATATGGTAACCAAAAATTTCATTTCTTCAGTGAAAAATTTAGGAGTAATATTTGATAATGAGTCATGTAGCAAAACTGGAGATACTATCAGAAATTTGCATTTGTAAAACAAGGTGCTGAAGTAGCGGGTAAGGTGTTATATGAACGTCTCGGCCGATATTAAGAAAATTCATAAATCAAGTCTGTGTCTACTAAATTCACTCTTTATTACTAATCAGAATTACCATTAGGGAGTAAATGCTTTGGGATGTTAGTATAAGGTTTTCAGTGTTAGAATGGAGAGCTGCACTGCTTAAAAGGAAAATGCAGTAGGACAGCGTGAATGAAAGTATGCTGTCTGTCCTGTTTGTGAGCCAGTACAGTAACAAAGATTTCTTGATGCAAAGCAGGCAGTACTGAGGTTTTTAGGTTGTATAAAAATTCACACACTCTGAACAAATGTTTCAAAAGTAATTAAAATTCATTGTAGATTATTTAATGCTGTGTTCTTACCATTTGCCATAACTGTCTATTACCTATTTACTACTTGAGAGTAAGGTTATTTCCACAGGATCAGGTGCTAATTCTACACCAATCTGCTTTGACCCTTGACATAACTGTGATGTGTGTAATCTACCCCTCCTACCTACTTGTAGCTATTGTCCACATTAGTGTGTTATGAAGATTTGAGAGGAGCAAAGATTACAATAAACTTTCTGTTTTACTTACTGTTTCACATACAGTTGGCTCCTGTTCTTTTTGTCTAGGGGTCTAACTCTTGAAGCCGAAATTCTCACATTTTATGTCCCCATAGTTGAACTGATCTAAATAAATTTGAAGACTGTTGATGCAGAATTCTTGT
This sequence comes from Schistocerca americana, assembly GCF_021461395.2. NCBI lineage: Eukaryota > Metazoa > Arthropoda > Insecta > Orthoptera > Acrididae > Schistocerca > Schistocerca americana. Next base: position 130,529,114 of record NC_060122.1, on the reverse strand, counting down.
TGTTATGTTAATATATTTTGTCACATTTTAGTATCTCATCCAGTCTTTTGATTTCTTACATTAGCAAAGACATAATTACATTGTTCACACAACATACAAAAATATGTAGGATCACATCAGAGGCATACTTACTACTGTCCCACTCAGCAGAAATAACAATATTCCAAAGGGTTTAAAATGTTTCATGACCAATGAATTTTTATTAGTTTCAATTATTATTTCAAAAATCAATCCAGAAGCAAACGCAGTAAACATTACTAGATTGTATAATTACCAAAAGAAATTTCAAGCATATGAAATAGTTCATAATTTCAATTTTTTTTAAAAAGTGTATATAATTTTAACTGTACATTGAGAACTAGTATTTATTGAATATAACTAGACCTCGGATTTTTAGGTTGTAAAAAAGTGTGTTTTAGGCACCTAAAATAGGCTCCTTCAGTAGTTCATTCAGGTTATATAACACCTAAAATAGGCTCTAATAAAAATGATGCAGAGAAAATAAAAATAAATTAAAATACACAGTGTTGACATCTCATTAGTCATTAAAACAAGGAAAATGAATATTTACACAGTTACAGAGCTCAGCAATCTACAACATTAATGTTGAACATAACTCAATATTTTTGAGTTCCTGCAGGATAAAGAACTCCATAAAAAAGATGACCATAGCTTCACAATAAATAACCAAAATCTTTTATAGGTTTAATAGTGAAAAACTGTGGCACTAGTCAGTCAGAATCAATTTATATGCTGAAAAAGAACGTTCTACATCAACAGATGTGACAGGAGCGTACTTCATTTTCGGCACATGTTGGACAGGAATGCTGCAGTCAGGAGTGCTGGATTTTCCACTAAGTATGTCGGCAGCTACACAGAACTCCTTCAGGCCAGTTTTCTTTTGCAAAACCGTTTGTATTTTTGCCCGTACTTTTCGCCCTACTTCACATGGCGCTTCATTAATTTTCATTTTGACTTCTTCAAGCAAAGAAATATTGTCGTAGATAGGTCCCCCTGAGCCTTCTAAGTGTGAAGTTATTCTTGCCATAAATGTGTAGTGGGCCCTAGTGTAAGATAAGTCCCGTTTTAAAGAAGAATCTTTGAGTAACTCCATTGCTGCAGTTACGGATGCAGCATCCTCCGGTATAGTTTCAACCACCTTCTGGACAGCTGAGAGATGCATACTATAGTATTCTGCTGCTATCAGCCACATGCCCCAGAGGGTGACAACAGGCTCTGGCGGCAATGGGACATTTGGAAGCTGCTCTTTGAATGCCTGTATTCTTGATGGTGCCTTAACAAAAATTTTCTTCACCATAGAAATTACTTTATTTACATTAGGAAATTGTAGCCTTACTTGCCCTGCTATGCGGTTGATCCCATGCACTACACAAGTTATGTGCAGCATCAATGGGTAGAATACCTTTAATAGTTGAAACACTGCTATCATATATGCAGCAGCATCAGTGACGTCCAGAAGCACCTTATTCTCATCCACTCCGTTTGGGTATAGCACCTGAAGCCCATCGGTCACAAACTGTGCTATTGTTTGTTGGTTAGTTTTTGCAAGCTGTTTTGAGTATACCAAATGAGCCCTGGATGGAGCATCTGGAGCTAGCTTGCCCATAATCAGGTTTCCAATATAACGGCCAAGACTGTCAGTAGTTTCATCCATAGAAATCCATATACAAGATTCTCCAACATCTTCTCAGATTCTGTGCAATGCAGCATTGTAAGCCAAATCCACATAATTCTTACGTAAAGTTTACTCTGCAGGAATAGACTGATGGCAGTACTTCTCAAGAAAACCTCTGAAAATAGGGTTTTTTAGTTTTCGAAAGGGAATGTTTGCTGCCACAAGTGCATGACACAAATCACTGCTAAACTTGTATCTTTCAGAGGATTCACCAGAGTTATTGATTAAAAGAATTTGCTTCAATTTAACCTAAAGATCCGTGATCTATTTTTTACATATGAATAATAAAACACCTATAAAGAGTATTTGGTATTAACAGGGATAGCGATATAAAAAAATAAAAAAAGACCGAAGCGTTAGGCAACTACGAAGCATGAGCGCATATCAACTAGCCACCTTGCTGCACGCTGGGCAGAAAATATTTTTTTTTTTCCATCTGTTGTATAGTGTGGAAAAACTTGAATCCACTGTCTTATACAGGGTGTTACAAAAAGGTACATTCAAACTTTCAGGAAATATTCCTCACACACCAAGAAAGAAAATATGTTATGTGGATATGTGTCTGGAAACGCTTACTTTCCATGTTAGAGCTCATTTTATTACTTCTCTTCAAATCACATTAATCATGGAATGGAAACACACAGCAACAGAATGTACCAGCGTGACTTCAAACACTTTGTTGCAGGAAATGTTCAAAATGTCCTCCGTTAGCGAGGAGACATGCATCCACCCTCCGTTGCATGGAATCCTTGATGCGCAGATGCAGCCCTGGAGAATAGCGTATTGTATCACAGCCGTCCACAATACGAACACAAAGAGTCTCTACATTTGGTACCGGGGTTGCGTAGACAAGAGCTTTCAAACGCCCCCATAACTGAAAGTCAAGAGGGTTGAGGTCAGGAGAGCATGGAGGCCATGGAATTGGTCCGCCTCTACCAATCCATTGGTCACTGAATCTGTTGTTGAGAAGTGTACGAACACTTCGACTGAAATGTGCAGGAGCTCCATCGTGCATGAACCACATGTTGTGTCGTACTTGTAAAAACACATCTTCTAGCAGCACAGGTAGAGTATCCCATATGAAATCATGATAACATGCTCCATTGAGCGTAGATGGAAGAAACTAAAATGAGCTCTAACATGGAAATTAAGCATTTCCGGATACATGTCCACATAACATCTTTTCTTTATTTGTGTGTGAGGAATGTTTCCTGAAAGTTTGGCCGTACCTTTTTGTAACACCCTGTATAATGAAACAGGCACTTTTTAGGATATTAAAGCCGAAATAGGCAAAAATAGGCACTACCATCGAAATAGGTGTTTTTAGGTCCTATAGAATTAATGCAATTAAGTGTAAATAGTCATGAAATGCATAAATACAAAATTTTTTGAAAATAGGAACTCAGGAACAAAATAGGTTTTTACCTAAAATCCGCAGTCTAATTATAACCACCAAAATAAAGTAATCCCTTTTCACAAATTTTAGATTGAAATAAAACATACTGTGTATAAAATTATATGAAACTTTTCTAAAAAGCAGCTGAAATAATACTGACCTGTCAAATATTTGAAAAATAATACTGGTATCAACAACTACTGTTGAGGAAAAGTAATGCTACAGGTGAATGTCCCATTATGTGTATTGTCTGATGACATGGTGAGGCTTCATGTTATTGAGCTTGTTTGTTTTGTAGATGATGTGTTGTAGTATTTGGTGGAGCTCTCTTGTGATGGATATTTGTTAGTGAGTTGTTTCATAGGAACTAAATATTTCTGGTTCCTATTGGAAGAATCCATGCTGGTTTGTTGGTGAGGTACTTTAAATTAGTATATTGTGGCTGATGGATTCATTTTTATATTTGAAACTATTGGTGCCATGAGTTTCTTATGGTCCGAGATTTAGTATTATTTTTCTTTTTTCTTCAGTTGTGAATAAGATGCAGATATTTATGAATAGGTCACAGCTTGTTGCAATGAGCAATGATATGGTGGCTGTGGTAAAGATCCTACAGTTAGCTGGACTGATGATGGATGATTTTTTTTTCTTTTTTGTGTGTGTTGGGATGTTGAGCACTTTTGTGTGACATTCTATGTACAATATGAGTTTGTTGTTTATAGTTGTAAGTGTGTATTGAAACTGTGGACGTATACCGAAACTGGTGATGCCAGTTTTCATGAATTTTGGGGTTTTCCTTCTTTGTGTTTGGCAATTGTGTTGGATTGTGAGTGGTAGGTATTCTCGGTATTGATGTATCATTGCTGGCAAAAGTACATTTCTGATATTAACCATGTGAGCTTGGTGATGTTTGTTGTACTATAGACTTCACTTTAGAGAGAGTAAGTGGAAGTGTGGATAATGGATTTTAGAATTTGATTGTGTTGGTTTTGGTACTGTGAGATTCATTTTTTGGTGCCATATAGGTCAAATGAAATTTGTGTCATCAGATTTTGGAGTTGTGTGCAAGTTCATAATATCTAGGGCTTTGCTTGAGGTATATGGGCAAAGTGAAATTTTCAACACCATGTTTTAGAGTTGTACGTTGGTTCTGGTATCGAGCCCTCTGTAGGAACTATGAAGGTCAAGAGAAAATTGTGGTGTTGGGTTACTGATATTGTATTCTTCATTTGAGATGTATTGGTCATGCAAAATTTACAATACCAATAGTTTTTGGTTTTGCAATTTTTTTGTGTTAAATTTTGAGAATATTGTAAGCTTGATTTTTAGACGTATATTTGCTTTGCAGTGATTTCATTGTTCTAACAGTCATACATTTAGTTTGTCCCCACCTAAAACCCCCTTCTTCATTTGGCCATCCTGTTTTTTTCATTCTGTTGCTGGAGTTAAATAGTCCATATGTTATTAATGTTTGTCCGTAGGTGCAATGAGAGACGTCATGGTCACCATACTGTATATGCTTGAAATAGAAGTGTACAAGACACTGGTGACACTATTGGTCAAAACATGTGAGTGGAGTCACAAATTTCAGTTATGCCAATCTACCTAATATAATAAGTTGTTCTTCTGATATAGTTTGTTTGTGATTTGGTTAGTTAAAAGTAATGCTATATTCCAAGGATCACTGATATATTTTTATCAAAGTGGCATAGATTACATTGGTATTACCCTGTGTCTCTTCTTTGTATTTAAGGCTACCCATTAATAGATTACCAGCTTGCTCACTGGCTGAAAAGTAATAATAATGAACATATTGGTCTCTGTCATTGGTAATGTTACTGTTAAGGAACACTTACATCAATTTCTTAATACCACAAGCAATCATTTTGTCTTTCATGCTACAAAGTTTTTGTTAAATATTTATCTCCAGAGCAGGAGTTGCCAGGAAAAGCTATCTGAGGTCAGATTTAAAACTGAGTGAAAGTTTCTGGCAGCCATCACCTTTGGTTCTCTTCTTCAGTTTTTATTCCTGATGACCTGTTTTGAATTTACAAGCAATTTATCAGCAGATTGTACTTATGTATTGCATATTTGGAGCATTGTGAGGGTCATGTAGCTACAGCAAGATGTGAGAGTGAAACATGTGTGCACTGATTGTGGTGAGAAGTTCAGTTCACATCTGGCCACAGCTGCACAGATCCAACAATCCTGTGAATGCGTAATAAATATGTACTGTCTGATGATAGTGATTCAAAACTAGTCATGGAAAATAAAGATTGAAAAATTGTAAGAAATGTGGTTGATTGCAGTAATTCTAGAGACTTTTATTCATCACAGTCAATTTCCCACATCTATAATGGATAGACCTTAAAGGCTGAAATTGTTTTCGTACCTGTCAACTTATATTAGTAGTAAAATAATAGAAAACTGTTGTGGGTACTATTGAATGTTTTTGTGAGCCTTTGGTAGATTTAGTGATAAACAGTTATTATGCTTCTTTGTTTTTTTTAATTTTGAATAAAATAAGTTTTTGGATGATGAACAGTCATGGTGGACTGGTGGAGCAGGGTTGCTGGTTGTATACAAGAATGCAAACACTTAAAATGAACAATAACGGCACATGTGATGCAAAAGGAGCAAAACATACATCCAGATTATTTTTATTGTTGTCATTGTCAGTGGCAGTTGGAAGTACATCAGTGGGGGTGGTGGTTAGGGCAACATTTGGTTATCCCCTTCCTGAACATCCTCCAGTGCCTGCGAAAGTTCAGTGGTGCCTGAAATATCCATTATTATAGTGGGCACATAGATACCAAGGAAGAATTGGAGTTGGCTGACACCTAGCCACTGCCACAATCATAGAATTATTTTAGTCAAGGCTTAGTGTGGCTGTGAAAAATTGGTTCAGGATGATCTGTGATCTGCATTATCAATACATGACAGAAATATAATTTTTGTGTAAAATTAGCAACCTTACCTCTGATTTCAAAGAAAGTTATGTACTATGCTGTGAAGATATTTGAGAAGCTCCCACCTAACATACAGCAAGTAATTGGTTATCCATTGAAAAGAAAATTTAAAACATACCTCATTAGCAACTCCTTCCACTGATTAGATTCTCCTTAAGCTGGATGGCAAGTAGCTTGTTGTAAACTCTGTTGTGTAATGATATATTTAGGTTACTGTTTTCTATGATAAATGCCTGATTAATCAAATAAATATTTTCCTGATAAGGTGGCCTGCAGCTACCTAATATAACTGAAGTAGCAGCAGCTTTCTTTCTAATTTACTAAAACTCATTTAACTGGCATAAACAGAACTAGTATTAAGTAGTATTGTGATAGTTTACTATTGATATAACATATGACTTAACCTATGTTTGGTTGTCTTCTATTAATGTTTACCTTTACTTGTTCCATAACCCTGTAAGTTCAAATTCTTGGAACGATATACACAATATGATGAGTGAGTGGCTGAAGTCACTATTATTATGAAATTATACAGGTTATTTATGTAAATTCTCATTAGTAAATGTATGTATTGTGGAGGTGCAGTTACAATGTTTAATGCCTTGAAGATGCACCTACAAAATGACTGTTGGTAAACTATTTCCAACTGACCACTCACAATGTGAATAGAATATCTGATCAGATTAGTTGATCATATGCTTCACCATTTGACAACTTAATATTTGCTCAAATTCATGGGTTTCTACCCCTGGGTACTTCGTTGGGGATTTTTTTAGCAACTCATTGGTGACAGAGTGGTGTACGCTACATACGAAATTCACGTTACTAATCAGTAAGTATTTAGTTATTTTCTGATTTGACATTAGTGACGTTATTCTACTTATGTTTGTTCTTTCCATTACTGTCATTTTTAATCAAAAAATATTCAATATTACATTCAATGTACCTTTGATTTATTTTCAGAAACATATTGCAAATCCAGTACCACACCAGAATGACTACTGGTTTGCACAACAAAACTTTCTCTGCCATCACTCTAATTTTCTGGGGTGGCTACTAAGGACAGGTCATGGCCATTACCGAAGATCATTATTTTATATTTTACCGTCTGTGCCAAATTAATGTGTCTTGTTATATATTAATGTTATGGCACTATCAGCAATAGTCTCATAGATACACTTAAAGAAACTGAAATGATTTACATTCCCCTGTGAAAACCCACCATAATTTAACATTTATTGAAGTGGAAGACACTTGTACCTATCTCATGTGTTGGAGTTACTGTTGTAATGAGTGTGATTTGTTTATTATGACAAGTTCAAACCAACTGCAGTAAAGTAAATTTGTTGATTGCAAAAGGAGTTATGCCTCTTATATATGTTATAGTGTCTTGTTTTATATACATGTGTTGCTCACAATCCCTGCTCCCCACCCCCATCCAAAGAAAGTAATTACAGAATGATTGCATAATGTTGCATTTGTGTGTGTTGGGAGGGGCCAAGTGCATGCACTATTGAGAAGAGAGTTTATTGGTCCATACACTAATGATTATAAGTCCAAGGATAGTATTTTTTGTCTGAGTTGCTTAAATTTCTTCAAAAGTAAAGCTGTGAAAAATATGAAATTAAAATATTTTGTGATTTACTCAGCGCAGAATGTTGAATGTTTTGTTATAATGTATTCAATTATTCATCAGTTGCATTATGTACAGATGTAATACTAATTAGAGACATTAAAAAATTTCAGCCAGAGCACAACTTGAACCTGCATTTATTGAGGGACAAGATTCCATGAGGTTTTGAGATTGCAGTCAGATGACTCTGAACCACTCTTTTGATGCATAACATCCAGCAATACCAAACTGAATGGGATGAAGAAATACTGAATATTCATCTGTCCTAGAAGCCTCATCAAATATTCATTGTGTATATGTTTAAAATAAGGTATAATGAGCCAATTGTAACACATTCAGCCAATGATACACAGCTTTTTGCTTGTCATGTGTTCAGTTCTTTTACCTTGATTTTTTCCACGCATCACCTCCCCTATGCTTGTACTTGAGACTGATCAGTCTCAGAAGTATATAACGGGCTACAAAAATGAACACTTATTTACAACAGTTTTTTCTAGGTAAGTTCAGTTTGAATTGGCCTTTTGGATGTGACATGAACTTGTAGAAATAAGAGTACAACAAGCCAAAGTAACAACAGTTACAACCAGTTCTTGATTGGTAAAAACTGAGGTTCTAGTGTTGTGACCTACCAGGGAGTGTTTTCTTTTCTTTTTTTTTTTTTTAATTTAATGCCTTAAGCAGTTAATTTAATCCTTTTTTTTAATCATAGGTATTGGTACACATACTGACATAAATCAGGCACTGTTTATAACAACAAAAGCAGTTGTTTGGTTTGGTCTGGTGACACCAGTAACTGCTGGATTCCTTTGTCATCTCACAGCAAAAAAAAAGGAAGAATAATGTTTGACCGTTTTATGAAAAGGGTAGTTGTTCCTCACCGTATAGTTGATATGCTGATTTGCAGGTACACACAACAAAAAGACTGTCAAACAAAGCTTTTGGCCAAATAGGCCTCCATTAATAATAATAATAATAATAATAATTTTATTGTCTTTAAGCCATTACAGCAATAGACAAAGTCATACGCATAATACAATACAGTACAGTACGTGCTATAAAAGAACAGAATTGTTAAGAACGTTACAGTTTAATATCACACGTCATGAAATCCTTTATATTGTAGAATGGATTTACAACTAACCAGTCATAAAGTGTTTGTTTGTATTGTTGCTCTGGTAAATTTTGTATACCTTGTGAAAGTTTGTTGAATAATTTGTGGCCCATAAGTTCATAACTGTAAACTGATTTTGACAGTCTGTGGTAGGGCGAATAGATAGAGCTGTTTGTCCTAGTGCTGTAACAATATATATTTGCCCTGCGTTTTACTTTAGGTAAGTTCTTTTTTGTCTAGATTAAAACATAATAAATATATAGGTTTATTACTGTCATGATTTTTTGTTGAGTAAACAAAGGTTTACAGTGAGCCTTGTATGGTGAGCCTGTAATTACCCTAATAGCTCTCTTTTGCAGCAATAGTATATCATGCACACAAGTGGAGTTTCCCCATAAAATAATACCATAGGATATGATGCTTTGGAAAAATGAGTAGTACGATGCTGATTCCTCAAACTGGGGGGGAGGGGTGGGGGCTATCAAGTACGGAGTCCCACAGGATTCAGTCTTAGGTCCTTTACTGTTCCTGATACACATTAATGACTTACCATTCCACATTGATGAAGATGCAAAGTTAGTTCTTTTTGCTGATGATACAAGTATTGTAATAACATCCAAAAACCAAGAACTAAGTGATGTAATTGTAAATGATGTTTTTCACAAAAGAATTAAGTGGTTCTCAGCAAATGGACTCTCTTTAAATTTTGATAAAACACAGTATATACAGTTCCATACAGTAAATGGCACAACTCCAGTAATAAATATAGACTTTGAACAGAAGTCTGTAGTTAAGGTAAAATTTTCAAAATTTTTAGGTGTGTCCATTAATGAGAGGTTAAACTGGAAGCAATACATTGATGGTCTGCAGAAATGTCTGCGTTCAGCTATGTATGCTATTAGTGTTATTGCAAATTTTGGTGATAAAAATCTCAGTAATGCTACTATGCCTACTTTCATTCTTTGCTTTTGTATGGCATCATATTCTGGGGTAATTCATCATTGAGTACAAAAGTACTCATTGCTCGAAAATGTGTAATCAGAATAATTGCTGGAGGCCACCCACAGTCATCCTGCAGACGTCTATTTAAGGATCTAGGGATTCTCACAGTAATCTCACAGTGTATATATTCACTTATGAAATTTGTTGTTAATAATCCAACCCAGTTCAAAAGTATTAGCAGTGTTCATAGCTATAACACCAGGATAAAGGATGATCTTCACTATGCAGGGTTAAATCTGAATTTGGCACATGAAGGGGTAAATTATGCTGCCACAAAAGTCTTTGGTCACATACCAAACAGCATCAATAGCCTGACAGATAGCCAATGAACATTTAAAAATAAATTAAAAGGATTTCTAGATGACAACTCCTTCTACTCATTGGCTGAATTTTTAGATATAAATTAAGGGAGGGGAAAAAAACAACTTAAACATTAGTGTCATGCAATATTTTGTGTAATGTAATATCTTGTACAGACATCTCTTATTAACCTGACATGTTCCACATCTTTACGAAGTGTCGTATTCATGATCTATGGAACAAGTATTAATCTAATCTAATCTAATCTAATGGTAGTAAGAAAAATGAAATTAATAATTCATGAAAAAATAAACAGATTCAATAGTGATATGAGTTGGCACTACTGTAGATACAAAATTCACTTTATTGTTGAAGAAACACAATTTCTAAACAGAAGCATATGTGAAAGTTAACACACAACCTTAGAGACTAGAGTCAAGATCATAGTTTGCCATAGGTGTAGTTTCTTTGGTTATTGGTAGTTGCCAAGACCTCATGTATTGAAGTTACTGTTGTAATAGATGTGAGTTTCACTTAGGTACTGTGCGCTTGATCAGCACACACTTCTCAGTGTGGTGGTTGACAGAGTAGTAATTTATTCATCAGAATGTACATTTTTTAGTGTAACATGATAGTACAGCTGTAGTAAACTAAATTTGTTTATTGCAACAAGAATATATGGAGTTGTTGTAATGTCCAGTTTTATATGTCTTTTGTCAGTTAAGTCCTTGCTCCCCACCACCACCAAAAGAAACTGATAAAAAAATTGGTTTCACAAATTGCAGCGTGTTGGAGGTGGGGTGGGGGGCGGGGCTGTATGCTGGGCTAAAGATTTCCCTAAATTTGGTAGGTTTTCTTACTCCAGCTGGCTTACCTGCAGTGCTTAAGCAATCAACAGTAACTTCATAAACACTGATTTAAATACATCATTTTGGACTTGAGAACTGTACACTCACTTTTTCAAGGTGGGGCAGGAGAAGACATGGCTCTACTCTATAGATGAGGAACTTAGCAACATCATTTGCTATAACTCTTCTCCTTAGATAACCCTTTTCTTTTTCTTTTTTTATGTTATGTTGGCAGTAGATGTACCACTTTTACATAAAGCACTAAAGTTCCAGTAAAATTCATTATTCATCAGTTTATTTTCGTTCTACTAATGTCAACAATAAATTTTTCAGTATACACATTCGTTTAAGAGAAACCTGTAATTTACTTTATTCATAAGCCATATGCTCGGAAACATATCATGAGGTAACAATAGTTTAATTCTAGAATGACATAAATTCTTCGAAAGCCCTCATTTCACTATTTCAGTAAACATTTTATAATTCATGAAAAGTCATTAACTAAAAAGTTATTCATGATTAAAATGTCAACAGCACAGAAAATAATATTATTAATTGGACCTTTAAGTATGTTTATAACATCATAACTGAATTTATAACATTCCATTAGAACTACTGATGGCCTTGGGAGAACCAGTCATGACAAAACTCAACTATCTGGTGAGCAAGATGTATGAGACAGGCGAAATACCCTCAGACTTCAAGAAGAATATAATAACTCCATTCCCAAAGAAAGCAGGTGTTGACAGATGTGAAAATTACCAAACCATCAGTTTAATAAGTCACAGCTGCAAAATACTAATGCGAATTGCTTACAGACGAATGGAAAAACTGATGGAAGCAGACGTCAGAGAAGATCAGTTTGGAATCTGTAGAAATGTTGGAACACGTGAGGCAATACTAACCTTACGACTTATCTTAGAAGAAAGATTAAGAAAAGGCAAACCTACATTTCTAGCATTTGTACACTTAGAGAAAGTTTTTGACAATGTTAACTAGAATCCTCTCTTTCAAATTCTGAAGGTGACAGGGGTAAAATACAGGGAGCGAAAGGCTATTTACAATTTGTACAGAAACCAGATGGCAGTCATAAGAGTCCAGGGGCATGGAAGGGCAGCAGTGGTTGGGAAAGGAGTGAGACAGGTTTGAAGCCTATCCCCGATGTTATTCAATCTGTATATTGAGCAAGCAGTAAAGGAAACAAAAGAAAAATTCGGAGTAGGTATTAAAATTCGTGGAGAAGAAGTAAAAACTTTGAGGTTTGCCGATGACATTGTAATTCTGTCAGAGACAGCAAAGGACTTGGAAGAGCAGTTGAACGGAATGGACTGTGTCTTGAAAGGAGGATATAAGATGAACATCAACAAAAGCAAAACGGAGATAATGGAATGTAGTCAAATTAAATCGGGTGATGCTGAGGAAATTAGATTAGGAAATGAGACACTTAAAGTAGTAAAGGAGTTTTGCTATTTAGGGAGTAAAATAACTGATGATGGTCGAAGTAGAGAGGATATAAAATGTAGACTGGCAATGGCAAGGAAATCGTTTCTGAAGAAGAGAAATTTGTTAACATCGAGTATAGATTTAAGTGTCAGGAAGTCGTTTCTGAAAGTATTTGTGTGGAGTGTAGCCATGCATGGAAGTGAAACATGGACGATAACTAGTTTGGACAGGAAGAGAATAGAAGCTTTCGAAATGTGGTGCTTCAGAAGAATGCTGAAGATAAGGTGGGTAGATCACGTAACTAATGAGGAGGTATTGAATAGGATTGGGGAGAAGAGAAGTTTGTGGCACAACTTGACTAGAAGAAGGGATCAGTTGGTAGGACATGTTTTGAGGCATCAAGCGATCACAAATTTAGCATTGGAGGGCAGCGTGGAGGGTAAACCTCGTAGAGGGAGACTAAGAGATGAATACACTAAGCAGATTCAGAAGGATGTAGGTTGCAGTAAGTACTGGGAGATGAAGAAACTTGCACAGGTTAGAGTAGCATGGAGAGCTGCATCAAACCAGTCTCAGGACTGAAGACCACAACAACAACAACAACAACTGAATTTATAATTTTCTTGGCCTAATTTTTCTGAACTAGAATGTATCTTTCATTATCAGAGTAATTTCATAATTAAAAATGAAAACTACTATCCTGTGAAATTTACAAGAGGCTCGGTAAAATCCCACAGCTCTGCACATGGTATGAATAAAATAATCCTCCCAACTTTATTTATTTCCCAGTCATCTACCACAAAGCTAAACAAAATTATTACCTGTTTCCCCATAATGTCATTGCCACTAATTTCAATATTGTTCTGTTTATATAGCAATATGAAATTACTGCTAGTAAATGTTACAGTAACGTCTCCATGGCAGAGTGATGATTAGCTATTTTCATCTCAATATTTCAATGTAAAAATTCATAGAGTGCACTCATCCATTCCAAATTTCAACATCAAAGCCACTAATATGAACACATCTAATGTTACAGTCACTCAGTGCGATCACTTCATGAACTTCTTTGGAAAATTTGGCTGTATTCTTCCCAATAATTTCTCTGTGTTAAAGTGTTAGTAAAACTTCAGTGACTGAGTTCTTTGAAATGTTATTTTGTGAAGATTTATTTTTTACTCACTTGAATGAGAACTTCAACATGGAAAGAACCTGACACTGTTTAGGGTTCATCCAGTGCAGTAGGTGACTTAGTGTATTTAAACTATAAACTATAAAAAAGTTAATCTTCATCATTACATGTTTGGGCTGTAAGAAATGTGAAGTAATTTTCAATTTAAATCAGTGGTGTCTTGTCCATCATTGAAATATTAGACTACATCTCCAACCAATTTCAGAGAATGCGACTTCAACAGTTTAGCATTGCCAAAGAATACCAGCAATGTAAACAGCTCAGTAACATTACACAGTGTGTTTGGCTTTTCATTGGACAACCGAAGGGCCACTAATGATGAAGAAAAGCTTCCTAATTATGCACTAAACATAAAATGTGGCTACCCATACAAGTAAGAATGAGAGAACCAGTGGCCCTTGTGGGGCCACCGCATGCCACCCCCCCCCCCCCCCCCCCCCCACCATCAGCGCCCCTGCCAATCAGCCCGCATGCTATTTGTTCATTTCTTTCACTAGGCTGAATCGAGTTATCGAGTAGTTGCACTTTCCTATGTAGCATGCGTGTCTGTGTCATCGTATTTTATATGTTTCTGCCTGGCACATAGATAGCTACTACATATCTATGAGAAAAGTCATGGCCATTCTAGTGATCTTGATGCATCATTCTGTCTGGCATTTGTTTGAGAAAAGTCACAAATGTCCTACTGTTTTCTTGTACAGAGAACCTTCAATTCGTAGCATTGTAAATATAGACTATTCACCAAATAGGAAGCTAGTTTACATTCAGAAGCAGAAGTATTACTACTGAAGAATGAATAAATAAAAAGTCCTAGTTGTAGCTAGTACAAGTGTGAAGACTAGTCAAGAGTGAGAGTGATCAGTTGATTATGAAGTGTTAATATTAGTAATTCATAGTAACATCAGTAAAAATTTTGTTACGAGAGTAGTTGCTAATAATGTAACAATAGTTTCCCATAACTAATGCATAATATGGGCAACTATTGATGTATATAGCTCCAATAACAGCGACTTCCAAGAAGATCGACAGATTTCTTGAGACAGCTCAAGGTATCTTCAGTGCCCCCTCCTTGGGTTTTTCCGTACGTCACTGGAGAGGACTGCACATTAAAAAGAAAAAAGCATTTTGTAAGCTACTTCCTCTCCAACTGGAAAACAGCTTGCCCAAAACTGCAGTACTAAATGATACACTGTATGGTTTGCTCATTGGCACTTGAAGGGTTTGTTACTGTTTTATGAAGTGAACAGATCATATGAGGAATAAGTCATTTTTGTAAATTTTCTATTCTTCATACACGAGATGTGCTTGTAAGAGTTATTGTTAAGTCAATTAAAAGTTCATCAGGCAAATTCAGGAAAACTAATATTATGAGTGGGGGTTAAATACCTATACACAGTATTAATATGTACATCCTATAATGAAAATATGGAGTAATCTACAAACTAAAGTTATGAGTTTGATGACTGAATAGAAGGCCAAATAGAATAAATAAAATAATACAGGAAACCATTCACTGCATTTAGATAACTCTGTGGATTAAAATGATCTCTCACAGATGAATAATATTGAATTCAGTTCCTGTTAAATGCCACATATTTATCTAGTTCAGGGATAAGCATTATACCTCTTGGATCAAACATAATTCCCTCCTTTTGACAAAATGCTAGCATGTTCTAATAATAGTATTTCTCTGGGTTAGTACACACAGTAACAGAACACTCTTGTTGTAAAAGAGAACAGTAACATATGCGTCAGATCTACATCCAGGAAGGTACTATCCAGTATAAATATTTCACTATATGTACCTCAGACAAAGAGCTACAAAAAAGAATTCTGGGTTAAGTAGGTATTACTTGCGTAGAAAGGACATCATGTCAGGATGTGATATAAGGAAACACAAAAAAAAGATATTTGCTTTCACAGTTACATTTTATTTTCTGTATACTACCAAGATTAGTGAAATATTTGTAATAAGATACCATTACTACAAACAAACAAAAATTTGTAAATAGACACTAGTGGTACAATAGGCTGCCAAAATGTTTTAAGTGTGGTAACCAAAATTTGTTTTACCTTACAACACACAGGTAGTGAATAAGCAACATGGATTATGAACCTCTCAATACTGTATGGCATAGTCCAAAATAAAAGAACTGCAATTTTACAATTGAGAGATAGCATAATCCAAAAAAAGAATCCTACGAATGGCAAAAATTCCACACCTATTTTAGTAAACTATACATTAAATCATGATTTCATTTTCAGATATCACTATGATAGATTGATGCTTACAATGAAAAACAAATTATGTGCATTTTTGTACTTATGCAGAACTGACAAAAATTGCTTGTGTAAACAGTTTGAAATCCCACTTGTGAAATGTGAACAACAGGAGGCAAAGTTGGGGCTATTGGGGGAATGGATAAAAGTAGAGAAAGGAAAAGGATTCTGCAAATTCACCGGTGGGGTAGAAGAGTGTGTAGGGCTTGAGTGGGAGTAGGGTAGGGGATAGGGAAGCTTGAGGTCAGCAGGATGGTGTGGGTGGAAAGAATCAAGTCAGTGAAGCAGTAATTGAATTCAAGCATATCATGTTGGGTAGCGTGCTTAGCAACAGGGTGATCCAGCTGTCTCTTGGCAGTTTGGCAGTGGCCATGCAGAGGCACACCAAGGTTTCACTACCGTAAGCAGGTTCAAATGGATGGAAGTTGTGTCCTATAACAAAGCTGTGCCTTATAATGAAACATATACAAGTTTCCTGAGTAAATTAATTACAGTTACAGCCAATGCTTGTAACAGTGTGATATCCTCATGCAATTGTGCAGCAGTACAAATTGTCACAGTTGCTTCTAAAGGGAATGAAATATATGTCTGTGTATTCATTATCTTCAGTTATCTATTCTGTTCCAATACTTACTATCAACACAATTTGATGTAATAGTCAGTATATGTAGAACCATTTATAACATGGTTCCAGCATGTTCAAGAAAATGTTAAAAAAAAAAAAATCTGAAAAAGCCTTGAAGCCCAATGGAACTGACTGACTGCTGTGTTATCCTCAGCCCTTAGGCATAACTGAGTGCAGATACGGAGGAACCTGTGGTCAGCACATCACAATCCCAGCCATTCTCAGTGACTAATACTGCTACTTGTCAGTCAAGCAGTCAGCAGCACTCGGCACACCAGGACAATAGCTAACAGTTCTAGCCAACCCCAACAGCTCTTAACTTTGGTGATCTGATGGGAACTGCCGTTACCACTGCGGCAAGGTCACAACCAAGAAAATATTGGTTTCATTTTAGTTTTTTCTGACCAAATGACATTAGGGTGCAACTGTCTTGTACATGTTCCTTAGTGCATTACATAGTTCACAGAACTCAGCATATTTACACAAGAAACATTAAATACAAAATAATTTTTAATCTTTATGGGCTCCCAATATTTAGGTTTTCTATGTAATGTTATCACTCCTAGCAGATTTGTATGTTTGCAATATTTTTTATTTCAGTGTCACAAAATCACTGATTAAAAAACTGGCTATTTAGAAATTGCTTTCCCACAAATAAAGACTATCACATGCATATTTAAAGACTGAAAGGAAACTGTACAGGGTAATCCCTCAAGGCAAAATTCACATCCTTTGGCAGCACTTTGTCAATGGTGTTGCCAATGTGGTATGCCTTATGTCCTTGGTCCCTGCAAACCAAGTTCAACCTGGAATATAAGACAATGAATGCCAGAGTAATAAAATCTCATTCCATACTGTAATGTTTAATACAATTACAATTCCAAAATTTACTCACCTTTACAATCGGTGGATTTCCTTTGCCACAGCTGGGTAATAAATCTGTAAAAATGCAACTGTAAAGATCATAGTACAGTTTCTAGATGTATTATCAATACTGTACCTCAGTGTTTAAAATCACACTTCTATGCAGGACTTCAGTGGGTAGTGATACCTTACTTATGGAAATTTGAAAAAATCAACAGAGGCCAATTACTATCGATATAATCAGCTCGGTATTTCAGTTAAAGCTTGTTAACAGAGTGTAATAGGATAAGTGTAAGAAAGAAACAAGCACATTCATTATTTATTTTGTTTATTAACAAAGCTTGGATTTCCACAACACTGTAAGAGGTATCAAGCCAGATAAGTTACTAATTTTTTTACATGGCGAGTGTCCCAAGGCCTGTAGGCCCAAATCTCTCATGCTGTAGAGGGGGAGGTGTGTGTGTGTGTGTGTGTGTGTGTGTAGGACACTATTTGTATCTGAAATGTGACACTAGGTGGGGACAAGACAATTACTCCTGTGTAGCCAAAATGAAATTATCATGAGACAGGCATTTAGTGAAGCAGTTTAATGATTTTAAGATAAACTGTGGCAATTTGTAGCATATTCTATTCATTAATTTGGTCAATGTATTTAACTTCAGTCTTAAGTATTTTCCAGTCCAGTTTTAATTTGGCCATCCTCTGTCACCTCGTATGTTATGAAGAAAATAGTACTTTGCAAACATTTTACTAGCCATTTATAAGCCAGTAGTGAAGAAACAAGTCAGAAAGGTTACCAAAATGCCCACAGATTTCTTTTCATCTTGTGATTTCATCAAACTTAAACATTTCCAGTAGAATTTTGTAAGTAACTGTAGTTAATGGTGTAATTTTGGATATTCAAAAGTATTTGTGTGTGTTTCTAAAAGAAAATATTTGGGCCATACTAAATTTAGAATACAGTGAATACTGTTCTTAGCTAACAAGAATAAACGCTTCACGAACCATTGTTGATTACTATGTTTATGACTTTATTGTAGAATAGAATCTAATTGTTCAGAGAATGGGACATTAACAGAAAGAAAAATCTTTATAAACACATTAAAATAATATTTTAAAACTGCATCAGAATAATGGCCACAAAGGATGAAACTCAATAAATGTACCAAGAACTGTTCTTCACCTGTTGGTAGGAAAAATAAAATTACCTTAAATGTGCACATCATAAACTATTTACTTTGCAATGTTACTTACCATCTGACAATTGGAATATAGTGATTTTTTTGAGCACTCTGCAATGTACCCTTCCTGCCCATGTACTCTCCAATAAGCCAAAAACCTGTAATCATCCTTGAAGGACTTAATTATATCTTCTGCTGTACTTTATGCACATTCCTCAAGCATGCATACAAATTCTCAGTGTTAACTCATCATTCCAGACAATTCTCACAGTAAAATTCACAATTATAAATACAGTATTCAGTCCTTGCAAAACAAAGCAGCATTGTAAATTGGCTCGGTTATGATATAGCATCACAAACATTAGCCAATCAGCATCAGTAGTTGGGCATAGACAGTAAGCAGTACTTCAGCTAGATGTGGTAATGCCTGTGAACTATGCTACTTCCCACATTCTGGTGTGGAAACAATCTTGTGTTTATTTCGTAAAGTTCTGTCGAATAATAGTTAAAATAAGATGCATCTTTAAACAACATATTTCTAGTTTGTTAATGAAGTTACTCTAAGGGGACACGGATTCAGCCTATTTATCAAGAGAATTTTCACCCTCATTGATGTACTTCATTGGGATTGCTATATAATTTTGTTGCGAGGAGCATACAATCTGCTGAGTTGGAAACAGTCTGTTCCCTACTGAAGGAGGCCTACCACCTACTAAGCAGCCTGCCACCAGCGACCATAAGCACAGTCACAATCAATGCACATCAGTGCATGAATTGGTGGCATGAAGGCCTTCCAAATTAAAGATTACTCTCAACCACATCGAGAGATGCAGATACCCCAGTTGGACAAGCACAAAAGTCACTCTGAGATGAAAAGCTAAAAGATGATGTTGCGCAACATAAACAACAGAGGCTAACTGAGAGGACAGTGGAGACTGACCAAATGATTAATGAACACGGTTTTCAATAGGTCTGAGTATTATTATGTAAGAAATTGTGAGTCACTGCATCCACCAATTTCCTTTTGCTAAACACAAATGACCTCTCTCCCTTCACTTCCAACACCTTGCTTATATCTTGGGTATGCTCTTTGTTGTGTCCAATATTGCAGCACGGTTGGCTTCTGCATATCTTTGCCTACAGCAAGCACACTATGACTTCTGTCCTTCTGTGTACATCACAAACCGCCCTTATTTTACTAAGTTCTGCTACTGATTCGTTAACCACACTTTTCATATGTTCAATGGAGATAGTGCAAGTTCTGGTCAGATGGCTCCCCATGCATGTTAGTTTTTCAATGCTTTGGAGGATCGTTGGATGAGGTTTCTGGACATTGTTTTCTATAAAAAAAAATTTTTTTCTTCTTTTTTTGCTCTCCATATTTACTACAAGAAATTGAACTCTGTAAGTGTAACTGTGAAACATTATGGATATGTAGGGTCTATCTAGGGGCTGTAGAGAGTACTTGCTACATACAGTTCTTCTAAGGAATCCATGTGCAGAAATGTACTTTTTGGGTGTAAAATGAGTTTGTAGTCAGATATCTTTTAAATCGTTTGCTTCATGGCATGCACACAGCAGAGACAGTGAACTCCCACCTGTGTGTTCTACAGTATAGGAGCCCACGGCATGGGCAATGTTTGGAGTACTCGTCGTCTAGTTATCTTCTGCGGCATGAAGGACATTCTAGTCAAAGTCGAAAGTGCGCCATGGCCAAGCCTCCTAATTTCTCACGGTCGTTCTTGTATTCGTACGACAATGGAACGTGGTTTCGCAATTACAACAGGGGCTGATCGGCGCCCTCTTCTCAGTCAGTGTGCGTATCGTGAAGTGAAAGATTTCAGAGCAATCCGATCTTCATGTTTATTTTACATCCTAGCGCTACATTTGCGGACTTGCGTTTCATATAAGACCTGTACATTTCTAATTCCCTCCACAACACCCAGAAGTAGGTAATAGGAACTGTGAAACCCTCTGAATACCCGTAAATTTCCAAAATGACATCACAGCGCTGCTGTTTTTACACACTTAAATGTTTGACTGCAGGTGTTTTATTAGTGCAGCATAATATAAAGGAAAGAGTCAAGTCGTTGAGACCAAAGTGGCAAAGGTACAAGAGTAATCCCAAAAGTAAGGTCTCCTGACCTCTTTATTTCTACAATGGTTTACATCAGTTTACAGCTTTTTCGACATAATCACCATTTAAGTCGAAGCATTTTTGTAGACGCTGTGGCAGTTTTTGCATGCCCACGCCATACCAGCTCGCCACCATGCCGTTCAGAAAGTTATGAACCTCTTCTCTTACCTCGTCGTCGGAGCTGAATCGCTTTCCGGCCAAATGCTCTTTTAACCTAGGGAACAGTTGATAGTCACTGGGCGCAAAGTGAGGACTATAGGGTGGGTGGGTGATTGTGTTCCACTGAAACTGTTGCAGGTGAGCAACGGTTTGCTCAGCGGTGTGTGGGCGAGAGTTGTCATGTAGAATGTGTACGCCCTTGCTAAACATTCCTCTTCTCCGGTTCTGGATTGCCCGTTTGAGCTTTTTCAGAGTCTCACAGTACCTGTCAGCGTTAATTGTGGTCCCAGCGACTCAGCTAAAAATGATATTAAAAAAAAAATATTTAAAAATAAAAGAAATAAAAATATTTAAATTAAATATTTAAATAATAAAAATAATAAGGTTAATAATAAAAGTATGAAACTTAAAATACACTGATAAGACCATATTATTGGCAGCAAAATGAGCAGGAAGCCGAGAGAGACAAATTTTAAGTCTTCATACCTGAGAATCTTACAAGCCCCAAAGCCCACCAAAAGAGAGGATCAGTTGTGGAGAAGCGGATGGCGAGAAATGCAGGCAGTCTGACAGACTGAAGAATTATCTGAGCTGAAAAGCATCAGCAGGAGTCGATGATATGCTTTCTGCTTTACTAAAATCTGTGGAGCTTGAAGAAACTTGAACTGTGATTTGATGTCAATATCCATGAAATCAGACAACTAAATTTTGCTAGAAAAGTAATATTATTACATTACCGAAGAAGGATAGAGTAACGAAGGGAATATCGCCCTATCCAACTTACGTCACTTGACTGTAAAACGTTGACTAATACAATAAAAAAGTGAAAGTACTATATTAATACGGGGTTTAGCATTCGAAAATTTAAGGGTCCTAGGTAAGTAGTCTTGACCTTCTGCTTATTAATGAAAGAAACAGTACAGAAAAACTAGGATTCGTTGTGGTCTTTCGACACACACGGATATTTGGAATAATCTGGTGGAACCCTGAAACTAATGGAGATAATGTACAGATACAGATGAAAACCAAAAATTTACCACAAAAGCCTAAGGAATGTAATAAAAGTAATGTAGTACATCTTGCTGAGATGGGAGAAAGTCAGAGTTTCGGCGTAGTGTTGTTCATTTTGTAGTCGAATGCCAATAAATAACGTGGACGTAACAAGTTTATTTGCGTGGGCGTGTTCCGCAGCAAGCATGTAAATACCGGGTGATCAAAAAGTCAGTATGAAAACTTAATAAACCACGGAATAATGTAGATAGAGAGGTAAAAATTGACACACATGCTTGGAATGACATGGGGTTCTATTAGAACAAAAAAAAACAAAAAAAAAAACACCCCATATTTCTAGACGCGTAAAAGTTCTCTTGCGCGCGTCGTTTGGTGATGATCGTGTGCTCAGCCGCCACATTCGTCATGCTTGGCCTCCCAGGTCCCCAGACCTCAGTCCGTGCGATTATTGGCTTTGGGGTTACCTGAAGTCGCAAGTGTATCGTGATCGACAGACTTCTCTAGGGATGCTGCTGAAAGACAACATCCAACGCCAATGCCTCACTGTAACTCCGGACATGGTTTACAGTGCTGTTCACAACATTATTCCTCGACTACAGCTATTGTTGAGGAGTGATGGTGGATATATGGAGCATTTCCTGTAAAGAACGTCATCTTTGCTTTGTCTTACTTTGTTATGCTAATTATTGCTATTCAGATCAGATGAAGCGCCATCAGTCGGATATTTTTTAAACTTTTTCATTTTTCGATTCTAATAAAACCCCATGTCATTCCAAGCATGTGTGTCAATTTGTACCTCTCTATCTACATTATTCCGTGATTTATTCAGTTTTCAAATTTATACTGACTTTTTGGTCACCCGGTACTTGTTTTGTAAATAAAACTGCCTTTTCCCGCTGCTACTTAAATTATTAATCCCATACGCGTTTCGCCTTATCTTGTTCTAAGGCAACATCAGGATAAGGATACAGTTTTGTTAGTTTTAGATTATTTTTTGTAAAAAAGTAATTACTAACGATATGCTGATCTGATGGGATAAATAAGTTAAATATCAGCAGGAAGATTCAGTTCTATTTACGAAACAAGTAACGTGGAAGTAACATCAAACCATAAATGAAAGTTCAAGTAGAGCAGTCGCCGATACTAAGATTCACAGGTGACTTAGTTCGTGAGTAGAAAGGTAAAGAATATGTTGATGAATGGTGTATCTGCTTATAAGGGACATTTTTGAAGTTTTAATTATCAGCTTTAAAAAAGAAGTTACGATCATGACATTTTGTGATTATCTTAACCACTTCTGCAGAATCACTATTCAGCACGACACACTCTCACAAAACTGGTCAGTTGGCGGATGCCTTGATGGTAGAGGCCATCAGAAAAGGTCAGGAAACGTTCCACCTCGAAAATCACGTCGGCGTCATTCTGGACTGTGGCCAGTGTCCTGTGGAGTATGAGCTGGGACGCTATCGCTGAGCAAGAAGCAAGAACACTCCCTTGGACAACTTCCGGCGGCTCTTCGTCTTCATTGCACCCCGCAATACATCGCAAGATCTTGATAGTACGCTCCTGTGATCGTCTGCATAATGTGTTAGCACCACACAATGGCCGTTCCGAAAGGTACTCATCATCACATTGCCTATTGAAGTTGGGTCATCGCCTATTTTAGCGTTGAATCCATATGTTTCCACTGCTTTGTTTGCTCCTTTGATATGGAGTAAAAGTGATATAGACACATCAAAAAAAGTTTTGCATCACTCCAGTTCCCAGAACTCCTGAAGAAAGACGTTGATTGTGAATATTTTATCACAGACACAGTCCCTTTGACTGTTCGAGATGTCACTAAACCCTCCCAAAATTGTTAACAATCATGCACGAGCAGCGCCTATAACACAGACGGGGTCCGACAGCCGTTCAGTTCCAGTCATTCCACCAGGAAGGAGGTACACCGCTAGTGTTTTCTGTAGTTCAACCATATTTAGACGGTCAATATCGCGGTTCGATCGCGTCCGCATTGTTCCTTTGTGGCAGGAGGGGCTTTCAACAAGGGAAGTGCTCAGGAGTCTCGGAGTGAACCAATGCGATGTTTTTTTTGGAAATGGAGGAGGTACAGAGAGACAGGAGCTGTCGATGACATGCCCCACTCAGTCGCCCAAGGGCTGCTACCGCAGTGTTCAAATGTTCAAATATGTGTGAAGTCTTATGGGACTGAACTGCTAAGGTCATCAGTCACTAAACTTACACACTACTTAACCTAAATTATCCTAAGGACAAACACACACACCCATGCCCGAGGGAGGACTCGAACCTCCTCCAGGACCAGCCTCCTGCAGTGGATGACCGCTACCTACGGATTATGGTTCGGAGTAACCCTGACAGCAATGCCATCATGTTGAACAATGCTTTTCATGCAGCCACAGGACGTCGTGTTATGACTCAATAGGCTGCGTGATGCCGTCCATCTTTGCAACAGCGGCACCATGCAGCGCGATACACATGGGACCAACAACATGCCGAATGGACCGCTCACGATTGGCATCACCTTCTCTCCACTGATGAGAGTCGCACATGCCTTCAACCAGACAATCGTCGGAGATATGTTTGGAGGTAACCCGGTCAGACTGAACGCCTTAGACACATTGTCGAGCGAGCTCAGCAGTGTGGAGGTTCCCTGCTGCTTTGGGGTGGCATTATGTAGGGCCAACGTAAGCCACTGTTGGTCATGGAAGGCGCCGTAACGGCTTTACGCTACGTGAATGCCATTCTCCGACCGATAGCACAACCGCATTGGCAGCATATTGGCAATGCATTCGTCTTTATGGATGACAATTCGCACCCCCAACGTGCACATCTTGTCAATGACTTCCTTCGGATAGCGACGTCGCTCGACTGGAGTGGCCAGCATATTCTCCAGATATGAAGCCGATCTAACATCCCTAGGATAGATTGAAAAGGGCTATTTATGGACGACGTGACTCGTCAACCACTCTGAGGGATTCATGCCGAATCGCCGATGAGGAGTGGGACAATCTGGACCAGCAGAGCCCTGATGTAGTTGTGGATAGTATGCCGCGACGAATACAGACATGCATCAATGCAAGAGGACGTGCTACTACGTAATAGAGGCAACGGTGTTTACAGTAGTCTGGACTACCACCTCTGGAGGTCCCAGTGTATGGTGGTACATCATGCAATGTGCGGTTTTCATGAGCAAAAAAGAAGGGTGGAAATGATGTTTATGTTGATCTCTGTTGCAATTTTCTGTATAGGTTCTGGAACTCTCGGAACCGATGTGATGCAAAGCTCTTTATGATGTGTGTACCTGGGATCTTTACCATGATAACTAGGCGGCTAGTGAAGTAGTTTGGTTTGGTCTGACACATTTGCCACCAGCTGTCGCGGTTCAGCAGACCTTTAAAATTGGTGTGAGCGTCATGGAAGCCAGTGGGAGGTCACTGTTGTCCTGACCAAAATGTCGTCTAAGGTGTTGAGCTCTGAACCAGGGCTTAATTAAATATTTTCCGCTATCGACTCGATTATGAGACGGCGGTCTCCGAACAACAGGGCCGCAGCTTCTGCTGCGGTTCCCGTTGCTTTAAAGAGAGGTGGTCTTCCGCTTCTTTCTTCGTCATTCACATTTATTTACTTATTTCTGACAACGTTTGCAAGCGTTCGAACCTTCCGAATCATTGTATCATTATGATAGACCATAGTTTCCGTACTCACCAACCCAGTATGAACTCTCTCAACGTTGCTTGTCTTCTAATTCAGCGCAAAATTCTTCACTTTATCAGGCGGCTTCGCCATCTTCTCTTGGTCCTCCATGGTCCTGTCGCCCGGGAATATCAGTGTGTACCAACACTGCATTCGTGTAGCTGCAAACTGAGAAAAAATTGGTTATGTTCTTTTCTTCCGAGATGATGGTTAAACCTTTATGGCTACCCATCGTACTTTTGTTTTGTCATCAGCGTTCTGACTGGTTTGATGCAGCCCGCCACGAATTCCTCTCCTGTGCTAACCTCTTCATCTCAGAGTAGCACTTGAAACCTACGTCCTCAATTATTTGCTCGATGTATTCCAGTCACGGTCTTCCTCTACTTCCTGTACAGTTTTTGCCCTCTACTGCTCCTTCTAGTACCATGGAAGTCATTCCCTCATGTCTTAACAGATGTTCTATAGTCCTGTCCCTTCTCCTTATCACTGTTTTCCATATATTCCTTTCGCCTCCGATTCTGCGCAGAACTTCCTCATTCCTTGCCTTAACAGTCCACCTGATTTTCAACATTCGTCTTAGCACCACATCTCAAATGCTTCGATTCTCTTCTGTTCCGGTTTTCCCGCAGCCCATGTTTCACAACCATACGTACATTCTCAGAAATGTATTCCTCAAATTAAGGCCGATATTTGATATTAGTAGACTTCTCTTGGCCAGGAAGGCCCTTTTTGCTATTGCTGGTCCGCTTTTGATATCCTCCTGGTTCCATCAGTCATTGGTTATTTTACTACCTTACTTAAGAAACAGAAAAGATTGAGAAAAAGCAAAGACGGATGTGATGATGAGTATGACTATAAATGTTTCAAAAGTGGAAAAGAACAAAGGAAATGTACAAATTCCTCTATTTCTAACATTGCACAATTAACCAGAAGCTAAGTAGGTCGATCGATGTTGATTAGCACAGTCAGTGAGATATTTTTTCGTCAAAATTAGCCGACAGTTATTGAATACCGGCGTAAAACTAAGAAATCAATTTCTGAAACTATACGTCTGAAACATTGCAGTGTATGTAAGTCGAGGGCAGTTAACGTCAATGTTGGAGAATAAAGCTGTAATCTTTTTAAACGTGATTATGCAGAGGAATTTATTAAATATAGAATAAGACTACAATGTAAAGAAAAATTGAGGATGGGAATAAATGCAAGAATAACAGACACGTTACAGACTGGAAGTCAATGCTAGAATAGCAAACCGTTAATCGTCCAAATGTTAAGCCATCCAGAGATGATTAAATTTTCTCTGAAATGAAAACTATATAGCCTAAAGCTCAAGGTAAAAAGAGACGGTTGACATTCGGTTTTAAAAAAAGGACTTAGAAACTGATAGGACACAGAAATCGATGAAGGAGAAGATGGGTAGTAGACACAGAGACTGGGAAAGGGTTAAAAACATGTCTTAATGCTGTCGTCTTAACGCATAAAGTCTCGAGCCGTATTAACTCACAGACAGGGAGCGCCACGTTATTATTTATGCTGCGTGTTTCAGGGAAAACAGTAACCTGTTAATTCTGTTATGGCTTCAAAAAAAAATATTCAGTTGAAACGTCGTGGCGGTTTAAAATTGTGTGTCAGACGAAAACGAACTTGAGACCTCTGCCTTTCGTAGGGAAATGCTCTACCAGCTGCGCTAGGAAAGCATGACTCACGAACCGTCGTCACAGCTTTACTTCCGCCTGTAGCTCGTCTCCTTCATTGCAAACTTCACAGCAGTTCTCCTCCGAAACTTACGGGACATGCAGCCCTGGAAGAAAGGATATTGCGGAGACGCGGCTTCGCCCAGCAAAGGTCCCGAGCTCGAGTCCCAGTCTGGCACACAGTCTTTCATATCAGAGCACACTCTACTGTGGAACAAAAAATTCTGTCTGGAACTATGCAACTATCAAGACATTCGGGCTATTCATGTCTGACCCTTAAGCAACAGGTTCCCGGGTTCGATTCCCGGCGGGGTCAGGGATTTTCTCTGCCTCGTAATGACTGGGTGTTGTGTGATGTCCTTAGGTTAGTTAGGTTTAAGTAGTTCTAAGTTCTAGGGGATTGATGACCATAGATGTTAAGTCCCATTGTGCTCAGAGCCATTTTTTTCTTAAGCAACAAGAAAATATTATAAATGAAACATGAAAAAAATCATTCAGAGCCATGCACATCTTATTAAAAGGCTGAATTAAGATTTCAAAAATTTCACTGTCTTAATAAAGCTTCCCATTTCCCTTGAACTTTACAAGTGTGGCTCTATAAAACGGACTCATGTCTTCCTTTAATAAAATTATCAACGTCTAAACTACAGAGGCGTTTGTTCCTTGAAATTTACGAGTCGCCTTAGAAGCTGTGTGCCCTCTCCGTATCTACACAGAAATCTAAAGGCACGCTGTGCTGGAGGCCTTGAACTTAGCACGGTGACCGACTCGACCTACCTATCGATCGCATAATATTGACTTTCGTGGAGGCGTTTCCGAACGCCCAGAACGTGCACCCATGTCGACAGCAAAACTTAATTTTACTTGACATAGAATACCTGTAATACGTACTTTCCCACACAAAGTGCCCATTAATTGGTCCCACTGCTGTCAGTCAAAACTGGTAATGCTGGCTAATCGTAAACTTTCCATTTAAGACACAATTTAATTTGTGCTTCTAGTTTACCAGAAATATTCGGGACCAAATTTTCCTCTTACTTTTATTTATTTATGTCAGTACTGTAGGATGAGTTTCAAAACAGATTTTAAAATATTCTATCCGTCTATTGTTCATCTTTACCTGTAATAGAAAGTCCAGCTTGGAATGTCAACAATATTTTCACTTAATTAAGGTTGTGTGGCATCACCGCCTGGCGCAATTCTTTCATTTGGACGTCACTTTGGCGATCTGAGTGCCCTTAATTCCAACGGCACCCTGTTTTTCCCCCACGGTCACACTTCCAAGCAGTAGCCGGAGCCAACATTGATTAACCTTAGTAATCGGGTGCGAACCAGTGTTATCAACCTGACACAGATGTTGGTTAGCAAAATTATGAGAGGGATAGATTGCCGCCCACTGTAAAGATGATAGGCACAACCAAAAGAGTCATGTGCGGTCTGGAAGACCCGTCTGTTACTTAAAATGTCAAATGGTTCAAATGGCTCTGAGCACTATGCGACTTAACTTCTGAGGTCATCAGTCGCCTAGAACTTAGAACTAATTATTCCTAACTAACCTAAGGACATCACACACATCCACGCCCGAGGCAGGATTCGAACCTGCGACCGTAGTGGTCGCTCGGTTCCAGACTGTAGCGCCTAGAACCGCACGGCCACTCCGGCCGGCCTTAAAATGTCTTTACGGTGAGTAGCAATTTATGCTTTTCATAATATTGTCAACTTTATATGTGCCAGCTACAAAGATTCAGCAGGAACAGAAAAGCAAAAGTGATTCATTTGCGTTCTATTGACGTAGTATTTTTGGTTTTCTCCGTTTAAGGATCTGTAAACTTCCTCAGAGATTGCTGAAAACAGCCTTAGTGAAAAGGTAATCTGCTTACCCGACTATCCTTTCAGTTATAGATTTCACACAGTTTGATGAACTATAACTGACGCTTTATTTCATGATCATTACATTAACATACGATAAACTAGTGTCGTGGACTATTAATGACAATTTAGGTGGAAATAAGTTATGTGTTGTTCAATATGATATATCCGAACTAATGGCAGCTCCTTTCTTCGCTTGATTTAAATCCAGGAACCATTTTGTGGCGAATGAGACATTTTATACAGATACTACTTATTGTAGACGGCAGTATGATAATTCTATGGTTTTTTTTTATCTCTTGTTGGTTTCCTTTCCGGTGAAGTAGAAGAACTGAAAAATTGTTCCGCCTTTAGATAACATTATTGTAAAACAGTGATGTGACAGTTAAGTAAAGTTACCAAAAAAAGAGTCTCGATCTCATAACCATTAATTTTTAAAAAAAATTTCGGTTTCGGCCCCTAGTAGTAGGCCGGAATTGCTCATATTCTTAATACATGATTATGTGATCGAGAATCTTTTTTTTCTAGTTTTATTCTACTTTTAATAAACTGACTTCCTCTGCACATACTCTGTAAAAAATCTGGCAAGTTACTTTTTACTATCTTGCGTGCTGCTTTAACTATTTCTGTGCAGATATCGCCATCTCCTGTCGCCTTTCCTTTCTTCATACCCCAAATAGCTTTATACATAGCTTTATATAATTCCTTTATATAATTCCGTAATTTCCTAGATTTAGTTATTAATTACCTCAATTATCACTGATTTCTTGAATTATGTAAACATTTAACGAAACCTTTGAAGTTTGAGTAATGTTCTCTCTGTTGTTAATTACTGTGATATCTGCCATCTCAGTTATGCAGAACGTGATGTCTACCTAAGAGAAGTTTCTGTTTCGTTTTCTTCACATTTATATTTTTTCAGTTGTTTCTCTTAACAAATTTTCATCATCACTTCTCACATCCTTTTGAATATCATCGAATTTTTTTCTTTATATCTTCTCTTATTGCTTCTTTGAAACAGTACTGCTGTTCAATACTGGACTTCGTGTTTTGACGATTTATTTTCTTCTTCATACCTGATACGTGATGATGATGATGATGATGATTAGTGTTTTAGGGCGCACAACAGCGAGGTTATCAGCGCCCCTTCCCAAAAGTTCAATTCAGAGCCGAATTGTGAGAGAATTGGTATTGTTCAAATTGCAAGAGTGGACACAGCACACCAAAACAGGGAGATAAAACTAAAAATAAAATAGCAGTACAAACAGGGAAAAATAAGTAACGGTGGCTGAGTGATCACTTACAAATAATGGGTGACCAAACCACTGGACAGCACATTAAGACTGCAATCCCAATATTTTGGGAAGAAGGCCAGACATAACACAAAAACGTAAAACTTTAGCGACACTCGCCTCATTATTAGTTAAAAGAGAGGGCAGGTCTGGTGGGAAACTGAAATCTTCCCTCAAACCCGCATATAAAACACACTCAGTGAAAATATGCCGTATCGACAACTGTGTCCCACATGTCTGACACGTTGGTGGCTCCTCACGACGTAACAGAATACCATGTGTCAAAGGACAATGTCCTATTCTAAGCCGTGTAAGGGCTACTTCCTCGGCGCGTCGTTGTCGGAAGGAGGTGAGCCACGGTCGGACAGCCTGATATGTCTTTTGCTGCATAAGTACGAGGGTAACCTCAAAAGTAAGGTCTTCAATTTCTTTATAAGTACATAGTTTGGTGTTACCGCCAGACACCACACTTGCTAGGTGGTAGCCTTTAAATCGGCCGCGGTCCATTAGTATACGCCGGACCCGCGTGTCGCCACTGTCAGTGATAGCAGACCGAGCGCCCCCACACGGCAGGTCTAGAGAGACGTACTTGCACTCGCCCCAGTTGTACAGCCGACGTTCATAGCAATGGTTCACTGACAAATACGCTCTCATTTGCCGAGACGATAGTATAGCCTTCAGCTACATTTGCTACGACCTAGCAAGGCGTTGTATTCAATTGATAATTAATATTATGAAGCATGTACTGTAACGAGAGATGTTCTACAATTGTGGATTAAAGTTAAGTATTACATCATCTACGTACTTTATTTACAATTCTCAAGATATTGTGTTGTTCCAGACCTCACACCAGTCAGCGTGTAATTGAACGCGTGCATTTCGGCCTCCTCTAGAAAAACAGTGTTGGCTCTTCTGCCAACACTACACATAGACCTGTTTATTTCAATTTCGATGGTTTAAATTAAATATTTAAATATTATATTTCACCTTATATATTGTATTTCATCTTCACGCATGTGGTACCGTGTTATCCTTTTACCCTGTCGTCTTCAGTTAGAAACTCTTCTGTCTCTTTCAGACTTTTTACGGGATGAAATCAACAGATGTGAAAGTAATTTTGGAAAGAGTCAGTATTGCAATGTTACAAAATTATTCCGGAGCCCAAGCTGATCTTCCAGGAAGTGGACTTCTACCATTTTTTCCATTCTTCGGTAAATAAACCCTGTCAGTATTTTGTAGTTCATAATTCGGCTAGCTTAATTCTCATGTCCGCTCCTACCTTCCTTGGATTTAGAATTACAACAGTCTTGTTGTCGTCTAAGGGTATTTCGTCTGTCTCATATACACTCCTGGAAATTGAAATAAGAACACCGTGAATTCATTGTCCCAGGAAGGGGAAACTTTATTGACGCATTCCTGGGGTCAGATACATCACATGATCACACTGACAGAACCACAGGCACATAGACACAGGCAACAGAGCATGCACAATGTCGGCACTAGTACAGTGTATATCCACCTTTCGCAGCAATGCAGGCTGCTATTCTCCCATGGAGACGATCGTAGAGATGCTGGATGTAGTCCTGTGGAACGGCTTGCCATGCCATTTCCACCTGGCGCCTCAGCTGGACCAGTGTTCGTGCTGGACGTGCATACCGCGTGAGACGACGCTTCATCCAGTCCCAAACATGCTCAATGGGGGACAGATCCGGAGATCTTGCTGGCCAGGGTAGTTGACTTACACCTTCTAGAGCACGTTGGGTGGCACGGGATACATGCGGACGTGCATTGTCCTATTGGAACAGCAAGTTCCCGTGCCGGTCTAGGAATGGTAGAACGATGGGTTCGATGACGGTTTGGATGTACCGTGCACTATTCAGTGTCCCCTCGACGATCACCAGTGGTGTACGGCCAGTGTAGGAGATCGCTCCCCACACCATGATGCCGGGTGTTGGCCCTGTGTGCCTCGGTCGTATGCAGTCCTGATTGTGGCGCTCACCTGCACGGCGCCAAACACGCATATGACCATCATTGGCACCAAGGCAGAAGCGACTCTCATCGCTGAAGACGACACGTCTCCATTCGTCCCTCCATTCACGCCTGTCGCGACACCACTGGAGGCGGGCTGCACGATGTTGGGGCGTGAGCGGAAGACGGCCTAACGGTGTGCGGGACCGTAGCCCAGCTTCATGGAGACGGTTGCGAATGGTCCTCGCCGATACCCCAGGAGCAACAGTGTCCCTAATTTGCTGCGAAGTGGCGGTGCGGTCCCCTACGGCACTGCGTATGATCTTCCGGTCTTGGCGTGCATCCGTGCGTCGCTGCGGTCCGGTCCCAGGTCGACGGGCACGTGCACCTTCCACCGACCACTGGCGACAACATCGATGTACTGTGGAGACCTCACGCCCCACGTGTTGAGCAACTCGGCGGTACGTCCACCCGGCCTCCCGCATGCCCACTATACGCCCTCGCTCAAAGTCCGTCAACTGCACATACGGTTCACGTCCACGCTGTCGCGGCATGCTACCAGTGTTAAAGACTGCGATGGAGCTCCGTATGCCACGGCAAACTGGCTGACACTGACGGCGGCGGTGCACAAATGCTGCGCAGCTAGCGCCATTCGACGGCCAACACCGCGGTTCCTGGTGTGTCCGCTGTGCCGTGCGTGTGATCATTGCTTGTACAGCCCTCTCGCAGTGTCCGGAGCAAGTATGGTGGGTCTGACACACCGGTGTCAATGTGTTCTTTTTTCCATTTCCAGGAGTGTATATTATACACCAGATGGAGTAGTTTGTCATTGCTGCCTCTCACCAGTAACTCAATAATTCTGAAGGAGTTTCGTTTAGTCCACGGGCCATTTTTAAAGTACGTCTTCGAGTGCTCTGTCAAAAATCTTGTCGCAGTAACGTATATACCGTAATGAACATCCTTATTAATTTCATTTGTTTCTGTAACATCGTCTTCAAGTTGATTTCATTTATGTAGCCATTCTATATATTCCTTCCACGTTTCAGCTTTCCATTTCTGCTTGGCTCCGGCTTGCCATCTTAGCTCTCGATATTCGTAAAGGTGCCTCTGTTTTCTATAATTTTTTCAATTTCTTTATCACCTGCTGTGCTAGTTCGCATAAAATCTCGTGCTGCTGTGTTGAATATAGGCTTTGTCTCTATCTTGACTATGATTATGCATTCACTATGCTGTTGACAGTTTACCCACGTTCCTCATTTCTTACTCATTACTGGACCTACTCCAGCACTACCCTTATTTGATTTTGTTATCATTCACTTAACCAGAAGTCCTGTTCTTTTGCTATCGAAATTCTCTAGTTGTCACTTAATTAACTTTACCCTACCCCTTTCCTCTCATAAATCCTCTAACTTGCCTACGCGATTAGGGGCCGTAGCGAGGTGGCGCAGTGGTTAGCACACTGGACTTTAGGCAAATTCTGGGATGGTTCCTTTGAAAGGGCACGGCCGATTTCCCTTCCCATCCTCTCCCACCAAATCAACCATCAAACCAGCCAACCTAATGATATCATCCTACCGAGTTGTCCCCATCAGGAGATCTGTATGGGGGACTACGTCATCTCCCAAATATTTTACCCCAGGGGATGCCATCGTAATTTAACGATACATGGCCCTCTGGAAAATCAATGGCGGGAGTTTTGCTTTGCTTTCAGCTGTTTGGAGTACCAGTGCAGAAAGGTCATGGTAGCTAATGTTGCAAGGGGAAACCAATAAGAATAAAACATGTAGACTCTACCCCCGCAACAACTGAAAAGCCTGCTGCTCCTATTCAGGAACGATAAGTTAGTCTGAGATCTGCATAGTCACCTCTCCGTTGAGGTGGCATCTGCGTTACAGCTACCTGTATCGTTGAGATACGCAGTCAAAAACACCTTGGCTGGATCCATGGGGGTAAGGTGGGTAGGGGAAGGAAGGGGGGGGGGGCACGTATCACTTGTGAAAAGAATCACGACGAGAAAAACAGTGTAGTTTATCGACAGTACTTTTTCCCACGCACCATTCGCTAATTGAACAACAAAGTGGAAAAATGATAGTCCTATCAGAGGTATCCTCCGCAGCACACTGTAAAGTGGTATGCGGAGTATAGAAGCAGATCTAAGTAACCCGTGCTGTTGGTCCCTCATCTTATCTTTCTCCTTCTTTTATCTCTTCTCTCGTTGTTTTGTTGCCCTATTGCAAGCATTACCTGTGATTTTATGCACTTGCCTTACCTTTGTAGCTTCAAATATGTCTTTTTTTATTATATTGTTTTCTCCTACTGAAGTAGAGTAACCACTGGAGGACCTATTCGACAACGACAGAAAAGACATCACGTGACGAACCTTGTTTTCACTCGTACTGTTGATCGATCCTTCTGAGGTTACATGAGCCATGAAGTTAGTCAAAGAGTCCAAGAAGTTAAAGAAGATTTCGATTTTCCTTTACATCAATATCTTATAACCATAAACTGCATCAATTGCAGTTGCTCACCCATGGGAAACCAGGGAAGCACCAGTGAAATCATTCAGCAGAGACGAATGGAAAAGTAAACTATTAAATGAAATATATCAATGAAATAATTTCTTTCTCTGTGATATTATTCGCCTATCGTGGCGATTGAACTAGGTTGCTGTTCAATTTTGGAGCTCCGACTTCATGAGGAGTAGTCGCTATAAGCATTACAGAATCTGAGCATGCTTCCAGGACTGTATTTTTCCTCATATCATTTTCGATCTCCAGAGATGCTCATACCATATATGGGAATAGCAGCAGTAGGGAGACGTATTTGGTGCCACAAGTACCACTGGCATGCACGTTAATTTACCATGAGAGATGAATAAGTTAACATTGACTGCCTTAATGAATTTTACTTCATTGGCGGCGTTATATGGATACCAACATCCCCAGTCCGTGGCATAGCTGTCTGCTCATTGGGTGGCCTGTCAGGCGGAGGGGTTAGGCTTATGAGCTTGAACGAGTTTTTCTTTTTCTTTTTGTTTTCGTTGTAAAGGAAAATGTTGGAACGTCAGCAGCTAACACTTTGATGGCAAAAAGTAAATACTACTTATTTCCTTTATCCCTGAACCCAACCAGAATATTTATTTCCATTACATAACAATTGTAACAATTTTAGAAGACACACGATTCCACCTTTAGGCTTATAACACGGGAATCTCTTCTGTACAATGAGTCGTGCGATTTGTTCCTCAAGATGGAACCTTGTGGATTGAAATATATCGTAGTTATAGTGGAACTCAATAAATAAAGCTGTTCGGGTAGAAAAAGAAAGGAAAAGCAGTATTTGTTTTCTGCCATGAAAACTTAGGCGATCTGGTTGTATATCCACCCTTCGGGACTGTATTTACATTTCTGAAGGGCCTTCAAGCCTCTGCAAGTAATTGGAACAGCATGGTCGAGGGAAAATTAACAAAAACAGGAAGTCTTTGGGATTGTATCTATCCATGCATCCATCGTGAGAACATTTCGTCATCAAGCACTCTCTGGGAAACACAGCACGACTACAATCACCAGTGAAGACATGCCAGCATTTTATGAGGTCATTTTCAAATTAGATCAGCTATTGCAGAGGTAACTGCAGTCAGCTTGAAGACATGCTAGCAATTAGTGAGTCGCTTCCAAATTAAATCGGGCACTGAAGAGCCAATTACATTAAAAAATTAAACAATAAAAGTACTAGACGAAGTCTGTAATTTGGTCAGCGACAAACCTGTAAATAGGTACATAAAATGTAGCTAGCTATAGCAAGAAGAAATTCTCGCAAATAAAGAAAACGCGTAGTTTATATGACATTTTGTAAAATGAAAGGAAAATTTGTGTTCTAAATAAAGGTAACTGTTTACAGCATATGGCTGCTCTTACGTTTTTTAGTGGAACTGAGACCATATCCGACGCTATCGCGAAGACCTCCGCCTGGCGTTCAAGGTACAAAACGATGCAAGATTGGACGAGTTGACTTTAACCTTCGATCCAAATTGGAAATGAAATAAACGTGTCTGCAGGAGTACTTGTGTTGGAAGAATTATGCTATTAAAAACCAAACTGCGACGCGCTAATAGGACACTTTTCAAACTGTTACAAAAAAAAAAAAAAAAAAAGCACTTGTTGTCGAAGACTGTAAACTGAAGTGCAAGGAAGATTTTGTTATGAAAGCATATGACAGTAGTGTAGCCGTTAATACGGGAGTTAAATGTAGATTAGAAGCAGAACAGACACAGGGAGAACAGGAATGAGATGAGATCTTGAAATAGAATGCTGAACATTAGATAATGAAGAGATACTGCGTCGAATTAAGGAGAAATGAGCTTTAGGGCATAGTTCGACCAAAAGAAAGGGTAGATAGATGGGTCGCATCCTGAGGCTTTAAAGAGAAGGTAATTGGGTAATGCAGTATGAGGTCTATAAATTATAGAGGTAGTCAAGACCTGTCTGTACTTAACAGTTTCAACTCGATGAATTTTGCACTACTTACGTAGAGATGAAGAGACTTGGATGGACAAACCATAATGTCTCTCTGACCAGCACCGAGAACCACTTGTGCCGTCGGATCGTGACGCTCTGTGCGTCCAACATGTTCGCCCCACTAGCGATGAAGTAAATCACTTGCATTGTGTTCATAGCCACAGTCACTAAGGAAGTCACAAGGAACCACTCGTGAGCTGACGCAACACTTTCTGATATCTCGCACAAGGCCTCATACAGCAGCTTGAGTGAGCGCACACAGGCTGGTTGGTGGTGCGAGTTCTGAAAAGGATTGAGAGGTATCTCCTGCAATATTAAGTTTCTGTCTATAATTCTCTTCCTATGAAACTTATGGAATCCATTTATCAGCATGTTAAGTAAACAAACATTAAAGGCCGAAAGTCTTTGCTTTATCTGCAGTTGCAGATTGACAAGTTTTAATTTTGTTAACATAATGTCACGAAACAGTTCGTAATACAAAAGCCGCACAGTACTAAGTGGTAGCTAGATTTTAAACTAAACACCAAAATGTATTGCACAGAACAAACGCAAAGCAATAGTAGCAAGTATATATGCACAGCCTTAAGAACTGACACAACATGTTGCCCTTTGTGGTCCAATAACATTCTGTCACTCAATGAAAGCAACATGAGAAATCTTTCATATTTTATAGTATTATAAAACTGATCCGAAACTATAGAAACCACATACAATAATGGGCACTGCATAACGCTTAAGCGCAAACCATTTTTTTAAGAAAATTGTGGCATTATCCGATTACAGAAATAGAGTGTAGCAAAGGCAGACGCCTTGTGTACAGTGCCACCGATGCTGACAATAACAGTACCTGTTACAGATCTCCTCAGAGTTCACAGTAAAGGGTATCATGCCGAACAGCGTGTATACGAACAGGACGACTTGCTGGCCAGAGAGGTTCGCACAGCAGTTTGTGGAGTTGATCTGTCTTGTTCATTTGTCAGTGCAACCTGAAACATGAGATACACCAATTTTTAAATTTGACTTCGTACAGTGACCATTAACTAACATTTTTCACCATTTTACTTTTCATAACTCACAAAGTAAGGTGTAAGCTCCTGCATA
Source organism: Schistocerca americana (assembly GCF_021461395.2). NCBI lineage: Eukaryota > Metazoa > Arthropoda > Insecta > Orthoptera > Acrididae > Schistocerca > Schistocerca americana. The sequence continues at coordinate 130,491,115 of NC_060122.1, read as the reverse complement.
ATGAAAGCTACTTTGAGAATAAGATTCTATAACCAAGTAAACAACAACACTAAATGATAAAAAAGAATTGTTAATAATAAGACGTTAACAGCAGTTCAAGATATATATTTAGTGGTGTCACTGAAATACCATAACATTACGAGAAATATTAAAACAGCTATTCTTGTAACAATGTTAATTAGTGCTTATTAATTTATATTTTATCACCCCAATGTTCGTAAATGAAAGTGAAATACACGATAACTGGGAAAAACTCAAATAATACTGTAAAGGGATCAGTGGTACCGGGGGGGGGGGAAGTCCGAACTGACTGAAGTAACGTATCACCTATTTCACATATGATTATGACTCTCTCAACCAGAGTAAGCTTAGTAAAATTTCAGTAATCAATGAAGTGCAAATTTTTTGTTATTTTTTATTTAGATAATTTGTAAACTGTATGAATGCTTACGGCTACAGGACAGATTTTTCTGGAATTAAATATTTTTCCTCTGCTCCTACAGACATGCAAACTATGAATGTTCAGAAATGACGTTGCCAGTTTTGATATATAGGCTATTTCATTTAATCGTGATATATTTTTAAATATTTTAACTTCATAATATGTATTATTGCTTCTTTACCATTTTCATATTACTCCAAACCTTGAGCAAGCCATTCAGTTAGAAAAATATCCTAATCTGACCAATCGTAAAAGTTGAAAACCGTCAAAATCGTATTCTAGTGCAATAAAACGTGGTAAATTGCGCTTTTAATTGGGTTATGAAGGACGTTCTTCTGATTAATATTATAAGATATGAAAATTCATTTCTCAAAAGCAAAGCATAGGAAAACTCTATATAGCATTGTAGTAGGCATTATCACGGGTATTAAAATGCTTTGTGTGCTGTCGAGATTATCAGGGGAAAAAACAAAGAGCTGTCGGCACTCTTTTTCCGACTACTAGCGACTTCCGCAGGTTTAGAACTGGGTAGAGTGTACACTAAAGAAAGTTTTTTAAACAGTTCTTCTTAGAAACTCTCAACAGTTTTGTTTCATTATGACTCCTGTTGCATCAAAGTTATCATTTAAATTAAGATATTGGTTTACGATGAATGATACTTCCACAACAGACGGGAAGATCGTCGTATATCGTGCAGAATAAACAGATCGGGTGCTCTACGAGGTCCGAACTTCCGGAACATACGTATAGTGATGTGCACAAAAGAACAAAGCAGTGCAATCGTCAAAGGAGCAGATGTCATTGACACAGATACATAAGGCTCTGAGTTCCACAAATGATTTTGTTTGTTTGTTTGTTTGTTTGTTGGTATCTGCTCCACTGTGATTGCGGCTAACATTCCATGGTTTAAAATTCAAGTGCCCAAATATCACCCGTTTCTAGCGAAGTCTGCAGGTAACAGATTCTTGTGGAATCAACAAGAAAGGAAAACTATTTAGATTTTTATTACCCGAAGTTCTGAAACGTGTATGGCTCTATATATGTAACCACCACATATAGATATCCGTCTACGAAACAGCAGCCGTATGTGCACGTTTAATTGGCAGTATTATTGTTGCCATATTCGATTTTTTGCAGAGTCAAAACAATCATCAGTAGCACAATTTGTGAACGACGGTCATAAAGTACTATAGCTTGAGAGAATTCAAAAAGAAAACGTTCTTGTTATGTTTCCGGATGTTGCAGTGTACTTGCTGAAGACGGTAACTACCAAACACGTATTGTATGGGCATTTAATCCTCTTCATCGGTTGGCCATATAGTGCAACGTGTCGTAGTGTATAAGAATATCACTTCAGGATACCCAGAACAAAATAAAACAATTTCATACACCAAGAAAGTGTTTCTCACAGCCAAGTATCGTATGTCGTACTACATCGAACTGCTACCGAAACGTTGCTGTCCGAGCCTGTGCTGACGAGGTGTGATACATGGGTTAAAGCTGTTGGCTTTTGACACGTACATTTTTAAGTTGTGGTAAGTGTGACTGATTTATTTCGAGAGAATCTTCAGTTTCAGTACGAGAAGCACAAAATGCTAAAATCGAAAATTGTCTGCGGTAAACCCATAGAAACATTGGCTTCCTCGCTAGCAGCATTAATCAATTAGACTCTATTGCGTTACCTTTGCAGAATTCGTTAGAAAATGTCGAGAATGTCAAAGGGAAGCGGACTGACACAAGAAGAGATATTAGGTGGGGGGTAGTGATATGTTTCACGTTGTTTTGGCCAGAAGTCTTCGTTACTTAGTTTTTACTGCTATCTGAAGCATCCTCAACGTGGGGGAAGGTACTGCAGCAGCCATCTCTCCAGGAATATTTCATTTCCTAAAATGCGCACGTCCTGCGATATTCCTCCTATAAAGACATTCTTTCTAAAACGCTATATTTCTGACTGCAGAGAATGTGGAGAAGTACTTGGTCGTTCACTGCGCTTCAGAATGAAAGGTTATGTAGGGCACCTTCGTAATTTCAGAAAAAATGGGCGTTTTAGTAAATACGAGTAGATGTGACAAAAAATAACTTTCGTATATCAACGCAGTATAAAGTTCCTAAATAAAAAATTAATTAACCTCAGACGTGCTTTTTTAATGTTCTGCTCGTATTTCTGGCACGTTTAACTTCGTGTGAAGATAATACACACTGAGGCACTAAAGAAACTGGTATAGGCATGTGTATTGAAATAGAGAGATATGTAAACAGCCAGAATACGGCGCTGTCGTCGGCAGTGCCTATATAAGACAAGAAGTGTCTGACGCAGTTGTTAGATCAGTTACTTCTGCTACAATGGCAGGCTATAAAGTTTGAAGTGGGTTTGAACGACGTTTTATAATCGGGGCACGAGCGATGGGACAAAGAATTTCCGAGGTAGCGATGAAGTGGTGATTTTCCCGTACGGACCTTTCATAGGTGTACCGTGAATATCAGGAATCCAGTAAAACATCAAATCACCGACATTGCTGCGACCGGGAAAAGATTCTGCAAGAACGGGACCAACGACGACTGAAGAGAATCGTTCAAAGTGACAGAAGTGCAACCGTTCCAAAAATTTCTGCAGATTTCAAGTCTCGGCCATCAACAAGTGTCAGCGTGCGAGCCATTCAACGAAACATCATCCATATGGTGTTTCGGAGCTGAAGGCCCACTCGTGTACCATTGATAACTGCACGACACAAAGCTTTACGCCTCGCCTGGGCCCGTCAGCGCCGACATTAGACTGATAATGACTGGAAACATGTTTCCTGGTCGGGCGAGTCTCGTTTCAGATTGCATTTAGCGGATGGATGTGTGCGGGTATGGAGACAACCTCATGGCTCCATGGATACTGCTTGTCAGCAGGGGACTGTTCAAGCTGTGGACGCTCTGTAATAGTGTGGGGAGTGTGCAGTTGGAGTGATATGGGACCCCTGATACGTTTAGATACGACTCTGACAGATGACACGTACGTAAGCATCATGTCTGATCACCTGCATCCCTTCATGTCCATTGCGCGTTCCGACGGACTTGGGTAATTCCAGCAGAACAATGTAACACCCCACAGTTTCATAACTGCTACAGAGTGGCTCCAGAAACACTCTTCTGCGTTTAAACACTTCTGCTGTCCACTAAACTCCCCAGACACGAACATTTTTGTTATCTGGGAAGCCTTGTAACGTCCTGTTCAGAAGAGATCTCTATCTCCTCGTACTCTTACGGATTTATAGACAGCCCTGCAGGATTCATGGTGTCATTTCATTCCAGCACCACTTCAGAAGCCTTGTAACGTCCTGTTCAGAAGAGATCTCTAACTCCTCGTACTCTTACGGATTTATGGACAGTCCTGCAGGATACATGGTGTCATTTCCCTCCAGCACCACTTCAGACATTACTTGAGTCCATGCCAGGTCGTGCTGCGGCACTTCTGCGTGCTCGCAGGGGTCCTACACGATATTATTAAGTAGGTGTACCAGTTTCTTTGGCTCTTTAGTGCAGTGGGCTATGGTGTAATTCACATTTTGATTTCTTTCGAAATTAATGTTTTATGATAAATACTTCATAAAATATGTTCGTGATATTAGACATTTTCTTATATATTTTAGCCATTTTCATTAGATAAATGTGTACACGTTAGCGTGTTGATATTATATAAAAATCTATGCTCTAATTATGACCAAAGATGATAAACAATGATCGAATCAATAATTTGAAAATTAAACAGAAGCCTTATGAAAACATGATTTATAATTATACATAACTATACAATCTTTTTAAGTTCATGAATATATAACAATGACAAAATGGTCATATTGAGAAAGTTAATACTGTTGTGTACCTATTGTTTATGTGTCTGGCACTATGTTTGGCAGCCGAATGCTTTGCGAAGTAGTAGTAGTCTGTAAGACCTCACTGAGAAAGAAAATTCCTTGGGACACCTCATGGAGAGCAGGTACAATGTGGAGAATAGTCTCGAATTTACTGTACCATGTGCATAATAGTTATAATTAAACCTCTGCTACTTAATAATGCCCCCATGAAATACTAGTGATCATAAGACAATGAAACTTTGTGGAAACAATTGTAAGTACATGGGAAAGAGAAATAATGAATAAACCAGAATAAACTACTTTTATATTCCATGTTTGTTGATTTCGTACAATTTTTACGTTCCAGGTTACAAACGTCGCTCAAAATGCTGACCATGTGCGTCCATAACAGCCTGCAACCGTAATAGAAACACTGTTTCATACTTGTTTACAGCACTTTTCGGACGGTGTGCCATGGAATGTTCAGTTATCTTGTCATAGCTCGTGCACTGTTTGAAGATCGCACTTTGCTTCCAGCATTCTCATCCAAGGCAACAGAAACTTCTTCAACAATTTACGGTGCAACTGTCTGTCGACCTCTTCCCGGAGCAATTCCAAAAATGCGTTTATTCTAACTTCCGAATCCCGTTCTTCAACCCCGGTGTGGAAAGAAGACCTCCCTGTGTTCCTGTAATAGGTCAACACTCGCACTACTGCTGCTGTTTTAATAAATCAGTATTATGAGAAAAGTCATGTTCACATTGTTCAGGCCCATGTTTACTGTTGGCAACTGTAATGCTCACTTGCATTTGTGTTTAACACTACGTCGTTGTATCAACACCGAAGCCTAATGGCAATAAATGCCAATAACAATACCGACGACCTAAATCCTGCAGTGCACAGTCAGAACATCACTCCTATGAAATTGGGTACCCAAAGGGTAAATAGTTTTCCGTGTATACTGCCTCAACTAGCATAAGTTTAATTAAAAACCACTCTGTATATGAAGTTCAATATTGTGAGAAAGGCATTTGAAGATTGTTATTGGGAACACACTTATTATTGGGGGAAAAGGAACTGAAAAAGTTTGCAGTGGAATGCAAACAATGAAAATCGTTCTGGTAAATACGAATTTTCAGGAATTTCATCATCATTCAGCTATTAGTTGTTCTTCAGTTTTTCACATTTCATTTCTTTTAAGTAATGAGCACCGTTGCTCTTTTGGATAACTAACTTTTTTGTTTATTAAGCTGTGAGTTGAAAAAGTGGAAAGGTACAATATCTAATCATTCAAGACAGATCCACTCCAAGTAACCTAGCTGTTGGAGCGGTCATATGAGGAGGTTCTTGGAATGAGTTAGAGCACGAGTTGACCAAAATAATCTCAACACTGGTTTTAACACCTCATCTTCACAGCTTATTTTCTGATTTATCTATAAAATTCTGACACATTTTGGTTTTCACTTGTAAAACAATACTCTGGAAGCATTCACAGCTGCCATATGTCTGTGATCACTCTGGAGTTGCTGTATTACACGGTCATATCTTTTCTTACATTCTACCAAAAACAGTACATTGACAGAATATTTAATTTTTATAATTTGTTTTTACTGTCTTTAAACATTCATACCATGCAGCCAATACTTTATCAACTAAGCACTACAACTGATGTTTAAAAATAAAGTGCCAGGAAGACTGGTTTGAGCATTTCTCCACGATAGTCTGTCTTGGACAAGCTTGTTCGTCTTTGAATAGCCATAAAAGTTCTTTTTTCGCAAGCCGGTTTCAGACCTCTTTATTAGTTACTCGATCTATCCGTGTAATATTTAGCATTTTTCGGCATTATCACATTTCAAAAGTTTCTATTCTTTAATTGTCTGAACTGCTTAGCATCCAAGTTTCACTTCGCTGCAAGGCTACACCCCAGACAAAACCTTTCAGAGAAGCCTCATTAACACTCAAATTTATCAGTTATTATTGGTTTTCCCATCAGACAAAATTATCATGAAAACAAACAAAATTAAATTTGTAATCTATGCTGACATATTTCTCTTGTTGACACTTGCTTTCCTTGTTATCGCCAGTCTGCGTTTTATATTCTCTCTACTTTGACCATCATCAACTACTTTTAATGTCTCATTTCCTACTCTAATTCTCTCAGCATTGCCTGACCTTATTTGACTACATGTCTCTATTCTAGTTTTACTTATGTTGCTGTTCACCCCATAAACTCTTTTGTAGACGCTACCTGCCATGCCCAACAGCTCTCCTTAGTTTTTGCTGTCTCTGACAGAATTAAATTGTCAATGGCAAACTTCCTAGTTTTTATTTCTTCTCCCTCATCTTTAATTACCTTTCCAAATTCATCCATAGTTGCTCTAAGTACCGACCAAATAGGACCAGGGAAAGGCTACACCCTGTCTTGCCCCATTTTCAACAACTTTTTTTGCCCTTCATATCCTATTCTCATAACTGCAGTCTGGTTTCGGTGCAAGTTGTACACCTCCTATCGTTCCCTGTGTTTTATACTTGTTGCATTCAGAATTTCAAAGAAAGTATTTCATTCAAGATTTTTAAAAGGCTTCTCCAAATATACAAATGCTTTTAAACAACTTTCCTTTCCGTAACCTGTCTTCCAAACTGAGTTGTAACGTCATTATTGCCTAGTGTTTTCCTACTTTTCTCTGCAAGCAGTTTTTCCATTCTTCAGTAAATAATTTGTATCAGTGTTTTGCAACCATTAATTACTAGCAGCATTCACACCTATCGGCGCTGACTTCCTTTGAAATTCGAATTTTTACATTATATTTACGGAATGAGGGAATTTCGCCTGTCTCATTAATTTTGCACATCAGGTGGAAAAGTTTTGTTGTGACTGGTTCTCCTACGTATCTGTATAATTCTGATGGAATGTCGTGTACTCCAGGTTCCTTGATTCAACTTAAGTCTTTAAATTTACTGCTCTTCAGCTTCTGTAATACTGTCTTCATGTACATTTCCACTGTACAGCCTCTCTATATATTCCTTCCACTTTTCAGTTTTCCTTTCTTTGCTTAATATTGGTTCACTCATTGAGCTCTTGGTATTCATGCTGGGATTTCTCTCTTCTCCAAAATTCTCTTTAATTGTTGTATTCGTAACATCTGTCTTTCCCTTACTTATGCAGATACCTTGCCCCTGTCCTGTAGCCATTCTTACTTAAACAGTTTGGTCTGTCCATCAATCTAATTTTTTTAGACATTTGTGTTGCCTTTCGCTGCTTCACATGCAGCACTTTCTTATTTTGAGATTTTTGAATGTCTTGATGTGAGACCACAATAATATGCCATGTTAACTGGAAAAAACATATATTAAACTGTTGGAAGGGGGGGGGGGGAGGTAATGATTAGTGCAAATCAAATACTCTGTTCTGAAATGAAGTTGATGGTTAGTTATCTGGTTACGCAATGACTTCCATCAGGCAAATCCAAAGCTTTACATATATTTAGCAGTAGCCCCTGACAGTCGATGGAATGACGTGGAAGGTCTAAGAGGGAGTTCAGTCAGTTATACATGGTGTTTAAGACAAAATGGTGTTCTCTGTAGCCAGCCGGAGTGGCCGTGCGGTTCTAGGGGTTACAGTCTGGAGCTGAGCGACCGCTCCAGTCGCAGGTTCGAATCCTGCCTCGGGCATGGATGTGTGTGATGTCCTTAGGTTAGTTAGGTTTAATTAGTTCTAAGTTCTAGGCGACTGATGACCTCAGAAGTTAAGTCGCATAGTGCTCAGAGCCATTTGAACCATTTGTTCTCTGTAGATCCCAAATTAATAGGTGGAAGTAATATTTATTAAGTTGGGTAAATGTAAGAAACGTGATTCTCTCATTAAATTTCCATGAGTTTCTGTCCTCACATCAGTTTATGAGAAGTCGCTTCAGTCACTGGTAACAGCGATAGATGTGTGTGGCGAACAGTACACGGTCACAAGTTTCACCTGTACCACCTGTCACTGCCACAGTAGCTGCTTGGGAAGATCTTGTATTTCAGTCAGAGAGTTGCTTTCTGCGAATGGTCCGTGCATAATTTCACTCTGGACGTCTGACAAGAAGTTATGATCTCTGATGGATCCATATTCACAAATTCATAACTTGCCTTACTGGGCCATAGGAAATCCTAGGTGTGTGTGTGATATACATTTTCAATAGAGGTTATTTCTTAACGCCTAGTATGGAATCAAGGAATCCTTCGAGATAAAATCGTTCGTCCACGCCACGGGTATTCTGACCGAGAGATGTATCGAGCTTTTGTCATCGAAAATTTAGGTGCGCTCTCTGAAAATGTTAGTCTGGATATTGGAGGTCGTATGAAAATGCAGAATGGTGGTCATCCAGTCCAATCTGCATGTCATCTTGTGCAATGACTGAACAGTAGGTATAATGGCAGTGTTTACATTACCAAGGTCCTAAGGCCTGCACAGTCGCCTATTTTAACACCAGTTCATTTATTTTTTTGGGGATATCCTGCTTATGTCACCAAACACACATCACTTGATGACTTCTAACAGCTCATAGAGTAAGCTTGTCACTCCGTGACACCAACGACTTCACATTTGGTCAGCAGATCGTTTAACAAAAGGTGGCTTCAGTTTGCTTTAGGGAAATGGGCGCTCGTTTGAACACTTCACATGAATGGGAATTCCGCCAGCAAAAAATCTTCTGGACACAGCAAGTTATGTACCGTATGCTTGGTCCACCACTAAAAGTTTGAACGTTTCTGGCTTGAAAGGTAGCCCTCTTATTTGCAAATACTATTTTCAAGAAGTTTTGACTATAAATGCAAATGAATTTGTGAATTTGATAAATTTACTCCACCTCTCTCGTATCGATGTCACCACTTCTTCGTACATCTGTTCTTGAGACCGCAAATGTCGGTCGGAGAGATTACTTCTTTTGAAGACAGTAGCAGTCAGTGTGTGTTGGACAGTCTGGTGGTGTACTTGATTTGAAAAGGGCGGAGGCTGGCATGCCGTGTTGTGGAGGCAGCATTATTAAAAAAAGGATTTTGTAGTATGATGTTTTTCAGGAATATGGAAGTTATTGAGCAAATATTAATGGAAGCATTACAAACGCAAGTGTTAAGGTAATTCAGTTTTCTCATATTTATAACTGTTTATTTTCTTATTGTTAGGACGTTCGCATGGCTGTAGTAGAAATTTTATAAGGTGAGGTACGGCTTTGTCTTGAAGTTGTAACAAGTATTGAGGAAAGTAACTCTGAACAAGAGAGTTATTAAGAAATATTTTGCTAACTTCCCCAGTTAAGAGAACCTTATGGAAAGATATATTGTTGTTATGCTTAATTATGTATAGATATACTTGGATTCTTTGTTCTCATTTACCAGTCGTAAATATCAGTTCCGCCTTTTTCATTCTTTACCTTTATGAATGTGTTTTTATAGTCGTGTTGCTCATAGCGAGTTGTGTACTGCACAAGTATTTGTATGAAAAGTGATAAGATTCCGTCTTGCATAGCTCATATCAAGTAAAGTAAATGAAATTAGATTTTTGACAGGTGCGTCATTATCTTAGTAGTAATAGGTTGCAGAACAGATGAGCGTTCCGTGCTCACAGGCACGCCAAAAGTTAATTATCTTCCAAGTTCATGTCCATTGTAAGTTATAGTGATTGTCAAAATGTATTTTGGAAGATATCACATGATTTCAGAGGTTTAAAATCAGTAAAAGGTTTCAAAAAAGTGCTATCTCGTAAGTTTGCAAGTAGTTTATCATGAAGTCAGATGTGTTAATTTATATGGTTCAAATGGCTCTGAGCACTATGGGACTTAACTTCTGAGGTCATCAGTCCCCTAGGACTTAGAACTACTTAAACCTAACTAACCTAAGGACATCACATACAGCCATGCCCGAGGCAGGATTCGAGCCTGCGACCGTAGCGGTCGCGGGGATCCAGACAGTAGCACCTAGAACCGCTCGGTCACCCCGGCCGGCTACTTTATATGGTCATTTACTGTGTAATGACATCAACAGTTCTGATACAGTGATTGTTAGCACGACTAAAGACAAAGGTTAGCAACATTCTGTGCCAACATTTAAATCCGAATCATTTTTTTTTTTTTTTTTTTTTTTTTTTTCAGTCGAATCGAATATATAAATCTCATTGAAAGCGGATTACCAGCTATTGTGAATTTCACATCGTGTAGCGTGAGCTTCTCATACTTTCGTTCAAAATTTATTTTAATAAAATTCTGTTTCCCTGCACTGAGATTTACATGTTTCAGTGTTACATTAAGTTTCTACCAGTTTCTCGGACACCAACCAGACAAATGCAAACACGAGTTTCAACAATTAAAAACACGAGTTTCGCAGTATTAGCGTTAAGCCTCCAAACTCTGTTAATACAATGACAGTAATTTAAATTGATTCTGTTTAAGAAACTATAAGTCGTTCTTGTAACTCTCTGGAAAATAACTGGAAACAAACTATGTGAATTCGTGAACTTTCTCGTAAGAATAACTTGTGATTCATCGGCATGCAGCCGTATTTATAAGTCAGGTCGACACAATATTTCCACGGTTCACCTGGCCGTCATCTTTAGGTGAGATGCTACTGTAGCTGAGGCTTAGAATGACATGTACATAACACGTGAAAGATTTGTAGTGGAGCTGTTATTGTCGAAAATTCTTGTATACAAGGTAAACGCAAAGAAGAGTTCTTATTAGAAGAAACGTATACAACAGGTATCCGACGAATGAACACTTAGTATGTCCCAGTCAGTCTACTTTTCTTTAGGTTTAAGAAATTAATATTGATGATAACGTTCCTTCAGTGACACAAGCATTGTTCCCATAATGAGATAGCATTTTTCAAGACTGTAATGTGTCCTTTCATATAGAAAAATTGTTACGCGTATTTCAAAAACAAACAAGTGCCAACCACTATTCTGCAACATGTGTCAAGGAATGTGAATTAATTATTTATGAGAAAGAATATAAAAATTCATTAATCTCGCTGGTGATTTACATTCACATGTGGCCAGAAGGCGATTAGTTTGGATTGCAAAGGTGGCTACTACAGAGCATCTAACAGTAGGGCCGACATTACTGTTAATCACTGTCGCATCAAACAATGTAATGGATCTCGGAGAAGCAAACTTAAAAAAAAAAAGTCTCTGCTGTAAGCACCTTTATTTGCACACACACAAATTAAGTGTGTTTTTATTTGTTATATGCATAACAACTGCTTGAAGTGGACTATAATTCACAAGTGCGAATTTTCTGCTTCAGTGATTGAGAGGTTAGAGTACCCCCCGGCCATAGACAGGATTAAGTTTCTGTCACGTCAATATTCCGTGGTGGAAGCCTAGAAATGAGTCATTCCAGTCACCAGCTGACAACTGATGTGCTACCAAACGGAGAAGTAGCAGTTCCGATTTCGGTGCCGACGTTGATGGCTGGCAAATCACTGGTGAGTTGTTTGCAACCCAGTTTTACCGAGCAGTGGCGTCGCAGGCAGAGGTTGGAGCGGCTGTTGCCAGCAGAGCGCTAAGAGAACGAAATATACAAGGTCTTTAATTTAAGTGACAGCTACTGTGGCACTTAGGAAAATACTGCAATTTTTTTCATGTAACAACTATGAGAATTACGCCTGTAATCCAGTTCATTGGAAGAAATTTGACAGTCGAACTACGTTGTCATACGGAAGAAAACACAATAGAATTATATAGATTTAGTTTATAGTTATCCTATTTTGGCGTGGTGAAATCTGTCAGCCATATATAGCATCTTGTCCTGGACGGCGAGTTTTTATTGAAGATAAAGGTATCGTCAAAAGTGACCTTCGGAAGTGTGACACATCTCTCTTGTTCGTTACGTACACAAGCGATCTGATACCAGTCTGCGACTGATTCCTGATGACGCTGTAGTGTACGGGAAAAGGTCGACTGTGCGTGGCTGTAGAAAACCGCAGGAGACTATAAAGGAACTTTATAATTTTTCTTATTGATAAATGTATAGATAATTAATCGACTGTCGCACCAAAGATACACTTGGAAAGTATTTAACACCGGCTAACAAAGAAAGTTTTACGCTCTTCGTTTATTAGTTTTAGTATTAGTTACCTTTCGTTTTTCTCATGTCTGGTGATAAGACGTGTTGTGTAGTTTTAAAGTGAAATTGTGTTATATAATGAAAGCAATTTATGGAAAATATGATTTCCTGAATTTCGGTACCATGGATCTCAGTTCCCGTAACTTTGGAAGATTAGTATTACATTTAATTTTGTATGGAGAATTTAGATGCAGGCGACGACCTTAACGACGGCACTGCTCAACAATAGTGTATAATAGTCAAATTTGTACACAAGATAATGGCCTCTAGAGGATGAATTTCATGCTGCTGGCCGCCTACCACCTACTGATTGGAGAAACTGTCTTCCGACAACACCATATCACAGATTGCTGCCAATACCAGACTTCAAAGCCAAAGTCAGTAATACGGCTTGTTTGGATTCACGTTCCTGTTCGACTGTGAGTTGTCTTCAGATGCCGAAACCTACCAGTGGTAGGGAGGTTATCAACTGACCACACGACTGCCAGCTACCGATACTTGGCAGCCAGCGCGAGAACCACTTCGCGCTGGGTAGTTTGCCGCAACACGATGGCAGCCTTCGCACCGCCAGAGCCGCTGACATCACCTCCTGTGTAAGAAGGCTGTTTAGGTTTTTATGTTGGTAACGCCACGTAGCGCTGTGTATGAAAATCACTAACTGCGTTGTGTGCAGTCTGTGGCTGGTTTGCATTGTTGGAATTTTTGGTATTGTAGTGTTGGGCAGTTGGATGTGAACAGAGCGTAGCGTTGCGCAGTTGGAGGTGAGCCGCCAGCAGTGGTGGATGTGGGGAAAGAGATGACAGAATTTTGAGAGCGGACGATCTGGACGTGTGTCCATCAGAAAGAGTAAAATTTTAATACTGTATATCATGAACTGATATATATATGATGACTTTTGAATATTGTTAAGGTAAATACATTGTTCGTTCTCTATCAAAATCTTTCATTTGCTAACTATCCCTATCAGTAGTTAGTGCCTTCAGTAGTCTTTTATTTAGCTGGCAGTATTGGCGATCGCTGTATTGCAGTAGTTCTAGTAACGAAGATTTTTGCGAGGTAAGTGATTCATGAAAGGTATAGGTTATTGTTAGTCAGGGCCATACTTTTGTAAGGATTATTGAAAGTCAGACTGCGTTGAGATAAAAATAGTTTAGTGTTGATCATAATAAGTAACGAGAGAAATGTCAGTACGTTCAGTTCTGCTCAGCTGTTTGAAAATCAAATAACGTAAGTGGTTTATCAGCACAGTAATTCACTAATTTTCCTAAGGGGATGTTACACCTGGCCGTGCAAGCGCTGAGGTGACTCGACGGGCGTCAGCTAGAATACAACACGCTGCTGAATTGGCGACAGCCACGGCTGCTGCAGGAGAACGACAACTTGTAAACATTGTGGATAAATAACTGAACTGTAATAATGCTTCACTGGAGACACTGATGCTACACAGGTTCCCAACAGACATCCTGACTTCACACAGAAGTGTCTCCACTTAGCCCTCTGTAGTTGTAAAACTAAATTATTCCTTCAGAACATCGTTTAAGAAATGACTTATAAATGAACATTAAAATTCCCGGACAGTTATCTGTTGGAGCTTCATTCATACGCAATTCGGTCTCACAGCTGGATCTAAGAGTATTGCCGATTCTGTGCAGATTAACTTGGGAGTAATTTTCACACATGAATATCATGTTCATTCAAAATGCCTTCAATTGTTATAGATCAGTAGATAGTCGTTTAGTCCATACGTGACATCATGAATGCCAGCCTGTTGTCACCTCACAGGTTAAGTATACATCTCATACATTTAAAATTATTCTTCCATTTAGCGATGGGTATAGAAACCATAACAGTTAATTCATATTCATCCTTTACAGCGTATATGGTAGCTAAATTATAGCAAACGTATAATTTGTAAAAATTAACCGGTTAAGTCACAGCAGATATTGAATCTAGCTTACCTTCAAGTAATCTGTAAGAACTGGTCTGAACGCAATAGCAGGCTACTGTCATTTGAGATACTTTTTGGGGCTGCTCTAGGTTGATTGGTTGATTCAGTGGGAGGGGGGGGGGGGGGGAGCGTAGCGTGGGGACCAAACAGCAGGATCGGTCCCACCGGATTGGGGAAGGATGGGAAAGGAAGTCGGCCGTGCCCTTTCGAAGGACCCACCCCGGCATTTGCCTGAAGCGATTCAGGGAAATCCGGAATACCTATATCATGATGACTGGATGCGTGTTTGAACCTTCGTCTTCCCGAGTGCGAGTTCAGCTTGCTAACAATTGCGCCACCTCTCTCGGTAGATTTGCTCTTAAATGAGCAGTATCAATTGTAGCATTTGATAATCTGGTATGAATTGCTAACAATACGATGCTCAAATCTAAGTAGGCACTCACAGCATGTAATCTTTCGAACAACTTACGAGTACTACACTACTTTCACCACGAATTGTGTTGAAATGTGTAATGAATTGCTTTATAATTGGAACCATAAAAACAGTGTGCTTAGTAACGGTAATTTGAATATTTTTATGCAATCTTTTCATTGGAGGGTTTTACTGAATTGGTACTAGACTGCTGTTGAGGAGCTAACATTTTGTCCTTAACATCCAACAGATCTCGGCTGACTAAAGCACCAAATACAGGGCGAAGGACACTCTCCAAAATGAAACCAGGCACGTTTCGGCCTAAACAAGAATTTGTGCGGTAAAAGATTTAAAGGTCAATTAATCCGTTGTTCATAATTACCAAATGCTGGACTTTACCTGCCTTTCGGTGATCCAGTTCTTATGCCAAGTTGTTCAATTGTGTGTGAAATCTTATGGGACTTAGCTGCTAAGGTCATTATTCCCTAAGCTTATACTCTACGTAACCTAAATTATCCTAAGCACAAACACACACACCCACGCCCGAAGGAGGACTCGAACCTCCGCCGGGAGCAGCCGCACAGTCCATGACTGCAGCGCCTAGACCGCTCGGTTAATCCCACGCAGCATACCAAGTTGTTGCCATTTCCGAAATCGTATCAGTATCCTTAACAGAACGAATTAGATCAATTCGATTCTTAACAGAAATGAATTATCTATTTTACTGTCAGGATTAACAGACATTGATGATGATACACAGACCTCTGAAACCAATTTGAAATACTTCTCTGAACGTGAATAACTTCGCCTCAGCTGCGTTAGCGATAGATGTACCACCCACTGGTTTCATATGAAAATTTGTGTCGGACCGGTACTCGAACCCGGATTTTCTGCTTATCACCAGCGGCAGCCTTAACTATTAGGCTATCCGAGCGCACCTCCTGAACCGATCTAAACTTCCATATGTCAGGCAGACTTTGAGGAATCAACATCTATCACGTTATCGTCTGTTTCACACGCTGACAAGAAATATTTACTGCAAGTCTGTATGAGCAGATATTGATGATATTATACAGCAATCGGAAAGTAATTCGAAATGAATTCGCTGAACGCGATTAACCTGGCCTCAGCTGTGTCAGAGATACGCGATGTTATTCGCATTCAGCAAATTTATTTTGAATTAATTTCAGACGGCTGTATATCGCCATCAGTGTCTGTTGATCCACACATTAAAGTAGTTGTTACTTGTCAAATGGGGCAAAAGACGTTAACATCGGTTGCCGTAATTGTCGCAGGCGCGAAAGCAGCACTGCTGGTAGTTTTGAGCGTGTAAGACATCACTGTAGACTGTACAGTGATCATGGAGGTCGACATTTTGAGCTTCTTCCGTAAATAGAAAACTTTTCCGTATGTTACGTGCTATGGGATTATTACATTTCGCCGGACGAAATGGCCGTGCGGTTAAAGGCGCTGCAGTCTGGAACCGCGAGACCGCTACGGTCGCAGGTTCGAATCCTGCCTCGGGCATGGATGTTTGTGATGTCCTTAGGTTAGTTAGGTTTAACTAGTACTAAGTTCTAGGGGACTAATGACCTCAGCAGTTGAGTCCCATAGTGCTCAGAGCCATTTGAACCATTACATTTCACAATATACACTGAAGCGACAAAAGTCGTGGGAAAGCGATATGCACGTATACAGATGGCAGGAGTATGGCGTACACGAGATGTAAAAGAGCAGTGCATTGGCGACGCTGTCATTTGTAGTCAGGTAATTCATGTGAAAACGTTTCCGATGTGCTTATGGCAGCACGACGTGAATTAAAAGACGTTGAACGCAAGTTGGAGCTAGATGCACGAGACATTCCATTTCGGAAATCGTCAGGGAATTGAATACTCCGGCGATCCACAGTGTCAAGAGTATACCGAAAATATCAAATTCCAGGCATTACCTCTCACCACGGGACAACTCAGTGGCCGACAGCCTTCACATAATGACTGAGAGCAGTGACGTTTGAGTGGAGTTGTGAGTGCTAAAAGACGAACGACACTGTGCAAAATACGAGTAACTGCAGAAATCAATGTGAGACGTACTATGAACGTATTTGATCGGGCATGAGGCGATATTCGTCCTTAAAGGACTATCGCTTGCGGGCTATCAAAAGAAAATGAAGGTGATGTGATGTGGCCCTCAACTACGTACCCACTGACTCAGAGTTGAGATATTAAAAGTTTTGACTGGTTTCGTTCTCTAGGGGCTGGGATAGGTAGCTGCCGCATTACAAGCCAAATACTGATGAGTCTACAGTATAGAATATGAATTTACACATGAATCGAATGGTCGAAGTTTCCCATCACTTGGCAATTGCGAATGTAACATAGAAATTTATAAATAACAGATTACAATTAAATAAAATTGCAGGTACTATCTTAACGACTTTAAATGATGAGAACGATAGTAGAAGTACTTTTGAGAACGCGGTATATTTTTGCAAAACACTTATTGGTGTCGATGGTCCGGCAGTTAAATAAAATATAAGCTGAATAACAGGGAAGCAATAGATTCCTACTTCACGTAATTAGTTATGAACGACAACATAACTCGCGAGATATTGACTTTTAGATGCATACTACGTCTTCACTGTAGAAGCCTCGGAAATCTCACAAGTTCAGAAGTCGGCGCTCCGAAGTATTTCTATCTCTCGCGACCACGCGCAAACCGCTCCACACTTTCCAAGTCTCTCTCGCAACCGTGCATTTGTCGCGCCATACTGTCCCAGCTTCTCCGTCCTTTGCCACTGTCCCTCAGGCCGCACTCTCCTTAATTCTCGTGTCGTCTCCCGTAATGCTCTAAAACACATTATTAAATACATAAACAAAGTAAATAACATATATCAAAGGAATAGCAACAAAAGGTAGGCCAGTAGCCTAATGTCTCTGTGCTTTCTAAAACACAGTAAATAATTGACCAATTTCTTCATGAATAGTATATATCGGATATAAAGAAAGACATAGATGAATAAATATATTGATAAACATGCTGCTACCGTTTTTTCGTGTATATGTGAAGTACTTATGGCCTGACACGATCGATAGTAATTGGCCACTTTGACCTGTAACAACTCATGCACTATTCAAGTTACATGCCTGCAATTCATGCCAACTTAGGTTTACACAAATAGCTTTCTTAAGACATGTCGATCGTTGATATCGAATGAACCTTTTAGATTTTGGAAATTCGTTGCTGGATGTTACTTGTATAATTTACAGTCAGATACTATGCTTTAAACTAATAAAGATATTGAAAATCTGATTACACCATCAGTATTTTCGTGCAAATAATGGTAATGTACATCTTTCTTTTTGAGGTATCATGATTCATCTGGCTACTATTGATTTCTACATGAACTGTGAAATCTGCCATGATAGTTTCACAAAGTCCGCCATCTTTGGCACTCTCGGCATACAAGTCTCTTTCACTGGTACGGCTCCACCAAGGAATTCCCAGCCACGTGCTCCTTGGACCCCGGCTAACGTTCGGCACCACGTGGACGGCGATGAGCCGCGGCCCGCCGAGAGGTCCCAGCTTGGCCACACCAACTCCGAATTTAGAATATTTGCAGGGCGCCACAACTCGCTCGTTACCTCACACATTGTAGACGAGCGACGTCAGTGCCACGAGGTCTCTTGGAGCTCCTCCGTTGGCCTGGTGATGATATCGGTTGGACCCTAGGCGACTGGAAAACCATGACCTGATCAGGTGATTCCTCATTTCAGTTGGTAAGAGCTGAGGGCAGGGTTCGAGCTGTGGTACAGATCCCACAAAGCAATAAAGCCAGACTGTTGACAAGGCGCTGTTTAAGCTGGTGGAGGCTCCGTATTGCTACGAGTATGTTTACATTGACTGGAAGTCGTTAGGTTTAGCTGCTTGAGGACCATTTGCAGCAATTCAGGGACTTCTGTTTCCAAAGAACGATGGAATTTTTATGGATGACAATGCGCCATGTCACCGAGCCACAAATGTTCATGACTGATTTGAAGAACATTCTGTACAATTCGAACGAATGATCTGGACATCCAAATCGTCCGACTTAAATCCCATAGAACATTTATGGGATATAATCGAGAGGTCATTTCGTGCACAAACCTTGCACCGGCAACACCTTCGCACTTATGGTATGCTTTAGATGCAGCATAGCTCAGAATTTCTTCAGGGGCATCCAGTGACTTGTTGAGTTCCTGCCACGTCGAGTTACTGCGCTACACCGTGCGGAAAGAGGTTCGACATGATATTAAGTGGTAACCGACGACTTTTGTGGCCTCTCAGTACATAAATGACTAAGCAGGTAATATCTGAAGGTTATTCGCGGATAATGTTGTTGCATACAGACAAGAAGCTACGGTAGGAAACTGTGACGAAATTCAGGAAGACAAGCATAGGGTGGACGGTTAGTGGGGGGTTTGTCAGTTGACCCCCAATGCAAAAAAAATTGAATATATTGTGATGTATTGTGAGAAATAAGGAGAATCGACCATTACCGTATGATTACCTGATTGCTGAACAATCAGTGGAAGCAGGTACGTTCAAAAAATATATAGGCTTACGCGCAAGGAGTGATTTAAGGTGCAACGGCGAGATAAAACTAATCACAGGTAAGACAGACGACAGACAGATTCATTGGAAGAGTTGCCAAGATGCACAGTTCAGTAGTGAAGGAGGAGCTTACAGAAAGCTCGTCAGATTCATTCTTGTGAACTGCTCGTCAGTTTTAGGTTGGCGTGCGGAGTGTAGAAGTACTACTGTACACTGTTAGAATAGATTGAGCACACTGTGCTAGACGTGTACGCTTTACGTCTGAGGGTTGTTGCATTACTCTCCCACTTTGTGTTTTACTTTGTGGTGATAGAATAATGTGGGATGTTTCACTGCTGTGAGTGAAGCAAAGAGGACTTGGATAAAACACCGAATAAATAATCAGCGTGTGATGTATATAACACGATTATTATTATTATTACTAGCGGTTATGTGAGGTGAAGAGGAGTGCATTAAAGCAGTTCCTGCTCCGAAAGAACTAGTTCTAACTGGATAATTTCCCAGCAGTGACAGAGATGTTGTGGGAAGCTATTGTCCAACAGAACAGTCCGCCTGCCTTCGGTCGCTGAGCATGTGTGGGTGTTCTCTCCATATGTGTGCTGCACTGAGTGTGCCACCAGCCAGCATTCCTCGCATCCTTCTAAGACAGACACTGTGAGACACGGCATTACGTAAATGTTAATGCCACAGAGCTGGGTTGCGTACAGGTTTTTTAATAATAATAATTATTATTATTAATGTCGGTACATACTGAAACACTTCTCCCACCTGCTTCTTTAGGGGTTTTAGCTGCTAGAAGCTGACAGTTATACTTACGGCAAAAACTTTCATAGACAATGCCTACTGGTGGGTCAATTCACAACTTTCTTATGGAATTTAATTACATTAATCAGCAATTATTATCAATTCCCTAGCAGTATTGCTGCTGTACCTGCATTATTTCATCTCTGTCTATGTGTATTATTTCGACGAAATTACCTATCGTCTCTCTGAAAACCAGTAATGTCATGATGTCACACGCATATTGCAGTGTTGAAGTACCATACCTCGTAATATTTATAATCATTTTTAAAACATTGCTTCTCTCGTAGGAAGCTGCTTCGTATTGATGGTGTGTACTAACAATAACGCAAAACTCGTCTCCAGTTTATCAGCTACAGGGTATCATCTTTTCTCTAAAGTAATTTTAAATATTCTCTAGCCGTTACAGTGTCATTCCTATGTGGGGGGGAAGGGCTCGTTTCCTACCTGTATGAAGTTATTGCTTTATACTGTCAGAGGATCTTATTCTGCTTCTCACTACAGTGCAGAGGCCCCGAATGGTTGATAAATGCTAGAGTTACTTTGAGCACTAAATTACACTACTGACCATTAAAATTGCTACACCACGAAGGTGACGTGCTACCGACGCGAAATTTAACCAGCAGGAAGAAGATGCAGTGGTATGCAAATGATTAGCTTTCCAGAGCATTCACAGAAGGTTGGCGCCGGTGGCGACACCTACAACGTGCTGACATGAGGAAAGTTTCCAACCGATTTCTCATACACAAACAGCAGTTGACCGGCGTTGCCTAGTGAAACGTTGTGATGCCTCGTGTAAGGAGTAGAAATGCGTACCATCAGCTTTCCGACTTTGATAAAGGTCGGATTGTAGCCTATCGCAATTACGGTATATCGTTTAGCGACATTGCTGCTCGCGTTGGTCGAGATTCAATGACTATTAGCAGAATATGGAATCGGTGGGTTCAGGAGGGCAATACGGATCGCCGTGCTGGATCCTAACGGCCTCGTATCACTAGCAGTCGAGATGACAGGCATCTAATCCACATGGCTGTAACGGATCGTGCAACCACCTCTCGATCCCTGAGTCAACAGATGAGGACGTTTGCAAGACAACAACCATCTGCACGAACAGTTCGACGACGTTTGCAGCAGCAGGGACTATCAGCTCGGAGACCATGGCAACGGTTATCCTTGACGCTGCAGGAGCAGGAGCGCCTGCGATGATGTACTCAACGACGAACCTGAGTGCAAGAATGGCAAAACGTCAAATCCACTAGCCCGGCAGGTAGAATAGTTCAGGCCCCTTACGTGGTGAGCTGGTGAAGAGAACTGGAGATGCTCGAACAAGCATGAAAACATTAAAACAGAATTACAAACACGGATTTTAAAAATCGTGTTTTCTACTCGACAAAGAATAATACAAAATATGGCCGATACTCGTGAAACAGCATATAGTACAGGAAACGGAAACCAACACAGCAGTTTTGCATCTGTGTATAGGTACCCACGAAAAACTGGATCCTTTGGTGCTATTACGTTTTGCTGCTTCAGAATTATAGGAGTGCTGGTCTTCGCGGTCAAGCTAGTTCTAGAAATTTGCTAACTAAGCTTCCTCGGGACAGTTTGCTTCGATCGTCAAACATCTGCCAGTTCAGTTTCATAAGCATCTCCGTGACACTCTTCCACTGGTCAAACAAACCTGTGAACGTTAGTGCTGCCTTTTTCTATTTCGCTGAATATCCCCTGTTAGACCTATTTGGTGCGGGTCCCACACACTTGAGCAGCTCTGGAGATGCTCGAACAAGCATGAATACATTAAAACAGAATTACAAACACGGATTTTAAAAATCGTGTTTTCTACTCGACAAAGAATAATACAAAATATGGCCGATACTCGTGGAACAGCATATAGTACAGGAAACGGAAACCAACACAGCAGTTTTGCATCCGTGTATAGGTACCCACGAAAAACTGGATCCTTTGGTGCTATTACGTTTTGCTGCTTCAGAATTATAGGAGTGCTGGTCTTCGCGGTCATGCTAGTTCTAGAAATTTGCTAACTAGGCTTCCTCGGGACAGTTTGCTTCGATCGTCAAACATTTGCCAGTTCAGTTTCATAAGCATCTCCGTGACACTCTTCCACTGGTCAAACAAACCTGTGAACGTTAGTGCTGCCTCTTTCTATTTCGCTGAATATCCCCTGTTAGACCTATTTGGTGCGGGTCCCACACACTTGAGCAGCTCTGGAGATGCTCGAACAAGCATGAATACATTAAAACAGAATTACAAACACGGATTTTAAAAATCGTGTTTTCTACTCGACAAAGAATAATACAAAATATGGCCGATACTCGTGAAACAGCATATCGTACAGGAAACGGAAACCAACACAGCAGTTTTGCATCTGTGTATAGGTACCCACGAAAAACTGGATCCTTTGGTGCTATTACGTTTTGCTGCTTCAGAATTATAGGAGTGCTGGTCTTCGCGGTCAAGCTAGTTCTAGAAATTTGCTAACTATACTTCCTCGGGACAGTTTGCTTCGATCGTCAAACATCTGCCAGTTCAGTTTCATAAGCATCTCCGTGACACTCTTCCACTGGTCAAACAAACCTGTGAACGTTAGTGCTGCCTTTTTCTATTTCGCTGAATATCCCCTGTTAGACCTATTTGGTGCGGGTCCCACACACTTGAGCAGCTCTGGAGATGCTCGAACAAGCATGAATACATTAAAACAGAATTACAAACACGGATTTTAAAAATCGTGTTTTCTACTCGACAAAGAATAATACAAAATATGGCCGATACTCGTGGAACAGCATATAGTACAGGAAACGGAAACCAACACAGCAGTTTTGCATCCGTGTATAGGTACCCACGAAAAACTGGATCCTTTGGTGCTATTACGTTTTGCTGCTTCAGAATTATAGGAGTGCTGGTCTTCGCGGTCAAGCTAGTTCTAGAAATTTGCTAACTATACTTCCTCGGGACAGTTTGCTTCGATCGTCAAACATCTGCCAGTTCAGTTTCATAAGCATCTCCGTGACACTCTTCCACTGGTCAAACAAACCTGTGAACGTTAGTGCTGCCTTTTTCTATTTCGCTGAATATCCCCTGTTAGACCCATTTGGTGCGGGTCCCACACACTTGAGCAGCTCTGGAGATGCTCGAACAAGCATGAATACATTAAAACAGAATTACAAACACGGATTTTAAAAATCGTGTTTTCTACTCGACAAAGAATAATACAAAATATGGCCGATACTCGTGGAACAGCATATAGTACAGGAAACGGAAACCAACACAGCAGTTTTGCATCTGTGTATAGGTACCCACGAAAAACTGGATCCTTTGGTGCTATTACGTTTTGCTGCTTCAGAATTATAGGAGTGCTGGTCTTCGCGGTCAAGCTAGTTCTAGAAATTTGCTAACTATACTTCCTCGGGACAGTTTGCTTCGATCGTCAAACATCTGCCAGTTCAGTTTCATAAGCATCTCCGTGACACTCTTCCACTGGTCAAACAAACCTGTGAACGTTAGTGCTGCCTTTTTCTATTTCGCTGAATATCCCCTGTTAGACCCATTTGGTGCGGGTCCCACACACTTGAGCAGCTCTGGAGATGCTCGAACAAGCATGAATACATTAAAACAGAATTACAAACACGGATTTTAAAAATCGTGTTTTCTACTCGACAAAGAATAATACAAAATATGGCCGATACTCGTGAAACAGCATATAGTACAGGAAACGGAAACCAACACAGCAGTTTTGCATCCGTGTATAGGTACCCACGAAAAACTGGATCCTTTGGTGCTATTACGTTTTGCTGCTTCAGAATTATAGGAGTGCTGGTCTTCGCGGTCAAGCTAGTTCTAGAAATTTGCTAACTATACTTCCTCGGGACAGTTTGCTTCGATCGTCAAACATCTGCCAGTTCAGTTTCATAAGCATCTCCGTGACACTCTTCCACTGGTCAAACAAACCTGTGAACGTTAGTGCTGCCTTTTTCTATTTCGCTGAATATCCCCTGTTAGACCTATTTGGTGCGGGTCCCACACACTTGAGCAGCTCTGGAGATGCTCGAACAAGCATGAATACATTAAAACAGAATTACAAACACGGATTTTAAAAATCGTGTTTTCTACTCGACAAAGAATAATACAAAATATGGCCGATACTCGTGGAACAGCATATAGTACAGGAAACGGGAACCAACACAGCAGTTTTGCATCCGTGTATAGGTACCCACGAAAAACTGGATCCTTTGGTGCTATTACGTTTTGCTGCTTCAGAATTATAGGAGTGCTGGTCTTCGCGGTCAAGCTAGTTCTAGAAATTTGCTAACTATACTTCCTCGGGACAGTTTGCTTCGATCGTCAAACATCTGCCAGTTCAGTTTCATAAGCATCTCCGTGACACTCTTCCACTGGTCAAACAAACCTGTGAACGTTAGTGCTGCCTTTTTCTATTTCGCTGAATATCCCCTGTTAGACCCATTTGGTGCGGGTCCCACACACTTGAGCAGCTCTGGAGATGCTCGAACAAGCATGAATACATTAAAACAGAATTACAAACACGGATTTTAAAAATCGTGTTTTCTACTCGACAAAGAATAATACAAAATATGGCCGATACTCGTGAAACAGCATATAGTACAGGAAACGGAAACCAACACAGCAGTTTTGCATCTGTGTATAGGTACCCACGAAAAACTGGATCCTTTGGTGCTATTACGTTTTGCTGCTTCAGAATTATAGGAGTGCTGGTCTTCGCGGTCAAGCTAGTTCTAGAAATTTGCTAACTATACTTCCTCGGGACAGTTTGCTTCGATCGTCAAACATCTGCCAGTTCAGTTTCATAAGCATCTCCGTGACACTCTTCCACTGGTCAAACAAACCTGTGAACGTTAGTGCTGCCTTTTTCTATTTCGCTGAATATCCCCTGTTAGACCCATTTGGTGCGGGTCCCACACACTTGAGCAGCTCTGGAGATGCTCGAACAAGCATGAATACATTAAAACAGAATTACAAACACGGATTTTAAAAATCGTGTTTTCTACTCGACAAAGAATAATACAAAATATGGCCGATACTCGTGGAACAGCATATAGTACAGGAAACGGAAACCAACACAGCAGTTTTGCATCTGTGTATAGGTACCCACGAAAAACTGGATCCTTTGGTGCTATTACGTTTTGCTGCTTCAGAATTATAGGAGTGCTGGTCTTCGCGGTCAAGCTAGTTCTAGAAATTTGCTAACTATACTTCCTCGGGACAGTTTGCTTCGATCGTCAAACATCTGCCAGTTCAGTTTCATAAGCATCTCCGTGACACTCTTCCACTGGTCAAACAAACCTGTGAACGTTAGTGCTGCCTTTTTCTATTTCGCTGAATATCCCCTGTTAGACCCATTTGGTGCGGGTCCCACACACTTGAGCAGCTCTGGAGATGCTCGAACAAGCATGAATACATTAAAACAGAATTACAAACACGGATTTTAAAAATCGTGTTTTCTACTCGACAAAGAATAATACAAAATATGGCCGATACTCGTGAAACAGCATATAGTACAGGAAACGGAAACCAACACAGCAGTTTTGCATCTGTGTATAGGTACCCACGAAAAACTGGATCCTTTGGTGCTATTACGTTTTGCTGCTTCAGAATTATAGGAGTGCTGGTCTTCGCGGTCAAGCTAGTTCTAGAAATTTGCTAACTATACTTCCTCGGGACAGTTTGCTTCGATCGTCAAACATCTGCCAGTTCAGTTTCATAAGCATCTCCGTGACACTCTTCCACTGGTCAAACAAACCTGTGAACGTTAGTGCTGCCTTTTTCTATTTCGCTGAATATCCCCTGTTAGACCTATTTGGTGCGGGTCCCACACACTTGAGCAGCTCTGGAGATGCTCGAACAAGCATGAATACATTAAAACAGAATTACAAACACGGATTTTAAAAATCGTGTTTTCTACTCGACAAAGAATAATACAAAATATGGCCGATACTCGTGGAACAGCATATAGTACAGGAAACGGAAACCAACACAGCAGTTTTGCATCCGTGTATAGGTACCCACGAAAAACTGGATCCTTTGGTGCTATTACGTTTTGCTGCTTCAGAATTATAGGAGTGCTGGTCTTCGCGGTCAAGCTAGTTCTAGAAATTTGCTAACTATACTTCCTCGGGACAGTTTGCTTCGATCGTCAAACATCTGCCAGTTCAGTTTCATAAGCATCTCCGTGACACTCTTCCACTGGTCAAACAAACCTGTGAACGTTAGTGCTGCCTTTTTCTATTTCGCTGAATATCCCCTGTTAGACCCATTTGGTGCGGGTCCCACACACTTGAGCAGCTCTGGAGATGCTCGAACAAGCATGAATACATTAAAACAGAATTACAAACACGGATTTTAAAAATCGTGTTTTCTACTCGACAAAGAATAATACAAAATATGGCCGATACTCGTGGAACAGCATATAGTACAGGAAACGGAAACCAACACAGCAGTTTTGCATCTGTGTATAGGTACCCACGAAAAACTGGATCCTTTGGTGCTATTACGTTTTGCTGCTTCAGAATTATAGGAGTGCTGGTCTTCGCGGTCAAGCTAGTTCTAGAAATTTGCTAACTATACTTCCTCGGGACAGTTTGCTTCGATCGTCAAACATCTGCCAGTTCAGTTTCATAAGCATCTCCGTGACACTCTTCCACTGGTCAAACAAACCTGTGAACGTTAGTGCTGCCTCTTTCTATTTCGCTGAATATCCCCTGTTAGACCTATTTGGTGCGGGTCCCACACACTTGAGCAGCTCTGGAGATGCTCGAACAAGCATGAATACATTAAAACAGAATTACAAACACGGATTTTAAAAATCGTGTTTTCTACTCGACAAAGAATAATACAAAATATGGCCGATACTCGTGGAACAGCATATAGTACAGGAAACGGAAACCAACACAGCAGTTTTGCATCTGTGTATAGGTACCCACGAAAAACTGGATCCTTTGGTGCTATTACGTTTTGCTGCTTCAGAATTATAGGAGTGCTGGTCTTCGCGGTCAAGCTAGTTCTAGAAATTTGCTAACTAGGCTTCCTCGGGACAGTTTGCTTCGATCGTCAAACATCTGCCAGTTCAGTTTCATCAGCATCTCCGTGACACTCTTCCACTGGTCAAACAAACCTGTGAACGTTAGTGCTGCCTTTTTCTATTTCGCTGAATATCCCCTGCCTATTTGGTGCGGGTCCCACACACTTGAGGAGCATTCCAGGATGAGTCTCCCGACTCTTTTGTATGCAGTCTCCTCTGTAGACTGATTACGTTTCTCACGTATCATACCACTGAACTGAAGTCTGTCACCTGCTATATCTAAGACTGATCGTAAGTCATCGATTCCATTCGTATCGCTACAAATCGTTATGCCCAGGTATTTGTGTGAACTGATCGATACCAACTGTGGCTCGTTGATTTGGTAATCGTAGGGTACCACGTTTTTTTTAAGTGAACAGTTTCACATTTCTGAACATTTAAAACAAGTTTCCCATCTTTGCACAATATACTCACATTATTGAGAATGACGGTTTACACCCACGTCCAGCCATCCTGATTTAGATTTTTCGTGATTTCCCTTAATCGCTTAAGGCAAACGCCGGAGTGGTTCCTATGAAAGGGCTCTGCCGATTTCCCTCCCCATCCTTCCCTAATCCGAGCTTGTGCTCCGTCTCCGATGACCTCGTTGTCGATACGACGTTTAACACTGATCTCCTTCTCCTCCATCCAACCGAATATTTCTGCAGCTGTTTTCCACTTCGTGTAACATTACAGGTAACTACGTCATCTGCGAAAAGTCAGACGTTTTTAAAATATTGTCAATACAGTCATTACTATACAACATTAACAGCAGGGGTTCCAACACACTTCTCTGGGTCACTTCCATTTCTGTTGATGACATTCCAAGCAAAATGAATTGCTGTGTTCTTCCTGCTAAAGAACCTCAGTCCAATCACAAATTTCGCTTGGTATCCCATACGATCGTAATTTTGACAGTAAGTGCTGAGGCAAATGCTTTTCGGAAATCGAGAGAAAGTGCATCTACCTGACTGCCTTGACCCATGGCTTTCAGTCTGTCATGTGTGAAGACTGGCAGTTGGCTTTCAGATGACCGACATTTTTGGAATTCATGTTGTATTGCATGGAGGAGATAAGACATTAGTTTTGAGTTCAGAATGTAGTCTAAGATTCTACAAAAAAAGTTGATCTAAAGGATAATGGATACAATTTTTGTGATTTACTTCTGGTACGCTTCTAGTGGATTGGTGCTCTCTTCCAACCCCTGGACGCCGTTTTTGGTTCGAGGGATCTATGATACATTACGGTTAAAAGTGGGGCTAACTTAGATGGAAATATGGTATAAAATCTCGTAGGAGTTCTTTCGGGTGCTAAAGCTTTGTTACATTTAAGCGATTTCAGGTTTCCATACACCACAGACAGCTGTGGTGCGAGAATTATATAAGAGCCATATTCCTAGGTAATTCAGCTTATAACTGCCGTTATTGCGAAGTGTGAGATACAAGAACGTTATTAAATGTATATTAAGTGAGATACACTTTTAAAGATTATAGTATTCATCACAACTGAAATAACATAATAACTTACATAACAAAAACAAATTAAGGTGACAAAGCATAACGATTTTTCGTGTTAGGAAAGAATAAGCGTGGTAATGTTACCGATGACAGGGCCACAAAGCGGGGTTATTAAATATGGTTTTCCGAAATTCCCTCACCAAAAAACACGAAGTAAATATTCCAGAATTCGACTCATACACTGCTGCCAACATGAATAGCATAGAAGTAACTATCATAATTGTGGCGAAGCACCTTAAGTAACTTAATGAAGGGAACTCCTCTTGTCTAGACTGAATAAAAGTTAGATTTCTTTCAGAGTATGCTGATATATTAGCTCCTTATTTAGCAAACATATGCAACCCCTCTCTCGACCAAGGATCAGCACCTTAAGACTAGGAAAGTTTCAAACGTCACACTAGAGCTGAAAAAAGGAAACAGAACTAATCTACTGAATTGCAGATTTGTATCATTGACGTCGATTTGACGTAAGATTATGGAACATATACTGTGTTCGAACAGTATGAATTCCCTCCAAGAAAACGATGTATTACACAGAGTCAGCACGAATTCAGAATAATCGGTCTTGTAAAACACAGCTACCTCTTTATTCTCATGAAGCTGTGAGTGATATTGACAGGAGTTCTCAAATTGATTCCATATTTCTAAATTTTCTGATGACCTATTATGCTGTTCCTCATAAGAGACTTCTAATCAAACTGTGAGCCAATGGGGCATCGTCTCAGTTGCGCGGCTGGATTTGTGAGTTCCTGTCAGAAGGGTCACAGTTCGTAGTAATCGACGGAGAGTCATTGACTAAAACAAAAATGACATTGGTAGTTCCCGAAAGAAGTGTTGAAGGCTCTTTACTATCCGTACTCTACATAAATAATTTGGGAAACAATTTGAGCACGCATCTTAGATTGTTTGCAGATGGTGCTGACATTTTCCGTCTAATAAGGTCATCAGGAGATCAAAATAAATTTCAAAATGACTTAAACAAAATGTCTGTATGGGGCAAAGAGTGGCAATTGATTCTAAATGATAAAAAATGTATGTCATCCATATGATTACTGAACGGAATTCGCTAAATATCGGTTATACGATAAATCACACAAATGTACAGCCTGTCAGTAAAGGATATATCCAGGAGTAAGAGTTACGAACAACTGAACCCTAGGATGCCTAAGGTGGGGAGGAGGCGTTCGCTGAACCCACATTTTTTTAATGTCCCCTGGTTTTGCCCAAGTAACTTTTATACTACATATTCCCTATGAGTTATTGTTTGTTGGCTATTCTATGAAACGTTAGTGTCAATATATTTTATAGAAAATTCCTGCTTTGAAAGAAAAAATTAATAAACTTATTATGGGTCCAACAAACACCTCCATCAGGTTTCCATGCTATAGAAAATTTCCCTTAGTAGGATTTTGTATTTCCCATCTCTACAACAATGCAAGTTAGTTTCTTGTTGGTTGGTATTCTTGATATTCACAACAATCGGTTTACTTTCAGACGAAGTGATTGTTGATGTCATTCAGCTGTTATTTATCTTGTAAACTTGCATTGAGTTAGTGCAGTTACCTATTGTTCACACCCAGACTTAGAAATGACTAAAAGAATACGTGACTCGTCTTTACAAAGAGTTCTGAATGAAATTTTAGATGAAGATTCTGACTCGGGGAGTGAAAGTGAATATGAGGATGGTGTTATGGAGTATGATGTGGATCGGGAAAGTGATGTGGATGTTAGAGAAAATGAAGATAGCGCGGCTTTAGGCAGTAACCATCAGGACGTTATTGTAACCAAGTCTGGAAGAAGGTACGTAACCACACAGCCTAGAGTTCCTCGGAGGTCTGTTGCTAATATAGTAAGAGAGCAGGCAGCAGTAACTCCAGCTGTTGTTTTCCATTCACCTGGAGAAGCCTTGAAGGTACTTCTTACACTTGACATCATGGATATTATAGTAAAACATTCAAATCAAGAGGCTGTTAGGTGAAATGTTACTTTGACTAACGAGAAAGAATTGTATGCCTTTACAGGAATCCCGATACTTATGGAGGCAAATAAGGACAATTCTGTCAGTGTACACGATATTTGGTCAGACCTAAACGGTCGACCAGTTTACAAGGGTATTATGGCAAGAGAACGTTTCAAGGAACTTATTGCAATGACAAAAGTACCCGCCAGATAAGAAGGGAAGCAGACGAGTTCACAGCAATCCGTGATGTTTTCAACGAAGTGAATGATAGGTTTCCACTACTGTATAAACCAGGGGTCCACTGCACTATTGATGAGATGCTCAGCTTCTTTAGAGGGCGCTGCCCCTTCAAAGTATTTATGAAGGATAAACCGGGCAAGTATGGCATCCTCTTACGCATGATGTCCGACGCAGTTGACAGATACGCCTTGAATATGGAACCCTATGCAGGTAATGTTCAGAATTTGTCGAAAGAAGAATGGGGTTCAGCAGCTGTCGTCAAACATCTGGTAGCACCTGTGAAAAATACTGGTCACAATATTACTACAGACCGATACTACTCATCGGTGGATTTGGCGGAAAAGTTATACCAAGACTACAAAGTTACTACAGTAGGAACTCTCCACTCAAGCAGAAAGCATATTCCAGAGATAATGAAGAACACGTCAAATCGAGAGCTATATTCATCAATGTTCTTGTTCACAGACCCAACAACAGGTAGGCCTCTAGTAACTTTGGTGTCCTACATAGCAAAAACGAAACCAAGTAAAAACTTACTCTTGTTGTCGTCCGAAGCTCGTGGTTGTGCGGTAGCGTTCACGCTTCCCGCGCCCGGGTTCGATTCCCGGCGGGGTCAGGGATATTCTCTGCCTCGCGATGACTGGGTGTTGTGTGATGTCCTTAAGTTGGTTAGGTTTAAGTAGTTCTAAGTTTTAGGGGACTGATGACCATAGCTGTTAAGTCCCATAGTGCTCAGCGCCATTTGAACAATTTTTTTTTTTTTTTTTTTTACTGTTGTTGTCAAGAGTGCACCAATATAAAGGCACTGTTGGAGGAGAGAAAAATAAAACCGCGTATGTACACCTGCAAGAGGGGAACAAAGAGATGGCCTCTATCTGCATTTTACTCTGTCATCGACATTTGTGCTATCAGTGCAACCACCATATTCATCCAGCAACATCCAAGATGGAATGAAAAGGAACACAACAAACGGAAACTTTATCTTCCGCAAGCTGAGATGGAACTAGTGAAATTGGAGGTAGAAGAAAGAAGTTCCAATGCAAGAGTGTTATCTAACCAAATTGTTCAATCAATGGAGACTATTCTACAAAAGAAAATCAAAGAAGTGACAACAGAAGCACGTCAGCCTCCTGCAGGGAAAGGTCGGTGTCATATTTGTGTAAGAGAAGCTAAAGTAAAGAAGCAGAAGTAGAACAATCTAAGTAAACCAAAACAGTATTGTGGACAGTGTCATAAACATGTGTGTAACACACATTCAGAAAAAATTGTGAAGTGTGACTCTTGCCTTGAAGTTGAGGACTCAGGGTAGTCTATTGTATATGAACACATCTGTATTTTGTATTGTAATATGTCAATTTTTTACTCACTCAATCCAATATTTATAACAATTAACATTTATAAACCGATGCCTTAGTTAAAATACATAAACCATTTTGAAAGTTGTAATTTTTCGTCAGTAAACTTATTTCATACCCGTGGACTCGCCGAACCCCCCCCCCCCCCCCCCCACCCCCCGCCCTCTTTAGGCATCCAAGTTAGAAAAAAAGGCTTGGGCGTCCTAGGGTTAAATTGGTGTTCCAATAGATAATGTCGCCTGGATCCAGGAAGAGAACTAAATATTTCATTTTATTGGAAGAATACTTAAAAGATGCAACAAATTCACCAAAGAGACTGCGTGCATAACGATTATACGTCTTCTGCTAGAGTATTGCTGTGCGCTTGGGATTCTTACCAGATAGAATTTGCGGAGGACATCGAAAAAGTTCAAAGAAGGGCAGCACGTTTTATATTATCGCGAAATAGGTATGAGAGTATCGCGGGTAAGATGGTGTGGAATGCCCTCCTTTTTTATTTTTTATTTATTTTTTATTTTTTAAAGGCGTTTCTCGTTGCGGCGGGATTTTTCACGATATTTCAATGTCCAAGTTTCTACCTTCAAAGCTAAAATATTTTGCTGACTCATAGCTGCATAGGGAGAAAGAAGATTGTGATAAAATAGGAGAAATCGGTGTTTGCACGGAAAGGTTCAGGTGTTCACGTTTCCTGCGCGCTGCTCAAGTTTGTACCAAGTAGAGAATTATTGTGAAAGTAACTCGATGAACCCTTTGCCAGGCAGTTAAGTTTGAATTGCAGAGTAGTGACGTAGAGGTAGATGTATGTATGCATCGTAAAAGGAGGAAGTGTAGGATGCAAACGAAAAAAAGAGTAGAATCAGTGCCATATGCCGATTTAAGCAGTAATATCGCAGAACGATATGCAGACAATTCGTGGCACTCATGATTTTCTTCCGGCAGTAGCATATTTTGTTTGCGTTGGTCATTTGCAAGGCGGCGTCGACACGGCTCGAGCAGGGCCACACAGCACTCCACAGCAGGAGCAGGGAGCGGGCGAGCGACGACTACCGATGCAGGTAGGCCGTAACGTACTGAGCTGGTAGTGTCCAGGTTACTGGGTGCAAATTTGACAGATTTCTGGTTGGATGCATGTTTGACTGGCTGCAGTTTTATGTATCCAGCTGCCGAGTGTAGTGTAAGGCCTTGGCACGTGCCCAGATGTGATGATGGTGATGTAATGATTCCTGGGATGTCACTGAAGATAAGGAATTTCTGATGCTGATGTGACGTGCACAGTTGTCTCAGCTGAAATATGACATCGCAAATAAAACATTTGCTGGCAGCTGCTGAGTCTGCGTTTTGGCCTCGTATGTCAGTGCTCCACTGCTGGTGATGTTCTCGGGGATGGAGTGCGGATTGGACAAGAATGCGACAGGAAGTTGATCATTGGCTATCGAAAAGGGTCGTCTCAGCAGTCGCCTCAGCTGAACTACAGGAATCATGGTCAGTCTACATGTGGATGGCTAGCAGGTATTTCAAACCCCCAGTTCTCCAGAATGTGAATTAGCCATGGTGCCATCTCGTTTCTTCAAAAAATCTTGTACATTTTCTTAAAACACAAAAATATCGAAACGAATAGAAGAAATTCAACCAGGAAAAATGTGGTTTTGCTAAGTAGTTAGAACAAATAAATAACAGAAAAAAATAGGTTATTCGCACTGCGTACAGTGCTCTGCATAGTAACTAACAGTTCTTGATAAAACTTTACGTAGTTTTCGTGTTAGATTTCTTAGTGTTTTCTTGATCGTTTAGAACAGAAAGCGCCCTAAAACCGTCTTTTGTTTGTTTCGCGGCCGTTAGCCACTAGTCACTTGAATCAGCAGTTGTCTTGTGACAGCCAGAGCGAGAGCACCAGCAGCAGCGGGTACTGTTTGTATAAAGCGTTTATTTTGCATTTTGTTTACGACCTTCCACTAAGGAAGGGATTCTATTTGTGTTTATCTGCTCTGCATAGTAACTAACAGTTCTTGCTAAAACTTTACGTAGTTTTCGTGTTAGATTTCTTAGTGTTTTCTTGATCGTTTAGAACAGAAAGCGCCCTAAAACCGTCTTTTGTTTGTTTCGCGGCCGTTAGCCACTAGTCACTTGAATCAGCAGTTGTCTTGTGACAGCCAGAGCGAGAGCACCAGCAGCAGCGAGTACTGTTTGTATAAAGCGTTTTTGTACTTATTTGCTGCGCTTAGCTTTTAAATAGTTTTTCGGGAAAACCTAGCGTAGTTTTCGCGTCTCGTATTTCAGTGAGTGTTTCTTGATTATCAGAGTAGCTCATCAGAAGATTATCTTGGGAATTTGTCACCGTATAGAGTAGGGTAAACATAGTCATGTGTAGGGACTGTGGTTGTTGTGAGCGGACGCAAGGAGAATTGGCCACTCTTCGGGGGCAGGTGGAGGCTTTGTCTGTTAGGCTCATCGAGCTCGAGGCGCAGGCGTCGGCTCGTAGTGGCGTTGGGGCAACTGTGGTGAGACCTATGCCTACTTCGGTGGCCTTGGAATCACATGGAACCCCTGATGTCGCTGCGTCTTCCGGCAGTGAGCATCTTACCGGTCAGCCATCACTCCAGGGTGAATGGCGGACAGTGGTGGGCTCGCGCGTGCCTGGCCGAAAGGCGAAGGTGGGATCTGGCCGCGTGGCAGCTGCCTTACCCCTTTCCAACAGGTACGGGGTGCTTCCTAGTGGTGATGACATCGTTTCCGAGCCACCACAGGATGCCTCGCCTTTTGGGCCAGTGGCCGATTCTCTGGCAAGGTCCCGACAGTCACAGAGGGCGGGCCTATTAGTTATAGGGAGCTCCAACGTTAGGCGGCTTATGGAGCCCCTCAGGAAAATAGCGGGTAGGTCGGGGAAGAATGCCAGTGTGCACTCGGTGTGCTTGCCGGGGGGTCTCGTCCGTAATGTGGAGGAGGCCCTTCCGGCAGCTATTGAACGCACTGGGTGTGACCGGCTGCAGATAGTAGCACATGTCGGAACGAATGACGCCTGCCGCTTGGGTTCTGAGGCCATCCTTGGTTCCTTCCGGCGGCTGGCTGATTTGGTAAAGACAACCAGCATCGCACACGGAGTGCAAGCTGAGCTTAATATCTGCAGCATAGTGCCCAGAGTCGATCGCGGTCCCCTGGTTTGGAGCCGTGTGGAGGGTCTAAACCAGAGGCTCAGACGACTCTGCGACTATAATGGTTGCAAATTCATCGACCTCCGTTATTGGGTGGAGAACTGTAGGGCCCCCCTAGACAGGTCAGGCGTGCACTACACACCGGAAGCAGCTACTAGGGTAGCAGAGTACGTGTGGCGTGCACACGGGGGTTTTTTAGGTTAGAGGGACCCCCCCTTGGGCGAAACGATAAAATACCTGACGGCTTACCAGAGAGGATATTATCATCGTTGATAAAGAACGTCCGTCCTCAGAGACCAAAAACAGGAAAAGTTAACGTAATATTGGTAAACTGCAGGAGTATCCAGGGCAAGGTTCCTGAATTAGTATCTCTTATTGAAGGAAATAGTGCGCATATAGTATTAGGAACGGAAAGTTGGTTAAAACCGGAAGTGAACAGTAACGAAATCCTAGACACAGAATGGAATATATACCGCAAGGATAGGATAAACGGCAATGGTGGAGGAGTATTTATAGCAGTAAAGAATTCAATAATATCCAGTGAAGTTATTAGCGAATGCGAATGTGAAATAATCTGGGTTAAGTTAAGTATCAAAGGTGGGTCAGATATGATAGTCGGATGCTTCTATAGACCACCTGCATCAGCAACCGTAGTAGTTGAGCGCCTCAGAGAGAACCTGCAGAACGTCGTGAAGAAGTTTCGTGATCATACTATTGTAATAGGGGGAGACTTCAATCTACCAGGTATAGAATGGGATAGTCACACAATCAGAACTGGAGCCAGGGACAGAGACTCTTGTGACATTATCCTGACTGCCTTGTCCGAGAATTACTTCGAGCAGATAGTTAGAGAACCAACTCGTGAAGCTAACGTTTTAGACCTCATAGCAACAAATAGACCGGAACTTTTCGACTCCGTGAATGTAGAAGAGGGTATCAGTGAACATAAGTCAGTGGTTGCATCAATGACTACAAGTGTAATAAGAAATGCCAAGAAAGGAAGGAAAATATATTTGCTTAACAAGAGTGATAGGGCACAAATCGCAGAATATCTGAGTGACCACCATCAAACGTTCATTTCTGAGGAAGAGGATGTGGAACAAAAATGGAAAAAAATCAGAAACATCGTCCAGTACGCCTTAGATAAGTTCGTACCGACTAAGGTCCAAAGCGAGGGGAAAGATCCACCGTGGTATAACAATCATGTACGAAAGGTACTACGGAAACAAAGAAAGCTTCATCATAGGTTTAAGAGTAGTCGAATCATAGCTGATAAGGAAAAGCTGAACGAAGCGAAAAAGAGCGTAAAGAGAGCAATGAGAGAAGCATTCAACGAATTCGAACATAAAACATTGGCAAACAATCTAAACAAGAACCCTAAAAAGTTTTGGTCATATGTAAAATCGGTAAGCGGATCTAAATCCCCTATTCAGTCACTCGTTGACCACGATGGCACCGAAACAGAGGACGACCGAAGAAAGGCAGAAATACTGAATTCAGTGTTCCGAAATTGTTTCACTGCGGAAAATCGTAACACGGTCCCTGACTTCAGCCGTCGCACGGACGCCAAAATGGAAAATATTGAAATAAACGATATCGGAATTGAAAAACAACTGCTATCACTTAGTAGCGGAAAAGCATCCGGACCAGACGAGATACCCTTAAGATTCTACAGTGATTATGCTAAAGAACTTGCCCCCTTTCTATCAGCAATTTATCGTAGATCGCTGGAAGAACGTAAAGTACCTAGCGACTGGAAGAAAGCGCAGGTCGTTCCCATTTTCAAGAAGGGTCATAAATCAGATGCGAATAATTATAGGCCTATTTCGCTTACGGCAATCTGTTGTAGAATAATGGAACATGTTTTGTGTTCTCGTATTATGACGTTCTTAGATAATACAAATCGCCTTCATCATAACCAACATGGATTCCGCA
The DNA here is from genome assembly GCF_021461395.2 of Schistocerca americana. Taxonomy (NCBI): domain Eukaryota; kingdom Metazoa; phylum Arthropoda; class Insecta; order Orthoptera; family Acrididae; genus Schistocerca; species Schistocerca americana. Next base: position 130,453,717 of record NC_060122.1, on the reverse strand, counting down.
AACAGAGATCATGTGAAACTCAGCTCGCCCTATTTGCCCAAGAAATTCACAGTGCCGTAGACACTGGCGAGCAGATTGATGCCGTATTCCTGGACTTCAGGAAGGCATTTGATACGGTTCCGCACTTACGTTTAGTGAAAAAAATACGAGCTTACGGAATATCGGACCAGGTTTGTGATTGGATTCAGGATTTCCTAGAAGAAAGAACACAACATGTCATTCTTAACGGTTCAAAATCTGCAGATGTAGAGGTAATTTCGGGAGTACCGCAGGGAAGCGTGATAGGACCTTTATTGTTTACAATATACATAAATGACTTAGTTGACAACATCGGTAGCTCCGTGAGGCTATTTGCAGATGACACGGTTGTCTACAAGAAAGTAGCAACATCAGAAGACTCGTACGTACTCCAGGAGGACCTGCAGAGGATTAATGCATGGTGCGACAGCTGGCAGCTTTCCCTAAACGTAGATAAATGTAATATAATGCGCATACATAGGGGCAGAAATCCATTCCAGTACGATTATGCCATAGGTGGTAAATCATTGGAAGCGGTAACGACCGTAACATACTTAGGAGTTACTATCCGGAGCGATCTGAAGTGGAATGATCACATAAAACAAATAGTGGGAAAAGCAGGCGCCAGGTTGAGATTCATAGGAAGAGTTCTAAGAAAATGTGACTCATCGACGAAAGAAGTAGCTTACAAAACGCTTGTTCGTCCGATTCTTGAGTATTGCTCATCAGTATGGGACCCTTACATCTACATCTACATCTACATCTATACTCCGCGAGCCACCTTACGGTGTGTGGCGGAGGGTACTTATTGTACCACTATCTGATCCCCCCTTCCCTGTTCCATTCACGAATTGTGCGTGGAAAGAACGACTGCTTGTAAGTCTCCGTATTTGCTCTAATTTCTCGGATCTTTTCGTTGTGATCATTACGCGAGATATATGTGGGCGGTAGTAATATGTTGCCCATCTCTTCCCGGAATGTGCTCTCTCGTAATTTCGATAATAAACCTCTCCGTATTGCGTAACGCCTTTCTTGAAGTGTCCGCCACTGGAGCTTGTTCAGCATCTCCGTAACGCTCTCGCGCTGACTAAATGTCCCCATGACGAATCGCGCTGCTTTTCGCTGGATCATGTCTATCTCTTCTATTAATCCAACCTGGTAAGGGTCCCATACTGATGAGCAATACTCAAGAATCGGACGAACAAGCGTTTTGTAAGCTACTTCTTTCGTCGATGAGTCACATTTTCTTAGAATTCTTCCTATGAATCTCAACCTGGCGCCTGCTTTTCCCACTATTTGTTTTATGTGATCATTCCACTTCAGATCGCTCCGGATAGTAACTCCTAAGTATTTTACGGTCGTTACCGCTTCCAATGATTTACCACCTATGGCATAATCGTACTGGAATGGATTTCTGCCCCTATGTATGCGCATTATATTACATTTATCTACGTTTAGGGAAAGCTGCCAGCTGTCGCACCATGCATTAATCCTCTGCAGGTCCTCCTGGAGTACGTACGAGTCTTCTGATGTTGCTACTTTCTTGTAGACAACCGTGTCATCTGCAAATAGCCTCACGGAGCTACCGATGTTGTCAACTAAGTCATTTATGTATATTGTAAACAATAAAGGTCCTATCACGCTTCCCTGCGGTACTCCCGAAATTACCTCTACATCTGCAGATTTTGAACCGTTAAGAATGACATGTTGTGTTCTTTCTTCTAGGAAATCCTGAATCCAATCACAAACCTGGTCCGATATTCCGTAAGCTCGTATTTTTTTCACTAAACGTAAGTGCGGAACCGTATCAAATGCCTTCCTGAAGTCCAGGAATACGGCATCAATCTGCTCGCCAGTGTCTACGGCACTGTGAATTTCTTGGGCAAATAGGGCGAGCTGAGTTTCACATGATCTCTGTTTGCGGAATCCATGTTGGTTATGATGAAGGCGATTTGTATTATCTAAGAACGTCATAATACGAGAACACAAAACATGTTCCATTATTCTACAACAGATTGCCGTAAGCGAAATAGGCCTATAATTATTCGCATCTGATTTATGACCCTTCTTGAAAATGGGAACGACCTGCGCTTTCTTCCAGTCGCTAGGTACTTTACGTTCTTCCAGCGATCTACGATAAATTGCTGATAGAAAGGGGGCAAGTTCTTTAGCATAATCACTGTAGAATCTTAAGGGTATCTCGTCTGGTCCGGATGCTTTTCCGCTACTAAGTGATAGCAGTTGTTTTTCAATTCCGATATCGTTTATTTCAATATTTTCCATTTTGGCGTCCGTGCGACGGCTGAAGTCAGGGACCGTGTTACGATTTTCCGCAGTGAAACAATTTCGGAACACTGAATTCAGTATTTCTGCCTTTCTTCGGTCGTCCTCTGTTTCGGTGCCATCGTGGTCAACGAGTGACTGAATAGGGGATTTAGATCCGCTTACCGATTTTACATATGACCAAAACTTTTTAGGGTTCTTGTTTAGATTGTTTGCCAATGTTTTACGTTCGAATTCGTTGAATGCTTCTCTCATTGCTCTCTTTACGCTCTTTTTCGCTTCGTTCAGCTTTTCCTTATCAGCTATGATTCGACTACTCTTAAACCTATGATGAAGCTTTCTTTGTTTCCGTAGTACCTTTCGTACATGATTGTTATACCACGGTGGATCTTTCCCCTCGCTTTGGACCTTAGTCGGTACGAACTTATCTAAGGCGTACTGGACGATGTTTCTGAATTTTTTCCATTTTTGTTCCACATCCTCTTCCTCAGAAATGAACGTTTGATGGTGGTCACTCAGATATTCTGCGATTTGTGCCCTATCACTCTTGTTAAGCAAATATATTTTCCTTCCTTTCTTGGCATTTCTTATTACACTTGTAGTCATTGATGCAACCACTGACTTATGATCACTGATACCCTCTTCTACAGGTTGGATTAATAGAAGAGATAGACATGATCCAGCGAAAAGCAGCGCGATTCGTCATGGGGACATTTAGTCAGCGCGAGAGCGTTACGGAGATGCTGAACAAGCTCCAGTGGCGGACACTTCAAGAAAGGCGTTACGCAATACGGAGAGGTTTATTATCGAAATTACGAGAGAGCACATTCCGGGAAGAGATGGGCAACATATTACTACCGCCCACATATATCTCGCGTAATGATCACAACGAAAAGATCCGAGAAATTAGAGCAAATACGGAGACTTACAAGCAGTCGTTCTTCCCACGCACAATTCGTGAATGGAACAGGGAAGGGGGGATCAGATAGTGGTACAATAAGTACCCTCCGCCACACACCGTAAGGTGGCTCGCGGAGTATAGATGTAGATGTAGATGTAGACACTGACAACTTCTTGGTGGAAAAGTGAACAACAGTGATTGTGACGGTAAGAACTCTGAAGCGACTGACAGAGTTCAAGTACAATGATGATGGATTCAACAGTGATGTCAAGTGCAGAGACAGTGCACATCGTATACGTTTAGCTTGTACATCGCACGACTTGATTAATTGATGGTGTACTTGTTGTTTGTTTATTTTAGTTCGCCGTCAAGGGGTGAAATGACAGATTCATTTGCAGCACCCTTTGACCTTTTAATCCTTGTGTGAATATATACAATATCAAAAGAAGCTGAAGTAAAGCATGAGAATATACACACTGCACTCGTGGATCTTGCGTTGCTGAGACTGACATAACTAAGCCTATGGTAACTGAGCTGGTAGAAGTGGGAGGATAGATGGTTACAAGGGAAGTGTTTATGTTCTGGTGCGACTTGCTCGTGGAGTTAGCCGGTTGAGGTGTGCCCTGGTTTTGGACGATAGGGTGGCTAATGTCGTCACCAGTTGGACCCTCACAGGAGAGGCGGCAGTACAAAGACTGCCACGAAGAAGGCAAGACAGCTAGCGATTATCTAATGGGGCAGCTGGTGGGGAAAGGGGGACCAGAAGTTGATGCAACAAGGCAGCGGAGGCAGCCGAGCAAAGTCTTGGACTGGGCTTGTGATGGCCTGCTGTCTACACGGGGCATCGGTTCCCACCTGGTTGAGAGCACTGTGCTGGGCTCCGTGGATACAAGGATCCTGGTGCTGTCCGGCTACAAGTTGTTTTTAGCTCTGGTGTATTCTTGCCTACTATAGTTAAAGCAGGTTGTGAAGGTTGCATGCAGCAATGGTGCCCATACTAGGGACAAGGGGGACCGCTCCCCTCCCCAACCCCTAGCTCTCTGAAAAGGAAAAAAAAAAGATGTAGTCAGGTGTTTGCTTTCAAGAAAATAGTTTAGAACTTGTTACTGTGCAGGTTTATAACAGGGTCGTAAGTGGAACTGTTTTCTGGCTGCCATTCATCTTCCAAAGTATTAAAGGTACTCCACCCCCCCATGTCTAGACACCCCCCCCCCCCCCCCTTGGTAACCAGTTCAGACCTTACTCACGCAGTTGACTGTGTTTGTGGCTACACTGCTGAAGGAAATAGAGTGTTAAACCCTGCGAGTCTGTATTTTTTTACTTATTGGCGATTTAAGAAGGGGAAAGTAAAGATGAGCTGAAGAGTGAATTGAAGTTTGTGTTAGGGAGGGTGTTTGATAAGGGTAGTCCGTGCAGCTGTGCTAGCCACAACTTAGTGGATAGTATAACTACCTAGTAAGTCGGAGACCTGCATTCGAGTCCTGGTCTTGCCACAAATTTTGATTCATTTCTTCATCTTCTGCCTTTATCGTTTACTGTGTTTTCGTAGTTTCACTTCTGCAGATGAGTCAATTACTCTTTCATTTATTCAGGGCTGTGGTCGGCAGTGGTAACCTGGTTGCTGTGATTTACTAATTATACTCTTTTTTCCTGTTAATTAATTATTTTAGGTTGAGTGTCTGCTTTTGGTGAAGTATATTTTATAAGTTGTAGTCAGGGTACAGATTTGATTATTGTGGTTGTTCTTGTCATCCTTTTCGGATGCTCTATTATTTGTGGTAAATTCATTTGTGCCCTCCTATCGTAAAACTGAAGACACTTAGAAAGCAGTGGATTTCATCGTGTGTTTTATTGTGCTAGGTACTAGGTTGGTATTTTGTAAATTGAGGTCTGGATTATTTTCATATGATCATCTTGTGCGCGTGCTCTCATTTGTTCAGTTTGATTAATAAACGTATTTAAAACCTGTTACGGTTTTCCACCAACACAATCCACTACCCAACTGTTTCCTGCGCCACACAGAATCCGGCCAGTTTCCCAGAATGCCAAAGGCGAGGTGCTCCTGGAGTGACACTCTTTGCTGCAAGACCTCAGGCAAGACAATTTGATTTCTGCTGCGATATTCCACAATACTAACTGTGTACTGAAGCAACAACATACACACTGCCAGTGGGCACCTGGCTGAACTCCAGCTAATTACTGCAGAATTCACGCAACCCGTTCCCCATGGATATGCTATGGATGTGCTACCTGGCATTTTTTGTGTAGAGTGAGAGTTGTCTCACAGCAACAGCAGACCGATCACCACTTAGTAATAATACGCACTAAAAATCCACTAAAAGTGCAGCTTGCTGTGTTCCACTTGTCTGCACGTAACTAAATTCCGTGAAAGTGATCCTGACCTAATTATTAACACAATGGGCATATTATTGTTTCCGTATTTAAATTACGATTTCTGATGGAAGTGCATTAAATGTGTGAGTATAAGGTTTCTAAATGGTAAAGAAAATAAATCTCACTTTGCTCCGAAAGAAATGTGCTGTATTGTATTCCTGCAATTGTAGCATTTATTTCTTTTCTGGTTAACAGGTGTTATAAACATTCATTATATTTACAATGTGGAGCTACAAACGAAACCTTTAATACCAAATAATATTCTCACGATTATGCGTAAGTTAATATCCAATTAAGTTTAAGTCATTGTTAGTATATACACTAATTCTTTATATTGAAGAAATATTTTATGAGTGTATCAGCCAGTAGAAAATGCTGTTTTCACTTTAATTATTACAACTGTAATGAAATAGTATTAGAGACCAAAAAGAAATCTTCCAATAATACAAATTGTGAGACTCATTTGAAAGATAAAACATTATAAAATTAAGTATACATTACATAGAATCTGAAACAAGCAAATTCCTCTCTTTGTACAAACCGCCAGTTAAATATACCATACTTACTTTCTTGTATTAAGATATCGAGGACCACACAGAAAATATCACGACCATAGTTTGTGCAATAAGGCCAAACGAAAAGCTCTAATCAGTTAACCATAGAGAATGATCCATCTGAGAAAAACAGTGCCTCAGAGTTACTAACACAACATACGATATTTTAGTGACGTGGGTCACCCTTAAGGTGTTGAACAATTTCCAGATTTACGTTTATGTGTTCAATTTGGGAAAAATAGATTCATAGATTAACTTTTTCAGTAAGACACGTCAAAAGAGAGGCGGCTACAAATGCAAACGGCCAATATGGAGAATTTTTTTTTTTTTGAAGCAACTGACAAATAAATTGTGGCGAAGAGGTCTGCCGTATAATTAGTGCATTTTTTTCATTTAGCGTAAGCAAAAATTATATTGCATACGTATTTATTTGTCTTGATCGGTGTTTAGCTATCGCAAACGGTTGTGTAACTGCTTCTTTGTATTGCGATCAAGACAAATAAATTTATAGTGAACTATTACAGATCGCTTGTGTCCATAACTTCGTTTCAGGACATGCAAACAAATTGTATCGCTTAGAGCAGTTCCTGAAATCATTATCGCCACTTACTGTGTATAAATTAACAACAAATGAATTATAATCTATGACTAATTACCACTCGTCTCAAATTTGCATGTATAAGTTGTCACTATGTTCTTTGCTGATTCACTAATGATACCTAAGGTATATGCGTTATGACGAACAAATCAGAATTGAACCATCGTGAAATTTTAGACATTTAAGGGAAATGGAATAGTATTGCAGCATTTTGTTGACTGAAGGCTGATTGAAAGACGGGATGATATATGTTGGTTTTTGCTGGTGAAATCTGATGGCAAAACATCGTGCTTTGAACAAAAACCAGCGTGCTGTTGATAGCACTGTCTCACACCACCGCAAGATCTGCAGGATCTGCAAGGAAGAAACACCGCACTTGAGTTTACTGATGTGATACTCTTATGTAACTCCAGATTAATAAATTATTTATAATGTAAGTAAATCAGTTTATCCTGTGTCAGTCCACAGCATGCAATAACTCAATAAGCTAACACAACCTGATGTAAAATAAAGATTTTCCTGTAATAAAAGAACTTCGTGCCGCTGATATACTATTTTTGTTTAAATTATCCTTTCTCTTTCAACAACCTGACTTTCGTTACTGTGATTAAATAGTTTATAAACTTAAATGGCAGTAAAAGTGCTAAAGGAAGTGTTAATTGTAAATGAAAGGGTCTCTGTTAGAGTAGGAAAGAATTTTCGATATCAGTTTATAAATGTCGGTAGTGGAGAACTTTGAGACAGTTAGACTGTTGCCCGACGATAATAGTGAGATACTGGACCACACCTTCCTCCGCATCTGGCCGCTCTTTAGACACTCCACGTGGAAGTTTGCCCACTCACCACAAGTAGGTGAGTACAGGAAATGTTACTCCCGTTTTTATGGCAAACCATAAATTAAAAATTAAAAATAAATTTTTGAAGAACTGATTTATTCAAATCGTAACCTATCGTTGTCGACAGTACACTATCTGATGAAAAGCATCTGGACACAGTATGAGGTGTGCCCACCCTTCGCCTTTGTGGCAGCTTCGTCCTTCCGGGTGCACTGTCAATGATGACTCTGGGCGTCTGCGAAGATAATTCATTTTCAAGAGCAAAAACCACAGATGGTAGCGATGTTGGACGCCGGGGTCTGGAGTGAAGCCGACGTTCTAAGCCATCCGTAATGTGTTCCTTTGGGTTCAGGTCGGGAGTCTGGACAGGCCAGTCCATAACAAAAATGTTGTTATCCACAAACCATTGCCTCTCAGATGCTGCTTTATGTCACGGTGCATTGTCATACTGACGTAGAGATTCATCGTCTCCAGACCTGTTCTCTACTGTATGCAATACACAATGCTGCAAATGTGTTGCTATTGTTCCGCTTTTAGCTCTTTCTTAAGCTCAATAAAGAGACCTTACACTAGCCGCGAAAAATACCCACATAGCACAACAGCGTCTCCTCTATGCTTCACCGTTGGCATTACCATTTTGTCAAAGCACTCTCGTCGGATAAGTGGGGGGGGGGGAGTGGTATAATGTGATTCATCATTTCAAATCACTCGTTTCCAGTCGCTCACTATCCAGTGGATGGCATCACTCTTTACATCACCTGATGCGTTTCTTAGCAATGACTATAGAAATGTGCGTCATATGACGAGCTCCTCGAACATTGCCCCCCTTCCTTTACAAATCCCTGTGCACACTCATGGTGCTAGCTAGACTGCTGGTAGCACTTTGGAACTCTCCAGTGATTCCTTTCTCCTATTTCGTGCGATTTTTTACAGCAACCATTGCAATGCACAATGGTCGTTGTCCGTCAGTGCCTGAGCTATGCCTGATCTATTTTCAGCTAGTATGGAGGTGCGCCTAGTCTTGGTTTCCGCAACACAGTCGCATCACCAACATTCGACTTGGCCAGCTTTAGAAGGCTTGAAATGTCCCTGATGGATCCGTTACTTAGACGGTACTTGTCCCAAATCGAAGTCGCTGAGCTATTTTGACCGATTCACTCTGACAACACAATGCTCCCTACCTTATTTTATACTGGTGGGTTGGCCTCTCGTGACATCTAGTAGTCAATTCCCCGTTACATGGAAGAGACTGGATGCTTTCGATCAGATAATGTACTTATCAGGTTTGGCACTGCATGAATTTTCAATTTCATTCTACGGTAAATTCCGTTAAACGTTCTAATGCCTTTGTTTCAACAAAATTCTTGAAAACTGAAGCTTAAGTGCAAGTACTGCAGTTGAAAATACCTATAGAATTCATTTTGTTTTGTAGTTAGTTAACAGGCAACAGTTTGGATATAAAACAAGCAAAAATATATTTAGATTATTGAACGTCATTGTAAATCTTATGAAAGGGTGCTGCGCTGAAAGGAAGATCTGCTGAATTTAATTAAACAGCACGAAGAAATTCATATTTAAACCTGAATGTTCAGCACTATGCTTCACACAACCGGTGAATCAGAGTTAGCGTTAGTAAGTTATTTGTCTGTTTCCGCAGCCCGTGTCTGGATGTAGAACCAATCCATGTTGTAAATCAACTATCCAGAATGAATAAAACCGACGTTTTCACCACAACTGCAGTAGCATTCCGCTGGATCTATTAACTTCCACGCCAAACTGTAAAATAACTCTCCCTGGGGAAAACAATTAACGTTACATCAACGACAGCAGTGGCTGAAACGTCCGTTTTATTTACCCAGAGATAAATATTTTCCAATATGATGCTGCTCCATAGCCAGAAACCTTTTATATTAACAACATTTACGTTAATAGTTATAATGTTGTTACAGGTATTATTCGTGTGTCTGGATTATAGTACATGTATGTGGATGAGTTATCTTCGTTAGTAATGCCTATGGCGATGTGAAGACTAGCGTCGACGTCTTGAGATGTGTATTTCTTAATGGCCAGAATTTTGTAGGAATGTTACTTCGTACTTGGCTATTTTCAAGGCGTATCTGGTATGTTTACTAGAGTAGGATTCCTGGTTACCTTGTTCATCTTTCAGTGAGTCCAATATATATAGCAAACATTTCACCGTATTTCTTTTGGAATAGCTTTGTTTTACGTCGCCATTACCGCGCTTAATACTTGTACTCTCTGTGTGGTGTGAACCAGTGTTTCAATTATGCTGGCTACCTCCGAATTTTTCGTCGCTAAATTTTCCACTCTTGCTCTTGTAAAATGTACCTATGCGTTACGTCGGATGTTATCGCGATGGGTTGGAACACAAAATAATAATAGGAGATACGATAATCAACATCCCATGGTCAAGAAATAAGTCAATTCGAGACACTGAATTCCCAACGATTACAGTGAAACTGCGACCACTTAAACCCTCTGTCACAATTTCGATTCTCTGTAACAGAAACGTTTTGTCTCAACGACAACCTGTCAGTTACTAAGTGGAAATGGTGTGATCTCAGGTTTTATTGATTCCATTTTTCAGCAGGATATTTTGTTGAACAACCCAGTTGCCCTATTCAGGTGCTGCCAGCTGTGTTGTTATATTCGTGATTGAAGCTCTCTGTCTACCCACGTTTGGTTCAGAATATATAATTACGGAAATCTTTTTCTGCCTGGAGCAAACACAAATTCTTCTTGTCGAACACCCAGACACGTTTCAGGGAAATTTCGATATCGCCAATCGCTTAATTTAATTATAATGTTAAATTCTCATAGCATCACATGTTTACGTGGATATCTGACATTAGCGGTAGAGCTAATATTTTGCTTCAGTTTGTCACTTGTTGTTGATTCAGCTTTTACATGTCTTTACAGAGTATGAAATCTGCCCTTTCTATCACGTACTATTGAGGTACAAGTGAATATCTGATAAACAGTAACAAATAACAATACAGAATAAAAATTATAGAAACTAATTTAGAGGCTGTCCACAGAGAAAACCCCTCTTTTCAGTTTGCTTCCAAAACAAAATTAATTGAAATAAATTTATTTTCTTCTCAAAAATAATTTGTGTATCAAGTTAAGTTTTCAAAATAAAGCTACAAGGTCAATTCAAATAACTTCCATGCGGGCCTCTGAGGTGTCGCGAAGAATGTAACCTGCATTCAACACCCATCCAGATCTGCTACAACATGTCCAGAGGGATGGTACCAGTGACTGCCACAACCCAGGTACAGAAGTCTTAAAGCTCCCTCACTGCAATAGTGAATACTCTGTCCTTCTGTAGTCCCAAAGAGAAATATACACTCCTGGAAATGGAAAAAAGAACACATTGACACCGGTGTGTCAGACCCACCATACTTGCTCCGGACACTGCGAGAGGGCTGTACAAGCAATGATCACACGCACGGCACAGCGGACACACCAGGAACCGCGGTGTTGGCTATCGAATGGCGCTAGCTGCGCAGCATTTGTGCACCGCCGCCGTCAGTGTCAGCCAGTTTGGCGTGGCATACGGAGCTCCATCGCAGTCTTTAACACTGGTAGCATGCCGAGACAGCGTGGACGTGAACCGTATGTGCAGTTGACGGACTTTGAGCGAGGGCGTATAGTGGGCATGCGGGAGGCCGGGTGGACGTACCGCCGAATTGCTCAACACGTGGGGCGTGAGGTCTCCACAGTACATCGATGTCGTCGCCAGTGGTCGGCGGAAGGTGCACGTGCCCGTCGACTAGGGACCGGACCGCAGCGACGCACGGATACACGCCAAGACCGTAGGATCCTACGCAGTGCCGTAGGGGACCGCACCGCCACTTCCCAGCAAATTAGGGTCACTGTTGCTCCTCGGGTATCGGCGAGGACCATTCGCAACCGTCTCCATGAAGCTGGGCTACGGTCCCGCACACCGTTAGGCCGTCTTCCGCTCACGCCCCAACATCGTGCAGCCCGCCTCCAGTGGTGTCGCGACAGTCGTGAATGGAGGGACGAATGGAGACGTGTCGTCTTCAGCGATGAGAGTCGCTCCTGCCTTGGTGCCAATGATGGTCGTATGCGTGTTTGGCGCCGTGCAGGTGAGCGCCACAATCAGGACTGCATACGACCGAGGCACACAGGGCCAACACCCGGCATCATGGTGTGGGGAGCGATCTCCTACACTGGCCGTACACCACTGGCGATCGTCGAGGGGACACTGAATAGTGCACGGTACATCCAAACCGTCATCGAACCCATCGTTCTACCATTCCTAGACCGGCAAGGGAACTTGCTGTTCCAACAGGACAGTGCACGTCCGCATGTATCTCGTGCCACCCAACGTGCTCTAGAAGGTGTAAGTCAGCTACCCTAGCCAGCAAGATCTCCGGATCTGTCCCCCATTGAGCATGTTTGGGACTGGATGAAGCGTCGTCTCACGCGGTCTGCACGTCCAGCACGAACGCTGGTCCAACTGAGGCGCCAGGTGGAAATAGCATGGCAAGCCGTTCCACAGGACTACATCCAGCATCTCTACGATCGTCTCCATGGGAGAATAGTAGCCTGCATTGCTGCGAAAGGTGGATATACACTGTACTAGTGCCGACATTGTGCATGCCTTGTTGCCTGTGTCTATGTGCCTGTGGTTCTGTCAGTGTGATCATGTGATGTATCTGACCCCAGGAATGTGTCAATAAAGTTTCCCCTTCCTGGGACAGTGAATTCACGGTGTTCTTATTTCAATTTCCAGGTGTGTATATTAATGGCCTGATATCACAATAACGTAGATGCCATTCACCGGTGCCTCTCGTCCAATCCAACGACTTCAGAATGTTTGATTCAGAGCTGTCCGAACATCCAACAATCGGTGACGCTGAGTTTCATCTCTTTGAAAACAAATTTTGGTTGCAGGTCCTCAGCCTGGAGAAAAGCAAATATCTCCAACATCGTTCCTGTGTCGGTCTCTTCAGGAAGGTGAACGGTCCAGTTACCTTGTCGCATGTGAGACCACACAAAACAATACCTGAGGCCGACCGCGCACGTTTTCCTTGATACTTTGCAGAGACTGTGATTCTCACATGCGTACGTTACGTACATTTTCAGTTCCAGGCAAATGGAGTGTGGACTGATCAAGAACTATTACACTTAACAAGAAAGCAGGATTCCAGTTGGTTCGTTTAAGCATTTCACATGCAAAGCCTTGTCGCCGTTGCTTCTCGTCTGGCATTACCGGTTGCAAAATCTGCACCTAGTGTAATGCAGATACAACCGCTTTTTGAAGACCTTGTGAATAGTTACACGTGGCATCCGAAGTTCCTACGAAACCTGACTAATTAATCTGCGTAGACTTCGTTTCGAGGGACAACATCAACTTACTCTTTAGAGACACATCGACCCCTTGTATGCCACTTCAGAACGTTGCCAGTGGCCAGAAGCTACCTACGCCATTCTTTTATCCTCTTGGTGGCTGTTACCACTTTCTTGTAAACAGAACGAACTTGCCTTTGGGCCATAACAATGGGTTTAAATTCCGCATACCAAAGCACAATATGTGCCTTCTCCTGTCAACTGACAACATTTTCGCTTGGACATGCGACAATGAAAAAGCGATAACCGTCAAACGTTGACAAAAGCTGGGAAGAAACTTTCGTTCCTGCTGCACGCAAAGGACGAGCCAGACCTGAAACAAAGAAAGATTCATTATATATATACTGCCTCAAAAATAGGGCATTTGGGTGTAGCCAACCGGTGTTACGGAACCTCATGATTAAGAAATCTCTTCAAATCAGCTACTTCGAAGACGACATGTTTTCTTAGCCAGAGCAATTTATTGTTTTTGAGACACAAGTGAAGACTGTATCCGCAGTGAGTATGCACCTGTATCTGTTAGTTGCGGGTTTTCTTGTTGTTTGGTTGTTTCTGGCGTGGTGGGTCCTGTTTACTTCCTTACTGGTAGTTCGCATTATATGATCTCCTCTTAGAGCGTACCAATAAAAAATTAATAGTCAAATGAATCAACAAATATTACAAGAAATTATATAAATTATTTGGTCTTTTGTCGGTACCAGAAAGTTATCATTTCCTTGACATATATACTTTTAGTGAAATTAATCTTATCCCTTCCTTATCCAAGCAGGAATCACTACCTGTCATCAGAGGCGCGGTTATGGGTCGGTGACCGAGTCCAGTACACAGACTGAATCAGCAAGGTAGAGCGAGAGCAAGAAGGTTACTATTGCACTGTGTGCTGTTGGAAGACACTACGTATTGTCATCAGGAAGGAATAACAAAATTAGGGTTTAATAACCTATCGACGAACTAGGCCAATACTCTCTCTTTCAAAGAACGACGCTGATATTCATCTTAATTTGCTGAAGGAGACAACAGGTGTGGAACATCGAGGCACATTTTTCTGCCGCGAACGCCTGCCGCTGATTTGACCTTGAAGAAATGCTAAAAATGGTAGTTGGAGATTAAGGGATTGAGGCGGAGGACAGCGGAGGGGGATTGGGTTCATGGGCAGCACGAAGGGAGCATCAGACGTTCACGTAAACGTCTTAGAGCTGCATGAGTGTAAAATCAGATTACAACGGCAAATTGTGTCAGGCAAATATGTATACACTCACGCCTGTTACGCAAGAAATCGACATCATCTTATGCACTTCAGTGCCTATACATTTACATGTTTGTGAGAAGTTTGGTAATACCTTTTAAATTAAAACGAATTTCAGATGTTTGACTTATTTCTTATCCTTGGGAGCCCTTTCAGTTACCATTTGTACAAGGAACGTTAGTAATTGAGGTTTCATAGCTGAAATAGTTGAATGTTACTTCTGCAACCACTCTTAGAACTTATGTGTTCGTTAATCTATTTTGAGAGTTTCATTCTCAAATGTTACTTAATTGCTTGGTGAATGATCCCTGTAACATTTGATTGGGAGGTTGAAGATGTCAGACGCTATCATGAGAATAAAGGTACCAGAAAAATCCTAACTGTGTCTGCAGAAGGATATACTCAATTGATTCCTTGGACGGGAAATTTTGTCTGAAGTGCAGGCCTACAACAGTGATTGACGTTTTGCGTATGCATGACTACAATGTGTAGTTGTAGATAAAACTAGCATTTTCTGCTAGAAGTCAATAGTGACACCGTAATAGGATGGTAATAAATACTGTTTATTAATAAATATAAAGCTTCACATAGGAGATGCATAAGAGACATAAATTTATGCTTTGTCGCTATTGCTGTGCTGTGTAATATCACCAGCGGAAAAATGCTGCCTTCGGAGCACAAAAAGACGAATGTGCTCCTCTTTACTAAAACACTCTGGATGAAAAGTGTTGAAGCAGCTTCCTCGTTCTTCCTTGCTCAGCACCTTAAAATTTTTTCCCAAAAATTTTGGCATGAGAAAATATTTTAAAATGCAACTCAACTCTCACTTCTACAACATCCACTAACTGTATCTCGCTCACACCCACTACTCCATCGTTGTAAATCTCTCATACCCATCCACTTCCAAGTGCCCATTCCCATTCAGTCATTCAGCCCAACTCATTGCCATTATCTCCTTCTGTCTCTCTGCCACTGTCTCGTATCTCACAGCCACTGTCTCCTTCGTTCAGTCCTATTAATACTGTCCCATTTCACTCTCACTGTCTCCCCCTTCTCTTACTACTTCTATCTCATTCATTCCTTTCCACTGCTTCTGTCTCTTCTACCTGTCACTATCCCTGTCTTCCTCGTTGTCATTGACATATATTCTGTCCGTCATTATCAATGGCTCTCAGCCCCATACACTTTCTTCTTCTTTTTATCGTCTCCCATTGGCGCTGTCTCCTTCACTCTTCCTACTACTCTTCCGTTAGTGTCAACTATGTTTAACTGCCACTGTGTCCTTCCCTTTCTCCAACGCTGTCATTGTCTCCTTCGCTCTTTCTGTACCATAACTCCTGTAAGCTATCTTCCAGTATTCGGCACCTTTCTGTCTCTTTCCTTCTACCACTGGCACAACTATGTTCTCAATCCAAAATATTAGCGAAAAATTGTAAAGGTGCTGAGGAGGGTACTATGAGATAGCTTTCAATAATTTGTAGCGTATTCGCCTTTTTTCTGCTTTGATAGGAATCTTTTTCCGCTGTTTCCCTTCTTTTCCCTGCTACAGTAGGGCATGTCATTCATAGCAAAAGAATCTTGCGTATCAGCAAAATTTTTATAGTTTACTTATGGGGGATAGGAACAACGCAGAACTACATGCTTTCATACCTCAGGCCGGATTTTGGGTGCACAAAAATTCTGCATGTTCTTCCCAGAAGAGTCTCACGATAAGAGAGACACTTTCAGCATATTTCTTAGTGTTACGTTGCTTTATAAACTATGTTTTCACCTTACGTTGGATATTACGTGCGTATTTTATGTGTAAAAAGGGCTAGTTTTTAACCTCAGTCTCTCGAAAAACAGGTAAAGAAATCAAGAAAAATTTCAAGGTAGTTTGAGTTTGGGATTTTAGGAATATATCTTAAAAATTATAGCAATTTTTTGTATATTGCCGTCATGGAAACAGTGGCTCAGATGTTGTACCCAGAAAACATGTTTCTTGGGTTTTCTTATGAACCGCCCATGGACCAAATGGTATCCCCATAAGCCCCTCTAGGTGCACCGTAGAGCACATCCAACCCAAGAAGATCAGACCGATTTGCTCCATTTGGTTAAGCTGGAGTAAGACGATACTTCTCTTGGGTACAAATGGACCATAGCCCAAGGGCTTTCCAAAACACTTGATCCAATCTTTCTATCGCCAACAGAGCTCCGAGGTATGAGAGACGGAAAATTCCTGTTCTTATACGCGGCGTTTTGGAACATATTGGGTAGGTACGCTGGTGCATGATTACCGATTATGAAGACAAGAGATTTCCCACATGCGAGGTATGATTACGAGTAGGTGGTTTAAATGGAAGAAAGGAATAGCGCGAAATCTAGTAGAAGGCTAATTAATGCTGTACCACTACCTGCTGCTGGATACCACTGTGAAAACTTGTATAATACAAATTTCTCCTTAATTTTGATTGGTATCGGCAATTGAAGACAGATGCCATTCCAAATGCAGCTTGGCGTTACCAACGTGACCGTCAACTGTTTGACGTCGCTGAAACTAAAATGACTCTGGTCAACTGCTTAGTTTGCATTTGGCAGCCATTCAGTACTTTGTTTTATGTGGTTTTCACTGAGGTGGAAAAAGTGCATTATTATTCAGCAATTCGCTTTTTGGAAAACATACGACAAGGGAAATAAAAAGAAAATTTCAGTATAATTTAAGTCATCAATGGTGATGGTTAGATACTGGATGAAAGTGATCGAAAATCTGTTTTTGATGAGGATTGCTCCATTTGTTCGCGAATGTTGTTACCGAAGAAACAGATGAAAAGTTTATATGGTTTCCGCTGTCCCAGAACGAAAGTGCGAGGTGTAGGAGTCCGTAAGTATGTTGATGGGAACGTCAAATAATATTTCGCACGACAACTTTATAATGAACTGCTGCGGGCTCTATGACTGCCGCGATTTCTAGCAAGAACCGGGTATGCCTTTTGACTTCAAAGGAATTGGGAGCAATGTAACTATATCCGAGGAACTTTTTGCGTCGCGTTGTCACCATCTGTGAGATCACAATTGTAACCCAGGAAGTCAAACTGTAATAGAAACAATTTCCTCCAAAGATAAGTGCCACAAATTTGTGGCAACAATTTTTTTTTTGTGATGCAAACTGTGTCGCACTCATACACTTCTTACAAAAAGCAGAAACAATCGCTGTAAACTACTACAGTGAGATATCTGTCATCTGCTGCGTGAAACTGAACGAAACGTGGCGCATTTGGGGAAGGATAACGTTAAGTCGTGTTTCAGTATGACACTGCACCAACACATTTATATCGATCTGTCACTGCAAAACTGCGTGAAATGCATTATGGGTTGCCGCTATATCGGCGTATTCACCAAATATAGCTTCCTGAGGTTCCTTCTTGTTCCAGAAATAAAATGGCTTCAGATAACGAACTCTGCTCAAATAACGAAGTGATTGTCCTGTCAGAGGAGTGTTTCGGAGAACTTGACTATTTCTATTTTATGGGAGAACTGTGTACCTCTAAAAGCTGACGTTGCTTTTGTTAGTGAAAGTAATTTAAAACTAATCATTTGGTCCAAAGAAATTTATTTATTCTTTCAACCGCAAATAACACTACCAATTTTGGAACCTATGTGAGGCACGTACGTGGTCGACTCTGAGAACTCTGAGGCAGAGGACGGACCAAAGTTTTCCGTAACATACCAGATATTGGTCCGACGCTCATTGCATGAAGGTGTATGTTGGTAAGTGAGATAGCGTCGTTACGATCGCTGTATTGGCACATACAAAGCTACCTTTTTTTAAAACAGTTCTTTCTTTAAAACACGTATAACACTGCGCTTAGAGTTTTATACCCGTCTCTTGACTATCTTGACTGTTTTCCAAAACCTTCGCAGCGTCCTAACCTTTTTGACTGTATCCAAGTACTGCTGTATCAGTTCCTCGTGGACCTGAACATGCAGAAACACATACAATCTCTTTGACTTTAATAAGAGTCTTGTGGTTGCATTTCTGTGTATACTCTTATATGCCCGATAGATACACCTGATAGAAGATAATGCAGCCTTATCATTATGTCTGAACTTTCTTTAAGAATTTCATCTCATGAGATTTGGTGTTCGGCCGTGGGAAAGACCCTTGCGATGTGGTTCTCGGCCGCGTTACAGTACTGCCGCGCATTTTAGCTACTGTAGTGCTGTGCTCCTCAAGGTCTTGTGCGCCCTGCTGTTGAATAACTTCCTCTCCCTGATGTTACGATGGCTTGTCTACAGTATACTCAATTGTTCAATTGTAGCCGATATTCCACAGGAAAACTTGCTCGAGACGCAACTACACAAATTTTGCACTTCAGAATTTCCATTGGTAGAGCAAGTGCACCTCGAATTTTACGCCGACGATAGACGCTTTACTCACTTATTATGAACGTGGCACACCTATGTCGCTGCCTCCAGCCAAAGTGTAACATTCCGAAATTTTAGACTACAGATTGAGCATCTGTAGCTTAATGCAGCAAAATACAGATGGGCAGCATGTGTAGGCGACGGCTACCAGTCGACATCCGACCGATGACTCCTGTTTCCTGGACGAAATTGTCGTTATGTCTCGGAGTGGAGATGGCCAGACGTCCGACTCAGCGTTCACATTTCAACCCGTCGTCCACGAACTGCAGTGACCAGTACTGCAATAGGTGGCAATGGTGTGAAGTAATGCCACCTCCAGCCACATTCAGCGAATCCTGTAAGTAGGCTGTTTAGGATTTTTTATTGGTAACGCCACGTAGCGCTCTGTAAGAAAATCACTGGCTGTGCTGTGAGCAGTCTGTGGCTGGTTAGCATTGTTGTAATATTCCTATTGTAATGTTGGGCAGTTGGCTGTTAACAGCGCGTAGCGTTGCCCAGTTGGAGATGAGCTGCCAGCAGTGGTGGATGTGGGGAGAGAGATGGCGGAGTTTTGAGAGCGGATGATCTGGACGTGTGTCCAGTGCCCCGCCACGAGTATTTCCAAACAGCATGCGTTGAAACAGGTAGATTTACCCTGCATTATGTTCCTGTATCGGTTCCATTTTCATATCCATTACCGTAATTTCACCCCATAGATCTAAGAGCAGTGGCCTTTAGCCATACAATGCACTGTGTGACGCACCGGAAAAAGGTCACTCAAAACATGGCTGGTATGAGTAGTTTTGTAGACCAGCTGTTTTCACTGAACTAAGGCGAACAATGCAGACAATTTTTTAACATTGCTTTAACGTTTATAAATGTCAAATTATCACACTGCCTTTTTGTAAAGGAATTTATATACCTTTTTCCCGAAGCAAGGGTCTGCGAAGAGGACTTTAGCGACATAACATGTACGGAACTTGATCACACAGTAAGAGGACAACAGCGCCGCATACTATCCACCTCGAGGAATACAAGTCCCACAGACATCTCCCTACTGTTTCAAATGTGACCAACTATTTAACTCAGGTTCACTTTGTTTATTTACCTGTGCACTTGAAACCCACCAGTATTTTCTCCGCTCTTGAGGGTACTCAGACTTTTCAACGGGTTCAACAGCTGAAGAAGTGGATGTGGTTTTTGTTTATGGCGAGTGTCACCAAACTTTTAGATGGGTTGTGAAGGTGTAAGCGAGAATGTGTTCTGCTCCTGCCAAGCCCTTACAACCTGCCTTTGCAAATTCTATCAAAACATTAAAGAAACTGAGACTGTGGAAAACAAAATACACGCACAAAAAGAGTCAGCAGCTGATGACAGAAATGCAGCTAAATTTGTAGTGGAAGTATCACAAAAATCTACACCTGCGAATATTATAATTCAACGCATTTCGTTCTTTCCATATTTCGCATCATTTACAGCGTCCTGTAAAATACTTTAAGAATCGGTTACAGTTCTGCAGAGACTGAAGGTGAGTTGATTTTTGCGCGCCAGATTTTGTTTACAGATGAAGCAGCTTTTACAAACCATGCACATCAATTTTCGCGGTATGCACTACTAGCCACTTACAAATCCACACTGGCAGTGAGAACTGGACAGAAAACAACCTTGATCTGTCAATGTGCAGGACGGGATTTCCAAGACTGACATCAATGATTCCTGTTTTAAGGAAGGAACTCCAAGTATTCACGACTATCTACGGATACTTAGAGATCTGCTGCTGTAATTATTGGAAGACCTCCTGCTGGACATCATGCAGTCTACATGGTATCAGCAAGACTGATGTTCCGATCAATCAGCACAGATAATGACAGCCATTCTTAGCAAAACGTTTCGAGGTCGTTGGATCAGTCATTTGAGAAACACAAAATGACCTGCACTCTCACCAGACCAAATAGCTCTGGACTTATGTGTGGGGAGAAAATTAAAACTGGAGCTTCTGAAACACCTGTGATTAAATTTTTTATTGATTGGCGACTCCATGGCGTTCTGTGTGCACAATGACCATATATGTTAAATTAAAAGGAAGGTCAGCGTTGGTCATAGTATTGATGTTTTATTGATAGCATAGAGTTATTGTGATCGTTTCTCAGTTTTGGTTATTGATAACTTGATACCAGTGTCTCAGTTTAATTTGTACAGCACTGAAGATGATCACTATGTGATCGAAAATCGATTATGGTATCAATAAAACATCAATATTACGACCAACGCTGACATTCCTTATAATTTTAAATTTTTATTGTTAGTGATTGAATAATGTAGGAGCTTAACCTTTCATTTTGATGACTGTTACCTAATGGATAAGAGCTGATCAGTTTTAACTGCTAGGGGATCTGTTTCAGTCGGATTTTGGATGGTCAGTAATATTTTACTGAAGGAATAGAGGTTTTCTGTAACCAAGTTCATGTAAGTTTTCACTAAATAAGGCAATATATTACCATCAAATAGAATAGTAGACAGTCACCATCTTCATCATACATGTCTATTCATGTCCAAGCACAGGTCAAATTCACCGAAATCTGACACACGCTGTTATAATGGTTCAAATGGCTGTAAGCACTATGGGACTTAACATCTGAGGTCATCAGTCTCCTATTCTTAGAACTACTTAATCTTAACTAACCTAAGGACATGACACACATGCATGCCCGAGGCAGGCTTCGAGCCTGTGACCGTAGCAGCAGCGCAGATCCGGACTGACGTGCCTATAATCGCTCTGCCACAGCGGCCGGAACTATTATAATCTGCAAACATGATACACACTGCAATCCACTGGTCGATGTGGTACATGAGAATGCGTAACATCAGCATTCCATCTTTACAATCACTTTTTGTGATAATTTGTACTTCATCGTTAGTCGGTGTAATTCTTACGTGTTACTGAGTGTCAGTCCATGGCGATGGGCAGTGGGGAGAGGAGGGGGAAGAGAGGGAGAGGGAGAGAGAGAGAGAGAGAGAGAGAGAGAGGGAAAGAGACGCTCAGCAACACAATAAGCCCCATCTTGCTACGCCATTACACTACTCCTCAGTTGACTGATGACTGCAGATCCCTTATATTCTAGAAGTAAACATATACAACTACTGAAGGCATGAAATTTTGTATAACACGCACTTATGCTGTGTAACACGAAAATGAAATTCAGTGTGCAGCATTGTCTGACCGAAACGGCTTTATTGCTGGTACCAATGCTCAGCCTCAAGATTCTGAGCACTTTATATGACAGTCTTTACAACGAACACAAAAGCCGAACCTGAGTTATGTGTCCACATACATTTGGTGCAGTATGGCACACGTTTCTGCAACTTCCTCCTGGCGATGGGACAGGAATTTGTGGCGCTTTTAACTTATTACTGTTCGATCAAGTACCATGCATGTTAGGCCATCGAAGTCCTCTCAAAAGGCTCTGTCCATGCTACAGAAGAAATGCATAGTTCCATGAAAAAGTCGGTGTTATAATTTGGCAACTATAAACATTAAAAGTTACATGCATATATGAGAAAATTTGCCACATTGGTAGCTGCCGCACCCAATACTTCTCCAAATTTTCGATTTTAATTTGGGCTGAAATTTGATAGCATAATGTTGTGTACACAGTTCCGCGTAGTCAGTGCGTACACAACTTTCCCACTAGAGCGCGCCCCGCTAAGCACAACAGTGCAGTCGCAGCGCTCTTCCGTCTCCACACTACGAGATGGCGCTGCCATAGAGACGGACCAAATTCTGCTTCCGCCGATCTGCGTATTAAAATGTAACGCAGCCAATGGGATTGCTGCTAACGTAGAACCTTTTCTCCTCATGGATCACACTCGCGCAGTGATACATGAACGTGCGAGGTGTTATAACGAGTGTACAGACCTCTGATTAGTCAGTCTGCATTTGTCTGCACTAGTCTGTACCAGTCTGCATTTGTCTGCAACAGTCTGTACGAGTTCTACATTTGTCTGTACCAGTCTATAGTCAAGTATCAGTCTGCACCTAATAAGATTACCATATTCCTGTACATATCCATGAAGATAAATGTATAAACACTTTTGTCCAGTATCAGAGATATATGTGAGAATAAGATTAACGTACCAATACCAAAGGAACTTGAGATTGTCAATTGTAAATAGCATCCAGAACCAAGTTAAGTAATTTTTATGCTTGTTATTATTTTAATAAATGTGTGTGAAAATTAATCATGTTCTGTTTAAAGTTGGTCACCGTCAATCTGCTACTCTAAGCGTGCAAGTGGCATTTCTATCGTCTGACCTAACGGCAGAAGATAAATACGCCATGATAAGACCACGAGGCATATTGCTGACACTCGCCTACTTCGTTAGAGCGACAAGTCAAATAATCTCATGGTGTGTGTACTGAGGGTCTTACAGTACGCACACCACACGTAAATATGCATGACAAATCGAAAGCTGCGTGTTACTGACACACTCTCTAAAGAAACTGATGAATCGATGACTGGGCAGAAGGATACGATTAGATTACCTGAAGGCATGAACGTGAGGAACAGGGTGCTGTAGGTGGTCACGATGGAGACGAAACCCGCGACGAGCCGCAGGTCCAGCGTGAGCACGCCCAGCAGGTTGACCACGGGGCGTTCAGAGGACACCTGCCGCGCCAGCAGCCACAGCTCGCGGTGGGCGGCGCCGCCCACACGCCTCCCGCCCAGCAGCAGCTGCGAGCAGAGCCGCAGTGTGACGCTGGCTTCGGTCGCTGTCCAGTGGCCAGGCAGCAGCAGCACGGCTAGCGTGCTCACTTTGAATATCAGTCCAATCCCCGACTCCTTAATGATCTCCTTTAATGTCGTGCCTGGCGATGACAGTTTCCGAAGAATGAAATAAATCTTTACTACAATTTTCAGCGCGAGCATTGCAAAGTTTAACACAAACACGCTGGTATGGATGGAGGTAACCAACAGTGACAATTCACAGAGTGCTGCATAGGCCCGCCTGAGCGAACGCAAGTAGGACGCTTTGCAACATGCGCTTTGGCTGTTCACTTGTGACGCCCGTCTTGTTACCGAGCTTCTCTTGCAAGGTGTCCCACAAACCTCGTCTCTCATGTTGAGGAGGCAAATGTTTAGGAGCGAAATTCTTTGCCTGATAATGAGCTGCAAGTCCATGTATTTCAAAATAACTAGTATACCAGCTCCCAAGCTGTTCAGACTAAATATTGCCCCTACAACAGCACCCCAACCAACACGAGCACGAAAAGGGCCAGTGAGAAACAGACAAAACCAGAGAAACAATAAAAACAGTTGCAGTTTGACGAACCGTTTCTGGTTTGTCTTTTCCGACCCAACATGGACCATCAGAACTCTGTCACATAACGTTAGTAACCGTAATATTTCCATGTATTTGCGTGTATTGCATAAAATATCTGTAACTATTGCAGTAAAAGATAAGACTGGGTATTGTGAAGCACCTATAACTACAACATAATTTACTGCAGAGAATGTGTTTATCATACCACAAAAAAAGTCTAAAAATATGAAAGCAGATGTCAGCTGCAGAATAATAGCGAGTATTAGGATGGCAATATCCGATCTGGACTGCTTGAGCGATGTGGTCCTCACATCTATAGTGAATGGCGTGAGCCCTAACAGCTTGCACGCGAAGTGGAATGGTTTGCACGCCAGCAGTAAGTTCTTAGTGAGCTGTGTTGCTTGAAACTCGAGTCCATTTGTTGTCGTCATCTGAAAAAGGATCAGACACAGTTATCAAATTAGTTAATACTGATTTCAGGTAAATATTTCAATACGAAAAATCAGCGTTTTCAGAAATTTTTGTTTTGGTATTTTTTCACATATATCGTTAACATTAGCATCCATTTTTCCTCCCTTGCTACTACAGTTATGTTACAGACATGCTGACAGCTGCGAACCACCTGCATCCCCTTAGTGCTTGATGTCTTCCCCGAAGGCGATGTCATCTTTCAGCAGTATAACTGTCCATGTCTCGGAGACAGAACCGTGCCACAGTAGTTTGAGGAGCTTTGAACTGAACGCACGTTGAAGTCTCGGGGACGAAACACGATTGATGTAAATCCTAAGGGACACATCTGGGCAGCTATCTGGCGCCATCAACACATATGCAAATCAGCGGCCTGTTACTTATGTGTACTACATGTTACGTGAATAGACATCCAATGCCACATAGCTCTCGTCGCGCTGGGTAGCCGCGCGGTCTAGCGGCCTTGCCACTCTTCGTGCGTTTCCCCCTGGCGGAGGTTCGAGTCCTCCCTCAGGCATGAATGTGCGTGTGTTGTCCTTAGTGTGAGTTTGGGTAAGTTATATTAAGTAGAGTGTAAGCCTAGGGATCAATGACCTCAGCAGATTAGTCCCATAGGAACGCACCAACACTACATAGCTGCAGATGCCTGCCAACAAAATGGATAAACTAGCTATATAATATTTTGGCACATCAGTGCCCAAATATATCGTTATTTTACGCATACATTCATTTCTATGTCCTATTCGTATATATATATATATATATATATATATATATATATATATATATATATATATATTCTTATTACAGTCTGCACACCATATCTCAATCTCTGATGACTCTTCTCTCAACCCTCTACAGCTCCCGCGATTCTTGAGTCAGCCCTACATCACGCGAGCAACTCCATGTACTGCGCACTACAGTATCGTTTTTGTCCAGTGAAATGTTTACTTATAGCCCGTCAATTGGAAACCTGTACTTTATGCATCTGATACTTACAGATGAACACATGGATACATGAAACGTACATTACCTCACTGCTGCGTCACGAATAAATGCAAACGTGGATTTGGGGAATTCTTGTATATTTCGAACAGCAATTGCTGGAATGCAGTAAGCAAGGGACGGATTGGCACATTGGATGGCAGGCGCTGGGAATGTCGACATTTTGCAAACGATTCTGCGAGACAGGTCCACAACACTGCTGGCAGGCACGGCCCGGCGGGCACTGTGTACAAATGTGAAGTAATCAGGGCACCACAGGGCATTGAGACGTGCTGTGAAGAACCCATATTGTAGAAGCTAACACAGTGTTTAGTGACCCGTGTGTAAGTGCTGAAGTGGGATAACGTTGAATTACCAAAGAACACTCCAGTTGTCCCCTCCAGAGGAAATACGTCAGAGGCGTAGGAAAAGACGTATAAACAAGCCCGGAGGCTCAAAGCAGGCAATCGTGTCGCCATTTTGTCCGCGTCTAGAACCGGAGAGAATGACGATTGCTCAAGTTGCATGTTAACCACGACGACCTTGTGGTGACGGATATCGGTGGCCAACCATCCTGCTGAAACCACCTCCAACCTCAGCTGCGCAGACGAGTCACTGCTTTGGTGGGGATCGTCGCACCTTGGAGAGAGAGGGCTGCTGGCGTCCGCTCTCCGGCGCGCAGTAAGGTGCTGTCTGCAGGGGCGGGGCCGGGGCACGAACGTGTGACCTCCAGGATGCAGAGCTGCCTGCGGGCACTGAACGAGCTGCCCTGGACGGACGGCCTGAGCTGCCAAGGGTCACTACAACGACGGCAGTCGGCTGCTTCTCTTCGTCCCTCTACCTGGTGTCCACGAGTCGCGCTTGAAGGAGCAGTCAGCCGTGTTCTGGGCCAAGGGCATTGTTAACGCATCCGGCGGGCGCTTCGCTGTGGCCCAAGTAGGATCGCTAGGTTCGCAAGGCTGGGTAGTCGGACGCCGATGATGCAGATTCCAGCATGTGCATGGAGCTAACTCACGCATGCTGCACTGCGCCACCGCTGAGTTCGGTGCAAGGCCGGCAGTATATCTCCGATGTAATAAAGTCAGTGACACACTCATCCCTCTCACCTAAACCACACCTCTCGGTCGTTCTGACGTATTACAACCCCTGAGCTCGGGGTGTTGTAACATGATATATGTAAACAGTTAGATAACTGAAATGAGCTGTCGAGGTTAACTACAGATTTCCTGTCAAGTATGTGTCATTAAATGATATTCCTTATATTGTACACGACTGATGATATCTGGCAAGAATGGGCGAAACATATTCAGTAGACACAAATAAAACATCAACTGCAAAAGACGGAATTTTTTCTGGTGTATATGACGAAACATTATTGTTCTAATATGAGTACACCGAATAAAAAGCAAGCCCACCGCAGGATACTTCCCGTTACTACCGGGTAACAAACCCTCCAGCCTTAGTAAGGGCCGTACAACACTTTTGATAATGCTGAGATCTGAGAAATTTCGAATGTAAAGTGTTTGAAACAGGACATTATCATGGGCGCAGTTATATCAGTGTACATGGCAACTAGAGTAATGTTTGTCTGAAATAGTGTGTCAACGCGCAAAGCCGCATGCACTCTGGATGCGAATGGGTTAGCGTTTCTTTTCAAGTGGTGTGGTGTACCAAGTTTTACGTGGCAATTTCGTATAGAAAATGTTAAATAGCGAATGCTGCAAAAGCGATTAATACTTATTTCATTAAAGTGCAGTACCGTATATGACCTACGTTTACCTTGTGTTTGCTATAGACCTAACATTGTGAATAAACATCAGTGGTTCATTTACGTCTGAACTTCATGAATTCAAAACGTAGTCACCTAGTTAATTTAAAAGCTCAGTTTATCAAGTAATGACTGGAAAGTACTAACAAAAATTATTTAAAGGAGGAAGGAAAACTGGTAGAGGTCGAGATTAGGGAGGACCAGTTTGGGTTCCGAAGAAATGTACGGACACGAAAGGCAGTAGAGATCCGACGCCGTATCTTACAAGCCAGGATCAAGGAAGGCAACTCTACGTTTACAGCCTCTGTATATTTGGGGAAAGCTTTTGAAAATGTCGACCGGAGTAACCTATTTGAAATTTTGAAGGTCGCAGAGAAGAAATAAAGGCAGCAATGGGTTATCTTAAAATTATACAGAACAAAACTGCAGTTATGTCAAAGGGCATGATAGGGAGTAGCTGAGGACGCAATGAGACACAGTTGTAGTCTACCGTCGATATTATTTAGCCTATATATTTAGCAAGTTTTTACGGAATTTAATAACGAATTTGGAAAGCGAATTGAAGTTCATGGATGAAAAAATAAAAACTTTAACATTTGCTGATTATATTGTAATTCTGTCAAAGAGTGCAAAGGACTGAAAGAGCCGTTGACCAGAACGGGCAGTGACTCGAAAAGAGACTACGAGATGAATAACAACATAAGTAAAACAAGGGTAATTCAGTGTAATTGAATTAAATCAGGCGATGCTGAAAGAATTAGACTAGGAAATTTGACACTAGAGGTAGTAGGTGAGTTTTGCTGTTTAGGCTGCAAAGCAACAGATGCTCAGAGTAGAGAGGGTATCAACTGCCGGCTGTCAGTATCATGAAAAACACCTCAGTAAAAGGGAACTTCATTAAATTATACACAAATTTATGCGTTAGGGAGTCTTTTTATGGAGATGTTTGTGAGAAGTACAGTCTTACATGAAAGTGAAACGTGGATGATTGACTGTTCAGAAAAGTAGATAACAGAAGCTTTTGAAATATTATGCTACACATTAACACTGAAGATAAGAGAAGTGGATCGAATAACAAACAAGGAGGTACTGAGTCGTATTTGGTATAAATATTTACAGCACTACTTAATTATATGACGGAAAAGATAGATACGACATATCAAAGAATCACCAGTATGGCAGTGGAGGGATGTGTGGAGTTCAGGATCGTGGATGGAGGCCATTGTTATAATACCGTTGTGCTGTACGACTGAATAGAGAAACAGGTATACGAAATGCGTCCGAGAGCCTTACCTCCACCGTCATGCGAGCCATAATACTAGAACGCTCTAGCTTAACGCACCATGTTCCACCATACGAGCTCTCCTATTTAGCTGAGTTACACCACCATCAGGTGACAACAGTATCAGTAAAACGATCTAGGCTCTTTTATCTGTTACTTCCATTAACAAAATGAAGACCGTAAATTCAGTTTCCCACGTAATCGCATGCCATTAATCATTGGGACCTATAGGTACAGTTATAGAAAATTCACTCCTGCCAAATTCTCGAAGCCAGTTTTTTAATTAAAGTAAAACTTCTTTTGTGTAGAAGTTTCAACATAAAAACTATCAATCCATTAAATTAAATCCATCGACCTCCTGGCAGGAATATAGCAGAATTTGCAAGAAGACTGTAAACCTTCACGGACGCAAAGGGAGTACAACATGTTGACACACATCACCACATTACCATCTTAAAACTGAATTTAAATTTCCAAAAATCCATCAAGTATACGTTAGAAATTTCTAAATCTGATGCTGGTAAAACCCAACCACTACTGTTAGCAAGCGAACTCGAGAAAACTTAAGATGAAGACTGGAAACAGCTGAAATGCGAGTTTATCAAAACGTACCAAAACCAAATTCCTTTACGAAAGCAGAAAGAACACCCTTGATGGAACGAAGATTTTAAACACACAGTAAAATCGAAACACTAAGCATTCAAAACACGAAACATTAACATATAAAAACCGTGCCTGACATTCATGACATATAGAAAAGAAGCTGCAAAATTAATCAGACAAACAAAACGATAATATGAGATATCAGTTATGTGGAACTGAATAAAGCATCCAAGAAACCCAAACCACAGCTTCTTTGTATAACATTTAAAATTAAGCTAAATGGGTACTAGGTCATCTTCAAGAAGAAGAATTGACGATCGGCATTTAACAACCAAAAAAACTGTAAAATTCTCTGCAGTTTCAAAAACTTTAATTTGCTTCGAGCCTACAGAACGATCACCATCAGAAATGCCTCTGAATACAAATCCTCTTACACAAGCAGATATTAAAATCAAATTTCTATCAGATTACAAGTGGAAAAATAAGAAGCATTTATGAAGACTGAATTTCTCCAGAACTCCTGAAATCAGCTGCCCAAAAACTTGAAGAGAAACTACGCTGATGATGGGAAACTTAAGTCTACCTGGAAAAATTCCGAATGACTGGATAACTGCAGTTCAGTATGTGGGAGGGAGGCAGAAATTGTTAGTGATAACACAGGAATTTCCTTACTTCCTGTCTCAGATGAAATAATCTATCCTGTGCTGAGAACAGCAACAACTCGAATGTAAACTTGGCTAATACTAATCAGGTTTCAGATAAAACTTTTCTGGCCCAGAACAAATTTTCGTCCTTGAAGCAATTCTCACGCCTGAAAAATTTTATAATAAGAAAACAGTTTAAACCTTTCCAGGCTATGATTGAGAGGACCATCAGTCTCTCTCTTGAAAATTCTGAAAGAACAATATCTGAACTTCAAAACCGCTGATATTACTAGTGACAGACTAAATAGTACAAAATCTGAGGTAATTCAGAACAAAAATATCAAAATATTTTGAAATTAAATCAGGAGTGACACGAGGTATTGGAATCTCTCCATAACGTTTCATTTGTTTCCTAGGAAATGTAGTCTAAGAGTGGCGAAACAGAAATCTGAGCTTAAAAAAGACGAACAAATCAAAATAGAAAAAACCAGTATTGGGATAGACGACATAACTCTTGTAGACAATGTGGCGATTTTTTCAGAACATCTAATTACAACACAAATAAATAGAAAATCTTAGAGAAACATTCATTTGAAAAAAAAGTAGGTATACACAGAAGTGACAAAAGTCAGGTTATAGCGACACGCACACATACAGATGGCGGTAGTGTCGCGTACACGAAGCACAGAACGGCAGTGCGTTGGCGGGGCTGTTGTCAGTGCTCAGGTGGTTCACGTGGAAAGGTCTCCGTTGTGTTTACGGCCGCACAACGTAAATTAACGGATTTGCGGAATGATATTTGCAGCTTGGCGCATGGGACATTGCATTTCGGAAGTCGTTAGGGAATTAGATGTTCCAATATCCACAGTGTCAAGAGTTTGCTGAGAATACCAAATTTCATTGCCACCACGGACAATGCAGTGGCACCGACGACCTTCACTAAACGACCGAGAGCAGCGGCATTTACGTAGTGTTGTCAGTGCTAAAATACAAGCTACACTGCGTGAAAGGACCGCAGAAATCAATATGAGAAGCATATCGGTTGAACCTTAGATCACTGGAAAACCTGTCCTGGTCAGATGTGTCCCGATTTTTCAGTTAATACGATCTGATGGTAGGGTTCGAGTGTGCCACAGACATAATTCGTCAACAAGGCGCTATACATACTGGTGTTGGCTCCATAATTATGTAAATTGAGTTTACATGGAACGGACTGGGAGTCTCGTCCAACTGAACCGATTACATTAGTCAACAGTCATTTTACATGTAGGACGTGATACATCAAGTAGTACGTATTTAGTTGTGTAGAATCCGAATATACCTTTCAAAATGTTATAGAAGGTACCATTTTTGAGTTTTTATAAGGTCATTTGTTTTTCGTGTTCAGTATTTCGTTTTTTTGCTGTTATTATGTTTTGATGCTTAATTGTTTGTTTTTGATTTGCAGAGGAGAGCTAGATGATCCACAAATCGTCAGTAAATTGTTGGTGTGGTACTCAAGTGGTGTGAAATATATCCTCAGTGAGTTTCTCCTGTGAAAGACAGTGCCAACATTTTTGT
The DNA here is from genome assembly GCF_021461395.2 of Schistocerca americana. Lineage (NCBI taxonomy): Eukaryota > Metazoa > Arthropoda > Insecta > Orthoptera > Acrididae > Schistocerca > Schistocerca americana. The sequence goes on along the minus strand of NC_060122.1, from coordinate 130,422,470 downwards.
GTTTAAAACTTACACTAAGAAATATGGCAACTAGTAAAACTCGTTGCTGTCCAAACCACCCCGACAACTTTTGTTACGTGTTTGGGAAATTCACTCCAAATGCTTAAAGAAAGCCAGTCACTGATTTGGTTAAGAAGGCATACAAATTGTATTTTGATTGTTCTGTTAGCGATCAACATAAAACTTTTCCAGCTCATATTGCCTGCATATCCTGTACCACAACCTTAACCGAGTGGTTTAAAGGAAAACGCCGATCCATTCCATTCGCTGTTCGGATGGTGTGGAGTGAGCTTAAAGACCATCATTGAGACTGTTACTTCTGTCTTAGAAATATTTCGGAACATTCAAGCAAAACTAGACATAAAATAAAGTATCCAAATGAATCTTCAGTGCCTTTGCCTGTGCTCCATAATGAGCGGTTGTCTATTCCCGTCTGTAGCTTGAAAGCCACCGAACCAGACACCATGTCAAGTGAATCAGAAAGTATTGAACATATAGAAGAGTACTGCCCTCAATATCATGACACTTCGCCTCAGTTCTTTAATCAAAAGGAACTGAACGATTTGGTTCGCGATTTAAAACTTTCGAAACCGCAAGCTCACCTCTTGGGGTCCGTACTGCAACAACGGAATCCTCTAGCTCCAGGGACAAAAAGTCCTGTTTCAGATCAAGAGGTGCCTCCTTCACTCAGTGCTTCGATGTGATGATACAGCTAGGTTTACAACATAAGCCACAGGAGTGGCGACTATTTAAAGACTCCTGTAAAGCCAGCTTGAAAGCAATCCTACTACATAATTGCAATGCATTTCCATCGGTTCCTTTGGCTTTTGCAGTAGACGTGAAAGAAACATATGAAACCATGGGTTTGCTGCTAGAGGCAATCAAATATAAGGATCATGAATGGTAGATTTGCTGTGATTTAAACAGCACTCTGTACAGGTTTACAGGCTGGATTCACGAAATACTGCTTTTTTATGTCTTTTGGACAGCCGTGACACCCAGAATCACTATATAGTCAAGGAATGGCTTATAAGGAAGTCATATGTTCCTGGGAAACGTAAATGTGAACAATACCCCATTGTTTGAGACCGATAAAATCATTTTGCCTTCTATTCATTACAAGTAGGGCCGTATCAAGAACTTTGCGAAAAGTCTGGATAAAGAAGGTGAGGCCTTCAATCACTTAAAAGAAAAGTTTCCCAAATTGAGGCAAAGCTGAAAGAGAGTATATTTGTTGGACCACAAATAAGAAAATTGCTGAAAGACGCAATCTTTGATACTAAACTCAGAAATATCCAATTAGCTGCTTGGTCTTCTTTCAAAGCAGTTGTGAACGGCTTTTTGGGTAACAGAAAAGACAAAAACTATGTTATCACTGTGAATGATCTGTTGGACAACTATAAGAACAAGGGGTGTATAATGTCGCTGAAAATTCACTTTTTACATTTTCACCTTGATTTCTTCCCGGAAAACATGGGAGCCGTGAGCCATGAACATGGTGAACGCCTTCACCAAGACATTCTTACCATGACACACCACGGCCATTGGAACCCTTCGATGGTGGGTGACTACTGCTGAGGACTTGTTGAGAGAGTAGTGAAACGACAAACAAAAGAAGAGTTCCATCGTCGCATTTTTCAAAAACCAAATTCGATGAAGGTGAAACTACTTTCTAAAGTAATTTGAACCTTTTCTTGGCATCAAGCCCACATTTACATACAAAATAGTATTGATTTCGAACGTTCTGAATGTGTATTTTTGTTTGACTTATTTGTGTTAATTTTCGCAGTTACGATTTTTTATTCTGCTGTATATCTAGGAAATGTGACATCATAGAGAAAAACTAATTTTACCCGTTTATTCCGCACCCAAAAATTAGGTAAATCCACCAATTTACAAACCAGACGCAGAAAAAAATGTTAAAATCTTTTAACTAGTGTTGTTGACTGGAAATGGCTATGTTCGCCTACCTGAAGAATCTATGCAGCCATTCATGTTCCCAAACAACGACGGATATTTTGTGGATGACAGTACGCCATATCTGTGGGCCGCAGTTGTTCACGACTGGTTTGAAGAACATTCTGGATAGTTCGAGCGAACGTTTTGGCCACCTATTTAATATTTTTGGGACATAAGCAAGAAGTAATTTCATCGAAATAATCTTGCACCGGCAGCAATTTCGCAGTTATGGACTGCTATAGAGGTAAGCATGGCTCAAGGGAAGTGCAGGGAACTTCCAGCGAATTGTTGAGCACCTATTCCTTCGACTTGCCGCACTAAGCCGGGCAAAAGGGGGGTTCGATACGATGTTACGAGGTATTCCATGACTCTTATCATGTGAGTGTATGCCCTACAACACGTTAAATTTCAGCCTTCATTACGGAAATTTGTAAGAAATTTTACATTGTGTTATTTCTTTGGCAACACAGTTGCAGAATTCACATTACAGTCAAAATACGCAAATTACGCAACAGCTTCAAAAATAGGGTACCTTCACCGTCGACAGGCACGACTGGGTGTTCCGACAAGGCATCGCGCACACGAATTAGAAGAGGCCGTACTGCATTGTGCTGAAGAGAACACGTCAATGAGTGCACGAGCATTTACGCTTGCAATGGACGTTGCTCCTAGCACCGTCTGGTGTGTCGTGGATGACCAACAACTACATCGAGACCACCTCCAACGCCCCATACCACTTCTAACACACACAGACGCGTGAATGAGGCTGGACTAGTTGAGAGTGGAAGGATAGACGTTAGATGACGTCAGCCAGTCTGCCGTAAGCACTCTCCACTATGTCTACCTGTACCAAATCTACCTAGAGAACTTGTTTTGAAACGGCAGTAACACAGAAACGGTACGTTTCCGGACATTATTTCCTTTTCGAACTATTATGTACTCACTTCTCTCTACAAGTCCAAGAGGCTTGTTAGGGAGATTTCCGAACACCCTCTATAACGTCATAGATTATGGGCAACGTTGTATGACTTATCTGTTGATGGAGATTTTCTCACTTCATCTACCATTAATAATGACTTGTGACACAGTATTGCCAAAAATATCCTGTACAGCATTCGTGAACATGTTGCCAAAGCTAATTTTAGTCATGACGTTTTTCACAGATTCATGACTAACCCTTTTGAATGCATTTTCAAAGTCTGCTGATAAAACCTCTTCTTTATTCCGGTTTTTGCGTACGAAACACCATTTCTGTACACTAGTAATACGTTAGCCGCGCGGGATAGCCGCGCGGTCTGAAGCGTCTTACACGGTTCTGGCGGCTCCTCCCGTCGGTGGTTCGAGTTCTCCCACGGGCATGGGTGTGTGTGTGCTGTTCTTGTCGTAAGATAGTTTAAGTTAGGTTAAGTCGTGTGTAGGCTTAGGGACCGACGGCCTCAGCAGTTTGGTCCCTTAAGAATACACACATCTGTAATGCGTCATATATGTTTCTCTCCGGATCGGCGCACATGTTACTGTGATTAGTGACTGTTTTTATTATTTGCTTTAATCACCCAGAAAAGCACCGAGCTCTTAGTTGATAGTCAGTGGTTAGTAATGTGACTGGGCGTATTTTCTGTAACTTTGGTGTTTATTTACCAACATTGGCGTGATGCAAGCTCTTAAAAGTTGTTCTGGTATGTTGACACCATTACGGATTTCATTAGGAATACCCAGTAAATGTTCCTTACAATACTTAAGTGTTTTACACAAAATTCTACAGGAATCCCATCAAATAATGAACGTTTTGATTGCTTCCTCAATTACGTTGAGGCCTCTTTGAAGCCTCATTAACACGCGTCTGGCCACTTCTTATAAGCAGCTGAGGTGATACCTGAAGAATCTTCCTATTGCGAAAATTATCTACGTCTATATACAGTCAGTTCCGCAAGAAAGCACACGACATAATTTTAAAAGTCATGTCTTCCACGACATCTCTGGTCGTGGTCTCGAATCTATAATTAATGCGCTTTTGTACAGTGTATAGATAAACATTGTGAGAGTTGCAGTTTAAAATCCAAATAGACTTAAAGATAAAAATACTCGTAACGAACAAATAAATAATCTAACGGTACACTACAGTGATTTCCGATAAACATTTCGCTTAGTCTTCGTGAGTATAATCCGTTTCATAATTTGGCGCGTTTCCTCCAATCACTTAGATTATTCCTCTTTTGCGTTATTCTTCGTAAATAGTGTCCTCGCCATACTTCTATTAGATACAGTGGATGATTTAAAATTACTAATTACATAATTTCGTTTGCACACAAGATGCCGAAGCGTAAAACTATGTTTACACACTCTTATGTGAATACGCAACGAAGAAAACTAGCACGAAGTAGCGAAATGGGAAAGGAAATAGGAGCGACACTTAACGAGAACAGCTGCTTCTAAGAGAACTGACTGATTCATTCACATTGTACTGAGATATCTGCCAACAAAAATAAAAAATCTTTCACATGTATGGTTAAGTGCCTAACCATCTATTAATTAGCTTTATGCAAGAGCACTTATTGCTCCATCTTTGTCGGATTTTTGCCCACCACACTCACCCAATGCCACTCACCGCGACCAGACTGTTATATTAGAAGAATAACTGCATTCACAATATCCTTAATGAGATGTACGTCGGTACGCATCTCATATCTAGAACCAGATTCATGCCTTCTCCCATGCCATATATTCTGACCCAGGTAACGCTGGATTCCTTAGCTATTAGCACTTATAGTGGGACGCGAACCTGCTACCCTCCACTCTGTAATTCACGTCTTTATTCACGTTTTTATCCCCTACATTACGCCAAAGACATGCGATTTTGACTTTTGTGTCTTAGTATCTCTTCTAGGATTAGATCCTTGATACACACTTAACTTATATTTAATTATAAGGGCGATACGTTTGCGATAAATCTTCAGTGCGTCGTTGCCTTCAAATAGTACACTGTTTAAGTTGTAATGGAAGAGAGCTGAATACGTCCAAGTAAAAATGGCGTCTGCCGCATCGAGTGATACGTCATTAAGACGTCACTTTCGAGTGTGTTAAAGTCTCTGGTCTAAATGCAAGTGCTACAATCCTGCCATTAACGGATACAGTCGTAATTGCCGCTGACAGAGCGGAATGACAACGATGAACAAAACAGGAAACAGGACTAAGAGTGTCATCTGGTTGGTTGCTGCTATGGTAGCTCTTTTATGAGCATCTAGGTTTGCTATTCCGATCCTGCTAAAAGGCACTTCACCGCATTTTAAAAATGTGCCACTGTGATTCCAAAATATCTAGGTGTAACGGAAATCATTACATCAAAATAATTACGGTACTTAAAACATAGGAAACCAAGGAGGCAGGAAATAACCTAGAAAATTGAATTTGTTAATTAATCTTCAGTTTTCATTATTAATTTTATGTGCGGTATGAGGACTGATAAAAGATACCAAATAGCTAGTGACGATACATTGGTATAGAGGGATTTAGAGATTTTTCCACCAGTTTTGCGGGTCGTTATTCCGTATTACATTTAAAAATTCTTTATTTCACTTTTTTTTGAGTCATAAGTCTTCTGACTGGTTTGATGCGGCCCACCACGAATTCCTCTGCTTTGCTAACCGCTTCATCTCAGAGTAGCTCTTGCAGCCTATGTCCTCAACTATTTGCTGGATCTGCCGGCCGGAGTGGCCGTGCGGGTCTGGGCGCTACAGTCTGGAACCGCGTGACCGCTACGGTCGCAGGTTCGATTCGTGCCTAAGGCATGGATGTGTGTGATGTCTTTAGGATAGTTAGGTTTAAGTAGTTCTAAGTTCTAGGGGACTGATGACCACAGATGTTAAGTCCCACAGTGCTCAGAGCCATTTGCGCCATTTGCTGGATCTATTCCAATCTCTGTCTTCCTCTACAGTTTTTGCCCTCTGCAGCTCACTCTAGTAACATGTAAGTTTTTCCCTGATGTCTTCACAGGTGTTCTATCATCCTGTCCCTTCTCCTTGTCAGTATTTTCCATATATTCCTTTCCTCTCTTATTCTGCACAGAGCCTCCACGTTCCTTACCTTATCCGTCCACCTAATTTGCAAAATTCTTATGTAGCACCACATCTCAGTCCGTCTTGGTTTATTTTACTGCGTAGACATGAGAATTCCTTTACTTCGTCTACTTCGTGATCACCAATTTATCGGTATTCTTATGTCTTTGATTTACCCTGAATCCATGTTCTACATCTTCTATACACATTAGGTTGTTCATTCCATTCAACAAATTCTGTAATTCTTTTTCACTTTAACTGGGGATAGCAATGCGAATATTATCATTGGTATCCTTTCACCCTGAATTTTAATCCCACTCTTGAACCTCTCTTTCATTTCCGGCATTGAATCATACACCCTTTTTAATCCGAGCACTTCGTTCTTGGCTCCCTCCCCTTATGGTTCCCTCTAGGTTCTGATGTATATGGTACCGGCTTTCCATATAGTTTATCCGTATTTCTCTATTGATTTCGAACATCTTGTTCCATTTGACACTGTGGAACGCTTTTACCATGTCGACATATCCTATGAACTTCTCTTCATTTTTTTCACCCTTGCTTCCATTATCAAATGCGGCCTCAGAAGTGCCTCTCTCGTGCTTTTACCATCGCTAAAGCCAAACTGATTGTCATCTAATACGTCCCCAATTTTGTTTGTACATTCTCCCATATATCAGTCTGACCAGCAAATTGGTTGCATGAGCCGTTGCGCTAACTGTTCGGTAAGTGTTGCACTTGACGGCTCTTGCTATCTTCGGAACTGTGCGGATCTTAAGTCTTCGGAAGCTCTTTCAAATTTTAATATTTGATTCCCTGTCTCTTTCCTATCAACTCCTGTTTTTTTCTTCTGTTATGTCATCAAACAAGTCCTTCACGTCATAGAGACCCATCCGTTCTCTCCGCTGCATCAAACAGTGGGATTCCCATTGTACTCTTTATATTACTGCCCTCGCTTTAATTTCACGGAAACTAGTTTTCATATCTATTTGGTAAGTCAGGGCTTCCGACAATGTACACTAGCAAAGATTAAAGAATATAAGGGTGTTTTTTTTAGTATGAGTGCCAAACATCAGGATTTTTAGAACCCCAAAGCAAACAACACTGTTACCGTCGGCATCCATTAAAAAAAAAAAAAAAGAGCGGTCTCATTGCCTGCATAAGAATTACAGGAAAACAACACAGATTGAGTGACTGATTGCAGTTATACCTTGGAGTTCCTGTTAAATCACTACAAAATGGGCTACCTTCCTCGGGAAAATAGTATACATTTTTAGTAGTTTTTGGCTTGATGTGGCAACCGAGCGGGCTGCAGCAGTAGCTCGTTCCAGCGTCGATTCGCCTGGCTCAGCAAGACTGCGACTTTCTTCAATCCACCTCTGGGACCAGAGCAGCTTTAGCCGGTCGAAGTGACCGTGCGGTTAAAGGCGCTGCAGTCTGGAACCGCAAGACCGCTACGGTCGCAGGTTCGAATCCTGCCTCGGGCATGGATGTTTGTGATGTCCTTAGGTTAGTTAGGTTTAACTAGTTCTAAGTTCTAGGGGACTAATGACCTCAGCAGTTGAGTCCCATAGTGCTCAGAGCCATTTGAACCAGAGCAACTTGAGAGTTGTAGTCTAAGGGTGACCTGTGCCTTTTCATGTGGAAGGAGAAGTTGAGTCACAGACACAACACTCACGGGCTTTATGACGCATTCCTGGGTTCATTGTATTCAGCACGTGATTCATTCATCTTGTCGACACATGTTGGTGCCAAGTATTAAGCCATGCATGAGACCAGCTATTGTTCCATAATCATACCAACATTACTCAAAGAATTATAGAAATTCTAGGACGAGTGCTCAGTAACCGAGTCGATATCAGTTCATCAACATCCATGTCTATTCATCAGGCACGTCTACTTTGTTGACTCTGAATACCAGTGGGCGGAACTCACGATCTACATGCAGGTGGTGCGTATTTAAAACATGTGCATCATCACCAGGAGAAAAAAAATCAGGCGATTGCCGAGACGGTTCCATGAACAAGGGCACAACCGTGTATTTCCTCTAAACGTCACTAAATGAGTTTAAAGCAGCCTGTTATGATCTCGACTCTAACCTCCCGCTTTCAGACGCAAAATGGGGCTGAGACTGTAGATGTCTCTGTGAATTAACAAAAAAGGAAATTTCAAAATGTATTGTAATGAATTATGCAGAAAATGGTTCAAGTGATTCTTTTTCTAATGTTCGTTTTATGTTGGCGATATTACAGACACAATTTTCTACACTGACGGAAAAAAAATCGCAACACCCACAACGAGTTTTGCAACGTCAACGAAATTTGGTGGGCGTGTTTCTAGTTATGACAAACGATGTCTATTAGAGTTTCACGCCATTCACATAAGACTAGACACCACCTCATTGAGTTTGAATGAGATCGTGTAATAGGGCTACGAGAATCTGGATGTTCCTTGTTCGATATTGCGGGAAGACTTGAATGGAATGTAGCTACTGTGCATGATTTCTGGCAGTGTTCGCCACGGTTGCAAGAAGACCGGGCTCCAAACGGCCACGCGACACTACCTGGAGGAAGGACCGAACAGATGTTCGGGGAATGGCTCTGGCGTATCGTACTGCATCTACAGTAGTAATATGAGCTACACTTTGCACCACAGTGACACAACAGGCTGTTACACATCAGTTACTTCAAGGACAGTTCTGAGCCAGTAGCACTATAGCGTGCATTCCACTGACCGAAAACCAGCTCCGTTTGCGACTTCTATTTTGTCTGATGACAGCTGATACTGTCACGGTGCCTGTGATGGCTGTGTGTTACAAAATGTTAACTTTCACTGCTGGAATTATCACAGTTAATAAAATATTCAGAGCTATTATTGCGTGGTCAAAGGTGTTTCACTTCGAAATCCGACGTTACGTCCCCATCTGCGGTGGACATTTTCAAGGAGAATCGAATTTGTTGAATGTCCGATTCACACCCCATCTCGCTACTGACTACAGCAAAATTCCGCTTCTGCGACCTTCCACCAAGTGGCATGAAGTCACATGTTTGAATACGTGACCACAAATGGTCTTTGTCGACTGTGTAAAGGATGAGCCAGAAAGTAGGGGATTTTACTTTATTATATGAGCTTTCAAACGGTAACTTCATTTTTCCATTGCGGCCAAGCCACGGCCGGCAGTGTTAGCTGCCTGTAAATTCTTTCGTCCCACGGTCTAGTAACAGGAAGTCAGCACCTTGATCACAAGCCTCCCTCATGTGCTTGCGAGGTAACGGCGCCCCAGGCGTCGCTTAGCAGGCAACGCTCTGGAAAGTTCAATTGCCGCCCCCACGGCTTTCTCGGTCCCGAACAATCAGGGCGGAGGAAACCGCGTTGTGCGTCGAATATACCCGGCCGCCCGTCGCCGGGCCCGCTCTCTTGTGCTCTTGTCTTCCCGCTCTCTTGGACGCTCGCTCTGTAGCAGTGTACACCTGCCCGCTTCTCCCGGTGCTGCGGCACTGAGGACTTACTTTTGGCAGGCAACAACTTTCGTTAGCTTTGCCAACTATGTTTCGCCAAACTCTACGCTCTGGCTGACTCTCACCTCCCTGGGCCCATGTGACCCCTTTTTAAGACGCTTTCGCCAATAAATGGCCTTTGTCTAAATTTTGTACTATTCATTTCATAACGCCCACTGCCTTCCCAACCGCCCATCCTGTATAACTGTTACTATCATTCCACGGTGGAAGATTGGTACACATCTTCTTCAGCATCGGAATCCAAATTTCATTTAATTTCACGCCCTCCTCCTTCCTATTCAAATTCCTTGGCTGCATCACAATCTCTATGGCCTCTCTGTATAGCATTTCCTAGTATCCGTTTGTGGCTGCCAGTACTTGAGTCCGGTCAAAATCAATGTGGTGATCTGCTGGCTGTAAAGCATATTCCGCAATAGCTCATATGTCTATCTCCCTCTTCAGAAATTGCCCCTGTTATCTTAGAGTCGCTTTTTGACAGTTCTTTTTGTAGGACACACAACTACAAGGAATCTATAAGCTCCAGATTTTTCCACCGGTTGGCGAGCATCCGTGGCTGAATTTAGATGATCTTGTATCTCCCGTGTGGGTGTGTAAATCACCGCGACGTCTCACTTTCTTAAGATTTTTCCTGTACCGTCAGTCACTTCCTTAATGAACGACAGGAAAACTTCCCGTTTAACTGGCGCTTGAGCATCACAACGATTTCCAAGCAGTGATCTTAACGCTCTTTTCACCTCAGCAAGAGAATGTCTTCTTGAGGAATGCAGTGGTGAGATGTTTTAATTCTGCGTCAAGCAGCTATGGTTCACAGATTTTTCTTGGCTCTATCCGTCCTACGTTTTTATGAGGCCTCACTTTCGCTGTGGATAATGGTTCGAATCCCATTGTAGAGCCGGCTGGAGTGGGCGTGCGGTTCTAGGCACTACGGTCAGGTTCGAATCCTGCCTCGGGCATGGATGTGTGTGATGTCCTAGGTTAGTTAGGTTTTATTAGTTCTAAGTTCTAGGCGACTGATGACTTCAGACGCTAAGTCGCATAGTGCTCAGACCCATTTGCACCTTTTGAGCCCATTGTGGATAACGGTCTGTGTGCATAGGTATTCGGTAAACTGTGTGGCCCAAGCTACCATATTCTATCTTCAAAAATAACACATAAAGAAAATTTAATCTTCCTCCTGCCTCCTCCTCCTTCGTAAACTGAATCTTTCGATTGATACCGTTCAGATGTTTGTGAAAACGATCCAGTTCCTCCCCGCCATGTCGCCACAAAACAAAAGTGTCACCCAAGTAACGGACCCAGATTTTCGGTTTCTTGTTCCCAGTTTCCAATGCCTTGTCTTCGAATTTTTCCATAAAGAAGTTCGCTATAACCGAGCTTAAGGGGCTCCCCAGAGCGACATCATCCCTCTGTGGTCGAGGGGCAATATTTAAACAATTCCGCAACGTCGGGAGGAAAAGTGCGATTCAGCTGTTGCAATACTTTATTGAGAGGAACCATTGTAAATAGCGACCCACATCAAAGCTAACTAATATGTCCTCCGGCTGTACGACTATTCCATTTAATTTACTGATAAAATGTGCCGAATTCTTGATATCCGAATCCGATCGGCTCATATACGTTCGCAATAATGTTGTCAACAACTTGGAAATCGAATAGATGGGCGAACCAATAGCACTCACTGTAGAACTTAGAGGAACATGTTCTTAGTGCACCTTCGGCAATCCATAAATTATTGGTGCGAGCGCAACTGACATGAACAGACTTCCTCATGCTCTGTTCGACAGAGGACTTCTTTATCAACCGCGTAGCAGTTCTAAGAACTTTGTCAGTGGGGTCTTAACTTAGATTCCTTTATATACGTGGATCCAATAAATCGTTAATCTTACTATGATAGTAGGTCGCATTCAAAACAACCGTTTCATTTCCCCCACCAGTGGTGAGAATGATACCACTATCGTCCTCATTCAGACGTTTTAAGGCATTCCTCTGACCAACAGTTTTTGGAGGCCTTGCACGAGACAGTACTCTCACAGCCTCTACGCGGATTTCTTCGGCCGTAACCGTGTCATGTTTTGAAGTGAAATCCTTTAGACCACGGCAAAATAGCGCGGAATATTTTATTAATTGTAGCCGTGTGTTGGTTATAAGGAGGCCAGATGAAGGCCTGCCAGACAAACTGCACCTACACCTGGAATTATGGTTTACGGTGCTATTTCGTATGACAGCAGGAGCACTAACGTGGCTATCCCACGCACCCTGAGTGCAAATTTGTTCGTCAGTCAGGTGATTCGACGTGTTGTGCCGCCATTCATGAACAGCATTCCACTGGGTGTTTTCCAGCAGGATAACGGTAGCCCATAAACCACTGTTCTAACCCAGAGTATTCTGCAGTGTCGAGTGTTGCCCTGACCTGCTAGGGAATATGATCTGTCTCCAATCCTGCACATAATTGACATCATCGGACAACAAATCCAGTGTCATCCAAAACTAACATTAACCGTCCCTGTATTGCCTGAAAAAGTGGAACAGGCATGGACCTCCAACCCACAAACTGACATACGGCAACTGTACAACACATTGTATGCATGTCTGCGTGCTTACATTCAATGTTCTGGTGATTACGCAGGTTATTGGTATACCAACATTTCACATTTTCTATCGCTTATCTCGCGCTTACATTAACCTGTTCCCTTGCATTGTTAATCACTTGAATATGTCATCCACGAAAATGTAACTGCAAAATTTCATTCGCTACATTAAATTTGTTGTTGCGATATTTCTTATTACGTAACCACGATGCAAACAAGGTGAAGTAGTCAGATTCTTGAACGTTTGTGGGCTTGCTTCAGAACTGTACTGGAAAGGTCACTTTAAATAACAGGCTGTCTTGTTTTAGTCTGGCTGGTTTTTTTTCACTGACTGTATTTAAATGTCTTGCAACACCACAATGCATGCATTATGTCTGCATTTACTCTGGATGGCGTCGTCATCGTGTATACATTCTTCATCTAAAACTGATTATGCCAGTTGTACTCCACTGCTTGTTTAATACCGGCTTCTTCATGTTGTACTATTTATAATATACTCTACTGCTTTTTAATATTCGAAACACCCATGGCAGGTTGACATTATGATTCCATCCGAACCCTAAGAGAACTCAAAGTCTACAATATTTTATTTAGAATAGCTTTATTGTCTTTATGATTTTTCTGCTGACGAAAATGATCTTTCTGACAGTTAAAACACACACGTATTTCACCTTTTCCAGTCTCAAATGGCTCAAAATACGACAGGAGATAAGGCACACATGCTCTTACGTATCTGCCTGAGGGTAATGGTACCAGAGAGTTTTGTGTCGTGACCGGTGACATAGTTGCGTAAGTGATGATTCCCAGTCAATTACTATCATAATATGAAGTACAAATTGCTCCTTTATGGACTCAGTATTTCATCAAATAAATGAATAGTAGCGCCCATTTAGTCTTCGGAAAGACGTATGGTTGGCTGCTCTGCGTGTATAGTTTCCTTCTTACAGATCGACTACTCTGAACACATTTGAGTCCAATATACTGCTAAAGAAAGTACCTACTTATCTAAGAAAACAGCTGACAGGCGTCGTTCGTCTTGAGAGGGGGTTCGTTGTCTGATAATTGGGTATACTATAAATGTTGTGCACCTATGTTAAATGGGAGCTCCCGTAATTCAAGGCTCTTACGTTGAGGAAAAGGGAGGTCGAAGGAGTTAGCGATTGTAATCGGGTTGATACAAGTAATTAGTTAATGGAAGTTTCTCAGTTAAACCTAATGGTCATCAGTTATCGTTGGCATCATCTCAAGTGCATTTCAGCAGCTTTACTGGCATTAAAACGCACTAATACGGAAGAAACGCTCTGAGGAAGTAATGAGTTCATGGAAACCAAACGGGGATATTACGATTAACTCGCCTACCAAGACGAAAACACGTAGCTACATCACAAAAGAGCGTCTTGCACGGTAAGTTCACCAAATGTTATTTAAGCTATATAAATATATTATAACACCATGACTTAATTTAGAATTTTTGAATATATTCCACCAATAGAGGAGCTATGCATTCTTTCCTTTATATGTACTGTTGGGATCTTAGCTACAGCGTGTACATACTAAAATAACAATATTCTGCTATGCAGTAAATATATAACTCGTTTATTAGCATGAACGACACATGTTCTACACATTCCATTGCCATCAGAGCGGAAGATACAGAGCCTGTGGAGAGAATCTGAATAGTATGGAGAAATTGTTGTTGAATTTAAGTAACCAATGACAATTTCGTGGATTATAATTTTATTTCACTTAGACGGTTCCATTCTATACACTCTCTGTTGCATGACAGTAAAATCTTAACGTATTTCTCTGTATAAGTAGGTTTTTTCAAACTATTTCTGATTATACTTTATTGGTGATTGCAATATGTACATTACTGAAAATCTATCCTATCTTAAGAAATTTGAGCAGCAAAATAAGTGTAACTGCCGCATGCACTATTAGTGGTAAATAATTTTTGCATGTGAAAGATTATTTTCTCGAAAGGAGTGCTACAATTCATAATGGAAAAATTACTTACCTTTTGCTCAGGCTTCAGTGTCTGTGGGTACTTTTATAAGCATCCTTTTTCGTAATAATAGACATATGGGTTTTAAGAAATTGACTGACATACTCAAACGATTCTTCTTTCTCAACTTTTATTATGACCATTTCACTCATTAGAACTGTTTACAAAAATCTTGGATCACCAAAACACTATATACAAAATACTTGATTAAAGTAGTCACTTGGTAAGAAACAACTGGAATACACTTATCAACTTGCAGACAAGTATAGAAGTTGTGTATTTCAAAGCTGTGAATCAACTGTTACAAATATTGCACGCCTAACATTTACTAAGGAAACGAACTGCTGATAGCTGATGTTCCGTCTAATGTAACATAGAACTTGATGTCTGAAATGGTTCAAATGGCTCTGAGCACTATGGGACTCAACTGCTGAGGTCATTAGTCCCCTAGAAATTAGAACTAGTTAAACCTAACTAACCTAAGGACATCACAAACATCCATGCCTGAAGCAGGATTCGAACCTGCGCCGTAGCGGTCTTGCGGTTCCAGACTGCAGCGCCTTTAACCGCACGGCCACTTCGGCCGGCGATGTCTGAAGTTTCTGGAACAGGAAGATCAGGAAAGTTTATCAAAACACGAAATTTTCCAGTAATAAGAAATTTACAGTAATTGTAGATATATTGTGAACTGTGAACTTAAGGGGAGCCAAAATAAAATTTTTATTCTTGAAATTGAACTATAATTTAAAACAGAATTTTCTCGAAATAAGAGCTCTGTTTACGATATTAATTTGAAAGTATTTCTTTAAACACTTAGTTTTCAGCCTTTTTTTCCTATTTTGTTCTAATCAGCAATTTAAACGTAAGGTAATGGACAATAAATTATAATTGAAAAATTTCTCAATTATTATTAGTCAAAAGTCAAAGAAAGAGAGACCATCGTTAATTACTGTAAACAGATAAGAAAGGTACTACTGTCAAAGAGGCTCAAGTGTATGGTCGTAAGATATACTGGGTGATCAAAAAGTCAGTATAAATTTGAAAACTTAATAAACCACGGAATAATGTAGATAGAGAGGTAAAAATTGACACACATGCTTGGAATGACATGGGGTTTTATTTGAACAAAAAAAAAAGTGTTGCGAGACGCGTGAAAGATCTCTTGCACACGTCGTTTTGTGATGATCGTGAGCGTAACCGCCACTTTCGTCATGCTTGGCCTCCCAGGGCCCCAGACCTCAGTCCATGCGATTATTGGCTTTAGGGTTACCTAAAGTCCCAAGTGTATCGTGACCGACATCTCTAGGGATGCTGAAAGACAACATCCGATGCCAATGCCTCACCATAACTCCGGACATGCTTTACAGTGCTGTTCACAACATTATTCCTCGACTACAGCTATTGTTGAGGAATGATGGTGGATACATTGAGCATTTCATGTAAAGAACATCATCTTTGCTTTGTGCTTTGTCTTACTTTGTTATGCTAATTATTGCTATTCTGATCAGATGAAGCGCCATCTGTCGGACATTTTTTGAATGTTTGTAATTTTTTGGTTCTAATAAAATCCCATGTCCTTCCAAGCACGTGTGTCAATTTGTACCTCTCTATCTACATTATTCTGTGATTTATTCAGTCTTCCAATTTATACTGACATTTTGATCACTCAGTATATATATTCAGTTCCTTGGTATCAAAATACCCGGTCCCCCAGAAATCCGTGTGCAAAATATGCGTCGAGTTGTGTGAAAGTGAGCAATATATCATTTCCCAAGAGTTGGTCATTCCCTACTGCATCCAAAAAATTTTCCAAAGCGAAAAATTTTTCTGCTGTTGTGGGCATTGCAATGTAACAAGACCTTTTACTCAAGAGGAAGGGCTAGTTCGTGTAGTGGGAGTAAAAAATCGCCAGTTGAATGTTGGTTCCAAAGGAAACAACAGGACGACATACAACTATCAGCCAGAAAATTATGATCACCAACCGAATAGACATGCCATATGTGACATGGAAAACAGCGGCGATGCATCGTGGCATGGAAGCAATGAGGCCTTGATAGGTTGCCGAAGGGAGCTTTCACCACATCTGCACACACAAATCACATACTTCCAGTAAATTCCGGGGAGGTGGGGGATGAGCTGTGACACCACACTCAATCACATCCCAGACGTATTCGATCGGGTACAGATCTGGCGAGCTGGGGGCCAGCACATGAATTGGAACTCGCCACTGTGTGCCTTGTACGCTCCATCACACTTCTCGCCTTGTGACATGCCGCTTTGTCATGTTGATGAATGTGGGTGGCGTGAGATAAAATCACTCTCATATGATCTGCAACCAATGTTTGATAATCCTTGGCCATCATGGTACCATAGACGAACAGCACTTGATCCATGGATGCCCACATGAATTTTCCCCAGACATTGGCACATGCATGGGTTATCGGCTGCAGAGGGCCATTGTTAGGAGTGTTTGGAGCGCTGTGTGTTGAGACTCACTTGCACTCTGCCCATCTCTGATGTAAGTTCCGCCATGCAGTGTGCGTGTCTCTGACTAGCAGTCATTCCTCACTACATCTCGCTGGTAGCGCGTCGGCAGATTTATATCGATAGTATTTCCGTGGTCATAATATCCTGGCTGATCAGTGTATTTTCTACCTTCCAATGCTTATTCTCCCATGTTCGTCGGTCATGTACAAGTTCTAACTTCTGTGGCACTGTTTCTTAGTGTGCTTTAACCTGTTCACATAACCTCATTTGGTCTGCTTCCATTGTTTCAGTACTGTCCTACACCCTTGAAAACAACGTCTGTCCTTCAGTCGTTACTTCTTCCCGCATTTGAATGCTAAGTGTGTGGAACGACTTTTCCACGCTAATTTCCTCAGTTTTGTTGGTAAGTTATTCAGCCATTTCACGACATTACCTGATGCACTTTTCTTTACATACAGTAAACTCGTTCAACTTTTTGCCATGGCTCTTGCCTTGTTCCTTATTGACTTTCATTTCTCCCAAAAACAGACTCACAAAACTCTGAATGCTCGTTTCTTGCCCTATGGATCCACCACCTTCCCTTTCGTTTCTACAGAACTGCGTATGAATGGACTCTGAACTTTGTGTACCATCTTGTGTAGTATGAAACCCCTCCGTTAACCAAACGCTAGGAGTTTCAACTTCCCCATTAACTGTCACAGTATCTTGCCTAATGGACGATAAAACTGCTTCCTGCTTACAGTTGCTATTTTCGAAGCCAATAAGCACATCCTGTAATGCCTCCAAGCTGTAATCACATACGCCTTATGCTCCTAATTCCCTTAGTTCTTCACCCAGATCACACTTCACTCGCTGCGAACGATTCAGTGAGCGTAGTTCTGAGAACTTCCCCGGCGATCTTTTAAGATCTTGAGGGGTCGGGTATTCTGCCAGATATCAACATCCTTCATACTTTAGACTTCGACCATGTGACTCATTATCTACATCTGGTGCAATCTGAGTCTGCTCGTCCAGTCACAGGTCACTTTAGTGCCAGGAATGCCCTCAACCTCAGATGGTGGTTCATATGCTTCAAATGGCTCTGAGTGCTATGGGAGCTTCTGAGGTCATCAGTCCCCTAAAACTTAGAACTACTTAAACCTAACTAAACTAAGGACATGACACACATCCATATCCGAGGCAGTATTCGAACCCGAGACTGTAGCGATCGCGCGGTTCCAGACTGTAGCGCCTAGAACCACTCGGCCACCTCGGCCTGCTCCGATGGTGCATTTGTGTGCTGTTCCTAGGAATCCTGTCGGTGTTGCTACTTGTGGCCTGTCTGGTTGAGTTGGCTTTTGTTGATCTGAAATCATAGTAAAACCGAAACAAGTGGTGATGAGCACCTGCTTGGAAGGTTCGTCCATTGTGGTGGTCGCCTCTTCCTGATGGTTGGCGTTGCGGTGAATCATCTGCTGTATTCGGAGAGTCTCCTCCGCAACGCCAACGATGTGTTGTCACTGCGAATGGATGAAGAGGGCCTTGGCGTCGATCAGCATGACGCATTCAATGGAGAGGAATCTAAGCAGCGTCTCTTGCTGCTCAGGGATAGAAGGATTGGGATGATGCGGAAACGGGAGCGTAGGTTTATTTGGGATAGGTGAAAGGGTAGAGATTGAGGAGATGAAGATAGGCAATGTCCTGGAGGAACGAGGCTAGCTTGTTGATCAGCGGTCCCACTCTACCGATGTCCAGATAGTCTCAGCTCCGCGTGCAGCTGCTGCAGCTGGATAAGAACTGCTTCCACTTCTCCCTTCAGTTCAGCTTTTTCTACTGCCATGGCGGCTTTGAGGGCGGCTATTGCGTCATCGATAAAAGTAGACGGCATAGGGCGTATGCCACACTTGTTGACGGCCATATCTTCGCAGCGGTACTGCCCACCACCCCTTCTCGTGGGGTGGTGGAAGGGTGGCGTTGGGATGGGCGGTTGCCAGTTCCTCGAGCCTAGTGGCACTGGGAGCCGCCTCATTTTCACTGGAGGCCTTGCTGGCGGGTCTTCTTCTCCACTTTTCTTCTTTTCGCTGCTCCATCTCATAATGTAGCTGCAACCGCGAAATTTCGCCTTGTGTGCGCCATCGTAGTTGACACACATCGGCGCGGCGCCATGTGTCTTCCTTCAGGTTCGTGTGTTGTGCACTTGCACGCACATCATACACGCCATGTCTTCCTAGCAGCACTTGGCTACGCGTCCCGGTTTCTAGCAGCGGTACAACTGCCCCACCCTCTTCTCCTTCTCACGGTTTGCGGTCCCAGCCAATTCGAGCACTTCGACTACCGGGCACTCCACGATGACTGCGAGCAAGCGAGACTTCGGCTTCCCTTTATCTCCGCCTTCCTTTCCGTGTCTAGGCTGGTATGCATTACTGGTGTAAGGTTACTTGGAAGTGTAAGGAACAGGACAAATAAGGGTTGAACACCATTCGCATGAAGAGTTTTGTTAGCACTTGCCAGTAAAATAATAGTATTCATTAGGCCAACAGCTCTTTGCCATACTAAAACGAAACTGTTATTTTAAATAAAAATACTTAAAACAATTACTGATAAACGATTGACAATACATAAAATGTTTCAGTGAGATCAGACAACAAAATCTTATAATGTTAACTCAAATACTTGCTTTCAACTCTTCAAAAGCTACTCATGAGAAGACGAAGTGCGAAATTCAAATTTACAACAAATATTTTTCTGTTTCCAAAAATTATAAAAAAATTTTGTGCCACTGATTACTATTGTTGAAATATTTACAGTAGAAAAGCAAGATAATATTTCAGCAATTAAAGTTACACAACAATATCTTCAAAGACTCTGAGAAAACGGTCTTCAAGTTGGTAGTAAACAACATTCCTTTATTGTGTTTGAATAAAACACAAGAAGTAATTAATGAACTTTACCTAAAATGGGGTTCATTAAAAGGGAACATAAACAATTAGATCTCCTTTATATGAAACTACCACACGTCAGACAATGTGATCGAGACGACTCGATCCGAAATTTCTCAGCGCAGGATGATACGTTGCTCACCACACTCCTTTTCTAAGCAATTAGTGGGAAAACGCCACACGTCGCAAACATATCAAATGTACAATGGTATCCTCATGAACAGAGAACTATTTATTAAGTAAAACAAGTAAAATCACAAGTAATCAGATTACACACTGGCATTGCAGACAAAATAGGTGTGAATAGTTGCTAAAGGTTAATAAGGTAAATGGCTAAGGCAACCACCTCCCACTTACTCCTGATACCTGATTGTGAAGCAGACTCTTAGCTTCATATCACACCACGAGGCGTAAGCCGTAAAAACTTACCTGTCACATGAGACGCAAACATAGATGGATGGCAGACACCAACTGTTAGCTCTCCTATGTAAACGCAGGCTCAGCTTGGAATTACAACCCTTGAAAATACATGCAGCAAGATTTGTCCCGGTCCCGGAAAGGCGCATAAGCTTGCGGGCTTCGTATAACTAAAGAAAGTAGCTTGGCGATTTGGTGCACAACGTACCATACAAAAAAAAAAAAAAAAAAAAACTCAAAAATCTTAAATAATGACGAATTAAACATTAAAGCAGTTTACAAAACCCCAAAATTTAAAACACTCCATCAATTACCACCTTTGTCACTATTACCAAATAGAAGGCTCCTCAAATTACATGGCCAGACACAGGAATAGAAAACAACAACAACATAAGGCTGAACCGAATCCGATATAGAAGCAGCAGGGCGCAAACACGCGCAGGAAGCAAACCAGTCATAATTATCACCCTCACAGCGGAGAGCAAGATCAGTCTTTAGGAATTCTCCAATTCCGCGTGGTCTCGGCACCGAAGCAACGATCTAAAAGTACCAATGATTCCATACTTCTCTTGGATCCTCCTACGATCCAAAGCTTTCGTTTACTTTAAAGCAGCTAAATAGATGACAATGCCGATATTGACGCTCTCCTCCCAAGCAGCTCTCCAAGACTGCAGTACTGCAGCACCGAAACAAAGTTTAGACCACTCACAGAACTGATATACGTGCCGCAAACGTGCACCTTTCTAGAAATCTTGTGATCACTTCATACACCAAACTTGCGTAATTCTTCGTCCCAATCCGAAGTCAGAACCAAGAAATCACTTCTCAGACATTGAATGACCACACGATGACGGCCATCGGGACGACACCGGCCCTCCACACTAGGATCTTCGAGCCCACGGCGTTCCGTCCCCAACCGGCTGCTTCCGCGTGCACACCGACCAAGCAGCCTTGCCCACCGACACCGACGTCGTCGCTCCTCACGCACCGTCCAAAGGTAACTTCCAGCCACCCCCTTCCATTCTCTCTACTCGCGGCGCGAGGGGAAGCCAACTCACCAAAGATATGCTGCGACCGGAGGCTCCAGTCCGAGCTTGATATTGACATAGCGGGGAGTTCTGTGAAAGCGGGTGATTTCAACAACAAAAAATATTTAAATAGCGAGTCATACCAGCTTACTCAGGTCGGTCATCATGAAATCCAGCAGGGTAATGCATTTTTTGGGGGATTTCTACAAATTTAAGTGTATGACTACAATGCATCAAATCCACTAGCACAACTATTGGGATAATTTTTAAATCCGACCAGATTTTGAATTTCCCACCATTTCAGACGTAGATCAATTGGCCTATGTCAGATAAATGGGAGAGGGGCAACAGACGCATTCCACATCATTACAAAGTGTTGCATTCATGATCTTTGGAACAAATATTTATCTAATCTAATACAAGCAATAACATTTGCTCCAAAAGTGCAAACCTAAGGGGAATGGGTGACCTTGTATGACAATACCCTTTGCTCCAGAACAACAGAGGAGGTTAGAACATGAAAAAGCACTTAAGAGAACAGTAGGGACACTAGAGATGAATAGGGGTTTTACGTATCGTATAATAACTGACAGAACCACATATGTCGTTCTTACAGCTTTATTTAAGTTAATAGGCAAAGGTATATAACATGAAGTTTAATACAATACAGAGTATTTATTTAACCCTCAACATGCTCCCCAACCTGGTGGATCGCCAGTGAGATGACCAGTTGCACCGGCGAAGTAATATTTCTTCCATCGAATATTCGAAGAGTTAAGATCCGCACCATTCCATCTCTCCCTACTCTCGTTTCCACGTATATCTTGGTTGCTTATCATCTTGTAAGAGCAAAATGTCTCCCACTATGCGTTTAACCAGTTTCTCAAATCTATTCATAAACTCATGTTGCAATTTTTCTCATAGCTTTGCTTCTCTTCTCATATACTTCTGCAGACTAAGTCTAGGACGTGTGGGCATAGTAGTTAACTGGTCTCTTGCTAAGAAATGGCTTCGTTTCAGTGCATCTGTTTCCCCACAAGCGATTGGTTGTGAGCTGATAGCGGTTTCTATTTCTGCTAATAAAGTCCTAAATGTTTCTTCGTCTACTTACAGTAAATACTTTGAAGGCTATCAAAAATTTATCTGTGCTGTTAACCTAAACAAGTTCGAAGTGAGCCACGCAGAGTGGCCGCGCGGTTTGAGGCGCCATGTCGCGGACTGTGCGACGCCTCCCGCCGCAGGTTCGAGTCCTCCGTCGGGCGTGGGTGTGTGTGTTGTTCTTAGCATAAGTTAGTTTAAGTAGTGTATAAGTCAAGGAACCGAAGACCTAAGCAGTTTTAGGGACCGATGACCGTAGCAGTGTGGTCCCTTTAATCCCACAACCAACCAACCAACCAAACATTTGAATAATTTGAAGTTCGAAGTGAAGAGCTCTTGTGTTAGTACATGAAAATAGTAACATGTAACATTTTCGTAACAAATTGCCGACGAAAAGCGTTCCTGCGAAATCTGAGCCTGTTCCAGCAAATGGCTTAATATAATACGGTCAGGTGGTAGAGGAGGTTCTCTCTCGCATCCTCGGGCACTTCTGTCTGTCTTACAAGGGAGACAAGTGTGTATGACTACTTTTACTATTTGTCTTCCCCTTAAAATTCAACACTCATCCCGTAATTCAGCTACTACTATAGCAGTTCCTGTCTGGTGTAAGCGTATGTGATTTTCTCGAATGAGAACCGTGTAAATGGATGAGAACCTTGTAAGAGTAGTGGATGCTTTTCCAGTATATTCAAGCCCCCAAAGTGAAGTGGTCATCCAAGTCGTATGAGTCCATCCTGAGGAAACAGGCAGTAGCATTGTATCTTTCACTTCGCTGGAAACTCGATCTTGTTTTTAAGCGCATGGCATTCCGCTGGAAAGCTTTTCTGCTGGGCCATCCCTATCCAACTCCGTTCTTCTGATTCTAGTTCACAGACAGTGAATTTAAACTTTATATTTTCTGGATGTGTTACATTTTGAAAGAAAGTTAAAATCCTTACCATTATGTGCAACAGTTTCCAATAAGAACTGTATTTCGTTGCGTCAGTGGGACACACACATTTATTAATAGCTAAGACTTGTTTATATGGCTTTCGTGTCGCTCGTAATGTGTCACAAGAGATATGTACTTGAGGCTAAGTTTCAGGTTTCTGAGTTAGCCATGGAAGCCCATGCCACTATAAAATGGAAGATTGTGGTCTATTGCAGTTTCACATGATAGCAAATCTGCGGCATTGTCTATGGTAGGGCAGTGTCTCTTCTGCCATGGCGTTAAAATTTCATGGACGTCACTTACCGCACTAGCAACAAACGTCTGCCAGTGATTTGGATCTCTTCGTATCCAGGCAAGTGCCGCTATGTAATTGCTCCACATTATTGTGTTTGCGATGTCAAATCCGGAAGCCTGACAAAAATATTGCAGAAGACGTGAACTCAGTAGAGCAGCTAGTAATTTAAGCAGCGGAAGCGTTACCCTTCCGACAGGAGAAATAGTTTTTACTCCCAACTAAGGGGACAATTTTTTTTAGTGTCGGATGTTCAAATGTACCCTTTCTGAGGCATCAAAAAAAACGTAAATTTACGAAAATTTGTGATCCTGGATACTCTGAATGATGGCAGATGGGTAAGTTGTGATGTCGAAAACTACCGTCGAGGAGCTACGTCGGGAGGCAAGGTCTCATTCCAATGTATGCCTTTACACCATGTATCTTGAAATAAGGTTTTTCCTGTTATGGATATCAGTGGAAGATGCCAAGAAGGTCATAAAACACATATAGGTTAGGATCCATTTTGTAATTTATTGCTAGTGAAACGGCAATCGAAGAGGTTTGAATCTGATTCCGTATCCCAGTCGATGCCTAACATTGTAGTATGTTCTTTAACTGACTGCTCTTCGTTTTCCAGTCTAGAATTTGTAGCCCATTTGGTCATTGGAAATTTTACTTGTTGGAACATACGTGACTCCTGATACTATACAGATGTGCAACATTGACTTTCCCGTAGCTGGTAGCTAAGTGGTTAATGGAAATGCTTTTCTCTATAATTATTGTTGCAATAGAATAAATACTTTTGAACCTTATAGCCGGTCCACGCAACTTTGCAAATGGGAGAAATGGACTACATGTGAGACCAAATGGTAAACGTGTAAATCTGTAAATGGCGACATCATTTGGTGTTTAGCAAATTGCATCTTCACCCTTCTAGACATAGAACCAGGAAAATCGCGTTAAATCTCTGTCCTTTTCATTCAGTGACTGTTGTAAGACTGCTTGACTTCCATTTCCAACAATAGCCTTTTGGTACACCCTGGAACGAATTGAAATTGATACTATTTCAGGCAACAAATTCTGTCCCGAATCTAGTGTGTCATTAAATGGCGTTGAATTATTTCCCCATGTTGAAGCAACAAATACAATTCCCTATTTTCCAATTTCCAGTCTTTGCCTTTTCACTGCGTAGTGAGGAAGGCAGAATACATCATTCGAGGAATCCTGCATGCTGAAGCTTCCAGTGTGTTTACTCTGAATATAAAGCAAAATATGAAGGTAACGCGTGTGACGAAAATGAAGATTACTAGAAAGTTTTGTTTTTAACGTCGTAAAAGGTCTTTCTGAGTTGCAAAAAATTGAAGAAAGGATCAGATCGGCCTTTCATAGCTATGAAACTAGCCTTCCTACCTTCTGCCATTGGGAACGCGTTATGAAAGGTCTGCAAGACGGCGGCATGTTTCGGTGGGAGTGTTCATTCTTGTTCTTCCTTTATCCCTAGAAGCGACGCATGTCCTTGTCTACGGACGTCGAAACTTCGTTGAGGTGCACGTTGCTAACACTAACATTCCTAACAGTAATGACCAGCACTCACTGAAAGTCCATCCAAACCTATACGGAAGAAGAAATGTCGAATCAGTAAGGCGTATTGGTGGGTCGTCTCTTCTCATTTTCCAGTATCTGTTCTTTCCTCCATCGAATCAGCAAATTTCTGCTTATGGATGTTAATATCTTGAGGAATACCAGGAAGTGATGAATACTGGTTCCCACTTTCAAAGGAGGAAAAAATGGAGGTATTTTTGGCATAAGCTCCTCTCAGCTTGAAATGAACAAGCCTGTGATTTGCTGACGTGAAACATGGACACTCAAGTCTTAAAACAGCTATTGGCTGTCGGTGATGACTCATATTACAAGCTGTTGAACAGATTCGTGTTAATGAAGCTTCATTGGCTCCCAGCGTCCAGTAAAGAGCGTGTACGATTTTTCTATTGAGTCGGACCTGTGATCTAAACAGTGGCAGTTTGAAGATATCTGAATGGAGGTCGTTCAACATTAATCTTTCCCACTGAGACTCGCGTTTCTTCATTGCCGATAGATATGTGATTATTCTTGCTGCATTCTTTTATGTTAAGTCCCATCTTTGGAGAGAAGAAACGCCGATGTGTGGTTTTAAATTTGTCGATCCTATCCTTGATGCTCGATGTGAACATACACTCTTGTGCCCAATGAAGATGTGAATCGCAAAACATGCAGTACTTCGACTGCTCTCATTTCGTCTTTCTACCTGGCTTCTCTCCCGTTGTATTCACCTGCAGTGTCGCAGCTGTGGATGTGAATGTATATGAAACGCTACAACTCAGATTCCATTGGTTTCATGATGTGGCTTTCAGCAATTAACTCTCTGCTAGCTTGAGTAACCCACCGACTGATTATATCTTCCGAAAACGCAAGCAGAATTTTGGATGCTAACATGCAGCCATAATCATCTACGTTTTCCCTGACGGCTCGTAAGGCTTGTATGAGTTTGTTACATTCGATAAACGTTGCGTTTAGTGTACCTGTTGACGTATGTGACATAGGTTCCGTAGTTGCAAGGTAATCGAGATGAACCCGAATTATAAGGTTTCATCTCCGTAGCGAGATACTAATAGAGTTTCATTTCCTCATACGAATCCACAGTGTTGGAAATGCTTTCAACCAATTTCTTTGGCTCATCTTCTGAATATCACCGGCGGAAGACGTGCTTGCCTATAGTAGAAATCGTAGGATTGCTGTCGATGCATGACTGAAACTGTCTCCAAAATCGAGACCGCTTCTCCACTTCGCCTGAAAATAACACTGATATGATGGACGGAAGTTTGACATTATGTGTCGCGGTCGTGAGAGTTACTGTCGTGGCAGAAGCTGGTGTCGGATATGTAATTGATGATGACAAACTAACCTAGATGCCCTCAAAACTGTTTACATATTCCTCGCACCTATTGACATCGGCGTCATTGAGTCGGAAAGCAGATCATTAACTGCATCTTCAAGCACTCTCAAATGATCAAACGTCTCTTGCAGTCGACTCCGAATGTGCTCAAAATCTGTGTCTTCTCGTGTATCTCTTTCATCAGTTGCCGTTCTGAACCGTGTTACAAGTGCTCTTTCAGTCTTTTCTGAAAGTATTTGTATGGAGAGTAGCCTTGTATGGAAGTGAAACACCGACGATAAACAGTTTAGACAAGAAGATAATAGAAGCTTTCGAAATGTGGTGCAACAGAAAATGCTGAAGATTGTGTGGGTAGGTCACGTAACTAATGAGGAAGTACTGAAAAGAATTGGGGAGAAGGGAAATTTTGGCGCAACTTGACTAAAAGAAGGGATCGGTTGGTATGACACTTTGTGAGCAATGAACGGATCACCTATTTAGTGTTGGAGGGCACCGTGGAAGGTAAAAATCGTAGAGCGAGACCAAGAAATGAATACACTAAGCAGATTCAGATGGGTGTAGGTTGCAGTAGGTATTTGGAGATAAAGAAGCTTGCACAGAATAGTGTAGCATGGAGAGCTGCATCAAACTAGTCTCTGGACTGAAGACCACAACAAAAACAACAACATAATAATGGACAGGACAACAAATTTCGTTCTCACAGCTTTATTTACATTACTAGTCGGAGATATGTAATACAAACATTAATAAGTATTTATACCCTAAAAGGGGGATTCGAGAACCACAGGGGGATTACAGAACAAGAGCAGTTCGTTCTGAAACAATAGTTGAGGAGGGAAGGTGGATCCCTCCTTGACCCAGAACTGACATTACATGACTGCTTATATCTACATAACTTAAACGACGTACGTGGCGTAAAATAAAGCAACAGCTCTCCAGCAATGAATTTGTGGTAGAGAGTAATGCAGAGAAGAGATGTAGCCAGAGAATGAAATTGGTGCACAGGAAAGGAAAAAGGCATTGCAATCCCTTGGACTCGATGCTGACTACGTAGATAATCACATGAGAAATGTGAACTCTCTGGAGAACAGAGCTATGTACAAAGCCACGCAAAGAGTATGCTGATGTGCCTTCACGAGTTCTTAAATACAGGGACAGAAGAAGCGGAATACGCTGTAGGAGCATTAGTTCTGCAGAATATATACGTATGGATTGTGTGTTACGAGAAGAAAACATTGTGGGAAATGTCTTTAGGAAAAGTAGCATGAAGCTCAAGAATAATGATCAGCAGCAAAAGTTTCCATTTAAGATAAAAGGAAATAAAACAATGACGCTGAAGGATTCATTGCACGTATGTAGCCAGAAATGACTACAGCCAGTAATGCCACTTTTTGTTAGAATCCAAGGTGACGCAGAAGTGCATGAATGTGATGCTGAACTACATTATACCTTTTCGGGCTGAACTCAGTGTGTTGGATAGCCTTAATTTTTGATTAAAAGAAACCTTCCAGCTGTCTTAGTATATGATGTGGTGACTTCTACTGCAGAGCTCGCATCGTCTCCTGTTTCGAATATTGGCAGTTTCCGGTAACATTTGAAAATGCATTTACTGAAAAATTTTCAGAACGTACACATTACTTCATCTATCATGGATGACTAAGAAATGAGTAACTACCATAAGAGGCTCATAAATTAGGAAAACCATACAAAAACTTTAATTTTTTTAACAAAATGACGATATTTTACTACCATTGAGATGGAAACTTTTATCGTGGAAGATGATGAGGATGTAGCGTTTTAGACAGCATAGGACGAGATTTGAGCAGACAATACCTTTTTTTGCAGATGGTGTCACCTGCGGGAACGTCTTTTCCAATGCTAGAAAACACGAGACATCTTCTGGAGGCCAGCAAACTGTTCATCACGACATGCAAAATGTTTGGTCTAATGCCATTCACAGTGGATACGACAACGGCATCGCTGAAGACATCTAAGAGCGGCTTAGTTATCTCTGTTGTTGCCTGCATGTATCAGCTAATTTCTGCTTGTGGATTACCGTATTTACTTGTCCGTATTACGGAGCGACCATCTTCGATAGATATTTTTAACTTTTTAGTCACTTTAAATTTCTCTGCCTTATCTGCAGTCTCTGTACTTACTGACCACTTATTAAATCGATGCAAATACGAAAAAATGCTTAAACTGATCGTGTCATGTGATAAGATTATGAATACGTACTTGGACAGCAAACCTCAGAATGGAATGGTTGGGAAGATCGTAAAAATGCAGTTATTCGTATTGCTTTTCCCCTATCTATGGGTTTTTATGAGCCTGTTCGCTGCGAATACTAGTTCCTACCGGGTGTTATGTAGTTTACTTACCATAAATACTTTTGCGGTTGGGGTTCTGACGATTTTCAGGTATTCAAACCTGCAGCTGATTGTGAAGAACAGAACTTCCATTTTCAACATTTGTCTGCTTGGCGTGAGAGACGTAATTCGAGGTACACTATGCAGACGAATACCTGTTTCGGAAAGATATGCATTATATGACAAGGGTCACATTAATATCGCAGGTTATATCTACCTGCCATTCCACATCAGATCCCTGAGGAGAGTACATACAAAGCTTTGTGAGCTGTCTCTCGTAGTGACTTCGGCTCACGAAAACTCTCTGGTGCTCTACCTGGTCACGCAGATACTTTCGGTTGTCTCGCAGCTGTACCTGATTTTCAGACACGACCTGTTCTTCGGCGGCAGAGCACCCTCAGGGGAGAGGTGCTTCTGGCTCGCGTACAACTTGAGCCTACTGTGCGTGATGCTGGTTTCCGCCCACCTCACCAAGACGGAGGCGCGGCGGTCGGCTAGACTGAGCTCCCAGTTGCTGCTCGAGAGCTCCCGGTCGGCACCTGGCGCGGTGGGCCGCGAGCTGCGGCTTCTAGTTCGCCAGGCGACCGCCAGGAGCCCAGTGGCGCTGCTGTTGCGGACGCTCGCCATTGACCTGCGGTTCGTCATCACCTTCGTCTCCGCCGTCACCACCTACTGCACCGTGTTGCTCACCTTACTACCGCCAGGTGCGCTGCACGTCATTCCTACATTTGTCTTCATTAACGACGCATACTGAGGTGCGAAAAGTCATAGGGTACCTCCTCATACACACTGCTGGCCATTAAAATTGCAACACCAAGAAGAAATGCAGATGATAAATGGGTATTCATTTGACAAATATATTATACTACAACTGACATGTGATTACATTTTCACTCATTTTGGGTGCATAGATCCTGAGAAATCAGTACCCAGAACAACCACCTCTGGCCATAATGATACGTCTGGGCATTGAGTCAAACAGAGCTTGGATGGCGTGTACAGGTACAGCTGCCCATGCAGCTTCAACATGATATGACAGTTCATAAAGAGTAGTGACGCGTATTGTGACGAGCCCGTTGTTCGGCCACCACTGACCAGACGTTTTCAGTTGGTGAGAGATCTGGAGAATGTGCTGGCCAGGGCAGCAGTCGAACATTTTCTGTATACAGGAAGGCCCGTACAGGACCTGCAACATGTGGTCGTGGATTATCCTGCTGAAATGTAGGATTTCATAGGGATCGAATGAAGGGTAGAGCCACAGGTCGTAACACATCTGAAATGTAACGTCGACTGTTCAAAGTGCCGTCAATGCGAACAAGAGGTGACCGAGATGTGTAACCAATGGCACACCATACCATCACGCCGGGTGATACGCCAGTATGGTCATGATGAATACACGCTCCCAATGTGCGTTGACCACGATGTCGCCAAACACGGATGCGACCATCATGATGCTATAAACAGAACCAGGATTCATCCGAAAAAATGACGTTTTGCCATTCGTGAACCCAGGTTCGTCGTCGAGTAGGCCTACACCATCGAAGGTGCTCCTTTCTGTGATGCAGCGTCAAGGATAACCGCAGCCATGGTCTCCGAGCTGATAGTCCATGCTGCTGCAAACGTCGTCGAACTGTTCGTGCAGATGGTGTTTGTCTTGCAAACGTCTCCACCTGTTGACTCAGGGATCGAGACGTGGCTGCACGATCCGTTACAGCCATGTGGATAAGGTGCCTGTCATCTCGACTGCTAGTGATACAAGGCCGTTGGGATCCAGCACGGCGTTCCGTATTACCCTTCCGAACGCACCGATTCCATATTCTGCTAACAGTCATTGGATCTCGACCAACGCGAGAAGGAACGTCGCGATACGATAAACCGCAATCGCGATAGGCTACAATCCGTCCTTTATCAAAGTCGGAAACGTGATGGTACGCATTTCTCCTCCTTACACGAGGCATCAAAACAACGTTTCACCAGGCAACGCCGGTCAACTGCTGTTTGTGTATGACAAATCGGTTGGAAACTTTTCTCATGTCAGCAAGTTGTAGGTGTCGCAATCGGCGCCAACCTTGTGTGAATGCTCTGAAAAGCACTAATTTGCATTTCACAGTGTCTTCTTCCTGTCGGTTAAATTTCTCGTCTGTAGCACGTCATCTTCGTTGTGTAGCAATTTTAATGGCCAGTAGTGTACACTCCATTCAAAACAGATTCTAGTCGTCACAGACTTGATAAACACAGGTCATTACGGTGTTTAAGGGCGTCTTACACTATTCTTCCTGCAAAATAGTGGCAAGTTCAGGTAAAGAAGATGTAGATCTGTAGAGATCACGCACCCCAAAGGTTAAATAATATTGAGATCTGGTATCTGTGGTGGCCAGGAGAGACACGATTATTCATCCTCGTGCTCACAAAACCAGTCCCGCACAATGCGATCTGTGTGAGAAGGGGCCTTGTCTTGGAACACAGTATCATCATTGGAGAGCAAACTTTTACAATGAACTGGATAAGATACCCAAAATTATCAAATAATCCCTGGCAGTAATGCGGCCTTGAAGAGTAACCACGGGGCCAATGGGATACCACGATATGTCTGCCCATATCATCAGCGAACCACCACCAATTTTAACTGTTGATGCATAAACTTGACCTAAATTGGAAACAGTGTGAAGCAGGACTCATCCCACGAAATGACTTTGTTCCGCAGCTTCACAGACCAAGCTTTATGGCCTCGGTACCACGTTTTCCTGTGACAGGCATTTCCATCAGTGATGAGTGGTTTTGGAATTCCAGTATGCCCTGCAGTTCATCGCTTACGGAGCTCGTGTCACTCTGGTTTGGTGACGACAGGATCTGCGAGTGTAACATTCAGTTCTACAGTGATTTTTGCAGGTGTCGTCCTCATATTTTTCCTCGTAGTCCTCTTCAATGATTGTCTGTCAGAATCACAGAAGACAACTTTAGTCCGTGTTATGACTTAGTGGGACGTTTTCCCTCTTTTGTGTATATGGTATAAATCTTCCATATACCGAGCGAGGTGGCGCGGTGGTTAGCACACTGGACTCGCATTCGGGCGGACGACGGTTCAATCCCGTCTCCAGCCATCCTGATTTAGGTTTTCCGTGATTTCCCTAAATCGTTTCAGGCAAATGCCGGGATGGTTCCTTTGAAAGGGCACGGCCGATTTCCTTCCCCATCCTTCCCCAACCCGAGCTTGCGCTCCGTCTCTAATGACCTCGTTGTCGATGGGACGTTAAAACACCACTAGCCTAACCTAACCTAACCTTGGTCATAGAGTATATAGGAAGCCAACAAGTACTGACAGATACCTACATGCCTCCTCTCATCATCCGCCATGCACACTTTAACGGAGGGGGCTCACAGCATCAGCGATAAGGAACATCTAAGGGATGAACTACTAACCCTCGAGTTTTGGTGCCAGTGGCTATGGGATGAAACCAGTAGATAAAACTATGGTGACAAAGAATGAAGGCAACAGAGGAGAGCAGAAGGAGGCACAAAATATCGCTCTATAGCCATACGTTCCAGGGTGGGCAAAATTCTCCACCGAGCAGGCGTCAAGCCTATTTTCCGAAGCAGCAACAGAATAAAAGATGTTCTTCGTACCACGAAAGATGCAGCTGAGAAACTACATGCTGCTGCAATTTACGAAATCAGGTGCGAATGTGGATTAGGGTATGTAGCGAGACGAGGCGACCCATCAGCACACTTATAACTGAATACGAAAGGTATATCCGGCTAAAACAACAACCAAGTCAGCGGTGGCGAAACACTAGGATGAGTGCGGCAAACATTGAATTTGGTGAAGCTCACGTAGTGGCGAAACAACCTTTCACTTTCAGGAGGAGGATTAGAGAGGCAATAGAAATAGGCAGGCGAACCGCCAATATGAACAGAGAAGGTGGGTACCAACTTCCGACATCTTGACTGCCAGCAATAGCAGCGTCATGGAACGACAACTCACGTGAAGCAATACACCCAGGAGCGGGGGAGACTGCAGCGGCCTCAAGTACGAGTACGTAGAGTACTGGCGCGCCGCAGATGGCGCTAGAAAGCAGGAAAACAACGCCACGTCAGAAATGCCGCCAGGTTCTTTATTCACCGATTTCCACCAGTAACAAGCAGTAACGCAAACACCAATGAAAACGTCGGACTTACACTAACGAAAAGAAATAATAAAAACATCAGTAAAGGACTTCCAACATCCCTGTCTTTCATCCTCAACAGCCTACCAGAATTAGATAACAGCCACGTCTGCAGGTATATAAGAAATTATTTTGTCATTCAGCACTCTTTCCCCAACATTCGTGGTTGTATCGCCGGGGACGTCCTCCACCCCGTTGGTAGCAGTGATCTCCCAGTCCTTCTCACCAACTCCTTCGCCCATTGGCCCCCTCCTGCCCCCCACCCTCCTGCCCAACCGAAGTTCGTCCATGACTACCCCCGCGCCGACTTGGATGCCTACCGGAAACCCTTTGCCTCACAGGTCGAAATCCACCTAGTAAGCTTTCAACATCCCACAGACACCACTCCTCCTTCGTCCTTCCTAAATAAGACCATCCCTGATGCCGTGGAGGCCCACATTCCTGAAATTTATCCACTCTCACCGCCCTGCTCTTCCTCCACAGGCCGTCCTTCTCCGTGAATCTCACAGGTTCTACTGCTCCTTTGTCAGTACCCGTGACCGGGATACAGTCCTCTGCCAACGGCAATTACAACGACACATCCGAAACCTCTTAACAGCAAAGAAACATCGGGACTGGCGCCAAACATGTACACCCCTCAACTCCGCCCTCCCTGTCAACTCTTCAAAGTACTGGTCTACTTTCCACTGCCTCACTGGTAGCCATTCCACCCTGCATTATCCCCCTCCCCACGACAACCGCCCCTTCCCTGACGATCTCAGTAATTGTAACTATTTTGCTTTTCACCTCTCCAAGGTCTTCTCCATTACTGATGATCCTCACTTTGATTACTCTCTTTTCCCCATGGTCCTTGAACGATCCAACATATCTGTCCCGCCACTTGCCCCCAGTTTCCAGCGCTTGGTTCAGTTACCCCCCTCATACTCGATTCCCAATGCAGCACTACCCCTTGTCATGATGGTGTCACTGACTGCCACCGCAATGAATTTCCCCCCTCCTTCCTGACTGTCCTTAGTATCCTAATAACATTCTCATTCCCACTGGCTTTCACCCTGTCTGTGGAAAACTTCCTATGTCTTGCTGTTCCCTAAAACCAACAAGCCCCCCTGTGACACCTCTTCCAATTGCCCCATCTACCTCAACTCCGTGTTCAGTAAGGTCTTTGAGTTCCTCCTCTCCTGCCATATTCACCATCACCATAACCAGCACCACTTCCTTCCCCTTACCCTCCTCTTCATCTGACGAACACCTTCTTAACCTTACCAATCTTCTTTCCCTCCAACTCATGTCGCTCTAATTTTTTTTTATTTTCCTTGCCTTTCAGAACACCTACGACCATGTCTGGCATCCCAGGCTCCTCTTTAAACTCCAGATCTACGTTCTTCCCATCAATTTCGTCCATCTAAATGCTTCCTTCCTCTCCCATCACACCTCCTATGTCACTATCCACAATACCCACTCCCGTACTTCCTCTCTCACTGGCATCGTGCCCCAAGGTTCTGTCCTTTCCCCTCTCCTCTGTCTCCTGTATACTGTCAAACTGCCCAAACCTCCCTTACCTGTACATATCCTCCAATTGGCTACTGACACCGGCTTCCTGTCCCATTATCTTACCTTTCAATGGTCCCAACGAACCCTTCAAATACTCTTTGAGCAGTTCACCACCTGCTATTACCAGTGGCTCCTTCACATCAACCCTTCCAAGACCCAGTCAGATATTGTAGCACCCACTCTTTCCGAATCCGCGATTTTTACCTCACAATTAATGGTCGTCCTATCCTCTTCACTCCTACCATGAAATACCTTGGTACCACCCTCGACTGTCACCTCACCTGGACTCCCCATTTTCTTAGAATCCAACACAAATCCCACAATAGGTTCTGCCTCCTGAAACTCCTGTCTGGCCGGACATGGGGACTGCATCATTCCACCATCCCTCACAAATCGTTGAACTACCCCATCCCCTGTTATGCTAGCATTCCACTCCACCCAGATTCTACCAAACCTTCCAAATCCTTGAACATCATGCACTCCATCTCGCCTTCTGTATCTCGTCTTCTGTATCCACCTCATGTCGCACACACAGATCCTCTATTACATCATCGCCTTCCAACATCTTCTCCTTCTCCTCAAACGCATCCGCACCCTGTACATCATCCGCCGCCCCAATCCCCTGGCGTCTTCTGCCCCTCTAACCCCAGCCCCTTCTGCCCCTCTTATCATGGTGTCCTGCCCTCTCTCCGTCTCCACACCCTCCATCTCCTAATCCAACACAACTTCCAGCACATACCCCTCCTGGATGATTAGTTTTGCCTTGACAGCTACCCCTCCTATCAACTCTAACCTCCCCCTAGCTCTCTTCAGGGCTCCCTCTCCACTCTTTTACCCTTCCCCTGAGAGGTGTTTTCCTCCCTCCATCTCCTCTCCTTCCAGTGCACCCTTTCTGCATCTCTGCGCTCCGTCCTGACTTGCCTTCCCTATCCATCTCTCACCTCGCCCGTCTCCTACCCCTTGGTGCACCTCTTGACCCCCTTTCTTTTCATCCCACATGTCACTCCTGCCAGTTTTTACTATTCGTCATGTGTGCTCCGTCTCGTGCAACGGTTTTTAAAGTGTCGTGGTTCTGGTGTTTTGAACTGTCACCAACTTTTAACTTGTGCACGTGAATTCAGTGTATTTTTGTGCTGTGCACATCATCAACTGTATTTTTTATCTTTATGTGGTACAGTAAACATCTCCCAGTAAGTGTATATCTTAACTCCCATTGTCTCCCCTTATTTCTGTTCTTATGTCCCCATTTTTATCGCCTTTTATGTATATCACTCGATCTTTTTATTTGTACTGTCACTCGGCCGAAGAGCAGAACGGTGGACTGTGCCACTGACAGCCCTCCCCTGCCTATATGTCGCCAGGGAATGAAATTACAAGAAAGGAAAGAAATCATTTACCAGTAATCGAAAACACGCTGAAGAAACGTCGGTAGTTTCACATATTGACAATGCAGTCACAAACCCGGAAAAACTTTACTGGCTGCGACGATGGCTGCGGAAGCCTACCCACCTGCCACCCTACACATACACACCCACCCACCCACACACACACACACACACACACACACACACACACACACACACACACAAACACACACACAAGCGCGCGTGCGACTGACATTATTTATTCCAACGATGTGCTGTACCAATACAATGCATCGAATAGAACACAGTCATTTAGGGCATGTAGTTTCTCAAAACAATAAGTTATCAGAAATACTAAATACGATATCAAGGCTATCGCAGAAATTACTTAAAAATAAACCTGTTAAGATAAGTTGCATCAGTGCGTTAATGATGTGACTAAAATTGTTAATATAGGTTACATCAGTGCATAAAATGATTTGCATCATTCTTTAGTTGCAGGTACTGAGAACGTACAGCAAATACGAGTATAAGAGAGTGCCGACGGCTCAACTCGGTGATGTCTGGGCGTTGTCTTCAGGAGGCCAATCCAGGAATTGCACCTTCATGAATTGTTAAGTAAACTGTCTCAGCGATCAATATAGCGGCTGCGAGACTATACCTTTGTTTACAACCTTTGGTCTTGTTCCAGTTTTTATTGGCAAGTAATGCTTCATATCTCTCGGTACATATGTAGTCTTTCATCAAACTGCAGTGATTCATTAATTATTTCACACACGTTGTGACGCAACTTCTATGATTAACCACCAGTGAATCAAGAAATGTATCAACTGATACAGAAAACGTAAATAACGTACACATTTTTCTAAGAATCGAATGTAAATTTACGACTATATACAAATTCTCTGTTCATTATTCATATCTGTAAAGTAATACCTTTGGCTACAGAAGCAATAATAAAGCTCCAAGTGACAGTTGTGAAGCCTTGTTCGTTAATACACAACTTATAACACGGTGTCGAAACCCAGAATCCTGTGTTACGGTGGCGTGGGACTGCAGCTGCAAGACGGAAAACTAGTGCCGAGTGCGACACGTAGCCAGATAGAGGTAAGGGCGGAGACGGCTATAGCAGAGCAGCCTGCAGTTCCATTACATTGGCACAGATGTGAAATAGGGCGCTTTAGTGTTCTGGCAAATGCATACTGAATGAACTTCGCAATTCAAACTGTTCAAATGTGTGCGAATTCCTAAGTGACCAGACTGCTGAGGTCATCGGTCCCTAGGATTACACACTGCTTAAACTAACTTATGCTAAAATCAACACACACACCCATGCCCGAGGGAGGACTCGAACATCCGACTGGAGGGGCCGCGCAATCCGTGACATGGCGCCTATAATAGCGCGGCCACCCCGCGCGGCGATCTTCACAATTACTGTGAAGTTCATACATTGGCAAAGCCCACTGTGCAATTCTTACTGTGGAATCTACATCTATATCTACGTATGTACTGCGCAAGCCACCGTACGGTACGTAGCGGAGGGTAACCTGTACCAACACTAATGATTTCCTTTCCTGTTCCACTCGCAAAAAGAGTGAGGGAAAAACTGCTACCCATATACCTCCGTACGAGCCTCCATTTTTCAGTCTTCTTGGTTCTGACGCAAAATGTACGTTGGAGGCAGTAGAATCGTTCTGCAGTCCTCTTCCAGTGCCTTTCTCTAAATTTTCTCAGTGGTGTTCCTAGAAGAGAACGTCATCGGGCTCTAGGTAAGAGCGCCAACGGCTTAACGTGGTAGTGTCTGGGCATTGTTTCCGGGAGACAAGCACAGGATAATATCGATAACAGAACCAGCGAGGGTTTTAAACAATGAACCATGTGCCAAGCCGTGCAATTCTTGTCGTGTTATACAGTCTTTGAATGATCGCTTTAACGGTAATTCGAAATAGCGCCATCTGTTGACAGTAATTTGGCACTACATTGTTTGAATGTTCGTGTGCGACAGTATTTCTAGACACGACAGCAGAGAAAGATAAAGAAGGTGTGTGAAATTTAAAAAGGAAATGAGACTGAAAGGACTATACTAACACTGTTCAGTACGGCTGACTACATTAACCACCCATCCCAAACCCACTTTATTAGATGGTATCTGGAGTGATACTAGTCACAGACTTAATAAAGAAAGGGAAGAAAGAATAACTTCTCGAACTCAGAAACTAGCATGAAGCCCAGCGTCCTGAGAGGCAGCCTGTCAAATACCGAGTTGGAGATACTATCCTCTTACAGGAAGACGTAAAGCCGATTTGAAAGAAAGCCCACTTAATTGAAATGAGACTAGGAGAAGAGGTACTGAGTGATGTAGCTGAAGCATATAGTCTACTTATTAGTCGATAGGACTTACATTATTTCTGAAGTGAATAATTAGTTAAGTAATTATTAATAATAATAATTAGTTAATAATAATAGCAAAGTAATAATTATAATAATTAGTTAAGTAATTAAGTTAAATGTAGGTAGATGTATCCTGTTCATTGGGAAAATGCAAGTACATTTTACAGAAATAGGAAAATCCCAAGGGCAAGATACATCTTGTTTTTCACTGCGAGTCAGCGTTCGCCTGTTCGCGACAAATCGCAGCTATTCTGAGGCAGCTTTCCCAATCCCCTACAGTCTCGACCTTCTGTACTCATACCATATGTTAGCTGCATGTAGAATATTGTGCTATTTGAAGAGTCTATTATCGACATGTCTTCCACTGAAAGTGAAGATGCCGACAAGACGACAGTTAACAATCTGAGCACATGATTGTGCTGCAAAAAATTCAAAATACCTAACGTAGTGTCAAAAAAGAAGAACGCAGGGAATAATATTGCACAGCAATACTCCCGCGGATTTAGCAAACATTACACTGGTAGACAGCTTGATAAACTGTGCACGGATATGAAAAATAAAATAAAAAAGAAAATCTATATGAAAGAAACAGGAAATAAACCGATAAAACTTAAAATCTGGGAAAAGAATTTGCTGGTATTCCACGCATAGAAAAATAATCCTTTTTTAGAAACGTTGCAGGAGCTATTTTGGTTAGCGTCAAGCACCTATCAAACGCTACTAAAGATTGCGATAGAAATGATTAGAGGGAAGTATCATACCCCAGTATGTACCCAGCTGTTGCTCGACCGACA
Source organism: Schistocerca americana (assembly GCF_021461395.2). Taxonomy (NCBI): domain Eukaryota; kingdom Metazoa; phylum Arthropoda; class Insecta; order Orthoptera; family Acrididae; genus Schistocerca; species Schistocerca americana. The sequence goes on along the minus strand of NC_060122.1, from coordinate 130,383,634 downwards.
ACAAAACCGGTTACCTCAACATACGGGGTGATCAAAAAGTCAGTATAAATTTGAAAATTTAATAAATCACGGAATAATGTAGATAGAGAGGTACAAATTGACACACATGCTTGGAATGACATGGGGTTTTATTAGAGGCAAAAAAAAAAAAAAAAACACAAAGTGTTGCTAGACGCGTAAAAGATCTCTTGCGCGCGTCGTTTGGTGATGATCGTGTGCTCAGCCGCCACTTTCATCATGCCTGGCCTCCCAGGTCCCCAGACCTCAGTCTGTGCGATTATTGGCTTTGGGGTTACCTGAAGTCGCAAGTGTATCGTGATTGACCGACATCTCTAGGGGTGCTGAAAGACAACATCCAACGCCAATGCCTCACCATAACTCCGGACATGCTTTACAGTGCTGTTCACAACATTATTCCGCGACTACAGCTATTGTTGAGGAATGATGGTGGACATATTGAGCATTTCCTGTAAAGTACATCATCTTTGCTTTGTTATTCTAATTATTGCTATACGTTTGTATTTTTTCGGTTCTAATAAAGCCCCATGTCATTCCAAGCGTGTGTGTCAATTTGTACCTCTCTATCTACATTATCACGTGATTTACTCAGTTTTCAGATTTATACTGACTTTTTGATCACCCTGTACATTCGACCTGGAGAGAAAATCCTTATAGCAAATTGAACTGAGGAAACGAAAGACTTATCTTCATTGCAATTTCAGAGACTTTTGTTATTGAGACAATTCTAAATACATAATCTTCAAATAGAAAGAAAAAGCTATAAAATTAGCAGAGGAGATATCTACTCGAACGGATTATAAGATATGAAACATAAGTGTTGTATTGCAAACGCTTCGCATTGCTGTATCCTTTCCGTTCCATTTCTTTATTCCCCAATATAAATAAATAAAAATAATTTGGACATTTCTCTTGTGCTCTTATAATTACGTGATTTTAAATTGTAAATACAGTACTTATACATCCATTATTACATCTCAACAGCACACAAGTAAAACAAGAGGAAAAAACTTAAATAAATCCGAACATTTGCTATTGCTTCTGTTAAGAACGAAATATGTTTCCATTGCTTTCCACTTGTCTGTCAGTAGGCTTGTGTTCATCATAAATCTCACTTTCGTGTTCGTCTTCTTTTTCTTCTACTTCTTCACCTCCTTCTTCTGCGTCTTTCCTCTCCTTCAAATGATATTGGAAGCGATCTTTCAGGTACATACAGTTGCTGTGCAGTGCTGCGCACGTTACTACCGCTCTTTTCTGGTATGTGTCAAATTTAACCGTCGCTAATCAGAGTTTCTTACTGGCTTCAATGGAGTGTCTAACCATGGAGAGGTTACCATACACTAAATCAAGGCCGGCCAGAAATTCTGCACGCGTGCGGTGCTCCTGCACGTGTGCAACTTCCGGGTCACAGTGTGCACGCCGCAGCCGTCAGCGTTCATGTAGTGCGTGTTTCTACGCACAGATGTCGCTTTATCCACTTGCTGGGGTACTCTGTACCGGCGCATTCTAGTGCTCTTTCCACAGGTTGCAAGCCTACCATGGGAAGGTATTTGGCGTATTAAACATTTAAAATACTGTCACAGTCTACTCATTGAGACGTCTACTTTTATGTTAACAATTTAACCCAGTAAGACAAGTAATACAGTTAACAACCGTGGGTTTTTATTAAGGCAGCTTGACTGACGGCACGTAAATATGCCTAATGTTTTTGATCTAGTATTTAAGAAAGAGAGCACTTAGCGGACCTCCAACGAACCTTATTCATGATTTCTAATAACATTAATCTAATCCAAGGTTTCCTATAAATAATTCTCGGTGCACTTAGTTACACTCACATAATTTCTGTCTCACTGACCTCTGAACAGAATTAAAACCGCAGACCTCTCGATGATCACCTGTTATTTCAATACCATTACTGTTATATCTTTCATCAGTTCCGTCGGAAATCTGCATAATAACCGACAATTAGATGAATGTTACGTTTTATCGACTTCAGCTGAGCGTAGCCCTTCCCACATTTAAAAAAGAAACCCTAAATGTAAGTATACATTTGAACAATCGGTTTAATGACCAACTTTCCTGATAATAATGCAACATGGAGCAAAATGAGGCAATAATGCACAGTTAGTAAACAATAACTTTTAGTTATGAAAGGAATAAATCCAGACACGTTTATCACTCGTCATGAAAATGATAAGAGATGTTGATGTGTCTCATCCATTTTTTTAAGGACATTTAATTTTGATAAACCGTTCTTCACTATTGAGTACACCACACTCGTCTTTGTGATATGTATTGTAGTGTCTTTCAGTTGAAAACTTACGCTGGCAGCCAATTATTCGGCGGTATAGCAAACACTGAGTTTTTACCAACGGCTACAAAAAAGACTTGCATTTCCCAGTCATTTTTAAACGACTGAGAACATAGATCACCCGTCCTTTTCTTTTTCACAGTATCTGCCATTTCTCAGTACTTCTCTGTTAAGGTTACGGTTACCAGGGGTAAACGAGAGTGGATATGTTGTGCTCTTGTTTTTAGCACATAAACAGGGAAGTGGAGCCGCCGTCGTTCATTTAGGACACATGTGTAACAACAGATGTCCCTGTCGCTCGCTGTCGCACAAGTGCGCACATGAGCAGCACTTCCGCACGTCTACACACTGTGCAGCGTTTGGCCGGCCCTGCACTAAATCATCAAAAAGGAAGCATGCCCGTTGTGTACTGAAATTATATTTCTAATTGGGCTATGTCTCCATATTCCAGCGTCAAGGACGCTTCCATACCATTCTGCACTTACGCCAGTAAATTTATCACCAGCGTACGGTGAACTGCACAATAATACGGACTTAGTCCTTGCGATCTATGTATTCATCGCCATGTAATGCTCGTCTTCTGCTTTCTGTTTGGGCACAATCCAAATCCCGTACAAATGTTGACAGTAGAAATGTTTTTCGCCATTCTAACTTAGCCGCATTAATTTTCATCATTGGAAACGGGAAATGAATCCAGTTGTAAGCTTTTTAAAACTATCTGAGCCATCACATCGTTCACTTTTTTACATACTGTTGTCCAGTCAACCCTAAAGTCCTCGGCCACATCAGTCTGCAATGCATACAACGAAAAAGTATCTCCATCCGTTTTCGGAAAATCAAGGTTCTCCGCGTGTTTAATCACATCCTAGCATAAATCCAGAAACTGAGAAGTCTGTATTTTCAGTTTAAAATCGTAACACTTCTTTACATCAATTAACATCCCTCTGAAACTGGTAACGTTTCTCGTGTCTGACCGGCAGCAACACCGCCATGGCGCGAAGAGTGCCCCAGTACTGTCTAACGAGTAATCTAGAAATATCTCAGTGTGAAAACTAGATTCTAATCTTGAGTCACAGCTTATATCTGGCCCACCAGAAAAAGGCAAGATACATCTTGGTATATTAGAATCTACAACGATTATTCACAAACAACTTAGATACAACTCGTTTTTATTCATATCAGTCAACAGACGGCTGACGGAGGAAATGATCTGTGCAACTACTTATTCCGCTTCAGATGGACCAGGGGGGAGGGGATGCTATAAACTGATTCTATTTTCAGATATGTAACGTAATATCTTTGATTGTAGAAGTAATAATATAGCTATAACAATATACATGTGGTGACGTATGCACGAATCCACGATATATGACAAAGATACATACGTACTCTAATTAGACAATTTCAAAGTGTCTGTTACTTCCTTAGCTTACTTTGTTATAAGAATACGAAGAGGGCTATTCGAAAAGTGATTTGACCGGCGCGAAGTCGAAACCACAATGAAAATCCGATGAGGCTTTGCACAGATGTGTTGGGCAGTGTCTCTACTATGCCTGTCGATCGCGTCTCGTCGTTCTTCTCAGTTCTGAGCGCATGGTGAGCACTTAAAATGCCTACATAAATATTGTCTGCCGCTAAGTATGAGGGCCTCCTGAGAGGTTTCGCCTTACGTCATTCAGCCCACATAACGTGACTGTTAGGCGTTTCCTTCTATGTGCCAGTTCTCGGCGCCAAATTGAAAGGGTAATGAGGAAACTCCTGCAGCGTTTGCAATGCGAACTGTTTGATGAACCACAAAACAGCCGGTAATTGGCTTCCCTTTAGTTTCATCTCTGCTCACGTCAAGCATTGGCTATGAAGACCACATTCTCGCACAGACAACAAACTGTAGAACAGCGTAGAGAATTACCGGAAAGCACAACCGACTGCATTCTGTCACGAAGATATTGGAAAGTTGGTAGAACGCTACGACTAATGTGTAATTCGAAGCGGTGACTCTGTAGAGAAGTAGGTGGAATGTGTAGCTAACTGTTGGAAAAAAAAAAATACAAATTGGTTACCATTTCACGACCGCTCGGGTCTTACTTTCAGAATAGCCCTCGTATAACCAGGTGCATGCAGTATTTATTTTGTCTTTCTTAATATATCTCAAGATCAATACGAATTTTTCGCCAGTGTCTACTCTAAGACAGGAGTTTTTTTTAAGAGAACTTAATACATCATCTAGAAGGAAACTTTGGTCGCAGAAGAAGTACTACAAGTCACAAACAGAAAAAGAAAATATAGCAGTCTTCGTGGATAGCTAGAAACAGAGCAATGTAAGTCACTCAGACATAAAGTAAAAATTCGAAACTTACCTACAATGAGTGCCTGATCGCGCCAAACGAATGAAAACTACACATGCAGATAACATCACATTTCGAGTCATGAATGTGCCTTCAGTCATTCAGGAAAAACGTAAGATTTATGAAACCCACTTGAACTGAATGACACGACTACACGTGTGATCAAAAGTAGCCGGACACCTGGCTGAAAATAACTTACGAGTTTGTGGCGCCCGCCATCGGTAATGCTGGAATTCAATAGGGTGTTGGTCTACCCTTAGCCTTGATGACAGCTTCCACTCTCACAGGCATAAGTTCAGTCAGGTGCTGGAAGGTTTCTTGGGAAATGGCAGCCCATTCTTCACGGAGTGCTGCACTGAGGAGAGGTATCGATGTCGGTCGGGGAGATCTGGCGCGAAGTCGGCGTTCCAAAACATCCAAAAGGTGTTCTGTAGGATTCAGGTAAGGTTTCTGTGCAGGCCAGTCCATTACAGGGATGCAGTGTGTTTGCACTAGGAAGGCCTGAAGACAGGCGAAAGTATCACACTTGACAATAACGCTGGAGGTAAGTCTTCAAAACTGTCTTGGTTTCTGGCTTCAGCTACAGAATCTCTTAAGAATAGCGATGTAATAGAATAGAGGGTTATCAGATTACGATTTTTACTTCAGTGAGTGAAGTGGAAAAATGTGTTTCTTGTTAAAAGAGGAGTATTTCCGTTAATATGGGAAAAGACAGTATTTAATAATGGGAACAACAGCTGCTAATAAATTATTTGATTTGGAAGTTGTGGAATTTCAACTGGCAAATTAAACGTGAGGGATAGTTGTACTGTGAATACGCTTTTCTGCAAACATTTCAATAAGGCTCTTTAGTTATTACAACTGGAAAGTCACTCAAGGCTTTGGTTTTGAATATAAGTGATAATCATCACTCATAGTCATTGGCGTTTAAGACACAGTAGGGCATAGTCTGACGGTTGCCTTCACAGGACCAATAATTACGGTCCGAATATCACATCTCAACGTGAACAATTAATGACTGAATGCCATATCGACCACTCAAGCAAATAATGAAATATAGCATTCCTACGTAATTCCACCTGTCACTGTCCCATTTTTTTCCAAGTAGTAACTAATATTCAAGACAATGACCCCTAAGAAACTATTGATAGCATGAGTTTACTATTTTCTTTTGAATCATATTGTAGTAGCAGTGTAAACTGCGATTAGCTGTGCTGTGGTTCACCGTAGATCAGTTTTGCTGAAATAAAAATTATAATCAATTAGTTTACGTACATTTCTGCAGGTGGAACGTCGTATCCTTTTACTTGATATTGATTGCTACACTCAAAACGTTTTTGTCATTAATGAAATGTAAACAGAATTAATTCATCGAAACGGGAGTACCACTACAAAAATTAGCTTCCCACAATCGGACTAACAACAAATCCATCATTACCGAAAAGATAGAAAATACTCAGTAATCACTTTTACCAAAAAATGAAAAGAAGAAGCACATAGAATTCTCCACTTAAATCATATAATGATTCCCCAACACATACCTACATTCTAGGTTTTGCATTGAATGCTCTACGAATTTGTTGTGGGGAAAATCTGTTCTATTTAAAATTGCCCTTCAGGTATGTGAGGTCTTCTTGCAAATTATCTTCATCGAATATACAATGCGCCCTATGCACTACGGTGTTAAGGACACCTATGGTCTGTGAAGGGTGATGGCAGCTACTGGCATATACATATAGATTTGTGTGAGTTGGTTTCCGATACACGACATGTCCTAATGCACCATCAACTTTGCGGCGAACGAGAACATCCAAAAACGGGAGGCAGCCGTCTTTTTCTATTTCTATAGTAAATTTGATACTAGCATGGATAGAATTCAAACGCTCAAGAAATCGTTGTAATTCATCCATGCCCTGTGGCCATATCGCAAATGTGTCGTCCACGTACCTACAGAAGACCCATGGTTTAAGACTTGCTGAGTCCAGTGCCTTGTCCTCGAAGTCTTCCATGAATAAATCAGCTACCAGGGTCTAATCATAAAATTCACCATTAAACTGAAAATAAGATGATAAAAGCACACGTTCAAATAAGGCAGTAATATTCTTATCAAAATGTGGTCTGATAAGAGATAAAGAGTCCTTTAAAGGTACATTGGTGTACAATGATACCACGTCAAAACTAACAAGCATATCCGTACTATTTAGGCGGACATTGTTATGTATCTGAATAAAATCTATAGAATTACGAATGTGGTGACTACATTTTCCTACCAGTGGTTTCAATAAGGAAGCTAAAAATTACTCAGAATAATACATTGGCGAACCAGCGCTCGTTATAGGTCTCATATACAAGTCCTCTAGACGCTCATCCTTACCCATCTTGTGAACTTTAGGAAGACCATAAAACCTCGGTGGTACTGCACCTCGCACTTTCAAACTTCTTTGGTAGTGATGAAGCGTTCAGCAAGGCAGCATTCCTTATTGTCACCTTGTTAGTAGGATCTTTGTTAATCTTCCAGTATGCACCAGAACTAAGCAGACTACGTATCTTTTCCTTGTAGACTCTCTGAGGGAAAAGGACGGTAGCATTACCTTTATCAACACGCAGGATGACTGTATCAGGATCCTCACGCGGCCTTCGTACCGCACATTTTTCTTCCTTGGAAACTTTCCTTCTGTGTGGACGATGTTTTTTTAATTGCACGACAGGTTTCTCGTCTGATTTCTTCAGCAGAGTCCTCTGATAGTGGTGGACATCTTCTTCAATGGCACTGATGAAAGATGTTATCAGCAAAGTCTTTGGCGTAAGGGCAAAATTTAGCCCTTTACTTAAGCCAGATAACGTAGCTTCGTCCAAATCCTTATCCGTCAAATTTATGACAGGACGTCTAATAACAGAGTCCACATGAGAAGGCTGGTCCAATCGGGTGTATTTGGCAATCTGTCTTTTTGTAGCTACTTCGCGAACCCAGTCAGACTTAGCCCATGTCGTCCCATTAAATGGTTCAAATGGCTCTGAGCACTATGGGACTTAACATCTAAGGTCATCAGTCCCCTAGAACTTAGAACTATTTAAACCTAACTAACCTAAGGATATCACACACATCCATGCCAGAGGCAGGATTGGAACCTGCCATTCAGCCAGATAAAATTAAAGCTGTTGTAATTAATGAAGTTAACTACGTACAAGATGATGAACAATTCTTTGCTGAAATTTCGGTGCAAGAAAGATTTCACTTCTAAATATTTGGCTGTTTTACAAAATTTTCTCAGTAAGACTTGTGTTTTCAGTAATAAGCTTAGAGAATAAAGAACATCATTCCAACGAAGCCTTTTACTCTGAAACATAGAGCCACTATTAAGCTTAAAAAATAAAGTTCTCATGAGACCTACAGTTAATACCAGAGAAGGGGGTGGCTACTTCAATGAGAATAAATTAGCTGGCCATGTGAACAAACACTATCAGTACTACGAACACTACATTATATACAACAGAGATCATTTATCTGAAAAGTTAAAAATAATAATCTATCCCTTCTGGACTACGTGTTATGTCATTAGACATCCAAAATATGTATACAAACATTTACTTAAACTATGTACTAGACAACATCTCTTACAACTTATGGACTTAGTGACGGACCGCTTGATGAAATTAACGAAGTATTGGCTCTTTAAGATGTCACTTTGAAATAAAACTACTTAAAATTTAGAATTGATGCATGTATTTAAAAAGAAGGATTAGCAATGGGTTCGCCACTTGATTACTGTGCTGTAAATAGATCTATGATCACATTTCAGTATGATCTAACAACTAACATTCCTCATCACACTAACAAGATTCACCATAAAGAATGACAGCCAAAAACAGTTGCAGGATAAAAATTTATTAAAATTCTTGACCAAGGTTTCGATACATATAAATATACCTTCATCAGAAGTAAAAAATCTAAAATTACATCGTGCAATGGAGACTAATAAGACAATTGTGCCAAAGGAGTCGTCAATTATTAAGACATCTTCTCCATTTGTACAATATGACTATGGGCACAGGGTCAAAGCGAACAGATTAGCACCATTGTAATGACCGTGTGCCCGTAGTCATGTTGTACAAATGGAGAAGATGACTTAATTATTGACGACGCCTTTGGCACAATTGCTTTATTAATCTCCATTGCACGATGTAATTTTAGATTTTTTACTTCTGATGAAGGTATATTTATATGTACCGAAACCTTGGTCAAGAATTTTAATTAATTTTTATCCTGCAACTGTTTTTGGCTGTCATCCTTTATGGTGAAGAATTTCAACAGTTGCTGTTGCAGCCATGTTTAAAAGCTTGAAACTAACAAGATTGTACTTCGGCACTGATATGTTAATGATGTTCCTCCTACATGTCAGGATATCAGGGAAGAACGAAGTAATTTTGTTGGACAGATAACTGGGTTTCGTCATACAGTTAAATTCAGTATGTGATATAACATAGACAGCACCAATCCTCTTTTGCGTTTGAGAATCATATTACGAACTCAGCATTTGAATCTGACACTCATATAGAAAATAATAACTAAGATCTTGCAATTGATTGCACTTGCAACTATCCTATGACACATAAAGTTACGGCATTCGGATATCTTACTACCCAGTATATTGCTTACAGCAATGGCTATGATTCTGATTTCGTCACCACCCCATCAAAAAATCTTTTTAAGGAAGTTAGGGCTCCGCTCCCACGACAGTCATTCAATCACACTGACAAGTACTGACAAAGATACAGATGGGGCTATTTATAATAGGTTTTTGTACCTCGGTAAGGTTTCTGATTAGATCGGTTATATTTTAATAAAACGAGTATATAGCTCCTGCGTTTCTCACAATTAATATGTCTGGAGACATGTATAGAGGTAGGGAGACCGTCATAATTCGCAAATTCTTGCTGCCGACGGCTACTGACTTCACCGTGACAACTGCCCGCGGCGGTATGCAAGATACACAGGTAGGAGTTCTGAAATCGGATTACGAGAGCACTCAATCTGACATATTCCATGTCAGGGGAAGCACTCGTTTACGTGAACTGAACAGAACTACATGATCACACATTTTCCAAGTAACTTAAAAACATTATATAGTCACACCAAACCCCATACTTTAAATGTACTAAAAGAGAGAGAGATTCTGTGAAGTAGGAAATGTCATACAGAATGTGAACTAAATAGCCAAAGCGAGTTGAAGCATTAAAATGCACTCTGCAATTTTAATTCACTGCGGTGTAAGTAATTTACTGCAGTGTAAGTAACTGATTCTTATTATATGTCAATAGTAATTTTACTGCATTTTGTTATTAACATTATCTATACATTTCATGCATGCAACCTATAATTCTTATTCATATTATTTACAAGTTCATGAGCCATCCATCTCTCCGTGGTAAGCTGCACTCGTACATATTTGTACTGTTTCGCTAATCATTTTAATATTGTTCAACAGCCACTTTTTTGTACTTCTTACTACGTCCTGTCTTTTATCACAATCATTATTTAATTTCAAAATCCTCCATAAGGCCCCATTTTTTCTCATTCTCTGGTTTTACAATTTTATTGTTCCTCTTATAGCTGACTTCGTCTTATTACCGTCTTCTTCCTTCTGCCTGTTTTATCTTTTGACATTCGGCAGTATTTTGACGAGTTATTACAGACTGACTGATGAATGATGGGACATCCAATGCGCTCATATTTTTTTTATAAATGATCTGAAAATAATTAAGTCGACTACTACAGTTTTCTTTCCTTCAGTTACATACTTTGGAGTGATTTGACGTTAAATTCTTCCCACTAGCTTTGCGCTATAAAAAATTAAATTAAGAGAGAGGGAGAAACCTAGCTTCCTGGTTTCAAGATGCTTGTGTCAAAGACGAAAGTGCCGGCAGTACAAGCAAAGGTAAATGTTATTGAGTGTTTCTTTGGTAAGGTTTCAATATAGCTTTCCTCCCAGATGAGCTTATCTTGATTATCATTTCTATTATTTGTGTCGGCCTCGTGCCGGCGGAATTGTATACAGCACAGGCAACCACTTACACTGATTGCACTGTGACTGTGGACCCAGATGACTTGGAGGATTATAAAGATTAATTCGAATTAAGTAATGTGTACATAAGCACAAATTGTGGTAGTAAAGCCTTGATTGTTGTTACAAATTAACGCTTAAACGTCACTGTGTTTTATTTCATTACATAGATGGTTAATAAATATTTTAAAAGGCCGTTCTGCACTTATTGGACCCAATGCCCGCTCCCGTCCAGTATATTTCACAATTCTAACTGGGAATATGCTGAAACATTCTGTAGCAAACCGATGTTAAAGGTTTTGGTCTGTAATTTTACCAGTCCGTTCTCTTCCCCTTCTTATTTACAGGAGCCATGTGCGCCTTTTCCCAGTCGCTTGGGACACTGGGCTGAGTGAGGTATTCACGATAAATGTAAGGTAAGTAAGGGGCTAATGGCTTAAAACCGAACTGGGGTTACATGCCGATCTAGTGGCCTACATGATTTCTACTTTTTCAGTTGCTTCTCCATACTGAGGAAGGCCGAGTACTATGTACTCAGTATGGGAGTCTCTAGGAAGGTCAAACGAAGGTATGTTTGTAGGATGCTCATGCATCAACGATTTCTTAAATGCGAAATTTGATGTTTCGGTTTCCTTTGGCTATACTCTATTACCTCATCAGACTGGCTAACGAGTGCCTGGATGAGAGTCTTCGACCGCTTAAAGATTTTACGTATGGCCAGAATCCTCGGTTTCTCAGCGCGATCTCTTGCTAAGGTATGTACTGTGGTAGTTGTTATTTCCTTTACAGATGTACTAAATTTCATCCATCGTCATCGGCAAGTTCTCTTTCGTTTTTATTACTGCCTGAACTTTCAAAATCACATAAAATTTTAAGTTTTTTCTGTGGAACACAGAAGTAAACAGTAACAAAATAGTATACCACATATTGAAACTAACGAAACAAAATGTATTAGAGTAATCAAAGGCTACAAATTAACCGATATTAGTAAGATAATTACACAGTCATGTATTATAATTTGGTAAAATAATTTTCTTTCCATTGTACCAGAGAAATACTCCACAAAATGAATATTTTTGGTGTGGTCTAGAGAGAACCTTTCTTTTATTCCATACTTCACGTCTTCCCCTGTTTGCTGTAAAAGTGTGTATCCCCATATTTCTTAATCTTACATCTTTTGCGACTGAGTATTGTAATTCATTCAATTCATGTATGTATTTCCTTCTATCAGAACTTGCCTAGGATATTGGACGGATGTGCTTTTCCTTCGTCTTAATCATCAGGCCCTGAAAAATATTGTTCCTGGCTTACAAGAATGAAATCATTCCACGAAGCTCACAGTGCAACACACAAAGCTTTACAGATTCCATTTCTATCATGCCCCAGAACACGCATCGCCACCGCTTGTTGGATCTTCTTCCCACCATATAAATGGATCTAGGTCAGTCGGCGTGCTGTAGTCCTTTATTACAGATGGGTAGTGGGTTAATTTTTGTGCCACCCTCCTGCTTTCTGGACACAAATGTTACTTTTGGTCCACGGTAACTGGAACCTAACACACAGTTCTGTACTCTTTCCACAAAAATACTGCGATGGATGCCAGTCTGTAATCAAAGTCATCCATTTTGATTTCCTTAGTAATTGACAAGCATTATGGGGAATATTTCCTGTCCATCCTAATTGTACAACAAGCTAAATGTTCCTACACTTTTGGTCTTTCATGTGTGGTAGTGGAAGTATAAAAGTTATCATAGTACAGTCACTTATTCTCATTGCAAATCTTCTTCGATAAACCTAAAACTACCATTCCCGTAAAGTATAATTTCGAAATTCCCGCTCAAGAGCTTCATTTTTTCCCTTCATAAGTAACAAGAGCAAGAGGGTAGCATTTCTGTGTTCAGTACTCGTACACCACAGTTAGTATCCCCTTTTACTAGCGTCATTGGCTTTCATTATTTCACCAAAAAAATTGGCGCTTACCTGTGGAAAAACGTTACAAAAACGATAATTACACAAAGACTAAAAGGAGTCTGATATTTACGGACGTACATCAATGAAGCTAGAAAAATACGATTAAAATCACCAAAGTAAGCAAAAAACTACGCTTGTGTAGCAGTATACAAAATAGGCACACTTAGCCAGACGGTATTCTGAAGTACCATGTGGTTTTCTGTTTATTTCCACCCAACAAAAAAAAATTATAGATTTGACAACGAGAAGAAAATATAAAGAAGCCTACATCTTATCTGTGCTGTTAAACACAGAAATTGCAAAGAATTGAACGGCAATGTACATGAAAAATATGCTCTCTCCTAAGCTCATCTTCAGCTGTCAACGAAGGTTATACAAGCTTTTCCAACAGCAAACTAGAATGCTCTGAAGTGTTACCAACTCAAGAAAGGCATGTACTTTGACACACTATTAGCCCAGGGTTTGAGATATATGTGCTTAATAGAAATAAACAAGGATCGAAAGACGTCGTAAATAGTACCAACAGGGAACGAAGGGTTAACTTAAGCTGTTTTTTGTTCTTTATTGTTATTTTCACACCTGATACAGGTAGGCCAGCAGTGGCTTACTACGCCGCTCTTCGGCCACAGGTAAGACTAATGATACAAAAGGAGACAATCTTAGAACAGACATGGTGGATATACAAACGTAGACATACAAAATTAACACACACGGAGCAGTTCACGGGCGCAGTGTCCAAAATAAAACCATTCAGAAACGTGGACACACACAGAGATGACAGAGATGACATACGCGATCGTTGGAGCACAAACGATGAAACACTGGAACACTGGAACACGAACACGATGGCACATACAAACACTTGGCGGTGATCTCCGGCGCTTGAATGTTCACTATACGTGTACGAGTCCGGGGACCTGCCAAAAAGGGGGAAAGGTGGGGGAGGAGGGAAAGGGGAGGGTGTAGATGCCAGTGGCAGGAGAATTAAGGTGGGTCTCTTCCGTCCTTAATCCACTTACAAGGCACAAACTTCTGAAGAGCACGACCAACAGATCCCTTAATTCTTCCTCACTTTCTCTGAGGATAGCAATGGTATCAGTGAATCTTTTTACTGATATCCTTTCACACTAAATTTTAATCTCATACTTGAACCTTTACTTCATTTCCATAGCTGCTTCTTGGATGCATAGACTGAAAAGTAGGGGCCAAAGCATATATTCATGTCCTACGCCCTTTCTAATCCGAGTACTTCGCTCTTGTTCCAACAGATTTATTTTTCCATCTAGCTTCTTGTGCATGTTGTATATTACCTGCCCTTACCTGTAACTTACCAATGTTTTTCTCAGAATTTCGAACATCTTGCACAATTAGACATTGACGGACACTTTATCCAGGTCGACAAATCCTAGGACAGTGTCTTGATTTTTCTTCAGTCTTGCTTCCATTATCAACAGCAACGTCATAACTGCCCCTCTGGTGCGTCTACCTTTCCTAGAGCGAAAGTGATCGTCATCCTACTTAACCTCAATTTTCTTTTCCATTCACATTATCCCTGTCAGTAGCTTGGATGCATGAGCTGTTATGCTGATTGTGCGATCATTCTCGCACTTGTCACCTCTGGCTCCTTCGGAATTATGTGGATGACGTTTTTACGAAAGTCTGATAGTATGTAGAAAGTCTCATAGTTCTACACACCGCTATGAATAGTCGTTTTTTGCCATTTCATCCAATTATTTTAGAAATTCCGAAAGGATGTCATCTATACCTACTCCCTTACTTGATCTTAAGACCGCCAAAGCCCTGTTTAGTTATGATTACGATACTGGATCCCCTATTTCTTCCCTATGGACTCTGCTTCTATCACATTTATTCTCAGACATGTCCTCCCCCTCAATAGACCCCTCCAGTGTTCTCTTTCCTTGTATCCACTACCGTCCTTGCAGCCGGCCGTTGTGGCCGAGCGGTTCTAGGCGCTTTAGTATGGAACCGCTACGGTCGCAGGTTCGAATGCTGCCTCGGGTATGAATGTGTATGATATACTTAGGTTAGTTAGGTTTAAGTAGTTCTAAGTTCTAGGGCACTGATGACCTCGGATGTTAAGTGCCAAAGTGCTCAGAGCCATTTGAACCTCCCCTTCATTTAACACTGGAATACACATTGTACGCACAATGTAATTTCCCAGGATTTTAATTTCAACAAAGATTGTTTCGACTTTTCTGTATGCTGAGTTAATCATTCCGACAGTCATATCATTTTCGATTTCTTCACATTTCGCCTTAGCTTCCATGCACGTCCCATTTACTTCCTTCCTAATTAACTTGTATTTCTATATTCCTGAATTCCCAGAACATTTTTGTACTTCAGTTTTTCGTCGATCAACTTAAGCCCTTCTTTGTTGCCCATAGTTTTCTTACTGATACCTCGATTGTACCAATGTTTTACTTCTCAATTTCTGTGACTGTCATTTTTAGAGATGTCCATTTCTCTTCAAATGAACTGGCTACTGAGCTACTCATTATTGCAGTATCCATAATGTCACAGAACTTTGAGCGTAACTCTTCATTCCGTAGTCCCTCCGTATCCCAATTATTTGCTTATTTATTCTTACTGACTAGGCTCTTGAATCGTTGTTAAACTCTATGTGAGTCTAAATTTCTTCCAGAGTATACCTTACTATCCAATATCTAATTTCGGAATATCTGCCTGACCATGACGCAATATAACTGAAATATTCCCATATATTGAGGCCTTATCCAAAAATACCTCCTCGTCTTGCGATCGTTGAACAGAGTATTCGCTATTACTAACTGCAATTTATTAAAGGACTGAATTAGTTTTTCACCTCTCTCATTCCTAACACCAAGCCCACATTCTTCCATAAACCTTTCTTCTACTCCTTCCTCCACAATTGCTTTCATCTACGTTTAGTACTGAATTACAAGTTCAATATCCTCGCATAATTTCTTATCTCTTCATCTTCGGCTTGCGACATCGGCAAGTATATGTGAAATATCTTTGTCGGTGTTGATTTGCTACCGATTCTGATGAGAAAAACACTGTCACTGAACTGCTCAAAGTAATTCACTCTCGGCCCTACCTTTCTATTCATAACGAATCCTACAACCGTTATATGATTTTATGCTAATGTTGATATTACCCTTTTCTCATCTGACCAGAAATCCTTGTCTTCTTCCCATTTCACTTCAATGACCCCCACTAAATTTATACAGAGCCTTTGCTATTCCGTTCATGGATTTTCTAGTTCCCCTACCACTTTCAGTCTTCTAACATTTCGCCTCTGATACCCCTTAGTCGATTATTCAGCCTTTTTCTCATGGTCTCCTTCCCTTTCGTTGGTGGAATAGGGTGGAATCTTTTGCCAATGGAGAGATTTCCGACTTCCATCACTTTTTTCATTAACGTGCCACATATCCAGTGGATACACATTATGAGTCTAATGCAGTGGTTTTCATCCCCTTTTGCATCTTCATGCCGCTGATAATTGTTGATTCTTCTGCCTCTTAGAGCAATTTCCCAACCTACGGGCATGAGAGTTCCCAGAACCTCTGTCCGTTCCTGCACCCATTTTGACAAGGCCGTTGGCAGAACTAGGGTGACTTCTTGTACCGAAAGCCTGTAGTTGCCGTTGCTGATAACATATATTCGTATTTTAAGCAGTGGATAGGTTCGAACCAGGACTCAGGCATTTTCATTAGTAGTGTATGTGACATAAGTATTAAGGAGCACCAGAACGCAACTGAGTAGCCTCAAATTAAGTGTGACAATGTTATTTCCTCATCTAAATAATCCATACTAGTCGTTGGTGATTGTACCAATCCCATGTGGCTAAAATAACGTGACAAGCGGCAAGACAGTGATACTTGGAAAACATATAGGCATTCAGAATCGAAATAGTATTCCAGCACCAGAATCCGACAGCATGCATGTGCCATAACCTGATATCACTCTCTCTCTCTATTTCTCTGCGTCTCTCTGTCTCTCCCTCCCAACCCCCCCCCCCCCTCATCAGTCTCTCTCTCTCTCTCTCTCTCTCTCTCTCTCTCTCTCTCTCTCTCTCTCTCCTTCTCTCCCCCTCTCTGTGTGTGTGTGTGTGTGATAAAATGACAGCGTGTATCAGCTACAGGACGAGTGCAATTATTGTGTAACTCAGATTAAGGTGCACTTGGCACCTAAAACGCAACAATGGGCTCCCAAATTAAGCTCCAAAAAGTCTTTTCCATATCTAAATTGCTTGTATTATTGTTGAACGATAGAAAACATTTCTGGCAAAAGTAATGTGCCAGCTGGAAAGCAATAATAGTCTCAGATCGAAACAACATTCAGAACACAAACAGTATTCAAAAGCCAGAAGTTTTATCATCACCTGACTGTGTGTGTCACACACTAGAATGTGCAGTAATGGGGTAACTTATTTAGATCAAGATGCACTTGACGTCTAAAATAATTATATGCCACTATGTTACTTCCACCTAAAATTTTTATTATTTTACTTTAGAAGTACAAAGTATATGTGGGCAAAACTATATGGTCGGCAGTGACGGCTAACATTTCCAAACAAACAAATAGGCGTTTGAAGTCTACACCAAAATACATGTGGCTTACCTGTGAACACTACCGTAGTAACTTAGAAGCACGTAAGGCAGTAAAACCGACAGTACCGTGCAGACAGTTCCGTGCAAACGGACAGACGTTCAGAGCTCGGAAAGTATTCTAACACCAGTAACTGGCTGTGTGTGTCATATATATATACGTGTGTGTGTGTGTGTGTGTGTGTGTGTGTGTGGGTGGGTGTGACCCATAACCCGATGACAGGTGTCTGTTACTGGAAGAGTAGCATTATTGTATAACTTAAACGTTTAGACTGAATTAGTACCTAAAGGATGGTTGCCGTCACTCAAATTAAGTGAGAAAATGATTTTTCAGCATCAAAATGGTATGTAATACTTTCTATAAGAGTGCGAAACTTATGTGCCGAAAACAATATGCTGAGTAACTAAAACTGTGACATTTAATTTGGGGATCCATTGTGTCTTGTACCAAGTGACCATGTCCGTTGCACCACATGGGGTACAAATATCGAAATGTAGCAGCCTAGAACTGTGTGTGTGTGTTTTCTGCAGACAAAACTGTGCATGTTTCATGCGAATATTAGTAAGATGGCAGCTCTGTGGTACATAATGGTTGGCTGTTTTGCTTTAATGGGTGATAAAATACTGGGCAGTGACGGGGAGAACTCACTTTGTGTGTGTTGTCTTTTATTCTCTCTCGTTCGGCAATTTAGACGTATGTGGAGTGACTATGTTTTGTATTCCTCTAGAACAAATCTTTAATGTTTTGATAAATAATACTGACAATTTAAAGTGCTGTACGACATGAGTACAATGGTACCTTGATACAGTCACGTAATGGAGCCAAATTGGGTACACAAAGAATATGATGGCACTGGAAAAGATACTGATTGGTTGTTTCGTTAGATGGTAAAATACTAGACTGTGACTAGCTGTTTCATTTTAATGGCAGGAAGAATGCTGGGCTATGATTAGACGGTAAGTATTGTGGAAGCCGATGATGTCACGCATTTAACGTCAAGCCAACAGTTGAAGGTCACTTATTATGTAATGCATTAAGGGTCAAACCGACGGTTTAAAGGGCGAATTGTATCCAGAATTCCCATTGCCATCCTACTCACAGATTCACAGCTAATAGATGAAGTAGAACATCGAAAGTGTCTGAGTTACAAGAACCATTTGTTTCTAAGTTGACATATAATTTTTACTGTTGGCGATTGGAATACTGAAAGAATGCTCACACTTGTTCAGGTAACATGCGATATCAAATGATCAAGTCTGATTAATTCTTGAAGTTACACATTCGGCCAACAATGGATCACAGTCAAAATAGTCCCAACATGTGAAATGCTAACCTGTCACCCATCCAGCTCCCTTATCTTCATCTGCGACTCTCGGAATCTCTTTGTCTCTATCCAACGCGCAGGTATCTGAGCAATAGCTTTCTCTCTCTCTGAGAAAAGTACCCATTCCAACTATCAACCATATTCCAAGCATTCGCTTGACGTAGAGCATAGAGCCGTGATGTCACAACATACTAACATTCAATAACACTGACCATAAAACTGGAGAACGTTTCGTAGGAAGTTATATTCAGGCCACAGCTGTATGACACGGACAATGGGGAAGACCGAAATGAAACATTCGTATTACGGAGACCACTGGAGCTCATATACATTGAACGAGTAAGAAGCAAAGGACTCCCGCAAGGGCTCAACGAACGGAGACTAAAAAGAAATAAATATCAATAAAGTGTCTAAGCCTGCCATACCGTGCATAATGCATATCATCCACGGTTTGAGATGATGAAACGGAGTGGTATCTGAAACCCAACAGGAATGGAGAAATGCTTCAACAAACGTCAGCAATGATGACCGAAACAATAACAGGCGATATCTATATTGCTACTTGTGTAGCTACGTGATTGAACGTTTTTGTTAATGTGAATGTACCTCGTTAATTTTATTATGTGTATGTCTTGTTTGGTCCAGTAAATCAAATCTGAATGAAACCTGTACCACACCCCGAATTCCGGACTAAGAGCAAAATTTATATATACACTCCTGGAAATGGAAAAAAGAACACATTGACACCGGTGTGTCAGACCCACCATACTTACTCCGGACACTGCGAGAGGGCTGTACAAGCAATGATCACACGCACGGCACAGCGGACACACCAGGAACCGCGGTGTTGGCCGTCGAATGGCGCTAGCTGCGCAGCATTTGTGCACCGCCGCCGTCAGTGTCAGCCAGTTTGCCGTGGCATACGGAGCTCCATCGCAGTCTTTAACACTGGTAGCATGCCGCGACAGCGTGGACGTGAACCGTATGTGCAGTTGACGGACTTTGAGCGAGGGCGTATAGTGGGCATGCGGGAGGCCGGGTGGACGTACCGCCGAGTTGCTCAACACGTGGGGCGTGAGGTCTCCACAGTACATCGATGTTGTCGCCAGTGGTCGGTGGAAGGTGCACGTGCCCGTCGACCTGGGACCGGACCGCAGCGACGCACGGATGCACGCCAAGACCGTAGGATCCTACGCAGTGCCGTAGGGGACCGCACCGCCACTTCCCAGCAAATTAGGGACACTGTTGCTCCTGGGGTATCGGCGAGGACCATTCGCAACCGTCTCCATGAAGCTGGGCTACGTTCCCGCACACCGTTAGGCCGTCTTCCGCTCACGCCCCAACATCGTGCAGCCCGCCTCCAGTGGTGTCGCGACAGGCGTGAATGGAGGGACGAATGGAGACGTGTCGTCTTCAGTGATGAGAGTCGCTTCTACCTTGGTGCCAATGATGGTCGTATGCGTGTTTGGCGCCGTGCAGGTGAGCGCCACAATCAGGACTGCATACGACCGAGGCACACAGGGCCAACACCCG
The DNA here is from genome assembly GCF_021461395.2 of Schistocerca americana. Taxonomy (NCBI): domain Eukaryota; kingdom Metazoa; phylum Arthropoda; class Insecta; order Orthoptera; family Acrididae; genus Schistocerca; species Schistocerca americana. The sequence goes on along the minus strand of NC_060122.1, from coordinate 130,363,459 downwards.
GCATCATGGTGTGGGGAGCGATCTCCTACACTGGCCGTACACCACTGGTGATCGTCGAGGGGACACTGAATAGTGCACGGTACATCCAAACCGTCATCGAACCCATCGTTCTACCATTCCTAGACCGGCAAGGGAACTTGCTGTTCCAACAGGACAATGCACGTCCGCATGTATCCCGTGCCACCCAACGTGCTCTAGAAGGTGTAAGTCAACTACCCTGGCCAGCAAGATCTCCGGATCTGTCCCCCATTGAGCATGTTTGGGACTGGATGAAGCATCGTCTCACGCGGTCTGCACGTCCAGCACGAACGCTGGTCCAACTGAGGCGCCAGGTGGAAATGGCATGGCAAGCCAGCATCTCTACAATCGTCTCCATGGGAGAATAGCAGCCTGCATTGCTGCGAAAGGTGGATATACACTGTACTAGTGCCGACATTGTGCATGCTCTGTTGCCTGTGTCTATGTGCCTGTGGTTCTGTCAGTGTGATCATGTGATGTATCTGACCCCAGGAATGTGTCAATAAAGTTTCCCCTTCCTGGGACAATGAATTCACGGTGTTCTTATTTCAATTTCCAGGAGAGTATGATTAGGAAAGTAGGGCAGAAATAGAGTTACTGTGAACAATTCAGTAACAGAGTTGTTCACATCAGAACCGACACCAAACCAGAACCTATAACGATAGTTCAGGCATCCATGCCAAGGTATCAAGCCGAAGATGAAGAGACAGAGAAAGTACATGAGGATAATCAAAGGGTAATTCAGGAGGTCAGGTGGTCTAGGGGTAGCGTCATTGATTCATAATCAAAACGTCTTCGGTCCCGGGTGCGATACTCACCACTGCCTAAATTTGGATAAATAATCAGCATTGGCGGCCGAAGACTTCCGGCATAAGAAGTCAGCCTCATTCTGCCAACGGCCTTGTCAAAGAGGGCGGAGGAGCGGATAGAGGTTCCGCGCACTCTCTTGTCCTAGGGGTGGGGAATTGCCACTAAAGGCGGAAGAATCAGCAATGATCAACGACATGAGGATGCAGAAGGCAATGGAAACCACTGCATTAAAGACACGTAACGTGTATCCACAGGACATGTGGCCTGTATTTGAAGAAGTATCATGATGATCTCTCCATTGACAAATGATTCCGGAATAGTCGCCCATTCGGATCTCCTTGAGGGGACTGCCAAGGGGGAGGTTACCATGTGAAAAAGATTGAATAATATACGAAAGGATAACGTTCTACGAGTAGGGGCATGGAATGTCAGAAGCTTGAACGTGGTAGGGAAACTAGAAAATCTAAAAATGGAAATGCAAAGGCTGAATCTAAATATAGTAGGGGTCAGTGAAGTGAAGTGGAAGGAAGACAAGGATTTCTGGTCAGATGAGTATCGGGTAATATCAACAGCAGCAGAAAATGGTGTAACAGGTGTAGGATTCGTTATGAATCGGAAGGTAGGGCAGAGGGTGTGTTACTGTGAACAGTTCAGTGACCGGGTTGTTCTAATCAGACTCGACAGCAGACCAACACCGTCAACGATAGTTCAGGTATACATGCCGACGTCGCAAGCTGAAGAAGAACAGATAGAGAAAGTGTATGAGGATATTGAAAGGGTAATGCAGTATGTAAAGGAAGACAAAAATCTAATAGTCATGGGCGACTGGAATGCAGTTGTAGGGGAAGGAGTAGAAGAAAAGATTACAGGAGAATATGGGCTTGGGACAAGGAATGAACAGGGTATTCGCTATTACTAGCTGAAACTTGCTACAGAACTCAATTACTGTTTCTCCTCAGAAACACTAATTGAGTTCTGTAACAAGTTTCAGCTAGTAATAGCGAATACCCTGTTCAAGAATCACAAGAGGAGGAGGTATACTTGGAAAAGGCCGGGAGATACGGGAAGATTTCAATTAGATTACGTCATGGTCAGACAGAGATTCCGAAATCAGATACTGGATTGTAAGGCGTACCCAGGAGCAGATATAGACTCAGATCACAATATAGTAGTGATGAAGAGTAGGCTGAGGTTCAAGACATTAGTCAGGAAGAATCAATACGCAAAGAAGTGAGATACGTTTGAGGTTCTCTAACGCTATAGATACATTGAAAGCCACTATGAGGGTGAAGATTTGTCTGATGTGATAGAAAAAGAAACAGGAGTCGATTTAGAAGAGATAGGGGATCCTGTATTAGAATCGGAATTGAAAAGAGCTTTGGAGGACTTACGGTCAAATGAGGGGGAAGGGACAGACAACATTCCATCAGGATTTCTAAAATCATTGGGAGAAGTGGCAACAAAACGACTATTCACGTTGATGTGTAGAATATATGAGTCTGGCGATATACCATCTGACTTTCGGAAAAGTATCATCCACACAATTCCGAAGACGGCAAGAGCTGACAAGCGCGAGAATTATCGCACAATCAGCTTAACAGCTCATGCATCGAAGCTGCTTACAAGAATAATATACAGAAGAATGGAAAAGAAAATTGAGAATGCAGTAGGTGACGATCAGTTTGGCTTTAGGAAAAGTAAAGGGACGAGAGAGGCAATTCTGACGTTACGGCTAATAATGGAAGCAATGCTAAAGAAAAATCAAGACACTTTCTTAGGATCTGTCGACCTGGAAAAAGCGTTCGACAATATAAAATGGTGCAAGCTGTTCGAGATTCTGAAAAAAGTAGGGGTAAGCTATAGGGAGAGACGGGTCATATACAATATGTACAACAACCAAGAGGGAATAATAAGAGTGGACGATCAAGAACGAAGTGCTCGTATTAAGAAGGGTGCAAGACAAGGCTGTGCCCTTTCGCCCCTACTCTTCAATCTGTACATTGAGGAAGCAATGATGGAAATAAAAGAAAGGTTCAGGAGTGGAATTAAAATACGAGGTGAAAGGATATCAGTGATACGATTCGCTGATGACATTGCTATCCTGAGTGAAAGTGAAGAAGATTAAATGATCTGCTGAACGGAATGAACAGTGTAATGAGTACACAGTATGGTTTGAGAGTAAATCGGAGAAAGACGAAGGTAATGAGAAGTAGTAGAAATGAGAACAGCGAGAAACTTAACATCAGGATTGATGGTCACGAAGTCAATGAAGTTAAGGAATTCTGCTACCTAGGCAGTAAAATAACCAATGACGGACGGAGCAAGGAGGACATCAAAAGCAGACTCGCTACGGTAAAAAAGGCATTTCTGGCCAAGAGAAGTCTACTAATATCAAATACCGGCCTTAATTTGAGGAAGAAATTTTTGAGGATGTACGACTGGAGTATAGAGTTGTATGGTAGTGAAACATGGACTGCGGGAAAACCGGAACAGAAGAGAATCGAAGCATTTGAGATGTGGTGCTATAGACGAATGTTGAAAATTAGGTGGACTGATAAGGTAAGGAATGAGGAGGTTCTACGCAGAATCGGAGAGTCAAGCAAATAATTGAGGACGTAGGTTGCAAGTGCTACCCTGAGATGAAGAGGTTAACACAGGAAAGGAATTCGTGGCGGGCCGCATCAAACCAGTCAGTAGACTGATGACAAAAAAAAAAATTCAGGACATAAAGAGAGATGAAAATCTAATAGGTACGGGAGGTTGTAGAAGGGATAGAATAAAAGGTTACAGGAGAATGTGGGCTTGGTACTAGGAAGGACAGAAGAGAAAGTCTAATTGAGATCTGCAACAAATTTCAGTTACTAATAGAAAATACTCTGTTCAGGAATCAGAAGATGTGGAGGTATACTTTAAGTTAGATTACATCGTGGTCAGGCAGGGATTCCGAACTCCGATACTGAATTGCATGGGTTGCGTTGGAGGTAATATATATTCAGATCACAATTTATTAGTAATGCAGACTTGGTTGAAATTCAATAGAATGGTCAGAAAGAATCAGTGTGCAAAGAAGTGGGATAAGAAAATACTAAGGAATGAAGGGATATTCTTCAAGTTCGCTGAGGCTGTAGATACTGCCATAAGGAGTGGATCACTATGCAGTTCGGTTGAAGAGGTGTGGACACCTGTGAAAAAGGACAGCTGAAGAAGTGGGACAGAAGCACTTTGGTAGAAAGAAGGCAACTGGGAAGAAACCATGCGTAACAGAAGAACTACTTCAACTGATCGACGAAAGTAGGAAGGATGAAGATGTTCAGTAAAATACAGGAATACAGAATTACAAGCCACTTAGGAATAAAATAAATAGGCGAAATGCCTCCATCTAAAATGTGAAGAAGTAGAAAAAGATATCACTGGAAGGACTGGCTCAGTATACGGTGACAAACCAATGGGAATTCCCGTGTTAAATGCAGAGGAGAAACCGGATAGGTAAAAAGAGTACATTGAAGGGCCCTACGGGGAGAAGGCTTGTCTGAAGATAGTTGTGATAGAAGAATAAACGGAAGTCGGCAGGGAAAGGATAGGTGACCCTGTATTTTAATCATAATTTAAAATATCAAATAAGGCAGAAGGGATAGATGACATTTCATTGGAATTTTGAAAGCAATTCTGGGAAGTGGCAACAAAACGTTTGTATGAAGACTGTAAGAGACTGCCGACATACCATCTGCCTTTCGTGAAATCATCATCCACACAATTCCGAAGATAGGAAAAGGTGACAAGTTCGGGAATTATTGCACAATCGGATTAACAGCTCATGCATCCAAGTTAATGTCAAGAATAACGTACAGACGAATGGAAAAGAAAATTAAGGATCAGTTAGATGAAGATCAGTTCTCTTTAGGAAAAGTAAATGTATTAGAACGACAATTCTGATATTGTGACTGATAATGGAAGGAAAGGTAAACAAGAACCCATATACGTTCATACGATTAGTAGACCTGCAAAAAGCCTTCGATGATGTCAAATGGCGCAAAATGTTGAAAATTCTGAGAAAAATAGTTGTAAGCTATAGGGAAAGACTGGTGATGTATAATCTGTACAGGAACCAAGAAGGAATAATAGGGGTGGAAGATCAAGACCAAATTGTTCGGATTAAAAAGGGTGAAAAACAAGAATCTAGACTTTCGACCCTTCTGTTTAGTCTGTACATTGATGAAGCAATGTCAAGATAAACGAAAGGTTCAGGACATTGGAATTAAAATGCAAGGAGAAAGGGTATCAAAGATAATATGATACTGCTGTCATCAGTGAAAGTGAAGAAGAGTGAGAGGATGTGTGGAATGGAATGAACAGTGTAAAAAGCGCAAAATATGAAATGAGAATTAATCGGAGAAAGACCAAAGTAACGAGAAGTAGCAGAAATGAAAGCAGATACAAACTTAACATCATGATTGATGATCAAGAAGTAGGAGAAGTTGAATAATTCTACTACTTAGGCAGTAAATTAACCCATGTCGGAGGGAGCAGGAGGACATCAAAAGCAGACCTGCACTGGGATAAATGCCATTCCTGGCCAAGAGAAGTCTACTAGTATCAAACATTTGAGGAAGAAATTTCTGAGAATGTGCGTTTTGAGCACAGAATACAATGTGGAAAATCCAGAACAGAAAAGAATTGAAGAATTTGAGATTTGCGGTTAGAGAAGAACTTTGAAAATCAAGCACACTAATAAAGTAAGGAATGAGGAGGTTCTACGCAGAATCGGCGAGGAAAGGAATATATCGAAAACACTGTCAAGAATTAGGGACAGCATTGTAGGAGATCAGGTAAAGAAATAGGGGAATCGGCCTCTTTACCTGACCACATGATGGAGTTGGATTACGTAGGCTACATACGTGGCTTGATGGTGTGATGTTTGAGTGACGTGTCGACTTCCTGCAGAATCTCTTTCGACGTCACCAGTCCATTGTTTGACAGCTGGGAGCTCTGACCTTCATGTTTTGTAGATGACAGTCTCAGCAGCTAAACTTGTTCCTCGTTGCAAACTAACGGCCTAAGCGCTCTCCGCATAAAATGTCTATCATCTGCCGATGTGGTTCTATTGTTCTTCCCTGGGCTCAGGTACACGGGGACTTTCAGCATTTTTGCTGCATCTGATCTGAGCAGTAATTGGTCCTCAGAGGCGTTGTCAATTTTGCATTCGGAAGTAGAGGTTAGACGAGGGGAACACAGAAATATTTGTCATCTGGAACAGAATAGATGTTGCGGATGTCGCAGAGCGACAACAGACATCGGAATGAGTGCAAGGATCAAACTCAAAGTCCGAATATAAGTTTGGGTGATATGCCTCTAGAAGGCAAATGCTGAACACTTTTTGTGATACAGCATATGAATTCTCTCACACCTTTCAGTAAACCCTGACTCAACGATTCCTCATCCAAAGAATCCCCGAACTAATCTGTCTAAACAGATCATGAGGCAGCCCTACTCATCGGTTCTGTTCATCTTCCTCAGCTGAGTCAATCAGTGCGCAAAATTTCCGATCAGATAGTCATTGTCTTCGGTGGGCTCAATTTAAAATGTCAACCAATGAACGATCGATGCTGGGAAATCACCCCCGTCGGTCGTCTTATATGGTGCGAAACTTTCCGATCTCGCTTCGAAAAGTTCGTGAGCTGCGGCTAGCGTATCACATGAGCATTCCGGCGTTGCTCTCACGTCGTGTCCCATTTGGGTACCTGCCGCCAATCGCCCCTGGTTCCTTTGGCAGCCGAAGCGTCGAATTTTCTTGCGAAAACAGCAAGAGTTCCTTCAGGTGTTCTCTGTCTTCCTGCGGCGTCGAGAAGCCTGCAGCTTATTAACAATCGCCGCATGGGGGAGCCGCGCGGTCTCAGGCGCCTTTTCACGGTTCGCGCGGCTAACCCCCCCCCCCCCCCCCCACCCCCGCCGACCACCCACCTCTGAGGTTCGAGTCCTCCCTCGGGCTTGGGTGTGTGTGTTATCCTTAGCGTAAGTTAGTTTAAGTTAGATTACGTTGTGTGTAAGCCTAGGGACAGATGACCTCAGGTGTTTGGTCCCATAGTCCTTAACACAAATTTCCAAAATTTTTTTTTCTATTAACAGTCCTGTCGGTTTGTAACGCTGATGTATTAGGCGCTAGGAATTGAATGGCCTCGCTCAGCGCGCAGCTATTACGCAGTCCTTAAACGTCGGTTATCAGTGGCTGTCGGGAAAGTGACGCTATATCCTGGTGGCACCGTTTCGCCTCGAACGCTGATCTGCGAGTTTACAGCTTGTTATTTATTTTAAAAGTTACAATTAATATTCTTGTTTGAGCAGTATATTAAAGAGGTAAAAATATTACTGCTCAACTAAAGCAGATATAATAATTAGCAAGGCATAATAAGATGGCACTTGCAAATCGCTCTCCGTTTACAGAACAATAATGTAGACAAACAGCGATTTACTCATCATCGTTAACGCACCATATCAACAGAACTTCGGCAATCACTGAGCAATATTAAATGAAATAAAAATAACGCACGACACTCAGCAGTTATGGCATACTTTTTGTTCCATTCTTTTCCTTTCCGTAGACTTATGTTTACGTGCAGTTAGGCTTGTGTTCCCTCTTACGATCTAAAACTGTGATTAGGTAGCAAAAAGTGAAAAATAATCATGTTTTTCCAGTATCACACGAAATGCTATGAATAACAAATGATAAATGACCTATATATAGATTTGTAGTATGATTTTTGTGAAAGTAATGACAGTTAACCTAATCTGTGCAATATTGTATTTTTTTATTTAATGAATAATAGTTGAACTGCGTCATGTTTTACCTTAAAGCACACAATAAATTAGCACACGACTAATGAATTTAGAAATTTTAACTCTCGCTATTGGTTCTAAACCTGTAAATTTAGTGTAATTTGTAGTGACTGAAGGGAAGCAGTGGAAGTTACAACCAACGAGAAGCGAGTATGCTTAGCCGTTATGGGTATTGAAACTTGCGTCCTGGAGGAAAGCTCCGTTTGTGGTATAACGCTAACTTGCCACGTGAAACAAGCTAACGCTACCCTCTGAGAGGATTTCGAATTTTGACTGCGGGTGTATCTAATGGACAAAGGTATCGGACTATAATTTTGAATATGATTGAACTGAAAGTTTTCTAACTGTCTTTAACCTTGGGAGTTAATGAAAGTGGTACAAATCATATGTGAATAAAAAAAAACGAACTGCCGCCAGCCCAATTAGGCTCATTAATTAGGAAATACATGTTTCGGAACATTGAACATTGGTTATTAAAGTTACTCTCGTTGATATTTCCCTCTGAACATCGCACAGGATACAAACTGACGCAGGACACTCCCAGCAGTGTGTAGAAGCAGTTATCAATAACCCACACGCCAGATATTATGGCAAGCAAATTCGCACCAAGCTCACACCAACAAAAGCTACACTCAAGATCATTACTTAAACCAATACAGAAATGTTACTGCATGAAGTGCAGAACTAAATTTGGACAGGAGGGGCTTCTGTCTTAACTGATTTAAAAAAAAGACAGAAATAAAGATAAATAATATCATAAATATACTGTTTATACTCCTCTACGTATAGCAGTTTTCTTTAGCAGCAGAAACAGTTCAATTTTCTTTCTAATATGTGGAGAATATCATGGGGACCCATGAACTAGTATAGTGTCACTAGTCAAGCTCTACGATTATTTCAGTAGAAAAGACTAATTCAAACCAAATTAATCCTTCACTTCACTTGGAGTAGTTCATAATTTACTTTGTAAGACAAAATTTCAACACTGAGCTCAATTTACTTCAAAAAATGAGCTTAACTTATGTGTCCTTTTTATCATCTGTGAAGCAGGTATTTTACACAACAACATTTACGCAATCTGGCACTGTACTCCAACAAAACTGTACCTTGCAATAAACTAAGAAAACTCTAGCAAAATTCTATCTAAATTCACTTCTGTGTTTTTAACTTTAACTTTTACTGCTCATTTTACATTCGACAAAAAAAATCACTTCTAAACACCTGAATGCAAGAATTGTTCATTTAAAATGGGATTCTTGGTTTTAGTAGCACTTACGTGAGGACCCTGCTTAGTTTCGTGATATGTTTACGGACACAGATTTATAACTTTTTGATTATTATTAAAACCACACACAATTAACTGGTTCATGCCCATACACATAGCTGCATGTATGGAGTTAATAAAGCAGTGGCGAAATTTTGGTGGCAAGCGACATGGCGGCTAATTGTACTCACAGTTCTTGATGTTCGAATGCTCCACAAAATATCTCCTTGGCGTCGGATTTTCAACATATTACATCCATTCCTTTTTGCCAAGAATAGCAGGCTGGCTGGGGTGACCGAGCGGTTCTAGGCGCTACAGCCTCTCTTACCACCGCCGAAGTGTACCGTGCTATCACTAGCCACATAATGCGTACCGTTCACACCAAGGAGCCGCCCAGTTCGACCGCCAAAACTACCTTTCACATCGCTCCCTGCTACTTCCGTTGTGGGGGGACTTCCATATATCTTTTTTATACTACAATTACACGTGCCCTAAGCATGAACCAGCTTTCAATAAATATTGTCTTTTTTTACAAACATACACATATATTAAAAATTTATTATTTTAACAAATCATTTACTTTTTTCGTATATATATTACACAATTCTAAATTTCCTGTCACACATTAACAAAGTAGCACAGAATACACACTCCATAATTGCAAATATACAGTTACATAATAGAAACCCACTTCTAATCGATATAACTGTTTCAGTGGGTCATGGTGAAGGGTATTTCACATCCAAGACACATTAAAGTGACGAGGTGCTGGACTTAGTACTCTTGGCGTCATACAATCGCATGAGTCCACAGCTGCCGTATTCAGAAGTTCTGGGAGTGAAACTGAGTAATGGATGTACTAAAACTTAGTTACCTTAATGATGGATTATTAAGCATCTTAGCAATAAACTTTAATTTCAGATTGTAATAATACAGCATTTGAGACTTTGCTTACTGTTTACATCTACAGCCTGCTGAAACGAGCATTGGAAGCTTCGTTTGGGAAGCTCAATTTGGTTTACGAAAAGCAATCTAAGCTAATTCTACTGTTTTGCTTGTATATTTCTCTGTAAACGAAGTAATAGTAAATTCTAATAACAACTGTTTTGCGGTTTTGGAAAGTCGACAAGTGAACGTCTGAGTTTTGATGCATTTACACTGACTGCTTTCGACCAACGTCCAGTTTCATGGACACTTTGAAGACAAAACAGTGGTTAGCAAAATTTAATGGAATGGATGGCTTGGAGTGTCTGTCGTAATCGGTAAAATTGTTAGATATTATTAACTTTATTTGCTGTCTGAGCAGTCTGGTCGATGCGACATGGCACTGTTTCCCCCACTTTTTCCGATCACCTCATCTCTCTGTGGCTCTAAACAAAATGTCCTGAATCGTTTGTTGTATATATTTTAATCTCAGTCTACCTCTACAATTTTCGTGCTCTAGTAACGTGGAAGATGTTATCTGATGCCTTAAAACATAGTGTTTCTTATAATTCCTTGTCATTCCTGCAGGGGACCACTTAACTTCTTATGAGATTAGTAGATATAATTTTCAGCATCCTTCAGTACACCACATGCGAGATGCTTCCATTTTCTTCCATTCTGGTTGTCCCACAGCCCAGGATTCACTGCTATACAATACTGCGCACCGAAAATACATTCCAGAAATTTGTTCCTGAAATTAAAACATATGTATGATGCGAACAGACATTGTTTAGAGAGTAATGACCCCTATCACTGTGTTAATCTGCTTTTTATATGCTTTCTTCACTCGTCATGTGTAATTTTGCTTCCGAGGTATCAAAGTTGCTACACTTGTGCCGTTTCGTAGTCCCCAATTTTGATGTTAGGTTCGTCACTAATCGCATTTCTGCTACTGTTTAATACTATAGTCTTTCTTTGCGTTGGTGTCAGTCCATGATGTGTGCTCAACAGATTGTTCATGGGATTCAAGAGGTGCTTTAACTCGTACTCATTGTTACAGGCGGCAGCAGTGTCGTCTACACATCGTTACATTGACATGTTTCTACCCTGAAATTTAATCCCACTTCTGAATCTTCTTTTAATTTCTTTCGTTTACTATTGACTGTAACGCATGAATAGTAGGTGGGGTGACGAGGCGAAACCACATTTATCTGGCAGCAACTGTGAGTTCTTCGATTACTCTGTATGAAATACTCAAAGCAGAACACCTGAAATATTAGTACACTTTTTTACATAAATGCATAAAATATATACTTAACTTTGTGACACTTCCTTGCAAGTGGATAACGTACAACGGTCATGGACGAGCAAAGCATTACTTGATGCACTAATTAACGAACTGTTCTTTTGAGGTACAGTGTTCAATACTAATAACACGGTAAGTTCATCTTGATCTGTAACTATTCGTAGGTAGAAGACGATGACGTTGACTTCTCTAGCTGAGGGTTCGAATTGGAGAAGAGCTGCTGCCATCTGGACGCTATATCGACCTCACCATGAGCGCACTGCTGTACTGAGAGGGGAGGCGATATGTTCAGGTTGCGCCTCCCACATGTCGTTGTGGACAGCAGCGAGCCCTCACTTATGTCTGTGGTATCGATTCCGTTCCCAACTAACGGTGTGGCAATGCAGTCTTTGTATCATACCACAATATCTCCTGGTATCCCACTGTCTAAGGGTGTTACCCATCATTCCCTGTAGATTATACCTCTTCTTTTCAGAATTTATGAAATGTGTAGCACTTTACGTTGTCGAAGGTTTTCATTCCTTATGTATTAGATCTTCAGTCGTCCAAGCCTTCCAAATCGATATATATATTTAGTTCTACTATCCTGATAGATCCGTTCCTTTCCTTGTAGAGGTCGCTACTATTGCTACTCCTTACGCCTACCCGCTCTTTCCTTTGCAGTTAACACTGGAGATACTTCTACGTTGTTAATTTTAATGGTCTTAGTTTTAAGTTCACGGGAATTTATTTTGACTTTTGTATAACCTGATACTCTCCTTATGACGGCTGTTTCCTCTCTTCTTTCTTCATCTATTTCTGCAGCAATTTCGCCAGAACCTCTTTGTATTTCCCATTGAATACATATCTATGTGAGTAAAATTATTCTTTTCCTTTCCTTTGCTGGACACATTTCGTCAATCAGCTGGGGTATTTCCTATATTCTATACAGCTTCATAACTTTTATGTTTCTTGTACCTCCATTCGTCTGTCAAGCTTGTATGATTAGCCATTTTAGAGGTGTTAGTTCTTCCTCAACTGAACTACCTTCAGTGGTATACAGTGTCACTGTACCTATAGGTCTAGACAACATCGAACAAAGTTCTTAATCCTCAACACTTCAGTTTCTCACTGGTAGTCAACGTCACAACATCTGCAGTTTCAGACAACACTGAACATAAATCAATGAACTTCAAAACTTCATTTTCTCTCTTCCTTGCCTGATGATCCTTATTGACCATTAATTTCGGCCTAATGTTCTGTTAGGGTAACTCACACATATGGATTATGGAGCGGTAGGAAATATGAGAGCTACGTAAGCCCTGCAGTAATTTCAGTAAAGTGTAGAGCACTTGATTTATTAGAAGGGGAAATATGCTGTAGGATTGTGAGCTCTGGAGTGCCTCAGAATCAATTGCCAACTGATCTTATATGCAGCAAGAGAAAAAGTGAATCCACATACAGTACAATCACTATAGCAATATATCCTCACTCATAGAGAGGAAACTAAGAAAATGTCAAACTGTTCGCTAAATTAATACTCCTGTGAATTTTAAATTACTTTTTAATAGGAATTAATATGTACACACTTAGAGGCTAAAGTAAAAATAATTTTTATTACATGTATAGGGTCGTCCATTGATCGTGACCGGGCCAAATATCTCACGAAATAAGCGTCAAACGAAAAAACTACGAAGAAAGAAACTTGTCTAGCTTGAAGGGGGAAACCAGATAGCACTATTGTTGGCCCGCTAGATGGCGCTGCCATAGGTCACACGGATATCAAGTGCGTTTTTTTAAATAGGAACCCCCATTTTTTATTACATATTCTTGTAGTACGTAAAGAAACATGAATGCTTTAGTTGGACCACTTTTTTCGCTTTGTGATAGATGGCGCTGTAATTGTCACAAACATATGGTTCACAATTTGAGACGAACAGTTGGTAACAGGTGGGTATCTTAAATTAAAATACAGAACATAGGTATGTTTGAACATATTATTTCTGTTGTTCCAGTGTGATACATCTATCTTTATGATCTTATCGCTTTTGAGAACGCATGCTGTTACAGCGTGATTACCTGTAAATACCACATTAATGCAATAAATGCTCAAAATGATGTCCGTCAACCTCAATGCATTTGGCAATACCTGTAACGACATTTCTCTCAACAGCAAGTAGTTCGCCTTCCATAATGTTCGCACATGCATTGACAATGTGCTGACGCATGTTATCAGGCGTTGTCGGTGGATCACGATAGCAAATAACCTTAAACTTTCCACACAGAAAGAAATCCGGGGACGTCAGATCAAGTGAACGTGCGGTCCATGGTATGGTGCTTCGACGACCAACCCACCTGTCATGAAATATGCTATTCAATACCGCTTCAACGGCATGCGAGCTATGTGCCGGACATCCATCATGTTGAAGTACATCGCCATTCTCTCATGCTGTGAAACATCTTGTAGTAACATCGGTAGAACATTACGTAGGAAATCAGCATACATTGCACCATTTAGATTGTTATCGATAAAATGGGGGCCAATTATCCTTCCTCCCATAATGCCGCACCATACATTAACCCGCCAAGGTCGCTGATGTTCCCCTTCTCGCAGCCATCGTGGATTTTCTGGTGCTCAATAGTGAATGTTACGCCGGTTTACGTTACAGCTGTTGGTGAATGACGCTTTCTCGGTAAACAGAATGCGTGCTAAAAATCTGTCATCGTCCCGTAATTGCTCTTGTGCCCAGTGGCAGAACTGTACTCGACGTTCAAAGTCGTCGCCATGCAATTCCCGGTGCATAGAAATATGGTACGGGTGCAATCGATGTTGATATAGCATTCTCAACACCGGCGTTTTTGAAATTCCCGACTCTCGCACAATTTGTCTGCTACTGATGCGAGGATTAGCCACGACAGCACTTAAAACACGTACTTGGACATCATCATTTTTGCAGGTCGTGGTTGACATTTCATATGTGGCTGAACACTTCCTGTTTCCTTAAATAACGTAACTATCCGGCGAATGGTCCGGACACTTGGATGATGTCGTTCAGGATACCGAGCAGCATACATAGCACACGCCCGTTGGGCATTTTGATCACAATAGCCATACATCAACACGATATCGACCTTTTCCGAAATTGGTAAACGGTCCATCTTAACAAGCAAATACCGTCCGCACTGGTGGGATGTTACGTGATACCACGCACTTATACGTTTGTAACTATTACAGCGCCATCTATCACAAAACGAAAAAAGTGGTCCGACTAAAACATTCATATTTCTTTACGTACTTCACGAATATGTAATAAATATGGGGGTTCCTATTTTAAAAAACTCCACTGATATCCGTTTGACCTATGGCAGCGCCATCTAGCGGGCCAACCATAGCGCCCTCTGGTTTCCCCCTTCATTTACATCTACATCTACATTTATACTCCGCAAGCCACCCAACGGTGTGTGGCGGAGGGCACTATACGTGCCACTGTCATTACCTCCCTTTCCTGTTCCAGTCGCGTATGGTTCGCGGGAAGAACGTCTGCCGGAAAGCCTCCTTACGCGCTCGAATCTCTCTATTTTTACATCCGTGATCTCCTCTGGGGTATAAGTAGGGGGAGGCAATATATTCGATACCTCATCCAGAAACTCACCCTCTCGAAACCCGGACAACAAGCTACACCGCGATGCAGAGCGCCTCTCTTGCAGAGTCTGCCACTTGAGTTTCCTAATCATCTCCGTAACGCTATCACGCTTATCAAACAACCCTGTGACGAAACGCGCCGCTCTTCTTTGGATCTTCTCTATCTCCTCCGTCAACCCGATCTGGTACGGATCACACACTGATGAGCAATACTCAAGTATAGGTAGAACGAGTGTTTTGTAAGCCACCCCCTTTGTTGATGGACTACATTTTCTAAGGACTCTCCCAATGAATCTCAACCTGGTACCCGCCTTACCTACAATTAATTTTATATCATCATTCCACTTCAAATAGTTCCGCACGCGTAATTCCAGATATTTTACAGAAATAACTGCTACCAGTGTTTGTTACGCTATCATATAATCATACAATAAAGGATCCTTCTTTCTATGTATTCGCAATAAATTACATTGGTGTATGTTAAGGGTCAGTTGCCACTCCCTGCACCAAGTGCCTATCCGCTGCAGATCTTCCTGCATTTCGCTACAATTTTCTAATGCTGCAATTTCTCAGTATACTACAGCATAATCCGCGGAAAGCCGCATGGAACTTCCGACACCATCTACTAGGTCATTTATATATATTGTGAAAAGCAATAGTCCCATAACACTCCCATGTGGCACGCCAGAGGTTACTTTAACGTCTGTAGATGTCTCTCCATTGAGACAACATGCTGTGTTCTGTTTGCTAAAAACTCTTCAATCCAGCCACACAGCTGGTCTGATATTCCGTAGGCTCTTACTTTGTTTATCAGGCGACAGTGCGGATCGAACGCCTTCCGGAAGTCAAGGAAAATAGCATCTACCTGGGAGCCTGTATCTAATATTCTCTGGGTCTCATGAGCAAATAAAGCGAGTTGGGTCTCACACGATCGCTGTTTCCGGAATCCAAGTTGATTCCTATAGAGTATATTCTGGGTTTCCAGAAACGACATGATACGCGAGCAAAAAACATGTTCTAAAATTCTACAACAGATCGACGTCAGAGACATAGGTCTATAGTTTTGCGCATCTGCTCGATGACCCTTCTTGAAGACTGGGACTACCTGTGCTCTTTTCCAATCATTTGGAACCTTCTGTTCCTCTAGAGACTTGCGGTACACGGCTGTTAGAAGGGGGGCAAGTTCTTTCACGTACTCTGTGTAGAATGGAACTGGTATCCCGTCAGGTAGAGTGGACTTTCCTCTGTTGAGTGATTCCAGTTGCTTTTCTATTCCTTGGACACTTCAAGCTAGACAAGTTTCGTTCTTTATAGTTTTTTCGTTTGACGCTTATTTCGTGAGATATTTGGCCCGGTCACTATCAATGGACCACCCTGTATACCACTGTGCATTACAAATCAGGAAGGGAAATGAACAGCATGCATGTATTTAGCAGCCCTGACTGGAAGTAAGAATTCTTCCCCCCTTTTGCAGGTGATGTCATCCAATGAGTCTACCCACGTGCTGCCAGAAAATACAAGAAAACTTTTGTTGGCCAAAAGCCGTTCCTCTTCACATGCAAGTAGTTTGGTCTGATGCCATTCACACTGGATATTAATACTAGATCAATGAAGAGATTAAGATCGGATTTGGTTGTTGCTACCCTCGCCAGCGTATCACATCTGATTTATGAATGTATTTTGATGGCCTTCTACTTTAGATCATTGCATCCATTCTCTACAATAAACGTTATTTCAGTTTGTAACGTAATGAGTTTGTCAGCACTGGCTTTTCTTTTCGATGGCATCAGATTTCTTCTACAATACAGAAAAATGTGTGAAAATGCTTAAGCTCATAGCGTCATGTGACAAAGTTCTGAGGACCCATATTGGTCCTGTGACTGCATCTGAGGGAAAGACAGTGAAGATACAACTGGTTTTAGTTCTTTTTTATGTCTTTTCAATATATGCATCCTTTTTTATGACTGCAGGACAGGACGGCAAGCTCCTAGCATTTACTGTCAGCAGATTTGTTGCAACCTCTTTATCTCTTTTGAGGTTTGCGAATTTACAGTTAGTGATAAAGCACAGAGTTTCCCCTCTAAATGTTTATGTCCACGTTATAAGAAACGATGTGCTATCTACATGCTATGGTAAAGTTTATGGAATGAAGCGATCTCTGCACAGAGGGAATCTACAGTCACACAGGAGACAGGTTTGGCAAGTATCAGCGTATGTGCGATCTATCACACGAGTTCATGCAGACGTCTGTGAATTGTCAGATTTGATTGCCAGTGCTCACGAGGGTTTTCTAGTGTTATACTTCATCGCTATTTCACTGACTGCCACACTTCAGATTTACCTCCTCGCAACGAAATTATCATTCCTAGGTTCGAGTAACGTCAATACCTGGGAAGGAAAGCTGAGTATTTTTCTCACCCTAGGTCAACTGATGCTTCTCGCGTGCCTGCTCACGGTTTTGAGACGGGAGCGAGACGAGGTAGGTGTTCTCTGGGCGCCCTGTGGCCAGCCTGCTGGGCATTCTCACCGTACGACTGAGCCTCGTCGCTACTTTCATCTCCATAGTGACCACCTACAGCGCCCTGTTGGTCACCTTTTGGCCCTCAGAACATTCTATCACTGGAACGTAGTCTAAGGTACCGTACTGGTATCTGTTACCCGGTAACTGAAGACGCGGTAAGAATTACAACACTGTCGTCTTTACGCCAGGTAAGCAGGATGGGTAGGCAGCATTATTGTCGCGACTACTGCGCTGCGGACACTACTACATGTCTCTATGCGTCACTAAATGAAGAGCCTATTATGACAAAGAACAGAAGGAGGTAGCGCCGTGGCGACACGAACAGCAGGAGCCAACAACATAAACCACGGTGTGGTGGCAGTACCACGGCCCGTTCGTCAACAGACCAGAGGCGACGGCAACTGAAACCATAGAGCGTCAGCGCCAGACAAACCGACAGCGGCACCGACGACCAGGTCAGCACACCAATACGCTCGCACAACTACGACCTGCTCTAACTATTTCAGACTTCCACAGAAATCGATTTTAACCAGTCATGACTGCGCGATATAGGCTCGCCCACGCTCCGGCAACAGACGTCAGTTTCAGCGCGGCGAGCAACCCCAGATAGAGTTCGCCACGACATCACCTACTTCAGTGCGGACACCTCTTCACTTTGCACGTCATCAGGGCGGGACTTCGGCACTGTAATGGTGGTGTGCAAAATGCCATTAGTATATTCTGCTTTATTACTTAAACCGATTTGGTGGCAGTATTTCTACAGACGTAGACAATTCCTCTGGTTCTCTCGTTGGGACTTCATTAGCAAAGTACAAACCAAGCAATTTCAAGTGTTGTGATTCTGTTACAGCTTTTGTGCTTCAAGATGTGCCTAAGCCTGCAGACTACAACTTGCTGTTTGCATTTAAGAACTAAACTTGCTAAAGTAGTTGAGAACCTTCCGTTACTTTTCACACTTTAATTTGGTCAAATTTATGAGCTTACTCTGAAGTTGATATGATTATTGATCATTCACTTCAAGAAGCTCCAAGTTTGTTTCTGTGAAAGTCACTGTGTTACGATAGAGAGAGTAGCATTATCAGTGTGCCATATACTTTGTTTACAATAAAACATTTTAATGGTGTGTCAGATGTATTTTATTGCGTTATCGCACAGTTTATTGCCTTTTAAATTTAATTTTCTTTGTAGGAGACTTGTTCTCACTTCTAGTTACGTAAGAATTTTGTACAACTAACATAAAATCATAAGACTGGGGCAAAACTTTTACCATGTAGACAATAAACCCGCAACGTGATAAAGTGTTCACGAACATATAAACAAAGACATAAGCTTTTCGCCGGCCGCAGTGACCGAGCGGTTCTAGGCGCTTCAGTCTGGATCTGCGCGATCGCTACGGTCGCAGGTTCAAATCCTGCCTCTAGCATGGATGTGTGTGATGTCTTTAGGTTAGTTAGGTTTAAGTAGTTCAAGTTATAAGAGACTGATGACCTCAGATGTTAAGTCCCATAGTGCTCAGAGCCATTTGAACCATAAGCTTTTCTTATTACAATTGATCAGTTAGTGAGTAAATTTCAGTGATAGCTTTGCAACATTAAAGTGCTGGATACCATTCTTCATTATTATTTACAATATTTGACCTGTAATATACAAAGACATGGGAATTATAGTGATGCACATCTGCCTCATTTTAAGTAGTGACGAGATAACAGTACTACTTTCAGACTATTATCTTTGTTCAAATGGTTCAAATGGCTCTGAGCACTATGGCACTTAACATCTGAGGTCATCAGTCCCCTAGTACTTAGAACGACTTAAACCTAACTAACTTAAGGACATCACACACATCCATGCCTGAGGCAGGATTCGAACCTGCGACCGTTGCGGTCGCGCGATTCCAGATTGATGCGCCTAGAACCGCTCGGCACACCAGGCCGGCTATTGTGTTGGTACGGACGTCATATGTGGATGACTAATGAATTAGTGTGTTAGTTAAGTAAGGAAGTTTGTTGTAAATGCTTTGATGATATGGAGTGGTCGTCTTCTGAAACAATTTTAATTTTTACTTCATTGACTTGTTGAAATTCTAACGAACAAAGCTACTATTAATATTACTCTCAGGGGTCTTAATTCTGGAAAACCTCAAGTTTGTTATACGCAGATGCAACACATCCTCATATAAGTATACATCATTACATTTGTAATATCAATATAAACTTATTTGTCTAGATCGCTAGCTTAAAAATGATACAACCGATTTCGATTATGTAGCAATCATCTTGAGATCTGTCTAAAATAAACAGAAAATATTTTGTTCTTAAAAGTTGCACTACTTACAATGTATACAATATAAACAGAAAAGAAAGTGACAGAGATCGTTTTGTAGGGGCCTGGAATGAGACATCTGCCGTTGTCGAGGTGCAAGAGCATTGAGTGGAGCAGGTCATTTGGTACCCTGGGTGTTAATGATTAGTGGAAGAAGACTTTACTCACTAAATTTTACAATCGCGTATTCTCCTCTGTGTTGACGTCCAGTCCGGCAGTGATGCAGCACGCCACGTCTGAGTTTGTTGACGCTGCCTCACCAAACTGCGGCGGACGACGCCCTCACAGTCTGGCTCACGTAAACACGGTGTCGAATAGGTGGCAAACCCCATTGGCGAACACTTTTGCCTTTACGACGGGGGTCACTTCCCAGGACGGAGACTGCTAATAACCAGAGCCCTCTCGTTGACGTCGGGTGGGGCGTGCTTTGGTTATCTCTCGACTACTCTGCATGCTATGTAGATGGACAATAGCGTAGTTCATTCCCCAAAGGAGGCTGGGGATATCGATGATTGCTTACAGGTGCTGGCCGGCGGCAGCAGCGTTTGGTGTGTCTCCTAAAACTGCGACAGGTGGACAGTATGCCAAGCACCATAATTTCAGCTCATCAGGCCGTAGGTAGAAGTGTCCAAGTCGTCTCATCAGTGACTGCGAGGTCGGCAGCTCGCAGCTCTAGTGTCTGGTAGATTAGACAGGTGGCAGTCTCAGAGCCGGCAGTAATTTTGACGACGAGTCGCGGTGTCACAGGTGCAGCTTGCGCACTGCGACGCAAAGATTGCAACAAAGGGCCGGAAGCATCAGTATTTATTACTACTGGTCTGAGACAGTGATATGACAGCCCGGTGACGACTGAATGGGGTCTACTTTTCCAGGCCCATCAGCGCACTTCACCACCCCTCTATTTCGTAGCAATAGCTTTTAGATCTTGAGCTTGTTGCTTATCAGCTATATCAGCAGGTTGATACGTTTTCTTGTGAAACTCGTACTCTCTCTTATGAAATCAAGCTGTGCTGTTACAGTGACGTGAAGTCTTCTCCTCGCTTACTTCACGTTGTTCAGTTGACGATTCAAGCCTGTCCTCACACCAGGTGTGGCAACCTCTTCTGGATTTGTTCTGCTTTCCCCAGTATTTGCTTTCTGCCAGTTTGTCGTTTTCACTGCGACACGTGGCACTGTCCTGGCTTCCCCTGGTGTGGTGCTGGCTGGACCGGATTATGAAAAAAAATTATATTTTTGCATAATACATTTCTGATGTGTAACATTCCAATCTTCTTTAACGGAAATAGTCTCGAATTTTTCTTAGCTACCTCTGAAACACTCTCATGAAATTCTGCTTTGCGTAGGTAACTACACACTGTACAACTATGTTAGTTACGGGTTTGAGAATCATATTCACAAGAGTTTATGACCAGTTCTTAAGGGCGGATGCTCATGAGAAACAGACACTACGTATGAGATTAAAATATCCACACTTTTGAAGATACAGTAATGAAATTTTGTACCATATTTTACATGAAATTAACACATTTCCTCTATTGCTCCTTGGATTATATATATTTAACATTTTTTTTAATTTAAAAATATTATTGTAAATAGTAATACATGTACCTGCCTCTCAGAAACTATTCAAAAATTTCTACAAAATTTTCTAAGTTTAATCTCTTTGCATGTAGCAACCTTCCTTCATGAGGTTTTTCGAATATATCGAAAATGAGAATTTTAATAACTTTTTAATTATGATTTTATAAGTGTAATTAAAAATTCATGCAAAATTCCATGCACTTTTCTCCATTCCTCAGCTTACACTCAGAATTTCAAAATTTACTGTCGAGACAACATTTACTATGTTAATAGAAATAAGCGTACAAAATTCCTTAACTCTACCCCTCAAAGGTTATGAGAAAAATGTACACAGATTTTAAAAAACAAAATCTTCTGCAAATGCAATTCACGGTTCCACCTAACGTTTGCTCTTATGTCATATCTTCAGAAGGCCCCACATTTGTACTCAGGATACTCTTTCCTTCAAGAATTCTCTTCAGGTTTCTTCTTTATCAGGTCTTCAATTGACTTTTCAGCTGTGGAGAGGCGTTGTAAATCAATTTTTCTCATGACATAGTGAGTGATATTTTCCATCTTAAGGCCTATTCTCTCTAATACATTCATTCTCCGTACATTCTATCACTTAACGCAAGAAATGCATCATAAATTGTAATTCTTACAAGTATAACAGACGAAATTGTGGTTTTAGGGCATTGTTTGCTTATGAGACAATTTAGAGTTTCGTTTTGATTCTGCATTTAACAATGAACACACTGCTTTAGAATTTCAAGATCGACCGAAAGCCTGTAAGCCTGTAAGTGACTCTGTTGTGGCCGACAATGTCCTTTCCATCACCCCTATTTTGCCCTACCTATCACTGACAAGAGTTGCAGATGATCTATTAAACCAAAGGGTATATATCATAGTAATGGTGAAAAACAGTCTTGGTCGCAATTTTATTTTTTTTTTATTTTTCAACGACGCGTTTCGCCTTATTTAGGCATCTTCAGGTTATCTTTTCTAGAACGAGAACGCGTTATGCAGATCTTGGTGCCTCTCGCGTCCATCTAGAAAAAATTACCTGAAGATGCCTATAAATGGCGAAACGCGTCATTGAAAAATATAGAAGAAATAAAAGAACTAAAAAACTAAAATTTGCAACCAAGACTGTTTTTAACCAAAACTGTTAAGCACTGGTTTACTGTATGCCACATATGGATTGGAAGAAGTATATATCATAGCCTTGTAGAAATATCCCCTGCTAGTTTGCTTGAAAATAATCCACGGAATCGTTGTTCGACGAGCTAATATTGAAGTGTTGCTTCAAAATGTGCGAGTGGTAAGAAGGTCACGTCGAATTATTTTTCAGGCACTTTGCATGTGATTTCGTCTTTGAATCTTATTGTCCATGCGTCCTAAGAATAAATAAAAAATAAATTGAAAATTGAAATTTTCGTTGAATTGGTCTACTGAGAGTGATAGGGGAGAGGTACATGGAGAAGAAAAGGAAGGAGTATGTCGTGTTCATTGATGTTGAGAAGGCTTTTGACTGTGTCAGATGGGACAAACTGATGGAAATCCTAGGGAAACATGGAACTGACTCGAGGGATAGACGGCTAATTAGAAATTTATAATTCAACCTGAGAGCAAGAGCAAGAATAGGATGTGTGACGAGGGAAGAAATTGAACTGGGAAGAGGTGTAAGACAAGGTTGTTATTTATCACCAACACTGTTCAGTATATATCTGGGGGAATTTATAAGTGAAAGTTTGGATGGAAGGAGAGGAGTTTGTGTAGGGTGTCGGAGAGAGGAATGTATAAGATTTGCAGACGACAATGTTGCAATGGCAGAGAGTGCAAGAGAGATGGAACAATTGATAGATGATCTAATCACAAAATTAGAAGAACATGAAATGAAGATTAACAAGAGGAACACCAAAAGCATGGTAGCTGGAGGAAAGGGGAGAAAATGCCGTATGAAGATAGGGGGAGAGGAAATTACTTGGGAAGTGTAACAAAGGATTATATGTATTGCTCAACAGAAGTTATGGTAGAAATTACAATGGCAAAAGAAGGATTCAAGAGGAAACAGAAATGACTTCGTGGACCACTAAACAAAGATCTGAGGTAAAGACTTGCCAAATGTTACATTTGGAGCGTTGTACTATATGGTACGGAGACCTGGACATTGAGGAAGGAAGATGAAAGATAATTGGAGGCACCAGTGATGTAGGTATGCAGAACAATGGAGAAAGTGAAATGGGAAGACCGAGTAAGAAATAAAAAAGTATTAAGAAGAGTTGAAGAAGAAATAAACATGCTGAAAGTCATCAGAAAGAGAAAACGGAGCTGGACTGGACATTGTTTGAGGAGGGACTGTTTATTGGAGGAAGGAATAGAAGGAATGGTGAAGGGAAAAAGGGGAAGAGGAAAAAGAAGATATCAAATGCTGGACGGTATCAAAGAAGGCAAATATTCAGAAATGAAAAGACTGGCTATGGACAGACGAAAGTGGAAGAGGCTTAACCCATGACAAGACCTGCCGTAAGGCAGAATACCATACTACTACTACTACTCATGAACGTCCCATCTGAATCATATGTTGTCTCTGTAGACTCCTTATGGTCTAACACAACTTTACTATCTTAATCTACTTTTTACTTTTAAGAAATCTTTTTTGCTACTATTTAGAGACACGAGAGGTATTTCGTGGATTGGCGATAAAGGTGGATGAGTGGTTTTAGGCTACAAGCAAAGGCAGAACGCAGAAACTGTTAGCAGAACCATGGCAGAATTGGTGGTGGAAATGCTTGTGATAGAGGTAGAGGTCTCAAACCATGCACATACAATGTCACGAAATATCGTTACAGAGAGTAACACATCATGAGTTGTACACTCAGACACTGAGACATTAAAATTACTGTGTGCTCTGTGACGCTGCTACTGAAGGTAAGGACAAACATACATCTGCTAGAGAGCAGCACTGTATGTACAATTACATAATTAAACCTTTCTTATCAAAACAAAATTGAACGAAATGCGTCAGAAAAAAAGAATATTTGCAGATTAACTTAGGCTGGTAAAAGAGCTCAACAACTGCAAATAATAAAATGTGGGAAGAGTTTTTGAGAAGATAAAAAGTTATTCCAATGCAGAGGCTACTGACTGATAATGGTAGGTGCGCCTCAGTACATTACGAAATGATTTGACAAATAAAATGAGGACAGATTGGGCACGTTGCATCACCGGTATGTTCATTACAGCTGGCAGTGGTCGCTTCCTTCATGCACGCTCTGTCTTGTTGCAGCCAGTCACCGATGCACCACGGACGTGATGATGTCAGGCCTTATGAAAGAATAAAAGAAAGCTGTTTTTACTATTTAGAGGGGCCCTTCTGTTTACACAAAGCTGCCAATACAGTATTTGCTTTATTTGCTATGACAGCTACACAATCCTTGAAAGTAAGGCGTTTGTCCAAGTGAATTACAAAACATTTAGCGGATTCAATATCATTGAATAGCTCTATCGGAGTTCTTGAAAGTCACCCACGTTTAATGGGACCCACCATTCCGTAAACCATTTTTCAACCTGTAGTGCAGCTCGATGGATTTAGCCGTGAACTTGGTTACGTATTATAATACCATACTGGCCATTAAAATTGCTACACCAAGAAGAAATGCAGATGATAAACGGGGGTTCATTGGACAAATATACTAGAACTGACATCTGATTTCATTTCACGCAATTTGGGTGCATGGATCCTGAAAAATCAGTACCCAGTACAACCACCTCTGGCCGTAATAACGGCCTTGATACGCCTGGGCATTGAGTCAAACAGAGCTTGGATGGCGTGTACAGGTACAGCTGCCCATGCAGCTTCAACACGATACCACAGTTCATTAAGAGTAGTGACTGGCGTACTGTGACGAGCCAGTTGCTCAGCCACCACTGAACAGACGTTTTCAGTTGGTGAGAGATCTGGAGAATGTGCTGGCCAGGGCAGCAGTTGAACCCTTTCTGTATCCAGAAAGGCCCGTACAGGACCTGCAATATGCGATCGTGCATTATCCTGCTGAAATTTAGGGTTTCCCAGGGATCGAATGAAAGATAGAGCCACGGGTCGTAACACATCTGAAATGTAACGTCCGCTATTCAAAGTGCCGTCAATGCGAACAAGAGGTGACCGAGGCGTGTAACACCAATGCCCCCCCCCCCCCCCCCCCCGTACCATCACGCCGGTGATACGCCAGTATGGCGACGACGAATACACACTTCCGATGTGCGTTCACCGCGATGTCACCAAACACAGATGCGACCATCAAGAAGCTGTAAACAGAACCTAGATTCCGAAAAAATGACGTTTTGCCATTCGTGCATCCGGGTTAGTCGTTGAGTACACCATCGTAGGCGCTCCTGTCTGTCATGCAGCGTCAAGGGTAACCACAGCCACGGTCTCCGAGCTGATAGTCCATGCTGCTGCAAACGTCGTCGAACTGTTCATGCAGATGGTTGTTGTCTTGCAAACGTCCCCTTCTGTTGACTCAGAGGTCGAGACGTGGCTGCACGATCCGTTACAGCCATGCGTATAACATGCCTGTCATCTCGACTGCTAGTGATACGAGGCCGTTGGGATCCAGCACGGCATTCCGTATTACCCTTCCGAACCCACGGATTCCATATTCTGCCAACAGTAATTGGATCTCGACCAACGCGAGGAGCAGTGTCTCTATACGATAAACTGCAATCGTGATAGGCGGCAATCCGACCTTTATCAAAGTCGGAAACGTGATTGTTCGCATTTCTCCTCCTTACACGAGGCATCACAACAACGTTTCTTCAGGCAACACCGGTCAACTTCTCTTTATGTATGAGAAATCGGTAGGAAACTTTCCTCATGTCAACACGTTGTAGGTGTCGCTAGGGCTCCAACCATGTCTGAATCCTCTGAAAAGGTAATCATTAGCATATCATAGCATCTTCTTCCTGTCGGTTAAATTTCGCTTCTGTAGCACGTCATCTTCGTGGTGTAGCAATTTTAATGAACAGTAGGGTATATCGCTGCATCATCAGATAAGGAATTATGATAACGGTGTGCATGACTGGTACGTCAGATAAATATATATTAAACAGTCTCTGTCCTAAAATGGAACCATCTAGTACCCAAGGGCTTGCAGGGTTGCAGGGTAGAAAGCAGAAGCAGTATCACCAATACATATACACAAAAAAATACGATCTTTAATATGTGAACCAATTAATTCTACAACATACAACAACTTTTTTTATCTCCTTTTACAATAAACCATTATGCGACTCTGTCGAAGGCTTCATCAGTACTGAGCCATATGAATGCCATGAATTTTCCATTATGATAGAAACCTATGACTGATTCCGCTAGCCGCAACAGATCCAGTGGGCATGAGTGATTCGGACGAAAGCCGAACTAAATATTGGATACAATTGATTTATCACTGCTTGTTTTGTCGATTCAAAGAATAATCCGTAAAACAACTTTTGAAACTGATGATAAGGGGTTGATTCACCTGTAATTACTCGGATGCCTGTGGTCTCTCGTGGTTTCGGTATAGTAAAGGTCTGTGGAATTATACCAAAGGTGTTACGAGGACTGCAGTGAGGGCTGTGCACGTCGCAGGACGCAGAAACATCATAGTTATGTTCGTTAATCGC
Source organism: Schistocerca americana (assembly GCF_021461395.2). Classification (NCBI taxonomy): domain Eukaryota; kingdom Metazoa; phylum Arthropoda; class Insecta; order Orthoptera; family Acrididae; genus Schistocerca; species Schistocerca americana. The sequence continues at coordinate 130,336,614 of NC_060122.1, read as the reverse complement.
TGCGTTAGTGGAGAATATTACAAAACTATTCGTTTCACTATCAGCTACCAGGTGAAAACATCTCCATGTAAGCAGCGACACCAGATATCTAGTGGTAGCGTATTTGTATAGTAACCGAAACTTGTCTGGCCGTAGGTTAGAACCTCTCTACTGCTTGAATTTTGAATACAAATCACCAGAAATGACAATCGATGACGTCCATCACAAGAAGTGAACTTCCTTCTGCCAGTGGCCTTGTCAATGAAGGCGAAGGAGCGGACAGAGACACAGGACCCTCTTTTGCCCTTAGGCTGGTAAAGTGTCCTTAAAAGTCGGAAGAACGGTATTGACCAATTGAATAAGGATGCAGAGGGCAATGGAAACCGCTGAGGTATAGACACGTAGTGTGTATCAACTGGAGATGTGGCCTGTAACGGAAAAAGTTTCATGGTGATCTCACTATTAGCAAATGATTCCATAGTCTCCCACTCGTATATCGAATAGGGAACTGCCAAATGGCATAAGGAAAAGACTGAATAACTAACTAAAGGGCAATGTTCTATGATTCGAAGCATGGAATGTCAGAAATCTGAACGTGGTAAGGAAGCTAGAAAGTAAGAAAAGTGAAATGCAGAGGCCGAGTCTAGGTGTAGTGGGCGTCAGTGAAGTGAAATGGAAGGAAACAAGCCTTGCTGATCATACGAGTATAGACTAATATCAACAGCAGTAGAAATCGTTATAGCGGTAGTAAGATTAGTTGTGAATAGGAAGGTAAGGCAGAGTGCCACTTATTATCGATAATTCAATGATAGGGCTGCTCTTATAAGAATCGATAGGAAAATAACACCGACAACAATAGTTCAGGTATACATGCCGACGTCGCAGGCAGAAGTTGAAGAGCTACAGAACGCATATGGGTAGCTTAAATGGCTATGAAAATCTAATAATCATTGAGGATTAGAATGCTATTGTAGGAATGGAGTAAAGAAAGGTTTACAGAAGAATACGGCTTGGTAGAGGGAAGGAGGGAGGAGAAAGATTAATTGAACTGTACAATAAATATCAGTTAGTGATAGCGAATACTCTGTTCAGGAATCACAAGAAGAGGAGATATGTTTGGAAAAGGCTGGGAGATACATACAGATTTTAGGTAGATTACATCATGGACAAGCAAGGGTTGGGAAATCAGATATTCGACTGCAAGGTTTACCCAGGAGCATATACAGACTCATATCAAAATTTAGTATTGGAAAAGAGCAGGCTGAAGTTTAAGAGATTAGTCAGGAAGATCCAATGCGGAATGAAGCGGGATACGGAAGTACTAAGGAATAACGGGAGACGCTTGAAGTTATCTGAGGCTACAGATACAGCTGTAAGGAGTAGCTCAGTAGGCAGTACAACTGGATAGGAATGGATATCTCTAAAAAGGGCTATCACACAAATTGGAAAGATAACCGTAGGTAGAAATAAAATAACTGAGAAAGAAGGAAGTACAAAAATGCTCTGGGTCGTGGTGGTGGTGGTTAGTGTTTAACGTCCCGTCGACAACGAGGTCATTAGAGACGGAGCGCAAGCTCGGGTTAGGGAAGGAGTGGGAAGGAAATCGGGCGTGCCCTTTCAGAGGAACCATCCCGGCATTTGCCTGAAACGATTTAGGGAAATCACGGAAAACCTGAATCAGGATGGCTGGAGACGGGATTGAACCGTCGTCCTCCCGAATGCGAGTCCGGTGTGCAAACCACTGCGCCACCTCGCTCGGTAATGCTCTGGGAAACTAAGGAACACAGTAATACGAATCGCTACTTAACTAAATAAGTAGGAAGCCTAGGGAAGTTAGTGTAAAATGGCAACACGAAAAACGTGAATCAATCGGAAAAGAAATGAGTATCAGCAGGATAGGCACAGCATATAGAAAGGTCAAAATAACCGTTGGTGAAATTAAAAGCAAATATGATAACATGAAGGGAGCAATGAGAATTCGACTGTTAAATGCAGAGGAGAAGTGGGAAGGTGGAACGAGGGGGACGAACTGTCTGATGACATTACAGAAGAAACAAGTGTCGCCAAGGATCAGATAAAGTATTAGGAACAAAATTCAGAAGAGCTTTGGAGGACTTATCATCAAATAAAGCAGAAGGGATGAATAGCAATCCTAGAATAATTGGGGAAATGGCAACAGAACGACTCTTCACGTCGATGTGTAGAATTTACGAAACCGACGACACACCTGATACCTCATAACAAGAGTTTGGATAATTTTAAGGAAAAATTCATGGTAGGTGGACCCATATACTTCGTCATTTCTGAATTCATGGAATACACTTTATTGCTTAACAACAAGAGCCACACTCAGTGGTGTGACTTGTTAACCTTTCTGTATATGGGCGTTGTCTATTTGTTTAAAGTTTTGTCCAAGCTCGGGAACTGTCATTTGTAATCCATTTTAGTGCTACAATTCATTTTGTTGAACCGGCTTGGGATCACACCCAGTTGGTATGATTTCTTACTTGTATTTGGGAACTCCTGGTTTTAATGATAAAAATCGGTAATTTTTTTATTAATGTGTTGATTTTTGTTCAGTTCTTTCAATTACTGTCAGCTTTGTTATTAATATTTTTACAAGGTTTTTAAGCAACAAATGAACAATCCCCATAATACTAGGAAAGCTTGGAAAGTATGCAATTTAAATGTGACTTCGAACTGGTACACACCAGCAAAAACAAAAGTAACGGTCTTTAAATAAATATAAAATCCCTCAGAATACAAGAAATACGTCAATTTACAGCAACGATGCAGGTTTGACAATGAACGGACTTAGCTGGTGACTGCGGATAAAAAATTCAAAGTTCATACTGTTAAGTGAAAGACTGTAAGACTTAACACGCTCTGGAACAAACAAGTTGAAATCAGTAACACTGACAGGTGACCGTCCACGCAGTCACTCAAGTCACTCAAAGGCGTAATGAACACGACGAGTCCAATTCAACAGTAACACAGATGAGGGCTTACGATAACAAGTACCAAAAGAGATCAACGCTTTCGCATTCAGATGCGAAGAAGCCATGACATCCAGGATCTATAGCAGATGATCTGCAGGTGCCACACTGTTTAAGCCTCCAGAGTTGGCCTGGTGCTTGCTGACCTGATTGCACCCGGCGTTTGCTGTCCCTTGCGAAACTCGCCGCTATCGTTACTAAATCCTGCCGGAAATCTTTGTCTGTTACCAACTTAACAACTTCCAGCTTCACAGACTACACGCCAGGGCAGCAGGAGTGCCGCAGAAACCAACTCGCCAGCCACGTGGGCTGCAGCTAACTGCCGGTACAACGGTCTGCCAAACCCAACAACACACTCCTCAACCAAAGACTCTGATATTGGCATATGACCAGGATAGATATCGGCTGTACAAGTAGCTAGTGTCAGCAATGGAGTGGTATGCCCGCCAGAATGAAAGCCGCCACGGCTCAACACCACCAGATTTTTGAAAAAACATCATCCACACAGCCGGCCGGAGTGGCCGAACGGTTCTAGGCGCTTCAGTCTGGAACCGCACGACCGCTATGGTCGCAGGTTCCAACCCTGCCTCGGGCATGGATGTGTGTGATGTCCTTAGGTTAGTTAGGTTTAAGTAGTTCTAAGTTCTAGGGGACTGATGACCACAGATGTTAAGTCCCATAGTGCTCAGAGCCATTTGATCATCCACACAATTCTCAAGATTGCAGGTGCCGCCAAGTGTGACAATATCACACAATCAGCTCAAGAGATTATACATCCAAGTTGCTTACAAGAATAATAAACAGAAAAGTGAAAAAGAAAATTGAGGATCTGTTAGATGATGATCAGCTTCGCTTTACGAAAGGTAAAGGCACCAGAGAGGCCGTTCTGACTTTTCAGTTGATAATGGAAACAAGGCTGAATAAAAGTTAAGACACGTAAATTGGATTTGTCAAACTGGAGAAATCGATAGAGAATGTAAAACTGTGCAAGATGTTCGAAATTCTGAGAAAAATAGAGGTGAGCTATTGGGTAAGACGGGTAATGTACAATATGTACAAAAAGAAAGAGGGTACAAGATCACTGGGAGACCTGGAAGGAAGTGCTCGTATAGGGATGTAGTATTTAGCCGCTACTGTTCAGACTACAGATAGGCGAAGAAACGAGGGAAATAAAGAAATGTTTAAGAGTAGGATTAAAATTCATGGTGGAAGGATATCAATTGTAAGATTCGCTAATGACATTGCTGCCCTCACTGAAAGCGGAGAAGAATTACAGGATGTATTGAATGGAATAAACAGTCTGAGTGCAGAACATGGAATGAGAGGAAATCGTAGGAAGACGAAAGTAATGAGAGGTAGTTGAAATGAGAACAGCTAGATACTTAACATGAAAATTGGGGATCACGAAGTTGCAATTCTGCTACCTAATGAGCAAAATAACCCATGACGGATGGAGCAAAAGGGACATAGAAGGCAATAAGCGCTTTCCTCAAAGCACAGGATTTTTTTGCAGTGAAGCATGGTCTGGGGAAAACCGCAACAGAAGACACAGGTAGCCTTTGAGACGTAGTGCTAAGGAGACCGTTGAAAATTAGGTGGATTTATAAGCTTGTGAAGCCACACAACACGGTCGAATAAGCTGAGCGCTGCGGATGTTGTGGCATAACGTGTGGGCGATTGGAACCCCATACGCGACAGTTCTCTACATTCATGGTACCATGCAGTGTAAAATATGCGTTGTCCACCCAAAGAACCATTTCATGTGTGCCAAAAACCTGAGGGCAAAGCACTGCATTGCAACCTGCCTTAAGGCTTCATTTGCTGCATATTATGAATCTTTTAGGGATACCACTGTCTAATGCGTCGCAAAATATTTTGAATTCTTGATCAGGGAAGAGTCAGTTCCTGTGATGCAGCTGCCGTTCTGATAAAACAACCAGCCCCATCTTTCTTCTCAATAGCCATAGAGTTTTTTACGGAGACCTGCAACCTCCTTAACCCTTTACGCCAACTGTCGTTTCACAAACGAAACCACTATGGGTCGTCAAATGACAAACAGCATGAAACATTTGACATTCTGACTGATCACAGCGCCACATTTTCTCCTGGAAGCAGCGATTGATGAACATACCTACGACGTTTCAGTATCCTGTTATGTTCACACCCCACTCTGCAACACTCAGAACATTGCCAGCTTAATTGTAATAACCACTCAGTACATCTCACTATATATGTTATCTGGTGTGGTACTCCAGTTCACGACGATAACTCCGACACTTTGTTCGAATATATATACCTTTCGATTGTATTATATTACTATATTCTCCGGCAGTCAAAGTACCTCTCCCCTAAGAGTCCTCACACAGTTTTTGTTTATGTCCCATGCGGATTTTTTACTGGCTTCAAGATAAGCATAACCCCACTTCCGTCACAGGTTAGTGGTTAATTTCCTCTGACGACGGAAAGATAACGAGTTCGATTCCCCATGATCATCTCAGACTTTCTGAGAACGTGGCCCATTCAGTCTCATCAGACCAAATGTGGAGTTCTTGAATATAGAAGTAGCGAAACTGACACAAAACTTGCTGACGTAGTGGCACATCGAAACCCTTATGCTGGAGTCGGAGGTGGCATTTATTTATTAACAGCAAAAGTGCCAATCATCAGTTTTTCAGCTTCGAACGATTGCTTGCGACTACGATTACGGATCGTAGCATTTTCAAGAGTCCACACCAGTTCTAAAGGATTTAGGCCTATATTATATGGTGGCAGCAGGAAGGGGCCAATTTTCTTGAAAAATATTGTCAATAAAATAAACAAGGAGGGGGTGGTCCTTAATTAGCGCCAAAAGCTCGGCTTACTTGGTCTGCAAGTATGCTTCAATTATTTTTCTACGCATTCTTTATGCTAGTTATAAGTTTTGCTGTCATAGCCAAATAGGAAAATGTGAACGCGAAACGAAACGTTAGATGGCACTTTTGCTTCATGATACCCTACGCACACCGTCACTATGCAAACACTTATTCACTGTGTGTTACGTATGAGTCACATTTTGTCTATATGAACCTCAAACCGCTCTAACATTGATGCTCTTTTTCTCTGTAGAAATTTAATGTAGTGAAGGTAGGATTACTAAAAGTGACTCCCTTTAAAACTCTATCTCATAGGCGGAACAGTTTTTCTGAGAGTTTCTTTGCCATACTGGAAGTACATATCTTCACGACAAAAAGGGTGAAGTACGTGCAGATATGGTATCTCTTTGCATTTTCCATTATTTTGCAGAAATTGTTGCCTGCCAAGAGCTTTATCCATATCAGCAATGAAAAATTTATTGTGCGTATTTCGCTTCTTCTGTTTTGGTCAGATACTGGGATGTTGTGACACGCTTAATAACATAAAGGTGTGACATGCGAGAACATAGTTCCCATCGCTCTAATCGCAAATACATGTGGTGGAGTGAATTTATCCACTGTTCCATACACCAAGCGAGCACCCATTTGATAGGTGATAAAACAGTAGCAGATATGGAAAACAGTTAAGTTAAAATCTCGTAGAGATGATTTACATTAGCGGCAAAGATACAAAGGTACAAGCGGTATGAGACTTAGAATGCAAAGATTCTATTACATAGAGTTGATATGTTGGTAAAATCGGTGTGCAAAAAGGAAGAATGTGACAGAAATATAAGTTACATAAAAGTGGAATCAAGGAATGATACAGAGAGTGTTAACTGAAAGTAAGTAAAGAGATGAAGTGATTGTCATGTAACAATAAAACAATATTCATTAAATACAAGTATTTATAGAGGATCTACAATCTCAGGTAGAGACGGAAACAGTGATCCATACATGCAAAACAGCGCAAGTACATGGAGTGTGATAAAATGTAAGTTATATACAAATATAAGAAAGAAACAAGTTTTATTTATTTATTTATACATATGACTCACATGCAGCTTAAAAATACTGTTATATATCATTAGCGTATGGATATTACAAGAATACGGATAGACAAAACAACAAACATAAATAGATATGTGTGAATATGTAAGTTTGTAATCCATGTAAGAGCTGTATCGTTAGCTTTCATGAGGTCCTATAAACTCTCCTTATCAGAGCGAAAGGGTTATTCATTTATAATATGCTTGACTGTTTGTTTCGGAGCCCCACAGTCACAAACTAGAGACTCTGTGCCACGCTGTTTTCAGTAAGTTGACAGGTCTTATCCTATAGGTCTCTCACAGGTGCTAATTATAAATAGGCGTATCATAGTCCAAAGTATTTGCCAGGATGAACACAACTAAAGCCAACCATACCAGAAAACAACAGGTTATAAGACGTGCCTGAAGCAGTATTGGAATCTCCTAAGGTTGGTCTGTTCATTCAAAATGTATTCTGGCAGGTCTCTAAATGCCCTATAAATTTCGATCTTTCCTAATTAATTAAGGCGCCTTCCTCTTCCGACGTATGGAAAGTTTGGAGAGGGTTTTAGATGTTACCAAACTTGTCTTTACTCGTCAGAGTATGGTTATCAAACGACAATCTACAATTACCACTGGGTTCATTGTGTACGCACAAAATAATCTTAAAACTTCTACCAGTTTGTCCTTTTTAAAGTTCTGGCATTCATCACCATCAGTTTTATAAACCCCTGACTTTGTGTAAGGTTTATTGTGTTGGGTCCTACGGCGTATGGGCCAGACCTACCGTGTTGTCAGTGTCTAGTCTTACCTTGGTGTTACGAAATTGTTTAGCTATTCTTTCATAAATAGATCCGCTATGATGCCGACCCCCCCCCCCCCCCCCTAAACCATGGACATTGCGGATGGTGGGGAGGCTTGCATGCCTCAGCTATAACTATACCGTAGATATAACCACAAAGGAGGGGTATCTGTTGAGTCAGACAAACGTGTGGGTCCTGAAAAGGGGCAGCAGCCTTTCCAGTAGCTACACGGGCTACAGTCTGCATTATTAACTGATCTGGCCTTGTAACATCAACCTAAACGGCCTTGCTGTGCTGGTACTGCAAACATCTGAAAGCAAGGGGAAACTACAGCAGTAATTTCTCCTGAGCTCTACTGTATGGTTGCATGACGATGGCTAAAATATTCCGGAGGTAAAATAGCCCCCCATTCGTATTTCCGGGCGGAGGTGGGTTAGAAAATTTAAAAAGGGAAATGGAGAGGTTAAAGTTAGATATAGCGTTAATTAGTGAAGTTCAGTGGCACGAACAGGACTTCTGGTCAGGTACATGCAGGGTTCCAAACATAAAATCAGATAGGGGCAATGCAGGAGTAGGTTTAATAATGAGTAAAAAAATTAGAACGTGGATAAGCTGCTATGTACAGCATTGTGAAAGCACTATTGTAACCAAGATTGACACGAAGGCGACACTTACCAGGGTAGTAAAAGCTTATATGCCAAATAGTTCTGCAGATGAGAAGGAGATTGAGGAAACGTATGATGAGATACAAGAAATTACTCAAGTAGTTAAGTGAGTCATGGGGACTGAAATTCGTTAGTAGGAGAAGGAAGAGTAGTAGGCGAATGTGAACTTGGGGAAAGGGATGAAAGAGAAAGCCACCTGGTAAAACAATTGCATGGGGGCTTAATTATATATATGAAAATAATTTTTATTTTATGTAGCTAACTGTCCGGTTACGCAGTCTCGTAAACGGTTGGCCCTGACTAGTTTTAGTACGCAATCTGACTGCATAGAATAACAACAAGGAATGAAAGAAAATTTCCGTTAACACAATTAATTAATTAAGTCCCCAGCAACTATAAAACGTACGAAACCAAAGCACAAGTGTAACTGTTCTGTGTGTGGAAGTGTGATTCAACGTACACATCTGGCACGGCTCTTCTTCAATAAGACAAGAAATTTTAATATCATTTATACTGAAGTAATTAAAAAAAATAGAAATACTATAATTGCGCAAGAAAACCAAAATTACACTCTAATACAAGAACACAAGCCAGATGCTTTGTTGGTTGAACCTGTAATGACGCATTATTCAAGACATTGAAATAATGAGAAATAAAGCGAGTTTTGTTACCTTCATATATATTGATGAAAAGCACTCTAATCATTACAATATCTCCATTACAACAACATCTGCTGTCTATCCCATCAAACAACTGCATAAAACATGGAACAAGCACGCTCCACTACAACTAATCGACAAGAACTTTTCACTACGACATCTCAGCAAGCACTCTTCACTAGCACATCTCAACAAACACTGCCTACTACGAGTCCTCGACAAGCACTTTTCACTACGACATCTCAGCAAGCACTGACTTCTACGAGTTCTCGACGACAACTGCCAGTGGAGGCGGCTGAATAATACTCTTTGGCGCAATCTCTGGCGCTGTGGCTCAGTGTAGCCACCTTTCATATGCCCTTCCTCCACGGGCCAGAATTTGATGGTATTTTTGCCAGCATTGGTGGTGAAAATACCACCAAATTCGTCCACAAAAATACAGACAAAAATAAAAGATAATATTAATACGTAAATATCACATAATGAGATAAAATTTTGGCTTTGCACTGACCTTTCAATAACCTAATATATGAAATAGAGTAAGCAATACAAATTCTTTCATACATGTGACTTTACATAATAGTTTACACAATACACAAAAAATCAGTTTATCAAATGTTCACATAACATGCTATCCATGAATAAAAAAAAAAAAAACAAGTAATTGATAGTTCCAGCAGTAGCACCCAGCAATGGTCAACAGGTGCAGACACCAACAAGTGACATCATTCAGCAGAAGCAGTTCCATTAGTGGCACCCAGCAATGTTGAACAGGTGCAGATACCAACAAGTCATATTATCTCAGTAGAAACAGTCCATCAGTGGCACCCAGCAATGTTGAACAGGTGCAGACAGCAACAAGTGACATCAATTCAGTAGAAGCAGTTCCATCAGTGGCACCCAGCAATGTTGAACAGGTGCAAACACCAATAAGTGACATCATTTCAGTAGAAGCAGTTCCATTAGTGGCACCCAGCAATGTTGAACAGGTGCAGACACCAACAACTGACATTATTTAAATAGATGCAGTCCATCAGTGGCACCCAGTAATGTTGAACAGGTGCAGACACCAACAAGTGACATCTTTCAGCAGAAGCAGTTCCATTGGTGGCACCCAGCAATGTTGAACAGGTGCAGACACCAACAAGTGACATTATTTCAATAGAAGCAGTCCATCAGTGGCACCCAGTAATGTTGACAGGTGCAGACACCAACAAGTGACATTTCTCAGCAGAAGCAGTTCCATTAGTGACACCCAGCACTGTTGAGCAGGTGCAGACACCAACACGTGACATTATTTCAGTAGAAGCAGTTCATCAGTGGCACCTAGCAATGATGAACAGGTGCAGACAGCAGTCCATAATATTCATTATCACTAATCACACAGTTTATCAGAGTTTATAAGCAGAAATTAAACATGTCCTAGTGGCACCAATCATGTAGAAAAAGTACAAGTAACAGTCCATAATATTCACCATCACTAATCAGAAAGTTCATCAGCAGTCATCAGCAGAAATTAAACGATTCTAAGTGGCACCCATTATGTTGAACAAGTGCAGGTAACAGTCCATAATATTCACCATCACTAATCAGACAGTTCAGGCATGAACAATAGTTTGAATGCACACCCAATTGCTTCTACAAAATTATTATCAATGCTCTTACACTAAACATACAAATTATAAGAAACACACAAATGATATCAGATAATTGTCATCTTAACTATTACAAATGCACAAATATCAGCAAACCTATAATATTTATGAGTGTAAGTGCAAGCCACTACAAATAAGTAAAATAATATTTAGGAGATAGGTTGGGACCAATTATTTGGGATTAGGAAAGGAAAACACACAAAACACACTCACTCATCTTTCATCCACATTAAGTACTACTGTGTAATTGAATAGTGTTAACTGTGTAAATGCAATTCTGTCAAAGATTTTATGTTCGACATGTGTATCAAATAGTAGTGGCAGCAATATATAACAGTCAATAATAGTTAGTCAACGTCATAGTCATCATGTCAAGACCAATGTTTGCCAAGCCAGATCAAAATGTACGGTTGCTGAACAACTGTCAGTGTGCCAAGATATGCAAATACTTCCTCTCTCCAAAAAAAAGTATGTACTGCTTATTGATTTAACAAAGTGTGTGTAGACAATCTTCCTTCTACTTTAGTGTTCTAGTCTGCTATCTTCATCCTCCTTGTTCCATATAGACCAACAAAAAAAAATATGATCCTCACTTACTTTTTCTCTTATCCATCAAAACTCCAATAATCATCAGCATCACATAATCTTAATACTTCAATAATACCTCCTACGTCGATACTCATAAACCTTATCATCAATATCATTTACCTTACCTCCTGTCCACCAAAACTCCAATAATCATCAGCTTCACATAATCTTACAACTTCAATAATACCTCTTACGTCGATACATATAAACCTTATTACCAATATCATTTCACTTCCATAACAACTCCTTCCTCTAGTCAGTCTCCTCGAACAAGTACAGATAAAATCCTAATGCAAACTTCATGGAAATGGAAATGAGCGTTTGGCGTCATTGGCCGGGAGGCCCCTCGCGGGGCAGGTCCGGCCGCCATATCGCAGGTCTTATTACATTCGGCGCCACATTGGGCGACCTGCACGCCGGATGGGGATGAAATGATGATGAACACAACACAACACCCAGTCCCTGAGCGGAGAAAATCTCCGACCCAGCCGGGAATCGAACCCGGGCCCAGAGGACGGCAATCCGTCACGCTGACCACTCAGCTACTGGGGCGGACATGCAAACTTCATCATCCCATACAATCCGTAGACACAATGTCCACACACAACCTCTGTGTAGTCCACCTGACCCATATCTTCTACTCATTATGAATCATAAAATACATTTTGGTTACCTTGTCCATCATTAAATAAAAGAAATGCATACATCGAATAACTCTCAGTGATTAAGTACGATTACGGAGTGTGAATGATCATAATATTTCACAGTGTGTACACCACTTCAAGAATCATGGCAGAAGCAAACATGTGGAGAATTTTTTGTGTCAAGTGTCACTTCCTATTTCAATTGCTCACAACGAATGCAGTGTTGTGTTGCAGATAGATAAGGATGGTTCTCTTTATTAGGAATGGTAATACAAAGTAATATCTCCTTGTACAACAATATATTTAGTTAACACACCAGACATCTTGCACCAAACATTCAACTTATCATCTGCATTAATCCTCCTACGATTCGAGGCAGCTGTACGCTACGCATCGCCATGCCGTACCGCTGCAGAAGATACATTAGGAGGAGCAGACTTCCAGTGTACAAGACAGTGGATACATTTTCAATTACGCCAAATGAAACTGGTCAACAGGAGTTACTACAAGGACCCTAGTGTTGGTATGTCATGTCGTTAGCTTCCTTCCTATTAGCATAAATTTATACAGCTTCCATAAAACCTCCAGCTCATGTGGCTTCTATAAAGTTTCTTGTACTAATGTCGTTCGTCGAATTATAGCAGTTCATTTTCTTATCTTAAAAATATAAGGCACTAAGCGTAGGCAAAACATGCAATAGCGAGTAAATATACCAGTAGAGAACAGAATGTCAACAAGTGGATGCAGCACAATTCCTACAACGAGGCTCTGCCAAGCAAATTATACCATAGTGTGACCTAAACTCTATGTTCGTACACTGTACATCAGCATTTCTATATTCTAAATTGAAGAGTAGTTATGACAACAAAACAGAAATCTGTAAATATGCAATCCATACGCACAGCAGCAAACATCTATCTTACGTAATAAACAGGTCATTAGCATCACATCTGCATAAGCAAATAAATGTTCGTATGTAATCTTAATAAGTAAACACGAAGGCGCAAGCAGACCAATCACAAAGTATAACTTACATACATAACCATATCAGCACAACTAAACAGGTGACAATTATAATTTAAATAAATAAGCACAGCAGGCACGTAATAGAAAAATATGACATCAGTGAAAAAAGCAGTGCAGCCAAGCGATGCATAATATACATAAGTAACAACCCTGTTCATTAATCAATCATTGTCAAAATCAGTTAATGTACGCAAGCACATCGCTTCACAAGTAAATTCATAGAACATGAAATTTAGCACAGAGTATGAATCACGTAATCGCAAGCAGCAAATTACGTCTAAAGTACGTACCTAAGTGGAAATATGTTTCCTGAAAAATAAATTCAATTAATAGTTACCTTTTTAGTTTATTAGTTTCTTCTTCGAAATTACATTCTTCCTGAAATTTTCTCGATAGCAAGTCGTCTTAACGTCGGACACGCACAGACTTTACCCGAAGTTATTAAATATTTTATTCAACCATATTCTGAAAAACACTGAACGTTAATAACATAATTCATCAAGTCACTCTAGCTTTATACTGAATTTAATCGGAGATATTAGACTGTGTATTTGTTTACGGTGGTCAGTGCATTCGCACTGAAAGCTCGATCAGCTGTAGGTACGCGTGACGTAGGAAGTAATTGTTTGCAGTCAACGACTGCCTTGTGCGGCGCGCGGACTTGACTGTTGCTTTGAGTATGTGCCGCCACCAAAACACAGCGCGGTATCCTTGCACTCTCCTCATGTTTACATGTAGCTGTTAGTTTCTCTAAAGTATGTCATTCCACAAAAATTTTAACGTTTGATATATTATATATTCCCTTAGAGCGTCGAGATTTAAGAGTTTCTACTTCAACAGTGTTATCATGAATGATTTTGCGAATTCTATATGGACCGTTATAAAGCAGAAAAAATTTGCGACACAAGCCTTTTCCTTTGTGAGACAAACGATGAGACTTAATTAATACCTTTTGGCCAACTGAAAAAGTTTTTAAACGACCAGGACGTTTAGCTGATTTCTCTCTTCTAGCAGCCGCAGATGCAATATTTCGTAGAGCCAGGTTGACAACTTCAGAATGCCGCAGTTTCCGTGAAGGCGGAAAAGGTACGATTTCAGAAACGCGATTTGTCGGTGCTTTGTTTTTTAATATCAGTATTGGCGGTAAAGAAGTTGAATCATTAGGAAGTTCATTCAGAATGTTTTGAAAAATATGAAGATACTGATCCCACGTTCTGTGATTCTGATGACAATAAAGTCGACACAATTTATTGATTTCCTTCATCCATCTCTCTGAAGCGTTAGATTGAGGGTGAAAAAGTGAAATGAAAATTGGTTTAATCTTACGACGCCGTAGAGTACGAAGCCAAATTTTAGAACGAAACTGTGATCCATTATCTGATATAACCTTATCAACATGACCCACTTCTTTAAGAAAATATTTGATGAAAGCGTTAGATACTGAACGAGCTGTTGCTTTGCGTAAAGGTGTAAAACACACATATTTTGATGTCGATTTCACTGCTACTAAAATGTACGCAAAACCATTAGTAGAACGAACCACTGGACCGAACAAATCGACTGCAGCCATGTCCTTTAATTTCGCTGGAATGATAGGAAACAACGGTGCTCTGTGAGAAATAGTTGGCGGCTTAGCCGTTTGACATAATTTGCATTTGGCAAGAACAGACCGAATACGTTTTTCCATATTACTGAAGTAGCAATTTTCTCGTAATTTATAAAAGCATTTTCTGGGACCAAAGTGTGCATAACTGAAATGTGTGTACCAAATCAATTTATTGACCCACTCATCAAGAATACAAACTAACCAAACAGAGTTGTCGACCGATTTTTGTTTAAAAAGAATGTCATTGCGAACTAAATAATGCTGTCTAATCGCTACGCTTTCCTTTCTCCTCCACTTCTCCTTAATGTCCTTCCAGATGGGTTCCTTATTTTGCTCCTTAGCGATGTCCTGGAGCGAAGACGAAATAAAGTTCTCAAACGCAACACCTTGAATATACATCAAACAATAATTGTTTTCTTTGCAGTCTTCTTCAGCACTTTGTTTCAAACCCGCAGGTGCACGTGATAAAGCATCAGCAACAATATTGGAAGAACCCTGTATGTAAACAATACTAAAATCAAATTCCACAATCTCTAATGAGTGCGCGCATGCGCGTCGCCGGTTCGTTTTCTAAATATCCACACATAAATTCCAGTTTGTGACTTAGTGGCCAATTTGGTGGAAGTGCGTACATAAACTGATCTAACCATGAACATGGATGTATGTCATTCTTAGAATTGCGAAAGATCTTAAGTTTCCGAACAGTCAAAAAGTGTTTATAGTCAAAGTTTTCTCCTCGTGGCGACAAAGACCTACCGCGACTGGTCCAGTCCGAATGTCGATTATTGTCAAGTTCGCGCGCCTAGTGCTCTCTTGTTGCATCCCGTAAATGAAACAAATTATTTTCTTCAAACCCCTCTGCTATGTGTGATTCTAAATTTATTCTGCTATCTTCTCCTACGATTTCGCCTTCAATTTGTTTGACTTGCTTTCGTAATGCCTCAACTTCCCTTTTAAAGCGTTCATTAAATTTTCCCTGATTTTCAACATGTTTATTTATGTTCTGATACTCTTCAGTTTCTGCAAATGGTAATGGAGCTGTATCATCCGAATCTCTGTCCCCATTTAAGCTAAGACTTGTCACTTTATCTGAAATCTCCTCAACTCTTTCCGATAAATCACCTATTTGTTCTTTCTGTTTATTAAAGTCTTCTGTAAGTGTCGCGACTCGGGTTTCAGTATTGACACATTTATTAGTTAACTGTTCATATTGTTGTGTTAGATTATTTAATCTATCATTTGGTACGGATTCCTCGATTCTCTCAAATATTTCTTCCTTATCGTGTGCACGTTGTAAATTTAACTCTGAAAATTTTTGTACTATCATGCGATCTCTTTCTTCCTGTTCTCTATCTTGTTCCCTTTGTCTAATCTCTACCGCAATTAATCTATTATTGTGAGAATTCAAAATCGGTTGTACTTCTTCTCTAATTTCTTTCTTTAATTTATCTTTCATGTTTTTGAAACATGTCCCTATTCGTGAATCTAATAGTGTTTCCATTGTTTCCATCTCTGTTTTAATTATTCCTATTTGTGATCCCAGTGAGTCTAACCGTGTTTCCATTGTTCCCATATCAGTTTTAATTTCAGATCGTAACTGTGATCCCACTGTTTTTAATTCAGATCTTAACTGCGTTTCCATTGTTCCCATATCAGTTTTTAATTCAGATCTCAAAGTTCCCATCTCTGTTCTAATCGTTCCTATTTGTGATCCCTGTGAGTCTAACTGTGTTTTTAATTCAGATCCCAAATTTAATATTACACCCATCAACTGCTCCATATTAACTGGTTCAAAATTCTTTTCGCCCCTAACATTTCCCGCAAAACCAACTTCCTTCGGCATAGCCATAAAGCTATCTGTGTTCGACACCATTCCAGAATCTTCTATCGTTAATTTCGTATTCTGTGAATTTTCTGATTGAGAAAAATTTTGAAATGGTTCCGGACTATCTTCCTGACTTATTAAATTGTTTTCAACCTCATCATTCATCATACTGTTCTCCTGTGTTGGCGAGTTCGCCATGTTAACAATTTCGTCATTCTCACTATTCATCATTTTTGCCTTTTTCATTGATCGCGTAATCATTTACAAAATGTACAAAACTTGTCACTGTATGAAAATTACACACAATGACTCCTTATCTCCAACAATACCATTCACGCCAAATGCTTCCCTCAAACACGATTAACGAACAATTGAAATTTTCGTAATTGCACAAAATTGTCAAACGCGTATACGAGACATCAAAATTTAAATTTTGCAAAATACTATTAGAAGAATGACAATAACCAAATCTACACATGCAATATAGACTACAATTACTAAACTACGAATTACTACAACAATACTACTGTCTGCTATTTATACAATCAGAAGAATTCCAAGGGACAATCCGAAGCATCGGTCGCCTCGTGCATGGGGGCTTAATTATATATAGTGAAAATAATTTTTATTTTTTTGTAGCTAATTGTCCGGTTACGCAGTCTCGTAAACGGTTGGCCCTGACTAGTTTTAGTACGCAATCTGACTGCATAGAATAACAAGGAATGAAAGAAAATTTCCGTTAACACCATTAATTAATTAAGTCCCCAGCAACTATAAAACGTACGAAACCAAAACGCAAGTGTAACTGTTCTGTGTGTGGAAGTGTGATTCAACGTACACATCTGGCACGGCTCTTCTTCAATAAGACAAGAAATTTTAATATCATTTATAATGAAGTAATTAAAAAAATAGAAATACTATAATTGCGCAAGAAAACCAGAATTACACTCTAATACAAGAACACAAGCCAGATGCTTTGTTGGCTGAACCTGTAATGACGCATTATTCAAGACATTGAAATAATGAGAAATAAAGCGAGTTTTGTTACCTTCATATATATTGATGAAAAGCACCCTAATCATTACAATATCTCCATTACAACAACATCTGCTGTCTATCCCATCAAACAACTACATAAAACATGGAACAAGCACTCGCCACTACGACTTCTCGACAAGAACTTTTCACTACGCCATCTCAGCAAGCACTCTTCACTAGCACTTCTCAACAAACACTGCCTACTACGAGTCCTCGACAAGCACTTTTCACTACGACATCTCAGCAAGCACTGACTACTACGAGTTCTCGACAACTGCCAGTGGAGGCGGCTGAATAATACTCTTTGGCGCAATCTCTGGTGCTGTGGCTCAGTGTAGCCACCTTTCACAATGCATTGTTTAATCATGTAAGAAGCATCGTTTAAGAAGCATGAGAGAACGTTGTATACGTGGGTGAGACCTGGAGAGACCGGAAGGTTTCATATTTGTTATATATAGCTCCCTACTTAGCACTCATATACTCATATACAACCGCTCGCTCACCGATAGATCTGTACCTACAGATTGGAAAATTGCACAGGTCGCACTAGTGTTTAAGAAGGGTAGTAGGAATAATCCATCTAACTACAGACCTATATCATTGACGTCGGTTTGCAGTAGGGTTTTGAAGCAAATACTGTATTCAAACATTATGAATCACCTCGAAGGGAACGATCTATTGATACGTAATCAGCATGGTTTCAGAAATCATCGTTCTTGTGCAACTCAGCTAGCTCTTTAATCGCACGAAGTAATAGCCGCTATCGACAGGGGATCTCAAGTTGATTCCGTATTTCTAGATTTCCGGAAAGCTTTTGACACCGTTCCTCACAAGCGACTTCTAATCAAGTTGCGGGCCAATAGGGTATCGTTTCAGTTGTGCGACTGGATTCGTGATTTCCCGTCAGGAAGGTCGTAGTTCGTAGTAATAGACGGCAAATCATCGAGTAAAACGGAAGTGATATCAGGTGTTCCCCAGGGAAGCGTCCTGGGACCTCTGCTGTTCCTGATCTATATAAATGACCTGGGTGACAATCTGAGCAGTTCTCTTAGGTTCTTCGCAGGTGATGCTGTAATTTACCGTCTAGTAAGGTCATCTGAAGACCAGTATCAGTTGCAAAGCGATTTAGAAAAGATTGCTGTATGGTGTGGCAGGCGGCAGTTGACGCTAAATAACGATAAGTGTGAGGTGATCCACTTGAGTTCCAAAAGAAATCCGTTGGAATTCGATTACTCGATAAATAGTACAATTCTCAAGGCTGTCAATTCAACTAAGTACCTGGGTGTTAAAATTATGAACAACTTCAGTTGGAAAGACCACTTAGATAATATTGTGGGGAAGGCGAGCCAAAGGTTGCGTTTTATTGGCAGGACACTTAGAAGATGCAACAAGTCCACTAAAGAGACAGCTTTGTTAGAATATTGCTGCGCGGTGTGGGATCCTTACCAGGTGGGATTGACGGAGGACATCGAAAGGGTGCAAAAAAGGGCAGCTCGTTTTGTATTATCTCGTAATAGGGGAGAGAGTGTGGCAGATATGTTACGTGAATTGGGATGGATGTCATTACAGCAAAGACGTTTTTCGTCGCGGCGAGATCTATTTACGAAATTTCAGTCACCAACTTTCTCTTCCGATTGCGAAAATATTTTGTGGAGCCCAACCTACATAGGTAGGAATGATCATCAAAATAAAATATGAGAAATCAGAGATCGAACAGAAAGGTTTAGGTGTTCGTTTTTCCCGTGCGCTGTTCGGGAGTGGAATGGTAGAGAGATAGTAGGGTTGTGGTTCGATGAACCCTCTGCCAAGCACTTAAATGTGAATTGCAGAGTAGTCATGTAGATGTAGATATAATGGTTAGACAGAGATTTAGCAACCAGATTTTAATTTCTAAGATATTTCCAGGGGCAGCTGCGGACTCTGACCAAAATTTTTTGTTTATGAACAGAAAAAACTGCAAAAAGGCTGGAATTTAAGGAGATGGAACCTGGATAAACTGAAAGAGCCACAGGTTGTAGAGGGTTTCAGAGGGAGCATTAGGGAACGTTTGACAAGAACAGGGGAAAGAAATATAGAAGAAGAATGAGTAGTTTTGAGAGATGAAATAGTGAGGGCAGCAAAGGATTAAGTAGGTAAACAGACGAGGGCTAGCAGAAACCCTGGGGTAACACAAGAGTTATTGATTTTAATCGTTGAAAGGAGAAAATATAAAAATGCAACAAGTGATGCAGGCGAAGGGGTATACAGACCTCTAAAAAAATTAGATTAACAGGAAGTACAAAATAGCTAAGCAGGAGTGGCTAGAGGACAAATGTAAGGTTGTAGAAGCATGTATCACTAGGGGTGAGATAGATACTGCCTACAGGAAAATTAAAGAGACCTTTGGAGGAAAGAGAAGCACATGCATGAATATCAAGAGCTCAGATGGAAAACCGGTCCTAAGCAAAGAAGGGAAAGCAGAAAGGGGGAAAGACTATATATAGGGGTCTATACAAGGGAGATGCACATGAGGGCAATATATTGAAAATGGAAAAGGATTTAGAGGAAGATACGATACTGCGTGATGATTTCGACAAAGCACAGAAAGACCTAAGTTGAAACAAGGACCCTGGAGTAGACAATATTCCGTTAGAGTTACGATAGCATTGGGAGAGCCAGCCATGCCAGAGCTCATCCATGTGGTAAGCAAGATGCACGAGAGAGGCGAAATACTGTCAGACTTCAAGAAGAATATAATAATTGCAGTTCCAAATAAAACAGTTACTGACAGGTGCGAAAATTATCGAACTATCAGTTCAATAAGTCGCGGCTGCCAAATATTAACACGAATCATTCACAGAAGAATGGACAAATTCGTAAGTCTACCTTCTGGAAGATCAGTTTGGATTCCGGAGAAGTGTAGGAACACGTGAGGCAACACTAACCCTACGACGTCTCATAGAAGGTAGATTGAGGAAAGGCAAACTTACATTTATATCGTTTGTAGACTAAAAGAAAGCTTTTGACAATGTTGACTGGAATACTCTCTTTCAAATTCTAAAGGCGTCAGTGGTAAAATACCAGGAGTGAAAGGCTGTTTACAATTTGTACAGAAAGCAGAGGGCAGTTGTAAGTGTCGAGGGACATGAAAGGGAAGCTCTGGTAGGGAAGAGACTGAAGCAGGTCTGTAGCCCATTCCCGATGTAATTCAGTCTCTATATTGAGCAAACAGTTAAAGAAACAAAAGAGAAATCTTGAGTAGGAATTAAGGTCCAGGGAGAAGAAATAAAAACTTTGGAGTTTGTCGATGACATTGCAATTTTGGCAGAGACGGTAAAGGACTTGGAAGAGCAATTGAATGGATATGAACATCAACAAAAGCAAAACGAGGATCAAGGAATGTAGTCGAATTAAATCAGGTGATGCTGAAGGAATTAGATTAGGAAATGGGACACTTAAAGTAGTAGACTAGTTTTGCTATTTAGGAAGCAATATAACTGATGTTTGTCGACGTAGGGAGGATATAAAGTGCAGAATGGAAACGTTAAGAAAAGCGTTTCTGAAGAAGAGAAATTTGTTTATATCGAGTATAGATTTAAGTGTCAGATAGTCCTTTCTGAAAGTATTTGTATGAAGTGTAGCCATCTACGGAAGTGAAACGTGGACGATAAATAGTTATGACAAGATGAGAACAGAAGCTTTTGAAATGTGGTCCCACAGATGAATGCTGAAGATTAGATGGGTAGATCACATAATTAATGAGAAGGTACTGAATATAACTGAGGAGAAGAGAAATTTGTGATACAAACTGAAAGAAGCGATCGGTTGGTAGGACACATTCTCACACATCAAGGGATCACGAATTTAGCACTGGAAGGAAGCGATTGGGGTAAAAATCGTACAGGAAGACGAAGAGATGAATACAGTAAGCATATTCAGAGCGATGTACGTAGGTTGCAGTAGTTACGGGTAGATGAAGAGTCTTGCACAGGATAGAGTAGGATGGAGCGCTGCGTCGAACCAGTCTTTGGACTGAAGACCACAAGAACAACATATAGTGTGGCAAATATTTAAGTTTGGCTTCCTCTGCTTTCTGCAGTGTGGTCTCATCAGTAGTATTGCTACTGAATAATTCTGCAGCAAACATTTTATCGATCATTTATGCAATGAAGCAGTTGTTCAATGTTACATGTCTGATCCCTATTTCTGTGTCAGTTTCCGTTTGCTTCATGGGAAGACTGACACTGTCAATGAATCGTAAAATGGAAAAATGTCTTCTTGGGGAGGGGGGGGGGGGGGAAGCGAGCATGATTTATTGTGAATAACATTGTCAGGGGTAGTGGACATACTACAGGTATCTCGGTCGCTGAAGAAAACCCCCTATATTTGAGTGGGTATGGCTCTGAGCACTATGGGACTTAACATCTATGGTCATCAGTCCCCTAGTACTTAGAACTACTTAAACCTAACTAACCTAAGGACAGCACACAACACCCAGCCATCACGAGGCAGAGAAAATCCCTGACCCCGCCGGGAATCGAACCCGGGAACCCGGGCGTGGGAAGCGAGTGGGTATGCATGCCTCATTTAAAATTCTAGTATTTTTTTCATTTACTTTACTATTCTGTAAAAAGCAGTTTTCATCGTACCCAACCGGCACTAGAAAGGTTTGCTTCTTGACCGTGACTAAAATCGACTCAATGTTACTTATAATGCGTCTTGATTGCAAAAATGTTTATTCACATGACCGGTTTCGATTCCTCTAGAACCTTCTTCAAATCTGAAACGATAGATACTAATTTACTATTTCACAGATGCAAACCTTTGTCATTCTATCTGATCAACATCAAATGTACCAGAACGTACCTGCAATTTCGGTTACAGGAGTAACCCGTCCACACACAGCAACCTTCACATGTTGCGTCACATACAATTGTTTGGCAGACTGCAGGTCATTTATATTAATTATAAAACTATTACCGACAGATGGCGTCTGGTACATTCGTTATATTACATATGCACTTACTGTATTAAGTAGATTTCTGTAATTTACTTTTATCTATAAAATTACTTAATTAAAATCTGTAGATGTCAAGGTTAAAATCAGTACTTGTCAAAATTAAAATACACAGTAAAATTATTATTTTTGTACGATATAAAACAAAGGGCGATTTCTATACCCTTGGCACTGGTGTAGACTTGCTTTCCTCCATGGTTTCCTTCCGTGGTTCCCGCTATTTCGGTGTTGTGCCGCGAGCCGTTCAGATGTCTGATGTCCATCGCCTTGGGTAAGAGGCCCGTGCAGGAGATCGGAAGTATGAATTTAGCATATTCAGAAAACAAACATGTACAGATTCAGATATTAATGAGGTCTGTTGTTACCCACCGCGACACAAATGGGCATATTTTGCTTCAATGCTAGGCAGGTTACTAAGATTGACACTAAGCCAACAGGAAGTAGAAAAACAACTAAGTATTTTAAAAAAGTGGCCTCAGCGAACGGATATATGTGAAAGGGGGTGATGAATATTTATAATAAGATAAAGAAGAGGCAAGTGAAACAAATAAAAGGAAGTCAAGTCGCAGTTAGAGGAAGAACAAGGAAGGCTGGATTGAGTAAGGCCAAGGACCGGCTGCATTTTGTGTGGCCAATGTAAGTAAATAAGTAAGTAGGTATGTGAATTTATAGGCACCCTTTATTGTCTTCTCTTCAGTTTTACATATTATGAAGGCAAGAATTGTAAAATGATTCAGGTAGATCTGTCGTGAACACCAGTGGACGTATTTCACCCACTGCAATCCTCATTCCTTAAAAACAAGCGCAGTGAAAAACCTTGTCTCATGCAGGATTGTACAAGATGTGTTATATATTCAAAACCACAGTCATTTCTCCCTTGGCTTCCACTGACGCAAATGCAGCCACTGCCATATTTTTATAGTATTTCATATTGCGCAAAATTGATTATAATGAACGCAAAATCTTCGCCTGTTAGGAGTGGATTTTGTTGACTGCTTACATCTTATTGCTTCAAGAAAACGGAACCGGGGTAACCTTTCTTTTGTACCTATTTTGTTCTTTCTAACCTAGAATCAGTCAACGCGTCCCTTATTTTGTGGAGTGTCTCACAGAACAGTGTTCTGTCTGAGAAATTAGTAGCCAGTAACTATTTTCCAGCTTTCGTGAAGCTTAAGAGACAATATATGGTAATGATGCATGCCAACAGGCTTGTAGTTTATTTTGCAGCTATGATATCCAGCGTAAATAATATCACCACTGACTGGAAATTCACCTCTTTGCGGTGTTATGAAGCGAAGGCCGTTAAAATTCAGACACATAATACCACGAACAATGAAATTCGAAAAGTGTCATGTGACATTCTTTTTTTTATTTTAACAACGATAAAATTTTACAGGGAATATTTTCTTTCCTTTACTCTCGATGCTGTCATCATAGACATTACTGAAGGAAAAAAAATTGCAGTAAACCAAACTTTCTTCAGAATAATTTATTTCGCAGTAATAAATTTCGTGGCTGAGCTTATCAGACGTCAGCCGGGATTTCTTGTAGAAGTTTCACATTCGTGTCCTATAACACTAAAGAATGTGCATGATTTTCTTGTTTACAAAAGTTTTTCCATTATATATAACGTTTCTATTTTTTAGTTGCTTCAGAAAACAGTTATCTCTATACCTTAGAGCAGGGCTTCACAATATATGTGCTCGCGGAGCAAGCTGTGAGCAGCAAGGCGCGAGCACGGAGCAGCGCGAGCATGCTACCCCCACTATCGGACCAGAGCGGAGAGTGCGGTGGGGCACACAACAGCTGCCACAAGTCGGTGTAAATCCGCGGCCACCTGCAGGGATATCACTCACGAATTAGTACTGCCACAACTGAAACAAATAAAGGAGAATGTACACATGCCACATAATTTTATTAGCTTAGTGTTGTATGCCTCTACATTCGTATTAATTTGTGAACTGTCACACAATAAAAGGTGTCACTGAAGTGTGGGATTCTCGGTTATCTTGTACTTTTTGCCCTTTACAATTGCGTCTAAGTTCGGAGTAATTGTTCTTGTGCATTGTAGGCGCAGCGTGCAGTTTAAATTTCGATCAGACAATGCGTTTCTCACGCGCGTCTTGTTACATTTCATTGCAGAGAACAGTTGTTCACAAACATACGTGGAACCGAACTTTGATATTATTGTAGCCGCCAGTTTGTGCAAGCAAGGAAATCTATCCTGAGGGAAGTGTCTGTAGAATTCCAAAATGTTTTTCATCTTCTGAAAGTTGTCTGTATTCCCTGTCACACTGCAGGTCAATAATTTCTAGTTGCAGCTCAGGACGAATCTCCTCAATATTCGCTGAATATGGAGAGGAGAACAGATAAAAATATTTCTCTAGTGCTGTAAGATCTTGAAAGCGTTGATCAAATTCTTCCTTAAGGCCAGCTAAACTATGTGAGTAACGTTCACAGTCTTTGTGAACATCCTACATGGATGATAATTTAGGAAAATGAGCTAGGTTTTCTTTTTCCAGCTGACTCAGCCAAAGTGTCAATTTCATTTTAAAAGCTCGTATTCGATCTATGAAATGAATAATTAGCAGATCTTTACCTTGTAGTGAAATGTTCAAAGCATTCAGACGGCTAGTTAAATCTGCTAAGAACGCGAGATCACATTTCCATGAATGCTCTTTCAATTCAGGAACACACATGTTATTTATGTCCATGAACATATTTATCTCATCTAATAGGCAAATAAATATTTTTAATAATTCGCCACGACAAAGCCAGCGGACCTCGCTGTAATAAGGCAGGCTACCATACTGGCTTTCTACATCCTCACGAAAGCTTTTAAATTGCCTGTGTTGTAGCCCATGCTTCCTTATATAATTGGTTGTACGAACAACAACACTCATCACATTTTTTAGAGTGATACTCTTTGCACATAAGTTTTCCTGGCGGATCACACAGTGAACGCCCCTTATTTCATTCGTCACGGTCAGTTTTTGCATTGTCTCCTTCAACAGCGCAACGAAACCTGATTTTTTCCCTGTCAATGCTGGTGCACCGTCTGTAGACACTGAAACTAAAGAATTCCACGACAATCCTATATTTTCAACACTTTCTTCAACACTACTTGAAATATCACCTCTGGTTGTAGTGTTCTTCATGGCTACTACATAGAGGAGCTCGTCCTTCACCTGAAGATCTCTATTAACACCTCTAATAAATATGGCAAGCTGCGCTGTTCCAGTGATATCAACACTTTCGTCCAGAGCTAGAGAATACGCCATAAAATCTTTACAGATATTTGCAAGCTGGCTCTGGACGTCGTCTGCCATGTCCTGTATGCGACGCATAATGGTCATGTTAGATAATGGCACAATCCGAAACTGTTCAACTTGAGATGGACACAAATGTTCCGCTGCAACTACCATTCATTCTTTTATTAAATCGCCATCAGTGAAGGGGCGCAGGGATTCTGCTAAAAGCAAAGCAGTTTTGTAACTCACTCTGCCTCAGTTGATTTTTCTTCGTCGTCCAGATCTTCTTCGGATAGCTTCCTTTTAAGTTTAATAACTTCCTGTGCACGATCTGGTCCATCACATTATCCACTTCCGTAGTCTTTCGCGTGGTACGACATATAATGTCGCTGCAAATTAAATTTCCTAAAAGAATTCAACGTTTTGTGACATACTAAACATTTTGCAACACCCTCTTTTCCTGTAAACAGATACAATTCCTCGCAGTGGGGGTTGAACTGCGAAAGCATGGTTGGGGCTACACAACGGCGACTTGACATGATTCTTAACCAGCGAAGCGACTGTTAGAACTGATCGTAGTACTTTAAATGTTAGGCTAGGCGCAAATTGAGACGCGTATAGCGCGTGTGGCGCGACGCAGCGCAGCGCGCATTTTTTGTAACATCACAGGTTCAAATGGGACCGCGCAAACTGCGACGCGACGCGACTGGGACGCGACACGCGCCTGCGCCAGGTCGCGCGGCGTTGTGGTTGAGGCACAGTTTCTCGCCTCGCTAGCACCGTGGGAAATTTGAGGCGGGGAGCACAAAAGTAGCCCGGCCATATGCTCACATCGGAACGGCGCATATGAGCAGTGGTAGTATTGCCAATACGATAAATTTTGCCTTACTGTGTCCCTAATTTTATTGCCTTTGGGTAGTGTTTCGTTTTTCGCCATTTAAACGCTCCAGCTTTCTTCGTTTGCACGATATACTTTTCTGTTATTTATATCTGCATGGTTTTGTTTTGTTTTTCTTCTGTCAAGAAAAATGTATACTACAGTAACTGATGAGCCATTGGCCGTTGGAATTGCACCATATGCCTCCGCGATGTTTTCAGCTCGCAAGAAGGGACAGGGGGTAGTGAATAAGGAAGCAAGGAATAGTATAAAATCATGTGATTAAGAATCAAGGCAGGAAAGTAAAGCAAGGTTATAATCTCGCTTCCTAGTAAGCTAGCGTATCTGTACGATCTGTTACAAACATTTAGAGAGGGATAATGTCTACAGGTGTGATCCCTCTGTGCTTGTGGTAAAAAGAGTCCAAGGTCTGGAGTATAGAAGTTTCACTGTGATTACTCTGATATGGGTGTAATAATGTAATACAACACACTGTACTACATGCATGTGAACAACATATTTCCACTGCAAGCTAGAAACAGTCGCAAAGCAGTCACAAATAACAATGTTGTAATTGGTTCGCCGTGCTGAGAAAAAGCACTTCAATTGTTGCATGGACTTTATCAGCATTAATAAACTAATTATACAACAACAGGGTACACAAATGAAGAAAATGGTCGGTATTATTACGAAAGTAGGAATGTCCTAAAAGAGTGTTATGATTGGATATATTTAATTTGTTGACATGTGCTGCTGACAAAGGCAGATCTACTTTCATGACAATGTTTTTCGAACACCATCTCACAAGGCACACGTGGCTAGCTTGTGCATTCCCGTCGCGCGCATTATTCTTCGCTGCTGACGATAACTGACCATTGTGTTGTGCGACAGATCAATTGTTTATATTTCTCAATAACAACTATTTTATTCGCGATCACGCATTGTCAGTTCGGCAAGCCCTAGGTGAGTAAACAGTATCTGGCATGTGCCTATCATTCCGCCTGAAGGAACGATCGTCATTATTTTTATAGTGCTCAGATCAAGAGAAGGAATAAAATCCTTTGCTAAGTTTCCATTCCAATCGCTCAGTGTTAAAAATACGATGGGTTACGGGGATTCCACCAAAATTCCAACAGAATTCCCAATCTGTTTTTGTGTGAGTTGTTAACCTTTTCTCATTCGAAGAAGCATCACCATTTATGAGTAAAGACCACATTTCTCTTGGTGACTTCCTTTGTCACAATGTTATTTGCCAAACTCATCTCACAGCAACTATTGAGACAGAATTCCGAAACGGAGGGCCTCATTAAACAAGTAATTGGCAATAACAGATCTAAATAGGTTACGAGAAACCTCATAGTATCGGTTTGCAGTAACGAAAGAGAAGAAATTTCATGTTTATTTTCACACTAGGAAGCTCTTGTTTCGCTAGCTGTCGATAATTCTTAAAAAAATACGGTCACTGGAGTGAAATAAATAAAAAAAGAAGTATAAGTAGTGATATATCGCCGTAGATAAGGAAGTTCCATGTGTTTAGTAATTGGCAAAACACTCTCCGCCTTGTGTGCTATCATTCGCCAAACTTTCGTTTCGATGTCTCGAGCGGTTTAGCAGATACGAGAGATGTTGCAAGTATTTCATTCTCGCGGGCGTGAGATCGGAAGTGAGTGCGCTAAATGGATCCATTTTCTCGAGATCGGAGGCAGATAGAGATCTCCTCCCAAGTCTAAACAAAAATTCAGCATGTTAGCTAAATTTCATACGCAGCAACATATGGTGTAATACGCACCAAACGCAAAATCATAGCGACCCCTAATTTTCGTTGCAAACTTTTTGAGTTTTGCGTAGTGTCTTACTAAAATGTGTACATCACAGTAAGAGTGGTCATTAGCGAGGTGATTGGCAGTTCGTCACGAAGCTGACATATAAACGCTACAAGTAAGGCAAAAATCAAATATTTTCAGAGAATAGTTTCTGTAAAATCGTTTGAGGAAGATAAGAGGTTGCGCGCGCTTCGGTTCACTCAGCGCAGAACTTCACCAGTCGGCGCGTACGAAGTTGGTGTACGCGTCGCAATATGCGCTGGACCCGCGCGACCCGTGCGGCACGTGCGTGTCGCACTGTAGTGCCGTGTCACGTCAAACGAGCTATACGCTTCTCAATTTGCGCCTAGCCTTACACAGTCGGTGCAAATTCAGTAGGTACGCTGCGGCGCTATTCAAACGTGCGCGCGCATTTCCCCTCCCGCCCCTCCCACCATACTCTGCGACCATGCACCTGCTCGCGAGCACGTGCCTGAGCAGACGCGAGTACTCGCGCTCAGAACCGGCCAGTTGTTAAGCCCTGCCTTAGAGCATAGCGGGTCTGCGTCATCTGTAAGGATCACGTTGAACATGAACGTGCCTAAATACTAGATGGCGGACGCGAGTGTTTACATGTAATTTCGTTGGTTGTATTAGACAACAAGATCATGCAATGACGTAAACATTGTGTATATCTTCTTTACGATATTATTATTTTTTAAATAAATGTGTAGGTTAGCATTAGTGAAAGTTATGGGACACAGGTGAAACAGAAAATGAATTCAAAAGGTTTATAACTACACACAACAAAAAGAGAAAATTTTGATGCAATTTGGCCGTTGTAGAAACTGCCACAAAGCCATTTCTGGATTCAGTGACGTAACAGCTCAACAGCTTACCCTTAGTTAGAGATCGGGAAGGTAATTTTCCTTACACGGGTCAAAACGATCTCAAAATTTACACAGCTCCCAATAACAGTGTGACAACACGTTCTTAGGATATACTTACACCGCGAAAGAGCGCAAAAGGAGAAAGTATTTGCGCTAACACTGACACAACATAAAATATGTGAAAAGAAAAGTTCTCAATGTGTGAAGTTTGAGACCAATAAAATTACTGTTAGTAAATTCGTGACCCTGTCGTCTAACGACACGGACATTTTTGTCAGACGCAGTGAGTTCAATTAGAAAATGAATAAAGTTCCTATCCAATATACGAATTAGAGGCAATTAGAGGCGCGTATCGACAACGTACTGCGTGAGCGCTGTCGCATGTACTTTTCTTTATTATATCAGATCTGTCCACATCAGTTTCACTGTGTTGATCGTCGTGCTATACAAACGGAAGGAAATGACTCATAGTTGAAGCCTGGGAAATTACCGCAAATAGCCGACGGTGAGTTTTGTAATATAATGGTGCAGATTTATTTAATAATTTTGTGTTCTATAGCAACTAACGCTGTAGAAATGCCTACATCCACGATGTTTAAAACATAACACTACAGTCAAAAATATTTTGTGCATCAAGGTTTTGTGTTAAATCTTATTTTGTCTAGAAGCATCATTTAAACAAATAATAGAACTTCTTCCACACTACACCGTACGTAAGAAAACAGTTTTTATACTTCAGTCTTTTAACACTGTCTGTAGTCCAGAAGGACGATCTCTCCATCTTATGTGTCTTATGATTCAATAACTTGTTTTCATACTCCGAAATACATTCCATAGGCTCGGTATGTTCAATTTAGCACACAATATGAAATCAGTAGGATAGTAATGAGTCGCGAAGTCTACTGATGCAAGGTAGGTAGAGGAATATTACACTGGACGCTCAAGAGTCGTTACCTAATAAACAATTTCGGCTCTCAGTCTTAGGGAGATGTCTGTTAGGCACCTCCCTCTTAAGGTAAGTCCGCTATTTGTTGATAACCGAGTGGTGGTTATTTAATTCTTACCCTCACAGCGAAGGAAAATTAAACTTGTGTCTTGACAGACTTCTTCGCATTTAATCCGCAGCTTCTCTTGTTGAAATTTTGCTCGTGGATCTTAATGATATAAATACGTCTCACGGATAGTGGAAAGAAGCCTACTCAGTTAGTCAGTTTGTAAGCGCCACTAAACACGAAATGCCATCAACTTCTGTAACAAGGAGTGATTACATTTAAGCAACAGAATCTGGACCCTTTGTGAAAAATTTTTGGAAATTGGTGGTAAGCTCCTATGGGAGAAAACTGCTGAGGTCATGGGTCCCTAGGCTTACACATTACTTAATCTAACTTAAACTAACTTACACAGAGGACGACAGACACACACCCATGCCAGAGGGAGGACTCGATCCTCCGACGGGAGGAGCCGTGGAAAAACACCTGAGACCGTGCGGCTACCCAGCGCTGCTACCCTTTGTGAGCTCCTACTACTGTCTTGTCATTCGTTCATCGCTGTCGTTCATGCAACATTTAATATACTGGGTGAGTCACTAAGTCAAACAAAGGGATAATCGGTGGAATGTTCTGTGTATGGCATTAAAAAGATAAGTATTAACATATGAACATTAGTATACAGGGTGAGTTACTAACTATTGCCACCTAGAATAACTCCGAAAGGATGACAGAAGCTGCAAAGTTTGTGGGACAAATGTTGCATGGGACAACGTGGGCCTAAAATGGCGTTGGCTTTTTGTTGCTAGGTGGGTTCGCTTTAGAGATATGAAGGTCCACTTTATTTTTCGAATAGGATGTTATAGCTTGGTACTTATTTTCTGATAGCGGCTATCGCTACAAATCTGATGATATGTAACAGTAAGGTCTTTGAATGTCAACAAAGGTCACAAAGGTGGCATGTACGTCCATTTACAGAAGGTGTTCGAAGTGATGACTTTTGGTAACAATGCAGTGCTGCAACCTTCTTATCGCGAAACGAGTGATATTCCTTATCATATCGGCACTAATCGATGCACATGCTCTGACAATTCTCTCTCTTATATCGTGAAAATAGTAAAAATTCGCCGAATACAGCGTATCCATCTAACGTGCTTTTGATACGTAAACACGAGTCGATGGTTCCGCAATACATCACTAATAGAAACTGTAAGACTAGCGTCGTCGAGTCAAGTGAATGTGAATTGTATATTCCTTCGAAGAACGAGTCGATATGCTTCTCATTTACAGAGAGTGCCAACGAAATTCAGTGAGAACTAGAGACTTACACGCTGAAAGATATCGTCAACGTGCTCTACCTACAGGTCGGACATTAACTAAGTGTATTATAAATTGAGAAGAAGTGGATCTTTAACGCGTCGGAAACATATCTGGCAAAGGAAACTTTCTAACAAGGATACGGAAATTGGTACCCTTGCCACTGTGGTTTGAGATCCTTGTGTTAGTACACGTCAGATCGCATGGGAATCTTGCATGAGCCACAGTAGTGCTGTTCGTGTTCTGCATAGCCGCTATCAGAAAATTAGTACCAAACTATAGCATTCCATTTTAAAAAACAGAGTCGCCCTTCATAGCTCTGACATGACTGCAGCTACTAACAAAAGAACCAACGTCATATTACGGCCCCCGTTGTCCCATGCAACATTCCTCCCACAAAGTATTCAGCTCCTATCGTGGGTGGCAATAGTTAGTGACTCACTCTGAGTCGGAGAGGAACTTGTCATGTTTAAGAAGAGGCACTATTCGGAAAAGGTATAGGTATCCTGACAGCAAGTTAAGTAGGAAGCAAAGTGTAATCAAGGGACATTATTTATCTGAGGCGCTGGACCAAAAATGGTTCAAATGGCTCTGAGCGCTATGGGACTTAACATCTGAGGTCATCAGTCTCCTAGAACTTAGACCTACTTAAACCTAACTAACCTCAGGACATCACACACATCCATGCCCGAGGCATGATTCGAACCTGCGACCGTAGCGGAGGAGCGGTTCCAGACTAAAGCGCCTAGAACCGCTCGGCCACAGCGGCCGGCGGCACTGAACCATTGAAATGTGGCAGAGAGATGAGCACATTGTACTATAGGCACGTAAGATTTTTCTCGAAATAGTGCTCTCCAGTCAGCCATTGAGAGATGACCTGCTCACCTGGGTGCCACTCTTGCTTTTTCATCTGTGACCTCTGTTAAATAATTAGCTAGCAAACCAACCAGGGTAGTTCGAGCACTAGGCTGATGCTATACTTCAATGATTTGGAATGCCATGTGTTTTTAAGAAAGTTTTTCTTCTAGTAATGTCATCCCATTAAAACCGAGTAGTAGAATCTGATAAGTATTTTTGTATTCCTAAGCGATCACCAAGGGCCAGTTGCAGGTTGACTAACTAACGATTAATTGAGGAAAGAAAATTTGATTTTCAGTATCTCATTTAGTTATTGACAAAATTTAAAAATTTAAAATGCCGTCACAATCTACTTATTAAGAGGTATAGACTTGTGTTAAAGGTTAAACGTAAGTACTGCAGTAACTGTACTTACGTCTTGAGACAATCTCACTGACAGTGTGCGAATGCCCAGACTAGATTCATAAAGTAATTAAGAATCAGAGCACTTAGAGACTTTCAAAGAACTTTGTATTTAATTTTAAACCTATATGAGACATTTTCTCGCTTCAGCATCAGGCAAGATGTTTTAATTTATTATTTCTGTACTACCAACTGTAGTAGCAACACATTTTGCAGAGAGTGTGTGAGTATACCAATGAATGTATCTGGATAATTACGTCAAGTAAAGTTTTTCTCGCTTACACACTCAGCGTCAAATACTCATTTTTAAAACAATCAGCAGTTTGAAGCCGTCTTATACATGAAATTTCGTTTATTAAAGAGCTGGGTGTTTGCTGATACTAGTAAGTGAGTATTTCTCTGTACAGTTATTATGCGTCCAAAGAAAACAGAAGACGTACGTAAAAGGCAGACAATATTTTGGCTCTTTTATTGAAAGTATAAAACAAACAGATTAACCAGGTGCTATCTAGAACGAACTAATTAATAATAAGCTAATTTAAGTGAAGGTCCCATTTCAAAATATCTCATTGTTAACAGATTACTACCTCAACGCATACTGTTTTTACATCAGTATATAACAGAGTCTAACGCAGTATGCCTCGATGACGCTAATATTTATATTTCATTCAGCAGGCCAGTTATGTGAAGTCCATTAGATGTTCAGATTTTCTCTAAGAGCTAAGGGAAATCGCACTCAGCCTAAATTAGTATGGGACTGCTATTCATTACACTCAGGTAAAGAATGAAAGTGGGCTGTTGTAATTAGTGAGCTTAATACTGAAGTGGAGATGATTCATGACGTCACAGACGCCATCATAGGTCGAGGAAATCTGTCATATTGTTATGAAATAGCTTTTACGAAAATTACGTGACGCTGTCTTGCTTTAGTTTATAGTTCAGTCACAAGGAAGTTGCGAGAAAGCACTACATATCAGAAAGACCATCGCCAATACAACGCACCACAAGGATTGTAACGAATTTCTGCACAAAGTTGCTTTCGAATAGTCTCCCTGGTAGTAACCACTGCGACGTGAATGTCGGCAGTATCAAGGAGTGGTGATGCAGACTTAAACCCCAAAGTTTCTTTTGCTTTTGGCCGGTAAATACGGTGTTACGCCAGTCAAGAAAGACCGAACAAGCGATGGCTGTACCCGAGAGCTAATGACAATAACCCTTTGTCACTACATAAGGGCGCGTATTATCATCATGTGAATGAGTTTGGAATGAGCTAAGAGTCTTGTTGTAGCAATACAACGTGGCTCGTGAAGTGTATGCTTGCTTCGAGAACAGCGCGGGAGAGGAAGCAGCAGATAGAGGAAAATACGCGGCAACGAGGACGCACTGGAGAACTTCCCCCAATAATATTAATGTCGTATGGGCCCACGGCAACGGGTTTATTCAGGTGATCACCATTCCAGATACTAACCGGGTCCGCCGATGTTTAACTTCGATGATGTAGGAGAACTGGTCTACCTAACGCAGAAAAATAGTTTGAAATGTGATGCTAATGATGAAGGAAGGAAAATTAGTCTTCTCTCGCCTACGAAGGTGTCTTTGGAGGTGGAGCACGAGCTCGAAAAGTGTAAATACTGAGAGAGAACTCGGTCGTGTACAGTGCGTCCAGCGGTACGACCTTATACTGCTGCGACAGACGAGGTCCGCAGTCCACTGTGTGTTAGTTGTCAACCCTATATATGAAACAGAAAGATCACACGACATACCTTATTATCTGTAATATTACAACATCAGAAAAACATCAGTTATCTCAATGAACTACCTCAATATTCCACTTTGCAATTATAGGAAATTAATTAAATCATTAATTAAATTACACATATTATATCTCCTAGATTTATTACGTATCACGGTACACGCACTACTACCTTGATTTGGGAACCTACCACGACTTATTGAATTGCATCACATCAGAATCTGTAACAGGCCCTTACTTCCTTATTTGTGTTGCATTTCTATGGCTTTGAAATACCACTTGCCAAAATAATCCATTTTAGTGAGTCATTTCTTTAGACCTTTTATATTCTTATACGTTAATACTATCACCTCATGTAATTATGTACATATGCTGCATGTTCCATTTTATAATTTATTTGCTACTTCTTTAGCTGTTTACAACACAATCATTGTCTTTCGTGTCACCTCTTGCCATCACTACCTACCCATCTGAACTTGTGGTTAATATATCACTTTAGTAGACTTTAGAACTTCATAAGCTTGTGATTAGGTCACAGTACTATCTCAACGAAAATATTTTAATCATCTGGTATTGTCATTGTCGTTCAAGTGGAACGAATCATTCATTATTCAATATGCTATTTTCTACTCAAATTTAGTCCTGTATGAGGATTTTACTAACTTTAATACGTAATCATTCTCAAGTTAGAATGCCACATACATTCCTCTTTTCAGCAGACTGCCGTTCTAGCTCCATCGATAATGATTTCATTGCCAAACTTTACTTCAACCCCCTCATATTCTACTAAAGCACACTACAAGTTAGCTGACTAAATGCGAAATCTTATGGGACTTAACTGCTAAGGTCATCAGTCCCTAAGCTTACACACAACTTAACTTAAAGTATCCTAAGGACAAACACACAAACCCATGGCTGAGGGAGGACTCGAACCTCCGCCGGGTCCAGCCGCATAGTCAATGACTGCAGCGCCCCAGACCGCTCGGCTAATCCCGCACGGCAAGTTAGCTGACAAATAGAGAAAATATATGTAAATGATCTACTCCTCCCTTCCACCAACCTAAACTAAATTATTCTCTCCATGCAAAAATACATGCACTATGTGGTCAAAAGTATCCGAACACCTTATTGAAAGTGACTTCGAAGTTAGTGGAACCCTCCATCGGTAATGCTGGAATTCATTGTGGTGGTGGCTCACCCTTAGCCTTGATGACAGCTTCCACTCTGGCAAGCATACGTTCAATCAGGTGCTGGAAGGTTTCTTGGTGAATGGCAGCCCAACCTTGAGGAGAGCTATCGATGTCGGTCGATGAGATCTGGCACGAAGTCGGCTTTCCAAAACAACCCAAATGTGTTGTATAGGATTCACGTCAGGACTCTGTGCAGGCCAGTCCATTACAGGGACGTTATAGTCGTGTAACTGTGGTGTCGCCGCCAGACACCACACTTGCTAGGTGGTAGCCTTTTAAATCGGCCGCGGCCCGCTGGTATACGACGGACCCGCGTGTCGCCACTGTCAGTAATTGCAGACCGAGCGCCACCACACGGCAGGTCTAGAGAGACGTCCTGGCACTCGCCCCAATTGTACAGCCGACGTTGCTAGCCATGGTTCACTGAAAATTACGCTCTCAATTGCCGAGATGATAGTTAGCATAGCCTTCAGCTTAGTCAATTGCTACGACCTAGCAAGGCGCCATTTATCCTTTGCTATGTATCTAATGAAGCATGTACAGTAACAAGACCAATGTTCACCAATTGTGGATTAAAGTTAAGTATTCCTGCAGCTACGTACTTTTATTTATAGCATTCATTACGTATCCTGTTTCAGACCTCACGCCAGCCTGCGTGAGCTTAACGCGTGCCTTTCGGCTACTTCCGAGTGGCGTGGCTGTCTTGCTACGCCACTACAGTAACCACTCCGCCACAGGCCATCCGTTATGAACACGTGCTCGATCGTGTTGAAAGATGCAATCGCCATCCCTGAATTGCTCTTCAACAGTGGGAAGTAAGAATGTGCTTAAACCATCAATGTAGGCCTGTGCTGTGGTAGTGTCACGCAAAACAACAAGGGGTGCAAGCCCCCTCGATGAAAACCACAATCACACAATAAAACCACCGTCTCCGAATTTTACTGTTGGCGCTACACAGGTTGGCAAATGACGTTCACAAGGCATTCGCCATACCCACACCCTCCCATTGAATCACCACATTGTGTACCGTGATTCGTCACATCACACAAAGTTTTTCCACTGTTCAATCGTCCAATGTTTACGCTCCTTACACAAAGCGAGGCGTCGTTAGGCATTTACCGGCGTGATTTGTGGCTTATGAGCAGCCACTCGACCACGAAGGCCAAGTTTTCTCACCTTCCGCTTAACATATTACTTACAGTGGATCCTGATGCAGTTTAGAATTCTAGTATGATGGTCTGGATAGATCTCTGGATATTACGGATTACGAACGCCTTCAACTGCCGGCGGTCTCTGTCAGTCAACGGACGAGGTCGGCCAGTACGCTTTTGTGCTGTACGTGTCGCTTCACGTTTCTACTTCACTATCACATCGCAAACAGTGGACCTATATATGTTTAGGAGTGTGGAATTCTCGCGTACAGACTTTTGACATCCAACCACATGACCAAGTTCAAAGTCCGTGCGTTCTGCGAAGCGCCCCATTCTGCTCTCTCTCACGATGTCTAATTACTATTGAGGTTGATGATATGGAGTACCCGGCAGTAGGTGGCAGCACAATGCACCTAATATGAAAAACGTATGTTTTTGGGGTGTCCGGATACTTTTGATCACATAGTATGTCTTCGTAATTTCAGGCTACTATCTATAATTGCCAGACAACGTCCCTCAGGATAAAGAAAGGCATATACTTTTAGTGTAACTTCTTACCCATAACAGTTATCATACAGAAACTTACCCCACCGTAATAGATACAAAGGTGCCGTTTCGACACTGAAAACATCAAAATTCATGGTTGTGCTACATTTTATTACTGAGGTAAATGGCCCTCTGTAGTTTTTTTAAATGGAACCCTATGTTAAATTTTAGCGTAATATCATGGGCTTAAGAAGACGGTTTCAAATATGTGTATATTATAACATGTAGGCGAATAGTTTTTTAGAAACACATATGTTCCCATATCGTGTTCATCCTTCGAAGCGGCATTGTCCAGTGCGACCTTTCCTGTTGGCCACTGACGAGAGAACCTCCCCATCGCACCCCCCTCAGATTTAGTTATAAGTTGGCACAATGGATAGGCCTTGAAAAACTGAACACAGATCCATCTAGAAAACAGGAAGAAATTGTGTGGAACTATGAAAGAAAAACAAAATATACAAATTGAGTAGTCCATGTGCAAGATATGCAACATCAAGGACAGTCTGCGTACAGTACCACCGTGGTCCCGTGGTTGGCGCGAGGAACTGAGGAACAAAAGGTCATTGGTTCAAGTCTTTCCTGGAGTGAAGAGTTTAATTTTTTTATTTTTAGACAATTATCAATGTTCAGGCACTCACACATAATCAACTTCGCTCTCCAAAATTCCAGGACATGCTCAGATTTGCTAGGACATATGCAAGATTTGACGGTCTACACACGGAAAAATTTGAAAACGTTAAAAACATATGTTTTGACAGAGCACAGGAGAAAACTGTGCGACTGTGAAACTGTTGCATTCATTTTTTCCAGTTTATGTGACAAACTCTTATGTTTTCATCACTTTTTTGGGAGTGATTGTCACATCCACAAGAAAACCTAAATCGGGCAAGGCAGAAGAATCTTTTTACCCATTCTCCAGGTGTACAAGTTAGGTGGGTCGACAACATATTCCTGTCATGTGACGCACATGCCGTCACCAGTGTCTTACAGAATATATCAGACGTGTTTTCCTGTGGCGGAATCGGTTGACCTACGACCTTGCGATCAAATGTTTTCGCTTCCCATTGGAGAGGCACGTCCTTTCGTCTACTAATTGCATGGTTTTACGGTGCGGTCGCAAAACACAGACCCTAAAGTTACTACAGTGAACAGAGACGTCAATGAACGAAAGGGCAGATCATAACTTTGCGAAAATAAGTAAACTTTTCCCTCGAGGGCAGACTTGAACCAAGGACCTCTAGCTCCGCAGCTGATCACGCTAACCTCGAGACCACGGCGCTCCTGGGATTACATTGTCCTTAATGTTGCATATCTTGATCATGGACTACTCAGTTTGTATATTTTGCTTATTTTTTTTTCATAGTTCCACATAACTTCTTACTGTTTTCTCGATTTATCTGTGTTGAGTTTTTCAACGCCTATCCACTGTGCCAACTTATAACTAAATCTGAGGGGGGTGCGATGGGGAGGTTCCCTTGTGAGGAACTTTACAGGGAAGGCGTTGGTTTCCTGCTTCCCGACAATGCCGCAAGGTGACGCACGAGGTAGCTGGAGAGAAGGGTATAAATGTGCTGCTGGGGTAATGAGACATCGCATTTCCGTCACAGTTTCTAGGAGCACACACGTACACCAACGAAGAAATGTTAGATATGCTTCTAGTGTACGGTGAAAGCAGAAGACACGCTGTTAGAGCAATAAAGTGACATGGAGAGCCGCATCCTGATCTTGAGCGTCCTACGCGCCAGCTTTTTGCACGTATTTGCAAGAAACTACTTCAATCGGGATCATGGAACGCCATACAGAGGAAAAGGCAGAAAACTGCAACTGGCGAGGTAGATGAAGAGCGCGTTCTAGCGTTGGCGCATAACTACCCTACTGTTTCGTCGCGACGCATCGCTTCGGAATGTGCCATAAGCCCGAGAAATCTTCTACACCTATCGCACCGGCATAGATGTCACCCGTTTCACCTCTCATTACATCAAGCGCTCTCCGGTGTGGATTTGGAACGGCGCCAGGAATTTTGCCGATTTGCTCTGCAGCGCTCCGAAGATGACCCAACGGTTTTTCAACGGGTGCTTTTTACTGATGAAGTGATTTTCACCAACAACGGTAATATGAATTTCCATAATATGCATTATTGGTCAATAGAAAGCCCTCATTGGCTTTGCCAGGTACAGTATCAGCAACCGTGGAGTTTTAACGTGTGGTGCGGCATCATCGGAAATGTCATCGTGGGGCCGTACGTCATTCCGGGTATACTAAAAGGCGATAACTATGCACAGTTCCTGCGAAACGTTCTACCCATTTTGCTGGAAGAGGTACCACTAACTGTGCGTCAGTGCATGTGGTTCCAACATGATGGCTGTCCTGCTCGCTCTTCCCGTGTGGCTACAGAGCTGTTAAATGAGTTCCCAGATTTTCTGATAGGACGACGTGCTGAAGTGAAGAGGCCAGCCCGGTCTCCTGACCTGACCCCTCTTTTTTCTGTGTGGAGCAATCAAACATAAAGTGTATGCTCAACTACCATCTACACCATGCAATATGAAGCAGAGTATCATCGAAGCGCGCGCTGATATCTCACGTGACACCGTAGTAGCCGTTCACAAATCATTGGAACGGCGGCTACAAATGTGCATTGCATTAGAGGGGAAGCATGTTGAGCACATGCTTCGGTAAATATTTGTATCATGTATAGTATGTATTTTGCATCTTTGTGTGTATTTGCTTCGTATTGTCATCAATAGTAAATAATTTCAAATAAAAAACAAATACATAAGAAATAATTGTGACCAATAAGAGCCTCCTTATTTACATTTGTATTTCTGTTGCTCAAAATGTATTAACATTGTAGTATTTTAATACTGTATATTGTGGTATGACAGTTGTCAAATAACTGAATAATATTTGCGCGACGTCATAAATTAATTTTTGCGCAAATTATCGCCGTATGTATTACTATTGTCGGGTAAATGGGCGTGTTTGTGTAAGAACGGTCTCGCGACGTTTACCATGTACTCTACACAATAGGAAATGTCGCATTGGACAAAGCTGCTTCGAAGGACGAACACGATGCGAGAACATATCTGTGTCTCAAAAACTATTCGCCTAAATATTATAATATTTACATATTTGAAAGCGCCTTTTTAAGCCCAACATGTTACGCTAAAATTTAACATAGGGTTCCATTTAAAAAATAAACAAAGTTGCCTTCGTATCTCTGTAATAAAATATAGCACAATCATGAAATGTGATGTATTCAAGTAGCCCCTGTCCCTGCAATTCACTGTCCAAACGCCATCTTTATATCTATTGCGGTTGGGGAGAAACAAGGGGTGTTATGACTTAGCTGTCTCACTCTGTGTATGTATATGAACAGTCCCACGTCCTACTATTGTCTTTACTCATACCCACTAGATAACATTCATGATATCTTACTAAGTCCGACTTGCACAGCATTTAATATTTCTTACTCTCCTTATTCTTTTTTCCTCTGGTCTGAAGTCATCTTCTTAAGTCTAAACTTTCCTTTCTCCCATCGATATTCTGATTGTTCACACATCTTAAACACCTCTTAACTTAGGTAGCTTGTAGGATTTTCTATCAATCTGTGCACCTAATTCTCTTCCTTCTGAGAGTACTTCTCTGTCGGTGGGATTGTTCATTATCATTTTCTCATTACTGCGTATATTACATTCCTTTATTCATACCCATACCCCTGTCACAATCCGAATGATTGTAAAATTAGTAATTAGGTCACCCTGGCCTTACAAAGTTGGGCACTTTTGACTTCACTGCCCCATAGCGTTCCATACCTTCGGATGTGTTCTATATTATAGAGTCCTTTGTACCCTTTAGTTTCAGGATCCCTTAAAATATTACCCCTTCACTGCTAGTACTTCCCATGGACTACAGCTGAGCAATTGACTACAGTTATATGACGAACGTTTTGGTACATGCTCTTTTTTAAAATAGCCTTCCTCCACATGCCTGATTACACTATTGTCTGTAGATTTTTTAAGGTATATAAGCACACAATTTTAGACCAGCATTCTACTATTACTAGCATATACCCCACTCCATCATGAGCAACGGACCATAAATGTCGAAGATGCACTAATCCCACACATCTTCAGGAATTATGGGGAAAAGCTTAACAACCCCAAAGTGCCAGAGATGTTTGCCTTTTGTGACAGCAAAAGTGCGCCAGGTCTGGGCTCTCACTGTTGTGCCCCAGATTTTTACAGAAAAAGAACTTATACATCTGCATCATGCACTTTTATATTACACATGTTTGTATGCAGAATGGTCATTGTCATCTACTTCACTCATTAACTGTTGAGATATACATTAATTACTTTTTGTTATTGGTTTTAAAACTGATTGGCTTACCATGTAAAGTACAGTTTTCGATGTCCTCTCTGTTCACTGACCTTTGGCTGTACTGCAGCGAACGGCAGGCTGTCTTCCATTGTGCGTTACTTGCCGCTCCGTACATGAAACAGAAATCAAACATTTTTATCCATCCTATTAAAACATGAAGTGATTATCAATTAGCGTCGACAACCTTAATACTTCTCTCCATGAATCGCCGTTGCGGGAAATAAGTAGCGCAGTTTCTACATCGTCGCACTACACATGTCATTTTCAATGAACAAACTAAATCTGAAAAATCTTGAGGGGATTTAAGTCACTCGTAAAATGGCTGTCTGTGCGTTGACGGATTATCCGCAGTTTCCTAATGCTCTGAAAGCGGGGACGTACCAGGAAGCTTCCATTGACTGTGAATCTAGCGTCATACTTCAGTTCCTCCTCACAGAGAGTAATATGAAGTCTAAAAATTATGCTTGGTTACAGCTGACATGATTGATGTTACATTTATAGTTCTAGAACGGTATAGGAGCTTACAGCACGACTAACTGCTAAATAAAATAGATATAATGTCATATGTAAAGAACATAAAAAAAAGGAAACCGACTGAACAGTTTAACTGCACTGCAATAAACAGAAGTGAGGATCCACTTCATACATCATGAATGCAACACTAAATCAGGCAGGTGTAGACTGGATAACTGATTAACGTAAAATCTATGTGCAGACGACAATAGTAATAGTTATTGAGAAGATAATAGAACTCCATTCAGGGAAAAATGAAACCTTCAAGAGTTTACAATGACTCAGTTTGCAATAAAGTTAAATTTAATACAAAGAAAACAAATATAATTAATTCAGTTCAAAGAGGGAATGTGATCTCTAGATTCAATGTAGTTAGTATCTCTGTAGACTGCCTAAAAAACACAAATTTTCTGAGAATGAGTATTGATACTCAGCTTAACTAGTACAAACACGCATAGATCCTAGCAAAATTAAAGCCATCTACATGTTATGCCCATAGAGTTCCCTCATCGGTGGGTGACTGCCAGGTCTTCGTCACATGTTACTTGTATATAGGCTAAATACTTGGACATGGTATTATATTTTGGGAAACAGATGCACAGAGTATGAAGAAAGTTTTCAACTCACAAAAAGGCATAACAGTAACCAAAAATTGTAATTTGGCTCATTGTGATGGTCCGTTCAAAAGCATTAATAATTTTGGCCAGATTGAGTATATTTACATCAGTTATGCACTTAAAAACCACCTTGGTAATTTACGTTTGATTCCAGTGGGAAACATCTGCTCAACAACCACAGTGTTAATGTAAACAAGAAAAATGACAGCATCCGTTGTAAGAGGTATGAAATCATTTATTACAGCATATCGATTTCACATATTATAGCCTCAATGCGGCATCAATGCAGAACGCATGGCAGCTAACTAACTAAAATGTTAATTTTCAGCTATGGGCGTCTGTCTGACGCCTTACCCCCCTGAACCATGGACCTTTCCGTTTGTGGGACAGCTTGCGTGCCTCAGCGATTCAGATAGCCGTAACGTAGGTGCAGCCACAATGAAGGGGTATCAGTTGACAGGACAGTCAAACGTGTGGTATCTGAAAAGGGGCTGCAGCCTTTTCAGTAGTTGCAAAGGCTACAGTCTGGATGATAGACTGATCTGGCCTTCTAACACTAACCAAAATGGCCTTGCTGTGCTGGGACTGCGAACTGCTGAACGCAAGGGGAAACTACAGCCGTAATTTTTCCCAAGGTCATGGAGCTTTACTGTATGATTAAATGATGATGACATCCTCTTGGTTAAAATATTTGCATGGCAAAATAATGCTCCATTCGGATCTCCAGGCGGGGATTAGTCAGGAGGACGTCGTTCTCAGGAGAAAGGGAACTGGTGTTGTATGGAATGGGGCGAGGTATGTCAGATCCCTTAATCGGGCAAGTAGGTTAGAAAATTTAAAAAGGGCAATGGATAGCATAAAAATAGATGTAGTGGGAATTAGTGAAGCTCGGTGTGACGAGGAACAAGACTTCCAGTCAGGTGAATACAGGTTTATAAATACAAAACCTAATACGGCTAATGTAGGACGTTTAATAATGAGTAAAAAATATAGGAGTATGGGTAAGATACTACCAGTAGCATAGTGAATGCATTATTGTGAAAAGATAGAAAAATGGTTCAAATGGCTCTGAGCACTATGGGACTTAACTTCTGAGGTCATCAGTCCCCTAGAACTTACAACTACTTAAACCTAACTAACCTAAGGACATCACATACATCCATAGCCCGAGGCAGGATTGGAACCTGCGACCATAGAGAAAAGATAGACACTAAGACCAGGACTACAACATTAGTACAAGATTATGTTCCAACTAGCTCGGCAGGTGACGAAGAGATTGATGAAATGTATGGTGTGATAAAAGAAATTTTTCAGATAGAAAGAGGAGATGAAAATAGTCATGGGTGAATGGAATTAGATAGTAGAAAAAAGAAGAGAAGGAAACGTGCTAGGTGAATATGGAATGGGGGTCAGAAACAAAAGAAGCCACCTGCTAGAATTTTGCACGGAGCATAACTTAATCACAGCATTGCTACCATCTGGTTAGCCGGATGTATGAGGTAGGTGAAATACCCTCAGACTTCAAGAATAACATAATAATTCCAATCCCATATAAAGCAGGTGTTGACAGATGTGAAAATTACCGAAATACCAGTTAAATAAGTCACAGCTGCAAAATACTAACGCGAATATCTTACATACAGATGGAATAACTGGTGGAAGCCGACCTCAGGAAAGATCATTTTGGATTCCTTAGAAATGTTGGAACACGTGAGGATCTATACTGACCCTACGACTTATCTTAGAAGATAGATTAAGGAAAGGTAGACCTACGGTTG
This sequence comes from Schistocerca americana, assembly GCF_021461395.2. Taxonomy (NCBI): domain Eukaryota; kingdom Metazoa; phylum Arthropoda; class Insecta; order Orthoptera; family Acrididae; genus Schistocerca; species Schistocerca americana. Next base: position 130,291,904 of record NC_060122.1, on the reverse strand, counting down.
TAGTATTTGTAGATTTAGAGAAAGCTTTTGACAATGTTGATTGGAATACCCTCATTCAAATTCTGAAGGTAGCAGGGGCAAAATACAGGGAGCGAAGGCTATTTAAAATTTGTACAGAAAGCAGATGGCAGTTATGAGCCTAGAGGCATCAAAGGGAAGCAGTGGTTGGGAAGGGAGTGAGACAGGATTTTAGCCCATTCCCAATGTTGTTCAATTCTGATGATATTGTGCAAGCAGGAAAGGAAACATAAGGAAAATTCGGAGTAGGAATTAAAATGTGTGGAGAAGATTTTAAAACTTTGATGTTCGCCGATGACATCGTAATTCCGTCAGAGACAGAAAAGGATGTGGAAGAGCAGTTGAACGGAATGGACAGTATCCTGAAAGGAGGATGAAAGATGAAAATCAACAAAAACAAAACGAGGACAATGTAATGTACTCGAAGTAAGTCGGGTAATGCTGAGGGAATTAGATTAGGAAATGAGACACTTACAGCAGTAGATGAGATTTGCAATTTAAGGAGTAAAGTAACTGATGATGGTCGAAGTAGACAGGATACAAAATGTAGACTGGCAATGGAAAGGAAAGTGTTTCTGAAGAAGAGAAATTTATTAACATGGGTATAGATTTTAGTGTCAGGAAGTCGTTTCTGAAAGTATTTGTATGGAGTGTAGCCATGCATAGAAGCATGGAAGATAAATAGTTTTGAGAAGCAGAGAATAGAAGCTTTCGAAATGTGGTGCCACAGACGAATGTTGAAGATTAGATGTGTAGATCATGTAAATGATGAGGAGGTACTAGACAAAATTGGGGGGGAAGAGGAAATTGTGACACAACTTGACTGGAAGATGGATCAGTTGGTAGGACATGTTCTGAGGCATCAAGGGATCACTAGTTTAGTATTGGAGGGCAGCTTGTAGTGTAAAAATCATAGAAGGATATCGTAGAGGGACACCAAGAGATGAATACACACAGCAGATTCATAAGGATATACGGTGCAGTAGATACTGGGAGATGAAGAAGCTTGCACAGGGTAGAGTAGCATGGAGAACTGCATCAATCCAGTCTCTGGACTAAAGACCACAATAACCACAACAACTTGACGCCTTATTTATGTTTTAGTATTTGCTTTATTACACAAGTCTTCAAGACTTTAATATCTGCATTGAAGCTGGTCACACAGTGACTCAAATCGATTTTCTGTAGTAAACAATTACAAGCCTCTTACGACTAATGCTATCTTTTTTCTTGTTTGCAACTTCGGTAATTACTGTACACACAACTCTGTAACCTGTTTCAGGTGAATTACTCATGCCTGTTAAATAGTTGTTAGAATCATATGAGAATGAAAGAATGGAACAATAATTGAAATATTATAGAAGTTTTATTTTGTATAGTATGTGTAACTAAAAAGAGTAAGTTCAGTACAATTTTTGTAGATGAAGGGTTAAACTCAAATACATGCTAATAAGTTACCAATGAATAAAAATTGTTAGTGAAATACAAAAACCAATGAGAATACAACTTAAAAGAATAAATATAGTTTCTCTTGGTGTGGACGATTTATGGCAGGTAGATGTAGTAGAAATTAATTCAGATAGTTTAAAATGAATTTCAAAAATTAATAAAGGCTAGAAGTATTCATTAGCTATTATAGATTTTTTCAAAATTTGTTTCGGTTTTACCAGGAAAGAGATGCAACACTTAAGAATGTAGTATATCCTTTTGAAAAAATATTCAGTGAAGTGTGCAGTCCAAAAACTTTACAAAATTTATATAAAAAAGAATTTTAAGAGTTAATGATAATATATTGTTAATCATTATTTGACTTTTACAGAGATAAAGGCATCTGATGTTGAAAATTTTAACAGAACACTTAAATTAAAGGTGTGAGAAAAATTTTCTCTTCAAGTAACTTATTTCCAAATTAGTCGATGAATATAATAACACAAAATATTCAACAATAAAAGTAAAAACTTATGGAAGTTAATGAAAAGTATTATAAACCAGCTGTCGATGTAGGTAAGGAGAAAAATAAATTGAAAAAGTGATAAAGTTAGAACCAGTATATTTACAGTATTTTTTGCAATAAGATATACTGCTAACTGGCCAACAGAGCTTTAATCTGTTATTCATTCTAATCCAGTCACGTATAAAATAAGATGAAGGGTGAAGACGTAAAACGAAATTTATATGATCAAGAATAACGAAAAACTAAATGTCCTGGTGTATATCTTGTTGAAAATCTTCTGACTAAGAAAGAGTATATATTAAATGGTAAGGGTTTGCTAATTAAGATTTTATTTGGTAAATAAAGGTAAAACAGTTTCATAAATTTTAAATATAATTTCTAATGTTTTAGTGTATCAATCAGTATGAATAAGAAAATCATATCTTTCATATTTTATATCCTTATATTCTCCTAATGATGAAAATATATCTAATTTCATAAATTAATGAACTGCCAAAATGTGAATTATTTATACAGTTTCATTAGAGAAGAAATCTATGTTATTTTTGAATACTTCTAAAAGCAATATACTGTGAAACGATTATTCTTGACATATTTGTTGTCTCTTTCCATATCTTTCCCATCCCCTTAATTTTATTTCCTTTCGAGTCTGTAAGTTCTCTGAATGTTGCTTTAACCACTTTATTTGTACCTGGATTTGTCCATATATTTCAGAAATAACTGAGGCTAATTTCCCTATACTAAAATTATCTAACACAACAGATTTATTTCATGTATTTTACTTCCAACTTCAATTGTACAACAAGTTTTGTTTGATATAAATTGGATGAAATCCTGTAGGTTGTTTGGTTGGTATTTTACATCTATGACAATTTATTAAATCCACATATTTATTCGTACCTAAACAGATATATTCGAAATAATTCTTAGATTATTAAAGTGCATTTGATAGATTTCTTTATCGGTATTATCTGTATGTACACCAAAATATTTTTAACTATGTTTGCAACTAATTTGTTGTTATAATGTTCTTGAAAGATTACTTAAAATATTATTACTTAGTCTACCACTCTTACTACTAGAAGATCCACCTTTTAAACACAATTTAGATTGAACTCCACAAAATTGTAAAATAATTTTCCTTTGCACAATGTTTAGTTGTGGCAATGTAAATTATCTCTTCAAAATAATTTTGCTTTGCACAATATTTAGTTGTGGCAATGTAAATAATCTCTTCATTTCTCATTTCTATGTTGTTACTTACTAAATCTCTTAAATTTGAACATTCTTTATTTCTTCTTCTGATTCTTTTTCTTTTATTTTTCATTTATTTTGGAAAACTGTAGCTTGTTGTTAAATTAATTTTTGGCTTTGTTTTTCTTTATATTCTGCTGTATATTTCTGATAATCAAATAATATTTTTCAAGATTCATATAAAATTTCCTCACAGATTTATTATTTTGTTTATTCATTGCATTATTGATTCTTTAAAATTTTCAATAGATAATTTCTACCTAGTGTATTTTTGTTACTGGTCGATAGTTCATCTTCAAGAAATCCAATATGGTAGGTTTTTTTTCTTGAGGAGTCTCATAATTGCTTTTATCCCTTATAAAAACTGTATTATTCAAGGTATCGTAATTCCTGAAATTCTTATTAGTAAAGTATAAAATATCATTAGTAATACATATGTTTTTCTTCAAAAAAGAAATTAAATGAAATATCTGTAACACATCTTCCAAAATTCAGCTGATTTCTTCTTTAGAATAAATTCAGACACATTTATCACAGCTGTTTGTGAACTAGTGACGACTTCATTTGCTCTATTTGGAAATAGATCTACTTATTACAAATATTTTTTATTAAAGTTCTTATTTTATTTTATTTTTCCAGAGGGTACACTCATATGCAAAGATATTCCATAGCAGAAAGTCTTGAAATTCTTTTTATGGTTAATGAATTCGATATTATTATAGGAAATAAATTTTTAGCTCCTGAAAATCTTTGGGAATGAAGTATACAATCTATATTATTGCATGCGGCTAAAAATTTTCATATTTATTAAGTCCAATAAAAATTACTTATTGTAAAAGGCGAGATTATATAGTCTACATGTAATCAAACTGTAATCTAGATCTAAAAATTTTGACCTGAAAGGTTATTCTAAACTTAGAAAAGAACAACTTATTTATCTCATTAATAAACATAATATTATTGAAGAAATGAATGAGACAACAAAGTGAAAAATTATACTGTAAATTAATGACGAGCTCAAAGACAAATACACTGGAAATTAAAGGATATTCTAAAATGGAAAAAGATAAACTTATTGCAATGATTAATTATGTTATTGTTGTTGTGGTCTTCAGTCCTGAGACTCGTTTGATGCAGCTCTCTATGTTACTCTATCCTGTGCAAGCTTCTTTATCTCCCAGTACCTACTGCAACCTACATCCTTATGAATCTGCTTAGTGTATTCATCTCTTGATCTCCCTCTACCTTTTTTACCCTCCATGCTGCCCTCAAATACTAAATTGGTGATCCCTCGATGTCTCAGAACATGTCCTACCAACCAATCCCTTCTTCTTGTCAAGTTGTCCCACAAGCTCCTCTTCTACCCGAATTCTCTTCAATACCTCCTCATTAGTTATGTCACGTACCAATCTAATCTTCGGCATTCTTCTGTAGCACCACATTTCGAAAGCTTCTATTCTCTTCTTGTCTAAACTATTTACCGTCCACGTTTCACTTCCATACATGGCTACACTACATACAAATACTGTCAGAAACGATTTCCTGACATTTAAATCTATACTCAATGTTAACAAATTTTTCTTCTTCAGAAATGCTTTCCTTGCCATTGCCAGTCTGCATTTTATATCCTCTCTATTTCGAGCATCATCAGTTATTTTGCTCCCCAAATAGCAAAACTCCTTTACTACTTTAAGAGTCTCATTTCCTATCTAATTCCCCCAGCATCACCCGACTTAATTCGACTACATTCCATTATCCTCGTTTTTCTTTTATTTTAATTTTTGAAAATTTACATTTTACTGAATTATATTACATCTATCATCTTCAATTAATTCACGAATTTTCGAAATTCAACGGAAAATAATATGATTTGCTTGAATGAAACTGAACTTCCCCAAGCTTAAGAGCATTAACACACATCTACTAAGACGGTACCTTTACTGTTGATCAATGTGGTCTCTTGACTGATTACACCAATTACAGTAGCACGTGCTATCCTTTCGAAGTGCACCTATAAAGTGCGTGCAGCTCTTCTTCCTGAGTAACAATTAACAAAGCTACTTTCCAGAGAAAACAGTAGACTTTTCATGACATTCATAGCTGCGAGTCTGAGATGTTAGGTTAACAGGTTCATGGTAATCTGGAACCGCAACAAATGACGATAGTAAAACCCGACATCATGACCCTTTCTAACAAGAACTTCAATTTCTGCATGGCAGCACGATACGGCCTGTTGTTGAGAGCTGCCAAATGTACACTCCCTCTTCGACGTTTTTGTATGTTATAAGAGAAATCGCTACCTTGGCGTTAATGTACAGCTTATTAATTCTATTAATTATTCGATCATAAAAGTTGGGGAAAAGTACCAGTACACCTGAGAGATATGCTTCAATTTCACCATCACTGGCTCTCTTCTGGAATATTGACAAATTCAGTATTCAACATCTGGTACTCAAAAACTTCTAAGGCTTTTTAATCAATTATTTGCTTCAATTACTTATAATTAATTAAACGTTGTCCTTGATTTTACTCTCGGTGACGCCATCGCCTGAGCGTGCAGCATCACTCACCACCTTCCAGAATACGAGTCCAGTGTCTTGCCGTAGCACCACCTTCTTTCGTCGGTGGTCGGAATAACCGCTGCTTTGTTCGCACAGTTACAACAGAGTGCACTGCTTTGACCACAATCTCGGCCCAACGTTGGACCCAACACTGCACAGTTTCTTACCTTTCTGTTTCTGATGCAGACCGCCTTCCACCGTCCGAAAATCACAAAGTACACAGAATACAAAGATATAGTGATTGGCAAAATGAAGGATTTTAATGAGAATTCAACTTCAAACGGCGCTAAAACGACAATACATATTGCGGAAAGTACTGTTGTGACTACAGTCTTGCAGCCAACGCTGTAGAGCAGTCAAAAGTTCTAGGCAATGGACTGGAACAGTAGGGTGCTAAATCAAACGTCGAATCCTGTTTATTAGTAGCAATCTGAGTAGCAACTGCTATAGTGTCCTGCGAACGAATCTGGATGGGAGCTGACGCTATATCCAGTTTCAAAGTGGCTCGTCCAACTCGTAGACCAGGTATCTGATGGTACAAGTTAAAATATTTGCAGATAAGGAAACTCGGTGGGGAAATGACGAGGAAATCTGATAAATGACTGAGACTCTACAACAAAGTAGGATAGCTTCTCACGTGAATGTTTCGCAATGCAGTGACAAATGAAGACTAGAACACACAGCATACTGCCTCATTCTATAAGAACTTCAGATTCGATGTTCCAACATGACAAAGCCCGTTGTGGCATGCTGACGTACGTACATCTCTCCTTTGAAAAAATCGCACGTTCGCCTTGTGTATTATCCACAGAACATGTTGTAGATTTGGTTGGTGGTTGGTTGGAAACTTGTTTGGCACGATTCTTCAGCAACATAAACATATACCTTGATTACCAGGTATAAATTACATGGAGGATTTCCCAATAACATATTCATGTGCCATGAACCCAAATATAAATAAAATGTGAAATTTAAAGGGTCCGATTCCGGTACGTGATGATTTCATGCCGCACAGATGAAGACTTTTGTAAACGTTATCTTTTGTATATTATCACATAACTGAAACTGAAATAAGGTTTATTCCAGTCACCAGAACCCTTTATAGCGCCGCACTTATTGCAAGAACTAGAAGTGTGACTCCACCTTAGTTTATAACTACACTCCTGGAAATTGAAATAAGAACACCGTGAATTCATTGTCCCAGGAAGGGGAAACTTTATTGACACATTCCTGGGGTCAGATACATCACATGACCACACTGACAGAACCACAGGCACATAGACACAGGCAACAGAGCATGCACAATGTCGGCACTAGTACAGTGTATATCCACCTTTCGCAGCATTGCAGGCTGCTATTCTCACATGGACACGATCGTAGAGATGCTGGATGTAGTCCTGTGGAACGGCTTGCCATGCCATTTCCACCTGGCGCCTCGGTTGGACCAGCGTTCGTGCTGGACGTGCAGACCGCGTGAGACGACGCTTCATCCAGTCCCAAACATGCTCAATGGGGGACAGATCCGGAGATCTTGCTGGCCAGGGTAGTTGACTTACACCTTCTAGAGCACATTGGGTGGCACGGGATACATGCGGACGTGCATTGTCCTGTTGGAACAGCAAGTTCCCTTGCCGGTCTAGCAATGGTAGAACGATGGGTTCGATGACGGTTTGGATGTACCGTGCACTATTCAGTGTCCCCTCGACGATCACCAGTGGTGTACGGCCAGTGTAGGAGATCGCTCCCCACACCATGATGCCGGGTGTTGGCCCTGTGTGCCTTGGTCGTATGCAGTCCTGATTGTGGCGCTCACCTGCACGGCGCCAAACACGCATACGACCATCATTGGCACCAACGCAGAAGCGACTCTCATCGCTGAAGACGACACGTCTCCATTCGTCCCTCCATTCACGCCTGTCGCGACACCACTGGAGGCGGGCTGCACGATGTTGGGGTGTGAGCGGAAGATGGCCTAACGGTGTGCGGGACCGTAGCCCAGCTTCATGGAGGCGGTTGCGAATGGTCCTCGGTGATACCCCAGGAGCAACAGTGTCCCTAATTTGCTGGGAAGTGGCGGTGCGGTCCCCTACAGCACTGCGTAGGATCCTACGGTCTTGGCGTGCATCCGTGCGTCGCTGCGGTCCGGTCCCAGGTCGACGGGCACGTGCACCTTCCGCTGACCACTGGCGACAACATCGATGTACTGTGGAGACCTCACGCCCCACGTGTTGAGCAATTCGGCGGTACGTCCACCCGGCCTCCCGCATGCCCACTATACGCCCTCGCTCAAAGTCCGTCAACTGCACATACGGTTCACGTCCACGCTGTCGCGGCATGCTACCAGTGTTAAAGACTGCGATGGAGCTCCGTATGCCACGGCAAACTGGCTGACACTGACGGCGGCGGTGCACAAATGCTGCGCAGCTAGCGCCATTCGACGGCCAACACCGCGGTTCCTGGTGTGTCCGCTGTGCCGTGCGTGTGATCATTGCTTGTACAGCCCTCTCGCAGTGTCCGGAGCAAGTATGGTGGGTCTGACACACCGGTGTCAATGTGTTCTTTTTTCCATTTCCAGGAGTGTAATTAACCCTATTGTAGTCATCTGATATCTTGTTGCACTGTGTAAGCTTACTGTTTTTCATATTACCTGGCGAAAGAATTTAATTCTAATTTATAGCATAGTCGTTGTTTACATACTGATGTGCAGATGTGTGCACTGTCTGACAGTGCCACTGCTCATTCATCACGAATTCTTGAGCAGGGAACCGAACGGTCTGTGCGGGGACAATGTTTGTGTCATGACGATGGAGAGCAAAAGAAACCAGCTTTCATTGAACTGACACGGATTACATAGATACCCTCCAGGAAAGCAGCCATACGTCTTGTGCCTCTGCCATGCGAAACGTATGTGGGTGGCATTACTTATTCGAAGGAAACAGTGACGAGGGTGGAGGCAAAATGACAGTGTGATCCTACGCTGGTGACGTGTATGGTCTACAGCAGAATCAAGAGCAGGGAAATGAAGCAGATTTCTTATGCTTCAGGGAGAGACTCACGTATGTCTCCAAGGAGACACACGGGGAATCCAGTCACGTAACATCTCTCCCACGATTTGTCATAGGCTGTTGAAAGAACGCTAGGCTATTCTGAACCCGCTTGAGGAAGTTGTACAGCAGTTGGAATTGCGACTCTGCTAAAGCAGCTGAACTCAGAATGAAAAAAATCTTAATGAGAAACAAAAGAATTAAAATGAAAATGTTTAAATTTTAGAGACCCATGCTGAGACTGCCATCCTATATCGTATAGTCTACTGACATGGATAGCTGCACGAATATGGATGCTAACATCTTGAATGTGACCGCTTGTAGGACTAATTGTGATGCCTCGTTATTTCCGATCGCACTCCACTGAAACATGTAAAACAATACAGACATTATCTTATGTCATGTAAGACACTGATCTTGGCTGTTCAGATGTCATTATCTAATGCAGACGTGAGAAATTATTTTCCCCTCACAAGTGCCTTCGCTTCGCGAAATAATCGTCGCTTATTCATTATTCTCTTGGACATTAATTACTAAGTCAACCATAATTCGAGGTTGTTGTCCAATTCATCGACATTGCAGGTGGTACTGGGGAGGTTGGATGGTAGTGGGAGGTAAACTTCCGTGTTGTGAGAATAATTTTGTAGAAATTCGGAATCAGACAATCTGCACACTCAGAAGTGGAGCTTATTTCTCTAAACCTACACCCTAAGGGGAACAGACGTGTTTCAATCTGCGGCAGCAAAGGAACATCGCAGCTGCACTGAGAGGAACGTTGCCCGGAAAAGTGGGGGAGCTGGGTAACACGCCCGGTCATAAGCAATGCTGGTAGGAAAGGGAGCAACCTAGAAGTACTTGGCTGCCCTCGCCAGTCCACTCTGCGTCCACACGGGACCATTTCCGGCCCTTGCATTTACTGTAGGAGGGGCAGTCTGCACGCCACTGTCCAGTAGTACTCACATAATGACGTCCTATGATCAGAAACTTTTGCCATAGGAACGCTGCGCTCGTGAACTGATTGTGGTAGCCGAGTACCTGGCAGCATACGTGTAGCACTGTCCCAGGCTGAGCCACAGTTCTAACACAACAAGTGGTTCCAGATGAATGAAATGTAAATCAATAAAATTCGAGAAAAACGTCAATCCTTTCATTAATCTGACAGCTCACTATGCAGACTATCAAACCAGCAAAGGTGGCACAACAGCTGCGTTGTGTCACTGTAGGTGATAGTGGCTATTCATGTTGCTTCGCTTTCGTCGTTCTTAAATATAATTGGACTGAATATCATCTCTCGTTGCACATACTCCTAAAATTCATGAGGAGTTTCTTTGTGGATCCAGGCCACCTTTACATCATAAAGGAAATGGACAATACCTTCGAGAGCGGCATCCTGATAGTGGAGTTGTGTATTGTGGAATCCTTGGTCCTTTCTCTGGGATAATCACAAGTTGAATAGGGAAACGACAATCGCAACGGCTGTAACATTAGACATCTAGTTCTCTTGTTTGCCATGCAATACAGATGAATCTCCACGAAACCCAGCACAATAGGGGACTTTGAGATCTGAAACCATTTTAGTTAATCTCCTTTTACATCCGGAACACTGTGTTTTCTCATCATCTTATATACAAGAGAAGTGAATTTGTGATCCTGATGTTTAAATACTTCCAAACTTGGCGATTTTTGTGTTGATTCTGGGATTTACAACTGTCTACCACGTGCGAGGAATGTCGATAATCATTATTCTGTACCGAGAGGACAAATTACTTTAATTTACATCTGTAGTAAAGTTCGAGTGTTCTTGCAAAGTTTCCCACCATACGCTACCTGGTGAAAAGTATCCGTTCTGTGAAACGCAGAACTGACCGCTAGATGTCACGAGTGGCGGAACTACCAGTAGAAAAGAAGGCAGGGAGTACCGTTGCGTCAGTAGCGAAGCAGTAACAGCAGAATAGCTCAGTCAGCAGAGGTCAGTGACACCGAACGTGGACTAGTCATTAGGTTATCATCTTACTAGAAAATCCATCAGGGATATTTGTACCCTTCTAACGATGCCCAAGTAGATGGCGATAAGATTATGGAGTCTAAAAACGAGTTAACAACGACGACGTAACAATTGCACCTCAGCTAAGACTAGGTAGATATCTTATACTGACGTACAGATGCTGTCAACCATTGAGGATGGGGGTTATAAATAATTGAACGAAATCAGTTGGAGGGGTTACTTGTGAATTCCGTAGCTACCAGCTGATCATCTAGCACGATTACTGTGAGTAGGGAGATAAAAAGAATGGGGTAGAATGGTTAAGCTACTCCTCATAGGCCACACATGCTTAGGTTGGAATAATGGCAACACTGCTGTGGAGACACTATGGCTGGCCTCTGTGGCCGAGCGGTTCTAGGCGCTTCAGTCCGGAACCGCGCTGCTGTTACGGTCGCAGATTTGAATCCTGCTCGGGCATCAATATGTGTGATGTCCTTAAGTTAGTTAGGTATAAGGAGTTCGAAGTCTAGGGGACTGATTACCTCAGATGTTAAGTCCCATAATGCTTAGAGCCATCTGAACCATTTTTGAGGCACTATGCAATGGTATCTACTATTGTCGCTGATTGCACACGTTGTTGTTATACCTACCGCATTCGACGGAAACACATTCACTTGTGAGCGAGCGGTCTAACGTAACGGTGTCACTATGTTTTCGAAACAGAACAACGGGGTTGGATCAAGACTGAATGTGCCAGAGGTCGTAAACTACGACAGTGTCATCATAGTCTTCAAGAGGAGTGCAGGAAATCGGCATTGCCATGCTGAGCAATGGCACGTTGGGTAAAAGCCTTCGACGAAGGTCGGCAAACTGTGGCAGACATGCATCGGGCAGGTCGTCCTAGCGTCCCTGTTGCCGTGTTAGTGGACAGAGATCGACGACATACGATTCGTGAGCTAGCCCACGAAACCGGATTAGCGCTTACGATAGTGCTTCGCATTCTGAAGGAACACTTTGGAATGCGGAAAACTGCTTCACCATGGGTTCCGCATGACTTGACGGAATTGCAGAAATGGATGCGTTACGACGCTGCTCAGACGCACTTGGAGCTCCATGAGCGCGAAGGTTAGGCTTTCTTATTCCGCATCGTAACACCGGATGAGATATGTACCACATCGTACGAGCAAAAATTGAAACGCCAGTCCTACGAATGGTGTCATTATGGGTCGCCGCGAAAGTCGAAAGTGCGTCAGAGCCCAAGTATGGTGAATGCTATGGTGATTCTCGTGTACGACTGTGATGGGGTTATCCTAATGCACTACGTTCCTCCACGGCAGACCGTCAGCACCATTATTGTTCGTTTTTGGAGCGTCACATGCGACCCAGTTTTGCGAAAGAAGCAGTGACACTTTCTGCGCAACCCACCCATCATTTTGCACCACAGGGCGCGGGCGCATACAGCGCCAGCTCTGGCTGCCCTGTTCGGTCGATGGGACTGGAAAGTGCTCTACCATCCACCATACTCCCCTAACTGAAGTTCTTGTGACTTTGATTTGATTCCGAAAGTGAAGGAACCACTTCATGGCTTTCGCTTCACACTGTTCCAGAGATTCAACAGGCAACAGACTGCTGCATTCGCACCACCAACAGAACAGACTCTGCTAACGGTATACTACGCCTCCCTCATCGCTGGCAACTGATTCTACACAACGCTGGTGAGTGCTTTGAAGGACAGTAACAGGTGCCAACATATAACTCTTTTGTATCGGTTGTGAAAAAATATTGCCACTATTTAAGTTCCAACCCCCGTATATGTAGTCGGTGCTCGGTGACGCTTGAAGTGGTGCAATGAGTGATGACACTGAACAGTCAATGACTGGAAACGAGTGCTTTGGGGTTATGAATCACAACATAAAATGTGGCAATCAAGTAGAGAGATTAGTGTGTGGCGGATGCCCGGAAAATGAACGTTACTTGTCGACATGTGTAGTGACCATAGTGAAGTAGAAAGGAGGTAGTGCTAGTGTATGTGTGTGTTTCACGTAGTACGGGGTGTTACCATTGTTGCGCTTCAGAAAACGTCAAGTGTAAGGACATGAATACATTTTAGTCCAACGTGTACTGTGTACAGTAGAGAAAACCTTCAGAGGTGATGGTTCTTTGTGTCTGTATGATAATCTATCCTGCTATATATTAATATTTGCCAGTTAATGGCTTGAGGACGACAACATTACATAAATCGATTGTCGTGCCCAGATTCCGGACCTGAACCCAATGGAACACAACTGCGATGAGTTAGAAGGTCGACTTCGCTCCAGACCCTAATATTCAACATGACTACTTTCCCTGATTTCAGCTCCTGAGGAAGAATGTTCTTCCATTCCTTGACACACATTCACACACTTGATCAAAAGTATCCCCAAGAGAGTTCCATCCACTATAAAAGACGAGGTATGGATGCATCTCATATTAATGTCCACTGATAGGAGTATAGATACTTCTGACCAGATAGCATAAATAAATCAACTTTAGACGAACTTTAAATGCATTCGAGGTTTATCTCGGTCAAGCGCGATGTTGTCTTACATCAGAACCGTTTCAAGATAGGCGGTTTCTAAACATAAATCAATCATTATTTACTATCACAGAATAAAATTTTCTGTGTTTGATTAGTATTTATTGCAAGACTGAGGATTTAATGGCCACAATTCATTCGAATAACAGGAACAAAAACGCAGACCATTCTACCAAATTATAGAACTTCATTGGAAGTAGTAAAATAGATAATGCTAAAGTGTAGCAACGTGTAACAATTCAACGATATTACTGTATACAAATGAAATACGTGGTAACTGCAGTAGAATCACTTGATGAAAACATTTTTAGCTGTAGTGGATACGTGTTGAAAGTTGACCATTCATGTTATCCTTTATGTAACTCTTATTTTCACTAACTGAAATGAAAACAACAGAGCAGTACAATAATTACCAGGTGAAAAGAAATTTGGAACAATGTATACTCAGAATAATCAGGTAGAACCCTGACAGTGTGACAACCTATGGTACTTTGTGTCTCACTTCGTGGCCCTCAAGTAATAGGGTCGTCAATTCCTAGCATTCGAAATGAGTTAATGAGCTCATAAAATGTTAGTGATACTGATATTCAAAAGACTTTTGATATCTTACTATAGCTTATTGAGATCTGTAATATTTTACGTTATTGACGCTGGTGTAGTCTGCAGGCGAATGTTTCATGTCACGTAGTATCGAACATATATGCGTTCTAGAGATTATAATCTTTTTCTAGAAGTTGTATTGGTGACTAACTACACTTTTCTCTGAATTTCCAGGTGATGCCCGGAAACGAAATCTCCCCTAAAGTACCAGAAATTACTGAGAAGCTGCTGCTGGCCAGTAAACCATTTCACTGGATATGCAAACTGTTTGGCCTGATGCCATTCACAGTTGATGTGAAGACTGTTTCACTGAAGCGATCAAAAGCGGATATGGTGATACTGACGTTCACCAGCATGGCACAGCTGGTTTCTGCTTGCGTTTTACTATTCTTTGGTTTCAGTATGATTCAGACCTTTTCTACAATAACCATTATTGTAATGGCAAGAATTTGGCGATACCCATTATTAGTCTTCGTTTCCTTAACTTCTGATGCCTTTTACAATACAAAAAATTACGAGAAAATACTGCTCCTGACGGCGTTGTGTGATAGTATAGTGATGACCTATATGGGGTCAGTCAGTGTTCCTGTAGACAGGATTGTGAAGTTGGAGTTAATATTTTTGTTTTGTTATTTTTGTTTGTCATGCTGCCTTCATTTTTCTGTTGATGGTACTCGGAATCAGTTGCTGTATGCAGCATTTAGTTTGTATGGCTTAGGGGCAACTCTACTAACACTTTTAAAATATGCCGATTTTCAGTTGTTAACAAGGCATAGGATCTCACTCGTTAATACTTGTGTGCTTGCTATGAGAAAAAATATGTTTGCCACACGTCCTGCGAACGATTCTTCAAGAAAACGTCTTGTGCCAGGTGGTAATCTGCAAGTAAACCCTGGAGGGGCACTTTGGTTCCCATTCTATATAAGATCCCTTAGGCGAGCATATGCAGCTGTTAATGAATTAGCAGCAGTGGTGACCTCTGCTCACAAATATTTCCTGCTGCTGTATTTGACAATACTGTAGCTGTTAACTGTAGTGCAGATTTACTTCAGTGTAACAAAATTGTTATTCCCTGGTTCGACCAGTTATGGTGGCTGGCGGTTGTGGTTGGGTACAACTGTGAGTGTATGTACACTAGCAGTTGTGGTACTCCCTGCTCACTGGGTGGAGGTGGAAGCCTGCCGCTCTCAGAAGCTGTGCTCGCAGCTGCTGCTGGAAGGGCAGCGTGTGGGCGGCGCCGCCCACCGCGAGCTGCGGCTGCTGGCGCGGCAGGTGTCCTAGGGACGCCCCGTGGTCAGCCTGCTGGGCGTTATCACTGTGCGACTGAGCCTCGTCGCTGCTTTCATCTCCGTAGTGACCACATACACCACCATGTTGCTCACATTCTGGCCGTCATGTAATGTTGTCGTAAGCTCCTGATATTGAAAACGAGATAGTGATCTAGTGAATCATAATTTACCGGTCTTTGCTGAAGAAATTGTTTCAAATTTTTTTAATGATTCTGATGGTATTTGTTGCGCTGAATACAGAAAAGTAGTGAAAAAAATTTCATCAGCGTTTGTTTACCCATAAACGACATACTGAATTTTTACTTTGAAGGTGTTTTTAACATAGTACAAATTATAACCTTTCTGTAAAATCTTAATAATATGTTTGAAATGTAACATTTATAGCCTAATAAGTTAGCCTGTCTCGAGTGAGTGACCTCATTTTTGTACTAATGTTCCTGGGGTAATGGAGACATTCGGTATCAAATACGAACCAAATGAATTGAAACTTTTCGTTGATTCCTCTAAAAGAAGCCTAAATTATCTGTTTGGCTTTGTTTCTTTCTTCAACATAACTTTCTCTGTCTACCTGAGTTATAGTATGTAGCCATTTTTGATACGCCTTCTTTTTCTTCTTTTGTTGTATTAATTATTTAATTTGACCATGAACTACTATAAATATTAAACTGAGTTGATTCGGTTAAACAACTAAGTATCCCTGTCACAAAAATGTGGTCTCAGATGATGAATAAATGTTAATAAAGCTATTGTGTTAAACATCTTATCATAAACGCCAAAATAAAAATACTGGTTCCACATTTGGTGAAATACTTTTCACACCCATAGGTGACAGAGTTCATCTCTGTGTAGAAAAGACTGACATGAACCCAAATGTGGCCATGAATGAAGTCTTCTTTATGACGCAAAAACAGACAACGAAGTTGCCTCTAAATTAGACGTTTATTCATCCTGTGACCGTTTTTGGGCTATGTCCATTCTCCAAAACCGACTAAATAAATATTATCTTTTTAGATATCAAACTAAAATAAGTTACTTAAAACGCTGGAGTCATGAAAGTCTTTGTATAACATTCCTTTCCTTGTTACAGGATAAGTGGGAGATGAATATTTAATTTAATGTGAAATTTTCTGTGCATGATTAGACGTTTTCCTCTCTAAAGATACATTACAAATGTGGTGGCACAATGTGGTTAATGATTTAATACACATTATACGCTTAATCTTTCCAGAATACTCAGTTACTTTCATATTTAATTTACATGCCATTTGTGGCCATATGCCTTCGATGTATCAGGCCCTGGTGGCTGTTGTGTATCAATGTTGTCTGTCCTCTCATTAATCATGAAAAGTAGTAATGACTACTCAACTGGTCTTCGTTAACACAGATCTGCAATTTGGACTTCTGGACAATATGGTACGTAAATGACAGACTCGATGAGCAGTGGGTCGCTTTGCCTTAAAACATTGAGCACAATTTCCCTATATGTCAATCTGCAGATGTAAGCCACAACAGAAGGAAGTCTCCACTGTCTTAAAAATTGTTTTTTGTTTAAGATAAGGAGATGTGCTTTTTCCATAGAGATCTGTTTAACATTTCATATACATAGCACCTGATTTTTGATAACAAGTGTTAATTAAGCATTTCCATTCATAATACAATAATTTTTAATAAGTTGAAAGTTCTTTGTATAAAAACGTTTTTTGCAGTTTAAGTGTTTTATGGACATTTCGTTCATCTTAGAGTACTGTTTCCTGTTCATCAGTGAATGCTTTTTGTAAACAAAAACAGTCAAGAGGTCATCCGTTTGTTTTCCCATCAAGTTTCAATCTGTTACCAAATATGCTTCTATGAACGTAATGTTTCTTGCCCACTTCCCTGTTATATCAAGAAGTCTTTTTATATGACTTGTTTCATATCATTTTATTCCAATTTATCTCGTGATATCTATACGAGTATATTTGCTTGTTGAAGAAAAATACTCTAAAAATTAAGTTAATTTGATATCTGTTTTGTCCAGTATAGCATGAAACTGTTAATCAGATATAACTCGAATGTACTGCTGGCATAGTTTAACATATCTGTAGTTATTACATTGGTTAGATGTTGTGACAACTCAGAATATAAAGAACACTATCAGTTTTATTTGAAGATACTGGAAATATGTAACATTGCTTTCTTTCAAACAAAACATAACAACCGAAATTTAAGTTCATGAATCGAAAAAGCTCATAATCCAATGTTCTTTTTATTCTAAATATTGTGGTCGGCCTTATCCCTCCTTAGTTCGCACTGCACTGACACGTTAGGTGCTTCGGTTTTAGTGTAGACTTTAGAAACAGCTCTTTCCCAGTGAAGTCCATGGTCCTGATCTATCTCTATGCTATGAAGAAATGAATTAAGAAGTACTCCCTGACTTTGTGTTCTGTTAGTCCTATCAATTCATATGGCTGATGACACTAACACTTTGTAACATAGAATGCCAGATATTATGAGGATCAGAGCCATTCTGACGTATTACAACATGTCAGCTATCCACAGTCAACAGCAGAGACTGTAGTAAGTTTTAAGGCCTGCACCATCCTGCCATCAAAGATTTGAGCATACTGGATTACTGTAAGTCATGAATATTCCTGTAGACTCAAGAACCGATTCGGTGTTCCCTAAAAGGTTTTGTTACCTGCGTGTACTCTTTCTCACAAGCAAATTCGTTCTATACTTGTTCGTATTCCACCAATTTGTCTAGCAAGGGTGAATCGCTGACGACTCACCTTGTACCAAACAGAGAACGTAACAGAGATTAATGAGTGAGTTATACATTTCAAAGAGATGTTCTAACATTCAATCTCATTTCTTCCCTGCATTCCGTAAATAAGAACATGGTTTCATAGAATCAGAGATCTTTATGTAACCCTCTGATTCTAAAAACAGTATTTGCGGCAGCCGAAAACAATGAAATGTTTTGCATGAGGATGACAGATATTCACACAATGAATAAATAGATTAAATTTATTGCTTTCAGTAAATCTTTTACTCACCAATACCAATATGCAGGCCATTGGTTCATGGGTGAGAATCTGTTTCTTGAATTTTAGTTTTTAGTATCGTCTTATGTTAATATTTTTTATTTTGTTTTTGGGTGCTAACCTTCGGCTACAACTTTCAGATACCACTTTACATGGTGAATGGAACCAGCATAGCCTTTTGAATTACTGGAAATTTAGTCGGTAGGGAACATGGCAAAATTCAGCATCATCCCTGTCATATGTTAACATCAGCGCTGTTAATTATACTGATCCATTAAAATCTGGAGGATATCAAAGAAAAAAAGGGAAGCTGCCCTCTAAAATTGAAAGTGGTGAAAGAACCGATTACTCAAAGAACAAAACACAAACCAGCTACCACTGACTGGTGTCCTACTCGAGGTCATTCCGTTTTAATAAGGGTGTTGTACAGATAGTCCACCACACCTGCTCTTTTATATATTTCATCTATTGCTTCCAGATTAGAGCATCACTCATTTTCAAACAGGATCTATATACACTCCTGGAAATTGAAATAAGAACACCGTGAATTCATTGTCCCAGGAAGGGGAAACTTTATTGACACATTCCTGGGGTCAGATACATCACATGATCACACTGACAGAACCACAGGCACACAGACACAGGCAACAGAGCATGCACAATGTCGGCACTAGTACAGTGTATATTCACCTTTCGCAGCAATGCAGGCTGCTATTCTCCCATGGAGACGATCGTAGGGATGCTGGATGTAGTCCTGTGGAACGGCTTGCCATGCCATTTCCACCTGGCGCCTCAGTTGGACCAGCGTTCGTGCTGGACGTGCAGACCGCGTGAGACGACGCTTCATCCAGTCCCAAACATGCTCAATGGGGGACAGATCCGGAGATCTTGCTGGCCAGGGTAGTTGACTTACACCTTCTAGAGCACGTTGGGTGGCACGGGATACATGCGGACGTGCATTGTCCTGTTGGAACAGCAAGTTCCCTTGCCGGTCTAGGAATGGTAGAACGATGGGTTCGATGACGGTTTGGATGTACCGTGCACTATTCAGTGTCCCCTCGACGATCACCAGTGGTGTACGGCCAGTGTAGGAGATCGCTCCCCACACCATGATGCCGGGTGTTGGCCCTGTGTGCCTCGGTCGTATGCAGTCCTGATTGTGGCGCTCACCTGCACGGCGCCAAACACGCATACGACCATCATTGTCACCAAGGCAGAAGCGACTCTCATCGCTGAAGACGACACGTCTCCATTCGTCCCTCCATTCACGCCTGTCGCGACACCACTGGAGGCGGGCTGCACGATGTTGGGGCGTGAGCGGAAGACGGCCTAACGGTGTGCGGGACCGTAGCCCAGCTTCATGGAGACGGTTGCGAATGGTCCTCGCCGATACCCCAGGAGCAACAGTGTCCCTAATTTGCTGGGAAGTGGCGGTGTGGTCCCCTACAGCACTGCGTAGGATCCTACGGTCTTGGCGTGCATCCGTGCGTCGCTGCGGTCCGGTCCCAGGTCGACGGGCACGTGCACCTTCCGCCGACCACTGGCGACAACATCGATGTACTGTGAAGACCTCACGCCCCACGTGTTGAGCAATTCGGCGGTACGTCCACCCGGCCTCCCGCATGCCCACTATACGACCTCGCTCAAAGTCCGTCAACTGCACATAGGTTCACGTCCACGCTGTCGCGGCATGCTACCAGTGTTAAAGACTGCGATGGAGCTCCGTATGCCACGGCAAACTGGCTGACACTGACGGCAGCGGTGCACAAATGCTGCGCAGCTAGCGCCATTCGACGGCCAACACCGCGGTTCCTGGTGTGTCCGCTGTGCCGTGCGTGTGATCATTGCTTGTACAGCCCTCTCGCAGTGTCCGGAGCAAGTATGGTGGGTCTGACACACCGGTGTCAATGTGTTCTTTTTTCCATTTCCAGGAGTGTATAATCAAGCTGTTATCAATGTTTATTTCTATATGTGACGGACTCTCAACACTTAAAGAGACAAACTGATGTAGAAATGAACAGTATGTATGAGAAGTTTTGAAGTGTCAAGGCTTTAGGTTAGCATCTCTGGTATGCGTCGAGAACAGCTGACGGAAGCAACGTGGTTTTATAGAAGCAGAGATCTTTATTTAACCGTCTGGTTCTAAAAACCGTATTTGCAGCAGATGTAAACGAAGTATTTTGCATAAGGATGACAGATATTCACACAACTAATAATTTAATCTCAATATTGCATTTAACGATGATCTGTCCGCTTGAAGTTTCAGTTGAATATTGTTCCGTGAGTATTTTCTTATTTTCTAAAGGTCAAAAACGGCTAAAATCTGGAATGATTTTTCAGTACAGCGAAAGATTATGAAGCGCAGAAACTTTTATAAGTTGTTGAAACAGTTCAAAAACAGTCAAACCTTATTGACTGATGATCAACGTCCAAAACGACCACTTGAAGTGTCAACTACTTCGCTTAAAACCCACATTGACGACCTTATTTGAGAAGACAGACGAGTTGCAGTTGAACATATAACAAAAGCAGTTGCATTAAGAGCACAATTCATGGGTATATCAGTAACAAGCTCTAGTACAGCAGACCATGTGCGAAGTGGGGCTCAAAAGATTTGACTCAACGACACAAAGAAACAAGACTTGAAATGTGTAAAGACTTGAAAGAACGTTATGAAAGGAAAAGTGAACAGGATTTCAACGGGTGGTGAGACGTGGGTTAACCATTTTGAACCAGAGCTCAAAAGAGAAAGCAAGGGATGGAAGCACACCAACTCATCCTTCCGAAGGAAATCTGGAATGCAAGCATAAGCATGAAACGTCACGTTGAATGTCTTTTGGGATGGCCAAGGTCTCATCATTTTTTATCTTTTCGACGATCAGAGAACAATAAACAGTGACTGCTCATACATGCTGATAAATGAAGCCAGCAACGTGACAAAAATGTCGGCTATAAAAAAAGGGATAATACTGCTACACGACATAGTTCGCACTCACACCACCCACGTCACCCAAAAACTATTGGAAAACAAAATGCATTGGGCGACACTACCTCATCCTCCTCATAGTTTGGCCCACTCAAGAAGGTTTTACATTAAAAGAAATGCAGCAAGATCGAGGAGGTCAAATAATCTGGGGGTATGTGCCTCAAGAAACAAAACAAAGCCGTATTTGGATTAGGCTTCAAAAAACTATTTCGCGTTTTGGAGAAATGTATTTATATTACTGGGTAATACTGTAGACTGAGAGGTACACTACTGGGCATTAAAATTGCTACACCAAGAAGAAATGCAGATGATAAACGGGTATTCATTGGACAAATATATTATACTACAAATGACATCTGATTACATTTTCACGCAATTTGGGTGCGTAGACCCTGAGAAATCAGTACCCAGAACAACCACCTCTGTCCGTAATAACGGCCTTGATACGCCTGGGCATTGAGTCAAATAAAGCTTGGATGGCGTATACAGGTACATTTGCCCATGCAGCTTCAACACGACACCACAGTTCATCAAGAGTAGTGACTGGCGTATTGTGACGAGACAGTTGCTCGGCCACCATTGACCCGACGTTTTCAATTGGTGAGAGATTTGGAGAATGTGCTGGCCAGGGCAGCAGTCGAACATTTTCTTTATCCAGAAAGGCCCGTAGAGGACCTGCACATGCGGTAGTGCATTATCCTGCTGAAATGTAGGGTTTCGCAGGGATCGAATGAAAGGTAGAGCCACGGGTCGTAACACATCTGAAATGTAACGTCCATTATTCAAAGTGCTGTCAATGCGAACAAGAGGTGACCGGAACGTGTAACCAATGGCATCTCATACCATCACGCCAGGTGATATGCCAGTATAGCGATGACGAATACACGCTTCCAATGTGCGTTCACCACGATGTCGCCAAACACGGATGCGACCATCATGATGCTGTAAACACAACCTGGATTCATCCGAAAAATTGACGTTTTGCCATTCGTGCATCCGGGTTCCTCGTTCAGTACACGATCGCAGACGCTCCTGTTTGTGTTGCTTCGTCAATGGTAACCGCAGCCATGGTCTCCGAGCTGATAGTCCATGCTGCTGCTAACGTCGTCGAACTGTACGTGCAGATGGTTGTTGCATTGCAAACGTCTGTTGACTCAGTGATCGAGACGTGGCTGCACGATCCGTTACATCCATGTGGATAAGATGCCTGTCATCTCTATTGCTAGTGATACGAGGCCTTTGGAATCCAGCACGGCATTCCGTATCACCCTCCTGCACCCACCGATTCCATATTCTGCTAATAGTCACTGGATCTCGACCAACGCGAGAACAGTGTCGCGATACGATAGACCGCAATCGCGATAGGCTACAATCCAACCTTTATCAAAGTCGGGAACGTGATGGTACGCAATCCTCCTCCTTACACGAAGCATCACAGCAAAGTTTCACCAGGGAACGCCGGTCAACTGCTGTTTGTGTATGAGAAATCAATTGGAAACTTTCCTCATGTCACCACATTGTTGGTGTCGGCACAGGCGCCAACCTTATGTGAATGCTCTGAAAAGCTAATCATTTGCATATCACAGCATCTTCTTCCTGTAAGTTAAATTTCGCGTTTGTAGCACGTCATCTTCGTGGTGTAGCAATTTTAATGGCCAGTAGCGTAGTAATATTCTCTTTTTGTAAAGATAAACAGCTTTCTCAGGTATCAGTCTGTCTCTTTACTGAAAGTCATTCGTATTTACGTACACACACACACACACACACACACACAGATATATATATATATATATATATATATATATATATATATATATATATGTATTTTATAATATTTTTCTTACGAAATAAGATCGTAAATGCCATTTTTCAAATGTGATGCACCTTTGTCGTCTTATGTGGATGGTCGTTATATTACCATTGTATTCTCAGATATGATTTGCAATGAAATTTTTTATCTTTGATGAATATCGATTTACACTCTACATAAAATTTAAGGTTGAGGTCTGTTGTGATTATTTGTCCCTAATAAGAATATTGTTGAAGTTCCCAATATATAATTTTTATTTCTCTTTTCAGATAGATCATTGCCTATGTTATTTGGAATTTTTGCGAAATATGTGTAAATTTCTATTCCCACTAAAATGTTTATGTAGCTGCATCTTTCACCCCTGTGAAGAACGGAAAGATTAGAGCTTACATCGATTTGCAGCACACGAGGTCTATGTATAGGTTCTTTCATCAGTAATCAAAAGGTCCTCGGTCCCAATTTCCAAACCTGCCACTGCTTAAACATTGATCAATAACCGGCATTGGTTGGAAAAGACTTCTGGCATGAGAAGTGACCCTCATTCTGCCAAGGGCTTTGTCACTCTCTCGTTCTAGGTGTGAGAAAATGTCTCTAAAGGTGGAAGGATCAGCAATGATCAACAGCTTGAGGACGCCGAAGACAATTTAAGCCACTGCATTGGAGACACATAACGTATATTCACAGGTGGCCTTTAATTCAAAAGGTGTCATGATAATCTCTGCAGTGGCAAAAATCCCAGAGGACGGGGAGACTGCTTAGGAGGAGGTGACCATGAGAAAGAGATTGAATAATCAACGAAAGGATAACGTTCTATGAGTCGGAGCGCGGAATATCCCATGCCTGAACGAGTAGGGATACTAGAAGATCTCAATCTAGATTCAGTAAGGGTCAGTGAAGTGAAATGGAAAGAAGACAAGAACTGCTGGTCAGTCGAGATTGGTGCAAAATGGCTCTGAGCACTTTTAGACTTAACATATGAAGTCATCAGTTTCCTAGACTTAGAACTACTTAAACCTAACTAACCTAACTTCACACACAGCCATGCCCGAGGCAGCATTCGATCCTGCAACCGCAGCAGCAGCGCGCTTCAAGACTGAAGCGCCTAGAACCGCTCTGCTGCATCGGCCTGCCAGTCGAGTTTAGGGTAATATCAACAGCAGGAGAAAATCGTATAACAGGAGTAGCACTTGTTATAAATAGAAATGTGGGCCAGTTCAGTGACAGGGTTGTAGGTATCAGAATCGACAGAAAACCGATGCCTACAACGATAGTTTAGGTATACATGCCGACGTCGCAAGCTGATGATGACGAGATAGAGAAAGTATGTGAGGATACTGAACGGGAAATACAGTACGTAAAGGGAGATGATGATATAATATTCATGGGGGCTGGAAGACAGTTGCAGGGGAAGGAGTCGAGGAAGAGGTTACAGGAGAATATGGGGGTGGACGAGGAATGGGAGAGGAGAAAGATTAATACAGTTCTTTAATACATTTCAGCTCGAATAGCGAATAATCTCTTAAAGAATCACAAGAGGAGAATGTATACATAGAAATGGCCGGGTGATAAGGCAAGACTTCAGTTAGCGTACATCATGGTCAGACAGAAATTCCGAAATCAGATACTGGATTCTAAGGCGTACCTAGGAGCACGTGTATACTCAGATAACTATGTAGTATTGACGAAAAGTAGGCTGAAGTGTAAGACATTAGTCATGAAGAATCAATGCACAAAGAAGTGGCATACGAAAGTACTAAGGAATGACGAGATACACTTGAACTTCTGTAAGGCTATAGAAACAGCCATAAGGAATGGTTATTAACCAGTGCAGCTGAAGGGGAATGGATATCTCACAAAAGGGCCATCACAGAAGGTGGAAAGAAAAACTTAGGTACAAAGAAGGTAACCGGGAAGAAACCATGGGTAAAACAAG
Source organism: Schistocerca americana (assembly GCF_021461395.2). Lineage (NCBI taxonomy): Eukaryota > Metazoa > Arthropoda > Insecta > Orthoptera > Acrididae > Schistocerca > Schistocerca americana. Next base: position 130,266,873 of record NC_060122.1, on the reverse strand, counting down.
AAATACTTCAGTGGGTATATGAAAGGAGGAAGTACAAAAATGATGCAAGAAACTAAAAAATACAGAAATCAAGTAGCTGAGAAATGAAATAAATCGGAAGTGCAGGAAAGCTAAAACGAAATGGCTGAGTAAAAAAAGTGAATCAATCCAAAAAGAAATGATTGACAGAGGGACTGACTTAGTGTACAGGCAACTCATAACAACTTCCGGTGACATTAAAATCAAGGGTGGTAACATGAAGAGTTCAGCGGGAATCCCACTGCTAAATGTGGAGAAGAGAGCGGATAGGTGGAAAGAATACACTGAAGGCCTGTATGAGGGGAAGATTTGTCTGGTGTGATAGAAGAAGAAACAAGAGTCGATTTAGAAGAGGTAGAGGATCCAGTATTAGAATCGTAATTTAAAAAAAGCTTTGCAGGACTTAAGATCAAATAAGGAACAAGGGATAGATAACATTCGATCAAAATTTCTAAAATCATTGATGGAAGTGGCAACAAAACGACTATTAATGTTCGTGTGTAGAATCTATGAGTCTGTCGACATACCAGCTGACTTCCGGAAAAGTATCATCTACACAATTCCGGGGACTGCAAGAGCTGACAAGTGGGAGAAGTATCGCACAAACAGCTTAACAGTTCATACACTCTGGGTGCTGACAAGAATAATATACAGCAGAATGGAAAAGAAAATTCAGGATTTGTTATATGACAATCAGTTGGGCTTTAGATAAGGTAAAGGCACCTGAGAAGGAAATCTGACATTGTGGTTGATAATGAAAGCGAGACTAAAGAAAAATCAATAGTGTTCGACAACGTAAAATGGTGCAAGATGTACGAAATTCTGGGGAAAACAGGGGTAAGCTATAGGTAGAGACGGGTAATATATAATATGTACAAGAGCCAAGAGGGATTAATAAGAGTGGACGACCAAGAACGAAGTGCTTTGATTAAAAAGGGTGTAAGACACGGGTGTAATCTTTCACCCCTACTGTACAATCTGAACATCGAAGAAGTAATGATGGAAATAAAAGAAAAGTTCAGGAAGGGATTAAAATTCAAGCTGAAGGGATATCAGCGATACTATTCGCTGATAACATCGCCATCCTGAGTGAATGTGAAGAAGAATTTCATGTTCTTCTGGATGGAATGAACAGTCTAGTAAGTACAGAATATGGACTGGATGATTTATATTTTGACTTGCCGTTTCGAATTATCTGTTCACTCTGCAAATGAATCAACATCACAGTTCTACGTCTATAGATTTTGTTTGTTCAACGACGCCTGAAAAATCGATACACCACTCAAAATTGCAGATTCATTCTCCATACGTTGCTGCTGGCGATCGGACTCTGAATCCGAGGGTTCTTTCAGGGTACGGTGTCCTTGTCACCAGTCTCCAAGTTAAACACGAAAGGGATGATGATGGTATAATAAAGGTGCTATGTTTCTCCGCGTCAGCACCAAGTATTTAGTTATGTGTTGCCTTATGTTGGTAATTTTGGGAAGGTGACTTTTAGAAGGAGTTGAGTTAAATTTGGTACCGTACACATTTCTTCCATCAGGTACACTCCGGAAGCCATTGCGCAGTGCTGTGCGGAGACAGCTGTGAATCAAGTGAGCGATTTCCTCTGCCTTCCTTCATCACGAACTGAAGGAGACTAAAATGACTGCCTATTTGCCTTTGTACACGTCCTAATCTCTCTTATTTTACGTATTATCCTCACCTCCACTTCAGAATACCAGCACCAGTCTGATGTGATCCCTTGACTGAAGGCCGGCCGAAGTGGCCGTGCGATTAAGGCGCTGCAGTCTGGAACCGCCAGACCGCTACGGTCGCAGGTTCGAATCCTGCCTCGGGCATGGATGTTTGTGATGTCCTTAGGTTAGTTAGGTTTAACTAGTTCTAAGTTCTAGGGGACTAATGACCTCAGCAGTTGAGTCCCATAGTGCTCAGAGCCATTTGAACCTTGACTGAAGTGACTTAGCCATCCAAGTCCTCTACACGAAAATACCAGCTCTAGTTTCTATTGCTTACTGTTGGACGAAGAGCAGCATCTATACACGTGCATTTTGACTTACTCGTTCTATGATTCGATGTGTTCCTTTCAGCTCACTAATTCTGAAGTCAGCTTCTGTTTTTTTTACCATTATGTAAGATTTACTGCAATGTGGTCAGCTGTTGGCTAACCAATCATCCACAAGGTCTTTTTTGACTATGGATGGTGACTTACCAGGTCGTTTAAAGACCCTTCCCCGTCGTTTCTACTACCTGAAACACTAGCGATGCCCATCACAATGAGAAACTCACTGACTACCCCAGCTGACAGCCCCTGCGCTATGATGATCTCTGTAGTCTGGTTTGGTGCAGTGGTAAACGACTCTTGGTAATTAGAGATCTCAGTCCAGATTCTAGTAACGTTGTTACGGACGGTTCGTGGTGCGCTTCTGCCTATATCCTCCGCCCACATTTCAACTTTGGTTGTCAGCGTACTCGTCAAAGCCAGTTGAACAATTCTATTATCTCTTGATGTAGTTTCTCTAAAAGAACCATCTTGCCACTCTGTTGTCTTGAGTCCATCTCATCACCACTGGTTATTACACTGCAGTGAACCGCGTGAGCGATCTGCCGGTGTACTGTACATGATGTAATGATCGTCCTTTGTCAAACTCTGAAAGCTTGTGATAAGCAGGACGTGCACGTCCTCTAAGCACGCGATGTTGTCATTTCCCACAGAGATCCAGTTACGTTAGATATAGCCAAGAGCCATCATTTAGCGGCCGTATTAATCATCTATAGCAAAACTTTTCTCTGTACTGAGAGTACTGAAAATAAACTCGCGTAAGAATAAAATTTTAATCAATATACCCTACCGGCATGGACATACTGAATGCCAGTTTGGTAACATTTGGTCAAAGTAATAGTGCCGTGACACTTTCTAGTCCGTCACTGTTTGGAATAGAGAAATGATAAAAGATGTTGTGAACAGAGTAGACGGATATTCAGATAACTTGCGGGAATGCAACCGGGTGACGTCATCGACAACCACCGATATCTCGACTGAAGCCATCCGTTTCCGGGGGTGAATGGTCAGAGTGTGCTCCTGTTGGCTCCTGTTGAAATATCAGCGGTTGTCAACGATGTCAGCCGGTTACATTACTTGCACATTGTATACGTCTGGAGAAACTAAGGTCTCACAGTGTAGACGAAACTGTTGTATAAATACAAACTAAACTGACGCGTTCATCTTACATAAAGTAAATTGCCTGCATTCTTCTTTGGTAGAACTGTGGCACAATGAAACTTTCCGTAATAACTAATCTTCTCTTAAACGCACAGAGAGTTTTTTTATATAGTCCAAATATAAAACAAACTGGCCTTGTGTGGAAGAGACGTTGTTTAAATTTGGCACTTCTTTCCTTACAGGTACTAGTCACCGTCCTGAGTCGTAGACATCTAGAAGACGGTGTGCCTTATTAGCATCACACTTGCCAGAGCATTCTGCTATACAGATTTTTGGAATACGTTATTTCTCAGCACTGTTCTAATATGTTCAAGTTTTCATAAAGTGTATGTGCTTCTTGAAAGATGTTCCGTTCTCATAGTCCTCTGAGATACATAAAAGCATTTGTCAATCCGTCATAAATTAGTTCGAAGATCTTAGACTGTATCAAACTGTGCAAAAAAAGCTGATTACTAAGCTCGTTTTCTTCTTCTCTATTACTCAAGTACGTTGATCCGGACAAGTGGCGTTAATTACGTATAACATATGGCGCTGTATGTAAACTTGTATTTACAACCCATAGAAATATGTGAAATCTGCATGCAACACTTCGATTATTAAATGATTTCGTGTAAAGGAAATATGTTAAACTTATTAATCGAGCTTGTAAAAGAAAAAGAAGAGCTGTTGTAAGGCATTCTTTACAGCTAAAGGTATATGATAAACTTGCCGATACGCATGCATATGTTAGGAAGTAGAGGTATCATGATACAGTATAACTGTGTGTGGGCAAGTCCTGGCTCAGAAATTCTTATTTGCTGTTGAAATGTTCTTGTTAACTGTTCTATCGTGTAACACCACAAGACTTTACAAAAGGCTTCTCTCTGCCATTACATCTCACCTATGACTGGCTTTAGGTGTGGGTATATCGTATTGGTTGCAAGTTTAGATGAGAACTTTCATTGTTATCGTAAAGATGTAAACATACTAATGCAAAACATGAATGAAAGAAAACTGAAATATTTACTCCCGTTGACGACGAGATCATTGAGCACCAACCTCTAACTTGGAGTGGTGGACGAAATCGACCATGATCTTTTGAGAGGAACCACTTTGACAGGGACTATACTGAAACCCGAAACCCGGATGTCTTTCCATCTTCCAATTCCTTCTGTTGCAAGATGCCACCAGTCTGATTAGAAAAAACAGCGTACTGAATGCTAAGATATACATCACTTAAAAAACATTTAATGAAATATATATAGATACCAAAATGGAAGCCAGCCATTTTGGACTCTACGGTGCTTATTTCAACTTTACAAAATTACATTTAACTAATTCTGGGATTCGGTGGAATTGTACAGACTGGTTATTTCAGTATCCCTAATAAACTAATAAATGGTCATTAACGGTGATTTCATAAAGTTATATAGACACATTTAGACCATACATGGAAACACGATAAGGAAATCGTAGGAGCAACCTGACATTGGCGAGATTAGTTACATGTTCACGGGAATCCGAAGGATTAACTTTTGCTCAGAGAACACTAAAGAACACAAAGACAAAACAAAAAGATATTAGTCAGCCCTGGGAAACACTACCCTGATACTGCTTAATATCGCCTGTAGTCTTGATAAAGGCTTCACTTCGTTGAGGTACACGATCACCAAGAACGTTGAAGCAACCATCCTTGTTCGTTTTTGTGGTGACCTGGACGAGTGGACTCCAGGTACGGTTTCGAAAACCACGCTAGACGTAAATGAATCACATACAGCTTGAGCAACATCCTCTCCAACATTCCGGTTTAAATCATTCACTGAACTGTCGGTGATGTCGACGCCTTACATCATTTGGAAAGAGCGAGAATCGTGATTCGTCGGACTATATTAAATGCCTACAGTGAGGTGCTGTCGAGTTACTGCGTTCCTTGGTCCACTGAACAATTGCAAATTTTTGTGCGGTTACCTTCGAGATGTTTGCTCGTGAACTGTTTGGCCCTCATTTACTAACTGCAGCAGTTCCTAATGAGTTTCCAACGGACGGTTAATGATAAGTCGTGGCACTAGGCTCCGGTCTCTGTTGGTTAGGATCTTCTTATGGCCAGAGTTTTTATGTCACATTGCGGGGCAGCGAATAGAATGGAAGATCAAGATAAAAGTTGTCAGGTTAGGAAGTGTTTATAACAGGAATGAAGTCTTTCGTCCCTATTGTTCAGGTTATACATCGAACAATTAAAGATGGAAATGAAAGAATGGTTCAGGAGAGCGAATAAAAGTCTGAGTGAAAGCATATCAGTGGAGACGAAAAATTCCAGGGTCTGTTAAAAACAATGAACAGCCTAATGTGCACAAGTAATGAATTCAGAGTAAACTGAGGAAAGGGGAAATAAATGAGGACTAGTAGAAGTGAGATTCGCGTTAGCATCAAACCTGAGAGACGAGAAATAGGTAAGGAAAAGTACTGAGCTAACTTGGCACACACGAAAAAATGGGGACATAAAAGTCAGAGCATCACGGGCAAACAGGGTGTTCCTGGCCAGAAGAAGTCTGCTAGTACCAAACAGTGATCTTAATTTGAAGAAGAAACGTCTGAAGTTTTACGTTTGGAACACAGCATGGAAAAGATAGGCGGTCTTTTGGGAAGCTGAAGAGGAACAGAATCGAAGCGTTTGGGATATTATGTTATAGAGGAATGTTGAAAATTAAGTTTTCTGGTAAGGTAATAAAAAGTAGATGCTTCTGGTTTCATGCCATTCGCTGTAGGTACGTTCTACAGTCCACAGTCATAAACCGACGAAATATGGCAACTTTATTCCTGACGTGGTCACGCACACGACCAGATAAAATATGTCATTTCTTCCTATCAGTCAGCATTCGCATAGATCCATCTTACTGCGCTGTTTCATGCAATCGGTTGTCACATACACTCTACTTCACTGCTATGACTTGCGTCAGCATTGAAGTGTCACATGGTTGCGTTGCCAGTAGCCTATCTTTGGGCAATCTTATTCCCTTCGTTTATGATCTGCAACACCATGAACGCCGGTCGGTGCGCTATTACTTCCTATGCCACACAGCCTTCATACAACGCCGTCATCCTGACAGCACAAGCGTCGTCCACTTTCAGTGACGTCATAATCATTCCATTACGAGATCATCATACCACGCCTCTTGTATTAGAAATATACCAGTCAACACGTTTTTGAGTCAACATATCCACATTTTGACCTCTTCATCACAGCTCCAATACTTTACCATCAGTTAAAATGAAGCAGTATGTAGCTGCAACTTTCACAAGTCCCCAAACAATCTTAATTTTTGCATCACGTTCAAAGTTATTCCAATGACCTGTATTATTAATGAAAATACAGAAGATTCATCTAAATTTTATAAATTTGCATTATGTTCAAAAGCATCTGAACGATGATTTTGTGTACATAGGCTCCCATGTTGCAAAGCTTAGTTCGATTATTGTACCAGACTTTATATAAGGTACAGCCCTCAAATATTTCCATATTAAAATTGACTATTGTTTATCAGAACCACATTAGGCAGAATCCTGTCCACCGTTGAATTTCATGTGCTGGCGTTGAACCACGGATTCGTGTTTAGATCTTCTGATGAGCATATCATTAAGTTTATTTCCGGTTCTACAATTTTATTCTTGTATCAGATTACCGTATGTAGCTCAGATATGCCCTTGACAGCCTTCTGCAAATTTACTTCTATTACTGTTTGCATGATTTTTAAACGATATAGCAAACAAGTTCATGCTGAATATATCAAAATAGTTTTGGTTTTCCTTAAATGTTATAGTGTGGACTTGGTGCAACTTCATGACATGAGATTGTGCAACTGCTGTGAATGTGCCTCTGGGAATTTGTGAGAGTAACACATGCTGCAGACTGCTTTGCTGTATTCTATTCTTTTATGAATTTGAAATAACTAATGGGAAGATTTTTGTGTGATTATGTTAAATAAGTTGACCAATTTTATTGAAAATTCTCGATGCAATATTTTAATCAGTGAAGTAATGTGATAGGTTTAAACACTTATTTCGTAACTGCCTGAATAATATAGCTGTAAGTACTGAAATACTGTTGTTCCACTATAAATTGATGAATGATGGACTGACGGTCACTATTCTGAACAGAAACTTGAATGACTACATCTTCACAGACTTCTGTTCAATAGTAATGAGTCACAATTGAGCAGAGGTCTGCTGTGAACCAATATGTGGTGAAGTCCCAGTCCTTCAGTTGCTATTAAATCAAAGATCTAACAAGGATGTAATCTCCCAAAGATATTTATTTAATAACCTCCCAACAGTAAAAAAAAATATAATTCTATAATTCACATTCAGTGTAACTGCCCAACAGATAAGTTCCGAAACCTATCAACAGTAAAATATATAATTATGTCGTTCACATTCAGTGTAAACTCCCAAAGAATAAATTGCGTAACCTATCAATAATAAAATGTGACTAATCTCTCAATAAAAAAAATTGTCGCTCACTTATAACCCTTCAATAATGACTGTGAATTTAAACTGGTGAATTTTGGACGTCAGCAGTGCTGCGTCATGGCCCTGAAAGATCATTCTGAATAAAAAAGAGAAAATTCTTACCTCAATGAAGTCGCCGGATAACGCATATATATCTGCTCCTACAATAAATTTTTGTGGCACAGCCCAGTGCAATGCTGGCCAATAGATTTGTCATGTACGAAAGGAACAACTGGTTTTCCTTTGCAATAATCGGGATGACCAAGGATTGGAGAAATTAGAAAATTCTTTAAATTGAAATGAATGATTGTCAAAAGTTACTTTTTATGAGAAACATTATTATTAATAGATTTTTTTAATCATTTACTTGGGACTTGATATAACAATACTATATATGCGCGAGGCTGTTTTTACCTTATACTACAACGCTCAGGTTCCGCCATCGCTCCCCATGACGGCCCAGCCAACTCCATACACACGACTGCTCGCTTGCAACTACTTACTCCTACTGGTACACAGTTCCTACTGCACTCAACACTGCTCTTTTGTCTCAGATTCTCTTATATCTTACATATCGCAGGCAGCGCGTGAGCAGTACATCGAAATTACATCCGCTCGAGTGCGCTAGCAACAAATTTCTTAATCATGGACCTCTTACATAACCCTCCACTGGGGGGGGGGGGGAGGGGGCAAAAATTTGGCAGCGATGGTGAGTCAATTGGACTTGCCATGAGCAACAAATTTTTCTATAATCTATTTAATATACTAAGTCTACAGTCACAGAGTATATACATTATTGATAAGTGCAGAACATAATAAAAATTAAATAGAGTGCACAGGCACTGAGTTCAGAACAAGACAATATGTATATGCAGTGAGTACAAAATATATTAACAAATGACATAAAGTGCACACGCACTGTAAAAGTCTTTAGCATTTTTAACATGAATTAGACATATTAAGGAGTGAAATAAAGTGCACACGCATTATATAAGTCTTTAGCATTTTTACAAGAACTAAATAAATAAAGTGCACATGCACTGTAAAAGTCTTTATCATTTTTACATGAATTAGACATATGAGGGAGTTAAATAAAGTGCACACGCACTGTGTACAAAATATATTAACAAATGACACAAAGTGCACATGCACTGTAAAAATCTTTAGCTTTTTTACAACAATTAAACATATCAACGAGTGAAATAAAGTGCACACGCACTGTAGAAGTCTTTAGCATATTTGGGACAACTGATCTTATTACCAAATGAAATGAAGTGCACACGCACTGTATATGTCTTTATCATTTTACAAGAACTAGGAAAGGAATGGAAAGGAATGCATCATGGATGTAGCACAGTATGTTGCACGTAGCTGCACTGAAAGTCCATATCATTCTACAGAAGCACAACACCAAGTGAGACAATTTGAACTTCTCTTCCCTGAAGTATTCATCAGTGTAGCCAAGACACTGAAATCTTGTATTAATATTGTATGTTATCATTTTGGTAGTACATTGGGTACACCAAACAGTAGGACCATAATAACATCTCCATCGTTCAAGGTGGTGGACAGCTTGTAATGTCAACACCACGTTCTTGTAGAATTCATACTCTTACACCAACGTAGAATTAGTGCAAAAACCAAATATTGTGCTCCATAATCATGAGAATGGACAGGACAAACGGATATTGCAGTAATTTCTGTTAATTAGGTCAGAAGGTGAAAGACATTAAGTCTTATGCTAGTTATCATTGTGAATTCCATTAGTGTATCAACCGATTTGAATAATTATTGGCACTCATTGGTTAGTTACTAAACATTTCTGCACTATGTATGGAGTATTACAGAACTATATTGAAAAGTCATCTTATTACAGTAATTATTACAGAACATTATTCATAAGTGATCTAATTACAGTAGTTATTGGCATTCATTGGCCAGTTACAAACCATTTTTATGTATTATTCAGAAGTCATCATTCAAAGGAAGAGTTAATTAATGGCATAGCATTTATGCATAAGTCATCATATTACAGTAAACATTGGCATTCATTGACCAGTTACTAAACATGTAGCAAGTATTGAGTATTACAAAACACTATTCATAACTCATCTGATTGCAGTAATTATTGGCACTCATTGGCCAGTTACAAAGTATTCATATAGTTTTACAAAACATTATTCAGTATTATTTAGAAGTCATCATTCAAAACAAGAGCTATTGAGTGTAGCTTCAAGCTACTCGTGTTCATATATGATATCATTAGACATATTAAAATATAAAACATTGGAACTATTACTCAAAGTCTGTAGTACAATAGTACATAGACATAAAGAAATCAATACATCAGAGAAATCTGCGTTACATTTAGGACTAGAAATATATCTTAAACTGATAGCATTATTTAGTTGTATACTGGTAATAGTTGGGACTGGTAATAATTTTTGTTGTTGCTAGGAATGCATTGCATTGGAATTGATAGTCAATTGCTAGGGCATGAAAATATTAGCTTTTGACTTATTGCTGGAAATAAGGATTAATAACGTCATTCGTCATGAGTCAGCTGTATCAAGGTTATGAAACAAAGGCAGTAAATGTGATCACATTCATGAATGATAGACACAACTGGGTAAAAAAAGGCAAGTACTGGAACAGATTTAATAATTAAGTGTTTATAGCATATTAGTATCGTGAAAAGCTTCTCCTGGAAAAAATACAAAGTTTGATTACTGCCCTGAAAGAAAAAATGTATATTATGCTGAAAAGTAGAAAACTTCGAATTAACAGGTAATGAAACGTGTACTCGATATGTATGTACTGTAGCTGTCTTTTTCAAAACATTCAGTCATTATACTATGCAACATAAGACATACTGTCAAAAGGAACTGCAACAAATACTTAAATAACTACATAGCATCTCTTAACTAGTAATAAATATATAAACTTCATCATTATCATAATCTGCAAAGAAATACTTCATTATTCATATTACCATAACTTCATCATTTTCATCATCTGCAAAGAAAAACTTCATTATTCGTAATACCATATTCTTCATATAACCATTCATCATCATTTATTATCAACTGCAAAAATAGACACATTATTCATTATTCAAATTACCGTTTACTTCTTACAACTATTCATAGTATAGAGTTTCTTACTTCTAGCATATTTCATCACTAAAACTAACATGTGTAGTTCTGTCTGACCGTTTGCTCAATTGCCTCGTATTCTGAAAGAAAAATAATTAGTCAAGACTGCTATCATACGATGTGTATAGTATATTCTGGTTAATGCTTGTTAATTCTGATCCTTTTACTCTTCATGACAAGGTATTGCATTTTCCCTCGTTCATTCCGATGGTGAAATTTCCATTTCATAGTAAAACACTGTGGTTTGTTTAACTTATTTCTTTTACACGTTATTGCTTTCTGAAAAAGATGAATAAGGATTAATATGTTGCATTTAAATCATGTACCCATTAAATAAAAACTAGTTTCTAGTGATATGACTACGCATACAGCATAGCATGACAGAAAATGTATTACGTCAAAAACATAGACAGTGTTCAAGTGCAAAAAATCCACACACAGTATCATAATGTAGTAGCAAAAATGTAAAATAGTCTAGATATTGAGATATAAGGAAAAATGTCAAAGTCATCTCGTGTTTGTTATATCTTAAAGATTTCGTAGTACATACAGACAAAACAGGAAAACAATCATACATACACGAAAAATGAAAAAATGCGCACGGTCTTATGTCTAACGACAAGAAAAGCGTCCTGCTAACCTTACCTTGCCGAGTACTTGCCAAGAAAAAATATACGATCAATATCAGTAACTAGTCACACAAATATAATTGCATAAGTGGTCATATAAAAATCAGGAAATGGAATTACACTGTGATAAATCAAAGTATGTTCATTCAATAAAGGATTTAATATTGGAGACATGGTGATTTCCCTTGCTTATTCTGGTTCTCAAAGTTTCAACGTGCACTACATTAGGGTGAGGAATGCTTCGTGTTCTATACGGACCTGCGTATAGAAGTTCATATTTACTGCATCTACTCTTTCCTCTAATGGATAAATAGTGCGTACGTACTAATATCTTCTGTCCTATGTGGAAGTCACGGCGTGTACAAACCTGTTTTTGCCGTCTTCTCCGGCGCTCTGCTGCACGTTTGATGTTGTTGAGCTCAATGTCAATTATTTCATGGTGACGTAGTCGACGAGATGTAGGAAAAGATACTAATTCTTTAATTTTGTTAGGTGGTTCAACATTTTTCAATATAAACAGTTGCAGATAGCATAGTAGATTCATTTGGTATGGAGTTAATTACATCCTGGAATGAGAGTCTTTGTGTATCCCAGTCAATATGATTTTATGGCAGTACATTCTACACAGTTTACCAATTTCTTTCATTAGTCGTTCAGAAGGATTCGGAGAAGCGTGATACCTGGATATATAGATTGGAGAAATGTTTCTAGCTCGTTACATACGGGTCTGTATTGCAGATCGAAATTGTGGTCCATTGTCAGAAATTACTTTCAATACATGCCCTACATGAAATAAAAAATATTTTACAAACACATTCGAAACAGATTTAGCAGTATCTTTGCGTAACAGAGTGAAGGTAACAAATGTCGAAGTGAGTTCAACAGCGACAAAGATGTAGCAAAAACCTCTATTAGTTCTGGGAATCGGTCCAAAAATGTCTACAGCGGCCATGTGTCTTAATTTAATCAGTACAGTGGGATGTAACGGAGGAATATGTGAAGTAGTGTCTGATTTAGCTTTCTGGCAGATTTTACATGACGCTAAAACTCGTCGAATACGTTTCTCCATGTTAGCAAAATAACAGTTCTGTCACAGTAAAAGAAAACATTTTCTTTCTCCATAATGTGCGTAACTTAAATCAGTATACCAAATTAATTTGTTAACAAGCTCGATAGGAATACATAATAACCAATTGTTGCTGTCAGGGTGAGAGCGGCGAAACAGAATGTTATTGCGTACAATGTAATGGTTTCTAATGGTAACATTATTCTTATCTTGCCAAAGGCGTTTAACTTCTTTCCACACGTTGTCTTTGCTCTGCTCTTGTGCTATGTCTCGTAATGACGCCGAAATGAAATTTTCAATTGCAACTTGCTGAATATACATGACGCTAGAATTTTCTTGGCAGAAGTTGGTTGCGATGTTTTGCTGATTGTTGCTGAGAGAACGGGATAGTGCGTCTGCTACAATATTTTGTGTACCGGGAATGTGAACAGTTGTAAAATTAAATTCCTGTAAATGAAGTTTCCATCTGCTTAACCTGTCATGTGTAAATTTAGCTGAAAGTAAAAACTGTATAGCTCTATGATCTGTGTAAACGGTAGTATGTCTTCCATAAAGAAAATGCCTGAATCTCGTAAATGCCCACACAACACATAATGTTTCAATTTCTGTGACAGACTAATTGCGTTCAGCGGGTGACAGAATACGACTTGCAATGGCGATGTTTTTAATTACTGTAGTACCGTTTTCTTCAATTTCCTGAAAAATGTGTACGCCTAAAGCTGTGTTGGAATTGTCGGTGGCAATGGAAAAATTTCTGGTAAGATCTGGGTGTAATAAAAGTGGTGCATTCAACAAGGCATGTTTCAAATTAACAAATTCAGAATGTGCTTGTCTATCCCAGGACGAAATAGGGTTTTTACCCGTCAATTGGCATAATCTAAGGGTGTTTAAAGCAGAGTAATGAATAAATTTACGGAAAAAGTTAATTAATCCCAAAAAGCTGCGTAGTTGTTTCTTCGTCGTTGGAACAGTAATTTCACGTAAAGCTTGAAGTTTTTCCGGGTCAGGCGCAATGCCTTCTGCTGAAATTACATGTCCAAGAAATTTTATAGTTTTGCCAAAGTGTGATTTGCTAAGATTAACTGTGAGTCCTCGTGAACGAAAATTTGCAACAGTTGTTCAAGAATCAAATTGTGTTCAGACCAGTTAACTTATGCGATAGCGATGTTCTCTACATACATTGTGATTCTGTCTTTCATGCAAAAGTGTGTATCTGATGACGTCAAAAGTAATAACATTTTCGTGAACAAGATTCTGTGTGTCAAAAGTATGGCTTACGTTGCTGGAAGATGCAACCTATACTGTATCTAGTCAAATTCTTTCTGACGTGCTGTTATTTGCGGGAGGATGCTGTGGCATTTCAACTAGTTGTACTGTTCTGTTATTTCTTCCTGACGTATTACGTTCGGGATGATACCAACTGTCTGGTTCATTCATGATAATCTTGTTGTTGCGGATGATTCTGCTGCTGGTAAGACCGACTGTTATGCTGAAAACTGTTCTCATTACTTTTACGTCTGTCATAATAATCATTGCTATACGGCGCGTTGCGATACGAGTTGAAATGATGTGTCTTCTGTACGTAGTGATTTCCTTGCTCCTGTGCGTTACTATTTGGTGGAGCCGACGCTATACGTGTAGGCGGCGAAACATTAAAGCTTCGTTGACCTTGCAGACTACATTGTTGGTTAGGTATGCTAACCGACTGGTTTTGTTGATGTGGGAAAAAGCCTCTATTGTTGCCAAACTGTGTCTGCGATAGCTGAAAATTTTGTACATACTGATGATTAAAATTTTTGTCTGTTATTAAAGTTCTCGTGGTTGTCATTTCTAGAGCGTATAATGATAACTGTCACTTTCAGGTAAAGCTTGTCATATCAGATTTTCTTTACTCATTCCTAATCCTAGATGGATCGATAGTTGAAGAGCTGTTCTGATAGATATAAAGGATAGTAAAGGAGTAGGCAGCAGTGCAGAAAACTAAAGAAGAAATAGCACTACTCCGTCTCAGGGCCCTGTGCACGCTACGGCACATATTCATGGAAGTCTAATAAATCCCCTGAGGTCTATTACGCGCTGCAAATAAATTTTAGATTCTGCGTTAGAGGCGTTGGCGGTGAAAATTCAAAAGCAAATTGTTGTATCCAGTCAAAAGGGTGAATCTTTGTTCTGTCATTTTTAAATGCCTTAAATTTTCTAACGGATAGAAAGTGCTTGCAATCAAAATTATCGTCTCTGAGTGTCTGAACAGGTTCAGGATTGCATGAGAATCTGTTTGTCTGTGTCTCTTCGGATTCTAAGTCACGTAGTCTCTGTAAATTACCTAAGTTACACTGGCTGTGTGTGTGTGACAAATGTTCGGAATGTGGTGTATGCTGTGACATGTTAGTGACTGAAACATTTTACACTTCTGTCACTTTAAAACGTTCGTCAATTTGACTGTTCTGTTGTTCAAATTTCTTATCGACTTCCGCATCCAGCGTGTGTGAAAGTTCTGCTGACAATTTAAACTCGTCGCATAACTGTGTTGCTTTTTCAGAACATTGTTCAGTGACTGCACTACTTTCATCTCTAAGTAATTTAGTTGTGGCTACACGTGTACTACTTAATTCTTGTGCAACAGATCTAATTTCTTCACTACTGTTCCTAGCACAAGCCTTGATTTCTTCACGTAAGTGTTCTTTAGTATCATGACGTTGCACGGTAACGGTTGTAATCTGTTCACTAAGTTGTTTGTTCTGTTCGTTAAGGTTGTCGTGTTTTTCATTCGACTGTTTGAAACTTTCATTAAGTTGTTTCCACGATTCAGTAAGTTGTTTGAAATGGTTGTCGTATTTTTCATTAAGTTGTTTGAAATGGTTATCTAGTATTTCATTCCGCAGTTTGAGAGTTTCATTAAGTTGTAGTGATAATGCCACAACTTCATCCAAGCCAAAATTAGCGACTCTGTTTTCTGTGCTGTGTGATGGTGAATCCACATGTGTCACGTTTTGTGTAACCATTTCGTCATTGTCTGATTCACGAAAAGGTTTGCTAATCGGATGTGCTCTGTTGGTCACTACATCGGAATCAAATAAATCTGACATATTAAGAGTACATTGTTCACCTTCGTTAGAAACCGTTACCTGTTAGCTACGTAAACTTTGCAAATCAGGCGTGTCAAATTGGGCAGCGTTCATTGTAACAAAACGTGCCGCATCATCAATTGTTACATTTACTGTGGACATAATTGAATTTGTTTGCTCATCATTAGGATTAAAATCATTAGTAGTGGTCGGCATGCACTGATTATCTGTAACTGGAGGGTTATCATTATTACACTGAGTGTCGCTAGTATTATCGGTCAAATTATTGGAATCGGCTTTTTCACTCATTGCACATCGCGATGAACTGTTAGCACTTTTTCGTGGCATTTTCACAGATCAAAGCTAAGCACAAAATCAAACAAAGACAAAGGAAAAATGGAACAATTACAACAAAGAGCAATAAATTGCCAATGATCTGTGGAAGAAAGAGTGACAATTTAGTAAGTGCGTTGCGCCAGATGCAAACTACATTTAGCATTACGTAAATAAGAGCAGATATGTAACTGACTACCTCTCAGAAATTCACAAATATACGATCCTGGCCGGTTGTCGACAATTGTAACCTCCCAAAGATATTTATTTAATAACCTCCCAACAGTAAAAAAAATATAATTCTATAATTCACATTCAGTGTAACTGCCCAACAGATAAGTTCCGAAACCAATCAACAGTAAGATATATAATTATGTCATTCACATTCAGTGTAACCTCCCAAAGAATAAATTGCGTAACCTATCAATAATAAAATGTGACTAATCTCTCAATTAAAAAAATTGTCGCTCACTTATAACCTTTCAATAATGACTGTGAATTTAAACTGGTGAATTTTGGACGTCAACAGTGCTGCGTCATGGCCCTGAAAGATCATTCTGAATAAAAAAGAGAAAATTCTTACCTCAATGAAGTCTCCGGATAACGCATATATATCTGCTCTTACAATAAATTTTTGTGGCACAGTCCAGTGCAATGCTGGCCGATAGATTTGTCATGTATGAAAGGAACCACTGGTTTTCCTTTGCAATAATCGGGATGACCAAGGATTGGAGAAATTAGTAAATTCTTTAAATTGAAATGAATGATTGTCAAAAGTTACTTTTTATTAGAAAGATTATTATTAAGAGATTTTTTTAAACATTTACTTGGGACTTGATGTACCAATACTACATATGCGCGAGGCTGTTTTTACCTTATACTACAACGCTCAGGCTCCGCCATCGCTCCCCACGACCGGCCAAGCCAACTCCACACACAAGACTGCTCGCTTACAACTACTTACTACTACTGGTACACAGTTCCTACTGCACTCAACACTGCTCTTTTGTCTCAGATTCTCTTATATCTTACACATCGCAGGCAGTGCGTGAGCAATACATCGAAATTACATCTGCTCGAGTGCGCTAACAACAAATTTCTTAATCATGGACAGCTTACAAGGTTTCTATTGCTGTATACATGGAAAATATTGTCCTTCATTAATTTGCCAGCGTATTGCCACAACTGAACTAATCGTTAGACAAAAGTTTATTATGAAGGAGACTGAAACAAGTAATTAATGATTTCAAATTTCTGTTTCATGTAAACGTGGTTTATCTATTTGACTTATGTACGATAATCCAGAATAATTGATTGCAAGTCAGAATATAATTTTCCTCCAGTATATGAAAAGTATGTAATTAAAGTACTTAATTTTATTATTACCGTAATTTTATTATTACCTTACACAATATCTGACTCTGTTCTCAAGTCGTTTGCTGCTATTTATACATAGTAATGTCTGTAGCATGTTATTCAGTTTACATGTAAACATTAGCCTGTTTGTTGTAAAAATGGTTGCCCAAAGATGGAGGACTATTTCTCTCGCCTGAGATATAGTTGCAGCAGCAGTAGATGGTCGATGGATCTGTGGTGCAGGAGACTGACCATAGAGCCAAAGGAAGTCCGCAATGACGGGGCGATTTCCTTTGTAAATGAATAAATTACCTGAAAGGTGTTAATGACTTAAACTGCTGCTTCTATGCACCGAACTAACAATAAAGCTTCTTGAAATGCTTGTAACACAGTATTTAAACGGCCTCCACTACATTAATTCATAAATAAACACTAATTTTGTCATTAAAATGGACAACATCACAATAATTCACCTATGTAATGAGGGGACAACTTATTAAATATTTTTACTACCAAAATAAATCAGTGCTTGGCCTTCACAATAAATAAACTGGCACTCACTGCAGTGTTCCCTGTCTGTTTCTCGTAGCACCAGAAGCTTACCTTGTAGTTACCTTTTGATTAAGAAGTTCACTTTTCCGTCCATTTTCATCGCCTCTCCACTTATTTCAGTCGAGAGAAATAACTCTTACCTCGACCACTTACAGTCACTGCTATTGTTCCGAATCTCACATTCCCTTGACGAAAAACCTTGCTATTTCTTGATCTTATGTCGTCTTGTTTTAATTTTGCTTAGCAACCGGAACATACAAACCTTAATGACTCATTATAACAACGAGTCTGTCACGCAGCTTCAGCAAAACTTTCTTTTTGCTTATCGCAAAATTTCCAAAATTGGTTTTCACTCTCTGTTATTCGACTCTCCACTCAGCATTTACTATCTGATAATTGTCAACAGCTTCCTTCCATAAAAAATGGACTAATGTGTTTACTAACAGAACAGACACGTTCTCTCTCCCAATGTTACCATTTCAGACCCCAAAACCTGTCTTCCTACACGATAAAATTACACTGATAATTTGTAACCTGTTAGGCCATAGCAGTTTCTACTTACAGTTGTTATTAAACCTTGAAGGAGTGTGGGGTACTTTATGGCTACCTTTTGAAAATATTGTATTGTAATTACGTACTTTATATTTCAAAATTAAAAAAAAATATTTGTTGTTTTTAGAGATTTCTTATACCAGATCACATGATGGTTTGGAAGTTTTCAGTAAAACGTAACCTAATAATGTTAATATTAGTAGTAAATATTAATTCCCACAATAAATGTCACATTAATACTTTCAAGATGAGGAGTCTTGTCTCATCAGTATATATTTAAAAAGAGTTGTGAATAAAAGTCAACGACAGTTAACAAAATTATATTATTAAAAACATTTTCTTGTGTTCATAGAGCAGTGCCACATTCTCTATTTACACATTACAGAAAATATCTTCATACTACTTAGACTGCGTTAAAAGATATTTTCAGGTTCAGGAGGCTGCTATTTAAAAAGAAGTTGTTAATAAAAGTTAACAACAATCAAGGAAACTACTTTTTTGTGTGTATTTATTTGTGGTGGGCCTAAAGTATCGCCCTCTCCTGGATACTGCATTGGTACTGCTACGCTTAAATAAAATTTTACGCTATTTTCAACACAACAAAACACATTATTATAAATTAAATTGAATTCGTTTATGAATACAGTTTTGCTGTAATTTAGCATTTTCTTTCTTTTGAATGGAAACACACATTACATATTAGTCTGCATTAAAACTATATATCATAAATAAAAGGTATCACACAACTTATAGACGAGAAATTTTTTTGTCACAGATTGAAGTTATTTGCGAAGTGTAGGAGAAGACTTATGAAATATGTTTCATTTGACAGGAGAATTTTTGTTACGTATATGATGACTATATTACTTGAGTTGCTGTGATGATATGAATATCATTATATTACTTTAAAGACATGTTTTATTCATTTAGTAGTGCTAGAGAAACTTTAGATTCAGTGACTTATAATCAAACACCTTAATGGCTCACTACAATGTTGATGGCATCACTGTGTGTTTTGACGACTTGTTGTTGTTGTTGTTGGTTATGTGGAGATCTTCTTCTACATGTATTATTGTTGCTTGAACAGGATTAATAAATATCTTGTATACTTAAATCTGTGGGGGTAAATTAATACTTCTGTCTATGATACGTACACAAAGTCTGAGAATACACGGAGAATAACTGAATGTCAGCTTTGAGTTTCATTTGGGTAGATGCTACCTTACTTCTACACAAGTTGTATGATTTGAAACTTAGAAGCAGGATGGATTAATACAACTCTTGCTTTCAGGAACTAAAACCTGAGCGACTAAAATTTACTTGCGTGACTTTGCACTGTGAATTTTAAGTGGTCATACGTTCATGATTATCTGTAGTTCCTTAGAATCGTTCAAATGAGTTATGATGTACATCTCTTTCAGATCTGGCATTTACATATTTGCTACTCTATTCTCCACTGTTTATTAATAGAATCATATTTAGAGAAGAATTATACCTATGCAAGATTAGTCAAATTATTTTTCTGTCTTTTGTGAATGATATGCTATTCTACAGGAGTAATTTATAATCAGCATAAAGATTCAGTTTACTTTGAGTCTCATATTGGGTGTAGCAAATCGTTTGACTATTCATGTGGTTACGTACTGTATCTGTTCTCAACTGCTAATTTGATTCTTTTTGAGGAAATACAGTTTTGGAGTTCATGTGGCTTTTTAAAATAGACTATACTGTAACTAATGATGGATCAAGATCCGATTATCAGTCACGCAGTTATGATTGGCAGTGGGGAAAATCAGGAAGTCTCTGGAGTGTACTGAAAATGGTCAATCCCCCACACCCATTGTTCATGACGAATGAGACAATTATTCTGTGTTGTAGGGTACGAACCTATCTAAACCTCTTGAGGGTGCTACATACATTGGGATTAATGGTTATCTTGATTTTGCTTTATTTATTAATCCTTGGACGAATATACTGGAACTGAAATATTTTTGTGATCTGAGAAGGCATGCAGTGCTCTTGGACCATGACCGTTTACGTTTTTCATGTCTAATCCCACTGGAAATGGTAGCATAAGTCGTAAATATTGAAATTCTTTATTTTGTAGGCCAATTTTGGTCTCTGTATGACCATCTTCAGTGGAAACTATTTGGAACTTTTATGCTCATATCATAACAACTTTACATTTTCTATGAGTTGTAACATGTACTGTGATGATTACTTCTGACAGATACCTTCACTTTTACTACACGGAATAATTTTGGATTTATAGAAGAGCATATCTTAAGTTCTGGGTGCCTTTGTCTACTAGCAATGACTATTTACTGTTTGCGATTAATATCAGCATTTTGGTGATTAGCTTTAAAATACTTTGAGTAGCTGTGAGATACTTTGATTTTGAAGAACCGCCTCAGTTCTTTTTTTGGTCCTTGATCACACTATTGGTTGTTGAGGAACAATATTTGATACCATAATTCTACATTTCAGCATTTGCGGTGGTGTACAGAGGTTCTGGTGTCGGGGTAGTACATAATTTCCTTACTGATAGTCGCTTCATTCATATTCACTACATCTCCACATTGCCAGAGAAAAAACGTGGTACATCTGGAAACACGACGTCGACTGTGGCCTGATGACTGCAGAGGCAACCTGGGGGCAGGAAATATACTGATAACGGTTTCAATGTCGTCCGCCAACGGATACCCTAGTGGCATAGCTACCACAGTGGCACCTCTTCCTACCATGTCATAGGGAATGCTCACTGCCAGTGGTGCAAACGCGTGAGACAAGCAGGAAACCATGCCACGGAGACGCACTCGTGCTTTCTGCAGCCAACTGAGCGAGTCTTAAAGGAGTCAGACTCTGGTCTTCCGAGAGGCGCGATGTTATTTCGGAGAACTACCACAGAAGTTCGAAGTGCTGCGTCAGCTGTACAACGATGTCGGTATCAGTGGTTACGTGAACATCCTCACACACCTAGTCGAGGTCCTGGACGTCCACATAGCACAGACGCTCGCCAGGATCATCGTACTGTACAGGCTGTAGTGGTAGATCGTTCAGTTACCACAGAACAGCTAAGAGAGTTTGTGTGCCCAGACGTGTAAACACGAACTATTGCAAACCTATTATTAGCAGTGGGACTATAGGTCCGCACAGCTTTAGCCCGTCTTCCACTCACCCCACAGCATTGATGTGTGTAGCTCGTCTAGTGCTCTCAGAGATCATTTGGAAGCTGGAATGGAGCGCCGTGGTCCTCAACGATGAGGTCAGCTTCTGACTGTATGCAAGTGATGATCATTTGCGCGTAAGACATGGACGTGGTGACCGCTGTCTCGTGGACTGCATTCGTTCAAGACACACTGGTCTCACATGAGGCCTTCTGGTGTGGTGTGCGATAAGCTGCAACTCTCGTTCATCTTTGGTGCTTGTTAAGGGGACGATAACCTGCACTCAATGGGTACAGAGTATTGATAAACCCGTTCTTTTGCTGTTCGTGCAACAGTAAGGTGATGTATTGTTTGAACAGGATAATATGCTACTCGTCAACCAATAATTCTTGCAGAACTATGTGAATTGGTCGAGCAGGCGTGGGATAACGTATCCCATGATAGTATTCGCCCTCTGTACGAACGACTGGATGGCAGAGTTACAGCCTGTGAAGAGTACAACACGTACTAATATGGGTGTTTCAGCATAGCTCGATGCCTCACAACCGTTTGTGCTACTGACATGTAAACACAATCGTTTCATGTACTCCATATGCACTGATGCAGCAATAAATATTGACTGAATTGGAAACGTCCATAAGTGTGTACTAATTTATTTTCAGCTGTGTATACGGGGCATGAAGTTGTCATACTGAGGTATGTTCATTAATTCGTTGTCTCCTCACTTTTTGCAATATGGGCAGAATTAATGGAAACCAGAGAGAGACGAGGAGTAGCATAATGGGTAGAACTACTGACAGGAATGAAAACCTTAGGGCTGTGTGACAACCAAGCACAAGTCTCACTCTGTTTATAGTGATTATCGTAGGGTGGTGAATAATCAAGTGGCATGTGTTGACGTTAGTAGCGCTACTGTTTTAATTTAGGAAACAAGTTTTGTCACTGTGACTGGAGTCTGAAGTGAGACGAAGTGATGGATCAATTTGAATACAATGTCACATGTGAAATTTTGTCAGATAACTCTGTACCCACTTCTATCTTCAATGTTCGAGTTCAATAGCAGACCATTCCCTCACTTAATTTTGGTCAGATAAGGATAGTTTACTGTTGGAGACAATGAAAGGCTTCAAGGAACACAAGTCCGATCCGTAAGAAGTTAGATGCGCGATTAGAGACTAGTAGGCTACATAAGAATTAAAGGAACAAATCCAGAACTCGGGAGGTACATTTGGATGTACTGGGAAGGACATTTAGAGTAGGTTTAGTGAACTCACTAATTAGATGAGGGGAGATTTAGTCTGAATATGATGCGAGAAATACTACTGTTTGACAACAAACTTGTTGCAATCAAAGGAAGTCAGGTTAAGTTAAGGAAAGCTTGGGGAAGAATAGAATATATCACTGCAAGAGGATTTAATTGCCATATGAGAGGAATATGCAAGAGATAAGAAAGATATTGGAAACATTTAAGTCTGTTCGAAGTCAGGAAGTTGTGCGTCAGATTAAGGAGCACGCAGTTTGTTATGCAATACTCATACAAAACTAAGCAGAGTGCAGAAGTTTAAAGGGCAACATCAAAAAATTAATTTCAGAAAATAAGGAGAATTACAGGGGACCATTATAAAGGTATAAACTTACAGCTGCGTTAGCCCAACTGACTGTTAAGGTCAAGCTGAAGGCATATTTCACAGCGTAACCTGGCGTTAGTGTTTCAGATGCTTTCAGTTCACTTATAAGTTTTATATTGGACAGATGTACATTAATAAGAGAAGACGAGAGTTTATAAAACTCAAATAAAGCTTCCGACTGGGAGGGCCGCTTTCTCACTATCCTTTAAACAATCTGTCCACCTACCTGGATAGGCTTCAGGTCGTCTTCCCCTTCAATCTGCCTTGCTATATAATGGTTTAGACGACAGAAGCAGCATTGACAAAATTCTACTACATACCTACTGCCAAAGGCTACATAACTCCGGTCCATGAGCAGCATCTGAAAGTTAGTTAGACTATCGAACGTTGAAGATTATTGCATGAGTCGTTTGAAAAATGTCTAAAATGTTCTGTAAGCTAGTTCATTGTCTTCAGAGGACAGGAAATGGCTATCAACTTCTTATTTAATATCCCGACACTAATTATGCAATGCTACTGACTGTCACTGTGACACGTTCACACCAAAAACCAGCCCGAAGATATTTAGTCCGACGCGATAATTTAAACGTGGTAAACAGTCACTGACCCAAGACAATTTTCGAGTTAACTCAGTCACTCTTTCAGTAGTTATATTATACGGAAGTGCTCGCTATAATGTCTCACAATCTGCACCAAAAACGCTACGTGGAGTTAATACACGACATGAAAGGTTCACTTGCCAATATCTTATAAAATAAACCACTCACAACGGCCAAACATTCACCAAATGCACAGTATTACAGTTAATTTTCGTCAACGACACGAGAACCGTTCAAACGATCGCATTTCTCCATTTTGGGACAAATTTGATCTGAGTGATTTAACTTACGGGTTTACCAGAAGACAGCTTTTGACACATAGATCTGATGCACAAAGCTCTACATAAACGCGCGGAAAATGCTGAACTGTTGGCTAGTATGATAAGCAGTCAATCAGATTATCTCGAGCACTTCTCCACTCCCGGTATTTCTAATGTCAGCCAATCAGCTCACCAAACGTAATTTAGACTAGGAATCTCGTAATTCCGAGACAAGATAAAGTGCAATGAATACACAATACGATACCTTTCTACAGATTAAATTACTAATAAATTTAATACCAAAGTCCCTTCTGGATGCCTTTTACTGAATCAGTCTCACAGGGACATACTTCATAAATTCCCCTATTACACAACAACTTTCTCACGCTTATATTTTCATAACCTTTGTAAAATATCATATTCTGCGTATGTCCTCCATTCACTCTCTCATTCTCTCCAAAACACTCACACAATCAGAACAGAGTGAAATAATAATTTTTCAATGTACTGGTAATTACGACAGGAATCAGCGGCAATGAAACTAAAGAAAATTCCAGAAAATTTGATTGTATGAACCTATCGTCTTGGTTGAAGTTTCAGTTGAAACTATAGATGAATACACTACAGTACCTAACTCGGTTTCACAAGGTTACTACGTGTTTCAGATAAAAATTGAAGTTATTGCTTTGAAATTTTAACGGTATGGTTCTGTTATATATAGAATTTTGTACACAAACTACGAAAAGATCCATTAATATCTAATAGTTCGTCTTTAGATTCATAGAGAGTATGTGTAACGAACTGCACGAAGGCACCGTATGAAAGTACAGCGGCCCAGTGGCCGACGTCGGCTTTAGAACCCAAATCCGCTCTCCTCCTGGACCCACGGCAAGCTACGGATACAATACAAGATGACAACTCGTAATACTTGCTACAAGCTGGTTGGAAGAGTTGTCAGGTATTATTGTTTCATTATAAGAGGTGATGGACTCCTCTAAGTGGGAAACTATTGAACTTGGAAATCGTGAACAGAGGAGGAATGCCAAGATTTAATTACAAACATTTCCTGTAAGTATGCGAATCTCAGGTCTTTAGTAATACGTAAAATAACAGTAATTGCAATTATTGGTTAGAACAGTTCCATTTTTCTGTTCCCCTAACATTTGTTCAAAATACTGGATTCATTTTTGGTTATTCATAGAGCTATGTACATGCGGACTTGAAATTACGAGTCATGTGAAAAACTTCTTCACTTATTGTTGTCTGTATGTTGATCTGAAGCAGCTGAAGGTAGAGTAAAACATGAAATATTAGTGACACAATATCTTAATGAATCTAATTTTACAAATCAGCATAGTTCTTTGATAATACGCTTTTGAAACAATCGTTTCCATTTAATTCATGCAATCCAAGTGAACTGATTCACACCTGCTAAATGAAATTAACTTCACATTTATGTTAATTCGTTGTTGCTGGAAACTGCATAGATGACCTCAAACGAGTTTCATTATTCGGATCCCAGGACAGAGTGGATTCATTAGTATGATTGTCACTGTTCTGGCGTAACCACAAGCGCCGGAACAAAGACGAAGATACGGAACGCTAGAGCAGAGAAGACGGTGAGGAAACTGCGGCCAATGGTGTTCGGAATTGGACCGCGCCACGCCAGGCGCACCCCGTGCAGCAAGTTCAAATGGCTCAGAGAACTAAGGGACTTAACATCTGTGGTCACCAGTCCCCTAGAACTTAGAACTACTTAAACCTAACCATCGTAAGGACATCACACACACCCATGCCCGATTCAGGATTCGAACCTGCGACCGTATCGGTCGCGCGGTTCCAGACTGTAGCGACTGCAGCCGCTCGGCCACTTCTGCCGGCCCTGCAACAAGTGCATATAGACGACACTCCTCCTAGCCTCAGCTGCTCAGATCGGCAACGGGTCGCGGACGTTAGTTATCAGTGACATGTGTCAACTAGCCTGAACAGTTCGCATATCAAGGACTCTACATATATTGCCTGTCGCCCCTCGGTTGCAACTACTATTTGTAAATCATCAAAGTGAAGTACTGTCAACTGCTTTGTACAAATAAAGCTACTAATACTATTTGTTTCAATAGTTGCATAACATTCCGAGAACGCTGCATCCCTTAGGCACCCAACCAGCGACAAGTGGGCAAGACCCCACAATGTTTCCACGGTCAGCATATAAACTTCACTTAAACATCCAGGCACTGCCATTATCTTCAAAGCTATTTTAGTGATGCCGATTAGAAAGGCTAGTACCACCTTGTGAAACAGACGTCAGTTTATTTAGAAAACGTTTAGAAAATACAGACCTGTTAGATTACGTGTTCGATAATAATCTTACAGAACGAGAGGACTAAAAAGCGTACATGATATTAGATGAAACATCCGACAGATGAGAATTGTGTTTTGTGCTGGGACTCGATCCCAAGCTATTACATTTGTGCTACTGGATAGCTGAACAATAGAACATTTGACAAGGAAGGCAAAGGTCCAGGATGAAGTCTTGTTTCGCACCGTTTTTCCGGTATTCTATCTTGCCATTGAATAAGAGATCAGTTGCAGAATAAAATGTTCATGGTATGATATATCTTCAGTTGTAGTAACCCATAAAATCTTATTAGCTGGGTACACGACAGCTACAATGAGCAACTGTTTGACTGAAAGGCTGCCCTCACCTTGGCAGCAACTGATAATATCAGCTGCATAATCAATACCTTTCCCATTTGCATTCCGTTCATTAAGTACCAGGTACATTATTCATTACAGGAAGAATTCTTTCTGCTGTTTTGTTAGGACTGGTCTATAAGAACGAAACTTCCACAGTTCTGGTAAATACAAGATACGAATACAAAGTATTAGGTTATTTATACTGCTATGATTAACGACCAACGATAAAATTACGTCCTCAAATGGTTTCCGTTGCTTTCTTGATCAATCTCTTTTCAAAATCAATGCTGCCAATCGTCTTGGAATAACTGTGGCGTCATGTGGCTGCACTTAATAGGGACGGCATAAGGAAGAAATCGAATCCATTTGGCAGTGCGGACCGAGTACAGAGCGCCTCATAAGTATCAAAAATTTTAGAACTGAATGTAACACTTGTGTCCTCACACCTTGTCTCACTGAACGTAAGCGACTTTACAGTTCACGGATATCGGTACCAAATAGCTTTCCCTCCCTGCTGAATTCACCACTTCGTTGTCCACATTCACTCATGTCATGGCATGTGGCACTTCAGTCATTAATCAAAGCAATACTAACAGGGATAGGTGATGGATGGGGTGGGAGGGGTACTTTATGCCCCTGTTACGATAATCTTGTAATCCAGTCGATTACTTTATACCTTAAATCTTTGAAGCAACATTTGTTACTTTCAATTAGTTCTCCTACCAGGTTTCATAAATGTTTTAATTTTTTCAGTTAAACATAACCCAATAATTTATTTCTTAGCAGAAGATGTCACCTTCCCAGTGAATGTCATTCTCAATATTTTCAGGTTCAAAGCCCTACTCACACATCAGTATCTCATTAAAAAGTTTGTTGTTAACACATCAGCAACAATTAACAGATTTTGCGTTTGCCCATTTTTTTAAGGCAGTTATGAAGCAGCGTCCCTGGTAATGAGGGTTATGGGAAATAGGTTTATGTTGCTGTAGTTAAAGTACGAGCCTGATTGTGGAGTGCCAGAATACTCGAAAAATGTAAAAAATCCGCAGGCAAAGCAATCACAACCATGTTGTGGAGTGGCAGAATACTCATAACATGTTAAAAATTTGCAGGCAAAGCAATCACAAATCAGATCATATTTATGCCGCATTCCATGATACGAGAAAGCATCCAGTGAGATAACTTAAGTCACAAGAAATCCACTGTTTTAATCACTGTATGTTACTTTGTATCTTTTTGTATTCGGCTAAAAGTTGGGAGAAGCTGTATGAACCGTCAATTAGGGCGATTCACAAACAGCAGCTTGAGTAGTCACATTATTCCAAAAACGTTATCGTGGAAGTAGGGGCCAGGACGTGCCGGTGACAATACACACATTGATGAGGTTATCTTTTATTTTAAAAGGCTTTCTCAGTAATAAATTTTTAAATCTGACATTTCTTTCAAAAAATAGCTTGACAATTTTCATTATGAAAAGGAGATTACCAGGTATGACTTTAAAAACTTGCCAATAACGAGATTTTACTTTAAATGCGAACATTTTAGGTTAGGCTTTACCATGACTGTTATTGACATTAAATGAAACAACAAATTTACTTTTACCAGTCACTGTTTTATTTATTTCCATGACGCGTTTCAAAGGTTTAAACCTCCATCATCAGGTGGATTTACATTATTTAGTATGACATTTGTGTGTGTGTTGTGTTACGATTTTTGGAGGAACTTGTGGCGCTGCCTACTGGAGAAACAAGACACTATTTCAGAACATGGGTTTGGATTTCTTCTATTTCACATTTAGAGTTAATTTGCCCAGTCAAGCAATCAAGGCTATTTTCGAGAACAACAACAGTGCAGAAAAGGTCGAAATGAAGAACAAATACACTTCAACAGTAATTGTCTGAAGAATAACGTCATTCCAAATTATGTCAAGATTGACATCAAAACAAACAGGACAACTACAAAGAAAGCATTGGAAAACGCACGAAAGGTCTGGGCTAGAATGAACTGAAAGAACTTTATATTTAAAAAAATGTTCAAATCACAGCTTTATAATGCAGAATTACAGTTGGGAAATTTGCTTCATAGATTAGAATATGATTCCATAACTAAAAAAGTCAAAAAGTACACCGAGTTCATCGAACAGAAACAAAAGCTACACAGAAAACTAGCCAATCTTATAAAGCAACAATTACCTCCCAATCTGAACCAAAACAGCCTAAAGAAACACACATTTTACACACCTATCCTCATCAATACAAACATAATATTCACTGCAGAAGAAGAGGCACTACTCTCCAAAGCTTTAAAACACAATTTCAAGCTCCACTGGACCAAAAGAACCAAGAAAAGCTCATCACTTGTGTCACACAGGTCTCGACCATCGCCTTTAAGAAGCAAAATGACAGAATAGCATCCTGCCACAAAATTAACGAAATTATTGAAAACGAAATTGCTAAAACCATTTCCAGCATCCAAGAAAAGAGAAGAAGCCCTTATGTATACCATTAAGACTAAATTAAACATGAATAATGCAATAATTGTAAGAGCTGACAAGTGCAACACAACTGTTGTAATGGACAGAGAAACATACACAGAAAAATCGTCAGACTTCTTCCAAACCAGCAACGTAACAGAAATACCTAAACATCCAAAAGCCAGAATACAAAAAGAGATTAAATACATTTCAAACAACATCAACTTTATACTCACCACACAAGAAGCAAGAAACATTGTTACAAGGAGCACACAAGCACTTTGCCATAGATCACAACCAAAGATCCAAATCAGGCCTATAGTGAACTATAGGAACAGCCCAATATTCAAACTCAATAAAATGCTCTTCAGAATTCTCAAAGAAGCATACTCATTCAATAATGAGAGAACACTTAGAAACAGTACAGAATTCTAACAATATGTCAAAAACATACAAGTACTTGATGGAGCCACACTTTCCTCATTTGACATACAAAACCTTTATTCCTCCATGCCAATAGATCCCACACTACAAATAATCAATGCCAACCTTCATAAACACAAAAAAATACCTTCAAGTCATATTACTGAACTAATGGACCTGCTTGAATTCACACTTTCACACGGCTGTTTTAAAATTTAACAATAAAATCTACAAACAAACAGCTGGTCTGGCAGTGGGCTCAAATCTTTCCAGACTGCTAGCATAAATATTTATAAGTAACCTAGAAGACAAAACCCTGAATTCCAAACACCAGTTCCTCAAAAACATCATCTACTTTTACAGATATGTAGACGATACCATCATTTTAATCAAAGGCACTAAAGATGACATCAGTGAGTTGAACTAGTTTTTCAACAACTCCAATGAAAACGTAAAATTCACGGTTCAACACCATAAAGATGACAGCATAAATGTCCTAGACCTTACCATTAGAATAAAAAATAACAGACATCAGTTTGAAATTTATCAGAAGCCTACCACAACACATACCACAATCCACAACTCCTCTTGTCACCCCGCAGCACACAAAATGGCAGCATTGTGGTACATGATCAATAGAGCTATCCGACTACCACTCTCTGAAGACAAATGTGATCAAGAATTCGAAATAATAAAACAAACAGCTATGAAAATTGGTTATAACAGCTCCACAGTAGACACCCTAAAACACTATATATAGGCAAAGCAATCACAACACAAAAAACAAAAAGAAAATAACATCTTTGATACAATACCATTTCTAAGTAACATTTCACACCAGATTGCCAATATCTTCAAACGAAAAGGCATAATCATATCCTTTACAACAGACAAGAAGATTGGACAGAAGTTACCCGGCATTGGCACACGAAATCCACTTCATCACACAGATGTGTACAAAATTGAATGTTTGGACTGTGACTGCTTCTACATGGGCCGGACAGGCAGATCATTTGAGATTAGATTTAAGGAACACATGGCAGCACAAAAAAACAAAAAATACCACACATCTGCAATAGCCACCTACCTGCATGAAACAAAACACCATGTTAACAACACAAGTATTAGCATCCTACACATCCAACCAAAAGGCAGAAAACTAGACATCCTTGAAACACTCCAAATGTACAAACACCAAACAAAACAACTGGGATCCATCTTAAATGAAAAAAATGACAATATTTACAATAATATCATCTCTGTTTTCAGCAACTGCCTACACCCTTAAAATTGCACACACACACACACACACACACACACACACACACACACACACACACACACACACACCTTAATACTTACCATAAATACTGACAGCCGCCAAGAGCACAAGAGACTGACTTCATTTACAGATAATTCATCATACTAACAGCTTGTACCCCTTGTCAGCTTGAATATATATATGCATCAACTACTGGCACAAATTGTGTATCTATCTGCATATTTTAAAGCATTAACCAACGTATTACCCCAACCTTGTACTACCCCTTGCCTTGTAAATATTTGCTCTCATACAATCACTCTATCCAGCCTCTCTCTCTCTCTTTCTCTCTCTCTCTCTCTTCCTCTCCTGCTGCCTCCAGCCTCTCACATCTGTCTATTGATCCCAATCAAATATTGTCATCTATGTATAATTTTACTGCTGTAGCCAATATGATTGTTGTACCCAGTCTGTAGCATTTCACCTGATTGTCATTAACAAGAATGAAATGTAAGCCATTTTAACATTTCACCTGATTGTACAAACGAGTGCGAATGTTAAGCTGTTTTAACTTGTCAAAATCGTATTTATAAGCTACCTGACGTACACACACATATCTTCGACACCTCAAAACAAACACCTCCAAATCCTTTAAATAATTATTCAGTAATAATGTTACGATGTATATTCTATGTACTTTGCGATTATGTCTTCTCTTTTGCTATACGAACCTTGCACCCAGCAGATTTCAGACGCCATATTTGTTTGCAAATGTGACAGTATACATGTGATGTATACTGATGTGTACCTGTGACCACTGGAGGTACTCTATTTTACTTATTTTAGGTTTACCATTAGATATCAGTTTAATATTTTGTCAGAAGAAATCCAAAACCATGTTCTGAAATAGTGTCTTGTTTCTCCACTAGGCACTGCCATAAGTTCCTCCAAAAATCGTAACACAACTCACACACACACACAACTGACATACTAAATAATGTAAATCCACCAAATGACGGAGGTTTAAACCTTTGAAATGGAAATAAATAAATAAATCGGTGACTGGTAACAGTAAACTTGTTATTTCATTTAATGAGATTTAACTTAACACACATATAAAGACAACAGTAAAAAAACTCTTTTTAAAAATAGCTCTACGTAAAGGATATTGCAAGGTTTGACGTTAACAATAAAAAGATTTTTAACTTGTTATATCAATGAGGGAACAATTCCAAAAAAAATCTTTAAGTAGCCAGCTAGTACTAAGCAAAAATAGTTGTCTCTCGCCAGTTGCATAAATTATATTTGTTACAAGATAAATGGGAATAAGCCAACACACAAACCTTCACATTAAAGGCAGTTCCCAAAAAAAAGTTTCATTAGTTCCGTGAGGGAGTGATACGTGTAAAGGGGCCCAAATCACTATAGGCGGAATACTTACTGGTAGTCTACAGGGCCATGGCAGATCAGCCCCAAAACTTCCATTACAAGCCGCCACCTCCCCGTTACTCAAAACCAGAAGATGTAGCAAGGGCGGTGCCTGCACAGACATGGAACCACAGAGACACGCTACACCGACCCTAAATCACCCAATCGAGGTGTGAAAGAAACGGCTCGACCAAGAAGCAATTACCACATTACTGCGGACAGGCAAACGAATCCGTGGTGAGAAGACTCCAACAAAACCATTGGTGAAGAAACTCATTCACTTCACTGGAACTTGAGAAACCCCATTACATAACTCTGTTACATAAAAACAAAACTTCTCACACTCCGGTAACACGTTGACTTCCAAATGCTCGTCAGAGCATACCGCTGCTAGGGGTTTCAACGGCCGATAAGATGACATACGGTCCCACGCGCTGATCTCCTGCACCACGGCTTCTAAGCTTCATAAGCCACGTACAGTACATGAGGGTAAGGCAGATCCAGTCTCTGACATCCAAGAGGTCGGGCAAAGCATGTGGCGAGCAGTTGATGACGCCAACAACATGGCCTCACTGGCGCCACCATCTCTCTCGGTCACCGCCGAGTACGTACTGCCTAGATCGTCACGCGACCGTCACTTCCTCCCGCTCCCGCCAGAGGGCGGTAGCGATCCAAACAGCGCGCCAAACCGAAAGCGCCACCGCAAACACTAGACGCGGAGCGTAAGAGATCCGCCCGGCCCGCTTTTCGAAGAGCCGGACACAACTACGGCTCACTGTATAAACAAATTAATGTAACGAGATTTTGGTTAACATACTAGGTTATCGTTCTCTGCTCAGTTAGCTGACGTAAATGAAATGGAAAAATCCGTGGTATTTTAGTCACTGAACCTGAACAATGCCGTTGTACATTACATAGCCTCTTCAAAAATTACTCGCTGGTACCATTCTGTGCTCTAAATAGGTCACATTCACTTGCAGGTGAATAGTTTTGAAATAAAGTTTCTTTCGAGGTGATGATATTTGTTCATAATTATGCTTATTTTCCAAACATTAAATTTATAATTTGTCGATTTTCTTATCTAATTCATTGCTTCTGATGTTGAGCTGCATGTACCTTGTGAGCGCAGAGTAACGTGATTCCTTCACGACGTGCCTCCCGTATCTCATAATTGTAGAATCTTGGCTGGGCGATTTCTCCTCCATCATTGCACCCGTGTCAGCATTTTAACTGATCCACGATCACGACGCTAGACCTGTGGGTTAATGTTGGCAGCTGTACTTGATATTCTTTGTGGTTTAATGTTACATTCTCATTATATTAACGCTACGATTTAATTTGGCAAACTGCATGGAATTTAGAGCATATCTCCGTTTCATATTATTCGACTCAAATCTCGTTTCTGAAAATGTTGTAGATGACATTTCATTTTATTTGAAGCCAGCTACACTCAAAATCGGAGATGGAGGAGATATGGAGAAACGGAGGAAGGCGCCCAGAGGGAGAGTCACCTACGAAACAGGACCTCAGACTAATGGCAGGCGATCAAAACGCGACAGACAAACTACATACAAAACAAGTCAGGACAAGTAGAAACAACGTAGACGACAACGAGGCTCTAATAGAAGCGTTTGCCAAATCTCCGCTGCCCTGGCATTTGCCTGCCCAAGGCAGTGGAGACGCGGATTACAAGCAACGTAGTAATCAAACAGTCCTAGTGCAGCGAAAATAAATCCGATTATATCTAGAGTGAGCAATGAACTGATCGGCTGTACGCTAGGCGACCGCCTGTATACCAACGTGGAATGCTATTGGCAGCCTATACGACCACGTGGAAAGTGGTGATGTAAGTCCATATCCTCTGGTTGGCAGTCAGTCTCCGTGATGCCCTATAGAAGAATGTTATAGCCAGAATTGTCAGGAGTTGTCTCTAAATTTACAAATACTACAAAAGTAAGTATGCCCTCCTCCAGTCTGTCTTATAGCCCTTAATCGCAGTCGTGAGTATTTCTCAGGCAACTACAGTATTGCTGTTCCGTGGACAGCGTTTAGGACGCGGGATAAATACATAAAAACCACCATCTAGCGATACTATTTGCATTAAGTAGTTACTACGTATTTATTCTTGTTATATATAAATGGTAACGTATGTATGAAATACTGTTTCGGTGCTGTGGAAAAGTCCTATTCATACTGCACTCAAAATTCTGATCGAGATTTACAGTGAGGACTGATGAACAATACATGTAATGATAACACTCTTATCAAGAATAAGGAAAAATACAGCTATGTGCCAACGATGTTTACGGCGGTTTTTAACAATATTTATTATTCTTTTCATCTAAAGTATCATAGATACACTCTGTGTTACTGTAGTGGGCTATAATTATAGGTTTTTCACTCACCACATCATCTTCTATGGAGTGATCCACTGTTGATATAAGAATTACTGCTATTCATTTCCTAGGCACGTGGGAAATCAGCGTGATCCCCGGAAAGGCAACAAAGATGCCGGAATTTCCTTGTCGCTCTTTCGCATTGCTCCCACTATGATCGAACCATTTTTCCGCAGTAGGTCTGCAAGTTAGATTTACACATTTCAGTTATCAGCGGTAATGTTTCGGTTACTGTATGCTGAAGGCTTTCACAATCTGAGGACTGCTTGAGTGGGAACGGCGTATTTGTTCTCATCTGGGAAAAGTCCTGCTCCATTGGTACGTTTTCCACAGTAGACAATGGTGTTGAAGACATAATTACCCCTTAAATTGGAAAGCCATTGAAGCTTCAGTCCATACTTCGTCGGTTTAGATGGACTATAATTTTGAGCTTCCAGCATCCTCTAAAGCCAATTAGCATTTCATCAACTGTAGCATTAGTCCCAAGAATACAGGACCGCTGCGAATTTTCATTAAACTTGTTCAGAATGTTTGTTATAACAGCTGCTGGAATGGAAATCTTAAAGTCTCATTTTACGTTGGAGAGAGGCTATTTAGGGCACGTGGTTTTAAAGAATGTTGTGAGAAAGTATCCAACACTGGTATAAGCAGTACAGAATTTCCTAGTTCTGAAGTAGAGCAAAGAGCTCTTGCAGCTGTTGAAAAAGGTGCAAAATGCGCGTGGCCTGATTAGTTTCAGGGCACGTTTGAAGAGTTGAAAACTGTTTCAACGTCAAGTTCGATCTTGAATTTTCTCGGCTTTCAGAAGACGCATCTGACAGTGACAATACAGATAGCGGAATTCTACACCACACCGTCATTAAAACGAGGGATTGGGCTTTTTAAATACACAAACACGTAAGGAATCTATAGTTTTAAACTACGTCGCACACAGGAAAAAACAGAATAAATCACTTCTAGTTAGAAGTTCTTAAAAAAATTCACAACTGAATGATGTAGTTTCATGTGGTGCTGCACGGATAGATGCTACCGCCTAACAAAATAAGTTGTCTATAAATGTTTGTAGAGACTGCCTTGCTTTTCCTGCAAAATGAGACACTATCGTAGTGGTACTCGCATCTGGGATGGGCATCGACATATGGGATGAGGATATATACTCTCGTAATGGATCTATCGGATTATGCAAGTCAGTGTTATCTGCCTGCATCTGTGACATCTGATGTAAACAGGTCTGAACCATCTCCATAGTGGTAACATTCTTCATTCCTGGTTCACTAAGTGCAAAGCCTGTATCCACCACGAAAGGAAAAATACAAGAGGAAAGGACATAAGATTGAGAAC
Source organism: Schistocerca americana (assembly GCF_021461395.2). Classification (NCBI taxonomy): domain Eukaryota; kingdom Metazoa; phylum Arthropoda; class Insecta; order Orthoptera; family Acrididae; genus Schistocerca; species Schistocerca americana. The sequence goes on along the minus strand of NC_060122.1, from coordinate 130,230,766 downwards.
ACATTTACACTTCTTGCTGCAGATATTTTTAATCATTGAGTTTGAGTGCGAAACATGATCGTTCTCTTCATTCTCTGGCATAATGTCCAGGTCTCACATATTTAAAACAAATTAACGCTGATAGTTGGGCACACTGTGCACCAACAAATTACACCACGTGCATCTACCCGAGAGCAAACCGCCTCTGATTCTTTAATGTGCGCCCTAAAGACATTAAATCACTGCATCCACCTTAACCAGTCGAACCTTCCACCCAACCCTGCACTACAAAAGATCAGACACTGTAAAGCAATCACATGGAAAAAAACTTCGTTCCCAATCACCACACTCAAATGACTACTGTGCTGCGACGTCGCTCGTCGTATCTGGCTTCCATCTGATACCATATACAACGGTACTGGCAATGCGGACACCGTTATCATTCAGGCTGGTCACTTCTTTCCCACGAGGTCGCGTGAGGGGCGGTGGGTTGTGTTGTGCTGGAAATACAGCCTCGTGATGCAGTAGCTGTGCATAATACGCCCACTGCTCAGACATTCTACGTTGATGCAGGATCTTTAAGGTTGGCAATAGTGCGGGACAAAGACACCCTGGAGGAGGCCTTCCCTTGGTGCACAGATTCGATTCATGGAAGCCCGCAGACCAGCGGTTACTTTGGTGGAGCCGTTAGGCTACGTTGAGGCTGCTTTGCCCACAAGGATCCTTCGGGCACCAAGAAGAAGGCGTCGCCTTTGGGTACGTAGTGGTTGTAGAAGTGCAGCACTGAGCCATGACAAGTTTAAACTTAGCCCAAAGCTACGCTAGACACTGTTGTTGCAGCACGCTGTCAATAGTGTTTTAGCACCCGACGGCAAGGTTTCGCAGGAGTCTCACCTATACACCTGTCAATGCGTTTCAGTTGTTGTCGCAACTAGTCCATGATGACCAGCTTCTGTGCTGTCAGCGAAGGGGAAACCAAATGCACCGCTTGAACAACCTATATGTTATAAAAAATAAGATAGAAATTTTGAGGACGTAGTAAGTCTATGTAGCTGACAAGGCTATATGGCTGTAACGATCCGAAACTGACACTGCTTTCTACGAGTCGAAAGTGGCCGCTGTAAAGTTGGTGATTCTGGTGTGACCATTTCAGTTATTTTGCCGAGATTGTTAATACTCACCGTTTACGTCATTTCAGTTGTATGATGTCAGTATTTACAGACTTATTTTGCAATCATTCTTCCGCAGGACTTGTAACGAATTGTAAAGTTGTTTGGTACTTAAGCACGAAGCATTTCCACAACTTAGATCTAACTAGCTTTTCGTAAGTTGGAAGCTGATTATGGAATCGGGTCGTATTTTCTCAGTTCGAAATCACATTCTCCTATATTTTAGATAAATCGCAATTTTACCGCAAGTCTTGTTCATAAAAATTGTGATTCTTGGCTTTAATGAGAACACCTTGTCGTTTATATAGTTTGTCTGGTCAGTTTCAATTCAATATAGTTTACAAATTCAGTATTACTGCTCAATATTTCTGCTTTCTCAAGCCAGTTACTTCTGTTGCGTACATAAAATCCGATTCGTGTTTTCTGTGACGCCATCTTGTCGTCCCTTTTGCCAATAACTCATTGTATCTTTAACGATTACTCACTGTACGAACGATCAAATAGATCAATTGTCTACAGCTCCCTCTTTTCATTAGTAGTAAACACTCCACTCTGTGTATGTATAATTTTTTGGCACTGAAGGGTATGCCTCAAATGGCTCTGAGCGCTATAGGACTCAACTTCTGAGGTCATTAGTCCCCTAGAACTTAGAACTAGTTAAACATAACTAACCTAAGGACATCAAACATATCCATGCCCGAGGCAGGGTTCGAGCCTGCGACCGTAGCGGTCTCGCAGTTCCAGACTGCAGCGCCTAGAACCGCACGGCCACTGAAGGGTATGTTCGGATGCCTTTTCAAGATGGCAAATTGCTATGGCAGTTTGTCCAGTGTGTTTATTCACTTAATAACGATATTATTGTGTAGCATATGGTAGCGATACGCTCCTCCTGTTTCAGTAGTACATGTAGACTTATCCTTTCAACTAAATTATTACTAATTTTTTTTTTTTTTTTTTTTTTTTTTTTTTTTGCCCAGGCATCAAAAGCTGTTTCTAAATTTAAGGATATAAAAAGAAAATCCGGAACACAGGTATGGCTATAGAAGTTAACAAATGTTGTGCAAAAATGGGACTTGTCCCCAATTATGTAAAATCTTATTCGAATTTCAATCATTGTAAAAAAGAACCTAAAATGTTTAAGCCATTAGTGCAAAAAATCATTTTCGACAAAATTAGTTCTCTCTATACTAAAAAAGATGCTTTTTAATGAAGAAGCATATTATCTGTATCTTGAGCTTCCAAAAATGTTTCACATGCAATATAATTTTCAAATAGATGATTTCTGGAGACATATTAATGAAAACCTAGATAACTGTAAACAGGCTATCCTCAATAGACACGAAAAGAAGCTTAAAAATCTATTTTGTCTATTACCTCAAAAGAATGCATTGATAACAATTTTCAAAAAAGTGACTGTAAATTTTATAGTAGAATTGTTAACAAAACTGTCGTCAGTTTTACTAAAGACAAAATATCCTTATTAGAAAAAGGCTTTAAATACAATATTTTGCCTAATGTAGCAGACATAAAAGTCGTAGAAAATCTGATTGTAGAGCTTAAAGCTGGTCTTGATTATACTAAAGTCGAAAATTCACGTCAAACCAGAATAACCTATGATGTATGTAACATCATTAATAAAAATTTAAGCACTGTACAAAATACTGTAAGCAATGAGAGGATATTAGTTACAGCTATTAATAACAAGTTTAAAGAAAATGATACCTTAGTGATAAAATCCGACAAAGGTAGTTCGCTTATTGTTACCAGTAATAGTGAACATGTAACTAAAACCTTACAATTTTTCGAGGAAACCAATATTTCCGAACTAAACGAGGATCCGACTCCGTCTTTGAAAAAAGAAATTAAGTTTGCCGTTAATAATGCCAAATTTCTACTCAAATCCTATCACAGAAAGCAATTGACTAACATTAATCCCCAAATTCCTAAATTACGGTCACAAATTAAAATTCACAAAGAAAACCACCCAATGCGTCCTATTTCAAACAGTATGAACAGTGCCTACCACGACGTGGCAAAATTTTTACGCGATAAATTAAATAATTCATACGTTTTTCGGAACAATTATTCGGTCTCTAACAGTCAAATTCTTGTTCAAAAAATTAAGGACTTGCATTGTGATCTAGATACAAAAATATTTTCACTTGACACTAAAAACCTTTATACGAATGTGCCTGTAAAGGAACCGCTGAATATAGCAGAAAATAATTTACGTTTCTTCAAAAAAGAAATCCCTGATGAGAAAGTTTCCGATTTCATGAATCTCATTCAAATTGTAGTGAAATATAATGGTTTTGAATTTAACGGACAACTGTATCAGCAACCTGATGGTCTAGCTATGGGCAACCCATTAGCTGGTATCCTTGCTGATATCTTCATTAACTCCTTAGAGAAAAAAAATTTAAAAAATTTCTCAGCTGCAACATTAGGCGTACTTTCCTATTCCTGATACGTTTATGACATTTTAATTCTTTACAAAGGACCTATTAACGGTATAGACAATATAGTTAAGATCTTCAATGAACTTCACGAGAAAATCAGTTTTACATTTGAATTAGAAAATGAACACCGTCAATTAAATTACCTGGATTAAACTTTAACTTTAATCGACAGTAAAATTTCTTTCAACATTTACCGAAAAGAAACTTGCACAGATCAAATCGTACCAGCTAGTTCTACACACCCACAGTCTCACAAAAATGCCTTTTTTCATTCCTCCATACACAGAGCGGTTTCTACGCCCATATCTGTTGAAAACCTGAATGCTGAGATAAATTTGATTGAAACTATCGCAGTTAATAATGGGTTCCAACCCACTATAGTATTGATATCTTCAAGCAGAAACCTAACAACAGAGTTCCTCCAATACCGAACAGCAAGTTAATAAATATTTTTCCATTCCGTTTTTAGGGCCTATCTCTTAGAGAATCCAGTGCCTCCTTAAAACTGCAAACCAATCCCCTTCACAATTTAAAGTCAGTACGTTCCCCTTTGATACATTCAGGAGTCTATAAAATCATTTGCGACACATATCGTTCATATTATATAGGACAAACAGGGCGAGCTTTTACAGTCAGATTCAAAGAGCATGTTTCGGGGAAAAAAGGCACTAACAATCATAATTCTTCTTTCGCTGATCATTTGCTGATCACAGGCCACAAGTCAAAGGAAATTAATGAAATTAATATTCTGCACACAGAGAAGAAAGGCCGTAGACTTGATTTTCTTGTGGAAATTGAAATATTCAAACACTTCTCTCTCAATGATAACCTTATTCTTAATGAACAGTGACAATTACGTGACAACAATTTTTTCAATGGCTTCTAACCGTTACTGAAGGCTTCTTGAAAGATATTTTTCATCTTTGTCAATTTTTCCTTGTGTTTTTTTCTGAAATGTTGTTTTCCTCCCCATACTCTCATTGCAGTTTAATCACTTACTGTATTTTACTGTAACAAATTACTGAATTTTTTTTCTTACTCCTTTTAAATTATAATATGCCTTCATACTATAAAATGTTTAAAGGTTGTAGACACATCTGCTATGCAAACTGCCGTAAGCTCTCTATCACGTAAAGCATCGTAGTATAGCCGGCGCACGCGCCACCCAGTCTGACGCCACCTGTTTCTGTATACACAAGCAGCCCTTAGCGGCAATCTTTAATTTTTAACTGGAAATGACAGTAAAACTTATACGTAGGATGTTTTATTATGCCCAAATTCTTACGTATGTAAGTACATCTTTATATACGAATATTAATTATTACTGTCTTGTATTTTTCTTATTAATGACTAAATTTGTATCCCCCTTATTTAGGTAATATAAATTCTGATGAAGACTCCCTTAGTTTAGGAGTCAAGACCATGGTGAATTCGACTATAAAATCCATTGCAAACAGTGGGCCGTCTTTACTACAAAAAATATTTTGACGGTTGCTGCACACAGCTTTGTTTAAAGTTGTAACTAAATTATCATTCATTTGCTCTGATGTGACACAGAGAGACCATATTCGAATCCCAGTTTCGTAATTTCAGTTAGCAGGAACCGTCATTATTGCACAGCATAACATTATATGCTGAAAGTATGCAGATTATATGCTTCTGGTAGGATTTTGTGAGTAATTACTGACTGTGTGATGTTCAGCTACGTAAGCTATGCACATCCATTTTCAGTTGTACACATTTATGTAAATTTGATATATTAGTTTACTTCCGTATTGGTAGTTTGTTCCGTTACGAATTATTAAAAGCGTCTCTGAGTTTCATTAGTTTGATGTGGAAATAAATCTGTGAGGACGGATCGTGAGTCGTACTTTGGTAGCTTAGTTGGCAGAGCACTTGCTTTCTAAAGGCAAAAGTTTCTAGTTCGTCTCTCGGTCCGGCTCACAGCTTTAACCTTCCAGGAAGTTTCGTAGTTCTTGTTGTTTATTTCAGCTAGATAGTTTTAAATGTGGACCATAATACCAACATGACGTCAGATCAGGAAAAGTGGCCAACGTAGCCGCCTCCTCCAACAGTTCATTTTTAATCTGTTTATCCCAGTAAGAATAGTTGCATCCGGTTATCACACATAATACTAGAGATGGACTAATAAATCCTTTTTCATACGAAGCTGTCATAAGTCACCTAATCATTTAATCATTTATTCACTTAATCATTTAGAATTAATTAATGCTATCTAAAATCATCTCTGTTGTGTTATACTTCACCTAACACAAAAATCTGAAAACGGTCTGCAGCAGCTGCCTGGTTTTCTTTCAACTATTAGACTATCCCGATTCCTAGACAATACGTTGAAAAATCAAAGCACGGACTTGGGATCCCGTTGCGAGGGAAGCTACCATTGATGCCGTAAGCAATGTTAAGATGCCTTCTTCTGCAGGAGCAAAGCTATTTTACATTCCACGTCGTAAGCTAGAAAACTGGAGATCTAGGGGAATATTAGAGCTGCAGTTTGTGTTAAGAACATTATGAGAAGCTCTTGGACTGTGTTCAGTAAAGACTCAGAACAAAAATCTATCCGCACGCGTTTGAAATAGAAAAACGATTTTATGGATTGACAGTGAATCATCTATAGATCTTAGCAATCCAGTTGTCAGGATGGAACAAAACATCACATCTTATAAACAAGCCGTCGGAGATAGCTGGCAATAACAGCACGCCAATATCAGTGTTAGGAAGCCTACCTCAATGGCTAGAGGAAGAGCTTTTAACAAGTTCGACGTAGACAAATTTTTGGATATTCTTATAACAGTGCAAGAAAAAAGATTTCATTGTTCTCGTCATATGAATAATATGGATGAAATCGTTATCAGTTTCATCCAAGAACAGTAAAGTGATTGCACTTAAAGGAAGAAGACAAACCCATGGCGGCACTTGGGTCGAAGGGGATTGCTATCTACTTTGAGTATGTGTGCCCACACTGGGGACTTTACCACATTACGTTAGGGAAAGCGGACACTACGTAAGTATTCAGAACAGTTTGCACACGCGCTGCCCATTGTTCAGCGTGATACCTTATAAATTGTAGATTCAAAATATATGAGCGGAAAGCCTGTATCAATAATCATGCTTTGATGAAAATTCATTTTCCCTTAGAGTGTCAACTTTACTCCACATTCCCCCACATATTAAACAAATAAGTATACAGAAGCTACAGATAAAGTATTTACACCATTTACTTGTTTTTTTTTTTTCATGCCGCAGCTGCAGCCCACAAAACTGCGAACAGAAATGCATTTCACATTCTCGCTGTGCTGTGGCCTGGTTTGCGCTATATTATTGTTGTACATATTCGATGGTGTCAAGCTGTTATTGTTTATACTCTATCTTCTGATGATGCCACTTTGGCTTAATCACATCACGATAATACAATGGTTCATCCGTTTTCGTCAAGTGTGGTTCCCAATACGTTTTATCAAATTTTTAAGTTCATGTTTTTTAGATGTGTGAAATTAGTACCTTCTCATTATTTTGCAGTTTATAATTTACAGAATGTAGATTGTCTGTCATTTGTATTCGGCTGTACTTAACTTGATAGATCTGAAAACAGATCTAAATCGACTATTTGAGAACAATTTCTTTGGAACTAATAGGAGGATACCCAAGACAGAATGAATGTTCGAGGCGGGTCTCGAAGGATGTACAAACATCCCAAAAGTAAATCTGACTACACACGAAAGTGGTCAGTTCTTGAATACCCGCGACCTCTCGTGGTTCCATGAGTTTTAGGCCGAGTGCTCCGTGGCCATTGTCAGGAGGTTTCTCACAACTAAGCAGTTCCTGACCTCGTCCTTACATGGGCGTGGCAACGGCTGTAGCGTCACTGGCGCTAAGTCCGTCACCATATGAAGTGATTATTCGTCCTGTGTAGGCTAAGAGTGTACACAAAATTGTACACGGTTTTCACGTTCCACAGCTTATATAAAAAGGGAATGGACAGGGTGGCTGAAACTTCGCTGTCTAATCACTGTCTCTTTATGTCTCTATTATACATTGATGCGTCATTAATCGATTCTTAGTAATAATATTTAAAGAGTGTTGTAGATAGTTTTTATTTCTCTCACGTTTTTGAGAGTAACTGCAGCATTCCGCAGCACTGGAAGCAGCACAACATGGATTCAGTGTGCACTTTACTTGGCAATAATCCGAAACCCGTGCCTTAGTGATGTTATTAAACGTCCAGTTTTGATGAAATGTTCATAGACAATTTTGCGGCACAGAATGGGGAGACGCGTTGATTTCATCTATAAACTGAATTAGGCAAAAAGTGTATAAATAGATTATGAAAACCAGCTTACTTCCTTTAACAACCTATTCAGGCCACCAAATGAAGTGTTTCAAAATGAGGGATGACTTTTTTCCTATGCTTTAGTACAACAAACCAAACCCACAAACGACGCGTCTGGAGAGAGTGTTAACATAGTTCTTTCCGAAACTGCGTACTTCCGTACTGCTCAACTGTAAATACGACAACCAACATATACGATATGGTAGCACCGTGAACAAATCAACATGGCGAAGGTCGATATGCTTCCCTTAGCCAATCACAGAACAGGAACTGTGACTTCACAGAAACATCATTGATCTGTGTGGTGAACTCATGAACGCCACGTATAGGAAAACACATAACATTGAATGTCTCAAGTTTAGGTTTGAAAACACAGACCATATAACATGCAGTGAAACAAAGGTACACTTCATTAAAGATATTTCGGCAAAACGTGTCTTTTAGTACGATTTGTTGCTATAAAGCGTCAGGAAATGTGAAGTCAGCAGATAAATATGGTACGTACAGACTTTGACATGGAGTTGGCTTTTCGTGGCATTTAGTATTTAATTATAAAACACAAACGAGGTGTAGTATTCAAATTTTCGACTAGAGCGTCAAATTGCCCGACGCCTTCTTCCTTCCCCCCCCCCCCCCCCCCCCGCCCCCTTCACCTTTGTGACGGATTGATCTATAAAGTACCCCGAGATCTATGTTACAGCAGATCGCTAAATGTGTTTCCATTTTCTAGAGCATTTACATCTGCCTCGGAAGAGACACTTTAAAACTGTAACTGTAACAAAGGATAAAATTATTCATGAAGTAAAGTTATACTGCAATGTACCAAGAACAAAATATTATAGTAAACATCATTTCATTACTGTCAAATGAATTTAAAATTTGCGACAAGGTTTTATGAAATTTTTAATAACAATAGGATTAAATTTCGATTACTTCAATCTCAGGTAATAATTTTCAAACATGAGGCTAAATTACTTGCGCAGAGAAAAAAAAATTACCACATCATGGAAACATGTTTAATGATAAATGAATTAAACAAATGAAAAGTAACCATCTACTTAATTGAAAATAATTGTGACAATTTAATGACTGCTGACATTCAAATAAATGGTCATAGGTACATTTCATCAACAAATGATATAATAAGCGCTATTTATACAGTGATACAGTTTGTTGCAAGAGGAAATCAGATATGTGCATGAAGCTTTTGTTAGTCTGAAAATCAAACAAAGAGACAAGTTTCAGTTTCTATAAAATATCTACTAAGAAATACTGTCCGAAGGCTTTTCTCAGGACACTTTTATATATTAATTTAAAGCAGTGTATCAAAGTACCAGAATGTCTTTAAAACAAACTATTAAAGACGTTTGTATATAGCGATACATTAGGTTTGAAGCATAAGCTGAAATGAACCATTGTGGAAAGTTTTCACACAGATCTACAGACGGATGTAACTGGTGTTACAAGATGGGTTTTGGTCAACTATGTATGAACAAAGACAATGTTGCTAACACAGATATAAAATTTTCTACCCACAAGCAACAACAATTTTTATGGTATACTTTCACTTTATAACAGAAAAAGCGATGCATGAACTGAAAACTAGTTACATCTCCATTTATTTCGTTTCATATATTGGACTTCCATCAACAGAAGTCTAACTCACAGTAGAAATTGTATGGCATTAGCAGGTGGGGGCGGTTGCTAGTAGTTCTTCTTCTAAACTGTAACGACAGGTTAAGTGGCTTGTCCTCATGAAGTGAAAGATACAGCTGGACCACATTCATAGATTACTGTTCGACAAAGAATCTTGGAGAAAGCGGTAGTCAGCAGTAGCACTTAATTCTATGTCAGTAACATTAACAGAGATGTGAAATTAATATAAATTAGTATTATTTGTATTTTCTTGTGCAGTATATTTCAAAACCTCAGTGCCTGTAGAACTTTGCCATAACTTGAAAATGTGCTTTCACCACAGCAATATGAAAGTCGTGGCCACTTTTTACTTACATAAATTCTTTAGTTCAGCTAGGCACCTCCATCTATTGGAATACATAATACAGACATTACTAAATTACACTGTTTTACAAAATCAGTAGGAGAATATCTTGATCCTGGGTGTTAAAATTTCTTATTACCAATCCTGAATATGAGTCACCTGTAGAAAAAACTCTGAGTATTACAATTTCTTATTCCCACTCGTGAATTTGAGTCAGCTGAAGGTAAACATCGAAGACACTTAAATTCAAATAAATGTAATGTGACCACCAATCTATCAATGTCTAATCAAAAACTTGGTTTACAGCTTAAATATAAGAGCACTTGGTCCTTAGAATCGTTTAAAGTTAGTCAAACTGAACGACATTTGACTCAGGAACCCATCTTTAAGGCAATGTACATGTCGCCAAGCATGTCCTTCAATTCTGTCTTCTTAATGTCAGTGAAGAGATTCTTACAACTGAATTTAGCTGGTTACTTCTATAGGAAACTGATGTTCTCTTCCTAAATGCTGTTGATCGTCACAACTGCTGCACTCAATGTTGGTCAGTAGTTTCTGTAACAAATATAAAACCCAATTTTTTAAGCACTTTGTCATTGATGATACATTATCCTATTAGAAATACAGTATCTTAGATGTAAAATCAGTATACATTTCTTATTGGTAGTGAACGAGACATGATGAATGATTTTTGTTGTTCTCAGATGTAAGTGGGAATGGTCTACCAATACCATATTTTGGCGAAAACCGCTCACCAAATTTATGCTGCAATTATAAACATAGTGCCAAAGGGTCAAGATATAGTGAAGCATTCCCCAATGAGAAGACACATGTCTAATTGCACCAACATAGAACCTCACATCAAGAAACTGGAGGAAATTAATAGCTACTTTGAGTGAAGATCGTCCAGAAAATCAAGCGATTATATTTGAATCATTATGCAAGAATCGTTGTATTATCAATAGGAGTCTTATCATCTAATTGCAACCTGTTGCTAGAGTGTGAGTATTAATGTCTTGCAGGAGACATTTTCACAAACACCAATGTTCATGGTTTCTTTCGCCCAGATTAGTGGATAGATTTTAAATCAGCAAAGAAACAGCCGGGAACATCACCCCACCTCTAACTTTGTCGCTAATACGAACAGAAGTTTGACACACAGAATGAAGTGACTCTGCATCCCTGGCTAAGAATTTAGCTCGTTGTTCAATGCAAAGTTATTCGTCCATCGAAAATGTAAGACGAAGTCAGCTGAGTAGGTATCACTAATTTACAGGCTCAACATGGTTGCTTGACAGATGGATTTCACTGAAATTCAAGCTGGCTGCTAATTGCCGTTAGTGCCTGACTGTGTACAGTATACAGTTACCTGCAATGCTTACCATTAAAATTTCATCGCTATGGACGGGAAATAAAGAAATTTTGCTTGTGTGAATACAGTATAGTAGGAAGATAATGTAATTAAATTTTTCTGTAAATGTGAGGGTGTACAGTGTGCGAATCTTAGAACACAACTCTTGTACTCAACGCTTTCACTAGTGTTTTCTCTTACGTTTGTAAAAAAGCGTAGCTATTGGTTGCCCACTGTTCAACGTAGTGATCCAAATTTGGCGTTCTGTTGTGGAAACCTAGTTCGTCCTAGACTTTTATACGGTTAAACAAATCCTAACATAAGCAACACTGGGATATATATATTCAATTATTTCTTTTTGTTCTGGTTACAGCCACGTGAAGAGCCACTTACACAGCTGTTCAGTAAAACTTCAGTACTATGAAGCCATGATGCAGTAATCATCAAATTGATACGACGTGTACCACATGGTAGATATTGCAAATAATTGTCACTTTAGTGTAACCAGACGACGGAGGTGGAAGTAACGCCATCTACATTCTGTATACAAGGAAAGAATACACACTATCTTACTCAGAAACGACTTAAGAATTTCTTTTTTTTTTGTAAGAAGACAGTATTTACTAAGAAGGACAAACGTTTACTAGCACGTGCCGAAATTCGAGATGCGAAGCGTCATGGTTTATCTAGAGTGGTTTATCGTTCCGCAAATGTTATTGACCGCGCTTGCCGGTATCAGACGACTATCATACTGACAGGGGGTCTGTGGAGGTTCAGGCAGGTAATACTCAACGACACAAGATATCTGCCACCTGAGAACATTGTCAAAACGCACTGCTGGCACGGAGAACATCACTGCGCTTCCCTTGCCGCGGTAGGAGAGGCAGGCGCGCCGACGTGAGTGTGTTCAACGCCAACACTGCACTCTGGGGAGCATCGGCACGTCGCTTTTTCCGATCAGTTTCGGTTCTGTGTACGGCATCGAAATGGACATATCCGTGTGTCGAGACTCCTAGAAAAACAAACAAATCCACTAAAGAGACTTGTCCGTCCACTGCTAGGTTATTGCTCTGCAGATCGCATCCTTACCAAATAGGATTTACCGTGGACGCCGAAGAGGCACAGTGAAGACTCGGAGCTAGACGAAGAATCAGGTGGTGGAAACGTGAACTCTGATAAATCAGGTGCTTTGGAAACTCATTTGGCTCCCATACATCTAAAAGTTGACTGCATCATGCCAAGAGTCCACAGCACAGTGGAAGAAAAAACAATAATAACTTAAAATTACATGCAATTACTAACAGCAAAGGAAGGGAGAGAGACGGAGAGAAAGAGAGGGAGAGAGAGAGAGAGAGAGAGAGAGAGAGAGAGAGAGAGAGAGAGAGAGGCAGACAGACAGACAGATGGAAGGGTTGACACTTACAACCGAATGCGACAGTCTTCTCCTGTTTACCTTCCCTGAGGACTTCGTCTGATCTCTGCTGCTTAAGCTTCTTGGCATTGATCAATTGAAATGCACAGCTGAAATACTAATTCTGCCCAATGATGCTGGATACTCCAAAGACTGGTTGTTCAGGAAACTGGCGATGAGTGACGAATAACAACAAACTCCACTAGTAGGGGAGAAGGCCTCCATTTTGGATAGTAAATTATGGTAACTAAGATTAGACTAAAAGCATTTTGTCCTAATTGAGAGTTGCAAAAATACAAAATGCAAGTGGTTTATTTGTTGGCTATCGTGGATTCTAAAGTCCAGTAATGACATGACAATTATGGGCCATTAATTAGATCCTAAATAAAAACACTAAGAACTTGAGTGAACGGTTTGCTAATATTATGGTTATAAATTAACGGTTTGTTTCCATATGGACCATTGAATTGTACCACATCAAGTAGTCAGTTTCTTTGTATAAGCAGAATGAAGGACAATTTGAGCCAGGCCTCTCAAACACATCCTACTTGATAGAGTATCATCTGTTATCAACTCACGACAAGGTGTATTCAGTGGATTCAGATCTGGAGGATATACTAGCTATTGCAATAGTCAGACATTAGCTAGCTTTACCTTGTTGAGATATATGACAGAGAGATTGAAGATGGCACATGACCACTACCCTTACATCTGAGAAACGTAATGCCTGCTGCCAAATTAATGGCTATGCAAACCATCATGTTGCGTATCCAAAGACAAGCCACCTCATTATGCCATGTACAATGAAGAATGCAATTTCGCAATCCACATGAAAAATCTGCGAGTCACACTTGGGTGTCAGGAAACTATTTTCCCGTTTTGATGGGAAAGTTGGAGATAGTAATTCCGTGAAAAGGTCTCGTTGCAACGAAATACACCTTTGTTTTAATGAATGTCACCCCAGTTATGTAACATATTTGCGACACTCTCTCGCCCTTTTTCGCGCTAATATAAAGGGAACTACCCTTATTTGCACCTCTTCAAGGTCCTCGGTCAATGCCTTTTTTTAAGGGTCCCACACAGCTGAGTAACACTATAGTTGAGTGAAGTGTAATCAGTCTCTTTAGTAGGTTTCTTTGTTATCCTAGGAATCTTGCCACATGGATACATTCACTGTGATGCTGCAAAAAGAATCAAAAATGGTCTGAAAATATATTGTGTTGCCTCTACTGTGTGCACTGATGTCACTGAACACACCCCTGTTGGCGCACCTCTCTCTGCTACGATGACTAGAAAAGCCACAGCTATGGTCATCGAGATGGCAGTCTGCGTTGATGCAGGTGCCATTACACAGTCCGCGTGGATTCTGCCTTGCTGCAAACGAGCCCATTCGATGACTCGTGATGTCACTGCAAAATCCTGTAGAACCGAGAGACAGTGACCTTTGGCAGGAGAGATCGTGATTGTCATTGAGTATTACCTCCCTGAACCCCATAGATTCCTTATTCATATGGCAATCATGAGATTGTAGTGAACGCTGCCATACATACGGAACGATTAACTTATACTGCCACTTTCAGACATCGGAATGCGCTGCTCCCCTATTAAAGTGTTGCTGTTCTTAGTAACATACAATCTGAATGCGAATGGGAGTAAACTTGTGGCTATGGTTCTATGAATGATCGTACAGGGAGAGGGGAGTACGTGTATGCATTTTGTGGAAATATGTGGTATGCTGTTACAAAGCTCGCTCATGAGTTCATATTGGAGGACGTTTGCGCTACTAATATCGATTTATGTTGCAATTCTGAATACAGTTCTTATAATCTACAACGCTATCATGAACTAAAAATAACAAATGGTTGGTTTTACTTTTAAAAATTCGTTTTTAATTTCACGAAGGTAACGATGCACACTCAATGCAGTTCAGTCAGTAGGATACTTGCACTAAAAAACAACTCAATGCATCCACTGCTGTCGCATCCTTCTCAACTGGCTAAAATATGACGGCTGTGCTTGTATACGAGGGTTGGAACTTTAATAGTGGCAACTATTTATTTACAGCTCGTACAAAATAGATATGTGTTTCAAAGCTTTACTGACCTTCAAATAATTGTGTAAAACCCGTTGCCAGCGATATGGAAGTCTTAGGATGTTCTAAGCAGTGCCAGATGTGTTGACAGTTCGTGCGGAGCGGTCTGTTCGCCGACGAATTTGTATAAATCGAGTTGAACTTATGAGGACTTAAGTCACAGAAGTGCAGTAGGTGGTACAGCACTTAGCAGCCCCATCAGTCAAACAAATCAATAACAGCTTGCACTTTACGTGCTTGTGCATTGTCCTGCCAAATGATGGTCAGGCCCCGCAGAAAGTGTCATCACTTTGTCTCTATGCTGTTCATTTTTGGAACACGACCTACGACCAGCTTAGAGACATTAGAGATGTATCATTCTTCGAAAATAGAGGTGCTTTTTACACTGGATATAAATAATATATATAGGGTGAGTCACCTAACGTTACTGCTGGATATATTTCGTAGCCCACATCAAATACTGACGAACCGATTCCACAGACCGAACGTGAGGAGAGGGGCTAGTGTAATTGTTTAATACAAACCATACATAAATGCACGGAAGTATGTTTTTTAACACAAACCTACGTTTTTTTAAATGGAACCACGTTAGTTTTGTTAGCACATCTGAACATATAACCAAATACGTAATCAGTGCCGCTTGTTGCTTTGTAAAATGTTAATTACATCCGGAGATATTGTAACCTAAAGCTGACGCTTGAAACCTCCGACGTTCAGTTGCGTGTTGTAACAAACACGTGCCACGGTCGGCGAGCAGCATCTGCAGTGACATGTTTACGATGACGACCGTGTTTACGAGAGTGGCTGTAGTGCACTGTGGTGGTTTGGTCTAGCTGTCGCAGTGTCCGCATGTAGCACTTGCTGCTATGGTTATTCTGCATTCGTCTCCGCACGCAGACCAACTGTAGTACACCGTGTTACCAGAGGCCTGTGATAGTGTAGTGTTGTAGGAACTGTGACCGTGGTGTATTCGAACTCTGAAAAGGCGGAGATGATACTCATCTACGGCGACGAAATGCAGCTGAAGCCTGCAGGGTGTATGCGGAACGGTATCCGGACAGAGAACATCCAACGTGCCGCACATTGCAAAACATATACCACCAACTGTATGCAACAGGTATGGTCGTAGCACGCAAACGGGTCCGTTACAGGCCCGTCACAGGAGAAGCGGATGCAGTTGGTGTGTTAGATGCTGTTGCCATGAACCCACACATGAGTACAGGGGACAGTGCGAGAGCCGGCGGACTGAGTCAAAGTGGTGTCATGCGCATACTGCATCGTCACCGCTTTCACAGGTTTCATGTGGCGCTACATCAGCAATTACAAGGTGATGACTCTAATCATCGAGTGCAATTCTGTCAATGGGCATTAACAGAGAATGCGTTGCAGTTCTACCTGTTTACCGATGAGGCGGGTTTCACAAAACAAGGGGCATTGAATCTACGGAACATGCATTACTGGTCCGTGGACAATCCTCGCTGGCTCAGACAGGTAGAGCGACAGCGACCGTGGACTGTAAATGTATGGTGCGGAATCATTGGCGACCACCTCATTGGTCCTCACTTCATTGCAGGGGCCCAAACAGCTGCTACATACATCGCGTTTCAACAGAATGATCTGCCAACGTTGCTCGAAAATGTCCCACTGGAAACGCGTCGACGTATGTGGTATCAGCATGATGGTGCACCTGCACATTCCGCAATTAACACTAGGCTGACCCTTGACAGGATGTTCGTCGGGCGTTTCATAGGACGTGAAGGAAGCATAAATTGGCCAGCACATTCTCCTGATCTTACACCATTGGACTTCTTTCTGTGGGGTACGTTAAAGGAGAATGTGTACCGTGATGTGCCTACAACCCCAGAGGATATGAAACAACGTATTGTGGCAGCCTGCAGCGACATTACACCAGATGTACTGCGGCGTGTACGACATTCATTACGCCAGAGAGTGCAATTGTGTGCAGCAAATGATGGCCACCACATTGAGCATCTATTGGCCTGACATGTCGGGACACACTCTATTCCACTCCGTAATTGAAAACGGAAACCACGTGTGTACGTGTACCTCACCCCTCATGGTAACGTACATGTGCATCAGTGAAAAAGACCAATAAAAAGCTGTTAGCATGTGGACGTAATGTTCTGTTCCACTCTCTTCTGTACCTAAGGTCCATCACCGTTCCCTTTGGATCCCTACGTAATTCGGTGCTCTCTGATACACACGATCGAACAGCAGAGGAGTGGTACTCAAGCGTCAACTTTAGGTTACAATATCTCCAGATGTAATTAACATTTTACAATGCAACAAACGGCGCTGATTACGTATTTGTTTATGTTCAGGTGTACTAACAACACGAAAGGGGTTCCATTTAAAAAAAACGTAGGTTTGTGTTAAAAAAC
Source organism: Schistocerca americana (assembly GCF_021461395.2). Lineage (NCBI taxonomy): Eukaryota > Metazoa > Arthropoda > Insecta > Orthoptera > Acrididae > Schistocerca > Schistocerca americana. The sequence continues at coordinate 130,213,556 of NC_060122.1, read as the reverse complement.
ATACTTCCGTGCATTTTTGTCTGGTTTGTATTAACCAATTACACTAGCCCCTCTCCTCACGTTCGATCTGTGGAATCGATTCGTCAGTATTTGATGTGGTTTACGAAATATATCCAGCGGTAATGTTAGGTGACTCACCCTGTATATATATAACACTAATAATAAGGTGATTATTTGCTGCAAGTAAAGGAAAATATGTACAATACACACACACATCATCCTGAGACGTGTGCACGGCACACATTTCTTTCCTACAAAGTGTATTCAGTTTACTGGCATACACAGCGTACAATCAATCCATTCATCATGCATATATACACACACCTATTTACGCTATTGCAACTCATCAACACTATTCCACATACTGTTTCACAGCAACACACAGACACACACACACACACACACACACACACACACACACACACATATATATATATATATATATATATATATATATATATATAAGCACATGTGCTATCGCTAAGTGAATAGAGTGAGTGCAGGAGAGTGTTGAACCTATTATCACAAACAAATGTTTCTTGTCATGATATGATAGGAAAATTTTCAATTGTGATGCAATTTTTAAAAGTTTACAACATGGGTTTGTGATGGAATGCATACTTCATGCACCATGTGGTGGAGAAAAGGCATCAAATTCCCTTCACAAGGGCTACTTATAGTGCAAATTCGTGAGAGCCGTTAAGGCTCCACAATTGTGACATATGAGCATACAACTTGGTATGTCACCATATACAGTACGCGCTACTGTGTGAATGTTGTGTGGGAGGCAGTAGCATCGCACTCACAGCATGCTGCAGGAGCTAGGAGGCAGTCAAAATCAGCTTATGCTCCAAAGGGTGGGTGTTCTTGAAATATTGAAGAACATGTTTTTCTCAGTGAGCATTCAGGTAGATACCAGTTCCTGACTAGAGCAATCTGTGAACTGGCTTTCTGAATGCTCACTCCTAGTAAATGGGTTGAGGTATTTAGAACAAAACTGCTGTTCATTGGTGTGTTCATTCATTTTGCAGGAACAAAGTTAGGATATATTTTTGATACATATGTACTGAAAAGTAACAAATCTACATTTCTCCCACATGGACTGGCTACTTTGGAAAGTTAAAGGAGTCTGACAGCTTAATAATTCACATCTCTTTTCGGCCTGTCACCAATTTGCTTTTCTTCTCCTGGCTTGCTTTCATTTCTGTTTTTTTTTTCACACTGTAAATGTGAATTGAAGTATTTAATTTTGGCTGTGAAACTGCGAGTGTTCTATAATTTTAAGTTGAAATCGATGCTTCAGAGTTACACAATCCACAAAATCCACCCCTATTCGTATGTGCTGCAACCCACTGCACTTTTTGTGTAATTTTTTCGCAAGTCAGTATTGTTCACATGAAGCAAGTTTAGTGTTCGAGATTTTTGACATCGATTTAGGCTCTTTTAGCAGTTGTATCCCGTAGGCAAGGGATGTAGATGCCCCGTACATTTAATGGGAGTGCATGGCTGCGTGTCTTACCAGACCCATTTACTGCATTTTCGAGAACTGGCCTCATACCTGTACGACACTAAAGGTATAGTAACAGAAAAACTTTGCAGATGAGTCTCCCTGTGACAACATGCAATTCCCAACAACAAATAGATAATGCATTTCTCCTCCACACCATTACCACGTTCTTTGTTTGCAGTATTTCAGTTCACAGTATAGTAATGTACCTCACTTAATGGTTGCATTTGATAGGCTGCAGATGATTTTTGGGGAGTTACCTATCCAGAATGGATAGACCCACGTGAATGGAGGGGGTTGGGTCTCAGTAGCCCTCTCTAGAGTTTTCTGTGTGAGTGTACAAGATCCAGTCCCCAGATGGATCTGCTACTTTAGAGTGGCTGGTACGTCATTGACTTAGTGCTTTCCAAAAGTAAGAGGATAGATAAGGGAGCTGCTGCTAACCGGTTGGTGTAGCTAGAATACCGCTACACAGACCAGTCACGCTGCTCATGAGAATCACGCCCCCTGGTTGACAGCGCCACCAGTAAGAGAGCAGAGTGCTTAAACAACTGTGCATGAGCAGAAGTTGTCAGATGCTGCAAGTTGTAAGTAAGTACTAGTCTCGCTAGAGAGTTCCTGTAGAATGTTATGTCTTCAAGTCTGTGGCCGACAGACAGACCAATGTTAGTCTTCAGTGGAAGCAGAACGTGCCTTGAGAGTTAACTGAGCACTTAGTTTCGAACTGTTCTTCAACTAGTAGATCGAGACAGAGGTTTAGTTTTCTTCCGAGGTTATTTAACGGAACTGTAGTCAATACAGGACAGATAGGCTAAACCTGCATTCTACAATTTCTGTAGCCAGCGTTTCCAAAGTGAAGTAATATATTTTACTAGTCACCATTTTATGTTATTTTCATTGTGTTTATGCTACCCTAGAAGCTTCTCATCTATACTATCAGGGCACCCTTATAGTCTCTTTTCAGTGCCAGGAAAATTTCATCAAAATGTACGCTCCTAGATCACAACTTAGATGTTGAGGCACCTGAATGGGACTGCGCCATGATGTTCACAGGTGAGATCAGGACTTCAGGAGCATGCATGTGATAACCCAGAATGTGAGTAGCGTAATGTTGACAGCCCTGGGTGCTGTGTTGAAAGGCCTAGATGCACTGTTGATGGGCCTGGGTGCAGGGAGCACGGCACTGACAGAGCTAGGCACATCACCAATGTGTTACGCTGGAAACCCACCTCCAAATGGTCACAAAATTTCTGCAAGGAATAATAATAATGATAAGAAGAAGAAGAAACAACGTCGGTAAGTGTTATATGTGCAATGGTTTGAAAAACAAGAATCACACACAAATGTTGATAATAATTTCTGTTACTTATGTAGAAATTTATCTGGGTCTATGTTGCTTAATATGGATCTCATACCATCGCTATTTGGTGTACTAGTTCGTAGCAGCTTATGCAGATCAACATCCTCCTCCTACTGCATTGAAATATTGTTGGCAAGTGCACCACAGAAAAAATAAACATCTCATTATCATTGTATGCAGGTTTATTATTTTACAAGAAAAGAAACAAATTACTTACACATCTGCCTGGTTATGATGCTGGTTCATTCCTGTGAATTGATAGAGGAAAAATGATGTGTCATTCCACTGAATCACTGAAGCTGCAGTGTTGATGCAATCCTCCATGACTACATTATTGTTGATCGTGGCTAGTGACAAGAATATCCCCAGCATGTGAGAATGAATTATCGTCAGAGAAGAAGAAATATCAATTACTACCACAGATGGTTGCACTCATCTATGATGGTAGCCCATCCCAGTGAGCTATTGGATGAAAAAGGCATCATGGTATAGTATGGGTAATTTTACACATCAACAGCGTTTAGAAACATGGTCAACTCATAGGCAATGCTTTCATAAATAACAGCAGTAGAAGAAAATGAAGGAATATGTAACACTACGAACACATGTGTTCATCCACAACCTGAGTCGAGGCCTGGGAGACAAAGACTGAAAATTGCATCATGGCTTTCACAACATAATCTACCCATCCCAGCAAAAACTTGAGCAGCCCTCAGTACTTCTTTAAAAAACAAATGGTGTTATATAGGTATTAAGCAGGAAAACATAAGTATACACATACATAGAAGGCTCATATTAGCACTTTTCATAATGCACAGTCAGCAGACTGGATCTGTCCCAGGTGGCAACTTGTAAAGCGAGCTTGTCCTGGGAGTGCATAGTCAGAGGACTGGCCTCAACTGGGTTCATACTCATCTTTTCAACATCACTGAAAATTTCTGCAGTGTAGAAAAAAAAAAAAGAATTACATCAGATAACTACAACACACACACACACACACACACACACACACACACACACACACATAAAAATATAAAAGAGCCGTAGTCCTTCATTATGGTGCTGTTTCTGTGAGCCTCAACTGTCTGCTGCCATCTCTTGAGAGCCATGGATTACTAAAATCTACCGTCTCACTCTCCATTCATAACGGTGGATACTACCACATTCAACAAAAGTATCGTTGGAGTATGCATATGTAATGAACTCATATGTAGATGTGTAGTTAGTGGTACATACTGGCACCAAAGTGGGAAAACTTGCCTGTTTCTCCATCAAAAAATAGGAACACTGACACATAAAATCTACTACTGCTTCTATTCCCTGTCTGCACTGGACTGAACTGCAGCCCTGCAGCATATCTTATTAATCGCCCACTGGTGGATAGCTAGCTTCCGTGATGAGATCAAATCTGAACAATTAGTTATTTCCATACCATAATTTCGACCAATCACAGCAGGGAACTCCAACACTGTTGCAAGTATAGACATGACGTTGCTGATGCAACTGCTTCACAGAGTGAGTATCGATGCAGGTGTGTGTAGAGCACTTTGGACTTAAACCACTGTCCAGAGTAAACAACGAAATTTCTATCCCTTTCACTAATGAACACACTGTCTGGATCCATTATGTTTACAGAAGTGTGTTTGGGGGCTTAACATATTTCTGTGCATGATTTGATAAATGGTACAACTGGGTTAACCAATAGACGCTGTGGACGAGTTATATTTATATTTCGTTCAGTAAAAGTAATAAATTGCATGTAATTATATATACAACACAAACACATACCTTACTATTCAGACCAGTATTTCTATAACTTAATTTACTGCTTCAGTCAGAACAAAATGTGATCACGCTGCTAGAATGCAATGGTGCATTTTTATCCAGCTATAAACGTTTCAACAGTGAACGGACAACTTGTTATTATTGAGACCAGTGTACTTAGTGCTTATAGTTTACTACGCACTAATATTAAATGTATGAAAGCATTTACGTCCATTGATAGGTTGTACAAATTTTTTACTTTACTGCTCCAGATGCAATGCCGAGACCACAGCCGTACTATGTGCATCACTGATAAACATTGTAACTTTGGTATCTCGCTCCTTTTAAATGGTGTATATGCCTGCCATGATGACTCACAAGTATAAACACAGAATGGACTGGGCTGAGCTGGGCATGCTCCGCTCTGTTTTCTTGACGTGTGCACTGCCACTATAAAAAGATTGTGGAAATTCTGAGGAATGTATGGTTTACAGATGACGATGATGAAAGCAACTCAGTTCATCAAATGACTGCGTGAGGGTTACCATATTAGGCTGCATGTGTTGGGACGTCAGGTAGAAGGACACGATCAATGCTGCAGCAAAAGATGAATTGAACAAGTGTCTGAAATCTTATATTCGATAACAAATCTGTAGCAAGGACGATGTATGTGAACGAGAGTAAATAGTTACTTGAATACATGTAGATACCTGTTAATTGAGTAGGATGAACTGAAGAAAGATAAATACAGAGCTTTTTCTTTTTTCAAAAGAGAAAGAGAACATCATACTCTTGCATCGACATGGAAGTAAGTTTTACATTTTCTGAAGGGTGTATAAACACTTTTCATTTCTTCCCCATATATCTGATTGAGTTGCTGCGTAGGCGGGCATTTTTACGATTCCAGATTCAGAATAGAAGCATTCTTGTAAATCTCACACAACCAGGAGGCCTTCCCACTGTCTGTCAACGATACCGTCTGTGTGACGAAGATCCGAAGTAACATCAGGATATCATTGTAATCCAGTTCGGGATCAACCCAGAGTTTCCTGTGAAAAACTGCGTTAATGGTGATGCAAAATGTTGAGCCTTGGCACATTTTACGTTTCTGAACTGTTTTGATGACGTCACATTTACGGAGAATGTTGTTGCTCGATGACAGTTCTCACTTGTGAATTTGGTGAAGTTAATATCCTAAAATAAGAACTGCCTACATTCATTGTAGAAGCCATAATTGAATATAATGATTTTTGCTCTCTCAAGTGTCATTATGAAGTGCCATTGATGTGGTACACGATTTGTTCATTTATACAACTCGCTGCACAATTCCATTAAGTTGACAGTGCTTGATTACAAGGGCATGTGGCAGTAATGTGCACGCAGAAAATTCTGTGGGAAAATTTTCCAGTGAATCAAATTCTGTTTGTATTTCTACAGGCCCAGCCTTCACAGTGTCATTTTCCTTAAGCAACCTATTGCTATGATGGACACTACATCTTGAAATTTATGTAGAATGTGCATGCATCCATGTTGGTCACTTCCCTCGTAGTGGGACGGAGGAAACCTCATCTTCTCGCTATATAGTATTCTGTACACGTTATTACTCCAGATCAGCTGTATCATTTGATGAGGATAGGGTTCAAGTATACAATAGCATTTGCTAGCATTGGTTACAACTAGAATTGGTTACAACTGTGGAATACACTAAAATACTTTATAATTTACCTTGTCCTCTCGATTTGCAGTGTCATTATAATGAATCCAAGTATTTTTACTGGAACTGACGTTTTAGTGGCCCACGTCTGACTGTACGTAATTGGTACAAATGGACACTCATATTGTTCCCATGAATGAAAAGTTAATGGCAGTTTAACACCAGAATCAAGTATTCTCAAAAACTAAAGATGTTCCTTGTCTGCTAGAATAACAAGCGGAAATTTTATTGCTAATTTCTCCACAGTTTGTTAACTATTCTTGGAATTAGACTCACCCTGAACATATGAGCTGTCATCTGCTGATTTTGCTTCAGAACCAGTTCTTGTTTATCATTCAAGATGATGTCTTGCGTGCCTTCAGAGTATGCTATATGCAATTTAAGTCGAACATACACTCTAAAATGATGGTATCCACTTAAGGATCCACTTAAGAACCGTCCTGGATTTGGTAAACCATTCAAGCGAGAAATCGACATGGAAACGTATGTTTTGTCGGTTAAGGTGATTGCAACATTTCTTCAGTAGTTGATCTCGATGCCATTATTTAGTTCGTATCTTATTTCTGAAAGAAGAAAGAAGAATGCATTACATATGAGGTGGGATGTCTCAGTAGTCTCCCCACGCTTTTTTCGAAATTTTCCTTCTAGGTATATGCTTGGAATTTGTAATGTGTATAGGAGCTGAATCAGAATCCTAATCTCATCATTATTATTGAACATCGCTGAGTCGGAGTAATATTCCTGGTGGATGAGGTACTTGTCATATTGAATTGGAGCTGTTATTTCAAGTGTTATCATGGTCTAGTTTCAAGCCGATCGATATAAGGAACTTGTAATTCTCCCATGTTATTATATTGTGCATCCTCTGTGGTGTGCTCATATCATTGTATATCAGTTTGATACTTGCACCCATGCTCTACTGCTTCAGGTGGAGCCATATCGCAGTCTCTTTGTCACAAAAATCAACTATACTCCCATTGTGGCCACCAGTATTTACCCTAAGATGGTCTAATGTCTGGACAGTCACTGTGGGTTTCTTGATACATCAGCAGTCTTATATCCTGGGCCTACCTTAGAGAAGAACCTACAGACTGTATGAATCAATCTGTCATGAAATACAAATTCGCCACAATATGATATTCAAAACAAAACATGATATCTGGTAGTAGACCCACAAATTGTACTGACTCGCATAATTTGTCAGGTTTCTTCTCCAGTACTTTACTCTTGTATAAAGTAAGTAGTGGTCCCATTGATCCTTCCCAGCAAATTCCTGTTATATTATCTGTCGTTTTTATCTCAACATTTAAAAGTATTAACTTTTGTGTATAACTTAAACTCCTTTACAGATTATGTTACAAATGCATTTAAATAGTCCATATTTAATAGCTATGGGGTCGGCCTCCAACCTTACCATTTCCTAGATGTACTTTGTATTCTATAGAGCGACATGGAATGTTAATGCATTTTGAGAAACCAATGTATGCAATATTTCATTTCCACTTATTTTAACTATCTTACAGTCAAAATTATGACATTAGATCTAAACTTTAACTTCTGTATTGAATTACATGCTGTTTGTTTTTATGCAGTCATCAATAACAACACAAGGCAGAAATGGCCACAGATATACGTACCAAAGTTTTGATAGTGTCGAAAAGCGTAGGATACATGGTTATTGGAGCTATTGCTATTGTTGGTATGGTAATTGCGCAGTTCTTGTGGTAGTTCTGTTTTTCTTAACATATGCATACCACCAAGTTCCAGGTCCTACTGCAACATTCATGTTTAAAATTCAGCATTCCTTACATTTCCACATGTGCCTGAGCAGGCTGCATAAACACTCCACAAAATCTTGGACTGTAGGATTTTTTTACGAATTTAACCTGATCTGTATTTGAAAGTGATATAACTGGTAGTGCAGCAATGAGCTTCCTTTATGAACAGCTGGAGCAATTTTGTGTTTTAAACAAAGTCATTTCCTGACAATGACAGATGCCATCATCTTGTTAGAACTTTTCAACTCCTGAAGTTGCTCTTGTGCACTTTATGCAGTCACAACTGTGCAAGTTACAACTGCCACCCCTCCAGTAGCTGATATGCCAGCCAGGGCTAGAATTTGGAATCAGATGATTCCACCTAACGTCTCAAGTACTGGTAAAACACTAGTTCATCTAATTTGGTATTTTAAATCTGTTTGAGAAAAAAGGAAATATTGTCTGTGGTTTCTAGAACCCGCTATGTCGACTTTGTAATTCCTATTTGTTAAATATGTGTTGTGAGAATAGATATAATCTTACATATCTATGTGTATGTATGAATGCTATTCATTTTCTCTCCCTACCAGTTTTAAATCTCACTATAACTGATTTAGAGGTTCCTCATCCACCTTTTGCCATGAGGAGTTGCTGTTTTCCTGAATTAGACCATATATTTCAATTTCGACTTAGATGCCTTCAGACTCAAAACCAGGTTCATCTCTAGAGATTTTTCTGCTGCGTGCAGAATTTTCAAATGCCGCCACCCCCTGAAGTAACTTTCTGAAGTAACTAATGGAGATAAAGACCTGAAACGTTTACAGTGTAGAGCTGAAACATCATTCTCTAATCACATAAAAAATGGTTCATGTATTTTATATATTCCATGAGTAATCATTTTTGTGTTCTATAAGACAAAACATTAAAACTTTTCTAAACACCTTGGAGCTTGTAAAACTGTTCTTTTTATCACTACAGGTATATTTTTTATCGAATTAATCATCGTTGTATTAACAAGAGATACTGTAAGTCTGATGTCTGTAGCAGTCATAGTTTTTGAGAAAAGTGTACCAGAAGGTCAAAAAATGTAGTTTTGAGAAAAATGGTATTAAAGTTTTACATGCAAGAAAGTAATCAACAATGTCATACAGACACACTTTTAAAACATTCCAGGGCTATACTGTGGCTCAGCTTCTTGATCTTTCTCTTCTTTTCTTTGATCTTCTGGCTATCCTGGCCTCCATGATAGCATTTCCTGCAGAAATATCAGCATAACGGATACAGTCCATGTCAATCTATTTCAGTCCCCTTTCAGTATTGATGCCATCCTTAGTTCCCAAGAGTCTTAATACATCAGTCTTCTTTGACACACCAGCATTGAAGCACATCACTGCATCATGAACACCAAATTTTAGTGTTTCTTTTCTAACGAAAACAGGTTTTGGCAAACTTGTCCAAATGACACAATTCAAACTTTCATTTGGATTTTGAGTTTTTCCATGGAGACTCTTTTTCAAGAGCTCTTGTTGGCTAAGGTCTCTGAAAATTGGTTTGAGATCTAGCAGGATTTTTTATGGAACTGAATGTCTGTGCTTATAGCTAGAAGATGTAGCTGGGTTGTTGAATTTGCACCAGCTGCCATATCCCCGTGGGCAAAGGTTATGTTGTGGTTCCTCATCTGTTGAAATTTTAGGAAAGAATATAGCCCAGATGGCTCTCCTCATTGCTTCTACATTGTTGCAGATGTTTCTAATGGCCATACCATAATAAGTCTGGATCCTGTCTATTTCAGCCTTTGTCAGGCCCCCTTTACCACCTAAATTTTTTTCTTACATATCTTTAGAAGTGGTGATCCCATTCTTTTCTGTACATGTGCTATACAGTTAATTAATTTTGACTCTAGGCCCATAAGGTTTATCTTCTACCACTTTCTGATAAGCCTTACTGTCCCCGTCCCCAAGATAGTCTGTATAGAGGATACCTCTTGACTGCACAGACCTTTTGAAAAGCTTCTTGCTTGAAGCACTGACACTTGCACTGACTTCACTTTCAACATTATTGTCTGCCCTCTGTTCAAAACTAGCAGTTTCGCGGTTTATTTTTACATATTGAATTCCACGGAACTTAGGCTTATATCCAAACTTCCTTATTCTACCCATTGTGTTATAACGTTTCACAAAATCATTACATTTGTATCACCAAAACGTAAACAACTAGGATGAAGAAACTGACAAACGATAGTCGACAATGCAGACAGGCTGCCAAACATCAGGATAACAATTCTCTCTTGCAACCCAAATAAAGAGTATTTATATCTGTGGAACATAAATGATTGTTGTACTATAGTCAACGCTGACTACTGCGCAAGACACAGCAAAAATGGACGTGGCACTAGTTACCATGCTTCACGAACAAATTAATAACTTCGAATCTAATAATTAGATTTCTACGAAACAAACGGCATTTTGTAGCCAAATAATTTTAGCATAGATTAAGACTAGAAAAAAATTCAATGTTTTTGAGCCTGTTCGCGACTGTGTCGCCTTAAAGGAGGGGACAAGAGTATTGATTTTGCATTTTGGTGAATGTATTGTAACATGCTGTAGGGGATTCTACCCTTACCCCTTCGGCAGGCGCGCCTACTGATGTCAGACGAGCAGGTGCGCTTTGTGAAATTTACAACATGATCATTTGTCAGTCAATACAAACTTGTCTTAAGCAAACTTTTATATGTACTGATGAACGCAGTTCATATTCACTATCTTCAACATTTATAACAAAATCTCTTGCTCTTTTAGTTCTTTAAATAACAATTTAGCCAGTTTTTCTGACGTATGTTCACTTTCGTAACACCTTTCACAGACAATTTCTTTGCAAAGTAGTTACGGCAACGTTCAGAAAATGGCCATCTCCTTGTAATTCTTGAAATGGAGTATCAGGCACAATTTTTAGCTACAACGTTAACTCCACCTTTTGTCATGTTGTACGCAATTATGTTTTCAGGCTTGTGTGTTTCTTCATCCACTGTCAGCATATCACGCACACTAGACAAAAGTGTCATAGCACAGTTTTTGCAAGGAACATATGAAACTGAAGCCTTATCGTCCTGAATTCCAAACATTGCACTTCCAATTTCTTTTGTTTTGTTTGGAACAAATTCTGGAAGAATTTCACATTTGCTCTTCGTCATTGTACCAATGCAAGTGATAGTCTTCTGCGGCAAATATTCATAAAGGAGGTAGCTGGTGTACCAATTGTCAGTTGTAAGGTTCCTGTTAGAATTTTCTATAGGCACCATATATTTTTTCAGTATGTTCTCAGGAGCATTAGATACCCGATATTGTCCTTTGGTTGCATGCCGCAGTAAACATCCTGATTACTGCAATAAAATCTTTTTGCATCACACAGAGAAAACATTTTTGTCCCATACCTAGTCAGTTGGCTGGGTATGTACTGAATCCATCTACAGCGGTCACCGTAGGGACTGTTGGTTTTTGATGTTTTAACACACTCGCTTTTACAGCAACGTGAAACTTTGTCTTTTCAATAAAGGACTCTCGTACATCTGCTGTCTCTTCGGGATCATCATCAACCTCACCTTCAAGTTCAGATTCACTGCCATGGCCCTATTCATTGTTTTCATCACTCAAATCTACTATACTTTTCACCAAGTCTGATAAGTCTGGATAGACTTTATCATCACCTTCTTCGAGCAGTTTGCGAATTTCTTCTTCTGACACACCCTTTGAATTGGAACAAAACATCATAGAACTGAAATGAATAAATACATACAAAGGTCGGTGTAACCTTGTTAACGGTTAATGTGCATCTATAAAAAGTAAAAAAACAACGAGCAAGTATAGTTAACTTTTTGATACACTTTCCTTTGGACACTGACAGCTGGAACAAAGCTCCCAACTGTCACACCAGCAGGCGTGCGTTTTAGTTTTTACAACATTCGACACGTCGCTGCTTACAATTCAGAAAACAGTCTGTGAAAGCTAACCAAAGGAACTGAAGTTTAACATTGTCGAGAAAACATCGACAATGGAATACATGGCAGGAATGGCGCAATAGCTTAAGGTTAAGCCATCGATAAGGCGCGCCCGCTCGAGGGTTACCTGACCCAGTCTCCTTGGCCCAGTACAAGGCACAGTGAAAAGGGGCGATTGTAGTCCTTGGTGTTGGTAGGAATAAAATTCCTGTCATACCTCCCTACCAATGCTGATGGCGGCGGAAAGCTGGATCTTCATTTGCAACGGCAGTGAACACACCAAAGTAATAAGACAGCACATTCGCTGTGTCCCAAGGTGTAGATCGTAGACGCGTTTGCCGCTGTACAGCAGTTACAAGTCGTCTGGTACGTTACCAGATATCCTCCTTATGGCTTCTGATACCATCGAAGAGCTAGTGGAACCATTGGTCGAGTCGAGAAACACTTGCCAAGACCTCTTCTTACCCTCTCTGATTGTTTGTCGAGCCTTTGCTCTCGCAATTCGAAAGACTCCAGAGCTCTAGCAGAGGTTTGATATTTAAGCCATCACAACGCCATGCATTTCTCTATGATGGTGAAGCGACACCCATCGTTCCACCGTGGGACACGCCACCTCTGAAGCCAGTCTGAGAGACAGACGCTTCATCAGCATGATGTATTATGTCAGTAATGTGATCCACCGAGTCCTGGACATTATCTCGACGTTTAAAAACAGCTAATTGACTAAGCAGTGTCCAGTACGCTTTGCTAAGTATCCATTGTGGCGGTTAACTTTCAGGGACAGATCTATCTGCAAGGTGGATCAGATAGGTGACTGGTCACTGTAATGTGAGTCATCGGCCACTTACTAGTGGGCGGCATCGACAACGGCAGGAAAACACAAAGCAAGGGCCGGGGCTGAGGATGACCTCATGGCAGTGTTGAGACGTCATAACTTCTCTGACACAAGAAGGCTTTCGACAACCCAAACCCAGGGGCATGTTGATGGAGAGCCTCATAGTGCTCTGAGGCAGCTGTGTGCTAAGAGGCTCTAACAATTAGAAAGTGTGGAGCGAGTAGTGATATCAGATCAGTAAGACCAACGTTATCTACGCTTTTGTTGGGCGGCTGATACACACTGCAGATGGTAACAGCCAATGGAATATGCACTGTGACAGCAGTTGCCGGAGTACCTGTTCTGAGGGAGCAGAAGTGGAGTGGTAAGTGTTATTCACAAAGACAGCTATTCCATCTAATGCTCTGTTCCAACTTGGGTCATCCACCTAATGAGAGATGTATCCCGTGAGCACAGATTATCACTGCATTTAAAATGCGTTTCCTGTAGACACAGACAGAAGTGTCTCTCCTATGCTGTTACAGCTCCTCCACGACTTCTGTACCGGCTCACGTTCCATTGAAGTAAATGAGTCATTTATCTGGAAGGTTTATATTTTCCTCTTGTCCCTCTGCGTGTAGGAGAACCGACTTTAGAAGGAGGAGAACTGTGTGGGCTCAAGGGTTCATCGAAGTTGAGTTCTAGCTCCATGGCCGCATCTTCATCCTCTGAGTGCTCGTCATTCTGACAAGCCACCTGCTTCGAATCTGGCTTCTTGATAATACGCCTAACCTTAATCTTCTCCGTCTGATTCGACAATACCGAAGTAGGCTGTGCCAACACAGTGTGCAACAGTTGCTTTACCAAAGCAGCAGCATCAACGTCAGGAATGGAAACGGTTATTGGCTCTGAGCACTATGCGACTTAACTTCTGAGGTCATCAGTCGCCTAGAACTTAGAACTAATTAAACCTAACTAACCTAAGGACATCACACACATCCATGCCCGAGGCATGATTCGAACCTGCGACCGTAGCTCTCGTTCGGCTCCAGACTGCAGCGCCTAGAACCGCACGGCCACTCCGACCGGCCAAACGGTTATTACTGCTGAAGTTTGAGTGGAGAGAGCAACTGCAGCACCAGAAGCCATGGTATATGTAGGAGTCTACATGGAGAAAGCAACAGTTCCATCAGGGGCTCAGGTGGTTCTGTGACAGTGTAGGCTGCGTATACCTTGACTTGCGCCATCAGGTGGTGGATTTCTGGATTCCGCTTCGGTGGTTAGCAGTCCATCACACACAGGAAGCGGCTACACCGGTAGCTGGGCCTCTGTGGAAGGGACTGGGCGTTTTTTAGGTTAGAGGGTCTCAGGAAACCACAGAAAGAGCTTCTGTCTAAAAGGGGCAGGTAACACACAGTAAGGTAGTTTTAGAAGCGATCGGTATTGTAAACTGTCGCAGCTGTTTAGGGAAAGGAGCAGAGGTCCAAGCCCTAATAGAAAACATTGAAGCTAAAATAGTTACAGGCACTGAAAGCTGGCTAAAGCCATAAATAACTTCATCCGAAATGTTTCCAAACGACCTAAAAGGGTTCAGAAAGGATACGAGGCGCGTTTTTTAAGTAAGTACTGTTTTGAAATAAAAAAAAGACGTGCTAAGATATCTCAATAATTTTATTTTTACATGAAAACCTGTATCTTAATTTACTTTTCTACGTAATTTCCGTGAATATTGAGGCACTTGTCATAACGTTGAACTAGTTTTTGAATACCGTCCTCATAGAAGTCTGCCGGCTGACTTGTTAACCACTGCATCACCACTATTTTAACTTCGTCATCGTCCTGAAGACGCTGACCGCTCACGTGTTTCTTCAAGTGCAGGAACATATGGTAGTCACTGGGCGCAAGATCGGGGCTGTACGGAGAATGATCTAGAGTTTCCCATCGAAAAGATGTGATGAGATCTTTGGTCTGATTCGCCACATGCGGACGGGTATTGTCGTGCAGAAAACGATGCTGTTGCTCAACTTCCATGGACTGTTGCTTTGATTGTGGTGCCACGTAGGCCATCCATATTTCATCGCCCGTGACAATTTGGCTTAAGAAATGATCACCGCCGTTGGTACCGCTCAAGGAAAGTCAATGCACTGTCTAAACGTTGGATTTTGTGCACATCCGTCAACATTTTCGGTACACAACGTGCGCACAATTTTCGGTCATTCAAGTGCTCGGTCACAATGCCATACCAAACACTACGTGAAACATCAGGAATGTCACCCCGCAAGGAGGAAATCCTAAAGCGTCTGTTTTCTCTCACCTTATTGTCCACTTCCTGCACCAAACTTTCATTAACGACCGAAGGTCGCCCACTCCGTCCGCCGCTCGTGGTCGTGCGGTAGCATTCTCGCTTCCCACGCTCGGGTTTTTGGGTTCGATTCCCGGCGGGGTCATGGATTTTCTCTGCCTCGTGACGACTGGGTGTTGTGTGCTGTTCTTAGGTTAGTTAGGTTCAAGTAGTTCTAATTTCCAGGGGACTGATGACCATAGCTGTTAAGTCCCATAGTGCTCAGAGCCATTTTTTTCGCCCACTCCGTTGTTCATCATGCGCATTTGTGCGGCCATCTTTAAATGCTCTCACCCACTTTCTTACCATGCCATCACTCATAATGTTTTCTCCGTAAACTACACAGATCTGACGATGAATATCGATCGCTTTTAGGCCTTTAGCACTAAGAAATCTTATAACAGCCCGTACTTCACAGTCGGTGGGATTCACAATTATCGGAGGCATCTTAAACACTCAGTACACAACGTAAACAAGGAAGAATCAGGCTGTAATGACGTCAGTGCGTAGATTAAAGTCCTGGCTTTCATGTAAAAATAAAATTATTGAGATATCTTAGCACGTCTTTTTTTAATTTCAAAATGGTACTAACTTAAAAAACACGCCTCGTAGATTAAATACAGTTGGTGGTGGAGTACTTGTTGCTGTCAGAAGTGGTTTACCTTGTAGTGAAATTTATTTAGATAGTTCCTGCAAAATAGTATGGGGAGAGGTTATACTTCACACTCTGACTAAACTATTAATTGGATCGTTTTACCGACCCCCGACTCAGAAGAAATAATTGTTGATCAGATAAAAGAAAACTTGAGTCTAATTTCAAGTAGGTACACAACTCATAAATTATAGTTGGTGCCGACTTCAGTAAATGCTCGATATGCTGGAAGAATTATACGTTTAAAGCCGGCAGCAGGCATAACAAGTCATCCGTAATTGTACTGAATGCTTTCTCAGAAAATCATTTTGAACAATTATTTCAAGAGTCCATTCAAAACGCAAATGGCTCCTGCGAAAGCATATTTGACCTCCTAGCAACAAATAATCGTGGAAAAATGAGGAGTATCATGATGAATACAGGGACTAGAGACAACAAGGCAGTTGCTGCTAGGCTGGATGCCGCAACACGCACATCGCACATCCAAATACATCTATTTAAAAAAGCTGACAAAAGTGCTCTTAACGGCTATTTAAGAGACAGTCTCCACTTCTTTTGACCTGATCACGTAAGCGTAGAAAAGATATGGAATGATTTCAAAGAGATAGTATCGACGGCAATTGTGAGATAGATACCTGAGCCTTATTGCAGCTCGCGTTCGTGCTGTTGGTAGGTTAGCATCGTGTCATAGGGATAGTAGCATTTCGTTTTTTGTCGCGTTTGCTGGCGCCACTACGTTTGCTAGTGTTGTGTATCCGCGAGTGGCAGCAGCAGTGATTATCGATATCTAGTGCCCTAGTACCATCTTTCGAAGGGCGTCAAGTGTTATCCAGGTCGGAGTGTGTCGGGTAGTTTGGTTGGGACGGAGCAGCAGTAAGGGCCGGCACTGCGAAGATATGCCGGAACCGCCGGTGGCACGCAGGCACTGCCGGATCGAGGAGCTGTAGTAGCGAGGGCCACAACCTCACTGTCCACCGGTCCCAGGACGTTTGAGTTGAGTGAGCATTAACCCAGTGTTGAATACTCCACTGTTTTGAGATCACGCCATTTGTTCGCGCGTTGCTGTTCGTAGGGTCGCTCAGACGAAGAGCAATGAGTGGCGTGTTTGGAGTTGGCGAAATTAATTAGCTGTCCTTCACTTCTTATTATTAATCATTCAATTCCTTGTGTTTATTGATGAAGTTCAACCAGCGGTATTTTTCTGCCTAGTGGCAGCTACAGCCCTAGTTACCTTCCCTGGAGGTTAGCGTATTTTTGCGGCAGTGTACCTTTCCTCGCCTTGCCGCTGCTGTCCGGTAAGGCGTGTAGTTCGACAGCCTCCTTGATTGTGGTTCGGATATTTTGTTCTTTTGGACTACCTTGGTTGTAGTAGCTCCTTCTGCTTCTGGATGCTCTAAACACTGGATTCTGAAGAATCAGTGCTGTCAGCCAGTTCCGCCTTGCCTGGGATATTGCATCGTTGCGTTGGTTACCAGACGTTAGGTAAATTATGCAAGAGTGTTGGTCTGCGTTCAAACTGTTCCCATCGGGTTGAGTGAATACAACTCTTGGCTGCCTGTCTCATCGGTTGCAAAGTTGTGCGACTTTCCCAGGTTGATCCTTGGAGCACTGTCTGAGGCCCACTACTCTCTTGGTTTGATTAGATTGTCATTTAAAAGAAAACTTTATTTTATTACTATTGGGGCCTTCAGCCAACAAGTAAATTTAATTTCTTGTCAATAAGACCTTCGGCCGTAAATGCAATTTGGCTGAAGTGTTTTAATTAGATATTGTCTCTTAATAGTGAAATTCTGATGACTGTGTTTTTTTTATAAAAAATTATTTTTTGTCTCTTGGAGAAGTTTCTTAAGAATTTTCTATCCAGGCCTTCACCTGTTAAATTGTTTTTTAAGTTATTACAATTGGGGCCTTCATCCGACAAATAATTTGAATTTCTTGAAAATATGGCCTTCAGCCGTGAATGCAATTTGTCTTAAGAATTTCAAATTACATATTGTCTTTTAATAGTGAAATTTTGATAATGGTTTTTTTTTTTCAAAAAAGTACTTTAGTATCTCGTGGAGAATTTAACTCTCTCATTAATTTGCTGTCTAGGACTTCAGCCATCAAATTGTTTTTGAGTTATCTCTATTGGGGGCTTCAGCCGACAAATAATTTGAATTTCTGGTCAATAAGGCCTTTAGCTGTCAGTAAAACTTGCTTAAGAATTTTTTGTTAGACTCTGTGTCTTTACAGTCAAATTTGATAATTGTTCCTTATTGTCAACCCTATTTGCAACTGGTTCCAAATAAAGTGTACGCGATTAAAAAAAAACAAAAACTGAGCAACCAATGGTAACTGAGTAAGGCCCCATCCACACCGAATCCTGCCTCTCCCTAAGTCCCATGTTTCAGCGGTAGCAGGGCGTGGTTACGATTGTTATATTGCCATTACAGTTACTGTTGGTTCGAACTGTAGCTCTGTCAGTATTACACGATATTTGTCTTTGCTATTTGGTTGTTTCAGGTGACCAGTTCTAATGGCAGTCAGGCAATGCCCCGGTATCGGCTTGTTGAGGAAGGACCAAGTCATTTATGAGCTGGCGATGAGGCGCCCGCCTATTGAAGGTAGTGTCCCGGACACAGACGCCCGTTTGGGTGCTACCGTTCTTCAGCCGGTTGACGTCACCCCGGATGTTGTGGGTGAGACGGAAGCATCCATTGAGTTTTTGTGTAAGGCTATTCGGGGTCTTGAGGACACCATCGGCTTTTTGGAGGCACTCTACGTAGTGCAGACAGTTACACAGGGTGCGGGCACAGTTAATACGTTTAACCAACCAGGTAGCGGATTTAAGGAAAGTTAGAGGATGGTTATAAGGAACCAACTGATGAATTGGGGGCCTTGATTAATGAATTGCAGTTTAAGACTACATGTTAGGCACTTAATGGGAGGAGGGCTGGCGAGCAGGACTTGCTGTCTTCAGGGGGGCGTGAAAGCTAGCCCAGTAATTATGCACTTATGTCTCCCGAAAGGTTAGACGCAGCGTTTGCTAAAATGCGTTATCCTCTGGTGCATCTCTTTCAGGACATCACAGAATTAATTATAGACCGAAACGAGCAAATTGAAAGGTTATTATGGTTGTTGGTTCGCCTTGAGCAACAAGCTGGTGCCTTTGGCGTTTAGCATCAAGTTGTTTCGTCGCTATTGTATCCGTTAGCTAGAGGCGAATTGAGGACCCTCGTATCCAGAGCCATGGCAGAAGGTATAAAGGCACATTTGCATGCCGAGCGTGAGTTTCCTCGGAAACGCGAAATATTAATTAAATAAATAATCAGTGACAAATAAATAAAGCCTATGGCACACAACTGCAGCGCTGTGTCGCTGATAAAACAAAAGCACAATTACGTTACTCTTATGTTTGATTAAGAAAGGGAAAGCTCTGGTTGAAGTGGTGCGAGAAGCACGTATTTTATTTTATTGTCTGGCACACCGCCATATTTCATGTTATAGAAGAATACTGCGAGTTGCAACCACACTAGGCACTCGATTCTGTAAAGAATTTATATTTATAAAAGTAAGTAGGATTATGAACTGTAGGCTTATTCATTGAATATATCTGATTTAACTAACTGTGTAACTTTTTTATGTTTAGTAGACAATCACCTCTGTACGACGTATTGGCATGGCTGGCAAATTATTGTAATATTGAGATTTAGATTATGAGTCCGCACCTACCGCAGCAGTCTTTGGAAACGATTTAATTACGAAGTCCGATTATTTCAGTTTTATTTCACGGTCAACTACGAGTAACATTGCCTATACGAAAAAGCCATTGTCAAGCGTCTGATAACGAATAATTAAACGTCCACGTTCCAGATAAGCAAATACAATTGCAATCACAATCACCATCATACAGATAGAATAATTAACATATTTAAAATAACAATATTTTTTTATTCATTTTATTTATTTTATAAAGGGTTTTCCTTTCGGCGGTTGAGGGAGATTGTAATTAACGAAATATTAACCATGGGAGTTCGCTAACAGCTAGAGTGTCGCTATATTTGTCAGATACAGCAAGATAAAGAGAAGTTACATCAGTATGTGGGCAGATTTAAGACGACCTGCTTGGCCTTGTTAGTCGACTTGCTAGAATGGAAGTTAGTATCTATTGTCCTGAGGGGAATGCGAGCGGCGGATAGGTCGCACTTTATTTTCGTGGTCGTCCCTCCACCTGGGAAGAACTTCGTTCCGACGTTGTAGCGATATCTGCGTTACCGCTCGCGGACGATCCAGGCCGTGAAGTCAAGGTTCAGTCCGTGAGCGTTATGAAGGAGGACTGCGTATTATCTACATCGGCGGAGTCTGCTGAAAGGGAACCGCGGAGTTGCTTCAGGTGCGGTCGGACAGGTCATTTAGTTCGTTCTTGCTTTCAACCGCGCACTCAGAGCCAATAAATGACGCTGGGGTCGGCAGCGACCTCGGGATCAAGTCCTTAAACCTTGGTGTGCCCGTGTCGCTACTCGATTATCACCTCCCCTGCCTTGTATTTGTCCTCGACTAGGTGGCGAACCTATTTGTGCCCTTTTGGATTCTGGTAGCTCCTTTTCGTTGTTGAGCTTGGAATGGTTCCTTGAATTTGGTCATCTTACGAGACTTAGATCGGTCCCTTCTTCGGTGCAGAGATGCCGGGTTCCCAATGGGCAGGTCTTGCCTCTGCATGGTTGGGTCAGAGAGAGTATCTCTTGGGAGATTTCTCCTGGCCCTTGTCTTTAGCCTTGGTTAAGAAGCTCCCGGTCGATTTGATTCTGGGATGAGTTTTTTTCAGTAAAACTGGTCTTGTCTTGGATTATTGCGGGTACACCTTCTTCCTTAAGTTCGCTTCTACGCAAGTTTGGGTTCTGTGAATATGCTAAGCGTAAGGTGCATCGAAATGCCGGCATGCTGGTTGTTGATGCTAAGGTTAATGAGTTTGATCTCACTCATCTGTCTTCATAGCAGCCCTCTGAACAATGGGACTTGCTGCAAAGGTTCCCCGAGCTTCTCTGTGATAGTGTTACTCATGTTCTGGACTACCATATTCGTCTATCTGACTGTATTCCCGTCATGCAGTCCCCATATCGTCTCTCACCGCCTAAAATGAAGATACTAAGAGGAAAGATACCTAAAATGCCCGAGCAAGGAAAGGTGTTATTAGGCCTTCTACATCTGCTTATGCTTCCCCCATATTCCTCGTTCCTAAGGATCAGGGGCGCGACTTTCGGCCTGTTGTTGACTACCGGCTCCTGCACACCAAGGTTGTCCTCGAATCAGTTCATTTAGTTGACGTTCATAGCTCTTTTACTTGGCTTTCCGGTGGTAATTTGTTCACCGTGCTCGATCTGAGTCAAGCCTATTATCAGATTCCCTTAGCCGAAGAATGCAAACACGTTACAGCATTTATACTGATTGGAATCTGTTTGAGCTTAACAGGGTTCCCTTTGGTTTTGCTACTGGCGCAGCCGTTCTCACTCGTTGGCTGGATAATATTCTCGGAGACTTGAAATTAGTCTGTGTTTATAATTACTTGGACGTCTTGTTGATTTATAGCCGTTCGTTTCAGGAGCATTTGGAACATATCAAGCAAGTTTTTACTAGGCTGCAGGGGGCCAGTTTCACTGTTAAAACCAATAAGGTGACGTTAGCCAGGCAGCAGGTATCCTTCTTAAGTTACCTAGTATCAGCGAGAGCATTCGCATTGACCAGGAGTGGACTAAGGCATTGAGAGCTCTCCCGCCGCCTGCTGGTAAACGCGGGATTGCCAGGTTCATAGGCATGTCGAATTATTTTAGGCGTTTTGTTTCTAATTTTGCTCTGTTGGTGGCTCCTTTAAATGAATTGTGTAGAAAAGGGGTGCGTTGTGAATGGAGACCTGCCCAAGAGGCCGCGTTTGAGCCCATTAAGGCAGTTATAGCCAACCCTCGAGTACTCAGAGTGCCTGAATTTAGTAAAAAAAACTATTCTACAAAGCGACGCATCTAATACGGGGATTTCGGTCGTCCTCCTACAGGAGTTCGAGGGTCAAAGGCGGCCATTAGCGTACGCGTCTCGTCGGTTAACCAGTGCCGAACTTTAATATTCCGTTTACGAATGTGATTCTTTGGCCGTCTTGTTCGCGCTGGAGAAGTATCGCTTTTATCTCGAACATAGAGTATTTCAGCTGGAAACCGACAATTAGACATTGAGCTGGGTGCTAGCCAGGCCGCGTAAAACTGGCCGTATCGCCAGGTGGGCAGTACGCATCTGAGCGTTTGAATTCGAAGTTAAACATATCACGGGGTCTGAGAATGAGCTCGCGGACGTCCTCAGCCGTATATTCACTGAAAACCCACCTAGTGAGCACGCCAAAGAAACGGAGGAAGTCAATTTTACTTCTGTCGTGTTAGGCGGTATTCCTCATTTGTTTAGTGACATTGCCGACCATAGGGATCAGGACCCCACTTGGGGACCGGTTAAGGAACGGCTCTCGGCG
This sequence comes from Schistocerca americana, assembly GCF_021461395.2. Taxonomy (NCBI): domain Eukaryota; kingdom Metazoa; phylum Arthropoda; class Insecta; order Orthoptera; family Acrididae; genus Schistocerca; species Schistocerca americana. Next base: position 130,191,163 of record NC_060122.1, on the reverse strand, counting down.
GGTGAACCTTTGTATGGGTACGTCACCACTAAAGGCATTTTGTGTAAAAGGGTGGGACAAGGAGTTGAAGTTCTGCCTACCAGCCACCCTGGTACGCCCCGTTTTTCATTATTGTCACAACTCGTTGACTGGGAGGCATTTAGGAACCTATAAGACATTGCAGAAAATTAAGGAGCATTTGAATCGGCCGTCTATGGACCGAGACGTTAGAGAAATGATTTCTCGGTGTGGGTTGTGTCGTGGGGGCAAGCCTAAGAACGCTCTTCAACAGGGCTTCTTGAGTTATGAGCACGAATCCTGCCGTATGGACAAACTCTGTATCAATTATTTGAGCCCATTACCTCGCACCAAAAGAGGCCATCGGTATGTATTGGTTACTATTTACGCGTTTTCGAGGTTTTCCTGGCTTCCTTCGAGTTGTAACGTGACTGCTGGTACTACTACTGGTCGTTTAACCAACGTACTTAGTGTTTTTGGACCCCCTAAGCAAATAGTTAGTGATAATCCGCGGCCTCTTTTTCGGCCTCCTTCAAGCTTTTCTAAGCGGTGTGAAGCACGTGACCACCACTCCGTATTACCCGCACGGCTCTTTCGCGGAGAGGGTCAATCTTAATCTCTAATCCGCATTGATTATGTTCCGTCAGAGGACGCCCAGTAAGTGAGATTATCTTCCATAAGAAGTCGCCTGGTAAGTGGGATACTAGTCTCTCTTGGCTTAATTTCGCCTTCAATACAGCCAGCCATGAGGCTTTGAATGCTACTCCGGTTTCCTTGATCTGTGATTATCCTGTCAATTCCCCCCTTTCGAACTTATGGGGAATTCAGGATCTAATCCCTGCGGATATTACCTCTCAGATCGTCAAAGCAAACGGGAATCGTGCGAGGCGAAATATTCTCAGGGACCATAACAAACAGGCTGATTGTTATAACCGTAATCGACGAATCTTTAGGGGTAAACTAGAAGACCAGGTGTATCTCTGTAATTTTCCCAGGAGGGAGGTGCATGTTGGAAACCTTGGTAAGTTCACTCCCCGTTTCCTGGGTCCCTGTGCTATTATGGGTATTTTAGGCCCATTTAATCTTCCAGTTAAGGACAAGCGCACCAGGAAGCAATATTGGCTCCATCTTAATGAAATTAAGTTTGGTTAGGCCACTTGTTGGGTTACCCCCCGAGTTGGCGTTTGAGGAGGGGGGGGGGGGGAGGAGGGTGAGTCATCTTGCGGCTCGCGTTGGTGCCATTGGTAGGTTGGCATCATGTGATAGAGATAATGGCATCTCGTTTTCTTCTCTTGTTTATTGGCACCACTACGTTTGCTAGCATTGTGGGCCCGCAAGTGGCAGCAGCAGTTATCGATATTTAGTACAAACGGTATGGGACTTAACATGTGAGGTCATCAGTCCCCTAGACTTAGAACTACTCGAACCTAACTAACCTAAAGACATCACACACATCCATGCCCAAAACAGGATTCGAACCTGCGACTGTAGCAGCCGCGCGGTTCCGGACTGAACCCCACGGTCTCCGCGGCCGGCCGATATGTAGTACCCTAGTAATATCTTTGGAAGGGCATCAAGTGTTTTCTGGGTCGGACTGTGTTGGGGAGTTCGGTTGGCACGGAGCAGCAGTGAGGACCGGCAGCGTGAGGACATGCCGGGACCACTGGTGGCACGCAGGCACTGCCGGCTGGAGGGCCACAACCACGCAGTCCACTGGACCCACGTCTCTTGGGTTGAGTGAACATTAACCCAGTACTGAAACCTCCACTATTTTGAGATCACGCCATTTGTTCGCGCATTGCTGCTCGCAGTGTAACGCAGACGAAGAGCAACGAGTGGAGTGTTTGGAGGTAGCGAAATTAATTAGGCATCCTCCAGTTTTTATTATTAATCATTGAATTCCTTACGTTTATCGATGAAGTTCAACCAGCGGCATTTTTCTGTCTACTAGCCGCTAACGCCCCAGTTACCTGCCCTGGAGGTTAGCGTATTTTTGCAGCAGTGTACCTTTCCTCGCCTCGCCCCCGCTGTCCAGTATGGCGTGTGTTCGACAGCCTCCTTAATTGTGGTTTGGATACTTTTTGCTTAAGTACCATGTTTCAGTACAATTTATATTAATAAGTGATGGTACTGATCCTCCATGGTACACAAATCAGGTCAGATTGTTGTTGCAGAAGCAACGAAAAAAGCATGCCAAATTTAAAAGAACACAAAATCCCCAAGACTGACAAAGTTTTGCAGAAGTTCGAAATATAGCGCGTGCTTCAATGCCAGATGCTTTTAATAATTTATACAATGAAACTCTGTCTCGGAATCTTGCAGAAATGCCAAGATATTCTGGTCATATATAAAGCACATCATTGGCAACAAGCAATCAATACCTTCACTGCGGCCGGCCGGTGTGGCCGTGCGGATCTGGGCGCTTCAGTCTTGAGCCGCGTGACCGATACGGTCGCAGGTTCGAATTCTGCCTCGGGCATGGATGAGTGTGATGTCCTTAGGTTAGTTAGATTTAAGTAGCTCTAAGTTCTAGGGGACTGATGACCACAGACGTTAAGTCCCATAGTGCTCAGAGCTATTTGAAACATTTTTGAACCTTCACTGCGAGGTAACAACAGTGAAGTCACTGATGACAGTGACACTACAGCAGAGTTATTGAACACGGTTTTCCGAAACTCCTTCACCAAAGAAGACGAAGTAAATATTCCTGAATTACAATCGAGAACAACTGCCAAGATGAGAAACTTTGAAGTAGATATCCTTGGTGTAGCAAAGCAACTTAAATCACTTAATAAAAGCAAGGCCTTCGGTCCAGATTGTATACGAGTCAGGTCCCTCTCAGAGTATGCTGATACAATAGCTCCATATTTAGCAATAATATACAACCACTCGCTCACAGGAAGATCCGTACGTCAAGACTGGAAAATTGTTCAAGTCAGACCAATACCCAAAAAGGGAAGTAAGAGTAATCCGCTGAATTACAGGGCTATATCACTAACGTCGATTTGCAGTAGGATTTTGGAACATACACTGTATTCGAACATTATTAAGTACCCCAAAGAAAACGATTTATTGACACATAGTCGGCACAGATTCAGAAAATATCGTTCTTGCGAAACACAACTAGGTCTTTATACTAATGAAGTAATGAGTGCTATCGGCAGGGGATGTCAAATTGACTCCATATTTTTAGATTTTCAGAAGGCTGCCGATACCGTCCCTCACAAGCGTCTTATAACCACACTGCCTGCCTATGGATTATCACCTCACTTTCTTGTCAGAAAGGTCACAGTTCGTAGTAACAGAAGTAGTATCAGGCGTTCCTCAAGGAATTGTTATAGGCCCTCTATTGTTCCTGTTCTATATTAATGACATAGGAGACAATCTGAATAGCCTTCTTATATTATTTGCAGATGATGCTGCCATTTATCGTTTTGTATAGTCATCGACCAAAACGAATTGCAAAATTTAGATAAGATATCGGTATGGTGCGAAAAGGGGCAATTGACCCTGAATAGAGAATAGTGTGAAGTTCTTCACATGAGTACTAAAAGAAATCCTCTATATTTCGATTACGCGAAAAGTCACACAAATATGAAGGCTGTAAATTCAACTAAATACTTAGGGATTGCAATTACAAATAACCTAAATTGGAATAATCCCATAAATAACGTTGTGGGCAGAGCAAACCAAAGATTGCGACTCATGGGCAGAACACTTAGGAGTTGCAACAAATCTACTAAATTGACTGCTTTACACTACACTTGTCTGCCCTATTCTGGTGTACTGCTGTGCGGTGGGGTCCGCATCAGGTGGGACTGACGGATGACATCGAAAAAATACAAAGAAGGGCAGCTCGTTTTGTATTATCGCGAAATAGGCGAGATAGTGTCACAGACATGATAAGTGAATTGGAGCGGAGTTTTTCGATGCAACTTGATCTTCTCATGAAATTTCAATCACCAGTTTTCTCCTCCGATTGCGAAAACTTTCTGTTGGCACCCACCTACATAGGGAGCGATGATCACCACGATAAAATAAGATAAATCAGGGCTCGCACAGAAAAATTTAACTGCACATTTTTCCCGCGTGCCGTTCCAGAGTGGAACGCTAGAGAGACCGCTTGAAGGTGGTTAATTGAACCCTCTGCCTTGCACTTAATTGTAAATAGCAGAGTACCAACGTAGATTTAGATGTAGATGTGAAATGTCGCTGCCAGAGCATTTCTTGGTATCTAGGTCCAAAGGTGACATCTGAGTGGACTCACAATCGCAGGTGTCTTCGTGAGCACTATAGCAAAGGAAGTGGGAGAGGTTATTGGTTGTAGGGATATGTACACCTTCTTCGCTTCACCGTCACATTTAACTCTTGAATTTTCTATTCATTTTCGTTCACTATACAGTCTCTGCTCCAAGCTGGATGTGAACGTGAACAACGGACACAAAGATAAGGTGAAGCACACATCATTGCGTCAGAGTGACAGGCCATATCACACATCCACACACATAACTCATCCATTACACGCAGGAGTAGTATGTCTGATCTTCTGGAGCATGAAACACCTCATAAGTTCGAGAAAGTATCGTGAGATTTTCAGTGTTAAAAATCCAGCTTTAATATATGCTGGCTAAGTTGGTGCCTCAAACGTCAGTATAAACGTGTCAGAGTTTTCCAATTCTGCATCCATATGACGCATTATATGTTTCACGTTAATGACCCCTTCGTCAGCCCATTCCTCCTGTAGTTCTCAATTGTCCACGTGCATGATAACATAGTGTGTGACCTCTCCTGAACTGTTGAGGTTACAGTGCTTCTCAACTGCAGTAGGAGACTCACACAAAAATTTGGGCTTCAAAAGGCTGTTAACTTGCTGTGATCTCGCTGTTTCGACCAGCAGTATGCCGTTGGCAACCTTTGAAGATGCCTGAGAATACAGCCAAACCATCAAAGCCCTTCTGAATTTAGAAGGGCGACACCTTTTCTAATGAACCATCTCTGATCACAAGAAACACATTTTGACACGCTGGACCCCTCTTTTACGGTGCAATGCCTGAACTTTAGAGGAAGATTGATGAAGAATGCTAACTCCCGTGCTCGCTTAGTAGGATGGTTGTCAGTACTACCCAACGGATGGACTGAACTGAGCGAATGCGACATTGTGCAATATTAGGCAATTTATAACACTTAAAACACTTGATAATGGCACTTTGAAGCCGCAATCATGATTGTGTAAGTGTATATGTAACACTGTAAACAAACAACAATCTAAAATTGCATTAGGTTGTGAATGGCTGAGTGATCCCACGGGCAGCTAGAGAAACAAATAGTCCTCCCAGACGGAGCCCGCCTGCCTGAGTGAGTCATACATAACTGACGTCCGGTAGGTTCAGCAGACGTTTCCTGCTAACTATCGTTCTACCTCTGGAGCCAAGCATCTCACCAGCACGCAGCATACTTTTTTTTTTTTTTTTGTACTGGTTTTTACCATCCTCGTGATCTGGGCGGTCAAGCAAAGGCCCTCGTTCCATGTGAAAGGCAACGTTCCACAGCCAAGCCTCATAGTCGTCGCTGAAGGACGCGCAGAGCTTAAGGTACCAAGGGTCTGGCTGCGCTTACCAGTCCCCAGTTGAAGAACCCCGGGATCACGAAGCCTGTACCCAACAAACAAAACCTGGGCAACTGAGAGCTTCTGAGCAGGAGGGAACGTGCAGTGCGGGACCTATTGCAACCAGCACACGTGAGTACTATGCTGTCGACTGTACTATCGTCACTTCTGGGTTACAAAGTGATGTGCTACAGGATAGCGAATAACTGACATGTAAGTGCTTTCTTGCTGAGAAGAAGTGTTTAAATCGCCAGTGGCTATTTAGTGTATCCGTAGTACATAGAGCAAAAAAAAAAAAAAAAAAAAAAAAAAAAAAAAAAAAAAAAAAAAAAAAAAAAAATAGGAGCTATCGTCGAATATCGAGAGAAGGCATGTTCCCGAAATACTACTATCTAGATTAATGGGTCAAAACAAACAGTTCTGAAAGTGAGTTCACATACTGGAGAGAAAAGTGACAGTTATGTGCTAAATAAAGTTGTTGCGACGCAAACAGTGTCAAATACGACGAAACTAGATAAACAGTTCAGACAATGCGTTTTTGTTCCTTCAGATCCAAAATAACAAAGTAAGGTTTTTCTGTAACATTTTAAACATTAGCATCTATTTATTATTGTTTCAACACCGAGAAAAAACGGGAATTTGGGAAAACATGAAGTAGCTTACAGACAAGGCAGAGAATATTAACTTAGAGTAAAGTGACAAGAGGAAGGGGTATGTGAAATTGATTAATGGCAGATCAAATGGAGAAGGAGTAGCGCGGGAAGGATACCGTATAAACGATCACAACGTCTGGATTCAAGAAATATGTCATGTGATGGACAGTGCATATTTTCCAGTTTCATTTTTACTACAAAATATTTTTCTCAGTGATACTCTCTTAGGTATTTAAGGAATTGTTATTCCATCATGTGCAGACACTTATATTTATTTCTTCTTTTATAAAGTTTTCGCTTCTTCGGGGCTTCAAAACTGACGGAGGTACATTTTAAATTTAGTGTAGATGCACACTTGAAATACTGTTGCCAACACAACCACTGGCAGTCTTTGTTATTTTGAAACACGCATCCAAGATGGTAAGCTCTAGCACTTCCTCTGCCATCTGTCTCACAATACTCTAGAAAATTCCCAGTAACGCACTAAGCTTTATGAATTACTCATATTTTTGAGCTATTCTCACACTCCTTCATTTATAAGATTCGCCGATGTTATTTGCTTAGTCGGTCTTTGGATACCATATTAAATTTTTACACCCCCACCATCCCCGAAAACCTGTCGACCAGGGTGGTGACACAGTCACCCTCCACCCGCCCCCCCCCCCCCCCCCCCCTCGCCCCGGTCACAGAGTCTCCACTGCCCTGCTCAAAACCAGAGGTTTATTGGCGCCTCTAATCTTTTAGGGCGGAAAGTCCTGCAAGTGACCGTAAAACACCAGTTTCTGTTATGAATATTATTTACTTTGGGATGTTAAATAACTAAAGAATCAAATATGACACTTTTACAACTTGACCTATGAATTCCACATGAACGAGTATTTCATATAACCAGCATAGTCGCCATGACTAATGTATTTAAATGAAATGTGGAGGAGCGAAACCGCTTTCACAACTGAATAATTTATATTTTATTTACATTTGTCTATTTGACAACTCGAACGCTCCAGTTTATACTCGCCTAACGTCTACAGCAAAAACGGTAACCTACAATACTACCAACAGCGTTCTACGTGAAGCACTGCTTGTGACGTTGTTGGTTCCAGGGACGAATATGTGCTCTGAGCCATACGAAAAATTTCGAAAGTGAAGAAACATGTATGATACCTGGGAACTGCAGACAACGTACAATATACCACAGTTACGTTTAGATATAATACTCGCGGTATATAAAATTTGATTTCAAAAATACTTTGTACTATCTGATTAGATTTAACTGTCTGTAAGATACTGACGTCTCACACCTAGGACTCTAAGATTCGTAACTGCTGGGGCCCAGAGTACATCCGTTATGGTAGAACTGTGACTCTTCTCTGTATGAGGATACATGCTATAGTTAACTGCTATAGGAGCGATGTAAAGGCGCTACAGCTCACCGTACTCATGTGTGATACCAACAATCCCTGCATATGGCTATAAATGTCATGTCACTTTCTAGAGGAGCTTGATAAATGTGTTTCGTATTCATATCGTCCTGTCCGAAAGTTATAGTGAAGTTTGCGTTATCCCCCATGTAGTAACTGACTCAGAGTACTGTAATATGATTGGCTGAAATAAAAGCCGTCAACCCTCATACGGCGATCGAAACAGAAACTGGTTTTCCACAGGAACGTCACAAATATAAATACCCTGTTAGGCTTTATTTTTTCAGCCGGCGTGGTACCTCTGCCCTCAATGTATGACGTGTATGCATATCGTGCAATATCTCTTGAAGCCGCTCGTGTTGGGTTGATATAATATTTTTGAAAATACGCAGAAGAGCCAATGAAACTGGTACACCTGACTAATATCGTGTACTCGACTAATGTCTGAAGTAATGCTGGAGGGAACTGACACCATGAATCCTGCAGGGCTGTCCATAAATCCGTAAGACTACAGGGGGTGGAAATCTCTTCTCAACGGTACGTTGCCGAAGTCCATCGGAATGCACAATGGACACCTACACATGTAGGTGATGATGATGAGACAGGATGCTTACGTACGTGTCACCTGACAGAGTCGTATCTAAACGTATCAGGGTTCACATATCATCCCAACTGCACACGCCCCACACCATTACAGAGCCTCCGCCAGGTTGAACAGTTCCCTGCTAACATACAGAGTCCATGGATTCATGAAGTTGTGTCCATACCTGTACACATCCATCCGCTCGATACAACTTGAAACGAGACTCGTCCGACCAGGCAACATGTTTCCAGTCATCAATAGTCCAATGGCGGTGTTGACGGGTCCAGGCGAGGCGTAAAACTTTGTCTCGTGGAGTTATCAAGAGCACACGAGTGAGCCTTCGGCTCGGAAAGTCCATATCGTGAAAGGTTCGCACGCTGACACTTGTTGATGGCCCACAATTGAATTCTGCAGCAATTTGCGGAAGGGTTGCACTTCTGTCACGTTGAACGATTCTCTTTTGTAGTCGTTGGTCCCGTTCTTGCAGGATCTTTTTCCGGCAGCGGCGACGTCGTAGATTCGATGTTTTACCGGATTCCTCATATTCACGGTACACTCGTGAAATGGTCGTACGGGAAAGTCCCCCTTCATCACTTCCTCCTCGATGTTGTGTCCCTTCGCTCGTACGCTGGCTATAACACCACGTTCAGACTCTGATAACCAGGCATTGTAGCAGCAGTAACCGATCTAACAACAGCATCAGACACTTGTTGGTTTATACAGGTGTTGCCGACCACAGCACCGTATTCTGCCTGTTTGTATATCTCTATATTTGAAATCTCATGCCTATACCACTTTCTTTGGTGCTTCATTGTACATACGCATACTCAAAGTGAATCCCGTCAGCAGGTGTTAGCGATGACAAAGTAACATTTGTCGTGCAGCTGTGTGACGGCGCAACAGCTGTAGCTCATATATCATCGTGATTTAGTATTTTTCTGGTGTTCAGTATCACTGCAGGACACGTCAGGTACTACAGAGTCCTTGCGCCATGAGTATTTCGTCCATTCAGCCATGGTGGTGACTACAGCTTTAGATTAATGGTCTAGGGGCTTTACAGAGAAAGAAAACACATGTAGTACTTGCACTTTTATTTTTCACAAATTCTTAGATACGACTTGAAATGTGTACATACTTAAGTAAGACCTCAGTCCAATGACAACATCCTTGTAAGCCTCACGATGTAGAACTGACGGCCCGAGATCATTAACACAATTACATGTTCGCTATCACTGCAGTTTCTAGTTGCAGACTGATTTATACTATAGAATCTTCGCGTCAGGTGTTTGTGATGGCTTCACCTAAGCTGCAGCATATAGGGAGATCAGACCCTATCCTTCTTCTCCTACTACCCTCACAACCATCAATAGTTATCTGCCACCTACAAAGAGAGCTACTGCGCAGCTTGTTTCAGAGTTTTCACCCTTCGAGAGTTCTTACTCGATCTTACTCGACTAGTTTAGCGCTTTTTCTACCACCGTATTTTACTATTGCAGTGTGTATGCAGCTTTAAAACCTGGAAAAAAATGTGTGTCATCTTTGTTTTCAGAAACATAAGGAAGAAGCACACATGATGTTCCATAATCAACTCATCGTTATTGTTCGCATAGATTCTGCTTGAAAAAATGGTTAAGGAGATGATACTGGACGTTAAATGTGACAAGAAAAGGTGACAGTATTAGCTGTTAATTTAAGCAAACGCAACGAGTGTATACTTCAAGTTCTATGTAGCGAAGCATCATTGAGCTGTGTGAAGTCGTCCACAAAGCCACTGGAAATGGAGAATTTTGACTCCTAGATTTTGTTGTTTTCAGGGAACCTACTAAGCCCAGTTGTCCTAAGTATTCTGGAACAAATTGTGACAGAATACGTCACGATGCGGAAACTGGAAGAGTAAGGATTTTACGTCAAGGATAGTGTTAATGCTGATTGCATGGTCATTTAGCTTAAATATAGAAGTGCTTATAAGATGATTCTCGAAATTTATAAATGTGCTATGGAAGAGTGCTAAATTCCGAATGCATTTTTTTTTATTCCTAAACAACTGATGCCTGCTTTATGTATCTTAAACATTTATTTGACAATTTACCATCAGTGTTTCAGAGTGATGAGTTTATTCCAAGAACGGCTAATTTGATAAGCATTTTCCATCAGATGGAGGATGTCAGCAGGACGGACCTCCTCCTGTTAAACTGCACTATGAAGGCTGTGAAAGGGGACAAATAAATTATGTATATGCGCTCCCATTTTTCCTGACTGACTGTCGTTATAGCCCAACAATTTGGTAATGGGGCCATTCTCTTTTTCATTTTAATGCAAGTGCTTTTCCGACTGAGTTGCTGTGACGACGTATTTTTATCTACTATGGAAAATGTAACTGTACAGCAACCAGCGGCTGTGGCAGAGACGCAAGACTGTGTGGGTATCTGTTCACACAAGCACTGAGGTGCTGAAGTGGGTATGTCCACAGGGCCCCCGGGGTGGCCGCCAGTCAGTAGTGGCGTGGGTGGATGGTGCTGCCCTCATCCCGGACAAGTGAAGTGGGGGTGCAGGCCATGGAAGACAGTTGTATTTAATAAAGTGTGTTCTATCCTGTCACGGTGTAGGAATGTTCTCACTGCTATGTGCAATAACCTTACAGTGTCCTGGTAGCCAATGTTTGTTTAACACAAGAGTAGGTGCAAAAGCAGCAAGAAAATATTTATGGCAATGTGATATTGGTTTGTACTGCGGTGATAGTTACAAAAATACCAAGAGAATACTCTAAACATCACTTGAATTTCATGGAGACACTTAGTGAAATGGTTCAAATGGCTCTGAGCACTATGGGACTTAACATCTATGGTCATCAGTCCCCTAATTAACCTAAGAACATCACACACATCCATGCCCGAGGCAGGATTCGAACCAGCGACCGTAGCGGTCACGCGGTTCCAGACTGAAGCGACTAGAACCGCAGGGCCACACCGGTCGGCCACTTAGTGAAGTTGATTGGTTAATGTATAGAACGTGAATACGAAGTCCAACTAACGATGCTGAGTATGCTGAAGAGGCTGCTCATAGGGTACCAACAGGAAAGTACTACATCGATGGGGAAAGGGACCATCAATTTGGATAATAAATTATATTAATTATGATTGAGCTAAAAGTATTCGTTATGAATCAGACTTGCACAAACACAAAAGCACAAGTGGACTTACTGGTGGCCATCTTGGATCATAAATTGCGGTAATCATGTTGACACTTATGGGCCATTAACTGGGTCCCAAAAAACAAAACTAAGAGCGTTAGTGAGCAGATTGTTTACAGTACGGTCATAATTTATGTGGTCTGTTTGGGTAAGAGTGATTACATTAGGGTAGACCAAGAGGTCATAAGGAGAACAATGGACCATTTAAGTCGGGTTTCTCATACATACACTACTTGGTGGCGTATCAGTCTGCGGGCCAACCGAGACCAGATGTATTCAATGGATGAGAAATCTGGAGGACATGCTAGGTTGTATAACAGTCAGACAACAGCTCACATTAATTCGTTGAAATACAGGGTGTTACAAAAAGGGTTGGCCAAACTTTCAGGAAACATTCCTCACACACAAAGAAAGAAATTATGTTATGTGGACATGTGTCCGGAAACGCTTAATTTCCATGTTAGAGCTCATTTTAGTTTCGTCAGTATGTACTGTACTTCCTCGATTCACCACCATGATTTCATACGGAATATTCTACCTGTGCTGCTAGAACATGTGCCTTTACAAGTACGACAAAACATGTGGTTCATGCACGATGGAGCTCATGCACATTTCAGTCGAAGTGTTCGTACGCTTCTCAACAACAGATTCGGTGACCGATGGATTGGTAGAGGCGGACCAATTCCATGGCCTCCACGCTCTTATGACCTCAACCCACTTGACTTTCATTTATGAGGGCATTTGAAAGATCTTGTCTACGCAACTCCGGCACCAAATGTAGAGACTCTTCGTGCCCATATTGTGGACGGCTGTGATACAATACGCCATTCTCCAGGGCTGCATCAGCGCATCAGGGATTCCATATCTACGATGGGTGGAAGCATGTATCCTCGCTAACGGAGGACATTTTGAACATTTCCTGTAACAAAGTGTTTGAAGTCACGCTGGTAGGTTCTGTTGCTGTGAGTTTCCATTCCATGATTAATGTGGATTGAAGATAAGTAGTAAAATGAGCTCTAACATGGAAAGTAAGCGTTTCCGGGCACATGTCCACATAACATATTTTCTTTCTTTGTGTGTGAGGAATGTTTCCTGAAAGTTTGGCCGTACCGTTTTGTAACACCCTGTATATCATGCGAAGATCGAAGATAGGGAATGACTACTAACCTTATCATTTGGGAAATGTAATGGCTACTTTCAAATTAACAGCTATCTAAAGTATAATATTGTATACCGACTGGCAACCCATACCATCGTGCCATTTGACGATGAAGAACGAAATTCAGCCGTCTGCGTCTACTCCTATTGTGCCGTGCGCCCGCGTACAATTCCCGTGGATTTGGAATCCCTCTGGCCGCAAGAGCGCATGGAGAATTACTGTTGCCAGTAGAGGGACGGTCAGAGGAGAACGTATTTAAGGACTGCGGCGACCTGGAGAAAGGGAAAGTGTGACACGGGCGGCGAAGAGCGCAAGTGAGGCGGCGTGATTTTGTGGCCTAGCATCTGCGGTGGCCTGTTGGCAACAGTGGTGCCTTAGCTCACTACCGGTTTGGAAGGGGCGAGTGTTGGTGGCAGCCGTGAACATTGTTTGTTAAAATGTCCTTCCACATGACGCACAATGTCCGTTGTGTCCTCTGCTGTTAAAGTTGCAAGCAGTTTGTGTTCATTGTGGTGCCGGGTTGGGGTCCGGTGTGACCTTTGCAAGTAGCGGACGCTGTAGCGTCTGCTGGATGACACCCGTGGGTTTCCGACTATGAGTAACCTTCGTTACATCCTTCTCTCGGCGCTCTCTAAGCGAGCGTTTGTCAATGGCCGCTGGTGGCTATTTTGATTCCGTATCGTGGTTCGCCGTTGTTTTATATTTATGGAGGTTTAGCCTGGTACTGCTTGAGTTCAGTTCTGTCAATGTGTGTGAGCTTGTGGCCGTCACTATTTCAAACTGATTTTACAATTTAAGGGTACCAAATGCGAATGTAATTTTTGTGATTTACGAATTGTGAAAATTGTTTAATCTAGTCACCGTAATTCTGAAGCATGTCTATAGTTAACTATTGGCTAGTATTACGAGCTCCTGCTATTTAGTAAATTGTTTGTATCTACTAAGAAAAAACTAAAGAAAAATTTTATGCCTCAGAAGTCATATCAAAGTTTCCTGCATAACGTTCATGCTTTTGTGCATTTGTGATATGTTTGCTAAATAATTAGCGAGTTGTCTCTGTGTTACAGGATAGGGTTTGTATCTCTAGTTAACTGTAGTCTAGATAAAGTTGACTGTGTACCACGACTGAAATCTTTATGAAGGTTTCTACAACTGTGGTAGCGGCAACTGCCATTGTATGTTACTAGAGAGGGAGGAATTATTGCTACTGGCGTTGCCACTGCCACCGTCTCTATCATCATAAACTTGAACTACATTTGTCAGTCATTTTGGCTGCTCCAAATGCAATGGAGTGTTGATAATTACTGACAATAGCCGGTGGTTGATATTTGTACCATATTCATTTGATCATATGTTTTGCCGTTGTATTGTAAATGTATGTTTATTTCATTTAATATTTTTTACTAAAAGGAATTGTTTTTAAACTGTTGCCGTTTTGAGGTGTTTGCTATTAGTTGTGTTATAGAAATTTAGTCTTTTCAGTTCTGGATGTAATTTATTAATGTTATACTGGGATTTTTGTTTTTTAAACATAAATTAATTAGTGTCTTTAGAAAGTAAATAAACTCATTATGGGTCAGTACCTTTCCACTCAACACCAGCTCCCTACCGCTTTTCACCTACATCTATGTGACAACTTTGCATTTCATTGTTAAAAGCTTGGCAGAAGGTTCATCGATCCATTTTCACACTGTTCCTCTACTGCTCGCTCTCAGACAGCATGGTTGTGTGAAAACGAACACTTAAATCATTCCTTTCCAGCTACGATTTCTCTTGTTTTGTCACAATGGCCATTTCTCACTGTGAATGTGGGCTTCAAAAAGTATTTCCGCATTGCGAGGTTAACGTCACAGACTGAAATTTTGTTGAAAGCTCTTTCCGTAACGACGTTTAATTATTGCCACCCCACCATTGTGTCATACTGGTGACTTTCTCTCCCCTGTTTCTCAATAACACAAAACCTCTTACGTGTCCTCCGTCAACCAAATATACCGCCGAGCAGTACTCTAGCAGAGGATGGGCAAGCCTAGTGTAGGCAGTCTCTTCAGAGGATTTCTTTCTCTCGCGGAGGAGACTCTGGGTACGTTCATTGCGACGCCATTCGCAGAACCGTAACCGGTCTGAACAGACGACGTGCTGACACAGCTGCGTGCAGTGAGGTCATTGAACGGACACACGCCGGCGGACCTCTAGCTCAAACCGCGACGCGCGAGCCAACATTGGCGATCGCCGTGCCGGCAGTCAGCGCTGATCCAGACAACGTCACACTGTGAGCGTGGATTATTGCCTTCCGGCAAACGGGCCCGTTCTCTGACTCATGGGACGTGGTGTCATTGCAGAACCCTGAACAGCCGAGCTTCGATGATATAGGGCCTAAAGCTTATTATCGTCGTTGAGTGTTGCATTTCTGCACTCCACAGATTCCGTATTCATACGGTAGTCTTGTGATACCGCTGAACGTGGCCAAAAATGCTTGCGGAACGATAAACCACTACTGATAGACCATGACGCTGTCACATCCGAATTTCCACACATGCTGGTAGATGTTTCTCCCTCTTTTCACTTTCTTCCCACAGAAAAACAACATTCTATCTTTATTCCTGGGTGATACCTGGAGTTTATTCGTTCGTTGTAAACAGAATGTAGATTGTACTACCTCTACCTGCTTTGAGAAGCTGCACTGAAATGCTAATTATTTGAAAATTCACCCACGTGGTTCGGGTCATATTAGTTTGACGACTATTGCATTTCGACTTAATGGTTTTGAACGTTTATTCACCAGGCATTTAATTGTAACCGTAACAAGGCAGAATAACCGAATTCCTACATCTCAGTGTTTCTTACGGTAGACTGTTCTTCTCCGTCTTACAGAGAAGCAAGAACCGGGAAAGACGCGGCACCACGTTGAATAGCGACTACTCAAAAGGTTCACTTGCTGACCAAGGTGGGAGGAAGTACTGTTCAAAACGTTTAAACCTGTTATACAATATTGCAAAAACATTTATTTTTATGAAATAATATGTGCTACAGCGTCACTTGTCACTAATATTTTATTAGCATAACGCGTTTCAGCAGCATGTTGCAACCATCAGGTGCATTAACGGTTACTTTTACATTGTAATTAATTTGAAGTGGTGCTGTATTGGAGCCTTCATCCAACAAAAGATTTGAATTTATGGTCAATAAGGTCTTCAGCCGTGAGTGCAACTTGCTTAAGAATTTTTTAAATTACACATTGCGTCTTAACAGGCAAATATGATAATTGTTCATTTTTGTCAACTTTATTTGCAATTCCTATTATTATTTACAAATAAAGTGTACGTGATTTTTTTAAAAAATGAAAAACCTCTGTAACTAACGGTAACTGATTACTGCCCCGTCCACATCGAATCCTGCCTTTCCCTAAGCACCGGGTTTGAATAGCATTCAGTGGTATCTGATGGCAGTTGCAGTTGCATTTTGTACAAGAGCTTACGTCTTATATGTGTAAGGATAATTCCTGGACTTTTAACGTATGTCCCAGAAAAACACTGTACAATCGTTCAACAAGGGTTGAAACGAAAGTTATGACACAGATAAGCAAGTTATCTTTTACATTAAACGGTATAATGACAATTATATTTTATAAGGTATGCATAAATTAGTTTAACTTATTGCCTTTTCAGTTGTCTTAATGTAATCTGAATTTCAACAGCGTTATGAAAAGAATCAAAGTTGTTACTCTGCTGTGGTTCATCTATAGCGTTGTGAAAAAAATCGAAGGTTCTTTCCTGCTGTCTTAAGCTTTACTGATCTGTTCTGTGCATGAAGGATTACCTAAGATCTAGGAAACGTGATATTACTAACCAGTTTTGTGTGTATTAACGGTTGCCTAAGATCTAGATCCATCAGCTCGATATTTAGAGTGACAGCCCACCTGGAATGAATTAACCCTGCACGATCGCTATTTTCTATTAGAGCACTGATGTATCTGGGGTGATTGTAGTACCAAAGGTGTTGATATCAAATATTTTTAATTATTGTTTGATGTTACCGTTTCTTAGATCGTCTCCAAGTACGGAGTGACAAAGAAAAATTGGAACTTCTGGAACACCGAACAAAACATAAGAAATCCAACAATGATTTTTACTGACTGCAGTTGAACCGCTAAATCTGTCTTAAGAGACAGTGATCCTTATTATCAGAGTTTAAAAATTAAGTTCTTTAGATGACGTCCTCCTGTACGCATGCATTCTTCCTACCTGCGCATGACAATCTCGCTGATTGCTACAATATCTCAGCTGGGATACCACGAACTTCGTCAGACATTCTTTGTTTCATTTCATCCAGTGTTCTTGGCTGGGACATGTACAGCCGACTCTTAAGGTAGATGCACAAGAAAAAAAATCCCAAACAGACAAATGCGGTGATCTTGGGACTCAAGGAATGTCACTGAATCTTAAGATGCTACGGTTACCGAATATTTTTCGCACAGGTGCCATTGATCGTCTTGCAGTGTGGGATGATTCACCACCCTGTTAAAACCAGGTTTCGTGAAGTTGTGGAATATTCTACTATGGAGGTGCAACAATAGTGTGGAACATCTCAGCCTAGAGATCTCACATGCCGGTCATTGTGATATATTCCACATTTCCGAAATGTATGAAAAGACAACCCCGTATGGCGAAATTTCACACTACACTGTCACACTTTCACCGTGCTGACATGCATAGGGCGCTTATAAAGTTCAGTGTGGTTGCTTGCTGCTCAGTATAGGTAGTTCTTATTGTTCATGTGACCTGTGAGATGAAAATGAGTCTCACCTGACAGCAGCAGCTAGTCCATCAACATAGCGGCCTCGTTTACGTTTGTCGTAATATTCTGACAGAACTCTATTCACAACAGGTAGTCGTTCTTCAGTTGTTACACGATCTTATCTCACTAGAGAATTCGGCGATCATCTTCTCTGGGCATAATGGCCGCAGCTGCTTAGTTAAGAAATGAACGCAGTGGACTCCACAAGACTGAAATGCAAACAGCTCGGGTATTCTGTGGAGTACGGTCACCTCTCTATCATACCGTCACGTTCTTCAAAATATGTAATCCAAGTTTTTATCTCGTGTGTCGAAGGAACCGAACTATTTAGTCCTAGGTTGCAAATACGATGGAATTCCCCCTGCCTACTTTCCCGGCTACGAATGTTTTTGAAAAACATTTGTTATGGCAGAGAACGTTGTTGACCGTTCCGCTGATCCATGTTACTTTACAGCTCAACGCAGGGCTGGCAACATGATATGGTTGTCACTACGCAGTTCAAAATTCCTGTTTTACAGAGTCACCCTGTACTTGTCGGGGCGTTCTTATCTGGAATTTAATTGCACTGTTCAGTAACTCCATTCTCGTTTCTCTAAGCACCCAAAATTGTCACAAGTATTATGTAGTATAGACATTTCCATCACAGATTTAGCTTTAGTGTACTATTTTTTTTTGTTGGTGAGCACTCTGTTTACAGTGCAACACATTAGTTTGACTTAAATTGCTTTTAAGGTCTTCATCTTGATCAGAGGAAATCACAAATTTTAAACTATTAAATTTCATAATCCATTCGATTATGTTATTGTCAGTCACAGGTTTTCAACTGATTGGATATTTCCTCTCAAATGCCATTACTTCAGATTTGTTCAAGGATGTTTTTAGGCTGCAGTTCACAACGAAGAGCTGATGTGTGGCCAATTGCAGGTCTGTCAATAACCCTGATTTCTTTCTTTTCCAATCTTTTTGTGAGATACAACTTAATCCAGGTTTTAGTAAAATATACTAGCTTTTGTTCTACCTTTCATAGGAATCTAGAATAATTTGACCTTTGGACTAGGGTACCGTCTATCACCGCTAACCCAAAGGTAATAGCTCCCGATTTGGATCCCATCTATTGTTTAGATTTGGAATAAAATGATGAGCAAGAGCACAGAAGTCTTTTTCATTATTCCTAAAGCCTTGACAAAAGAGAAGAATGGAGTGGAGAAGCGTTCAGTGTATACTTCTGCTCCTTAGGTGGGCAGCTGCATCCAAACTAGAAAGGATCTGCAATAATAACGGCTTGAGGATGATAAAGACGAGGTAACCTAATGCACTGCAGACACATAATGTGTTCCCTCAGAACACGAGCCCGTAACTGAAATTTCTCATGACGACTTCGTTGGCAAATCATTCGGCTTTAGTCCCCCATACAGATCTCTTGGTGGTATTTGCTACAGGGTGTAATATTAATAGCATCAGAAAATGATACAACGGAAATAAGATCCCTTATGATCTCCAGGAGAACTGTGACATGGAAAGAGAAATCATAGAAGAAATGACTGAGTTATGTACTGCTAGAAATACCACATACACGGTTCCAGTTACGCAAGAGGAGTAGGTACACTTGCAAAAGACACAGGAAGGTAGCAGGTGAAGTATACCATGGTGAGACAGACATTCCGAAATCAGATATTGCATTATAAGGCATACTCAGGAGCAAATGCGGATTGAGTTCACAATTTAACCATCATCGAGAACAGGCTTGAATTTCAGAGAGTCGTCAGGAAAAATCAGGAAGTGGAATGATGATTTATTGACCAATCATGATATGCATCTTAAGTTCTCTCAGGTTGTAGATTTATGATATACGTCAAAGTTGGTTGTTTAGTCAATCTGTAATGAACTTCCTTGAAACGAGCAATCGCAGCAGTCTGAAGCAGAAAAAGAAAGGTAACAGCAAAGAAATTGTGGGTAACTGAAGAATGTTTTAATTAATCAACAGCAGGAAAAGAGAGGAATACAATAATCTAAGTTACTTGAGACGTACAAGGAGACTAGCGTGAGTTGGTGGCAGGAAATTAAAATGGAAATGGGAGTCGGAAGGACAAATTAAGAATACAGAAAAGTCAAAATATTAGGGTAAGACAACTATTATCCGAAATTTAGCTATACTTTTATTTCGGTAGTATTGTCGTTTCACATTGATGACGCCTGCTTTTTTTATTTGTTGGTATATCTTTGCAATTATCAAGCTGCTAGGCTAGATTCGTGATCGCAGCCGTGCTCTTATCATTGGTGCTCCGCTGTCTATTTGCACCAAAGAAGAGCAACGTTCAGTGATCCGTTTTTTGTGTCCGGAAGGCCAATCAGCTCCCGAAATTCATCGAAGACTTTCGGTACAGTATGGGAACAGTGTTTTACCACAACGGAGTGTATACGAATGGATCGAAAAATTCCTAAATGGTCGCACAAGTGTCACGCGCGATGAAGGAGCCTGGCGACCGTTTACCGCTACAAATGAAGAAACCATTGAGCGTTCACGTGAAATTATTCTCTTAGACAGACGATTAACTGTTGACGAAGTAGCACATCATCTGCAAATTAGTCACGGTTCTGCCTACGAAGTCGTCCACAACAGACTTGGGTTTCATAAAGTTTGTGCAAGATGGGTCTCAAAACAACTCACACAGTTGTGTAAACAAACGTGCTTTGACATCTGCAAAAAAACATTTCGATCGCTATGGTTACGAAGGGGCAACTTCTTAGCCAGGATCATTACAGGTGAGGAAACATGGATCCATTATTACGAGCCAGAGAGTAAACGGCAGAGTATGGAATGGAAACATCAAAATTCGCCATGCGGATGAGGTGTGCTGGGGCATGTGGACAGCACTCCTCTCTCTCCACGCCATACAGCCAGTACTCGTCAGTCAGGAAGCTCTCAGTTAACATCATGAGGCTTTGTGTACTCGATATCAGCCTTTCCCGCAAATAAAAGTACTTGGCTGTCCTGGGAACCGAACTCCAATCCTCCATATGGTAGCCATCTCTTCTGACCACTGTATCTCTTTTATCCAAACTGTTTCTTCATCGTGTATTCGTCGGTAGTGTTTTGTGGAGCCGCATGACATCTTACAAATTCAGTCGATGAGAACCTCACTCAGTTCTGTTATTATAGAGGGTTCCTGAGCTTTTGTGTTCGTAACCACTCAACTATGGAGCCAGACCTGTAATTAATGGGTCAGCTAAATGTGTTAGGGTTATTTATTCACATCTTTTGACAAATGCAGTACCTATCTTGCACAAAGAAGTCTGATAGCTAAATATTAATGTAAAAAATAATTACACTCTTTCGTCTAACATCTCTGTAGTGTGAAGTACATGTATTTCTTGCACCTGCTGTCACTGATCGTGGAATACCGTATCGTACCTTGTCTTTATTTTTATCTGTGAATTACGTTAATGGACGTCTCTCCACCTTGATATAGATTAATATACGAATAATGTTGATGTCAGCCATTGTTGGCATTGAAATGAATTAACAGCGGGTGAAGATGATCTGAGTCGTAAGATGAGAGAACGTGAAGAAGGATACAATAAAGCTGGCCGGAGGACGAAGATGAAGAGATGTGTGTACTTAGAGTCGAAAGGGGAAAAGTAAATGATTAATAGGTAGATGAAGAAGAAATTGTACGGGTTGGACAAATAAATTGGAGTATTATTTAACAAACGGGGCACATGTAATGATGAAATCACTAGTGGAATTAGTAAAGGAGGAACTGTAACACGAGCAATAAATTCCACTCGGTGGAGAAGAAAGGCAAGAAGCACAACGAAGATGAGAGTGCGTAAGTGTCATATACGAGCAGTATGCCTGATGGACGACGACGACGAGCATCGCATATATGCATACAATGAAGGCGTCGCCTCCCAAGACTTCTTCCGCCGGTGAGTGTCACATCGCAACCGATAGACGGTGGGAAAAGCGCAACCAGAGATTCTCGTCGCTGAGGACCTGCTTCCCTCCGCCGAATCACGTCAGCGGCAACAGATCCGCAAGTGTACCTCCACGCACCCGCTATTCATAGCGGCGCAAGTTCCCTCACCCGCAGTTGTTCGCTGACATCTCATGTGCCGGCTAATACTAATCCGTCAGTCAGAGCCCGATTGGAGCCACCACCGCGGGACTTCGGACTTTTCTACGTCCTCTCCGAGAAGTATCTTCAGACAGCTGCTGGTGATAACACCGTCCTTCCTTCCAGTGGGAAACTTCATCCCATTATCTTAATTAATTTTGTCGTGAACGCTTGATAGAAGACTGACTAACTTTGATCTTAAGCTTTGTGTTGTCAGTGTCCTGTGGTGTGGAAAAAAAGCTTTCCGTTGTTGATTTGGAACGTGTTATTTCTTAAGCATGTGAGCCACAGCGGTAAAATTGTAGTCTAGAGTGTAGTTTTGTGCGGAACATAATCCTGGACCTTTAACAAAGGAAGAAAAAATCTCTGACTACATCAAAAAAAAAAAAAAATCTTATGGGGTTGGGACATTTGATTAGGATGAATGAAGACAGGCTACTACGATGAATACGAACCGGGTGGAAGAATAGGGGTTGCCCACGACGCACCTGACAAAATAATGTGGAGGAGGCAATGGAAGAATGGATTATGAACGTTGAGGAAAGTCAAGAAAGAAGAGAGCGCCTGGGGGCGGAGATAATCCGCAATATGAATAAGAAGAAGATAATAAAATTCAGGTCTCTTTCTGATTTGTAGGAAATTTGATCCCGTACAGACAGGAATATCGCCATTTACTACTGTGTCCAGACAGGGCGCCCGCAATTCTATCATCCCGCGAAGCAGACCGGTACAGCGGGCTCCGGACCTTGTAGGGATCAGCCTGGCCGGTCGTACCGGAAACACAACACGCTTCCCAGAGACCACCAGAAGGCATCCACGGCCGCGCAAGAGGTCGCTACAGCCGCGGACCTATTTTCTTCAGCTCGACACGTGACTGCACATAGAGCCAGCCACATCCATGCGCCAAGCTGTATTTAGGCTGGCGCAGGAGCGTGGACAGGTTTCCCCTCCCCCTTCCTCCCTGCCCCTTTCTCCTTTGCCCATGGCATCTCTGCTCTCCCCTCTCCCATTCCCCTTCCCCTTCCTCCTTCTCCACCTCCTCTCTTGGCAGGTCCCCGGACTCGTACACGCTCAGTGAACATTCGCGCACCGGAGATCATCGCCGTCAGTGTTTCGTGTGTGTGCCTTCGTTTGTGTGTAGTGTTGTTCGCCGTCACGCCACCACCGTTCACGTGCCGTCGCCATCATCCATGTTATGTGCACCGTGTCGCCTCGTGTTAGTGATGTTTCTCGTCCAGCGTGAACGGCTCCATGTTTTTTTTTTTCGATTTTTAGTGTCTACATTTCTTGCCCACCGGTTTTACTGTCTACTCTGTGCCACCTTTCTGTACTACTTGTTGTCAAACTGAAGGCTGAAGAGCGGCGTATTGTGCTGCTGCCAGCCCGCCTTTGTATAAGGTGTTTAAAATCACAATAAGGAAAAAAAAAAGCGTGGACAGGCAGTTGAAGCCAAGCGAGCCCACTGGTGTCATCGTAAAAGAGGCGTCATCGTCCACCGCCGCCAGCGTACCGGAGCCATCCTCGCAGGGCCTCTACTCGTCCTCGGACTCAGGTGACAGCAACGTGGACTCCGCGCCACTCTTCACGAGACGCCCGGGGCTTGGTTTGGTGAAGTTGTATAGTTACTACAGACAATTTACGTTTGGAAGAATCTCTGATTGTTGATAGGCTTGGAGGATCAGTCCTACCTGACGAATATTGTTTTGTAAATTTTGAAGAAAGACTTTAGTTCAAATAAAAACGCTATAACTCACACTCTGAGATTTTCCTATCCGCGGACGGCGGATATATTAATGGCGACGAGGAACTTGACAAATTTTATACGTGTGCATCTCTCCGGTGGAGACATAGTTTCTTCTATTGGACTGTTTCAGTTGCTCAAGTATGACCGATCAGATGGATGTGTCCCAACAGATGCTCCTCCTTCTCCTGCAGATGCAGCGGACGAGCCAGCTTCTGGTCGAACGCCTGGAGGCAATGGCTAGCACCCCTCCGGAGCTCTCACAGCGTCTTGCTCGGATCGACAACGTGGTCAAGAATGTCCGGACGGCGCCGCCTCCTTTGCAGCAGTTTCACCAGAACGTGGAAACATGGACCAACTACGTGGCGCGTATGGAGCAGCACTTCGTGGCCCACGGAATCGATGGGGACGCCCAACAGCGTGCTTCCCTCCTGGCGTTTGTGGGGCCTGAGATCTACCACCTCCTGCAGCAATTACACCCGGAGGTGGAACCCCATGCTCTCCCTTACGAGATTCTTAGGGTCAGTCAGATTATTTTGATTCCCAAATTCACGTGCCTACTGCCCGGCATAAATTCTTTAGCAGCCACAAGGCCACAGGGCAGTCTTACCGGGAGGGGATTGCCCATTTACGAGGATTATCCCGGAACTGCCGTTTTGTCTGTGAAAATCCTGCCTGGTGCGTGACATGATTCTGGTTCATGCACCAGTTGGCAGTCTCCGTACTGACCTGCTGAAATTGAAAGATCCTTCTTTGGAAGCATGCCTTCCGATCATACGGGCGTCCGAGCAGTCGGTTCGTTCAACTGCCTCTTTCCAGGACCCATTTTCTGTATATGCCACCCGCTCTACACGTCGGCCACGTCCTCCTCCTGGCCACAGGGACACACCCGGCTCTGGTACTGCCCTCACGTTTGGTCGACGCCCATAAACATTGCTCTCCTGTCGACATTGTTTTTCCCAGCACCCTCGACCTCAGTGCCCCCATAGGCGTGCCAAATGCGCCGCCTGTGGTAAGATTGGTCATCAAGCCGAGGTCTGCTATTCTCCCACTAAAATGGTGGTCGAATCTACTCGCTTAGATCAATTTGATACCGAAGAGGAGGACTCGACCAGTGGGTTGCCAACGGTCTCCGTGATCCAAGGTGTTTTTCCACGCTCTATAAAGGCAATATCCATCCGTTTGTCGATTAATTCTGTTCCTCTCGACTTTCAGATAGATACTGGCTCGTCTGTAACCATCATTGACTGGAAGTCCTATGTGCAGGTTGGCTCCCCACCTTTACATCCCTTTGACATCCCTCTTCACAGCTACAGTAATGACATCCTCAAGGTCTGTGGACAGTTTTCGGCACCAATCCAGTATCATTCTACTGCCTTGACTGCTCGTATATTGGTCATCAATTCTCCTGGCGCCAACAACCACTTAGGCATAGATCTTTTCAACATTTTAGGTTTGGAGATCCAGGATGCGACCCCCTCAGTTAGGTCCATTGCCAATCACTCCTACCTACAAGAGTTGATGGCACAGTTCGGTGTTCGAACGACCTACTACCAGCATAGTCGGGTTCCAAGCTCATGTCACCCACCTGCCCACAGCAGTAACTAAATTCTTCAAAGCGCGTAATGTGCCCTTTGCTCTCAGGGATGCACTAGGCTAGGAGCTTCAGCGACTTCAAAATGAGAAAATCCTCACGCCAGTGCCTCGCAGTTTATGGGCATCACCAATCGTTCTGGTGGAAAAACCTAATGGTGCATTGCGCATTTGTGGGGACTTCAAGCATACAATCAACACCCAGTCAGTTGTTGACTCGTACCCCATTCCCAAAGTTGATCTACTCACGCCTCGCTGGCGGGCGTATCTTCGCCAAAATCGACTTAAGGGATGCCTATCTTCAGATACCTCTCGATGCTGACTCTCGGCAGCTTCTTGTGATCAACACACCATTTGGTCTCTTCCAGTACAACCGGTTGCCTTTTGGCATAGGCAGTGCACCAGCCATTTTTCAACGGTTTCTGGAACAGCTGATTCTAGAGGTACCAGGCACTGGCAACTATTTAGTGATATCCTGGTTGCGGGAAAAGACGCTCGGGATCTAGAAAACTACCTCTGTGCCCTATTTTCAGTACTCCAACAAGCAAACCTCAAGACCAACAAGGATAAGTGCTCCTTTTTTGGAAACTACGTCGGGTATTTAGGCCATGTGTTCAGCGCTGCAGTGATCAGGCCGATGGCCCAACATGTAGAGGTCATCCAGCAGCTTCCACCTCCTTCCGACAGCAGTCATTTAAAGTCTATTCTGGGCCAATTAAACTATTATCACAAGTTTATTTCCCAAGCAGCAGCCATTGCTGAACCATTACACAGACTACTTCGCAAGAATGCGAAATGGCATTGGTCACCTGAATATAACGAGGCCTTCCAGGCACTTAAAAAGGCCCTCCTCCGGCCCATTTGTCTCGCCCCTTGCGACCCATCCAAACCTCTGGTCTTAGCAGCGGATGCATCAGATTACAGCTTGGGTGCCGTCCTGTCCCAAGTTAAGGATGGTGTAGAGCGGCCCATAGCTTTTGTCTCCAAAGCCTTATCAAATGCACAAACTAACTATAGCCAAATTGAAAAAGAAGCGTTACCCATTATATTTGCACTGAAAAAATTTCATGATTATGTGTATGGCAGAAAATTCACGTTACTTACAGACCATAAGCCTTTGCTCCCCCTCTTCAGAATGTCAGCTTCTGTTCCAACGAAGACAGCCAGACGCCTTCAGCGCTGGGCCTTGTTCTTGTCTAGTTATCACTATGAGATTCAATATCGGTCGACCATCCACCATTCTAACGTGGATCTGCTTTCCCGCTTACCCCTTGGACAGGACCTGGAGTTCGATGAAGATCCTGATGTGTGCTTCCACATCGACGTTGCAGAGGAAGAAGCCATTGCCAACCTGCCACTGGATGCCAAGCTCATTGCCCACCACACAGCCACAGACCCGGTCCTGTGGGAGGTATTACACTGGGCAAATGTTGGGTGGCCAACCGATCATCGACAGCATCACCACCCAGACGTGCAAGCCTACTGGTATCGCCGGCACGAGTTATCCTCTCGCCAGGGGGTGCTTCTTCTCCTAGGAGACATGGGAGAACCAGGTTCATCATCCCCTTCGCCCTCCAACAACAGGTCCTCACATTACTCCATGAGGGTCAATGGGGTGTGGTGCTTACCAAGAGACTGGGTCGTCAACATGTTTATTGGTGAGGTATGGACACGGACATCACCAAACTCGTAACCTCCTGTCAGACATGTCAGAGTAAACAAGCAGCCCCCCGCCCCCACGTCAGTTCTTCTCTTGGTCGGATACCTCAAGCCCTTGGTCTCGCCTCCACTTGGATTTTGCGGGACCCTTCCAGGGGACACACATGGCTCATACTTGTCGAAGCTGGTACTGGTTTTCCATACGTTTCCCAAATGTCCAATACATCCGCAGGGCAAACCGAACAAGTACTTGCACGTATCTATGCCATCGAAGGATTCTCAGAAACTATTGTTACTGATAATGGGCCCCAATTCACATCTTCGGAATTTACCACCTTTTGCGCTGCCAATGGCATTGAACTACTCCACACTGCCCCTTTCCGTCCGGTATCTAATGGGAGAGCGGAACGATTTGTCCGCATTTTTAAAACTCAGATGTCCAAGCTGATACAGCACCATCCGTTAGAAACGGCTTTACCGCTATTTTTGGCCTCGTATCGGGCTACCTCACAAGAAGGAGCAACACCAGCAGAACGTTTACACGGCCGTGCACATCGGACATTACTATAATTAAAGCAGCCGTCCCCATTTCAACCTTCTAGTCGATGTTCCCGTCATCTCTGCTTTGCACTGCAGGATCCAGTTTGGGCGATAATGTACCCCAAAGGTCGTCCTCATTGGGCTCCAGGAGTTATATCCCACCTGCTAGGACAGGCTATGGCTGAAGTTACCCTCCTTGCAGGCCCTGTCTCTCGCAAACATATGAACCAACTCCGGCCCCGTCGTGGGGAGACTTCTGTTCCTAGGCACTTACCGTCTTCTTTTGTTCCAGATAGCGATCCTCCTTCCCCGGAGTAAGAGGGGCGCCTTCCACCACCGCCGAGTTTAAACAGCCGGCAACCAAACCTCACGTCTCCTCCGACAGCGGCATCAACCACATTCGAGGGGGACACAGGAATTCCAGCCGCCCCAGCCACCGACGCGAGGCTGACAGAACCACAAGACGTCGAGATGCGATGTGCCCTCTCCTCCCTCATGGATGGGCAGGGGGGAGGGGGAGAAATACTGTGTCCAGACTAGGCGCCTGCAACTCTCGCTTCCCGCGAAGCAGACCGGTACAGCGCGCCCCGGACCGAGTAGGGGTGAGCCTGGCCGGTCGTCCCGGAAACAGAGACGCTTCCCAGAGACCACCAGGAGGCGTCCACGGCGCCGCAAGAGGTCGCTACAGCCGCAGACCTCTTTCCTTCCGCTCGACACGTGACTGCAAAAAGAGCCAGTCATATCCATGCGCCAAGCAGTATTTAGGCTGGCGCAGGAGGCTGGAGAGGCGGTTCACGCCGAGCGAGCCCACTGGTGTCATCGGAGCCGCCGCGTCATCGTCCACCGCCGCCAGCGTACCGGAGCCATCCTCGCAGGGCTTCTGCTGGTCCTCGGACTCAGCTGAAGCATTTTCTCGTATCTTCCTGCGTTACAGAAGACATCACAAACTATAGACAATATCGCTAATGCAGGTAAACGTATAATTGCCAAAAGCGATACCAGGTAAACGACACAAAACGTATACAAGAATCTGGAATAAAAGTACATTAAAGCACAGGCAGAAATCAGTTGTAATATGCCAGCAAGGGCGACTGCAACCAAGTGTGATGTCGATTTCCTAAGCGATGCTGTGCTCACGTCAATCGTGAATGGCGTTAGACCACATAGTTTGCAAACAAAATGGAACGATCTACTGGCCATCAGTAGTTGCTTAGTGAAATCTGGCACTGTTGTTGTGGAGCCGTCTGCTGACGCCATCTGAAAAATGCAAACGTAACACATAGTTAGAGCCACAGTACTCCGATTAAATGTACTTTTACTTTCATAAAGATAGTAAAAGCGCCATATGCCAGTTCGCGCACCAGCACTAATAATGACCACTGCGTTTTACTTGAGTCACTACTTGAAATTGTCAAGTTGTGATATCATTGGAGCTACGAACTATCATTCCTTTTTACTGTGGCATTCTGACATACTGGATCTAAATAACGCGTTGTATAGCAACGTTTCCTTCCTCTGCACTTTTTGTACTCATCAGTCTTGTGACTTATTTGATGCAGCCCCCCTCCCCCCCCCTCCCCCCACGAATTTATTTTCCATGCCAAGCTCTTCATCTAAGAATAGGTCTTTTACTCTACATCAGCAGTTATTTGATGGACGTGTACCAATCCCTGTGTTATCTACAGTTTTTAACTTGTACAGCTCCCTCCAGTACCAAGGAAGTTACTCCCTGATATTTCACCAAATTTCATCCTGTCCCTTCTTTTTGTCAGAGTTTGCAATGTTTTCCTTTCTTCGACTATTCTGAAGATCTCATTCCTTGTCAGTCAACCTAAATTTTCGACATTCTTCTGTCGCACTACATCTCAAACGTTCCGACTACCTTTTATTCCGTTTCCTCTACAGCCCATGATACACTACCATTCAATGGTACGCTCCAAACGTACATTCTTAATTATTTCTTCCTGAAATGAAGGCGAAGATTTGATTGTAGTAGATCTCTTGACCAGGAGTGCCCTCTTTGCCTGTACTAGCTGTTTTTATGTCTTCCTTGCTACGATTTTCATGGCATATTTTGCTACCAAGGTAGCAAAATTCCTTAGCATCGCCTATTTTGTCCTTAACATATTTGAAGTTATTTTTTTCACTGTTCTCATTTGTGCTACTTTACCCAACTTTTATATTTTTCGGGTTTACAGTTAATCCATGTTATGTACTCACTGAACAGTTTATTTCACTCAACAGATCTTGTAATTCTTCTTCACCTTCACTGAGGCCAGCTATGTCATCAGCGAATCTTATCGGTAATAACCTTTAACCCTGAATTATAATCCCATCTCTTCATTTCTTTTATTTCTGTTATTGCTACTTCGATGTTTAGATTGAAAAGTAGAGGTGAAAGACTACATCCTTATCTTACACGATTTTCAATTTAAGCACTTAGTTCTAGGTGCCTCTGTCTCATTATTTCCTCTTTGTTCTTGTCGGTTTTGTGTATTATCCGTCTTTTACTTCAGTTCACCCGTATTTTTGCCAGAATCTCGAACATCTTACAGCATTTTACATTGTCTAACTTTTTTCCAGTTTTACATATCCTGTGAACGTGTCTTAATTTTTCTTCAGTCTTGCTACGAGCATCAACCGCAACGTGCGGGCTGCCTCTCCGGGGCCTTTACTTCTAGTGAAGCCAGCCTTATTGTCGCCTAACAGTTCCTAATTTTCTTCCCATTCTTTAGTACACTACTTTTATCATCGGCTTGGCATGAGCTATTAAAGTGATTATACGACAATTGTCACACTTATATGTTCTTGCTGCCTTTAGAACTGAATGGATGACATTTTCCCGATACTCTGAAGGTATATCGCCAGTCTCATAGCTTCTCCGCACCAACATGAACAGTCCTTTGATTTCTTCGCGTCCTAATTGTATTGGAAATTCTAGTGGAATATCGTCTATAACTTCTACCTTATTTAATAGTAACACTTCGAAATACCTCTTAAATACACACTCTAATAATGAATCCCCCACACCTTCCTCATGGGCTCCAGTTTCTTCTTCTTTCGCGTCATAAAATAATACCTCCCACTCATAGAAGCCTTCTGCTGAGGAAGCAAAAGCTAAGTGTCAGAAAAGGGAAATGAAAAGGCTCAGTCTAGATATAGTAGGGGTCAGTGAAGTGAAATGGAAAGAGGACAAGAATTTCTGATCAGATGAGTATAGGGTGAGATCAACAGCAGCAGAAAATGGTATAGCGGGAGTAGGATTCGTTATGAATATGAAGGTGGGCCAGAGAGTGTGTTACTGTGAACAGTTCAGTGATAGGATTGTTCTTATCAGAATCTACAGCACACTAACACCGACAAAGATAGTTCAGGTATTGATGCCAACGTCGCAAGCTGAAGATGAAGAGATAAAAAAAGTATGTGTGGGTACTGAAAGTGTAATACAGTACGTAAAGGAAGAAGAAAAACTAATAGTCATGGGGACTGGAATGTAGTTTAAGGGGGGGGGGGGGGGGAAGGGAAGAGTAGAAGAAAAGGTCAAAGGAGAATATGGGCTTGGGACAAGGAATAAGAGAGTAGAAAGACTAATTGAGTTATGAATAAATTTCAGTCGGTAATAGCGAATAATCTGTTCAAGAATGACAAGAGGAGGGCGTACACTTCATCACTCGCCTGATGACTGCGGGAGACTTTCGCATAGCATATGTGTGTGTGTGTGTGTGTGTGTGTGTGTGTGTGTGTGTGTGTGTGTGTGTGTGTTGGAATAGGTATACTTAAAAAGAAAGGAACATAACACCATTTTAATGTTGGGCTAAAGAATTATGAAGATTATAATTAGTCATTGAATCCTAATTCCACAAATTAATTCGATGTCTTTAAATGAATGGAATGTAATACGTTACAACAATTTGTTACGTTATTTTGTAAATTTAACTGCATGCAAGTTTTGTATAATTTATAGGTTAAAACGCTTTGGTCCGGTAGGAAATATCATCACTGACTGACAAATAAAAACAAAAGTCTAAGTTGGGTCTCAGAAATGTAAATATGGACAGAAGAGGCATGTCTGTCAGTGGAGAAATCTGTTAGATTCTGTAAAACGAAGGTGTGGTTATGGACGGACGGAGTAATGAGGAGAAGAGAACACAAAGTTTTTAGATGTAGTTAGTCTGTGCTTTGTCACAGTTGCGCGAAGACGGGCGGGCGCTAACCTGGTGTTAATTAGTAGGCAACTGGTATTTTAGCAGACGGTTAAGCGGTTTTCGTCGCTGTGGAAGGTGGAAGGTTTTGAGATGAAAGGAGAAGTCTCATGTTGAGAGAGAGGATGCATGTGAACTTGTAGAGATGAGTGGAATATAAAAATTTCTAGAAAGAGTTTGCACAGACGTTTTCGCGGTAGGGCACTAAAATTTTGAGAAGATGTCCGTTCGAGAAATTCGACAAACAAGAGAAATCGTAGGAGGCAAAGAATTAGAAGGGAGAAGAAAGACGTGAAACTAGATTATAAAAACAGAAGATTTCTGACGATTCAGCGCGGAAAAAAACATGAGGTCATCATTAAGTATACACGGAGAAGCGGCGAACCAGAAGTAATCTCATCAAGAAAAGACGACTATGTTGTAGTTCCGCTGTGGCTGTTTATGGGACAGATTTCTACTAGTTTGGTTTAGACTGAGGAGAGACTGTGAATTACGCCAATTCTAAGGATTGTGGAAGGAAATAGACAGTTAGCGTTTATACTGTGAGTGGAACACTGTAACGTTTTGCTAAAATTAATCAAATAAGTTCTCACTGAGCCTACTACACTTCTGAGTGAAACGTTAATAAAGTGATGATATGCAGAGTGAATATATTGTTCAGTGATCGTCCATAGATTTTTTTCTTTTTTTCTTTCGGGACGTGCCATCGAAGTAGAGGAATGCCAGTTATGATCATACGAACGTAAGGACCAAGACAATACCCTGTTCTCGAGGGGAGAAAATCTCCGACCCAACCGGGAATAAGAACACAACCCTCTTTGACCCGCAGTCCACTATGCTAATAGCACCGCTAGCGAGGCAAATGTCGTCTGTAGCTAAATATTGTCCTGGCACCATCCAGTGCCACCCACTACTTAAATGTTTCTAATACTTTTAATGTTGTGAAACTCACATCAAGCTGGAGTAGCGGGGCTACTATAGCAAATTATCATACACTTTTTGGCTATTTTCTTACTGACGTGATATCACCGTCAACTCGTCCTGGTACACCCTGTCGCCAAACATCTGCTACATAACAACACTAGAGATCATCTGAATCAGCGGCGGCACCAGATGTAACAAGTACGTCTTTCACTTATTTACTTGTAAATAATAGATTACAGCTATCAGTCGTCCTTTTTAAATTTTATTGGAAGATCTAGATTTCAGGTAGAAACTAGGCATTCTCTGTGCACTATCATTTTTTATCAATGCATGTGATGCCTGTTGGTCGGGATTCATCCACAGTTCACTGAATACTCAGTTATTTGTCCAGAGCACTAGGCAGTGATTTGCATCGTCCGAAAACAGCGTCATAGTGGACTATGAAATACATGTCTAAAAAATTCAAACAACAGTTAAGCCGAATTCGTTAACTGAGAGATATGATTAATTTTTATATTTTACTTGACTGTTAACTTTAAACTTTCTATAGTTGTTAGTGAGAAAATTACTGAGTGTTGTAATTACGCAATACAAACATTAGTCTGCTGAAAGCTGCATTTGACACTGTCATTACAGAACAGCTTAATCTTCTAAATACATTCACGTGTAATTAAAACAGGCCTACTTATTCACAGTAAGACTATGATTAAAACTACGTAATACGTCTGCACAACTGAGTGGTAGCAATATAGGTCTTTAGCGTAGCAGTTTCATTTTGAGCTTCAAAGATTTTGCGGAAGTGTTTTACAAATTTATACCACTTTTGTCTCCTTAGACTTCAGTGTCTTAGCTCTTGTAATTCTACACGCAACCAGGATTTCAGAAGAAAATTCTTATTATTGTTTTTTTTTCAGATCATCTCACTATGTACCGAACAATCAGTATTCATTAATAATTCACATTAGCTTACATTCTTATGACACCGCTCCATTTTTGTTTTGAGTCATCAGTCTTCTGATTGGTCTGATGCGGCCAGCGACGAATTCTTCTCCTGTGCCAAATTCATCTCAGAGTAGGACTTGCAACCTACGTCCTCAGTTATTTGCTGGATATATTCCACGCTCTGTCTTCCTCTAAAGATTTGCCGTTTGAAGCTACCTCTAGTACCAACGAAGTCATTCCCTGATGTCTTAACAGATGTCCTATGATCCTATACCTTCTTTATGTCGGTATTTTCCACATATTCCTTTAGTCTCTGATTCTGCGCAGCACCTCCTAAATCCGTACCTTATGAGGTAGCTGTTCGCCTGTAACACCGCGTCTCAAACGCTGCGATTCACTGCTGCTCCGATTTTCACACAGTCTATCATTCACTACCATAAAATGCTGAGCTCAAAACGTACATTCTCAAAAATTTCTCAATTAAATTACGGCCTATGTTTGATACTAGTACCATTGTCTTACCAGGAATGCCATTTTGAAGTCCTCCTTGCTCCAGAAGTCATTGGTTATTTAGCGGCTTCCTTAATTTACTTCGTGACCATCAATCCTGATGTTAAGTTTCTCGCAGTTCTGATTTCTGATCCTTGTAATTACATTTGTCTTTCTTCGACGTACTCTCAGTCCATATTCTGTACTCATTAAACTGTCCATTTCATTCATCTTCAATTTCACTCAGGATAGCTACGTCATCAGCGAATCATTTTATTTATATCCTTTCACCTTGATTGTAATTCCACTCCTGAACCTTTCTTTTATTTCCATCATTGCTCCTTCGATGTAAAGATTGAACAGTAGGGCTGAGAGACTACATTCCTGTCTTACACCCTTTATAATCCGAGGACTTCTTTCTTAGTCATCCACTCTTATTATTCCCTCTTGGCTGTTGTATATATTGTTTATTACCCGTCTCTCCCCATAGGTTATTCCTATTTTTCTCAGAAGTTCGAACATCATTCACCATTTTACATTATCGAACGGTTTATACCACTTTGATAAATACGATGAACATGTCATGATTTTTCTTTAGTCTTGCACCATTACCAACCGCAACGTCAGGATAGCCTCTCTGGTGCCTTCACCTGCCCTAAAGCCAAACTAATCGTCATCTAACACATCCTCTGACATCTTTTCCATTCATCTATACTTGTCAGCAGCTTAAATGCGTGAACTGTTAAGATGAGTGTCCGATAATTCTCGCGTTTTTTAGCTCCTTCAGTCTTCGGAATTGTGTGGATGCTATTTTTCCGAAAGTCAGATGGTATGTCGCCAGACTCATACATTCCACACACCAATGTGAATAGTCGTTTTCTTGCCACATCCCTCAATGATCTTAGAAATTATGATGGACTGCTATCTATCCCTTCTGCACTATTTGATCTTAAGTCCTCCAAAGCTCACTTAAATCATGAGTCTTATACTGGACCCCTACCCATTCTAAATCGACTCTTGTTTCTTCTTCTATCGCATGAGACAAATGTTCCACGTCATAGAGGCCTTCAATGCACTCATTTCATCTATACGCTTTCTCCTATTTAACAGCGGAACTGCCGTTGAACTCTTAATGTTACCACCCTTCCTTTTAATTCCATAGAAGGTTGTTTTGGCTTACCTATATGCTGGGTCAGTCCTTCCTGCAACCATTTAGTTTTCGATTTCTTCACATTTTTTCATGCAGCCATTTCGTCATTGATTCCCTGCACTTATATTTATTTTGTTCTTCAGCGATTTGTGCTTGTGTATTCCTGAATTTCCCTGAATATTTTTGTACTTCCTTCTTACATCGATCAACTGAAATTTTTCTTCTGTTATGAATGGTTTCTCGGCAGGTACCTTCTTTATACCTATGTCTTTCTTTCCAACTTCTGTAATTGTCCTTTTTACAGATGTCCATTCTTCTTCAAGTGTACTGCCTACTGAGCTACTTCTTGTTACTGTATGTACTTCCGTATTCCACTTCTGTGCGTATTGATTCTTCCTGACTAATCTCTTAAACTTCAGCCTACTGTTCATCATTGTTACATTGTAATATGAGTCTATATCTGCTGTTGAGTAGGCCTTGTAATCTAGTATCTGATTTCGGAATATCTGTCGGTCCATGATAGAATCTAATTGAAATCATATCCCCGGCCTTGGTGAAGTATAACTCCTGTTGTCAGTCGTGAGCACATTATTCACTATTACCAGCTGAAATTTTTTTCCGAACTCAAATACTCTTTCTTCTCTCTCATTCCTTTCCCAAGTCCATACTCTCCCTTAACCTTTGCTTGTACTCCTTTTCCTAAACTGCGTTCCAGTCCCGAATGACTATTACATTTTCATTTGCCTCAAGTACTGTTTACCCTTTGAATATCCGCGTATACTTTCTCTATCCCTCCATCTTCAGCTTGCGTCGTCGGCATGCACACCTGAACTATTATCGTCGGTGTTGGTTTCCTGTCGATTCTGATAAGAGCAACTCATGACTAACTATTCACAGTAACACAATCTCTGCTCTACCTTCTTATTCGTAACGTGTCGTACTTCCACTGTACCATTATCTGCTGCTGTTGATATTACGCTATACTTATTTGACCTGAAGTTTTTGTCTTCTTTCCAATTTCACTTCACTTACCCCTTTTATATCTAGTTTGAGCCTCATCATTTCCTTTTTCAGGTTTGCTACGTCTCTACCAAGTTCAAGGTTCTGATATTCCACGCCCCGATTCGGAGAGCGTTATACCCCACCTGCCCACCTGCCCCCCCCCCCCCCCCTTCCGCAGTCTCCACCTGGAGTTCTGAATGGGAAGCTACTTCGGAACCTTTTGCTAACGGAAAGATCCTCATGACACTTTTCAAATTACGTGCAACTGCACTGTGGATATACGATATGTTTCTTTAATGCAGTGATTTCCATTGCCATCTGTATCCTAATGCAGTTGATCATTACTGATTCTTCCATCTTTAGGGGCAGTTTCCCACCGCAAGGACAAGAGTGCCCTGAAACTCTGACCGCCCCTCCGCCCTCTTTGACAAGGCCGTTGGCAGAGTGAGGTTGACTTCATATGCCGGAAGTCTTCTGCGACGAGGGCTAATTCTTAATGAGAATTTAAACGGTTGCTGTTTCGAATCCGAAACCGACGACGTTTTGGTTACTAATCAAAGACGCAACCTCTAGACCATACAATAAGCTCTAAAGAAATTTATCCACAATAACGCTTTTAAGAGAAAACAGTAGATCTCTGCATATCGGAAAACACGCTTGCGCTAGTCGACTAGGGGTAGCGTCCTTGACTAAGAATCAAAACATTCTTGGTGTCGATTTCGAATATCGCCACTGCATAAATCTTGAATCAAAATCAGCAGCAGTGGCTGCCAAAGACGTCCTCAGTGTACAAACGCCATGGTCAGAGGGGATGGAGGAGCGACCAGAGTTTCAGGGCACGCTCTTGCCCTTGGGATTGGCTGAATAATCGGCAATGATCAAGGGCATGAAAATACAAAGGGTAATTCCTACCATTGCTGTGATACTTGTAATTGGTATCCATACGTCATCACTGGAAAAGTGTCAGTACCACCTCTCCATTGGCAAATGATTGCGTATAGCCCCCATTCGGATCTCCGGAGGAGAAGTACCAATGGCGAGACGACCATGAAAAAAGATTGATTAACCGACGCCAGGATGACGTTCTACTGGTCGGGACGTGGAATGTCAGACGTTTAAACGTGGTGGGGATGCCAGAAAATCTCTAACGGGAAATACTATGGCTCAATGTAGACATAGTGGGAATGAAAAGAAAAAGATTTCAGGTCAGACGAGTGCAGATTAATATTAGCTGTAGCAGAAAATAGTATAACCGGATTAGGATTTATTATGAATAGTTAGTTAGTCAGAAAGTGAGTTCAATGATAGGGCGGTTCTCATTAGATTCTACAGCACCTCAACACCGACAAAAGATAGGGTAAACATTCCGACATAGCAAGCAGAAGCGTAACAGATACAAAAAGTGCATGAAGTTACTTATCCGGTAATTCAGTACTTGGCTCGTATTCAAAATCTATAATGGGGGATTGGAATGCGTTAAAGCGTAGAAGAAAGTGTTATGGATGGATATGGGAGTGTTAGTAGGTATGAGAGAGGAGGCAGAGTGATTGAGTTTGGCAATAGCTTTCATCAAGTAATAGCGAATATTGTGTTCAAGAATCACAAGAGCAGGAGGCACACTTAGAAGAGGCCGGTAATTATTGAAAGATTTAAGTTACTCCACATCACGGACAGACACAGGTTGCGAAATTGGATATTGGTTTATAAGTCTACCCAATAGCAGGAACACACTACATCCAAAAGTTAATTGTGATGGACAGTAGGCTGAGGTTTATAAGACTAATCAGGAAGAAGTAGTACGCAATCAAGTGCGATACGGAAATACTAAGGAATGAAGAGATACGCTTGAAGTTCTCTGAGGCTATAGATACTAGAATAATGAATTGGTCAACAGGCCGTTCGGTTGAAGAGGAATGTGCATTTCCAAAAAAGGCAATCGAAGAAACTGGAAAGCATAGCATAGGCACCAAGACTGTCACTGCGAAGAAACCGGGGTAACAGAAGAAATACTACAGTTGATCAACGAAAGAAGGGAGTACAAAAATGTTCAGTGATATTCAGGAATATAGCTTTACAGATCACTTAGTAAGCTAAGCAAAAACAGATGCATAAAAAATATGAAGAAATAACCATGAATGAAATTAAAACAAGGCCGGTAACATTAACAGTGTGCGGTTTTAAATGCATGAGACTGGCAATATACCGTCAGATTTTCGGAAAACAACATCCAAACAACACTGAAGACGCAAGAGCCGACAATTGCAGGAATTACGGCATCATCTTAACACGTATTCAAGTTTCTGACAAGAATGATATAGAAACAATGAATAAAGAGAATTGGGGATCTGTTATGTGACGTTCAGCTTGGCTTTAGGATAGGTAAAGACATCAGAGAGTTCGCTGTGTCTTCGGTTTGTAATCTAAGCAAACTCAGAAAAAAACCAAAACACGTCAATAGGATTTGCTGACTGGCAGAAAAGCGTTCGAACACTGTAATGTGGTGCAAGATGTTCGAAATTCTAGGATATATAAAGGTAAGCTATTTGGAAGGACGACTAATACACTGCTGGCCATTAAAATTGCTACACCACGAAGATGACGTGTTACAGACGCGAAATTTAACCGAAAGAAAGAAGATGCTGTGATATGCAAATGATTAGCTTTTCAGATCATTCACATAAGGTTGGCGCCGGTGGCGACACCTACAACGTGCTGACATGAGGAAAGTTTCCAACCGATTTCTCATCCACAGACAGCAGTTGACCGGCGTTGCCTGGTGGAACGTTGTTGTGATGCCTCGAGGAAGGAGGAGAAATGCGTACCATCACGTTTCCGACTTTGATAAAGGTCGGAGGGTAGCCTATCGCGATTGCGGTTTATCGTGTCGCGACATTGCTGCTCACATTGGTCGAGGTCCAATGACTGTTGGCACAATATGGAATCGGTGGGTTCAGGGGGGTAATACGGAACGCCGTGCTGGATCTCAACGGCCTCGTATCACTAGAAGTCGAGATGACTGGCATCTTATCCGCATGGATGTAACGGATCGTGCAGCCACGTCTCGATCCCTGAGTCAACAGATGGGGATGTTTGCAAGACAACAACCATCTGCACGAACAGTTTGACGACGTTTGCAGCAACATGGTCTATCAGATCGGATACCATGGCTGCGGTTACCCTTAACGCTGCATCATAGACAGGAGAGCCTGCGATGATGTACTCGACGACGAATCTGGCTGCACGAATGGCAAAACGTCATTTTTTTGGACGAATCCACGTTCTGTGTACAGAATCATGATGGTCGCATCCGTGTTTGGCGACATCGCGGTGAACGCACCATGGAAGCGTGTATTTGTCATCGCCATACTCGCGTATCACCCGGCGTGATGGCATAAGGTGCCTTTGGTTACACGTCTCGGTCACCTCTTGTTCGCATTGACGGCACTCTGAAAAGTGGACGTTACATTTCAGATGTGTTACTATCCGTGGCTCTACCCTTCATTAGGTCACTGCGAAATCCTACATTTCAGCAGGATAATGGACGACGTCATGTTGCAGGTCCTGTACGGGCCTTTCTGGATACAGAAAATGTTCGAATGCTGCCCTGGTCAGCACGTTCTCCAGATCACTCACCAATTGAAAATATCTTGTCAATGGTGGTCGAGCAACTGGCTCGTCACAATACGCCAGTCACTACTCTTGATGAACTGTGGTATCGTGTTGAAGCTGCATGGCAGTTGTACCTGTACACGCCGTCAAAGCTCTGTTTGACTCAATGCCCAGGCGTATCAAGGCCGTTATTAGGGCCAGAGGTGGTTGTTCTGGGTACTGAATTCTCAGGATCTATGCACCCAAATTGCGTGAAAATGCAATCACATGTAAGTTCCAGTATAATATATTTGTGCAATGAATACCCGTTTATCATCTGCATTTCTTCTTGGTGTAGCAATTTTAATGGCCAGTAGTGAATATTACGTGTACAAAGACCAATAGCAAATAGTAAGACTTGAAGACTAAGAACGGAGTGCTCGGATTAAAAGCGCTGTATGACGGGGATATAGTCTTTCGCCCCTGATCACCAAACTGTTCATTGAAGGAGCAGTGACGAAAATAGAGGGAAGTTTGGAGTGGGATTAAAGTTCAAGATGAAAGGATATCGATAAGATTCGATGATGAAATGGCTACTGTCAGTGGAAGTGAAGAAGATTTTCATGATATACAGAATGGAATGAACGTTGAGATGGGTATAGAAATGGAATGAGGGTAAACCGAAGAAAGACGAAAGTAACATCGCAACTGGGCACCAAAAAGCAGACGTAAGTAAGGAATTTTGCTACCTAGACAACAAAGAAATCTTGGTGGAGGGAGCAATGAGGACGTAAAAAGCAGGCTAGCCCTGGAAAGAAGTGCATTGTTCTCTAAGAGAAGTCTACTAGTATTAAACGTAGGCCTTCATTTGAGTAATAACTTTTTGATAATTTTTGTCTTGTACACAGCATTGTATGGTAGTGAAACATTCGCTCTAGGAAAACTGGAACAGATGAGAATCTACAAATTTGAGATGTTGTGCTACAAAAGACTGTTCGAAATTTGGTCGAGTGACAAGATAAGGAATGCAGAGGTTCTCTGCTGCATCGGTGAGGGAAGTACGGACAGGATAAAATTACATCTGATAAAATTTTCTCAGACTTCCACCCGCGTCAAGTGGTTTAAAATCGACGAGCTTTTGGCCTATCCCTCCCCAGCCATCGGTAACTGGTGACTGCTGAATGATTGCCGCTGCCGTCCTTATATAGCTGCGATGTCCTCAGTGACATCAGTGGTGCTCGTTCCACGCCATGTACGGTAATGTTTTCATTGCGCGCTTGCTGCGCAAACTTCAGCTTTCCGATGGACGGGTTCCCAGCTGTGCTTAGCTGCGGGCAGCCCTCTTTATTGAGGGTGTTGTCAGAAATTTTTAACTCTACCGCTTCTTTCATAACACTGTCCCAAAAACTAGTAGTCCGCGTAATAACAGAAGTCTCGGCAAATGCTTTTCTGAAGCATGTTCCGCCACCGCTGATTTGTCTGGACACCGTGGGCGGAAACATCTCTCCTGTTCCACACGGCGCAGTTCAACTGTCTGTATAGTCTGTCCGATATAGATCTGCCCACACCCACACGATATTTTATATACTCCTGGCGTTCTGAGTCCAATATCATCTTTC
Organism: Schistocerca americana; assembly: GCF_021461395.2. NCBI lineage: Eukaryota > Metazoa > Arthropoda > Insecta > Orthoptera > Acrididae > Schistocerca > Schistocerca americana. Next base: position 130,150,194 of record NC_060122.1, on the reverse strand, counting down.
AGAGGCCTCATTAGCTGTCGAGTTTTAGCACGTCCCCTAAAGCCGTATCGATGTTATGCTTCTTTAGAGGCCGGCTAAGCTTTCCTGTTATTGGGCCACGGAACGGCAAGAATGCAAGCTTCTTCGTGCCCTCCTCGGAAGTCTTTTGCTTATGTTTCTTCGGCAAAGTGACTTGCGAAATCTGGGGGTTGTTGTAGCCGAGTTCTTTGAAGTCTTTCCGCAAGTGGCTCCGTTCCTTCGGACGGCCTTCCGCTCGATGCACCGATGTCCTCAGAAGAGAACTTTTCTGCGAAGGGTGATGATAGCTGGTAGCATGCAGATGTGGGTGGGTTTCCGATAAACACTTTGGCTGAGACACCTATTTTCTTTTCAGCAGACAAGGACGTCTAGGAAAGGCAAGGCACCATCTGTCTCTACTTCCGTCTAAAATCTAATGTTATCATGGATGCTGTTAATGTGGTTTAAAACTCCTCCCAGCCTTTTGCGGCCATGAGGCCAAACTACGAATGGTCTTCAGCTAAGCACAGCGTGGGACCCGGCTATCGGAAAGTTGAAGCGGGCAATGGAAACATAACCATATGTGGCGATGGAGCGAGCACCACTGACGTCACTGAGGACAGAGCGGCTATCTAAGGACGGCAACAGCAATCATTCGACAATCACCACTTGAAAATTGCCGAGGAGAGCTCAGCTGGAAACACGTGGATTTCAAACCACTGGACGCGGATGGAAGCCCTAGAAAATGTCATCAGTATATATCGCCGCGAAACTATGCGTTCGTAATATTACATGTGGTACCACATCAGGGAATAACACTCATTGTACTAGACGGAGCTATACAGGGCAAAACTGTAGAGGAAGACAGGCAGCAACACAACCAGCAAATACTTGAGGACGTATGGAGCAGTTGCCACCTCTGAGATGAAGAGGTTGGCGCAGGAGAGACTCAGGAGAGACCGGCGAGAAGAATGACGAAAAAAAGGCTGTATCCCTATTTGATCTACAGTCGGCGAGGTGAAACACTAACACATACTCACTTACATTCAGGGGTTTAGAGAGAGACGAGTAGCGAGCATAAAATTCAGGAGCTTGCAACTAGCATCGAATTATTACAGTGAGTCTGAATCAAGTTAAAGGTGTGTCATTTTGATATAAGCTACGATTCGGTGTGTGCAACCGTACTTCTTCTGCACACTTGCGTATGAACAATTAGTAACGGCTCTTTACATGTTAAATTTATTTAATAGAAACAGTGAGGTAGTGGCATTGTGCTTAATTGTCAGAGGTTGCAGATCGCGTTGTGGCGTGCATCACAGGTCTACAAGCACATAGTAACATCAGTGCAAGGCGCACAAGAAAAGTCGGCTGGTGTGGCCAAGCGGTTCTAGGCGCTACAGTCTGGAAACACGCGACCGCTATGGTCGCAGGTTTGAATCCTGCTTCGGGCATGGATGTGTGTGATGTCCTTAGGTTAGTTAGGTGTAAGTAGTTAGAAGTTTTAGGGGACTGATGACCTCAGCAGTTAAGTCCCTTAGTGCTCAGAGACATTTGAACCATTTTTCGCACAAGTAAACGAATGTTGGTGGCAGTATTGTCGGTTACCAGACGAGAAAAGAATTAAAGAATTACAAAAAAAAGGAAGGAAACGTCTATTTTATATGTTAACAATGAGACGACAGCTGGTACCATTAACCTAATAAACCCCGTTTAGACCGTCATTCTTCCGAAAGGAGTTTCCAATCAATCGGTAAATGTTACCAGTAACTAGTAACAAATCAATACAAGACAGAAGCAGAATACGTCACCAACATAACAGAATATGGCACGAATTTTGTAAATATTAGTGTAAGATTGAAAAATTTAATTATTTGTAATTTACAATAGAATTATATATACATTCAGATGATCTCGTGCAAGAATTAAGAAAGAATATACCAGCACAATGGAGGGAACTATATGCAGATTACTATTTAATGTAATGATACAGTTAACGGAATTTACTGTAAAATCTGAAACATTTGAAAAATTTATTCAAAACTCTATCTATGTGGTTCGATCAAAGAACGTTAAAACTATTGAATGTTGAACGCAATTTTGTATAGTCCACAGTGTATGTTAGGCAGTGTTACAGCTCACAGTCAGAAGATAATCCCAAAATTACATTACATGGGCATTGCGCTGTATAATTCTATACCCAAAGAAATGTGGAGAAAATTGCGAACAGAATTTTATGTGAGGAGTGTAATGCGAGAACGTTGACAGTTTTATGAAAAAAGTGAAAGGGGCAGAAACCAAATTTTTAACAATCATTCAACAGAAACAAGTAAGAACCAACGGGAAGACAAGAAAGAATGATAACAGAAAACTTTCTTTTGTGAAGATTACTTAAGGTACTGTGAGAAATCACGTGTAATAAGACGCGAAGAAGACAGCCAGGTAGACATCAGAGACGAATGAGATATTGATGTCACAAAGCTCGAGAAAGTACACGTAACAAACTGGAAAGAGGGTACTGAGTGCAACGGAGCACGCAGAATGATGTGCCGAAACTGCAAAGAGAGAACGCTGACGAAGATGAGAGTGAGGTCACGGGCTGCTGGTTGCAACCCAAAAGGCGATGGTCTGACATGTAGGTCACCCATTTAGATCAAGTCTCGCAAGGAGGGTCTACATTGAGAATAAAGAAACACGTGTTTCAGTTTTTCGCTAGAAACTCCTTAGTTTTTTTTTTTTTTTTTTTAAGTCGAGGACAAAATAGACGACGGAAGTCGTATTTTCAATGCTATACATCGAAAGAGTGTCTAGAAACAAACATTTTTGTCAACGTAATATGGCGTACAATGTTGATAATGTTCGAGTTACTGACGTTTGGTGTTTTCGTACTGTAGCGTTGGTGCCCGACATTCATTATGTCCAGCAGAGCGAGTTTCGCAGTCTGGCCTGCACGGCAGCTCAGTGTGTTCGGTCAAAGGCCTGGCAGCCTTTTGTAACAAAAAACCTGAGTGAAGTATTTAACGATGAAGTTGACGAGGTGTCACGCAACGCCCGCCCGGACCAAGCGACGGTCGAGGCATTAGACTACCAAATCCCTGGTCCGTGTTCGTTTCTTGGTGGTGGCTTTCATCTATCGACAACTACTTGTCAGTCTATCTGAGAAAATTCTGATAAGGAATATAATTTTCTTTCACTTTCTTTAAAGGAAAACATCGCGAGGAATGATTAACAATCAAATAAATATATATGACGGGTTGACAGCTATTTTCATCGTGGTACATGACGCAGTAGGTAGGACTTTCGTAGGTCATGATGCTCACCCGACATGCACTGTGAAAGTGATACCACTGAAATATACCTCTCTTTGTTAACCACGTGTACAGTCTCCTAGACATAAAGAATTTCATCGCACGACTGAAAATCATGCGCCTGCTCAATACAGAAGAGAATTCCTAGCTGGGACAGATGTCATCAAATTTCGTACCTTGGTCCATATTCAGTTATGCAACCGTGTCTTTCAAGACATGTTTCTATGCGCTTGATATGAATCCAGAACCTATATCTGATAGATCTGTTCTTTTCTTTTTCAGATATGTTTTCCACGAACATCGTATCGGAAATGACATATCCATGCATCGAGATATTTTTCGTGAGATGCGCTTGATGCGAGAAATACTTATGTTTTGCCTACTACTATAATACGTCTAACCCCACTGACAGCGAGAACGATCACTAATAGAGGACCAGATAGGATTACTGAATAGTATGCCTTAGGTGTATTTTTGTACTATGTACCACTATGAAATTAACTGCCAGTATGTTGTATACACTTATTTCACTATTAATAATGCCTCCAGGTGTTTTACTTTTAAAAAAGGCAAAGAAAAGCATTCCTATTGTCAAAGTATTATCAAATACACTGAGAAAATAATCGAATGAAGAAAAGGCATAAACAAGTATCTAACACTTGCAAGCAGTTTCGGAAGTTAACGCATTGACAGCTTTTTCTCTTTTTTCTTCCTTCTGTCCAATTTGTTCGCTATTGTTCGTTGTGTTTGGTCTGGGTGGATGTGACATGACATCCGTTGGAACTGATCCTTGATTCCTTCATTCAGCTTTTTTATTACAGAGGGCAACCAGTCCTCTGACCGAACACGCTGAGCTACCGTGCCGGCAACAGCTTGAGTGCCGACTACGCTCTGCTGGGCGCATTGAATGTCGGATACCTAAGATACAGCATGGAAACACAAAAACGTTATTACATCGAATTAACTTTGAGCCCCGCATTATATTAATAAAAATATTTGATTTAGGACCATGTTTCGATCTATAGCATTGAATACAACTTTGGCCACAACTTTTACAAAAACTAGGGAGTGTCTAACAAAAGTCGGCCGCTGTGGCCGAGCGGTTCTAGGCGCTTCAGCCCGGAACTGCGCTGCTGCTATGGTCGCAGGTTCGAATCCTGCTTCGGGCATGGATGTGTGTGATGTCCTTAAGTTAGTTGGGTTTAAGTAGTTCTAAGTCCAGGGGACCGATGACCTCAGATGTTAAGTCCCATAGTGCTTAGGGCCATTCGAACTAATTTTAGAAGAATATATCTCATTGACGTTAAATTTGTGCTGACTGTTTCTTGTGTGCAACAGCCCCAACTGTCCCGGTACATTCACACAGCAGCATTCGGCAAAAATATGTATAGTACAACACTGCCATGGTCAAGATGACTAGAGAATTTCGCAAGAAGAAAGCTTCACACATCCAGTCCTTAATGTTATGGAAAAGTATTCATAAATAATCCTCAAAATGTCGGGTGACTAGGGCCTCCTGTCGTGTAGACCGTTCGCCTGGTGCAAGTCTTTCGATTTGACGCCACTTCGGCGAATTGCTCGTCGATGGGGATGAAATGATGATGATTAGGACGACACAACACCCAGTCCCTGATCGGAGAAAATCTCCGACCCCGCCGGCAATCGAACAAATCTTTACTCAAAAGGCAACAAACCCTACATTAATTAAGCGTAACTCTCACCTGATTCCACCAGCCTTATGCATCAAATGTTGAAATTGTGAGTTCCGAAAGGACCAGACTGCTGATGTCATCGGTCCTTAGTCTTACACACTATTTAAACTAACTTTCACTAAGAACTACAAATATACCTATGCCCGAAGGAGGACTCGAACCTCCGGCGGGAGGGGCCGTGCAGTCCGTGACATGACGCCCTCGAGCTTCCACATGGTGTGGAAGGTTAGAAGAATTTACGAAAAAAAAAACGTTGCGGATATGCGATAACACTTTCAACTTTTACATCACCCAGACTGGCGGAGCTCTGTCTTCAAATGTCAAATGTTAGATAAAGTGGGTCATGATGGCTGCTTCGATACAACCCCTCTATGGACGGGACAGCCACAATTGGGCGGTGGTAAGTTCCTATCGGACCAAACTGCTGAGTTCGTCGGCCCCTACGCTTACATACTACTTAATCTAACTTAAACTAACATACGATAACACACACACCCACGCCCGAGGGAGGACTCGAAACTCCGACGGGGGGGTGGGGGGGGGGGGGGGGGTAGCCGCGTAAACCGTGGCGAGGCCCCCCTTAAACCGCTCGGCTTCCCCGCGCGGCCTACTATTAGGCTGTTCAAATGGCTCTGAGCACTATGGGACTTAACAGCTGAGGTCATCAGTCCCCTACAACTTAGAACTACTTAAACCCAACTAACCTAAGGACATCACACACAGCCATGCCCGAGGCAGGATTCTACTGTTAGGCCCTCTGTCTTTTCACACTACACAAATACCTCACATTATACAGGGTGATCCAAAAAGAATACCACAACTTTAAAAATGTGTATTTAATGAAAGAAACGTAACATAACCTTCTGTTATACATCATTACAAAGAGTATTTAAAAAGATTTTTTTTCACTCAAAAACAAGTTCAGAGATGTTCAATGTGGCCCCCTCCAGACACTCGAGAAATATCAACCCGATACTCCAACTCGTTCCACACTCTCTGTAGCATATCAGGCGTAACAGTTTGGAACAGCTGCTGTTATTTCTCGTTTCATATCATCAATGGTGGCTGGGAGAGGTGGCCGAAACACCATATCCTTAACATACCCCCATAAGAAAAATCGCAGAGGGTAAGATCAGGGCTTCTTGGCCGTCCAGAACTTTTCCCTTTGCACAAACACCCATTCTCTGTAAACTGTTTATACCAACGTTTAATACACCACCTATCAGGAGGTTTAACACCATACTTCGTTCGAAATGCACGCTGAACAACTGTCGTCGAATCACTTCTGCCGTACTCAATAACACAAAAAGCTATCTGTTGAGCGGTCGCCATCTTAGCATCAACTGACGCTGACGCCTAGTCAACAGCGCCTCAAGCGAACAAATGTACAACTAAATGAAACTTTATAGCTCCCTTAAGTCGCCGACAGATAGTGCTTAGCCCTGCCTTTTGTCGTTACAGAGTTATAAATTCCTAAAGTTGTGGTATACTTTTTGAATCACCCTGTATCATTTAACCTATACAATCTACATTATATCTAAACACATTAAACAGATTGCGCTGATGTGTCATCCAAAACTTTACTAACAAAATAGTACTTATTACAGTAAATGTTTTTTAGGCGCTCTCACTTTAAGTGATTTTCGTACTATAAAAGACCTCACTTAAAATAAGCAATAGACTTCCATACAATATAACATTCTGGCTATTGTTCTATCGTTTGCCCGAAATTAAAATTACTTTAATTAGGAGTCAGCAGTTACATCCAAAACAAGACAATATGTAAACATATAACCAAATACTACATTGATGTTACTATAAATTAGGTCCTAGAACTGTAGATCTCTTCACACAGTTCGATTACAGCTGAGAAGCATCATTCACTGATGTATAAATTTTTGTTTGGATGATGTTAATTCTGTAGTAAGTTTCTTAATTACACATTTTAAATCAAGAAGGGCTTCTAAAGTTTTCGTTTGTCCGTTAAAATTTCCTATTCGTGAAACTACCTTTCGAATATTGCAGTTGACTTCATCGTAGTTCAACTTGTACTCATAATGATTATTGACATAAATTAAGGAGGTTTCCGATTTTCTGCCAGTCTCTGTGTTCAAAATAAAATTCGATCCGTACGCCCATTCCTATTATTGGACTCAGACATTGATGTGGTTCACGACGTGGTCTTTTTTTTTACCTGTTCGGTGAAGATGATTTCGTAATCTATGTATATCCTATAGTCCCTGCTCGAACGACAATTGTGACGTTTATACACAGACGTTAGCTTACAAGTGATGGCCAGCGCACTTCTGTGCTCGTCACGAAGTATCAAGTCACGATTCATTACAACCCCTATTTAAACGACTTCCGTCTTTAGATTCCTTACAACGTGGGAGATCGACATCAACGTTTATGCATCATATTTACTGAGTACTTATTCTCACATACTTGTAAGCTGCTGCACTGAGTACCATTTGACCTCCATACTTCATCCTCCCCTCTTTTAACCTACATTATGTATCAAAATGAATGGGCCTAACATTTGTTTGTTTCCTTATAAAGTCCAAAATGGAAAGAAACCAAAACATTCTTTATACAACTTATTGTCTTCGCTATGTTGATGTCCACGTAATTTTGACGTATTCCTTCTCAGTTTTGGCCAGCGCTAGACACAGTCACCGTTCATTAACATAGCCTACAGCAACAGTGGAAACAGAATACCGAAAATACTTTTGCAGAACTGCTAAATGTCAGGGCTGGAGCTCTCATAATATGAAATAAAATCATGAAAAACTTTATGTTTATTAAAACAGGGCGGCGAACTTACGAATCTTGTATGCTATCTGTTATGATAACTCGGCTGATGAATTTAGTGCTAAGAAATTTACGAACAGCAATCTACTCTTACATCGTTGTATTTAAAGTCTCCCCAATTTACGTACTGAATCACGACTCTGCAGAAGCCAGCATTCCTTACTTGTGGATACTGTTCCTCACGTTTCCATGGAGATGAATGAGTACACCCGTAAACGCAATACACCAAGGATCACAATGGAAAAATTTATATGTAAGCTGTTGTACAATACCGAAGTTATGTTGTTTCACAATGAACGTGGAAAACCGAAAATAGTAAAACTAAACACTTCAAAGGTGATGAACAAGGCAGAAGTATTGATGAAGTGTTTCATGTATGCCTATTACAAATAATTAAAGTGCATACAGCAATAAACTTGCAACCACAATAGTAAATGTGTTAACGTGAACCTTATGCTGAAAACGTTTTGGTAAATCTATATACTTACTGTGATGAAGTTATAGACAGATATGTGCTCGCTTTTATATAACTGATGATCGAAATAACATATAACGTTTGAAATTGTTGTCAAAGTGCACAACCTTCTGTCAATGAAAGAAACTCACGCTGTTGTGTCAGAAGCGTGCACAGAAAGCAGTCTATACAGCCCTCCTAACAGTCTGGAACGGACTCCATTTTTCATTACTATAATTCACATGATCAATAACTGTTTTCTCCATTGTTGAACTGACCTCATATCTGATCAAGATCCGCAAACGCTGAGTAATGGAATAACAAATTCACTGTTCGTATCCAATTTCTGTGTGTAAATGTAAAAGTTTAGCATTCGACCAGGCTGGATGTTGTAGCCATGGATACAACTTGAAATAAGATCATAAGTGTTAACTCTTTGTGTACGTGGATGTTCACTGCATTTATCCAAAAGTTCACAGTGGTAAATAACATAGTTCGTAATTCCATCATATTATTTTGTTCTGAGACGACCTTTGTTTTCTCGTTTCTGATAAAGTTGTACAGAAACTTGGCTTTGTGTGTCCTATAACCACTTACACTTAAAATCCGCCATTCCTACATACCAACTGGCATAATTGTTTTTGATACGCTATTGATTAGATAGGTTTAAAGCACGCAGAATTCCGAGATTCTATGTCATACATATTGTCAAAACTTTTGGCAGATGATTTAATAAGCATACGAGACAATGAATTATAATCTCTGCAACAACTGGAACTTGAACCTGCGTCTTTTGCTTTCTGTGCAGATGTACTAGCCATTACACCAACCTCGCATTGTTACTTTCGCAGCTGAACAAAGTACCTAAGCTCATTGGCTGCCATCTATCTTTGTTGTCTTCTGTTAATTAAAGTCATGAATATTAATGTTCTCATTATCCACATCTTACAGCAGTAGGTTTTCGGTGTTCTTGCCGCAATGCGGCAATTACGTGTGCACTTCACCTGCAGAGCAGCATGCAGAAGACTGCATTCTGTGACAGGCGCCTTCTTCATAAACATAACTAAAAGATGAGTGAATTTTCTTAAGTTTGTGCTTTTAACGGCTCCTGGGAGACCAGTATTAAATTCCGATGCACCAGTGCAGGTTTACTGTATCCCTTGGACCTTCACATTGACCATGAAACACAGAAATTGCATCGGGATTGAATACAAAAGGCACAATGCCTTCTTAAGTGCAAGAAGAGTGAATCTTCTAAGAGTTTGTGCATTGAGCGGCTCCAAGGAGACCGGTATTAGATTCCGATGCACCATTGCAGGTTTACTGTATCCCTTGGACCATCAACTTGACCATGAAACTCAGAAATTGTATCGGGTTTGAATACAAAAGGCAGAATGCTGACTTAAGTACATGAAGAGTGAATCTTCTAAGGGTTTGTGCTTTGAGCGGCTCCCGGGAGACCAGCATTAGATTCCGATGCACCAATGCAGGTTTACTGTATCCCTTGGACCTTCACATTGACCATGAAGCACGGATATTGCATCTGGATTGAATACAATAGGCACAATGACGACTTAAGTACAAGAAGAGTGAATCTTCTAAGTGTTTGAGCTTTGAGCGGCTCCTCGGAGACCAGCATTAGTTTCTGATGCACCAGTGCAGGTTTACTGTATCCCTTGGACCTTCACATTGACCATGAAACGCAGAAATTGCATCGGGATGGAATACATAAGAGCCAATGCCAACTTAAGTTTAAGAGGAGTGAGTTTTGTAAGAGTTGTGCTTTGAGCGGCTCCTGGGAGACCAGTATTAGTTTCCGATGCACCAGTGAAGATTTACTGTATCCCTTTGACCTTCACATTGACCAAGAAACACAGAAATTGCATCAGGATTGAATAGGAGAGGCACAATGCCGACTTAAGTACAGAAGGCTGAATCTTCTAAGAGTTTGTGCTTTGAGCGGCTCCTGGGAGACCAGTATTAGATTCCGATGGACCAGTGCAGGTTTACCGTATCCCTTGGACCTTCACATTGACCATGAAACACAGAAATCTCATCGGAATTGAATACAAAAGGCACAATTACAAATTAAGTACAAGAAGAGAGAATCTTCTAAGAATTTGTGGTTTGAGCGGCTCCTAGGAGGCCAGTATTAGATTCCGATGCACCAGTGCACGGTAAATGTATCTCTTTGACCTTCACATTGACCATGAAACACAGAAATTCCATCGGGATTGAATACAAATTGGACAATGCCGACTTAACTACAAGAAGAGTGAATTTTCTAAGTGTTTGTGGATTTAGCGGCTCCTGGAAGACCAGTATTAGATTCCGAGGCACCAGTGCAGGTTAACTGTATCCCTTGGACCATTACATTGCCTATGAAACACAGAAATTGCATCGGGATTGAATACGAAATGCACAATGCCGACTATGGTACAAGAAGAGTGAATCATCTAGGAGTTTGTGCTATGAGCGGCTCCTGGGAAACCAGTATTAGATACCAATTCACCAGTGCGGGTTTGCTGTATACCTTGGACCTTCACATTGCCCATGAAACAGAGAAATTGCTTCGGGATTGAATACAGAAGGGACAATTTTGACATAAGTACAAGAAGAGTGAATTTTCTAAGAGTTTGTGGGTTGAGCAGCTCCTGGAAGACCAGTATTAGATTCCAATTCACCAGAGCAGGTTTACTGTATCCCTTGGAGCTTCACATTGACCATGGAACACAGAAATTGCATCGGGAGTGAATACAAAAGGCACAATGCCGACTTAAGTACTAAAAGAGTGAATCTACTAAGAGTTTGTGCTTTGAGCGGCTCCTGGGAGACCCAGTATTAGATTCCGATGCACCTGTGCAGCTTTACTGTATTCCTTGGACCTTCACATTGACCATGAAGCACAGAAATTGCATAAGGATTGAATACAAAAGGCACAAAGCCGCCTTAAGTACAAGAAGAGTGAATCTTCTAGGAGTTTGAGCTTTAAAGCGGCTCCTTGGTGTCCAGTATTAGATTCCGATGCACCTGTGCTGGTTTACTGTATCCCATGGACCTTCACATTTACCATGGGAAACAGAAAATGCATCGGGATTGAATACAAAAGGGACAGTGCCCACAAAAGTACAAGAACAGTGAATCTTCAAATAGTTTGTACGTTGACCAGCTCCTGGGACACCAGTATTAGATTCCGATGCACCAGTGCACGTTTACTGTATCCCTTGGACTTTCAAATTGACCATGAAACCTTTCACATTGACCATGAAACACAGTAATCTCATCAGGATTGAATACAAAAGGCACAATGCCAAATTAAGTACAAGAAGAGTGAATCTTCTAAGAATTTCTGGTTTGAGTGGCTCCTGGGAGACCAGTATTAGATTACGATGCACCAGTGCACGGTAAATGTATCCCTTTGACCTTCACATTGACCATGAAACACAGAAATGGTATCGGAATTGAATACAAAATGGACAATGTGGACTTAAGTACAAGAGGAGTGATTTTTTTAAGTGTTTGTGGTTTGAACGGCTCCTGGAAGTCCAGTATTAGATTCCGAGGCACCAGTGCAGGTTTACTGTATCCCTTGGACCTTTACATTGACCATGAAACACAGAAATTGCATCGGGATTGAATACAAAATGCACAATGCCGACTTAAGTACAAGAAGAGTGGATCTTATAAGCGTTTGTGGTTTGAGCGGCTCCTGGGAGACCAGTATTAGATTCAGATGCACCAATGCAGCTTTACTGTATCCCTTGGACCTTCACATTGACCATGGATGACAGAAATTACATCGGGAGTGAATACAAAAGGCACAATGCCGACTTAAGTACAAGAAGGGTTAATCTTCTAAGTGTTTGTGCTTTGAGCGTCTCCTGGGTGACCAGTATTAGATTCTGATGCACCTGTGCAGGTTTACTGTATCCCTTGGACCTTCACATTGACCATGAGAAACAGAAAATGCATCGGGTTTAAATACAAAAGCGATAGTGCCGACATAAGTACAAGAAGAGTGAATGTTCAAAGAGTTTGTGCGTTGACCGGCTCCTGGGACACCAGTATTAGATTCCGATGCACCAGAGCAGATTTACTGTATCCCTTGGACCTTCACGTTGACCATGAAACACATAAATCTCATTGGGATTGAATACAAAAGGCACAATGCCAAATTAAGTACAAGAAGAGTGAATCTTCTAAGAATTTGTGGTTTGAGCTGCTCCTGGGAGACCAGTATTGGATTCCGATGCACCAGTGCACGGTAAATGTATCCCTTTGACCTTCACATTGACCATGAAACACAGATATGGCATCGGGATTGAATGCAAAATGGACAATGCCGACTTAAGTACAAGAAGAGTGAATTTTCTAAGTGTTTGTGGTTTGAGCGGCTCCTGGAAGACCAGTATCAGATTCCGAGGCACCAGTGCAGGTTTACTGTACCCCTTGGACCTTCACATTGACCATGAGACACAGAAACTGCATCGGGATTGAATAGAAAAGGGACGATGCCGACATAGGTACAAGAAAAGTTAATCTTCAAACAGTTTTTGCTTTGACCGGCTCCTGGGAGACCAGTATTAGATTCCGATGCACCAGTGCAGGTTTACTGTATCCCTTTGACCTTCACATTGACCACGAAACACGGAAATCGCATCGGGATTAAATACAAAAGGGACAATGCCAAATTAAGTACAAGAATAGTGAATCTTCTAAGAGTTTGAGTTTTGAGCGGCTCCCGGGAGTCCAGTTTTAGATTCCGATGCACCTGCGCATGTATTCTGTATCCCTTGGAACTTTACATTGACCATGAGACACAGAAATTGCGTCGCGATTGAACACAAAAAGACGATGCCGACATAAGTACAAGAAGAGTGTATGTTCAAAGAGTTTGTGCGTTGATTGGCTCCTGGGACACCAGTATTAGATTCCGATGCACCAGAGCAGGTTTACTGTATCCCTTGGACCTTCACGTTGACCATGAAACACAGAAATCTCATCGGGATTGAATACAAAAGGCACAATGCCAAATTAAGTACAAGAAGAGTGAATCTTCTAAGAATTTGTGGTTAGAGCTGCTCCTGGGAGACCAGTATTGGATTCCGATGCACCAGTGCACGGTAAATGTATCCCTTTGACCTTCACATTGACCATGAAACACAGACACGGCATCGGGATTGAATGCAAAATGGACAATGCCGACATAAGTACAAGAAGAGTGAATCTTCAAAGAATTTGTGCTTTGACCGGCTCCTGGGAGACCAGTATTAGATTGCGATGCACCAGTGCAGGTTTACTGTATCCCTTGGACCTTCACATTGACCATGAAACACCGAGATTGCATCGGCATAGGATACAAGTTGCACAATGCGAATTTAAGTACACGCAGGGTGAATTTTCTAAGAGTTTGTGCTTTGAGCGACTCCACATAGAGCAGTATTGGATTCCGATGCACTAGTGCACGTTTACTGTATCCCTTGGACCCTCACATTGACCATGAAACGCAGAAATAGCATTGGGATGGAATACATCAGGGGCAACGCCGACTTCAGTTTAAGAAGGGTGAACTTTGTAAGTGATTGTGCTTTGAGCGGCTCCTATGAGACCAGTAGTAGATTCCGATCCACCAGTGCAGGTATACTGTATCCCTTTGACCTTCACATTGACCACGAAACACAGAAATCGCATCGGGATTAAATACAAAAGAGACAATGCCGACTTAAGTACAAGAAGGGTGAAGCTTGTAAGAGTTTGTGTTATGAGCGGCTCCTGGAAGACCAGTATTAGATTCCGCGGCACCAGTGCAGGTTTACTGTATCCCTTGGACCTTTACATTGACCATGAAACACAGAAATTGCATCGGGATTGAATACAAAATGCACAATGCCGACTTAAGTACAAGAAGAGTGAATAATCTAGGAGTTTGTGCTATGAGCGGCTCCTGGGAGACCAGTATTAGATTCCAATTCACCAGTGCGGGTTTGCTGTATCCCTTGGACCTTCACATTGACAATGAAATGGAGATATTGCTTCGTGATTGAATGCAGAAGCGACAATTCCATCTTAATTACAAGAAGAGTGAATTTTCTAAGAGTTTGTGGGTTGAGCAGCTCCTGGGAGACCAGTATTAGATTCAGATGCACCATCGCAGGTTTACTGTATCCCTTGGACCTTCATATTGACCATGGAACACAGAAATTGCATCGGGAGTGAATACAAAAGGCACAATGCCGACTTACGTACAGGTAGAGTGAATCTTCTAAGAGTTTGTGCTTTGAGCGGCTCCTGGGTGTACAGTACTAGATTCCTATGCAACTGTGAAGGTTTACTGTATCCCTTGGACCTTCACATTGACCATGAGACACAGATATCGTATCGGGATTTAATACAAAGGGGACAATGCCGACTTAAGTACAAGAAGAGTGTATTTTCTAAGAGTTTGTGGTTTGCGCGGCTCCTGGGAGACCAGTATTAGATTTCGATGAACCAGTGCAGGTTTACTGTATCCCTTGGACATTCTCATTGACCATGAAACACAGAAATTGCATCGGGATTGAATAGAAAAGTCACAATACCGACTTAAGTACAAGACGAGTGAATCTTCTAAGAGTTTGTACTTTGAACGGTTCCAGGGAGACCAGTATTAGATTCCGATTCACCTCTGCAGGTTTACTGTGCCCCTTGGATCTTGACATTGAGCGTGAAACTCAGAAATTGCAACTTAATTGAATACAAAAATGACAGTGCCGACTTAAGTACAAGAGGGTGAATCTTCTAAGAGTTTGTGCCTTGAGCGGCTGCTGGGAGACCAGTTTTAGATTTCGATGCACCAGTGCAGGTTTACTATACCCCTTGGACCTTCACATTGACCATGAGACACAGAAATTGCATCGGGATTGAATACAAAAGGGACGATGCCGACATAAGTACAAGAAGAGTTAATCTTCAAACAGTTTTTGCTTTGCCCGGCTCCTGGGAGACCAGTATTAGATTCCGATGCACCAGTGCATGTTTACTGTATCCCTTGGGCCTTCTCATTGAGCATGAAGCACAGAAATTGCATCGGGAATGAATACAAAAGGCAAAATGCCGACTTAACTAGAAGAAGAGTGAATCTTCTAAGAGTTTGAGTTTTGAGCGGCTCCTGGGAGTCCAGTATTAGATTCCGATGCACCTGCGCAGGTATACTGTATCCCTTGGAACTTCACATTCACCACGAGACACAGAAATTGCGTCGCGATTGGACACAAAAAGACAATGCCGACATAAGTACAAGAAGAGTGAATCTTCAAAGAGTTTGTGCTTTGACCGGCTCCTGGGAGACCAGTATTAAATTCCGATGCACCAGTGCAGGTTTACTGTATCCCTTGGACTTTCACATTGACCATGAAACACAGTCATTGCATCGGGGTGCAATACAAATTGCACAATGCGAATTTAAGTACACGCAGGGTGAATTTTTTAAGAGTTTGTGCTTTGAGCGACTCCACAGAGAGCAGTATTGGATTCCGATGCACTAGTGCACGTTTACTGTATCCCTTGGACCCTCACATTGACCATGAAACGCAGAAATTGCATCGGGATGGAATACATCAGGGACAACGCCGACTTAAGTTTAAGATGAGTGAACTTTGTAAGTGATTGTGCTTTGAGGTGGCTCCTGGGAGACCAGTATCAGATTCCGATGCACCAGTGCATATTGACTGTATCATTTGTACCTTCACATTGACTATGAAACACAGAAATTGCATCGGGATCTAATGCAAAAGGCAGAATGCCGATTTAAGTACAAGAAGAGTGAACCTTCTAAGAGTTTGTGGTTTGAGCGGCTCCTGGGAGGCCAGTATCAGATACCGATGCACCAGTGCAGTTTTACTGAATCCCTTGGACCTTCACATAGACCATGAAACACAGAAATTGCATCGGGACTGAATACAAAACTCACAATGCCAACTTAAGTACAGGAAGAGTCAATCTTTGAAGAGTTTGTGCTTTCAGCGTCTCCTGGAAGACCTGTATTTGATTCCGATGCACCAGTGCAGGTTTACTGTTTCCCTTGGACCTTCACATTGACTATGAAACACAGAAATTGCATCTGGATTGAATACTAATGGCACAATGCCGTCTTATGTACAAGAAGAGTGAATCTTCTATGGGTTTGTGGTTTGAGCGGCTCCTGGGAGTCCAGTATTAGATTCCGATGCACCAGTACTGGTTTACTGTATCCCTGTGACTTTCAGATTAACAATGAAACACAGAAGTCCCATCGGGATTTAATACAAAGTGCACAATGCCGACTTAAATACAAGAAGAGTGAATCTTCAGAGATTTTGTGGTTTGAGCGGCTCATGGGAGACCAGTATTAGATTCTGATGAACCAGTGGAGGTTTACTGTATCCCTTGGACCTTCTCATTGTCCATGTAACACAGAAATTGCATCGGGATTGAATACAAAATGCACAATGCTGGCTTAAGGACAAGAAGAGTGAATCTTAAAAGTGTTTGCGCTTTGAGCGGCTCCTAGGTGACCAGTATTAGATTCCGATGCACCAGTACAGGTTTACTGTATCCCTCGGACGTTTACATTGACCATGAAACACAGACGTTGCATCCGGATTCAATACAAAATGCACATTGCCGGCTTAAGTACAAGAAGAATGAATCTTCTAAGAGTTTGTGCTATGAACGGCTGCTGGGAGACCAGTGTTAGTTTCCAATTTACCAGTGCGGGTTTGCCGTATCCCTTGTACCTTCATATTGACCATGAAACAGAGAAATTGCTTCGGGATTGAATACAGAAGGGACAATTCCGACTTAAGTACAAGAAGAGTGAATTTTCAAATAGTTTGTGAGTTGAGCAGCTCCTGGGAGACCTGTATTAGGCTCCGATGCACCAGTGCAGGTTTACTGTATCCCTTGGACCTTCACATTTACCATGGAACACAGAAATTGCATCGGGTGTGAATACAAAAGGAACAATGCCGTCTTAAGTACATGAAGGGTGAATCTTCTCAGAGTTTTTGTTTTGAGCGTCTCCTGGGAGACCAGTATTAGATTCCGATGCACCAGTGCACGCTACATGTATCCCTTTGACCTTCACATTGACCATGAAACACAGAAATTGCATCGGAATTGAATACAAAATGGACAATGCCGACTTAAGTACAAGGAGAGTGAATTTTCAAAGTGTTTGTGGTTTGAGCGGCTCCTGGGAGTGCAGTATTAGATTCCGAGGCACCAGTGCAGGTTTACTGTATCCCTTGGACCTTTACATTGACCATGAAACACAGAAATTGCATCGGGATTGAATACAAAATGCACAATGCCGACTTAAGTACAAGAAGAGTGAATAATCTAGGAGTTTGTGCTATGAGCGGCTCCTGGGAGACCAGTATTAGATTCCAATTCACCAGTGCATGTTTGCTGTATCCCTTGGACCTTCACATTGACAATGAAATAGAGATATTGCTTCGTGATTGAATGCAGAAGCGACAATTCCGACTTAATTACAAGAAGAGTGAATTTTCTAAGAGTTTGTGGGTTGAGCAGCTCCTGGGACACCAGTACTATATTCAGATGCACCATCGCAGGTTTACTGTATCCCTTGGACCTTCATATTGACCATGGAACACAGAAATTGCATCGGGAGTGAATACAAAAGGCACAATGCTGACTTACGTACAAGTAGAGTGAATCTTCTAAGAGTTTGAGCTTTGAGCGTCTCCTGGGTGTACAGTACTAGATTCCTATGCAACTGTGAAGGTTTACTGTATCCCTTGGACCTTCACATTGACCATGAGACACAGATATCGTATCGGGATTTAATACAAAGGGGACAATGCCGACTTAAGTACAAGAAGAGTGTATTTTCTAAGAGTTTGTGGTTTGCGCGGCTCCTGGGAGACCAGTATTAGATTTCGATGAACCAGTGCAGGTTTACTGTATCCCTTGGACATTCTCATTGACCATGAAACACAGAAATTGCATCGGGATTGAATAGAAAATTCACAATACCGACTTAAGTACAAGACGAGTGAATCTTCTAAGAGTTTGTACTTTGAACGGTTCCAGGGAGACCAGTATTAGATTCCGATTCATCTCTGCAGGTTTACTGTGCCCCTTGGATCTTGACATTGAGCGTGAAACTCAGAAATTGCAACTTAATTGAATACAAAAATGACAGTGCCGACTTAAGTACAAGAGGGTGAATCTTCTAAGAGTTTGTGCCTTGAGCGGCTGCTGGGAGACCAGTTTTAGATTTCGATGCACCAGTGCAGGTTTACTATACCCCTTGGACCTTCACATTGACCATGAGACACAGAAATTGCATCGGGATTGAATACCAAAGGGACGATGCCGACATATGTACAAGAAGAGTTAATCTTCAAACAGTTTTTGCTTTGCCCGGCTCCTAGGAGACCAGTATTAGATTCCGATGCGCCAGTGCATGTTTACTGTATCCCTTGGGCCTTGTCATTGAGCATGAAGCACAGAAATTGCATCGGGAATGAATACAAAAGGCAAAATGCCGACTTAACTAGAAGAAGAGTGAATCTTCTAAGAGTTTGAGTTTTGAGCGGCTCCTGGGAGTCCAGTATTAGATTC
This sequence comes from Schistocerca americana, assembly GCF_021461395.2. Lineage (NCBI taxonomy): Eukaryota > Metazoa > Arthropoda > Insecta > Orthoptera > Acrididae > Schistocerca > Schistocerca americana. The sequence goes on along the minus strand of NC_060122.1, from coordinate 130,131,307 downwards.
CGATGCACCTGCGCAGGTATACTGTATCCCTTGGAACTTCACATTGACCATGAGACACAGAAATTGCGTCGCGATTGAACACAAAAAGACAATGCCGACATAAGTACAAGAAGAGTGAATCTTCAAAGAGTTTGTGCTTTGACCGGCTCCTGGGAGACCAGTATTAGATTCCGATGCACCAGTGCAGGTTTACTGTATCCCTTGGACTTTCACATTGACCATGAAACACAGTCATTGCATCGGGATACAATACAAATTGCACAACGCGAATTTAAGTACACGCGTTGTGAATTTTTTAAGAGTTTGTGCTTTGAGCGATTCCACAGAGAGCAGTATTGGATTCCGATGCACTAGTGCACGTTTACTGTATCCCTTGGACCCTCACATTGACCATGAAACGCAGAAATTGCATCGGGATGGAATACATCAGGGACAACGCCGACTTAAGTTTAAGATGAGTGAACTTTGTAAGTGATTGTGCTTTGAGTGGCTCCTGGGAGACCAGTATCAGATTCCGATGCACCAGTGCAGGTTGACTGTATCATTTGGCCCTTCACATTGACTATGAAACACAGAAATTGCATCGGGATCTAATGCAAAAGGCAGAATGCCGATTTAAGTACAAGAAGAGTGAACCTTCTAAGAGTTTGTGGTTTGAGCGGCTCCTGGGAGGCCAGTATCAGATACCGATGCACCAGTGCAGTTTTACTGAATCCCTTGGACCTTCACATAGACCATGAAACACAGAAATTGCATCGGGACTGAATACAAAACTCACAATGCCAACTTAAGTACAGGAAGAGTCAATCTTTGAAGAGTTTGTGCTTTCAGCGTCTCCTGGAAGACCTGTATTTGATTCCGATGCACCAGTGCAGGTTTACTGTTCCCCTTGGACCTTCACATTGACTATGAAACACAGAAATTGCATCGGGATTGAATACTAAAGGCACAATGCCGTCTTATGTACAAGAAGAGTGAATCTTCTATGGGTTTGTGGTTTGAGCGGCTCCTGGGAGTCCAGTATTAGATTCCGATGCACCAGTACAGGTTTACTGTATCCCTGTGACTTTCACATTAACAATGAAACACAGAAATCGCATCGGGATTTAATACAAAATGCACAATGCCGACTTAAATACAAGAAGAGTGAATCTTCAGAGATTTTGTGGTTTGAGCGGCTCATGGGAGACCAGTATTAGATTCTGATGAACCAGTGAAGGTTTACTGTATCCCTTGGACCTTCTCATTGTCCATGTAACACAGAAATTGCATCGGGATTGAATACAAAATGCACAATGCTGGCTTAAGTACAAGAAGAGTGAATCTTAAAAGTGTTTGCGCTTTGAGCGGCTCCTAGGAGACCAGTATTAGATTCCGATGCACCAGTGCAGGTTTACTGCATCGCCTGGACCTTCACATTGACCATGAAACACAGATATTGCATCGGGATTGAATACAAAAGGCACAATGCCGACTTAAGTACAAGAAGAGTGAATCTTCTAAGGGTTTCCGCTTTGAGCGGCTCCTGGGAGACCAGTGTTAGATTCCGATGCACCAGTGCAGGTTTACTGTATCGCCTGGACCTTCACATTGACCATGAAACACAGATATTCCATCGGGATTGAATTCAAAAGGGACAATGCCGACTTAAGTACAAGAAGGGTGAATCTTTTAAGAGTTTGTGATTTGAGCGGCTCCTGGGAGGCCAGTATTTGATTCCGATGCACCACTGCAGGTTTACTGTATCCCCTGGGCCGTCTCATTGAGCATGAAGCACAGAAATTAAATAGGGAATGACTACAAAAGGCACAAAGCCGACTTAAGTAGAAGATGAGTGAATCTTCTAAGAGATTGAGTTTTGAGCGGCTCCTGGGTGTCCAGTATTAGATTCCGATGCACCTGTGCTGGTATACTGTATCCCTTTGAACTTCACATTGACCATGAGACACAGAAATTGCATCGGGATTGAATACAAAAAGGACAATGCCGACATAAGTACAAGAAGAGCGAATCTCCAATGAGTTTGTGCTCTGACCGGCTCCTGGGAGACCAGTATTAGATTCCGATGCACCAGTGCAGGTTTAGTGTATCCCTTGGACCTTCACATTGACCATGAGACACAGAGATTGCATCAGGTTAGAATACAAATTGCACAATGCGAACTTAAGTACACGAAGGGTGAATTTTCTAAGACTTTGTGCTTTGAGCGACTCCACAGAGACCAGTAGTGGATTCCGATGCACTAGTGCACATTTACTGTATCCCTTGAACCCTCACATTGACCATGAGACGCAGAAATTGCATCAGGATGGAATACATCAGGGATAACGCCGACTTAAGTTTAAGAAGAGTGAATTTTGTAAGTGATTGTGCTTTGAGCGGCTCCTATGATACCAGTATTAGATTCCGATGCACCAGTGCAGGTTTACTGTATCCCTTTGACCTTCACATTGACCAAGAAACACAGAAATCGCATCGGGATTAAATACAAAAGGGACAATCCAAATTAAGTACAAGAATAGCGAATCTTCTAAGAGATTGTACTTTGAGTGGCTCCTGGGAGACCAGTATCAGATTCCGATGCACCAGTGCAGGTTGACTATATCATTTGGACCATCACATTGACTATGAAACACAGAAATTGAATCGGGATTGAATACAAAAGGCGCAATGCCGAATTAAATACAAGAACAGTGAATCTTCTAAGGGTTTGTGCTTTGAGCGGCTCCTAGGAGACCAGGATTAGAATCCGGTGCACGAGTGCAGGTTTACTGTATCCCTTGGAACTTCACATTGACCATGAGTCACAGATATTGCATCTGTATTGAATACAAAAGTTACAATGCCGACATAAGTACAAGAAGAGTTAATCTTCAAGGAGTTTGTGCTTTAACCGGATCCTCGGGGACCAGTATTGGATTCCGATGCACCAGTGCACGTTTACTGTATCCCTAGGACCTTCACATTGACCATGAAACATAGGAATCTCATCGGGATTGTATACAAAAGGCACAATGCCAAATTAAGTACAAGAAGAGTGAATCTTCTAATAGTTTGTGGTTTGAGCGGCTCATGGGAGACCAGAATTAGATACCGATGCACCAGTGCACATCAAATGTATCCCATTGACCGTCACATTGACCATAAAACCCAGAAATTGCATCGGGATTGAATACAAAAGGGACAATGCCGACTTAAGTACAAGAAGAGTGACTTTTCTAAGTGTTTGTGGTTTGAGCGGCTGCTGAGAGACCAGTATCAGATTCCGATGCAATAGTGCAGGTTTGCTGTATCCCTCGCACGTTAACATTGACCATGAAACACAGATATTGCATCGGGATTCAATACAAAATGCACAATGCCAGCTTAAGTACAAGAAGAGTGATCTTCTAAAAGTTTGTGCTATGAGCGGCTGCTGGGAGACCAGTATTAGGTTCCAATTCACCAGTGCGGGTTTGCCGTATCCCTTCTACCTTCATATTGACCATGAAACAGAGAAATTGCATCGGGATTGAATACAGAAGGGACAATTCCGACTTAAGTACAAGAAGAGTGAATTTTCTAAAAGTTTGTGGGTTGAGCAGCTCCTGGGACACCTGTATTAGATTACGATGCACCTGTGCAGGTTTAATGTATCCCTTGGACCTTCACATTTACCATGGAACACAGATATTGCATCGGGAGTGAATACAAATGGCACAATGCCGTCTTAAGTACGTACAGAGTTAATGGTCTAACAGTTTTTGTTTTGAACGGCTCCTGGGAGACCAGTATTACATTCCAATGCACCAGTGTAGGTTTACTGTATCCCTTGGACCTTCACATTGACTATGAAACACAGAAATTGCATCGGGATTGAATACTAATTGCACAATGCCGACTTAAGTACAAGAAGTGTGAATCTTCTAAGGGTTTGTGGTTTGAGCGGCTCCTGGGAGTCCAGTATTAGATTCCGATGCATTAGTGCAGGTTTACTGTACCCCTTTGACCTTCACATCAACAATGAAACACAGAAATCGCATCGGGATTGAATACAAAAGGGACAATGCCGATTTAAGTACAAGAAGGGTGAATCTTTTAAGAGTTAGTGCTTTGAGCGGCTCCTGGGAGACCAGTATTTGATTCCGATGCACCAGTGCTGGTTAACTGTATCCCTTGGAACTTCACATTGCCCATGAGACACAGAAATTGCAGCGGCATTGAATAAAAAAGTGAAAATTTTGACTTAAGTACAAGCAGAGTGAATCTTCTAAGTGTTTGTGCATTGAGCGGCTTCTGGGCGACCAGTATTAGGTTCCGATGCACCAGTGCAGGTTTACTGTGTCCCTTGGTCCCTCACATAGACCATGAAACACAGATATTGCATCGGGGAGGAATTCAAAAGGGACAATGCCGACATAAGTACTAGAAGAGTAAATATTCTAAGACTTTGTGTTCTGAGCGGCTCCTGGGAGACCAGTAATAGATTCCGATGCACCAGTGCTGGTTTACTGTATCCCTTTGACCTTCACATTAACCATGAAACACAGAAATCGCATCATGATTGAATACTAAAGGCACAATGCCGACGTAAATACAAGAATAGTGAATCATATGAGAGTTTGTGGTTTGAGCGGCTCATGGGAGACCAGTATGAGATTCCGATGAACCAGTGGAGGTTTACTGTATCCCTTGGACCATCTCATTGACCATGATACACAGAAATTGCATCGGGATTGCATACAAAAGGCACAATGCCGACTAAAATACAAGAAGAGTGAATCTTCTAAGAGATTGTGCTTTGAGCTGGTACTGGGAGACCAGTATTAGATTCCGAAGCACCAGTTCTGGTTTACTGTATCCCTTGGACCTTCACATTGACCATGAATCACAGAAATTGCATGGGGATTGAATGCAAATGGGACAATGTCGCCTTAAGCGCAAGGAGAGTGAATCTTCTAAGGGTATGTGCTTTCAGCGGCTCCTGGGAGACGAGGATTAGATTCCGGTGCACCAGTGCAGGTTTACTGTATCCCTTGGACCTTCACATTGACCATGAAACACAGAGTTTGCATCGGGATTGAATACAAAATGCTCAATGCCAACTTCAGTACAAGAATAGTGAATTTTCTAAGACTTTGTGTTTTGAGCGACTCCTCGGAGTCCAGTATTGGATTCCGAAGCACCAGTGCACGTTTACTGTATCCCTTGGACCTTCACATAGACCATGAAACATAGGAATCTCATCGGGATTGAATACAAAAAGCACAATGCCAAATGAAGTACAAGAAGAGTGAAACTTCTATGGGTTTGTGCCTTGAGCGGCTCCTGGGAGATCAGTATTAGATTCCGATGCAACAGTGCAGGTTGAATCTATCGTTATACCTTCACATTGACCATGAAACACAGAAATTGCATCGGGATTGAATACAAATCTCACAATGCTGACTTAAATTCAAGAAGAGTGAATCTTCTAAGAGTTTGTACTTAGAACTGCTCCAGGGAGACCAATTTTAGATTCCGATTCACCTGTGTAAGTTTACTGTATCCGTTGGACCTTGACATAGACCATGAAACACAGATATTGCATCGGGATTGAATACAAAGGGGACAATGCCGACTTAAGTACAAGAAGAGTGAATCTTCTATGAGTCTGTGATTTGAGCGGCTCCTGGGAGACCAGTATTAGATTGAGATGCACCATTGCTGGTTTGCAGTATCCCTTTGACCTTCGCATTGACAATGAAACACAGAAATCGCATCGGGATTGAATACAAAAGGCACAATGCCGACTTAAATTCAAGAATAGTGAATCTGCTAAGAATTTGTGGTTTGAGCGGCTCATGCGAGACCAGTATTAGATTCCGATGCACCAGTGCAGTTTTACTGTATCCCTTGGACCTTCTGATTGACCATGAAACACTGAAATTGCATCGGGATTGAATACAAAGGCGACAATGCAGACTTAAGTACAAGAAGAGTGAATCTTCTAAGAGTTTGTGTTTTGAGCGGCCCCTGGGAGACCAGTATTAGATTCTGATGCACCAGTGCAGGTTTACTGTATCGCTTTGACCTTCACATTGACCATGTAACACAGAAATTGCTTCGGAATTGAATACAAAAGGGACAATGCCGACTTAAGTACAAGAAGAGTGAATTTTTTAAGAGTTTCTAGTTTGAGCGGCTCCTGGGAGACCAGTATTAGATTCCGATGCACCAGTGCAGGTTTACTGTATCGCTTTGACCTTCACATTGACAATGAAACACAGAAATTGCATCGGGATTGAATATATAAGGCACAATGCCGACTTAAGAACAAGAAGAGTGAATCTTCTAAGAGTTTGTGTTTTGAGCGTCTCCTGGGAGACCTGTGTTCGATTCCGATGCACCAGAGCACGTTTACTGTATCCCTTTGACCTTCACATTGACCATGAAACACAAAAATAGCAACGGGATTGAATACAAAGGGGACAAAGCCGACATAAGTACAAGAAGAGTGAATTTTCTAAGAGTTTGTGGTTTGAGGGGCTCCTGGGACACCACTATTAGATTCCGATTAAGCAGTGAATGTTTACTGCATCCCTTTGACCTTCACCTTGACAATGGAACTCAGATATCCAATCGGGATAGAATACAAAAGGCACAATGGCGACTTAAATACAAGCATAGTTATTCTTCTAAGAGTTTGTGGTTTGAGCGGCTCATGCGAGACCAGTATTAGATTGCGATGGACCGGTGCAGGTTTACTGTATCCCTTGGACAATCTCATTGACCATGAAACACAGAAATTGCATCTGGATTGAATACAAAAGGCACGATGCCGACTTCAGTACAAGAAGAGTTAATCTTCTAAGAGTTTGTGCTTTTAGCGGCAACTGGGAGACCAGTATTAGATCCGGTGCAACAGTGCAGGTTGACTGTATCATTTGGAACTTCACATTGACTATGAAACACAGAAATTGCATCGGGATTGAATACAAAGCTCACTATGCCAACTTATGTACTAGAATAGTGAATCCTCGAAGAGTTTGTGCCTTGAGCGTCTCCTAGGAGACCTGTATTAGATTCCGATGCACCAGTGCTGGTTTAATGTATCCCTTTGACCTTCACTTTGACCATGAAACGCAGAAACTGCATCGGGATTGAATACAAATGTGACAATGCAGACTTAAGTACAAGTAGAGTGAATCTTCTAAGAGTTTGTGCTATGAGCGGCTCCTGGGTGACGAGTATTAGATTCCAATGCACCAGTGCGGGTTTACTGTATCCCTTAGACTTTCACATTGACCACGTAAACCAGAAATTGCATCGGGATTGAATACAAAAGGGTCAAGCCAACTTAAGTGCAAGAAGAGTGAATTTTCTGAGAGGTTGTGCTTTGAGCGGCTCCTGGGAGACCAGTATTAGATTCCGAAGACCAGTGCAGGTTTACTGGATCCCTTGGACTTTCACATTGACCATGAAACACAGATCTTGCAGCAGGATGGAATACATAAGGGGCAATGCAGACTGAAGTACAAGAAGAGTGAATCTTCTAGCTGTTTGAGCTTTGAGCGGCTCCTGGGTGTCCAGTATTCGATTCCGATGCACCGGTGCAGGTTTACTGTATCCCTTGGATCTTCACATTGACCATGAAACACAGGCATTGCATCGGGATTGATTACAAAAGGGACAATGCCGACTTAAGAACAAGTAGAGGGAATCTTCTGAGGGTTTGTGCCTTGAGCGGCTCTTGGGAGACCTGTATTGGATTCCGATGTACGAGTGCAGGTTCACTGTATCCCTTGGACGTTCACATTGACTATGAACCACAGAAATTGCATCGGGATTGGGTACAAAATGCTCAACGCCAATTTAAGTACAAGAAGAAAGAATTATCTAAGAGTTTGTGCTTTGAGCGGCTCCTCGGAGACCAGTATCAGATTCCGATGCACCAGTGCAGGTTTAATGTATCCCTTGGACCTTCACATTGACCACGAAACACAGAAATTGCATCGGGACTGAATACAAAAGATACAACGCCAACTTAAGTATAAGAGAAGTGACTTTTCCAAGTGTTTGTGCTTTGAGCGGCTATTGGGATACCAGTGTTATATTCCGATGCACCAGTGCACGATAACTGTATAGCTTGGCCCTTCACATTAACCATGAAACACAGAAATTGCATCGGGATTGAATTCAAAAGGGACAATGCCGACTTAAGTACAAGAAGGGTGAGTCTTCTAAGAGTTTGTGCTTTGAGCGGCTCATGCGTGACCAGTATTAGATTCCGATGCACCAGTGCAGGTTTACAGTATTACTTGGACCTTCTCATTGACCATGAAACACACAAATTGCATCGGGATTGAATACTAAAGCACAATGCTGACTTCAGTACAAGAAGAGTGAATCTTCTAAGAGTTTGTGCTTTTAGCGGCTCCTGGGAGACCAGTATTAGATTCCGATGTAACAGTGCAGGTTGACTGTATCATTTGGACCTTCACATTGACCTTGAAACACAGAAATTGCATCGGGATTGAATACAAAAGGCACAATGAGGACTTAAATACAAGAAGAGATAGTCTTCTAAGAGTTTGTACTTTGAACGTCTCCAGGGATACCAATATCAGATTCCGATTCACCTGTGCCGGTTTACTGTATTCTTTGGACCTTCACATTGACCATGAAACACAGAAATTGCATCGGGATTGAATACAAAAAGCACAATGCCGTCTTAAGTACAAGAAGAGTTAATAATCTAAGAGTTTGTGTTTTGTATGGCTCCTGGGAGACCAATATTGGATTCCATTGCACCAGTGCAGGTTTACTGTATTCCTTGGACCTTCAGATTGACCATGAAACGGAGAAATTGCATCGGGATTGAATACAAATGGGGCATTGCCGACTTAAGTGCAAGAAGAGTGAATCTTCTAAGGGTTTGTGCTTTGAGCGGCTGCTGGGAGGCCAGTATGAAATATCGATGCACCAGTGCAGGTTTACTCTATCCCTTGGACCATCACATTGACCATGAGCACAGAAACTGCATCGGGATGGAATACATAAGGTACAATGCCGACTTAAGTACAAGAAGAGTGAATTTTCTAATAGTTTGTGGTTTGAGTGGCTCCTCGGAGAGCAGTATTAGATTCCGACGCACCAGTGCAGGCTTACTGTACCCTTGGACCTACACATTGACCATGAAACACAAAAATTGCTACGGGATTGAATGCAAAAGGACAATGCCGACTTAAGTACTAGAAGAGTGATCCTTCCAAGAGTTTGTGCTTTGAGTGGCTCCTGGGAGACCAGTATTAGATAGCGATGCGCCAGTGTGCGTTTACTGTATCCCTCGGACCTTCACATTTACCATGAAACAAAGAAATTGCATCGGGATTGGATACAAAAGTGACAATGCTGACTTAAGTACAAGTAGAGTGAATCTTCTAAGAGTTTGTGCTATAAGCGGCTCCTGGGAGACGAGTATTAGATTCCAATGCACCAGTGCGGGTTTACTGTATCCCCTAGACTTTCACATTGACCACGTAAAACAGAAATTGCATCGGGATTAAATGCAAAAGTGTCAAGCCAACTTAAGTGCAAGAAGAGTGAATTTTCTAAGAGGTTGTGCTTTGAGCGGCTCCTGGGAGACCAGTATTAGATTCCGAAGGACCAGTGCAGGTTTACTGGATCCCTTGGACTTTCACATTGACCATGAAACACAGATATTGCATCAGGATGGAATACATAAGGGGCAATGCAGACTGAAGTACAAGAAGAGTGAATCTTCTAGCTGTTTGAGTTTTGAGCGGCTCCTGGGTGTCCAGTATTAGATTCCGATGCACCGGTGCAGGTTTACTGTATCCCTTGGACCTTCACATTGACCATGAAACACAGAAATTGCATCGGGATTGATTACAAAATTCACAATGCCGACTTAAGAACAAGTAGAGGGAATCTTCTGAGGGTTTGTGCTTTGTGCGGCTCTTGGGAGACCTGTATTGGATTCCGATGTACGAGTGCAGGTTCACTGTATCCCTTGGACCTTCACATTGACTATGAAACACAGATATTGCATTAGGATTTTATACAATTGGGACAATGCCGACTTAAGTACAAGAAGTATGAATCTGCTAAGAGATTGTGCTTTGAGCGGCTCCTGGGAGACCAGTATTAGATTCCGATGCACCAGTGCAGAATTACCGTATCCCTTGGACCTTCACATTGACCATGAAACACAGAAATTGCATCGGGATGGAATACATAAGGTACAATGCCGACTTAAGTACAAGAAGACTGAATTTCTGCTAATAGTTTGTGGTTTGAGCGGCTCCTGGGAGACCAGTATTAGTTTCCGATGCAGCAGTGCAGGTCTACTGTATCATTTGGACCTTCACATTGACTATGAAACACAGAAATTGCATCTGGATTGATTACAAAAGGGACAATGCCGACTTAAGTACAAGAAGAGTGAATTTTCTAAGAGTTTGTGATTTGAGTGGCTCCTCGGAGAGCAGTATTAGATTCCGACGCACCAGTGCAGGTTTACTGTACCCTTGGACCTACACATTGACCATGAAACACAGAAATTGCAACGGGATTGAATGCAAAAGGACAATGCCGACTTAAGTACAAGAAGAGTGATCCTTCCAAGAGTTTGTGCTTTGAGTGGCTCCTGGGAGACCAGTATTAGGTAGCGATGCGCCAGTGTGCGTTTACTGTATCCCTCGGACCTTCACATTGACCATGAAACAAAGAACTTGCATCGGGATTGAATACAAAAGTGACAATGTAGACTTAAGTACAAGTAGAGTGAATCTTCTAAGAGTTTGTGCTATGAGCGGCTCCTGGGAGACCAGTATTAGATTCCGAAGGACCAGTGCAGGTTTACTGTATCCCTTGGACTTTCACATTGACCATGAAACACAGATATTGCATCAGGATGGAATACATAAGGAACAATGCAGACTGAAGTACAAGAAGAGTGAATCTTCTAGCTGTTTGAGCTTTGAGCGGCTCCTGGGAGACCAGTATGAAATACCGATGCACCAGTGCAGGTTTACTCTATCCCTTGGACCATCACATTGACCATGTGCACAGAAATTGCATCGGGATGGAATACATAAGATACAATGCCGACTTAAGTACAAGAAGAGTGAATTTTCTAATAGTTTGTGGTTTGAGCGGCTCCTGGGAGACTAGTATTGGTTTCCGATGCAGCAGTGCAGGTCTACTGTATCATTTGGACCTTCAAATTGACTATGAAATACAGAAATTGCATCTGGATTGATTACAAAAGGGACAATGCCGACTTAAGTACAAGAAAAGTGAATTTTCTAAGAGTATGTGATTTGAGTGGCTCCTCGGAGAGCAGTATTAGATTCCGACGCACCAGTGCAGGTTTACTGTACCCTTGGACCTACACATTGACCATGAAACACAGAAATTGCAACGGGATTGAATGCAAAAGACAATGCCGACTTAAGTACAAGAAGAGTGATCCTTCCAAGAGTTTGTGCTTTGAGTGGCTCCTGGGAGACCAGTATTAGATAGCGATGCGCCAGTGTGCAATTACGGTATCCCTCGGACTTTCACATTGACCAAGAAACAAAGAAATTGCATCGGGATGGATACAAAAGTGACAATGCAGACTTAAGTACAAGTAGAGTGAATCTTCTAAGAGTTTGTGCTATAAGCGGCTCCTGGGAGACGAGTATTAGATTCCAATGCACCAGTGCGGGTTTACTGTATCCCTTAGACTTTCACATTGACCACGTAAAACAGAAATTGCATCGGGATTGAATACAAAAGGGTCAAGCCAACTTAAGTGCAAGAAGAGTGAATTTTCTAAGAGGTTGTGCTTTGAGCGGCTCCTGGGAGACCGGTATTATATTCCGAAGGACCAGTGCAGGTTTACTGGATCCCTTGGACTTTCACATTGACCATGAAACACGGATATTGCATCAGGATGGAATACATAAGGGGCAATGCAGACTGAAGTATAAGAAGAGTGAATCTTCTGGCTGTTTGAGCTTTGAGCGGCTCCTGGGTGTCCAGTATTAGATTCCGATGCACCGGTGCAGGTTTACTGTATCCCTTGGACCTTCACATTGACCATGAAACACAGAAATTGCATCGGGATTGATTTCAAAATTCACAATGCCGACTTAAGGACAAGTAGAGGGAATCTTCTGAGGGTTTGTGCTTTGAGCGGCTCTTGGGAGACCAGTATTGGATTCCGATGTACGAGTGCAGGTTCACTGTATCCCTTGGACAATCACATTGACTATGAACCACAGAAATTGCATCGGGTTTGGGTACAAAATGCTCAATGCCAATTTAAGTACAAGAAGAGTGAATTATCTAAGAGTTTGTGCTTTGAGCGGCTCCTAGGAGACCAGTATCAGATTCCGATGCACCAGTGCAGGTTTACTGTATCCCTTGGAGCTTCACATTGACCCCGAGACACAGAAATTGAATCGGGATTGAATACAAAAGACACAACGCCAACTTAAGTATAAGAGAAGTGAATCTTCCAAGTGTTTGTGCTTTGAGCGGCTCCTGGGACACCATTATTATATTCCGATGGACCAGTGCATGATTACTGTATCCCTTGGACCTTCACATTGACCATGAAACACAGAACTTGCATCGGGATGGAATGCATAAGGGACAATGTAGACTTAAGTACAACAAGAGTGAATCTTCTAGCAGTTTGAGCTTTGAGCGGCTCCTGGGTGTCCAGTATTAGATTCCGATGCACCTGTGAAGGTTTACTGTATCCCTTACACCGTCACATAGACCATGAGACACAGAAATTGCATCGGGATGGAATACATAAAGAACAATGCCGACTTAAGTACAAGAAGAGTGAATTTTCTAATAGTTTGTGGTTTGAGCGGCTCCTGGGAGACCAGTATTAGATTCCGACGCACCAGTGCAGGCCTACTGTATCATTTGGACCTTCACATTGACTATGAAACACAGAAATGCATCTGGATTCATTACAAATGGGGACAATGCCGACTTAAGTACAAGAAGAGTGAATCTTCTAAGGGTTTGTACTTTGAGCGGCTCCTGGGAGACCAGTATTAAATACCGATGCACCAGTGCAGGGTTACTCTATCCCTTGGACCATCACATTGACCATGAAACACAGAAATTGCATCGGGATTGAATACAAAACGCACATTCCAATTTAAGTACAAGAAGAGAGAATTTTCTAAGAGTTTGTGCTTTGAGCGACTCCTCGGAGACCAGTATTAGATTCCGATGCACCAGTGCAGGTTTACTGTATCCCTTGGACCTTCGTATTGACCATGAAACACAGAACTTGCATCGGGAAGGAATGCATAAGGGACAATGTAGACTTAAGTACAACAAGAGTGAATCTTCTACCAGTTTGAGCTTTGAGCGGCTCCTGGGTGTCCAGTATTAGATTCCGATGCACCTGTGCACGTTTACTGTAACCCTTATACCGTCACATAGACCATGAGACACAGAAATTGCATCGGGATGGAATACATAAGGTACAATGCCGACTTAAGTACAAGAAGAGTGAATCTTCTAAGAGTTTATGGTTTGAGCGGCTCCAGTGAGACCAGTGTTAGATTTCCATGCACCAGTGCAGGTTTGCTGTATCGCTTGGACCTTCACATTGACCATGAAACACAGAAATTGCATCGGGATTGAATACAAAAGGCACAACGCCGACTTAAGTACAAGAAGAATTAATAATCTAAGAGTTTGTGTTTTGTGTGGCTCCTGGGAGACCAATATTAGATTCCAATGCACCTGTGCAGGTTTACTGTATCCCTTGGACCTCCTGATTGACCATGAAACAGAAAAATTGCATCGGGATTGAATACAAATGGGGCAATGCCGACTTAAGTACAAGAAGAGTGAATCTTCTAAGGGTTTGTACTTTGAGCGCCTCCTGGGAGACCAGTATTAAATACCGATGCACCAGTGCAGGTTTACTCTATCCCTTGGACCATCACATTGACCATGAAACACAGAAATTGCATCTGGATTGATTACAAAAGGGACAATGCCGATTTAAGTACAAGAAGAGCAAATTTTCTAAGAGTTTGTGATTTGAGTTGCTCCTCGGAGAGCAGTATTAGATTCCGATGCACCAGTGCAGGTGTACTGTACCCTTGGCCCTACACATTGACCATGAGACACAGAAATTGCTTCGGGATTGAATACAGAAGGCACTATGCCGACTTAAGTACAAGAAGAGTGAGTCTTCTAAGAGTTTGTGCTTTGCGCAGCTCCTGGGAGACCAGTATTAGATTCCGATGCACCAGTGCAGGTTTACTGTGTCCCTTTGACCTTTACATTGATAATGAAACACAGAAATTTCATCGGGATTGAGTACAAAATGCTCAATGCCAACTTAAGTACAAGACGAATTAACTTTCTAAGAGTTTGTGATTTGAGTGGCTCCTCGGAGAGCAGTATTAGATTCCGACGCACCAGTGCAGGTTTACTGTACCCTTGGACCAACACATTGACCATGAAACACATAAATTGCATCGGGATTGATTACAAAAGGGACAATGCTTACTTAAGAACAAGTAGAGAGAATCTTCTAAGGGTTTGTACTTTGAGCGGCTCTTGGGAGACCAGTATTGGATTCCGATGTACGAGTGCAGGTTCACTGTATCCGTTGGGCCTTCACATTGACTATGAACCACAGATATTGCATCGGGATTGGGTACAAAATGCTCAATGCCAAAATATAAGTACAAGAAGAGTGAATTTTCTAAGAGTTTGTGCTTTGAGCGGCTCCTAGGAGACCAGTACTAGATGCCGATGCACCAGTGCAGGTTTACTGTATACCTCGCACCTTCACTTTGACCATGAAACACAGATATTGCATTAGGATTTTATACAAATGGGACAATGCCGACTTAAGTACAAGAAGAGTGAATCTTCTAAGAGATTGTGCTTTGAGCGGCTCCTGGGAGACCAGTATTAGATTCCGATGCACCAGTGCAGATTTACCGAATCCCTTGGACCTTCACATTGACCATGAAACATAGAAATTGCATCGGAATGGAATAAAAAATGCACAACGCCAACTTAAGTACATGAGGTGTGAATTTTCTAAGGGTTTGTGCTTTGAGCGGCTCCTCGGAGACCAGTATCAGATTCCGATGCACCAGTGCAGGTTTACCGTATCCCTTGGACCTTCACGTTGACCACGAAAGACATAAATTGCATCATGATGGAATACATAAGGGACAATGCCGACTTAAGTACAAGAAGAGTGAATCTTCCAGCAATATGTGCTTTGAGCGGCTCGAGGGTGTCCAGTATTAGATTCCGATGCACCAGTGCAGGTTTGCAGTATCTCTTGGCCCTTCACATCGACCATGAAACACAGAAATTGCATCGGGATGGAATACATAAGGGGCAATGGCGACTTAAGTTTAGGAAGAGTGAATCTTGAAATTGTTTGTGCTTTGAGCGGCTCCTGGGAGACCAGTATTCGATTCCGTTGCACCAGTGCAGGTTTACTGTATCACCTTCACCTTCACATTGATCAAGAAACACAGAAATCGCATCAGGATTGAATACAATAGGGACAATGTCAAATTAAGTGCAAGTGGAGTGAGTCTTCTATGAATTTGTGCTTTGAGCGGCTGCTGGGAGACCTGTATTAGATTCCGACGCACCAGTGCAGATTGAATGTATCATTTGGACCTTCACATTGACTATGAGACACAGGAATTGCATCGGGGATTGAATACAAAAGGCACAATGCCGACTTAAGTACAAGAAGAGTGAATCCTCTAAGACCTTGTGGTTTTAGCGGCTCCTGGGTGACGAGTATTACATTCTGATGCAAAAGTGCCGGTATACTGTATCCCTTGGATCTTCAAAATGACCATGAAACACAGAAATCGCATCGGGATTGAATAGAAAATGCACAATGCAGCCGTAAGTACAAGAAAATTAGTTTCTAAGGCTTTGTGGATTGAGCGGCACCTGGGGGACGAGTATTAGATTCCGATGCACCAGCGCTGGTTTACTGTATCCCTTGGACCTTCTCATTGACCATGAAACATAGAAATTGCTTCAGGATTGAATACATAAGGCACAATGCCGACTTAAGTACAAGAAGAGTGAAACTTCTAAGAGTTGGTGTTTTGAGCGGCTCCTGGGAGACCAGTATTAGATTCCGATTCACCAGTGCACGATTACTGTATCCCTTTGACCATCACTTTGACCATGAAACACAGAAATTGCATCGGGATTGGATACAAAAGGGACAATGCCAACTTAAGTACAAGAAGTGTGAATCTTCTAAGAGTTTATGGTTTGAGCGGCTCCTGTGGGACCAGTGTTACATTTCGATGCACCAGTGCAGGTTTACTGTATCGCTTAGACCTTAACATTGACCATGAAATACAGAAATTGCATCGGGATTGAATACAAAAGGGACAATGCCGACTTATGTACAAGAAGGGTTATTCTTGTAAGAGTTTGTGATTTGAGCGGCTCCTGGGAGACCAGTATTAGATTCCGATGCACCAAAGCAGGTTTACTGTATCCCTTTGACCTTCACATTGATAATGAAACGCAGAAATTTAATCGGGATTGAGTACAAAAGGCACAATGCCTACTTAAGTACAAGAAGAGTGAATCTTCTATGAGTTTGTGCTTGCGCGGCTCCTGGGAGACTAGTATTACATTCCGATGCAACAGGCTGGTTGACTGTATCATTTGGACCTTCACATTGACAATGAAACACAGAAATTGCATCGGGATTCAATACAAAATTCACAATAGCGACTTAAATACAAGGAAAGTGAATCTTCTAAGAGTTTGTGCTTTGAACGGCTCCAGGGAGGCCATTATTAGATTCCGATTCACCTGTGGAGGTTTACTGTATCCCTTGGTCCTTGACATTGACCATGAAAGACAGAAATTGCATCGGGATTGAATACAAAAGGGACAATGCCGACTTAAGTACAAGAAGAGGGATCTTTCTAAGAGTTTGTGCTTTGAGTGGCTCCTGGGAGACCAGTATTAGATACCAATGCGCCAGTGTGCGTTTACTGTATCCCTTGGACCTTCACATTGGCCATGAAACAAAGAAATTGCATCGGGATGGAATACATAAGGGGCAATGAAAACTTAAGTACAGGAAAAGTGAATCTTCTAGCTGTTTGAGCTTTGAGCGGCTCCTGGGTGTCCAGTATTAGATTACGATGCAACGGTGCATGTTTTCTGTATCCCTTGGACCTTCACATTGACCATGACACATAGAAATTGCATCGGGATGGAATAAAAAATGCACAACGCCAACTTAAGTACAAAAAGTGTGAATTTTCTAACAATTTGTGCTTTGAGCGGCTCCTCGGAGACCAGTATCAGTTTCCGATGCACCTGTGCAGGTTTACTGTATCCCTTGGACCTTCAAATGGACCATGAAACACAGAAATTGCATCGGGATTGATTACAAAAGGGACAATGCCGACTTAAGCACCAGAAGAGTGAATCTTCTAAGGGTTTGTGCTTTGAGCGACTCCTGGGAGATCAGTATTAGATTCCGATGCACCAGTGCTGGTTAACTGTATCCCTTTTACCTTCACATTGACCACGAAACACAGAAATTGCTTCGGGATTGAATACAAAAGAGACAATGCCGCCTTAAGTATAAGAGGAGTGAATCTTCTAAGAGTTTGAGCTTTGAGCGGTTTCTCGGAGATCAGTATTAGATTCCGATGCATCAGTGCAGGTTTACTGTATCCCTTATACCGTCACATTGACCATGAGACACAGAAATTGCATCGGGATGGAATACATAAGGTACAATGCCGACTTAAGTACAAGAAGAGTGAATTTTCTAAGAGTTGGTGGTTTGAACGGCTCCTGGGAGACCAGTACTAGACTCCGATGCACCAGTGAAGGTTTACTGTACCCATGGACCTACACATTGATCATGAGACACAGAAATTGCATCGGGATTGAATACAAAAGGCACTATGCCGGCTTAAGTTGAAGAAGAGTGACCCTTCCAAGAGTTTGTGCTTTAAGTGGCTCCTGGGAGACCAGTATTAGATAGCGAGCGCCAGTGTGCGTTTACTGTATCCCTCGGACCTTCACATTGACCATGAATCAAAGAAATTGCATCGGGATTTAATACAAAAGTGACAATGCAGACTTAAGTACAAGTAGAGTGAATCTTCTGAGACTTTGTGCTATGAGCGGCTCCTGGGAGACTAGTATTAGATTGCAATGCACCAGTGCGGGTTTACTGTATCCCTTAGACTTTCACATTGACCACGTAAACCAGAAATTGCATCGGGATTGAATACAAAAGGGACAAGCCGACTTAAGTGCAATAGGAGTAAATTTTCTAAGAGGTTGTGCTTTGAGCGGCTCCTGGGAGACCAGTATTAGATTCCGAAGGACCAGTGCAGGTTTACTGTATCCCTCGGTCCTTAATAATGACCATGTAACACAGAAATTGCATCGGGATTGAGTACAAAAGTGACAATGCCGACTTAAGTACAAGAAGAGTGAATCTTCTACGAGTTTCTGCTCTGAGCTTCTCCAGGGAGACCAGTATTAGATTCGGTTGCACCAGTGCCGGTTTACTATATCCCTTGGTCCTTCACATAGACCATGAAACACAGATATTGCATCAGGATTTAATACAAAAGGGACAATGTCGACTTAAGTAAAAGAAGAGTGAGTCTCTTCAGAGTTTGGGCTTTGAGCGGGTCCTGGGATACCAGAATTAGATTCCGATGCACCAGTCCGTGTTTACTGTATCCCTTGGACCTTCACATTGACCATGACAGACAGAAATCGCATCGGACTTGAATACAAAAGGCACAATGCCGTCTTAAGTACAAGAAGAGTTTATATTCTAAGAGTTTGTGTTTTGAGCGGCTCCTGGGAGACCAGTATTAGATTCCGATGCACCAGTGCATGTTTACTGTATCCCTTGGTCTTTCACATTGACCATGTAACACAGAAATTGCATCAGGATGGAATACATAAGGGGCAATGCAGACTGAAGTACAAGAAGAGTGAATCTTCAAGCTGTTTGAGCTTTGAGCGGCTCCTGGGTGTCCGGTATTAGATTCCAATGCACCGGTGCAGGTTTACTGTATCCCTTCGACCTTCACACTGACCATGAAACACAGAAATTGCATCGGAATTGATTACAAAAGGGACAATGCCGACTTAAGGACAAGTAGAGTGTTTCTTCTAAGGGTTTGTGCTTTGTGCGGCTCCTGGGAGACCAGTATTGGATTCCGATGAACCAGTGCAGGTTTACTCTATCCCTTGGACCTTCACATTGACCATGAAACACAGAAATTGCATCTGGATTGAATACAAAAGTGACAACGCCAACTTAAGTATAAGAGGAGTGAATCTTCCAAGTGTTTGTGCTTTGAACGGCTCCTGGGATACCAGTATTATATTCCGATGCACCAGTGCACGGTTACTGTATCCCTTGGACCTTCACATTGATCATGAAACACAGAAATTGCATCGGCATTGGATACAAAAGGGACAATGCCAACTTAAGTACAAGAAGTGTGAATCTTCTAAGAGTTTATGGTTTGAGCGGCTCCTGGGAGACCAGTGTTAGATTTCGATGCACCAGTGCCGGTTTACTGTATCGCTTGGACCTTCACAGTGTCCTTGAAACACAGAAATTGCATCGGAATCGAATACTAAAGGCATAATGCCGACTTAAGTACAAGAAGAGTGAATCTTCTAAGAGTTTGTGTTTGCGCGGCTCCTGGGAGAATAGTATTACATTCCGATGCAACATTGCTGGTTGACTGTATCATTTGGACCTTCACATTGACAATGAAACACAGAAATTGCAACATGATTGAATACAAAAGGCATAATGCCGACTCAAATACAAGAAAAGTGAATCTTCTAAGAGTTTGTACTTTGAACGGCTCCAGGGAGACCATTATTAGATTCCGATTCACCTGTGCAGGTTTACTGTATCCCTTGGACCTTGACATCGACCATGAAACACAGAAATTGCATCGTGATTGAATACAAAAGGGACAATGCCGACTTAAGTACAAGAGGAGGGATCTTTCCATGAGTTTGTGCTTTGAGTGGCTCTGGGAGACCAGTATTAGATACCGATGCGCCAGTGTGCGTTTACTGTATCCCTTGGACCTTCACATTGACCATAAAACAAAGAAATTGCATCGGGATGGAATACATAAGGGGCAATGCAGACTTACGTGCAAGAAGAGTGAATCTTCTAGCTGTTTGAGTTTTGAGCGGCTCCTGCGTGTCCAGTATTAGATTCCGATGCACCGGTGCAGGATTACTGTATCCCTCGGACCATCACATTGACCATGAAACAAAGAAATTGCATCGGGATGGAATAAAAAATGCACAACGCCAACTTAAGTACAAGAAGTGTGAAATTTCTAACAGTTTGTGCTTTGAGCGGCTCCTCGGAGACCAGTATCAGTTTCCGATGCTCCTGTGCAGGTTTACTGTATCGCCTGGACCTTCACATTGACCATGAAACACAGAAATTGCATCGGGATTGAATACAAAAAGTACAATTCCGACTTAAGTACAACAAGAGAGAATCTTCTAAGAGTTTGTGCTTTGAGCGGAACTTGGGAGACCAGTTTTAGATTCTGATGCACCAGTGCAGGTTTACTGAATCCCTAGGAACTTCACATTGACCATAAAACACAGAATTTGCATCGGGATTGAATACAAAGGGAACAATGCTGACTTAAGTACAAGAAGAGTGAATCGCTTCAGAGTTTGTGGTTTGAGCGGCTCTTGGGATACCAGTATTAAAATCCGATGCACCAGTGCAGGTGTACTGTATCCCTTGGACCTTCACATTGACCATGAAAAACAGAAATTGCATCGGCATTGAATACATAAGGCACAAAGCCAACTTAAGTACAAGATGAGTGAATATTCTAAGAGTTTGTGTTTTCAGTGGCTCCTGGGTGACCAGTATTAGATACCGATGCACCAGTGCAGGTTTACTGTATCCCTAGGACATTCACATTGACCATGAAACACAGAAATTGCATCGGGATTGAATACAAAACGTACGATTCCGACTTAAGTACAAGAAGAGTAAATCTTCTAAGAGTTTGTGCTTTGAGCAGCTACTGGGAGACCAGTATTAGATTCCGATGCACCAGTGCAGGTATACTGTATCTCTTGGATCTTCACATTGACCATGAAACGCAGATATTGTATCGGGATTGAATACAAAATGCACAATGCCGACTTAACTACAATAAGAGTGAATCTTCTAAGAGTTTCGGCTCTGAGCGGCTCCTGGGACACCAGTATTAGATTCCGTTGAACCAGTGCAGGTTTACTGTACCCTTTGGACCTTCACATTGACCATGAAACACAGAAATTGCATCGGGATTGAATACAAAAGGGCCAATGCCGACTTAAGTACAAGAAGAGGGACTCTTCTAAGAGTTTCGAATCTGAGCGGCTCCTGGGAGACCAGTATCAGATTCCTATGCACCAGCGCAGGTTTACTGTATCCCTTGGACCTTCATATTGACCATGAAACACAGAAAATTCATCAGGATTGAATACAAAATCCACAATGCCAACTTAAGTACAAGAAGAGTGAATTTTCTAAGAGTTTGTGTTTTGAGCGGCTCTTCGGAGCCCAGTATTAGATTCCAATGCACCAGTGCAGGATTACTACATCCCTTGGACCTTCCCATTGACCATGAAACGCAGATATTGCATCGGGATGGAATACATAAGGGACAATGGCGACTTAAGTACAAGTAGAATGAATCCTCTAAGAGTTTGCGATTTGAGCGGCTCCTGGGCGTCCAGTATTAGATTCCGATGCTCCTGTGCATGTTCACTGTATTTCTTGGACCTTCACATTGACCATGAAACACAGAAAGTGTATAGGTATTGAATACAAAATGGAAAATGCCGACTTAACTGCAAGAAGAGAGAACCTTTTAAGGGTTTGTGCTTTGAGCGGCTCCTGGGAGACCAGTATTAGATTCCGATGCACCAGTGCAGGTTTACTGTATCCCTTGGACATTCATATTGACCATGAAACACAGAAATTTCATCAGGATTGAATACAAAATGCACAATGCCAACATAAGTACAAGAAGATCGAATTTTCTAAGAGTTTGTGTTTTGAGCGGCTCTTCGGAGCCCAGTATTAGATTCCAATGCACCAGTGCAGGATTACTGTATCCCTTGGACCTTCCCATTGACCATGAAACCCAGAATTTGCATCGGGATGGAATACATAAGGGACAGTGCCGTCTGAAGTACATAAAGAGTGAATCTTCTAAGAGTTTGTGCATTGAGCGGCTCTTGGGTGAGCAGTATTAGATTCTGATGCACCAGTGCTGGTTAACTGTATCCCTTGGACCATCACAATGACCATGAAACACAGAAATTGCATCGGTTTAGAATGCAAAGGGAACAATGCCGAGTTAATTACAAGAAGAGTGAATCATCTAAGAGTTTGCGCTTTAAACGGATCTTAGGAGACCAGTTTTAGATTCTGATGCACCAGTGCACGTTTACTGAATCCCTTGGAACTTCACATTGACCATGAAACACAGAAATTGCATCGGGATTGAATACATGGGGGACAATGGCGACTTAAGAATAAGAAGGGTGAATCTTCCTAGGGTTTGTGCTTTGAGCAGTTCCTGGGAGACCAGTATTATATTCCGATGCACCAGTGCAAGATTACTGTATCCCTTGGACCGTCACATTAACCATGAAACACAGAAATTGCAACGGGATTTAATACAAAGGGACAATGCCAACTTGAGTACAAGAGGAGTGAATCTTCTAAGAGATCGTGCTTTGGGTGGCCCCTAGGAGACCAGTATTAGGTTCCGATGCACCAGTGAAGGTTTACTGTATCCCTTGGTACTTCACTTTGACCATGAAACACAGATATTGCATCGGAATTGAATACAAAAGGGACAATGCAGACTTAAGTACAAGAAGTGAGAATCTTCTAAGAGTTTGTGCTTTGAGCGGATTATGGGAGACCAGTATTAGGTTCCGATGCACCACTGCAGGTTTACTGTATCTCTTGGTTCTTCACATTGACCATGAAACACAGATATTGCATCGGGATTGAATACAAAAGCCACAATGCCGACTTAAGTACAAGAAGAGTGAATCTCTTCAGCGTTTGTGCTTTGAGCGGCTCCTGGGATACCAGTTTTAGATTTCGATGCAATGGTGCTGGTTTGCTGTATCCCTTGGACCTTCACATTGACCTTGAAACACAGAAATTACATCGGGATTGAATACAAAAGAGACAATGCCGACTTAAGTATAAGAAGAGTGAATCTTCTAAGAGTTCGTGCTTTGGGCGGCTCCTGGGAGACCAGCATTAGGTTCCGATCCACCAGTGCAGGTTAACTGTATACCTTGGTCCTACACATTGACCATGAAACACAGAAATTGCATCGGGTTTGAATACAAGAGGACAATGCAGACTTAAGTATAAGAAGGGTGAATCTTCTAAGGGTTTTGCGCTTTGAGCGGCTCCGGGGAGACCAGTATTAGATTCCGATGCACCAGTGCTGATTAACTGTATCCCTTGGACCTTCACATTGACCATGAAACACAGAAATTGCATCGAGATTGAATACAAAAGGGACAACGCCGACTTAAGTACAAGAAGAGTGAATCTCTTCAGAGTTTGTGCTTTGAGCGGTTCCTGGGATACCAGTATTAGATTCCGATGCACCAGTGCTGGTTTGCTGTTATCCCTTTTACCATCACATTGACCATGAAACACAGAAATTGCATCGGAATTAAATTTAGATATGCACAATGCCGACTTAAGTAGAACAAGAGTGAATCTTCTAAGAGTTTGTGCTTTGATCGGCTCCTGGGTGGCCAGTATTAGATTCCAATGCACCAGTGCAGGTTTACTGTATGCCGTGGACTTTCACATTTACCATGAAACACAGAAATTGCATGGGGACCAACACAAACGGTACTATGTCGACTTCAGTACAAGAAGAGTGAATCTTCTAATAGTTTGTGCTTTGAGCGGCTCCTGGGGGACCAGTATTACATTCCGAAGCACCTGTGCAGGTTTACTGTATCCCTTGGACCTCCACATTGACCATGAAACACAGAAATTGCATCGGCATTGAATACAAAGGGAACAATGCCGACTTAAATACAAGAAGAGTGAATCTTCGAAGAGTTTGTGCTTTGAGCGGCTCCAGATAGACCAGTATTAGATTCCGATGCACCAGCGCCGGTTTACTGTATCCCTTCGACTTTCTTATTGACCATGAAACACAGAAATTACATCGGGATTGAATACAAACGGGACAATGCCGACTTAAGTACAAGAAGAGTGAATTTTCTAAGAGGTTGTGTGTTGTGCATGTCCTGGGAGACCAGAATTAGATTCCGGTGCACCATTGCTGGTTAACTGTATCCCTTAGACCCTCACGTTGACCATGAAACACAGATATTGCATCGGGATTGAATACAAAAGCACAATGCCGTCTTAAGTACAAGAAGAGTTAATCTTCTAACAGTATGTGCTTTGAGCGTCACCTGGAAGACCAGTATTAGATTTCGATGCACCAGTGCAGGTTTACTGTATCCCTTGGACCTTCACATTCACGATGAAACACAGAAATCGCATCGGGATTGAATACAAAAGGCAAAGTGCCGACTTAAGTACAAGAAGAGTGAATCTTCTAAGAGTTTGTGGTTTGAGTGGCTCAAGGGAGACCAGTATTAGATTCCGATGAACAAGTGCAGGTTTACTGTATCCCTTGGACCTTCTCATTGACCATGAAACACAGAAATTGCATCGGGATTGAATACAAAATGCACAATGGCGACTTAAGTACAAGAAGAGTGAATCTTCTAAGAGGTTGTGCTTTGAACGGCCCCTGGGAGACCAGTATTAGATTCCGATGCACCAGTACAATTTGACTGTATCATTTGGACCTTCAAATTGAGCATGACATACAGAAGTTGCATCGGGATTGAATACAAAAGGGACAATGCCGACTTAAGTACAAGACGAGTGAATTTTCTAAGAGTTTGTGGGTTAAGCAGCTCCTAAGAGACCAGTATTAGATTCCGATGCACCAATGCAGGTTTACTGTATCCCTTGGACCTTCACATTGACCATGAAACACAGAAATTGCATCAAGATGAATACAAAAGGCATAATGCCGACTAAAGTACAAGAAGAGTGGATCTTCTAAGAGTTTGTACTTTGGACGGCGGCACGGAGATCAGTATTAGATTCCGATTGACCAGTGCGGGTGTACTGTATCCCTTGGACCTTCACATAGAGCATGAAATACAGAAATTGCATCTGGATTCAATACAAAAAGGCTATGCCGAGTTAATTACATGAAGAGTGAATCTTCTACGAGTTTGTGGTTGTGCGGCTCCTGGGAGATTAGTATTAGATTCCGATGCACCAGTGCAGGTTTACTGTATCCCTTGGACCTTCACATTGACCATGAAACATAGAAATTGCATCGGGATTGAATACAAAACTCACAATGCCAACTTAAGTACAAGAAGAGTGATCTTCAAAAAGTTTGTGCTTCAAGCGGCTCCTGGGAGGCTAGTATTACATACCGATGCACCAGTGCAGGTTTACTGTATCCCTTGGACCTTCACATTGACCATGAAACACAGGAATAGCATCGGGATTGAATACAAATTTCACAATGCCAACTTAACCACAAGTAGTGTGAATCTTTGAAGAATATGTGTTTTGAGCGGCTCCCGGAAGACCCGTATTTGATTCCAATGCACCAGTGCACGTGTACTGAATACCTTTGACCTTCACATTGACCATGAAACTCAAAAATTGCATTGGGATTGAATACAAAAGGGACCATGCCGAATTAGGTTGAAGAAGGCGAATTTTTTAAGAGTTTGTGATTTGAGCGGCTCCTGAGAGACCAGTAGTAGATTCCGAACCTCCAGTGCAGGTTTAATTTATCCCTTGGACCTTCACATTGACCATGAAACACAGAAATCTCATCGGGATTGAACACAAAAAGCACAATGACCACTAAGTACAAGGGGAGTTAATCTGCTAAGAATTTGTGGTTTGAGCGGCTCCTGGGACAACAGTATTAGATTACGATGCACCAGCGCACGTTTACTGTATCCCTTCGACCTTCTAATTGACCATGAAACACAGAAATTGCATCGGGATTGAATACAAACTGGACAATGCCTACTTAAGTACAAGAGGAGTGAATCTCTTCCGGGTTTGTGCTTTGAGCCCCTCCTGGGATACCAGTATTAGATTCCGATGCACCAGTGCAGGTTTACTGAATGCCTTGGAATTTCACATTGACCATGAACCACAGAAATTTCATCGGGATTGATTACAAAAGGCACAATGCCGACTTAAGCACAAGTAGTGTGAATCTTCGAACAGTATGTGTTTAGGGCGGCTCCCGGGAGACCCGAATTAGATTCCGATGCACCAGTGCACGTGTACCCAATCCCTTTGACCTTCAAATTGACCATGAAACACAATAAATGCATCGGGATTGAATACAAAAGGGACAATGCCGACTTAGGTACAAGAGGGTGAATTTTCTAAGAGTTTGTGATTTGAGCGGCTCCTGAGAGACCAGTAATAGATTCCGATCCTCCAGTGCATGTTTACTTTATTTGTTGGACCTTCACATTGACCATGAAACACAGAAATATCATCGGGATTGAATACAAAAGGCACAATGACTACTTAAGTACAAGAACAGTGAATCTTCTAGGAGTTTGTGGGTTGAGTATCTCCTGGGAGACAAGTTTTAGATTCCGATGCACTACTGCTGGTTTACTGTATCGCTTGGCTTTTCACATTGACAATGAAACATAGAAATTGAATCGAGAGTGCATACAAAATGGACAATTCCGACTTAAGTACAAGAAGAGTGAATCTTCTAAGAGTTTGTGCTTTCAGCGGCTCCTGGGAGACCAGTATAAGATTCCGATGCACCAGTGCAGGATTACTGTATTCTTTGGACCTTCACATTGACCATGAACCACAGATATAGCATCGGGATTGAATACAAACGGGACAATGCCGACTTAAGTACAAGAAGGGCGAATCTCATAAGAGTTTGTGCTTTGAGCGGCTCCTGGCAGACCAGTGTTAGATTCCGATGCACCAGTGCTGGTTAAATGTATCCCTTGGACCTTCACATTCACCATGTAATATAGAAATTGCATCGGGATTTAATACAAAAGAGACAATGCCGACTTAAGTACAAGAAGACTGAATCTTCTAAGAGTTTGTGCTTTGAGCGGCTCCTGGGAGACCAGTATTAGGTTCCGATGCACCAGTGCAGGTTTACTGTATCCCTTGGACCTTCATATTGACCATGAAACACAGAAATTTCATCAGGATTGAATACAAAATCCACAATGCCAACTTAAGTACAAGAAGAGTGAATTTTCTAAGAGTTTGTGTTTTGAGCGGCTCTTCGGAGCCCAGTATTAGATTCCAATGCACCAGTGCAGGATTACTACATCCCTTGGACCTTCCCATTGACCATGAAACGCAGATATTGCATCGGGATGGAATACATAAGGGACAATGGCGACTTAAGTACAAGTAGAATGAATCTTCTAAGAGTTTGTGATTTGAGCGGCTCCTGGGCGTCCAGTATTAGATTCCGATGCTCCTGTGCATGTTCACTGTATTCCTTGGACCTTCACATTGACCATGAAACACAGAAATTGTATAAGGATTGAATACAAAATGGAAAATGCCGACTTAACTGCAAGAAGAGAGAATCTTTTAAGGGTTTGTGCTTTGAGCGGCTCCTGGGAGACCAGTAATAGATTCCGATGCAACAGTGCAGGTTTACTGTATCCCTTGGACATTCATATTGACCATGTAACACAGAAATTTCATCAGGATTGTTTACAAAATGTACAATGCCAACTTAAGTACAAGAAGATCGAATTTTCTAAGAGATTGTGTTTTGAACGGCTCTTCGGAGCCCAGTATTAGAGTCCAATGCACCAGTGCAGGATTACTGTATCCCTTGGACCTTCCCATTGACCATGAAACCCAGAATTTGCATCGGGATGGAATACATAAGGGACAATGCCGTCTTAAGTACATAAAGAGTGAATCTTCTAAGAGTTTGTGCTTTGAGCGGCTCTTGGGAGAGCAGTATTAGATTCTGATGCACCAGTGCTGGTTAACTGTATCCCTTGGACCATCACAATGACCATGAAACACAGAAATTGCATCGGTTTAGAATGCAAAGGGGACAATGCCGAGTTAATTACAAGAAGAGTGAATCATCTAAGAGTTTGCGCTTTAAACGGATCTTAGGAGACCAGTTTTAGATTCTGATGCACCATTGCACGTTTACTGAATCCCTTGGAACTTCACATTGACCATGAAACACAGAAATTGCATCGGGATTGAATACATAAGGCACAATGCTGACTTAAGTACAAGTAGAGTGAAACTTCTAAGAGTTTGTGCTTTGAGCAGTTCCTGGGAGACCAGTATTATATTCCAATGCACCAGTGCAAGATTACTGTATCCCTTGGACCTTCACATTAACCATGAAACACAGAAATTGCAACGGGATTTAATACAAAGGGACAATGCCAACATGAGTACAAGAGGAGTGGTGAATATTCTAAGAGTTTGTGCTTTGAGTTGCTCCTGGGTGACCAGTATTAAATACCGATGCACCAGTGCAGGTTTACTGTATCCCTTGGACCTTCACATTGACCATGAAACAGAAATTGCATCGGGATTTAATACAAAAGAGACAATGCCGACTTAAGTATAAGAAGAGTGAATCTTCTAAGAGATCGTGCTTTGGGTGGCCCCTAGGAGACCAGTATTAGGTTCCGATGCACCAGTGAAGGTTTACTGTATCCCTTGGTACTTCACTTTGACCATGAAACACAGATATTGCATCGGAATTGAATACAAAAGGGACAATGCAGACTTAAGTACAAGAAGAGTGAATCTTCTGAAGGTTTGTGGTTTGAGCGGCTTATGGGAGAACAGTATTAGATTCCAAAGCACCAGTGCTGGATTACTGTATCCCTTGGACCTTCACATTGACCATGAAACACAGAAATTGCATCGGGATTGAATACATGGGGGACAATGGCGACTTAAGAATAAGAAGGGTGAATCTTGATAGGGTTTGTGCTTTGAGCGGCTCCTGGGAGACCAGTATTAGATTCGGATGAACCAGTGCTGATAAACTGTATCCCTTGGACCTTCACATTGACCTTGAAACACAGAAATTACATCGGGATTGAATACAAAAGAGACAATGCCGACTTAAGTATAAGAAGAGTGAATCTTCTAAGAGTTCTTGCTTTGGGCGGCTCCTGCGAGACCAGCATTAGGTTCCGATCCACCAGTGCAGGTTAACTGTATACCTTGGTCCTTCACATTGACCATGAAACACAGATATTGCATCGGGTTTGAATACAAGAGGACAATGCAGACTTAAGTACAAGAAGGGTGAATCTTCTAAGGGTTTTGCGCTTTGAGCGGCTCTGGGGAGACCAGTATTAGATTCCGATGCACCAGTGCTGATTAACTGTATCCCTTGGACCTTCACATTGACCATGAAACACAGAAATTGCATCGAGATTGAATACAAAAGGGACAACGCCGACTTAAGTACAAGAAGAGTGAATCTCTTCAGAGTTTGTGCTTTGAGCGGTTCCTGGGATACCAGTATTAGATTCCGATGCACCAGTGCTGGTTTGCTGTTATCCCTTTTACCATCACATTGACCATGAAACACAGAAATTGCATCGGAATTAAATTTAGATATGCACAATGCCGACTTAAGTAGAACAAGAGTGAATCTTCTAAGAGTTTGTGCTTTGATCGGCTCCTGGGTGGCCAGTATTAGATTCCAATGCACCAGTGCAGGTTTACTGTATCCCGTGGACTTTCACATTTACCATGAAACACAGAAATTGCATGGGGACCAACACAAACGGTACAATGTCGACTTCAGTACAAGAAGAGTGAATCTTCTAATAGTTTGTGCTTTGAGCGGCTTCTGGAGGACCAGTATTACATTCCGAAGCACCTGTGCAGGTTTACTGTATCCCTTGGACCTGCACATTGACCATGAAACACAGAAATCGCATCGGCATTGAATACAAAGGGAACAATGCCGACTTAAATACAAGAAGAGTGAATCTTCGAAGAGTTTGTGCTTTGAGCGGCTCCAGATAGACCAGTATTAGATTCCGATGCACCAGCGTCGGTTTACTGTATCCCTTCGACTTTCTTATTGACCATGAAACACAGAAATCGCATCGGGATTGAATACAAACGGGACAATGCCGACTTAAGTACAAGAAAAGTGAATTTTCTAAGAGGTTGTGTGTTATGCATCTCCTGGGAGACCAGAATTAGATTCCGGTGCACCATTGCTGGTTAACTGTATACCTTGGACCCTCACGTTGACCATGAAACACAGATATTGCATCGGGATTGAATACAAAAGCACAATGCCGTCTTAAGTACAAGAAGAGTTAATCTTCTAACAGTAAGTGCTTTGAGCGTCTCCTGGAAGACCAGTATTAGATTTCGATGCACCAGTGCAGGTTTACTGTATCCCTTGGACCTTCGCATTGACGATGAAACACAGAAATCGCATCGGGATTGAATACAAAAGGCACAGTGCCGACTTAAGTACAAGAAGAGTGAATTTTCTAAGAGTTTGTGGGTTAAGCAGCTCCTAAGGGACCAGTATTAGATTCCGATGCACCAATGCAGGTTTACTGTATCCCTTGGACCTTCACATTGATCATGAAACACAGAAATTGCATCAAGATGAATACAAAAGGCATAATGCCGACTAAAGTACAAGAAGAGAGGATCTTCTAAGAGTTTGTACTTTGGACGGCGGCACGGATATCAGTATTAGATTCCGATTGACCAGTGCAGGTGTACTGTATCCCTTGGACCTTCACATAGAGCATGAAATACAGAAATTACATCTGGATTCAATACAAAAAGGCTATGCCGAGTTAATTACATGAAGAGTGAATCTTCTACGAGTTTGTGGTTTGAGCGGCTCCTGGGAGATTAGTATTAGATTCCGATGCACCAGTGCAGGTTTACTGTATCCCTTGGACCTTCACATTGACCATGAAACATAGAAATTGCATCGGGATTGAATACAAAACTCACAATGCCAACTTAAGTACAAGAAGAGTGATCTTCAAAAAGTTTGTGCTTCGAGCGGCTCCTGGGAGGCTAGTATTACATTCCAATGCACCAGTGCAGGTTTACTGTATCCCTTGGACCTTCACATTGACCATGAAACACAGGAATAGCATCGGGATTGAATACAAATTTCACAATGCCAACTTAACCACAAGTAGTGTGAATCTTTGAAGAATATGTGTTTTGAGCGGCAGCGAAGACCCGTATTTGATTCCGATGCACCAGTGCACGTGTACTGAATACCTTTGACCTTCACATTGACCATGAAACTCAAAAATTGCATTGGGATTGAAGACAAAAGGGACCATGCCGAATTAGGTAGAAGAAGGCGAATTTTTTAAGAGTTTGTGATTTGAGCGGCTCCTGAGAGACCAGTAGTAGATTCCGAACCTCCAGTGCAGGTTTAATTTATCCCTTGGACCTTCACATTGACCATGAAACACAGAAATCTCATCGGGATTGAACACAAAAAGCACAATGACCACTAAGTACAAGGGGAGTTAATCTGCTAAGAATTTGTGGTTTGAGCGGCTCCTGGGAGAACAGTATTAGATTACGATGCACCAGCGCACGTTTACTGTATCCCTTCGACCTTCTCATTGACCATGAAACACAGAAATTGCATCGGGATTGAATACAAACGGGACAATGCCTACTTAAGTACAAGAGGAGTGAATCTCTTCCGGGTTTGTGCTTTGAGCGGCTCCTGGGATACCAGTATTAGATTCCGATGCACCAGTGCAGGTTTACTGAATGCCTTGGAATTTCACATTGACCACGAAACACAGAAATTGCATCGGGATTGAATACAAAAAGCACAATGCCGACTTAAGCACAAGTAGTGTGAATCTTCGAACAGTATGTGTTTAGGGCGGCTCCCGGGAGACCCGAATTAGATTCCGATGCACCAGTGCACGTGTACCCAATCCCTTTGACCTTCAAATTGACCATGAAACACAATAAATGCATCGGGATTGAATACAAAAGGGACAATGCCGACTTAGGACAAGAAGGTGAATTTTCTAAGAGTTTGTGATTTGAGCGGCTCCTGAGAGACCAGTAATAGATTCCGATCCTCCAGTGCATGTTTACTTTATTTGTTGGACCTTCACATTGACCATGAAACACAGAAATATCATCGGGATTGAATACAAAAGGCACAATGACTACTTAAGTACAAGAAGAGTGAATCTTCTAGGAGTTTGTGGGTTGAGTATCTCCTGGGAGACAAGTTTTAGATTCCGATGCACTAGTGCTGGTTTACTGTATCCCTTGGCCCTTCACATTGACAATGAAACACAGAAATTGAATCGAGAGTGCATTCAAAATGGACAATTCCGACTTAAGTACAAGAAGAGTGAATCTTCTAAGAGTTTGTGCTTTTAGCGGCTCCTGGGAGACCAGTATATGATTCCGATGCACCAGTGCAGGATTACTGTATTCTTTGGACCTTCACATTGACCATGAACCACAGATATAGCATCGGGATTGAATACAAACGGGACAATACCGACTTAAGTACGAGAAGGGCGAATCTCATAAGAGTTTGTGCTTTGAGCGGCTCCTGGCAGACCAGTGTTAGATTCCGATGCACCAGTGCTGGTTAAATGTATCCCTTGGACCTTCACATTCACCATGAAATAAAGAAATTGCATCGGGATTTAATACAAAAGAGACAATGCTGACTTAAGTACAAGAAGACTGAATCTTCTAAGAGTTTGTGCTTTGAGCGGCTCCTGGGAGACCAGTATTAGGTTCCGATGCACCAGTGCAGGTTTACTGTATCCCTTGGTCCTTCACATTGACCATGAAACACAGATATAGAATCGGGATTGAATACAAAATGGACAATGCCGACTTAGGTACAAGAGGAGTGAATCTTCTAAGAGTTTGTGTATTGAGCGGCTCCTGGGAGACCAGTATTAGATTCCGATGCACCAGTGCAGGTTAACTGAATGCCTTGGAACTTCACATTGACAATGAAACACAGAAATTGCATCGGGATTGAATACAAAAGGCACAATGCCGACTTAAGTACAAGAAGAGTGGATCTTCTAAGAGTTTGAGCGTTGAGCGGCTCTTGGGTGACCAGTATTAGATTCTGATGCACCTGTGCTGATTAACTGTATCCCTTCTACCTTCAGAATGACCACGAAACACAGAAATTGCAGCGGGATTGAATACAAAGGGAACAATGTCGACTTAATTACAAGAAGAGTGAATCTTCTAAGAGTTTGTGCTTTGAGCGGCTCCTGGGAGACCAGTATTAAGTTTCGATGCACCAGTGCAGGTTTACTGTATCCCTTGGTCCTTCACATTGACCATGAAACACAGATATTGCTACGGGATTGAATACAAAAGGGACAATGCCGACTTAAATACAAGAGGAGTGAATCTCTTCAGGGTTTATGCCTTGAGCGGCTCCTGGGATACCAGTATTAGATTCCGATCCACCAGTGCAGGTTTACGGAATGCCTTGGAATTTCACATTGACCATGAAACACAGAAATTGCATCGGGATTGAATACAAAAGGCACAATGCCGACTTAAGTACAGGAAGAATAAATTTTCTAAGAGTTTGTGCGTTGAGTGGCTCCTGGGAGACCAGTATTAGATTCAGTTGCACCAGTGCATGTTTACTGTATCCCTTGGACCTTCACATTGACCATGAATCACAGAAATTGCATCGGGATTGAATACAAGAGGACTATGCAGACTTAAGTACAAGAAGGGTGAATCTTTTAAGGGTTTGCATTTTGAGCGGCTCCTGGGAGACCAGTACTAGGTTCCGATGCACCAGTGCTGATTAACTGTATCCCTTGGACCTTCACATTGTCCATGAAACACTGATATTGCATCGGGATTGAATACAAAAGGGACGATGCCGATTTAAGCACAAGAAGAGTTAATCATCTAAGAGTTCGCACTTTTCAGCGGCTCTTGGGAGAACAGTATTAGATTCCGATGCAGCAGTGCATGTTTACTGTATCCCCCGGACCTCCACATTGACCATGAAACACAGAAATTGCATCGGGATTGAATGCAAGAGGGACAATGCCGACTTAAGTACATGAAGGGTTAATTTTCTAAGGGTTTGTTCATTGAGCGGCTCCTGGGGGACCAGTATTCAATTCCGATGAACCAGTGCTAATTAACTGTATCCCTTGAACATTCACATTGACCTTGAAACACAGAAATTACATCGGGATTGAATACAAAAGGGACACTGTCGACTGATGTCCGAGAAGAGTGAATCTCTCCAGATTTTGTGCTTTGAACGGCTCCTGGGAGACAAGTAATAGATTCCGATGCACCTGTGCACATTTACTGTATCCCTTGGACCTTCACATTGACCATGAAACACAGAAATCTCATCGGGATTGAATACAAAAGGCACAATTACCACTTAAGTACAAGAAGAGTGAATCTTCTAAGAAGTTGTGGTGTGAGCGTCTCCTGGGAGATTAGTATTAGATTCCGATGCACCAAAGCAGGTTTACTGTGTCCCTTGGACCTTCAAATTGACCATGAAACACAGAAATTGCATCGGGATTGAATACAAAAAACACAATGCAAACTTAAATACAAGAAGAGTGATCTTCAAAAAGTTTGTGCCTTGAGCGGCTCCTGGGAGGCCACTATTACATTCTGATGCACCAGTGCAGGTTTACTGTATCCCTTGTACCTTCACATTGACCATGAAACACAGGAATAGCATTGGGGTTCAAAACACAACTCACAATGCCAACTTAAGCACAAGTAGTGTGAATCTTCGAAGAGTATGTGTTTAGAGCGGCTCCCGGGAGACCCGAATTAGATTCCGATGCACCAGTGCACGTGTACCCAATCCCTTTGACCTTGACATTGACCATGAAACAGAAAAAATGCATCGGGATTGAATTCAAAAGGGACAATGCCGACATAGGTACAAGAAGGTGAAATTTCTAAGAGTTTGTGATTGGAGCTGCTCCTGAGAGACCAGTAATAGATTCTGATCCTCCTGTGCATGTTTACTGTATCCCTTGGACCTTCACATTGACCATGAAACACGGAAATTGCATTGGGATTGAATACAAAGGGAACAATGCCGACTTAAGTACAAGAAGAGTGAATCTTCTAAGGGTTTGTACTTTGAACGGTTTCACGGAGACCAGTATTAGATTCTGATTCACCAGTGCAGGTTAACTGTATCCCTTGGACCTTCACATAGAGCATGAAACACAGAAATTGCATCGGGATTCAATACAAAAGGGCAATGCAGAGTTAATTACGTGAAGAGTGAATCTTCTACGAGTTTGTTGTTTGAGCGTCTCCTGGGAGATTAGTATTAGATACCGATGCACCAGTGCAGGTTTACTGTATCCCTAGGACCTTCACATTGACCATGAAACACTGAAATTGCATCGGGATTGAATACAAAAATCTCAATGCAAACTTAAATACAAGAAGAGTGATCTTCAAAAAGTTTGTGCTTTGAGCGGCTCCTGGGAGGCCAGTAATACATTCCGATGCACCAGGGCAGGTTTACTGTATCCCTTGGATCTTCACATTGACCATGAAACACAGGAACAGCATCGGGAATCAATACAATACTCACAATACCAACATAAGCACAAGTAGTGTGAATCTCCGAAGAGTATGTGTTTAGAGCGCCTCCCAAGAGACCCGAATCAGATTCCGATGCACCAGTGCATGTGTACCCAATCCCTTTGACCTTCACATTGACCATAAAACACAAAAAAGGCATCGGGATTGGATACAAAAGGGATAATGCCGACTTAAGTACAAGAAACGTGAATCTTCAATGAGTTTGTGCTTTGGGCGGCTCCTGGGAAACCAGTATTAGATTCCGATGCATCAGCGCAGGTTTACTGTACTCCTTGGATCTTCACATTGACCATGAAACACAGATATTGCATCGGGATTGAATACAAAAGGGACAATGCCGACTTAAGTACAAGAAGAGTGAATCTTCTAAGAGTTTGTGGTTTGAGCGGCTCCTGGGTTACCAGTATTAGATTCCGATGCACCAGTGCAGTATCACTGTATCATTTGGACCTTCACATTGACCAAGAAACACAGAAATTGCATCGGGATTGAACACATAATGCACAATGCCAACTAAAGCACAAGAAGTGTGAATCTTCTAGGAGTTTGTGCTTAGAGCGGCTCTTGAGAGACCAGTTTTAGATTCCGATGCACCAGTGCAGGTTTACTGCATCCCATGGACCTTCACATTCACCATGAAGCACAGAAATTGCATCGGGATTGAATACAAAAGGGACAGTGCCGACTTAAGTACAAGAAGGGTGAATCTTATAAGAGTTTGTGCTTTGAGCAGCCCCTGGGAAACTGGTATTAGATTCCTAAGCCCCATTGCAGGTTTACTGTTTCCCTTTGACCTACACATAGACCATGAAACACAGTAATTGCATCGGAATTGAATACAAATCGGACAATGCCGACATCAGTACAAGAAGAATGAATCTTCTAAGAGTATGTACTTTGAGCGGCTCCTGGGTGACCAGTGTTAGATTCCGATGCACCAGTGCAGGTTTACTGTATCCCATGGACCTTCACTTTGACCATGAAGCACAGAAATTGCATCGGGATTGAATACAAAAATGAACAATGCCGACTTAAGTACAAGAAGGGTGAATCTTATAAGAGTTTGTGGTTTGAGCGGCTCCTGGGAGACCAGTATTAGGTTTCGATGCACCAGTGCAGCTTTACTGTATCCCTTGGTCCTTCACATTGACCATCAAACACAGATATTGCATCGGGATTGAATACAAAAGGGCAAATGCTGACTTAAGTACAAGAAGAGTGAATGTTCTAAAAGCTTGTGCGTTGTGTGGCTCCTGGGAGACCAGTATTAGATTTAGTTGCACCAGTGCATGTTTACTGTATCCCTTGGACCTTCACATTGACCATGAATCACAGAAATTGCATCGGGATTGAGTACAAGAGGACAATGCAGACTTAAGTACAAGAAGGGTGAATCTTCTAAGGTTTACGCTTTGAGCGACTCCTGGGAGACCAGTACTAGGTTCCGATGCACCTAGGCTGATTAACTGAATCCCTTGGACCTTCACATTGTCCATGAAACACAAAAATTGCACCGGGAATCAATACAAAAGGGACGATGCCGACTTAAGTACAAGAAGACTTAATCATCTAAGAGTTTGTGCTTTCAGCTGCTCATGGGAGAACAGTATTAGATTCCGATGCACCAGTGCAGGTTTACTGTATCCCTTGGACTTTCACATTGACCATGAAACGCAGATATTGCATCGGGATTGAATACAATAGAGACAATGCCGACTTAAGTACAAGAAGGGTGCATCTTCTAAGTGTTTGTGCTTTGAGCGGCTCCTGGGAGACCAGTATTAGATTCCGATGAGCCAGTGCTGATTAACTGAATCCCTCGGACCTTCACATTGACCATGAAACACAGAAATTGCATCGGGATTGAATACAATAGAGACAATGCCGACTTAAGTACAAGAAGGGTGCATCTTCTAAGTGTTTGTGCTTTGAGCGGCTCCTGGGAGACCAGTATTAGATTCCGCTGAGCCACTGCTGAATAACTGAATCCCTTGGACCTTCACATTGACCTTGAAACACAGAAATTACATCGGGATTGAATACAAAAGAAACAATGCCGACTTAATTAGAAGAAGTGTGAATCTTATAAGAATTTGTGCTTTGAGCAGCTCCTGGGAGACTGGTATTAGATTCCTAAGCCCCATTGCAGGTTTACTGTTTCCCTTTGACCTACACATTGACCATGAAACACAGTAATTGCATCGGAACTGAATGCAAATCGGACAATGCCGACATCAGTACAAGAAGAATGAATCTTCTAAGAGTATGTACTTTGAGCGGCTCCTGGGTGACCAGTGTTAGATTCCGATGCACCAGTGCAGGTTTACTGTATCCCATGGACCTTCACATTGACCATGAAGCACAGAAATTGCATCGGGATTCTATACAAAAGGGACAATGCCGACTTAAGTACAAGAAGGGTGAATCTTATAAGAGTTTGTGGTTTGGGCGGTTCCTGGGAGACCAGTTTTAGGTTTCGATGCACCAGTGCAGCTTTACTGTATCCCTTGGTCCTTCACATTGACCATCAAACACAGATATAGCATCGGGATTGATTACAAAAGGGACAATGCCGACTTATGTACAAGAGGTGTGAATCTCCTCGGACTTTGTGCTTTGAGCGGCTCCAGGGATACCACTATTAGATTCCGATGCACCAGTGCAGGTTTACTGAATACCTTGGAACTTCACATTGACCATGAAACACAGATATTGCATCGGGATTGAATACAAAATGCACAATGCCGACTTAAGTACAAGAAGAGTGAATCGTCTAAGAGCTTGATCGTTGTGTGGCTCCTGGGAGACCAGTATTAGATTTAGTTGCACCAGTGCATGTTTACTGTATCCCTTGGACCTTCACATTGACCATGAATCACAGAAATTGCATCGGGATTGAGTACAAGAGGACAATGCAGACTTAAGTACAAGAAGGGTGAATCTCCCAAGGGTTTGCGTTTTGAGCGGCTCCTGGGAGACCAGTACTAGATTCCGATGCACCAGTGCTGATTAACTGTATCCCTTGGACCTTCACATTGTGCATGAAACACAGAAATTGCATCGGGAATTAATACAAAAGGGACGATGCCGACTTAAGTACAAGAAGACTCAAAAACCAATGAGTTTGTGCTTTCAGCGGCTCATGGGGAACAGTATTAGATTGCGATGCACCACTGCAGGTTTACTGTATCCCTTGGACTTTCACATTGACCATGAAAAGCAGAAATTGCATCGAGATAGAATGCAATAGGGAGAATGCCGACTTAAGTACAAGTAGGGTGAATCTTCTAAGGGTTTGTGCTTTGAGCGGCTCCTGGGAGACCAGTATTATGTTCCGATGAACCAGTGCTGATTAACTGAATCCCTTGGACCTTTACATTGACCTTGAAATACAGAAATTACTTCGGGGTAGAATACAAAAGACACAATGCCGACTTAATTACAAGAAGTGTGAATATTCTAAGAATTTATGCTTTGAGCAGCTCCTGGGAGACTGGTATTAGATTCCTAAGCCCCAGTGCAGGTTTACTGTTTCCCTTTGACCTACACATTGACCATGAAACACAGTAATTGCATCGGAATTGAATACAAATCGGACAATGCCGACATCAGTACAAGAAGAATGAATCTTGTAAGAGTATGTGCTTTGAGCGGCTCCTGGGTGACCAGTATTAGATTCCGATGCACCTGTGCTGGTTTATCGTATCCCTTGGACTTTCACATGGACCATCAAACACAAAAATTGCATCGTGATTGAATACAAAAGGCACAATGTGAAGATAAGTACGAGAAGAATGAATCTTCTACGAGTCTGTGCATTCAGCGGCTCCTGGGAGACCAGTATTAGATTCCGATGCACCAGTGCTGGTTTACTGTATCCCTTGGACCTTCACATTGACCATGAAACACAGAAAATACATCGGGATTGAATACATAATGCACAATGCCAACTTAAGTACAAGAAGTGTGAATCATCTAAGAGTTTGTGCTTTGAGCGGCTCTTGGGAGACCAGTATTAGATTCTGATGCACCAGTGCTGGTTAACTGTATCCCTTGGACCTTCACAATGACCACGAAAAACAGAAACTGCGTCGGGATTGAATACAAAGGGAACAATGCCGACTTAATTACAAGAAGAGAGAATCTTCTAAGTGTTTGTGCTTTGAGCTGCTCTTGGGAGACCAGTACTAGATTCCGATGCACCAGTGCTGGTTTACTGACCCCTTGGAACTTCTCATTGACCATGAAACACGGAAATTGCATTGGGATTGAATACAAAGGGAACAATGCCGACTTAAGTACAAGAAGAGTGAATCTTCTAAGGGTTTGTACTTTGAACGGTTTCACGGAGACCAGTATTAGATTCTGATTCACCAGTGCAGGTTAACTGTGTCCCTTGGACCTTCACATAGAGCATGAAACACAGAAATTGCATCGGGATTCAATACAAAAGGGCAATGCAGAGTTAATTACGTGAAGAGTGAATCTTCTACGAGTTTGTTGTTTGAGCGTCTCCTGGGAGATTAGTATTAGATACCGATGCACCAGTGCAGGTTTACTGTATCCCTAGGACCTTCACATTGACCATGAAACACTGAAATTGCATCGGGATTGAATACAAAAATCTCAATGCAAACTTAAATACAAGAAGAGTGATCTTCAAAAAGTTTGTGCTTTGAGCGGCTCCTGGGAGGCCAGTAATACATTCCGATGCACCAGGGCAGGTTTACTGTATCCCTTGGATCTTCACATTGACCATGAAACACAGGAACAGCATCGGGAATCAATACAATACTCACAATACCAACATAAGCACAAGTAGTGTGAATCTCCGAAGAGTATGTGTTTAGAGCGGCTCCCTAGAGACCCGAATCAGATTCCGATGCACCAGTGCATGTGTACCCAATCCCTTTGACCTTCACATTGACCATAAAACACAAAAAAGGCATCGGGATTGAATACAAAAGGGACAATGCCGACTTAAGTACAAGAAACGTAAATCTTCAATGAGTTTGTGCTTTGGGCGGCTCCTGGGAAACCAGTATTAGATTCCGATGCATCAGCGCAGGTTTACTGTACTCCTTGGATCTTCACATTGACCATGAAACACAGATATTGCATCGGGATTGAATACAAAAGGGACAATGCCGACTTAAGTACAAGAAGAGTGAATCTTCTAAGAGTTTGTGGTTTGAGCGGCTCCTGGGTTACCAGTATTAGATTCCGATGCACCAGTGCAGTATCACTGTATCCCTTGGACCTTCACATTGACCAAGAAACACAGAAATTGCATCGGGATTGAACACATAATGCACAATGCCAACTAAAGCACAAGAAGTGTGAATCTTCTATGAGTTTGTGCTTAGAGCGGCTCTTGAGAGACCAGTTTTAGATTCCGATGCACCAGTGCAGGTTTACTGCATCCCATGGACCTTCACATTCACCATGAAGCACAGAAATTGCATCGGGATTGAATACAAAAGGGACAGTGCCGACTTAAGTACAAGAAGGGTGAATCTTATAAGAGTTTGTGCTTTGAGCAGCTCCTGGGAAACTGGTATTAGATTCCTAAGCCCCATTGCAGGTTTACTGTTTCCCTTTGACCTACACATAGACCATGAAACACAGTAATTGCATCGGAATTGAATACAAATCGGACAATGCCGACATCAGTACAAGAAGAATGAATCTTCTAAGAGTATGTACTTTGAGCGGCTCCTGGGTGACAAGTGTTAGATTCCGATGCACCAGTGCAGGTTTACTGTATCCCATGGACCTTCACTTTGACCATGAAGCACAGAAATTGCATCGGGATTGAATACAAAAATGAACAATGCCGACTTAAGTACAAGAAGGGTGAATCTTATAAGAGTTTGTGGTTTGAGCGGCTCCTGGGAGACCAGTATTAGGTTTCGATGCACCAGTGTAGCTTTAATGTATCCCTTGGTCCTTCACATTGACCATCAAACACAGATATTGCATCGGGATTGAATACAAAAGGGCAAATGCCGACTTAAGTACAAGAAGAGTGAATGTTCTAAAAGCTTGTGCGTTGTGTGGCTCCTGGGAGACCAGTATTAGATTTAGTTGCACCAGTGCATGTTTACTGTATCCCTTGGATCTTCACATTGACCATGAATCACAGAAATTGCATCGGGATTGAGTACAAGAGGACAATGGAGACTTAAGTACAAGAAGGGTGAATCTTCTAAGGGTTTACGCTTTGAGCGACTCCTGGGAGACCAGTACTAGGTTCCGATGCACCTAGGGTGATTAACTGTATCCCTTGGACCTTCACATTGTCCATGAAACACAAAACTTGCACCGGGAATGAATACAAAAGGGACGATGCCGACTTAAGTACAAGAAGACTTAATCATCTAAGAGTTTGTGCTTTCAGCTGCTCATGGGAGAACAGTATTAGATTCCGATGCACCAGTGCAGGTTTACTGTATCCCTTGGACTTTCACATTGACCATGAAACGCAGATATTGCATCGGGATTGAATACAATAGAGACAATGCCGACTTAAGTACAAGAAGGGTGCATCTTCTAAGTGTTTGTGCTTTGAGCGGCTCCTGGCAGACCAGTATTAGATTCCGATTAGCCAGTGCTGGTTAACTGAATCCCTCGGACCTTCACATTGACCATGAAACACAGAAATTGCATCGATATTGTATGCAAGAGCTACAATTCCGACCTAAGTACAAGAAGAGTGAATCTTCCAAGAGTTTGTGCTTTGAGTGGCTCCTGGGGGACCAGTATTAGATTCCGATGCACTAGTGCATGTTTACTGTATCCCCCGGACATTCACATTGACCATGAAAAACAGAAATTGTATCGGGATTGAATACAATCGGGACAATAACGACTTAAGTACAAGAAGGGTGAATATTCTAAGGACATGTGCTTTGAGCGGCTCTTGGGAGACCAGTATTAGATTCCGCTGAGCCACTGCTGATTAACTGAATCCCTTGGACCTTCACATTGACCTTGAAACACAGAAATTACATCGGGATTGAATACAAAAGAAACAATGCCGACTTAATTAGAAGAAGTGTGAATCTTATAAGAATTTGTGCTTTGAGCAGCTCCTGGGAGACTGGTATTAGATTCCTAAGCCCCATTGCAGGTTTACTGTTTCCCTTTGACCTTCACATTGTCCATGAAACACAAAACTTGCACCGGGAATGAATACAAAAGGGACGATGCCGACTTAAGTACAAGAAGACTTAATCATCTAAGAGTTTGTGCTTTCAGCTGCTCATGGGAGAACAGTATTAGATTCCGATGCACCAGTGCAGGTTTACTGTATCCCATGGACCTTCACATTGACCATGAAGCACAGAAATTGCATCGGGATTCTATACAAAAGGGACAATGCCGACTTAAGTACAAGAAGGGTGAATCTTATAAGAGTTTGTGGTTTGGGCGGTTCCTGGGAGACCAGTTTTAGGTTTCGATGCACCAGTGCAGCTTTACTGTATCCCTTGGTCCTTCACATTGACCATCAAACACAGATATAGCATCGGGATTGATTACAAAAGGGACAATGCCGACTTATGT
This sequence comes from Schistocerca americana, assembly GCF_021461395.2. Taxonomy (NCBI): domain Eukaryota; kingdom Metazoa; phylum Arthropoda; class Insecta; order Orthoptera; family Acrididae; genus Schistocerca; species Schistocerca americana. Next base: position 130,087,911 of record NC_060122.1, on the reverse strand, counting down.
ACAAGAGGTGTGAATCTCCTCAGACTTTGTGCTTTGAGCGGCTCCAGGGATACCACTATTAGATTCCGATGCACCAGTGCAGGTTTACTGAATACCTTGGAACTTCACATTGACCATGAAACACAGATATTGCATCGGGATTGAATACAAAATGCACAATGCCGACTTAAGTACAAGAAGAGTGAATCGTCTAAGAGCTTGATCGTTGTGTGGCTCCTGGGAGACCAGTATTAGATTTAGTTGCACCAGCGCATGTTTACTGTATCCCTTGGACCTTCACATTGACCATGAATCACAGAAATTGCATCGGGATTGAGTACAAGAGGACAATGCAGACTTAAGTACAAGAAGGGTGGATCTCCCAAGGGTTTGCGCTTTGAGCGGATCCTGGGAGACCAGTACTAGATTCCGATGCACCAGTGCTGATTAACTGTATCCCTTGGACCTTCACATTGTCCATGAAACACAGAAATTGCATCGGGAATTAATACAAAAGTGGCGATGCCGACTTAAGTACAAGAAGACTCAAAAACCAATGAGTTTGTGCTTTCAGCGGCTCATGGGGAACAGTATTAGATTCCGATGCACCAGTGCAGGTTTACTGTATCCCTTGGACTTTCACATTGACCATGAAAAGCAGAAATTGCATCGAGATAGAATGCAATGGGGAGAATGCCGACTTAAGTACAAGTAGGGTGAATCTTCTAAGGGTTTGTGTTTGAGCGGCTCCTGGGAGACCAGTATTATGTTCCGATGAACCAGTGCTGATTAACTGAATCCCTTGGACCTTTACATTGACCTTGAAACACAGAAATTACTTCGGGGTAGAATACAAAAGACACAATGCCGACTTAATTACAAGAAGTGTGAATATTCTAAGAATTTGTGCTTTGAGCAGCTCCTGGGAGACTGGTATTAGATTCCTAAGCCCCAGTGCAGGTTTACTGTTTCCCTTTGACCTACACATTGACCATGAAACACAGTAATTGCATCGGAATTGAATACAAATCGGACAATGCCGACATCAGTACAAGAAGAATGAATCTTGTAAGAGTATGTGCTTTGAGCGGCTCCTGGGTGACCAGTATTAGATTCCGATGCACCTGTGCTGGTTTATCGTATCCCTTGGACTTTCACATGGACCATCAAACACAGAAATTGCATCGTGATTGAATACAAAAGGCACAATGTGAAGATAAGTACAAGAAGAATGAATCTTCTAGGAGTCTGTGCATTCAGCGGCTCCTGGGAGACCAGTATTAGATTCCGATGCACCAGTGCTGGTTTACTGTATCCCTTGGACCTTCACATTGACCATGAAACACAGAAATTGCATCGGTATTGAATACAAATTGGACAATGCCGACTTACATACAAGAAGAGTGAATTTTCTAAGAGTTGGTGGGTGGATCAGCTCCTAAGAGACCAGTACTAGATTCTGATGCACCAATGCAGGTTTACTGAATCCCTTGGACCTTCAAATTGACCATGAAACACAGAATTTGCATCGGGATAGGATACAAAAGGGACAATGACGACTTAAGTACAAGAAAGGTGAATCTTCAATGAGTTTGTGCTTTGAGCGGCTCCTGGGAAAGCAGTATTTGATTCCGATGCACCAGTGCAGGTTTACTGTATCCTTTGGACCTTCACATTGACCATGAAACACATATATTGCATCGGGATTGAATACAGAAGTGACAATGCCGACTTAAGTAAAAGAAGAGTGAATCATCTAAGTGTTTGTGGTTTGAGCGGCTCATGCGAGAACAGTATTAGATTCCGATGCACTAGTGCAGTTTTACTGTATCCCTTTGACCTTCACATTGACCATGAAACATAGAAACTGCATCGGGATTGAATACAAAAGGGACAATGCCGACATTAGTATAAGAAGAGTTAATTTTCTAAGAGTGTGTGGTTTGAGCGGCTCCTGGGAGACACGTATTAGTTTCCGATGGACCAGAGGAGGTTTACTGTATCCCGTGGACCTTCACATTGACCATGAAACACAGATATCGCATCGGGTTTGAGTACAAATGGCACAATGCCGACTTAAGTACCAGAAAAGTTAATCTTCTAAGAGTTTGTGGTTTGAGCATCTCCTGGGTGACCTGTATTACATTTCGATGCACCAGTGCCGGTTCACTGTATTCCTTGGACCTTCACATTGACCATGAAACACAGAAATCAGATCGGAATTGAATACAATAAGAACAATGCCGACTTAAGTACAAGGAGAGTGAATCTTCTAAGGTTTTGTGATTTGAGCGGCTCCTGGGAGACCAGTATTAGATTCCGATGTACCGATGCTGGTTTACTGTATCCCTTGGACCTTCACATTGGCCATTAAAAGCAGAAATTGCAACGGGATTGAATACACAATGCACAATGCCGTCTTAAGTACAAGAAGAGTTAATCTTCTAACAGTTTGTGCTTTGAACGGCTCCTGGGAGACCAGTATTAGATTCCGATGCACCAGTGCTGGTTTACTGTATCCCTTGGACCTTCACATTTATCATGAAACACAGAAATTGCATCGAGATTGTATCCAAATGGACAATTCCGACTTATGTACAAGAAGAGTGAATCTTCTAAGAATTTGTGGGTTGAGCAGCTCCTGGGAGACCAGTATTAGATTCCAATGCACCAGTGCTGGTTTACTGTAACCCTTGAACCATCAAATTGTCCATGGAGCACAGAAATTGCATCGGGATTGGATACAAGAGGGACAATGTCGACTTAAGTACAAGCCGTTCCTCTATGTGTTTGTGCTATGAGCGGCTACTGGGAAACCAGTATTAGATTCCGATGCACCAGTGCAGGTTTACTGTTTTCTTGGACCTTCACATTGACCATGAAACACAGAAGTTGCATCGGGACTGAATACAAAAGACAGAATGCCGACGTAAGTACAAAAAGATTGAAACTTCTAAGAGGTTGAGCTTTGAGCGCCTCCTGGGAGACCAGAATTAGATTCCGATGCACCAGTGCAGGTTGACTGTATCATTTGGACCTTCACATTGACCATGAAACACAGAAATATCATCGGGATTGAATACAAAAGTGACAATGCCGACTAAGTACAAGAAGAATGAATCCTCTAGGAGTTTGTGCTTTCAGCGGCTCCAGGGAGTCCAGTATTATATTCTGATGCACCAGTGCAGGTTTACTGTATCCCTTGGACCTTCTCATTGACCATGAAACACAGAAATCGCATCGGGATTGAATTGTGGTTTGAGCGGCCCATGGGAAGACCAGTATTAGATTCCGATGAACCAGTGCTGGTTTACCGTATCCCTTGGACCTTCTCATTGACAATTAAACACAGATATTGCAGCGGGATTGAATACGACACCACAATGCTGACTTAAGTACCAGAAGAGTTATCTTATAAGAGTATGTGCTTTGAGCGGCTCCTGGGAGGCCAGTACTACATTCTGATGCACCAGTGGAGGTTGACTGTATCTTTTTGGACTTCACATATACCATGAAACACAGAAATTGCAATGGGATGGAATACAAAATGGACAATGTCGACTTAGGTACACGAGGAATGAATCTTCGAGGAGTTTGTGCTTTGAGCGGCTCCTGAGAGACCAGTATTAGATTCCGAAGGACCAGTGCAGGTTTAGTGTCTCCCTTGGACCTTCACATTGACCATGAAGCACAGAAATTGCATCGGGATCCAATACAAATGAGACAATGACGACTTAAGTAAAAGAAGAGTGAATCTTCAAGGAGTTTGTGGCTTGAGCGGATCATGTGAGACCAGTATTAGATTCCGATGCACCAGTGCAGGTTTACTGTATCCCTTGGTCTTTCACATTGACCATGAAACGCAGAAATTGCATCGGGATTGAATACAATAGGGACAATGCCGACTTAAGTACATGAAGGGTGAATCTTCTAAGGGTTTGTGCTTTGAGCGGCTTCTGGGAGACCGGTATTAGATTCCGATGAGCCAGTGCTGATTAACTGAATCCCTTGGACCTTCACATTGACCTTGAAACACAGATATTACATCGGGATTGAATAAAAAAGAGACAATGCCGACTTAATTACAAGAAGTGTGAATATTCTAAGAATTTGTGCTTTGAGCAGCTCCTGGGAGACTGGTATTAGATCTCTAAGCCCCAGTGCAGGTTCACTGTTTCCCTTTGGCCTACACATTGACCATGAAACACAGTAATTGCATCGGAATTAAATAGAAATCGGACAATGCCGACATCAGTACAAGAAGAATGAATCTTCTAAGAGTATGTACTTTGAGCGGCTCCTGGGTGACCAGTGTTAGATTCCGATGCACCAGTGCAGGTTTACTGTATCCCATGGACCTTCACATTGACCATGAAGCACAGCAATTGCATCGGGATTCTATACAAAAGGGACAATGCCGACTTAAGTACAAGAAGGGTGAATCTTATAAGAGTTTGTGGTTTGGGCGGTTCCTGGGAGACCAGTATTAGGTTTCGATGCACCAGTGCAGCTTTACTGTATCCCTTGGTCCTTCACATTGACCATCAAACACAGATATAGCATCGGGATTGATTACAAAAGGGACAATGCCGACTTATGTACAAGAGGTGTGAATCTCCTCAGACTTTGTGCTTTGAGCGGCTCCAGGGATACCACTATTAGATTCCAATGCACCAGTGCAGGATTACTGAATGCCTTGGAACTTCACATTGACCATGAAACACAGATATTGCATCGGGATTGAATACAAAATGCACAACGCCGACTTAAGTACAAGAAGAGTGAATCGTCTAAGAGCTTGATCGTTGTGTGGCTCCTGGGAGACCAGTATTAGATTTAGTTGCACCAGTGCATGTTTACTGTATCCCTTGGACCTTCACATTGACCATGAATCACAGAAATTGCATCGGGAATGAGTACAAGAGGGCAATGCAGACTTAAGTACAAGAAGGGTGGATCTCCTTAGGGTTTGCGCTTTGAGCGGCTCCTGGGAGACCAGTACTAGATTCCGATGCACCAGTGCTGATTAACTGTATCCCTTGGACCTTCACATTGTCCATGAAACACAGAAATTGCATCGGGAATGAATACAAAAGGGACGATGCCGACTTAAGTACAAGAAGACTTAAACACCTATGAGTTTGTGCTTTCAGCGGCTCATGGGAGAACAGTATTAGATTCCGATGCACCAGTGCAGGTTTACTGTATCCCTTGGACTTTCACATTGACCATGAAAAGCAGAAATTGAATCGAGATAGAATGCAATAGGGAGAATGCCGACTTAAGTACAAGTAGGGTGAATCTTCTAAGGGTATGTGCTTTGAGCGGCTCCTGGGAGACCAGTATTATGTTCCGATGAACCAGTGCTGATTAACTGAATCCCTTGGACCTTTACATTGACCTTGAAACACAGAAATTACTTCGGGATAGAATACAAAAAAGACAATGCCGACTTAATCACAAGAACTGTGAATATTCTAAGAATTTGTGCTTTGAGCAGCTCCTGGGAGACTGGTATTAGATTCCTAAGCCCCAGTGCAGGTTTACTGTTTCCCTTTGACCTACACATTGACCATGAAACACAGTAATTGCATCGGTATTGAATACAAATTGGACAATGCCGACCTACGTACAAGAAGAGTGAATTTTCTAAGAGTTGGTGGGTTGATCAGCTCCTAAGAGACCAGTACTAGATTCTGATGCACCAATGCAGGTTTACTGAATCGATTGGACCTTCAAATTGACCATGAATCACAGAATTTGCATCGGGATAGGATACATAAGGGACAATGACGACTTAAGTACAAGAAAGGTGAATCTTCAATGAGTTTGTGCTTTGAGCGGCTCCTGGGAAAGCAGTATTTGATTCCGATGCACCAGTGCAGGTTTACTGTATCCTTTGGACCTTCACATTGACCATGAAACACATGTATTGCATCGGGATTGAATACAGAAGTGACAATGCCGACTTAAGTAAAAGAAGAGTGAATCAGCTAAGAGTTTGTGGTTTGAGCGGCTCATGCGAGACCAGTATTAGATTCCGATGCACTAGTGCAGTTTTACTGTATCCCTTTGACCTTCACATTGACCATGAAACATAGAAATTGCATCGGGATTGAATACAAAAGGGTCAATGCCGACATTAGTATAAGAAGAGTTAATTTTCTAAGAGTTTGTGGTTTGAGCATCTCCTGGGTGACCTGTATTAGATTCCGATGCACCAGTGCCGGTTCACTGTATTCCTTGGACCTTCACATTGACCATGAATTACAGAAATCAGCTCGGAATTGAATACAGTAAGAACAATGCCGACTTAAGTACAAGGAGAGTGAATCTTCTAAGGTTTTGTGATTTGAGCGGCTCCTGGGAGACCAGTATTAGATTCCGATGTACCGATGCTGGTTTACTGTATCCCTTGGACCTTCACATTGGCCATTAAAAGCAGAAATTGCAACGGGATTGAATACAAAATGCACAATGCCGTCTTAAGTACAAGAAGAGTTAATCTTCTAACAGTTTGTGCTTTGAACGGCTCCTGGGAGACCAGTATTAGATTCCAATGCACCAGTGCTGGTTTACTGTATCCCTTGGACCTTCACATTTATCATGAAACACAGAAATTGCATCGAGATTGTATCCAAATGGACAATTCCAACTTATGTACAAGAAGAGTGAATCTTCTAAGAATTTGTGGGTTGAGCAGCTCCTGGGAGACCAGTATTAGATTCCAATGCACCAGTGCTGGTTTACTGTAACACTTGAACCATCAAATTGTCCATGGAGCACAGAAATTGCATCGGGATTGGATACAAGAGGGACAATGTCGACTTAAGTACAAGCCGTTCCTCTATGTGTTTGTGCTATGAGCGGCTACTGGGAAACCAGTATTAGATTCCGATGCACCAGTGCAGTTTTACTGTTTTCTTGGACCTTCACATTGACCATGAAACACAGAAGTTGCATCGGGACTGAATACAAAAGACAGAATGCCGACGTAAGTACAAAAAGATTGAAACTTCTAAGAGGTTGAGCTTTGAGCGGCTCCTGGGAGACCAGAATTAGATTCCGATGCACCAGTGCAGGTTGACTGTATCATTTGGATCTTCACATTGACCATGAAACACAGAAATATCATCGGGATTGAATACAAAAATGACAATGCCGACTAAGTACAAGAAGAATGAATCCTCTAGGAGTTTGTGCTTTCAGCGGCTCCTGGGAGTCCAGTATTATATTCTGATGCACCAGTGCAGGTTTACTGTATCCCTTGGACCTTCTGATTGACCATGAAACACAGAAATCGCATCGGGATTGAATTGTGGTTTGAACGGCCCATGGGAAGACCAGTATTAGATTCCGATCAACCAGTGCAGGTTTACCGTATCCCTTGGACCTTCTCATTGACAATTAAACACAGATATTGCAGCGGGATTGAATACGACAGCACAATGCTGACTTAAGTACCAGAAGAGTGATCTTCTAAGAGTATGTGCTTTGAGCGGCTAATGGGAGGCCAGTACTACATTCTGATGCACCAGTGCAGGTTGACTGTATCTTTATGGACTTCACATTGACCATGAAACCCAGAAATTGCAATGGGATGGAATACAAAATGGACAATGTCGACTTAGGTACACGAGGAATGAATCTTCGAGGAGTTTGTGTTTTGAGCGGCTCCTGGGAGACCAGTATTAGATTCCGAAGGACCAGTGCAGGTTTACTGTCTCCCTTGGACCTTCACATTGACCATGAAGCACAGAAATTGCATCGGATCCAATACAAATGGGACAATGACGACTTAAGTAAAAGAAGAGTGAAGCTTCAAAGAGTTTGTGGCTTGAGCGGCTCATGTGAGACCAGTATTAGATTCCGATGCACCAACGCATCCCTTGGACCTTACATTGACCATGAAACACAGAAATTGCATCGGGATTGATTACAAAAGGCACAAAACCGACTTAAGTACAAGAAGAGTGAGCCTTCTAAGAGTTTGTACTTTGATAGTCTCCAGGGAGACCAGTTTTAGATTCTGATTCACCTGTGCAGGTTTACTGTATCCCTTGGACCTTCACATTGAGCATGAAACACAGAAATTGCTTCTTGATTCAATACAAAAGGGCAATACAAACATAATTGCAAGAAGAGTGAATCTTCTAAGAGTTTGTGGTTTGAGCGCCTCCTGGGAGACCAGTAATAGATTCCGATTCACCAGTGCAGGATTACTGTCTCCCTTGGACCTTCACATAGACCATGAGGCACAGAAATTGCATCGGGATTGAATACAAATCTCACAATGCCCACTTAAGTACAAGAAGAGTGGATCTTCGAAGAGTTTGTGCTTTGAGCGTCTCCTGGGAGACCTGTATCAGATTCCGATGCAGAAGTGCACGTTTACTGTATCCCTTGGACCTTCACATTGACCATGAAACACAGAAATCGCAACGGGATTGATTTCAAAAGGCACAATGCCGACTTAAGTACAAGAAGAGTAAATCTTCTAAGAGTTTGTGGTTTGAGCGACTCCTGGGAGAACAGTATTAGATTCCGATGCACCAGTGCAGGTTTACTGTATCCCATGGACCTTCACATTGACCATGAAACACTGACGTTGCATCGAGATTCTACACAAAAGGGACAATTCCGACTTAAATACAAGATGAGTGAATTTTCTAAGAGTTTGTGGGTTGAGCAGCTCCTGGGAGACCAGTATTAGATTCCGATGCACTAGTGCAACTTTACTGAATCCCATGGACCTTCAAATTGACCATGAATCACAGAAATTGCATCGGGATTGGATACAAAACGGAGAATGTCGACATAAGTACTAGAAAGGCGAATCTTCCATGAGATTGTGCTTTGAGCGGCTCCTGGGAAACCAGTATTAGATTCCGATGCTCCAGTGCAAGTTTACTGTATCCCTTGGACCTCCACATTTACCATGAAACACAGATGTTGCACAGGGTTACAATACAAAAGGGAGAATGCCGACTTCAGTAATAGAAGAGTGAATCTTCTAAGAGTTTGTGGTTTGAGCGGCTCAAGCGAGACCAGTATTAGATTCAGATGCACCAATGTAGGTTTACTGTATCCCTTGGACCTTCACATTGACCATGAAACACAGAAATTGCATCGGAATCGAATTAAAAAGGCACAATGCCGACTTAAGTACAAGAGGAATGATCTTCTAAGAGTATGTGGTTTGAGCGGCTCCTGGGAGGCCTGTATTACATTCCGATGCACCAGTGCTGGTTCACTGTATCATTTGGAACTTCACATTGAGCATGAAACACGTAAATAGCATCGGGATGGATACAAAATGGACAATTCCGTCTTTCGTACAAGAAGAGTTAATCTCCTAACAGTTTGTGCTTTGAACGGCTCCTGGGAGGCTGGTATTACATTCCAATGCACCATTGCAGGTTTACTGTATCCCTTGGACCTTCACATTGACCATGAAAGGCAGAAATCTGTTCGGGATTGAATACAAATGGCACAATGCCGTCTTAAGTAGACGAAGAGTGAATCTTCTAAGAATTTGTGCTTTGAGTGGCTCCTGGGAGACCAGTATTAGATTGCGATGCACCAGTGCAGGTTGAAGGTATGATATGGACCTTCACATTGACTATGAAACACAGATATTGCATCGGGATTGAATACAAAATGCTCAATGCCGACTTTAGTACAAGAAGAGTGAATCATCTTGGAGTTTGTGCTTTCAGCGGCTCCTGGGTGACCAGTATTAGATTCCGATGCACGAGTGCAGGATTACTGTATCCCTTGGACGTTAACATTGACCATGAATCAAAGACATTGCATCGGGATTGAATACAAAAGGAACAATACCGAACTTAAGAACAAGACGGTGAATTTTCTAAGAGTTTGTGCTTTGAGCGGCTCCTGAGAGACCAATATTAGATTCAGATGCACCAGTGTAGGTTTACTGTACTCCTTGGACCTTCACATTGACAATGAAACACGGAAATTGCATCGGGATTGAATTCAAAAGGCCCAATGCCGACTTAAGTACAAGAAGAGTGAATCTTCTAAGAGTTTGTGGTTTGATCGGCTCATGGGAGACCGGTATTTGATTTCGATGCGCCAGTGCAAGTTCACTGTATCCCTTGGACCTTCTCATTTACGATGAAACACAGAAATTGCATTGGGATTGAATACAAAACGCACAATGCCGACGTAAGTACAAGAAGAGTGAATCTTCTAAGAGTTTGTGGTTTAAGCGGCTCCTGGGAGACCAGTATTAGATTCCGATGCAGCAGTGCACGTTTACTGTATCCCTTTGACCTTCTTATTGATAATAAAACACAGAAATTGCATCGGGATTGAATACGAAAGGGACAATGCCGATTTAAATATAAGAAGAGTTAATATTCTAAGAGTTTGTGGTTTGAGCGGCTCCTGGGAGACCAGTATTCGATTCCGATGCACCAGTGCAGGTTTACTGTATCCCTTGGACCATCATTTTGACCATGAAACACAGAAATCGCATCGGGATTGAATACAAATGGGACAATGACGACTTAAGTAAAAGAAGAGTGAATCTTCAAAGAGTTTGTGGCTTGAGCGGCTCATGTGAGACCAGTATTAGATTCCGAATCACCAATGCATCCCTTGGACCTTCATATTGACCATGAAACACAGAAATTGCATCGGGATTGATTACAAAAGGCACAAAACCGACTTAAGTACAAGAAGAGTGAATCTTCTAAGAGTTTGTACTTTGATAGTCTCCAGGGAGGCCAGTTTTAGATTCTGATTCACCTGTGGAGGTTTACTGTATCTCTTGGACCTTCACATTGAGCATGAAACCCAGAAATTGCTTCTTGATTCAATACAAAAGGGCAATGCGAACATAATTGCAAGAAGAGTGAAGCTACTAAGAGTTTGTGGTTTGTGCGCCTCCTGGAAGACCAGTGTTAGATTCCGATGCACCAGTGCAGGTTTACTGTCTCCCTTGGACCTTCACATTGACCATGAAGCACAGAAATTGCATCGGGATTCAATACAAATGGGACAATGACAACTTAAGTAAAAGAAGAGTGAATCTTCAAAGAGTTTGTGGCTTGAGCGGCTCATGTGAGACCAGTATTAGATTCCGATGCACCAATGCATCCCTTGGACCTTCACATTGACCATGAAACACAGAAATTGCATCGGAATTGATTACAAAAGGCACAAAACCGACTTAAGTACAAGAAGAGTGAATCTTCTAAGAGTTTGTACTTTGATAGTCTCCAGGGAGACCAGTTTTAGATTCTGATTCACCTGTGTAGGTTTACTGTATCCCTTGGACCTTCACATTGAGCATGAAACACAGAGATTGCTTCTTGATTCAATACAAAAGGGCAATGCAAACATAATTGCAAGAAGAGTGAATCATCTAAGAATTTGTGGTTTGAGCGCCTCCTGGGAGACCACTATTAAATTCCGATTCACCAGTGCAGGATTACTGTCTCCCTTAGACCCAAACATTGACCATGAATCACAGAAATTGCATCGGGATTGAATACAAAACTCACAATGCCAACTTAAGTACAGGAAGAGTGGATCTTCGAAGAGTTTGTGCTTTGAGCGTCTCCTGGGAGACCTGTATCAGATTCCGATGCAGAAGTGCACGTTTACTGTATCCCTTGGACCTTCACATTGACCATGAAACACAGAAATTGCAACGGGATTGATTTCAAAAGGCACAATGCCGACTTAAGTACAAGAAGAGTAAATCTTCTAAGAGTTTGTGGTTTGAGCGACTCCTGGGAGAACAGTATTAGATTCCGATGCTCCAGTGCAGGTTTACTGTATCCCATGGACCTTCACATTGACCATGAAACACAGACGTTGCATCGAGATTCTACACAAAAGGCACAATTCCGACTTAAGTACAAGATGAGAGAATTTTCTAAGAGTTTCTGGGTTGAGCAGCTCCTGGGAGACCAGTATTAGATTCCGATGCACTAGTGCAACTTAACTGAATCCCATGGACCTTCAAATTGACCATGAATCACAGAAATTGCATCGGGATTGGATACAGAACGGAGAATGTCGACATCAGTACTAGAAAGGTGAATCTTCCTTGAGTTTGTGCTTTGAGCGGCTCCTGGGAAACCAGTATTAGATTCCGATGCTCCAGTGCAAGATTACTGTATCCCTTGGACCTGCACATTGACCATGAAACACAGATATTGCACGGGGTTACAATACAAAAGGGAGAATGCCGACTTCAGTAATAGAAGAGTGAAACTTCTAAGAGTTTGTGGTTTGAGCGGCTCAAGCGAGACCAGTATTAGATTCCGATGCACCAATGCACTTTTACTGTATCCCTTGGACCTTCACATTGACCATGAAACACAGAAATTGCATCGGAATCGAATTAAAAAGGCACAATGCCGACTTAAGTGCATGAGGAATGATCTTCTAAGAGTATGTGGTTTGAGCGGCTCCTGAGAGGCCAGTATTACATTCCGATGCACCATTGCTGGATCACTGTATCATTTGGACCTTCACATTGACCATGAAACACTTAAATAGCATCGGGATTGAATACAAAATGGACAATGCCGTCTTTCGTACAAGAAGAGTTAATCTCCTAACAGTTTGTGCTTTGAACGGCTCCTGGGAGGCCAGTATTACATTCCGATGCACCATTGCAGGTTTACTGTATCCCTTGGACCTTCACATTGACCATGAAACTCAGAAATCTAATCGGGATTGAATACAAATTGCACAATGCCGTCTTAAGTAGACGAAGAGTGAATCTTCTAAGAATTTGTGTTTGAGCGGCTCCTGGGAGACCAGTATTAGATTGCGATGCACCAGTGCAGGTTGAAGGTATCATATGGACCTTCACATTGACTATGAAACACAGATATTGCATCGGGATTGAATACAAAATGCTCAATGCCGACTTTAGTACAAGAAGAGTGAATCATCTTGGAGTTTGTGCTTTCAGCGGCTCCTGGGTGACCAGTATTAGATTCCGATGCACCAGTGCAGGATTACTGTATCCCTTGGACGTTAACATTGACCATGAATCAAAGACATTGCATCGGGATTGAATACAAAAAGTACAATGTCGAACTTAAGAACAAGAAGGTGAATTTTCTAAGAGTTTGTTGTTTGAGTGGCTCCTGAGAGTCCAATATTAGATTCTGATGCACCAGTGTAGGTTTACTGTACTCCTTGGACCTTCACATTGACAATGAAACACGGAAATTGCATCGGGATTGAATACAAAAGGCCCAATGCCGACTTAAGTAAAAGAAGAGTGAATCTTCTAAGAGTTTGTGGTTTGATCGGCTCATGGGAGACCAGTATTAGATTTCGATTCGCCAGTGCATGTTCACTGTATCCCTTGGACCTTCACATTGACCATGAAACACAGGAATCGCATCGGGATTGAATACAAAACGCACAATGCCTACTTAAGTACAAGAAGAGTGAATCTTCTAAGAGTTTGTGCATTGAGCGGCTCCTGGGAGACCAGAATTAGATTCCGATGCACCAGTGCAGGTTGACTGTATGTTTCGGACCTTCACATTGACCATGAAACACAGAAATGACATCGGGATTGAATACAAAAGGTACAATGCCGACTAAGTACAAGAAGAATGAATCCTCTAGGAGTTTCTGCTTTCAGCGGCTCCTCGGAGACCAGTATTACATGCCGATGCACCAGTGCAGCTTTACTGTATCCCTTGAACCTTCTGATTGACCATGAAACACAGAAATCGCATCGGGATTGAATAGAAAAGGCACGATGCCGACTTAAATACAAGATGAGTGAATCTTCTAAGAGTTTCTCGTATGAGCGGCTCGTGCGAAGTCCAGTTTTAGATTCCGATGAACCAGTGCAGGTTTACCGTATCCCTTGGACTTTCTCATTGACAATGGAACACAGATATCGCATCGGGATTGAATACAAGAGGCACAATGCCGACTTAAGTACAAGAAGAGTGATCTTCTGTGGGTTTGTGCTTAGAGCGGCTCCTGGGAGGCCAGTATTACATTCTGATGCAAGAGTGCAGGTTGACTGTATCATTTGGACCTTCACATTGAACATGAAAAACTGAAATTGCATCGTGATTGAATACAAATTGGACAATGCCGACTGAAGTACAAGAGGAATGAATCTTCTAGTAGTTAGTGCTTTCAGCGGCTCCAGGGAGACCAGTATTAGATTCGGATGCACCAGTGCAGGTTTACAGTATCCCCTTGACCTTCACATTGACCAAGAAACAAAAATTGCGTCGGGATTGAATACAAAAGGGACAATGCCGACTTAAGTACAAGATGGTGAATTTTCTAAAGTTTGTGGTCTGAGCGGTTCCTGAGAGACCTGTATTAGATTCCGATGCACCAGTGCAGGTTTAATGTATCCCTTGGCCCTTCACATTGACCATGAAACATAGAAATTGCATCAGGATTGAATACAAAATGCACAATACCGACTTCTGTACAAGAACAGTTAATCTACTAAGAGTTTGTGCTTTGAGCGGATCCTGAGAGACCAGTATTAGATTCCGGAGCACCAGTGCTGGTTGACTGTATCATCTGGAACTTCACATTGACCATGAATCACAGAAATTGCACCGGGATGAATACAAAATGGACAATGCCGATTTAAGTATAAGAAGGTGAATTTTCTAAGAGTTTGTGGTATGAGTGAATCCTGAGAGACCAGTATTAGATTCCGATGCACCAGTGCAGGTTTACTGTATCCCTTCGACCTTCACATTTACCTTCAAACACAGAAATTGCATCGGGATTGAATACAAAAGGGACAATGCCGACTTAAGTATAAGAAGAGTCAATGTTCTAAGAGTTTTTGGTTTGAGCGGCTCCAGGGAGACCTGTATTGGATTCTGATGCACCAGTGCAGTTTTACTGTATCCCTTGGACCTTCACATTGACCATGAAACACAGGAATCGCATCGGGATTGAATACAAAAGGCACAATGCCTACTTAAGTACAAGAAGAGTGAATCTTCTAAGAGTTTGTGCATTGAGCGGCTCCTGGGAGACCAGAATTAGATTCCGATGCACCAGTGCAGGTTGACTGTATGTTTCGGACCTTCACATTGACCATGAAACACAGAAATGACATCGGGATTGAATACAAAAGGTACAATGCCGACTAAGTACAAGAAGAATGAATCCTCTAGGAGTTTCTGCTTTCAGCGGCTCCTCGGAGACCAGTATTACATGCCGATGCACCAGTGCAGCTTTACTGTATCCCTTGAACCTTCTGATTGACCATGAAACACAGAAATCGCATCGGGATTGAATAGAAAAGGCACGATGCCGACTTAAATACAAGATGAGTGAATCTTCTAAGAGTTTCTCGTATGAGCGGCTCGTGCGAAGTCCAGTATTAGATTCCGATGAACCAGTGCAGGTTTATCGTATCCCTTGGACATTCTCATTGACAATGAAACCCAGATATTGCATCGGGATTGAATACAAAAGGCCCAATGCCGACTTAAGTACAAGAAGAGTGAATCTTCTAAGAGTTTGTGGTTTGATCGGCTCATGGGAGACCAGTATTAGATTTCGATTCGCCAGTGCATGTTCACTGTATCCCTTGGACCTTCTCATTTACTATGAAACACTGAAATTGCATTGGGATTGAATACAAAACGCACAATGCCGACATAAGTACAAGAAGAGTGAATCTTCTAAGAGTTTGTGGTTTAAGCGGCTCCTGGGAGACCAGTATTAGATTCCGATGCACCAGT
The DNA here is from genome assembly GCF_021461395.2 of Schistocerca americana. NCBI lineage: Eukaryota > Metazoa > Arthropoda > Insecta > Orthoptera > Acrididae > Schistocerca > Schistocerca americana. The sequence goes on along the minus strand of NC_060122.1, from coordinate 130,072,186 downwards.
GCAGGTTTACTGTATTCCTTGGACCTTCACATTGACCGTGAAACACATAAATTGCATCTGGATTGAATTCAAATCTCACAACGCCAACTTAAGTACAAAAAGAATGAATCTTCGAAGAGTTTGTGCATTGAGCGTCTCCTGAGAGACCTGTATTAGATTCCGATGCAGCAGTGCACGTTTACTGTATCCCTTTGACCTTCTTATTGATAATAAAACACAGAAATTGCATCGGGATTGAATACGAAAGGGACAATGCCGATTTAAATACAAGAAGAGTGAATATTCCAAGAGTTTTTGGTTTGAGCGGCTCCTGGGAGACCAGTATTAGATTCCGATGCACCAGTGCAGGATTACTGTATCCCTTGGACCTCCAAATTGACCATGAAAACCTGATATCGCATCGGGATTGAATACAAAAGGCTGAATGCCGACTTAAGTACCAGAAGAGCAAATCTTCTTAGGGTTTGTGCTTTGAGCGGCCCTGCGAGACCAGTATTAGATTCCGATGCACTGGTGCAGGTTTACTGTATCCCTTGGACTTTCAAATTTATCATGAAACACAGAAATTGCATCGAGATTGTATCCAAATGGACAATTCCGACTTATGTAGAAGAAGAGTGAATCTTCTAAGAATTTGTGGGTTGAGCAGCTCCTGGGAGACCAGTATTAGATTCCAATGCACCAGTGCTGGTTTACTGTAACCCATGAACCATCAAATTGACCATGAAGCACAGAAATTGCATCGGGATTGGATACAAGAGGGACAATGCCGACTTAAGTACAAGCCGTTCCTCTATGTGTTTGTGCTATGATCGGCTACTGGGAAACCAGTATTAGATTCCGATGCACCAGTGCAGGTTTACTGTAATCTTGGACCTTCACATTGACCATGAAACACAGAAATCGCATCGGGAATGAACACAATAGGCACAATGCTGACTTAAGTGCAAGAAGAGTGAGTCTTCTAAGTGTTTGTGTTTTGAGCGGCTCCTGGGAGTCCAGTATTACATTCTGCTGCACCAGTGCAGGTTTACTGTATCCCTTGGACCTTCTGATTGATTATGAAACACAGAAATCGCATCGGGATTGAATTGCGGTTTGAGCGGCCCATGGGAAGACCAGTATTATATTCCGATGAACCACTGCAGGTTTACCGTATCCTTTGGACCTTCTCATTGACAATTAAACACAAATATTGCAGCTGGATTGAATAGAAAAGGCACAATGCTGACTTAAGTACAAGAAGAGTGATCTTGTAAGAGTTTGAGCTTTGAGCGGCTCCTGGGGGGCCAGTATTAGATTCCGATGCATCAGTGCAGGTTAACTTTCTCCCTTGGACCTTCACATTGACCATGAAACACAGAAATGACATCGGGATTTAATACAAAAGGTACAATGCCGACTAAGTACAAGAAGAATGAATCCTCTTGGAGTTTCTGCTTTCAGCGGCTCCTGGGAGACCAGTATTACATTCCGTTGCACCAGTGCAGCTTTACTGTATCCCTTGGACCTTCAGATTGACCATGAAACAGAGAAATCGCATCGGGATTGAACAGAAAACACACTATGCCGACTTAAATACAAGATGAGGGAATCTTCTAAGAGCTTGTGGTTTTAGCGGCTCATGGGAAGACCAGTTTTAGATTCCGATGAACCAGTGCAGGTTTACCGTATCCCTTGGACTTTCTCATTGACAATGGAACACAGATATCGCATCGGGATTGAATACAAAAGGCACAATGCCGACTTAAGTACAAGAAGAGTGATCTTCTGAGGGTTTGTGCTTAGAGCGGCTCCTGGGAGGCCAGTATTACATTCTGATGCAAGAGTGCAGGTTGACTGTATCATTTGGACCTTCACATTGAACATGAAAAACTGAAATTGCATCGTGATTGAATACAAATTGGACAATGCCGACTGAAGTACAAGAGGAATGAATCTTCTAGTAGTTAGTGCTTTCAGCGGCTCCAGGGAGACCAGTATTAGATTCGGATGCACCAGTGCAGGTTTACAGTATCCCTTTGACCTTCACATTGACCAAGAAACAAAAATTGCGTCGGGATTGAATACAAAAGGGACAGTGCCGACTTAAGTACAAGATGGTGAATTTTCTAAAGTTTGTGGTCTGAGCGGTTCCTGAGAGACCTGTATTAGATTCCGATGCACCAGTGCAGGTTTAATGTATCCCTTGGCCCTTCACATTGACCATGAAACATAGAAATTGCATCAGGATTGAATACAAAATGCACAATACCGACTTCTGTACAAGAACAGTTAATCTACTAAGAGTTTGTGCTTTGAGCGGATCCTGAGAGACCAGTATTAGATTCCGGAGCACCAGTGCTGGTTGACTGTATCATCTGGAACTTCACATTGACCATGAATCACAGAAATTGCACCGGGATGAATACAAAATGGACAATGCCGATTTATGTATAAGAAGGTGAATTTTCTAAGAGTTTGTGGTATGAGTGAATCCTGAGAGACCAGTATTAGATTCCGATGCACCAGTGCAGGTTTACTGTATTCCTTGGACCTTCACATTGACTGTGAAACACATAAATTGCATCTGGATTGAATTCAAATCTCACAACGCCAACTTAAGTACAAAAAGAATGAATCTTCGAAGAGTTTGTGCATTGAGCGTCTCCTGAGAGACCTGTATTAGATTCCGATGCAGCAGTGCACGTTTACTGTATCCCTTTGACCTTCTTATTGATAATAAAACACAGAAATTGCATCGGGATTGAATACGAAAGGGACAATGCCGATTTAAATACAAGAAGAGTGAATATTCCAAGAGTTTTTGGTTTGAGCGGCTCCTGGGAGACCAGTATTAGATTCCGATGCACCAGTGCACTATTACTGTATCCCTTGGACCTCCAAATTGACCATGAAAACCTGATATCGCATCGGGATTGAATACAAAAGGCTGAATGCCGACTTAAGTACCAGAAGAGCAAATCTTCTTAGGGTTTGTGCTTTGAGCGGCCCTGCGAGACCAGTATTAGATTCCGATGCACTGGTGCAGGTTTACTGTATCCCTTGGACTTTCAAATTTATCATGAAACACAGAAATTGCATCGAGATTGTATCCAAATGGACAATTCCGACTTATGTAGAAGAAGAGTGAATCTTCTAAGAATTTGTGGGTTGAGCAGCTCCTGGGAGACCAGTATTAGATTCCAATGCACCAGTGCTGGTTTACTGTAACCCATGAACCATCAAATTGACCATGAAGCACAGAAATTGCATCGGGATTGGATACAAGAGGGACAATGCCGACTTAAGTACAAGCCGTTCCTCTATGTGTTTGTGCTATGATCGGCTACTGGGAAACCAGTATTAGATTCCGATGCACCAGTGCAGGTTTACTGTAATCTTGGACCTTCACATTGACCATGAAACACAGAAATCGCATCGGGAATGAACACAATAGGCACAATGCTGACTTAAGTGCAAGAAGAGTGAGTCTTCTAAGTGTTTGTGTTTTGAGCGGCTCCTGGGAGTCCAGTATTACATTCTGCTGCACCAGTGCAGGTTTACTGTATCCCTTGGACCTTCTGATTGATTATGAAACACAGAAATCGCATCGGGATTGAATTGCGGTTTGAGCGGCCCATGGGAAGACCAGTATTATATTCCGATGAACCACTGCAGGTTTACCGTATCCTTTGGACCTTCTCATTGACAATTAAACACAAATATTGCAGCTGGATTGAATAGAAAAGGCACAATGCTGACTTAAGTACAAGAAGAGTGATCTTGTAAGAGTTTGAGCTTTGAGCGGCTCCTGGGGGGCCAGTATTAGATTCCGATGCATCAGTGCAGGTTAACTTTCTCCCTTGGACCTTCACATTGACCATGAAACACAGAAATGACATCGGGATTTAATACAAAAGGTACAATGCCGACTAAGTACAAGAAGAATGAATCCTCTTGGAGTTTCTGCTTTCAGCGGCTCCTGGGAGACCAGTATTACATTCCATTGCACCAGTGCAGCTTTACTGTATCCCTTGGACCTTCAGATTGACCATGAAACAGAGAAATCGCATCGGGATTGAACAGAAAACACACTATGCCGACTTAAATACAAGATGAGGGAATCTTCTAAGAGCTTGTGGTTTTAGCGGCTCATGGGAAGACCAGTTTTAGATTCCGATGAACCAGTGCAGGTTTACCGTATCCCTTGGACTTTCTCATTGACAATGGAACACAGATATCGCATCGGGATTGAATACAAAAGGCACAATGCCGACTTAAGTACAAGAAGAGTGATCTTCTGAGGGTTTGTGCTTAGAGCGGCTCCTGGGAGGCCAGTATTACATTCTGATGCAAGAGTGCAGGTTGACTGTATCATTTGGACCTTCACATTGAACATGAAAAACTGAAATTGCATCGTGATTGAATACAAATTGGACAATGCCGACTGAAGTACAAGAGGAATGAATCTTCTAGTAGTTAGTGCTTTCAGCGGCTCCAGGGAGACCAGTATTAGATTCGGATGCACCAGTGCAGGTTTACAGTATCCCTTTGACCTTCACATTGACCAAGAAACAAAAATTGCGTCGGGATTGAATACAAAAGGGACAATGCCGACATAAGTACAAGATGGTGAATTTTCTAAAGTTTGTGGTCTGAGCGGTTCCTGAGAGACCTGTATTAGATTCCGATGCACCAGTGCAGGTTTAATGTATCCCTTGGCCCTTCACATTGACTATGAAACATAGAAATTGCATCAGGATTGAATACAAAATGCACAATACCGACTTCTGTACAAGAACAGTTAATCTACTAAGAGTTTGTGCTTTGAGCGGATCCTGAGAGACCAGTATTAGATTCCGGAGCACCAGTGCTGGTTGACTGTATCATCTGGAACTTCACATTGACCATGAATCACAGAAATTGCACCGGGATGAATACAAAATGGACAATGCCGAGTTAAGTATATGAAGGTGAATTTTCTAAGAGTTTGTGGTATGAGTGAATCCTGAGAGACCAGTATTAGATTCCGATGCACCAGTGCAGGTTTACTGTATCCCTTCGACCTTCACATTTACCTTCAAACACAGAAATTGCATCGGGATTGAATACAAAAGGGACAATGCCGACTTAAGTATAAGAAGAGTCAATGTTCTAAGAGTTTTTGGTTTGAGCGGCTCCAGGGAGACCTGTATTGGATTCTGATGCACCAGTGCAGTTTTACTGTATCCCTTGGACCTTCACATTGACCATGAAACACAGGAATCGCATCGGGATTGAATACAAAAGGCACAATGCCTACTTAAGTACAAGAAGAGTGAATCTTCTAAGAGTTTGTGCATTGAGCGGCTCCTGGGAGACCAGAATTAGATTCCGATGCACCAGTGCAGGTTGACTGTATGTTTCGGACCTTCACATTGACCATGAAACACAGAAATGACATCGGGATTGAATACAAAAGGTACAATGCCGACTAAGTACAAGAAGAATGAATCCTCTAGGAGTTTCTGCTTTCAGCGGCTCCTCGGAGACCAGTATTACATGCCGATGCACCAGTGCAGCTTTACTGTATCCCTTGAACCTTCTGATTGACCATGAAACACAGAAATCGCATCGGGATTGAATAGAAAAGGCACGATGCCGACTTAAATACAAGATGAGTGAATCTTCTAAGAGTTTCTCGTATGAGCGGCTCGTGCGAAGTCCAGTATTAGATTCCGATGAACCAGTGCAGGTTTATCGTATCCCTTGGACATTCTCATTGACAATGAAACCCAGATATTGCATCGGGATTGAATACAAAAGGCCCAATGCCGACTTAAGTACAAGAAGAGTGAATCTTCTAAGAGTTTGTGGTTTGATCGGCTCATGGGAGACCAGTATTAGATTTCGATTCGCCAGTGCATGTTCACTGTATCCCTTGGACCTTCTCATTTACTATGAAACACTGAAATTGCATTGGGATTGAATACAAAACGCACAATGCCGACATAAGTACAAGAAGAGTGAATCTTCTAAGAGTTTGTGGTTTAAGCGGCTCCTGGGAGACCAGTATTAGATTCCGATGCACCAGTGCAGGTTTACTGTATTCCTTGGACCTTCACATTGACCGTGAAACACATAAATTGCATCTGGATTGAATTCAAATCTCACAACGCCAACTTAAGTACAAAAAGAATGAATCTTCGAAGAGTTTGTGCATTGAGCGTCTCCTGAGAGACCTGTATTAGATTCCGATGCAGCAGTGCACGTTTACTGTATCCCTTTGACCTTCTTATTGATAATAAAACACAGAAATTGCATCGGGATTGAATACGAAAGGGACAATGCCGATTTAAATACAAGAAGAGTGAATATTCCAAGAGTTTTTGGTTTGAGCGGCTCCTGGGAGACCAGTATTAGATTCCGATGCACCAGTGCAGGATTACTGTATCCCTTGGACCTCCAAATTGACCATGAAAACCTGATATCGCATCGGGATTGAATACAAAAGGCTGAATGCCGACTTAAGTACCAGAAGAGCAAATCTTCTTAGGGTTTGTGCTTTGAGCGGCCCTGCGAGACCAGTATTAGATTCCGATGCACTGGTGCAGGTTTACTGTATCCCTTGGACTTTCAAATTTATCATGAAACACAGAAATTGCATCGAGATTGTATCCAAATGGACAATTCCGACTTATGTAGAAGAAGAGTGAATCTTCTAAGAATTTGTGGGTTGAGCAGCTCCTGGGAGACCAGTATTAGATTCCAATGCACCAGTGCTGGTTTACTGTAACCCATGAACCATCAAATTGACCATGAAGCACAGAAATTGCATCGGGATTGGATACAAGAGGGACAATGCCGACTTAAGTACAAGCCGTTCCTCTATGTGTTTGTGCTATGATCGGCTACTGGGAAACCAGTATTAGATTCCGATGCACCAGTGCAGGTTTACTGTAATCTTGGACCTTCACATTGACCATGAAACACAGAAATCGCATCGGGAATGAACACAATAGGCACAATGCTGACTTAAGTGCAAGAAGAGTGAGTCTTCTAAGTGTTTGTGTTTTGAGCGGCTCCTGGGAGTCCAGTATTACATTCTGCTGCACCAGTGCAGGTTTACTGTATCCCTTGGACCTTCTGATTGATTATGAAACACAGAAATCGCATCGGGATTGAATTGCGGTTTGAGCGGCCCATGGGAAGACCAGTATTATATTCCGATGAACCACTGCAGGTTTACCGTATCCTTTGGACCTTCTCATTGACAATTAAACACAAATATTGCAGCTGGATTGAATAGAAAAGGCACAATGCTGACTTAAGTACAAGAAGAGTGATCTTGTAAGAGTTTGAGCTTTGAGCGGCTCCTGGGGGGCCAGTATTAGATTCCGATGCATCAGTGCAGGTTAACTTTCTCCCTTGGACCTTCACATTGACCATGAAACACAGAAATGACATCGGGATTTAATACAAAAGGTACAATGCCGACTAAGTACAAGAAGAATGAATCCTCTTGGAGTTTCTGCTTTCAGCGGCTCCTGGGAGACCAGTATTACATTCCGTTGCACCAGTGCAGCTTTACTGTATCCCTTGGACCTTCAGATTGACCATGAAACAGAGAAATCGCATCGGGATTGAACAGAAAACACACTATGCCGACTTAAATACAAGATGAGGGAATCTTCTAAGAGCTTGTGGTTTTAGCGGCTCATGGGAAGACCAGTTTTAGATTCCGATGAACCAGTGCAGGTTTACCGTATCCCTTGGACTTTCTCATTGACAATGGAACACAGATATCGCATCGGGATTGAATACAAAAGGCACAATGCCGACTTAAGTACAAGAAGAGTGATCTTCTGAGGGTTTGTGCTTAGAGCGGCTCCTGGGAGGCCAGTATTACATTCTGATGCAAGAGTGCAGGTTGACTGTATCATTTGGACCTTCACATTGAACATGAAAAACTGAAATTGCATCGTGATTGAATACAAATTGGACAATGCCGACTGAAGTACAAGAGGAATGAATCTTCTAGTAGTTAGTGCTTTCAGCGGCTCCAGGGAGACCAGTATTAGATTCGGATGCACCAGTGCAGGTTTACAGTATCCCTTTGACCTTCACATTGACCAAGAAACAAAAATTGCGTCGGGATTGAATACAAAAGGGACAATGCCGACTTAAGTACAAGATGGTGAATTTTCTAAAGTTTGTGGTCTGAGCGGTTCCTGAGAGACCTGTATTAGATTCCGATGCACCAGTGCAGGTTTAATGTATCCCTTGGCCCTTCACATTGACCATGAAACATAGAAATTGCATCAGGATTGAATACAAAATGCACAATACCGACTTCTGTACAAGAACAGTTAATCTACTAAGAGTTTGTGCTTTGAGCGGATCCTGAGAGACCAGTATTAGATTCCGGAGCACCAGTGCTGGTTGACTGTATCATCTGGAACTTCACATTGACCATGAATCACAGAAATTGCACCGGGATGAATACAAAATGGACAATGCCGATTTAAGTATAAGAAGGTGAATTTTCTAAGAGTTTGTGGTATGAGTGAATCCTGAGAGACCAGTATTAGATTCCGATGCACCAGTGCAGGTTTACTGTATCCCTTCGACCTTCACATTTACCTTCAAACACAGAAATTGCATCGGGATTGAATACAAAAGGGACAATGCCGACTTAAGTATAAGAAGAGTCAATGTTCTAAGAGTTTTTGGTTTGAGCGGCTCCAGGGAGACCTGTATTGGATTCTGATGCACCAGTGCAGTTTTACTGTATCCCTTGGACCTTCACATTGACCATGAAACACAGGAATCGCATCGGGATTGAATACAAAAGGCACAATGCCTACTTAAGTACAAGAAGAGTGAATCTTCTAAGAGTTTGTGCATTGAGCGGCTCCTGGGAGACCAGAATTAGATTCCGATGCACCAGTGCAGGTTGACTGTATGTTTCGGACCTTCACATTGACCATGAAACACAGAAATGACATCGGGATTGAATACAAAAGGTACAATGCCGACTAAGTACAAGAAGAATGAATCCTCTAGGAGTTTCTGCTTTCAGCGGCTCCTCGGAGACCAGTATTACATGCCGATGCACCAGTGCAGCTTTACTGTATCCCTTGAACCTTCTGATTGACCATGAAACACAGAAATCGCATCGGGATTGAATAGAAAAGGCACGATGCCGACTTAAATACAAGAGGAGTGAATCTTCTAAGAGTTTCTCGTATGAGCGGCTCGTGCGAAGTCCAGTATTAGATTCCGATGAACCAGTGCAGGTTTATCGTATCCCTTGGACATTCTCATTGACAATGAAACCCAGATATTGCATCGGGATTGAATACAAAAGGCACAATGCCGACTTAAGTACACGATGAATGATCTTCTAAGACTTTGTGCTTTGAGCGGCTCCTGGGAGGCCAGTTTTACATTGTGATGCACCAGTGCAGATTGACTGTATCATTTGGACCTTCACATTGACCATGAAACACAGAAATTGCATCGGGATTGATTAGGAATTGGACAATGCCGACTTAAGTACAAGAAGAGTGTGTCTTCTAAGAGTTTGTGGTTTGAGCGGCTCCTGCGAGACCAGTATTAGATTCCGATGCACCAGTGCAGGTTTACTGTATCCCTTGGACCTTCACATTGACCATGAAACACAGAAATCGCATCGGAATTGAATACAAAAGGCACAATGCCGACTTAAGTACAAGAAGAGTGAATCTTCTAAGAGTTTGTGCTTTGAGCGGTTCCTGGGAGGCCAGTATTACTTTCTGAATCACCAGTGAAGAGTGACTGTATCATTTGGACCTTCACATTGACCATGAAACACAGAAATTGCATCGGGATTGAATACAAAATAAACAATGCCGACTTAAGTATAAGAAGAATGAATCTTCTAGGAGTTTGTGCTTTCAGCGGCTCCTGGGAGACCAGGATTAGATTCCGATGCACCAGCGCATGTTTACTGTTTCCCTTGGACCTTCACATTGACCATGAAACACAGATATCGCATAGGGATTGAACAAAAAAGGCTCAATGCCGACTTAAGTACAAGAAGAGTGAATCTACTAAGTGTTTTTGGTTTGATCGGCTCATGGGAGACCAGTATTAGATTCCGATGCAGCAGTGTATGTTTGTTGCATCCCTTTGACCTTCCTATTGACCATGAAACACAGAAATTGCACCGGAATTGAATACAAAAGTGACAATGCCGACTAAGTAAAAGAAGAATGTATCCTCTACGAGTTTGTGCTTTCAGCGGCTCCTGGGAGACCAGTATTACATTCCGATGCACCAGTGCAAGTTTACCGTATCCCTTGGACCTTCAGATTGACCATGAAACAGAGAAATCGCATCAGGATTGAACAGAAAACACACTATGCCGACTTAAATACAAGATGAGGGAATCTTCTAAGAGTTTGTGGTTTTAGCGGCTCATGGGAAGACCAGTATTAGATTCCAATGAACCGGTGCAGGTTTACCGTATCCCTTGGACTTTCTCATTGACAATGGAACACAGATATTGGATCGGGATTGAATACAAAAGGCACAATGCCGACTTAAGTACAAGAAGAGTGATCTTCTAAGAGTTTGTGCTTTGAGCGGCTCCTGGGAGGCCAGTATTACATTCTGATCCTACAGTGCAGGTTTACTGTATCATTTGGACCTTCACATTGACCATGAAAAACAGAAATTGCATCGGGAATGAATACAAAATGGACAATGCCGACTGAAGTAGAAGAGGAATGAATCTTCTAGTAGTTAGTGCTTTCAGCGGCTCCAGGGAGACCAGTATTAGATTCCGATGCACCAGTGCAGGTTTACTGTATCCCATGGCCCTTCACATTGACCATTAAAGACAGAAATTGCATTGGGATTGAATACAAAAGGCACAATGCCGACTTAAGTGCAAGAAGGGAGAGTCCTCTAAGAGTTTGTGGTTTGAGCGGCTCCGGGGAGACCAGTAATAGATTCCGATGCACCATTGCAGGTTTACTGTCTCCCTTGGACCTTCACGTTGACCATGGAACACAAAAATTGCATCGGGATTGATTACAAATCTCACAATGCCAACTTAAGCACAAATAGTGTGAATCTTCGAGGAGTTTGTGCTTTTTAGCGTCTCCTGGGAGACCTGTATTAGATTCCGATGAACCAGTGCACGTTTAGTGTATCCCTTTGACCTTGACATTGACCAAGAAACACAGAAATTGCGTCGGGATTAAATACAAAAGGCACAGTGCCGACTTAAGGACAAGAAGGTGAATTTTCTTAGAGTTTGTGGTTTGAGCGGATCCTGAAGGCCATTACTAGATTCCAATGCTTCAGGGCTGGTTCACTGTATCCCTTGGACCTTCACATTGACCATGAACAACAGAAATCGCATCGGGTTTGTATACAGAAAGCACAATGTCGACTTAAGTACATGAAGAGAGAATATTCTAAGAGTTTGTGGTTTGAGCGGTTCATGCGAGACCGGTATTAGATTCCGATCCGCCAGTGCAGGTTTACTGTATCCCTTCGACCATCACATTGACCATGAAACACAGAAATTGAATCGGGATTGAATACAAAAGGCACAATGCCGACTTAAGTACAAGAAGAGTGAATCTTCTAAGAGTTTGTACTTTCAACGGCACCAGGGACACCAGTATTAGATTCCGATTCGCCAATGCAGGTTTATTGTATACCTTGGACCGTCAGATTGAGCAGGACACACAGAAATTGCATCGGGATTCAATACAAAAGGACAATGCCGACTTAAGTACAAGAAGAGTGAGTCTTCTAAGAGTTTGTGGTTTGAGCGGCTCCTGGGAGACCAGTATTAGATTCCGATGCACCAGTGAGGGTTTACTGTCTCCCTTGGACCTTCACAATGACCATGAAACACGAAAATTGCGTTGGGATTGATTACAAACCTCACAATGGCAACGAAAGCAAAAGTAGTGTGAATCTTCGAGGAGTTTGTGCTTTTTAGCGTCTCCTGGGAGACCTGTATTAGATTCCGATGCACCAGTACACGTTTAGTGTATCCCTTTGACCTTCACATTGACCAAGAAACACAAAAATTGCGTCGGGATTGAATACAAAAGCGACAATGCCGACTTAAGTACAAGATGGTGAATTTTCTAAAGTTTCTGGTCTGAGCGGTTCCTGAGAGACCTGTATTAGATTCCGATGTACCACTGCAGGTTTAATGTATCCCTTGGCCCTTCACATTGGCCATGAAACATAGAAATTGCATCGGGATTGAATACAAAATGCACAATACCGACTTCTGTACAAGAACAGTTAATCTACTAAGAGTTTGTGCTTTGAGCGGATCCTGAGAGACCAGTATTAGATTCCGGAGCACCAGTGCTGGTTGACTGTATCATCTGGAACTTCACACTGACCATGAATCACAGAAATTGCACCGGGATGAATACAAAATGGACAATGCCGATTTAAGTATAAGAAGGTGAATTTTCTAAGAGTTTGTGGTATGAGTGGCTCCTGAGAGACCAGTATTAGATTCCGATGCACCAGTGCAGGTTTACTGTATCCCTTCGACCTTCACATTTACTTTCAAACACAGAAATTGCATCGGGATTGAATACAAAAGGGACAATGCCGACTTAAGTATAAGAAGAGTCAATGTTCTAAGACTTTTTGGTTTGAGCGGCTCCAGGGAGACCTGTATTAGATTCTGATGCACCAGTGCAGTTTTACTGTATCCCTTGGACCTTCACGTTGACCATGAAACACAGGAATCGCATCGGAATTGAATACAAAAGGCACAATGCCTACTTAAGTACAAGAAGAGTGAATCTTCTAAGAGTTTGTGCATTGAGCGGCTCCTGGGAGACCAGAATTAGATTCCGATGCACCAGTGCAGGTTGACAGTATATTTTGGACCTTCACATTGACCATGAAACACAGAAATTGCATCGGAATCCAATACAAAAGGGACAATGCCGACTTAAGTACAAGAAGAGTGTGTCTTCTAAGAGTTTGTGGTTTGAGCGGCTCCTGCGAGACCAGTATTAGATTCCGATGCACCAGTCCAGGTTTACTGTATCCCTTGGACCTTCACATTGACCATGAAACACAGAAATCGCATCGGAATTGAATACAAAAGGCACAATGCCGACTTAAGTACAAGAAGAGTGAATCTTCTAAGAGATTGTGCTTTGAGCGGTTCCTGGGAGGCCAGTATTACTTTCCAAATCACCAGTGAAGGTTGACTGTATCATTTGGACCTTCACATTGACCATGAAACACAGAAATTGCACCGGAATTGAATACAAAAATGACAATGCCGACTAAGTACAAGAAGAATGTAACCTCTACGAGTTTGTGCTTTCAGCGGCTCCTGGGAGACCAGTATTGCATTCCGATGCACCAGTGCAAGTTTACCGTATCCCTTGGACCTTCAGATTGACCGTGAAACAGAGAAATCGCATAGGGATTGAACAGAAAACACACTATGCCGACTTAAATACAAGATGAGGGAGTCTTCTAAGAGTTTGTGGTTTTAGCTGCTCATGGGAAGACCAGTACTGGATTCCGATGAACCGGTGCAGGTTTACCGTATCCCTTGGACTTTCTCATTGACAATGGAACACAGATATTACATCGGGATTGAATACAAAAGGCACAATGCCGACTGAAGTACAAGAGGAATGAATCTTCTAGTGGTTGGTGCTTTCAGCGGCTCCAGGGAGACCAGTACTAGATTCCGATGCACCAGTGCAGGTTTACTGTATCCCATGGAACTTAACATTGACCATGAAAGACAGAAATTGCATTGGGATTGAATACAAAAGGTACAATGCCGACTTAAGTACAAGAAGGGAGAGTCCTCTAAGGGTTTGTGCTTTGAGCGGCTCCGGGGAGACCAGTAATAGATTCCGATGCACCATTGCAGGTTTTCTGTCTCCCTCGGACCTTCAGATTGACCATGAAACACAAAAATTGCATCGGGATTGATTACAAATCCCACAATGCCAACTTAAGCACAAATAGTGTGAATCTTCGAGGAGTTTGTTCTTTTTAGCGTCTCCTGGGAGACCTGTATTAGATTCCGATGAACCAGTGCACGTTTAGTGTATCCCTTTGACCTTCACATTGACCAAGAAACACAGAAATTGCGTCGGGATTGAATACAAAAGGGACAATGCCGACTTAAGTACAAGAAGAATGAATCCTCTGGAGTTTGTGCTTTCAGCAGCTCCTGGGAGACCGGTATTAGATTGCGATGCACCAGTGCAGGTTTACTGTATCCCTTCGACCTTCACATTGACCATGAAACACAGAAATCGCATCGGGATAGAATTGAAAATTCACAATGCCGACTTAAGTATATGAAGAGGGAATCTCCTAAGAGTTTGTGGTTTGATCGGCTCATGCGAGACCAGTATTAGATTCCGATACGCCAGTGCAGGTTTGCTGTATCCCTTGGACCTTCACATTGACCATGAAACACAGAAATCGCATCGGGATTGAATACAAAAGGCACAATGACTACTTAAGTACAGGAAGAGTGAATCTTCTAAGCGTTTGTGGTTTGAGCGGCTTATGGGATACCAGTATTAGATTCCGATGAGCCAGTGCAGGTTTACTGTATCCCTTGGACATTGTAATTGACCATGAAACAAAGAAATTGCATCAGGATTGAATACAAAATGCACAATACCGACTTAAGTACAAGAAGAGTGAATCTTCTAAGAGTTTGTGCCTTAAGCGGCTCCTGGGAGACCAGTATTAGATTGCGTTGCACCAGTGCAGGTTGACTGTATCATTTGGAACTTCGTATTAACTATAAACCACAGAAATTCCATCGGGATTGAATGCAAAACACACAATGGCGACTTAAGTACAAGAAGAGTGAATCTTCTAAGTGTTTGTGACTTAAGCGGCTCCTGGGAGACTGGTATTAGATTCCGATGCACCAGTGCAGGATTACTGTATCCCTTGTACCTTCACATTGACCATGAATCACAGAGATTGCATCGGAATTGAATACAAAATTGACAATGCCGACTTAAGTACAACAAGGTGAATTTCCTAAGAGTTTGTGGTTTGAGAGGCTCCTGAGAGACCAGTATTAGATTCCGATGCATCAGTGTAGGTTTACTGTATCCCTTGGACCTTCAAATTGACCATGAAACACAGAAATTGCATCGGGATTGAATACAAAATAGACAATGCCGACTTAAGTACAAGAAGAATGAATCATCTAGGAGTTTGTGCTTCCAGCGGCTCCTGGGAGACCAGTATTAGATTCCGATGCACCACTGCAGGGTTGCTGTATCCCTTAGACCTTTACATTGACCATGAAACACAGAAATTGCATCGAGATTGTATACAAATTGACAATTCCGACTTAAGTACAAGTAGAGTGAATCTTCCTAGAGTTTGTGGGTTGAGCAGCTCATGGGAGACCAGTAATAGAATCCTATGCACCAGTGCCGGTTCACTGTAACCCTTGGACATTCAAATGGACCATGAAGCACAGAAATCGCACTGGGATTGAACACAAAAGGCCCAATGCCGACTTAAGTACAAGAAGAGTGAATCTTCTAAGAGTTTAGGGTCTGATCGGCTAATGGGAGACCAGTATTAGTATGCGATGCACCAGTGCAGGTTTACCGTACTCCTTGGATTTTCACATTGACCATAAAACACAGAAATTGCATCGGGATTGACTACCAAACTCACAATGCCAACTTAAGTACAAGAAGAGTGAATCTTCGAAGGGTGTGTGCATTGAGCGTCTCCTGGGAGACCTGTATTACATTCCGATGCAGCAGTGCACGGTTACTGCATCCCTTTGACCTTCCTATTGCCCATGAAAACAGGAATTGCATCAGGATTTAATACATAAGGCACAATGCCTACTTAAGTACAAGAAGACTGAATCTTCTAAGAGTTTGTGATTTGAGCGGCTCCTGGCAACCAGTATTAGATTCCGATGCACCAGTGGCGGTTTACTGTAGCCCTTGGACCTTCACATTGACCATGAAACACAGAAATTGCATCGGGATTTAATACATAAGGCACAATGCCTACTTAAGTACAAGAAGAGTGAATCTTCCAAGAGTTTCTGTTTTGTGCGGCTCCTGGCAACCAGTATTAGATTCCGATGCACCAGTGCACGTTTAGTGTATCCCTTTGACCTTCACATTGACCAAGAAACACAGAAATTGCGTCGGGATTGAATGTAAAACGGACAATGCCGACTTAAGTACAAGAAGGTGAATTTTGTAAGAGTTTGTGGTTTGAGCGGATCCTGAGAGACCAGTATTAGATTCCGATGCACCAGTGTAGGTTTACTGTATCCCTTGGACCTTCAAATTGACCATGAAACACAGAAATTGCATCGGGATTGAATACAAAATAGACAATGCCGACTTAAGTACAAGAAGAATGAATCATCTAGGAGTTTGTGCTTCCAGCGGCTCCTGGGAGACCAGTATTAGATTCCGATGCACCACTGCAGGGTTGCTGTATCCCTTGGATCTTTACATTGACCATGAAACACAGAAATTGCATCGAGATTGTATACAAATTGACAATTCCGACTTAAGTACAAGTAGAGTGAATCTTCCTAGAGTTTGTATGTTGAGCAGCTCATGGGAGACCAGTAATAGAATCCTATGCACCAGGGCCGGTTCACTGTAACCCTTGGACCTTCAAATTGACCATGAAGCACAGATATCGCACTGGGATTGAACACAAAAGGCCCAATGCCGACTTAAGTACAAGAAGAGTGAATCTTCTAAGAGTTTAGGGGCTGATCGGCTAATGGGAGACCAGTATTAGTATGCGATGCACCAGTGCAGGTTTACCGTATTCCTTGGATTTTCACATTGACCATAAAACACAGAAATTGCATCGGGTTTGACTACCAAACTCACAATGCCAACTTAAGTACAAGAAGAGTGAATTTTCGAAGGGTGTGCGCATTAGCGTCTCCTGGGAGACCTGTATTACATTCCGATGCAGCAGTGCACGTTTACTGCATCCCTTTGACCTTCCTATTGCCCATGAAAACAGGAATTGCATCGGGATTTAATACATAAGGCACAATGCCTACTTAAGTACAAGAAGACTGAATCTTCTAAGAGTTTGTGATTTGAGCGGCTCCTGGCAACCAGTATTAGATTCCGATGCACCAGTGGCGGTTTACTGTAGTCCTTGGACCTTCACATTGACCATGAAACATAGAAGTTGTATCGGGATTGAATACAAAACTCACAATGCCAACTTAATCTCAAGAAGTGTGAATATTCGAAGAGTTTGTGCTTTGAGCGCCTCCTGGGAGACCTGTATTAGATTCTTATGAACCAGTGCACCATTACTGTATCCCTTTGACATTCACATTGACCATTAAACACAGAAATTTGATCGGGATTGAATAAAAAATGGACAATGCCAACTTAAGTACATGAAGAGAGATTCTTCTAAAGAGTATGGACAATGCCAACTTAAGTACATGAAGAGAGATTCTTCTAAAGAGATAGTGGTTTGAGCGGCTCATGCGAGACCAGTATTAGATTCCGATGCACCAGTGCAGGTTTACTGTTTCCCTTCGACCTTCACTTTGACCGTGAAACACAGAAATCGCATCGGGATTGAATAGAAAAGGCACAAAGGCGACTTAAGTACCTGAAGAGCGAGTCTTATAAGAGTTTGTGCTTAGCGCGGCTCCTGGGAAACCAGTATAGGATTCCGATGCACCAGTGCAGGTTTACTATTTCCCTTGGACCTTCACATTGACCATGAAACACAGAAATCGCATCGAGATTGTATCCAAATGGACAATTCCGACTTAAGTACAAGAAGGGTGAATCTTATAAAAGTTTGTGGGTTGAGCAGCTCATGGGAGACCAGTATTATATTCCAACGCACCAGTGCAGGTTCACTGTAACCCTTGGACCTTCAAATTCACCATGAAGCACAGAAATGGCATCGGGATTGGATACAAAAGGGACAATGCCGACTTAAGTGTAAGAAGAGTGAATTTGCTAAGAGCTTGTGGTTTGAGCGTCTCCAGGGAGAACAGTATTAGATTCCGATGCACCAGTGCAGGTTTACTGTATCCCTTGGACCTTCACATTGACCATGAAACACAGAAATTGCATCGGGATTTAATACATAAGGCACAATGCCTACTTAAGTACAAGAAGAGTGAATCTTCCAAGAGTTTGTGTTTTGAGCGGCTCCTGGCAACCAGTATTAGATTCCGATGCACCAGTGCAGGTTTACTGTATCCCTTCGACACTCACATTGACCATGAAACACAGAAATCGCATCGTGATTGGATACAAAAGGGACAATGCCGACTTAAGTACATGAAAGGTGTATCTTCTATGAGTTTGTGGTTTGAGCGGATCCTGGGAGACCAGTATTAGATTCCGATGCACCAGTGAGGGTTTACTGTCTCCCTTGGACCTTCACATTGACCATGAAACACAAAAATTGCATCGGGATTGATTACAAACCTCACAATGGCAACTTAAGCAAAAGTAGTGTGAATCTTCGAGGAGTTTGTGCTTTTTAGCGTCTCCTGGGAGACCTGTATTAGATTCCGATGCACCAGTACACGTTTAGTGTATCCCTTTGACCTTCACATTGACCAAGAAACACAAAAATTGCGTCGGGATTGAATACAATAGGGACAATGCCGACTTAAGTACAAGAAGGTGAATTTTCTAAAGTTTGTGGTCTGAGCGGTTCCTGAGAGACCTGGATTAGATTCCGATGCACCAGTGCAGGTTTAATGTATCCCTTGGTCCTTCACATTGACCATGAAATACAGAAATTGCATCGGGATTGAATACAAAATGCACAATATCGACTTCTGTACAAGGACAGTAAATCTACTAAGAGTTTGTGCTTTGAGCGGATCCTGAGAGACCAGTATTAGATTCCGGAGCACCAGTGCTGGTTGACTGTATCATTTGGACCGTCACATTGACCATGAATCACAGAAATTGCACCGGGATGAATACAAAATGGACAATGCCGATTTAAGTACAAGAAGGTGAATTTTCTAAGAGTTTGTGGTATGAGTGGCTCCTGAGAGACCAGTATTAGATTCCGATGCACCAGTGCAGGTTTACTGTATCCCTTCGACCTTCACATTTACCTTCAAACACAGAAATTGCATCGGGATTGAATACAAAACGGACAATGCCGACTTAAGTACAAGAAGAATGAATCCAATTGGAGTTTGTTCTTTCAGCAGCTCCTGGGAGACCGGTATTAGATTGCGATGCACCAGTGCAGGTTTACTGTATCCCTTTGACCTTCACATCGACCATGAAACACAGAAATCGCATCGGGATTGAATAGAAAAGGCACAATGCCGACTTAAGTACAAGAAGAGTGAATCTTCTAAGAGTTTGTACTTTGAACGGCACCAGGGACACCAGTATTAGAATCCGATTCGCCAGTGCAGGTTTTTTGTATACCTTGGACCTTCAGATTGAGCAGGACACACAGAAATTGCATCGGGATTCAATACAAAAGGACAATGCCGACTTAAGTACAAGAAGGGTTAGTCATCTAAGAGTTTGTGGTTTGAGCGGATCCTGGGAGACCAGTATTAGATTCCGATGCACCAGTGAGGGTTTACTGTCTCCCTTGGACCTTCACATTGACCATGAAACACAAAAATTGCATCGGGATTGATTACAAACCTCACAATGGCAACTTAAGCAAAAGTAGTGTGAATCTTCGAGGAGTTTGTGCTTTTTAGCGTCTCCTGCGAGACCTGTATTAGATTCCGATGCACCAGTACACGTTTAGTGTATCCCTTTGACCTTCACATTGACCAAGAAACACAAAAATTGCGTCGGGATTGAATACAAAGGGGACAATGCCGAGTTAAGTACAAGAAGGTGAATTTTCTAAAGTTTGTTGTTTGAGCGGTTCCTGATAGACCTGCATTAGATTCCGATGCACCAGTGCAGGTTTAATGTATCCCTTGGTCATTCACATTGACCATGAAACATAGAAATTGCATTGGGATTGAATACAAAATGCACAATACCGACTTCTGTACAAGAAGAGTGAATCTACTAAGAGTTTGTGCTTTGAGCGGATCCTGAGAGACCAGTATTAGATTCCGGAGCACCAGTACTGGTTGACTGCATCATTTGGACCTTCTCATTGACCATGAATCACAGAAATTGCACCGGAATGAATACAAAATGGACAATGCCGATTTAAGTACAAGAAGGTGTATTTTATAAGAGTTTGTTGTATGAGTGGCTCCTAAGAGAGCAGTATTAGATTCCGATGCACCAGTGCAGGTTTACTGTATCCCTTCAACCTTCACATTTACCGTCAAACACATAAATTGCATCGGGATTGAATTCTAAAGGGACAATGCCGACTTAAGTACAAGAAGAATGAATCCAATTGGAGTTTGTGCTTTCAGCAGCTCCTGGGAGACCGGAATTAGTTTGCGATTCACCAGTGCAGGTTTACTGTATCACTTTGACCTTCACATTGACCATGAAACACAGAAATCGCATCGGGATTGAATAGAAAAGGCACAATGCAGACTTAAGTATATGAAGAGAGAAACTCCTTAGAGTTTGAGGTTTGAGCGGCTCATGCGAGACCACTATTAGATTCCGATACACCAGTGCCGGATTACTGTATCCCTTGTACCTTCACATTGACCATGAATCACAGAAATTGCTTCGGGATTGAATACAAAATTGACAATGCGGCTTAAGTACAACAAGGTGAATTTCCTAAGAGTTTGTGGTTTGAGCGGCTCCTGAGAGACCAATATTAGATTCCGATGCACCAGTGTAGGTTTACTGTATCCCTTGGACCTTCACATTGATCATGAAACACAGAAATCGCATTGGGATTGAATACAAATAGCACAATGCAGACTTAAGTACAAGAAGAGTGATAATCTAAGAGTTTGTGCTTTGAGCGGGTCCTCGGAGGCCAGTATTACATTCCGATGCACCAGTGCAGGTTGACTGTATCATTTGGACCTTCAAATTGACTATGAAGCACAGAAATTGCATCGGGATTGGATACAAAATGGACAATGCCGATTTAAGTGTAAGAAGAGTGAATTGTCTAATAGCTTGTGGTTTGAGCGTTTCCTGGGAGAACAGTATTAGATTCCGATGCACCAGTGCTCATTTAGCGTATCCCTTTGACCTTACCATTGTCCAAGAAACACAGAAATTACGTCGGGATTGAATATAAAACGGACAATGCCAACTTAAGAACAAGAAGGAGAAATTTTCTAAGAGTTTGTGGTTTAAAAGGATCCTGAGGGCCTGTATTAGATTCCGATGCACCAGTGCTGGTAGAGTGCGTGCCTTGGACCTTCACATTGACCATGAAAAACAGAAATCGCATCGGGTTAGAATACAAAAGGCACAATCACGACTTGAAAACATGAAGAGAGAATCTTCTAAGAGTTGTGGTTTTAGCCGCTCATGCGAGACCAGTATTAGATTCCGATCCACCAGTGCAGGTTTACTGTACCCCTTCGACATTCACATTGACCATGAAACACAGAAATCGCATCGTGATTGGATACAAAAGGGACAATGCCCACTTAAGTACAGGAAAGGTGCATCTTCTGTGTGTTTGTGCTTTCAGCGGCTTCTGGGAAACCAGTATTAGATTCCGATGCACCAGTGCAGGTTTACTGTATCCCATGGATCTTCACATTGACCATGAAAGACAGAAATTGCATCGGGATTGAATACAAAGGGCACAATGCCGACTTAAATACAAGAAGAGAGAGTCTCCTAAGAGTTTGTGGTTTGAGCGGCTCCTGAGAGACCAGTATTAGATTCCGATGCACCAGTGTAGGTTTACTGTATCCCTTGGACCTTCACATTGACCATGAAACACAGAAATTGCATCGGGATTGAATACAAAATAGACAATGCCGACTTAAGTACAAGAACAATGAATCTTCTAGGAGTTTTTGCTTTCAGCGGCTCCTGGGAGACCAGTATTTGATTCCGATGCACCACTGCAGGATTGCTGTATCCCTTGGACCTTCACATTGACCATGAAACACAGAAATTGCATCGAGATTGTATCCAAATGGACAATTCCGACTTAAGTACAAGTAGAGTGAATCTTCTAAGAGTTTGTGGTTTGATCGGCTAATGGGAGACCAGTATTAGTATGCGATGCACCAGTGCAGGTTTACTGTATTCCTTGGATTTCCACATTGACCATAAAACACAGAAATTGCATCGGGATTGACTACCAAACTCACAATGTCAACTTAAGTACAAGTAGAGTGAATCTTCGAAGAGTTTGTGCATTGAGCGTCTCCTGGGAGACCTGTATTAGATTCCGATGCAGCAGTGCTCGTTCACTGCATCCCTTTGACCTTCCTATTGCCCATGAAAACAGGAATTGCATCGGGATTTAATACATAAGGCACAATGCCTACTTAAGTACAAGAAGAGTGAATCTTCCAAGAGTTTGTGTTTTGAGCGGCTCCTGGCAACCAGTATTAGATTCCGATGCACCAGTGCACGTTTAGTGTATCCCATTGACCTTCACATTGACCAAGAAACACAGAAATTGCGTCGGGATTGAATTTAAAACGGACAATGCCGACTTAAGACAAGAAGGTGAATTTTGTAAGAGTTCGTGGTTTGAGTGGATCCTGAGGGCCAGTATTAGATGCCGATGCACCAGTGCTGGTAGACTGTGCGCCTTGGACCTTCACATTGACCATGAAAAGCAGAAATCGCATCGTGTTAGAATACAAAAGGCACAATCCCGACTTAAGTACATGAAGGGAGAATCTTCTAAGAGTTTGTGGTTTGAGCGGCTCATGCGAGACCAGTATTAGATTCCGATCCACCAGCGCAGGTTTACTGTATCCCTTCGACACTCACATTGACCATGAAACACAGAAATTGCATCGTGATTGGATGCAAAAGGGACAATGCCGACTTAAGTACAGGAAAGGTGAATCTTCTATGAGTTTGTGGTTTGAGCGGCTCTTGGGAAACCAGTATTAGATTCCGATGCACCAGTTCAGGTTTACTGTTTCCCTTGGACCTTCACATTGACCATGAAACACAGAAATCGCATAGGGATTTAACACAAAAGGCCCAGTGCCGACTTAAGTACAAGATGAGTGAATCTTCTAAGAGTTTGTGGTTTGATCGGCTCATGGTAGTCCAGTAATAAATTCCGATGCGCCAGAGCAGGTTTACTGTATCCCTTGGACCTTCACATTTACTATGAAACACAGAAATTGCATTGGGATTGAATACAAAACGCACAATGCCGACTTAAGTAAAAGAAGAGTGAATCTTCTAAGAGTTTTGTGGTTTATGCGGCTCCTGGGAGACCAGTATTAGATTCCGATGCACCAGTGCAGGTTTACTGTATCCCTTTGACCTTCCTATTAACCATCAAACACAGAAATTGCATCGGGATTGAATACAAAAGGGTCAGTGCCGACTTAAGTATAAGAAGAGTGAATTTTCTATGAGTTTGTGGTTTGAGCGGCTCCTGGGAGACCAGTACTAGATTCCGATGAACCAGTGCAGGTTTACCGTATCCCTTGGCCCTTCTCATTGACAAAGAATCACAGATATTGCATCGGGATTGAGTACAAAAGGCACAATGCCGACTTAAGTACAAGAAGAGTAAATCTTCTAAGAGTTTGTACTTTGAACGGCACCAGGGACACCAGTATTAGATTCCGATTCACCAAAGCAGGTTTATTGTATCCCTTGGACCTTCACATTGACCATGAAACACAGAAATTGCATCGGGATTGAATACAAAAGGCACAATTCCGACTTAAGTACAAGAAGTGTGAATCTACTAATAGTTTATAATTTGAACGGCTCCAGGGAGACCATTATTAGATTCCGATTCACCAGTCCAG
The DNA here is from genome assembly GCF_021461395.2 of Schistocerca americana. Lineage (NCBI taxonomy): Eukaryota > Metazoa > Arthropoda > Insecta > Orthoptera > Acrididae > Schistocerca > Schistocerca americana. Next base: position 130,048,293 of record NC_060122.1, on the reverse strand, counting down.
GTTTACTGTATCCCTTGGCCCTCCATATTGACCATGAAACACAGAAAGTGCATTTGGATTGAATACAGAGGGCACAATGCCCACTTAAGTACAAGAAGAGTGAATCTTTGAAGAGATTGTCCTTTGAGCGGCTCCTGGGAGACCAGTAATAAATTCAAATGCACCAGTGTAGGTTTACTATATCCATTGGACCATCACATTAACCATTACACACAGAAATTGCATGGGGATAGAATACAAATGGGACAATGCCGACTTAAGTACAAGAAGGTGAATTCTCTTGGAGTTTGTGGTTTGAGCGGTTCCAGAGAGACCAGTATTAGATTCCGACGTACCAGTGCAGGTTTACTGTATCCCTCAGACATTCACATTGACCATGAAGCACAGAAATCGCATCGGGATTGAATTAAAAAGCTTAATGACTACTTAAGGACAAGGGGACTGAATCTTCTAAGAGTTTGTGGTTTGAGCGGCTCATGGGAGACCAATTTTAGATTCCGGTGAATCAGTGCAGGTTTACTGTATCGTTTGGATATTCTCATTGACCATGAATCAAAGAAATTGCATCGGAATTGAATACAAAATGCACAATACCGTCTTAAGTACAAGAAGAGTGAATCATGTAAGAGTTTGTACGATAAGCGGCTCCAGGGAGAACAGTATTAGAATCCGATGCACCAGTGTTGGATTACAGGGACACCAGTATTAGATTCCGATTCACCAAAGCAGGTTTATTGTATCCCTTGGACCTTCACATTGACGATGAATCACAGAAATTGCATCAGGATTGAATACAAAATTGACAATGCAGACTTAAGTACAAGAAGGTGAATTTTCTAAGAGTTTGTGGTTTGAGCGGCTTCTGAGAGACCAGTATTAGATTCCGATGCAACAGTGCTGGTTTAATGTATCCCTTGGACCTTCACATTGACCATGAAACACAGAAAAATGCCTCGGGATTGAATGCAAAACTCACAGTGACAACTTAAGCTCAAGAAGTGTGAATCTCCGGAGAGTTTGTGCTATGAGCGCCTCCTAGGAGACCTGTATTAGATTCCCATGAACCAATACACATTTACTGTATCCCTTTGACCTTCACATTGACCATTAAACTCAGAAATTGCATCAGGATTGAATAAAAAAGGGACAATAATGACTTAAGTACAGTAAGGTGAATTTTCTAATAATTTGTGGTTTCAGCGGATCCTGAGGGACCAGTATTAGATTACGATTAACCTGTGCAGGTTCACTGTTTCCCTTGGACCTTCATATTGACCATGAAACACAGAAATCGCATCGGGATTAAATACAAAATGCACAATGCCGACTTAAGTACAAGAAGAGTGAATCTCCAAGGTTTTTGTGGTTTGTGCGGCTCATGGGAGACCAGTATTAGATTTCGATGTACCAGTGCAGGTTTACTGCATCCGTCGGACATTCTCATTGACCATGAAACATAGAAATTTCATCGGGATTGAATACAAAATGCACATATACCGACTTAAGTACTAGAAGAATGAATCTTCTAAGAGTTTGTGTTTTGAGCGGCTCCTGGGAGACCAGTATTAGATTCAGATGCACCAGTGCAGGTTGACTGTATCATTTGGACCTTCACATTGACCGTGAAATACAGAAATTGCATCGGGATTGAATACAAAAGGGACAATGCCGACTTAAGTACAAGAAGAGTGAATCTCCTAAGTTTTTGTGGTTAGTACGGTTCATGGGAGACCTGTATTACATTTCGATGCACCAGTGCAGGTTTACTGTATCTCTTGGATCTTCACATTGACCACTAAACACAGGTATTGCATTGGAGTTGAATACGAAACGCACAATGCCGACTTAAGTACAAGAGGAGTGAATCTTCTAAGAATTTGTGGGTTGATCGGCTCATGGGAGTCCAGTATTAGATTCCGATGCGCCAGTGCTGGTTTACTGTATATCTTGGACCTTCATTTTGACCATGAAACACATAAATTGCATTGGGATGCAATACCAAACGCACAATGCCGACATAAGTACAAGAAGAGTGAATCTTCTAAGTGTTTGTGGTTTATGTGGCGCCTGGGAGACCAGTATTACATTCCGATGCACCAGTGCAGGTTTACTGTATCCCTTGGACCATCACAATGACCATGAAACACATATCGCATCGGGATTGAATACAAAAGGCAAAATGCCGACTTAAGCACAAGAAGAGTGAATCTTCTAAGAGTTTGTGGTTTGAGGGGCTCATGGGACACCAGAATTAGATTCCGATTAACCAGTGCAGGTTTATTGTATCCTTTGGACCTTCAGATTGAGCATGAAACACAGAAATTGCATCGGGATTCAATACAAAATAGACAATGCCGACATAAGTACAGGAAGAGTGAGTCTTTTAAGAGTTTGTGCTTTGAACGGCTCCTAAGAGACCGGTATTAGATTCCGATTCAACAGTGCAGGTTTACTGTATCCCTTGGTCCTTCACATTGACCATGAAACACAGAAATTGCATCGGAATTGAATACAAAAGGCACAACTCCGACTTAAGTACAAGAAGTGTGAATTTATTAATTGTTTATAATTTGAACGGCTCCAGGGAGACGAGTATTAGATTCCGATTCACCAGTCCAAGTTTACTGTATCCCTTGGCCCGCCACATTGATCATGAAACACAGAAAGAGCATTGGGATTGAATACAGAAGGCACAATGCCCACTTAAGTACAAGAAGAGTGAATCTTTGAAGAGATTGTCCTTTGAGCGGCCCCTGGGAGACAAGTAATAAATTCAAATGCACCAGTGCAGGTTGACTGTATCATTTGGACCTTCACATTGACCATGAAACACAGAAATCGCATCGGGATTGAATTGAAAATGCACAATGCCATTTTTTTACAAGAAGAGTGTATCCTCTAAGAGTTTGTGGTTTGGGCGGTCATGGGAGACCAGTATTAGATTGCGATTCACCAGTGCAGGTTTACTGTATCCCTTGGACCTTCACATTGCCCATGAAACACAGAAATCAGAATTGGATTGAATACAAATGGCACAATGCCGACTTATGTACCAGAAGAACGATTCTTCTAAGAGTTTGTGCTTTTAGCGGCTCCTGGGGGACCAGTATTAGATTCCGATGCACCAGTGCAGGTTTACTGTATACCTTGGACCTTCACATAGGCCAAGAAACACAGAAACTGCATCGAGAGTGTACACAAAGGGGACAATTCCGACTTTAGTACAAGAAGAGTGAATCTTATAAATGTTTGTGGGTTGAGCAGCTCTTGGGAGACCAGTATTAGATTCCAATGCACCAGTGCAGGTTTTCTGTTACCCTTGGACATTCAAATTGACCATGAAGCACAGAAATTGCATCGGGATTGAATACAGAAGGCACAATGCCGACTTAAGTACAAGAAGAGTGAATCTTCTAAGAGTTTGTACTTTGAACGGCACCAGGGACACCAGTATCATATTCCGATTCACAAGTGCAGATTTATTGTATCCCTTGGACCTTCAGATTGAGCATGAAACACAGAAATTGCATCGGGATTCAACACAAAAGGACAATGCCGACTTAATTACAAGACGAGTGAGTCTTCTAAGAGTTTATGGTATGAGCGGCTCCTGGGAGACCAGTATGAGATTCCGTGCACCAGTGCAGGTTTACTGTCTCCCTTGGACCTTCACATTGACCATGAAACACAGAAATTGCATCGGGATTGAATACAAAAGGGTCAATGCCGACTTAAGTACAAGAAGAATGATTCCTCTAGGCGTTAGTGCTTTCAGCGGCTCCTGGGAGACCACTATTAGATTCCGATGCACCAGTGCAGGTTTACTGTATCCCTTCGACCTCCACATTGACCATGTAACACAGAAATCGCATCGGGATTGAATAGAAAATGCACAATGCCGACTTATGTACATGAAGTGAGAATCTTCTAAGAGTTTGTGGTTTGAGCGGGTAATTCGAGACCAGTATTAGATTCCGATGCACCAGTGCAGGTTTACTTTATCCCTTGGACCTTCGCATTGACCATGAAACACAGAAATCGCATCGGGATTGAATACAAAAGGCACAATGACTACTTAAGTACAAGAAGAGTGAATCTTCTACGAGTTTGTGGTTTGAGCGGCTCATGGGAGACCAGTATTAGATTCCGATGAACCAGTGTCAGTTTACTGTATCCCTTGGACATTCCCATTAACCATGAAACAAAGAAATTGCATCGGGATTGAATACAAGATGCACAATACCGACTTAAGTACAAGAAGAGTGAATCTACTAAGTGTTTGTGCTTTGAGCGGCTCCTGGGAGACCAGTATTAGATTACGATGCACCAGTGCAGTTTGACTGTAACATTTGGACCTTCACATTGAATATGAACCACAGAAATTGCCTCGGGATTGAATAAAAATGGGACAATGCCGACTTAAGTACAAGAAGGTGAATTTTCTAAGAGTTTGTGGCTTCAGCGGATCCTGTGGGACCAGAATAAGATTCCGATGCACCAGTGCAGGTCCACTGTATACCTTGAACTTTCACATTGACCATGAAAAATAGAAATCGCATCGGGGTTGAATACAAAATGCACAATGCCGACTTAAGTACAAGAAGAGTGAATCTCCTAAGTGTTTGTGGTTTGTGCGGATCATGGGAGACCAGTATTAGATTCCGATGTACCAGTGCAGGTTTACTCTATCCCTTGGATATTCTCATTGACCAAGAAACATAGAAATTGCATCGGCATTGAATACAAAACACACAATACCGATTGAAGTACAAGTAGAGTGAATCTTCGAAGAGTTTGTGCATTGAGCGTCTCCTGGGAGACCTGTATTAGATTCCGATGCAGCAGTGCACGTTTACTGTATCCTTTGGACCTTCACATTGACCATGAAACACGGAAATTGCATCGGGATTAAATACAAAAGGGACAATGCCGACTTAAGAATAAGAAGAGTGAATTTTCTGAGTTTGTGGGCTGAGCGGCTCCTGGGAGACCAGTCTTAGATTCCGATGCACCAGTGCAGGTTTACTGTATCCCTTGGACCTTCACATTGATCATGAAACACAGAAATAGCATCGAGATTGATTACAAAAGGCACAATGCCGACTTAAGTACAAGAAGAGTGAATATTCTAACAGTTTGTGCATTGAGCGGCTCCTGGTAGACCAGAATTACATTCCGATGGACCAGTGCAGGTCGACTGCATCTTTCGGACCTTCAGATTGACCATGAAACACAGAAATTGCATCGGGATTGAATAGAAAAGGCACGATGCCGACTTAAATACAAGAAGAGTGAATCGTCTATGAGTTAGTGGTTTTAGCGGCTCATGGGAGACCAGTAGTAGATTCCGATGAACCAATGCAGTTTTATCGTATCCCTTCGACCTTCTCATTGACAATGAAACACAGATATTGAATCGGGATTCAAAACGAACGGGACAAAGGCGACTTAAGCACAAGAAGTGTGATCTCTTAAGAGTTTGTGCTTTGAGCGGCTCCTGGGACGCCAGTATTACATTCCGATGCACCAATGCAGGCTGACTGTATCATTTGGACCTTCACATTGACCATGAAACAGAAAAATTGCATCAGGATTTAATACATAAGGCACAATGCCTACATAAGTACCAGAAGTGTGAATCTTCTAAGAGTTTGAGGTTATAGCGGCTCCTGGAAGACCAGTATTAGATTCCGATGCACCAGTGGAGGTTTACTGCAGCCCTTGGACCGTCACATTGACCATGAAACACAGAAATTGCCTCGGGATTGAATGCAAAACTCACAGTGACAACTTAAGCTCAAGAAGTGTGAATCTCCGGAGAGTTTGTTCAACGAGCGCCTCCTAGGAGACCTGTATTAGATTCCCGTGAACCAATGCACGTTTACTGTATCCCTTTGACCTTCACATTGACCATTAAACTCTGAAATTGCATCGGGATTGAATGAAAAAGGGAAAATGCCGACTTAAGTACAAGAAGGTGAATTTTCTAATAATTTGTGGTTTCAGCGGATCCTGAGGGACCAGTGTTAGATTCCGATTAACCAGTGCAGGTTCACTGTATCCCTTGGACCTTCACATTGACCATGAAACCTAGATACCGCATCGGGATTGAATACAAAATGCACAATGCCGACTTAAGTACAAGGAGAGTGAATGTCCTAAGTTTTTGTGGATTGTGAGGCTCATGGGAGACCAGTATTAGTTTCCGATGTACCAGTGCAGGTTTATTGTATCCCTCGGACATTCTCATTGACCATGAAACATAGAAATTCCATCGGGATTGAATACAAATTGCACAATACTGACTTGAGTACTAGAAGAATGAATCTTCTAAGAGTTTGTGTTTTTAGCGGCTCCTGGGAGACCAGTATTAGATTCAGATGCACCAGTGCAGGTTGACTGTATCATTTGGACCTTCACATTGACCATGAAATACAGAAATTGCATCGGGATTGATTACAAAAGGGACAACGCCGACTTATGTACAAGAAGAGTGAATCGTCTAAGAATTTGTGGGTAGAGCAGCTCCTGGAAGACCAGTATTAGATTCCAATGCACCAGCGCAGGATTACTGTATCCCTTGGACCTTCACATTGACCATGAATCAGAGAAATTGCATCGGGATTAAATACAAAATGGACAATGCCGATTTAAGTACAAGAAGGTGAATTTTCTAAGAGTTTGTGGTTTGAGTGGCTCCTGAGAGACCAGTATTACATTCCGATGCACCAGTGCAGGTTTACTGTATCCCTTTGTTCATCACATTGACCTTGAAACACAGAAATTGCATCGGGATTGAATACAAAAGGAATGGTGCCGTCTTAGGTACAAGAAGAATGAATCCTCTAGGAGTTTGTGCTTTCAGCGGCTCCTGGGAGACCTGTATTAAATTCCGATGCACCAGTGCAGGTTTACTGTATCTCTTCGACCCTCACATTGACCATGAAACACAGAAATCGCATCCGGATTGAATAGAAAATGCACAATGCCGACTTAAGAACAAGAAGAGTGAATCTTCTAAGAGTTTGTGGTTTCTGCAGCTCATGGGAGACCAGTATGAGATTCCGATGAACCAGTGCAGGTTTACCGTATCCCTTGGACCATCTCATTGACCATGAATCACAGAAATCGCATCGGCATTAAATACAAAATGCAAAAAGTCGGCTTAAGTACAAGTAGTATGAATCCTCTCGGAGTTTGTGCTTTCAGCGGCTCCTGGGAGACCTGTATTAGATTCCGATGCACCAGTGCATGTTTACTGTATAGCTTGGACCTTCACATTGACCATGAAACACAGATATTGCCTTGGAATGTCATTCGAAACGCACAATGCCGACATAAGTACAAGAAGAGTGAATCTTCTTGGTGTTTGTGGTTTAAGCGGCGCCTGGGAGACCAGTATTATATTCCGATCCACCAGTGCAGTGTTACTGTATTCCTTGGAACATCACATTGACCATGAAACACAGAAATTGCATCGGGATTCAATACAAAACTCAAAATGCCTACTTAAGAACAAGGAGAGTGAATCTTCGAAGAGTTTTTGCATTGAGCGTCTCCTGGGAGACCTGTATTAGTTTCCGATGCAGCAGTGCAGGTTTACTGTATCCCTTGGACCTTCACATTGACCATGAAACACAGAAATTGCATTGGAATGTAATACGAAACGCACAATGCCGACATAAGTATAAGAAGAGTGAATTTCCTAAAAATTTGACGTTTGCGCGGCTCCTGGGAGACCAGTATTAGATTCCGATGCACCAGTGCAGGTATACTGTATCCCTTGGTCCTTCACATTGACCATGAAACACATATCGCATCGGCATTGAATACAAAAGGCACAATGGTGACTTAAGTACAAGAAGAGTGAATCTTCTAAGAGTTTGTGGTTTGAGCGGCTCATGGGGGACCAGAATTATATCACGATTCACCAGTGGAGGTTTATTGTATCCGTTGGACCTTCAGATTGAGCATGAAAAACAGAAATTGCATCGGGATTCAATACAAATTGCACAATGCCGACTTAAGAACATGAAGAGTGAGTCTTCTAAGAGTTTGTGCTTTGAGCGGCCCCTGAGAGACCATTATTAGATTCCGATGCACCAGTGCAGGTTTACTGTATCCCGTGGTCCATCACATTGACCATGAAAGATAGAAATTGCATCGGGATTGAATACAAAATGCACAATACCGACTTATGTACAAGAAGATGAATCTTCTAAGGTTTTGTGCATTGGCGGCTAATGGGAGACCAGTATTAGATTCCGAAGCACCAGTGCAGGTAGACTGTATCATGTGGACATTCACATTGACTACGAAACACAGAAATTGCATCGGGATTGTATACAGAATGCACAATGCCGACTTAAGTACAAGAAGAGTGAATCTTCTAAGAGTTTGTGCCATCAGCGGCTCCTGGGAGACCTGTATAAACTTCCGATGCACCCATGCAGGTTTACTGTATCCCTTCGACCCTCACATTGACCAAGAAACACAGAAATCGCATCGACATTTAATAGAAACGGCACAATGCTGACTTAAGTACAAGAAGTGAGAATCTTCTAAGAATTTGTGGTTTGAGCGGCTCATGGGAGAACAGTATTAGGTTCCGATGCACCAGTGCAGGTTTACTGTATCATTTGGACCTTCATATTGACCATGAAATACAGAAATTGCATCGGGACTGAATACAAAAGAGACAATGCCGACTTAAGTACAAGAAGGTGAATTTTCAAGGAATTTGTGGTTTTAGCGTCTCCAGACAGACCTGTATTAGATTCCGATGCACCAGTGCAGTTTGACTGTAACATTTGGACCTTCACATTGAATATGAACCACAGAAATTGCCTCGGGATTGAATAAAAATGGGACAATGCCGACTTAAGTACAAGAAGGTGAATTTTCTAAGAGTTTGTGGCTTCAGCGGATCCTGTGGGACCAGAATAAGATTCCGATGCACCAGTGCAGGTCCACTGTATACCTTGAACTTTCACATTGACCATGAAAAATAGAAATCGCATCGGGGTTGAATACAAAATGCACAATGCCGACTTAAGTACAAGAAGAGTGAATCTCCTAAGTGTTTGTGGTTTGTGCGGATCATGGGAGACCAGTATTAGATTCCGATGTACCAGTGCAGGTTTACTCTATCCCTTGGATATTCTCATTGACCAAGAAACATAGAAATTGCATCGGCATTGAATACAAAACACACAATACCGATTGAAGTACAAGTAGAGTGAATCTTCGAAGAGTTTGTGCATTGAGCGTCTCCTGGGAGACCTGTATTAGATTCCGATGCAGCAGTGCACGTTTACTGTATCCTTTGGACCTTCACATTGACCATGAAACACGGAAATTGCATCGGGATTAAATACAAAAGGGACAATGCCGACTTAAGAATAAGAAGAGTGAATTTTCTGAGTTTGTGGGTTGAGCGGCTCCTGGGAGACCAGTCTTAGATTCCGATGCACCAGTGCAGGTTTACTGTATCCCTTGGACCTTCACATTGATCATGAAACACAGAAATAGCATCGAGATTGATTACAAAAGGCACAATGCCGACTTAAGTACAAGAAGAGTGAATATTCTAACAGTTTGTGCATTGAGCGGCTCCTGGTAGACCAGAATTACATTCCGATGGACCAGTGCAGGTCGACTGCATCTTTCGGACCTTCAGATTGACCATGAAACACAGAAATTGCATCGGGATTGAATAGAAAAGGCACGATGCCGACTTAAATACAAGAAGAGTGAATCGTCTATGAGTTAGTGGTTTTAGCGGCTCATGGGAGACCAGTAGTAGATTCCGATGAACCAATGCAGTTTTATCGTATCCCTTCGACCTTCTCGTTGACAATGAAACACAGATATTGAATCGGGATTCAAAACGAACGGGACAAAGGCGACTTAAGCACAAGAAGTGTGATCTCTTAAGAGTTTGTGCTTTGAGCGGCTCCTGGGACGCCAGTATTACATTCCGATGCACCAATGCAGGCTGACTGTATCATTTGGACCTTCACATTGACCATGAAACAGAAAAATTGCATCAGGATTTAATACATAAGGCACAATGCCTACATAAGTACCAGAAGTGTGAATCTTCTAAGAGTTTGAGGTTATAGCGGCTCCTGGAAGACCAGTATTAGATTCCGATGCACCAGTGGAGGTTTACTGCAGCCCTTGGACCGTCACATTGACCATGAAACACAGAAATTGCCTCGGGATTGAATGCAAAACTCACAGTGACAACTTAAGCTCAAGAAGTGTGAATCTCCGGAGAGTTTGTTCAACGAGCGCCTCCTAGGAGACCTGTATTAGATTCCCGTGAACCAATGCACGTTTACTGTATCCCTTTGACCTTCACATTGACCATTAAACTCTGAAATTGCATCGGGATTGAATGAAAAAGGGAAAATGCCGACTTAAGTACAAGAAGGTGAATTTTCTAATAATTTGTGGTTTCAGCGGATCCTGAGGGACCAGTGTTAGATTCCGATTAACCAGTGCAGGTTCACTGTATCCCTTGGACCTTCACATTGACCATGAAACCTAGATACCGCATCGGGATTGAATACAAAATGCACAATGCCGACTTAAGTACAAGGAGAGTGAATGTCCTAAGTTTTTGTGGATTGTGAGGCTCATGGGAGACCAGTATTAGTTTCCGATGTACCAGTGCAGGTTTATTGTATCCCTCGGACATTCTCATTGACCATGAAACATAGAAATTCCATCGGGATTGAATACAAATTGCACAATACTGACTTGAGTACTAGAAGAATGAATCTTCTAAGAGTTTGTGTTTTTAGCGGCTCCTGGGAGACCAGTATTAGATTCAGATGCACCAGTGCAGGTTGACTGTATCATTTGGACCTTCACATTGACCATGAAATACAGAAATTGCATCGGGATTGATTACAAAAGGGACAACGCCGACTTAAGTACAAGAAGAGTGAATCGTCTAAGAATTTGTGGGTAGAGCAGCTCCTGGAAGACCAGTATTAGATTCCAATGCACCAGCGCAGGATTACTGTATCCCTTGGACCTTCACATTGACCATGAATCAGAGAAATTGCATCGGGATTAAATACAAAATGGACAATGCCGATTTAAGTACAAGAAGGTGAATTTTCTAAGAGTTTGTGGTTTGAGTGGCTCCTGAGAGACCAGTATTACATTCCGATGCACCAGTGCAGGTTTACTGTATCCCTTTGTTCATCACATTGACCTTGAAACACAGAAATTGCATCGGGATTGAATACAAAAGGAATGGTGCCGTCTTAGGTACAAGAAGAATGAATCCTCTAGGAGTTTGTGCTTTCAGCGGCTCCTGGGAGACCTGTATTAAATTCCGATGCACCAGTGCAGGTTTACTGTATCTCTTCGACCCTCACATTGACCATGAAACACAGAAATCGCATCCGGATTGAATAGAAAATGCACAATGCCGACTTAAGAACAAGAAGAGTGAATCTTCTAAGAGTTTGTGGTTTCTGCAGCTCATGGGAGACCAGTATGAGATTCCGATGAACCAGTGCAGGTTTACCGTATCCCTTGGACCATCTCATTGACCATGAATCACAGAAATCGCATCGGCATTAAATACAAAATGCAAAAAGTCGGCTTAAGTACAAGTAGTATGAATCCTCTCGGAGTTTGTGCTTTCAGCGGCTCCTGGGAGACCTGTATTAGATTCCGATGCACCAGTGCATGTTTACTGTATAGCTTGGACCTTCACATTGACCATGAAACACAGATATTGCCTTGGAATGTCATTCGAAACGCACAATGCCGACATAAGTACAAGAAGAGTGAATCTTCTTGGTGTTTGTGGTTTAAGCGGCGCCTGGGAGACCAGTATTATATTCCGATCCACCAGTGCAGTGTTACTGTATTCCTTGGAACATCACATTGACCATGAAACACAGAAATTGCATCGGGATTCAATACAAAACTCAAAATGCCTACTTAAGAACAAGGAGAGTGAATCTTCGAAGAGTTTTTGCATTGAGCGTCTCCTGGGAGACCTGTATTAGTTTCCGATGCAGCAGTGCAGGTTTACTGTATCCCTAAGACCTTCACATTGACCATGAAACACAGAAATTGCATTGGAATGTAATACGAAACGCACAATGCCGACATAAGTATAAGAAGAGTGAATTTCCTAAAAATTTGACGTTTGCGCGGCTCCTGGGAGACCAGTATTAGATTCCGATGCACCAGTGCAGGTGTACTGTATCCCTTGGTCCTTCACATTGACCATGAAACACATATCGCATCGGCATTGAATACAAAAGGCACAATGGTGACTTAAGTACAAGAAGAGTGAATCTTCTAAGAGTTTGTGGTTTGAGCGGCTCATGGGGGACCAGAATTATATCACGATTCACCAGTGGAGGTTTATTGTATCCGTTGGACCTTCAGATTGAGCATGAAAAACAGAAATTGCATCGGGATTCAATACAAATTGCACAATGCCGACCTAAGAACATGAAGAGTGAGTCTTCTAAGAGTTTGTGCTTTGAGCGGCCCCTGAGAGACCATTATTAGATTCCGATGCACCAGTGCAGGTTTACTGTATCCCGTGGTCCATCACATTGACCATGAAAGATAGAAATTGCATCGGGATTGAATACAAAATGCACAATACCGACTTATGTACAAGAAGATGAATCTTCTAAGGTTTTGTGCATTGGCGGCTAATGGGAGACCAGTATTAGATTCCGAAGCACCAGTGCAGGTAGACTGTATCATGTGGACATTCACATTGACTACGAAACACAGAAATTGCATCGGGATTGTATACAGAATGCACAATGCCGACTTAAGTACAAGAAGAGTGAATCTTCTAAGAGTTTGTGCCATCAGCGGCTCCTGGGAGACCTGTATAAACTTCCGATGCACCCATGCAGGTTTACTGTATCCCTTCGACCCTCACATTGACCAAGAAACACAGAAATCGCATCGACATTTTATAGAAACGGCACAATGCTGACTTAAGTACAAGAAGTGAGAATCTTCTAAGAATTTGTGGTTTGAGCGGCTCATGGGAGAACAGTATTAGGTTCCGATGCACCAGTGCAGGTTTACTGTATCATTTGGACCTTCATATTGACCATGAAATACAGAAATTGCATCGGGACTGAATACAAAAGAGACAATGCCGACTTAAGTACAAGAAGGTGAATTTTCAAGGAATTTGTGGTTTTAGCGTCTCCAGACAGACCTGTATTAGATTCCGATGCACCAGTGCAGGTTTGCTGTATCCCTTGGACCTTCACATTGACCATGACACACAGACATCGCATCGGGATTGAATAGAAAAGGCACAATGACTACTTAAGTACAAGAAGAGTGAATCTTCTAAGAGTTTGAGGTATGAGCGGCTCATCGGATACCAGTATTAGATTCTGATGAATCAGTGTAGGTTTACTGTATCCCTTGGACACTCTCATTGACCATGAAGCAAATAAATTGCATCGGGATTGAATAAAAAATGCACAAAACTAACTTAAGTACATGAAGAGTGATTCTTCTAAGTGTTTGTGTTTTGAGCGGCTCCTGGGAGACCAGTATTAGATTCAGATGCACCAGTGCCGGTTGACTCTATCATTTGGACCTTCACATTGACCATGAAATACAGAAATTGCATCGGGACTGAATACAAAAGAGACAATGCCGACTTAAGTACAAGAAGATTTAATGCTCTAGGAGATTGTGCTTTCAGCAGCTCCTGTGAGACCAGTATGAGATTCCGATGAACCAGTGCAGGTTTGCTGTATCCTTTGAACCTTAACATTGACCATGAAACACAGAGATCGCATCGGGATTGAATAGAAAATGCACAATGCCGAGTTACGTACAAAAAGAGTGAATCTTCTAAGAGTTTGTGGTTTGAGCGGCTCATGGGAGACCAGTATTAGATTCCGATGAACCAGTGCTGGTTTACTGTATCCCTTGGACCATCTCATTGACCATGAATCACAGAAATTATGTCGGCATTAAATACAAAATGCATAAAGCCGGCTTAAGTACAAGTAGAATGAATCCTCTTTGAGTTTGTGCTTACAGCGGCTCCTGGGAGACATGTATTAGATTCCGATGCACAAGTGCAGGTTTACTGTATCTCTTGGACCTTCACATTGACTATGAAACACAGATAATGCATTGGGATGTAATACGAAACGCACAATGCCGACATAAGTACAAGAAGAGTGAATCTTCTTGGTGTTTGTGGTTTAAGCGGCGCCTGGGAGACCAGTATTAAATTCCGATGCACCAGTGCAGTGTTACTGATTTCGTTGGAACTTCACATTGACCAAGAAACACAGAAATTGCATCAGGATTGAATACAAAAGGGACAATGCCAACTTAAGTACAAGAGGAATGAATCCTCTAGGAGTTTGTGCTTTCAGCGGCTCCTGGGAGACCTGTATAATATTCCGATGCACCAGTGCAGGTGTACTGTATCTCTTCGACCCTCACATTGACCATGAAACACAGAAATCGCATCGGGATTGAATAGAAAATGCACAATGCCGACTTAAGTACGAGACGAGTGAACCTTCTAAGAGTTTGAGGTTTGAGGGGCTCATGGGATACCTGTATTAGATTCCGATGAACCAGTGCAGGTTGACTGTATCATTTAGACCTTCACATTGACAATGAAACACAGAAATTGCATCGGGACTGAATACAAAATGGACAATGCCGAGTTAAGTACAAGAAGAATGAATCCTCTCGGAGTTTGTGCTTACAGCGTCTATTGGGAGACCTGTATTTGATTCCGATGCACCAAAGCTGGTTTACTGTATCGCTTGGACCTTCACATAGACCATGAAACGCAGAAATTGCATTGGGATTGAATACGAAACGCACAATGCCCACTTAAGTACAAGAAGAGTGAATCTTCTAAGAGTTTGTGATTTGATCGGCTCAAGGGAGCCCAGTATTACATTCCGATGCGCCAGCAGGTTTACTGTATCCCTTGGACCTTCACATTGACCATGAATCAAAGAAATTGCATTGGGTGTGAATACGAAACGCACAATACAGACTTAAGTACAAGAAGAGTGAATCTTCTAAGAGGTTGTGGTCTATGCGGCTCGTGGGAGACCAGTATTAAATTACGATGCACCAGTGCAGGTTTACTGTATTCCTTGGTCCTTTACATTAACCATGAAACACAGAAATTGCATCGGGATTGAATACAAAACTCACAATGCCAACTTAAGTACAAGAAGAGTGAATCTTCGAAGAGTTTGTGCATTGAGCGTCTTCTGGGAGACCTGTATTAGTTTCCGATGCAGCAGTGCACGTTTACTGTATCCCTTTGACCTTTACATTGACCATGAAACACAGAAATTGCATCGGGATTGAATACAAAACAGACAATGCCGACTTAAGTGTAATAAGAGTGAATCTTCTAAGAGTTTGTGGTTTGAGCGGCTCATGGGAGAACAGTATTAGATTGCGATGCACCAGTGCAGGTTTACTGTATCCATTGGTCCTTCACATTGACCATGACACACAGAAATTGCACCGGGATAGAACACAAAATGGACAATGTCGACCTAAGTACAAGAAGGCGAATTTTCTAGCAGTTTGTGGTTTGAGCGGTTCATGGGATACCAGTAGTAGATTCCGATGAACCAGTGCAGGTTTACTGTATCCCTTGGACACTCTCATTGACCATGAAACAAATAAATTGCATCATGACTGAATACAAAAGGCATAATGCCGGCTTTAGTACAAGAAGAGAGATCTTCTAAGAGTTTGTGCTTTGAGCGGCTCCTGGGAGACCAGTATTAGATTCCAATGCACCAGTGCAGGTTTACTGTAACCCTTGGACCTTCAAATTGACCATGACGCACAGAAATTGCATCGGGATTGGATACAAATGGGACAATGCCGGCATAAGTTCACGAAAGGTGAACCATCTATGAGTTTGTGCTTTGAGCGGCTCGTGGGAAACCAGTATTAGATTCCGATGCACCAGTGCAGGTTTAATGTATCCCTTGGACCTTTACATTGACCATGGAACACAGAAATCGCATCGGGATTGAATACAAAATGCACAACGCCGACTTAAGTACTATAAGAGTGAATCTCCTAAGTTTTTGTGGTTTGTACGGCTCATGGGAGACCTGTATTAGATTCCGATGAACCAGTGCAGGTTTACCGTATCCCTTGGACCATCTCATTGACCATGAATCACAGAAATCGCATCGGCATTAAATACAAAATGCAAAAAGCCGGCTTAAGTACAAGTAGAATGAATCCTCTCGGAGTTTGTGCTTTCAGCGGCTCCTGGGAGACCTGTATTAGATTCCGATGCACCAGTGCAGGTTTACTGTATAGCTTGGACCTTCACATTGACCATGAAACACAGATATTGCCTTGGAATGTAATTCGAAACGCACAATGCCGACATATGTACAAGAAGAGTGAATCTTCTTGGTGTTTGTGGTTTAAGCGGCGCTTGGGAGACCAGTATTAAATTCCGATCCACCAGTGCAGTGTTACTGTATTCCTTGGAACATCACATTGACCATGAAACACAGAAATTGCATCGGGATTCAATACAAAACTCACAATGCTTACTTAAGAACAAGGAGAGTGAATCTTCGAAGAGTTTTTGCATTGAGCGTCTCCTGGGAGACCTGTATTAGTTTCCGATGCAGCAGTGCAGGTTTACTGTATCCCTTGGACCTTCACATTGACCATGAAACACAGAAATTGCATTGGAATGTAATACGAAACGCACAATGCCGACATAAGTATAAGAAGAGTGAATTTCCTAAAAATTTGTCGTTTGAGCGGCTCCTGGGAGACCAGTATTAGATTCCGATGCACCAGTGCAGGTATACTGTATCCCTTGGACCTTCACATTGACCATGAAACACATATCGCATCGGCATTGAATACAAAAGGCACAATGGTGACTTAAGTACAAGAAGAGTGAATCTTCTAAGAGTTTGTGGTTTGAGCGGCGCATGGGGGACCAGAATTTAATCACGATTCACCAGTGGAGGTTTATTGTATCCGTTGGACCTTCAGATTGAGCATGAAAAACAGAAATTGCATCTGGATTCAATACAAATTTGACAATGCCGACTTAAGAACAAGAAGAGTGAGTCTTCTAAGAGTTTGTGCTTTGAGCGGCCCCTGAGAGACCATTATTAGATTCCGATGCACCAGTGCAGGTTTACTGTATCCCGTGGTCCATCACATTGACCATGAAACATAGAAATTGCATCGGGATTGAATACAAAATGCACAATAGCGACTTATGTACAAGAAGATGAATCTTCTAAGGTTTTGTGCATTGGCGGCTAATGGGAGACCAGTATTAGATTCCGAAGCACCAGTGCAGATAGACTGTATCATGTGGACATTCACATTGACTACGAAACGCAGAAATTGCATCGGGATTGTATACAGAATGCACAATGCCGACTTAAGTACAAGAAGAGTGAATCTTCTAAGAGTTTGTGCCATCAACGGCTCCTGGGAGACCTGTATAAACTTCCGATGCACCCATGCAGGTTTACTGTATCCCTTCGACCCTCACATTGACCATGAAACACAGAAATCGCATCGGGATTTAATAGAAACGGCACAATGCTGACTTAAGTACAAGAAGTAAGAATCTTCTAAGAGTTTGTTGTTTGAGCGGCTCATGGGAGAACAGTATTAGGTTCCGATGCACCAGTGCAGGTTTACTGTATCATTTGGACCTTCACATTGACCATGAAATACAGAAATTGCATCGGGACTGAATACAAAAGAGACAATGCCGACTTAAGTACAAGAAGGTGAATTTTCAAGGAATTTGTGGTTTTAACGTCTCCAGAGAGACCTGTATTAGATTCCGATGCACCAGTGCAGGTTTACTGTATCCCTTGGACCTTCACATTGACCATGACACACAGACATCGCATCGGGATTGAATAGAAAAGGCACAATGACTACTTAAGTACAAGAAGAGTGAATCTTCTAAGAGTTTGTGGTTTGAGCGGCACATCGGATACCAGTATTAGATTCTGATGAATCAGTGTAGGTTTACTGTATCCCTTGGACACTCTCATTGACCATGAAGCAAATAAATTGCATCGGGATTGAATAAAAAATGCACAAAACCAACTTAAGTACATGAAGAGTGATTCTTCTAAGTGTTTGTGTTTTGAGCGGCTCCTGGGAGACCAGTATTAGATTCAGATGCACCAGTGCCGGTTGACTGTATCATTTGGACCTTCACATTGAGCATGAAATACAGAAATTGCATCGGGACTGAATACAAAAGAGACAATGCCGACTTAAGTACAAGAAGATTGAATGCTCTAGGAGATTGTGCTTTCAGCAGCTCCTGTGAGACCAGTATTAGATTCCGATGAACCAGTGCAGGTTTGCTGTATCCTTTGAACCTTAACATTGACCATGAAACACAGAGATCGCATCGGGATTGAATAGAAAATGCACAATGCCGACTTAAGTACAAGAAGAGTGAATCTTCTAAGAGTTTGTGGTTTGAGCGGCTCATGGGAGACCAGTATTAGATTCCGATGAACCAGTGCTGGTTTACTGTATCCCTTGGACAATCTCATTGACCATGAATCACAGAAATTATATCGGCATTAAATGCAAAATGCATAACGCCGGCTTAAGTACAAGTAGAATGAATCCTCATTGAGTTTGTGCTTACAGCGGCTCCTGGGAGACCTGTATTAGATTCCGATGCACAAGTGCAGGTTTACTGTATCGCTTGGACCTTCACATTGACCATGAAACACAGATAATGCATTGAGATGTAATACGAAACGCACAATGCCGACATAAGTACAAGAAGAGTGAATCTTCTTGGTGTTTGTGGTTTAAGCGGCGCCTGGGAGACCAGTATTAAATTCCGATGCACCAGTGCAGTGTTACTGATTTCGTTGGAACTTCACATTGACCAAGAAACACAGAAATTGCATCGGGATTGAATACAAAAGGGACAATGCCGACTTAAGTACAAGAGGAATGAATCCTCTTGGAGTTTGTGCTTTCAGCGGCTCCTGGGAGACCTGTATAATATTGCGATGCACCAGTGCAGGTTAACTGTATCTCTTCGACCCTCACATTGACCATGAAACACAGAAATCGCATCGGGATTGAATAGAAAAGGCACAATGCCGACTTAGGTACAAGAAGAGTGAATCTTCTAAGAGTTTGTGGTTTGAGCGGCTCATGCGAGAATAGTATTATATTCCGATGCACCAGTGCAGGTTTACAGTATCCCTTGGACCTTCACATTGACCATGACACACAGAAATTGCATCGGGATAGAATACAAAAGGGACAATGCCGACTTAGGTACAAGAAGGTGAATTTTCTAGGAATTTGTGGTTTGAGCGTCTCCAGAGAGACCAGTATTAGATTCCGATGCACCAGTGCAGGTTAACTGTATCCCTTGGACTTCACATTGACCATGAAACACTGAAATTGCATCGGGATTGAATACTAAAGGGACAATGCCGACTTAAGTACAAGAAGAATGAATGCTCTAGGAGTTTGTGCTTTCAGCGGCTCCTGGGAGACCAGTATTAGATTCCGATGAACCAGTGCAGGTTTACTGTATCCTTTGTACCTTAACATTGAACATGAAACACAGAGATCGCATCGGGATTGAATAGAAAATGCACAATGCCGACTTAAGTACGGGAAGAGTGAACCTTCTAAGAGTTTGAGGTTTGGGCGGCTCATGGGATAGCTGTACTAGATTCCGATGAACCAGTGCTGGTTGACTGTATCATTTAGACCTTCACATTGACAATGAAACACAGAAATTGCATCGGGACTGAATACAAAATGGACAGTGCCGAGTTAAGTACAAGAAGAATGAATCCTCTCGGAGTTTCTGCTTACAGCATCTATTGGGAGACCTGTATTAGATTCCGATGCACCAAAGCAGGTTTACTGTATCGCTTGGACCTTCACATAGACCATGAAACACAGAAATTGCAATGGGATTGAATACGAAACGCACAATGCCTACTTAAGTACAAGAAGAGTGAATCTTCTAAGAGTTTGTGATTTGATCGGCTCAAGGGAGCCCAGTATTACATTCCGATGCGCCAGCAGGTTTACTGTATCCCTTGGACCTTCACATTGACCATGAATCACAGAAATTGCATTGGGAGTGAATACGAAACGCACAATACAGACTTAAGTACAAGAAGAGTGAATCTTCTAAGAGGTTGTGGTCTATGCGGCTCCTGGGAGACCAGTAATAAATTCCGATGCACCGGTGCAGGTTTACTGTATTCCTTGGTCCTTTACATTGACCATGAAACACAGAAATTGCATCGGGATTGAATACAAAACTCACAATGCCAACTTAAGTTCAAGAAGAGTGAATCTTCGAAGAGTTTGTGCATTGAGCGTCTCCTGGGAGACCTGTATTACTTTCCGATGCAGCAGTGCACGTTTACTGTATCCCTTTGACCTTTACATTGACCATGAAACACAGAAATTGCATCGGGATTGAATACAAAAGAGACAATGCCGACTTAAGTGTAATAAGAGTGAATCTTCAAAGAGTTTGTGGTTTGAGCGGCTCATGGGAGAACAGTAATAGATTGCGATGCACCAGTGCAGGTTTACTGTTTCCATTGGACCTTCACATTGACCGTGACACACAGAAATTGCACCGGCATAGAACACAAATTGGACAATGTCGACCTAAGTACAAGAAGGCGAATTTTCTAGGAGTTTGTGGTTTGAGCGGTTCATGGGATACCAGTAGTAGATTCCGATGAACCAGTGCAGGTTTACTGTATCCCTAGGACACTCTCATTGACCATGAAACAAATAAATTGCATCATGACTGAATACAAAACGCATAATGCCGGCTTTAGTACAAGAAGAGAGATCTTCTAAGAGTTTGTGCTTTGAGCGGCTCCTGGGAGACCGGTATTAGATTCCAATGCACCAGTGCAGGTTTACTGTAACCCTTGGACCTTCAAATTGACCATGACGCACAGAAATTGCATCGGGATTGGATACAAATGGGACAATGCCGGCATAAGTTCACGAAAGGTGAACCATCTATGAGTTTGTGCTTTGAGCGGCTCGTGGGAAACCAGTATTAGATTCCGATGCACCAGTGCAGGTTTAATATATCCCTTGGACCTTTACATTGACCATGGACACAGAAATCGCATCGGGATTGAATACAAAATGCACAACGCCGACTTAAGTACTATAGGAGTGAATCTCCTAAGTTTTTGTGGTTTGTGCGGCTCATGGGAGACCAGTATTAGATTCCGATGTACCAGTGCACGTTTACGGTATCCCTCGGACATTCTCATTGACCATGAAACATAGAAGTTTCATCGGGATTGAATACAAAATGCAAAATACCGACTTAAGTACTAGAAGAGCGAATCTTCTAAGAGTTGGTGTTTTGAGCGGCTCCTGGGAGACCAGTATTAGATTCAGATGCACCAGTGCAGGTTGACTGTATCATTAGGATCTTCACATTGACCATGAAATACAGAAATTGCATCAGGATTGAAAACAAAAGGGACAATGCCGACTTAAGTACAAGGAGAGTGAATCTCCTAAGTTTTTGTGGTTTGTACGGCTCATGGGAGACCTGTATTAGATTCCGATGAACCAGTGCAGGTTTACCGTATCCCTTGGACCATCTCATTGACCATGAATCACAGAAATCGCATCGGCATTAAATACAAAATGCAAAAAGCCGGCTTAAGTACAAGTAGAATGAATCCTCTCGGAGTTTGTGCTTTCAGCGGCTCCTGGGAGACCTGTATTAGATTCTGATGCACCAGTGCAGGTTTACTGTATAGCTTGGACCTTCACATAGACCATGAAACACAGATATTGCCTTGGAATGTAATTCGAAACGCACAATGCCAACATAAGTACTAGAAGAGTGAATCTTCTTTTTGTTTGTGGTTTAAGCGGCGCTTGGGAGACCAGTATTAAATTCCGATCCACCAGTGCAGTGTTACTGTATTCCTTGGAACATCACATTGACCATGAAACACAGAAATTGCATCGGGTTTCAATACAAAACTCACAATGCCTACTTAAGAACAAGGAGAGTGAATCTTCGAAGAATTTTTGCATCGAGCGTCTCCTGGGAGACCTGTATTAGTTTCCGATGCAGCAGTGCAGGTTTACTGTATCCCTTGGACCTTCACATTGACCATGAAACACAGAAATTGCATTGGAATGTAATACGAAACGCACAATGCCGACATAAGTATAAGAAGAGTGAATTTCCTAAAAATTTGTCGTTTGAGCGGCTCCTGGGAGACCAGTATTAGATTCCGATGCACCAGTGCAGGTATACTGTATCCCTTGGACCTTCGCATTCACCATGAAACACATATCGCATCGGCATTGAATACAAAAGGCACAATGGTGACCTAAGTACAAGAAGATTGAATCTTCTAAGAGTTTGTGGTTTGAGCGGCTCATGGGGGACCAGATTTATATCACGATTCACCAGTGGAGGTTTATTGTATTCGTTGGACCTTCAGATTGAGCATGAACAACAGAAATTGCATCGGGATTCAATACAAATTGGACAATGCCGACTTAAGAACAAGAAGAGTGAGTCTTCTAAGAGTTTGTGCTTTGAGCGGCCCCTGAGAGACCATTATTAGATTCCGAAGCACCAGTGCAGGTTTATTGTATCCCGTGGTCCATCACATTGACCATGAAAGATAGAAATTGCATCGGGATTGAATACAAAATGCACAATACCGACTTATGTACAAGAAGATGGATCTTCTAAGGTTTTGTGCATTGGCGGCTAATGGGAGACCAGTATTAGATTCCGAAGCACCAGTGCAGGTAGACTGTATCATGTGGACATTCACATTGACTACGAAACACAGAAATTGCATCGGGATTGTATACAGAATGCACAATGCCGACTTAAGTACAAGAAGAGTGAATCTTCTAAGAGTTTGTGCTATCAGCGTCTCCTGGGAGACCTGTATAAACTTCCGATGCACCAGTGCAGGTTTAATGTATCCCTTGGACCTTTACATTGATCATGGAACACAGAAATCGCATCGGGATTGAATACAAAATGCACAACGCCGACTTAAGTACTATAAGAGTGAATCTCCTAAGTTTTTGTGGTTTGTGCGACTCATGGGAGACTAGTATTAGATTCCGATGTACCAGTGCACGTTTACTGCATCCGTCGGACATTCTCATTGACCATGAAACATAGAAATTTCATCGGGATTGAATACAAAATGCACATATACCGACTTAAGTACTAGAAGAATGAATCTTCTAAGAGTTTGTGTTTTGAGCGGCTCCTGGGAGACCAGTATTAGATTCAGATGCACCAGTGCAGGTTGACTGTATCATTTGGACCTTCACATTGACCGTGAAATACAGAAATTGCATCAGGATTGAATACAAAAGGGACAATGCTGACTTAAGTACAAGAAGAGTGAATCTCCTAAGTTTTTGTGGTTAGTACGGCTCATGGGAGACCTGTATTACATTTCGATGCACCAGTGCAGGTTTACTGTATCACTTGGATCTTCACATTGACCACTAAACACAGGTATTGCATTGGAGTTGAATACGAAACGCACAATGCCGACTTAAGTACAAGAGGAGTGAATCTTCTAAGAATTTGTGGGTTGATCGGCTCATGGGAGTCCAGTATTAGATTCCGATGCGCCAGTGCAGGTTTACTGTATATCTTGGACCTTCATTTTGACCATGAAACACATAAATTGCATTGGGATGCAATACCAAACGCACAATGCCGACATAAGTACAAGAAGAGTGAATCTTCTAAGTGTTTGTGGTTTATGTGGCGCCTGGGAGACCAGTATTACATTCCGATGCACCAGTGCAGGTTTACTGTATCCCTTGGACCATCACAATGACCATGAAACACATATCGCATCGGGATTGAATACAAAAGGCAAAATGCCGACTTAAGCACAAGAAGAGCGAATCTTCTAAGAGTTTGTGGTTTGAGGGGCTCATGGGACACCAGAATTAGATTCCGATTAACCAGTGCAGGTTTATTGTATCCTTTGGACCTTCAGATTGAGCATGAAACACAGAAAATGCATCGGGATTCAATACAAAATAGACAATGCCGACATAAGTACAGGAAGAGTGAGTCTTTTAAGAGTTTGTGCTTTGAACGGCTCCTAAGAGACCGGTATTAGATTCCGATTCAACAGTGCAGGTTTACTGTATCCCTTGGTCCTTCACATTGACCATGAAACACAGAAATTGCATCGGAATTGAATACAAAAGGCACAACTCCGACTTAAGTACAAGAAGTGTGAATTTACTAATTGTTTATAATTTGAACGGCTCCAGGGAGACGAGTATTAGATTCCGATTCACCAGTCCAAGTTTACTGTATCCCTTGGCCCTCCACATTGATCATGAAACACAGAAAGAGCATTGGGATTGAATACAGAAGGCACAATGCCCACTTAAGTACAAGAAGAGTGAATCTTTGAAGAGATTGTCCTTTGAGCGGCCCCTGGGAGACAAGTAATAAATTCAAATGCACCAGTGCAGGTTGACTGTATCATTTGGACCTTCACATTGACCATGAAACACAGAAATCGCATCGGGATTGAATTGAAAATGCACAATGCCATTTTTTTACAAGAAGAGTGTATCCTCTAAGAGTTTGTGGTTTGGGCGGTCATGGGAGACCAGTATTAGATTGCGATTCACCAGTGCAGGTTTACTGTATCCCTTGGACCTTCACATTGACCATGAAACACAGAAATCAGAATTGGATTGAATACAAATGGCACAATGCCGACTTATGTACCAGAAGAACGATTCTTCTAAGAGTTTGTGCTTTTAGTGGCTCCTGGGGGACCAGTATTAGATTCCGATGCACCAGTGCAGGTTTACTGTATACCTTGTACCTTCATATAGGCCAAGAAACACAGAAACTGCATCGAGAGTGTACACAAAGGGGACAATTCCGACTTTAGTACAAGAAGAGTGAATCTTATAAATGTTTGTGGGTTGAGCAGCTCTTGGGAGACCAGTATTAGATTCCAATGCACCAGTGCAGGTTTTCTGTTACCCTTGGACATTCAAATTGACCATGAAGCACAGAAATTGCATCGGGATTGAATACAGAAGGCACAATGCCGACTTAAGTACAAGAAGAGTGAATCTCCTAAGAGTTTGTACTTTGAACGGCACCAGGGACACCAGTATCATATTCCGATTCACAAGTGCAGATTTATTGTATCCCTTGGACCTTCAGATTGAGCATGAAACACAGAAATTGCATCGGGATTCAACACAAAAGGACAATGCCGACTTAATTACAAGACGAGTGAGTCTTCTAAGAGTTTATGGTATGAGCGGCTCCTGGGAGACCAGTATGAGATTCCGTGCACCAGTGCAGGTTTACTGTCTCCCTTGGACCTTCACATTGACCATGAAACACAGAAATTGCATCGGGATTGAATACAAAAGGGTCAATGCCGACTTAAGTACAAGAAGAATGATTCCTCTAGGCGTTAGTGCTTTCAGCGGCTCCTGGGAGACCACTATTAGATTCCGATGCACCAGTGCAGGTTTACTGTATCCCTTCGACCTCCACATTGACCATGTAACACAGAAATCGCATCGGGATTGAATAGAAAATGCACAATGCCGACTTATGTACATGAAGTGAGAATCTTCTAAGAGTTTGTGGTTTGAGCGGGTAATTCGAGACCAGTATTAGATTCCGATGCACCAGTGCAGGTTTACTTTATCCCTTGGACCTTCGCATTGACCATGAAACACAGAAATCGCATCGGGATTGAATACAAAAGGCACAATGACTACTTAAGTACAAGAAGAGTGAATCTTCTACGAGTTTGTGGTTTGAGCGGCTCATGGGAGACCAGTATTAGATTCCGATGAACCAGTGTCAGTTTAATGTATCCCTTGGACATTCCCATTAACCATGAAACAAAGAAATTGCATCGGGATTGAATACAAGATGCACAATACCGACTTAAGTACAAGAAGAGTGAATCTACTAAGTGTTTGTGCTTTGAGCGGCTCCTGGGAGACCAGTATTAGATTCCGATGCACCAGTGCAGTTTGACTGTAACATTTGGACCTTCACATTGAATATGAACCACAGAAATTGCCTCGGGATTGAATAAAAATGGGACAATGCCGACTTAAGTACAAGAAGGTGAATTTTCTAAGAGTTTGTGGCTTCAGCGGATCCTGTGGGACCAGAATAAGATTCCGATGCACCAGTGCAGGTCCACTGTATACCTTGAACTTTCACATTGACCATGAAAAATAGAAATCGCATCGGGGTTGAATACAAAATGCACAATGCCGACTTAAGTACAAGAAGAGTGAATCTCCTAAGTGTTTGTGGTTTGTGCGGATCATGGGAGACCAGTATTAGATTCCGATGTACCAGTGCAGGTTTACTCTATCCCTTGGATATTCTCATTGACCAAGAAACATAGAAATTGCATCGGCATTGAATACAAAACACACCATACCGATTGAAGTACAAGTAGAGTGAATCTTCGAAGAGTTTGTGCATTGAGCGTCTCCTGGGAGACCTGTATTAGATTCCGATGCAGCAGTGCACGTTTACTGTATCCTTTGGACCTTCACATTGACCATGAAACACGGAAATTGCATCGGGATTAAATACAAAAGGGACAATGCCGACTTAAGAATAAGAAGAGTGAATTTTCTGAGTTTGTGGGTTGAGCGGCTCCTGGGAGGTCAGTCTTAGATTCCGATGCACCAGTGCAGGTTTACTGTATCCCTTGGACCTTCACATTGATCATGAAACACAGAAATAGCATCGAGATTGATTACAAAAGGCACAATGCCGACTTAAGTACAAGAAGAGTGAATATTCTAACAGTTTGTGCATTGAGCGGCTCCTGGTAGACCAGAATTACATTCCGATGGACCAGTGCAGGTCGACTACATCTTTCGGACCTTCAGATTGACCATGAAACACAGAAATTGCATCGGGATTGAATAGAAAAGGCACGATGCCGACTTAAATACAAGAAGAGTGAATCGTCTAAGAGTTAGTGGTTTTAGCGGCTCATGGGAGACCAGTAGTAGATTCCGATGAACCAATGCACTTTTATCGTATCCCTTCGACCATCTCATTGACAATGAAACACAGATATTGAATCGGGATTCAAAACGAACGGGACAAAGACGACTTAAGCACAAGAAGTGTGATCTCTTAAGAGTTTGTGCTTTGAGCGGCTCCTGGGACGCCAGTATTACATTCCGATGCACCAATGCAGGCTGACTGTATCATTTGGACCTTCACATTGACCATGAAACAGAAAAATTGCATCAGGATTTAATACATAAGGCTCAATGCCTACATAAGTACCAGAAGTGTGAATCTTCTAAGAGTTTGAGGTTATAGCGGCTCCTGGAAGACCAGTATTAGATTCCGATGCACCAGTGGAGGTTTACTGCAGCCCTTGGACCGTCACATTGACCATGAAACACAGAAATTGCCTCGGGATTGAATGCAAAACTCACAGTGACAACTTAAGCTCGAGAAGTGTGAATCTCCGGAGAGTTTGTTCAACGAGCGCCTCCTAGGAGACCTGTATTAGATTCCCGTGAACCAATGCACGTTTACTGTATCCCTTTGACCTTCACATTGACCATTAAACTCTGAAATTGCATCGGGATTGAATGAAAAAGGGAAAATGCCGACTTAAGTACAAGAAGGTGAATTTTCTAATAATTTGTGGTTTCAGCGGATCCTGAGGGACCAGTGTTAGATTCCGATTAACCAGTGCAGGTTCACTGTATCCCTTGGACCTTCACATTGACCATGAAACCTAGATACCGCATCGGGATTGAATACAAAATGCACAATGCCGACTTAAGTACAAGGAGAGTGAATGTCCTAAGTTTTTGTGGTTTGTGAGGCTCATGGGAGAACAGTATTAGTTTCCGATGTACCAGTGCAGGTTTATTGTATCCCTCGGACATTCTCATTGACCATGAAACATAGAAATTCCATCGGGATTGAATACAAATTGCACAATACTGACTTGAGTACTAGAAGAATGAATCTTCTAAGAGTTTGTGTTTTTAGCGGCTCCTGGGAGACCAGTATTAGATTCAGATGCACCAGTGCAGGTTGACTGTATCATTTGGACCTTCACATTGACCATGAAATACAGAAATTGCATCGGGATTGAATACAAAAGGGACAACGCCGACTTAAGTACAAGAAGAGTAAATCGTCTAAGAATTTGTGGGTAGAGCAGCTCCTGGAAGACCAGTATTAGATTCCAATGCACCAGCGCAGGATTACTGTATCCCTTGGACCTTCACATTGACCATGAATCAGAGAAATTGCATCGGGATTAAATACAAAATGGACAATGCCGATTTAAGTACAAGAAGGTGAATTTTCTAAGAGTTTGTGGTTTGAGTGGCTCCTGAGAGACCAGTATTACATTCCGATGCACCAGCGCAGGTTTACTGTATCCCTTTGTTCATCACATTGACCTTGAAACACAGAAATTGCATCGGGATTGAATACAAAAGGAATGGTGCCGTCTTAGGTACAAGAAGAATGAATCCTCTAGGAGTTTGTGCTTTCAGCGGCTCCTGGGAGACCTGTATTAAATTCCGATGCACCAGTGCAGGTTTACTGTATCTCTTCGACCCTCACATTGACCATGAAACACAGAAATCGCATCCGGATTGAATAGAAAATGCACAATGCCGACTTAAGAACAAGAAGAGTGAATCTTCTAAGAGTTTGTGGTTTCTGCAGCTCATGGGAGACCAGTATGAGATTCCGATGAACCAGTGCAGGTTTACCGTATCCCTTGGACCATCTCATTGACCATGAATCACAGAAATCGCATCGGCATAAAATACAAAATGCAAAAAGTCGGCTTAAGTACAAGTAGTATGAATCCTCTCGGAGTTTGTGCTTTCAGCGGCTCCTGGGAGACCTGTATTAGATTCCGATGCACCAGTGCATGTTTACTGTATAGCTTGGACCTTCACATTGACCATGAAACTCAGATATTGCCTTGGAATGTAATTCGAAACGCATAATGCCGACATAAGTACAAGAAGAGTGAATCTTCTTGGTGTTTGTGGTTTAAGCGGCGCCTGGGAGACCAGTATTATATTCCGATCCACCAGTGCAGTGTTACTGTATTCCTTGGAACATCACATTGACCATGAAACACAGAAATTGCATCGGGATTCAATACAAAACTCACAATGCCTACTTAAGAACAAGGAGAGTGAATCTTCGAAGAGTTTTTGCATTGAGCGTCTCCTGGGAGACCTGTATTAGTTTCCGATGCAGCAGTGCAGGTTTACTGTATCCCTTGGACCTTCACATTGACCATGAAACACAGAAATTGCATTGGAATGTAATACGAAACGCACAATGCCGACATAAGTATAAGAAGAGTGAATTTCCTAAAAATTTGTCGTTTGAGCGGCTCCTGGGAGACCAGTATTAGATTCCGATGCACCAGTGCAGGTATACTGTATCCCTTGGTCCTTCACATTGACCATGAAACACATATCGCATCGGCATTGAATACAAAAGGCACAATGGTGACTTAAGTACAAGAAGAGTGAATCTTCTAAGAGTTTGTGGTTCGAGCGGCTCATGGGGGACCAGAATTATATCACGATTCACCAGTGGAGGTTTATTGTATCCGTTGGACCTTCAGATTGAGCATGAAAAACAGAAATTGCATCGGGATTCAATACAAATTGCACAATGCCGACTTAAGAACAAGAAGAGTGAGTCTTCTAAGAGTTTGTGCTTTGAGCGGCCCCTGAGAGACCATTATTAGATTCCGATGTACCAGTGCAGGTTTACTGTATCCCGTGGTCCATCACATTGACCATGAAAGATACAAATTGCATCGGGATTGAATACAAAATGCACCATACCGACTTATGTACAAGAAGATGAATCTTCTAAGGTTTTGTGCATTGGCGGCTAATGGGAGACCAGTATTAGATTCCGAAGCACCAGTGCAGGTAGACTGTATCATGTGGACATTCACATTGACTACGAAACACAGAAATTGCATTGGGATTGTATACAGAATGCACAATGCCGACTTAAGTACAGGAAGAGTGAATCTTCTAAGAGTTTGTGCCATCAGCGGCTCCTGGGAGACCTGTATAAACTTCCGATGCACCCATGCAGGTTTACTGTATCCCTTCGACCCTCACATTGACCAAGAAACACAGAAATCGCATCGAGATTTAATAGAAACGGCACAATGCTGACTTAAGTACAAGAAGTGAGAATCTTCTAAGAATTTGTGGTTTGAGCGGCTCATGGGAGAACAGTATTAGGTTCCGATGCACCAGTGCAGGTTTACTGTATCATTTGGACCTTCATATTGACCATGAAATACAGAAATTGCATCGGGACTGAATACAAAAGAGACAATGCCGACTTAAGTACAAGAAGGTGAATTTTCAAGGAATTTGTGGTTTTAGCGTCTCCAGACAGACCTGTATTAGATTCCGATGCACCAGTGCAGGTTTACTGTATCCCTTGGACCTTCACATTGACCATGACACACAGACATCGCTTCGGGATTGAATAGAAAAGGCACAATGACTACTTAAGTACAAGAAGAGTGAATCTTCTAAGAGTTTGAGGTATGAGCGGCTCATCGGATACCAGTATTAGATTCTGATGAATTAGTGTAGGTTTACTGTATCCCTTGGACACTCTCATTGACCATGAAGCAAATAAATTGCATCGGGATTGAATAAAAAATGCACAAAACTAACTTAAGTACATGAAGAGTGATTCTTCTAAGTGTTTGTGTTTTGAGCGGCTCCTGGGAGACCAGTATTAGATTCAGATGCACCAGTGCCGGTTGACTGTATCATTTGGACCTTCACATTGACCATGAAATACAGAAATTGCATCGGGACTGAATACAAAAGAGACAATGCCGACTTAAGTACAAGAAGATTGAATGCTCTAGGAGATTGTGCTTTCAGCAGCTCCTGTGAGACCAGTATTAGATTCCGATGAACCAGTGCAGGTTTGCTGTATCCTTTGAACCTTAACATTGACCATGAAACACAGAGATCGCATCGGGATTGAATAGAAAATGCACAATGCCGAGTTACGTACAAAAAGAGTGAATCTTCTAAGAGTTTGTGGTTTGAGCGGCTCATGGGAGACCAGTATTAGATTCCGATGAACCAGTGCTGGTTTACTGTATCCCTTGGACCATCTCATTGACCATGAATCACAGAAATTATGTCGGCATTAAATACAAAATGCATAAAGCCGGCTTAAGTACAAGTACAATGAATCCTCTTTGAGTTTGTGCTTACAGCGGCTCCTGGGAGACATGTATTAGATTCCGATGCACAAGTGCAGGTTTACTGTATCTCTTGGACCTTCACATTGACTATGAAACACAGATAATGCATTGGGATGTAATACGAAACGCACAATGCCGACATAAGTACAAGAAGAGTGAATCTTCTTGGTGTTTGTGGTTTAAGCGGCGCCTGGGAGACCAGTATTAAATTCCGATGCACCAGTGCAGTGTTACTGATTTCGTTGGAACTTCACATCGACCAAGAAACACAGAAATTGCATCAGGATTGAATACAAAAGGGACAATGCCAACTTAAGTACAAGAGGAATGAATCCTCTAGGAGTTTGTGCTTTCAGCGGCTCCTGGGAGACCTGTATAATATTCCGATGCACCAGTGCAGGTGTACTGTATCTCTTCCACCCTCACATTGACCATGAAACACAGAAATCGCATCGGGATTGAATAGAAAATGCACAATGCCGACTTAAGTACGAGAAGAGTGAACCTTCTAAGAGTTTGAGGTTTGAGGGGCTCATGGGATACCTGTATTAGATTCCGATGAACCAGTGCAGGTTGACTGTATCATTTAGACCTTCACATTGACAATGAAACACAGAAATTGCATCGGGACTGAATACAAAATGGACAATGCCGAGTTAAGTACAAGAAGAATGAATCCTCTCGGAGTTTGTGCTTACAGCGTCTATTGGGAGACCTGTATTTGATTCCGATGCACCAAAGCTGGTTTACTGTATCGCTTGGACCTTCACATAGACCATGAAACACAGAAATTGCATTGGGATTGAATACGAAACGCACAATGCCCACTTAAGTACAAGAAGAGTGAATCTTCTAAGAGTTTGTGATTTGATCGGCTCAAGGGAGCCCAGTATTACATTCCGATGCGCCAGCAGGTTTACTGTATCCCGTGGACCTTCACATTGACCATGAATCAAAGAAATTGCATTGGGAGTGAATACGGAACGCACAATACAGACTTAAGTACAAGAAGAGTGAATCTTCTAAGAGGTTGTGGTCTATGCGGCTCGTGGGAGACCAGTATTAAATTCCGATGCACAGGTGCAGGTTTACTGTATTCCTTGTTCCTTTACATTAACCATGAAACACAGAAATTGCATCGGGATTGAATACAAAACTCACAATGCCAACTTAAGTACAAGAAGAGTGAATCTTCGAAGAGTTTGTGCATTGAGCGTTTTCTGGGAGACCTGTATTAGTTTGCGATGCAGCAGTGCACGTTTACTGTATCCCTTTGACCTTTACATTGACCATGAAACACAGAAATTGCATCGGGATTGAATACAAAACAGACAATGCCGACTTAAGTGTAATAAGAGTGAATCTTCTAAGAGTTTGTGGTTTGAGCGGCTCATGGGAGAACAGTATTAGATTGCGATGCACCAGTGCAGGTTTACTGTATCCATTGGTCCTTCACATTGACCATGACACACAGAAATTGCACCGGGATAGAACACAAAATGGACAATGTCGACCTAAGTACAAGAAGGCGAATTTTCTAGCAATTTGTGGTTTGAGCGGTTCATGGGATACCAGTAGTAGATTCCGATGAACCAGTGCAGGTTTACTGTATCCCTTGGACACTCTCATTGACCATGAAACAAATAAATTGCATCATGACTGAATACAAAAGGCATAACGCCGGCTTTAGTACAAGAAGAGAGATCTTCTAAGAGTTTGTGCTTTGAGCGGCTCCTGGGAGACCAGTATTAGATTCCAATGCACCAGTGCAGGTTTACTGTAACCCTTGGACCTTCAAATTGACCATGACGCACAGAAATTGCATAGGGATTGGATACAAATGGGACAATGCCGGCATAAGTTCACGAAAGGTGAACCATCTATGAGTTTGTGCTTTGAGCGGCTCGTGGGAAACCAGTATTAGATTCCGATGCACCAGTGCAGGTTTAATGTATCCCTTGGACCTTTACATTGACCATGGAACACAGAAATCACATCGGGATTGAATACAAAATGCAAAAAGCCGGCTTAAGTACAAGTAGAATGAATCCTCTCGGAGTTTGTGCTTTCAGCGGCTCCTGGGAGACCTGTATTAGATTCCAATGCACCAGTGCAGGTTTACTGTATAGCTTGGACCTTCACATTGACCATGAAACACAGATATTGCCTTGGAATGTAATTCGAAACGCACAATACCGACATAAGTACAAGAAGAGTGAATCTTCTTGGTGTTTGTGGTTTAAGCGGCGCTTGGGAGACCAGTATTAAATTCCGATCCACCAGTGCAGTGTTACTGTATTCCTTGGAACATCACATTGACCATGAAACACAGAAATTGCATCGGGATTCAATACAAAACTCACAATGCTTACTTAAGAACAAGGAGAGTGAATCTTCGAAGAGTTTTTGCATTGAGCGTCTCCTGGGAGACCTGTATTAGTTTCCGATGCAGCAGTGCAGGTTTACTGTATCCCTTGGACCTTCACATTGACCATGAAACACAGAAATTGCATTGGAATGTAATACGAAACGCACAATGCCGACATAAGTATAAGAAGAGTGAATTTCATAAAAATTTGTCGTTTGAGCGGCTCCTGGGAGACCAGTATTAGATTCCGATGCACCAGTGCAGGTATACTGTATCCCTTGGACCTTCACATTGACCATGAAACACATATCGCATCGGCATTGAATACAAAAGGCACAATGGTGACTAAGGTACAAGAAGAGTGAATCTTCTAAGAGTTTGTGGTTTGAGCGGCTCATGGGGGACCAGAATTTTATCACGATTCACCAGTGGAGGTTTATTGTATCCGTTGGACCTTCAGATTGAGCATGAAAAACAGAAATTGCATCTGGATTCAATACAAATTTGACAATGCCGACTTAAGAAAAAGAAGAGTGAGTCTTCTAAGAGTTTGTGCTTTGAGCGGCCCCTGAGAGACCATTATTAGATTCCGATGCACCAGTGCAGGTTTACTGTATCCCGTGGTCCATCACATTGACCATGAAAGATAGAAATTGCATCGGGATTGAATACAAAATGCACAATAGCGACTTATGTACAAGAAGATGAATCTTCTAAGGTTTTGTGCATTGGCGGCTAATGGGAGACCAGTATTAGATTCCGAAGCACCAGTGCAGATAGACTGTATCATGTGGACATTCACATTGACTACGAAACACAGAAATTGCATCGGGATTGTATACAGAATGCACAATGCCGACTTAAGTACTAGAAGAGTGAATCTTCTAAGAGTTTGTGCCATCAACGGCTCCTGGGAGACCTGTATAAACTTCCGATGCACCCATGCAGGTTTACTGTATCCCTTCGACCTTCACATTGACCATGTAACACAGATAATGCATTGAGATGTAATACGAAACGCACAATGCCGACATAAGTACAAGAAGAGTGAATCTTCTTGGTGTTTGTGGTTTAAGCGGCGCTTGGGAGACCAGTATTAAATTCCGATGCACCAGTGCAGTGTTACTGATTTCGTTGGAACTTCACATTGACCAAGAAACACAGAAATTGCATCGGGATTGAATACAAAAGGGACAATGCCGACTTAAGTACAAGAGGAAAGAATCCTCTAGGAGTTTGTGCTTTCAGCGGCTCCTGGGAGACCTGTATAATATTGCGATGCACCAGTGCAGGTTAACTGTATCTCTTCGACCCTCACATTGACCATGAAACACAGAAATCGCATCGGGATTGAATAGAAAAGGCACAATGCCGACTTAGGTACAAGAAGAGTGAATCTTCTAAGAGTTTGTGGTTTGAGCGGCTCATGCGAGAATAGTATTATATTCCGATGCACCAGTGCAGGTTTACAGTATCCCTTGGACCTTCACATTGACCATGACACACAGAAATTGCATCGGGATAGAATACAAAAGGGACAATGCCGACTTAAGTACAAGAAGGTGAATTTTCTAGGAATTTGTGGTTTGAGCGTCTCCAGAGAGACCAGTATTAGATTCCGATGCACCAGTGCAGGTTAACTGTATCCCTTGGACTTCACATTGACCATCAAACACTGAAATTGCATTGGGATTGAATACTAAAGGGACAATGCCGACTTAAGTACAAGAAGAATGAATGCTCTAGGAGTTTGTGCTTTCAGCGGCTCCTGGGAGACCAGTATTAGATTCCGATGAACCAGTGCAGGTTTACTGCATCCTTTGTACCTTAACATTGAACATGAAACACAGAGATCGCATCTGGATTGAATAGAAAATGCACAATGCCGACTTAAGTACGGGAAGAGTGAACCTTCTAAGAGTTTGAGGTTTGGGCGGCTCATGGGATATCTGTATTAGATTCCGATGAACCAGTGCTGGTTGACTGTATCATTTAGACCTTCACATTGACAATGAAACACAGAAATTGCATCGGGAGTGAATACGAAACGCACAATACAGACTTAAGTACAAGAAGAGTGAATCTTCTAAGAGGTTGTGGTCTATGCGGCTCCTGGGAGACCAGTATTAAATTCCGATGCACCGGTGCAGGTTTACTGTATTCCTTGGTCCTTTACATTGACCATGAAACACAGAAATTGCATCGGGATTGAATACAAAACTCACAATGCCAACTTAACTTCAAGAAGAGTGAATCTTCGAATAGTTTGTGCATTGAGCGTCTCCTGGGAGACCTGTATTACTTTCCGATGCAGCAGTGCACGTTTACCGTATCCCTTTGACCTTTACATTGACCATGAAACACAGAAATTGCATCGGGATTGAATACAAAAGAGACAATGCCGACTTAAGTGTAATAAGAGTGAATCTTCAAAGAGTTTGTGGTTTGAGCGGCTCATGGGAGAACAGTAATAGATTGCGATGCACCAGTGCAGGTTTACTGTTTCCATTGGACCTTCACATTGACCGTGACACACAGAAATTGCACCGGCATAGAACACAAATTGGACAATGTCGACCTAAGTACAAGAAGGCGAATTTTCTAGGAGTTTGTGGTTTGAGCGGTTCATGGGATACCAGTAGTAGATTCCGATGAACCAGTGCAGGTTTACTGTATCCCTTGGACACTCTCATTGACCATGAAACAAATAAATTGCATCATGACTGAATACAAAAGGCATAATGCCGGCTTTAGTACAAGAAGAGAGATCTTCTAAGAGTTTGTGCTTTGAGCGGCTCCTGGGAGACCAGTATTAGATTCCAATGCACCAGTGCAGGTTTACTGTAACCCTTGGACCTTCAAATTGACCATGACGCACAGAAATTGCATCGGGATTGGATACAAATGGGACAATGCCGGCATAAGTTCACGAAAGGTGAACCATCTATGAGTTTGTGCTTTGAGCGGCTCGTGGGAAACCAGTATTAGATTCCGATGCACCAGTGCAGGTTTAATATATCCCTTGGACCTTTACATTGACCATGGACACAGAAATCGCATCGGGATTGAATACAAAATGCACAACGCCGACTTAAGTACTATAGGAGTGAATCTCCTAAGTTTTTGTGGTTTGTGCGGCTCATGGGAGACCAGTATTAGATTCCGATGTACCAGTGCACGTTTACGGTATCCCTCGGACATTCTCATTGACCATGAAACATAGAAATTTCATCGGGATTGAATACAAAATGCAAAATACCGACTTAAGTACTAGAAGAGCGAATCTTCTAAGAGTTTGTGTTTTGAGCGGCTCCTGGGAGACCAGTATTAGATTCAGATGCACCAGTGCAGGTTGACTGTATCATTAGGATCTTCACATTGACCATGAAATACAGAAATTGCATCAGGATTGAAAACAAAAGGGACAATGCCGACTTAAGTACAAGAAGAGTGAATCTCCTAAGTTTTTGTGGTTTGTACGGCTCATGGGAGACCTGTATTAGATTCCGATGAACCAGTGCAGGTTTACCGTATCCCTTGGACCATCTCATTGACCATGAATCACAGAAATCGCATCGGCATTAAATACAAAATGCAAAAAGCCGGCTTAAGTACAAGTAGAATGAATCCTCTCGGAGTTTGTGCTTTCAGCGGCTCCTGGGAGACCTGTATTAGATTCTGATGCACCAGTGCAGGTTTACTGTATAGCTTGGACCTTCACATAGACCATGAAACACAGATATTGCCTTGGAATGTAATTCGAAACGCACAATGCCGACATAAGTACAAGAAGAGTGAATCTTCTTGGTGTTTGTGGTTTAAGTGGCGCTTGGAAGACCAGTATTAAATTCCGATCCACCAGTGCAGTGTTACTGTATTCCTTGGAACATCACATTGACCATGAAACACAGAAATTGCATCGGGTTTCAATACAAAACTCACAATGCCTACTTAAGAACAAGGAGAGTGAATCTTCGAAGAATTTTTGCATCGAGCGTCTCCTGGGAGACCTGTATTAGTTTCCGATGCAGCAGTGCAGGTTTACTGTATCCCTTGGACCTTCACATTGACCATGAAACACAGAAATTGCATTGGAATGTAATACGAAACGCACAATGCCGACATAAGTATAAGAAGAGTGAATTTCCTAAAAATTTGTCGTTTGAGCGGCTCCTGGGAGACCAGTATTAGATTCCGATGCACCAGTGCAGGTATACTGTATCCCTTGGACCTTCACATTCACCATGAAACACATATCGCATCGGCATTGAATACAAAAGGCACAATGGTGACTTAAGTACAAGAAGATTGAATCTTCTAAGAGTTTGTGGTTTGAGCGGCTCATGGGGGACCAGATTTATATCACGATTCACCAGTGGAGGTTTATTGTATCCGTTGGACCTTCAGATTGAGCATGAACAACAGAAATTGCATCGGGATTCAATACAAATTGGACAATGCCGACTTAAGAACAAGAAGAGTGAGTCTTCTAAGAGTTTGTGCTTTGAGCGGCCCCTGAGAGACCATTATTAGATTCCGAAGCACCAGTGCAGGTTTATTGTATCCCGTGGTCCATCACATTGACCATGAAAGATATAAATTGCATCGGGATTGAATACAAAATGCACAATACCGACTTATGTACAAGAAGATGAATCTTCTAAGGTTTTGTGCATTGGCGGCTAATGGGAGACCAGTATTAGATTCCGAAGCACCAGTGCAGGTAGACTGTATCATGTGGACATTCACATTGACTACGAAACACAGAAATTGCATCGGGATTGTATACAGAATGCACAATGCCGACTTAAGTACAAGAAGAGTGAATCTTCTAAGAGTTTGTGCCATCAGCGTCTCCTGGGAGACCTGTATAAACTTCCGATGCACCAGTGCAGGTTCAATGTATCCCTTGGACCTTTACATTGATCATGGAACACAGAAATCGCATCGGGATTGAATACAAAATGCACAACGCCGACTTAAGTACTATAAGAGTGAATCTCCTAAGTTTTTGCGGTTTGTGCGACTCATGGGAGACCAGTATTAGATTCCGATGTACCAGTGCACGTTTACTGTATCCCTCGGACATTCTCATTGACCATGAAACATAGAAATTTCATCGGGATTAAATACTAAATGCAAAATACCGACTTAAGTACTAGAAGAGCGAATCTTCTAAGAGTTTGTGTTTTGAGCGGCTCCTGGGAGACCAGTATTAGATTCAGATGCACCAGTGCAGTTTGACTGTATCATTAGGATCTTCACATTGACCATGAAATACAGAAATTGCATCAGGATTGAATACAAAAGGGACAATGCCGACTTAAGTACAAGAAGAGTGAATCTCCTAAGTTTTTGTGGTTTGTACGGCTTATGAGAGACCTGTATTAGGTTCCGATGAACCAGTGCAGGTTTACCGTATCCCTTGGACCATCTCATTGACCACGAATCGTAGAAATTGCATCGGCATCAAATACAAAATGCTTAAAGCCAGCTTAAGTACAAGTAGAATGAATCCTCTCGGAGTTTGTGCTTACTGCGGCTCCTGGGAGACCTGTATTAGATTCCGAAGAACCAGTGCAGGTTTACTGTATCGCTTGGACAGTCTCATTGACCATGAAACAAATAAATTGCATCATGATCGAATACAAAATTCATAATGCTGGCTTTAGTACAAGAAGAGTGATCTTCTAAGAGTTTGTGCTTTGAGCGGCTCCTGGGAAGCCAGTATTAAATTCCGATGCACCATTGCTGGTTGACTGTATTATTTGGTCCTTCACATTGACCATGAAACTAGATATTGCATCAGGATTGAATACAAAAGGCACAATGCCGTCTTACGTACAAGAAGTGTTAATCTCCTAACAGTTTGTGTTTTGAACGGCTCCTGGGAGACCAGTATTAGATTCCGATGCACCAGTGCAGGTTCATTGTATCCCTTGGACCTTCACATTAACCATGAAACACAGAAATCAGAACGAGATTGAATACGAATAGCACAATGCCGGCTTAAGTACAAGAAGAGTGAATCTTCTAAGAATTTGTGGTTTGAGCGGCTCCTGGGGGACCAGTATTAGATTCCGATGCACCAGTGCAGGCTTACTGTGTCTCTTGGACCCCCATATTGAACATGAAACACAGATATCGCGTCGGGATTGAATACAAAAGGCACAATGCCGACTTAAGTACCAGAAGAGCGAATCTTCTAAGAGTTTGTGCTTTGAGCGGCTCCTGGGAAACCAGTATTAGATTCCGATGCACCAGTGCAGGTTTAATGTATCCCTTGGACCTTTACATTGGCCATGGAACACAGAAAACGCATCGGGATTGAATAGAAAATGCTCAATGCCGACTTAAGTACAATAAGAGTGAATCTCCTAAGTGTTTGTGGTTTGTGCGGCGTATGGGAGACCAGTATTAGATTCCGATGTACCAGTGCAGGTTTATTGTATCCCTCAGACATTCTCATTGACCATGAAACAAATAAATTGCATCGGGATTGAATACAAAATGCACAATACCGACTTCAGTACTAGAAGAGCGAATCTTCTAAGAGTTTGTGTTTTGAGTGGCTCCTGGGAGACCAGTATTAGATTCAGATGCACCAGCGCAGGTTGACTGTATCATTAGGATCTTCACATTGACCATGAAATACAGAAATTGCATCAGGATTGAATACAAAAGGGGCAATGCCGACTAAAGTACAAGAAGAGTGAATCTCCTAAGTTTTTGTGGTTTGTACGGCTCATGGGACACCTGTATTAGATTCCGATGCACCAGTGCAGGTTTACCGTATCCCTTGGACCATCTCATTGACCATGAATCACAGAAATTGCATCGGCATTAAATACAAAACGCATAAAGCCAGCTTAAGTACAAGTAGAATGAATCCTCTTGGAGTTTGTGCTTTCAGCGGCTCCTGGGAGACCTGTATAAAATTCCGATGCACCAGTGCAGGTTTAGTGTATCCCATCGACCCTCACATTGACCATGAAACACAGAATTCGCATCGGGATTGAATAGAAAAGGCACAATGCTGACTTAAGTACAAGAAGAGAGAATCTTCTAAGAGTTTGTGGTTTGAGCGGCTCATGCGAGAACAGTATTAGATTCCGATGCACCAGTGCAGGTTTACTGTATCCCTTGGTCCTTCACATTGACCATGACAAACAGAAATTGCATCGGGATAAAATACAAAAGGGACAATGCCGACTTAAGTACAAGAAGGTGAATTTTCTATGAATTTGTGGTTTGAGCGTCTCCAAAGAGACCAGTATTAGATCCCGATGCACCAGTGCAGGTTAACTGTATCCCTTGGACCTTCACATTGACCATGAAACACAAAAATCGCATCGGGATTGAATAGAAAGGCTCAATGACTACTTAAGTACAAGAAGAGTGAATCTTCTAAGGGTTTGTAGTTTGAGCGGCTCATGGGATACCAGTATTAGATTCCGATGAACCAGTGCAGGTTGACTGTATCATTTAGACCTACACATTGACAATGAAACACAG
Organism: Schistocerca americana; assembly: GCF_021461395.2. Lineage (NCBI taxonomy): Eukaryota > Metazoa > Arthropoda > Insecta > Orthoptera > Acrididae > Schistocerca > Schistocerca americana. The sequence goes on along the minus strand of NC_060122.1, from coordinate 130,007,013 downwards.
AAATTGTATCGGGACTGAATACAAAATGGACAATGCCGAGTTAAGTACAAGAAGAATGAATCTTCTCAGAGTTTGTGCTTACAGCCGCTATTGGGAGACCTGTATTGGCATCCGATGCACCAGTGCAGGTTTACTGTATCGCTTGGACCTTCACATTGACCATGATACACTGAAATTGCATTGGGATGGTATACGAAACGCACAATGCCCGCTTATGTACAAGAAGAGTGAATCTTCTAAGAGTTTGTGGTTTGAGCGGCTCCTGGAAAGCCAGTATTAAATTCCAATGCACCAGTGCTGGTTGACTGTATTATTTGGTCCTTCACACTGACCATGAAACTAGATATCGCATCGGAATTGAATAAAAAAAGCACAACGCCGTCTTACGTACAAGAAGAGTTATTCTCCTAACAGTTTGTGTTTTGAACGGCTCCTGGGAGACCAGTATCAGATTCCGATGCACCAGCGCAGGTTTACTGTATCCCTTCGACCTTCACATTAACCATGAAACACAGAAATCAGATCAAGATTGAATGCAAATGGCACAAAGCTGAATTAAGTACAAGAAGCGTGAATCTTATAAGAGTTTGTGCTTGGAGCGGCTCCTGGGAGACCAGCAATAGAATCCGATGCACCAGTGCCGGTTTGCTGTATCGCTTGGACCTTCACATTGACCATGAAACACAGAAATTGCTTCGAGATTGTATTCAAAACTGACAACTCCGACTTGTATACAGGAAGAATGAATCTTCTAAGAGTTTGTGGGTTGAGCAGCTCCTGGGAGACCAGTATTAGATTCCAATGCACCAGTGCAGGTTTACTGTAACCCTTGGACCTTCAAATTGACCATGAAGCACAGATATTGCATCGGGATTGGATACAAAACAGACAATGCCGACTTAAGTACAAGAAAGGTGAACCTTCTATGAGTTTGTTCTTTGAGCGGCTCGTGGGAAACCAGTATTAGATTCCGATGCACCAGTGCGGTTTACTGTATCCCTTGGACCTTTGCATTGGCCATGGAACACAGAAATTGTATCGGGATTGAATACAAGAGAGACAATGCCGACTTAAGTGCAATAAGAGTGAATCTTCTCAGAGTTTGTGCTTACAGCGGCTATTGGGAGACCTGTATTGGCATCCGATGCACCAGTGCAGGTTTACTATATCGCTTGGACCTTCACATTGACCATGAAACACTGAAATTGCATTGGGATGGTATACGAAACGCACAATGCCCGCTTATGTACAAGAAGAGTGAATCTTCTAAGAGTTTGTGGTTTGAGCGGCTCCTGGAAAGCCAGTATTAAATTCCAATGCACCAGTGCTGGTTGACTGTATTATTTGGACCTTCACATTGCCCAATGAAACACAGAAATTCATCGGGATTGAATACAAAACTCACAATGCCAACTTAAGTACAAGAAGAGTGAATCTACGAAGAGTTTGTGCATTGAGCGTCTCCTGGGAGACCTGTATTAGTTTCCGATGCAGCAGTGCACGTTTACTGTATCCCTTTGACGTTTACATTGACCATGAAACACAGAAATTGTATCGGGATTGAATACAAGAGAGACAATGCCGACTTAAGTGCAATAAGAGTGAATCTTCTCAGAGTTTGTGCTTACAGCGGCTATTGGGAGACCTGTATTGGCATCCGATGCACCAGTGCAGGTTTACTATATCGCTTGGACCTTCACATTGACCATGAAACACTGAAATTGCATTGGGATGGTATACGAAACGCACAATGCCCGCTTATGTACAAGAAGAGTGAATCTTCTAAGAGTTTGTGGTTTGAGCGGCTCCTGGAAAGCCAGTATTAAATTCCAATGCACCAGTGCTGGTTGACTGTATTATTTGGTCCTTCACACTGACCATGAAACTAGATATCGCATCGGAATTGAATAAAAAAAGCACAACGCCGTCTTACGTACAAGAAGAGTTATTCTCCTAACAGTTTGTGTTTTGAACGGCTCCTGGGAGACCAGTATCAGATTCCGATGCACCAGCGCAGGTTTACTGTATCCCTTCGACCTTCACATTAACCATGAAACACAGAAATCAGATCAAGATTGAATGCAAATGGCACAAAGCTGAATTAAGTACAAGAAGCGTGAATCTTCTAAGAGTTTGTGCTTGGAGCGGCTCCTGGGAGACCAGCAATAGAATCCGATGCACCAGTGCCGGTTTGCTGTATCGCTTGGACCTTCACATTGACCATGAAACACAGAAATTGCTTCGAGATTGTATTCAAAACTGACAACTCCGACTTGTATACAGGAAGAATGAATCTTCTAAGAGTTTGTGGGTTGAGCAGCTCCTGGGAGACCAGTATTAGATTCCAATGCACCAGTGCAGGTTTACTGTAACCCTTGGACCTTCAAATTGACCATGAAGCACAGATATTGCATCGGGATTGGATACAAAACAGACAATGCCGACTTAAGTACAAGAAAGGTGAACCTTCTATGAGTTTGTTCTTTGAGCGGCTCGTGGGAAACCAGTATTAGATTCCGATGCACCAGTGCGGTTTACTGTATCCCTTGGACCTTTGCATTGGCCATGGAACACAGAAATCGCAACGGGATTGAACACAAATGCCCAATGCCGACTTAAGTACAAGAAGAGTGAATCTTCTAAGAGTTAGTGGTTGGATCGGCTCATGGGAGCCCAGTATTAGATTCCGTTGAACAAGTGCTGGTTTACCGTCTCCCTTGGGCTTTCTCATTGACCATGAAACACAAAAATTGCATCGGAATTGAATACAAAACTCACAATGCCAACTTAAGTACAAGAAAAATGAATCTTCGAAGAGATTGTGCATTGAGCGTCTCCTGGGTGACCTGTATTAGATTCCGATGCAGCAGTGCACGTTTACTGTATCCCTTTAACCTACACATTGACCATTACACACAGAAATTGCATCGGGATTGAATGTAAAGGGGACAATGCCGACTTAAGTATAAGAAGAGTGAGTTATCTAAGAGTTTGTGGTTTGATCGACTCCCGGGAGACCAGTATTAGTTTCCGATCCGCCAGTGCAGGTTTACTGTATCCCTTGGACTTTCAGATTGTTAATGAAACACAGATATCGCATCGGGATTGAATACAAAAGGCACAATGCAGACTTAAGTACAAGAAGAGTGAATCTTCTAAACGTTTGTGGTTTGAGCGGCTCATGGGAGCCCAGTATTAGATTCCGTTGAACCAGTGCTGGTTTACCGTCTCCCTTGGACCTTCACATTGACCATGAAACACAGAAATTGCATCGGGATTGATTACAAAACTCACAATGCCAACTTAAGAACAGGAAGAGTGAATCTTCGAAGAGTTTGTGCATTGAGCATCTCCTGGGTGACCTGTATTAGATTCCAATGCAGCAGTGCACGTTTACTGTATCCCTTTGACCTTCACATTGACCATTAAACACAGAAATTGCATCGGGATTGAATACAAAAGGGACAATGCCGACTTAAGTATAAGGAGAGTGAATTTTCTAAGAGTTTGTGGTTTGAGCGGCTCCTGGGAGACCAGTATTATATTCCGATGCACCAGTGCAGGTTTACTGTATCCCTTGGACATTCACATTGACCATGAAACACAGATATCGCATCGGGATTGAATACAAAAGGCACAATGCCGACTTAAGTGCAAGAAGAGTGAATCTTCTAAGAGTTTTTGCTTTGAGCGGCTGTTGGGAGATATGTATTAGATTCCGATGCACCAGTGCAGGTTCACTGAATCCCTTGGACTTTCACATTGACCGTGAAACAGAGAAAGTGAAACGGCATAGAATTCAAAATGGACAACGTGCACTTAAGTACAAGAAGGGTGAATCTTCTCAGAGTATGTGCTTTGAGCGGTTCCTAGGAGACCAGTATTAGATTCCGATGCACCTGTGCTGCTTTAGTGTATCCCATGAACCATCACATGGACCATCAAACACAGAAACTGCATCGGGATTGAATACAAAAGGGACAAAGCAGACTTAAGTTAAAGTAGGATGAATCTAATAAGAGTTTGCGCTTTGAGCGGCTCCTGGGAGACCAGTATCAGATTCCTATGCACCAGTGCTGGTTAACTGTATCCCTTGGACTTCACATTGAGCATGAATCACAGAAATTGCATCGGGATTGAATATAAAAGTGACAATGCCGACTTAAGTACAAGAAAACTGAATCTTCTAAGAATTTGTGCTTTGAGCGGCTCTAGGGAGGCCAGTATTCCGTTCCGACGCACCAGTACAGGTTTACAGTATCCCATGGTCCTTCACATTGACCATGAAACACAGATATTGCGTCGGGATTGAAAACAATAAGGACAATGCCGACTTAAATACAAGATGAGTGAATCCCTTCAGAGTTTGTGCATTGAGAGGCTCCTGGGATACCCGTATTGGATTCCGATGCACCAGTGCAGGTTTACTGAATCCCTTGGACCATCACATTGAACATCAAACACAGAATTTTCAGCGGGATTGAATATAAAAGGGACTGCCGACTTAAGTACAAGAAGAGTTAATCACCTACGAGTTTGTGCTTTGAGCTGCTCTTGGGAGACCAGTATTACATTCCGATGCACCAGTGCTGGTTTACTGTATCCCTTGGACTTTCGCATTGACCATGAAACACAGAAATTGTATCGGGATAGAATACAAAAGGGACAATGCCGACTTAATTACAATAAGAGTGAATCTTCTAAGAGTTTGTGCTTTGTGTGGCACCTGGGAGGCCAGTATTAGATTCCGATGCACCAGGGTAGGTTCACTGTATCGCTTGGACTTTCACATTGAGCATGAAACACAGAAAGTGCATCGGAATAGAGTACAAAAGGGACAATGATTACTTAAGTACAAGAAGAGGGAATCTTGTAAGAGTTTGTGGTTTGAGCGGCTCCTGGAAAACCTGTATTAGATTCCGATGCACCAGTGGAGGTTTACTGTAGCCCTAGGACCGTCACATTGACCCTGAAACACAGAAATTGCAACGGGATTGAATACGCTGTTTTCAGCGGCTCCTGGGTGACCTGTATTAGATTCCGATGAACCTGTGCAGGTTTAATGCATCCCGTGGACCTTCACATTGAACATGAAACACCGAAATCGCATCGGGATAGAATTGAAAATGCACAATGCCGACTTAAGTCCAAGAAGAGTGAATCCTCTAAGAGATTGTGGTTTGGGCGGTCATGGGAGAGAAGTATTAGATTCCGTTGAACCAGTGCAGGTTTACGGTATCCCTAGGACCTTCACATTGACAATGAAACACAGAAATTGCATCGCGATTGAAACCAAAAGGGACAATGCCGACTTAAGAACAAGACTAGTGAGTCCTCTAAGAGTTTGTGCTTTGAGCGGCTCATGGGAGACCAGTATTAGATTCCGATGCACCTGTGCAGGGATACTGATCGGGATTGAATACAAAATACACAATGCCTACTTAAGTACAAGAAGAGTAAATATTCTGAGAGTTTGTGCTTTGAGCGGCTCCTCGGAGACCAGTATTAGATTCCGATGCACCAGTACAGGTTTACTGAATCCCTTGGACCTTCACATTGTCCATGAAACACAGAAATCGCATCGGGATGGAATACATAAGGGACAATGCCGTCTTAAGTACAAGGAGAGTGAATCTTCTAAGAGTTTGAGCTTTGTGCGGCTCCTGGGTGTCCAGTATTAGATTCCGATGCACCTGTGCAGGATTACTGTATTTCTTGGACCTTCAAGTTGACCATGCGACACAGAATTTCGTCGGGACGGAATACATGAGGGACAATGCCGACTCAAGTACAAGAAGAGTGAATTTTGTAAGAGTTTGTGCATTGCGCAGTTCCTGGGAAACCAGTATTAGATTCAGATGCACCAGTGCAGATTTACTGTATCCCTTATACCTTCATATTGACCAAGTAACAGAGAAATTGCATCGCGATTGAAACCAAAAGGGACAATGCCGACTTAAGAACAAGACCAGTGAGTCCTCTAAGAGTTTGTGCTTTGAGCGGCTCATGGGAGACCAGTATTAGATTCCGATGCACCTGTGCAGAGATACTGTATCCCTTGGATCTTCACATTGACCATGAGACACAGAATTTGCATCGGGATGGAATACATAAGGGACAATGACGACTCAAGTACAAGAAGAGTGAATTTTGTAAGAGTTTGTGCATTGCGCAGTTCCTGGGAAACCAGTATTAGATTCCGATGCACCAGTGCAGGTTTACTGTATCCCTTCGACCTTCATATTGACCAAGAAACACAGAAATCGCAACGCGATTGCATACAAAGGCGACAATGCCGACTTAAGGACAAGACCAGTGAGTCCTCTAAGTGTTTGTGCTTTGAGCGGCTCATGGGAGAACAGTATTAGATTCAGATGCACCAGTGCACGTTTACTGAATCCCTTGGCCCTTCGCATTGACCATGAAACACACAAATTGCATCGGGATTAAATACATAAAGCACAATGCCGACTTTAGTAAAAGAAAAGTGAATCTTCTAAGAGTTCGCGCTTTCAGCGGCTCTTGGGGGAAAAGTATTGGATTCCGATGAACCAGTGCAGGTTTACTGTATCCCATGGACCTTCACATTGACCATGAAACACCGAAATCGCATCGGGATTGAATACAAAAGGCACATTGCCGAATTAAGTACGAGAAGAGTGAATCATCTAAGAGTTTGTGGTTTGAGCGGCTTATGGGTGACCAGTATTAGATTCCGATGAACCAGTGCATTTAGACTGTATCATTTGGACCTTCAAATTGACCATGAAACACAGAACTTGCATCGGGATTGAATACTAATCGCACTATGCGGCCATAGGTACAAGAAGAGTGAATCTTCTAAGGGTTTGTGCTTTGAGAAGCTCCTGGGAGACCAGTATTAGATTCCGATGCACCAGTGCTGGTTTACTCTATCCCTTGGACCTCCACATTAACCATGAAACACAGAAATCGCATCGGGATGGAATACATAAGGGACAATGCCGTCTTAAGAACAAGAACAGTGAATCTTCTAAGAGTTTGAGCTTTGTGCGGCTCTTGGGAGACCAGTATTAGATTATGATGCACCAATGCCGGTTTACTGTATCCCTCGGACCTTCACATTGACCATGACACACAGAAATTGCATCGGGATTGAATACAAATCGTACAATGCCGACTTAAGTACAAGAAGAGTGAATCTTCTAAGAGATTGTGCTTTGAGCGGCACCTGGGAGACCAGTATTAGATTTCGTTGCACCAGTGCTGATTAACTGTACCCCTTGGACCTTCACATTGACCATGAAACACAGATATTACATCGGGATTGAATACAAAAGAGACAAGGCCGACTTATGCACAAGAAGAGTGAATCTTCTAAGAGTTTTTGCTTTGAGCGGCTCCTGGGATACCAGTATTACATTCCGTTGGACCAGTGCCTGTTTACTGTAACCCTTGGAACTTCCCATTGACCATGAGACACAGAAATTGCATCGGGATTGAATACAAAAGGGACAATGCCGACTCACTTACAATAAGAGTGAATCATCTAAGATTTTGTGCTTTGAGCGACTCCTGGGATACCGGTATTAGATTCCTAAGCAACAGTACAGATTTACTGTTTCCCTAGGACCTTCACATTGACCATGAAAAACAGAAATTGCTGAAGGATTGAATACTAATCGGACAATGCCGCCTTAAGTACAAGAAGAATGAATGCTCCAGGAGTTTGTGCTTTCAGCGTCACCTGGGAGGCCAGTATTAAATTCCGATGCACCAGTGCAGGTTGACTGTATCATTTGGACCTTCACATTGACCATGAAACACAGAAATGGCTTCGGGTTGGAATACAAAACTCACAATGCCAACCTAAGCCAAGAAGTGTGAATCTTCGAAGTGTTTGTGCTTTGAGCGTCTCCTGGGAGCCATGTATTAGATTCCGATGCACCAGCGCACGTTTACTGCATCCCTCTGACCTTCACATTGACCATGAAACACAGAAATTACATCGGGATTGAATACAAAATGGACAATGCCGAGGTAAGTACAAGAAGAGTTAATATTCTAAAAGTTTGAAGTTTGAGCGGCTCCTGGGACACAAGTATTAGATTCCGATGCACCAGTGCAGGTTTACTGTAACCCTCGGTCCTTCACATTGACCATGACACACCGAAATTGCATCGGGATTGAATACAAATGGTACAATGCCGACTTAAGTACAAGAAGTGTGAATCTTCTAAGATATTGTTATTTGAGCGGTACCTGGGAGACCAGTATTAGATTTCGTTGCACGAGTGCTGATTAACTGTATCTCTTGGACCTTCACATTGACCATGAAACACAGATATCACATCGGGATTGAATACAAAAGAGACAATGCCGCCTTATGCACAAGAAGGGTGAATCTTCTAAGAGTTTGTGCTTTGAGCGGCTCCTGGGATACCAGTATTACATTCCGATGGACCAGTGCCTGTTTACTGCAACCCTTGGAACCACCCATTGACCATGAGACACTGAAATTGCATCGGGATTGAATACAAAAGGGGCAATGCCGATTTAATTACAATAAGAGTGGATCATCTAAGATTTTGAGCTTTGAGCGGCTCCTGGGAGACCGGTATTAGATTCCTAAGCAACAGTGCAGGTTTACTGTTTCCCTAGGACCTTCACATTGACCATGAAACACAGAAATTGCTGAAGGATTGAATACAAATCGGACAATGCCGACTTAAGTACAAGAAGAATGAATCTTCTCAGAGTATGTGCTTTGATACGGCTCCTAGGAGACCTGTATTAGATTCCAATGCACCTATGCTGGTTTATTGTATCCCTTGGACCTTCACATGGACCATCAAACACAGAAATTGCATCGGGATGGAATACAAAAGGCACAATGCTAACTTAAGTACAAGAAGAGTGAATCTTCTAGGAGTTTGTGCTTTGAGCGGCTCCTGGGAGACCACTATTAGATTCCGATGCACCAGTGCAGGTTTCCTGTATCCCTTGGAACTTCACATTGATCATTAAACACAGACATTGCATCGGGATTGAATACAAAAGGCACAATGATGACGTAAGTACAAGCAGAGTGAATCTTCTAAGAGTTTGTGCTTTGTGTGGCACGTGGGAGGCCAGCATTAGCTTCCGATGCACCAGTGTAGGTTCACTGTATCCCTTGAACTTTCACATTGACCATAAAACACAGAAAGTGCATCGGAGTTGAATACAAAAGGGACAATGCCTACTTACTTACAAGATGAGTGAATCTTCTAAGAGTTTGTGGTTTGAGCGGCTCCTGGGAAACCTGTATTAGATTCCGATGCACCAGTGGAGGTTTACTGTAGCCCTAGGACCATCACATTGACCCTGGAACACAGATATTGCATCGGGACTGAATACAAAACTCACAAAGCCAACTTAAGCTCAAGAAGTATGAATCTTCGAAGAGTTTATGCTTTGAGCGGCTCCTTGGAGACCAGTATTAGATTACGATGCACCAGTGCAGGTTGAATGTATCATTTGGACCTTCACATTGACCATGAAATACAGAAACTGCATCGGGATTGAATACAAAAGGGACAATGCCGACTTAAGTACAAGAAGAATGAATGCTCTAGGAGTTTGCATCGGGATTGAATACAAAACGCAAAATGCGGCCATAGGTACAAGAAGAGTGAATGTTCTAAGGGTTTGTGCTTTGAGAAACTCCTGGGAGACCAGTATTGGATTCCGATGCACCAGTGCAGGTTTACTGTATCCATTGGACCTTCACATTGACCATGAAACACAGATATTGCATCGGGATTGATTACAAAATACACAATGCCAACTTAAGTACAACTAGAGTAAATTTTCTAAGAGTTAGAACTTTGAGCGGCTCCTCGGAGACCAGTATTAGATTCCGATGCACCAGTGCAGGTTTACTGAATCCCTTGGACCTTCACATTTACCATGAAACACAGAAATCGCATCGGGATGGAATACATAAGGGACAATGCCGTGTTAAGTACAAGAGGAGTGAATCTTCTAAGAGTTTGAAATTTGTGCGGCTCCTGGGTGTCCAGTATTAGATTCCGATGCACCTGTGCAGGATTACTGTATCATTTGGACCTTCACATTGACCATGAGACACAGAATTTGCATCGGGATGGAATACATAAGGAACAATGACGACTCAAGTAAAGGAAGAGTGAATTTTGTAAGAGTTTTTGCATTGCGCAGATCCTGGGAAACCAGTATTAGATTCCGATGCACCAGTGCATGTTTACTGTATCCCTTCGACCTTCATATTGACCAAGAAACACAGAAATCGAGACGCGATTGAATACAAAAGGGACAATGCCGACTTAAGAACAAGACCAGTGAGTCCTCTAAGAGTTTGTGCTTTGAGCGGCTCATGGGAGAACAGTATTAGATTCAGATGCACCAGTGCAGGTTTACTGAATCCCTTGGCCCATCGCATTGACCATGAAACACCGAAATTGCATCGGGATTAATTACATAAGGCGCAATGCCGACTTTAGTAAAAGAAGAGTGAATCTTCTTAGAGTTCGCGCTTTCAGCGGCTCTTGGGGGAAAAGTATTAGATTCCGCTGCACCAGTGCAGGTTTACTGTCTCCCGTGGACCTTCACATTGACAATGAAACACCGAAATTGCATCGGGATTGAATACAAAACGGACTGCCGACTTAAGTGCAAGAAGAGTTAATAGTCCAAGTAGTAGTGCATTGAGCGGCTCTTGGGGAACCAGTATTAGATTCCGATGCACCAGCGCAGATTCACTGTTTCCCTTGGACTTTCACATTGACCATGAAACACAGAAAAAACATTGGAATTGAATACAATAGGGACAATGCCTACTTAAGTACAAGAAGAGTGAATCTTCTAAGTGTTTGTGGTTTGAGCGGCTCCTGGGAAACCTGCATTAGATTCCGATGCACCAGTGGTGGTTTACTGTAGCCCTAGGACCGTCACATTGACCCTGAAACACAGAAATTGCATCGGGATTGAATACAAAACTCACAAGGCCAACTTAAGCCTAAGAAGTGTGAATCTTCGAAGAGTTTTAGCTTTGAGCGGCTACTGGGAGACCAGTATTAAATTCAGATGCACCAACGCAGGTTGAATGTATCATTTGGACCTTCACATTGACCATGAAATACAGAAACTGCATCGGGATTGAATACAAAAGGGACAATGCCGACATAAGTTCAAGAAGAATGAATGCTGTAGGAGTTAGTGCTTTCAGCGGCTCCTGGGGGACCTTTATTAGATTCCGATGAACCAGTGCAGGTTTACTGTATCCCTCGGACCTTCACATTGACCATGAAACACCGAAATCGCATCGGGATTGAATTGAAAATGCACAATGCCGACATAAGTACAAGAAGAGTGAATCCTCTAAGAGTTTGTGGTTTGAGCGGTCATGGGAGAGCAGTATTACATTCCGTTGAACCAGTGCAGGTTTACCGTATCCCTTGGACCTTCTCATTGACCATGGATCCCAGAAATTGCATCGGTATTGAATACAAAAGACATAATGCCGGCTTAAGTACAAGAAGAGTGATCTTCTAAGAGATTGTGCTTTAAGCATCTCCTGGGAGGCCAGTATTAAATTCCGATGTACCAGTGCAGGTTGACTATATCATTTGGACCTTCACATTGACCATGAAACACAGAAATGGCTTCGGGGTGGAATACAAAACTCACAATGCCAACCTAAGCACAAGAAGTGTGAATCTTCGAAGAGTTTGTGCTTTGAGCGTCTCCTGGGAGCCCTGTATTAGATTCCGATGCACCAGCGCACGTTTACTGTATCCCTCTGACCTTCACATTTACCATGAAACACTGAAATTACATCGGGATTGAATACAAATGGGGCCATGCCGACTTAAGTACAAGAAGGTGAATTTTCTTAGAGTTTGTGCTTTGAGCGGCTTCTCGGAGACCAGTATTAGATTCCGATGCACCAGTGCAGTTTTACTGAATCCCTTGGACCTTCACATTGACCATGACACACAGAAATTGCATCGGGATTGATACAAATGGTACAATGCCGACTTAAGTACAAGAAGAGTGAATCTTCTAAGAGATTGTGCTTTGAGCGGCTCCTGGGAGACCAGTATTAGATTCCGATGCGCCTGTGAAGGTTTACTATGTACCTTGGACCCTCAAATTGACCATGAAACACAGAAACCTCATCAGGATTGGATACAAAAAGGACAATGCCGATTTAAGTACAAGAAGAGTGAATCTTCTAAGGGTATGTGTTTAGAGCGTCACCAGGAAGACCAGTATTGGATTCCGATGCATCAGTGCAGGTTTACTGTATCCCTTGGACCTTCACTTGGACCATAAAACACAGAAAGTGCATTAGGATTGAATACAAAAGGGACAATGCCTACTTAAGTACAAGAAGAGTAAATCTTCTAAGAGTTTGTTCTTTGAGCGGCTTCTGGGAGTCTAGTATTAGATTCCGATGCACCAGTGCAGATTTTCTGTATCCCTTGGACGTTCACATCGACCATGAAACACAGAAATTGTATCGGGATTGAAACCAAAATGAACAACGCCGACTTAAGTACAAGAAGAGTGAATCTAATTAGAATTTTTGTTTTGAGCGGCTCTTGGGAGAAACGTATTAGATTCCGATGCACCAGTGCAGGTTCACAGCATCCCTTGGACTTACACATTGACCATGAAACACAGAAAGTGCATGGGAATTGAATACAAAATGTACAATTCCTACTTAAGTACAAGAAGAGTGAAATTTCTCAGAGTATGTGCTTTGAGCGGCTCCTAGGAGACCAGTATTAGATTCCGATGCACCTGTGCTGGTTTAGTGTATCCCTTGGACCTTCACATGGACCATCTAACACAGAAACTGCATCGGGATTGAACACAAAAGCGACAATGCAAACTTAAGTACAAGTAGGGTGAATCTAATAAGAGTTTGTGCTTTGAGCGGCTCCTGTGGGACCAGTATTAGGTTTCGACGCACCAGTGCTGGTTTACAGTATCCCATGGTACATCACATTGACCATGATACACAGAAATTGCATCGGGATTGAATACAAGAAGCATAGTGCCGTCTTAAGTACAAGAAGTGTTAATATTCTAACATTTTCTGGTTTGAGCGGCTCCTGGAAGACCAGTATTCGATTCCGATGCACTGGTGCATTTTTACTGTATCCCTTGGACCTTCACATTGACCATGACACACAGAAACTGCATCGGGAACGAATACAAATGGTACAATGCCGACTTAAGTACAAGAAGAGTGAATCTTCTAAGAGATTGTGCTTTGAGCGGCACCTGGGAGACCAGTATTAGATTCCGTTGCACCAGTGCTGATTAACTGTATCCCTTGGACGTTCACATTGACCATGAAACACAGAAATTACATCGGGATTGAGTACAAATGAGACAGTGCCGACATATGTACGAGAAGACCGAATCTTCTAAAAGTTTGTGCTTTGAGCGGCTCCTGGGATACCAGTATTAGATTCCGATGCACCAGTGCCGGTTTACTGTATCCCTTAGACTTTCACATTGACCATGAAACACAGAAATTGCATCGGGTTTGAATAAAAGAGGCACAATGCCGTCTTAAGGACGAGAAGAGTTAATATTCTAAGTGTTTATGGTTTGAGCGGCTCTTGGGAGAAAAGTATTAGATTCCGATGCACCAGTGCAGGTTTACTGTATCCTTTGGACTTTCTCATTCCGCATGAAACACAGAAAGTGCATCGGGATTGAATACAAAATGGACAATACCTACTTAAGTACAAGAAGAGTGAATCTTCTCAGAGTTTGTGTTTTGAGCGGCTCCTAGGAGACCAGTATTAGTTTCCGATGCACCTGTGCTGGTTTAGTGTATCCCTTGGACCTTCACATGGACCATCAAACACAGAAACTGCATCGGGATTGATTACAAAAGGGACAATGCAGACTTAAGTACAAGACGGGTGAATCTAATAAGAATTTGTGCTTTGAGCGGCTCCTGGGAGACCAGTATTAGATTCCTATGCACCAGTGCTGGTTAACTTATCCCTTGGACCTTCACATTGACCATCAATCACAGAAATTGCATCGGGAATGAATACAAAAGAGACAATGCCGCCTTAAGTACAAGAGAACTGAATCTTCTAAGAGTTTGTGCTTTGAGCGGCTCCTGGGAGACCAGTATTAGGTTCCAACGCACCAGTGCAGATTTACAGTATCCCATGGTCCTTCACATTGACCATGAAACACAGATATTGCATCAGGATTGAAAACAATAGGGACAATGACGACTTAAATACAAGATAAGTGAATCTCTTCAGAGTTTGTGCATTGAGAGGCTCTTGTTATACCAGTATTAGATTCCGATGCACCAGTGCAGGTTTACTGAATCCCTTGGACCATCACATTGAACATGAAGCACATAAATTGCATCGGGAATGAGTACAAAAGGGACTGCCGACTTAAGTACAAGAAGAGTTCATCACCTAAGAGTTTGTGCTTTGAGCGGCTCTTGGGTGACCAGTATTGGATTCCGATGAACCAGTGCAGGTTGACTGTATCATTTGGACCTTCAAATTGACCATGAAACACAGAAATTGCATCGGGTTTGAATACAAAACGCACAATGCGGCCATAGGTACAAGAAGAGTGAATCTTCTAAGGGTTTGTGCTTTGAGAAGCTCCTGGGAGGCCAGTATTAGATTCCGATTCACCAGTGCAGGTTTACTGTATCCCTTCGACCTCCGCATTGCCCATGAAACACAGAAATTGCATCGGGATTGATTACAAAATACACAATGCCAACTTAAGTACAAGATGAGTAAATTTTCTAAGAGTTTGTGCTTTGAGCGGCTCCTCGGAGACCAGTATTAGATTCCGATGCACCAGTGCAGGTTTACTGAATCCCTTGGCCCTTCACATTGACCATGAAGCACAGAAATTGAATCAGGATTGAATACAAGCGGCACAATGCTTACTTTAGTACAGGAAGAGTAAATTTTCTAAGAGTTTGTGGTTTGAGCGGCTCTTGGGAGAAAAGTATTATATTCCGTTGCACCAGTGCTGATTAACTGTATCCCTTGGACGTTCACATTGAACATGAAACACAGAAATTGCGTCGGGATTGAATACAAGAGGCACAATGCCGTCTTAAATACAAGAAGAGTTAATACTCTAAAGGTTTGTGGTTAGAGCGGCTCTTGGGAGACCAGTATTAGATTCCAATGCACCAGTGCCAGTTTACTGTATCCCATGGACCTTCACATTGACCATGAAACACAGAAATTGCGTCGGGATTGAATACAAGATGCACAATGCCAACTTAAGTACAAGAAGAGTTAATATTCTAAAAGTTTGTAGTTTGAGCTGCTCCTGGGAGACCAGTATTAGTTTCCGACGCACCAGTGCAGGTTTACTGTATCCCTCGGACCTTCACATTGACCATGACACTCAGAAGTTGCATCGGGATTGAATACAAATGGTACAATGCCGACTTAAGTACAATAAGAGTGAATCTTCTAACAGATTGTGATTTGAGCGGCTCCTGGGAGACCAGTATTAGATTCCGATGCACCAGTGCACGTTTACTGTATACCTTCGACTTTCACATTGACCATGAAACACAGAAATTACATCGGTATTGAATACAAAAGAGACAATGCCAACTTAAGTAATAGAAGAGTGAATTTTCTAAGAGATTCTGATTTGAGCGGCTTCAGGGAGACCAGTGTTACCATCCGATACACCAGTGCAGGTTTAATGTATCCCTTGGACCTCCACATTGACCATGAAACACAGAAATTGCATCGAGATTGATTACAAAATACACAATGCCAACTTAAGTACAAGAAGAGTAAATTTTCTAAGAGTTTGTGCTTTGAGCTGCTCCTGGGAGACCAGTATTAGATTTCGTTGCACCAGTGCAGGTTTACTGTATCCCTTGGACCCTCACATTGACCATGAAACACAGAAATAGCATCGGGGTTGAATACTAAAGGGACAATGCCGACTTAAGTACACGAAGAGTGAATCTCCTAAGAGTTACTGCTCTGAGCGGATCCTGGGAGACCAGTATTGGATTTCGTTGCACCAGTGCAGGTTTACTGTATCCCTTGGACCCTCACATTGACCATGAAACACAGAAATTGCATCGGGATTGAATGCAAAAGGGACAATGCCGACTTAATTACAATAAGAGTGAATCTTCTAGGATTCTGTGCTTTGAGCGGCTCCTTGGAGACCGGTATTAGATTCCTAAGCCACAGTGCAGGTTTACTGTTTTCCTAGGACCTTCACGTTGACCATGAAACACAGAAATTGCTGAGGGATTGAATACATATCGGACAATGCCGACTTAAGTACAAGAAGAATGAATCTTCTCAGAGTATGTGATTTGAGCGTCTCCTAGGAGACCAGTATTAGATTCCGATGCACCTGTGCTGGTTTAGTGTATCCCTTGGACCTTTACATGGACCATCAAACACAGATATTGCATCGGGATGGAATACAAAAGGCACAATGCCGACTTAGGTACAAGAAGAGTGGATCTTTTAGGAGTTTGTGCTTTGAGCGGCTCCTGGGAGACCAGTATTAGATTCCGATGCACCAGTTCTGGTTTTCTGTGTACCTTGGAACTTCACATTGATCACTAAACACAGACATTGCATCGGGATTGAATACAAAAGCCACAATGCAGACTTAAGTACAAGAAGAGTGAATCTTCTAAGACTTTGTGCTTTGTGTGGCTCCTGGGAGGCCAGTATTAGATTCCGATGCACCAGCGTAGGTTCACTGTATCCCTTGGACTTTCAGATTGACCATGAAGCACAGAAATTGCATCGGAATTGAATACAAAAGGGACAATGCCTACTTAAGTACAAGAAGAGTGAATCTTCCAAGAGTTTGTCCTTTGAGCGGCTTCTGGGAGTCCAGTATTAGATTCCGATGCACCAGTGCAGATTTTCTGTATCCCCTGGACGTTCACATCGACCATGAAACACAGAAATTGTATCGGCATTGAATACAAAATGAACAACACCGATTTGAGTACAAGATGAGTGAATCTAATAAGATTTTTTGCTCTGAGCGGCTCTTCGGAGAAAAGTATTAGATTCCGATGCACCAGTGCCAGTTCACAGCATCCCTTGGACTTTCACATTGACCATGAAACACAGAAAGTGCATCGGGATTGAATACAAAATGTACAATTCCCACTTAAGTACAAGAAGAGTGAAATTTCTCAGAGTATGTGCTTTGAGCGGCTCCTAGGAGACCATTATTAGATTCCGATGCACCTGTGCTGGTTTAGTGTATCCCTTGGACCTTCACATGGACCATCAAACACAGAAACGGCATCGGGATTGAATACAAAAGCGACAATGCAAACTTAAGTACAAGTAGGGTGAATCTAATAAGAGTTTGTGTTTTGAGCGGCTCCTGGGAGACCAGTATTAGGTTCCGACGCACCAGTGCAGGTTTACAGTATCCCATGGTACTTCACATTGACCATGAAACACAGAAATTGCATCGGGATTGTATACAAGAAGCATAGTGCCGTCTTAAGTACAAAAAGTGTTAATATTCTAACATTTTGTGGTTTGAGCGGCTCCTGGAAGACCAGTATTCGATTCCGATGCACTGGCGCAGTTTTACTGTATCCCTTGGACCTTCACATTGACCTTGACACACAGAAATTGCATCGGGATCGAATACAAATGGTACAATGCCGACTTAAGTACAAGAAGAGTGAGACTTCTAATAGATTGTGCTTTGAGCGGCACCTGGGAGACCAGTATTAGATTCCGTTGCACCAGTGTTGATTAACTGTATCCCTTGGACGTTCACATTGACCATGAAATACAGAAATTACTACGGGATTGAATACAAAAGAGACAATGCCGACTTATGTACAAGAAGAGTGAATCTTCAAAACGTTTGTGCTTTGAGCGGCTCCTGGGATACCTGTATTAGATTCCGATGCACCAGTGCCGGTTTACTGTATCCCTTGGACTTTCACATCGACCATGAAACACAGAAATTGCATTGGGTTTGAATACAAGAGGCACAATGCCGTCTTAAGGACATGAAGAGTTAATATTCTAAGAGTTTGTGGTTTGAGCGGCTCTTGGGAGAAATGTATTAGATTCCGATGCACCAGTGCAGGTTCACTGTATCCCTTGGACTTTCGCATTCACCATGAAACACAGAAAGTGCATCGGGATTGAATAGAAAATGTACAATTCCTACTTAAGTACAAGAAGAGTGAAATTTCTCAGAGTATGTGCTTTGAGCGGCTCCTAGGAGACCAGTATTAGTTTCCGATGCACCTGTGCTGGTTTAGTGTATCCCTTGGACCTTCACATGGACCATCAAACACAGAAACTGCATCGGGAATGATTACAAATGGGACAATGCAGACTTAAGTACAAGACGGGTGAATCTAATAAGAATTTGTGCTTTGAGCGGCTCCTGGGAGACCAGTATTAGATTCCTATGCACCAGTGCTGGTTAACTGAATCCCTTGGACCTTCATATTGACCATGAATCACTGAAATTGCATCGAGATTGAATACATAAGAGACAATACCGACTTAAGTACAGAAAAACTGAATCTTCTAAGAATTTAAGCTTTGAGCATCTCCTGGGAGACCAGTATTAGGTTCCAACGCACCAGTGCAGCATTACAGTATCCCATGGTCCTTCACATTGACCATGAAACACAGATATTGCATCGGGATTGAAAGCAATAGGGACAATGCCGACTTAAATACAAGATAAGTGAGTCTCTTCAGAGTTTGTGCATTGAGAGGCTCCTGGGATACCAGTATTAGATTCCGATGCACCAGTGAAGGTTTACTGATCCCTTGGACCATCACATTGAACATGAAGCATATAAATTGCATCAGGAATGAGTACAAAAGGGACTGCCGACTTATGTACAAGAAGAGTTCATCACCAAAGAGTTTGTGCTTTGAGCGGCTCTTGGGAGACCAGTGTTAGATTCCGATGCACCAGTGCCGGTTTACTGTATCCCTTGGACCTTCACATTGACAATGAAACACAGAAATTACATCGGTATTGAATACAAAAGAGACAATTCCAACTTAAGTACAATGAGAGAGAATTTTTTAAGAGATTCTGCTTTGAGCGGATTCTGGGAGACCAGTGTTAGACTCCGATGCACCAGTGCAGGTTTAATGTATCACTTGGAGCTTCACATTGACCATGAAACACAGAAATTGCATCAGGATTGATTACAAAACGGACAATGCAGACTTATGTACAAGAAGGGTGAATCTTCTAAGAGTATGTGCTTTGAGCGGCTCCTGGGAGACCAGTATTAGATTCCGAAGCACCAGTGCCGGTTTACTGTATCCCTTGGACTTCACATTGACCATGAAACACAGATATTGCATCGGGATTGAATACAAGAGGCACAATGCCTTCTTAAGTACAAGAAGAGTTAATATTCTAAGAGTTTGTGGTTTGAGCGACTCTTGGGAGACCAGTATTAGATTCAGATGCACCAGTGCAGGTTTACTGTATACCTTGGACCTTCACGTTGACCATGAAACACAGAAACCGCATCGGGATTGAATACAAAAGGGATAATGCCTACTTAAGTACAAGAAGAGTAAATCTTCTAAGAGTTTGTTCTTTGAGGGGCTTCTGGGATACCAATATTAGATTCCGATGCACCAGTGGAGATTTTCTGCATCCCTTGGATGTTCACATCGACCATGAAACACAGAAATTGTATCGGGATTTAATACAAAATGCACAATGCCGACTTAAGTACAAGAAGAGTGAATCTTCTAAGAGTTTTTGCACTGAGCGGCTCTTGGGATAAAAGTATCAGTTTCCGACGCACCAGTGCCGGTTAATTGCATTCCTTGGACGTTCACATTGACCATTAATCACAGAATTAGCATCGGGATTGAATACAAAAGAGACAATGCCGACTTAACTACAAGATAACTGAAACTTCTAAGAATTTGTGCTTTGAGCGGCTCCTGGGAGACCACTATTAGGTTCCGACGCACCAGTACAGGAATACAGTATCCCATGGTCCTTCACATAGACCATGAAACACAGATATTGCATCGGGATTGAAAACAACAGATACAATGACGACTTAAATAGAAGATGAGTGAATCTCTTCAGAGTTTGAGCATTGGGAGGCTCCTGGGATACCAGTATTAGATTCCGATGCACCAGTGCAGGTTTGCTGAATTCCTTGGACCATCACATTGAACATGAAACACAGAAATTGCATCGGGATTGAATACAAAAGGGACTGTCGACTTAATTACAATAACAGTGAATCTTCTAAGATTCTGTGCTTTGAGCGGGTCTTGGGAGACCGGTATTAGATTCCTAAGCAACAGTGCAGGTTTACTGTTTTCCTAAGACCTTCACGTTGACCATGAAACACAGAAATTACTGAAGTTTGAATACAAATCGGATAATGCCGACTTATGTACAAGAAGAGTGAATCTTCTCAGAGTATGAGCTTTGAACGGCTCCTAGGAGACCAGTATTAGATTCAGATGCACCTGTGCTGGTTTAGTGTATCCCTTGGACCTTCACATGGACCATCAAACACAGAAACTGCATCGGGATTGATTACAAAAGGGACAATGCAGACTTAAGTACAAGAAGGGTGAATCTAATAAGAGTTGGTGCTTTGAGCGGGTCCTGGGAGACCAGTATTAGATTCCTATGCACCATTGCTGTTTAACTGTATCCCTTGGACCTTCATATTGACCATGATTCACAGAAATTGCATCGGGATTGAATACAAAAGAAACATTGCCTACTTAAGTACAAGAAAACTGAATCTTCTAAGAGTTTGTGCTTTGAGCGGCTCCTTGGAGCCCAGTATTAGGTTCCGACGCACCAGTGCAGGTTTACAGTATCCCATGGTCCTTCACATTGACCATGAAACACAGATATTGCATCGGGATTGAAAACAATAGGGACAATTCCGAATTAAATACAAGATGAGTGAATCTCTTCAGAGTTTGTGCATTGAGAGGCTCCTGGGTTACCAGTATTAGATTCCGATGCATTAGTGCAGGTTTATTGAATCCCTTGGACCATCACATTGAACATGAAACACAGAAATTGCATCGGGATTGAATACAAAAGGGATTGCCGACGTAAGTACAAGAAGAGTTAATCACCTAAGCGATTGTGCTTTGAGCGGCTCCTGGGAGACCAGAATTAGATTTAAATGCACCAGTGCAGGTTTACTGTATCCCTTGGACCTTCACATTGACCATGACACACAGAAATTGTATCGGGATTGAATACAAATGGTACAATGCCGATTTAAGTACAAAAAGAGTGAATCTTCTAAGAGATTGTGCTTTGAGCGTCTCCTGGGAGACCAGTATTAGATTACGATGCACCAGTGCAGGTTTACTGTAAACCTTGGACCTTCACATTGACCATGACACACAGAAATTGTATCGGGATTGAATACAAATGGTACAATGCCGACTTAAGTACAAGAAGAGTGAATCTTCTAAGAGATTGTCCTTTGAGCGGCTCCTGGGAGACCAGTATTAGATTTTGATGCACCAGTGCAGATTTTCTGTATCCCATGGACGTTCACATCGACCATGATACACAGATATTGTATCCGAATTGAATACAAAATGCACAATGCCGACTTAAGTACAAGAAGAGTGAATCTTCTAAGAGTTTGTGCTTTGAGCGGCACCTGGGAGACCAGTACTAGATTCCGTTGCACCAGTGGTGATTAACTGTGTCCCTTGGACCTTCACATTGACCATGAAACACGGAAATTACATCGGGATTGAATACAAAATAGACAATGCCAAATTATGTACAAGGAGAGTGAATCGTCTAAGAGATTGTGATTTGAGCGGCTCCAGGGAGACCAGTATTAGATTCCGATGCCCCAGTGCAGGTTTACTGTATACCTTGTACCCTCACATTGACCATGAATTACAGAAACCACATCGGGATTGAATAGAAATGGGACAATGCCGACTTAAGTGGCAGAAGAGTGAAACTTCTGAGATTTTGTAGTTTGAGCGGCTCCTGGGTGACCGGTATTGGATTCCTAAGCACCAGTGCAGGTTCACTGTTTCCCTTGGGCCTTCACATTGGCCATGAAAAACAGAAATTGCACCGGGATTGAATTCAAAAGGCACAATGCCGACTTAAGTACAAGAAGAGTGAACCTTCTAAGAGTTTCTGCTCTGAGCGGCTCCTGGGAGACCAGTATTGGATTCCGATGCACCGGTGCAAGTTTACTGTATCCCTTCGACCTTCACATTGACCATGAAACTCAGAAAATGCATCGGGATTGAATACAAGAGGGACAATGCCGGCTTAAGTACAAGAAGAGTGTATTTTCTAAGAATTTGTGGTTTGAGTGGCTTCTCGGAGACCTTTGTTAGTTCTGATGCACCAGTGCAGGTTTTCTGTATCCCTTGGACGTTCACAAGGACCATGAAACACAGAAATTGCATCGGGATTGAATTCAAATGTGACAATGCCGACTTAAGAACGAGAAGGATGAATCTTCTAAGAATTTGTATTATGAGCGGCTCCTGGGAGACCAGTATCAAATACCGATGCACCAGTGCTGATTAACTGTATCCCTTGGACCTTCAGATGTACCATCAAACACAGAAGTTGCATCGGTATGGAATACAAATGCCACAATGCCGACTTAAGTACAAGAAGAGTGAAACTTCTAAGATTTTGTAGTTTGATCGGCTCCTGGGAGACCGGTATTAGATTCCTAAGCACCAGTGCAGGTTCACTGTTTCCCTTGGGCCTTCACATTGACCATGAAAAACAGAAATTACATCGGGATTAATTACAAAAGGCACAATGACGACGTAAGTACAAGAAGGGTGAATCTTCTAAGAGTTTGTGCAATGAGCGGCTCCTTGGAGACCCGTAATGGATTCTGATGCACTAGTGCCGGTTTCCTGTATCCCTTGGACCTTCACATTGACCATGAAACACAGAAGGTGCATCGGGATTGAATACAAAAGGTACAATGCCGACTTAAGTACAAGAAGAGTGAATCTTCTAAGACTATGTGCTTTGAGCGGCTTCTGGGAGACCAGTATTAGATTCCGATGCACCAGTGCAGGTTTTCTGTATGCCTTGGACGTTGACATTGACCATGAAACACAGAAGTTGTATCGGGATCGAATACAAAATGCACATTGCCGACTTAAGTACAAGATCAGTGACTCTTCGATGATTTAGTGCATTGAGCGGCTTCTTGGAGACCCGTAATAGATTCTGATGCACCAGTGCAGGTTTACTGTATCCCTTGGACCTTCACATTCACCATGAAACTCAGAAATAGCATCGGGATTGAACACAAATGGAACAATTCCAACTGAAGTACAAGAAGAGTAAATCTTCTAAGAGTTTGTGCTTTGTGCGGCACCTGGGAGACCAGTACTAGATTCCGTTGCACCAGAGGTGATTAACTGTGTCCCCTGGAACTTCACATTGACCATGAAATACAGAAATTACATCGGGATTGAATACAAAGGGACAATGCCGACTTATGTACAAGGAGAGTGAATCTTCTAAGTGATTGTGCTTTGAGCGGCTCCACGGAGACCAGTATTGGATTCTGATGCACCAGTGCAAGTTTAATGTATACCTTGGACCGTCACATTGACCATGAAACAAAGAAATTTCATCGGGATTGATTACAAATCGGACAATGCCAACTTCAGTACAAGAAGAGTGAATCTTCTAAGAGATTGTGCTTTGAGCGGCTCCTGGGAGACCAGTATTAGATTCTGATGCATCAGTGCAGGTTTTCTGTATCCCTTCGACGTTCACATCGACCATGATACTCATAAATTGTATCGGGATTGAATACAAAAGGGACCATGCCGACTTAAGTACAAGAAGAGTGAATCTTCTCGGAGTTTGTGTTTTGAGCGGCTCCTGGGAGACCAGTATTAGATTCCGATGCACCTGTGCTGGTTTAGTGTATCCCTTGGACCTTCAGATGGACCATCAAACACAGAAATTGTATCGGTATGGCATACAAAAGCCACAATGACGACTTAAGTACAAGAAGAGTGAATCTTCTAAGAGTTTATGCTTTGAGCGGCTCATGGGAGAACAGTATTACATTCCGATGCACCAGTGCAGGTTTACTGTATCCCTTGGACCATCACATTGACCATAAAACACAGAAATGGCACTGGGATTGAATACAAAAGGCACAATGCCGACTTAAGTATAAGAAGAGTGAACCTTCTAAGAGTTTCTGCTCTGAGCGGCTCCTGGGAGACCAGTATTAGATTCCGTTGCACCAGTGCAGGTTTACTGTATACCTTGGACGTTCACAAGGACCATGAAACACGGAAATTACATCGGGATTGAATCCAAAAAGACATAGCCGACTTAAGTTCAAGAGGAGTGAATCTTCTAAGAGCTTCTGCTTTGAGCAGCTCCTGGGAGTCCAGTATCAGGTTCCGATGCACCAGTGCAGGTTTTCTGTATCCCTTGGTCCTTCACAATGACCATGAAACACAGATATTGCATCGGCAGTGAATACAAAAGGGACAATGCCGACTTAAGTACAAGAAGAGTGAATCTTCTAAGAGATTGTGCTTTGAGCAGCTCCTGGGAGACCAGTATTACTTTCCGATGCACCAGTGCAGTTTTACTGTATACCTTGGAGCTTCACATTGACCATGACACACAGAAATTCCATCAGGATTGAATGCAAATGGTACAATGCCGACTTAGGTACAAGATGAGTGAATCTTCTAAGAGATTGTGCTTTGAGCGGCTCCTGGGAGCCCAGTATTAGATTCCGATGCACCAGTGCAGGTTTACTGTATACCTTGGACCCTCACATTGACCATGAAACACAGAAATTGCATCGGGATTGAATACAAATCGGACAATGCCGACTTAAGTACAAGAAGAGTGAATCTTCTCAGAGTATGTGCTTTGAGCGGCTCCTGGGAGACCAGTATTAGATTCTGATGTATTAGAGCAGGTTAACTGAACCCCTTGGACCTTCACATAGACCATGAAACACAGAAAGTGCATCGGGATTGAATACAAAAGGGACAATGCCCACTTAAGTACAAGAAGAGGGAATCTTCTAAGAGTTTGTTTTTGAGCGGGTTCTGGGAGACCAGTATTAGATTCCGATGCACCAGTGCAGATTTTCTGTATCCCTTGGACGTTCACATCGACCATGAATCACAGAAATTGTATCGGGATTGATTACAAAAGGGACAAGGCTGACTTAAGTACAAGAAACGTGATTCTTATATACGTTTGTGCTTTGAGCGGCTCCTCGGAGACCAGTACTAGATTCCGTTGCACCAGTCCTGATTAACTGTGTCCCTTGGACCTTCACATTTACCAAGAAACACAAAAATTAAATCGGGATTGAATACAAAAGAGACAATGCCGACTTATGTACAAGATGAGTGAATCTTCTAAGAGATTGTGCTTTGAGTGGCTTCTGGGAGTCCAGTATTCGATTCCGATGCACCTGTGCAGGTTCGCTGTATACCTTGAACCCTCACATTGACCATGAAACACAGAAACCGCATCGGGATTGAATACAAAAGGGACAATGCCGTCTTAAGTACAAGAAGAGTGACTCTTCTAAGAGTTTGTGCTATGAGCGGCTCATGGGAGAACAGTATTAGATTCCGATGCACCAGTGCAGGTTTACTGTATCCCTTGGACCATCACATTGACCATAAAACTCAGAAATTGCACCGAGATTGAATACAAAACGCACAATGCCGACTTAGGTACAAGATGAGTGAACCTTCTAAGAGTTTCTGCTCTGAGCGGCTCCTGGGAGACCAGTATTAGTTTCCGATGCACCAGTGCAAGTTTACTGTATCCCTTCGACCTTCACATTGACCATGAAACTCAGATATTGCATCGCGATTGAATACAAGAGGGACAATGCCGGCTTAAGTACAAGAAGAGTGAATTTTCTAAGAATTTGTGGTTTGAGTGGCTCCTGGGAGACCAGTGTTAGTTCCGATGCACCAGTGCTGATTAACTGTATCCCTTGGACCTTCACATGGACCAAGAATAACAGAAATTACATCGGGATTGAATACAAGAGAGACAATGCCGACTTATATCCTAGAAGAGTGAATCTTCTAAGAGATTGTGCTTTGAGCGGCTCCTGGGAGACCAGTTTTAGATTCCGATGGACCAGTGCAGGTTTACTGTATACCTTGGACCCTCACATTGACCATCAAACACAGAATCCGCATCGGGATTGAATACAAAAGTGACAATGCCGTCTTAAGTACAACAAGAGTGAATCTTCAAAGCTTTTGTGCTTTGAGCTTCTACTGGGAGACCGGTATTAGATTCCTAAGCACCAGTCCAGGTTCACTGTTTCTCTTGGGCCCTCACATTGACGATGAAACACCGAAATTGCATCGGGATTGAATACAAAAGGGACAATGCTGACTTAAGTACAGGAAGAGTGAATCTTCTCAGAGTATGTGCTTTGAGTGGCTCCTGGGAGACCAGTATTAGATTCCGATGCTCCTGTGCTGGTTTTGTGTATACCTTGGACCTTCAGATGGAGCACTAAACACAGAAATTGCATCGGTATGGAATACAAAATGCACAATTACGACTCAAGTACAATAAGAGTGATTCTTCTAAGAGTTTGTGTTTGAGCCGCTCATGGGAGTCCAGTATTAGATTCCGATGCACCAGTGCAGGTTTACTGTATGGAATACAAAATGCACAATTACGACTCAAGTACAATAAGAGTGATTCTTCTAAGAGTTTGTGTTTGAGCCGCTCATGGAAGTCCAGTATTAGATTCCGATGCACCAGTGCAGGTTTACTGTATCCCTTGGAACTTCACATTGACCATGAAACACAGAAATTGCATCGGGATTTAATACAAAAGGCACAATGCCGACGTAAGTACAAGAAAGGTGAATCTTCTAAGAGTTTGTGCCATGAGCGGCTCTTGGGAGACCAGTATTAGATTCCGATGCACCAGTGCCGGTTCACTGTATCCCTTGGACCTTCACATTGACCATGATACACAGATATTGCATCCTGATTGAATACAAATGGTGTAATGCCGACTTAAGTAAAAGAAGAGTGAATCTTCTAAGAGTTTGTGCTTTGAGCGGCTTCTGGGAGACCAGTATTAGATTCCGATGCACCAATGCAGGTTTACTGTATCCCTCGGACCATCACATTGACCATGAAACACAGAAATTTCATCGGGATTGTATACAAATGGTACAATGCCAACTTAAGTACAAGAAGAGTGAATGTCCTAAGAGATTGTGCTTGGTGCGGCTTCTGGGAGACCAGTACTAGATTTCGATGCACCAGTGCAGATTTACTGTATACCTTGACCCTCACATTGACCATGAAACGCAGAAACCGCATCGGGATTCAATACAGAAGGGACAATGCCGACTTAAGTACAAGAAGAGTATGTGCTTTCAGCTGCTCCTGGGAGACCAGTATTAGATTCCGATGCACCTGTGCTGGTTTAGTATATCCCTTGGACCTTCAAATGGACCATCAAACACAGAAACTGCAATGGTATGGAATACAAAAGGCACAATGCCAACTTAAATACAAAGAGAGTGAATCTTCTAAGAGTTTGTGCTTCGAGCGGCTCATGGGAGACCAGTATTAGATTCCGATGCACCTGTGCAGGTTTACTGTATCCCTTGGACCTTAACATTGACCATGAAACACAGAAAATGCATCGGGATTGAATACAAAAGGTACAATGCCTACTTAAGTACAAGACGAGTGAATCTTTTAAGAAATTGTGCAATGAGCTGCTCTAGGGAGAAAAGTATTAGATTCTGATGCACCAGTGCAGGTTTACTGTATCCATTGGACCTTCACATTAGCCATGAAACATAGAAATTGCATCGGGATTGAATCCAAAAAGACAATGCCGACCTAAGTTCAAGAGGAGTGAATCTTCTAAGAGTTTCTGCTTTGAGCGGCTTCTGGGAGACCAGTATTAGGTTCCGATGCACCAGTGCAGGCTTACTGTATACCTTGGACCCTCACATTGACCATGAAACACAGAAATTGCATCGGGATTAAATACAAATCGGACAATGCCGACTTAAGTACAAGAAGAGTGAATCTTCTCAGAGTATGTGCTTTGAGCGGCTCCTGGGGGTCCAGTATTAGATTCCGATGTACCAGAGCAGGTTTACTGTATCCCTTGGACTTTCAAATTGAACATGAAACCCAGAAATTGCATCAGGATTGAATATAAATGGTACAATGCCGACTTAAGTACAGGAAGAGTGAATCTACTAAGAGATTTTGCTTTGAGTGGCACCTGTTATACCAGTATTAGATTCCGCAGCACCAGTACCGGTTTACTGTATCCGTTGGACCTTCACATTGACCATGAAACACAGAAATTGCATCGGGATTGAATACAAGAGGCACAATGCCGTCTTAAGTGCAAGAAGAGTTAATAATCTAGGAGTTTGCGGTTTGAGCGGCTCCTGGGAGACCAGTATTAGATTCCGATGCACCAGTGTAGGTTTAGTGGACCCCTGGGACCTTCACATTGACCATGACACACAGAAATTGCATCGGGATTGAATACAAATGGTACAATGCCGACTTAAGTACAGGAAGAGTAAATCTTCTAACAAATTTTGCTTTGAGTGGCTCCTGGGAGACCAGTATTAGATTCCGATGCACCTGTGCTGATTTAGTGTACCTTTGGACCTTCACATGTACCATCAAACACAGAAATAGCATCGGGATGGAATACAAAAGGCACAATGCCGAATTAAGTACAAGAAAAGTGAATCTTCCAAGAGATTTTGTTTTGTGCGGCTAATGGGAGGCCAGTATTAGACTCCGATGAACTAGAGCAGGTTGACTGTATCCCTTGGAACTTCACATTGACCATGAAACACAGAAACTGCATCGGGATTGAATACAAGTGGGACAATGCCGGCTTAAGTACAAGAAGAGTGAATTTTCTAAGAGTTTGTGGTTTGAGCGGCTCCTGGGAGACCAGTATTAGATTGCGATGCACCAGTGCTGAATAACTGTATCCCTTGGACCTTCACATTGACCATGAAACTCAGAAATTACATCGGGATTGAATACAAAAGAGACAATGATGACTTACGTACAAGAAGACTGAATCTTCTAAGAGTTTCTGATTTGAGCGGCCCCTGGGAGACAAGTATTAGGTTCCGATGCACCAGTGCAGGTTTACTGTATCCCTTGGTCCTTCACATTGACCATGAAACACAGATATTGCATAGGGATTTAATACAAAATGCACAAAGCCGACTTAAGTACAAGAAGAGTGAACCTTCTAAGAATTTCTGTTCTGTGCGGCTCCTGGGAGACCAGTATTAGATTCCGATGCACCAGTGCAGGTTTACTGTATCCCTTGGACCTTCACATTGGCCATGGAACACAGAAATTGGATCGGGAATGAATACCAGAGGGACAATGCCGGCTTAAGTACAAGAAGAGTGAATCTTCTAAGAGTTTGTGGTTTGATCGGCTTCTGGGAGACCAGTATTACATTCCCTTGCATCAGTGCAGGTTTTCTGTATCCCTTGGACGTTCACATTGACCATGAATCACAGAGATTGTATCGGGTTTGAATATAAAATGCACAATGCCGACTTAAGTACAAGATGAGTGAATCTTCAAAGGGTTTGTGCTTTGAGCAGCTCTTGGGTGAAAAGAATTAGATTCCGGTGCACCAGTGCAGTTTTACTGTATCCCTTGGACTTCCACATTGACCATGAAACACAAAAATTGCATCGGGATTGAATACAAATCGGACATTGCCTACTTGAGTACAAGAAGGGTCAATCTTCTAAGAGTTTGTGCTTTGGGTGGCTCCTTGAAGACCAGTATTAGATTCCGATGAGCCAGTGCAGGATTACTGCATCCCTTGGACCTTCACATTGTAGATGAAACACTAAAAGTGCATCGGGATTGAATACAAACATGGGACAATGCCTACTTAAGTAGAAGAAGAGTGAATCTTTCAAGAGTTTGTGCTTTGAGCGGCTTCTGGGAGACCTGTATTTGATTCCGATGCACCAGTGCTGGTTAACTGTATCCCTTGGACCTTCACATTGACCATGAAACATAGAAGTTGCATCGGGATTGAATACAAAAGAGACAATGCTGACTTAAGTACAAGAAGACTGAATCTTCTAAGTGTTTGTGCTTTGAGCGGCTCCTGCGAGACCACTATTAGATTCCGTTGCACCAGTGCAGGTTTACTGTATCCCTTGGATCTTCACTTTGACCATGAAACACAGAAATTGCATCGGGATTGAATACAAAAGGGACAATTCTGACTTAAGAACAGGACGAGTGAAACTTCTAAGAGTTTGTGCTTTGAGCTGCTCCTGGGATACAAGTATTACATTCCGATGCACCAGTGCAGGTTTACAGTATCCCTTGGAACTTCACATTGACCATGAAACACAGATATTCCATCGGGGTTGAAGACGAGTCTGACAATGCCGACTTAAGTACAAGAAGAGTGAATCTTCTCAGACTATGTGCTTTGGGCGGCTCCTGGGAGAGCAGTATTAGATTTCGATGCACCTGTGCTGGTGTAGTGTATCCCTTGGACCATCACATGGACAATCAAACACAGAAATTGCGTCGGGATTGAATACAAAGAGCACAATGCAGACGTAAGTACAAGAAGAGTGAACCTTCTAAGAGTTTGTGCTTAGAGCGGCTCCTGGGAGACCAGTATTAAATTCCGTTGCACTAGTGCATGTTTACTGTATCCCTTGGAGCTTCACATTGTCCATGAAACACAGAAATTGAATCGGGATTGAATACAAAACGGACAATGCCTACTTAAGTACAAGAAGAGTGAATCTTCTAAGAGATTGTGGTTTGAGTGGCTCATTGGAGACCAGTATTAGATTCCGATGCACCAGTGCAGGTCAACTGTATCCCTTGGAGCTTCACATTGACAACGAAACACAGAAATGGCATCGGGATTGAATACAAAACGCACAATGCCGACGTAAGAACAAGGAGAATGACTCTTCTAAGATTTTGACATTTGAGCGGCTCCTGGGAGACCAGTATTTATTTCCGAAGCACCGGTGCAGGTTTGCTGCATTCCTTGGTCCTTCACATTGACCATGAAACACAGAAATTGTATCGGGATTGAATGCAAAATGCACAATGCCGACTTAAGTACATGAAGAGTGAATCTTCTATGAGTTTGTGTCTTCAGCGGCTCCTGGGAAACTAGTATTAGATTGCCATGCACCAGTGCTGGTTTACTTTATCCCTTGGACCTTCAAATTGACCATCAAACACAGAAATTGCATCGGGATTCAATTTAAATGCACAATGCCGAGTTAAGAACAAGATGAGTCAGTCCTGTAAGGGTTTGTGATTTGAACGTCTCCTGGGAGACCAGTATTAGATTACGATGCACCAGTGCAGTTTTACTGTATCACTTGGACCTTCACATTGACCATGAAACACAGATATTGCATGGGGATTGAATACTAAAGGCACAATGCCAACTTAAGTACAATAAGATTGAATTTTCGAAGAGTTTGTGATTTGAGCGGCTCCTGGGAGACCAGTAATAGGTTCCGATGCACCAGCGCTGCTTTATTGTATCCCTTGGACCTTCACATTGACCATGAAACACAGATATTGCATCGAGATTGAATACAAAAGAGACAATGCCGACATAAGTACAGATGCGTGAATATTCCAAGAGTTTGTGGTTTGAGCTGCTCCTGGGAGACCAATATTAGTTTCCGATGAACCAGATCATGTTTATTGTATCCCTTCGACCTTCACATTGACCATGAAACATAGAAATGGCATCGGGATTGAATACAAAAGGCACAATGCTGACTTGAGTACAAGAAGTTTGAATCTTCTAAGAGTTTGTGTTTTGAGCGGCTCCTGGGAGACCAGTATTAGATTCCGATGCACCAGTGCTGGTTTACTGTATCCCTTGGACCTTAACATTGACCATGAAACACATATATTGCGTCGGGATTGAATACAAAAGACACATTGCCGTCTTAAGTACAAGAACAGTTAATCTTCTAACAGTTTGTGCTTTGAGGGGCTCCTGGGAGACCAGTATTAAATTCCGCTGCACCAGTGCTGGATTACAGTATCTCTTGGACCTTCACATTGACCATGAATCACAGAAATCAGCTCGAGATTCAATAAAAATGGCACAATGCCGACTTAAGTACAAGAAGAGTGAATCTTCTAAGTGTTCGTGCTTTGAGCGACTCCTGGGAGACCAGTATTAGATTCAGATGCACCAGTGCAGGATAACTGTATACCTTCGTCCTTCCAAATGACCATGAAACACAGAAATTGCATCGAAATTGTATACAAAAGGGACAATTCCGACATAATTACAAGAAGAGTGAATTTTAAAGAGTTAGTGGTATGAGCAGCTCCTGGGAGACCAGTATTAGATTCCTATGCACCAGTGCAGGTCGACTGTATCCCTTGGAACTTCAAATTGACCATGAAACACAGAAATTGCATCGGGATTGAATACAACACGCACAATGCCGACTTAAGTACAAGAAGAGTTAATCTTCTAAGAGTTTGTGGTTTGAGCGGCTGGTGGGAGACCAGTATTAGATTCCGATGCACCAGTGCAGGTATACTGTACCCCTTGGACCATCACATTGACAATGAAACACAGAAATTGCATCGGGATTGAATACAAAAGGAACAATGCCGACTTAAGTACAAGAAGAGTGAATCTTCTAAGAGTTTGTGCTTTCAGCGGCTCGTGGGAGACCAGTATTAGATTCCGATGCTTCACTGCAGGTTTACTGTACCCCTTGGACCTTCACATTGACAATGAAACACAGAAACTGCATCGGGATTGAATACAAAATGCACAATGGTGACTTAAGTACAAGAAGAGTGAATCTTCTAAGAGTTTGTAATTTGAACTGCTCCAGGGAGACCAGTATTAGATTCCGATTCACCAGTGCAGGTTTACTGTATCCCTTGGACCTTCACATTGAGCTTGAAACACAGAAATTGCATCGGGACTGAATACAAAAGGCACAATGCAGTCTTAAGTACAAGAAGCGTGAATATTCTAGGAGTTTGTGGTTTGAGCGGCACTTGGGAAAAAAGTATCACATTCCGAAGCACCAGTGCTGGTTTACTGTATCCCTTGGACCCTCAAACTGACTATGAAACATAGAAACCGCATCGGGATAGAATACCAAATGGCCAATGCCGATTTAAGTACAAGAAGAGTTAATCTTCTAAGAGTTTGTGCTTAGAGCGTCTCCTGGGAGACCAGTATTAGATTCTGAGCACCAGTGCAGCTTTACTGTATCCCTTGGACCTTCACATTGACCATGAAACACAGAGATTGCATCGGGATTGAATACAAGAGGGACAACGCCGACTTAATTACAAGAAGAGTGAATCTTCTAAGATTTTGTGCTTTGAGCGGCTCCTGGGAGCCCAGTATTACATTCGGATGCACCTGTGCTGGTATAGTGTATCACTTGGACCATTACATGGACCATCAAACACAGAAATTGCATCGGGATTCAATACAAAAGGCACAATGCCGACTGAAGTACAAGAAGAGTGACCCTTCGAAGAGATTGTACTTTGAGGTGCTAATGGGAGACCATTATTAGATTCTGATGCACCAGTGCAGGTTAACTGTATCCCTTGGAACTTCACATTGATCATGAAACACAAAAATTGCATCGGGATTGGATTCAAAAGGCACAATGCCGACGTATGTACAAGAGGATTCAATCTTCTAAGAAATTGTGCTTTGACCCCCTCCTGGGAGACCAGTATTAGATTCCGAAGCACCAGTGCAGGTTTACGGTATCCCTTGGACCTTCACATTGTCCATGAAACACAGAAATTGCATCAGGATTGAATACAAAAGGGAAATGCCAACTTTAGTACAAGAAAAGTGATTATTCTTAGAGCTTGTGCTTTGAGCGGCTTCTGGGAGACCTGTATTAGTTTCAGATGCACCAGTGCAAGTTTTCTGTATCTCTTGGACGCTCACATTGACCATGAAACACAGAAAGTGTATCGGATTTGAACACAAAATGCACAATACTGACTTAAGTACAAGAAGAGTGAATCTTCTAAGAGACTGTGCCTCCTGCGGCTCCTGGGAGACCAGTATTAGATTCCGATGCACCAGTGCAGGATTTCTGTATCCAGTGGACCATCACATTGACTATGAAACACAGAAATTGCATCGGGATTGAATACAAAAGGACAATGCCGACTTAAGTACAAGAAGAGGGAATCATCTTAGAGTTTGTGCTTTGAGCTGCTCCTGGGTGACCAGTATTAGATTCCGTTGCACCAGTGCAGGTTTACTGCAACCCTTGGACCTACACAGTGACCATGAAACACAGTTATTGCATCGGGATTGAATACAAAAGGACAATTCCGACTTAAGAACAAGAAGAGTAAATCTTGTAAGAGTTTGTGCTTTGAGCGGCTCCTTGGAGACCAGTATTAGATTACGCTGCACCAGAGCAGGTTTACTGCTTTCCTTGGTCCTTCACATTGATCATGAGACACAGAAATCGCATGGGGATTGAATACTAAAGGCACAATGCCAACTTAAGTACAAGGAGAGTGATTCTTCGGAGAGTTTGAGCTTGAGCGGCTCCTGGGAGAGCAGTATTAGATTCCGATGCACCAGTGCTGGTTTACTGTATCCCTTGGACCTTCACATTGACCACGTAACACAGAAATTAATTTGGGATTGTATATAAAAGGGACAATGCCGACATAAGTACGAAATGAGTGAATTTTCTAAGAGATTGTGCTTTGAGTGACTCATGGGAGACCAGTATTAGATTAAGATGCACCAGTGCAGGTTTACTGTATCCCTAGGACCTTCACATTGACCATGAAACACAGATAGTGCTTCGGGATTGAATTCAAAAGGGACAATTCCGACTTAAGAACAAGAAGAGTGAATCTCTTCAGAGTTTGTGCTTTGAGCTGCTCCTGGGATACCAGTATTAGATTCCGATGCACCAGTGCAGGTTTACTGTATCCCTTGGTCTTTCACATTGA
Source organism: Schistocerca americana (assembly GCF_021461395.2). Taxonomy (NCBI): domain Eukaryota; kingdom Metazoa; phylum Arthropoda; class Insecta; order Orthoptera; family Acrididae; genus Schistocerca; species Schistocerca americana. Next base: position 129,971,898 of record NC_060122.1, on the reverse strand, counting down.
CCATGAAACACAGTTATTGCATCGCGATTAAATACAGAATGCACAATGATGACTTAAGTACAAGAAGAGTGAAAGTTCTAAGAGTTTGTTCTTTGAGCAGCTCCTGGGAGACCAATATTAGATTTCGTTGCACCAGTGCAGGTTTACTGTATACCTTCGTCCTTCACATTGACCATGGAACACAGGTATTGCATCGCGATTGAATACAAAAGGGACAATGCCGACTTAAGTACAAGAAGAGTGAATCTCTTCAGAGTTTGTGCTTTGAGCGGTTCCTGGGAGACCAGTATTAGATTCCGATGCACCAATGCGTGTTTACTGTATCCCTTGGACCCTCACATTGACCATGAAACACTGAAACCGCATCGGGATAGAATACCAAATGGACAATGCCTGCTTAAGTACAAGGAGAGTGAATCATCTAAGAGTTTGTGATTAGAGCGTCTCCAGGGTGACCAGTATTAGATTCTGATGCACCAGTGCAGGTTTACTGTATCCCTTGGACCTTCACATTGACCATGAAACATAGATATTGCATCGGGATTGATTACAAAACGGACAATGCCGACTTAATAACAAGAAGAGAGAATCTTCGAGGATTATGTGCTTTGAGCGGGTCCAGGCAACAGGTAATTGATTCCTATGCACCAGTGCAGGTTTTCTGTTTCCCTTGGACTTTCATTTTGACCATGAAACACAGAAATTGCATCCGGAATGAATACAAGTGGGGCAATGCCGGCTTAAGTAATAGAAGAGTGAATTTTCTAAGAGTTTGTGGTTTGAGCAGCTCCTGGGAGACCACTGTTGGATTCCGATGCACCAGTGCAGGTTTACTGTATCCCTTGGACCTTCACATTGACCATGAAGCACAGAAATTGCATCGGAAGTGAATTCAAAAGGGACATTGCCGACTTTAGTACAAGAAGGGTGAATCCTTTAAAAGTTTGTGCTTTGAGCGGCTCCTGGGAGACCAGTATTAGATTGCGATGCACCAGTGCCGATTAACTGTATCCCATGGACCGTCACATTGACCATGATAAACAGTAATTACATCGGGATTGAATACAAATCGGAAGATGCCTACTTAAGTACAAGAAGAGTGAATCTTCTAAGAGATTGTGGTTTTAGTGGCTCATTGGAGACCAGTATTAGATTCAGATGCACCAGTGCAGGTCAACTGTATCCCTTGGAGCTTCACATTGTCCATGAAACACGGAAATTGCATCGGGATTGAATACAAAACGGACAATGGCTACTTAAGTACAAGAAGAGTGAATCTTCTAAGAGATTGTGGTTTGAGTGGCTCATTGCAGACCAGTATTAGATTCCGATGAACCAGTGCAGGATTACTGCATCCCTTGGACCTTCACATTGTAGATGAAACACAGAAAGTGCATCGGGATTGAATACAAACATGGGACAATGCCTACTTAAGTAGAAGAAGAGTGAATCTTTCAAGAGTTTGGGCTTTGAGCGGCTTCTTGGAGACCTGTATTTGATTCCGATGTACCAGTGCTGGTTAACTGTATCCCTTGGACCTTCACATTGACCATGAAACACAGATATTGCATCGGGATTGAATACAAAAGAGACAATGCCGACTTAAGTACAAGAATAGAGGATCTTGTAACATATTGTGCTTTGAGCGGTTCCTGGGAGACCAGTATTAGATTCAGAAGCACCAGTGCAGTATTACTGTATCCCTTGGACCTAAACATTCACCATGAAGCACAGATATCGCATCGGGATTGAATACACATGACACAATGCCGACTTAAGTATAAGAAGAGCGAATCTTCTAAGAGTTTCTGCTTTGAGCGGCTCCTGGCAGACTAGTAATAGTTTCCGATGCACCAGTGCCAGTTTAGTGTATACCTTCGTCCTTCCAAATGACAATGAAACACAGAAATTGCATCGAGATTCTATACAAAAGGGACAATTCCGACATAATTACAAGAAGAGTGAATTTTAAAGATTTAGTGGTATGAGCAGCTCCTGGGAGGCCAGAATTAGATTCCTATGCACCAGTGCAGGTCAACTGTATCCCTTGGAACTTCAAATTGACCATGAAACACAGAAATTGCATCGGGATTGAATACAACACGCACAATGACGACTTAAGTACAAGAAGAGTTAATCTTCTAAGAGTTTGTGCTTTCAGCGGCTCGTAGGAGACCAGTATTAGATTCCGATGCTTCAGTGCAGGTTTACTGTACCCCTTGGACCTTAACATTGACAATGAAACACAGAAACTGCATCGGGATTGAATACAATATGCACAATGCTGACTTAAGTACCAAAAGAGTGTATCTTCTAAGAGTTTGTACTTTGAACTGCTCCAGGGAGACCAGTATTAGATTCCGATTCACCAGTGCAGGTTTACTGTATCCCTTGACCTTCACATTGAGCTTGAAACACAGAGATTGCATCGGGACTGAATACAAAAGGGACAATGGCGACTTAAGTACAAGAAGAGTGAAACTTCTAAGAGTTTGTGGTTTGATCGGCTTCTGGGAGACCAGTATTACATTCGCTTGCACCAGTGCGGGTTTTCTGTATCCCTTGGACGTTCACATTGACCATGAATCACAGAGATTGTATCGGGTTTGAATATAAAATTCACAATGCCGACTTAAGTACAAGATGAGTGAATCTTCGAAGGGTTTGTGCTTTGAGCAGCTCTTGGGAGAAAATAATTAGATTCCGGTGCACCAGTGCAGTTTTACTGTATCCCTTGGACTTCCACATTGACCATGAAACATAAAATTTGCATCGGGATTGAATATAAATCGGACAATGCCTACTTAAGTACAAGAAGGGTCAATCTTCTAAGAGTTTGTGCTTTGGGTGGCTCCTTGAAGACCAGTATTAGATTCCGATGAGCCAGTGCAGGATTACTGCATCCCTTGGACCTTCACATTGTAGATGAAACACTGAAAGTGCATCGGGATTGAATACAAACATGGGACAATGCCTACTTAAGTAGAAGAAGAGTGAATCTTTCAAGAGTTTGCGCTTTGAGCGGCTTCTGGGAGACCTGTATTTGATTCCGATGCACCAGTGCTGGTTAACTGTATCCCTTGGACCTTCACATTGACCATGAAACATAGAAGTTGCATCGGGATTGAATACAAAAGAGACAATGCTGACTTAAGTACAAGAAGACTGAATCTTCTAAGTGTTTGTGCTTTGAGCGGCTGCTGCGAGACCAGTATTAGGTTCCAACGCGCCAGTGCAGATTTACAGTATCCCATGGTGCTTCACATTGACCATGTAACACAGATATTGCATCGGGATTGAATACAAAAGGAACAATTCTGACTTAAGAACAGGACGAGTGAAACTTCTAAGAGTTTGTGCTTTGAGCTTCTCCTGGGATACAAGTATTACATTCCGATGCACAAGTGCAGGTTTACTGTATCCCTTGGCCTTTCACATTGACCATGAAACACAGTTATTGCATCGCGATTACATACAGAATGCACAATGATGACTTAAGTACAAGAAGAGTGAAACTTCTAAGAGTTTGTGCTTTGAGCGGCTCCTGGGAGACCAGTATTAGATTCCGTTGCACCAGTGCAGGTTTACTGTATCCCTTGGATCTTCACTTTGACCATGAAACACAGAAATTGCATCCGGAATGAATACAAGAGGGGCAATGGCGGCTTAAGTACTAGAAGAGTGGATTTTCTAAGAGTTTGTGGTTTGAGCAGCTCCTGGGAGACCACTGTTAGATTCCGATGCACCAGTGCAGGTTTACTGTATTTCTTGGACCTTCACATTGACCATGAAGCACAGAAATTGCATCGGGAGTGAATACAAAAGGGACAATGCCGAATTTAGTACAAGAAGGGTGAATCCTTTAAGAGTTTGTGCTTTGAGCGGCTCCTGGGAGACCAGTATTAGGTTGCGATGCACCAGTGCTGATTAACTGTACCCCATGGACCGTCACATTGCCCATGATACACAGAAATTACATCTAAGAGTTTGTGATTAGAGCGTCTCCAGGGAAACCACTATTAGATTCTGACGCACCAGTGCAGGTTTACTGTATCCCTTGGACCTTCACATTGACCATGAAACATAGATATTGCATCGGGATTGATTACAAAACTGACAATGCCGACTTACATACAAGAAGAGAGAATCTTCGAGGATTATGTGCTTTGAGCGGCTCCAGGGAACAGGTAATTGATTCCTATGCACCAGTGCAGGTTTTCTGTTTCCCTTTGACCTTCATTGTGACCATGAAACACAGAAATTGAATCCGGATTGAATACAAATCGGACAATACCGACCTAAGTACAATAAGAGTAAATCTTCTCAGAGTATGTGCTTTGACCGGCCCCTGGGAGACCAGTATTAGATTTCGATGCACCTGTGCTGGTGTAGTGTATCCCTTGGACCATCACATGGACAATCAAACACAGAAATTGCATCCAGATTGAATACAAAAGGCACAATGCGGACGTAAGTACAAAAAGAGTGAGTCTTCTAAGGGTTTGTGCTTTGAGCGGCTCATGGGAGACCGGTATTAGATTCTTATGCACCAGTGCAGGTTTACAGTATCCCTTGGAATTTCACATTGATCATGAAACACAAAAATTGCATCGGGATTAAATATAAAATGCACATTGACGACGTAAGTACAAGAAGAGTGAATCTTCTAAGAGTTTTTGCTTTGAGCGGCTCCTGGGGGACCAGTGTCAGTTTCCGATGCACCAGTGCAGGTTTACTGTATACCTTGGACCCTCACACTGACCATGAAACACAAAAACTGCATCGGGATAGAATACCAAATGGACAATGCTGACTTAAGTACAAGAGGAGTGAAACTTCTAAGAGTTTGTGCTTACAGCGTCTCCTGGGAGACCAGAATTAGATTCCGATGCACCAGTGTAGGTTTACTGTATCCCTTGGACCTTCACATTGACCATGAAACACAGAGATTCCATCGGGGTTGAAGACGAGTCTGACAATGCCGACTTAAGTACAAGAAGAGTGAATCTTCTCAGACTATGTGCTTTGAGCGGCTCCTGGGAGACCAGTATTAGATTTCGATGCACCTGTGCTGGTGTAGTGTATCCCTTGGACCATCACATGGACAATCAAACACAGAAATTGCATCGGGATTGAATACAAAGAGTACAATGCAGACGTAAGTACAAGAAGAGTGAACCTTCTAAGAGTTTGTGCTTAGAGCGGCTCCTGGGAGACCAGTATTAGATACCGATGCACCAGTGCAGGTTTACTGTATCCCTTGGAGCTTCACATTGTCCATGAAACACAGAAATTGAATCGGGATTGAATACAAAACGCACAATGCCGACGTAAGTACAAGGAGAATGACTCTTCTAAGATTTTGTGCTTTGAGCGGCTCCTGGGAGACCAGTATTTATTTCCGAAGCACCGGTGCAGGTTTGCTGCATCCCTTGGACCTTCACATTGACCATGAAACACAGAAATTGTATCGGGATTGAATGCAAAATGCACAATGCCGACTTAAGTACATGAAGAGTGAATCTTCTATGAGTTTGTGTCTTCAGCGGCTCCTGGGAAACCAGTATTAGATTGCCATGCACCAGTGCTGGTTTACTTTATCCCTTGGACCATCAAATTGACCATCAAACACAGAAATTGCATCGGGATTCAATTGAAATGCACAATGCCGAGTTAAGAACAAGATGAGTCAGTCCTGTAAGGGTTTGTGATTTGAGCGTCTCCTGGGAGACCAGTATTAGATTACGATGCACCAGTGCAGTTTTACTGTATCACTTGGACCTTCACATTAACCATGAAACACAGATATTGCATGGGGATTGAATACTAAAGGCACAATGCCAACTTAAGTACAATAAGATTGAATTTTCGAAGAGTTTGTGCTTTGAGCGGCTCCTGTGAGACCAGTAATAGGTTCCGATGCGTCAGCGCTGCTTTATTGTATCCCTTGGACCTTCACATTGACCATGAAACACAGATATTGCATCGGGATTGAATGCAAAAGAGACAATGCCGACATAAGTACAAGATGACTGTATATTTCAAGAGTTTGTGGTTTGAGCTGCTCCTGGGAGACCAGTGTCAGATTCCGATGCACCAGTGCAGGTTTACTGTATACCTTGGACCCTCACACTGACCATGAAACACAAAAACTGCATCGGGATAGAATACCAAATGGACAATGCTGACTTAAGTACAAGAGGAGTGAAACTTCTAAGAGTTTGTGCTTACAGCGTCTCCTGGGAGACCAGAATTAGATTCCGATGCACCAGTGTAGGTTTACTGTATCCCTTGGACCTTCACATTGACCATGAAACACAGATATTCCATCGGGGTTGAAGACGAGTCTGACAATGCCGACTTAAGTACAAGAAGAGTGAATCTTCTCAGACTATGTGCTTTGAGCGGCTCCTGGGAGACCAGTATTAGATTTCGATGCACCTGTGCTGCTGTAGTGTATCCCTTGGACCATCACATGGACAATCAAACACAGAAATTGCATCGGGATTGAATACAAAGAGCACAATGCCTACTTAAGTACAAGAAGAGTGAATCTTCTAAGAGATTGTGGTTTGAGTGGCTCATTGGAGACCAGTATTAGATTCCGATGCACCAGTGCAGGTCAACTGTATCCCTTGGAGCTTCACATTGACAACGAAACACAGAAATGGCATCGGGATTGAATTCAAAACGCACAATGCCGACGTAAGTACAAGGAGAATGACTCTTCTAAGATTTTGTGCTTTGAGCGGCTCCTGGGAGACCAGTATTAGATTACGATGCACCAGTGCAGTTTTACTGTATCACTTGGACCTTCACATTGACCATGAAACACAGATATTGCATGGGGATTGAATACTAAAGTCACAATGCCAACTTAAGTACAAGATGAATGAATATTCCAAGAGTTTGTGGCTTGAGCTGCTCCTGGGAGACCAATATTAGTTTCCGATGAACCAGATCATGTTTATTGTATCCCTTCGACCTTCACATTGACCATGAAACATAGAAATGGCATCGGGATTGAATACAAAAGGCACAATGCTGACTTGAGTACAAGAAGGGTGAATCTTCTAAGAGTTTGTGCTTTGAGCGGCTCCTGGGAGACCAGTATTAGATTTCGATGCACGAGTGTAGGTTTATTGTATCCCCTACACTTTCACATTGACTATGAACACAGAAATTGCATGGGGTCCAATACAAAAGGTACAATGCCGACCTAAGTACAAGAATAGAGGATCTTGTAATAGATTGTGCTTTGAGCGGCACCTGGGAGACCAGTATTAGATTCCGTTGCACCAGTGCAGGTTTGCTGTATCCCTTGGACCTCCACATTGACCATGAAACACAGTAATCGCATCGGGATTGAATCCAAAGGGAACAATGCCGACTTAAGTACAAGAAGGGTGATTCTTCTAATAGTTTGTGTTTTGAGCGGCTCCTGGGAGACCAGTATTAGATTCCGATGCATCAGTGCAGGTTTACTGTATCCCTTGGATATTCACTTTGACCATGAAAAACAGAAATTGCGTCGGAATTCAATAGGACAATGCCGACTTATGTACAAGAAGAGTGATTTTTCTAAGTGTTTGTGGGTTGACAGCTCCTGGGAGACCAGTATTCGATTCTGATGCACCAGTGCTGGTTTACTGTATCCCTTGGACCTTAACATTGACCATGAAACACAGATATTGCATCGGGATTGACTACAAAAGACACATTGCCGTCTTAAGTACAAGAACAGTTAATCTTCTAACAGTTTGTGCTTTGAGGGGCTCCTGGGAGACCAGTATTAAATTCCGCTGCACCAGTGCTGGATTACAGTATCTCTTGGACCTTCACATTGACCATGAATCACAGAAATCAGCTCGAGATTCAATAAAAATGGCACAATGCCGACTTAAGTACAAGAAGCGTGAATCGTCTAAGTGTTCGTGCTTTGAGCGGCTCCTGGGAGACCAGTATTAGATTCCTATGCACCAGTGCAGGTCGACTGTATCCCTTGGAACTTCAAATTGACCATGAAACACAGAAATTGCATCGGGATGGAATACAACACGCACAATGCCGACTTAAGCACAAGAAGAGTTATCCTTCTAAGAGTTTGTGGTTTGAGCGGCTGGTGGGAGACCAGTATTAGATTCCGATGCTTCACTGCAGGTTTACTGTACCCCTTGGACCTTCACATTGACCATGAAACACAGAAATTGCATCGGGACTGAATACAAACGGGACAATGCCGACTTAAATACAAGAAGAGTGAATTTTCTTAGAGTTTGTGTTTTGAGCGGCACTTGGGAAAAATGTATTAGATTCCGATGCACCAGTGCTGGTTTACTGTATCCCTTGGACCCTCAAACTGACTATGAAACATAGAAACCGCATCGGGATAGAATACCAAATGGACAATGCCGATTTAAGTACAAGAGGAGTTAATCTTCTAAGAGTTTGTGCTTAGAGCGTCTCCTGGGAGACCAGTATTAGATTCTGAGCACCAGTGCAGCTTTACTGTATCCCTTGGACCTTCACATTGACCATGAAACACAGAGATTGCATCGGGATTGAATGCAAGAGGGACAACGCCGACTTAATTACAAGAAGAGTGAATCTTCTAAGATTTTGTGCTTTGAGCGGCTCCTGGGAGCCCAGTATTACATTCGGATGCACCTGTGCTGGTATAGTGTATCACTTGGACCATTACATGGACCATCAATAACAGAAATTGCATCGGGATTCAATACAAAAGGCACAATGCCGACAGAAGTACAAGAAGAGTGACCCTTCGAAGAGTTTGTACTTTGAGGTGCTCATCGGAGACCAGTATTAGATTCTGATGCACCAGTGCAAGTTTACTGTATCCCTTGGAACTTCACATTGATCATGAAACACAAAAATTGGATCGGGATTGGATTCAAAAGACACAATGCCGACGTATGTACAAGAGGATTCAATCTTCTAAGAAATTGTGCTTTGACCCCCTGCTGGGAGACCAGTATTAGATTCCGAAGCACCAGTGCAGGTTTACGGTATCCCTTGGACCTTCACATTGTCCATGAAACACAGAAATTGCATCAGGATTGAATACAAAAGGGAAATGCCAACTTTAGTACAAGAAAAGTGATTCTTCTTAGAGCTTGTGCTTTGAGCGGCTTCTGGGAGACCTGTATTAGTTTCAGATGCACCAGTGCAAGTTTTCTGTATCTCTTGGACGCACACATTGACCTTGAAACACAGAAATTGTATCGGGTTTGAACACAAAATGCACAATGCCGACTTAAGTACAAGAAGAATGAATCTTCTAAGAGACTGTGCCTCCTACGGCTCCTGGGAGACCAGTATTAGATTCCGATGCACCAGTGCAGGATTTCGGTATCCAGTGGACCATCACATTGACTATGAAACACAGAAATAGCATCGGGATTGAATACAAAAGGACTATGCCGACTTAAGTACAAGAAGAGGGAATCATCTTAGAGTTTGTGCTTTGAGCTGCTCCTGGGTGACCAGTATTAGATTCCGTTGCACCAGTGCAGGTTTACTGTATTCCTTGAACCTACACATTGATCATGCAACACAGAAATTGCCTCGGGATTGAATACAAAATGCAAAATTCCGACTGAAGTACAAGAAAAGTGAATCTTCTAAGAGTTTGTGGTTTAAGCGGCTCCAGGGTGACCAGTATTAGATTCCGTTGCACCAGTGCAGGTTTACTGTAACCCTTGGACTACACAGTGACCATGAAACACAGTTATTGCTTCGGGATTGAATGCAAAAGGACAATTCCGACTTAAGAACAAGAAGAGTAAATCTTGTAAGTGTTTGTGCTTTGAGCGGCTCCTTGGAGACCAGTATTAGATTACGCTGCACCAGAGCAGGTTTACTGCTTTCCTTGGTCCTTCACATTGATCATGAGACACAGAAATCGCATGGGGATTGAATACTAAAGGCACAATGCCAACTTAAGTACAAGGAGAGTGATTCTTCGGAGAGTTTGAGCTTGAGCGGCTCCTGGAAGAGCAGTATTAGATTCCGATGCACCAGTGCTGGTTTACTGTATCCCTTGGACCTTCACATTGACCACGTAACACAGAAATTGCATCGGGATTGTATATAAAAGGGACAATGCCGACATAAGTACGAAATGAGTGAATTTTCTAAGAGATTGTGCTTTGAGTGACTCATGGGAGACCAGTATTAGATTAAGATGCACCAGTGCAGGTTTACTGTATCCCTAGGACCTTCACATTGACCATGAAACACAGATAGTGCTTCGGGATTCAATTCAAAAGGGACAATGCCGACTTAAGAACAGGAAGAGTGAATCTCTTCAGAGTTTGTGCTTTGAGCTGCTCCTGGGATACCAGTATTAGATTCCGATGCACCAGTGCAGGTTTACTGTATCCCTTGGTCTTTCACATTGACCATGAAACACAGTTATTGCATCGCGATTAAATACAGAATGCACAATGATGACTTAAGTACAAGAAGAGTGAAAGTTCTAAGAGTTTGTTCTTTGAGCAGCTCCTGGGAGACCAGTATTAGATTCCGTTGCACCAGTGCAGGTTTACTGTACACCTTCGTCCTTCACATTGACCATGGAACACAGATATTGCATCGCGATTGAATACAAAAGGGACAATGCCGACTTAAGTACAAGAAGAGTGAATCTCTTCAGAGTTTGTGCTTTGAGCGGTTCCTGGGAGACCAGTATTAGATTCCGATGCACCAATACGTGTTTACTGTATCCCTTAGACCCTCACATTGACCATGAAACACAGAAACCGCATCGGGATAGAATACCAAATGGACAATGCCTGGTTAAGTACAAGGAGAGTGAATCATCTAAGAGTTTGTGATTAGAGCGTCTCCAGGGTGACCAGTATTAGATTCTGATGCACCAGTGCAGGTTTACTGTATCCCTTGGACCTTCACATTGACCATGAAACATAGATATTGCATCGGGATTGATTACAAAACTTACAATGCCGACTTAATAACAAGAAGAGAGAATCTTCGAGGATTATGTGCTTTGAGCGGGTCCAGGCAACAGGTAATTGATTCCTATGCACCAGTGCAGGTTTTCTGTTTCCGTTGGACCTTCATTTTGACCATGAAACACAGAAATTGCATCCGGAATGAATACAAGTGGGGCAATGCCGGCTTAAGTAATAGGAGAGTGAATTTTCTAAGAGTTTGTGGTTTGAGCAGCTCCTGGGAGACCACTGTTAGATTCCGATGCACCAGTGCAGGTTTACTGTATCCCTTGGACCTTCACATTGACCATGAAGCACAGAGATTGCATCGGAAGTGAATACAAAAGGGACAATGCCGACTTTAGTACAAGAAGGGTGAATCCTTTAAAAGTTTGTGCTTTGAGCGGCTCCTGGGAGACCAGTATTAGATTGCGATGCACCAGTGCTGATTAACTGTATCCCATGGACCGTCACATCGACCATGATAAACAGTAATTACATCGGGATCGAATACAAATCGGACAATGCCTACTTAAGTACAAGAAGAGTGAATCTTCTAAGAGATTGTGGTTTTAGTGGCTCATTGGAGACCAGTATTAGATTCAGATGCACCAGTGCAGGTCAACTGTATCCCTTGGAGCTTCACATTGTCCATGAAACACAGAAATTGCATCGGGATTGAATACAAAACGGACAATGGCTACTTAAGTACAAGAAGAGTGAATCTTCTAAGAGATTGTGGTTTGAGTGGCTCATTGGAGACCAGTATTAGATTCCGATGAACCAGTGCAGGATTACTGCATCCCTTGGACCTTCACATTGTAGATGAAACACAGAAAGTGCATCGGGATTGAATACAAACATGGGACAATGCCTACTTAAGTAGAAGAAGAGTTAATCTTTCAAGAGTTTGGGCTTTGAGCGGCTTCTGGGAGACCTGTATTTGATTCCGATGCACCAGTGCTGGTTAACTGTATCCCTTGGACCTTCACATTGACCATGAAACACAGATTTTGCATCGGGATTGAATACAAAAGAGACAATGCCGACTTAAGTACAAGAATAGAGGATCTTGTAATAGATTGTGCTTTGAGCGGCTCCTGGGAGACCAGTATTAGATTCAGAAGCACCAGTGCAGTATTACTGTATCCCTTGGACCTAAACATTGACCATGAAGCACAGATATCGCATCGGGATTGAAGACACATGACACAATGCCGACTTAAGTATAAGAAGAGCGAATCTTCTAAGAGTTTCTGCTTTGAGCGGCTCCTGGCAGACCAGTAATAGATTCCGATGCACCAGTGCCAGTTTAGTGTATACCTTTGTCCTTCCAAATGACAATGAAACACAGAAATTGCATCGAGATTCTATACAGAAGGGACAATTCCGACATAATTACAAGAAGACTGAATTTTAAAGATTTAGTGGTATGAGCAGCTCCTGGGAGGCCAGTATTAGATTCCTATGCACCAGTGCAGGTCAACTGTATCCCTTGGAACTTCAAATTGACCATGAAACACAGAAATTGCATCGGGATTGAATACAACACGCACAATGACGACTTAAGTACAAGAAGACTTAATCTTCTAAGAGTTTGTGCTTTCAGCGGCTCGTGGGAGACCAGTTTTAGATTCCGATGCTTCAGTGCAGGTTTACTGTACCCCTTGGACCTTAACATTGACAATGAAACACAGAAACTGCATCGGGATTGAATACAATATGCACAATGCTGACTTAAGTACCAAAAGAGTGTATCTTCTAAGAGTTTGTACTTTGAGCTGCTCGAGGGAGACCAGTATTAGATTCCGATTCACCAGTGCAGGTTTACTGTATCCCTTGGACCTTCACATTGAGCTTGAAACACAGAAATTGCATCGGGACTGAATACAAAAGGGACAATGGCGACTTAAGTACAAGAAGAGTGAAACTTCTAAGAGTTTGTGATTTGAGCGTCTCCTGGGAGACCTGTATTAGATTTCGATGCACCAGTGCACGTTTACTGTATCCCTTTGACCTTCACATTGACCATGAAACACAGAAATTGCGTCGGGATTGAATACAAAAGGGACAATGCTGAGTTAAGTACAAGAATGTGAATTTTCTATGAGCTTTTGGTTTGAGCGGCTCCTGGGAGACCTGTATTAGATTCCGATGCACCAGTGCAGGTTAACTGTATCATTTTGACCTTCACATTGACCATGAAGCACAGAAATGGTAACGGGATTGAATACAAAAGGGACAATGCTGACTTAAGTACAAGAAGAACGATTATTCTAGGTGTTTGTGCTTTCTGCGGCTCCTGGGGCACCGGTATCAGAATCCGATGCACCAGTGCAGGTTTACAGTATCCCTTTTACCTTCACATTGACCATGAAACACAGAAGTTGCATCGGGATTGATTACAAAAGGCACAATGCCAAATTAAGAACAAGAAGACTGAATCTTCTAAGAGTTTGTGGTTTGAGCGGCTCCTGGGAGACCAGTATTAGATTCCGAAGCCCCAGTGCACGTTAAATGTATCCCTTTGACCGTCATAATGACCACGAAACACAGAAATTGCTTCGGGATTGAATACAAAAGGGACAATGCCGACTTAAGTACAAGTGGAGTGAATTTTCTAAGAGTTTGTTCTTTGAGCGGCTCTTGGGAGACCAGTATAAGATTCCGATGCACCAGTGCAGGTTTACTGCATCCCTTGGACCTACACATTGACCATGAAACACAGAAATCGCATCGGGATTTTATACCTAATGCACAATGCTGACTTAAGTACAAGAAGACTGAATCTTCTAAGAGTTTGTGGTTTGAGCGGCTCCTTGGAGACCAGTATTAGATTCCGAAGCCCCAGTGCACGTTAAATGTATCCCTTTGACCGTCACATTGACCATTAAACACAGAAATTGCATCGGGATTGAATACAAAAGGGACAATGCCGACTCAAGTACAAGAGGAGTGAATCTTCTAAGAGTTTGTTCTTTGAGCGGCTCTTGGGAGACCAGTATTAGATTCCGATGCACCAGTGCAGGTTTACTGTATCCCTTGGACCTACACATTGACCATGAAACACAGAAATCGCATCGGGATTTTATACCTAACGCACAATGCTGACTTAAGTACAAGAAGAGTTTATCTTCTAAGGGTTTGTGGTTTGAGCGGCTCATGGGAGACCAGTATTAGATTCCGATGCACCGGTGCTGGTTTACTGTATCCCTTGAACCTTCACATTGACCATGAAACACAGAATTTGCATTGGGATTGAATACAAAAGGGACAATGCCGACTTAAGTACAAGAAGAGTGTATCTTGTAAGAGTTCGTGCTTTGAGCGGCTCCTGGGAGCTAACTCGATACAATACACCCAGGAACTGGAGAGCAACCCGCACTGGACACCTCAGAAGGTAGAACATTGGGAATAATTGTAGATGTAGCTAAATGGAAAATCTGAAGGGAAGTAACAAAATAATGTGTACTAGGAAGGGACAAACCAGCCCAAGTCCTCTACAAAGGATACCAAGGGTCTAAATAATGTTTTGATAACATTTTTTATTAAAAAATATTTGTATGTATAAATTGTTCTTGTTGATGTAAATTTGACAATTTCAGAAATGGTCATGCTTAGGAACAATGTAAGAAATAAGTGTTATGTAAAAGCCAGTGTGCTTTTGTTTGAAACGAAAATGGCTGTGGGGAGTGGAATAGGTGCGAAAGGCGAATTGGCGTGCTACCTTGAGCAAGTGCGGGAAGTAAGTCACACAGTCTGTAGGCAGCAGTGATTGAGGTAACTCCTTTGTGGAGCAGAAGCTTTGCCTGCAAATTTTCATAAAAATGCCTCGATTGAAGACTGCAAACAGCTTACAGCATAGCTGCGAGTTGTTGAGCTACTGTATGTAAAACTGAATGAAGCCAAGAAGAGAAATTGAGCCCATACAGCAAGAAACTTGCAGGCCGTAGTGTGGGTAGTTTAGCTGTCATAATTGTTCGCCACACCCAAGCCTACAGCGCACAAATAAGATTTTTTTCTCTTTTTACCTTTGTACAGCATGAACCATTAATTTAAACTGTGTTTTAATAATCATTCTTGAACTTTACGGGAACTGGTTCACCCTGTTATTTCATCTTCATCATACATCTGTGTAGGGTTCTTTCCTGGTGTTTGATTAATCCGAGTGTCCTGTTTTACAGACTTATGAAGTGTCAAGTTAATATAAAGAGGCACCATTTGAATTGCTTTAGTGTAAATAATAAAAATGTTTTGTTAACTTTTGCAAAGTGTTATAGTTTGCTTACATAAAATTCAATCAGAGTGAAGCCAAGTTACTAGAACCTGTTAGATGGCTATACAGAATTAGTTCAAAGAATAATAGCTTTTGAAAGTAAATTCCACCAAGAAAGAGGTTTTCTTTAAGTGAAATGTCCAGTTAAAAAGTGTGTGCTTCAGTGTCTAAGTATTTAAGTTTCTTGATTATGGAAAGTGCTTTTCTAAAGGTTGTCCCCCCCACACCAGCTAATTTTTTTTACCTTCCTTGAAGTTATCTACTGGGCTTTTTCTTTTTTAAAAACATAATGTATAAAGATGGAGCCCAAAATTATTCAAGTGGGGTAATTTATTTGAAGAGCCAAACTAAACAGTAGCAAGAAAGTAGGCAAAATTCACATTTCTGCTTCTCCAATACTTCACTATTTCATTGCCAGGATAGGTTGGTGACCATTAAGTACATGTTTTAAACTACTAAATGAACTTGGAAATGAGTTGTCCTGGCTTCAGTATATTATTATTCATACTGTGTTTCTATCTAGCCACTGGGTAATATCTTAGGAAAAGAAGTGAATAGTCCAATTTACTTATCCATTAGACGCAACACACGGTAAATCCAGTAAGAGGGATAACTCTATTGATTATCTTTTCCTATAAACAGGACTATCCTTCCATAGTGTATTTTATTTGGAAACTAAACTAAATTTTAGTAAGAGGGTTATACGTGGCAACATAGAGACAGGGTTTCTGTTATTTATGTAAAAGCATACTAATATCATAATGGTAGTGTTATAAGGTCCTATTAATGTGTGGTCATGGCATTTGTTAAATGTCTCACCACATTCTTATTGAAACTATTTACTCTTCTTGTAAATAACACCTATGACAATTTTATACAAATGTCCACTAGGACTTTGCTCGTCAACTTTCATTTAGGTAACAGCGATCTTTTAGATGTATTTACATCAGTACTGATAAGAAATACTGACTAGCTTTATTTTCAAGAATCTCAAGTATAAGTTATACATACTGTTATCCTCCAATAAGAATCATTCGCCGATTCTTCATCTTTGACAGGTTCAGCATGCCTGCAATGCAAAACATTATCTTTTGTATTAACAGATGAAATCCAACGTTATAAATTTAATAAATGTTTATACAAACATAAAGTTTCTTCAAAAAATGTATTTCTGACAACTTCCTGTCACAGATAATTTTCACTGAATGTTGCAACCCAGCTATATTGCTGATGAGAAGCAAATGTTGATCTTTTCCCTCTCTTCCTTCACCATCTCCTGTTTTGTTCACCTTGACATATTTCTATCAAAAAGACTACCCCAATGGATCCACTGCTTATATTTAACACACAGTAAATTCAGTTCAAATATTTCCTTAACACAGGATGTGCATTGACGAGCTTGAATTAATCAGAAAAATATAAACAGATACTAACCATTCAACAGCTCTTACAAAATACTTGCATTAAGTAATCATCAAAGCTACTTTTTGTACAGCAAGCGGACTAACAGTCAAAATGGTGCTACATGCTACAGGCAGTGCAATACAATTTATTTTACTCATTGCTACAGCAATAAATGTACTTATAAAAATATTCTGACTTAGACTATAATCAAATACAGAGAGAGAAAATATTCTAACTATAGAGATATAGCAGCCATAGGCAGAAACAAATAAAAAAACTGATACTAATCTTAGCTTTAAGGACCAAAAGTTTCTTCATCTGGAAAATGTAAAAAGAGAAATGATACTGTTCAAGAATTAAGGATGAAAATTCAGGATCTTGAGTCAAGGAAGATGGATGGTTAAATGAATGAAAAAACTAGACAGGACATGATGAAATTCAGTTGCGAAAGAGCAGCAGATGATGTAATTTTAAATGCTGAGAAATAAGATCTCTTCAAGAGGAGCCACCAAAAGGTCAAATAAGTGAAGAACAAGCTGAAAATACCGGTAAATGGGCTAAAATGGCGGCAAATAGATAAAGGAAACAGAAAGAAAGTGCTGAAGAACAGGCAACCAAACAACGACAACAACAACAATAATAATAATAATAACAGCGCATTGTAGCAATATATAATAGCAGTCCCACAACATCTGGAGGAAGATTTTCCACTAACAGAGCAATAAATTCATGAAGCCATCAAATCATTCCAAAACTTCAAAGCAACAAATGAAGACTCCACTACAGCAAAATTCTTAAAATAGTCAGAACACACAAATGATCTACAACTGCTGTTTGAGAACATTTGGAAAGCTGAAGAGATTATGGAAAGCTTTAATCCACAGCTATGAAAAAAAGGGGACACACAAAACGTCAACAATTGCAGACATGCCTCACTTCTGCCAGTGGTATACAAAATATTATAAAAAATTCTCTGGACAGAGTTGTAGAAACTTTAGACAAATAACTGGGAGAATCTCGAGGAGCTCTAGAAAGGGAAGACCCTGCACAGAACAGATGTTTATTAGAAAATCGATAATCCTCCACAGACTGCTAATCACCAAACTTATATTAGTATCATGTATTGGTTTCAAGAAAACATTTGATTTGGTAGGCAGAGAAATTATAGGTAAAATCATCAAAGAATTTTGTGTTAAAGCAAACATAATCCTCAAAACACTAGCAAATAGGATGACTGAAGCTAAATTTATAGGAGAAGTATCTCAACCATTTGAAATAAAAACTGGTGTTAGACAAGGGGACAGTTTATCACCTTTACTGTAACACTGCATTCTAGAAAAAAATAGAAAGTATCTGGAATTTGGAGAAAAAAAAATCACAAAATTGAACCAATAATTTTAGGACGAAAAACAAATGGAATTAAGGTAAACTGCCTGGCTTCTGCAGATGATTCTGATATACTTTCAAAAAATCTGACAGACAGTTATTGAAAGAAATCTTTTGGAAGAAATAGAAAAGAGAGCTGGTCCCAAAATTTCAGCCAAAAAAAACAACATTGATGACAATTTTAAACAATGCATCAACATTCTTAGAAAAACAAAAATGTAAAATAGCATTAGTAAGTAAATTTAAATATATTGGACAAACTGCACAACAAAATGGACTAGAAGAATTAACAGTAGATGCAAGAGTCAGCAAACTGGAGAGAGCAAATCGTTTGACAAAGGATATTTACAACAAGAAATGTACAACTAAAAAAACCTAACTAAAACACTATCCCACAGTGGTATGACCAGGATGTTTACATGGATGAGGAAGCCTAGTGATGAACTATAAGCTGGACAGAACAGAGGTTCCTCAAAGGAGCATTATTAGAAAATAATGGTAGCAATACAAGCTACAGATGGCTGGAAAATGAGAAGTAATGAGGAGATCTACAAAAATTTTGAGAAAATATCAGAAGTAATGGCTAAAACAAGATTAATCTTTTTTTAGAGACCTCTACTGAATGAGTAGTTCTGGAAGAAGGAATCAATGATAGCATGGATTACAGAAATAAGAAAGAAACAACATCAAACAATCAGAAATAATAGAAAGAACCCTTTTTACAGACAAAATACTGTATTTAAAAGGATCATCACCTCTCCAAGATCAAAATTAATTTCATCCCTTTCAATAAGACCGTGAAAGCCGGAAATAAAATTCATAAATATGATATTGCGAAGCTCAAAATCAATCAAAACATATTGGGACAATGCCACTAGTAACTGACAGTTGAATCCCATAAATGGGCAGACATTGCCTCTATGATCCAACAAGCAGCTAATACAACAATCCTGACAGCTAAAAAGAGGAATCATACATGGTGGAATGAGGTTTGTGGTGAGGTGGTGGCCCAAACAGCAAGTGCATGGAAAAAGTGGAACTCTACCAGGAGACCTGATGATTTTGATGTATTCCATGAAGTTCGAAAATATGCAGCCAGAACTCTACGAAGGGCTAAGCAATTGCATGAGAAACAGCAGTTAGAACAGATCGATCAGCGTTTCGAGAAAAACAATGTCAGAGACTTCTATCAGACGTTCAAATCGAATTTGAAAGGATACCAAGCCCCTAGTTTTTGTTTTAGAGACGAAAATGGAAAGCTCAGTGTTGTGTACATAGTTCTGCCTATTCAGCGCGTACACAAATTTCCCACTAGAGTGCGCCCCGCTAAGCACAACAGCGCAGGCGCAGCGCTCGTACATCTCCGCACTACGAGATGGCGCTGCCATAGAGATGGACCAAATTCTGCTTCCGCCGATCCGCGTATTAATATGTAACGCAGCCAATGAGATTGCTGCTAACATAGAACACTTTCTCCTCGCGCATCACACTCGCGTAGTGATTCATGAACGTGTGAGGTATTATAACGAGTTTTGAGACCTTCGATCAGTCAGTCTGCATTTGTCTGCACCAGTCTGTACCAGTCTGCATTCGTCTGTACAAGTCTGCATTAGTCTGTACCAGTCTGTACGAGTTCTACAATTGTCTGTACCAGTCCATAGTCAAGATTCAGTCTGCTCCTAATAAGATTACCACATTCCTGAACATAGCCATGAAGATAAATGTATAGACACTTTGGTCAAGTATCCGAGATATATGTGAGAATAAGATTAACGTACCAATACCAAAGCTACTTCAGATTGTCAATTGTAAACAGCATCCAGAACCAAGTTAAGTAATTTTTATATTTGTTATTATTTTAATAAATGTATGTGAAAATTAATCAAGTTCTGTTTAAAGTTGGTCACCGTCAATCTGCTACTCTAAGCGTGGAAGTGGCATTTCTATCGTCTGACCTAATGGCAGAAGATAAACACGCCATGCGAAGACCACGAGACATATTGCTGACACTCGCTTACTTCGTTAGAGCAACTAGTCAAATAATCTGATGGTGTGTGTACTGAAGGTCTTACAGTATGCACACCACACTCGGCCTGACCAACAAAGAAAACTGCAAGATAATGTCTCGTTACTTTGAAAACCTACTTCATTGTGATGAACCGAAAGAAAGATTCCCTGTATGTGCCCCTATCCACAAACTACCCCTCATCTCCATCTAGTAAAGAGGAGACCAAAGAGATCATCAACAACTTTAAGAATAATAAGGTAGCTGGAGAGGATTCAATAGTGGTAGAACTACTGAAGCTGGCAAATAATGAAACTCTAGATATACTAGTCCAACTGTTTGAGGAGATCTGGAGAGCTAGGATGATACCAACTGAATGGCAGTCAGCTTTAATCCATCGTCTACACAAAAAAGGTGATAAATAGAATGTCAATAACTATAGGGGTACCTCATTAGTTTCTGTTCCATATAAGATTCTCTCCAAAGTGATACAGAACGGAATAGAAGATCATTGTAACCAACTGATTGGGGACTATCAAGCTGGTTTCCGAAAGGGTGATTCTTGCGCAGAACAGATCTTTAACCTGAAGAACATCATCAGGTACAAAAAAAAAAAAAAACTGGAAGAAATAACTATGTGGTCATGTTTGTTGATTTTCAGAAAGTATACGACTCCACCGACTGACAGGCATTAATGAATATTTTGGAAAAGTTTGGGGTGGATAATACATCAAGAAAGCTGATCAAACAAACTCTTGCTAACACAGTGTCAAAAATTAAAATTATGGCTGAGGTATCCGAACCCCTTACAATCAGAACGGACATAAGACGAGGAGATGGACTATCCCTCTCCTTTTCAATTGTGTCTTGGAAAAGGTCATTCGAGAGTGGAGAAAGTTATTAGCCCAAGGAGAAACAAATGAAGAGTGGTTCAGACTTGGTCCTAAGAACAAAGGAGTGTGCATTGACTGCTTAGATTTTGCGGCTGACCTGGCCATTTTTGCTAACAACGTAGAGTCAGCAGCCAACAAGATAAATAGGCTGTCAGAAATTGCTGAAAAATGTTAGACTCCAGATCTCTATTCGAAAGACAAAATGTATGACGAACATCTGTGACGGACCTGAATGGATGATAACCAACCTGGGAAAAAATCGGATGACTTCAGAATTTCAGGTATCTCGGTGAAGTCATCCACCAGGAGAATGGATTAAAAGAAGAAGCAATTGTCGGGATGAGGAAGTTAGACAAAGCATACCAACTGACAAAGAATACTTATAACAAAAAGTCTTGAGTATATGGGCCAAGTTCCCACATTATTATACAGTTGTAAAACCTGGGGGCTTATAAGCATCCAAAACATTGACCACGAATAGACAAGTTCAAGCTGAGCGGCTGGAAAAGCGTGACTGTAGGATATTAAGGAAAATCCTAAGGTAATAAATAGATGGGTCTATGGACAATGGCAAATGAGAGCAAATGAGGACTCGTGCAGCAAGACAGAACCTATCACAGC
Source organism: Schistocerca americana (assembly GCF_021461395.2). Lineage (NCBI taxonomy): Eukaryota > Metazoa > Arthropoda > Insecta > Orthoptera > Acrididae > Schistocerca > Schistocerca americana. The sequence continues at coordinate 129,950,340 of NC_060122.1, read as the reverse complement.
ATCCATTAGGAAGCAATGATTGTTATTTTATGGTCATCTCATGAAAATGGACGGTGATCGACTAACAAAAAGAATACAGAGTTTCATCCTATCTAAGAAAACGAGGACGAGATGGTTCAAAGAATGTGAAAAAGATCTTAAGCAGATTGGTACCTCAGAGAGAAATTCCTGAAAGGAACAAATTTAGAAGATTGGTGACCACCTACCAAGGTTTTAACATGGCGTCAACATCCGAAAGACAGTGAGGACCATTATCTGAAGAGCATAGAAAGGCACTTCTTGGAGGGGCTCAGACGATACTGGCAGGAAGTCAAAGCTGGAGCAAGAACAAGACCTGGACACTAGAGTGAAGTCGGTTGTTACCACGCAGTCCGCAGAGACTCAGCTCGATAGAAAAAATAAATAAATAAAAATAAAAGGCTTTCGATGCAGAAGAGATAGGGGATTGAGAACAACACGAATAGAGTAATGGGGGAAAAACATGAGGAGGAGATGTACGAGTACCGGAAAAACAGGAGACGACAAGGGAAGAAGAAGAAGTGAAGTTTTTACATGACGAGAGATGGTGATTGATTTGATTTGATTCCGTTTTCGTTACATACACCGAAAAAATTAGATGATTCTCGAGGGTGTGGAACATGTCAGAATGTATAACACAAAACATTTTAATATAATGAATACCACCATGATCATTTGTCACGAGATTGTCAAAATAGGTGAATACAATACAGTAAACTGGAAAAGCAAATATTTACAGAATTAATACGCTGTCAGAATGAAACATTGTTATGCACTATTAATAAATTTATCATACACAAAATACCAAATATTGACTGTTGCAACCAAGTGCTGTCAAAACTTAAATCTAACATATTTTTACTTAAGCTGGCCTAACAGTCTCTGTTAGGATATTCATCTATAGAGTAGAAGGCATTGCCTATCAAAAAGTCATTCAAACTCTGTTTAAACTGTGCTTTATCTGAAACCAAGTTTTTAATGGTTTCTGGTAATTTATTGAAAATGTGTGTTCCTGAATATTGGACCCCCTTTTGGACCAACATAAGTGATTTTAGGTCTTTACGTAGATTATTCTTATTCCTAGTATTGATAATATATATTGAGCTATTTGTTGGAAATATAGATATATAACTTGCAACAAATTTCATTAAGGAGTAAGTACACTGAGAAGCAATGGTTGGAATTCAAAGTTCCTCGAATTGGTTCTACACGATGTTCTTCAAAGACTGGTCCCAGATACTCCATTGCACCATTCACCGAACCTGATAACCCTGAGCTGTCAGTAACAAAAATTAAGTCTTGCTTAAGAGATTTACAACACTACATGCACTTGTTACCAAAGTCTCATTTACTTTTAGAGCTATCTGTTCCACTTCCTTTTTGGCCCCACATCTCTCTGTCTTCACTATATCCCATACAGTTCTTATTTTGTTGCCCAGTACAATTATCTTTTTCTCTTAATAAAGCTACTTCGATTTCTGGATTACTTGATTCAATATTTTGCATTATTCTTTGTAATGCATTACAATGCTAATATCAGAAATGTTCCTAGATAGTAGATACAGTCTCCTTTTTGCCCCACATGATATCTTTATTCCTTGTGTAATCCATGGTTTAACTTTTGACTTTTGTGTGATTTGAGTTACCTTTAGGGGAAAACAGTTTTCAAAAGAGGAGGTAACTTTATTAATAAATGCTTTGTATTTTCCATTTGAGTCAGGTAAACAACATCTCTCCAGTTCATGTCTTTGAGCAATTTCCTGAATTCCTCAATTTCTGGCTTATTTATTATACTCCTGTACTCAGATTTAATATTTTTTTATCCTGACAAGTTTCAACATTTAACACAAGATGCTGCACGTCGTGATCAGATAGTCCATTTAATATTGGTTTTGTGATATGACTTTTTTCCCCTAGATTTGTTCACAAAGATATCATCAATAGCAGTCTCAGAGCATTTACATATCCTAGCTGCAAAGTTCACAATAGGAACTAAATTGAATGATAGTGTTAAAAACACCAGCAACCACTATTTCCTCTTATTTTTTTTTTTTTTTTTTTACACAAGCGATTCCTTTCGCTTTGTGAAATGAAGCACTGCCTAGTTCCAAAACACAGGACTACTATGACAAGGTGAAATGTTCTCAGAGTGCTACCTGTATGATAGTAAATGTAATCAGCACTATAGTTGTTTTCTGAGTAGTTATGCTGTGTGTGTTTCATTCAATCACATGAAATGGAATAAAATCATCAATTTATTTATTTGGGCTCTTTATCACCAAGATACATTCAATGTTGGTTGAGGTTTATCTTTTGAATTCACTCCAGTGTAGATTGTCAAAATTTTATCAGTTGTCAAAGTACTTGTAACACAGTTTCCGAATTTAGAGCCATCCAGGAAAGTATCGCACTCAAATTATTCTCAGAGACTGAGAGCTGGCTGAAACCGAGAGTAGGAAGCTCTGACATATTTAGTGATTAATGGAATACATTCCTGGAAATGGAAAAAAGAACACATTGACACCGGTGAGTCACACCCACCATACTTGCTCCGGACACTGCGAGAGGGCTGTACAAGCAATGATCACACGCACGGCACAGCGGACACACCAGGAACCGCGGTGTTGGCCGTCGAATGGCGCTAGCTGCGCAGCATTTGTGCACCGCCGCCGTCAGTGTCAGCCAGTTTGCCGTGGCATACGGAGCTCCATCGCAGTCTTTAACACTGGTAGCATGCCGCGACAGCGTGGACGTGAACCGTATGTGCAGTTGACGGACTTTGAGCGAGGGCGTATAGTGGGCATGCGGGAGGCCGGGTGGACGTACCGCCGAATTGCTCAACACGTGGGGCGTGAGGTCTCCACAGTACATCGATGTTGTCGCCAGTGGTCCGCTGAAGGTGCACGTGCCCGTCGACCTGGGACCGGACCGCAGCGACGCACGGATGCACGCCAAGACCGTAGGATCCTACACAGTGCCGTAGGGGTCCGCACCGCCACTTCCCAGCAAATTAGGGACACTGTGGCGCCTGGGGTATCGGCGAGGACCATTCGCAACCGTCTCCATGAAGCTGGGCTACGGTCCCGCACACCGTTAGGCCGTCTTCCGCTCACGCCCCAACATTGTGCAGCCCGCCTCCAGTGGTGTCGCGACAGGCGTGAATGGAGGGACGAATGGAGACGTGTCGTCTTCAGCGATGCGAGTCGCTTCTGCCTTGGTGCCAATGATGGGTGTGTGCGTGTTTGGCGCCGTGCAGGTGAGCGCCACAATCAGGACTGCATATGACCGAGGCACACAGGGCCAACACCCAGAATCATGGTGTATGGAGCGATCTCCTACACTGGCCGTACACCACTGGTGATCGTCGAGGGGACACTGAATAGTGCACGGTACATCCAAACCGTCATCGAACCCATCGTTCTACCATTCCTAGACCGGCAAGGGAACTTGCTGTTCCAACAGGACAATGCACGTCCGCATGTATCCCGTGCCACCCAACGTGCTCTAGAAGGAGTAAGTCAACTACCCTGGCCAGCAAGATCTCCGGATCTGTCCCCCATTGAGCATGTTTGGGACTGGATGAAGCATCGTCTCACGCGGTCTGCACGTCCAGCACGAACGCTGGTCCAACTGAGGCGCCAGGTGGAAATGGCATGGCAAGCCGTTCCACAGGACTACATCCAGCATCTCTACGATCGTCTCCATGGGAGAATAGCAGCCTGCATTGCTGCGAAAGGTGGATATACACTGTACTAGTGCGGACATTGTGCATGCTCTGTTGCCTGTGTCTATGTGCCTGTGGTTCTATCAGTGTGATCATGTGATGTATCTGACCCCAGGAATGTGTCAATAAAGTTTCCCCTTCCTGGGACAATGAATTCACGGTGTTCTTATTTCAATTTCCAGGAGTGTATATATCGGAAAGGCAGGTTAGACACTTGTCTCTATTGAGGTCAAAGCTGATTGTGACAGTGAGGTTATCTGGTTGCGTATAACAAGTCTACGTGAAATCACGTTAATTGATGAATGTTTTAATCAGCCACCCGGTTCTGCTATGACAGTTTAGGAGCCATTCAAAGAAAGTCTACAGACAGTAGCACGTAAATACCTAGATCATGCAATACTAGTTTGAGGTGAATTTAGCCTACTGAGTATAGATGGTAGCCTATGGCTTCATTGCAGGGGGTGCAGTCAATCTTGTGAAGCACTTTTGAATGTGGTTTTCGAAAATTGTCTTGACCACCTAGTTTGGCACGCCACATGCAATGGAAATATCTTAGACCTTGTAGTTACAAACAGGCCAGATATAATCAATGACTTCAGCATAGAGATGGGGATTAATAATCATGATAACATCATAACAACTAAGGTTACAAAAATTAATAAATCAGTCAAGAAGGCTAGGAAAATGTTCATGCCGGAAAGAGCAGATAAGCAGATGTTAGCATCTCACTTAGACATAAATGACATCACTTAGTTCCATTAAGATGGACGTAGAGAGATTATGGTCAAAACTTAAACAGATCGTGAATTGCACTCTCAACAAGTCTGTACCTAGTAAACGAATTAAGGATGCAAAAGAGCCACTGTGGTTTAACAATGAAATTCGGAAAATACTGAGGAAGGAAAAGCTACTGCACTCTTGGTTCAAAAGAGAATGTCAAATGGCAACAAGGAAAGGTTACTACCACTGTCATACCTCAGCAAAAGTTCTGGCTGAGAAGCAGGGGAAATTATTGTCCTATGTAAAATCACTAAGTGAGTCAAAGGTTTCCATCAAGTCACTTGACCGGTCTGGTGTGGCACTAGGAGATAAATGTTTTAAATTTTGCATTTAAGAAATCATTCATGCAGGAGAATCATATAAACATACCGTCATTTGGCAATAGCACAAAGACACCTAACAACAATCACCACAAGAGGCCAACGCTAGCGCAAGTTGTTCACATGATATTCGTTGGACTGTTACCTGTAAACACGTGCCATGTCAGTGCTCTTGGAAGAGAGCTGTGGCAGTGACACGGCTCTGTTGTTGTTCCTGTGTAGTGATCTACAAAGACAGGGGGGGTCGGGTCGAGATTCAAGCAGTGATTAAGTACTTCATAAAGAAAGGTATGAAAGCGAACGACATTCATGCCGATTTCCAGAATACACCAGGGGACTCTGCTCCTTTGTCTTCAACTGTTGCCAAGTGGATAAATGAATTTAAATTTGGTCAGGAGAGCTTAGATGATGATCATCCATGAATAGGTCAGCCAAGATGTGTCACTACTCTAGAAATCATTGCAAAAGTGCGCATAATGATCAAGGAGGATCACCAATTTAGAGTGCATGAAATTGCTCACGCTTGCCAGATGTCATCTGAAAGGTATTCACAAGATGGGTGCCGCGACTCTTGACGCTGGGTCAAAAACGCATGAGAATGGACATATCACAACAATGTTTGGCCTGTTTTAGGAGAAACAAACAAGATCTTTGTGGTGGTTTGTGACCACGAGGAAACTTTGGTTTACTACTATACCCCAGAGACAAAGCAACAATCAAAGCAGTGGAAACATGCTAAATCTCCGCCGCCAAACTCCTTCAGCGGGGAAGGACATGGCGTCAGTGTTCTGGGATGAGAAGGGGATTCTGTTTGTACATTATCTCCCCACTGGGCAAACAATTACTCGATAACACTATGCTAACCTTCTGGACAAATTGCAACAAAAGATATACGAAAAAGGCCAGGTTTAATAAGGAAGAAAGTCATCTAGCATCAAGCCAATGCACGCTCGCACGCATGTGCCATCGCCATGGTAAAATTACACAAACTAAGGTATGAATTGTTGCCACACGTCCCTCTCCCCTAAACTGAAAATTTATCTTTGTGGACGAAGATTCACTTACATGAAGAATTGATAGCCTGAGTTGTATTTTGTAGGCCTGGAGGAAAATCATTGCCGAAATGGGATCAAGGTATTGGAACACTGTTGGACCAAGCGAATTAATCTACAAGCAGGGTACATTGAAAAAGAAAAAGTTTCAGTGACATAAGTAGTTTTTGTCTATTCTGTTTCAAGAACTTTTCAAACCACCATCGTAAGAATCCCTGACACCTGAAATAATGAAAAACAAATAAGTCGCCAGGTGCAGATGGAATCTCAATCTGGTTTTACAAAGAGTGCTATATGGCACTGGACCCTTACTTAGCTTGTATTTATTGTGAATCTCTCACCCAGCAGAAAGACCTAAGCAACTGGGGAAAAAATACAGAGGCGTCTCCTGTATATACGAAGGGCGAAAGAACAGACCCGCGAAATTACCCGTAACATCAGTTTGCTGCAGAATTCTTGAAAATATACTGGGTTTCAATCTAATCAGTTTCATAGAGACCAATAAGATTATGTCCACAAATCAGTACAAAGCATCGCTCATGGGCAACTCAGCATGCCCTTTTGTCATACGACGTCTGTTCAAAAAATTCCAGAACTTTGTCCACAAAATTTTCTATGCTTATCTTTTAGTTACTATGGATTGTCTCCTTCGAAATACTCTCCTCCACAATTGATACACTGCGCCCAATATCATTTCCACTTCCAGGGGCAGTCTTGACACACCTCTAGCTGGGTCGCATAAAGTGCCGTCTGCGAATTTTCTTTTATCTCATTTACCATTGCAAAACTTCACCCTTTTCTACTTTGGAAATAAAAAGAAGTCTGCAGGGGTCATATTATTCTCGCAAGGAACATCTCATTCTCATTTGTGAGATCCAAAAAGTTTTTTTGGTCTTGACTCATGAGCCATGGAATGAACTTGGCGGCAACACAATGCATTCCAAGATGCTGTGTCATTTCATAACATGATCCAATTGAAATGTTACATTCTTCTACAATCTCTCGGACAGTGAATCTTCGACTGGCACACACAATTTCGTTGACGTTCCCGGCACAAGCATCATCAGGGTACATCTAAGAGCGTCCTGAACAATGATAATTTTTGACTTTTGTAAAGCCATTTTTAAAAAGTGTGAATAATATGTAACACCGAGTATGGCTTAAGCACTCTTCGCTATAGGCTCCCTGCATCATTTGGTGTGTCTCTGTAAAGGTTTTCTTGAGTTTCACGCAAAATTTAATGCAGATGCATTGCTCCTCTAACTTTGCCATCACAAAATTCACAAACCCAGATTCCATATTTCTTGATTTCCGAGAAGCATTTGACATAGTGCCTCACTGCAGACTTTTAACAAAGGTACAAGCAAATGGAATTGGTTCCCAGACATGTGAGTGGCTCAAAGAGTTCTGATGTAATAGAACCCACTACATTATCCCTACGGTGAGTGTCCATCAGTGACTAGGGTATCATTAGGATCGTTCCAGCGATGTGTGATAGGAGCGCTATTACTCATATTTTCTATGTGCATAACTGATCTGATGGACAAAGTGGACAGTAAACTGTGGTTGTTTGCTGATGATGTTGTGGTGTATGGAAGGTGTCATCGTTGAGTGATTTAGGAGGATAAAAGATGACTTGAACACAGTTCCCAGTTGGTGTGATGAATGACAGCTAACCCTAAATGTAGAAAAATATAAGTTACTGCAGATGAGTTGGAAAAACAAATCCATAATGCCAGAATCCAGCATTAGTAGTGTCATGAATGAAGAAGTCACATTGTTTCAATATTTGGACATAACATTGCAATGTGATATGAAATGGAACAAACTTGTGAGGGTCATGGTAGGGAAGGCGAATAATCATCTTTCGTTTGTTGGGTGGATTTTACTACAGTGTGGCTCAGCTGTGATGGACATCACATATAGGATGCTAGTGTGATCTCTTCTTGAGTACAGTTTGAGTGTCTGGGATCCGCAAGGGGTCGAATTAAAGCTGACATTGAGGTAATTCAGAGGCAGGATACTAGATTTGTTAACAGTAGGTTGAAACAACAACATACAAGTATTATGGAGATGTTTCTGGAACTCAAATGGGAATCCCTGGAGGGATTTTGAGGAACACTGTGCTGACTGCAGAACAATTCAGCTTGCACCAACATACATTATGCATAAGGGCCACGAAGATAAGAGACGACAAATTAGGACTCATAGAGAGGCATATAGACATTCACTTTTTCCTCACTCGATTGGCAGATGGAACGGGAAAGGAACTGACTACAGTTGAATTAAAATTACTTCATAGTTGGCACTTCAAACGGCAATAAGAGTAGTCAGCGTCACACTTTAACTGTCTGCTGTTGCCAAACTCCACCAAAATTGGACAGTCACTTCCAATTCCTAGTTCAGCATTCTTTCTTGATGTATTTGTATCCCGAATTACGAGCCCGACACTTTTATTATGTATTTCATTACACGCGATAGCTACACCAGAAACAACACACATTAACAATGCTAATGAATGACACACATTTCATTCATAGCACTAACCAAACACTACCGAATAAGTCAGCACAAGGTGTAATTCAGTATCATACATATAGTTATCATATTCACAGAGATCATCTTACATTAGAAAAGCTTTTCACTACACTGCGTGAAACTGAAATTTTTAAGGTTGCAATTCATAGTTGCAACTGGGTCACTACATTCACATATATAAATACTTCATGCAGTGCTGTGGCATAGCACAATGGTTGGCAGATTAATCAAATGTATGGCATGTTGTAGGTTTGAATCTCATCAATGTAGCAAAATTTTTATTTCTAAATCTAACCAAAAGAGTGTGATTATTATTTTCATTCAATTAATTGGTTTAAATATATTTTTTTTATTTTTAATAATTTGCTGCATCATTTTTCATCATTGTTTTGACTGTTCTATTTGGTCTTATTTTTCTTCCTGTCATTATTTCTTCATTTGGAATCTGCCTCAGTCATCTCTAATCTACGACCAAGTGCCCACACGGACTGTTCACTGGTTTCTAACATGGCAGCATGTGCAGCTAGTGTAAGGATAGTTACAGGTAACAAATGACACGGAGAAATTTCAATTTGCTTTCAGCCCTGAAATTGAGTTTTTGTTGTCTTGAGTGCACCCTTAAGGGTTAGCTTTAATCGCCATGAACAAAGTGATCATGATATTAGTACTGCTGCAGACTGTTGACCACAATTTTCTCGGCTGGGTTAGGACACAAGTTTACAGTCAGGGATACAAAACGGGTCGTCTGCCCCAGTCCAGTCACTGGTCACTTTAAATCAATAGTCGACAGAGTATCCAACATTTCTGACATACCTTGCACCAGCCACTAGAAAAATTGCTCTGTGTTAAACATTTAACATAAATTGTGAAGTGAGCCGCTTGTTTGTTGTCACCTGTAACCAAACGGTAGCTGGTAGCCAATGTGGCAACATTGCTGCAGCAAGTGATTGATGTCAACTATCAAGTAATTTTATTCAGACTATTGTAGTGAGACAGGGTACCTTCTGCCATGCACCATATGGTGGCTAGTGGAGTATGTGTGTAGATGTGGAATCAGTCTTTCCTTCTCATCCCATCTGCAAAATCACCCTCGATCTGCAGTTCTGGGTAACTTTCTCAAAATCTACCCTTTTTCCTAGACCTATCCTTCACCCCTCTTCCTTCCACTTCAACCCTTCTGCCTGAAGAATGAGCTACTGGCTATGAAAGCTCGCCTAATTATAACCTTCTTTTATGTGTGTGTTCTGCCGCCACTTAGCGAGTAGATTGTTTATCTATCCAATTCAATTATCATGTAATCAAAAGCTGCATTTAACACACCAAGTCTCTTTTACCAATCATTTTTAATATGTCCTACAGAATGTACTGTCTATCCTGTCCTTTTTTGAGATTACTGTTTTGTTGTACTTCTCTACAGGCATCATCTTACTTATTAGGAGTCAGTTCCTTCATGTTGTTGTTGTTGTGGTCTTCAGTCCTGAGACTGGTTTGATGCATCTCTCCATGCCACTCTATCCTGTGCAAGCTTCTTCATCTCCCAGTACCTACGGCAACCTACATCCTTCTGAATCTGCTTAGTGTATTCATCTCTTGGTCTCCCTCTACGATTTTTACCCTCCACGCTGCCCTCCAATGCAAAATTTGTGATCCCTTGATGCCTCAAAACATGTCCTACCAACCGATCTCTTCTTCTAGTCAAGTTGTAGAGCTGCATGTCCTCGGGAAAAATTATGGCTGTAGTTTCCCCTTGCTTCCAGCCGTTCGCAGTACCAGCACAGCAAGGCGTTTTGGTTAATGTTACAATGCCAGATCAGTCAATCATCCAGACTGTTGCCCCTGCCAGTACTGGAAAGGCTGCCGCCCCTCTTCAGGAACCACATGTTTGTCTGGCCTCTCAACAGATACCCCTCCGTTGAGGTTGCGCCTACGGTACAGCCATCTGTATCGCTGAGGCACGCAAGCCTCACCACCAACGGTAAGGTCCATGGTTCATGGGGGGAGTTCCTTCATAGTCTACAGTTAAGGAATGGGTGGCTGAATTCATATGTGGCATATGTCTCTGTAAGATGACTCATGAACAACTTCCTAGAATTACAATCAAATATGAAAATGCTGAGAAAGAACACAGTGTGATATTGCAAGATCAGTAATTATAAAGATGTGCAAAACAGTTGATGCTGTGGCCGTACCAGAAAGTGAGTGGCATGTCTGTTGAAGCCTGACTACAACCTAATGTGAAAAACAAATTGGGACAATCTGACACACTACTGATTCTATGCACCAATCTGTTCCCGTGGATGAGAGATGACTGAAATGAAACAGCAGTAGCACAAAAATAGCCAAGGTGACTTCATCGGAGAGAAATAGTGGTCATTGTTTTCTAGGATGCAAAAGGGATTTGTATTTTAGATTAGCTTGCAAGACTGAAACAATACCTCACAAATACTATGCAAGTATTCTGACTCAACTGGATGAAAAAATATGGAGCCAAGACCCAGGGGGAAAAAAAAAGTTTGTCGTCAGTGAAATGCATATGGTCACAAAGGCACTTTCACAATAGGAAAACTGGGAGTTTCAAGTGTGAAGTCTTCAAATATCTATACCATTCTCCAATTTTTTCACATTCTGACTTTAGCTTCTTCTTGTTTTCTTATTGTATGAATGATTCACTTAAGACTACATGCGTCACAGCTCAAAACCGTTTTGTGAGTCAAGAACTGGATATGTTTTCACTGCTCTGTCTCTTGTAACTCTGTTGGACATGGAGGTAGCAAATGAGGATGTAGGATGTCCATGACATACTGCTGTGCTGTCAGAGTAACCTGAAGTCATATCCGATGCTGCCCCACACGCCCTCTCCCTATGTCGTTGTCACACTCACAGACAACTGTCATCGCGGGTCTTGCAGAATGTGACTCACTGCTGATCACATGACAGGTGCAGGTGTGAAAGGGTTACAATGTGCTCGGCGTACATTACAGCAATTCTCCCATGGGCTCGTCAGACATGGTAAACCGGAAGCTTGCTGACAAGCACGCCGCCCTTACGTACCCAAGCAGTCCAACATGGGGACACTACCACATCAGAATGTCTCACAAATCTGCATAATGCATAATTCAATCAGCCTGGCAAATGGAGACACACAATTAGGCCCCTTCAAATTTTGTTACGTGCTGATAATGCTGACTCACAGAAGTACAGGGCATCTGTGTCCTTCACAGGGATCACTCTACATCTTACACTCTTCACATCTCTTATAGGTCCTACCATTCACGGTAACAATCCGAGACACAAACAAAGCTAATGCAATCTGGTGGCCTTTGTATCCATTTCAGAGAGTTGCGACTCTCATAATTTACCACTGGTATGCTCATTCGTGAAACTACGTTGCTTCAGGGAGCTTCCCTTTTTTTTCTTCAAGCAGTTTAGTTCTTTGAATCCATTTTTCTTGTAGCTCAGAATAATTATTTTATTGTGTAGCAAACTTACAGACTAGCATTCTCGTCTGAGCTGTCGGATTTGGCGGTCATGTGTGTGTGAGGTGTGCTTGCTTGTGCGAATGAATGGTGTGTATTTCTATTTCTTTTTCTGATGAAGGTTGTGGCCAAAAGCTTATGTGTAAGTGTCTTAACTGTGCCTGTCTGCATTTTAACGTGCCATCTTTATGGTAATTAGCACTCTATCTTTTCCTACACTGCTGATATTCCAACCTGGAGTTTCCATTGTTTGAACTTACGGTCTACTGTTTTATGTTGCAGTGCACTTCTACAAGTGTAATACACAAATGTTGCCTTAGGAAAGAGTCACAATAACATCCATGTCTACCGTTTGCTATTTTTTACGAAATAGCATGTCACACTCGAAATTTAACTTAGCCAATGAAATAAGTTTGAAGATTTATTGTGTGTAAAAGACACGAGGGCCCACTGTGTGGGAAATGTGGGAAGTTCTGTGCAGAGACGGAGTTATCCACAGACGCGGTAAGTCTGGGGAGCTACACGGGTGTTAAAACATCGCCACCTGCTGGGATGAGAGGCCACTTACTCTGAGGTGGCGCTGTGCCAGCAACGAGCTCGACCCATTGATTAGCACCACAGATGACAATGAGCAACCAGCTGCTTCTCTGTGCAGAGATATAAAATTTATCGATTTTGGACGTCGGGTGACAATCTGTCACATGGACAACAATGTTTACTCTGGCAATTTTAACACTAATCTAGTTTCTGCAACATATTAATGTGAAATGTTGTCTATGATGTTGAGGAGTGTAAGTTAAACTGATATCTGAGAATTTGTTGTTTTTGTGGCACTATCTGTAAAATGGCCTCTCTTGCAGCTCCAAGCATAAATGTCAAGTGAAGAAGAATAATTAGCACAGCACACTAGAACCGAGTAGGGATCCGGTTTACTGCTCGGCCACTAAATTAGCATATCGTGAGTACACCAGAAGAGACGCTATACACACTTGCATATACTACATACACAATTACAAGCATCGATCAAGCTACTGTGAAACTGCACTCTGTGTGACTCATCACTACATCAGAATACTGTAAATGTGGTGATTCCAATTTCTTAAGGTCTCTTCCTGTTTGTTTTCATCAGTTGGATCTTATTTTTCAAGTATGTGGGAATCCAATGAGCTGCCTGTTCGGATACATTCTTTCTGTATGTCCCACAAGTTGGATTCTTTGGAGACACATTGCAACAAGAGTTTTTAGGAATTTGCCTGGAGATTTCACACTGGGTTCTGTGTGATGTATTCCATCTTTTATTCTTGGACCTAAGATTTTTACTACAAATTTACATTCTTCTAATTCAGTTTCCTGTTTTCATGTCTTGTGTTGGACAAAGAGTCTCTCTCATGCATAAAGAAATTCTAATTTGATCACTGTTATACAATGTTAGATTTTAGAGTTCCAAGAAAAATACTTTTAGTTAACTGAGAGACAGTTTGTATTTTCTGAAGTCTGGATTCTATGGCCTTCTTTTCATTATGATGTTCAGTGGTCTTTTTCACCTAACTATTTAAACTCTTTAACAGTGAATACTATGTCGTAGCCTATATAAGTTCACCCAGTGCCATTTTGGTATCATCCAAGAATTTTTTCTCCAGGTGAAATTAGTAGTCCAATTTTCCTAGCTTGCTCGCATAATATTTCAAATTGCTTTAGCACATCAGTGATGTTTTTGTCAATTAGTTCTATGTCATCGGTATAGGTTACACAATATAATTCTATCTTTAAGTTTACGTTCTAGTCAGTGTAATAGTGCACCTGCTCTTCTCCATTATCTTACAATTTTCTTAGGGGCATAATTGAATAGCAATGTGATATGCCATCCCATTTTCATATTCTTATGTCTGTCTTAAATTACACTGTTTGAAAAAAAGTGAGACACTCAGAAGGTGGGGAGAAAACAAATTGAAACATAGCGAATTTAGAGGGTATGTGATGTTATTTCAGTGATAACAAAACAGAGTCAAATTTATACAGAACTTATCAGTTTGAGCCCACTTATCAATACAGCAATGCACCCTGTCTGGCCTGGACAGTGCGGGAGGATGTCGTAAAGCTGCTGCATACCCTCCTGAGAAAGGTGATCCACAACTGTTGTAACTGGACATTGTAATCATGGATACAGGCAGTGGGATGGAGTTGACTTCCATGTTGGTTCCATAATGTTCTATCGGGGACAGATATGGGGATTTTACTGGCCACAGGAGTATATCAACATCACGCAGACAGTTTAAAGAGACACATACTACATGTGGACAAGCACTGGCCTGTTGAAAAATAGCAACACAATACTATTACAGACTGCTGTACCATCAGAGTTCCCTCGGCCATTACAAGCCATGACCTGAAGTCATACCCAATGGCTCCCCACACAATGGGACTGCTTTGTGACCCCCCCCCCCAAATGTGGAAGAATGGGACCTCTCCCCATCTCCCCGGGTCACTGTCAAACTTCTCCACGATAGTCATTTCGAGCAGTGCAGGACTGGGACTCATTAGTGAACATAATGTGACGCCATTCATTAGCAGTCCGTACTTCTCGATCATGGCACCACTTCACATGCAGTCATTTGCTTGGGTGATAATGGCAGCCTATGCGCAGGACGGCAATTCCATAGTCTGGCTGCTCCTAGCTGTATGACACAGCATGTTGCAAGGAGTCTATTACAGTGAACTCCTGTTTATCCGAAATGATCAGGACGGTGGCCGGTTCCGATAACGAAAATTTCATATAAATCAAAGTCCCACTGTTTTCACATGTGAACACTCCAAATTGCATCAATGTTGCGAAATACGATCATAAAACGTGCGTAGGGTATGTAAAACGTTACTGATACTGTTGCAAATAACCCTGTACTTTTTACTGAAAAAATTGTGTTGACATGTTAAAAAGGCACCAAACTATGATTGAAAACTCAAAGTCTTTGAATGCTGTATAACAAAGCTCGTTTATTTTGCATTCTTACAGAAAAAATCTCCCTTATTTGGCAGCAGGAAAAACAGGAGTTTTAATTTTATTACCTACTCTTTTGAATAAAAAATAAACTACTGAACAAAATTATGAAACAAATCTAGAGATTACTCAAAGGAACGAAAAGTCTGTCTAGAGGAACTTTCAAGAAAATAAAAAAATAAAAACTTTTTAAGTAATGGACATAGAAGTTCTAGGATGCTTCATTAGAGTTTATTTTTGGTAACGAAGTCACAAATGTCTTTTTTTTGTTTTTTTGCTTGAGAAACTATTGCTGCAACAATACATCTACAACGTTGAAATCAAATTATTTCAGGATAAATTGTCTCCTCCTGTTGGCTGATATACTCCAGGGCAGTTTGGATCACTTCGTAACAGAATGTGTGAGGAATATTTTTCTCTGATTCATCATCAGAAACATAGACTTCTGACACTCTATGATCGGTCACAATTTGGACGATTTCATCCTCAGTCACATGAAAAAATGCCATTTTCCATCCACTCTTCAATGTCTTCGAAGTGTGTGTCATTACAACCAGCTTCTCCAGTAAATTCACCAAAATTATGTCAGCTTCAGTTTCGGTGTTGCCTCCTCCTTCCCACCACTTAGGTTGCCTTACGATCTAAGAGTTTTTTCCAAGACCTAACAAGAGGAACTGGAGGAATTAGATTCCAAGCTTCAGCAATCAATGAATGACACTTACAACATCGATTATTGTAAGAGCTTCCACAAAATCATCTGCAGCATCAATCACACCTATTAAGTATTCCAGCATCTTACGTCTGTAATGTTTTTCCATCGCCTCAAGAATACCTTGGTCCATCGGTTGACATAGAGATGTGACATTTTGTGGGAGAAATACAACTTTGATATCCCCATCTTGCAGATCACCTGGGTGATAAGGATCATTGTCCACAAGAAGTAGCGCTTTTCAAGGAAGTCCATTTCCTTCCATGTAATTTACTACAGCTGGAACAAACTCTGCCTGGAACCACTCTCTGAAGATGGCACTGTTCATACATGCCTTAAGACTGATTCGTGTACCTCAGTGGCAAACTGGTTGGTTGGTGTCTAAATGCTCTTGGTGTTTTGGATTTGCCAATTAACGTAAGACACAGTTTATGATTGCCAGTGGCATTACTGCAAGCGAGGACAGTAAATCTTTCTTTGTTATTTTAGTATCCGGAAGCCATTTCTTCTTCTTTAGAGGCAAGGGTTTTCGTTGGCAGCATTTTGTAATTCAACCCAGTTTCATCACATTTGTAAAGTTGATTGCCAGTATAACCTCCTTTGTCAATGATTGTGTGCAGTTTCTTCTTAAAATCAGCGTAGCAGCTTCATCCCCAGATAATGATTTGGCACTGATGGCAATTTCATGAATGCCATGCCGCTTCATGAAACGATCCTGCCGGCCATTACTTCCGAGGAATTCTTGCTTCTTTCCTTCAATCAGCTCATCAGCTCATTTTGACAAAGTAGAGGACCTGAAACTGACACACCTTTGGCTCTTATTTATTCGTGCCACAAAAATAATGCCTCCTCTAACTGAGGATGTGCACCTTTTCTCATTGTTTTTCAAGATTTCACTGCGCTGCCCAATGCTTGGATGGAGCAAAATTTTTCAATTCCTGATCGATTTGTCTTCCGATCAGTAATTGTACTCCTACTCTGCAGCAACTTTTGTGGGTGGCTCACCAGCATCAATTCTCTGCAAAGTGTGAAGCTCTTATTCCAACAAGATCACATTCATTTTATTTTTCGTGCCCGTAGTCACGTTCAGTGTTCTTTTTACAGACACTCGACTGAGTCCTTTATGGTTTTTGGCCTCTTTAATCTCTCGACACTTTCAGGCACATAGTGGGAACACAAAACCTCAAATCAGAAACACACTGATGCACAACTTGACAACACTCGAGATGCACTAGACAAACTTTTGACTTTTGAAACCAGGCTGTGGCAGCCATCAAATGAAAGCATTCGATACATCTATGCCATTTCCTCTGTTCTACGCAAGCCCACGTGGCAACACAACAGGGTGTTGTACATTCACTGTTAAACACTCAGCTTTGATGTACCGACAACAAGTGGAAAGTGTTAGGCGGCGCACTCAAATTGTCGGTTTCGACAGGGCTAAGTTGCGCTGCATAGAACAATACTGTATGTACTGTACTTCCAAGGAGTTGCAATAGATGGCAGTGGCATGAAACCATGCAATACGAATAAGAAACACACTAGAACCTCAACCAACACAAGAACGAATTGACGATACTTGGACTTTTGACACGCACCAGTGCACTGATTAGCAGTAGATTGCCAAAAAAACACCAGCAAATGCTTGGCTCCAGGTGCATGCAAATTGAAACTTGTCAAGTGTCAGTCTAGCTAGCCAAAAGTGTAGCTGCACGAGAGTTTACTGTACTTGTTCTCAGATGGCAGTCACAGACGTGAGCAGGTTACAATGTACTCAGTACACTACACAGTGATGCTCCCTTGTAGTGGTCTGATGTAGTCAACTGGAACATTGATGATGTGTATGCCCTTACTTTCCAACATCAGGCCACTGTCAGATCCAAATACTCCAAAAATACAGATGTTTCAAGGTTTAACCAGCCGACCAAATGGACATCCACAATGAAGTTTCTTTCAAACTCTCATCAGATAATGCTGTCTCACACCAATATGCAGCACCTTCATATCCTCCAGAGTGATGATTCAACATCCGACGCTATTCGCATCCCTTATATACCACATGATGCTTGCTAAACAGCAATAAAAACAAAGAACACTAATGAATAATGAAGGAAAAGACAGACTGTTACTTACCATAAAGAAGATACCTTAGGCTGCAGATGGGCAGAATTAATAGACACTTACATAAAGCTTTCAGCCACAGCCTTCACCAGTAAGTAGTAATCTGTCTTTTCCAACATTGTTGATATTCCTACTGGAGTTTCGATTGTTTCAAGGACACTGAAGCTTTTCTGTGAGTGTTTCCTTTATGATGTTTTCTGCATTTTAGCTTTTTTTTAAAAAAGAAAAAAAAGAGAAAGAAAGAAAAAAAAGGATTTGTTGCTGGAAAACTTCTGAAATCCAATAAAGGAGTTACAACAGCCATATATGGTTATCTGGTGGACCTTGCAGAACCAAATTCTAGGGCTGAAATGTGTTGTTGACCAATGGGCATTAATCAGACTGAATACTAAATAAAAAATTAAATCCAATTTTACACAAAAAACACAGGTTCTATCACTGTTGTTTTTCGTTCTATTTTGCTCTTATGTTTGCTATGACTTGTTAAGCAGATATTTTCTTTCTATCTATAGAGTTACATTTGCTGTAATGTATCTTACCTGCATGTTGTTTCTTCTTTCTTCTCACTGGTGCCCCAATCATGGCAAGCAAGTCATCCTCACTGCATTTGCTTCGTATTGCATCTCTGAAACAACAGTTAAAACACCCGTTAAACAGTACCAGCCAATTACCACACAGTGAAATGTTGGTACACTAAAAAGGAAGAAAAACTTTGCAGAAATCTTCAACAGTAATCTTGTAGTCTGCAGTAGGCAACAGCAGGATAACAAACCCACTGGACAAGAATGGGAAAGTCATGATAGAAGTTACTTTTATTTTTATAAATAAAAAGGTATCTTACACAAATGCTCAAGAGTATACATAGGATCTCGGGCTGAAGAGGTGGAGCAGAAACTGACATTAGTTTTGTTGAAGAGGGAGTAGTGGAACACAGCACAATTTCTTGCAAAATGAAACCAAATTTATTGATGAACTGTTTATTAATTGCCAAGCTCACTAATGTGACCATTTTACAATAGGTACTTACTGCTTGGAGTATATGTGAATTTTCAGGCTTGCCTGATAGATCTGTTGCAAAAACACTTTGGGTTCCCCACCAGATAACATTATGCAAGTCCCTCCCTCAATATTTCAGTGACACAACGTTTTGGCATCTTCAGGTGGTGGTGATTTCCACCATCACTGCTGCAAGATGCAACTGGCAATTTCCACGTGACAGGTTTGAAATTTATCATGTGGATGACTATGACCATCATATTTAGAATTCAGAGGATTTCATAGAATACCTGAAGATACTTAAACTAGAACTCTCAGATCTTTTAGTTAGCTCAAATGTTATATCATTACTTACAAAAGTGCCCCTGCAGCCCTCATTAGAGGTTATTAGCAGCAAGTTTGAGAAAGAAATTGTGGTGCTGTTTAAACATGTGCATACCTCATCCTATTTCTTATGTAACACCAACTACTTTGATCAAGTGGACAGTGTTCCCATGGGAGATCTTCTATTTCCCTTAGTAAATATCCAACATTCCTCCTTCTGGCAGAATGCTGAAGAGACATTTGTGGTGTGGCCCACATAATACAGAAACTACGTATGTTCCTGCAGCATTTGCACTCGCTCCATCTGAATATGCAGTTCACTGTGGAAGTACAAAAAGATAGCTGCTTACCACTCCTGGATGTCATGGTTAGAAGAAAAGCTGACAGAACACTGGGGCATAGCCTCTACTGCAAACTGATACACTCAGTTATATTTGCGGTCCAAAAGTTTCCTTCACCCTGCACAATGTGGTAGTGTCTTACACTCCCTGACACATAGAGCACACGTGATCTCAGATACCGACAGTCTGCCTGGTGAACTGTAACACCTAAGAACAGTGTTCCAGCAGTATGTTTATTCTTGTAAACAGATTTGCAATGTGATCTGAGCAAAGCAAGTTCAGTGTAGGGATGTAAATGAAGATACTTAGACAAGCACTGCAAATGGCTTTCTTGCCATATTTCAGTGGCATGTTTTCAAACATAGAAAGAATCGTTAAGAGAAACAGAATCAAGTGTGTTGTTCGTCTACCAGCAAAACTAAGGAATTGTTTGTGTTCAGTTAAAGAAAATCTTGACCTTAGAAAACACAGATCATATATAAGATCTGATGCCATTATGGGAAATCTTGTATAGGGCAGACACCTCACATTGTGCAAGAACACTGTGTTCAACAGCGCTGACAAACATGCCACCCAGTAAATTAGTGGTAGCAGAGCACTGCCTGAATACAGGGCACCACACGTTTCTCAAGAGGACTGAAATTTTATCCTCAGCATCATCACTCTAGGACTGTGTTCTTAAGAATGAGGCATGTATCCATACTGTGGGCAATCTTACCAACAGGAATATGGAATTTTGACTAAACACTGCCCAGAATCCAGCACTGACTGCCATGAAATTAAAACAGTAGAAACCAGATCCTCCGATGTATGACCTGATGCAGCTCCTTGCAGAGAGTTAATTCAGCTTTTAACCACACGAGTGTCCAGAAGTGCAGTCATTGCCCACAACACATAAGCAGAAGGCTACCATGAATGGCATTTCCATCCAACAGGGAGTGCCTGTCCACACATTCGTACTCCTGCTTCTAGCCTGACAAATTTCAATTCTGCTGTGCGAATATCACCAGTCACATCTTGCAGCAGTGATGACAGGACCCTCCACTACCTGAAGATGACGAACAGGTGTGTTGGTGAAATATTGTGAGGCTTGCACAAAGTTATTCAGTGGCAAATCTGAGAAGATTTGTATACATTATTTTTCTGTGATGCAGGTAATGTGCAGCATAATGTGACAACTTTCTGCATTTGCCTTTTTGTACATTTCAAAATACCCCAAAAATTGGTGAGAAACACTGAACATATGATGTAACCAGATGACATACCCCACAGCATGTGCAGCAGTTGGGGTTGAGTGTAAAGGAATGATTGAGCAGTGCAATACTTTCATTTGAGCAAACAGAGCAAATTTCGAAAACATTTTGTAAATATGGTCTGTTGTAAATGTAGATGTTACAAAATTATCGTCCCTGCTGTAATCAAGCAAAAGCAGTTCTGATTTTGTGTTTTTTGCTTCTGTCACTTCTCTTTTTGTTTACAGACATTAGTTAGTAAAGAAAACATAGGTCATTTAATGGCGATGATGCTATTCTGAAGTTTATACTCATCTACTTGTTATGCAATATGGTAGGTTTTCATTGTACTGTACTTTGCAAGAAATCAAGGAAACTGCAAGACCGGTAAATAAAATAATAAACTTCAATATAAATACATAATTGTTTAACACAATGAAAAAATACTGCCTGCCAGATGCAAGACTCAAATCCTGAACGCCATCACTAAAGTCGCACACGTGTGTCCATAGCCACAATGATATGAATACTTGACTTGGGTTGGGATGATCAAGCGTGACAGACTGAGAGGCTCAACCACTGCAAGCATGGCAAGGTACATCATCTGGTGACATTTGTCATTCGCTTTTGATACATTTCCCAACATTTGTATCGTATCCAACATTTGTGATTCCATGTGTCTTGTATTAAATTACTTAACTCAGGGTCATCTACAGTGCTTTTGAGGTTTTTAAATGTTAATACGCATCACCCTGTCTGTCTGTGTGTGTGTGTGTGTGTGTGTGTGTGTGTGTGTGTGTGTGTGTGTGTGTTTGTCAAATACTAACAAAGAGATAGAGGGCCTGGCCAGTACTTACCTCAGCTGAGCACAGCCGATAGATACACAAACCAGAACAGAAAATTGACGTATCCTAGCTTTCGGAACTTCGTTCCTTCATCAGGGAGGAGAGAGGGGAAAAAAGGGGAAGAAGGGAAAGTGGATTCAGTTATTCACAACCCAGGTTATGAAGCAACAGGGGAAAGGTAATGAGGGAGGGTAGCAAAGATGGAGGCATGAATGTCAGAGGGAAGCCAAAGATATTCTACTGTAATTACTGTGCCAGCTTCAAACCAAGGAGGAAAAATACAGAAGTAAAGAGGTACATAGTATAAAGATAAACGCAACTATGTAGGATGAAAAGAGGCGTGAATGGCTAAAGAGGAAAGGGAAAGAGGAGAAGACTAAAGAGTAAATGGGAGTGAGGTTGGTTAACATAGGTTCAGTCCAGGGGGATGGTGGGATGAAAGGATGTGTTGGAGTGCAAGTTCCCATCTCCGCAGTTCCGAGGTACTGGTGTTGGGTGGGAGAAGCCAAATGGCACATATGGTGTAGCAGGTTCCTAGGTCCCTAGAATTATGCTGAAGGGCATGCTCCGCTACTGGGTATTGGACATCTCCTAGGCGAACCGTCTGTGCCCATTCATGCGCTCAGCCAGTTTAGTTGTCGTCATACCAATGTAAAAGGCTGTGCAGTGCAGGCATGTCAGCTGATAAATGATGTGTTGTCTCACATGTGGCCCTGCCTTGAGTTGTGTATGTTATAACAGTAGCGGGGCTGGAGTAGTTGGTTGTGGGGGGATGCATGGGGCAGGTTTTGCATCGGGGTCGGTTACAGGGGTAGGAGCCGCTGGGTAGAGAAGGTGGTCTGGGAATATTGTAGGGTTTGACAAGGATGTTACGGAGGTTAGGGGGTCGGCAAAAGGCAACTCTGGGTGGTGTGGGGAGAATATTGTCGAGGGATGATCTCACTTCAGGGCTTGACTTGAGAAATTCATATCCATGGCGGAGTAATTAGTTGATGTATTCGAGGCCAGGATAATATTGGGTGACAAGGGGGATGCTTCTGTGTGGTCTGGGGGTGGGAACATTGTTGTTGGGTGGGGAGGAATGTATTGCTTGGGAGATCTGTTTGTGGACAAGGTCTGCAGGATAGTTGTGGGAGAGGAAAGCACTGATATATAATATAATACAGGGAAACATTCCAAATGGGAAAAATATATCTAAAAACAAAGATGATGTAACTTACCAAACGAAACCGTTGGTATGTTGATAGACACACAAACAAACACACACACAAAATTCAAGCTTTCGCCACCCACAGTTGCTTCATCAGGAAAGAGGGAAGGAGAGGGAAAGACGAAAGGATGTGGGTTTTAAGGGAGAGGGTAAGGAGTCATTCCAACCCTGGGAGTGGAAAGACTTACCTTAGGGGGGAAAACGGACAGGTATACACTCGCACACAAACACACATATATCCATCAGCACATATACAGACACAAGCAGGGTATATGTGCGGATGGATATGTGTTTGTGTGTGTGAGTGTGTGTGTGTGTGTGTGTGTGTGTGTGTGCGTGTGTGTGTGTGTGGCATACTGATCTGAAATATGCAGCCTTCAAATGGAAGTTTTTTGATCACTCCTTATTTTGCACCCTGCCACCTTGGCAATATGTCTACATCTACATCTACATCTACATTGATACTCCGCAAGCCACCCAACGGTGTGTGGCGGAGGGCACTTTACGTGCCACTGTCATTACCTCCCTTTCCTGTTCCAGTCGCGTATGGTTCGCGGGAAGAACGACTGTCTGAAAGCCTCCGTGCGCGCTCTAATCTCTCTAATTTTACATTCGTGATCTCCTCGGGAAGTATAAGTAGGGGGAAGCAATATATTCGATACCTCATCCAGAAACGCACCCTCTCGAAACCTGGCGAGCAAGCTACACCGCGATGCAGAGCGCCTCTCTTGCAGAGTCTGCCACTTGAGTTTATTAAACATCTCCGTAACGCTATCACGGTTACCAAATAACCCAGTGACGAAACGCGCCGCTCTTCTTTGGATCTTCTCTATCTCCTCCGTCAACCCGACCTGGTACGGATCCCACACTGATGAGCAATACTCAAGTATAGGTCGAACGAGTGTTTTGTAAGCCACCTCCTTTGTTGATGGACTACATTTTCTAAGCACTCTCCCAATGAATCTCAACCTGGTACCCGCCTTACCAACAATTAGTTTTATATGATCATTCCACTTCAAATCGTTCCGTACGCATACTCCCAGATATTTTACAGAAGTAACTGCTACCAGTGTTTGTTCCGCTATCATATAATCATACAATAAAGGATCCTTCTTTCTATGTTTTCGCAATACATTACATTTGTCTATGTTAAGGGTCAGTTGCCACTCACTGCACCAAGTGCCTATCCGCTGCAGATCTTCCTGTATTTCGCTACAATTTTCTAATGCAGCAACTTCTCTGTATACTACAGCATCATCTGCGAAAAGCCGCATGGAACTTCCGACACTATCTACTAAGTCATTTATATATATTGTGAAAAGCAATGGTCCCATAACACTCCCCTGTGGCACGCCAGAGGTTACTTTAACGTCTGTAGACGTCTCTCCATTGATAACAACATGCTGTGTTCTGTTTGCTAAAAACTCTTCAATCCAGCCACACAGCTGGTCTGATATTCCGTAGGCTCTTACTTTGTTTATCAGGCGACAGTGCGGAACTGTATCGAACGCCTTCCGGAAGTCAAGAAAAATAGCATCTACCTGGGAGCCTGTATCTAATATTTTCTGGGTCTCATGAACAAATAAGGCGAGTTGGGTCTCACACGATCGCTGTTTCCGGAATCCATGTTGATTCTTACATAGTAGATTCTGGGTTTCCAGAAATGACATGATACGCGAGCAAAAAACATGTTCTAAAATTCTACATGAGATCGACGTCAGAGATATAGGTCTATAGTTTTGCGCATCTGCTCGACGACCCTTCTTGAAGACTGGGACTATCTGTGCTCTTTTCCAATCATTTGGAACCCTCCGTTCCTCTAGAGACTTGCGGTACACGGCTGTTAGAAGGGGGGCAAGTTCTTTCGCGTACTCTGTGTAGAATCGAATTGGTATCCCGTCAGGTCCAGTGGACTTTCCTCTATTGAGTGATTAATATGTACGGCAAATCATCAGACAGACGACCTTCCTGCATGCTTCGAGCATCCGCTGGTGCTGTTCCGAACCAATGCTAATCTTTGTAACTGTGACGAGCAGTGTGCAGATTGCATCTTTGTATCCCACAAAGAGGTGACAGTTCCCAGTGTCATGAATGGTTACTGTTTATTGACTGTCACTGAGTTGGTGAGTCATTTGCTTCATTGTGGCCCACCTGTTCGCTGCTAAAGCCATGCTAGTCAGTGGTAACCCCTGTCAATGATATCCTGTTGCCCATAGCAGTTCACTCTGCTGATTGTGGTAGTATTTTCCTTGAATAAATCTGCTCACGGTACACCTTTGACACTGTGGCACAAGAAAGCCCAATGACTATACACCCTTGTGTGTCTTGAGCCATGGGTACCCACGATATGGCAGTAACAAAATCACCCTGTGATCAACTGTCACACTGCAGCTGTAAGCTGC
Source organism: Schistocerca americana (assembly GCF_021461395.2). NCBI lineage: Eukaryota > Metazoa > Arthropoda > Insecta > Orthoptera > Acrididae > Schistocerca > Schistocerca americana. Next base: position 129,925,257 of record NC_060122.1, on the reverse strand, counting down.
ACCTCCTTTTTCAGAATACTCAGGTTTATTAATTTGAAGTAAATCAGATCTTTTGAAGGAAGATTTAACAAAAAGAGCACATCCAGGAAAGGATGAAACCATGTCTAATTAACTGGAACACAAAATTAATAATTAGTGGTGACAAAGATCCTCTGCAATAAAAAATAATGTCCACTTACTTCATGTATTAGTCTTCAAGTGACAGAATATATGTAACTGAGTCCTTCTTATTTACACTGATTAAACAATGGAAATTCCAGTTTAGGAATATCAACAGTGCGGGGAAAGATAGATCACTATTTACTGTAAAGAAAACAAAGTTGCACACAGGCACAACACACAAGCAAGCACACAGCGCGCGCACGCACGCAGGCACACACACACACACACACACAGAGAAAAAGCTGCCAAGTCCAGCAGCTAGGGGCAAGCTGCTGGAGTTGGCAGTCATATGTGTGTGACATGTGCTTGCCTGTGTGTATGAATGTGTGTGTTTCTCTGTATCTCTTTTGCTGATGAAGGCTGTGGCCGAAAGCTTTGTGTAAGTGCCTTTTTAATTGTGCCTGTCTACAATGTAACATGTCTCCTTTACAGTAAGCAGCAATCAATGTTTTCCTATATTTTTCATTTACACAGATGTAATTAACAAATCAGAGTCTATTTATTCCAGAGAAGTGACAGTTTGTTCATGACAGTTCAGCACAAATCTGATTTTTTATATACAGCAAGGCTTCCTATAAATTATTCTGTGTGCCAGTGTTCATGCTGACTATAGAGATTCACACTGATCATGTGTAATTTGACATCTGGTCCTGTAAACTTACTTCTGCTCAACGTGAAAAATTCTCCAATCCACATTTTGTAATTAACCTTAACATATCAAATAATGCACCCTTCGATATAACTGCTTATTGTCCACTTCCCATCACTCTATTCCCAATGTCAACCCAGCTGACCTCTACTTCTAATCCAAAAACCATGGTTGACTCAATGTTTGCTATTGCAAGCTATTGCTATTGCAACACAAAAGTGCCAGAGGCACCAGTAATGATATATAATTAAAAATACTAGAAAGTAAGGCTCACCGGTTAGTACTTGCTAAGACAAACACTACAAGTGTCTAAGACACTGCGCTCTCACACAACAAGTACGAGGTCTAAATACATTCCATTTACGATACACTAAACTGTTTCACTCACGGTGGAAGTATACATACTCTCTCCCCAATAAACAGAATAGTTATAACTCAATAGTTCACAAGTGTATATTATGACTCTTGCCACAGCTATGCAGTCAGTATGCCACAGGCGTGCCATAGAAAGGGATCAGGTTCAATTCCTTGTAGAGCCGGGAAATTCTGTTCGGTGGACAGACTGGAATAGGGTACACTCTGCTTGTAGTTCCAGCTGAGGAGCTACTCAAGTGAGAACTAGTGTCTTCCACTTCTGGAAGTTGATAACAGCCTGGAGAGTTGTATACTGACCCCCTAACTCTCCATAGATATATAGTAGAGGACATCTCTCGAAGAGCATTGCGTGGTCTTCTGGGCCCAATGCAGAGTTCCTTTATCAATGTATATTGTATATCACCACTTGTACACACTCATCAGCACAGTACCATATTGTCTCTTCACGTGGCAAATTTGTATTCCCTTGTTTCCAGATCAACATTTTTCCACTTCTTCTTCTTCTTCTTCTTCTTTTTTTTTTACTATCATTACTTGTACCACACATATTCCACACGGTTTATGCTCACTCCTTCAATGATACTGCCCATCCTTCTCTAGTGTGCGAGTTGTCCCTGCTTTCCTGCGTGTTTGTTGGTTTAAACACCCTTGTTTCAAAAGAGAGTGACAGCTTAGATACAGTCTTGTCAACTTTTTGTATTTTTATTTAGCAATTGTTGTTTGAGCCTTATAGGCGAATGTCACAAGATATTGTCAACCACTGCATTCTCTAGATTGGAATGGGGTTCATGGTAACTTATCAATTCATTTTTTAAGTTGCTGTTATCTTTTTCATCCTATCTTGGACTAGCTTTTCCATACTCCCACTCTATTTTACGTAGTCAAACAGTTATCTGCCCTTGCAAACTTGCTCCTTTACTACCAAGTTAACTAATACTGGGCAGCCTAACAGAAGTTTCAATATCCAGTCTTTCACCACAATTCACCTACACACACTTTTCACTCACTGATTTTCTTTTTTCAATGTCATAAATATTTTGCTTTCACAGACTGCTGTGCTTTGAACATAAAATTGTAGGAACATCTGCCTCACATGTCAGTTTTTTTTATTTATTAAAGAATATGTTCCTTGCTTATTCCTATCTGCTTCTGATACATTTCCATTCTCACTTTTAATTTGTTTTGGTCCATTTCTTTTTTCTTTGATAGACAAGTCAAACAACAATGGCAATATGTTGCAGCCCCCTGTGTTTCACCCTACTTACTACGAACGTACTTTTCTTAGCTTCCAATTTCATTAGTCATTTGGTTTTTAAGATACTTAAATTAACTGTTTGCCCCTGTATTTTTATATCTTATTTTACCTTCGGTTGATAAAGGATTTCAGGTATGCTCACAAAGAGAGAGTTGATTCTTCCCACCCCCCACCCCCCTTACCTTGTCCTGAAACAAAGTTATCGCCAAGTATCTTGCAGTTTTTTTCCTATTATTAATCTCTTGCTCTAGTCATCAATTTAAAAGTGTCAGTTGTTGGTCCCATTGTCTAATAATTTGTACATTTATACACATGAAGTTCCAATTTTTATTTGGAACATATAGACTCTGATAATCATGAATCACAGTTCAAATGGCTCTGGGCACTATGGGACTTAATATCTGAGCCAAGGCAGGACTCAAACCTGCGACCGTAGCAGTCGCGCGGTTCTGGACTGAAGCGCCTAGAACCGCTCGGCAACGGTGGCTGGCGAATCATAGTTACCATCAGATGGACAGAAATACTTTGTTAACTTTATTACAACCTAGGGACATAGCTAAAAATATCTTTACATAATTTCCAGTCCTGATTACTTTAATTTAATCTCACAAATAGGTTAGTGTAACATGATGTTGACAGAGGCAAATTATATATACTCACAAATTATTTAGTTAGAGGTATCTGGTTTGAATGTCTGGGAGGGAGGAGGGTGCAAGCTGAAAACTTCAAGAAAAGATTACTCATTTCATACCTGCTGGATTTAACTGCAGTTTATCTCTTCCATATACCAACCACATACCTAATGTGCATGGCAAACAGTTTGAAAGTATTATTCTATACTCAACATTTGGAACTATCAGTTCCTTCATGAGAGAGGAAAGAGGGATAAGTTTCTGAAGGTCTGAAAGGTCACTCGGACTCCACGACAAATGTGAGGACAAGAGGAACGAATGTGTCTATAAGAAGTTTTGGAATTTCACCTCCTGAAGGTAAAATACTGATCAGTCTGTCAGTCTTCTAGTAATTTTATGGTTTCCTCGCATGAATCATCACTTGGACATGATTACTCTATGTTTCATCACTCACCTGAGAGATATCTCTGAATTCCCAAAGAGACACACCTTCAAATTGCCATCAGCTGTTATCCGTAAACGGTTGCACGTGCCACAGAAGTGTTCACTCATTGAGATAATAAATCCCACATGTCCCTTGAAGCCCGGGACATGGTATGCCTGCAAAAATAAATTGTAAGAAAATAGCTACTGCTGTTGTGAAAATACTATAAATGTGTTGCTCACCAAGTGGAGGAAGGAGAAAACGTGCATTAAGGGGAGTTTGAACGCCCTATCCTGACAATGTTAAGTTTAGTGACTTAACTTCCCCGTATTTCAGAAACAACTGTAGCCATTGACAAGAAACTCTTACAGGACATTAAACTATATGTTCTGAGTCTTACAATAATTGCATTTCAGCCACTGCTTTTGGAAATACAATTTCTAATTACACAGTTAAAATTTTGTGTACTTTTTTGTATGTTACTCTAAATAATTTTATTTATACATAACATTATGTTCTTTTTTTAGTTCAGAAGACTCAGGATACATATGTTTTGCTCCCTGAAAATTTGAATTCGCTACTCGAAGTAGTTTCTGAGATTTAGGGAAAAATGCAAGAGAAAATGTATATTTTCAGGAAGAGTTTTTAAAGTTTTAATAGACTGTAACTCAATTTATGCTTAACATTTTATTTTTAGTCACTCAGAAGCACCCTGCACCATACTGTATATCATCCTCTTGATCTTTTTTAAGGTTTTTCTAGTTTTCTTCTTTCTGGACTCCGTAGTGGCCAACCGTGCTGCATACTCTGCTTTACCAGTGCAAACCTTGTCCATCCATTCAAATTCTCTGATGCAGTTTGCTCCAGAATTAATTCCCATATGTTGTAGCACTTTCACGCTACCAATGTTGCCATCATTAAAAGCAATAACAGCATGACTGACCCCCACTTTAGTGTCTTCATTACAAGAAAAACATTTTTTGGTCTACATCTACATCTACATCCATACTCCTCAAGCCACCTGACGGTGTAGGGTACCTTGAGTACCTCTATTGGTTCTCCCTTCTATTCCAGTCTCGTATTGTTCGTGGTAAGAAGGATTGTCGGTATGCCTCTGTGCGGGCTCTAATCTCTCTCATTTTATCCTCATGGTCTCTTCGCGAGATATATGTAGGAGGGAGCAATATACTGCTTGACTCCTCGGTGAAGGTATGTTCTCGAAACTTCAACAAAAGCCCGTACCGAGCAACTGAGCGTCTCTCCTGCAGAGTCTTCCGCTGGAGTTTATCTAACATCTCTGTAACGCTTTCGCGATTACTATATGATCCTATAACGAAGCATGCTGCTCTCTGTTGGATCTTCTCTATCTCTTCTATCAACCCCATCTGGTACGGATCCCACACTGCTGAGCAGTATTCAAACAGTGGGCGCACAAGTGTACTGTAACCTAATTCCTTTGTTTTCGGATTGCATTTCCTTAGGATTCTTCCAATGAATCTCAGTCTGGCATCTGATTTACCGACGATCAACTTTATATGATCATTCCATTTTAAATCACTCCTAATGCATACTCCCAGATAATTTATGGAATTAACTGCTTCCAATTGCTGACCGGCTATATTGTAGATAAATGATATGGGATCTTTCTTCCTATGTATTCGCAGCACATTACACTTGTCTACATTGAGATTCAATTGCCATTTCCTGCACCATGCATCAATTCGCTGCAGGTCATCCTGCATTTCAGTACAATTTTCCATTGTTGCAACCTCTCGATATACCACAGCATCATCCGCAAAAAGCCTCAGTGAACTTCCGATGTCATTCACAAGGTCATTTATGTATATTGTGAATAGCAACGGTCCTACGACACTCCCCTGCAGCACACCTGAAATCACTCTTACTTCGGAAGACTTCTCTCCATTGAGAATGACATGCTGCGTTCTGTTATCTAGCAACTCTTCAATCCAATCACACAATTGGTCTGATAGTCCATATGCTCTTACTTTGTTCATTAAACGATTGCGGGGAACTGTATCGAACGCCTTGCGGAAGTCAAGAAAAACAGCATCTACCTGGGAACCCGTGTCTATGGCCCTCTGAGTCTTGTGGACGAATAGCGCGAGCTGGGTTTCACACGATCGTCTTTTTCGAAACCCATGCTGATTCCTACAGGGTAGATTTCTAGTTTACAGAAAAGTCATAATACTCGAACATAATACATGTTCTAAAATTCTACAACTGATCGACGTTAGAGATATAGGTCTATAGTTCTGCACATCTGTTCGACGTCCTTTCTTGAAAACGGAGATGACCTGTGCCCTTTTCCAATTCTTTGGAACGCTATGCTCTTGTAGAGACCTACGGTACACTGCTGCAAGAAGGGGGGCAAGTTCCTTCGCATACTCTGTGTAAAACTGAACTGGTATCCCATCAGGTCCAGCAGCCTTTCCTCTTTTGAGTGATTTTAATTGTTTCTCTATCCCTCTGTCATCTATTTCAATATCTACCATTTTGTCATCTGTGCGACAATCTAGAGAAGGAACTACAGTGCAGTCTTCCTCTGTGAAACAGCTTTGGAAAAAGACATTTAGTATTTCGGCCTTTAGTCCATCATCCTCTGTTTCAGTACCTTTTTGGTCACAGAGTGTCTGGACATTTTGTTTTGATCCACCTACCGCTTTGACATAACAGCAAAATTTCTTAGGATTTTCTGCCAAGTCAGTACATAGAACTTTACTTTCGAATTCATTTAACTCCTCTCGCATGGCCCTCCTCACATTACATTTCGCTTCGCGTAATTTTTGTTTGTCTGCAGGGTGTTGGCTATGTTTATGTTTGCTGTGAAGTTCCCTTTGCTTCCGCAGCAGTTTTCTAAAGCGGTTGTTGTACCACGCTGGCTCTTTTCCATCTCTTACGATCTTGCTTAGCACATACTCATCTAACGCATATTGTACGATGGTTTTGAACTTTGTCCACTGATCCTCAACACTATCTGTGCTTAAAACAAAACTTTTGTGTTGAACCGTCAGGTACTCTGAAATCTGATTTTTGTCACATTTGCTAACCAGAAAAATCTTCGTACCTTTTTTAATATTACTATTTACGGCTGAAATCATCGATGCTGTAACCGCTTTATGATCGCTGATTCTCTGTTCTGCGTTAACTGTTTCAAATAGTTCGGGTCTGTTTGTCACTAGAAGGTCTAATATGTTATCACCACGAGTCGGTTCTCTGTTTAACTGCTCAAGGTAGTTTTCAGATAAAGCTCTTAAAAAATTTCACTGGATTCTTTGTCCCTGCCACCCGTTATGAAAGTTTGAGTCTCCCAGTCTATATCCGACAAATTAAAATCTCCACCCAGAACTATAACATGGTGGGCCAATCTACTCAAAATATTTTCCAAATTATCCTTCAGGTGCTCAGCCACAACAGCTGCTGAGCCAGGGGGCCTATAGAGACATCCAATTACCATGTCTGAGCCTGCTTTAACCGTGACCTTCGCCCAAATTATTTCACATTTCGGATCTCCGTAAATTTCCTTCGATACTATTGCACTTCTTATCGCTTTAAACATGCCTCCCCCTTCACTGTCCAGCCTGTCTCTGCGGTATACATTACAATCGGAGTTTAGAATTTATTACTGTTTTCATCGGGTTTCAGCCAACTTTCTGTCCCTAGTACTATGTGGGCATTGTGACCGTATATTAATGAGAGCAGTTCTGCGACCTTTCTATAGACGCTCCTGCAGTTTACTATTAGCACATTAATATTGTTATTCCCTGTTGCATTTTGTCTACTCCTACCTTGCCGCATCTCAGGAGGTGTCTTGTCGGGCCTACGGAGGGAATTCTCTAACCCCTGGTTTAAGCCTTCCACTCGGCTCCAAACCAGAGGACCACTATCGGTTCTGGGAACGATACTACAAATAGCTAGCTCAGATTCCACCCCGCGAGGCTTTCCGCCTTCACCATCTCTGCTAACCGCCTGTACGAACTGAGGATGACCTCTGAACCCAGACGGCAGGAGTCATTGGTGCCGACATGAGCAACAATTTGCAGTCGGGTGCACCCAGTGCTCTCTATCACTGCCGGCACGGCATCCTCCACATCTCGGGTGAGACCCCCAGCAAGCAGACAGAGTGAACACTGACCTTCTTCCCCGACCTTTCCGCTATTTCCCTAAGGGGCTGCATCACCCGCCTAACGTTGGAGCTCCCAATAACTAATAAACCCCTCCCCCCATGTGCCTGCTCGGACTTTGCTGAAGGAGTGGCCACATGTCCACTCACAGGCAGAACGGGCGATGCCACACGGCCAGCCTCCACACTGACCCTCCACCTCGTGCGCCGCGAATGCCGCTGAACCCGCCACTCCCCTTGGGAAGAGGGTGGCCCAACCGCGCCCGGTACCCGCAAAGATGTGTCGACAGAGGGGTCTGTGGGTGAAGCATGTAACACCTGGGGTGTACCATGCAACGCACCAGACTCCCCACTGCCGCTACACTCCAAGGCAGCAGCCTGAAGACGGCTAACCGCGGCCATCAACACGTTCAGCTGTTCGCGAACAGTGGCCAGCTCCTCCTGTGTCCGTACACAGCAGTCACACATCCTATCCATCCTAAGAAATCAATTTACTGTAGAGAGTTAATCAACTTATAACTAGACTGCTAATTCACTAAAGGCGGCTGATAGTTGACTAAACTGTGGTTACTAGACACTTCCTGTAGAAAACAATGAAAATAGCACTACCTGTCTCTGGACTGTATTGAAAACAAACACTAGCACTACTGGCACTATGGCTGACTAAACGGACTCTCTTTGACTGTATTCAAAACAAACACAAAATCTATGGAACACTATTACTAGCACTCGACAATTAAAGCTTCCTAAAAGCAAAAACACACGGAAGAAGAATTGACAAGTAAGAAAAATAGAGTTAATACTTAAATTAGCGTAGCTCACTGCACAGCAGACGTGACGCAGACGGCAGTTACGATGACACTGACACAATAAGATTATTGAACGACTCAGTGGGATTTTGAGTCTGACAATGCAGACACTTCTTCCATAATTCAGGATTGCCAGGTCTCTGTAAACAGGTTTTATAATATCCACAACTGCTGCTGGGATAGAATGTTTATGGCTGTATGACCTGTTTGAGTACTGGGCATTGCGATAATTGCACCATGAACCAGATCCAGGAAGGCAAAGATGGTGTACTGGTTTATCATCAGCTGACAGTCTCTGGAAGAAGGTAGCCCATACTGCCTGCTTAATTTTCAACAAATCCTCAGTATTATTTCTAATGGCAATCTCATAATACTGTTGTAGTTCATCAATTATTTTGTCTGTCAGCATGCTTCTTATGGTCTTACCACCTGAAAGTTTCTTGTCTCTCAAACTTTGTTTCAACTTCCTCAATCTGGTACCCATCCTCTTCTGGACATGACCAACACATTCCAGTTCTGTGATAAGCTTCTCACCATAAGGCTGAGTGGCTACTACACTGTTATATGCATTTGAGTCTGCATAACCTAAGAACGTAGTGTAACACACTCGCCTTTAGTTTACAGATCGATTATAAATTTCAAGAGCTGCACAGGCCTCCGTACGACTAGTTGTCCTTCATAATTTCTGTCACAGATATGCCCTTCTTCATTCCCTGATTTATACTTATAACAATGTTTGGTTAAAATCAGGAAATCTATTAGCTTTCCAGTATCCACACTGGTCAGTGTAGCAACAGAATTCTTAGAACCGCAGCTGCGCTTCTACCAAGTGCCCCAAAAGCTACTGATATGTCAATCATACCATCGTTTATTTCAGCAGCTTCATTTGCAGCACCCTTAATTGACTCACATCCAGCAGATTTCACAGCAGCTCCAATAAATCCTGCATACTTGCCCATTTTACAAAGTGGGCGTGGCATATACATCATGACACACATTCTTTCTGCTGCAGTGTGTCCTTTGCGAATACCTCTCAATCCATAAAACCACCTAACATTTATTTCAAAGTAATTATCTTTACACTTATCAGAATTCCAAAATGAATGAGTATATTTACAACTGGCAGAATTAATGATAAGTTTCCTGGCTAGTCCATTTGATACCTCAATGTCTTCATGTAAACTAACTGGCCCTCCACATACATACAGCACACACATTCACATAACACCCCTATTAGGATGTGTAAATGTATCAGAATATAACCTAACCTACCGTTTACATGAGTTTTGTTTTGAGATAACTGTGTTATCACTATGTTTCATTTTAATCTTCGAAGCACTAATGGGTGTTTCGCTAGATACTCATGAGTTTGCCAGTATTTCATTGTCTGTAACTTCACACACCACATGCTGAACACAATGTTTCTCTTTATTCAAAAATTTATTACCATGAAACCCACATTTATTAAAAGCTCTTCATTTTGCAGTCATACTTTTTGAGAGATTTAACAGTCTATTCGTCACTTTTCCTCGGAAAAACGTTAGCACTTTGATATACAAAGCATGTTTACACTATGAAAAGATACGATACTATTTTTGACAGTGCTACCAATACAAACACATAATTAAACCTTTATAACACAGCAATCCACAGCTTTCTACAAGGTGGTCCATTGAAAGTGACCGGGCCAAATATCTCACGAAATAAGCATCAAATGAAAATACTACAAAGAACGAAATACATCTAGCTTGAAGGAAGAAACCAGATGGCGCTATGGTTGGCCTGCTAGATGGCACTACCATAGGTCAAACTCATATCAACTGCATTTAAAAAAAATAGAAACCCACATATTTTATTACATATTCATGTAGTACGTAAAGAAATATGAATGTTTTACCTGGACCACTTTTTCACTTTGTGATAGATGGGGCTGTAATAGTCAAAAATAGTTCAAATAGCTCTGAGCACAATGGGACTTAACTTTAGATTCCGACGCACCAGTGCAGGGTTACCATATCCCTTGGACCTTCACATTGACCATGAAACACAGAAATTGCATCGGGATTGAATACAAAAGGCACAATGCCGACTTAAGTACAAGAAGAGTGAATCTTCTAAGAGCTTGTGTTTTGAGCGGCACCTGGGAGACCAGTATTAGATTCCGATGCACCAGAGCAGGTTTACTGTATCCCTTGGACCTTCACATTGACCATGAAACACAGAAATTGCATTGGGATTGAAAACAAAAGGCACAATGCCGACTTAAGTACAAGAATAGTGAAACTTTTAAGAGTTTGTGCTTTGAGCGGCTCCTGGGAGACCAGTATTAGATTCCGATGCACCACTGCAGGTTTACTGTATCACTTGGACCTTCAAATTGACCATGAAACGCAGCAATTGCATCGGGATTGAATACAAAAGGCACAATGCCGACTTAAGTACAAGAAAAGTAAATCTTCCAAGAGTTTGTGCTTTCACCAGCTCCTGGGAGACCAATATTAGATTACGATGCACCAGTGCAGGTTTACTGTATCCCTTGGACCTTCACATTGACCATGAAACACAGTAATTGCATCGGGATTGAAAACAAAAGGCACAATGCCGACTTAAGTACAAGAAGAGTGAAATTTCTAAGAGTTTGGGCTTTGAGCGGCTCCTGGGAGACCAGTATTAGATTCCGATGCATAAGTGCGGGTTTACTGTATCCCTTGGACCTTCACATTGACCATGAAACACAGTAATTGAATCGAGATTGAAAACTAAAGGGACAATTCCGACTTAAGTCCAACAAGAGTGAATCCTCTACGATTTTGTTCTTTGAGCGGCTCCTGGAAGACCAGTATGAGATTCCGATGCACCAGTGCCGGTTTACTGTATTCCTTGGACATTCACGTTGACGATGAAACATAGAAATTGCTAAGGGATGGAATACAAAAGGCACAATGCCGTCTTAAGTAAAAGAAGAGTGAATCTTCTAAGAGTTTGTGCTTTGAGCGGCTCCTGGGCGACCAGTATTAGATTCCGAAGCACCAGTGCAGGTCTACTGTATCCCTTGAACATTCACATTGACCATGAAACACAGAAATTGCATCGGGATTGAATCCAAAAAGGACAATGCCGACTTAAGTTCAAGAAGAGTGAATCCTCTGCGATTTTGTAATTTGAGTGGCTCCTGGGAGACCAGTATGAGATTCCGATGCACCAGTGCAGTTTTGCTGTATTTCTTGGACCTTCGAACTGACGAAGAAACATAGAGATTGCTTCGGGATTGAATACAAAAGGCACAATGCCATCTTAAGTAAAAGAAGAGTGAATCTTCTATGAGTTTGTGCTCTCAGCGGCTCATGGGAGACCAGTATTAGATTCCGATTCACCAGTGCAGGTTTACTGTATCCCTAGGACCGTCACATTGACCATGAAACACAGCAATTGCATCGTGATTGAATACAAATGGGGCAATTCCGTCTAAAGTACAAGATGAGTGAATCTTCTAAGAGTTTGTGCATTGAGCGGATCCTGGGAGACCAGTATTAGTTTCCGGTGCACCAGTGCAGGTTCCCTGTATCCCTTGGACCTTCACATTGACAATGAAACACAGAAATTGCATCGGCATGGAATACAGTTGGCACAATGCCGACTGAAGCACAAGAAGAGTGAACCTTCTAAGAGTTTGTGCTTTGAGCGGCTCATCCGAGACCAATATTAGATTCCGATACACCAGTGCAGGTTTACTGTATCCCTTGACCTTCACATTGACCATGATACACAGAATTTGTATCGGGATTGAATACAAGTGGGACAATGCCGACTTAAGTACAAAAATAGTGAATCTTATAGGTGTTTGTGCATTGAGCGGCTCCTGGAATACCAGTATAGGATTCCGATGCAGCAGTGCAGGTTTACTGTAACCCTTGGACCTTCACATTGACCATGAACAACAGTAATTGCATCGGGATTGAATACAAAAAGCACAATGCCTACTTCGGTACAAGAAGAGTGAATCTTCTAAGAGTTTGTGCTTTGAGCGGCTCCTTGAGAGACCAGTATTACATTCCGATGCGCCAGTGCAGGTTTACTGTATCCCTTGGACCTTCACATTCACCATGAAGCACAGAAATTGCTTCGGGATTGAATACAAATTGCACAATGCCGACTTAAGTACAACAAGAGTGAATCTTCCAAGAGTTTGTGCTTTGAGCGGCTTTTGGAAGACCAGTATTAGACACCGATGCACCAGTGCAGGTTTACTGTATCCGTAGGACCGTCACATTGACCATGAAACACAGCAATTGCATCGTGATTGAATACAAATGGGACAATGCCGTTTTAAGTACAAGAACAGTGAATCTCCTAAGAGGTTGTGCTTTGAGCGGCTCCTGGGAGACCAGTATTAGATACCGAAGCACCAGTGCAGGTTTACTGTATCCCTTGGACCTTCACATTGAGCATGACACACAGAAATTGCATCGGGATTGAATACAAAAGGCACAATGCCTACTTAAGTACAAGAAGAGTGAATCTCCTAAGAGATTGTGCTTTGAGCGGCTCATGGGAGACCAGTACTAGATTCCGATGCACCAGTGCAGGTTTACTGTACCCTTGGGACGTTCACATTGACCATGAAACACAGAATTTGCATCGGCATTGAATACAAGAGGGACAATGCCGACTTAAGTACAAGATGAGAGAATCTTCTAAGTGTTTGTGCATTGAGCGGCACCTGGGATACCCGTATTAAATTCCGATGCACCAGTGGAATTTACTGTAACACTTGGATCTTCACATTGACCATGAGACACAGAACTTGCATCGGGATTGAATACAAAAGGCACAAAGCCTACTTACGTACAAGAAGAGTGATTCTTCTAAGAGTTTGTGTTTTGAGCGGCTCCTGGGAGACCAGTATTAGATTGCCACGCACCAGTGCTGGTTTACCGTATCCCTTGGACCTTCACATTGACCATGAAACACAGAAATTGCATCGGGATTGAATGCAAATGGAACAATGCCGACTTAAGTACAAGAAGAGTGAATCTTCTAAGAGTGTGTGCTTTGAGCGGCTCCTGGGAGACCAGTATTAGATTCTGATGCACCAGTGCAGGTTTACTGTATCCATCGGTCCTTCACATTGACCATGAAACACAGAAATTGCATCGTGATTGAATACAAAGGGCACAATGCCGACTTAAGTACAAGAAGAGTGAATCCTCTACGAGTTTGTGGTTTGAGCGGCTCCTGGGAGTCCAGTATGAGATTCCGATGCACCAGTGCAGTTTTACTGTATTCCTTGGACCTTCACATTGACGATGAAACATAGAAATTGCTTCGTGATTGAATACAAAAGGCACAATGCCGTCTTAAGTAAAAGAAGAGTGAGTCTTCTAAGAGTTTATGCTTTGAGCGGCTCCTGGGAGATTAGTATTAGATTCCGATGCATCAGTGCAGGTGTACTGTATCCCTTGGAAATACACATTGACCATAAAACACATAAATAGCATCAGGATTGAATACAAAGGGGACAATGCCGACTTAAGTACTAGAAGAGTGAATCTTCTGAAGGTTTGTGCTTTGAGCGGCTCCTGGGAGACCAGTATTAGTTTCCGATGCACCAGTGCAGGTTCCCTGTATCCATTGGACCTTCACATTGACCATGAAACACAGATATTGCATCGGCATTGATTACAGTTGGCACAATGATGACTAAAGTACAAGAGGAGTGAATCTTCTAAGAGTTTGTGCTTTAAGCGGCTCATGTTAGACCAGTATTAGATTCTGATACACCAGTGCCGGTTTACTGTATCCCTTGGACCTTCACATTGACCATGAAACACAGAATTTGCATCGGCATTGAATACTAGAGGGACAAAGAAGACTTAAGTACAAGAAGAGTGAATCTTCTAGGAGTTTGTGCATTGAGCGGCTCCTGGGATACCAGTATTGGATTCCGATGCACCAGTGCAGGTTTACTGTAACTCTCGGACCTTCACATTGACCATGAAACACAGAAATTTCATCGGGATTGAATACAAAAAGGACAATGCCTACTTAAGTACAAGAAGAGTGTATCTTCTAAGAGTTTGTGCTTTGAGCGGCTCCTTGGGAGACCAGTATTAGATTCCGATGCACCAGCGCAGGTTTACTGTATCCCTTGGACCTTCACATTGACGATGAAGCACAGAAATTGCATCGGGATTGAATACAAAAGGCACAATGCCGACTTAAGTACAACAAGAGTGAATCATCTAAGAGTTTGTGGTTTGAGCGGCTCCTGGAAGACCAGTATTAGACACCGATGCACCAGTGCTGGTTTACTGTATCCCTTGGACTTTCAAATTGGCCATGAAAAACAGAAATTGCATCGGGATTGAATGCAAATGACACAATGCCAACTTAAGTACAAGAAGAATGTATCTTCTACGTGTTTGTGGATAGAGCGTCTCCTGGGAGACCTGTATTAGATTCCGATGCACCAGTGCACGTGTACTGTATCACTTAGACCTTGACATTGACCATGAAACATATAATTTTCATCGGGATTGAATACAAGAGGGACAATGCCGACTTAAGTACAAGAAGAATGAATCTTCTAAGTGTTTGTGCATTGAGCGGCACCTGGGATACCCGTATTAGATTCTGATGCACCAGTGGAATTTACTGTCACACTTGGATCTTCACATTGACCATGAAACACAGAACTTGCATCGGGATTGAATACAAAAGGCACAAAGCCTACTTACGTACAAGAAGAGTGATTCTTCTAAGAGTTTGTGATTTGAGCGGCTCCTGGGAGACCAGTATTAGATTGCCACGCACCAGTGCTTGTTTACCGTATCCCTTGGACCTTCACATTGACCATGAAACACAGAAATTGCATCGTGATTGAATACAAAAGGCACAATGCCGACTTGAGTACAAGAAGAGTGAATCCTCTACGAGTTTGTGGTTTGAGCGGCTCCTGGGAGACCAGTATGAAATTCCGATGCACCAGTGCAGTTTTATTGTATTCCTTGGACCTTCACATTGACGATGAAACATAGAAATTGCTTCGAGATTGAATACAAAAGGCACAATGCCGTTTTAAGTAAAAGAAGAGTGAATCTTCTAAGAGTGTGTGCTTTGAGCGGCTCGTGGGAGACCAGTATAAGATTCTGACGCACCAGTGCAGGTTTACTGTATCCGTTGGTCCTTCACATTGACCATAAAACACATAAATAGCATCAGGATTGAATACAAAGGGGCAATGCCGACTTAAGTACAAGAAGAGTGAATCTTCTGAGGGTTTGTGCTTTGAGCGGCTCCTGGGAGATCATTATTACATTCCGATGCACCAGTGTAGGTTTACTGTATCCCTTGGACCTTCACATTGACAATGAAACGCTGAAATTGCATCAGGATTGAATACAAAGACGAATAAGCCGAATTAAGTACAAGAGGAGTTAATCTACTAAGAGTTTGTGCTTTAAGCGGCTCCTGGGAGACCAGTATTAGATTCCGATGCACCATGTGATGTTACAAAATAAGAGTGATGTTGTTATTCAATGGAAAGTAGGAAATTGAGATTTAGCTTACTGTGTTATCAATCGCAATTAGCGTAAGAATCATGGATTGACCATTGTCATAAAATATTGCATTATGAGATGTGAAGAGTTTCTACTTGCAGTTTCGTGTGGCTTGAGGCAGTCTCAACTAGCGTGCTATTGATTAAGAAATTGCGTTATCGTCTTTCTAATTACTTCATGATCGTAGATACGATCATACCCGGTTGTGAAGTTATTGTTATGACAAAACAATTTCCTAAGGGACCAGAAAGTTCTTAAGGGCGCAAAAACAACTGTAACATCACACAAAAGGGAAATTCGATATTAAAGCTGATGCAAGAAGACGTTAAAACAGTTTTCTTTTTATCAATGTAACACGCACATTAGACTGCTGATCTTGGTGTCTGTAATATTAGCAAAATGCATGTTTAAAATGAAAATAATACTGAGGAGATAATAGGAATGAGCACTGCTAAATGATTCAGTATTCCCAGAACAAATATTTATTATAACTAAAACATATATCGTACCTGATGCTTAGTACTACAATGACGGTAGATTTATATGTCCATATCATGTCCATTGAGCGCTCTTTTATATGGTCATTGTCTTCTTTGAGTCGCTCGTGCGTCGTCACGGTAAGTTATAACAGTTCTTTACACTTCACTCAAACTTAGACATAACACATTTTTATACATTTAGTAAAAAATTAGATCAGACTACCACAAATCTGCGTCCGTCTTACTTGAGAAAAACAGTATAAGTCTTCTTAGCGCTCCAGGCTTCATTTGTTCTCCAGCGAACAAAATAGTGAAGGATCGTATATCTATCCGTATTTTTCTGTTTTTATTGCCGCCCAAAGACGACAAATTACATCACTAGAAAATTCCACCGTCGCTATGCGACGCCTCATTATACACTAATCATTATTTACAAACAAGTATTTGCCTTCTGGCTGAAAGTATTAACTACTCGTATTTGCTGTTTTAATGAAGTCAAAAATAGCGAATATCTCATTGCCTCCCATGAGGAGAGAGGGAATGCCGAAGGATTACCTCGATCCTCATGTCCTCATGAGATATTCGTGATTTTTGGTGTGACATTTACATAATGTTACTGGCGTACTATGTACTTAAATTGAAATTACATTTATAAACATATATCAGATATTTATCATTTTTAAAAATAAAGTTTTTCATTCTTTGTTCATCAGTCACTTCATTCCATAATACCAAGACTAACATTTACGTGCATTTTTAAGTTTGGTCCATATTTGCTTATAACAATAAGTAAACGTTCATTTCGCTCTTCAGGGGATAGAATTCAGAAATTACTTTCTCTTGAGCTTAACAACTAATACATGAGTACAGTGAGTGCTTATTTTCACTAAACTAGAGTGGACAATGTTCGAGCGTCTGTTGACTCATTGTGGTTCAATTACAGTTTAATAACGTAGCACTACACTTCGTGATGCTTTCACTTTCTGTGTTAGCTGTCTACGGCGTTCATCATGCAGTACATCTGTCCTTTCCGCTGTGGTGCCAGGAATTCATGCGGCTTCCCGGGTTTTTATTTACAATATGAAACAGAAGAAGTGGAAAATTATTAGTATAACTTATAACCTATTGGATACATTTATTAAGGATCGGGACTGGTCTGGAGTTTAGGGTCTTCCTATAGTGCACATTCATTTTCTTTGTCCATCAAGAGACAGGATTATAATTCATTTTAGCAGTTTTCAGGAGTGCCGGTGTTAATGGCTTTAAGGTCTGAGTAATCTAACAATCTACTTCTCACTCATCTTAACTTCAACTCAAGAAAATCGCTTAATTTACATATGAAGATGTAGTCACACAAGTGTACAAATGTCTTTCCTCCAGTATGTACGATGGAAGTCATGGCGGTTAGCAGTTTAAAGTTTGGATTGTTTCGTCACCCACACGTCAGCCACTCACAGCGGCTGCACAGTGTTGCGTGAGCTCCAACACTCAGTATCCGTTCGCGCTCAGGCTGTAACAGAGCTGGTGGTCGTCGAGTGCTCCCTTCTTTTTTTTGTTAACTTCGTATCACACGAGTGCATCGATACAAACACCTCGCGCGCGTTTTCCATCGGAGGAGCCAGACACTGAGGCTGCCTCCATACTTCTCTGTCAACTGCCTCCCATGAGGCTCACAGGTAAGTGACGACGAATGTTTTAGCTGTCGCTGCACTTAGAACAACACTGAACTTTGCGTTGCACCTGTTGTCGTAGCCTTGACTTCTTTTTACACTTGCAGTACAACACTACCACTAATATACAGTGAACAGTTACTTTTATTATGCACGTCGCACTTTAGTGTGCATCTTTACACAGCATTCGTGCTTAGTTCCTTCGCCGATAGAGTTCATTTACAAAACAACCAATTTTGCAGGTTTCCTCCATTGGTACAGAAAGACTTATATTCTACTATTTACAAAAGATCACTTACGAGCTAATATTTACAATTAATGGTCACTCCTTTTGTTAAGTCCAGTGAACAACTGCTTTATGAATGGACTCTTTATATCTCAAGGTTTACTTTCACTAGTGAACCTAATAATATTCTTTCAAACTTTCTTTTAAGGGCTCATCTCCTCATTATGAGAACTACAGGTTTCGCAACACTCGTTGCATTTATTCTTTAGTGCACCCAAGATCATTTTCTACTGCCACGCAGAATATCTACTACTACTTAACGAGTATGCATTTAACGCTGAATCTTTTTTTTAAATATATATTTGAGGGCAGACTGGATAACAATAGGTCTCCCTCTTCGCTTCATGTACTCAGCAATCGTTCTCTGTTTAAAGAAAAAAATAGGGTAACGCGTGTCTACCTTTTTTT
The DNA here is from genome assembly GCF_021461395.2 of Schistocerca americana. NCBI lineage: Eukaryota > Metazoa > Arthropoda > Insecta > Orthoptera > Acrididae > Schistocerca > Schistocerca americana. The sequence continues at coordinate 129,906,408 of NC_060122.1, read as the reverse complement.
TTCGCATGAATGGAATTACCGACAGTTCACTGGGTTTACGCAACCGGTCCATAACAAACATTACCAAAGCTAGCGAAGTTCATCACGCTACGTGTCTCATTTCTCATAAGCACTGCTTTGCCTCGAAGCACACGTGCCTTTTACAAGTCGACCCTTGGTCTGGGTTAATGAACCAGGATCAAAAGGAACGGCCACAAGGAAAATGGATTTCATAAGAGGAGTATCTTAGGAGACATTTTTACAATAAAATCTGCATGTAAATAAAATTATCATAATAAACATAGGCACATATATAAATTTCAACGTCTTTCATTACAGCATGCTTTGCTACTTCTACGTCTTACTCTGGTTATAGTCAGTATTAAGTTTAAATATCACTGAATTGCTTGTTCTTTGGATTAGCATTCAATTAGGGTATTGAATGGTCGCTAGATTACACTACAAATCTTCTGAAGATCTTTACTTGGACTTATTTATGATACAGGGGGCTTGCTGTGTGGTTATTTAGTACCTTTATTCTACTGAAATCAACTCGTCAGCTAACATTCCTCATATACTCTTTACATTGGGCTCAGATCACAGGGAAATAGTTTACTTTCATAGCAATTAATGGCCTCGTGGAGTACTTACACTACATTATTGATGCTTCATGGTTTGCCTCCATTTGTACTGTATTTCACCTAACTTAGTTTACTACAGCTTATTGTCTCCTTGCGTGAACACATGCGGGTTACCACTTGTTTTTCCATTTAACAGCACGCTTTAACTGAACTTTAAGCTATTTCTTCTACTCCTGTCCACTGTCTGGAGTGTTTGAACATGTACCTTTTCTTTTTTTAAGCAGGTAATTTGGGCTTTTACAACAGAACTTCAAGTACTTACATTACTAAAAATAAATCTATCTTCTTGTACCTTGAGAGAAGTGCTTATTTACGCATCCTTCTCCATTTCTCACCTTTACATATTTATATAGCTCCAGGCAATCGCCTCGCAAGCACTTTTTTTTCTTAATACTAACTTAAAATTAAATTGAAATTCTTGGTGCAACCCCAATTTCCTGCTTCAGCTTGTTGAAGAAATATCAGTTCAATGTCCATCACTATAAACAATTTTTTCATACATAGCATTTAATAGTTAAAGTTTACATGTAGTAGCCGTTACCATGTAGTCAGTGCGCTGTTCAACACAATACTTATCATTAACAGTTCACACAAGGAAATTTCCAGTAAGCAAGAATTCATTTCCACGACAGTATTTAACCACTACCATTATAAAATTTCTTTAAGTCTTGGTGGTGAAATAAGCCTTTTACTCTCCCCGTAGCCAGGTCAGTTAATAAATAACTCCCTATGTGCGGTTTCCTTAAAATAAGGTAAGGACCTTGGTACATATGTTGCCACTTGCGATTTTTCTTACATATTAATGATGGCTTGAAATGAGTCTTAAGTAATACCTTTTCACCTACAAGGTAATTTACAACTTTGTTTTCTTTTTTATCATAGCCTTTCTTCCTTAATTGAGCATTGGTGGTAATGGAACTTAAAGCTTCTCGAATTTTGACATCTAGATCTACCTCAGGGCTAGGTATCTTGGGAAGAGGATCAACCCACTCATTCTGTTCCTTCTTTCAAGATATCAACTCGTGTGGAGTAAAACCTGTGGAAGTGTGTGGCAAATTATTAACTATCTCCTCAAATGGTGTCACAAAATCAACCCAACGAGTTTGCTTGTCTGGAATGTACGTCCGAACAAATCTGTTAAACTCCTTGAAGATCCGCTCAGTCTAATTCGACTGAGGCCTAAAACGTGATATTAAGATCTGCTTCACATTGTGATGGGCCAAAAACTCACGCCATTTGCGGCAAGTAAAGTTTGATGCATTATCTGAAAGTATAGATTCGGGGACTCCGAATCGAGGGAAATAGTCATTTTCAAGAAGCGTATAATAGGCGGAGCACAAGATGTCTTCATAACATACATTCGAACGTATTTAGTGAAGTTGTCGAGAACAGCAACGAGGTATTTGACACCTCCCCTACCCATCGGTAGAGGGCCAGCCAGGTCAATGCTAATGAGCTGATTAGGTCTTTCTGCGATGATCGGATTCAATGGAATTAAAGTAGGAATATTCAGAGCTTTCGCCTTTTGGCAGATGACACAGAATTTTAGCAACCTGTGTATCCGACGATGTAGTTTGGGCACATAACAGTAAGTAGCAATCTTCTTTTTACACTTCTCTGGACCATAGTGGCCCCAAGAAATGTGGGTATACCACAAAAGATGTTCGAAAAAACTGCTAGGTGTACAAACAAGCCAGTTGTCTGATGACACAGGGGTACGATGAAATAATACCTGATTATGAATCTTGAAGAATTTGGACAACTTATGGTTTGGATTTTCTTGAAGAAGTCTGATTACTTTTCCCCACTTAGGATCTGTGGTCTGTAGTGTCTGGATTTGCTTGCACAGTTCCAAGAAATATTTTCTATGAATGGGATCCTGCATAAGAAGAACTTTGTAATTCGACATCTGTTCTACCAACTCAATTGTCTCAGGCAGACCTTCTGGTGAACGAGAAAGTGCGTCTGCAATAATGTTATCCTTGCCCTTTATATACACAATATCAAAATCGTATTCTTGCAGAAATAAACACCACCTGGTCAGGCGCGGATGTTGTAATTTACAGGTCAAAAGATACGAAAGTGCTTGATGGTCCGTAAACACTTTTATCTTTCTGCCAAAAATGTAATAATTAAACCTCTTGAAGGACCAAATAACTGCAAGTGCCTCCAGCTCAGTAACTGAATAGGACTTTTCTCATTCTGTTAAGACCCTACTCGCAAAACTAATCACTCTGATCTGCTCTGTTTCGTCTACTAATTCAATCTGAAACAAACAAGATCCAGTTCCAACAAACGAAGCGTCTGAGGTGATACAAAATTCTTTGTCCATTTGTGGATGACAGAGAATGTTATTGTTTACAAGACCATCTTTAATTGCCTGAAAAGCTTTCTGACACTCTGGTGTCCAAATCCAATGCGTACTTTTCTTCAGAAGATTGTGCAAAGCGGGATTGTTCATTACTTGACCAGACAGAAATCGTCGAAAGAAAGACGAAAGACCGAGAAATCCTCTTAGTTGCCTCTTAGTTACCGGCGTAGGGAAATTCTTAATCGCAGACAACTTTTCCGGGTCGGGTTTAATCCCTTCAGGTGTAATCACATGACCTAAAAACTTTACCTCACGTTTTCCAAATTTTGACTTTTTCAGATTCGCTGTAACACCATGTTCTTGAAATCTCTGAAACACCTTTCGTAGAATAGCTAAATGATCTTCCCAGTTCTTAGTGGCTATCAACACGTCATCTACATAAACAGTTACCTCATCCAGAAGTTCAGGTCCTAACACAAAATCGAGAGCAGAAATAAATATTACCGAGCTTACATTTAAACCAAAAGGCATGACCTTAAACTGATATGAGCGGCCGGCAAATATAAAAGCAGTATATTTTCTGGATTCCTTGGCCAATTTCAGCTGCCAATAGCTACTTCTTAAATCGAGTGTACTCAAAAATCTAATGCCATGAAATTTTTGCAAGTGCTCCTCAAGTGCTTCAGGCCGAGTCCTTATCGGTACAATTATTTTGTTTATTGATCTGGCGTCCAGTACTAGTCTGACACTACCGTCGTGTTTAAGTACGGACAACAAGGGACTTGAGTACGGCGAATTCGATAACTCGATAACATCCCAACACAGCATTTTCCTAATCTCATGCTTTACCGCTTCTCGTCGGGCGTAGGGTACTGAATAGCTTGCTTTGCAGAACGTTGAGTGGGGAAGCACTTCCATTTTATACTCGAACCCTTTTATTACTCCTGGTTTCTTTGAAAAGATTTTCTTGTAACTTACTAATAAATGGAACAACTCATATTTCTGCTCCCCCCTGAGTTCAGTCGATTCCTTGGCTTTAGCATCGATCTCGTCTGTGTCAGGAAGTAAGTCTTCATACTCATTGTCATTTATGTCATCCCATTTACTCAGGTCATTTGTCTGATCAAAGCACGGTTTGGCGGTCCTCTGTCGTCTCCAAACCTGATGCAATGTCAACACTGCCTTCACTTTACTCCTTAACAAGTTAACAACAACTTGTTGTTGATTTACGATAAAGGTACACATTCCAGATTCGATACCTATCACTGCTTTTGTTTGTCGAAGAAACTCCATCCGCAAGAGACATGGAACTGACAAGTTCTTTACTATTAGAAAGTGGCAAAAAACCAAAACAGATTCTATCTGCAGTTGAAGCTACGTCTGTAAACTAACTCTCTGTTTCAATGGACCAATCGCTCCCGATATGGAGCAGCCCTGAATCGGCAATGATAAAACTTTTGAAACAGAAGACACCTGTCTGAAGAGACATGATGACATCACATTGATGTTTGCTCCTGTATCAACAATGGCTGTGACAGGAATGTTGGCAATAGAAATCTTAATCGAAGCCTGGACCTGTTCATCATAAATGTCATTAATGTCTTGAGCTTCTAGGTCAGGTGCAAGGTCATCTCGTAAGTCAGTCTCATGGTCGTACCGTATCGCATTAACATACTCAGAATCAGAGTATTCGTTAGTACCCCCACTGGAACCGGCAGCGACCTCTACGAGGCTGAAAGGTGCTGCCTCTAATTTTCCGCAGGATGTTTAACCTGTTTGTCATTCATGGCCTTAAGTGTTTGTTCCGTTTCATATTGGTGCTGGTTATGTGGTACAAATGCCGGTGTAGAGGGGTAAAATCCACTGGGTGCATTCACTTGTGAATAAAATACTTGAGACGGCTGCTGTCGCCCGATCTTTTGGTTGCCGGCAGAATCATTTCCTTGTGAAGGAAAGTTCGCATTTGGCACCGTTTGAAAATTGTTCCGCGGTCCTCTATTCTGTGAAAAGTAGTTCTGATGTGCTGGGTGGCCTCCGCCTTGCCCATGCCACTTGCTATTTTTCGACCTATAACTTTGAATGTACACTGGTCCATTTGAAAAATTACCAATCGTTTGTGGAGAATTTCCATACTGCTCAGGCGCAGAATTAAAGGGTGGGTTTCCGTACTGATGTTGTACCTGGTGGTTGTAAATTGGGTGGTATCTCTGCTGATTACTGTAATTGGTTTTCTGCTTCCATTTAAAGTTATTGCCATTTGCGTTTTCATAACGGCTGGCAGGTTGGCAACAGCGGTCGCAGTAGCTCGCTCTCTCCTTCGGCGCATTGTTGTCCGCGTGCGATGCATTCTGCTAGCTGCCAGGGAAGAATTTGCCGCTGCCAACCTTGGAGCGCACATAATCGCTAATTAAATCTAAGGAATCCAGCACAGAAAGGAATGCATCCGTGTCTTCTTCGGACACATTTACTAGTTTCTCTCTAATAGACACAGGGAGTTTGCTTTTGAGAATCATAATTACGTCCTTGGAAGAAATCGGAGAATCCCAGAATTTAATTTTTGCTAGTTACTTCTCGAAGTATCGCCGGAGACTTCCATGCTTCTCATTGAAAATTTCCGCACCATACACCTCCTTCCTTAATCTTTGCTGTACCCCATTACTCCAAAATTTTGCCAAGAACATTTTCTCAAACTCTTCATAATTCCTACACGTGTCTACCATTTCCGTTCCCCATAATGCTGCATCACCAGATATAAAGCCAGTGACGAACTGAATACGCTGTCTGTCTGTCCAGCTCCTGGGAAATATGCCGGAAAAATTCTTTAGGAACACGATGGGGTGTATTTCTCGCTTCTGCGGATGAAAAACAGGAAAAGTGCGATGCTTAACCACACTTTCCTCTTGCATTAAACTCACGATTGTGGGCGGATCATTTATTTTCCCTACTCGGGACTCAACAGGACTGTCGTTTTGCATGTAATCAGGCGGTGAACGATAAGGAGTTGACTGACATTCGTCACCGTCTAAAGAGTTGTTCCCTATAGTTTGCGTATACGTGTGCGGATTTTCTACCCAGTTTCTCAGCATTCTGACTTCGTCCACTACTTGCTGCTTCCACTCGGGAAGATCCCGAGTAAGTGTCCTCCGAATCTGTCCCAATTCAGAAACCACTGTGTCTCCAGACTTACCAGGAGCAGCTAAGATTTCATAAGTTACATCCTTGACAGTCTCCCTAAGCTCCTCCCTGACCTTCTTTTCGATAAAAATATCTTTACCCTTTATCTATTCACCGTAGTGTTCCGACAATGCCTCCGTGTGTGCTTTCACGGTGCTCTAAACCTGTTCTTCAATATTGATTGAGTCTATCTGCCTCGACAGATCCTCCACTACACCTTCAATATCAGATACTGCATGTCTAACTGAGTTTATTTCTTTGGTAGCTGCCTGAATTTTTGTGTTTGATGTTCCAGATACTTCAGCTATTTCACTTTTCACCTGTTTCTGCATTTTCTGAATTTGATCACTGATCTTAGTTTGCACCTCACCCAAATGGGTATTTAATTCAGCCGTAATTTCTTTACGCAGATCTGTTTTGATTGTGCCTAGCTGTGTTTTTAATGATTCGCTTACAGCATCTAATCGGACGTTAACAGCCTCAATTTGTGTTTTTACTGATTCGCTTACAGTATCTAATCGGGCGTTAACAGTCTCATTTTGTGTTTTTACTGATTCGCTTACAGCATCTAATCGGGCGTTAACAGTCTCATTTTGTGTTTTTACTGATTCGCTTACAGCATCTAATCGGGCGTTAACAGTCTCATTTTGTGTTTTTATAGTCTCATTTACTGCGTCAAACTGTTGTTTCAGCATTTCCATTAACGCACCGAGGTCATTTGTAGCTGCAGCAGGAAGAATTTGGACTTTAGGGTCACTTTCCCCTGTTACAGACATGATTAGTTCAGTTTCCACACGGGAACCTACCGTTCGCGATCGTAAAGGGTATGGGATACTATTAACGTCTTCACTCCCGTCTCCTGTTGTCACCTGTCTCTGTTTACTATCTGCCATTTTCGTCAGTAAACCACGTGTTACGCAAGGCTTTCGTCGTTTGTCAGTGACGTGGTGAGTCCGCTAAGAGCACCACTCTCGCGTGAGCAACAAATGAAATTCTATCTGGCGAGAAGACAAGATGGAACCTAAACGTTTCAGACAAATGAATGAAGATGCTCTTCACTGCAAATTGCACACACTATCCACCATGTTGAAAATGTAATACAGCTATACTAACAATGGGGAGAAATAATTTCTATTATCAGACTACGAATAATTTTACTTTGAAAGATAAAATAAAGCAGATTTTCTATAACGGGAAGGAGATAGAAAGGATGTGGATCGACTTGGAAAAGCAACGTTGCTACTGAAGCACTACACTGCATATGCAAAATTCTGACTTACTTTTTGATGGCTTGATTACCGCTATCTTGTCTCAGCAAATTCACGTCTCTTTTCTTTTCTTTTCTCTCGGTAATTAAACTGCGTTATTGACCAGCATATTTTACGTCATTCTCACAGAGAGATGATGTGTACATGAAACGACAGAACATATATTAACACAAGCACATAGAAATCTTTCAAGAATTTGAACTAATTTTTGGTCAAGTCCCTGTTCGGGCGCCAAGTGTGATGTTACAAAATAAGAGTGATGTTGTTATTCAATGGAAAGTTGGAAATTGAGATTTAGCTTACTGTGTTATCAATCGCAATTAGCGTGAGAATCATGGATTGACCATTGTCATAAAATATTGCATGATGAGATGTGAATAGTTTCTACTTGCAGTTTCGCGTGGCTTGAGGCAGTCTCAACTAGCGTGCTATTGATTAAGAAATTGCGTTATCGTCTTTCTAATTACTTCATGATCGTAGATACGATCATACCCGGTTGTGAAGTTATTGTTATGACAAAACAATTTCCTAAGGGACCAGAAAGTTCTTAAGGGCGCAAAAACAACTGTAACATCACACAAAAGGGAAATTCGATATTAAAGCTGATGCAAGAAGACGATAAAACAGTTTTCTTTTTATCAATGTAACACGCACATTAGACTGCTGATCTTGGTGTCTGTAATATTAGCAAAATGCATATTTAAAATGAAAATAATACTGAGGAGATAATAGGAATGAGCACTGCTAAATGATTCAGTATTCCCAGAACAAATATTTATTATAACTAAAACATATATCGTACCTGAAGCTTAGTACTACAATGACGGTAGATTTATATGTCCATATCATGTCCATTGAGCGCTCTTTTATATGGCCATTGTCTTCTTTGAGTCGCTCGTGCGTCGTCACGGTAAGTTATAACAGTTCTTTACACGTCACTCAAACTTAGACATAACACGTTTTTACACATTTAGTAAAAAATTAGATCAGACTACCACAAATCTGCGTGCGTCTTACGTGAGAAAAACAGTAAAAGTCTTCTTAGCGCTTCAGGCTTCATTTGCTCTCCAGCGAACAAAATAGTGAAGGATCGTATATCTATCCGTATTTTTCTGTTTTTATTGCCACCCAAAGACGACAAATTACATCACTAGAAAATTCCACCGTCGCTATGCGACGCCTCATTCTACATTAATCATTATTTACAAACAAGTATTTGCCTTCAGGCTGAAAGTATTAACTACTCGTATTTGCTGTTTTAATGAAGTCAAAAATAGCTTTTATCTCAACCAGTGCAGGTTTACTGTATCCCTTGGACTTTCACACTGACAATGAAACACAGAAATTTCATAGGGATTGAATACAAAGGGGACAATGCCGACTTCGGTACGAGAAGAGTGAATCATCCAAGTGTTTGTGTTTGAGCGGCTCCTGGGAGACCAGTATTAGATTCCAATGCACCAGTGCAGGTTTACTGTATCCCTTGGACCTTCACATTGACCATGAAACACAGAAATTGGATCGGAATAGAATACAATAGGGACAACGCCGACTTAAGTACAAGAAGAGTGAATGTTCTATGAGTTTGTGCTTTTGAGCGGCTCCTGGGAGACCAGTATTAGATTTCGATGCAGCAGTGCCGGTTTACTGTATCCCTTGGACCTTCACATTGACCATGAAACACAGAAATTGCATCGGGATTGAATACAAAAAGCACAATGCCTAATTAAGTACAAGAAGAGTGAATCTTCTGAGAGTTGGTGCTTTGCGCGGCTCATGGGAGATTAGCATTAGGTTCCGATTCACCAGTGCAGGTTTAATGTATCCCTTGGACCTTCAAATTGGCCATGAAACGCAGAAATTGCATCGGGATTTAATGCAAAATGCACAATGCCAACTTAAGTACAAGAAGAGTGTATCTTCTACGAGTTTGTGGTTTGAGCGGCTGCTGGGAGACCAGTATTAGATTCTGATGCACCAGTGCAGGTTTACTGTATCCCTTGGACCTTCACATTGACCATGAAACACAGAAATTGCATCAGGAATGAATACAAAAGGGACAAAGCCGACTTAAGTTCAAGAAGAGTGAATTCTCTACGAGTTTGTGCTTTGAGCGGCTCCTGGGAGACCAGTATGAGATTGCGATGCACCAGTGCAGGTTTACTGTATTCCTTGGACCTTCACATTTACGATGAAACATAGAAATTGTTTCGAGATTGAATACGAAAGACACAATGCCGTCTTAAGTAAAATAAGAGTAAATCTTCTAAGTGTTTGTGCTTTCAGCGGCTCATGGGAGACCAGTATTAGATTACGATTCAACAGTGCGGTTTACCGTATCGCTAGGACCGTCACATTGACCATGAAACACAGCAATTGCATCGTGATTGAATACAAATGGGACAATGCCGTCTTAAGTACACGATGAGTGAATCTTCTAAGGGTTTGTGCTTTGAGCGGCTCATGGGAGACCAGTATTATATTCCGATGCACCAGTGCAGGTTCCCTGTATCCCTTGGACCTACACATTGACCATGAAACACAGAAATTTCATCGGCATTGAATACAGAAGTCACAATGCCGACTAAAGTTCAAGTAGAGTGAATCTTCTAAGAGTTTGTGCTTTGAGCGGCTCCTGGGAGACCAGTATTAGATTCCGATGCACCAGTGCAGGTGTACTGTATCCCTTGGACCTTCACAATGACCATGAAACACAGAAAGTGCATCGGGAATGGATACAAAAGGGACTATGCCGACATAAGTTCAAGAAGAGTGAAGCCTCTACGAGTTTGTGATTTGAGTGGCTCCTGGGATACCAGTATAAGATTCCGATGCACCAGTGGTGCTTTACTGTATTCCTTGGACCTTCACTTTGACGATGAAACATAGAAATTGCTTCGGGATTGAATACAAAAGGACAATGCGGACTTAAGTTCAAGAAGAGTGAATCCTCAGCGATTTTGTGTTTTGAGTGGCTCCTGGGAGACCAGTATGAGATTCCGATGCAACAGTGCAGTTTTACTGTATTTCTTGGACCTTCAAATTGACGATGAAACATTGAAATTCCTTCGGGATTGAATACAAAAGACACAATGCCGTCCTAAGTAAAAGAAGGGTGAAACTTCTAAGAGTTTGTGCTTTGAGCGGCTCCTGGGAGCGCAGTATTAGATTCCGATGCACCAGTGCAGGTTTGCTGTATCCCTTGGACCTTCACATTGACCATGAAACACAGAAATTGTATCGGGAATGAATACAAAAGGGGCAATGCTGACCTAAGTTCAAGAAGAGTGAATCCGCTACGAGTTTGTGCTTTGAGCGGCTCCTGGGACACCAGTATGACATTCCGATACACAAGTGCAGGTTTACTGTATTCCTTGGACCTTCACATTGACGATGAACCATAGAAATTGCTTCGGGATTGAATACAAAAGGCACAATGCCGTCTTGAGTAAAAGAAGAGTGAATCTTCTAAGACTTTGTGCTCTCAGCGGCTCATGGAAGGCCAGTATTAGATTCCGATTCACCAGTGCAGGTTTACTGTATCCCTAGGACCGTCACATTGACCATGAAACACAGCAATTGCATCGTGATTGAATACAAATGGGACAATGCCGTCTTAAGTACAAGATGAAAGAATCTTCTAAGAGTTTGTGCTTTGAGCGGCACCTGGGAGATCAGTATTATTTTCCGATGCACCTGTGCAGGTTCCCTTTATCCCTTGGACCTTCACATTGACCATGAAACACAGAAATTGCGTCGAAATTGAATACAGTTGGCACAATGCCGACTGAAGTACAAGATGAGTGAATCTTCTAAGAGTTTGTGCTTTGTGCGGCTCATGGGAGACCAGTATTAGATTCCGATACACCAGTGCAGGTTTACTGTATCCCATGGACCTTCACATTGACCATGATACACAGAATTTGCATCGGGATTGAATACAAGAGGGACAATGCCGACTTAAGTACAAGAAGAGAGAATCTTATTGGTGTTTGTGCATTGAGCGGCTCCTGGGATACCAGTATTGGATTCCGATGCAGCAGTGCAGGTTTACTGTAACCCTTGGACCTTCACATTGACCATGAACCACAGTAATTGCATCGGGATTGAATACCAAAAGCACAATGCCTACTTAAGTACAAGAAGAGTGAATCTTCTAAGAGTTTGTGCTTTGAGCGGCTCCTTGGGAGACCAGTATTGTATTCCGATGCACCAGTGCAGGTTTACTGTATCCCTTGGACCTTCACATTGACCATGAAGCACAGAAATTGCATCGGGATTGAACACAAAATGCACAATGCCGACTTAGGTACAACAAGTGTGAATCTTCTAAGAGTTTGTGCTTTGACCGGCTCCTGGAAGACCAGTATTAGTCACCGATGCACCAGTGCAGGTTTACTGTATCCCTAGGACCGTCACATTGACCATGAAACACAGCAATTGCATCGTGATTGAATACAAATGGGACAATGCCGTTTTAAGTACAAGAAGAGTGAATCTTCTAAGAGTTTATGCTTTGAGCGGCTCATGGTAGAGCAGTATTAGATTCCGAAGCACCAGTGCAGGTTTTGCTGTATTCCTTGGAACTTCACATTGACCACGATACACAGAAATTGCATCGGGATTGAATACATGAGGGACAATGCCGACTTAAGTACATAAGGGTGAGTCTTCGAAGAGTTAGTGTTTTGAGCGGCTCCTGGGAGACCAGTTTTAGATTCCGGTGCACCAGTGCAGGGCTACTGTATCCCTTGGATCTTCACATTGACCATGAAACACAGAAATTGCATCGGGATTGAATACAAAAGGCACAATGCCTACTTAAGTACAAGAAGAGTGAATCTCCTAAGAGGTTGTGCTTTGAGCGGCTCATGGGAGACTAGTACTAAATTCCGATGCACGTGTGCAGGTTTACTGTACTCCAGGGACGTTCACATTGACCATGAGACACAGCAATTGCATCGTGATTGAATACAAATGGGACAATGCCGTCTTAAGTTCGAGAAGAGTGAATTTCCTAAGAGTTTGTGGTCTATGCGGCTCCTGGGAGACCAGTATTAGATTCCGATGCACCAGTGCAGGTTTACTGTATCCCTAGGACCGTCACATTGACCATGAAACACAGCAATTGCATCGTGATTGAATACAAATGGGACAATGCCGTTTTAAGTACAAGAAGAGTGAATCTTCTAAGAGTTTATGCTTTGAGCGGCTCATGGTAGAGCAGTATTAGATTCCGATGCACCAGTGCAGGTTTACTGTATCCCTTGGACCTTCACATTGACCATGAAACAGAGAAATCGCATCGTGATTGAATACAAAGGCACAATGCCGAATCAAGTAATGGAAGAGTGAATATTCTAAGAGTTTGTGGTTTGAGCGGCGCCTGGGAGACCTGTATTAGATTCCGATGCACCAGTGCAGGTTTACTGTATCTCTTGCACCTCCAACTTGATCATTAGACACAGAAATTAAATCGGGATCGAATACAAAAGCCACAGTGCCGACGTAAGTACGAGAAGATTGAAATTTCTAAGAGTTTGTGCTATGAGCGGCGCCTTAGAAGACCAGTATTTGATTCCGATGCATCGCGCAGTTTTATTGTATCCCTTGGACCTTCACATTGACCATGAAACACAGTAATTGGATCCTGATTGAATACAAGAAGGACAATGCCGACTTATGTTCAAGAAGAGTGAATTTTCTAAGAGTTTGTGCTTTGAGTGGCTCCTGGGAGCCCAGTATTATATTCCAATGCACCTGTGCAGGGTTACCGTATCCCTTGGACCTTCACATTGACCATGAAACACAGAAATCGCATCGTGATTGAATACAAAGGCACACTGCCGAATCAAGTAAAGGAAGAGTGAAATTTCGAAGCGTTTGTGGTTTGAGCGGCTCCTAGGAGACCAGTATTAGATTTCGATGCACCGGAGCAGGTGGACTGTATCATTTGGATCTTCACATTGACCATGATGCACAGAAATTGCATCGGGATTGGACTCAAATGGACAATACCGACTTAAGTACAAGAAGAGTGAATCTTCTAAGAGTTTGTGCTCTGAGCTGCTTCTGGGAGACAAGTATTAGATTCCGATGTCCCAGTGCACGTTTACTGTATCTGTAGGACCCTCACATTGACCATGAAACGTAGAAACAGCATATGGATTGAACACAAAAGTCAAATTGCCGACTAGAGTACAGGAAGAGTGATTCTTTTAAGAGTTTGTGCTTTGAGCACTCCTGGGAGACCAGTATTAGATTCCGATGCACCAGTGCAGGTTTACTGTATTCCTTGCACCTCCAACTTGATCATGAGACACAGAAATTAAATCGGGATCGAACACAGAAGGCACAGTGATGACTTAAGTACAAGAAGATTGAATTTTCTGAGAGTTTGTGCTATGAGCGGCGCCTTGGAAGATTTGTATTAGATTCCAATGCACCGCGCAGGTTAACTGTATCCCTTGGACCTTCACATTGACCATGAAGCACAGACATTGCTTCGGGATTGAATACAAACGTCACAATGCCGACGTAAAGACAAGAAGAGTGAATGTTCTAAGAAATTGTGCTTTGAGCTGCCCCTGGGAGACCAGTATTAGATTCCGATGCACCAGTACATGTTTACTGTATCCCTTGGACCTGCACATAGACCATGAAACACAGATATTGCATTGGGATTGAATACAAATGGCACAATGCCAACTAAAGGAAAAGAAAGTGAATCTTCTTCGAGTTTGTGGTTTGAGCGGCTCCTGGGAGACCTGTATTAAATTTCGATGCACCAGTGCACGGTTACTGTATCCTTTTGACCTTCACATTGACCATGAAGCACCGAAATTGCATCGGGTTGAATACAAATGGGACAATGCCGACTTAAGTTCAAGAAGAGTGAATTTCCTAAGAGTTTGTGGTCTGTGCGGCTCCTGGAAGACCAGTATTAGATTCCGTTGCACCAGTGCAGGTTTAGTGTATCCCTTGGACCTTCACATTGACCATGAAACACAGAAATCGCATCGTGATTGAATACAAAGGCACAATGCCGAATCAAGTAAAGAGTGCGTGAATATTGTAAGAGTTTGTGGTTTGAGAGGCTCCTGGGAGACCAGTAATAGATTCCGATGCACCAGTGCAGGTTTACTGTATCTCTTGGACCTCCAACTTTATCATGAGACACAGAAATGAAATCGGGATCTAATACAAAAGCCACAGTGCCGACTTAAGTACAAGATGATTGAATATTATAAGAGTTTGTGCTATTAGTGGCGCCTTAGAAGACCAGTATTAGATTCCGATGCACCGCGCAGTTTTACTGTATCCCTTGGACCTTCACATTGGCCATGAAACACAGTAATTGCATCCCGATTGAATACAAGAGGTACAATGACGACTGATGTACAAGAAGAGTGAATTTTCTAGGAGTTTGTGCTTTGAGTGGCTCCTGGGAGCCCATTATTAAATTCCATTGCACCTGTGCAGAGTTACCGTATCCCTTGGACCTTCACATTGACCATGAAACGCAGAAATCGCATCGTGATTGAATACAAAGGCCCAATGCCGAAACAAGTAAAGGAAGAGTGACTATTCTAAGGGTTTGTGGTTTGAGCGGCTCCAGGGAGACCAGTATTAGATTTCGATGCACCGGTGCAGGTTGACTGTGTCATTTGGATCTTCACATTGGCCATGATACACAGAAATTGTATCGGGATTGAACACAAATGGACAATGCCGACTTAAGTGAAAGAAGAGTGAATCTTCTAAGAGTATGTGCTCTGAGCTGCTTGTGGGAGACAAGTATTAGATTCTGATGTACCAGTGCACTTTTACTGTATCCCTTCGACATTCACATTGACCATGAAACGCAGAAACTGCAACGGTGGTTGAATACAAAAGGCACAATGCCGACTTGTGTACAAGAAGAGTGAATCTTTTAAGAGTTTGTGCTTAGAGAGGCTCCTGGGAGACCAGTATTAGATTCCGATGCACCAGTGCAGGTTTACTGTATCCCTAGTACCTCCAACGTGATCATGAGACACAGAAATTAAATCGGGATCGAACACAAAAGGCACAGTGCCGACTTAAGTACAAGAAGATTAAATTTTCTGAGAGTTTGTGCTATGAGCGGCGCCTTGGAAGACCTGTATTAGATTTCAATGCACCGCGCAGGTTTACTGTATCCCTTGGACCTTCAAATTGACCATGAAGCACAGAAATTGCTTCGGGATTGAATACAATAGTCACAATGCCGACGTAAGTACAAGAAGAGGGAATCTTCTAAGAATTTGTGCCTTGAGCGGCTCCTGGGAGACCAGTATTATATTTCGATGCACCAGTGCACGGTTACAGTATCCTTTTGACCTTCACATTGACCATGAAACACAGAAATTGCATCCAGATTGAATACAAAAGGAACAATGCCGACTAAAGGAAAAGAAGAGTGAAACTTCTTCGAGTTTGTGGTTTGAAAGGCTCCTGGGAGACCTGTATTAGATTTCGATGCACCAGTGCACGGTTACAGTATCCTTTTGACCTTCACATTGACCATGAAACACAGAAATTGCATCGTGATTGAATACAAAAGGGCAATGCCGAATCCAGTAAAGGAAGAGTGAATAATCTAAGAGGTTGTGGTTTGAGCGGCTCCTGGGAGACCAGTATTAGATCCCGATGCACCAGTGCAGGTTAACTGTATCCCTTGACCTTCACATTGACCATGAAAGACAGAAATTGCATCAGGAATGAATACAAAAGGGACAAAGCCGACTTAAGTTCAAGAAGAGTGAATTCTCTACGAGTTTGTGCTTTGAGCGGCTCCTGGGAGACCAGTATGAGATTGCGATGCACCAGTGCAGGTTTACTGTATTCCTTGGACCTTCACATTTACGATGAAACATAGAAATTGTTTCGAGATTGAATACGAAAGACACAATGCCGTCTTAAGTAAAATAAGAGTAAATCTTCTAAGTGTTTGTGCTTTCAGCGGCTCATGGGAGACCAGTATTAGATTACGATTCAACAGTGCGGTTTACCGTATCGCTAGGACCGTCACATTGACCATGAAACACAGCAATTGCATCGTGATTGAATACAAATGGGACAATGCCGTCTTAAGTACACGATGAGTGAATCTTCTAAGGGTTTGTGCTTTGAGCGGCTCATGGGAGACCAGTATTATATTCCGATGCACCAGTGCAGGTTCCCTGTATCCCTTGGACCTACACATTGACCATGAAACACAGAAATTTCATCGGCATTGAATACAGAAGTCACAATGCCGACTAAAGTTCAAGTAGAGTGAATCTTCTAAGAGTTTGTGCTTTGAGCGGCTCCTGGGAGACCAGTATTAGATTCCGATGCACCAGTGCAGGTGTACTGTATCCCTTGGACCTTCACAATGACCATGATACACAGAAAGTGCATCGGGAATGGATACAAAAGGGACTATGCCGACATAAGTTCAAGAAGAGTGAAGCCTCTACGAGTTTGTGATTTGAGTGGCTCCTGGGATACCAGTATAAGATTCCGATGCACCAGTGGTGCTTTACTGTATTCCTTGGACCTTCACTTTGACGATGAAACATAGAAATTGCTTCGGAATTGAATACAAAAGGACAATGCGGACTTAAGTTCAAGAAGAGTGAATCCTCAGCGATTTTGTGTTTTGAGTGGCTCCTGGGAGACCAGTATGAGATTCCGATGCAACAGTGCAGTTTTACTGTATTTCTTGGACCTTCAAATTGACGATGAAACATTGAAATTCCTTCGGGATTGAATACAAAAGACACAATGCCGTCCTAAGTAAAAGAAGGGTGTAACTTCTAAGAGTTTGTGCTTTGAGCGGCTCCTAGGAGCGCAGTATTAGATTCCGATGCACCAGTGCAGGTTTGCTGTATCCCTTGGACCTTCACATTGACCATGAAACACAGAAATTGTATCGGGAATGAATACAAAAGGGGCAATGCTGACCTAAGTTCAAGAAGAGTGAATCCGCTACGAGTTTGTGCTTTGAGCGGCTCCTGGGACACCAGTATGACATTCCGATACACAAGTGCAGGTTTACTGTATTCCTTGGACCTTCACATTGACGATGAACCATAGAAATTGCTTCGGGATTGAATACAAAAGGCACAATGCCGTCTTGAGTAAAAGAAGAGTGAATCTTCTAAGACTTTGTGCTCTCAGCGGCTCATGGGAGGCCAGTATTAGATTCCGATTCACCAGTGCAGGTTTACTGTATCCCTAGGACTGTCACATTGACCATGAAACACAGCAATTGCATCGTGATTGAATACAAATGGGACAATGCCGTCTTAAGTACAAGATGAAAGAATCTTCTAAGAGTTTGTGCTTTGAGCGGCACCTGGGAGATCAGTATTATTTTCCGATGCACCTGTGCAGGTTCCCTTTATCCCTTGGACCTTCACATTGACCATGAAACACAGAAATTGCGTCGGAATTGAATACAGTTGGCACAATGCCGACTGAAGTACAAGATGAGTGAATCTTCTAAGAGTTTGTGCTTTGTGCGGCTGATGGGAGACCAGTATTAGATTCCGATACACCAGTGCAGGTTTACTGTATCCCATGGACCTTCACATTGACCATGATACACAGAATTTGCATCGGGATTGAATACAAGAGGGACAATGCCGACTTAAGTACAAGAAGAGAGAATCTTATTGGTGTTTGTGCATTGAGCGGCTCCTGGGATACCAGTATTGGATTCGATGCAGCAGTGCAGGTTTACTGTAACCCTTGGACCTTCACATTGACCATGAACCACAGTAATTGCATCGGGATTGAATACCAAAAGCACAATGCCTACTTAAGTACAAGAAGAGTGAATCTTCTAAGAGTTTGTGCTTTGAGCGGCTCCTTGGGAGACCAGTATTGTATTCCGATGCACCAGTGCAGGTTTACTGTATCCCTTGGACCTTCACATTGACCATGAAGCACAGAAATTGCATCGGGATTGAACACAAAATGCACAATGCCGACTTAGGTACAACAAGTGTGAATCTTCTAAGAGTTTGTGCTTTGACCGGCTCCTGGAAGACCAGTATTAGTCACCGATGCACCAGTGCAGGTTTACTGTATCCCTAGGACCGTCACATTGACCATGAAACACAGCAATTGCATCGTGATTGAATACAAATGGGACAATGCCGTTTTAAGTACAAGAAGAGTGAATCTTCTAAGAGTTTATGCTTTGAGCGGCTCATGGTAGAGCAGTATTAGATTCCGAAGCACCAGTGCAGGTTTTGCTGTATTCCTTGGAACTTCACATTGACCAAGATACACAGAAATTGCATCGGGATTGAATACATGAGGGACAATGCCGACTTAAGTACATAAGGGTGAGTCTTCGAAGAGTTAGTGTTTTGAGCGGCTCCTGGGAGACCAGTTTTAGATTCCGGTGCACCAGTGCAGGGCTACTGTATCCCTTGGACCTTCACATTGACCATGAAACACAGAAATTGCATCGGGATTGAATACAAAAGGCACAATGCCTACTTAAGTACAAGAAGAGTGAATCTCCTAAGAGGTTGTGCTTTGAGCTTCTCATGGGAGACTAGTACTAAATTCCGATGCACGTGTGCAGGTTTACTGTACCCCAGGGACGTTCACATTGACCATGAGACACAGCAATTGCATCGTGATTGAATACAAATGGGACAATGCCGTCTTAAGTTCGAGAAGAGTGAATTTCCTAAGAGTTTGTGGTCTATGCGGCTCCTGGGAGACCAGTATTAGATTCCGATGCACCAGTGCAGGTTTACTGTATCCCTTGGACCTTCACATTGACCATGAAACAGAGAAATCGCATCGTGATTGAATACAAAGGCACAATGCCGAATCAAGTAATGGAAGAGTGAATATTCTAAGAGTTTGTGGTTTGAGCGGCGCCTGGGAGACCTGTATTAGATTCCGATGCACCAGTGCAGGTTTACTGTATCTCTTGCACCTCCAACTTCATCATTAGACACAGAAATTAAATCGGGATCGAACACAGAAGGCACAGTGATGACTTAAGTACAAGAAGATTGAATTTTCTGAGAGTTTGTGCTATGAGCGGCGCCTTGGAAGATTTGTATTAGATTCCAATGCACCGCGCAGGTTAACTGTATCCCTTGGACCTTCACATTGACCATGAAGCACAGACATTGCTTCGGGATTGAATACAAACGTCACAATGCCGACGTAAAGACAAGAAGAGTGAATGTTCTAAGAAATTGTGCTTTGAGCGGCCCCTGGGAGACCAGTATTAGATTCCGATGCACCAGTACATGTTTACTGTATCCCTTGGACCTGCACATAGACCATGAAACACAGATATTGCATTGGGATTGAATACAAATGGCACAATGCCAACTAAAGGAAAAGAAAGTGAATCTTCTTCGAGTTTGTGGTTTGAGCGGCTCCTGGGAGACCTGTATTAAATTTCGATGCACCAGTGCACGGTTACTGTATCCTTTTGACCTTCACATTGACCATGAAACACCGAAATTGCATCGGGTTGAATACAAATGGGACAATGCCGACTTAAGTTCAAGAAGAGTGAATTTCCTAAGA
Organism: Schistocerca americana; assembly: GCF_021461395.2. Taxonomy (NCBI): domain Eukaryota; kingdom Metazoa; phylum Arthropoda; class Insecta; order Orthoptera; family Acrididae; genus Schistocerca; species Schistocerca americana. The sequence continues at coordinate 129,886,459 of NC_060122.1, read as the reverse complement.
GTTTGTGGTCTGTGCGGCTCCTGGAAGACCAGTATTAGATTCCGTTGCACCAGTGCAGGTTTACTGTATCCCTTGGACCTTCACATTGACCATGAAACACAGAAATCGCATCGTGATTGAATACAAAGGCACAATGCCGAATCAAGTAAAGAGTGCGTGAATATTGTAAGAGTTTGTGGTTTGAGCGGCTCCTGGGAGACCAGTAATAGATTCCGATGCACCAGTGCAGGTTTACTGTATCTCTTGGACCTCCAACTTTATCATGAGACACAGAAATGAAATCGGGATCTAATACAAAAGCCACAGTGCCGACTTAAGTACAAGATGATTGAATATTATAAGAATTTGTGCTGTTAGTGGCGCCTTAGAAGACCAGTATTAGATTCCGATGCACCGCGCAGTTTTACTGTATCCCTTGGACCTTCACATTGGCCATGAAACACAGTAATTGCATCCTGATTGAATACAAGAGGTACAATGACGACTTATGTACAAGAAGAGTGAATTTTCTAGGAGTTTGTGCTTTGAGTGGCTCCTGGGAGCCCATTATTAAATTCCATTGCACCTGTGCAGAGTTACCGTATCCCTTGGACCTTCACATTGACCATGAAACGCAGAAATCGCATCGTGATTGAATACAAAGGCCCAATGCCGAAACAAGTAAAGGAAGAGTGACTATTCTAAGGGTTTGTGGTTTGAGCGGCTCCAGGGAGACCAGTATTAGATTTCGATGCACCGGTGCAGGTTGACTGTGTCATTTGGATCTTCACATTGGCCATGATACACAGAAATTGTATCGGGATTGAACACAAATGGACAATGCCGACTTAAGTAAAAGAAGAGTGAATCTTCTAAGAGTATGTGCTCTGAGCTGCTTGTGGGAGACAAGTATTAGATTCCGATGTACCAGTGCACTTTTACTGTATCCCTTCGACATTCACATTGACCATGAAACGCAGAAACTGCAACGGGGTTTGAATACAAAAGGCACAATGGCGACTTGTGTACAAGAAGAGTGAATCTTTTAAGAGTTTGTGCTTAGAGAGGCTCCTGGGAGACCAGTATTAGATTCCGATGCACCAGTGCAGGTTTACTGTATCCCTAGTACCTCCAACGTGATCATGAGACACAGAAATTAAATCGGGATCGAACACAAAAGGCACAGTGCCGACTTAAGTACAAGAAGATTAAATTTTCTGAGAGTTTGTGCTATGAGCGGCGCCTTGGAAGACCTGTATTAGATTTCAATGCACCGCGCAGGTTTACTGTATCCCTTGGACCTTCAGATTGACCATGAAGCACAGAAATTGCTTCGGGATTGAATACAATAGTCACAATGCCGACGTAAGTACAAGAAGAGGGAATCTTCTAAGAATTTGTGCCTTGAGCGGCTCCTGGGAGACCAGTATTATATTTCGATGCACCAGTGCACGGTTACAGTATCCTTTTGACCTTCACATTGACCATGAAACACAGAAATTGCATCCAGATTGAATACAAAAGGAACAATGCCGACTAAAGGAAAAGAAGAGTGAAACTTCTTCGAGTTTGTGGTTTGAAAGGCTCCTGGGAGACCTGTATTAGATTTCGATGCACCAGTGCACGGTTACAGTATCCTTTTGACCTTCACATTGACCATGAAACACAGAAATTGCATCGTGATTGAATACAAAAGGGCAATGCCGAATCCAGTAAAGGAAGAGTGAATAATCTAAGAGGTTGTGGTTTGAGCGGCTCCTGGGAGACCAGTATTAGATCCCGATGCACCAGTGCAGGTTAACTGTATCCCTTGGACCTTCACATTGACCATGAAAGACAGAAATTGCATCGGGATTTAAAACAAAAGTCTCAATGCCGACATAAGTACAAGAAGAGTGAATTGTCTAAGAGTTTGTGTTTGAGCGGTTCTTTGGGTGACCAGTATTAGATTCCGATGCACCAGCGCAGGCTTACTGTATTCCTTGGACCTTCACATTGACCATGAAACACAGAAATTGCATCGAGATTGAAATCAAAAGGGACAATGCCGACTTAAGTACAAGAAGAGTGAATCTTCCACGAGTTTGTGCTTTGAGCTGTTCATTGGGAGACCAGTATTGGATTCCGATGCACCAGTGCAAGTTTTCTGTGTCCCTTGGACATTTACATTGACCATGAAACACAGAAATTGCATCGGGATTCAATACAAAAGGCACAATGCCGACTTAATTACAAGAAGAGTGATTCTTCTAACGGTTGTGCTTTGAGCACCTAATTGGAGACCAGTATTAGATTCCGATGCACCAATGCAGGTATACTGTAACCCTGGGACCTTTACATTGACCTGGAAGCACAGAGGTTTCATTGGGATTCAATACAAAAGGCACAATGCCGACTTAATTACAAGAGGAGTGAATCTTCTAAGAGGTTGTGCTTTGAGCGGCTCCTGGGGGACCAGTATTAGATTCCGATGCACCAGTGCAGGTTTACTGTATCTCTTGGACCTCCAACTTTATCATGAGACACAGAAATGAAATCGGGATCTAATACAAAAGCCACAGTGCCGACTTAAGTACAAGATGATTGAATATTATAAGAATTTGTGCTGTTAGTGGCGCCTTAGAAGACCAGTATTAGATTCCGATGCACCGCGCAGTTTTACTGTATCCCTTGGACCTTCACATTGGCCATGAAACACAGTAATTGCATCCCGATTGAATACAAGAGGTACAATGACGACTTATGTACAAGAAGAGTGAATTTTCTAGGAGTTTGTGCTTTGAGTGGCTCCTGGGAGCCCATTATTAAATTCCATTGCACCTGTGCAGAGTTACCGTATCCCTTGGACCTTCACATTGACCATGAAACGCAGAAATCGCATCGTGATTGAATACAAAGGCCCAATGCCGAAACAAGTAAAGGAAGAGTGACTATTCTAAGGGTTTGTGGTTTGAGCGGCTCCAGGGAGACCAGTATTAGATTTCGATGCACCGGTGCAGGTTGACTGTGTCATTTGGATCTTCACATTGGCCATGATACACAGAAATTGTATCGGGATTGAACACAAATGGACAATGCCGACTTAAGTAAAAGAAGAGTGAATCTTCTAAGAGTATGTGCTCTGAGCTGCTTGTGGGAGACAAGTATTAGATTCCGATGTACCAGTGCACTTTTACTGTATCCCTTCGACATTCACATTGACCATGAAACGCAGAAACTGCAACGGGGTTTGAATACAAAAGGCACAATGGCGACTTGTGTACAAGAAGAGTGAATCTTTTAAGAGTTTGTGCTTAGAGAGGCTCCTGGGAGACCAGTATTAGATTCCGATGCACCAGTGCAGGTTTACTGTATCCCTAGTACCTCCAACGTGATCATGAGACACAGAAATTAAATCGGGATCGAACACAAAAGGCACAGTGCCGACTTAAGTACAAGAAGATTAAATTTTCTGAGAGTTTGTGCTATGAGCGGCGCCTTGGAAGACCTGTATTAGATTTCAATGCACCGCGCAGGTTTACTGTATCCCTTGGACCTTCAGATTGACCATGAAGCACAGAAATTGCTTCGGGATTGAATACAATAGTCACAATGCCGACGTAAGTACAAGAAGAGGGAATCTTCTAAGAATTTGTGCCTTGAGCGGCTCCTGGGAGACCAGTATTATATTTCGATGCACCAGTGCACGGTTACAGTATCCTTTTGACCTTCACATTGACCATGAAACACAGAAATTGCATCCAGATTGAATACAAAAGGAACAATGCCGACTAAAGGAAAAGAAGAGTGAAACTTCTTCGAGTTTGTGGTTTGAAAGGCTCCTGGGAGACCTGTATTAGATTTCGATGCACCAGTGCACGGTTACAGTATCCTTTTGACCTTCACATTGACCATGAAACACAGAAATTGCATCGTGATTGAATACAAAAGGGCAATGCCGAATCCAGTAAAGGAAGAGTGAATAATCTAAGAGGTTGTGGTTTGAGCGGCTCCTGGGAGACCAGTATTAGATCCCGATGCACCAGTGCAGGTTAACTGTATCCCTTGGACCTTCACATTGACCATGAAAGACAGAAATTGCATCGGGATTTAAAACAAAAGTCTCAATGCCGACATAAGTACAAGAAGAGTGAATTGTCTAAGAGTTTGTGTTTGAGCGGTTCTTTGGGTGACCAGTATTAGATTCCGATGCACCAGCGCAGGCTTACTGTATTCCTTGGACCTTCACATTGACCATGAAACACAGAAATTGCATCGAGATTGAAATCAAAAGGGACAATGCCGACTTAAGTACAAGAAGAGTGAATCTTCCACGAGTTTGGGCTTTGAGCTGTTCATTGGGAGACCAGTATTGGATTCCGATGCACCAGTGCAAGTTTTCTGTGTCCCTTGGACATTTACATTGACCATGAAACACAGAAATTGCATCGGGATTCAATACAAAAGGCACAATGCCGACTTAATTACAAGAAGAGTGATTCTTCTAACGGTTGTGCTTTGAGCACCTAATTGGAGACCAGTATTAGATTCCGATGCACCAATGCAGGTATACTGTAACCCTGGGACCTTTACATTGACCTGGAAGCACAGAGGTTTCATTGGGATTCAATACAAAAGGCACAATGCCGACTTAATTACAAGAGGAGTGAATCTTCTAAGAGGTTGTGCTTTGAGCGGCTCCTGGGGGACCAGTATTAGATTCCGATGCACCAGTGCAGGTTTACTGTATCCCTTGGACCTTCACATTCACCATGAAACACAGAAATCGCATCGTGATTGAATACAAAGGCCCAATGCCGAAACAAGTAAAGGAAGAGTGACTATTCTAAGGGTTTGTGGTTTGAGCGGCTCCAGGGAGACCAGTATTAGATTTCGATGCACCGGTGCAGGTTGACTGTGTCATTTGGATCTTCACATTGGCCATGATACACAGAAATTGCATCGGGATTGAACACAAATGGACAATGGCGACTTAAGTACAAGAAGAGTGAATCTTCTAAGAGTATGTGCTCTGAGCTGCTTGTGGGAGACAAGTATTAGATTCCGATGTACCATTGCACGTTTACTGTATCCCTTCGACATTCACATTGACCATGAAACGCAGAAACTGCAACGGGATTGAATACAAAAGGCATAATGCCGACTTGTGTACAAGAAGAGTGAATCTTTTAAGAGTTTGTGCTTTGAGAGGCTCCTGGGAGACCAGTATTAGATTTCGATGCACCAGTGCAGGTTAACTGTATCCCGTGGACTTCCAACTTGACCATGAGACACAGAAATTAAATCGGGATCGAATACAAAAGGGACAGTGCCGACTTAAGTACAAGAAGAGTGCACTTTCTAAGAGTTTGTGCTTTGTGCGGGTCCTTGGCAGACCAGTATTAGATTACGATTTACCAGTGCAGGTTAACTGCATCCCTTTGACCTTCAGATTGACCATGATACAAAGAAATTGAATCGGGATTGAACATAAAGGGACAATGCCGACTTAAGTACAAGAAGAGTGAATCTTCTAAGACTTTGCGTTCTCGGCGGCTCCTGGGAGACCAGTTTTCGTTTCCGATGCACCAGTGCAGGTATACTGTATCTCTAGGACCGTCAAATTACCATGAAACACTGAAATCGCATCGGGATTGACTGCAAATGGCACAAAGCGCGACTTAAGTACAAGAAGAGTGAATGTTCTTAGGTTTTGTGCTTTGAGCGGCTCCTGGGAGCCCAGTAGTAGATTCTGATGCACCAGTGCAGGTTTACTGTATCCCTTGGACCTTCACATTGACCATGAAACATAGAACTTGCATTGGGATTGAATACAAAAAGCACAATGCCGACTTACGTACAAGAAAAGTGATTCTTCTAAGAATTTGTGTTTGAGCGGCTCATGGGAGACCAGTATTAGATTCCGATGCACAAGTGCAGGTTTACTGTATCCATTGGACCTTCACATTGACTATGAAACATAGAAAATGCATCAGGACTGAATACAAATGGCACAATGCCGACTTAAGTACAAGAAGAGTGTATCGTCTAAGAGTTTGTGCTTTGCGCGGCTCCTGGGAGACCAGTATTAGATCCCGATGCACCAGTGCAGGTTAACTGTATCCCTTGGACCTTCACATTGGCCATGAAACACAGAAATTGCATCGAGATTGAAATCAAAAGGGACAATGCCGACTTAAGTACAAGAAGAGTGAATCTTCCACGAGTTTGTGCTTTGAGCTGTTCATTGGGAGACCAGTATTAGGTTCCGATGCACCAGTCCAGTTTTTGTGTGTCCCTTGGACCTTTACATTGACCATGAAACACAGAAATTGCATCGGGATTCAATACAAAAGGCACAATGCCGACTTAATTACAAGAAGAGTGAATCTTCTAAGAGGTTGTGCTTTGAGCGGCTCCTGGGGGACCAGTATTAGATTCCGATGCACCAGAGCAGGTTTACTGTATCCCTAGCACCTCCAACTTGATCATGAGACACAGAAATTAAATCGGGATCGAACACAAAAGGCACAGTGCCGACTTAAGTACAAGAAGTTTAAAATTTCTGAGAGTTTGTGCTATGAGCGGCGCCTTGGAAGACCTGTATTAGATTTCAATGCACCGCGCAGGTTTACTGTATCCCTTGGACCTTCAGATTGACCATGAAGCACAGAAATTGCTTCGGTATTGAATACAAAAGACACAATGCCGACGTAAGTACAAGAAGAGTGAATCTTCTAAGAATTTGTGCCTTGAACGGCTCCTGGGAGACCAGTATTATATTTTCAATGCACCAGTGCACGGTTACAATATCCTTTTGACCTTCACATTGACCATGAAACACAGAAATTGCATCGTGATTGAATACAAAAGGACAATGCCGAATCAAGTAAACGAAGAGTGAATATTCTAAGAGTTTGTGGTTTGAGCGTCTCCTGGGAGACCAGTATTAGATACCGATGCACCAGTGCAGGTTTACTGTATCATTTGGACTTTCACATTGACCATGAAACACAGAAATCTCATCGTGATTGAATACAAGGGCACAATGCCGAATCAAGTAAAGGAAGAGTGACTATTCTAAGAGTTTGTGGTTTGAGCGGCTCCTGGGAGACCAGTATTAGATACCGATGCACATGTGCAGGTTTACTGTATCCCGTGGACGTTCACATTGACTATGAAACACAGAAATTGCATCGGGATTGAATACAAAATGGACATGCCTACTTAAGTACAAGATGAGTGAATCTTTTAAGAGTTCGTGCTTTGAGCGGCTCCTAGGAGACCAGTATTAGATTTCGATGCACCAGTGCAGGTTAACTGTATCCCGTGGACTTCCAACTTGACCATGAGACACAGAAATTAAATCGGGATCGAATACAAAAGGGACAGTGCCGACTTAAGTACAAGAAGAGTGCACTTTCTAAGAGTTTGTGCTTTGTGCGGGTCCTTGGCAGACCAGTATTAGATTACGATTTACCAGTGCAGGTTAACTGCATCCCTTTGACCTTCAGATTGACCATGATACAAAGAAATTGAATCGGGATTGAACATAAAGGGACAATGCCGACTTAAGTACAAGAAGAGTGAATCTTCTAAGACTTTGCGTTCTCGGCGGCTCCTGGGAGACCAGTTTTCGTTTCCGATGCACCAGTGCAGGTATACTGTATCTCTAGGACCGTCAAATTACCATGAAACACTGAAATCGCATCGGGATTGACTGCAAATGGCACAAAGCGCGACTTAAGTACAAGAAGAGTGAATGTTCTTAGGTTTTGTGCTTTGAGCGGCTCCTGGGAGCCCAGTAGTAGATTCTGATGCACCAGTGCAGGTTTACTGTATCCCTTGGACCTTCACATTGACCATGAAACATAGAACTTGCATTGGGATTGAATACAAAAAGCACAATGCCGACTTACGTACAAGAAAAGTGATTCTTCTAAGAATTTGTGTTTGAGCGGCTCATGGGAGACCAGTATTAGATTCCGATGCACAAGTGCAGGTTTACTGTATCCATTGGACCTTCACATTGACTATGAAACATAGAAAATGCATCAGGACTGAATACAAATGGCACAATGCCGACTTAAGTACAAGAAGAGTGTATCGTCTAAGAGTTTGTGCTTTGCGCGGCTCCTGGGAGACCAGTATTAGATCCCGATGCACCAGTGCAGGTTAACTGTATCCCTTGGACCTTCACATTGGCCATGAAACACAGAAATTGCATCGAGATTGAAATCAAAAGGGACAATGCCGACTTAAGTACAAGAAGAGTGAATCTTCCACGAGTTTGTGCTTTGAGCTGTTCATTGGGAGACCAGTATTAGGTTCCGATGCACCAGTCCAGTTTTTGTGTGTCCCTTGGACCTTTACATTGACCATGAAACACAGAAATTGCATCGGGATTCAATACAAAAGGCACAATGCCGACTTAATTACAAGAAGAGTGAATCTTCTAAGAGGTTGTACTTTGAGCACCTCCTTGGAGACCAGTATTAGATTCCGATGCACCAATGCTGGTTTAATGAATCCGTAGGACCATCACATTGACCATGAAACACAGAAATCGCATCGTGATTGAATACAAAGGCACAATGCCGAATCAAGTAAAGGAAGAGTGAATATTCTAAGAGTTTGTGGTTTGAGCACCTCCTGGGAGACCAGTATTAGATTTCGATACACCGGTGCAGGTTGACTGTATCATTTGGATCTTCACATTGACCATGATACACAGAAATTGCATCGGGATTGAACACAAAAGGACAATGCCGTCTTAAGTACAAGAAGAGTGAATCTTCTAAGACTTTGCGCTTTCGGCGGCTCCTGGGAGACCAGTATTAGATTCCGATGCACCGCGCAGGTTTAATGTATCCCTTGGACCTCCACATTGACCATGAAACACAGAAATTGCATCGGGATTGAATACAAAAAACACAATGCCGACTTAAGTACAAGAAGAGTGAATCTTCTACGACTTTGCGCTTTCGGTGGCTCCTGGGAGATCAGTATTCGATTCCGATGCACCAGTGCAGGTATACTGTATCTCTTGCACCTTCAAATTCCCATGATACACAGAGATTGCATCGGGATTGATTGCAAATGGCACAAAGCGCGACTTAAGTACAAGAAGAGTGAATCTTCTAACATTTTGTGCTTTGAGCGGCTCCTGGGAGCGCAGTACTTGATTCCGATGCACCAGTGCAGGTTTACAGTATCCCTTGGACCTTCACATTGACCCTGAAACATAGAAATTGCATTGGGATTGAATACAAGAAGCACAATGCCGACTTACGTAGAAGAAGAGTGAATCGTCTAAGAGTTTGTGTTTGAGCGGATCTTAGGGTGACCAGCATTAGATTCCGATGCACCAGCGCAGGCTTACTGTATTCCTTGGACCTTCACATTGACCATGAAACACAGAAATTGCATCGAGATTGAAATCAAAAGGGACAATGCCGACTTAAGTACAAGAAGAGTGAATCTTCCACGAGTTTGTGCTTTGAGCTGTTCATTGGGAGACCAGTATTAGGTTCCGATGCACCAGTGCAGATTTTCTGTGTCCCTTGGACCTTTACATTGACCATGAAACACAGAAATTGCATCGGGATTCAATACAAAAGGCACAATGCCGACTTAATTACAAGAAGAGTGAATCTTCTAAGAGGTTGTACTTTGAGCACCTCCTTGGAGACCAGTATTGGATTCCGATGCACAAATGCAAGTATACTGTAACCCTGGGACCTTTACATTGACCATGAAGCACAGAAATTTCATTGGGATTGAATACAAAAGACACAATGCCGACTTAAGTACAAGAGGAGTGAATCTTCTAAGAGGATGTGCTTTGAGCGGCTCCTGGGAGACCAGTATTAGATTCCGATGCACCAGTGCAGGTTGACTGTATAATTTGGACTTTCACATTGACCACGAAACACAGAAATTGCATCGGGATCGAACACAAAAGGGACAATGCAGACTTAAGAACATGAAGAGTGAATCTTCTAAGAGTTAGCGCTTTCAACGGCTCCTGGGAGACCACAATAATATTCCGATGCTCCGGTGCAGGTATACAGTATCGCTTGGAATATTAATTTGACCATGAAACACAGAATTTGCATCGGGATTGAATACAAAAATCACAATGCCGACTTAAGTACAAGAAGAGTGAATCTCCTAAGAGTTTGTACTTTGAACGTCTCGTGGGAGACCAGTATTAGATTCCGATGCACCAGTGCTGGTTTAATGTATCCCTAGGACCTTCACATTGACCATGAAACACAGAAATCGCATCGTGGTTGAATACAAAGGCACAATGCCAAATCAAGTAACGGAAGAGTGAATATTCTAAGAGTTTGTGGTTTGAGCGGCTCCTGGGAGACCAGTATTAGATTTCGTTACACCGGTGCAGGTTGACTGTATCATTTGGATCTTCACATTGACCATGATACACAGAAATTGCATCGGGATTGAACACAAAAGGACAATGCCGTCTTAAGTACAAGAAGAATGAATCTTCTAAGACTTTGCGCTTTCGGCGGCTCCTGGGAGACCAGTATTAGATTCCGATGCACCAGTGCAGCTTTACTGTATCTCTTGCACCGCCAACTTGATCATGAGACACAGAAATTAAATCGGGATCGAATAGAAATTCCACAGTGCCGACTTAAGTACAAGAAGATTGAATCTTCTAAGAGTTTGTGCTATGATCGGCGCCTTGGAAGACCAGTATTAGATTCCGATGCACCGCGCAGGTTTAATGTATCCCTTGGACCTCCACATTGACCATAAAACACAGAAATTGCATCGGGATTGAATACAAAAAACACAATGCCGACTTAAGTACAAGAAGAGTGAATCTTCTAAGGGTTTGTGCTTTCAGCGGCTCCGGGGAAACTAGTATCAGATTGCGGTGCACCGTTGCAGATTGACTGTATCATTTGGATCTTGACATTGACCATGATACACAGAAATTGCATCGGGATTGAATACAAATGGGACAATGTGGACTTAAGTACAAGAAGAGTGAATCTTCTAAGACTTTGCGCTTTCGGCGGCTCCTGGGAGACCAGTATTCGATTCCGATGCACCAGTGCAGGTGTACTGTATCTCTTGGACCTTCAAATTACCATGAAACACAGAAATTGCATCGGGATTGAATACAAAAGGCACAATGCCGACTTAAGTACAAGAAGAGTGAATCTTCTAAGACTTTTCGCTTTCGGCGGCTCCTGGGAGACCAGTATTAGATTCCGATGCACCGCGCAGGTTTAATGTATCCCTTGGACCTTCACATTGACCATGAAACACAGAAATCGCATCGTGATTGAATACAAAGGCACAATGCCGAATCAAGTAAAGGAAGAGTGAATTTTCTAAGAGTTTGTGGTTTGAGCGGCTCCTGGGAGACCAGTATTAGATTTCGATTCACCGGTGCAGGTTGACTGTATCATTTGGATCTTCACATTGACCATGATACACAGAAATTGCATCGGGATTGAACACAAAAGGACAGTGCCGTCTTAAGTACAAGAAGAGTGAATCTTCTAAGACTTTGCGCTTTCGGCGGCTCCTGGGAGACCAGTATTAGATTCCGATGCACCGTGCAGGTTTAATATATCCCTTGGACCTCCACATTGACTATGAAAAATAGAAAATGCATCGGGATTTACTGTATCCCTTGAACGTTCACATTGACCATGAAACACAGAAATTGCATCAAGATTGAATACAAAATGGACAATGCCGACTTATGTACAAGATGAGTGAATCTTCTAAGAGTTCGTGCTTTGTGCGGCTCCTTGGGAGACCAGTATTAGATTACGATTTACCACTGCAAGTTAACTGTATCCCTTTGACCTTCACATTGACCATTAAACACAGAAATTGCCTCGGTATTGAATACAAAAGGGACAATGCCGACTTAAGTACAAGAAGAGTGAATTTCCAAAGAGTTTGTTTTTTGAGCGGTTCCTGGGGGACCAGTATTAGATTCCGATGCACCAGTGCAGGTTTACTGTATCCCTTGGACTTTCACATTGACCATGAAAAACATAAATCGCATCGTGATGGAATACAAAGGCACAATGCCGAATCAAGCAAAGGAAGAGTGAATTTTCTAAGAGTTTGTGGTTTGAGCGGCTCCTGGGAGACCAGTATTAGATTTCGATGCACCGGTGCAGGTTGACTGTATCGTTTGGATCTTCACATTGACCATGATACACAGAAATTGCATCGTGATTGAACACAAAAGATAATGCCGACTTAAGTACAAGAAGAGTGAATCTTCTAAGACGTTGCGCTTTCGGCTTCTCCTGGGAGACCAGTATTAGATTCCGATGCACCAGTGGAGGTTTACTGTATCCATTGGACTTTCACATTGACCATGAAAAACAGAAATCGCATCGTGATTGAATACAAAGGCACAATGCCGAAACAAGCAAAGGAAGAGTGAATATTCTAAGAGTTTGTGGTTTGAGCGGCTCCTGGGAGATCAGTATTAGATTTCGATGCGCCAGTCCTGGTTTACTGTATCTCTTGCACCTCCAACTTGATCATGAGACACAGAAATTAAATCGGGATCGAATAGAAAAGGCACAGTGGCGACTTAAGTACAAGAAGATTGAATCTTCTAAGAATTTGTGCTATGATCGGCGCCTTGGAAGACCAGTATTAGATTCCGATTCACCGCACAGGTTTAATGTATCCCTTGGAACTTCACATTGACCATGAAACACAGAAATCGCATCGTGATTGATTACAAAGGCACAATGCCGAATCAAGTAAAGGAAGAGTGAATATTTTAAGAGTTTGTGGTTTGACCGGCTCCTGGGACACCAGTATTAGATTTCGATGCACCGGTGCAGGTTGACTGTATCATTTGGAACTTCACATCGACCATGAAACATAGAAATTGCATTGGGATTGAATACAAAAAGCACAATGCCGACTTACGTACACGAAGAGTGATTCTTCTAAGGATTTGTGCTTTGAGCGGCTCATGGGAGATCAGTATTAGATTCCGAAGCACCAGTGCAGGTTTACTGTATCCATTTGACCTTCATATTGACTATGAAACATAGAAAATGCATCGGGATTGAATACAAAAGGCACAATGCCGACTTAAGTTCAAAATGAGTGAATCTTCTAAGAGTTTGTGCTTTGCGTGGCTGCTGGGAGACCAGTAGTAGATCCCGTTGCACCAGTGCTGGTTAACTGTATCCCTTGGACCTTCACATTGACCATGAAAGACAGAAATTGCATCGGGATTGAAATCAAAAGTCTCAATGCCGACATAAGTATAAGAAGAGTGAATCTTCTAAGAGTTTGTGTTTGAGCGGTTCTTTGGGAGACCAGTATTAGATTACCATGCACCAGTGCAGGTTTTCTGTGTCCCTTGGACCTTTACATTGACCATGAAACACAGAAATTGCATCAGGATTCAATACAAAAGGCACAATGAAGACTTAATTACAAGAAGAGTGAATCTTCTAAGAGATTGTACTTTGAGCACCTCCTTGGTGACCAGTATTAGATTCCGATGCACCAATGCTGGTATACTGTATCCCTGGGACCTTTACATTGACCATGAAGCACAGAAATTTCATCGGGATTCAATACAAAAGGCACAATGCCTACTTAAGTACAAGAGGAGTAAATCTTCTAAGATGTTGTGCTTTGAGCGGCTCCTGGGAGACCAGTATTAGATTCCGATGCACCAGTGCAGGTTTACTGTATTTCTTGCACCTCCAACTTGATCATGAGACACAGAAATTAAATCGGGATCGAATACAAAAGGCACAGTGCCGACTTAAGTACAAGAAGATTGAATCTTCTAAGATTTTGTGCTATGATCGGCGCCTTAGATGACCAGTATTAGATTCCGATGCACCGCACAGGATTAATGTATCCCTTGGACCTCCACATTGACCATGATACACAGAAATTGCATCGGTATTGAATACAAAAGACACAATGCCGACTTAAGTATAAGAAGAGTGAATCTTCTAAGGGTTTGTGTTTGAGCAGCTCCTGGGAAACCAGTATCAGATTGCAGTGCACCGTTGCAGATTGACTGTATCATATGGATCTTCACATTGACCAAGAAACACAGAAATTGCACCGGGATTGAATACAAAAGGGACAATGTGGACTTAAGTACAAGAAGAGTGAATCTTCTAAGACTTTGCGCTTTCGGCGGCTCCTGGGAGACCAGTATTCGATTCCGATGCACCAGTGCAGGTATACTGTATCTCTTGGACCTTCAAATTACCATGAAACACAGAAATTGCATCGGGATTGATTGCAAATGGCACGAAGCGCGACTTAAGTACAAGAAGAGTGAATCTTCTAAGATTTTGTGCTTTGTGCGGCTCATGGGAGCCCAGTAGTAGATTCCGATGCACCAGTGCTGGTTTACTGTAACCCTTGGACCTTCACATTGACCATGACACATAGAAATTGCATTGGGATTGAATACAAAAAGCACAATGCAGACTTACGTACAAGAAGAGTAATTCTTCTAAGAATTTGTGCTTTGAGCGGCTCATGGGAGACCAGTTTTAGATTCTGATGCACCAGTGCAGGTTTACTGTATCCATTGGACCTTCACATTCACTATGAAACATAAAAAATGCATCGGGATTGAATACAAATGGCACAATGGCGACTTAAGTACAAGATGAGTGAATCTCCTAAGTGTTTGTGCTTTGCGCGGCTCATGGGAGACCAGTATTAGATCCCGATGCACCAGTGGAGGTTAACTGTATCAATTGGACCCTCACATTGACCATGAAAGACAGAAATTGCATCGGCATTGAAATCAAAAGTCTCAATGCCGATATAAATACAGGAAGAGAGAAACTTCTAAGAGTGTGTGCTTTGAGCGGCTTCTGGGAAACCAGCATTAGATTCCGATGCACCAGTGCAGGTTTACCGTATCCCTTGGATCTTCACATTGACCATGGAAGACAGAAATTGCATCGGGATTGAATACAAAATGCACAATGCCGACATAAGTACAAGTAAAGTGAATCTTCTAAGAATTTGTGCTTTGAGCGGCTCATGGGAGACCAGTATTAGTTTCCGATGCACCAGTGCAGGTTTACTGTATCCCTTGGACCTTCACATCGACCACGAAACACAGAATGTGCATCGGGATTGAATCCAAAAGGCACAATGCCGACTTCAGTACATGGTGAGTGAATCTCCTAAGAGTTTGTGCTTGAGGGGCTCCTGGGTGACCAGTATTAGATTCCGATGCACCAGCGCAAGTTTACTGTATTCCTTGTATTTTCAACATGACCATGAAACACAGAAATTGCATCGGAATCGATTTCAAAATACAAATTGCTGACTTAAGTACAAGAAGAGTGGGTCTTCTAGGGGGTTGTACTTTGAGCAGCTCCTTGGTGACCAGTCATAGACTCCGATGCACCAGTGGAGTTTTACCTTATCCCTTGGACCTTTACATTGACCATGAAGCCCTGAAATTGCATCTGGATTCAATACAAAAGGCACAATGCCGACTTAAGTACAAGATGAGTGAATCTTCTAAGAGTTTGTGTTTAGAGCAGCTCCTGGGAGACCAGTATTAGATTCCGATGTACCAGTGCACGTTTACTGTATCCCTTGGACGTTCACATTGACTATGAAACACCGAAATCGCATCGCCATTGAATACAAAATGCACAATGCGCCACTTAAGTACAAGAAGAGTTAATCTTCTAAGAGTTTGTACTCTGACCGGCTCCATGGAGCCCAGTATTAGATTCCGATGCTCCAGTGCAGGTTTACTGTATTCCTTGGACCTTCACATTGACCATGAAACACAGATATTGCATCGGCATTGAATACAAAAGGGACAATGCCGACTTAAGTACAAGTAGAGTGAATTATCTACGAATTTGTGTTTTGAGCGGCCCCTGGGAGACCCGTATTAGATTCCGATGTACCAGTCCATGTTTACTGCATCCCTTGGACCTTCACATTGACCATGAATCGCTGAAACTCCGTCGGGATTGAATACAAAATGTACAATGCCTTCATAAGTACAAGAAGAGTGAATCTCCTTAGAGTTTGTGGTTGAGGGGCTCCTGGGAGACCAGTATTAGATTCCGATGCACCAGTGCAGGTTTTATGTATCCCTTGGACCTTTACATTGACCATGAAACACTGAAGCTGCATCGGGATTCAATACAAAAGGCACAATGGCGACATAAGTACAAGAGGAGTGAATCTTCTAAGAGTTTGTGCTTTGAGCGTCTCCTGGAAGACCAGTATCAGATTCCGATGCACCAGTGCAAGGTGACTGAATCATTTGGACTTTCACATTGACCATGAAACACAGAAATTGCATCGGGATTAAATACAAATTGGACAATGCCGACTTAAGACCAAGAAGAGTGAATCTTCTAAGAGTTTGCGCTCTCAGCGACTCCTGGGAGACCAGTATTTCATTCTGATGCTCTGGTGCAGGTATACTGTATCCCTTGGAACTTCACATTGACCATGAAACTCAGAAATTGCATCGGGATTGAATACAAAAGGCACAATGCCGACTTAAGTACAAGAAGAGTGAATCTCCTAAGAGTTTGTACTATGAACGGCTCCTGGGAGACCAGTATTAGATTTCGATGCACCAGTGCTGGTTTACGCCATCCCTTAAACCTTCACATTGACCATGAAAGACAGAAATTGCATCGGGATTGAAATCAAAAGTTCCAATGCCGACTTAAGTACAAGAAGAGTGTATCTTCTAAGAGTTTGTGCTTTGAGCGGATCCTGAGAGACCAGTATTAGATTCTGATGCAACAGTGCAGGTTTACTGTATCCCTTGGACATTCACATTCACCGTGAAACACAGAATCTGTATCGGAATTGAATACAAAAGGGACAATGATAACCTAAGTACAAGAAGAGTGAATTTCCTAAGAGTTTGTGCTTTGAGCGGCTCCTTTGAGACCAGTTTCAGATTCCGATGTACCAGTGCACGTTTACTGTATCCCTTGGACTTTCAGATTGACCATGAAACACAGACACTGCATCGGGATTGAATACAAAAGGGACAATAGCACTTAAGTACAAGAGGAGTGAACCTTCTAAGGGGTTGTAAATTTGAGCAGCTCCTTGGACACCCATCATAGACTCCGATGCACCAGTGCTGTTTTACTGTATCCCTTGGACCTTTACATTGACCATGAAGCACTGAAATTGCATCGGGATTCAATACAAAAGGCACAATGCGGACTTAATTACAAGAAGAGTAAATCTTCAAAGAAGTTGTGTTTGAGCGGCTCCTGGGACACCAGTATTAGATTCCGATGCACCAGTGCAGGTTGACTGTATCCCTTGGACCTTCACATTGACCATGAAACACAGAAATTGCATCGGGATTGAATACAAAATGCACAATGCCGACATAAGTACAAGTAAAGTGAATCTTCTAAGAGTTTGTGCTTGAGGGGCTCCTGGGTGACGAGTATTAGATTCCGATGCACCTGTGCAAGTTTACTGTATTCCGTGTATTTTCAACGTGACCATGAAACACAGAAATTGCATCGGAATCGATTTCAAAATACAAATTGCTGACTCAAGTACAAGAAGAGTGGGTCTTCTAGGGGGTTGTACTTTAAGCAGCTCCTTGGTGACCAGTCATAGACTCCGATGCACCAGTGGAGTTTTACCGTATCCCTTGGACCTTTACATTGACCATGAAGCCCTGAAATTGCATCTGGATTCAATACAAAAGGCACAATGGCGACTTAAGTACAAGATGAGTGAATCTTCTAAGAGTTTGTGTTTAGAGCAGCTCCTGGGAGACCAGTACTAGATTTCGATGTACCAGTGCACGTTTACTGTATCCCTTGGACGTTCACATTGAACATGGAACACAGAAACTGCATCGGGATTGAATACAAAAAGCACACTGCCGACTTAAGTACAAGAAGAGTGAATCTTCTACGAGATTGTACTTTGAGCAGCTCCTTGTAGACCAATATGAGATTCAGATGCACCAGTGCAGGTACTGTATCCCTTGGATCTTCACATTGACCATGAGAGACAGAAACTGCATCGGGATAGAAACCAAAATGGATAAAGCCGACTTAAGTACAAGAAGTGTGATTCTTCTAAGAGTTCGTGCTTTGAGCGGCTCATGGGAGACCAGTATTAGATTCCGATGCACCAGTGCAGGTTTACTTCATCTCATGGATATTCACATTGACCATGAAACAGAAATTGTATCGGGATTGAATACAAAAAGGACAATGCCGACGTAAGTACGAGAAGAGTGAGTCCTCTTGGAGTTTAAGCTTTGAGCGAATCCTTTTGAGACCAGTATTAGATTCCGATGCACCAGTGCGGGCTCACAGTATCCCATGTACCTTCACATTGACCATGAAGCACAGAAATTGCATCGGGATTGAATACAAGATACACAATGCCGACATAAGTACAAGAAGAGTGAATCTTCTAAGAGTTTGTACTTTGAGCAGCTCCTTGGAGACCAGTATGAGATTCCGATGCACCAGTGCAGGTTTACAGTATCCCTTGGACCTTCACATTGACCATGAAACCCAGAAATCGCATCGGGATAGAATACGAATGGCACAATGCCCACTTAAGTACAAGAAGAGTAAATCTTCTACGAGTTTTTGGTTTGAGCGGCTCCTTGGGAGACCAGTGTTAGATTCCGATGCATCAGTGCAGGTTAACTGTGTCCCTTTGCCCTTCACATTGACCATGAAACACTGAAATTGCATCGGGATTGAATACAGAAGGGCGAATGCCGACTTCAGTACAGAAAGAGTTAATTTTCTAAGGGTTTGTGGTTTGAGTGGCTCCTGGGAGACCAGTTTTAGATTCCGATGCACCAGTGCCGGTTTACTGCATCCCTTGGACCTTCACATTGCCCACGAAACACAGAAATTGCATCGGGATGGAATACAAAAGGGACAATGCCAACTTAAGTACAAGAAGAGTGAGACTTCTAAGAAAATGCACTTTCAGCGGCTCCTGGGAGACCAGTATCAGATTCCGATGCAGCAGTGCAGGTTTACTGCATCCCTTGGACCTTCACATTGACCATGAAACACAGAAATCGCATCGTGATTGAGTACAAAAGGCACAATGCCGAATCAAGTAAAGAAAAGTGAATCTTCTAAGAGTTTGTGGTTTGAGCGGCTCATGGGAGACCAGAATTCGGTTCCGATGCACCTGTGCAGGTTTACTGTATCCCTTGGACCTTCACATTTACCATGTAACACAGAAATTGCATCGGGGTTGAATACAAAAGAGACAATGCCGACTTAAGTCCAAGAAGAGAGAATCTTCTAAGAATTTGTGATTTGAGCGGCTCCTGGGATGCTCTGTAGTAGATTCTGATGCACCAGTGCAGGTTTATTGTATCCCTGGGATCTTCACGTTGACCATGATACACAGAAGTTGCATCGGGATTGGATACAAAAGGCACAATGCCGACTGAACTACAAGAAGAGTGAATCTTCTAAGAGTTTGATTTTTGAGCGGCTCCTGGGAGACTAGTATTAGATTCCGATACACCAGAGCAGGTTTACTGTTTTCCTTGAAACTTCACATTGACCATGAAACACAGAAATTGCATCGGGATTGAATGCAAATGGCACAATGCCGACCTAAGTACAAGTGGAGTGAGTCTTCTAAGAGTTTCTGTATGAGCGGCTCATGGGAGACCAGTATTATATTCCAATGCACCAGTGCTGGTTTACTGTATCCCTTGGTCCTTCACATGGACCATGAAGCACAGAAATTGCATCGGGATTGAATACAAGATCCACAATGCCGACATAATTACAAGAAGAGTGAATCTTCTAAGAGTTTGTACTTTGAGCAGCTCTGTGGAGACCAGTATCAGATTCCGATGCACCAGTGCAGGTTTACTGTATCCCTTGGACCTTCACATTGACCATGAAACACAGAAATCGCATCGGGATCGAATACAAAAGGCACAATGCCAACTTAAGTACAAGAAGAGTGAATCTTCTACGAATTTTTGGTTTGAGCGGCTCCTTGGGAGACCAGTATTAGATTCCGATGCACCAGTGCAGGTTTACTGTATCCCTTGGACCTTCAACTTGTCCATGAAACACAGAAATGCCATTGGGATTGAGTACAAAAGACACAATGTCAACTTAAATAGAAGAAGAGTGAATCTTCTACGAATTTGTGGTTGAGCGGCTCCTGGGAGACCTCTATTAGATTCCGATGCACCAGTGCACGTTAACTGTATCCCTTTGCCCTTCATATTGACCATGAAACACAGAAAATGCATCGGCATTGAATACAGAAGGGAGACTGCCGACTTCAGTACAAGAAGAGTGAATTTTCTATGAGTTTGTGGTTTGAGTGGCTCCTGGGAGACCAGTATTGGATTCCGATGCACCAGTGCAGGTTTATTGCATCCCTTGGACCTTCACATTTACCATGTAACACAGAATTTGCATCGGGATTGAATACAAAATGACAATGCCGACCTAAGTATAAGGAGGGTGAGTCTTGTAAGAATTTGTGCTTTCAGCGGCTCCTGGGAGACCAGAATTAAATTCGGACGCACCAGCGCAGGTTTACTGTATCCCTTGGACATTCAAATTGACCATGATACACAGACATTGCATCGGGGCTGAATACAAAAGAGACAAGGCCGACTTGAGTACAAGAACAGTGATTCTTCGAAGAATTTGTGATTTGAGCGGCTCCTGGGATGCCCTGTAGTAGATTCTGACTCACCAGTGCAGGTTTACTGTATCCCTGGGATCTTCACATTGACCATGATACACAGAAGTTGCATCGGGATTGGATACAAAAGGCACAATGCCGACTGAAGTACAAGAAGAGTGAATCTTCTAAGAGTTTCTGTATGAGCGGCTCATGGGAGACCAGTATTATATTCCAATGCACCAGTGCAGGTTTACTGTATCCCTTGGACCTTCACATGGACCATGAAACACAGAAATTTGCTTTGGGATTGAATGCAAGAGGGACAATGCCGACTTAAGTACAAGAAGTGTGAATCATCTAAGAGTTTGTGATTTGAGCAGCTCCTGGGATGCCCTGTAGTAGAATCTGATGCACCAGCGCAGATTTACTGTATCCCTTGGATCTTCACATTGACCATGATACACAGAAGTTGCATCGGGATTGGATGCAAAAGGCAAAATGCCGACTTAAGTACAAGAAGAGTGAATCTACTAAGAGATTGTGCATTTAGTGGCTCTTGGGAGGCCAGTATTAGATTCCGATGCACCAGTGCAGGTTTACTGTATCCCGTGGACGTTCACATTGACCATGAAACACAGAAATTGCATAGGGATTGAATACAAAAAGCACAATGACCACTTAAGTACAGGGAGATTGAATCTACTTAGGGTTTGTGCTATGAGCGGCTCCTGGGAGCCCAGTATCAGATTCAGATGCACCAGCGCAAGTTGACTGTATCATTTGGACTTTCACATTGACCATGAAACGCAGAAATTATATGGGGATTGATACAAAAGCGACAAATCCGACTTATGTACAAGAAGATTGATTCTTCTAAGAGTTGGTGCTTTGAGCGGCTCATGGGAGACCAGTATTAGATTCTTATGCACCAGTGCAAGTTTACTGTATCCCTTGGACCTTCACATTGACCATGAAACAGAAATTGCATCGGGATAGAATACAAAAGGCACAAAGCCGATTTAAGTGCAAGATGAGTGAATCTTCTAAGAGTTTGTGCTTTGAGCGGTTCCTGGGGGACCAGAATTATATTCCGATGCACCAGTTGGGGTGTACTGTATCCCTTGGATCTTCACATTGACCATGAGAGACAGATATTGCATCGAAGTAGAAACCAAATGGACAATGCCGACTTAAGTCCAAGTAGAGTGATTCTTCTAAGAGTTTGTTCTTTGAGCGGCTCCTGGGAGACCAGTATTAGATTCCGATGCACCAGTGCAGGTTTACTGCATCCATTGGACATTCACATTGTCCATGATACACGGAAATTGAGTTGGCATTGAATACAAAAGGGACAAAGCCGACATAAGTACAAGAAGAGTGAATCTTCTGAGAGTTTCTGCTATGAGCGTATCCTGGGAGCCCAGTATTAGATTCCTATGCACCAGTGCAGGTTTACTGTATCCCTTGGACCTTCTCACTGACCATTAAACACAGAAGTTGCATCGCGATTGAATACAAAAGGGACAATGCCGACTTAAGTACAAGAAGAGTGAATCTTCTAAGAGAATGCATTTTCAGCGGCTCCTGGGAGACCAGTATTAGATTCCGATGCAGCAGTGCAGGTTTACTGCATACCTTGGACCTTCACATTGACCATGAAACACAGAAATCGCATCGTGATTGAATACAAAAGGCACAATGCAAGGTGTAGTAAAGAAAAGTGAATCTTCAAAGAGTTTGTGGTTTGAGCGGCTCATGGGAGACCAGTAGTAGATTCCGATGCACCAGTGCAGGTCTACTATATCCCTCGGATCTTCACATTGACCATGAAACACAGAATTCGCATCGACATTGTATACAAAAGGGACAATGCCGACTTAAATACATAAAAAGTGAATCTTCTAAGAATTTGTCCTTTTAGGGCTCTTGGGAGGCCAGTATTAGAATCGGATGCATCAGTGCAGGTTTACTATATCCCTTGGACCTTCACATTGACCATAAAACACAGAAATTGCAACGGGATTGAATACGAAAGGGAAATTGCCGACTTACGTACAAGAAGAGAGACTCTTCTAAGAGTTTGTGCTTTGATTGTCTCCTGGGAGACCAGTATTAGATTCCGATGCATCACAGCAGGTTTAATGTATCCCCTGGACCTCCACATTGACCTTGGAACACAGGAATTGCATCGGGATTGAATACAAACGGCACATTGCCGACTTAAGTCCAAGAAGAGTGAATCTTCTACGAATTTGTGGTTCGAGCCGCTCCTGGGAGACGAGTATTAGATTCCGATGCACCAGTGTAGGTTAACTGTATCCCTTTGACCTTCACATCGACCATGAAACACAGATGTTGCATCGGGATTGAATACAAAGGGCGAATGCCGACTTAAGTACAAGAAGAGTGAATTTTCTAAGTGTTTGTGGATTGAGCGGCTCCTGGGAGACCAGTATTAGATACCGATGCACCAGTGCAGGTTTACTGTATCGCTTTCACCTTCCCATTGACCATGAAACACAGAAATGGCATCATCATTGAATACAAAAGCACAATGCCGAATCAAGTAAAGAAGAGAGAATCTTCAAAGAGTCTGTGCTTTGAGCGGCTCATGGGAGACCAGTATTAGATTCCGATGCACCAGTGCAGGTTAACTGTATCCCTTGGATCTTCACATTGACAATGAGACACAGAAATTGCATCATGATTGAATAGAAAAGGCACAATGACGAGTTAAGTACAAGAAGAGTGAAACTTCTAAGAGTTTGTGCATCGAGCGGTTCCTGGGAGACCAGTCTTAGATTACGATGCAGCAGTGCAGGTTTACTGTATCCACTGGATCGTCACATTGACCATGAGACACATAAATTGCATCGGGATTGAATGCAAGAGGGACAATGCCGACTTAAGTACAAGGAGAGTGAATCTTCTACGAATTTGTGGTTTGAGCGGCTCCTGGGAGGCCGATATTAGATTCCGATGCACCAGTGCACGTTAACTGTATCCCTTTGCCCTTCACATTGACCATGAAACACAGAAAATGCATCGGGATTGAATACAGAAGGAAAAATGCCGACTTAAGTACAAGAAGAGTGAATTTTCTAAGATTTTGTGGTTT
This sequence comes from Schistocerca americana, assembly GCF_021461395.2. NCBI lineage: Eukaryota > Metazoa > Arthropoda > Insecta > Orthoptera > Acrididae > Schistocerca > Schistocerca americana. The sequence continues at coordinate 129,862,692 of NC_060122.1, read as the reverse complement.
GACTGGCTCCTGGGAGACCAGTATTAGATTCCGATGCAACCAGTGCAGGTTTACTGTATACCTTGGACCTTCTCATTGACCATGAAACACGGAAATTGCATGATGATAGAATACAAAAGGGACAATGCTGACTTAAGTACAAGAAGATTGAATCCTCTAAGAGAATGCATTTTCAGCGGCTCCTGGGAGACCAGTATTACATTCCGATGCAGCAGTGCAGGTTTACTGCATCCTTTGGACCTTCACAGTGACCTTGAAACACAGAAATTGCATCGTGATTGAACACAAAAGGCACAATGCCGAATCAAGTAATGAAAAGTGAATCTTCTAAGAGTTTAAGGTTTGAGCGGCTCATGGGAGACCAGTAGTAGATTCCGATCCACCAGTGCAGGTTTACTGTATCCCTTGGATCTTCACATTGACCATGAGACACAGAAATTGCATCGGGATTGTATAGAAAAGGCTCAATGACGACATAAGTACAAGACGAGTGAAACTTCTATGAGTTTGTGCATTGAGCGGTTCCTGGGAGACCAGTATTAGATTCCGATGTTCTTGTGCAGGTTGACTGTATCATTTCGACCTTCACATTGACCATGTAACACAGAATTTGCATCGGGATTGAATACAAAAGGGACAATGCCGACTTAAGTACAAGGAGGGTGAATCTTCTAAGTATTTGTGTTTTGAGCGGCTCCTGGGAGACCAGTATTAGATTCCGATGCACCAGCGCAGGTTTACTGTATCCCTTGGATCTTCACATTGACCATGAAACACAGACATTGCATTGGGATTGAATACAAAAGAGACAATGCCGACATAAGTACAAGAAGAGTGAATCTTCTAAGAGTTAGTGATTTGAGCGGCTCCAGGGATGCCCTGTAGTAGATTCTGATGCACCAGTGCAGGTTTACTGTATCATTTGAATCTTCACATAGACCATGATACACAGAGGTTGCATCTGGATTGAATGCAAAATGCACAATGCCGACTTAAGTATAAGTGGAGTGAGTCTTCTAATAGTTTGTGTATGAGCGGCTCATGGGTCCCCAGTATCACATCCAATGCAGCAGTGCATGTTTACTGTATCCCTTGGACCTTCACATTGACCATGAAACACAGAAATTGCATCGGGATTGAATGCAAGAGGGACAATGCGGACGTAAGTACAAGAAGAGTGAATCTTCTGAGAGTTTGTGATTTGGGCGGCTCCTGGGAGACCATAATTAGATTCCGATCCACCATTGCAGGTTTACTGTATCCCTAGGACCTTCATATTGACCAAGAAACACAGTAATTGCATCGGGATTGAATAAAAAAGCCACCACGCCTACTTGTGTACAAGAGGAGTGAATCTTCTAAGAGTTTGTACTTTCAGCGGCTCATGGGAGACCAGTATTAGATTCCGATGCACCAGTGCAGCTTTACTGTATCCCTTGGACCCTTTCATTGACCATGAAACACAGAAATTGCATCGGGATTGAATACAAAAGGCACAATGCCGAATCATGTAAAGAAGAGTGAATCTTCTAAGAGTTTGTGTTTTGAGGGGCTCCTAGGAGACCAGTATTAGATTCCGATGCACCAGTGCAGGTTTACTGTATCCGTTGACCTTCACATTGACCATGAAACAGAGAAATTATATCGGCATTGAATACAAAAGGGAAATTGCCGACTTAAGTACAAGAAGAGAGATTCTTCTATGAGTTTGTGCTTTGATTGTCTCCTGGGAGACCAGTATTAGATTCCGATGACCACCGCAGGTTTACTGTATCCCCTGGACCTCCACATTGACCATGAAACACAGAAATTGCATCGGGATTGAATTCAAAAGGCACATTGCCGACATAGGTACAAGAAGAGTGAATCTTCTACGAATTTGTGGTTCGAGCCGCTCCTGGGAGACCTGTATTGGAATCCGATGTACCAGTACACGTTAACAGTATCCCTTTGACCTTCACATTGACCATGAAACACAGATATTGCATCGGGATTGAATACAAAGGGAGAATGCCGGCTTAAGTACAAGAAGAGTGAATTTTCTAAGAGTTTGTGGATTGAGCGGCTCCTGGAAGACCAGTATTAGCTACCGATGCACCAGTGCAGGTTTACTCTATCCCTTTGACTTTCCCATTGACCATGAAACACAGAAATCGCATAATCATTGAATACAAAAGCACAATGCCGAATCAAGTAAAGAAGAGAGAATCTTCAAAGAGTTTTTGCATTGAGCGGCTCATGGGAGCCCAGTATTAGATTCCGATGCACCAGTGCAGGTTAACTGTATCCCTCGGATCTTCGCATTGACAATGAGACACAGAATTTGCATCATGATTGAATAGAAAAAGCACAATGTCGAGTTAAGTACAAGAAGAGTGAAACTTCTAAGAGTTTGTGCATCGAGCGGTTCCTGGGAGACCAGTCTTAGATTCCGATGCAGCAGTGCAGGTTTACGGTATCCATTGGACCCTCTCATTGACCATGAAACACAGAAATTGCATCGGGATTGAATACAAAAGTCACAATGATGTCTTAAGTACAGGACGAGTGAATCTTCCAAGAGAATATACTTTGAGCGGCCCCTGGGAAACCAGTATTAGATTCCTGATGCACCAGTGCAGGTTTACTGTATCCCTTGGACCTTCACAGTGACCATGAAACACAGAAATTGCATCGGGATTGAATACAAAAGGGACATTGCCGATTTAAGTACAAGAAGAGTGAATTTTCTAATGGATTGTGATTTGAGCGGCTCCTGGGAGACCAGTAGTAGATTCCGATGCACCAGTGCAGTTTTACTGTATCCCTTGGACCTTCACATTGACCATGAAACACAGAATTTGCATCGAAATTGAATACAAAAGGACAATGCCGACTTAAATGCATGAAGAGTGAATCTTATAAGAGATTGTGTTTTTAGTGGCTCTTTGGTGGCCTGTATTAGAATCCGATGCACCAGTGCAGGTTTACTGTATCCCTTGGACATTCACATTGACCATAAAACACAAAAATTGCGACGAGATTGAATACAAAAGGCACAATGCCAACTTAAGTACAAGTAGAGTGAATCTACTAGGAATTTTTGGTTTGAGCGGCTCCTGGGGGACGTGTATTAGATTCCGATGCCCCAGAGCACGTTTTCTGTATCCTTTGACTTCACATTGACCATGAAACACAGAATTTGCGTCGGGATTGAATTCAAAAGTAACAATGCCGACTTAAGTACATGAAGAGCGAATTTTCTAAGAGTTTGTGGATTGAGCGGCTCCTGGGAGCCAAGAATTAGATTCCGATGCGCCAGTGCAGGTTTACTGTATCACTTGGAACTTCCCATTGACCATGAAACACAGAAATCGCATCGTAATAGAATACAAAAGGCACAATGCCGAATCAAGTAAAGAAGAGTGAATCTTCTAGGAGTTTGTGTTTGAGCGGCTCCCGGGAGACCAGTATTAGCTACCGATGCACCAGTGCAGGTTTACTTTATCCCTTTGACTTTCCCATTGACCATGAAACACAGAAATCGCATAATCATTGAATACAAAAGCACAATGCCGAATCAAGTAAAGAAGAGTGAATTTTCAAGAGTTTGTGGTTTGAGCGGCTCATGGGTGGCCAGTATTAGATTCCGATCCACCAGTGAAGGTTTACTGTATCCCTTGGAACTTCACACTGACCATGAGACACAGAAATTGCATCGGGATTGACTAGAAAAGGCACAATGACGACTTAAGTACAAGAGGAGTGAAACTTCTAATAGTTTGTGCATCGAGCAGATCCTGGGAGACCAGTATTAGATTCAGATGCAGCAGTGCAGGTTTACGGTATCCATTGGATCTTCACATTGACCATGAGACACATAAATTGCATCGGATTGAATAAAAATGCGACAATGCCGACTTAAGTACAAGAACATCGGATATTCTAAGAGTTTGCGTTTTCAGCGGCTCCTGGGAGACCAGTATTAGATTCTGATGCACCTGTGTAGGGATACTGTATACCTTGGACCTTCACATTGACCATGAAGCACACATATTGCATTGGGATTGAATACAAAAGGCACAATGCCCACTTAGAAATAAGATGATTTAATCTTCTAAGAGTTTGTACTTTTAACGGCTCCTGGGAGACCGGTATCAGATTCCGATGCACCATTGCAGGATTACTGTATCCCTTGGACATTCAAGATGACCAAGAAACACAGAAATTGCATCGGGATTAAATACGAAAGGCACAATGCCAACTTAAGTACAAGTAGAGTGAATCTTCTACGAATTTGTAGTTTGAGCGGCTCCTGGGAGACCTGTATTAGATTCCGATGCACCAGTGCACGTTTACTGTATCTCTTTGAACTTCACATTGATCATGAAACAGAGAAATTTCATCCGGATTGAATTCAAAAGGGACAATGACGACTTATGTACAAGAAGAGAGATCTTCTAAGAGTTTGTGCTTTGAGCGGCTCCTGGGAGACCAGTATTAGATTCCGACGAACCGGTGCAGGTTTACTGTATCCCTTAGACCTTCACATTAATCATGAATGACAGATATTTCATCGGGATTGAAATCAAAACGGACAATGCCGACATGAGTACAAGAAGATTGTAACTTCTAAGAGTTTGTGCTTTGAGCTGCTCCTGGGAGACCAGTATTAGATTCCGATGCAGCAGTGAAAGCTTACTGTATACCTTGGACCTTAACTTTGACCTTGAATTACAGAAATGGCATCGGGTTTGAATACAATAGGGACAATGCCGACTTAAGTACAAGAAGAGTGAATCTTCTATGAGTTTGTGCTTTGATCGGCTCATGGGAGACCAGTATTAGATTCCGATGCACCAGTGCTGATTTACTGTATCCCTTGGACCGTCACATTGACCGTGAAACACAGATATTGCATCGGGATTGAATACAATAGGGACAATGCCGACTTAAATACATAAAGAGTGAATCCTCTAAGTGTTTGTGCTTTTATAGGCCCCTGGGAGACCAGTATTAGAATCCGATGCACCAGTGCAGGTTTAATGTATCCCTTGGACCTTCACATTGACCATGAAACGCAGGAACAGCAACGGGATTGAATACAAAATGAACAATGCCAACTTAAGTACAAGTAGAGAGATCTTCTACGAATTTGTGGCTTGAGCGGCTCCTGGAAGACCTGTATTAGAATCCGATGCACCAGTGCACGTTTACTGTATCTCTTTGACCTTCACTTTGATCATGAAACACAGAAATTTCATCCGGATTGAATTCAAAAGGGACAATGACGACTTAAGTACAAGAAGAGGGAATTTTCTAAGAAATTGTGGTTTGAGCGTCTCCTGGGAGACCAGTATTAGATTTCGATTCACCAGTGCAGGTTTACTGTATCCCTTGGACCTTCACATTGACCAAGAAACACAGAAATCGCATCGTGATTTAATACAAAAGGCACAATGCCGAATCAAGCAATGAAGAGTGAAGCTTCTAAGAGTTTGTGGTTTTAGCGTCTCATGACAGACCAGAATTAGATTCCGATGCACCAGTGCAGGATTACTGTATCCCATGGACCTAAACATTCACCATGAAACACAGAAATGGCATCGGGATTGAAATCAAAAGGGACAAGGCCTACTTGAGTGCAACAAGAGTGAATGTTCTAAGAGTTTGTGTTTGGGCGGCTACTGGTAGACCAGTATTAGTTTCCGATGCACTAGTGCAGGTTTACTGTATCCCTTGGTCCCTCACTTTGACCATGAATTACAGAAATTGCATCGGGTTTGAATACAAAAGGGACATGCCGACTTAAGTACAAGAAGAGTGATTCATCTAAGAGTTTGTGCTTTGAGCGGCTCCTGGGAGACCAGTATTAGATTCCGACGAACCGGTGCAGGTTTACTGTATCCCTTAGACCTTCACATTGATCATGAATGACAGAAATTTCATAGGGATTGAAATCAAAACGGACAGTGCCGACTTAAGTACAAGACGAGTGATTCTTCTAAGAGTTCGTGAGTTGAACGGCTCCTGGGAGACCAGTATTAGATTCCGATGCACCAGTGCAGGTTTACTGTATCCCTTGTACCTTCACATTGACCATGAAACACAGAAATTGCATCGGGATTGAATACAAAAGGCACAATGCCGACTTAAGTACAAGAAGAGTGAATCTTCTAAGAGTTTGTGCTTTGAGCGTCTCCTTGGGGACCAGTAATATATTCCGATGCACCAGTGCAGGTTTACTGTATCACATGGACCCTCCACATTGACCATGAAACACAGAAATTGCATCGAGATTGAATACTAAAGGGACAATGCCGACTTAAGTACAAGAAGAGTGAATCTTCTAAGAGTTTCTGCTTTGAGCGGATAATGGGAGACCAGTATTAGATACCGATGCACCAGGGCAGGTTTACAGTACCACTTGGACCTTCATATTGACCATGAAACACAGATATCGCATCAGAATTGAATATATAAGGCACAATGCAGACTTAAGTACAAGGAGGGTAAGTCTTTTAAAGAGTTTGTGTTTGAGCGACTCCTGGGAGACCAGTAATAGATTCCGATGCACCAGTGCAGGTTTACTATATCCCTTGGACATTCACATTGCCCATGAAACACAGAATTTGTATCGGGATTGAATACTAAAGGCACAATGCCGACTTTACAAGAGGAGTGAATGTGCGAAGAGTTTGTGCATTGAGCAGGTCCTGGGAGACCAGCATTAGTTTCCGATGCACCAGTGCAGGTTTACTGTATCACATGGACCTTTACATTGACCATGAAACACAGAAATTGCATCGAGATTGAATACTAAAGGGACAATGACGACTTAAGTACAAGAAGAGTGAATCTTCTAAGAGTTTCTGCTTTGAGCGGATAATGGGAGACCAGTATTAGATACCGATGCACCAGGGCAGGTTTACAGTACCACTTGGACCTTTATATTGACCATGAAACACAGATATCGCATCAGAATTGAATACATAAGGCACAATGCAGACTTAAGTACAAGGAGGGTAAGTCTTTTAAAGAGTTTGTGTTTGAGCGACTCCTGGGAGACCAGTAATAGATTCCGATGCACCAGTGCAGGTTAACTATATCCCTTGGACCTTCACATTGACCATGAAACAGAGAAATCGCATCGTGTTTGAATACAAATGTGACAATGCGGAATAAAGTGCAAGAAGAGTGAATCTTCTAAGGGTTTGTGGGTTGTGCGGCACATGGAATACCAGTATTTGATTCCGATGCACCAGTGCAGGTTTACTGTATCCCTTGGACTTTCACATTGACCATGAAACACAGATATCGCATCGGGATTGATTTCAAAAAGCACAATGACGACTCAAGTACAAGAAGAGTGAATCTTCTAAGAGTTTGTACATTGAACGGCTACCGGGAGACCAGTATTAGATTCGAATGCACCAGTGTTGGTTTACTGTATCCCTTAGACCCTCACATTGACCATGAAACTGATATCGCATCGGGATTGAATACAAAAGGCACAATGCCGACTTAAGTACAAGAAAAGTGAATCTTCTAAGATTTTGAGCTTTGAGCTGCTCCTGGGAGTCCAGTATTAGATTCCGATGCACCAGTACAGGTTTACTGTATCCCTTGGCCCTTCACATTGACCATAAAACACAGAAATTGCACCGGGATTGAATACATAATGCACAATGCCGACTTAAGTACAAGAAGAGTGAATCTTCTAAGGGCTTGTGCTTTGAGCGGCTCATGGGAGACCAGTATTACATGCCGATGCGCCAGTGCAGTTTTTCTGTATCCCTTGGACTTTCACATTGACCATGAAACACAGAATTTGCATCGGGATTGAATACAAAACTCACAATGCCAACTTAAGTACAAGAAGAGTGAATCTTCGAAGAGTTTGTGCTTTGAGCGTATCCTGGGAGACGTGTAATAGATTCCGATGCACAAGTGCATGTTTACTGTATCCCTTTTACTATCACATTGACCATGAAACACAGATATTGCATCGGGATTGAATACAAAAGTGACAATGCCGACTTAAGTACAAGAAGAGTGAATTTTCTAAGAGTTTGTGGTTTGAGCGGCTCCTGGAAGACCCATATTAGATTCCGATGCACCAGTGCAATTTTACTGTATACCTTGGACCTTCACATTGACCACGAAACAGAGAAATTGCATCAGGATTGAATGCAAAGCGCACAATGTCGACATAAGTACAAGAAGAGTAAATCATCTAAGGGTTTGCGCTTTGAGCGGTTCCTTGGAGACAAGTATTACATTCCGATGCACCAGTGCAGGTTGACTGTATCATTTGGACCTTCACATTGAAAATGAAACACGGAAATTGCATCGGGATTGAATACAAAAGGCACAATGCCGACTTAAGTACAAGAAGAGTGAATCTTTTAAGGGTTTGTGCTTTGAGCGGCTCCTGGGAGACCAGTATTAGATTTCAATGCACCTGTGCTGGTTGACTGTACCTTTTGGACCTTCACATTGACCATGAAACAGGGAAGTTGGATCGGGGTTGAATACAAAAGGGACAATGCCGACTTAAGTACAAGAAGAATGAATCTTCTACGAATTTGTGTTTTCAGCGGATCCTGGGAGACCCGTATTTGATTCCGATGCACCAGTGCAGGTTTACTGTATCCCTTGTACCTTCACATTAACCATGAAACACAGAAATTGCATCGGGATTGAATTCAAAAGGCACAATTAAGTACAAGAAGAGTGAATCTTCTAAGAGTTTGTACTTTGCACGGCTACCGGGAGACCAGTATTAGATACGAATGCACCAGTGCAGGTTTACTGTATCCCTTGGATTCTCACATTGACCATGAAACACAGAAATTGCATAGGGATTGAATACGAAAGGGACAATGCCGACTTAAGTACAAGAAGAGTGATTCTTCTAAGAGTTTGTGCTTTGAGCAGCTCCTGGGAGACCAGTATAAGATTCCGATGCACCAGTGCAGGTTTACTGAATCCCTTGGAACTTCATATTGGCCATCATACACAGATATTGCATCGGGATTGAATACAAAAGGGACTATGTCGACGATAGTACAAGAAGAGTGAATCTTCTAACAGTTTGTGATTTTAGTGGCTCCTGGGAGACCAGTATTAGATTCCGATGAACCAGTGCTGGTTTACAGTATCCCTTGGATATTCACATTGACCATCAAACACAGAAATTGCATCGGGATTGAACACAAAAGGCACAATGCCGACTTAAGTACAAAATGAGTGAATCTTCTAAGAGTTTGTGGTTATAGCGGCTCCTGAGAGACCCATATTAGATTCTGATGCACCAGTGCATTTATACTGTGTCCCTTGGACCATCACATTGACCATGAAACACAGAAATTGCATCGGGATGGCAATACATAGGGGACAATGCCGACTTCGGTTTTGGAAGATTGAATTTTGTAAGAGTTTGTGTTATGAACGGCTCCTGGGAGACCACAATTATTTTCCGATGCACCAGTGCAGGATTACTGTATCTCTTTGACCTTCACATTGACCAAGAAACACAGAAATCCCATCGGGATTGAATACAAAAGAGACAATACCGACTTACGTACAAGAAGAGTGAGTCCTCTAAAAATTTGTGCTTTGAAGGGCTCATAGGGACCAGTATTAGATTCCAATGCACCATTGCAGGGTTGCTGTATCACATGGCCCTTCACATTGACCATGAAACACAGATGTTGCATCGGGATTGAATACAAAGGGCGAATGCCGACTTAAGTACAAGAAGAGTGAATTTTCTAAGTGTTTGTGGATTGAGCGGCTCCTGGGAGACCAGTATTAGATACCGATGCACCAGTGCAGGTTTACTGTATCGCTTTCACCTTCCCATTGACCATGAAACACAGAAATGGCATCATCATTGAATACAAAAGCACAATGCCGAATCAAGTAAAGAAGAGAGAATCTTCAAAGAGTCTGTGCTTTGAGCGGCTCATGGGAGACCAGTATTAGATTCCGATGCACCAGTGCAGGTTAACTGTATCCCTTGGATCTTCACATTGACAATGAGACACAGAAATTGCATCATGATTGAATAGAAAAGGCACAATGACGAGTTAAGTACAAGAAGAGTGAAACTTCTAAGAGTTTGTGCATCGAGCGGTTCCTGGGAGACCAGTCTTAGATTCCGATGCAGCAGTGCAGGTTTACTGTATCCACTGGATCGTCACATTGACCATGAGGCACATAAATTGCATCGGGATTGAATGCAAGAGGGACAATGCCGACTTAAGTACAAGGAGAGTGAATCTTCTACGAATTTGTGGTTTGAGCGGCTCCTGGGAGGCCGATATTAGATTCCGATGCACCAGTGCACGTTAACTGTATCCCTTTGCCCTTCACATTGACCATGAAACACAGAAAATGCATCGGGATTGAATACAGAAGGAAAAATGCCGACTTAAGTACAAGAAGAGTGAATTTTCTAAGATTTTGTGGTTTGACTGGCTCCTGGGAGACCAGTATTAGATTCCGATGCACCAGTGCAGTTTTACTGTATACCTTGGACCTTCTCATTGACCATGAAACACGGAAATTGCATGATGATAGAATACAAAAGGGACAATGCTGACTTAAGTACAAGAAGATTGAATCCTCTAAGAGAATGCATTTTCAGCGGCTCCTGGGAGACCAGTATTACATTCCGATGCAGCAGTGCAGGTTTACTGCATCCTTTGGACCTTCACAGTGACCTTGAAACACAGAAATTGCATCGTGATTGAACACAAAAGGCACAATGCCGAATCAAGTAATGAAAAGTGAATCTTCTAAGAGTTTAAGGTTTGAGCGGCTCATGGGAGACCAGTAGTAGATTCCGATCCACCAGTGCAGGTTTACTGTATCCCTTGGATCTTCACAATGACCATGAGACACAGAAATTGCATCGGGATTGTATAGAAAAGGCTCAATGACGACATAAGTACAAGAAAAGTGAAACTTCTATGAGTTTGTGCATTGAGCGGTTCCTGGGAGACCAGTATTAGATTCCGATGTTCTTGTGCAGGTTGACTGTATCATTTCGACCTTCACATTGACCATGTAACACAGAATTTGCATCGGGATTGAATACAAAAGGGACAATGCCGACTTAAGTACAAGGAGGGTGAATCTTCTAAGTATTTGTGTTTTGAGCGGCTCCTGGGAGACCAGTATTAGATTCCGATGCACCAGCGCAGGTTTACTGTATCCCTTGGATCTTCACATTGACCATGAAACACAGACATTGCATTGGGATTGAATACAAAAGAGACAATGCCGACATAAGTACAAGAAGAGTGAATCTTCTAAGAGTTAGTGATTTGAGCGGCTCCAGGGATGCCCTGTAGTAGATTCTGATGCACCAGTGCAGGTTTACTGTATCATTGGAATCTTCACATAGACCATGATACACAGAGGTTGCATCTGGATTGAATGCAAAATGCACAATGCCGACTTAAGTATAAGTGGAGTGAGTCTTCTAATAGTTTGTGTATGAGCGGCTCATGGGTCCCCAGTATCACATCCAATGCAGCAGTGCATGTTTACTGTATCCCTTGGACCTTCACATTGACCATGAAACACAGAAATTGCATCGGGATTGAATGCAAGAGGGACAATGCGGACGTAAGTACAAGAAGAGTGAATCTTCTGAGAGTTTGTGATTTGGGCGGCTCCTGGGAGACCAGTATTAGATTCCGATCCACCATTGCAGGTTTACTGTATCCCTAGGACCTTCATATTGACCAAGAAACACGGTAATTGCATCGGGATTGAATAAAAAAGCCACCACGCCTACTTGTGTACAAGAGGAGTGAATCTTCTTAGAGTTTGTACTTTCAGCGGCTCATGGGAGACCAGTATTAGATTCCGATGCACCAGTGCAGCTTTACTGTATCCCTTGGACCCTTTCATTGACCATGAAACACAGAAATTGCATCGGGATTGAATACAAAAGGCACAATGCCGAATCATGTAAAGAAGAGTGAATCTTCTAAGAGTTTGTGTTTTGAGGGGCTCCTAGGAGACCAGTATTAGATTCCGATGCACCAGTGCAGGTTTACTGTATCCGTTGACCTTCACATTGACCATGAAACAGAGAAATTATATCGGCATTGAATACAAAAGGGAAATTGCCGACTTAAGTACAAGAAGAGAGATTCTTCTATGAGTTTGTGCTTTGATTGTCTCCTGGGAGACCAGTATTAGATTCCGATGACCACTGCAGGTTTACTGTATCCCCTGGACCTTCACATTGACCATGAAACACAGATATTGCATCGGGATTGAATACAAAGGGAGAATGCCGGCTTAAGTACAAGAAGAGTGAATTTTCTAAGAGTTTGTGGATTGAGCGGCTCCTGGAAGACCAGTATTAGCTACCGATGCACCAGTGCAGGTTTACTCTATCCCTTTGACTTTCCCATTGACCATGAAACACAGAAATCGCATAATCATTGAATACAAAAGCACAATGCCGAATCAAGTAAAGAAGAGAGAATCTTCAAAGAGTTTTTGCATTGAGCGGCTCATGGGAGCCCAGTATTAGATTCCGATGCACCAGTGCAGGTTAACTGTATCCCTCGGATCTTCGCATTGACAATGAGACACAGAATTTGCATCATGATTGAATAGAAAAAGCACAATGTCGAGTTAAGTACAAGAAGAGTGAAACTTCTAAGAGTTTGTGCATCGAGCGGTTCCTGGGAGACCAGTCTTAGATTCCGATGCAGCAGTGCAGGTTTACGGTATCCATTGGACCCTCTCATTGACCATGAAACACAGAAATTGCATCGGGATTGAATACAAAAGTCACAATGATGTCTTAAGTACAGGACGAGTGAATCTTCCAAGAGAATATACTTTGAGCGGCCCCTGGGAAACCAGTATTAGATTCCTGATGCACCAGTGCAGGTTTACTGTATCCCTTGGACCTTCACAGTGACCATGAAACACAGAAATTGCATCGGGATTGAATACAAAAGGGACATTGCCGATTTAAGTACAAGAAGAGTGAATTTTCTAATGGATTGTGATTTGAGCGGCTCCTGGGAGACCAGTAGTAGATTCCGATGCACCAGTGCAGTTTTACTGTATCCCTTGGACCTTCACATTGACCATGAAACACAGAATTTGCATCGAAATTGAATACAAAAGGACAATGCCGACTTAAATGCATGAAGAGTGAATCTTATAAGAGATTGTGTTTTTAGTGGCTCTTTGGTGGCCTGTATTAGAATCCGATGCACCAGTGCAGGTTTACTGTATCCCTTGGACATTCACATTGACCATAAAACACAAAAATTGCGACGAGATTGAATACAAAAGGCACAATGCCAACTTAAGTACAAGTAGAGTGAATCTACTAGGAATTTTTGGTTTGAGCGGCTCCTGGGGGACGTGTATTAGATTCCGATGCCCCAGAGCACGTTTTCTGTATCCTTTGACTTCACATTGACCATGAAACACAGAATTTGCGTCGGGATTGAATTCAAAAGTAACAATGCCGACTTAAGTACATGAAGAGCGAATTTTCTAAGAGTTTGTGGATTGAGCGGCTCCTGGGAGCCCAGAATTAGATTCCGATGCGCCAGTGCAGGTTTACTGTATCACTTGGAACTTCCCATTGACCATGAAACACAGAAATCGCATCGTAATAGAATACAAAAGGCACAATGCCGAATCAAGTAAAGAAGAGTGAATCTTCTAGGAGTTTGTGTTTGAGCGGCTCCCGGGAGACCAGTATTAGCTACCGATGCACCAGTGCAGGTTTACTTTATCCCTTTGACTTTCCCATTGACCATGAAACACAGAAATCGCATAATCATTGAATACAAAAGCACAATGCCGAATCAAGTAAAGAAGAGTGAATTTTCAAGAGTTTGTGGTTTGAGCGGCTCATGGGTGGCCAGTATTAGATTCCGATCCACCAGTGAAGGTTTACTGTATCCCTTGGAACTTCACACTGACCATGAGACACAGAAATTGCATCGGGATTGACTAGAAAAGGCACAATGACGACTTAAGTACAAGAGGAGTGAAACTTCTAATAGTTTGTGCATCGAGCAGATCCTGGGAGACCAGTATTAGATTCAGATGCAGCAGTGCAGGTTTACGGTATCCATTGGATCTTCACATTGACCATGAGACACATAAATTGCATCGGATTGAATAAAAATGCGACAATGCCGACTTAAGTACAAGAACATCGGATATTCTAAGAGTTTGCGTTTTCAGCGGCTCCTGGGAGACCAGTATTAGATTCTGATGCACCTGTGTAGGGATACTGTATACCTTGGACCTTCACATTGACCATGAAGCACACATATTGCATTGGGATTGAATACAAAAGGCACAATGCCCACTTAGAAATAAGATGAGTTAATCTTCTAAGAGTTTGTACTTTTAACGGCTCCTGGGAGACCGGTATCAGATTCCGATGCACCAGTGCAGGATTACTGTATCCCTTGGACATTCAAGATGACCAAGAAACACAGAAATTGCATCGGGATTGAATACGAAAGGCACAATGCCAACTTAAGTACAAGTAGAGTGAATCTTCTACGAATTTGTAGTTTGAGCGGCTCCTGGGAGACCTGTATTAGATTCCGATGCACCAGTGCACGTTTACTGTATCTCTTTGAACTTCACATTGATCATGAAACAGAGAAATTTCATCCGGATTGAATTCAAAAGGGACAATGACGACTTATGTACAAGAAGAGAGATCTTCTAAGAGTTTGTGCTTTGAGCGGCTCCTGGGAGACCAGTATTAGATTCCGACGAACCGGTGCAGGTTTACTGTATCCCTTAGACCTTCACATTAATCATGAATGACAGATATTTCATCGGGATTGAAATCAAAACGGACAATGCCGACATGAGTACAAGAAGATTGTAACTTCTAAGAGTTTGTGCTTTGAGCTGCTCCTGGGAGACCAGTATTAGATTCCGATGCAGCAGTGAAAGCTTACTGTATGCCTTGGACCTTAACTTTGACCTTGAATTACAGAAATGGCATCGGGTTTGAATACAAAAGGGACAATGCCGACTTAAGTACAAGAAGAGTGAATCTTCTATGAGTTTGTGCTTTGATCGGCTCATGGGAGACCAGTATTAGATTCCGATGCACCAGTGCTGATTTACTGTATCCCTTGGACGGTCACATTGACCGTGAAACACAGATATTGCATCGGGATTGAATACAATAGGGACAATGCCGACTTAAATACATAAAGAGTGAATCCTCTAAGGGTTTGTGCTTTTATAGGCCCCTGGGAGACCAGTATTAGAATCCGATGCACCAGTGCAGGTTTAATGTATCCCTTGGACCTTCACATTGACCATGAAACGCAGGAACAGCAACGGGATTGAATACAAAATGAACAATGCCAACTTAAGTACAAGTAGAGAGATCTTCTACGAATTTGTGGCTTGAGCGGCTCCTGGAAGACCTGTATTAGAATCCGATGCACCAGTGCACGTTTACTGTATCTCTTTGACCTTCACTTTGATCATGAAACACAGAAATTTCATCCGGATTGAATTCAAAAGGGACAATGACGACTTAAGTACAAGAAGAGGGAATTTTCTAAGAAATTGTGGTTTGAGCGTCTCCTGGGAGACCAGTATTAGATTTCGATTCACCAGTGCAGGTTTACTGTATCCCTTGGACCTTCACATTGACCAAGAAACACAGAAATCGCATCGTGATTTAATACAAAAGGCACAATGCCGAATCAAGCAATGAAGAGTGAAGCTTCTAAGAGTTTGTGGTTTTAGCGTCTCATGACAGACCAGAATTAGATTCCGATGCACCAGTGCAGGATTACTGTATCCCATGGACCTAAACATTCACCATGAAACACAGAAATGGCATCGGGATTGAAATCAAAAGGGACAAGGCCTACTTGAGTACAACAAGAGTGAATGTTCTAAGAGTTTGTGTTTGGGCGGCTACTGGTAGACCAGTATTAGTTTCCGATGCACTAGTGCAGGTTTACTGTATCCCTTGGACCTTCACTTTGACCATGAATTACAGAAATTGCATCGGGTTTGAATACAAAAGGGACATGCCGACTTAAGTACAAGAAGAGTGATTCATCTAAGAGTTTGTGCTTTGAGCGGCTCCTGGGAGACCAGTATTAGATTCCGACGAACCGGTGCAGGTTTACTGTATCCCTTAGACCTTCACATTGATCATGAATGACAGAAATTTCATAGGGATTGAAATCAAAACGGACAGTGCCGACTTAAGTACAAGAAGAGTGATTCTTCTAAGAGTTCGTGAGTTGAACGGCTCCTGGGAGACCAGTATTAGATTCCGATGCACCAGTGCAGGTTTACTGTATCCCTTGTAACTTCACATTGACCATGAAACACAGAAATTGCATCGGGATTGAATACAAAAGGCACAATGCCGACTTAAGTACAAGAAGAGTGAATCTTCTAAGAGTTTGTGCTTTGAGCGTCTCCTTGGGGACCAGTAATATATTCCGATGCACCAGTGCAGGTTTACTGTATCACATGGACCCTCCACATTGACCATGAAACACAGAAATTGCATCGAGATTGAATACTAAAGGGACAATGCCGACTTAAGTACAAGAAGAGTGAATCTTCTAAGAGTTTCTGCTTTGAGCGGATAATGGGAGACCAGTATTAGATACCGATGCACCAGGGCAGGTTTACAGTACCACTTGGACCTTCATATTGACCATGAAACACAGATATCGCATCAGAATTGAATATATAAGTCACAATGCAGACTTAAGTACAAGGAGGGTAAGTCTTTTAAAGAGTTTGTGTTTGAGCGACTCCTGGGAGACCAGTAATAGATTCCGATGCACCAGTGCAGGTTTACTATATCCCTTGGACATTCACATTGCCCATGAAACACAGAATTTGTATCGGGATTGAATACTAAAGGCACAATGCCGACTTTACAAGAGGAGTGAATGTGCGAAGAGTTTGTGCATTGAGCAGGTCCTGGGAGACCAGCATTAGTTTCCGATGCACCAGTGCAGGTTTACTGTATCACATGGACCTTTACATTGACCATGAAACACAGAAATTGCATCGAGATTGAATACTAAAGGGACAATGACGACTTAAGTACAAGAAGAGTGAATCTTCTAAGAGTTTCTGCTTTGAGCGGATAATGGGAGACCAGTATTAGATACCGATGCACCAGGGCAGGTTTACAGTACCACTTGGACCTTTATATTGACCATGAAACACAGATATCGCATCAGAATCGAATACATAAGGCACAATGCAGACTTAAGTACAAGGAGGGTAAGTCTTTTGAAGAGTTTGTGTTTGAGCGACTCCTGGGAGACCAGTAATAGATTCCGATGCACCAGTGCAGGTTAACTATATCCCTTGGACCTTCACATTGACCATGAAACAGAGAAATCGCATCGTGTTTGAATACAAATGTGACAATGCGGAATAAAGTGCAAGAAGAGTGAATCTTCTAAGGGTTTGTGGGTTGTGCGGCACATGGAAGACCAGTATTTGATTCCGATGCACCAGTGCAGGTTTACTGTATCCCTTGGACTTTCACATTGACCATGAAACACAGATATCGCATCGGGATTGATTTCAAAAAGCACAATGACGACTCAAGTACAAGAAGAGTGAATCTTCTAAGAGTTTGTACATTGAACGGCTACCGGGAGACCAGTATTAGATTCGAATGCACCAGTGTTGGTTTACTGTATCCCTTAGACCCTCACATTGACCATGAAACTGATATCTCATCGGGATTGAATACAAAAGGCACAATGCCGACTTAAGTACAAGAAAAGTGAATCTTCTAAGATTTTGAGCTTTGAGCTGCTCCTGGGAGTCCAGTATTAGATTCCGATGCACCAGTACAGGTTTACTGTATCCCTTGGCCCTTCACATTGACCATAAAACACAGAAATTGCACCGGGATTGAATACATAATGCACAATGCCGACTTAAGTACAAGAAGAGTGAATCTTCTAAGGGCTTGTGCTTTGAGCGGCTCATGGGAGACCAGTATTACATGCCGATGCGCCAGTGCAGTTTTACTGTATCCCTTGGACTTTCACATTGACCATGAAACACAGAATTTGCATCGGGATTGAATACAAAACTCACAATGCCAACTTAAGTACAAGAAGAGTGAATCTTCGAAGAGTTTGTGCTTTGAGCGTATCCTGGGAGACGTGTAATAGATTCCGATGCACAAGTGCATGTTTACTGTATCCCTTTTACTATCACATTGACCATGAAACACAGATATTGCATCGGGATTGAATACAAAAGTGACAATGCCGACTTAAGTACAAGAAGAGTGAATTTTCTAAGAGTTTGTGGTTTGAGCGGCTCCTGGAAGACCCATATTAGATTCCGATGCACCAGTGCAATTTTACTGTATACCTTGGACCTTCACATTGACCACGAAACACAGAAATTGCATCGGGATTGAATGCAAAGCGCACAATGTCGACATAAGTACAAGAAGAGTAAATCATCTAAGGGTTTGCGCTTTGAGCGGTTCCTTGGAGACAAGTATTACATTCCGATGCACCAGTGCAGGTTGACTGTATCATTTGGACCTTCACATTGAAAATGAAACACGGAAATTGCATCGGGATTGAATACAAAAGGCACAATGCCGACTTAAGTACAAGAAGAGTGAATCTTTTAAGGGTTTGTGCTTTGAGCGGCTCCTGGGAGACCAGTATTAGATTTCAATGCACCTGTGCTGGTTGACTGTACCTTTTGGACCTTCACATTGACCATGAAACAGGGAAGTTGGATCGGGGTTGAATACAAAAGGGACAATGCCGACTTAAGTACAAGAAGAATGAATCTTCTACGAATTTGTGTTTTCAGCGGATCCTGGGAGACCCGTATTTGATTCCGATGCACCAGTGCAGGTTTACTGTATCCCTTGTACCTTCACATTAACCATGAAACACAGAAATTGCATCGGGATTGAATTCAAAAGGCACAATGGCGACTTAAGTATAAGAAGAGTGAATCTTCTAAGAGTTTGTACTTTGCACGGCTACCGGGAGACCAGTATTAGATACGAATGCACCAGTGCAGGTTTACTGTATCCCTTGGATTCTCACATTGACCATGAAACACAGAAATTGCATAGGGATTGAATACGAAAGGGACAATGCCGACTTAAGTACAAGAAGAGTGATTCTTCTAAGAGTTTGTGCTTTGAGCAGCTCCTGGGAGACCAGTATAAGATTCCGATGCACCAGTGCAGGTTTACTGAATCCCTTGGACCTTCATATTGCCCATCATACACAGATATTGCATCGGGATTGAATACAAAAGGGACTATGTCGACGATAGTACAAGAAGAGTGAATCTTCTAACAGTTTGTGATTTTAG
This sequence comes from Schistocerca americana, assembly GCF_021461395.2. Classification (NCBI taxonomy): domain Eukaryota; kingdom Metazoa; phylum Arthropoda; class Insecta; order Orthoptera; family Acrididae; genus Schistocerca; species Schistocerca americana. Next base: position 129,843,312 of record NC_060122.1, on the reverse strand, counting down.
TGGCTCCTGGGAGACCAGTATTAGATTCCGATGAACCAGTGCTGGTTTACAGTATCCCTTGGATATTCACATTGACCATCAAACACAGAAATTGCATCGGGATTGAACACAAAAGGCACAATGCCGACTTAAGTACAAAATGAGTGAATCTTCTAAGAGTTTGTGGTTATAGCGGCTCCTGAGAGACCCATATTAGATTCTGATGCACCAGTGCATTTATACTGTGTCCCTTGGACCATCACATTGACCATGAAACACAGAAATTGCATCGGGATGGCAATACATAGGGGACAATGCCGACTTCGGTTTAAGAAGATTGAATTTTGTAAGAGTTTGTGTTATGAACGGCTCCTGGGAGACCAGTATTATTTTCCGATGCACCAGTGCAGGATTACTGTATCTCTTTGACCTTCACATTGACCAAGAAACACAGAAATCCCATCGGGATTGAATACAAAAGAGACAATACCGACTTACGTACAAGAAGAGTGAGTCCTCTAAAAATTTGTGCTTTGAAGGGCTCATAGGGACCAGTATTAGATTCCAATGCACCATTGCAGGGTTGCTGTATCACATGGCCCTTCACATTGACCATGAAACACAGAAATTGCATCGGGATTGAATACAAAGCTTCAATGCCGACTTAAGTACAAGAAGAATGAATGTTCTAGGAGTTTGTGCTTTCAGCGGCTCCTGGGAGACCAGTATTAGATTCCGATGCACCAGTGTAGGTTTACTGTATCCCTTCGACCTTCACATTAACCATGAAACACAGAAATTGCATCGGGATTTAATTCAAAAGGCACAATGCCGACTTAAGTACAAGAAGAGTGAATCTTCTAAGGGTTTGTGCTTTGAGCGGCTCCTGGGAGACCAGAATTAGAATCCAATGCACCTGTGCTGGTTGACTGTATCTTTTGGACCTTCACATTGACCATGAAACAGGGAAATTGCATAGGGATTAAATACAAAAGGGACAATGCCGACTTAAGTACAAGAAGAATGAATCTTCTAGTAGTTTGTGCTTTCAGCGGCTCCTGGGAGACCCGTATTAGATTTTGATGCACCAGTGCAGGTTTACTGAATCCCTAGGACCTTCATATTGACCATCATACACAGAAATTGCATCAGGATTGAATACAAAAGGGACTATGTCGACGATAGTACATGAAGAGTGTATCTTCTAAGAGTTTGTGCTTTGAGCGGCTCATGGGAGACCAGTTTTAGATTCCGATGCACTAGTGCAGGTTTGCTGTATCCCTTGGACCTTCAGCTTGACCATGAATTTCAGAAATGGCATCGGGATTGAATTCAAAAGGCACAATTGCGACTTAAGTACAAGAAGAGCGAATCTTCTAAGAATTTGTCATTTGAACGGATACCGGGAGACCATTATTAGATTCGAATGCACCAGTGCAGGTTAACTGTATCCCTTGGATTCTCACAGTGACCATGAAACACAGAAATTGCATCGGGATTGAATACGAAAAGGACAATGCCGACTTAAGTACAAGAAGAGTGAATCTTCCAAGAGTTTGTGCTTTGAGCATCTCCTGGGAAACCAGTATTAGTTTCCGAAGCAACAGTGCAGGTTTACTGAATCCCTTCGATCTTCACATTGACCATCATACACAGAAATTGCATCGGGATTGAATACAAAAGGGACTATGTCGACGATAGTACTAGAAGAGTGAATCTACTAAGAGTTTGTGTTTTGAGTGGCTCCTGGGAGACCAGTATTAGATTCTGATTAAACAGTGCTGGTTTACAGTATCCCTTGGACATTCACATTGACCATCAAACACAGAAATTGCATCGGGATTGGATACAAAAGGCACAATGCCGACTTAAGTACAAAATGAGTGAATCTTCTAAGAGTTTGTGGTTTGAGCGGCTCCAGAGAGACCCATATTAGATTCCGATGCACCAGTGAATTTTTACTGTATCCCTTGGACCATCACATTGACCATGAAACACAGAAATTGCATCGGTATGGCAATACATAGGGGACAATGCCGACTTCGGTTTAAGAAGAGCGAATTTTGTAAGAGTTTGTGTTATGAACGGCTCCTGGGAGACCAGAATTACTTTCCAATGCACCAGTGCAGGATTACTGTATCTCTTGGACCTTCACATTGACCATGAAACACAGCACTTGCATTGGGATTGAAATCATAAGGCACAATGCCGACTTAAGTACAAGAAGAGTGAATCTTCTAAGAGCTTGTGCTGTGTGCGGCTCATGGTAGACCAGAATTAGATTCCGATGCACCAGTGCAGGTTTACTGTATCCCTTCGACCTTCACATTGACCATGAAACACAGAAATTGCATCAGGATTGAATACAAAAGGCACTATGCTGAATTAAGTACAAGAAGAATGAATCTTCTAAGAGTTTGTGCTTTGAGCGGCTCATGGGAGACCTGTATTCGATTCCAATGCACCTGTGCTGGTTGAGTGTATCTTTTGGACCTTCACAGTGACCATGAAACAGAGAAATTGCATCGGGATTGAGTACAAAAGGGACAATGCCGGCTGAAGTATAAGAAGAATGAATGTTCTATGAGTTTGTGCTTTCAGCGGCTCCTGGGAGACCAGTATTAGATTCCGATGCACCAGTGCATGCTTGCTGTATCCCTTCGACCTTCACATTAACCATGAAACACAGAAATTGCATCGGGATTTAATTCAAAAGGCACAATGTCGACATAAGTACAAGAAGAGTGAATCTTCTAAGGGTTTGTGCTTTGAGCGGCTCCTGGGAGACCAGTATTAGATTCCAATGCACCTGTGCTGGTTAACTGTATCTTTTGGACCTTCACATTGACCATGAAACAGGGAAACTGCATCGGGATTAAATACAAAAGGCACAATGCCGACCTAAGTACAAGAAGAATGAATCTTCTAGGAGTTTGGGCTTTCAGCGGCTCCTGGGAGACCCGTATTAGATTCCGATGCACCAGTGCAGGTTTACTGTATGCCTTGTACCTTCACATTAACCATGAAACACAGAAATTGCATCGGGATTGAATTCAAAAGGCACAATGGCGACTTAAGTACAAGAAGAGTGAATCTCGTAAGAGTTTGTACTTTGCACGGCTACTGGGAGACCAGTATTAGATTCGAATGCACCAGTGCAGGTTTGCTGTATCCCTTGGACCTTCTGCTTGACCATGGAACTCAGAACTTGAATCGGGATTGAAAATAAAATGCACAATCCCGACTTTGTCACACGAAGAGTGAATCTTCTAAACGTTTGTGCCTTGAGCAGCACCTGGGAGACCAGTATTAGATTCCGATGCACCAGTGCAGGTTTACTGAATCCCTTGGACCTTCATATTGACCATCATACACAGAAATTGCATCGGGATTGAATACAAATGGGACTATGTCGACGATAGTACAAAATGAGTGAATCTTCTAAGAGTTTGTGGTTTGAGCGGCTCCTGAGAGACCCATATTAGATTCCGATGCACCAGTGCATTTTTACTGTATCCCTTGGACCATCACATTGACCATGAAACACAGAAATTGCATCGGGATTGAATACAAATGGCACAATGCCGACTTAAGTACAAGAAGAGTGAATCTTCTAAGAGCTTGTGCTTTGTGCGGCTCATGGGAGACCACCATTAGATTCCGATGCAGCAGTGCAGGTTTACTGTCTCCCTTGGACCTTCACATTGACCATGAAACACAGCACTTGCATTGGGATTGAAATCATAAGGCACAATGCCGACTTAAGTACAAGAAGAGTGAATCTTCTAAGCGTTTGTGCTTTGAGCGGCTCCTGGGAGACCAGTATAAGATTCCGATGCACCAGTGCAGGTTTACTGTATCCCTTGGACCTTCACATTGACCATTAAATCACAGAAATTGCATCGGGATTGAATACAAGAGGCACAATGCCGACTTAAGTACAAGAAGAGTGAATCTTCTAAGAGCTTGTGCTTTGTGCGGCTCATGGGAGACCACCATTAGATTCCGATGCAGCAGTGCAGGTTTACTGTCTCCCTTGGACCTTCACATTGAACATGAAACACAGAAATTGCATCAGGATTGAATACAAAAGGCACTATGCTGAATTAAGTTCAAGAAGAATGAATCTTCTAAGAGTTCGTGATTTGAGCGGCTCATTGGAGACCTATATTCGATTCCAATGCACCTGTGCTGGTTGACTGTATCTTTTGGACCTTCACATTGACCATGAAACAGAGAAATTGCATCGGGATTGAACACAAAAGGGACAATGCCGACTTAAGTACAAGAAGAATGAATGTTCTAGGAGTTTGTGCTTTCAGCGGCTCCTGGGAGACCAGTATCAGATTCCGATGCACCAGTGCAGGTTTACTGTATCCCTTGTACCTTCACATTAACCATGAAACACAGAAATTGCATCGGGATTGAATACAAAAGGCACAATGCCGACTTAAGTACTAAATGAGTGAATCTTCTAAGACTTTGTACTTTGAGCGGCTCATGGGAGACCAATATTAGATTCCGATGCACCAGTGCAGGTTACCAGTATCCCTTGGACATTCTGCTTCACCATGAAACTCAGAGCGTGAATCGGGATTGAATACAAAATGCTCATTCCCGACTTTGTCACATGAAGAGTGAATCTTCTAAACGTTTGGCCTTGAGCAGCTCCTGGGAGACCAGTATTAGATTCCGATGCACCAGTGCAGGTTTACTGAATCCCTTGGACCTTCATATTGACCATCATACACAGAAATTGCATCGGGATTGAATACAAAAGGGACTATGTCGACGATAGTACAAGAAGAGTGAATCTTCTAAGAGTTCGTGATTTGAGCGGCTCATGGGAGACCAGTTTTAGATTCCGATGCACCAGTGCAGGTTTGCTGTATCCCTTGGACCTTCAGCTTGACCATGAATCTCCGAAATGGCATCGGGATTGAATTCAAAAGGCACAATTGCGACTTAAGTACAGGAAGAGCGAATCTTCTAAGAATTTGTAATTTGAACGGCTACCGGGAGACCATTATTAGATTCGAATGCACCAGTGCAGGTTTACTGTATCCCTTGGATTCTCACATTGACCATGAAACACAGAAATAGCATCGGGATTGAATACGAAAAGGACAATGCCGACTCAAGTACAAGAAGAGTGAATCTTCTAAGAGTTTGTCCTTTGGGCAGCTCCTGGGAAACCAGTATTAGATTCCGATGCACCAGTGCAGGTTTACTGAATCCCTTGGATCTTCACATTGACCATCATACACAGAAATTGCATCGGGATTGAATACAAAAGGGACTATGTCGACGATAGTACTAGAAGAGTGAATCTTCTAAGAGTTTGTGCTTTGAGTGGCTCCTGGGAGACCAGTATTAGATTCCGATGAAACAGTAATGGTTTACAGTATCCCTTGGACATTCACATTGACCATCAAACACAGAAACTGCATCGGGATTTAATTCAAAAGGCACAATGCCGACTTAAGTACAAGAAGAGTGAATCTTCTAAGGGTTTGTGCTTTGAGCGGCTCCTGGGAGACCAGAATTAGAATCCAATGCACCTGTGCTGGTTGACTGTATCTTTTGGACCTTCACATTGACCATGAAACAGGGAAATTGCATAGGGATTAAATACAAAAGGGACAATGCCGACTTAAGTACAAGAAGAATGAATCTTCTAGTAGTTTGTGCTTTCAGCGGCTCCTGGGAGACCCGTATTAGATTTTGATGCACCAGTGCAGGTTTACTGAATCCCTAGGACCTTCATATTGACCATCATACACAGAAATTGCATCAGGATTGAATACAAAAGGGACTATGTCGACGATAGTACATGAAGAGTGTATCTTCTAAGAGTTTGTGCTTTCAGCGGCTCATGGGAGACCAGTTTTAGATTCCGATGCACTAGTGCAGGTTTGCTGTATCCCTTGGACCTTCAGCTTGACCATGAATCTCAGAAATGGCATCGGGATTGAATTCAAAAGGCACAATTGCGACTTAAGTACAAGAAGAGCGAATCTTCTAAGAATTTGTCATTTGAACGGATACCGGGAGACCATTATTAGATTCGAATGCACCAGTGCAGGTTAACTGTATCCCTTGGATTCTCACAGTGACCATGAAACACAGAAATTGCATCGGGATTGAATACGAAAAGGACAATGCCGACTTAAGTACAAGAAGAGTGAATCTTCCAAGAGTTTGTGCTTTGAGCATCTCCTGGGAAACCAGTATTAGTTTCCGAAGCAACAGTGCAGGTTTACTGAATCCCTTCGATCTTCACATTGACCATCATACACAGAAATTGCATCGGGATTGAATACAAAAGGGACTATGTCGACGATAGTACTAGAAGAGTGAATCTACTAAGAGTTTGTGTTTTGAGTGGCTCCTGGGAGACCAGTATTAGATTCTGATTAAACAGTGCTGGTTTACAGTATCCCTTGGACATTCACATTGACCATCAAACACAGAAATTGCATCGGGATTGGATACAAAAGGCACAATGCCGACTTAAGTACAAAATGAGTGAATCTTCTAAGAGTTTGTGGTTTGAGCGGCTCCAGAGAGACCCATATTAGATTCCGATGCACCAGTGAATTTTTACTGTATCCCTTGGACCATCACATTGACCATGAAACACAGAAATTGCATCGGTATGGCAATACATAGGGGACAATGCCGACTTCGGTTTAAGAAGAGCGAATTTTGTAAGAGTTTGTGTTATGAACGGCTCCTGGGAGACCAGAATTACTTTCCAATGCACCAGTGCAGGATTACTGTATCTCTTGGACCTTCACATTGACCATGAAACACAGCACTTGCATTGGGATTGAAATCATAAGGCACAATGCCGACTTAAGTACAAGAAGAGTGAATCTTCTAAGAGCTTGTGCTGTGTGCGGCTCATGGTAGACCAGAATTAGATTTCGATGCACCAGTGCAGGTTTACTGTATCCCTTCGACCTTCACATTGACCATGAAACACAGAAATTGCATCAGGATTGAATACAAAAGGCACTATGCTGAATTAAGTACAAGAAGAATGAATCTTCTAAGAGTTTGTGCTTTGAGCGGCTCATGGGAGACCTGTATTCGATTCCAATGCACCTGTGCTGGTTGAGTGTATCTTTTGGACCTTCACAGTGACCATGAAACAGAGAAATTGCATCGGGATTGAGTACAAAAGGGACAATGCCGGCTGAAGTATAAGAAGAATGAATGTTCTATGAGTTTGTGCTTTCAGCGGCTCCTGGGAGACCAGTATTAGATTCCGATGCACCAGTGCATGCTTGCTGTATCCCTTCGACCTTCACATTAACCATGAAACACAGAAATTGCATCGGGATTTAATTCAAAAGGCACAATGTCGACATAAGTACAAGAAGAGTGAATCTTCTAAGGGTTTGTGCTTTGAGCGGCTCCTGGGAGACCAGTATTAGATTCCAATGCACCTGTGCTGGTTAACTGTATCTTTTGGACCTTCACATTGACCATGAAACAGGGAAACTGCATCGGGATTAAATACAAAAGGCACAATGCCGACCTAAGTACAAGAAGAATGAATCTTCTAGGAGTTTGGGCTTTCAGCGGCTCCTGGGAGACCCGTATTAGATTCCGATGCACCAGTGCAGGTTTACTGTATGCCTTGTACCTTCACATTAACCATGAAACACAGAAATTGCATCGGGATTGAATTCAAAAGGCACAATGGCGACTTAAGTACAAGAAGAGTGAATCTCGTAAGAGTTTGTACTTTGCACGGCTACTGGGAGACCAGTATTAGATTCGAATGCACCAGTGCAGGTTTGCTGTATCCCTTGGACCTTCTGCTTGACCATGGAACTCAGAACTTGAATCGGGATTGAAAATAAAATGCACAATCCCGACTTTGTCACACGAAGAGTGAATCTTCTAAACGTTTGTGCCTTGAGCAGCACCTGGGAGACCAGTATTAGATTCCGATGCACCAGTGCAGGTTTACTGAATCCCTTGGACCTTCATATTGACCATCATACACAGAAATTGCATCGGGATTGAATACAAATGGGACTATGTCGACGATAGTACAAAATGAGTGAATCTTCTAAGAGTTTGTGGTTTGAGCGGCTCCTGAGAGACCCATATTAGATTCCGATGCACCAGTGCATTTTTACTGTATCCCTTGGACCATCACATTGACCATGAAACACAGAAATTGCATCGGGATTGAATACAAATGGCACAATGCCGACTTAAGTACAAGAAGAGTGAATCTTCTAAGAGCTTGTGCTTTGTGCGGCTCATGGGAGACCACCATTAGATTCCGATGCAGCAGTGCAGGTTTACTGTCTCCCTTGGACCTTCACATTGACCATGAAACACAGCACTTGCATTGGGATTGAAATCATAAGGCACAATGCCGACTTAAGTACAAGAAGAGTGAATCTTCTAAGCGTTTGTGCTTTGAGCGGCTCCTGGGAGACCAGTATAAGATTCCGATGCACCAGTGCAGGTTTACTGTATCCCTTGGACCTTCACATTGACCATTAAATCACAGAAATTGCATCGGGATTGAATACAAGAGGCACAATGCCGACTTAAGTACAAGAAGAGTGAATCTTCTAAGAGCTTGTGCTTTGTGCGGCTCATGGGAGACCACCATTAGATTCCGATGCAGCAGTGCAGGTTTACTGTCTCCCTTGGACCTTCACATTGAACATGAAACACAGAAATTGCATCAGGATTGAATACAAAAGGCACTATGCTGAATTAAGTTCAAGAAGAATGAATCTTCTAAGAGTTTGTGATTTGAGCGGCTCATTGGAGACCTATATTCGATTCCAATGCACCTGTGCTGGTTGACTGTATCTTTTGGACCTTCACATTGACCATGAAACAGAGAAATTGCATCGGGATTGAACACAAAAGGGACAATGCCGACTTAAGTACAAGAAGAATGAATGTTCTAGGAGTTTGTGCTTTCAGCGGCTCCTGGGAGACCAGTATCAGATTCCGATGCACCAGTGCAGGTTTACTGTATCCCTTGTACCTTCACATTAACCATGAAACACAGAAATTGCATCGGGATTGAATACAAAAGGCACAATGCCGACTTAAGTACTAAATGAGTGAATCTTCTAAGACTTTGTACTTTGAGCGGCTCATGGGAGACCAATATTAGATTCCGATGCACCAGTGCAGGCTACCAGTATCCCTTGGACATTCTGCTTCACCATGAAACTCAGAGCGTGAATCGGGATTGAATACAAAATGCTCATTCCCGACTTTGTCACATGAAGAGTGAATCTTCTAAACGTTTGGCCTTGAGCAGCTCCTGGGAGACCAGTATTAGATTCCGATGCACCAGTGCAGGTTTACTGAATCCCTTGGACCTTCATATTGACCATCATACACAGAAATTGCATCGGGATTGAATACAAAAGGGACTATGTCGACGATAGTACAAGAAGAGTGAATCTTCTAAGAGTTCGTGATTTGAGCGGCTCATGGGAGACCAGTTTTAGATTCCGATGCACCAGTGCAGGTTTGCTGTATCCCTTGGACCTTCAGCTTGACCATGAATCTCCGAAATGGCATCGGGATTGAATTCAAAAGGCACAATTGCGACTTAAGTACAGGAAGAGCGAATCTTCTAAGAATTTGTAATTTGAACGGCTACCGGGAGACCATTATTAGATTCGAATGCACCAGTGCAGGTTTACTGTATCCCTTGGATTCTCACATTGACCATGAAACACAGAAATAGCATCGGGATTGAATACGAAAAGGACAATGCCGACTCAAGTACAAGAAGAGTGAATCTTCTAAGAGTTTGTCCTTTGGGCAGCTCCTGGGAAACCAGTATTAGATTCCGATGCACCAGTGCAGGTTTACTGAATCCCTTGGATCTTCACATTGACCATCATACACAGAAATTGCATCGGGATTGAATACAAAAGGGACTATGTCGACGATAGTACTAGAAGAGTGAATCTTCTAAGAGTTTGTGCTTTGAGTGGCTCCTGGGAGACCAGTATTAGATTCCGATGAAACAGTAATGGTTTACAGTATCCCTTGGACATTCACATTGACCATCAAACACAGAAACTGCATCGGGATTGAATTCAAAAGGCACTATGCTGAATTAAGTACAAGAAGAATGAATCTTCTAAGAGTTTGTGCTTTGAGCGGCTCATGGGAGACCTGTATTCGATTCCAATGCACCTGTGCTGGTTGACTGTATCTTTTGGACCTTCACATTGACCATGAAACAGAGAAATAGCATCGGGATTGAGTACAAAAGGGACAATGCCGACTTAAGTACAAGAAGAATGAGTGTTCTAGGAGTTTGTGCTTTCAGCGGCTCCTGGGAGACCGGTATTAGATTCCGATGCACCAGTGCAGGTTTACTGAATCCCTTCGATCTTCACATTGGCCATCATACACAGAAATTGCATCGGGATTGAATACAAAAGGGACTATGTCGACGATAGTACTAGAAGAGTGAATCCTCTAAGAGTTTGTGCTTTGAGTGGCTCCTGGGAGACCAGTATTCGATTCCGATGAAACAGTGCTGGTTTACAGTATCCCTTGGACATTCGCATTGACCATCAAACACAGAAATTGCATCGGGATTAAATACAAAATGCACAATGCCGACTTAAGTACAAAATGAGTGAATCTTCTAAGAGTTTGTGGTTTGAGCGGCTCCTGAGAGTCCCATATTAGATTCCGATGCACCAGTGCATTTTTACTTTATCCCTTGGACCATCACATTGACCATGAAACACAGAAATTGCATCGGGATGGCAATAGATAGGGGACAATGCCGACTTCGGTTTAAGAAGAGTGAATTTTGTATGAGTTTGTGTTACGAACGGCTCCTGGGAGACCAGAATTATTTTCCGATGCACAAGTGCGTGATTACTGTAACTCTTTGACCTTCACATTGACCAAGAAACACAGAAATCCCATCGGGATTTTATACAAAAGAGACAGTACCGACTTACGTACAAGAAGAGTGAGTCTTCTAAGAATTTGTGCTTTGATGGGCTCATAGGGACCAGTATTAGATTCCGATGCACCAGTGCGGGTTTGCTGTATCACATGGCCCTTCACATTGACCATGAAACACAGAAATTGCATCGGGATTGAATCCAAACGCACAATGCCGACTTAAGTACAAGAAGAGTGTATCTTCTATGAGTTTGTGCTTTGAGCAGCTCATGGAAACCAGTATCAGATTCCGATGCACCAGTGCAAGTTTACTGTATACCTTGGACCTTCACATTGACCATGAAACACAGCACTTGCATTGGGATTGAAATCATAAGGCACAATGCCGACTTAAGTACAAGAAGAGCGAATCTTCTAAGAGTTTGTGCTTTGAGCGGCTCCTGGGAGACCAGTATAAGAATCCGATGCACCAGTGCGGGTTTACTGTTTCCCTTGGACCTTCACATTGACCATTAAAACACAGAAATTGCATCGGGATTGAATACAAGAGGCACAATGCCGACTTAAGTACAAGAAGAGTGAATCTTCTAAGAGCTTCTGCTTTGTGCGGCTCATGGGAGACCAGCATTAGATTCCGATGCACCAGTGCAGGTTTACTGTATCCCTTGGACCTTCACATGGTCCATGAAACACAGAAATTGCATCAGGATTGAATACAAAAATCACTATGCTGAATTAAGTACAAGAAGAATGAATCTTCTAAGAGTATGTGCTTTGAGCGGCTCATGGGAGACCTGTATTCGATTCCAATGCACCTGTGCTATTTGACTGTATCTTTTGGACCCTCACATTGACCACGAAACAGAGAAATTGCATCGGGATTGAATACAAAAGGGACAATGCCGACTTAAGTACAAGAAGAATGAGTGTTCTTGGAGTTTGTGCTTTCAGCGGCTCCTGGGAGACCAGTATTAGATTCCGATGCACCAGTGCAGGTTTACTGTATCCCTACGACCTTCACATTAACCATGAAACACAGATATTGCATCGGGATTTAATTCAAAAGGCACAATGGCGACTTAAGTACAAGAAGAGTGAATCTTCTAAGAGTTTGTACTTTGAACGGCTACCGGCAGACCAGGATTAGATTCGAATAAACCAGTGCAGGTTTACTGTATCCCTTGGACCATCACATTGACCATGAGACACAGAAATTGCATCGGGATTGAATACGAAAGGGACAATGCCGACTTAAGTACAAGAAGAGTGAATCTTCTAAGAGTTTGTGCTTTGAGCAGCTCCTTGGAGACCAGTATTAGATTCCGATGCACCAGTGCAGGTTTAATGAATCCCTTGGACCTAATATTGCCCATCATACACAGAAAAAGCATCGGGATTGAATACAAAAGGGACTTTGTCGACGATAGTCCAAGAAGAGTGATTCTTCTAAGAGTTTGTGTTTTGAGGGGCTCCTGGGTGACCAGTATTAGGTTCCGATGAACCAGTGCAGGTTTACAGTATCCCTTGGACATTCACATTGACCATGAAACACAGAAATTGCATCGGGATTGAATACAAAAGACACAGTGCCGACTTAAGTACAAGATGTGTGAATCTTCTAAGAGATTGTGCTTTGAGCGGCCCATGGGAGACCAGTATTAGAATCCGATGCACCAGTGCAGGTTTGCTGTATCCCTTGGACCTTCAGCTTGACCATGAAACTCAGAAATTGAATCGGGATGAAATACAAAATGTACAATGCCGACTTTGGCACATGAAGAGTGAATCTTCTAAACGTTTGTGCTTTGAGCGGCTCCTGAGAGACCAGTCCTAGATTCCGATGCACCAGTGCAGGTTAACTGTAATCCTTAGACCCTCACATTGACCATGAAACTGATATCGCATCGGGATTGAATACAAAAGGGACAATGCCGACTTAAGTACAGGAAGAGTGAATCTTCTAAGAAATTGAGATTTGAGCGGCTCCTGGGAGTCCAGTATTAGATTCCAATGCACCTGCACAGGGTTACAGTATCCCTTGGACCTTCACATTGACCGTGAAACACAGAAATTGCATCGGGATTGAATACAAGGGGGACAATGCCGACTTAAGTACAATATGAGTGAATCTTCCAAGGGTTTGTGCTTTGACCGGCACCTGGGAGACCAGTATTAGATTCCGATGCACCGGTGCAGGGTTACTGTATCCCCTGGTTTTTCACATTGACCATGAAACAAAGAAATGGCATCGGGATTGAATTCAAAATGCACAATGTCAACTTTAGGACAAGAGGAATGAATTTTCTAAAAGGTAGTGTTTTGAGCGGCTCCTCGGAGACCAGTATTAGATTCCGATGCACCAGTGCAGGTTTACTGCATGCCTTGGACCTTCACATTGACCACGAAACACAGAAATAGCATCGGGATGGAATATATATAGGACAATGCCGACTTAAGTTTTATAAGAGTGAATTATGTAAGCGTTTGTGCTTTGAGCGGCTCCTGGGAGACTAGTATTAGATTCCGATGCACCAGTACCGGTTTACTGTATCCCTTGGCCCTTCACATTGACCATAAAACACAGAAATTGCACCGGGATTTAATACATAAGGCACAATGCCGACTTAAGTACAAGAAGAGTGAATCTTCTAAGAGCTTGTGTTTTGAGCGGCTCATGGAAGACCCATATTAGAATCCGATGAACCAGTGCGGTTTTACTGTATCCCTTGGACCTTCACATCGACCATTAAACACTGAAATTGCATCGGGATGGAATACATAAGGTACAATGCCGACTTCAGTTTAAGAAGAGTGAATTTTGCAAGTGATTGTGTTATGAACGGCTCCCAGGAGACCAGTATTATTTTCCGATGCACCAGTGCGGGATTACTGTATCTCTTTCACCTTCACATTGACCAAGAAACACAGAAATCCCATCGGGATTGAATACTAAAGAGACAATTCTGACTTACGTACAAGAAGAGTGAGTCTTCTAAGAATTTGTGCTTTGAATGGGTCATGGGGACCAGTATTAGATTCCGATGCACCAGTGCAGGTTTACTGTATCCCTTGGACCTTCACATTGACCATTAAATCACAAATATTGAATCGGGATTGAATACAAGAGGAACAATGCCGACTTAAGTACAAGAAGAGTGCATCTTCTAAGAGCTTGTGCTTTGTGCGGCTCATGGGAGACCACCATTAGATTCCGATGCAGCAGTGCAGGTTTACTGTATCCCTTGGACCTTCACATTGAACATGAAACACAGAAATTGCATCAGGATTGAATACAAAAGGCACTATGCTGACTTAAGTACAAGAAGAATGAATCTTCTAAGAGTTTATGCTTTGAGTGGCTCTTGGGATACCAGTTTTAGATTCCGACGAACCAGGGCAGGTTTACTCTATCCCTTCGACCTCCTCATTGACCAAGAAACACAGAAATTGAATCGGGATTGAATACAAAACTCACAATGCCGCCTTAAGTACAAGAAGAGTGAATCCTCTAAGGGTTTGTGCTTTGAGCGGCTCCTGGGAGACCAGTATTAGTTTCCAATGCACCAGTGCTGGTTGACTATATCTTTTGGACCATCACATTGACCATGAAATAAAGAAATTGCATCAGGATTGAATACAAATGTGACAATGCCGACGTTAGTACAAGAAGAGTGAATCTTCTGGAGTTTGGGATTTTTGGGGCTCCTGGGAGACCAGTATTAAATTACGATGAACCAGTGCAGGTTTACAGTATCCCTTCGACCTTCACATTGACCTTGAACACAGAAATTGCTTCGGGATTAAATACAAAAGGCACAATGCCGACTTAAGGACAAGGTAAGTGAATCTTCTAAGAGTTTGTGCTTTGAGCGGCACCTGGGAGTCCAGTAATTGATTCCGATGCACGAGTGAGGGTTACTGTATCCCTTGGACCCTCACATTGACCCTGAAACTGATATCGCATTGGTATTGCATACAAAAGGCACAATGCCGACTTAAGTACAAGAAGAGTGAATCTTCTAAGATTTTGTGCTTTGAGCGGCTCCTGGGAGTCCCGTATTAGATTCCAAAGCACCTGTGCTGGTTTACTGTATCCCTTGGACCTTCACATTGACCATGAAACACAGAAATTGCATCGGGATAGAATACAAAACGGACAACGCCGTCTTAAGTACAATAAGAGTGAATTTTCTAAGAGTTTGTGCTTTGACCTGCACCTGGGGTCCAGGATTAGATTCCGATGCACCAGTGCAGGTCTACTGTATCCATTGGACCTTCACATTGACCATGAAAGAAAGAAATTGCATCGGGATTGAATACAAAATGCACAATGCCAACTTTAGTACAAGAAGAATGAATTTTCATGGAGGTAGTGTTTTGGGCGGTTCTTCAGACACCAGTATTAGATCCGATGCACCAGTGCAGTTTTACTGTATCCCTTTGACCTTCACATTGACCATGAAACACAGAAATCGCATCGGAATTAAATAAAAAAGAGACAATGCCGACTTAAGTACAAGAAGAGTGGGTCTTCTAAGAGTTTGTGCTTTGAGCGGCTCATGGGGACCAGTATTAGATTCCGATGCACCAGTGCAGGTTTGCTGTATCACATGGCCCTTCACATTGACCATGAAACACAGAAATTGCATCAGGATTGAATACAAAGTGCACAATGCCGACTGAAGTACAAGAAGAGTCAATCTTCTAAGAGCTTGCGCTTTGAGCGGCCCATACGAGACCAGCATTTGATCCCGATGCACCAGAGCAGGTTTACTGTATCCCTTGCACCTTCACATTGACCATGAAACACAGATATTGCATCGGGATTGTATGCAAAAGGCACACTGCCGACTTAAGTACAAGAAGAGTGAATCCTCTAAGAGATTGTTCTTTGAGCGGCTCCTGGCAGACCAGTATTAGATTCCGATCCCCCAGTGCAGGTTGACTGTATCATTTGGACCTTCACATTGACCGTGAAACACAGAAAGGGGATCGGGATCTAATACAAAGGCACAATTCCAAACTAAGTAAAAGAAGAGTGAATCTTCTAAGAGTTTGTGGTTTGAGCGGCTCCTGGGAGAGCAGTATTAAATTCCGATGCACCAGTGCACGTTAATTGTATCCATTTGACCTTCACATTGGCAATGAAACACAGAAATTGCATCGGGATTGAATACAAAAGTTACAATGCCGACTTAAGGACAAGAAGAGTGAATTGTCAAAGAGTTTGTGGTTTGGGCGGCTCCTGGGAGACCAGTATTAGATTCCGATGCACCAGTGCAGGTTTACTGTATCCCTTGGACCTTCACATTGACCATGATACACAGAAATCGCATCGGGATTGAACACAAAATGCACAATGCCGACTTAAGTACAAGAAGAGTTTATCTTCTAAGGGTTTGTGATTTGAGCGGCTCATGGGAGACCAGTATTAGATTCCGATGCACTAGTGCTGGTTTACTGTACCCCTTGGACCTTCACATTGACAATGAAACACCGAAATTGCATCGGGATTGAATACAAATGGGACAATGCCGCCTTAAGTTCAATAAGAGTGAATATTCTAAGAGTTCGTGTTTTCAGCGGCTCCTAGGCGACCAGTATTAGATTCCCATGCACCAGTGCAGGTCTTCTGTATCCCTTGGACCTTCACATTGACCATGAAACACAGAAATTGCATCGGGATTGAATACAAAAGGGACAATGCCGACTTAAGTACAAGATGGGTGAATCTTCTAAGAGTTTGTGCTTTGAGCGGCTCCTGGGAGACCAGTATTAGATTCCGATGCACCATTGCAGGTTTACTGTATACCTTGGACCCTCACATTGGCGATGAAACACAGAAATTGCATCGGGATTGAATACAAAATGGACAATGCCGACTTAAGTACAAGAAGGGTGAATCTTCTAAGAGTTAGTGCTGTGAGCGGCTCCTGGGAGACCAGTATTAGATTCCAATGCACCAGTGCGTGTTTACCGTATCCCATGGACCTTCACATTGACCATGAGACAGAGAAATAGCTTCGGGATTGAATACAAAAGCAATGTGTCTGTATTAACTGAGAGTCAATTCTGCTGAAAGTTTTTAGTTCCATGCGTGAACACTGCATGCGATTCTACTGGCATACTAAATTATATTTCACGCAAACAATCTTCTTAAAAACAAATTTTCACTCGTTTGCAACTTGGAAGTCTTGGTACCTTAATGGGTACGTGTTGATCCATATGTCTCAAGTCAACAATCAGTCGTCTAATGACTTTTCTGTCTTTTACCATTGCTTGCTCCTTTGAATACGATTTTATATGTGAAAAATGGCACAGATCATCACGATTCGGAGTCTATCATATATAGTAGGATGAAGATAAGTGTGTACCATCTACGAATGGATCATATCCAATATTGCACTACTGCTCAAGATATCCTTCAGGTTGAAGAGAGCTTTACCTTTAAGTAATCATCAGGTGCTGTGTAACTGTCATTGTTCATAAAACTTGCTTGATGCCAATTTCTGTGGTAATGTGATTAGGATATTTAGTTGAAATAACGACGTAATTAGAAAACATTCTTGAAAAGATTGATCGGTATGCCACTGCCATGTTTTAAACTCTTCTTGTGCTGATAATATAATTTATTTTGATGAACGACCACAATACTAATTAATGTTTTTGTTTTTAGATACGTGAGATGACTGTAATGCTATGCCGCTCAACAGGAAGTATATTAGCACCCATGTGTGCAAAAAAAGACAAAAAAATCTTGTTGTTGTTATTGTGGTCTTCAGTCCTGAGACTGGTTTGAGGCAGCTCCCAGTACGTACTGCAGACTACATTCGTCTGAATCTGCCTAGTGTATTCATATCTTGGTCTCTCTCAACGATTTTTACCCCCCACGCTGCCCTCCAGTACTAAACTGGTGAACCCTAGATGCCTCAGAACATGTCCTACCCAACTATCCCTTCTTCTAGTCAAATTGTGCCACAAACTCCTCTTCTACCCAATTCTATTCAATACCTCCTCATTAGTTATGTGATCTACCCACCTAATCTTCAGCATTCTTCTGTAGCACCACATTTCGAAAACTTCTATTCTCGTCTTGTCCAAACTATTTATCGTCCATGTTTCACTTCCAATCTTAGACCTCCAAAATCTAAACTACTATAAATATGTGTTAAAAACACCGTCACTTACTGCCAATTTACTCTGCCCAAATGAAAACGATCTTTCTCTTGTTCACAAAACATAAAACTGTCTATGAAAATGTACGATTCTCTGTGCTACACTTACGTTTACCTATCAGTTCCAAGGATTAGTTATTTAACAGTACATTAGAAAGTGAATTTCTGTTCAATGAAATTCATGTATTTCTCGTTCTTATCTAACACTGCAGTATACAATTTCTGTAGATTACTGTTTCTACAAAAACAGCTTTGTGGACATATTGACACATGTAGCGTCAAAATTGTATGGGGTCTGAAGTAAAGAGTGAAAACTGTTTCTTGTTATATATATATATATATATATATATATATATATATATATATATATATATAAAATTATTAATCGAATTCACATAAATGTTTGTGTGACTTTGAAACTTTCTTAATTTACTTACTTTACTTTACGCGGTCAAGCCCAGAGGACCGCACGCTGCTACAAGGTTCCTCCACCACTGCGTTGTGTTTTGTGCCTCCTGGCGCCAATCATTCTCTATTCCAATCTGAAGCAGGTCCACATGGATCCCATCCCTCCATGTCTTCTTCGGTCTTCCGAATGGGCGTCTCCCATAGGGAGTATAACCCATAGCTTTCAAAGGCCACCGCCATTTATACATGCGAATAAAATGTCTTGCCCATACAAGGCGCTTGGTTCTCATCAATCTTACAGTGTTTGGTCTATTGTACATTTCGTCTAGTTCACAATTGTGTCTGATCGTTCATTCTCCAGTGATCTCATCTTGTACCGGATCAAAAATCTTCCTTAAGGCTTTACACTCAAAAACAAGAAGATTGTTCAAATGTTTTCTGCGGACACTCCTTGTTTCACAACCATTCAGTACTTCGGGTTCAGTCATTGTTTTATGCAGCTGGAGTCTGAAATTCCTCGAGAGACCACGCGATGCAAGAAGTTGACTGAGACCAAAGTACGATCGGTTGGTGGCCTGGGTTCTCGCTTTGATTTCTGCTTCACTTGCTGCGTCTTCTGTAAAGATTACCCCCAGATATTGAAATTCACGAACCCTTTTTATGATCGGTTTCCGACTAACAAAGGCTGGAGTGGGTCTGTTGAATAAGCATGGGTCGTCCTCTTCACCAGATATTACGTCTTTGATTCATTCACAAGGCGTCCAATTTTGCTTGCTTCTGCCTCCACGGTTTCACTCATACGGATTAGTTCCTCCTTAGATCTGGACAATAGGGCCACATTATCAACAAACGCGAGATATTTGATTTTGTCACCCTCTATCCCTATGCCCTCGAAGCTTTTACGAGAGACTTCTCTCATTATCTTCTCGAGTGTAGGGTTGAACAATACCGGTGACACATCATTTCCTTGTCTGAAGCCTGTGTTTATGTTAAAGCTCTCCGTGAGTTGGTTCACTTTGCCTTTCCAATCAGTGAGACAAATTCCAACTAAACTGACGAGTTTCTTAGGTATTCCAAACTCCCTTAGACAGTTCCTCAGGCTCTCCCGGTGGATGCAGTCATGCGCCATCTTAAAATATATCAAGAGCACATGAAGTTCTTCGCCATAATCCCTAAACTTTTCCGTGAGTTGTCGCAGCACAAAGATGTTGTCGACAGTTGAACGACCCTTTCTGAATCCCCCCCCCTTCCCCCCCCCCCCGCCTCCCCCAGATATTCACCAATCACTTCTTCTGCAAATGGCTGTATTCTATCCACTATTCAGTTGGACAAGATCCCGTAGTAGACATTCAGTTGAGCGATTCGTCTGTAGTTAGTGCAGTTGATTTAGTCACCTTTCTTGTGTATATGGCACGTGACAGCTGTCTTTCAGTCTTCTTTCTAAGTCTTTAAGTCGAAAGTACTTTATCATCAGTTTCCAGAAGCAGTTCGCCAGTAATTTGTGTCTTGTGCCGACCTTTTCATGTCAAAGTACCATTTGCAACCTGTGTCCTCAGTTACTTGCTGGAGGTATTCCAGTCTCTGTCTTCCTCTACAGTTTTTACCTCTACAGCTCCCTCAAGCACCATGAAAATTATTCTCTGATGTCTTAACGCATGTCCTGCCATCCTGTCACTTCTGTTCTTCAATGTTTTCCAAATATTCCTTTCATTGCGGATTCTACAGAGAACTTCCTCGTTTCTTACTTTATTAGACCACCTTATTTTCATCAGTCTCCTGTGTCACTACAAGTCAAATTCTTCGATTAATACCTGTTCCCGCATTCCGACAGTCCATGACTCCCGCCATACAGTGCTGTGCTCCAAACGTACGTCCTCAGAAATTTCTCCCTCAGTCTAACGTCTATGATGTTAAAAGACTTCTCTTCCCCAGAAACGACCTTCCTGACTGTGGTAGTCTGCTTTTTTGTCTTCCTTGCTCTGTTTTTCGTGATCTATTTTGTTACCCCGGTAGCAGAATTCCTTATCTCCCCCTACGTCGTGATCCCTAATTCAGGTGTCATGTCTCACTGTTCTCATTTCTGCTACTTCTCATTACTTTCATCTTTTTTGGATTCCCTCTCAATCAATATCCTATACTTATTTGACTGTTCATTCCATTCTGCAGATCCTGTAAGTCTTCTTCACTTTCACTGAGCAATGTCATGAGCGAATCTTTTTGTTTACATCCCTCACCTTGAATTTAATTTCACGCTTGAAATTTTCTTTTATTTTTCGTCAGTGCCTTTGCGATGTACAGATTGAACTATAGGGGCGAGTGATAACATCTTTCTCTATAGTGATAACATCTTTCTCTATATCTTACCCTTATTTTTCTCAGAATTTCGAATATCTTGCACCATTTTACGTATTCGAACGCTTGTTCCACGTCGGCAAATCCTATTAACGCGTGTCGATTTTTCTTAAGTCTTGCTATTATTATCAACCGTAAAGTTAGAATTGTCTCCCTGGTATCTCTACCTTCTCCAAAATCATACTGGTCGTCATCTAACACATCCTATATTTTCCTTTCCATTTTTCTGTTTGACTTTCTTGTCCTCATCTTGGATGCATGAGCTGTTAAACGCATTATAATATAATTCTCGCACCTTTCTGACCTTGCTCTCTTCGAAATTGTATGGATAATGTTTTTCCGATGGGCTGGTGGTACATCGCCAGTCTCATACATTCTACACACCGATGTGAATAATTGTTTTGTTGCCGCTTCCCCATGATTTTAGAAATTCTGATGGAATGTTTTACCTATTCCTCCTGCCGTATTTGATCTTAAGTTTTCCAAAGCTCATTTAAATTAATAGTCTAATACTAAATCCCTTTTCTCCTCCCTTTCAACTACAGTTTCATTCTTCTTCTATCACGTCGTGAGATAACTTCTCTCCCACATTAAGCCCTTCAATGAACTCATTTCACCGGTCTACTTGCATTTAACTATGGTATTCCGATTCCACTCTAAATGTTACCGCCTTTGCTTTTACTTTCACCGAAGGTTGGTTTGACATTTTTATATGCTAAATCTGTCTTTCTGACAATATATTCGGTTTAAAATTCTTCACAATCTTCATGCATTCATTTCTCCTTAGCTTCTTCACACCTTCAGTTTACTTCTGTCCCAAGTAATTTGTATTTATGTATACTTGAACTGCGTTAAACTCTTTTGTAATTCTTCCTCCGTCGATCAACTGAAGTACAGTGATCAGCCAGGACATAATGACCACCGACCTACGATCGGTATAAATCCGTCCAACAGTAGCATCGTCACCTGGCGAGGAATTACTGCCAGACACATGCGCAGTGCATGTAGCATCACTGAGATTGCTGCGCATGTGTAGAATGGAGAAGGAGCGCGATAAATCTGAGTTTGACCGAGGGCAGGTTGTGATGAGCCGGGCGCTCGGCACGAGAATTTCGGAAACTGCACTTCTTGTCAGGTGTTCTAGGAGTGCTGTGGTGAGCGTCTTACACACGTGGTGAAAGCTAGGTGGAACCACGTCCAGACGTCATGGGGCTGTCGAGCAGTGTAGGCTGGGCAGACTGGTGAAACCGGACATCTGGCGAACTGTTGCGGTGCTAATATCAGACTGCAATGTTTCGCTGAGTACAAGTACGTCTGGATACACAGTGCAGCAAACACTTGTAACGACGGCCCTCCGCACCCGACGACCCGTGCATGTGTCAATGTTAACCCCACGACATCGACTACTACGACATAAATGGGCACGTGATCCTCGGCACTTTTACGTTGGCGCATGGTCTGATGAATCGTGATACCTTCTTCATCGCAGTGATTGGAGCGAGTGAATCCATCGTCTTCCAGGGGAACGGCTCCTTTTAACCTGTACTGGCAGTGGCTCCATTATGCTCTGGTAAATGCTCACGCGGGTATCCATCGGTCCAGTGGAGCTCGTGCAAGGCGCCTTGACGGCCAAGGAGTATCGTACATTAGTTGCAGACCACATAACCCCTTCATGACGATCATGTTTCCTGGTGCTGGAGGCACTTTTCAGCAACACATTGCGCCATGTCACAAGGCCAGTACTATGATGGAGTGGTTCGAAGAACATAGTGGCGAATTAAAATAGATTTGCAGCCACCCCTCCCTCCCCCCCCCCCCCCCCCAACTCCTCATAACTGAATACATCTGGGTTTCAATTGAACGTTGCGTCAGCGCTCATCGTCCGCTTCCCCGGAATTTATGGGAATTAGGTGGCTTGTGAGTGCATATGTGGTGCAAACTCCCTCCAGCGACTTACCATGCCATATTGTGTCTCTACTGTTATCCCTGCCAAAGGTGGACATACTAACTATCAGGTCGTAATGTTCTAGCCGTTCAGCGTTCTTCTTCTGTTATCCAAGGTTTCTTCACAATTATCTTCCTTATATCTTTGGTTTTTTTTCTAAATTGTGTGATAGGCTTTTTTAAAGACGTGTATTCCTCTTCAACTGAACTGCCTACGTAACTAGCCGGCAGCGGTGGCCGAGCGGTTCTAGGCGCTTCAGAATCGCGCAGCTGCTACGGTCGCAGGTTCCAATTCTGCCTCGGGAATGGATGTGTGTGATGTCTTTAGGTTAGTTAGGTTTAGGTAGTTCTAAGTTCCAGGGACTGATGACCTTAGATGTTAAGTCACATAGTTCAAAATGGTTCAAATGGCTCTTAACATTATGGGACTTAACATCTATGGTCATCAGTCCCCTAGAACTTAGAACTACTTAAACCTAACTAACCTAAGGGCATCACACGCATCCATGCCCGAGGCAGGATTCGAACCTGCGACCGTAGCAGTCACGCGGTTCCGGACTGAGCGCCTAGAACCGCATGGCCCCCGCGGCCGGCTAAGTCCCATAGTGCTCAGAGCCATTTGAACTAATTGAACCTACGTAACTATCCTTTATCGCAGCATATATAGTCTCAGAAGGCCTCAAGCGTATCTCTTCATGGCTTACTACTTGCGTATCCCACTTCTTTGATCGTTCCTGAATAGTTCCTTATACTTTATCCTACTCTTTATCATTACGAAATTGTGGTTATATATGCTCCTGGGTACGCATTATAATCCAATATCTGATGTAGGAATCTCCACCTGATCATAATGTAATCTAACGAAAATTTTCCCATATTCGCTGTTCTTCTCCGAGCGTACGTCTTCCACTTGTGATTCAGCAGAAATATTCACCGTTACTAGATGGAATTCATTGCAGAAGTCAGTTAGCCATATTCATCTCTCATACTTAGTGCCAATCCCATATCCCTCCCCTACAACGGCATCCAAATCCCTTTGCAGTTGGAATTTCACTTCTTCCTGGCCATAATATGGTCAAAGCAGCGATCTTTCTTTGTTACAAAACGACACTTTTCCAAACGTAGTATTCTACGGGACACTTATTACGCACTAAAGACGGAATGTAACTGTTGAACACGTTCATGATTGTCTTTAGAAAAGGCTATAATGTCATCCCGATGTACCATACATTGTTTTTGTTTCAAACCATGTAGAATTCTGATCATTAGTCGGTGAAATGTCTCCGCCATGTTTCTCAATCCCAATGTCAAAGCCGGTACTGTAGAAACCGGAAAATGTGCTTTGGTTCATTCCTTCCGTGCTACCTCAATCTGATGGTAACCATTTTGCAAAGTCATGGTCATAATACACTCCTGGAAATTGAAACAAGAACACCGTGAATTCATTGTCCCAGGAAGGGGAAACTTTATTGACACATTTCTGGGGTCAGATACATCACATGATCACACTGACAGAACCACAGGCACATAGACACAGGCAACAGAGCATGCACAATGTCGGCACTAGTACAGTGTATATCCACCTTTCACAGCAATGCTGGCTACTATTCTCCCATGGAGACGATCGTAGAGATGCTGGATGTAGTCCTGTGGAATGGCTTGCCATGCCATTTCCACCTGGCGCCTCAGTTGGACCAGCGTTCGTGCTGGACGTGCAGACCGCGTGAGACGACGCTTCATCCAGTCCCAAACATGCTCAATGGGGGACAGATCCGGAGATCTTGCTGGCCAGGGTAGTTGACTTACACCTTCTAGAGCACGTTGGGTGGCACGGGATACATGCGGGCGTCCATTGTACTGTTGGAACAGCAAGTTCCCTTGCCGGTCTAGGAATGATAGAACGATGGGTTCGACGACGGTTTGGATGTACCGTGCACTATTCAGTGTCCCCTCGACGATCACCGGTGGTGTACGGCCAGTGTCGGAGATCACTCCCCACACCATGATGCCGGGTGTTGTCCCTGTGTGCCTCGGTCGTATGCAGTCCTGATTGTGGCGCTCACCTGCACGGCGCCAAACACGCAGACGACCATCATTGGCACCAAGGCAGAAGCGACTCTCATCGCTGAAGACGACACGTCTCCATTCGTCCCTCCATTCACGCCTGTCGCGACACCACTGGAGGCGGGCTGCACGATGTTGGGGCGTGAGCGGAATACGGCCTAACGGTGTGCGGGACCGTAGCCCAGCTTCATGGAGACGGTTGTGAATGGTCCTCGCCGATACCCCAGGAGCAACAGTGTCCCTAATTTGCTGGTAAGTGGCGGTGCGGTCCCCTACGGCACTGCGTAGGATCCTACGGTCTTGGCGTGCATCCGTGCGTCGCTGCGGTCCGGTCCCAGGTCGACGGGCACGTGCACCTTCCGCCGACCACTGGCGACAACATCGATGTACTGTGGAGACCTCACGCCCCACGTGTTGAGCAATTCGGCGGTACGTCCACCCGGCCTCCCGCATGCCCACTATACGCCCTCGCTCAAAGTCCGTCAACTGCACATACGGTTCACGTCATCGCTGTCGCGGCATGCTACCAGTGTTAAAGACTGCGATGGAGCTCCGTATGCTACGGCAAACTGGCTGACACTGACGGGGGCGGTGCACAAATGCTGCGCAGCTAGCGCCATTCGACGGCCAACACCGCGGTTCCTGGTGTGTCCGCTGTGCCGTGCGTGTGATCATTGCTTGTACAGCCCTCTCGCAGTGTCCGGAGCAAGTATGGTGGGTCTGACACACCGGTGTCAATGTGTTCTTTTTTCCATTTCCAGGAGTGTTCAAGAAAGAACATGTCTAGTTACTGAAAGGAACACCTCAATTGGATAACACAAACAAAGGAGGATCGGTAGAATGTTTTGTGTACGCATATCGAAGATAAGTATTAACATATAAACATCAGTATGTGACGATAGCACCAATATCGTCAGTTTTCAGCAGGCAGAGTATAGGGTGTTAGATGCATTTTTGTGGGATTTGCCAACTGAGATCTCACTTAAAGTATTTGCAGAGTCTTCAGAACATTTAAAAGCAATTGTAACAGTCAAGACAACTTTGGTTGAAAGAAACATAGTGACCAAGCCTACAGAGAAGGATGTAGTAGTTAGTACTGAGATTATGCGTTAGAGATGTGGTCAGCTGGAATAAATCCCACGATACTGTGGAAAGTGGCGGTGTTAAATGTGTAAACAGGCTGGACACTCCAAATTGAAATGCTGGCGGAGGGTTGTAGCATGGAACTCGTAACCCAATGTTAAACTAATCAGGGAATGTTGCAGTCACTTTGCAGCTCTCCTAAGCAATGTCAGCGTGAGACACACCTGTGCAGAATCATCGCATAGTGGAGCTAGATGGAACATTAATCCACCTTAATTCGTTGCTGAGAGAAACTAATTGACGGAAGGATCAGCACAGAAGTTAGGGAAACCGACTAAGTTGTGACTAGGTATTTTAGACTCGATTCATGGGATATACTACCGAAAGGTACAGGAAAGGTATTTTGGGTGGATTAGGGACAGACATGC
Organism: Schistocerca americana; assembly: GCF_021461395.2. Lineage (NCBI taxonomy): Eukaryota > Metazoa > Arthropoda > Insecta > Orthoptera > Acrididae > Schistocerca > Schistocerca americana. Next base: position 129,816,941 of record NC_060122.1, on the reverse strand, counting down.
CAGTTAAAACTTTGTGTGTGGCTGAGGCCTTGATGGAAATCGAAAAATTTGCTAAGGCACATATTTTATTCACCACAGTTTATCCTGTCTAGGAGAGTTTTATGGAAACCAAGTATTGCCTGTTAGCACTGGCAGTTCTATTTCACAAAAAGTAGACCTATCAAGAGGTGCACAGACAGATAACTTAAAAGTAGAAAGAATTGAATAGTAACTTCAGGAATGAATATTCAAATCTGGTGCAGTCTACTGATTTAACTGCACTTTGGGGGATGGTATACCATTTGCAGGTGACAGGTAGAAGTTGAAGAGCCTATTAGAACAATAAGTGGAAATGTTCAGCACCTGAACCGCTGCCAGCTAATGCAGCATACGACCTCTACTGGAAATGAACCACTAGTACAAAAAATCAGCACCCAGATTCACTTCATCTAAAACCAGTTGTGATTAGATTTATTAACCAGCTGGTCTATGACTGACAAGGAGAGTATCACACCTTCTGGCTCACAGATAGTAACAATATCAAAAATGAGCCCAGATGAAATAACGCCTCGTGATTTCATTGTGGCTACATGTGCCTATATCACAGTCATAGATGTCTGCCCAGTGCCTAACACCACACAGGACTTAGATACCTGAGAACAAAGCCATCATACACTCCTGGAAATTGAAATAAGAACACCGTGAATTCATTGTCCCAGGAAGGGGAAACTTTATTGACACATTTCTGGGGTCAGATACATCACATGATCACACTGACAGAACCACAGGCACATAGACACAGGCAACAGAGCATGCACAATGTCGGCACTAGTACAGTGTATATCCACCTTTCGCAGCAATGCAGGCTGCTATTCTCCCATGGAGACGATCGTAGAGATGCTGGATGTAGTGGAACGGCTTGCCATGACATTTCCACCTGGCGCCTCAGTTGGACCAGCGTTCGTGCTGGACGTGCAGACCGCGTGAGACGACGCTTCATCCAGTCCCAAACATGCTCAATGGGGGACAGATCCGGAGATCTTGCTGGCCAGGATAGTTGACTTACACCTTCTAGAGCACGTTGGGTGGCACGGGATACATGCGGACGTGCATTGTCCTGTTGGAACAGCAAGTTCCCTTGCCGGTCTAGGAATGGTAGAACGATGGGTTCGATGACGGTTTGGATGTACCGTGCACTATTCAGTGTCCCCTCGACGATCACCGGTGGTGTACGGCCAGTGTAGGAGATCGCTCCCCACACCATGATGCCGGGTGTTGGCCCTGTGTGCCTCGGTCGTATGCAGTCCTGATTGTGGCGCTCACCTGTACGGCGCCAAACACGCATACGACCATCATTGGCACCAAGGCAGAAGCGACTCTCATCGCTGAAGACGACACGTCTCCATTCGTCCCTCCATTCACGCCTGTCGCAACACCACTGGAGGCGGGCTGCACGATGTTGGCGCGTGAGCGGAAGACGGCCTAACGGTGTGCGGGACCGTAGCCCAGCTTCATGGAGACGGTTGTGAATGGTCCTCGCCGATACCCCAGGAGCAACAGTGTCCCTAATTTGCTGGGAAGTGGCGGTGCGGTCCCCTACGGCACTGCGTAGGATCCTACGGTCTTGGCGTGCATCCGTGCGTCGCTGCGGTCCGGTCCCAGGTCGACGGGCACGTGCACCTTCCGCCGACCACTGGCAACAACATCGATGTACTGTGGAGACCTCACGCCCCACGTGTTGAGCAATTCGGCGGTACGTCTACCCGGCCTTCCGCATGCCCACTATACGCCCTCGCTCAAAGTCCGTCAACTGCACATACGGTTCACGTCCACGCTGTCGCGGCATGCTACCAGTGTTAAAGACTGCGATGGAGCTCCGTATGCCACGGCAAACTGGCTGACACGGACGGCGGCGGTGCACAAATGCTGCGCAGCTAGCGCTATTCGACGGCCAACACCGCGGTTCCTGGTGTGTCCGCTGTGCCGTGCGTGTGATCATTGCTTGTACAGCCCTCTCGCAGTGTCCGGAGCAAGTATGGTGGGTCTGACACACCGGTGTCAATGTGTTCTTTTTTCCATTTCCAGGAGTGTAGAACTTATTAAAGAGTTGGAAGAAAGAAAATGCAATATAGGGCTTTCAACAGGAACGAAAAAGAAACTCACAGGAAATTAATACTTAGGAGACTACACCTTAATTTATAGTGAAATATGGCTAAAATTAGAAAAGTAGGAGAACAAGAAAGTCTTTCTTTGTCATAAATAATAATTTTCCAACATAAAAATATTATAAACTGCCAAATTTGGAAAATCGGTGAAATGGGAAACACGTGTCTCATGAACCTAACTAGATCCCTATTTTCATGTGAACCAAGCACTTTTAGAGCTACATTTTTTATTTTGTAACGATTTTATCTTGATGGTAATTCTGATTTATATATTTAACGAATTAGTAGTATATATTAAAGGAATCAGTAGCAAAACACATTTATTCTCCTGACAATGAAGAACATGAAATGCTACCTAGAAGTCTTCAAAATAACATTTGAAGGTGAGTTATACACATCACACACACCAATGTTTTCTGCAGTTTATGAAGTTTTCTGAAACATATACATACCAATACATACGACCTATGTACAAACGAGAATTACTGAGGTGCGCATTGATGTTTCTAAACAATGTCTATGCTATATAACAGAACACAATTAACTACTTTTGTCATTGTTGGAATGGAGAATGTGGTGATTTGATGTGGTTTTCGAGAAACAGACACAAGATAAATACTCGCCGCCCCGTTTGATCACTCACCGGCTTCTATACATCCACCCCATGGTCAGTAGTATTTTTCTACAAGTTCCGAAAGCATTTCGCTATATGCTAGCATTACGCATATATGAAATACAGGTGTCCAACGCCCAAAACTACGTGTTACTTTAGTGGTACAGACGTATCCCATCAACTGCTAAAGGGTTAAACAGCAATGAGGAGGTAATCAGTTGCATTCTAATTATCGATAAGAAGTGAGTTAATCCAAACATAAAATTTCCATTGGAAATGGAGTAGGACGGAAAGTTGTTTCTCTTAGATGTATTCGTGGAACGGAAAGCATATCGCAATTCGGCCATTCTATGTAACGAAACAGATGCATACAGACGTCTCTCTCAACAGACGGGGCTTACTTCACCCACCTAACAACAGTGCTTCACAGAACACCATAACTCACAGAGCCAGGACTATTGTTGGACACAGAGCATATCGGCTCTGAGATGAATCATCTGAGAATGGTACTCAGAAGGAACGGATATCCAAGCCATGATATTAGGTGAACGCTGTCGAGAAGCCAAGATGCTATTTCCCTTCAACAAAACAATGGGGTCCAACACATAGTGCTGTTTCTATTCTGCGGTGCAACAACCAGTAATATAGGTAGAGCAAGACAGGCAAGGAATCAGACCGGTGTTTCACCTACCCACGAAGACTAAGGACATGTAGCAACCTGTTAACGATGTGCCAGATATTCATAATATCGGTTGCAGGTATAGCTGCAGTTACATGGATCAGTTTACACAGACTGTTGCTGATCGCTGTTTTGATCATAAGCGGCACCTGAAGTACAGGAATTTTTAAAATTCTGTAATGGCTCAACGCGGCCTATTAATGTTGTCTTTGAGCAAGAGAATTCTCGCTCGCACGTTGAGCCACTGCGACTCTGTGATTGGAAAAGCAATGGAAATTAGACTCTGTGATAAAACTCCAATAGAGAAGCCGGTTATGCATTCTACAATGCTTCGAATTGTGCACTTGTTAAGGAGAGAACACAGAAGAAGACTTCTCGTAATTTACCGCCCGATACGAGTGACTGCACTATTGACAATAGTGTAGAAAGTGCACAAACAGTATTAAAGAACACAGAGGGCATCACCTAAGTATGCGCTATTTCTGTGATGATGTAATGACGTAATCCAACTAACCACATGCTGGCTCTTGGGTGTAAATGTGTCAGCCGCACCAACTTTGCGACGTCTGAGGTTTAGAATCCCTCATCCCCAACAGCTGTTGGAGTAAACTGGCTAGGGCACTCCCGAGTGGTACTGCGTATGGGCAGGGAGGGCGGAGAAGTTCTTGTATTCTGCTTACGCGATAATATACAAAAGGTTGAGTGGTCAGGACCTGCAAGTGGACATCCAGGAATGCCGTTAAATGACAGAACAGGAAATAAAATAAAATAAACCAAAATATATCAGTGTACGGTATACAAGGGGCGCGCCTTGGGTCGGATGGCAACTGGTTTAGGCCATTGTATGAGGTCGAACAACTAACTGGTCAGACAGTGTTAAAGATTTATAATTAAAGTGGGCAACAGAAGGGAATCCGGTGCATGTTCACTTATGTAGGTGGGCGGTCCTGGAATGCAGAGCCAGAGGCTCTGCCTCCCACGAAAGAGAGCGAGGCAACTGCGTTCTGCACTGCACAATCCTCTAGTGTTCACACACGTGACCTGCATCCCACGCACGCTATTGGCTAAAGCCGATGACGTGAATTCACTAGCAGTTTCAGCAGAGGACTCAAGGCGTGTCTTATCAGCTGCTTTAACAGGTCAGAAGTGCCTCTGTTGCGAAAGGCAGGCAACTTGCGTGTGTGTTATGGGAGAAGCTTGTAAGGATTTGGCTGTGCCTTTGAAACAAAGGTTTGGGACAAATTCTCCAGAATACTCATTGACTGGCTGACCCTGTACAGTACGTTAATAGTCTGTCTTCACCACCTTTCTGTGTTTTGTAGTATGTTACGAGCACCCATCTATGTACTACTATGTACTATATCAGTACCGATCTCTCTCTGTCTCTCTCTCTCTCTCTCTCTCTCTCTCTCTCTGTCTATCTGTCACTTTCTCTCTCTCTCTCTCTCTCTCTCTCTCTCTCTCTCTGTGTGTGTGTGTGTGTGCACGCGGGTACCTATGCACTCATCATCCTCCTTATGTCGCCGTTTGCATCGTCGTCAATGTCCGTCACAGCCCTTCCGTCATCTCCATCTTGCCACTGCCGAAGTAGTCTCACCACCTCCATCTTCGCTTTCGCCACTGCACTCAACTCACTGCCGCCTTCATCATCGCTGCTGTAATCATTATCTTCTGTCATCGTCATCATATCCCCATGGATGTCACCAGTAATCACCGTTTTTTAATCTCGTATTTGAAGCAATAATGAACGCTTCTGCTATTTCCATCATTAATTAACATCACCTCACCCACTTCAGTTAAGTGGGTAACTCCTCGTCACTTTAGATCTGCCCTCCCCTTCTCACTGTCATGTCCCCATCCGCAGTCACATCTTCTTTCAGGTACCTCACCCCTCCCACGACCTCTTCTCCACCTTCTAACACTTATTTTGCCTATTCACCATACACAACAACGGCCAATTCTACTGCAGAACCCACAAATGCTGTGCTACGCCAGAAGCCACACCTCTTGAAATCAAAACAACAAAGAGCCGAACAAAATCAATCCAAAAATAAGGACCTTCTACAATTTCCCAAATCCCACTCCATCCTATTACTCTGAAGAAACGGCAGAAGCCCCTAATGCAGATCTCACTGCCAGCACTGTGACCAGAACACCCAAAATTCACCCCAGTTCCTCACCTGCACCTTCTTCTACGGCTGTTCACACCTTCATCCTATCCCCCACTGACCACATACTCTTAATGCCAAATCTGTCACTCTCGAAATCAGATTGCACATTTCTTGCAGCTGCGCACGGTAGCCACACAGCCTCAGGTGCCTTGCCACAGTTTGGGCAGTCCCCCCACCTGAGGTTCGAGTTATTCCTCAGGCATGTGTGTGTGGTGTTGTCCTTAGTTAGTTTAAATTTGATTAAGTACTGTGTAAGCCTAGGGACCGATAGCCTCAGCTCTTTGGTCCCATAGGAAATTACCACCATCCACAATCCTTCCAATTCCTACTCCACAAGAAATATGTCCTTACTAAAACCACAAATCCCATCATATATTTTCCTCAAAAACCCATGAATCACCTTTGGCAGCAGAAAGAGTCCTGATATGCAGCTGCTCTCATAAAAGCAAGGTCCCCAAATCCCTCTCGCTCTCAAGTTCTTATTATTGCCAAAGTGCCCCCTTTATAGTGACCATTGCACAACCAGTTGTAAAAATGGACCCATCTTTCCTTACTGCATGACCATCCCACATCCTTAAACAATATCAAAGCCCCAACTCGCCTCTAGCTTGCAACACCTGCACTGATATCCTCCTGAACTACTCTGCCAAATGCAAAGCCTCTGCACACGCAAAAACAGAAATAACTATAGCCATCCATTATTTTGCTCATCCTGTCCATTGTAATAACTATTGGTTCTCACCTCCCATTGCCAAGACACCTTCAGATTCCTGATCACCATCCTTCAAAACATCCACACTTTCAAGAGCACATACATTATAACAAATTTATCTTTCTTACCATACCATGCTAAATGTCAGTACCCAAGCCGTCCATTTCTGAAATTAAGTTCACTTTGTTTCCTCTCGTCTCAGCACTCTTACATAAACGTCTCAACCTCCCAACCACAACCCCATCTCTAGACTCTCGTCGTGGTGTGGTTGTACTACAACCATCTCCCTCTATCTACTAACAAGACGCTTTTAAGAATACCAGTCCTAGAACAATGTCCATACGTTTATCCTAAATGAATAGTTCCTCCAACCCTATCTCACTATCTGGAACATATCCCTGTATCATCTTCCACTGTAAAGATAACCCCCTTCCCCTGGTCAGAGGTGGAGCTGCAATCAGCCTCATAAGAATATCCCTGCTGGTAAACCTTTTGGGGATATAGGATTGTGGTCTAGGAAACGCTCCTGTTATTGCAAGACTCACTGGAGAAACAACGCTTCTGAAGATGTCCAGCGCTGTTCTGGACAAAATGTTAGGAATAGAAGAGTCTCATGGACCAAAAACTTATACACCAGAAGCAAAGTCATCCGTTTGTTCAATCATGAGAATGTCCCTGTTGGGCGGAAATCCTATCACACTTTCCCACTGAACACAGAGTATCCAGCCACATCTTTAAAACCCTAATAATGACATCCTTCATTAATTCCTGGCCCACACCGCCCACAAGTTCCCACCTATGTTATCGCAGCTGACCCAAATCCTTCTCAGATCACCTGCAGATCTTCGACTGTGGCATCATTTTCGAGACTTCCAGCAAGGTGGCATTGTTCCCATACCACAGCACACACATTCCTGAGAGCAGCACCACTCCAGGTGTCGTCCTCGCAAAGCTCAACCTTCTTGGATGCCTCACTGCAAAGGACTCAATATATTTGGTAATGACCACCCACCTGTTCTCCTGACCACCTTCTATATACAAACTCATCCCTCATCCGTATGACACCATTCCAGTCCCTGTCCAAAATTAGTTCCACTTCTATCCTAATTGTAATGCTTACCAAGAATCCATAGATACACGGATTTCAGGAACCCGACGACTTCTACCCATCCTCCCCCCAGACAAGCCTTCCTGCAGCATACCCTCTCAGGCACTATATCTGACAACATCCCTGCCAAGCTACATATTCTCATCACTCAATCTTCCCAGAAAGCCCTACACCTTCTGAGAGAATCCCGATGCTTAAACCTCTCCTCCCTTTGGACTGATGACTGGGATAGAATCACACACACTACCGGCAAATACAGAAGCATGCACCTGGTTCAACGCTACTTTCCCCACAAACTCTTCCAACTCCTGAAAAGCATTCTACTGACTCAACAGTAGTTATCCACTCCATCATTACCCACTCCTGCACAACAATCATTGCCAACAACCTGGGGAAAGCTGATCTCTTTGCATCCTATGTTTCTGACATCTTCTCAACCCTCATTTCGAAAACAAATACCTCTTTTCCAGCCCTGGTTCCATGTTCCAGTACTTTTACGAGCCGGCCGTATGGCCGAGCGGTTCTAGGCGCTACAGTCTGGAACCGCGCGACCGCTACCGTCGCAGGTTCGAATCCTGCCTCGGGCATGGATGTGTGTGATGTCCTTAGGTTAGTTAGTTTTAAGTAGTTCTAAGTTCTAGGGGACTGATGACCTCGGATGTTAAGTCCCATATTGCTCAGAGCCATTTTAACCATTTATTTACTTTCACGATATATCACAAGCAGAGTTAAATACACCAATTACAGCACATGAATATTTGTGCAGGATTTCGAACACTACAGTAAGGGGAGATGGCTACAGAATGATGTGGGAACAGGAGCTTTGATTAACCCGTTTTTCTCTGAGAGTATGAAGAGTCTTTACAAATCATATAGCAAGAATCAGGCTCCAGCTATCTCAATGTGCACAAGGATGCAGCTCTCTGTGCTGAAGTATGAACGAAGGCGTTGGAGACGCGGCTAGACGGCGTCTGCGTAGTGTCACGTGGCGAAAGAGCTTCGAGCGCAAGTTTGGCGGAGCGGCTGCCGCTGGCGATCCTAAACTGCGGCTGCAGAGGGCGCTCATAGTCCAGTCACTGGCAGTGTGGCTCAGCGGATACACATTTTTGCGTCCATCTCTGTGCGACCGCTATCGGCGTCAGACGGAATCTTGCAATTCCATTGCCAGCTGTGACGGCCATGACGTGGTATCCATTCGTGATACCACAGATATAAAACAAGTACTTGAAACAAAACGTAACATGTCCAGAGGTCAATCCTGTATTACCCATTGAAAGCTGAAAGAATGCACTCTCTCCTATATAGTTACCTTTGAGCTCTTTATACCTTTATCCTATCAGAAGATTATTAACCTGAAAAGCGGAAAACTTCCCAAATTCTACTCTTCCTCAACCTACATAAAACTCCTATTGAGGCATTTTCCTACCGCCCCACCTGCCACATCTCTGTGTATAGGAGGGTCTTCGAATCCATCTTCTTCCGACCCATCTATCAACACCTGAAACAGATTTCCTTCCCATTACTTCCCATTAACGACAGTGATTTTCATCCCATTGTCTCCTTTGATGACGATCTCTTGGGATTCACCCTGCCACACTAGCTCAACACCAGTGAAACGCACTGTTTTTGTCTCCCACGACCTAGTGAAAGCTTATGATCTTGCGTGGCATTCGGGTGTCCTTTCTAGACCCGAGACTTATGCATCTACATCTTCATCATACTTCTAAATCCTCCGAACGATGTGTAGCGACGGGTACATTTGGTATCACTATCAGATGTCCCTTTCCTGTTCCACTCGCCAATGAACGTGCGAAGAATGATTGATGGTAAGGCTCTGTACTAGCTCTAATATCCCGAATTTTCGCGTCTTGGTCATTTCACAAGATGTATGTGGGAGGAAGTAACATGTTGTCCGACCCTTCTCCGAAAGTGCCCTCTCCACATTTCAGTGGGAAACCTGTGGGTAAAGCACAACTCCTCTCTTGTAGCGTCTGCCACTTCAGTTTGTGGTCCTTCTCTCTAACGCTCGCGCCCTGTCGAATCGATCTTGTGACGAAACGCTCTCTCGTCGTTGGATTTTCTCGATTTCTTGTATCAGTCGTACTTGGTAAGATTCACTGATTGATCAACAGTACTCAAGGATCTGTCGAACAAGCACGTTGTAAGCTGTAAGCCACGTCCTTCGAGAATGAGTTAAATTTCCCTAAGACTCTCCCTACGAATTTCAGTCTTGCATCTTGTTTTTCCACTGTTTGTGTTTTATGCTCATTTCACTTAATGGCGCTGCCTATAGTTACTCCTAAACATACGGGGACTATCCAGGAACTAAGGTTACAAGACATGGAATATCTGTGGGGAAAGTTGGTACCATTGCCGTATAGCGGGAAGCCAGCGAAAGGAACGAGCTTTCCCAGCTATCAGTAGCTCGTCGATTCGTGTTTTGGGGTCTGTTAGAAACAAGCGTTCTCATTTCGGCTCACTGCGTAGTGCGCGGCACAATTCACCATCGAAATTCTGAGGGCATGAACGCCGCTGCCATTCACCATGAAATTGTTTCAATTTATGGAGAGGACATAATGTCAAGACAGCATGTGACGAAATGGATACAGAATTTCAATCTTGGAAGGACAGAAATCTACGATGAAGGTAGAAGCAGAAGGCCGTCTTTTGTGACTGGTGATATGGTGCAGGAAATGGAAGAACATCTTCTCTCTGATTGCAGTTCGACAATTGACGACATGCATCCAAACATTTCACGAACTGTTATTCATGATATCGTAACTGGTCGAGCAAATTATGGCAAGTTGTGTACGCGCTGGGTGCCCAAGATACTTATCGGAGCACACAATATGAACAGTCAGTGGCGCTCGCGAATTTCTTGACTGTTTCGAGACTGAAGGCGAGGCTTCTCTCAACTCTATAATGACAGGAGATGTAACTTGGGCTTAACACCGTACTCCAGATAGCAAACGATAGTCAATCCAGTGGCACCATACTCATTCTCCTTCAGGCAAAATATTCAAAACTCAGCCAACAGCAAGGGAAATCTCGGTCTCAGAGTTTTGGAACAGAAAAGGAGTTCTGCTCGTAGATTTTTTTAAAGAGGTAAAACAATAGAAGCTACTAGATATTGTGAGACTATGAAGAAACATTGCAGAGACATAGAAAAAAAACGTCGTGGGATGCTTCCAACGGGACTCTGTCCTCTTCATGACAACGCGCGTCCGCACACGGCTCATGCAACACAAGAGTTGTTGAATTCGTTTGGTTGGGATGTTTTAAGCCACCCCTCAGAAGCCCCGATCTCGCACCTAATGAGTATCATCTGCTCACTAAATTTAAGGAACGCCTTAGTGGAAAATACTTTTTCGACTACTGTTGTTGTTGTGGTCTTCAGTCCTGAGACTGGTTTGATGCAGCTCTCCATGCTATTCTATCCTGTGCAAGCCTCTTCATCTCCCAGTACCTACTGCAGCCTACATCCTTCTGGATCTGCTTAGTGTATTCATCTCTTGGTCTCCCTCTACGATTTTTACCCTCCACGCTGCCCTCCAGTACTAAATTGGTGATCCCTTGATGCCTCAGAACATGTCCTACCAACCGATCCCTTCTTCTTGTCAAGTTGTGCCACAAGCTCCTCATCTCCCCAAATACCCCCTCATTAGTTATGTTTTCTACCCATCTAATCTTCAGCATTCTTCTGTAGCACCACATTTCGAAAGCTTCTATTCTCTTCTTGTCCAAACTATTTACCGTCCATGTTTCACCTCCATACATGGCTACACTCCATACAAAAACTTTCAGAAACGACTTCCTGACACTTAAATCTATCCTCGATGTTAACGAATTTCTCTTCTTCAGAAACGCTTTCCTTGCCATTGCCTTGCCTTGCCATTCGACTACTAAGAGAGGACAAAATCTATCGAGGTAAATGGTGACTATGTGGAAAAATAATGCAAGATGAATACTACAATGCATGTAAATTTTATTAAAGTGAATTCATTTTTCGTACTCGAAAAATTCTTGTAACCTTACTTTCCGGATTAGCTTCGTATTATGGTAGATACAGTATCCTACAATTTGTTGTCAACAGTGTAATTGTACAACAATGGATTTCTTTTCTTGTGTACGCGCAAAATGTTACGTTTACTGACTTTCAGGGTCAACTGCCAGAGACTGCAACATTCATGAATCTTCTGCGGGTCATTCTAGACATCGATGCTGTTTAATGACGTGGCTTCTTGAAATTTCCTGGCAAATTAGAACTGTATGCTGGACAGAGACTCGAACTAGGGAAGTCGTCCTACGACCAGTCTGATGGGAGTGCTCACTCTCGATCTGGCAGTTGTCTCCGGCTTCGTCTCCGTAGTAACTACCTACACAGCCCTCCTTCTCACCTTCTTTCCTGCAGGTATGACGATCATATCCTATTTATTTATTTACTTATTTAATCTGATATAATTAGGAGCCTCTCTTACATGGTCCGGTTCCATATCGTATGTAGAGTAATTTTTCCAACATATTTACCCAAGAAGTAATAGTACAGATATTGTTAAAAGGTAGGAGGCAAGGCACTGGCAGTAGTAAAGCTGTGAGGACGGGCCGGGAGTCGTGCTTGGGTAGCTCAGTTGGTAGAGCACTTGCCCGCGAAAGGCAGAGATGCCGAGTTCGGGTCTCGGTCCGGCACACAGTTTTAATCTGCCAGGAAGTTTCATATCAGCGCACACTCCACTGCAGAGTGAAAATCTCATTCACGTTGCTTCTTTGTAATAGGCAACTTGTGCTAACAGTCTTAAAGAACTTCCGAAGCTTTTTACTAGGTCATTTATATAGATTACATTTAATAAGCGTAGTATTACAGTTCCCTGGGGTACAACGGAATTATGTTTATATCTGTCGACATCTTTACCGTTAAGTTCCATCTGTAAAGAAGTCTTTACCCAGCCGCAATCTGCTATGATATTCAGTAAGCCCGTATATTTTCACCAAGCAGCAGTGCGGGACGGTGTCAAATGTCTTCTTGAAGTCAAGAAAACGGTATCAACCTGAGCGCCGTTGTGGATTTTATGGAGAAACAGAGCGAGCTGAGTTTCCCAAGACCTCTGTTTGTGCTATCAATGTTGATTTTTATGAAGAAGATCTTATTTCTCAATAAACATTATTATATGTGAACACAAAATATATTCCATGATTCTACGACAAATTAACGTCAACGATATAAGTCTTTAATTATGTGCGTCTGTCCTATAACCCTTCTTCAAAACGAAACTGATCTGCGTTTTTTCCCAGCGATTTATTATAAACTGCTGCTAGAAGTGGAGCAAGTTCTTTCGAATAATCTCTGTAGGATCTTCTAGATATCTCGGCTGGTCCTAATACGTTTCCACATCTAAGCCATTACAGCTGTTTTCTGTTCTGTGAAGAGTTATCCTACTATCTGGCGTTTCAACGTTCCTACGGTGATTGCAACGAGGGAACTGGCATTTTTCCCGCACGGCATGCTATTTCTGTGAGGAGATTTGTTACCCGCCTAATGTTGGAGCTCCCAAAGACTCGAATTCGTGCCTTGCCTGGATTAGGCATCACTTATGGGCATCAGTTATTTACTTTGTCACTATTCGCAACATCGATTCCGTACCTTACATCCCACTCCAGGTGCGCCTCAAGCCTCTGTCCTCTCCTTTATCTACACTGCCAATATGCCTAAACCTCCACCCACATCCTACTGTATGCTGATGACACCTTTTCCCTCGTCCTCTATTCTACGCTCCAAAACACCAGCAATAAATTAGAAACCACTTCAATTAGTTTACCTACCAGTGCAACTATCAAGCGAGGTAGCGCAGTGGTTAGCACACTGGATTCGCATTCGGGAGGACTATGGTTCAAACCCGCGTCCGACCATTCTGAGTTATGTTTTCCATGATTACTCCTAATTGCTTCTGGCAAATGCCAGGATGGTTACTTTGGAAGGACATGGCTAACATCCTTCCCAAGCCTTACCTAATTCGATGGTACTGATGACCTCTCCGTTTGGTCCCCTCCCATGAATCAATCAACCAACCAACTAGTGCAACCAGTGCCTACTGAAGGTCAGCCCCTCTATAACGAAGACAATAATTACAGGACATACGATAAGCACCTTGTGCTTCCATGTCTTCTACCTTACGGTCTATATACCTCCTGGAAGAGTTCAGAGCACCCCATCAACTCTGACCCAACTAGCCGCCCATCTTCGTCGGGCTCAGTTTGGTCAAAGACTACGACAGTGTCGGTACCGAATAATAAAATGACGATATTGAGCCTGCGTTTTGCGAGTAGCAATAGGGAAATGTAATTTCACGTAGGAGGCACAGGAAGTACATCAAGCCACTTCATAACGAAAAGTTAAGCTATGTTTCCTTTCTTTTTAGAAATAAAGTAGTACATTAATATGAAACTTCAATGTATGGATCATTTTGAATTCTCTCCTACCTTGGTTGTGTCGGTGCTGACTGCCACAGCAGCCGACACAGCACTAACTATCTAACTTGAGGCGATGTTCCTTCTCTGGGCAGGGCAGTCGTTCTAGAAATCCCAGAGAGAGCCCCATATATATCTTCCTCAGCTTCTGTTGCGATTAATCCATAGGAAAGCAGGCCACCCTTATACAGGAGACCACGAGTCCTACAACTAGTGTACACCGCAAAATAAGACGTCACCATTCCCATTTTTATCATTTACACTTACACCAAGAATTGCATGGAAATGATCTTCAGAATAGACACTGGGCACATCAGCAAATCAACCTTCTACCCAGATACTATTTTTAACGGTAAATATTCTTAAACAAAGTAAAGGTAAATGCAATATACATGCGCTAATGGTCCAGCAAAAACCCACGATGGACTAGTCATCTGGAGGAACAGTGCGAATGTAGACGGTAACCTACACATATAAATGTGTGGCTGCTCCAACGGAGAGATTCTGAATCACACCACGGTCTGTTTATCAGACAGTGGTCCCATGTCTACGCACTGTTTAACCTATACCTTGTGGATGCCAACATTTACGGAAAAAAATACTATCGTAGCATCACCTCGAAAGAAGCTAAAGTATTTATATCATTATTTATTATAATATAAAAGAATGGTTTCACAATCTTGGTACCATAATATTTTATTATTATCTGTTATATTTCACTATGTGTTCTGTATGTAAAACTGGTGATTAGTTTGCACAGTACCTGCATACAGTGTTGCTCCATAATGGCTGAATCCTCAGGTATACCAACACTTCAAACGTTTCATCAACGGGATATCATACCTAACAAAACACTTACACCCATCTCTGTGACTAAATAATGGTGCTTTCAACTCCCGAGTCCACGATTTATTCGAGGTTAGTACTCCTTGTCAAGTCACGCTGACGGAAAATGTCCAACTGTATCGGAAATATGTCTCAACAAGTGATAGGCAAAATAACACCTGTACTTACTTGAAAATGATTTATTATTAAAGGTTTCGACCCCCATTTTCCTGTACCACAGCTACGATTCTTCTTGAAATACTGGCATAAAATGATTCCATAGTCTCCAGTGGAATGATATGCCACTCTTCAATCAGAACCTCTTCTAACGCCTGCTCCGGAATCTGCGTTCCAATATCACCCAAAATGGTTCGATGATGTTAATGTCCAGGGATTGTGCTGGCTAGGGAAGACGCAGCAGTTTAGCTGCACGCTCCTCATACCACAACTTTACTGTCCTGGCTATGCGGATTGGTGCATAATCGTCGTGAAATATGGCATTGTTGTTGAGGAACAACATTAGAATGGTCTGTGCACCTGATCAGTTAAAATGTTCACATAATCGTTGGCTGTAACGCTGCTTTTAAGGATACTGATGGGACCAGCAGAATGCTATGATATCTCTGCTCACACCATCAAACTTCCACCTCCATGCTTAACTGTTGGAATCAAGCAATCAGGATTGTATTCTTCTTTAGGCTTTCTCCAGACGTAAACCCGGCCCGATCTTGGAAATAACGAAAACGTTGACTCGTCGGATCATGTGACGTGTTTCCACTGATCAGCCTCCCAGGATTTATGCTCCTGGCATCATATTTTACGCTTCTTTGCGTTGGTTGTCGTCACTAATGATTTCGGTATAGCAGCTCGTCCATGAATATTCGCTTTATGGAGTTCTCAGCGGACAGTGTCGATAGATACGGGGTCTCGAATATGACTATTGATCTCTACAGTCACTATAGTCGTCGTAGTTTTGTGTTGTTTTTACACAATTCGTGTTAGCTTACGACGATCTTTGACATTTAGTTTTGATTTGTACCCGATATTGCGTTTACACGATGATGTCTTTTAAAGTTTTGTGTAGGTTTTCATGACTGTTGAAACTGTTGCTCTTGAAACATTCGATGAGTTGGCTGTTGGTTACTGATGCTCCATCGAATCGGGCCCCCACAATATGCTCTCTTGGGAACAATGTTAGGCTTTTCGTTGCACATCGACCTCGGTCCCTCAATGCAAATACAAAGTGTGCAGTACTCGTAAGCAACCTTTACAGATGCCTAGTCCGTACCTAACACGCACAGTCCAGAGCGACACGGGTCTTACCTGGTTGTTGGCCATCAAACACAACCATCCCATTACTACCACTGTTCACATTATTTTGCCTATCGCCTGTACTTTTGCATATCCTTCAGCTGAAAGTTATTTCCCACATATATTACTGTTAAAATGTGACTGCAATATGCTCCATGCAGATAACTCACGCAGAATCATTAGCGTCAGGAGACAGGTCACTAGGTCCGTCGCTGCTTCTTATTGACTCTGCTGTGTTTCTAGGGGTATCATTGTCTTCGTCGAATTACTGATTTGTATTATCAAACTGCTTCAGCTTTCCTACACCCAGGCATGTGCTGTAAATGCTCTAGCCAGTTGTTTCTCTACTTCATTACTTTTTATTACTCTGTCGGTGACTAGGGTCATGTTAGCAACATCATAAAATTTCATAACGAGACTACGATTCGTTATTATTATGAAGGCGGGATGTGTATGACTTACTACGAACAGCCTAGTGATACGCACAGGAACTACGGCAAACAAGCATCATCAGATACACTCCTGGAAATGGAAAAAAGAACACATTGACACCGGTGTGTCAGACCCACCATACTTGCTCTGGACACTGCAAGAGGGCTGTACAAGCAATGATCACACGCACGGCACAGCGGACACACCAGGAACCGCGGTGTTGGCCGTCGAATGGCGCTAGCTGTGCAGAATTTGTGCACCGCCGCCGTCAGTGTCAGCCAGTTTGCCTTGGCCTACGGAGCTCCATCGCAGTCTTTAACACTGGTAGCATGCCGCGACAGCGTGGACGTGAACCGTATGTGCAGTTGACGGACTTTGAGCGAGGGCGTATAGTGGGCACGCGGGAGGCCGGGTGGACGTACCGCCGAATTGCTCAACACGTGGGGCGTGAGGTCTCCACAGTACATCGATGTTGTCGCCAGTGGTCGGCGGAAGGTGCACGTGCCCGTCGACCTGGGACCGGACCGCAGCGACGCACGGATGCACGCCAAGACCGTAGGATCCTACGCAGTGCCGTATGGGACCGCACCGCCACTTCCCAGCAAATTAGGGACACTGTTGCTCCTGGGGTACCGGCGAGGACCATTCGCAACCTTTTCCATGAAGCTGGGCTACAGTCCCGCACACCGTTAGGCCGTCTTCCGCTCACGCCCCAACATCGTGCAGCCCGCCTCCAGTGGTGTCGCGACAGGCGTGAATGGAGGGACGAATGGAGACGTGTCGTCTTCAGCGATGAGAGTCGCTTCTGCCTTGGTGCCAATGATGGTCGTATGCGTGTTTGGCGCCGTGCAGGTGAGCGCCACAATCAGGACTGCATACGACCGAAGCACACAGGGCCAACAACCGGCATCATGGTGTGGGGAGCGATCTCCTAGACCGGCTGTACACCACTGGTGATCGTCGAGGGGACACTGAATAGTGCACGGTACATCCAAACCGTCATCGAACCCATCGCTCTACCATTCCTAGACCGGCAAGGGAACTTACTGTTTCAACAGGACAATGCACGTCCGCATGTATCCCGTGCCACCCAACGTGCTCTAGAAGGTGTAAGTCAACTACCCTGGCCAGCAAGATCTCCGGATCTTTCCCCCATTGAGCATGTTTGGGACTGGATGAAGCGTCGTCTCACGCGGTCTGCACGTCCAGCACGAACGCTGGTCCAACTGAGGCGCCAGGTGGAAATGGCATGGCAAGCCGTTCCACAGGACTACATCCAGCATCTCTACGATCGTCTCCATGGGAGAATAGCAGCCTGCATTGCTGCGAAAGGTGGATATACACTGTACTAGTGCCGACATTGTGCATGCTCTGTTGCCTGTGTCTATGTGCCTGTGGTTCTGTCAGTGTGATCATGTGATGTATCTGACCCCAGGAATGTGTCAATAAAGTTTCCCCTTCCTGGGACAATGAATTCACGGTGTTCTTATTTCAATTTCCAGGAGTGTAGTTAAGGTATACACGCTGATGTCACAAGGAGAAGATGAAAATATAATCTACACGATAACAATGAACCGGAATCTCAGTACTTAAAGGGAGATGAAAACATAATCATGGGGGACTGAAACGCTGTAGTAGGGGAAGGGTCGAAGTAACGGGGAAAATTTGGGCTCAGGTGCAGGAGTGAAAGAGGACAAATACTGAGTACTGCAACAAATCTTCGCTAGTGAACGAATAAACTATTTAAGAATACAATTAAGAGTACCCGTAAAATGCCTTGAGAAACGAGAAAATCCTGTTGGGTTACATTTTGGTCAAACTCAGAAATCAGATACTGTATTTAAAGCATACTCAGGGGCGGATAGAGGCGCAGACCGCAATTTAGTAACACTAGTAGCCGGAGTTTAATAGAACAGTTCAGTAGATCCAGTGTGGAAATAAGTGGAATGGTGAAGTGCTATGAACTGATGATCTCTAAGGCTGTAGGTACTTTGAAAAACACAAGTAGTACAGTTGAAGAAGAACTGAATATCGAAGAAGGACAAACATAGAGACTGGAGGATCAAATCTAGCAACATGAAAGGTAACGCAGAAGAAACTCGAGGAACAAAAAAAGTGTTTTGGTGAGGAAGTCAAATGGAATACAAAGATTCAGCTTGTAGAATAGTCAAAAGTAAAGGCAGTTTTCATATCGAGCTTGATAGCCGGAGCGAGACATAAGAGAAATGAAAACGTATTCAGACGATGTTTCAGCCTCGGAATCGTGTTAGACAATATAAAATTTTCTATACTTTTGAAATATATGCAAGGCAAAAGGAAAAAGGCGTAATTCATCAGATTAACATTAGCAAAACTGGAAAAATAAGACTGGAACACGAAACAAAAATTTCTGGGATTAAAAAATGTGAGACAAATTAACAGTTTTCACACTACTGTTCAATCCGTATATCAGAGTAGCAATTATGAAACAACGATACAGGAGTGATATATAAATTCACGGTGAAAAAATATTAACGATAAGATTCACTGATGACGTTGATATACTCAGAGAAAGTAAGAGAGAACTGCAAAATCTATTGAATGGAATGAGCAATCTAATGAGCGAGAAATATCGACTGAGAGGAAACTAAGAATACGAAAAATAACAGGATAAAGAGAAATAAGAAACCTAACATGAAAGTTGGGTGCCAAGAAGTAACGGAGATGAAGCGAGAGGCTTATGACAAGCGAACAGGCACAGCAAAAAGAGCTCATTTTTCTGCTAGTATCAAAACTAAGCCTTAACTTGAGGTCGAAATTTCTTAGAACGTGCTTGTGGGGTACAGATCTATGTGATAGTGACTCACAGACTGTAGGAAAACAGTAAAAGAAGAAAACTGAATGGTTTGAATCCTGGTGCCGTAGAAGGATGTTGTAATAGTTTGAGAGATACAAGTTTCTGCGTCGCCTATTATCCATTGCCATTATATTTTTATTTTGCGTAACACGATGTTTCGGTTGTGTAGCTACTCTTATACAAAATGTTTAACTCAGTAATTACGGATGTTGCAAGTAAAATCTTTAATCCGTTTATTACATATAATTCTTACTTGAGAATGGCGGCACAATCGAAATGTCATAAACTATAAAACAATGAAAAAATTTAAGCAGACAATAACTGATGCAGGAAATATACTTCTTTTATCATGTTTGTCACCTCTGTAGACCGTATTGCTACTACAGTATGTTGAAATCAGGTGGACTGATAAGAAAATAAATGTGTAGGTTCTCTTCAGGATCGGTAAGCAGAGGAAAATTTGGAAGGCATTGACGAGAAAAAGTGACGGAATACTAGTTTACGTGTGAATACATCGAGGAATAGTATTTCCATGGTACTAGAGGGATAATTGCCGATGGTAGAAACCGTAGGGGAAGACTGAAATTGGAATATATCCAACAGACGCTTTATACACTGAGATGACAAATGTCATGGTAGGCCGGGCGGGGTAGCAGTGAGGTCTTAGGCGCCTCGTCATGGTCCGCGCGGCTGCCCCCTTCTGCGGTTCGAATCCTCCCTCGGGCATGGGTGTGTGTGTTATCCGTAGTGTAAGTTGGTTTAAGTTAGATTAAATAGTGCGTACGCTTAGGGACCGATGACTTCAGCAGTTTGGTCTTATAAGACCTTACCACAAATTTCCAAAAAGTCATGGTATTCTCTCAATACAGTGTCGGACTTGCTCTAACGAAGCGTATTGCAGCACCTCGTCGTAACATGGACTCCTTAAGTGATTGGAAGTCTCCTTCAGAAACATGGAGCCATGCTGCCTCTACAGCCGTCCATAATCGCAAAAGTGCTACGGTACAGGACTTTGAGCAAGAACTGACACCTCGATTATGTCCCATAAAATTAGATGGGATTCACGTTGGGCGATTAGGGTGGCCAAACCATTCGCTTGAAGCCAGATCATTATCTCGCAATGTCCAGAAATTTTCTTCAAACCAACTGCGAAAAATTGAGGCCTGGTGACATGGCGCATTGTCATCCATAAAAATTTCGTTGTTGTTTGGGAACATGAAGTCCATGAATGAGTGCAAGTCGTCTACAAGCATCCGAACATAACAAAGGAACCAGTCGACTCAATGTAAACACAGCTCACACTATTATACAGTCACCACTAGCTTGAACAGTGCCTCACTGACAACAACCCGGGTCCATGGATTCATGGGGTCAGCGCCGCATTCCAGCTCCACCACCCACTCTTACCAACTGAAATCCCGACTCATTTGATAAGACAACGGTTCTCCAGCCGGCTATGGTCCAACTTGGACGTTCACGAGCCCAGAAGAGGCACAGCACGCGACGTCGTGCTGTTAGCAAAGGGATTCTCGTCGGTCGTCTGCAGCCGTAGCCGATTAACGCCCAGTTTCTCCATACTGTCCTAATGCATACGTTCATCTTACGTCCAATATTGATTTCTGTGGTTATGAGTACAAATGATATCTCCGCCAATGCATTACCATTTCATACCTTGCGGATGCCATATCTGTATATGTGTCTATCTCTATCCCATTGAAACGTCCCCTTAGAAAAATTTATGAATTACTGTGCTGATAAAACTCTTACGCTATTTGATTTTCAAACAGCTGGGCAAAACTGAACGTACTCAGACATTCCGCTCTTTACCTATTCTGATCAACACTAAACAGGTCCGCAGCTCGTAGTCGTGCGGTAGCGTTTTCGCTTCCCGCGCCCGGGTTCCCGGGTTCGATTCCCGGCGGGGTCAGGGATTTTCTCTGCCTCGTCATGACTGGGTGTTGTGTGATGTCCTTAGGTTAATTAGGTTTGAGTAGTTCTAAGTTCTAGGGGACTGATGACCATAGATGTTAAGTCCCACAGTCCTCAGAGCCATTTGAACCATTTTGAACACTAAATAGCTGAGCAAAACTGAACGTACACAGACATTTCGCT
Organism: Schistocerca americana; assembly: GCF_021461395.2. Taxonomy (NCBI): domain Eukaryota; kingdom Metazoa; phylum Arthropoda; class Insecta; order Orthoptera; family Acrididae; genus Schistocerca; species Schistocerca americana. The sequence goes on along the minus strand of NC_060122.1, from coordinate 129,795,536 downwards.
CTTTACCTATTCTGATCAACACTAAAGTTACACACAATATTTTTAGCGCAACCCAATCTGACTTTCAATAATCCCTACAAAAGAATGGCCCTGACTAACGTTAACCTATACCTTTCACAAATCACTCACCTCACAAAAATCTTCGTTACTCGAACTACTGCAATAAAGCGAGCGCCACTACTGCCAGCTGCATAAAAGATTCATACTACTGAAGGCACTAACTACTGATAAGCATAGTTAGCAAATGAAAGATTTCTATAGAGATCAAACAATGTATTTACCTTAATAGTGGTCAAAAGTCATAATATATATAGCAGTTCATGACATCCAGTCTCACAAATTTACTGTCTCTGATGGATACACGTCTAAATCATCCACTCTCAAAACACCGCCATCTCTCTCCCCACAACCACCACTGCTGGCGGCTCACGTCCAACTGCGCAACGCTCCGCGCTGTTAACATCGAACTGCCCAACACTACAATAGCAAACAACAATGCCAACCAGCCACAGACTTCACACAGCACAGTCAGTGATTTTCATATAGAGCGCTACGTGGCGTTACCAACATAAAAACCTAAACAGCCTACTTACAACATGACTGTTATCACCTCAGTGTATTACACGACGATACATACGCAGTGTTACTCTTCTGTTAGCACTGACAAGTCTACGCAAAAGCAGCTGCTCTCTATCGTAGCCGTGGGCTGCTGTGTTGTCCCTGGTGAGAGGTAACTTTTGAAATTTCGTATTCTCGGCACAGTCTTCTAGATCTCAGAGTACTGCATTCCCTAATGATTCCCAAAATGCAATATACGATGCGCTTGGCACCTACTACCATTGAGCGTTTAAAATTAATTAATTCCCGTCGTGCAGCCATAATCACTTCGAAAACTTATTCCATGAGTACAAATGATAGCTCCGCCAATGCATTACTCTTTTATACCTTGAGTATGCCATACCTGTATATGTGTCTATCTCTATCCCATGACTGTTATCACCTAAGCGTATTACTCAAGGATACACACCTTGTTTCCTTACTCTGTTGTCCAGAGTTCGCTGTAGTACTTCCACGAAATATAAAAATCTGGTAGATTTGGTATAGGGATTGTGTGACAGGCTATCTGAAAGCACGGATATATAAACTTAATGACTTCCTGAATGATGTTGTTGGCTATAATTCAAGTAGTGCGCCCGTGATAAAAGTTTCTATCAGTATTATTAGCCTCTTAGTAAGTATTGTAGCAACTACGTTCTACTTACAGTAGAGTAAGCTGACATTCATGCAGTTGGAAAATTATTTTACTTGAGTTATCTTACAAACTGCACATATAATAGTTTCATTCCAGTTATCAGTATATTGGCAATTAGAATATTGCATATCCAGACTCTTTGGTGATGCCCATATTTATATAATCACCATGTATTTCTCTGTTCATAGATTCAGTAGTTATTTAGTGACTGATCAATACTGTTCGTTTTGGAGGCATTACCGGAGATTTCTCTTCGCAGATCGCACCAAACTTTAAAAAGAAAAAAAACCTATCCATTCTGTTTCTTCATATAGATTAATTTGCACATCTTCAAGATAATGCGGCGTCTTTCTAGTATCAGAACAGAAGAATTTGTTCTATGAAGCACAGCAGCAACATGACGAAATTGCGTTCCTCTCACACAGGAAGCGTACTTCTCAGGCTTTTACGTTTTAGCTTGGGGTGCTGTACCTGCAACAGGAATGGAAACGTAGTGCCCAGTAGCGCAAACATGAACTGCTTTATAACTGAACCGAAAGGAAATGAACACATTTATCTTTATTTAAGACGAAGTAAGTTCCTGAGGAGTATTCTATTTTACGTTGATGTTGCTCTAAGCAAGGGAAAACGTTTTCGTTGTATATTGGTAGATGCAATAATACGACCGACATAAATTAACATCAAGGTTCAGGTAATAGAGCATAGCTTGAAAACTTCTAAGGATCGGTTTCAATAGACTCTCACGGGCTGCAGCTGCTTTCTCACGAAGACACTGTTTCCACTTCGTAAGCGACGTCATGGAAGAGAATGGTTGGCAAATATCTTTGCAGAACCGACCAGAATGCTTTTTACGAGGATGTCATAGGGATCAGTTAAGACATTTACATGGTTATCAAATCAGCTTCAGATATATTCAGTAGCTTCAGACAGACATTATCTTTTGGATGCCAACGGCCTTGCCGCAGTTGTAACGCCGGTTCCCGAAGTTAAGCTTTGTCGGATAGGGCTAGCAGTTGGATGGGGGACTATCCGGTTTGCGGAGCGCTGTTGGCAAGCGGGAATCATTCAGCCTTTATGAGGCAAACTGAGGAGCTACCTGGTTGAGAAGTAGCGTCTGACATACGGCCTGGAGAGCAGGGTCCTGACCACATGCCCCTTCCCATCCACATCCAGTGACGCTGGTGAGCTGAGGGTGACACGGCGGCCGGTCAGTACCATTGGGTCTTCATAGCCTGTTCGGGGGGAGTTTTGTTTAATTTATTTTCCTTTGGATGGTTATATTACACGCACTATTCGCTGAAACAGTCGCCTAAACGGTTCTGCATGTTTTTGCTGTATTTCATTCCATTACGGCCATGACTTAAACTGTAAAGGATGACAGCCATACCATAAGATCATCGGACGGGTGTGTCTGGAGGTATGCAAGTGAAGCAGTCCGTGATTTATCCCATTTTGTGTCTAAAATCTCAATCTCCTTTTAAGTCTTGAGAAGTGAGCATTTGTAGGAAACCGAAATCAGTCTCAAGAGATCTAATACCTCAAACAATATTACCACAATAATCAATATGTGTGGTAAAAAAGTCAATGAATATTGAGAGTTACAGAGGTACAAATAGCCATAAAGGCTACATAACCAGTAAAATGGGTAAGAGGGTGGTTCTCCCGCTTGTAAGAAAGAAGCTGCAGTACAGCAATATGTGTACTGAACCTATAGATCTAATAATGATTAACTCCAAACCGATAATTCACTAAGTTCTAATAATATAAATATGTCCAAGGAGAAAATAGCACCTTTTAGTAGGAAAAGGTACAACTGTAAGACTAAAGTTGTTGTAACACTAGGGATGATTTGCTGGTCGTGGATCTATTCCAGGCTTTGCCTTCCTCTGACCTTTGGATTGTCTTCCCCGTACCTAAGAAATGACTCAGCTGCACTGTTCATAACCAAGCAGCAAGAGCAAAGTTACCTTCCATATGGACACTGACATGGGTTTGGAAAATATGGATCATCTGAAATCCAACCATTGATCTACACGAACGATATGCTACTTTCCACATTTTAAGGTCATTAGGTGGAAATCGTGCATCTAGATTTAAGAAATCCTGCTGATTCAATACCTCTAGTGTGCATGCTCTAGGAAATATATTCGTGTGGAGCATTTAACGATTCTGGGGACTGGATTGAAAATTTAGTAACAGTGTAAGTCGAAACCATAAAACTAAATGTAGACTACAGAAGGAATATAAGGTGTTACCCAGTAAATGAAACGGGATAATTGTTATTCAAACTTGACGACAGAGATTTATTTGTATTATTTGCAATCTCAGACCATTGAAATATTGTTATCTATGGACTTCCGTCTGACAGTATTTATGATGCCATCTGATAATCTTGGAAAATGTCTATGTGCTATGAAAACAGGAAAGTTGCCCATAATGTAGATGACTCAAGTGGCGTACTTCACGAAAAATAAATTCATAGCAGCCACTAACTAGTTAATTAATCACAATGTCTGCGATTTACAAAGCATAGTAATACGAAATGTAACGATCAGACAAGCTGTCTCCGGTGAAGTACATAGAGATCTACGACATTTAAGGCAAAGCTGAGTTGTTTTTTTAGAAATAAATAGTTTAAAAACAATGACATGACCCTTATTTGAATACTAATGAAATGTAAGGCTCGATTTCAGGTCGGAATACCAAGTGGATAAAGGCATGTACAAAGGAGGGCGCGAATAGTTACAGGGTTATATCATTGCCACGAGAGTGTAAGTGCAGCAGAATATTGCGCGGAAAATTCTCGAAGATAGACGCCGTATTTCGGTAGAAAAGTGCATTGAAATCGTCAAAATATGGGTGCCAGATTGAACGTTACGAACATTCTTAAGCCCATTTATGAAAAAATAGCATACAGATAAAAGTGGAGTAATAATTGTTTGTACTGAGGAATCGTCCTTTTCAAACTCCAGCCGTGCGTGGAACAGGAAGAAGTCTTCATATATATGACTCAGTACACGTACCGACTACGGTACAATAAGCAATGACAGCAAAGAACAGACGCAGATATACACACATAGAAAGTTTTGCATCACCTCGGTTCCGAGAGTTCCGGAAGCTGTACAAATTAGAGAAGGTTACGGGGAGGCTACAACCCAGTTCGCCTTCCTTTATGGCTGAGGCATCTGTTTCACGTCTTTCGAATCTGACAGTGCTATTTAAATAACCTTTAGGACCCCATTTTCTGTCCCTGTTGCCTTAAATATTTCAAAGAGTCGGTGGAGTATAGTCGACATTGTCTAAGGCTTGCTCTGAATCTACAAATGCTATAAACGTGTGTTTGTCACCATTCAAACTGTCATTTAAGAGAAGTCGTGGGTCAGTATCATCTTGTGTGTTCCAGTATTTCTCCAGAACCCAACGTGATGCATCACAATGTCGCCCTCTTTAGGTTCGTCTATTTTTATGTACATAGTTTGAGTCAATATTTTGAAAGCTTGACTTACTAAACTGAGGATTGGCAGTACTTGTAAATGTGAGCACCCCCTATTTGTGAAACTGAAATAACTACATCCTCTCTGAAGATTGTGGGCTTTACGCCTATCACCTACATCTTGCACATGTGGTCCAGTAATTTTTCCTTCGCTGGGTCTCCGAAGAATCTCAGTATTTCTGAGGGAATGACGGCTATTCCAAGGGTCTTGTTCCCACTTATGCTTTCGATTGCTCTGTGAGATTCCTCTAGAAGTATCATATCTCTCATCTCTCATCTCTTCCTCTCCCACTTGCTAGTTTCATTCTATAAAATTTCCTCTAGTTGGTTCCCCTTATATAGCCCCTTTATATATTACTTCTGCCTTTCAGCTTCCCCTTATTTGCCTGTCATCTCAGCTCTTTGTTTTCATAAAACTACTTCTCTTTTCTCCAGTGGTCTATTTAATATTCCTTTAGGTGGATATGTCTTTCCCACACTTATATATACGTCTACAACATCGTATTTCTCCTTTTTAGCCATTCCCGCTTAGCCACTTGGCACTACCTCTCAGTTTCATTTCTGAGATCTGGTTCCCTCTTGCGTGTTTCATTTTCACAATTTTTATATTGTCTCATTTCGCATCTCCTTCGTTATCCAGGGATTTCTACTAGGACTTTACTTTTTACCTAGGTGCTCCTGTGGTGCCTACGCTATCTCACCTCGCATTATTATTCTGTTGTATATTATTTCTCTGTTGAAGTCCAACATGGCCTAATGTCGACTCTGAAACTCTCAACAACGACTGCTGATTCCAGTTCACCCATGTTCCACCTAAGTAACACAGCAATGTACTAACTTGGTCCCCAGTTCAAGCAGCAAGCAGTAATCGAAAGCTAATATGGCGGTGGGGAGAAATTCAAAACCATTCAGAAACTATTTACGAAAAAGTCCTCCAAAATGTTGAATTCACCCCAGTTGTCTTAAGTAAAAATGACAGGAAATTTTAAAAAGTCCAAGATGGTGCAACTAGCACATTTTTGCTAGTGGCAATTATGATATCCTGTTCAAAAGTATTTCAACAATCTGGAATTTGCACAGTGTGCAAAATTATTCTGGCGACCTGTATTTTTAATCGAAAATTCGTGTATTATTGACCATTCTGATATAAGTTACAGTATTTCCGTAGGGAAGATTTCTGTGTTATTTATTTAAATTACGTCTGATACTTACTGATCCAACTGTCAGCTGCGTTTCTCAACAAGCAAATTTATGCCACACTCGTTGTAAGGTGCAATAGACATTAAAATGAAATATTTACAGATCTAAAAGGTCTCCGTTATTTATCGAAATTTTACATTCTGCTTCTGCTACATTTTCTGCATTAGTTTTTTACAACTGTAGAGAACTCGCTTTAGATACCATAATATAATTACTAACATAATAGAATTTATTTGCAACTGATGACTAAATTTCATCCTCAAAAAGTTATACACTTGTCAGGTGTCATCATTTTATTTTCATATCTAAAATAAAATGTCTGCAAAAAATACATAAGTATACTGCTGTATGTGCAGTATATATATATATATATATATATATATATATATATATATATATATATATATATATATAGCTCACAGTATTCCCATGTCTCTATTATTGATCAGTTAAACATAATCACGCACAAAATGATAATTGTATGAAAACATTGAAGTTATCTGTGTTTCTATAAAACATATCTTCAGCTACAAAAAGAGAAGAATATTATGTCACTTGCACTTGAGGCCTTAACCATGTCTTTAGGCTCCCAAATTAAGCGCCTCAATGGTACCAAAATTATCTGTATTGTTGATGTTGAAACATTTATTAGTTATAATAATGCTTCAACTACTAGAAGAGAGCAATAATTTTTAATTTACACTTGACTCGGGAAACATAACTGTGGATTAAGAGCCCTCAATGCCATTTACATGTCAAATTATTATATGACAGTACGAAACTCATGTGGCTACAATACATTCTGCAGTAACAGTTGACACTTTATCTTCGTCTCAAATCTTCTATAACACCCATATTAACTAAAAATAAGACGACAGCCACTATAACCATGAACTTATTGAATACCTTACACGTAAAGAGTAGTACATAATTATCGACTCTCAAATTAAGTGTGTAGTGATATTCTCAAATCTGAACTATAGTATAATAGCACAGACAACATGTAGCCAAATATAAAGTAGTGTAGTAATACGTAGCTGACAATGCATCTAAAGCCAAAATGAAGCTATGAACAAAGGTGAACATGGCAAAACATCTTCTCACAGATCAAGAAGATAATGCACAAAGAAAACATACTTAAGATTATGAATAGGAAATACAGTTTTGTTTTTACTAATGGTGGAAGTGCACATATATTTATCAGTTAATATGATCATTTTCTTAGTATGAAGGTACAGCTTCATAATACACAACGATGGAGTAAGGTACCACACAGAGAGGAAAGTTCGACCTCTTGAAAGTATGTATGGCCTCCACCCCAAAAGAAGAGTGTCAGTAATATATTCAAAGCAAGTGTGGCAATACTGAAGTAGCTTAATTGTTATATAAGATTTTTATGAACTATGCATGGCACATACATTGACAGCACTGATATAACTTTCAGATTAAACTGTAGCTACTAACGAGTTTAGTGAGATAATTGTATCACAGTTTAAAACTAATCATCGTTTGTTATACTTCTCAAAACATTTGCTATACTTTGGTTATAACTGATCGCACACTCAGTCTGACGTTCTAGTGACACACATGGTAGAGCATTACCTTCATCTTTCAGTACAACATGTTGATCATATTTTGCTGATAATGCTAAATTTTCCTACAGCTCAGAATTACTGAAAAACTTCAAAAAATTATAGGTAATATCATTTAGTTCAATGAACTACCATTTACATATCATCAGATTTAAATGACAGTGTTCTGTGTACTTAAGATGTGAAAAAACCATTTCAAAACTAGACAAGCATGATAGAACAATTTGGATGAGGATATACAGGCGTTTCACATAATGATGATGTCATTGACAGGGTCATATGTCACTGATAATACTGAAGACATCACTGATAAGGAGGAGGAGGACTGTGATGTTACATGTGGGACAATGACTTGCTCACATGCCATGTGAAGGGCAAAGAAAGTTGTTACATTCCGTATACACTTAGTCATAAATGTTCATGTCACGACGATGTATGAATAAATTGTTCTATCAACAGGGAAGTAAACTATGTCATCGGGAAGGAAGTTAGAGAACTACATTTAACATTGTCGATCGAAGAAGGGAAACCAGTGACAATCCATGCGACTTTCTAGCGTTTATAGTTTAGATATAAGATGCTGAATTAGCAATTAAGAGGTTAACTATTCAAACTAACTGATCTTACAGTATACCACAGACGCTTTAATTTTGTTAAATTATAAGAAAAACCTTTGTGCCACTCTGTTGGAGGCTACAGCAACCACAAGGTATATGACTGCCATGGAGTTTTTATCAGTTTAGGCACCACTTACTGCAACAAATATAGTGAACCTGAGCGGTTTAAAGAAATCCTAGCTGAATATTCGACACAACTGATTTGTGGTTCCACGTTTGACGAAGTCAAAGATCTGCAGTAAGCTGATAGTTCTGCAAATTTGGGTTATGTACAGTTTCTCTTTGCTTTGAGTACAGTAGTGTATCTCTGTACGTTACTCAGTTTTGTCGATCTTTTTATGCTGATTATTTGTCTCCTGTTAGAACTGTGGACAATAATGCAGACACTTTATTCGAATTCATACTGACTAATTTCCTTTTATTTCTGTGACCATAAAAGTATGACTCCCCAAGGTGTCTTCACAAGCAGCTTAGCCTTTTGAAATTTTTGGGATACTTATTATCTCAGGTCTCTTCTATATCTGTATCCTTGTCCATTCAATTCTGCCAGCTCTTCATCTGCTGTTCCCACGGCACACTTGGTTCAAATGCATCCTAACTGACTTACTTGTTTCCTTGTCTATGGAAGCATGGCTCTTCCTTATCCACTTTTCATTTGGCTTGATGTGCAACTTATCCATAGAATTCTAGCATACACATAATCAGACTGCCATTTATATCTAGTTATTATAGTTTTTTTCTGCTGACACAGAGATGAAGAGTTCAATTTCTGACAACATGGATGTAGAAGTACACTTGACAGCAAAAAAAGCGGGCCACTCCTGCATTTCAATGTGTAGGCGGCACCTGACTGTATGCAACCAACACACTCGTAGCATTTTTTCTTAAATTTGTCTTTATTTCGCAGCTTCAAACATGCTGCATTCAATACACTGGAGGTAACAATTAAAATTAACGAAAATCAATAAAAAGCGCCCTCAGTCGCTACACCCATTAGAACTAAAACCTGCTGAAGAATATGTTAAAAGTATTTTAAGCAAAATACAAACTGAAATCACACACAGCACCATGAAAAATTAGAAGCCATGCTACTAAAACTGCATCAACAACAGCAAATTCAAACATCCAACAAAACACAGTTTTATGAAAGCATCATTAACTATACTGACATCACCTTCAGAGAAAAAGAACAACACCTACTCAAGAAAGGGCTAAAACTCAATGAAAAACCCAGATTAAATGACAATAAGCTAAAAATCTTCATCATACACACTAAAAAAGCAGCTGATTTAGTTCACCTAAGTAAAACTGAACAGACTGTCATAGTACACAACATAAATAAAATTATACAGAAAAGCATAAGTAACCATACTGAAACCCCCAAAGCAGTCTATCGAGAGACAAATCAGGTAAACACCACAAACATGAAACTCAATACTAACTGTGCCATGGTACTGAAAGCTGACAGAAGCAGTTCTATAATTATTACGAACAAAGATGAATACATCACTAAAAAACTTTCTTCTCTGAAAACAACATTACAGAGCTGAAACAAGATCCAAGTATAAAATTAAGAAAAGAAACAGAAAAATGGTTGGGAAATGAAATTTACTCTTCACAGACAAAAATGCTAAACATGCATTTTAATGAATCCCACAGCTCCAAGACTGAGACCTCGACCCAAGACCAACAAACCCCAAGTCCCATTGAGGCCTATTGTTAATTCTAAAAATATAGCTGCCTCCAAAGTCCCCCAATTACAGAACGAAATTCTGAAACAGTACTATGTGTTTGAGAAATCGTACTCAGTTAAGAATGCAAATGAAATACCAACTAAAATTAAAGATATAAATATTCCTGCAGGCGCAGGTTTACCTCTTTTGATGAAACTATCCTATTTACAAATGAACCAACTGAAGAAAGAGTAGACATAATCTTAGAAAACCTAATAAGACACAAAAAATTGTCAATTGGAGAAACATCTGAAATCAAGAACAAGCATACTGCCTCACAATTACTTTACATTTAATGTGGAAGTTTACAGATAGAATTAGGGTCTTGGGTAGTAACATATCAAGTTTACTGGCAGACATATTTCTCAGTCATCTGTAAAGTAAATTCTTTAATGAAGACAACAGCCTCAAAAGTAAGATAATATAGTACTGGAGATCTGCTGATGATACCTTGCTGCTATTTCATGGAATAAAAGGTGATATCGAAAGACTACTAGCAAACTTCAATTCTTTCCACAGAAACATAAAACTCACAGTAGAACATGAGGACAACGAAAGCACAAACTTCCTGCATTAAAATCACCAACCATCAACAAAGACATAAATCAGGATACTCAGAAACGCACATACACAGACATAACAATGCCATCCCACCACACTGAAAAATAGATACAATAAAAAGCATTGCCATAAGCAGTGTCTACCCAACCAAAACAAAAGACAGACAAATATACAAAAGCACAACAAAGAATGGCCACACTGTGAGAGAACAGAAAATATTAGCCAGTATCCCATACCTGTGTCCCATATCACAAAAAATTGCTAAGCTTTAAAAAAAACATTTCTAATACTTTCATTCTCAAGTAATAATAAGTTTGGTAATAACTCGTCCATAACATAAAGTCAAATACACAAAAATACAACAACAGTGGAGTGTATAAAGTATCATGCTGCATTTGTCCTACCTACTACGTAGGGAAAACAGGCAGAAACTTCAAAACCCATTTTCAAGAAAACCTAAAAGTTTTCAGTCTCTATAATTTCAAAAAATCGGTCTTTGCACAACATTTGTTGGAAAAGAAACGCGTCATCAATAGTCTACAAGATAATTTGGTAGTATTACACAATGAAGCCAATGGTAAGACCGAAAACCTGTTTAAACAACTGGAACATACCTCCACAAAGTAAAAAAAGGAACTGAATATATGGTAAATGAACAAACAGATTTCGCAACCCACAGCTAATTTAATAATTTTAAAGACCTATTCTAATGATATGTCAACTGGGTCCTGCGTATGTCAGTTGTTTAATAATTGCACCTTCAGCACACAAGTAAATTCATTTTTGACTACTACATGTATAAAAACATCTCAGAAGGTTTTGCAAACATGTGAATGCGAATGTGCCTCTTGAATGAAGTGATATGGTGGAAAACGATGGAGGAAAGAACGTATGCTGGTGCTAAAACGTTCAAAACACTTTTCTTGGATTATTTTGTGGGTTTACACTATTAATTTTTTCCACTATTTCGCACATGTTTTCCGCATTTGTCTTACGAAATTCATAACCTAATATCAGACCTTTTCGTGACTGGAATGTACATTTCACCACATCCAAGAGAAAAAAATAAAGCATATTTAAAAAATTACAACTGATGATGGACCCACAGGGTCCGAAACGCATCGTATATTTAATAAAATACGGAAAGTTGTGAATGAAGGTGTTTTTTAATTCATAAATCCAACATAGCATAGCACTATCGCAGGTCCTCTAAACGCCAAAACTCTCTGCAGTACGAATGTTTTTTGTTCCAGTCTTTGATCACAGTATCACTTCTCTGCAGTACAGTCGTCTGACAATACAAAAGCAATGGGTGCCACAACAGACTGCAAGAGAACGCTGCTCTTAATGGTAGATGTAAACAAATATCATCGTAAAACAAATAGTAGATAACACATTATTGGAGATGAGACAGTCCTTAACGTTTATAAATTAAATTACATTACAATAAGTGATACTGCTGAAGAGACGTGAAATTATGAAGTTTTCACCAGTGGCAGTTTACAGTGATGAATATCTGAATGGGGGAATAGATGAGAATACTCTTATTACTGCACCAGGATCCCCATGAAGTTTATATTGCCCTGTGAAGTAACCAACAAAGGTATGGAATAATCTGCAAGACACAAGTGTGAAAGTAAAGTTATGGTGACAGCCAGGCAGTAGAACACAGAACAAAAATTAATTCTTAACTGAGTACCAACAGATGTCAGATATTAAATATGGTCACCAATAGCATGATACTGGAATCTGAAATGACGTTACGAATGATTATATCCTGGCAAGAATTCGAGCCCTGCACTTTTCGCTATTGTCTTACAGCTACAAATAGACATCAAATACGTATTGTATCTTCACCACCAGCGAGATGTGCAGTTGTCTGCCTAGAGGTGATGCAAGAAATAGTTCTGTGCTGTCTGGTACTCAAACACCACACATTTCGTTATTGTTCACCCACAGGAAGAGGCGTCAACTATCAAATACCATTTCACTACTAGCTACGATGGTGCCATTCATTGAGACTTGGAGGAGTTTGACATTGAGAGGAAACATCGGAATGACGGGACAGTATCTTCTCGAATGGTTCAAAACCAGATAAAAATTGGAATCAGAGCTCGAATCTCATGACAGTGCCAACGTTTTCAACGTCTCAAGCTCATTTAAAATAAGAAATGAATGTTGTATGACCTTACAGGACGATTAGTTTGTGAACTGAAATAACATTATTAGTGTTGGAGAGCTTACTAGATACAGAGTCTCTGCAAGCAGCAGCTTCCGCCTCTGTGAGCCAAAATTAATCCAAGTCTGTTCCTGTCAGTAGCGAATAAACTTGTCTAAGTTAGTTACATGTTCCATTGATCAGTCTCACTGTAACCATCATGATGTCGAATGTGTGAAGTGCATAAGAAATGCAAACATGTCTCAAGGCCATCTTTTAAGCTTAAAATTTTTGTTGCCTACACCTTTGCCTTAAATGGCACAGAATGCATATATTATACTTATCGATCTATTCATTCGTATTCAAGAATTCATCTATGGTATAGAAGGAGTTGTCAAGGAGATATAATTTCAGTTTATTTTTGGAAATGTTACTGTTGTCTGTCAGAGATTTTATTTCATTCGGCAATTTATCATAAAGTTTTACTGCAGCTTAATTTACCCCTTTCTGTGCCAAAGATATGTTTAGTAAAGTATAGTGTAAATCTTCCCTTCTTCTGGTATTATAATCATGAATGTCATTGTTGTTTTTAAACTTGTCCATGTTACTGAGATCAAATGTCATTACGGAGTAAATATGTTGTGAGGCTGTAGTAAGAATTCCAACCCCTTTAAACAGATGCCTACAAGATGTGCTACTATGATCCCCAGACTTTACTCTAACCATTTTCTTTTGAGCATTGAATACTTTTTGCCTTAGTGCTGGGTAGCCCAAAAATATTATTTCGTATTACATCAGAAATGAAAGTATGCAAAGTATGTTAGCCTACTGATTTTTATTTCGTCAAAATTGGCAATTGTTCTGACTGCAAAAGTTGCTGAACTTAGTAAAATTAGGAAATCTAAAATATTCATTTCACAATTAAGATTCTTATCTGTATGGACACCCAAAAATTTAATATGGTCTACCCCAGCTACTGACTTCTGTTGATGTATTATATTTATCGAAGCAAGTATACTCCTTGCAGCAGAAAATTAGATGTATTGTGTTTTCTTTTCAAAGTTCAGAGCAAGCCTATTCACAGAAAATCAATTAATAACTTTTTAAAGACATTATCTCTATCATTTTCTATTTACATTACTGTATTAATAAGGATTTTGTATAATCAACAAACAGTTTCCGTTTAGCTTCTTGTTTAAAATAAGAAGGAAGGTCATTTACATATATCAAGAACAGAAGGGGATCCATTATCGAACCCTGTGTAGCACCTAATGTAGTTTCACGCTAGTTAGACGCAGGCGCAAACTTCCGTAAATCACTTAAACTATATAAAGAAACATTTTCTTCCTCCTCTATAAATATCACTTAAACCACTCATAAGCTGTTCCTTTTATACCATAGAATTGTAATTTCCGTAGCCTAATGTCATGGTTCACACAGTCAGACGCTTCAGGTAAGTCACAGGAAATTACTATCAGTGGCATTTCATTATTTAAAGACTTCATTATGTGGGCTCTCCCAGTGTAACAGAACTTTTCTCAATATGTTACATAAATTTTTATAGTGTAAAATTACTTCTGGGTCTTTATACTTCTTGCTGTCTCACACAGTTTTACTTTTCTTTCTGAAGACACTTTAACACCTACAGTAATCCAAGATTTCTTTGAAAACTCTTTGGTGTTATATTTAGTAATTTTTTTTGAAACAGTTTTCCAAAACTGATAAACTGATATAAAGAAATATAGTGCACGTATCAATAACCTTTGGCTCACTGTATATATCTTCACAGTTAAAAGATCTTAAGCCTTCTCTGAAGTGCTGTACAGATGCTGGGTTGAGCAACCTTACACTTTTACTTAATGGTTTCTGAACTGAACACGCTGCTATGTTTTGTAAGTTTGTCAATTGTGCATTGAGGTCTGATAATCCATTTATCGCAGAGAAAGCATGTGTTAGTATTACATCCTACTGCTGAACAAATACATTATTTATTTGAGTGCTACTGTCTTGAGCTATACGTGTAAGGAAATTGATTAATGATTCTATGTGATTAATAACACGTCTGGTACACTTTCCCCGTCAGAATTGCATAGAAAGTTTACATTGAAATCACTACAGATTAATAACATCTTCTTGTGTCTTAAGACAGCATAATACGGAATATTTTTTTTAAAATTGTTCCCAAACTCCTAATGGGGACCTGTATACTGTTGCCAATATAAAAACTACATTATATAGCTGTAGTTCACATGCACAAACTTCAAAGTGCTAACTGACAGAAAATTTCCTTACGTCTATAGTTTTGTATTTATAGCCTTGGAACTCCTCCTTTGTCTATGTTAGATCTGAAAGTGTAAGATGTTAAATTATACTAATTTATAATGACACTTTCCCCCACAGTTACATAGTCTTCAGACAGATGAAGTATATCAATCTAATCATTAATTTTGAGATCATTGAAACACACTTACGGCTCATATATTTTTTATTCCCCTGGTATTTTGATGAAGTAAATTCATACTATCCTAGACTTTATCCCTATTTACGGTACATGAAGCCAGTTTTATTTTATTTTTCTTGATTGTCATCTATGTGGAATATGGCTTTAACCTAAAATCCAGACAGACAACAATCAAGAAAATGGATGTACTGTTGATTTGCAACCATACCACAGTCCTAAGCTCATTCCTTGGCGTTACTGGAGGTGAAGAGTGTATGTTTGTGGCTGTTAAATACTAGTAACTACGGAGGGATTCGAACCCACACCTCAGATATGAGAAGCTAGCCTGAGTCCTATCAGACAAGGAATTTCAGAAGTGTTAGTGTCGTGTTTATGTCATAATGGAGTACGCAGTACAAGGTACGAGAAGAATTGGCTTCCCCTTGAGCTTTTCTTGTGAATAACTTATTCCTGGTCTAGTTGTCAAGGTCATGCAGGGCGAATGTAGAACCGTGATATCTGACCAATCTTTTTCCTTTCTTCGGTCTGTCTGGTAAGAGCATTAGTCTGACGGAAGGTCAGTGATAGTTCCATTCATTTTCTAAGTCAGTAAAAGAAAAATCTTGCGGTAACACGTTTGTGATAGGTCTCTTAGTAGTCTGTCATGGTAGGACCAATTTCAGAACTATTAGCCAGCGGCCGTTTGATGCAGACCAGCGTCCGCCCGAGTTAAAAAAAAAATGGCTCTGAGCAGTATGGGACTTAACATCTCAGGTCATCAGTCCCCTAGGACTTAGAACTACTTAAACCTAACTAACCTAAGGACATCAGGCACATCCGTGCCCGAGGCAGGATTCGAACCTGCGACCGTAGCGGTCGCGCGGTTCCAGACTGAAGCGCCTAGAACCGCTTGGCCACCAGCGGCCGACCCGTCTGAGTTACCGCCACGCATTGGGCATAGAGCCTATTATCTGCAGCGGACTTTTCTGCACTCGAATTAGCTAGTATGACGTTTTCGTCGTATATGATGTAATGACTTGTTTCAGCTTGCTTCATGGCGATTTTGTATGGAATGTTGCTTTAAGCGAGTTTAACTACGGTTTTGTTCATGTGTGTAGTATAGATCGTGCTATGATAACTAGAATATTTCCCATTTTTCACGTTATGAGGAGCGTCGTTTATACATTACAAAACAGAATCTAAAGCAGAATAAAATCTAACGTTTGCGACAGCGTGTTGTAATTGTGTTTAATAATATTATGAAAGCAGTGGCGGCAATTCGAAACACCCGCGCCCTGTAAGGAACTGAGGGCTTTCGAGGAACTCAAATTGTATCGTTTCAAGTACACTCGTTTTGAGCTAAATTGATCACCATTCAGGAAAGAGATTTCTGTGATTTAATACGAGGGTCAATGGCAATGTATGTGATATTAGGCAGGTTTGACGACCCATTAACCTTTGTGTCATACTTGCCTTCAGTAGGCACATTGGAGTTAAAAGAAAGGAAGGATTGTGGTACATCATCTCGTCAAAAACGAGAATAGACCTAAAGCAGAAATCGAGTTGGGAAGGACGAGAAGAAAGTTGGCTGTGCCCTTTCGAACGATTGATCCCTAAATTTGTTGTAATATGTATAAGGAGGGCACTGCAAACCTAACTCAGTGCGGCCTGATGGCGATTTGAAATACTATATAGTAATTTCGTAAGGAGAATAAAGAGGGTAAAACACAACAAACATTATCTCAAATGGTTATCTGTATACGTCAGTAAAATGAATTGTTGGTACACATCTGTTGGCACAGCTAAGATGTTTTGTGCTATGGACTGCTTCCAAGGGATGTTTCCTTCGCAGCTGACATTTGTTGCCAACAAATGAGACGCTTGGCAGTCGCAGAGTAACAAAGGCGACCTCGAAGACAGCACCAAGGAGAGTGCTTGAGAGACACACCTCTTACACTTCTAATCTGCCACTCTCATGTATTTTCCCCTTATCGATCAACAACCAAGAATGTTAGTTTTGGTTTTCTTTCGAGCATGAGATCCAAAAACTACCTGCGCATTATCGGTTGGTTTTCGATAACGAGTTGGAATATATTGTTGACAATTTATCTGATATTTGTGTATACTTTGTTCAGTAACCTAAGACAAACGCTACTAGTATGCACTACACTAACACGGCCGGTGTCTCATCATAATACAATACAGTGTATGGTTGTCTAAGTAAAAAAAAAAAAAAGTTCAAATGGCTCTGAGGACTATGGGACTTATCATCTCAGGTCATCAGTCCCCTAGAACTTAGAACTACTTAAACCTAACTAACCTAAGGACATCACACACATCCATGTCCGAGGCAGGATTCGAACCTGCGACCGTAGTAGTCGCTCGGTTGCGGACTGAAGCGACTAGAACCGCTGTCTAAGTTAAACATAAAGTCTTTTGTTATAGTCCAGTAGCATTTTTGGACTACAACGTAAATACGTCAATGTGGCTTTGAGGGTGGTTGCTGAATGAAACACAGTTAACAACGTATTCAGTCGTATGATTTCATCAACAGATTCGTGTATTTTCAGTAGCAGTTCCGCAGTGTTTTCTGTTTCTTAATTCTATATCTACATTTCACTGAAAGCAGCAAGTCACCTTATCATGACACCATTTCTAAAGATGTTTTTTCAGTTCGATATAGCCGTTTGTAGCTCGTCTACAACACACTTGTGTGTCCTCTTTATGGGTATTCCTGGGTGGTATCGGTCTCTATGACGTAGAACTGACCGAACACAAAGAAAAAGTTCACAGAATGGTATTATCACGAAATAGGGGAGATTGTGTCACGGATGTAGTAAACGATTGAAAGTCACTGAAACATGGGCGTTTAACATTGAGACGAGGTGTTTTCGCGAAATTCCAATCGCCAACCTCCTCCTCTGAAATCCACGATATTTTCATTACCACTACATACAAAGGAGACCTCACCACTGTGATAAGAGACGTCAGTGCTTGCACTGTAAGGTTCAGTTATTCATAATTCCCATGCACTTTTTGAGGGTGGAACGGTAGAGAAATAATGTGACACTGTTTCAAAGACGTGCTTCCAAGCACTTAACTGCAGAGAATTCATGCGGATGAAGATATCAAGGGAGGGGTAAGAGGAAGGAGGGAGGGATCTAGCAATGCGGAGGAGTGCAGAAGAATAAAACAAAAGTGTGAAAAGTTTTCAAAGTATTCATTACTTAGAGGTATGCAAAAGTTCGTTTTACCTTTGGACAGAGAGAAAGGGAAGGAATGTTCCAGAACGAAGAATGGATTATATATAAGGGATTTAGGTTGTGAGAGGAGTTGTGGAAGACAGTAAAGAAACAGAAATGAAACAGAAATGTATCGTTACAATGGAAACGGTTACATTTGTCCATAACGTGTTGGGAGAATGGAGTAGAACAGCAACTATGGTGATGATGTAAGACGGTGAGAGAGAGAGAGAGAGAGAATGGAGCAGAAATTAACAATGAATATACGCAAGACGAAATCGTTTGCATAATTTTGGGAGGACGGAGGGAAAGAGAGAGATGTATTTGAAATAACACAAAATATTATTTAAAGCGTTCATCTAAAGTTGTAACTTTGTAACTACCTAGACTGGCTTTAAATGAAATAAAAAGAGAATATTTAATAAGCCATATATTCAAAAGAAACTCATTTCAATTAAAAATGCAACTCAAAGAAAAACCTAACCCAAATCTTATTTTATCTGTGCTAAATGACCTTCCACTGGCTCCCAGTGAGGAAAACAGAAGAAAAAGAGGACATAAAAAGTTGTAAGGAATCTAATATTTTATCCAGAATAGTACATTATTTTGTACTTCCGTCGTGCATCTTGAGATAGAATCTATAAAAGCACTCCGTCTTTAGGCCACAAGTGGCCCATCGGGACTATCCGACCGCCGTGTCATCATGAGTTGTGGATGCGGATAGGAGAGGCGTTTGGTCAGCACGCCGCTCTCCCGGTCGTTACGATGGTTTTCTTTGACCGGAGCCGCTACTGCTCAGTCGAGTAGCTCCTCAATAGGAGTCACGAGTCTGAGTGCACCCCGAATAATGGCAACAGCACATGGCGGCCTGGATGGCCACCCATCCCCGTGCCGGCCACACCCGACAGCGCGTAACTTCGGTGATCTCACGGGAACGGGTCTATCCACTGCGGCAAGGTCGTTGCCCATAGAATCTATAAGCTGTTCGACAAAACACACTGAAGCAGCACCTTCCTCCCAGGCTTCAAGAACGCAACCCCAAAGAGTGTTAACTGTAGTTGGTTGATGTCGTGGCCAGTTCTCTGTTAACGCACCTGCGATCTAAGCGCACATACACTCCTGGAAATTGAAATAAGAACACCGTGAATTCATTGTCCCAGGAAGGGGAAACTTTATGGACACATTCCTGGGGTCAGATACATCACATGATCACACTGACAGAACCACAGGCACATAGACACAGGCAACAGAGCATGCACAATGTCGGCACTAGTACAGCGTATATCCACCTTTCGCAGCAATGCAGGCTGCTATTCTCACATGGAGACGATCGTAGAGATGCTGGATGTAGTCCTGTGGAACGGCTTGCCATGCCATTTCCACCTGGCGCCTCAGTTGGACCAGCGTTCATGCTGGACGTGTAGACCGCATGAGACGACGCTTCATCCAGTCCCAAACATGCTCAATGGGGGACAGATCCGGAGATCTTGCTGGCCAGGGTAGTTGACTTACACCTTCTAGAGCACGTTGGGTGGCACGGGACACATGCGGACGTGCATTGTCCTGTTGGAACAGCAAGTTCCCTTGCCGGTCTAGGAATGGTAGAACGATGGGTTCGATGACGGTTTGGATGTACCGTGCACTATTCAGTGTCCCCTCGACGATCACCAGTGGTGTACGGCCAGTGTAGGAGATCGCTCCCCACACCATGATGCCGGGTGTTGGCCCTGTGTGCCTCGGTCGTATGCAGTCCTGATTGTGGCGCTCACCTGCACGGCGCCAAACACGCATACGACCATCATTGGCACCAAGGCAGAAGCGACTCTCATCGCTGAAGACGACACGTCTCCATTCGTCCCTCCATTCACGCCTGTCGCGACACCACTGGAGGCGGGCTGCATGATGTTGGGGCGTGAGGGGAAGACGGCCTAACGGTGTGCGGGACCGTAGCCCAGCTTCATGGAGACGGTTGCGAATGGTCCTCGCCGATACCCCAGGAGCAAAAGTGTCCCTAATTTGCTGGGAAGTGGCGGTGCGGTCCCCTACGGCACTGCGTGGGATCCTACGGTCTTGGCGTGCATCCGTGCGTCGCTGCGGTCCAGTCCCAGGTCGACGGGCACGTGCACCTTCCGCCGACCACTGGCGACAACATCGATGTACTGTGGAGACCTCGCGCCCAACATGTTGAGCAATTCGGCGGTACGTCCACCCGGCCTCCCGCATGCCCACTATACCCCTCGCTCAAAGTCCGTCAACTGCACATACGGTTCACGTCCACGCTGTCGCGGCATGCTACCAGTGTTAGACTGCGATGGAGCTCCGTATGCCATGGCAAACTGGCTGACACTGACGGCGGCGGTGCACAAATGCTGCGCAGCTAGCGCCATTCGACGGCCAACACCGCGGTTCCTGGTGTGTCCGCTGTGCCGTGCGTGTGATCATTGCTTGTACAGCCCTCTCGCAGTGTCCGGAGCAAGTATGGTGGGTCTGACACACCGGTGTCAATGTGTTCTTTTTTCCATTTCCAGGAGTGTATTTTCCAAAGGGTACATGTGGCGGCCAGTCTATGACGTTATACCAATCGTGCAGAGCTGCTATTGAACAAAAGGCAGACTTGTGAATGAGAGAATGGTCCTCTTGCACTACGAACTTCTCTTCTGCTTAGAGCTTTCGCACTGACGTAGCATCACATTTTTTATTTGTGGCCAGATTTCTCGCTGTCGAGAGTTCCTCCTATCGTTGAGGGCGAGTCCCTTGCGGCTATAAACAACACTTGGACGGTCGTTATTGGTGCGAAACACATTGAAGTCAGTGAAAATGACGTTTCCCCACGAAACACTCTTTTTTTACAGTGGATCGTCATGCACCCAACCCTGCGTCTCACAGCCTTTTGATAATCGTGTCGCCACAGCCAGGGAAGTTGGCCTCTCGCTGCAACTGCTTTACATTCAGAAAGGGATTTTCTCTGCTCTTAGACACTAGTTAACTCTCTTCCTGCTGTGAGCTCACTACCGGCCGCAGTGGCCGAGCGGTTCTAGGCGCTTCAGTCTGTAACCGCGCGACGGTTACGGTCGAGGTTCGAATCTGGCCTCGGGCACGGATCTGCATGATGTCCTTAGATTCGTTAGGTTTAAGTAGTTCTAAGTTCTAGGGGAGTGATGACCTGAGATGTTAACTCCCATAGTGCTCAGAGCCATGTGAGCTCCCTCTCCTCCTGAAGTGGGCCAGGAGATCTGTCTGTAGTGCCTCTTTCAAGGTAGCTGCTCCACCACTTTGTTTCAGTGCTATGCGCCACTCCATACATTCTGCAGCTTCTCTGATGGAGCATTCACCGTCTTCAATAAGAGCGACGACTCTGTCTCAAGTTGATCTCTCCCAGTGAGCTATTGCAATAAAGAGCCTTATGTATATATCTGCTTGCCCTCTTAGACTCATGCCAGGAGAGAAAGTAGACATATTTACGTAGAAACAACCGGTAGAGATTGCTGCCCTGTTAGAATGTCCCATGCAGGAGGAATCTCGACCGACCAGCTCTGGCTCTCTACTCCGGTCTCGCCTCGGCACTAGGCTGCAGCTGACCAGCCAGCCCATCAGCATTCCAGCCCTGCTGGCACGTAGCTCACGAGCTGCAGCCAGTACAGTGCCAGGCCAGAGATTCATGCCCTCCCCTTGAACAATAAAACTATTCGTCTGCCTGCTCAAGTCTGTAGTATACACTAACGCATCTCGAGCTATTTTGTTATAACATCAACAGGCAAATCTACCTTTTACAGTTCATTCAAATACTATACAAAATATAAATAATACACTTATGATAAACGTAACAACCACAAAATATTTCAACTGTCTACCAATACTAAGGAAACTATTTTCCCTTATCAGTGCTCTGTATTTGATGTGGAGTCTTCTACCAAAATAACTAAACGGAATTTAAAAGTAATCAGTTCTGGTGTCAACTTTGCCACATACACACATCAGAAAATGTTTTGCATCACACTGGTTCCCAGAACTCCTGTAGATATACGTTGACTGTGGATATTGTGTCAGAGACACAGACACTTAGACTGTTCAGAGATGTCACTAAACCCGCTCGAACATGTTATCAATCATGCATGATATGATGTATCATGCAGCGTAACTTGCTGTGACAGTGCGAGAGAGAGAGAGAGACAAAGATATTGTTTATTACTCTGTGGCGGTCAGCGTTTACATAATTATTCTTAGGATATCACAACCGACCAAAAACTTTAGGTTGGGTACCAAATGCTAATGCAAAGGAATGGAGAAATCAACCACCAATAATAACTGACGTAACGGAGCAGATATATACTAATAAAGGACAATCGTCAAACTAAACTCGACTGTCAGAAGCCCCGACGGTGCAGTCGGGGAAGTTATGAGGGGCGAAAATTCAAGCGTAAATTTTTTTCGGTACAATGATGGCAGATTATTAATAGAAGAACTTCAGCAGGAGATGATGCCTTGTCAAGAGGAACATATCACTGAACCTGTTGCGAAAATTCAGGCGGCAATTGAAGGCATTACTGTGCAAGTTACTTTAGATACAGTAGCAGCAGTAAATGTCGTTTCTGAGAAGTTATTTCAAAGAATACTTCAGAAAGCAAATCCACCGATATCTTGTGTTCAATGTTGTAGAATTGTAGGTCCTACTGGTCATAAGTCTTCTCAGGTTAAAGTGCAGACTCAACTCCAGTTAGATATAGGAAATGTAGCTATAAATTGCACGTTCCTTGTAATAGAAAAATTGGTTGAGGACTGTATCCTGGGTATAGATGAATTTAGAGAGAGATATTGGCATATCGATTTTTCTCTAGGCCGTGCCAGTTTTACAATAATGGATCAGAAACATCAAGAGAGTCTTCTCAGGGAATATAGTACCCATGGAAAGTATTGTCAGTGACGAAAGCTGCAAATGAAGTGGATACATAGCAAATCTGCACGGTATTACCAGATTAATTACTTGCAACCAGTCTTAAACCCTGAAGTTATGGTATATGAAAAGATGCAAGAACTTGAATATTTGCAACAACATCAAAGAAAGCAATTATATGATCTTCTACAGGAATATCATGAAGTCTTTCAAGAAAGACCTGGTGTAATCAAGGGATACACATGCCATTTAGATGTGGATATTGTGTTAGAGACACAGACACTTTGACTGTTCAGAGATGTCACTAAACCCGCTCGAACATGTAAACAATCATGCATGATATGATGTATCATGCAGCGTAACTTTCTGTGACAGTGCGAGAGAGAGAGAGAAAGAGAGAGAGAGAGAGAGAGTGAGAGTCAAGGATTATTACTCTGTGGCGGTCAGCGCTCACATAATTATTCTTAGGAATTAGAACTTTTGTTCTTCTTAAGAGTAAATTTTAGGGGAAGAGAGCCATTCTTGTGATGTAAAAATCGACGCCACTGCGAGTTTTTGATTCACATTGAAAACTATATGTTTATATGGAAGGAAATCAGTTAATAGAACAATAAAATATTGTTCATTTCAAGAAGGTACGTGTTATTATACACCCAGCGTAGACTTCTATAGTGATTTAGTAATAAATACCAGCTTGAGAACAGTTCCGACGGAAGCGTTCAGTTCTAGTGAAATGATTCGATGTTTTCTTCGGAAAAGAAGTCACTTCATGGATCATTCAAATCCGCAATAGTACCTGGACATTTCTCAGAACTGAAAGCAATCTGATTGCTATGCAACTGAGCCCCGAAGAATATTTCTCCGTACTTTGGTTACCACTTCCAGCTCAACACGGTATCTGCAGCATCTGGAGCAGATTTCTACAACAGCGGAAGCGTGTAATCGCTATCAGTTTCACACATCACCCTGTGTACGCTGTATGTATTTACCCACAAAAGTGAACATACAGTTACTCACACACATAGAAAGACAATACAAGGTGGTGTGGGAAACATTTCAGTGTAAAGGTCCTGTAGAGCTACTCAGCAATTAGCCTAGTAGTAGTAGTGGTAAACAAAAATATTTCTTTTTTTTTTTTCAAAGTAGCCTTTATAATGAGGAGCTCCTATTAGACGGAAGGAGTCCGACAGCTGACCGGTTCTAGTCATTCCACCAGGAAGGAGGTACATGGCTTGTGTTGTCTGAAGTTCAACCATGCCTAGACGGTCAATACCGCGGTCCGATCGCGTCCGCATTTTTCTTTGTGCCAGGAAGAGCTCTGAACGAGGGAAGTGTTCAGGGGTCTCCGAGTGAGCCAAAGGCATTTGTTCAGAAATGGAGAAGGTACAGGAACCGTCGATGACGTGCCTCGCTCAGGCTGCTACTACTGCTGTGGATGACCGGTACCTACGGATTATGGCTCGGAGGAAGCCTGACACCAACGCCACCATGTTTAATAATGTTTTTCGTGCAGCCACAGGACGTCGTGTTACGACTCTAACTGTGCCCAGTACACTGCATGATGCACAACTTCACTACCGACGTCCATCTTTGCAACTACGACACCATGCAGCGCGGTAAAGATAGGCATAACAACATGCCGAATAGACCGCTAAGGACTGGTATTACGTTCTCTTCACCCATGAGTGTCGCAAATGCCTTCAGAGACGTGTTTGAAGGCAACCCAGTTAGGCTGAACGCTTTAGACACACTATCCAACGAATGCAGTAAGGTGGAGGTTCCTGCTGTTTTGGGGTGGAATTAGGTTGGGTCGACATACGCCCCTGGTGGTCATGAAAGGCGCCGTAACGGTTGTACGGTATGTAAATGCCTTCCTCAGACCGATAGTGCAACCATACCGGCGGCATACTGGCGAACCATTCGTCTTCATGGACGACAATTCGAGCCCCCATCGTGCACATCTTGTGAATGACTTCCTTCAGGATAACG
The DNA here is from genome assembly GCF_021461395.2 of Schistocerca americana. Lineage (NCBI taxonomy): Eukaryota > Metazoa > Arthropoda > Insecta > Orthoptera > Acrididae > Schistocerca > Schistocerca americana. The sequence continues at coordinate 129,770,368 of NC_060122.1, read as the reverse complement.
ACATCGCTCTACTAGACCAGTCAGCATGAACCCTATCGAACATGCCTGGGATAGATTGAAGAGGACTGTTCACGGACGAAGTGGACCATCAACCGCTCTTAGGGATTCACACCGAATCACCGTAGAGCAGTGGGACAATCTGGATCAACAGTGCCTTGATGAACTTGTGACAGTATGCCAAGAAGAATACAGGCATCCATCAATGCAAGAGGACGTGCTACGGAGTATGAGAGGCAGCAGTGAACACAGCAATCTGGACCATCACTTCCGAAGGTCACGCTGTGTGGTGGTACAACATGCATTGTGTGGTTTTTCATGAGCAATAAAAAGGGTGGAAATGATGTTTACGTTGATCTCTATTCCAATTTTCTGTACAGGCTCAGGAAATCTCGGAACCGAGGAGATGTAAACCTCTTTTTGATGTGTGTCATTGTGTAGAAATAGTATACCATTCGTATTTTGAACGCTTGTAAGGTATACTCAGTGTGTCTGAAACAATAAGTTTCCTCCACACAAATTATGTTCTGCAGAAGCACTTCATTTACAATGCAATGATACGAAATTACACTGTAATTCACAGTTACCGTATTAGTAAGGGGTTCACAAAATCGTTACAATTCCTCGACCATTCTACTAACGTAGGAAGCTCGAGAGAAACAAACAACAAAATCTTTATCCGCGATTTCTAATTTCCCTAATGTTATTACAGTTGCAATATCATTCTTTGCGCACCGATGACAACAAATATTTTTCATTACAGTGTGGAAGATGGTTGCTGAAATGTCACGGAAATAAAGTGGCAAAGGAGAAATCGCTTGTTTTAATATTGTACTCCGAAGTAGCCCCATGCCCCCTCCACCGTCTAGCCTCAAGGAAAAGAAAACATCCATGACACTTGCTCCTCTAGTAAGCTATACTACAAAATCAGCTCCCTTCTTTCAACGCATTCAATGTTCTTCGTCAATCCTGTCAGGTAATGAGTGCACAGTGCTCTGAAATATTCCAGAATCGTTCGAAAAACCACGGTGCTGGCAGTCTCCTTAATAAACTTCTTGGGTCTTCTAAGGGTAGTACCAATAACCCAACACTTCTTTCACCGTCACCTGAACATGTGATGTTTCGCACTGACGTTGTTTTCATTTGTATCTTCCAGGACTTTTGTTAAATCTGTAACCCTCAAATCTGTTTAATTTATCGGTTTCTCGAAGCCTGCCGAAACCTGCTTAGTAAGCATTTGGAGAACCTCACACATTTTATTCTGTGGCGTCAATTGTCTACGTTTTGCACCGTGAAGACATTTTTTCAACTTCATTTTGTAATTCGCTTTGTGTTTCTGAGGCGTTCACTAGAGGAAACCACTGGATGCCACAAATTATGATCCTACTCATAATGCGATTTGCTAAGTCATCTTTAAAGCTCAGTCGTCAAGGAAATACCAACGAAAGAAAACAAAAATTTACTTCCCTGGTGGTTGATCGATAACAGGCGAGAAAGTTAAACGTACGCGGGTGCCAGATTAGAAGACGAGATAGGCTTGTTTACCAATCAAGCTCCTAGGCCCTTTCTTCGAGGTTGCATTTATTAATCTGCGATTGCAAGACATCTCATTTGTTGGCTACAAATGTCAACTCTGAAGGGTTCATCCCTGTGAAGCGGTTCCTACAACGAAACACCCTCTTTGTGCGGCCAGATGTGTATCAATTACAATGCATTATGCGGATGGATGCAGACTATCGTTTGAGATAATGTTTGTTATGGCTGACTCATTATGTCCTCCTTGGCTCTAAGCACTATGGGACTTAACATCTGAGGTCATCGGTCCCCTTTTAAACCTAACCTAATGACATCACACACATCCATTCCCGTGGCAGGATTCGAACCTGCGACCGTAGCAGCAGCGCGATTCCGGACTGTTAACGGTTAGAACCTCTCGGCCACAGCAGCCGGCATATCGTCCTTATGAGGTTATCATATCGTATTTCAATACGCAATCAGGCCGCACTGAGTTAGGTTTACGGTGACCTCGTTAAACCTGATATAGTAAATGCCAGGACAGACCCTTTGAAAGAACATTGACGGTTTCCTTCCCCATCTTTCCCAGTTTGACAATCTGCCTCAAATCTAATCTCATTTTCGGCGAGACACTGTACCCTAGTCCTCCTTCCTTTCTTTCAATCTCAATCTCAATATGACTACTGATGGCAAGTATCGCATGAAATTTAACTGCTGGACACAGCAGCCAATTATCGGATACACTGTTATTGACTGGAGAAGTATATCGCACAAACGTCATCCATCAACGCCTGTTTATCTTCCTGAATGTGGTGATTAATTAATCTGAAATCGATTGTACTTGGAATGATACAACTTGGGTTTCACGACAGTACACACTCCATACGGGCCACATGTGTTTGAAATTCCCTCCACTGCTTTCATCCTTTTGCTAAACACAAGCAGAACACGCTGTCGTAAATGTTCGACCTTACTCTGCTTTAGACTCTGTTTTCTAATGTATGAAAGACGCTCCCCACAACATTAAAAATGGGAAATTTTCCAGTTATCATCGTACGATCTATACTACAAAGGTGAACAAGCTAAGACCATAGTTAATCACGCTTAAGGCAACATGCCATACAAAACAGCCATGGAGCATGCTGAAACATAGCATTATATCATATTCGACGATAATGTTATACTTGCTAATTCGAGTGCAGAAAATTCCGGTGGACATAACAGGCTCTATGCCCAAAGTTTCGCGATAACTCGGGTGGACGCTGGTCTGTACCAAGCGGCCGCTGACTGATGGCATTGATATTGGTCTTACCATGATGGGCAAGAAAGAGACCTTACACAGACGTGATTCTGGAAGATTTTTATACTACTGCCTGCTTAGAAAATGAATTCAACTGTCTCTGACCATCTGTCAGTCTGATGCTCTTACCAGACACACGGTATACAGATTAAAAAGAAAGGAAAAAGGATGGGTCCTATAATACTGCTTTGTGTTCGCCCTGCAAGACATTGACTACTAGACCACAATTAATATATTCACTACGAAAGCTCAGTTGGAAGAGACTTCTCTTACTATGTGCCTCTTTACCCATTACGAGAGAAACGTAATCACATCCTCTAACTTCTTTTCCATTCTTCTATAAATCGTTTTTGTCAGCAACTTGGATGCATGAGCTGTTAAGCTGATTGTGCTTTAATTCTCGTGCTTATCATCTCTACCAGTCTTCGGAAGGTGTGGAAGATATTTTCCCTTAAGTCAGATGGTATGTCACCAAATTCACACTTTCTACACACTAATGAGAGTAGTAGTTTTGTTGTCACTTCCGAGTGATTTCATAATTATTTGATCTTAAGTCCTTAAAGCTCTCTTGAATTTTGACCGCGCTACTGGATCCACCATCTCTACTAAATCGACTTCTGTTTCTTCTCCTATCACATCAAATCTTTCCCCTCATTGAGGCCTTCAATGTACTCTTTCCACCTATCCGCTCCATCCGCTGCACTTAGAGTGGCATTCCCGTTGCATTAATAATGTTACCACCCCTACTTTTAATTTCACTGAAGGTTGTTTTCACTTTCCTATAAGCAGAGTCAGTCCCATCGAGAATCACTTCATTTACAATTTCTTCGGACATTTTGTGCAGCTATTCTGTCTTAGACATGCACTTCCTAATTACTTCGTTCCTCAGCGACTTGTATTTCTATATTCCTGAATTAACTTGAATATTTTTGTTCTTCCTCCTTTCATCAATTAACTGAAATATGTCTTACGTTACCCGTGGGATTTTTGTACTTACCTTCTTTGAAAGTATGTTTTACTTTCCAACTTCTGTGATGGCCCTATTTAGAGATGTCCATTCCTCTTCAACTGTACTGCTATTCCTTATTGCTGTATCTATAGCCTCAGGTAACTTCAAGCATGTCTTGTCATTCCTTACTACTTCCGTATCCCACTTCTTTACGTATTGATTCTTCCTGACTAATCTCTTAAACTTCACCCTTCGTTTCATCACTACCATATTGTGACCTGAGTCTATATCTGCTTCTGGATACGCCTTACAATGCTACATCTGATTTCGGAATCTGTGTCTAACCATCCTATAACTGAAATCTTACCGGTCTTTCCTAATATATCTCCTTCTCTTCTGATTCTTGAATAGAGTACTAGCTGTTGCTAGTTGAAATTTATTACAGAATGCAATTAGTCTTTCTCCTCTCACATTCCTTGTACTGAGCCCATATTCTCCAGTATCCTATTCTTCTCTTCCTTTTCCTATAACTGTATTCCAGTTCCCGATGACTATTTAATTTTCATCTCACTTTACGTACTCGATTAATCTTTCAGTATCCTTACATACTTTCTCTACCTCTTCATCTTCAGCTTGCGCCCTCGGCATGTAGTACACTTGAACTATCGTTGTCGGTGTTGGTTTGCTCTCGATTCTGATAAGAACAACCTTATCACTGAACTGTTCACATTAACACACTCTCTGCCCTACATTCTAATTCATAACATATCCTACTTCCGTTACACCGTTTTCTGCTGCTGTTGATATTATCTTATACTCACCTGATCAGAAATTTTTGTCTTCTTTCCATTCCGCTTCACCGAACCCTCCTATATTTAGATTCAGTCTTTGCATTTCCATTTTCAGGTTTTCAATCTTCACTACCACGTACAACCTTCTGACATTCCACGCCCAAATTCCTAGAACGTTATCATTTCGCTGAGTATCCTGTATTTTTTTCGTGGTCACCTCCCTCTTGGCAGTCCCTCCCGGAGATACGAATGGGGGACTATTCCGGAATCTTTTGTCAATGGAAAGATCAACAAGACAGTTTTTCAATTTCAGGCCACATGTCCTGTGGATACACGTTATGTTTGTCTAATGCAGTAATTTATATTGCCATTTCCATCCTCATGCCGTTAATCATTGCTGATTCTTCCGCCTTTGACTTTCGTTCAGCATCATGAGTGTTATAATGAAATATTAATGTGTGTTATCCCCTGGAATCATTGAAAGTAGTAATTTGTTATTTTTTGTGATTACGAAGCTCCTTGTTCATTTCATAAGTCCAAGGATATTTCTGAACGTATCATTCCTTAAATGGAGACTTTTGCATCAATATTACGATGCTACGTTAGTTTACAAAATGTTACATACTTGTGTGCAATGACCGTAGAGTCAAAACTCTGCAAGAAAATGTAAACAGAAGGAAAGCTAGATTTAATGGATGCCCTCCTTCTTGTGCAAAATGGACATTTCACGTAGTGATGTGTAGCGTGTGGGAGAGCTTTAGTTCTAAGATTACTGGAGTGTATTTTATTTTTTACTCTCCATCCTGCTTTTTAGGCAGAAAAGTCGACTGTGCTGCCATCAGTTTAGGCTGCCTGGTAATAAATACGAAACACTAACTAATTTCTGGCAACAGAGTGTCACGATCAGTCTACCTGACGGCCAGAAGGTGAGGAACAGGGTGCTGTAGGTGGTCACGATGGAAATGAAAGCAGCGACGAGGCTCAGCCGCACGGTGAGCACGCCCAGTAGGTTGGCCTCAGGACCTCCAGAGAACACCTGCCGCGCCAGCAGCCGCAGCTCCCGGTGGGCGGCGCCGACCACACGCCGCCCTTCCAGCAGCAGCTGCGAGCACAGCCTCTGCGTGTGTCTCGCTTCTGTCTCCACACAGTGAGCGGGCACGACAAGTAGAGTTAACTGAACTTGGCTGAGGAACACACTCAATTTCCCTTGCCAAGTATTCATATGACTCGAATCGAGGGACGAAAATTTCGTAGCCTGGAAGTAAATCTGAAGTGTTGCAAGCAGTGAAATTCCTATGAAGTATAACACTACAAACGCCTCATGAGCAGATGTGACCAACCGCGACAATTCACACAGCTTCGCATTGCATTCGTGTGAGAGATCGCACACTGGCTGACGTTCGCCAAAGCATTCTACGTTGTGATTGTAGACTCCCTCTGTGCAAACAGTGCTTCTCTGCGAGTACCTTGCAATAGCGAATAAAGACATCGTTCCTCAAGTCATGAACACAAACATTTAGAAGTGAAACTCTGTACCTTATTACTAATTGTAAATTCGAAAATCTCAAAAGGGATAGAGAGAGTACAAGGAAGCTGTCCAGACTGAATGGTACACTCAGCGTGTGTTCTCACACCGTACTAATCGTAAAAATCGATGTGTACAATGAAAACACATAACAAAATAGAAAAACCAGTTGTAGGTGTACTATCTTCCCCTCACACGTATTCACAGGACCGATACAGGTCAATAGAATATTGTCACATGAAACTACCAGCTTAAGCATTTTCTCATACTTCTTTGTATTGTAGAACACATCTGATGCTATTGCAACGGAGGCCAAAGCTGTTATACTTGACAGGCTGAAAATTGAGATGATGTTTATTACAGAGGATCTTTGCAACACTTTGTAATATAATGCTGCAGAACTGCTTGCAGAAATAAGATGTGTGATGATGGCAAGGGTCACGATAACGAAATCCGAACTTAGCCTCTTAACTGCTCCAGTTTTTGTATCAATTGTAAATGGCATGCGGCCCACTAACTTGCATATGAAGTGAAACGACTTGATGGCAAAGAAAAGTTTTTTGGTATTTTCTGGTATGAAGGGTGTAGCTTCGTTGGCTGACATCACCTGCAAAACGGAAAACTAGTTTAAACTTTCAATCATGGTTGGTATCAAAGTGCAAGCTGCACACTTCAGCAACTAATTTATAATTCACTATAATTCGGAATGGAACACATGTAGCAAATATCTCGCTAACACTTTTTCATGTTTACTTTCCCCACCATGAGTAAGGATAAATTCATTTTGAGAAGCGGTCTATACTTCACAACATTATTAATTTACCAAAACAACTGCTAATATTTTTTTTACTTTCACCCCAAAGTGTAAAGATAAATTCTTACGCAGGTGTGTATTCATTGTATCAAATCGAATGTGTACCTGGTTTTTACCAAGGCTTTGTATCAAATTGTTGACAAGTGATCCTGAGGCTATCCACATATCAACATCCGTTAGTGTATTTCCTCAAATAGTCAATCAATTGTTCTAGAGTGTATTTAAATTGCGTTAGGACTTCCCACCAACCCCCTCAACCCCCGACTGACGCCGTATAATCCTCTGTGGTGTCTGACACTCATAGAAGAGCAAGCTGAATTGTAAGGGAATTTATAGTAAAAATCAACACACAAGGAAGTGAGACAATGAAATACTGACGAATGATGACGTATGTGTATGATGTTGTTTGAAACTGTAGGTACTGTAATGCTGAATACCATAGTAGGTGATTCATTTAAAGAGTAACTATATATCTTATAGGGATAATTGTATAAAGGGAACAGACAAATAATTGTACATGGCACATGAAAGCGATGAAAAAGTGGGTAAGAGAAGAAATACTATTGTTGATCAACGAAAGGAAATAAAAAAAAAATTATACAGAGACATGAGTAAATCATTGTTACTCTCTAAGATATGTAATCAATAGGCAAAATGAAATGTCGACGAAGCATAATTAAATGTTGTCCAGTCAAAATGAAATATAATCGAAACTGATGAACTCTCATCACAATAGGTTGCTTTTACAACTGAAATTTCAGAATTGAAAACTGAATACCAGGGCATTCCTGATGCAATAAGAGCACTAAGATGCAAACAAACATACATAAAAAACTGTTCACAAGCTAATAACAAAAGTAGATCATTTAATTGCTCAACAATATCTTAAGATAATGGGATCGTTTCACATACAGAAGGAAAATTTCTCACAGGATTTTTCTAAGTGGATATCTCACAAGGACATACAGATTAATTAAATACCAGATTTAGAAGTACCACTTGCAGTTCCAGGTGTTCATACTGTCTTGTTCATAAATTTTTTCAAGGGAGTGTTACCCAGTTCCTCTTCAGATCAACAAAACATAAATTTCACAGCAATTTTAAGGGAAAACTGCCTTTTCGGCAACTGTAACGACTGAAAACTGTCAAACATACGAAAAATTCGAGAAAGAATACTTTAAGAAGTACAGGTCATATTGTATGTGGGAAAGACTCGGCATAGATCTCTTTAACCCAGAGAAACTCCTCAGTAAGCAAGGCAGTCTTCTAAAATATTTCGGAAAGTATTTAAATAGATATTGGGATGAACTTATTTCGCCCAGAGATGTGCTACGATTACTAATAGTGAAGTTGCATCTCGACATAAGAGAAATGTTACTCCATGTTCTGGAGACAAATTTAGAACAGATCATGTTCTTACTAGACACTGTTTATGTAATACATGAAGATTCTAAGGTAAATGATAACAATAATATTAACAGTTGTATGGGTCAGTGCACTCTACTGCACACACACAGTTCTATAACTACAGAACACCAAAAGACCGTTGCATTCACTTTGTGGCACAGCCAGCAGCACCTTCACTGCTTAATGGTCAGCCTATTGACTAGAGTGTTCCGAACTCTAAGAAAAAGACGAAGATCCGATGATAGGTACCATCCTTGATATTTCATTACTGTAGTAGGTCAGTGGCAATGCAACAACAATAATAATCGATGGGATCACTATGTGGGAAACCTCAGCTAGATACATATAAATGTTACTCGCCAGCAAAGTGGTCCAATATAAAACTATGCTGTTCAAGTGAGTTTCTAAGAACAAAACCCAAAAGTAAATATTTTTGAGGTGACAGAATAAACCCACTCAACTACGACCAGTTTACCAAACTAGATGTGTGTGCATTATGCCCTCTATAAATGATCATTGGATGGAATGGGGCAAAGAACATAATTCAGTGAACCTGTTGAGGTCTAACGAAGACAGACGTCAGAGAAGAGTTATGTACTGACTATATACGCCATGACCAATTTAAAGATATAGTTCGAGTTACCATTAATTCTATTGTGGGAAAAGTTCCCACTGCAGTTGTCTATGACACTTGTGCTACATTCAATGTGATGTGTGAGAGATTATTTTAGTAAAATCAGAGATTTTTCGAGGGTACCTACTTAACAACTGTGAAACTAGACGGCTTTTTGTGGTGAATGGTGTAAAGTCGTGTGGTGTGGAAGGGCTGACACAGATTGAGGTGATTTTAGGAAATAGAGCCATATCTGCCCATTTCTATTTGTATATGGATTAATAGTCGAATGCATTTTTAATATAATTTCTGAGGGAGAGACATACAAATATAAACTTCAGCTAAAATAGGTACTATATCAGTGTCAATGGCGAAAATATTAATGTATATTTCAGAAAAACGAAAGCCAAACACGGTAAATACTGGCAAGGCATCAGAGTTAAGCTTATTGAGGCAAAATGTGCACATATCAGTAGCCAGCCTCCTCATTGTAATTTAGTGAAGAATGACAAAACTCTCCAATGAGAAAGTGGTATTATCTTCAACTGTTAACGACCAATAGCAGACCAGACTAGAAGATTTGTTACTGAAACACGTAGAAGTGTTTAATAAGGAGCTTAGTATCAGATTTATCAATACTGCATGGAAGAACTGGCACACAAAGTTTATTGCCATAATTCATACTCTATCCCATGGAGGAAAAGAAGGTCAGCACCAAAGATATACCATAGATGTTAGATTGGAGAATTATAGAACTATCACTGCCACCTTAATGCAGTTCTTTGTTAGCAGTAGATAAAAGCCCAGTGGTAATGTCTGCTTTGTACTAAATGCACAAACTCTTATTCAAATCAATGTTCTGGTTCACACTGTATGAACAACTACAAACATTTTGTGGTGTAAAGTTCGGTACAGGCAGTGGTCTGAGTACTTCATATGGGTAGGTGAGCCACTGAGAAGAATCTACAAAATACTCAGCATTCATGTTTGCAAGAATAAAATATCACTTAAGTGTGTTAACTTTTGGTCTGAATGTAGGTTCAGGTGTCTTTATTACTGCATCAGACACTGTATTAGGTACTGACATACTGGACAAGATAACCTTACATGTAGACAACTTATACATAACTATACCTACCTGGGAAAAGTATATTGATTTGTTAGAAAGGACATAACAAAACTTTTTAAGTGCGGGAGCCACTGCAGATCTACAGAATTCAATGTCTGGGAGAGACTAAATCAAACTTAATGGCCATGTGACTCCTTCTACAGGATCCATATAAGATAAGTGCAATAACAACTTTTCCAAATCCAAGAACTAGGGAACAGCTAAAGACATTGCTAGGATTGTATTCATTTTTAGACATTTTGTGCCTTATCAACTACAAAGCAGTAGAGCATTATTAAGGATATTAAAGAAAAAAATCTATCCTATATTTCGAAAAAAATGAACATTCAGGAGGATTCCAAGACACTCAAAATTGTGCTGGTGAATTTTAAAATTGTACTGCACTGTTATATGGATAAAGATTTCTCTATTGGCGCTAATACCACTTTCTCAGGCTTTGTGGCATATATAATTAAATTTAATTAATAAAATGGTAAATATGATGTTCTTGTAATAGATTTTGCTAAATATACCCATTCAAAATGCCAACATGATTATTCTGTAACAGAACTGGGAGTTCTGTCCACTGTCTGGACCTTTAAAACGTTTAATTACTATATTTTTGGTAAACCTTTTCAAGTTATCTGTGATCAGTCACCTTGGTTTTCTTATGATGTATAAAATGCTTTATGCACACAAGACCATTGGTCATTACTCTTACAGGAATACAGTTTTGAAACAGTACATGCCTGTGGAACTGAGTATGTAGTGGCAGGTCACCAAAGTATTTACTAGAGTTATCTGAACTTGCAGAAAACATCTCAGGTTACAGAGTGTTACTGAAGGAAGACAGCAATAACGGACAGTACTTCTTGGACATGTGTAGGAACATGGAAGATTTACCGGCTGCTGACCAGAAGAATAATATTAAATTCATTACTTCATAGGACGCCCTCTCCTCCTGTACATTTAACCCAACACTATAAAATACATAGTGAAGTAGTTTTCTATAGGCGAAATGTACAGTCTGACACATTTTGTGCTTGTATGTGCATTATTTGTCAGAAGGCTTTGATTTGGTTTGCACATCATGGATGGAGACATTATAGCGTAGAAAAGCGTTTGAGAAATATAAATCTTTACTGTTACTTCCGAAACATGTGGAGGCATGTGGAACACCTTGTAAAACTTGTAGAGTTTGTCAGAAAACAGAACCATCAAACAAATGTTGTCATAGGGAACTGCACCCTGTACTACCGACCAAATAATTGCGAACTATGTCTTCTGATATAGCCAGAGCTCTGTCTTCAGCTAGTGATGGTGTCATGCACCTCATAACATTTTATGACATATTTTTCAAATTATATCACATTATATTCCACAAAAGTCTATCACAGCAAGTCTGTTTATCAAAAGAATTCTATTTGCCTATGTACCAAATATTCGCTAGCCTGTTGACGTACATTCCGATAATGCATCAGATTTCACCAGCAGAAAATGGAGAACATTTTTAAGTTATTCAAAATTAAGTAATTCTTACGTGAGTTTGACAGATACATGTGCACTTAATAATACATGTAACAAACAGGCATGTTGGATAGACTGCTGTGAATTATTCGAGCAAGTATTAAACAGTCTGCCACTCTGTACTAGAAAGTAAGTGCAAGCTAAAGGTTTTAGAAGGTAAAGGAAAGGAGCAAGTGGACAGATTCTCTTCCATGAGTTCCAAGGGAAGAATGCTCTTCGAAAGATAAAATAATACAAGTTTTAGTGATACTTTAAAGAACAAGCACATCTGAGGAAAACTTATGATGCTAAAAGGTTAGTTCATGTACATAAATGTCCGGTAGAAGATTCTATAATTGTGAAAACACATCGAAAATCTAATCTTCTCCACCTTAAGAACCACAAATAGCAATTACTTTACACAGGTCTTAATAAAATAATCGGGATTACTTAGGAATGGAGCAACTTGCTGGTCGATCCTGGAACCAACAAAATAAAGGGTTTCCGTTCCCATTGTGAAATTAAGAACTATCTACACTGATGATTAATCCTGTTTGAATTTTACAGCCGGCCGCAGTGGCCGAGGGGTTTTAGGCGCTACAGTCTGGAACTGCGCGTCCGCTACGGTCGTAGGTTCGAATCCTGCCTCGGGCATGGATGTGTGTGATGTCCTTAGGTTTAGGTAGTTCTAAGTTCTAGCGGACTGATGACCTTAGAAGTTAGGTCCCATAGTGCTCAGAGCCATTTGAACGATTTCTTTTTTTTTGTTGAATTTCACAAATGTTTCTGTTTAGATGAATATTTAGTTGTATGTTAGCAATTAACTTAATTAGTGATTATTGGAGAAAATGTTAGAGCAATGTTTGCACAAGGAATTCATATATGATCGGAGGGGTCCTCGTCGGCCGTGCTGTTTACAGTTGGACACTTACTGCTTATGGATGACTTAGATGGCTAGTGCACAAAACATATTCGCCACGATAGTTGCGCTTATGAGATTGACTGAATACTGGACACTGCTGTGTCTCAAAATGCCTAATTGAAATGTTTGTATGTAAATGTTACCTAGCACAGATGCAAATGAAAGATACGTTGGTGTTGGTGTGTAGCTTGTGTGGACTGTTAACTACGACATAGAGAACTGCCTTCAGTACCATCCCGCAGTGCCTATGTACAGAATCATGATGTGCACAAGGAATTTCAACTATCTTTCCCAGTTTAGTAAAATTACTTTTAGGTTTTCTTTTTTGAAGAACCTGTACTTGCATTCCCAAAAAGGAGAGACATTTGCCTATAAAACTATGTCCTTTACTGTGTAAACAATTTATTCCATCTCTTTTCATACCCTTAAAAATTCAGTTGCGTAAAGTATTTGGTTTATCTGTCTTTCCTTGCGCTTAAAATGAGATCAGAGCTTGGTCTATGAAGGCAATGCTTTACTACTAATCATTTGTATTATATAATATAACTGTTTCCTTGATATTTAGCTGAACTTTTGAATCTGTATTAATGGCACCTAAAGATATGTGAATGATACTGTTACTAGATATACGTCGACTCTGAACATTGATTTACCGCTTTTAAAATTCTAAGTAAATATGTTGGTCTGACTTGAGCTTGTTTGCTGTTCGTGATGTGTTCAGTTATGATTTCACTCTTGGGATTGAGTTTAATGCAAATATGTAATTGGTAATTACATGCTTTAAATAAATAAATTATATTCTCCTGCCTTACCTGAATGGTAAGGTACAAACTGATGTCTACATTTAATATGTCAGCACAGTGAGTGATAACTGATTAATAGTTGTGGTGTCGATGATGATTTAGTAACTAGTGACACAGGGGTTTCTAGGTGGATTGAATATACTTAGAATGTGAATGATTATTAGCCATTGTATCAGAGTATTTATTGGATTACTCTGAAATATGCATTTCCGACGCCAAGAAGAAATATACAGAAATAGCAAACTTCATAATACTTCGCAGTTCCTAAATGTGGATTGAAATCGGGTAAGAAACCTAATCTTCACCCTCCCCCCAACATTGTCCATTACCTCCTCCTCCTCTCTACCTCCATCTCCACCTCTCCACATTTTCTTTACCAACTCCTTACCCCTCTCTCAATCCTACTAGTCCTTCCCCCTCTTCGTGTATATTTCTCTTCACCTCTCTCTGTCCCTCTCTCACTCAACCTGAACCTTGTGAATTGTTACTGGAAAAGAAAATTCGACTGGAAGTTGACGTACTTATAGGGACGGCTAAATCGCTTGGGATCATTGGCGTTCAGAGTACGAGAGAGAACTCTCCAACGGCTGGATATGAGGATTGTAGCTTCAAAGACAGCATTTTGCAGAGTTTTACTGTGGGACCGAGCAGGATTACGAAGTTAGCCATATACACAATCTTCTTGTTTCCTGCTAAGACCGACGAGAATGAAACAAAACAGCACATTGTTACCTATACAATTTTTACGTAAAATTATATAGAAATGGAAAAAAATATACATTGGAGAAGGGATTTGTATAGTGGCTGAAATTTCCATCTCAATATCTATTAAAGTATCATAATTTGTTGTAAATCGGTCAAGAACTTTTGTAGATTTTTGATGACAGCATTTCTCCATAATACAGGGTGTCTCAAAACGAATGACCCGATTTTGTAATAATATTGAGACAAATGTCAGTAGGTAACTGAAAGAGCGCTAGATGTAATCAGCATAGTCTAGATTACAACTGGTACAAGGTCTTCGAAATACTGACAAAGTAAGGCGAGTGGACCTTAGCAATGCTATTCTAGAGGACGTTGATATTCGGCGATGAGACAACTTTCCATGTTAGCGGTAAGGTTCACCGTCATAATGTGTGTATATGAGGGCTTAAAAACCTCATGAAACTATTGAACACGAACGTGATTCAGCAAAATGAGTGTTTTTTGTGCTGTTTCGCAAAGTAAGATTTATGGACCCAACTTTTTTTTTTTTTAGGAAGAAACCGTAACAGGACAACCATATCTTGCTATGCTACGGAACTTGTTATTACCACAACAATCGAACGCCCCCGGTAGCTGAATGATCAGCGTGACGGAATGTCAGTCCTCTGGTCCCGGGTTCGATTCCCGGCTGGGTCGCGGAATTTTCTCCGTCCAGGGACTCGGTCTTGTGCTGTCCTCATCATCATCCTATAATCCTCATCGACTGCAGGTCACAGAAGTGGCGTCGAATTTAAAGACAGGCACCCGGCGAATGGTCTACCCGACAGGGCGGCCCTAGCCATAGGATTAAATAAATAAAACTCTGACAATTTCATCTGTCAGCAAGATGGAGTACCACCGCACTGGCATAACAACGTGCGCAGTTTCCACACTGCCAACGTGCCTCAACGTTGGACAGGACGTACAGGACCGCGAGACCAGGCTTTACACTCTTGGCCTCCTAGGTCCACTGACTTAACACCATGTCATTTCTTCTTGAGGGGATACGTTAAAAAACGTGTTTACGTTCCTCCTTTACCTCGTGACATTGATGAACTAAAAACCAGATATCAGCTGCTGTAACTTCTGTGACAGAAGACAGCTTACGCTCAGTTCGGGATGAATTCGGCTGTCGGTTAGATGTCGTCCGTGCAGCCAATGGGGGACATATTGAACATTTATGATGGATTCTTTTTAACTTGTGCCTTTTCTGCGTAATTTAGTATGCAATTGGTTGGTGTTAAGCACTTCTTCCTAATAAATAATTCTATTTAAAATCAAGTCATTCATTTTGGGACTCCCTGTATATTACATGTATGATATACTAAAATAATGTATTTATTGGAAGAAATGTATAACTTGTGTCCATCTAAATATATATTGGAGCAGTGGGGAAAAAATGATGTAAATCGGTCAAGATCTTTTTGAAACTTTTGCTAACAAAGCTTCCCATTTCCATATTACGTATGTAATGCAACTGATCAGCCAGAACACTATGACCACATACCTAATAGCCAGTATGTTCACTTTTTGTATGGATAACAGTGACGTCGTTTTGTGTCACGAAAGCAATGAAGCGTTGGTAGATCACTAGAGGGAGTTGACACAACATCTGAGCACAC
The DNA here is from genome assembly GCF_021461395.2 of Schistocerca americana. Classification (NCBI taxonomy): domain Eukaryota; kingdom Metazoa; phylum Arthropoda; class Insecta; order Orthoptera; family Acrididae; genus Schistocerca; species Schistocerca americana. Next base: position 129,754,752 of record NC_060122.1, on the reverse strand, counting down.
AAACCATCTAATTCCCGTAAATTCTGGGGAGGAGGGCGAAGAGCTCTGACGCCACATTCAACCACATCGCAGATGTGTTAAGTCGGGTTCAAGTCTGGAGATATGAGAGCCCAGCACATCAACTGAAACCCACCACTGCGTTCCTCGAACACTCCATCACATTCCTGGCCTTGTGACGTAGCATATATTGAAAATGCCACTGAAGTTGGGAAACATGATCGTCATGAAGAGGTGTATGTAGTCCGCAGTCAGTGTACGATATTCCTTGACGGTGACGGTGCGTTGCACGAGCTCCACTGCACCCACATACATTCACGTGAGTAGTCCCCAACCCGCAATGGATCCGTCGCTAGTGTGTCTCCGAAACGTAGTATTGGTGTTCCCCTGCAAGACGACTGATTCGGCCATCACACCGGCATAGTGAAGAAGGTATTGGGATTCATGAGACCTTGCGACGCACTCGCACTGTGTAAACGTCTACTACCGATGTTCGAGTACCAATTTCTGTCGTAGTTGCCGATGTCGGGTGTTACCATCGTCATATGAACGTGTCGTCGGCTGCGGAAGCCCATCTTTGGGAGTGTTCGGTGAACTGTGCGCTCAGACACACTTGTACTCTGGCCAACAGGGAAGGCTGATGCTAGTTCCGCCACAGTTTGCTGCCTCTTATTTTACCAATCTGCCCCCTCTGCAACATCCGATATCTGTAATGAGGGTAGGCTACCCAACACTACGAACAACATGGTTGTGGGGATGAAGCAGCGATTAGTATGATAAATCAATTATTCAGAAACAGTCTTAATCGCATTTATTATTATTATTATACAGCCAACCGGTTTCAACCCGATGTAAGGGTCATCTTCTGGACGTTTACATCATTGCGCGACTGCTGGTGGCTGCCGTTATGTAGACAGGAATGTCACCACCAGCAGTCGACCAATGGTGTAAACGCATAGAAGATGACCCTACGTCGGGATGAAACCGGTTGGTCGTATAATGCGATTAAGACTGTTTTTGAATAATTGATCAACACCACGAACTCTGAAATTTGTTTCACCTTGGGTTTGCCACGTGTTGAGAGCACTCATAACAGCACACATCGAACACTCGACGAGTCGTGCAGTTTCCAAAGTGCCCGTGCCGAGCCTCTGGGCCGTCACGATCTGCCCTCGGTCGGACTCAGATAGATCGCACCTCTTCCCCATTCTATACGCGGGTAGCAGGCTAATATATACTACATGCACCGTGCGTGTGGTTGACTAACAGTAATTCCTCACAAGGTGACGCTGCTATCGCCTGCACGGGTTATGTCGATAGTAGGACGCTGGTCATTATGTTCTCGCTGATGAGTTTGTGTATTCTTTATATATTAAAAAATATGTCCGAACATTTATTAGAGTACCGTCAAAGTTTGAAGTAAATCGGTCAAGAACTTTTCGAGATTTTTGCTAACAACATTTACCACTATAACGGGTGGTACAGTGATCGTGATGGGGCCAAATATCTCACGAAATAAGCATCAAACGAAAAAACTACAAAGAACTAAACTTGTCAGCTTAAAGGGGGAAACCAGATGGCGCTATTATAGGACCGCTAGATGGCGTTGCCATAGGTCAGACGGATATCAACTGCGTTTTTCTTACATAGGTACCCCCCATTTTCTATTACATATTCGTGTAACACGTAAAGAAATGCGATTGTTTTAGTTGGACCATTTTTTTCACTTTGTGATAGATGGTGCTGTAATAGTCACAAACGTATAAGTACGTGGTATCACGCAACATTCCGCCAGTGCGGACGGTATTTGCTTCGTGATACATTACCCGTATTAAAATGGACCGTTTACCAATTGCGGATAAGGTCGATATCGTGTTGATATATGGCTATTGTGATCAATACGCCCAACGGGCGTGTGCTATGTATGCTGCTCGGTATCCTGGGCGACATCATCCAAGTGTCCGGACCGTTCGCCGGATAGTTACGTTATTTAAGGAAACAGGAAGTGTTCAGCCACATGTGAAACGTCATCCACGACTTGCAACAAGTGATGATGCCCAAGTAGGTGTTTTAGCTGCTGTCGAGGCTAATCCGCAAATCAGTAGCAGACAAATTGCGCGAGACTCGGGAATCTCAAAAACGTCGGTGTTGAGAATCAACATCGATTGCACCCGTACTATATTTCTATGCACCAGGAATTGCACGGTGACTACTTTGAACGTCGTGTACAGTTCTGCCACTGGGCACAAGAGAAATTACGGGACGAAGACAGATTTTTTGCACACGTTCTATTTAGTGACGAAGCGTCATTCACCAACAGCGGTAACGTAAACCTGAATAATATGCACTATTGGGCAACGGAAAATCTACGATGGCTGCGACAAGTGGAACATCAGCAACCTTGGCGGGTTAATGTATGGTACGCCATTATGGGAGGAAGGATAATTGACACCCATTTTATCGATGGCAGTCTAAATGGTACAATGTATGCTGAATTCCTACTTATTGTTCTACCGATGTTACTACAAGATGTCTCACTGCATGACAGAATGGCGATGTACTTCCAACATGATGGATGTCCGGCACATATCTCGCGTGCGCTTGAAGCAGTATTGAATAGCATATTTAATGACAGGTGGATCGATCGTCGAAGCACCATACGATGGCCCGCACGTTCACCGGATATCACCTCCGTGGATTTCTTTCTGTGGGGTAAGTTGAAGGATATTTGCTATCGTGGTCCACCGACAACGCCTGACAACATGCGTCAGCGCATTGTCAATGCATGGGCAAACATTACGGAAGGCAGACTACTCGCTGTTGGGAGGAATGCCGTCACACGTATTGCCAAATGCATTGAGATTGACGGACATAATTTTGAGCATTTACTGCTTTAATGTGGTATTTACAGGTAATCACGCTGTATTAGCATGTGTTCTCAGAAATGATAAGTTCACAAACGTGCGTGTATCACATTGGAACAACAGAAATAAAACGCCTGTGCGGCTGATCCCGGCGGAGGTTCGAGTCTTCTCTCTGGCATGGGTGTGTGTGTTTGTCCTTAGGATAATTAAGGTTAATTAGTGTGTAAGCTTAGGGACTGATGACCTTAGCAGTTAAGTACCATAAGATTTCGCACACATTTGAACAGTTTTTTAAAATAAAACGTTCCAACGTACATACGTTCTGTATTTTAATTTAAAAAACCTACCTGTTACAAACTGTTCGTCTTCAATTGTGAGACACATGTGTCTGATTATTACAGCGCCATCTATCACAAAGCGAAAGAAGTGGTCCAACTAAAACATTCTTATTTCTTTACGTACCACACGAATATATAATAAAAATGGGGGGTTCCAACTAAAAAAAAAACGCAGTTGATATCCGTTTCACCTATGGCAGCGCCATGTGTCGGGCCAACCATAGCGCCATCTGGTTTCCCCCTTCAAGCTATACAAGTCTCGTTCTTTGTAGTTTTTTCGTTTGACGCTTATTTCGTGAGATATTAGGCCCAGTCACGAACAATGGACCACCCTGTGTATTAAAAAAATATCTCCGAACATTTATTAGAGTATCGTGCAAGTTTGAGGTAAATCGGTCAATAACTTTTCGAAATTCTTGCTAACAACATTTCCCCCTATATAAGAACTCTTCGAGGTATTTGGTAAAAACATTAAATGACAACCTCGTACAGTAGTACAGATAAATTACCACAAAAGCCATGATAGCATCAGACAGGATTATTACATCGTAACAGGAGGTCCTCTCTGCTTCCACCTTCAGGCAATGTAAATTTTAGCTTCGCACGTTATAATATAGATCAGTGTTTTTTGAAGTGTCTACATTACAGTGATTTATATGAAGTTGTTGTGTCACGACACTTTATTTAACCTAATCCACTGACCTTCATAGGGTCCAGTTCATTTCCCAAAAGGATTAAGAGTTTTGGACACAAAGTCGGAGTGACATGCTAAATATTTGCAATAACTGAAAAAAGTTTGAATTTTAGTAGAGCAGAAGTTTTAGATTTTGCAAGTATTCTTATATGTCTACCCTTCCCCGTGATGGTTCAAGATGACAATTTCAATACATAGTAGAAAATTGTTCAGATAAACTTTCAAGAAGAATTAAAAAATTATTTCTTGGGATGCAATATTACTTAAGAATCTGTAATTACAAAATCAATATTCGGTCATACAGCTTAAAATGCTACAGCGTTTCTACTTGTACGAAAGTTTGTGGTAGTGACTTTGTGTATTTATGCCGACGCGTGTTGGTTGCTGTTGTTTTATGCTGAAAGCATTGGTCAAAAGGCAAGTTAAGAAGCAGAATAGTTTTGGATCCACATAAGCTGTAGTCAGTCTATCAGTAAAATAACAGTGAAGGTTTACGTAAAGTTCAGTATATATTTCTGAAAAATTTGTACTTTTTACAGTTATTAATTGGAGTAACTTGTTTGAACTGCAAAAATTTCGAACCCTATTTACTACTCATATCTTGTGCATTACAAATAATTATCAGTAAGTAGTGATTAAGTTCTGTGTTCAAGTTACTGTAAATAACAGCTTAATAAGTAATTCAAAATAACTGTTTATCAGCAGTGAAGGTTCAGGTCCATCACATGTCAAATAGTGTTCTTTACAAACTAAAGCAACCAGTAAATATTAGTGTGAAGTATTTTGTTGCCCCAATACTCAAACTGAAAGCAACATAGTACAGCTTTTTTAATAGAGGTTTCAAATTGAAAGTGAAGTTAAGTCCAGCATTTGGTTTCCTTTATTTGCTATTTATTTACATGAAATACACTTTGCCTAATTAGGTTGGTGACGGTATTTATTTTGCATAACCACACCTTCTGCTCTCCAGTTACAATATATTTGGTTCCATTCCCATTGGAACAACTTTACTTCCTCTCAATACACAACCTTTGAAATGACGATTTGCACAATCGCGATAGTTTGAAATCCTGGGAAAGTGGTAGCACTGCAGGATGGTTTTACTTGTGTAGTAATCCTATAGAATATTATAAAGTGCTCTCCTTGCGGTTGGCGAAATCTGTTATAGTGCTGATCTTAGCCTTTCGCTCTCTCGTTCTTTCTTTCGCTTACGCCATAGTCCCGCAGCGATCGCAGGGTCGGTGTGGTTACAACCGATTTGGTAGTGTTAGTTTCAGGGATGGCCGGATGCCCTTTCTGCTGCCACCCTGTACCCCCCAAGACGGAATCAGTGGACCCCAACTGTTTGCGTCTGGTGTAAATCGTGAAATAGTGCGGACGTGTTTCAAATATCTGCGAAGCGTGGAACTGAGGCGCAACGTGGGGAGCAGACCGGTATTCGGTAATCACCTAGAGGGATGTGGAAAACCGGCACACCGGCCCCCATCGTTAGTCCGCCGGGCAGATTCGCAGCAGTCCAGGAAGCAGCGCGTTAGCGCTCTCGGCTAACTTGGCGGGTCTGTCGCTCTCTCGTTCGAAAGACAGAAATGATAAGACAGGTTATATTCTGAAATAATTTAGAAAGGCGACTACGCGAAAAGCATATCCTTTGTGATGTGCATCTCAGAAAATTTAGTTTTGCCCTCATTGGCTAAGTTCATCAGATGCTATCAAGGCTTTATTGTTCTGCCCCGTTTGTTTCTTAATCACTGCTTTACGATAATAAGAATAAACACGAACGTTACTGCACATATTCGCATGTATACGAATAGGGGCTATGGCTAAAATCAACAGTGCCCTTGATCTGTAACGGGTGAACGCTCTCGATATGCAGGTCAGCCGCCTCCGACACAGATCTGCTGTGATACAATGTGTACAACACAAACAATATGAAAAGTAATGGTCCTCACCAGTCAGTCGTTACTAGGTTCTTTGTGAAATTAATGATGACTGGTGGAATAAAGAGATTCACCTATATATCGAAATTGAGGGTAGTTCTACTTTGATCATAGTTTATAATAAAAACATTCCACAGGGGACACCGCACTTAGTTAAAAAATGTAGTGGTTAACTCTCACAGCAAATGGAGATTAGTGGAAGTCGGAATAAAAAGTCTGTATAGTTAATAGAATTGATAAAAACTGAGCTTGCGAACTCCGTGGAAAAGGGAAGAAAATAATTTGCTGACTGGAAAAATAATTCAAATAAATCATGTAAACAGTTACACATGAGTCACAGTAACTGCGTCGATCTTATCAGATGTAGGAATATAAATGCAAGAACCGCAGGAATCTGAGTGTCTGCGCTTTTATCTGCTTGGTGGTCATGATTCTCAACTTCGTACGTGACGTCGAACAAGTGATGAAGACTCCGTCATGGCCAGAAATAGTCGCACTTGGTGCACAGCCGTAAATATCCATAGCAAGTTTCCTAGGCTGTATCTCAGAGCCGATGCATCGCATTATTGTCCTATCCATTCTTACACTGTCCGTCCTGAGTCCGTATGCGAACCATCTACCTCGCTTGGCCGGACCTGACGATCAGCTCTTTCACGTAATACTAAGGGAAGTCCAGCTTCAGAAGTATAGCTGATGAAGGAAACGGTGCAGCCTATTACTCATCAATTCCTGTTTTTCATTTTCGGGATCCTTCCAAAGAGATAGATTCATGTTCCTTTGAATGGGGGTACTGTTGGTGGGATTGTTACAAAATGCCCCAGTGCCCCAGATGTATTCGTGGCATGTGCTTCCATCGTTGGAATACCTTACAGTGTATCACCTGATCTCTAACAGATTGCTGGAAACCGGTCCGTGATACCAGCATCTAATTCTGTCCAGTCTTCACGAACCTCAGAGGACGAAAAGTTGGAGCGCAGTGGAAATACTTGAGGATAGGTGATTCTAGATGAATTAGGATAACGAGTAACCATTTCTGCCCTATTTGATTATAGCTCCTCTGTTGGATCTTACCTCTCTTCAGAAGTAACGCCATATATGACGACGACTAAGATGTTATTCACACTACTCTGTTCTACCAGTGGAGTCCTTAAAAGGAAGGCGGCAGTCTTATCCTTGCGTCAGCTGTTGTGTACTTTTGTGGCCTTATACGCGTGAACCCTCAGTGCCCATCTCACCAGTGGACTCCACAAATCCTTCTTGCGTCAATAGCCAAGCGCCAGTAGCCGCAAGTAGTGGATCTTTACGTTATACACTGAGTTGATGAAAGTGATGGATACCTCCAAATATCGTTTCAGACCTCCTTTTGCCAGGAGTAGTACAGCAACTCGACGTCGTATAAACTCAACAAGTCTTCAGACGCCCATGCATAAGTTTTGAGCCATGGTGTCTGTACAGCCGTCCATAACTGTGAAAATGTTGAAAATGTTGTCGGTGCCGGCTTGTGTGCACGAACTGACCCCTCGAAAATATAAGATGGGATTCAAGTTGCCTGATCCGGGTGGACGAATCGTTCACTCGAATTGTCCAGAATGTTCTTCAAACCAATCGCGAACAACTATGAACTGGCGTACTTACATCCATAAAAATTCCGTAGTTTTTTGCGAAAATGAAGTCCATGAATGGTTGAAAATTATCTCCAAGTACCCACACATAACGATTTCCAGTCAGTGATTGGTTCACACAGACCGACGAGCCGGTTTATTCCATGTATGCACAGCTCACATCATTTTATCGTTGACAACTTGGGTCCATTTCTTCGTGAGGGCTGCATCTCATTCGAACCCTATCATCCGCTGTTACCAACTGAAATCGGGACTCATCAGTTGCGCCTTGCAGCAGTGACAGCAGCAGCTACTACCACCTGATGATGTCGAGCAGTTGCATCGGGTACCAATGCATTCTGACGTCCTTGGGAAGGGACAATACGATCGGTCGTGCATTAAGGTGAGATAGAGGTCAGAACGAGGGTGATGGCTGACCACCTAAGAGACGCGTGGATAGGTAGATGCCTGTCTGACGCAGCAGTGTGGATAAGGTTGGCAGTAGTGTACCGTCGTGGAGTGTTTTGGTCAGCACTTGGTGTGCAGTTGGTGGGGTGTCGGCTGAGTAGCAGTGAAGTCAGCCTCGCTTCCGTTGTACGTGAAGAAGCGCAGAGAAATACTATGGCCTTCCGTCGGAAGAGAGAGAGAGAGAGAGAGAGAGAGAGAGAGAGAGAGAGAGAATGGCGCCATGGAAGTCTGACACAGGAACAGACGGGAGTGGCAGCAGTGGCGCAGCCAAACGCCAAACGATGACGGAATACGATCTGCTCCCAGGCCCTACTGGTTTGGCCTCCAGAAGACTTTCCAGACGTTGACGGCCACAAATCCCCATCGGTCTCTACTCTGTAGCTGACGTCACAGCTCAAAGTGACGAAGTCCTTCTGGACCAGACTCTCTGCTCCAACTTGCTACTCCACAGAAGACAGAAAGAAATGAGACGAGTTGAGCGTCGACCGTCAGAGGCCTCCCTTCTGGAAAAGATTAAATTATATTAGATTTACTTCCATTCCAATTGATCCGTAGTGAGGAGGTCCTCCAGGATGTAGAACATGTCAGAAAGACACTAATAAATGAAAAAAAATTTACAATGTACCAGTCCACAGGTCCCAAGAGGAATGATTGTAATATTTTTAATGAACACTATATGAAAGAATCATTTTACAAACACTAATGCACTGAATTTAAAATAAAGAAAGTTTTTTATTTATAAGGTAAAAAACATGTAATAGAACTACTATAATACTTATTTACTGAACACATTGCTGCACTGAAATAGTGCTGAAGTTTGATTGCACTTAGACACACATACACACACACACACACACACACACACACACACACACACACACACACACACTTATTTGCAATGAACACATTCCTGCACTGAAATTGTGCAGAAGTTATACAGTTGGTTCCACTGAGAAATTTATCAATGGAGTAGTACGAATTGGCCACCAATAAATCCTTTAATCTTCTCTTAAACTGAATTTCATTGGTTGTTAAGTTTTTTATGGTTGCTGGAAAGTTATAGAAAATGTGTGTTCCTGAGCAATGCACACCTTTTTATACAAGAGTAAGTGACTTTAAATCTTTGTGAAGATTATTCTTACTTCTAGTAGTGATTTCATAAACTGAGTTGTTGGTTTGAAAAAGTCATATATTTTTAATGACAAACGTAATTAAGGAATAAATATAGTGGGAAGTAGTAGTTAGTATCCCTAGTTCCCTAAACAGGCTTCTTCAGAATGTTCCTGAGTTTACACAACATATAACTCTTGCTGCACGTTTTTGTGCCCAGAAAACTTTAGCTTGGCTTGATGAATTACCCCAACAAACAATCCCGCATGACAGTATGGAATGAAAGTAAGCATAGTATGCCAGCTTTTTCATTTTTATATCCCCTATGTCTGACACAATTGGCATTGCAAATAGAGATTGATTAAGATGCTTCAGCAGTTCTATGATGTGTTCCTGCCAGCTGAATTTATTATCAAGCTGTAACCTCAAGAATTTACCACTGTCCACTTCTTCTATCTGCTTGTCATTGTATGTTAGGCATATTCTCGTGAGACACCCCGTACAAGTTCCGAACTGGATGTAGTGTGATTTTCGAAATTTCAGTGACAAAGAATTGGCTAGGAACCAGAGACTAATGCCAACAAATATTTTACTAGGCGATCTTTCTAAGACTACACTTGATCTGCTATTTATTGCAATGATTGTATCATCGTCATACAAAACGAACTTGGCATCTGGTAATGTTATTGATATAAGGTCATTGATATACACAAGAAAAAGTAAGGGTCCTTAAATGGAGCCTTGTGGGACCCAACATGTATTTAGTTCCCTGTTGGATGATGCCTGATAGCTTAATACAAGTCTCTCTACTAACAAAACCCTTTGTTTCCTGCCAGAGATATAAGATTTGTACCATTTTACAGTATCTCCACCATAATATTTTAATTTACTTAAAAGGATATTGTGATTTACACAGTCAAATGCTTTTAACAGATCACTAAATATACCAGTTGCCTGCAGTTTTTTGTCTAATGAAATAAGCACATTTTCACTGTAAGAATAAGTAGCCTTCTCAATATAAGAACCCCTTAGAAATACGAACTGCTACTTTGAGATAAGATGGTTATAAAGCCAATTGTAATTTTTGAGAATGCTGGCAAAAGTGGAACTGGACGAAACTTTGATGCTATTTCTTTATCTCCCTTCTGAAACAGTGGCCTAACTTCAGTGTATTTCAACCATTCAGGAAATATTCCACTGATAAACGACTGGTTACACAGATACCTTAATATGTTACTTAACTCAGAATCACATTTCTTAATTAACTTTGTTGAAAATTCATCATACCCACAAGATGTTTTTGATTTTAAAGATTTTATGATGTACATTATTTCTGGTGTGATAGTGAGGGTCAAATTCGTATTATGGAATTTACTTGAAATGTCTGGTTTGAGATATTCCATAGCAGCATCTACAGAACCTGACAAACCCATCTTTTTAGTAACGGTTATAGGAAGGTTTGTTAAAATGTTCTGCAATACTATACACATGTCACCAATGGATCATTAACTCTTAATGATATCTGTCCCTCTTCATGTCTGGTTCTACCAGCTTCCTCTTTCACTACATTCCATTGTTGTTGTTATGGTCTTCAGTCCTGAGACTGGTTTGATGCAGATCTCCATGCTACTCCATCCTGTGCAAGCTCCTTCATCTCCCAGTACCTACTGCAGCCTACATCCTTCAGAATCTGCTTAGTGTATTCTTCTCTTGGTCTCCCTCTACGATTTTTACCCTCCACGCTGCCCTCCAGTACTAAATTGGTGATCCCTTGATGCTTCAGAACACGTCCTACCAACCGATCCCTTCTTCTGGTCAAGTTGTGCCACAAACCTATCTTCTCCCCAATTATATTCAATACCTCCTCATTAGTTAAGTGATCTACACATCTAATCTTCAGCAAGCTTCTGTAGCACTACATTTAGAAAGTTTATATTCTCTTCCTGTCTAACCTATTTATCGTCCACGTTTCACTTTCATACATGGCTACACTCCATACTAATACTTTTAGAAACCAATTCCTGAGACTTTTCTTTACTGCTTGCTCAATATACAGATTGAATAGCATCGCGGAGAGACTACAACCTTGTCTCACTCCCTTCCCAACCACTGCTTCCCTTTCATGCCTGTCGACTCTTATAAATCGTTGTTAAGGTATTTCTCTTCTTTAGAAACGCTTTCCTTGCCATTGACAGTCTACATTTCATATCCTCTCTACTTCGACCACCATTAGTTATTTTGATCCCAAAACAGCAAAACTCCTTTACTACTTTAAGCATCTCATTTCCTAATCTAATCCACTCAGCATCACCCGACTTCATTCGACTACATTCCATTATCCTTGTTTTGCTTTTGTTGATGTTCATCTTATACCCTCCTTTCAAGACACTGTCCATTCCGTTCAACTGCTTTTCCAAGTCCTTTGCTGTCTCTGACAGAATTACAATGTCATTGGCGAACCTCAATATTTTTATTTCTTCTCCATGGATTATAATACATACTCCGAACTTTTTTTTGTTTCCTTTACTGCTTGCTCAATATACAGATTGAATAACATCGGGGAGAAGCTACAACCCTGTCTCACTCCATCCCCAACCACTGCTTCCCTTTCATGCCCCTCGCGTCTTATAACTGCTATCAGCTTTCTGTACAAATTGAAAATAGCCTTTCGCTCCTTGTATTTTACCCCTGCCACCTTCAGAATTTGAAAGAGAGTATTCCAGTCAACATTGTCAAAAGCTTTCTCTAAGCCTACAAATGCTTGAAACGTAAGTTTGCCTTTGCTCAAACTTCCTTCGAAAATAAGTCGTAAGGTCAGTGTTGCCTCACGTGTTCCAACACTTCTACGGAATCCAAACTGATCTTCCCCAAGGTTGGCTCCTACCAGTTTATTAAATCCTCTGTAAAGAATTTGCGTCAGTATTTTGCAGCAGTGACTCATTAAACTGATAGTTCGTAATTTTCACGTCTGTCATCACCCGCTCACTTTGGGATTGGTATTATTATGTTCTTCTAGCAGTCTGAGGGAATTTCGCCTGTCTCATACATCTTGCTCACCAGATGGTAGAGTTTTGTCAGGACAGGCTCTCCCAAGGCTGTCAGTAGTTCTAATGGAACGTTGTCTACTCCCAGGGCCTTGTTTCGAGTTAGGTCTTTCAGTGCTCTGTCAAACTCTTCACGCAGTATCATATCTTCCATTTCATCTTCATCTACCTCCTCTTCCATTTCCATAATATTGTCCTCAAGAACATCGCCCTTGTATAGACGCTCTATATACTCCTTCCCCCTTTCTGCTTTCCATTCTTTGCTTAGAACTGGGTTCCCATCTGAGCACTTGATATTCATGCAAGTGGTTCTCTTTCTCCAAAGGTGTCTTTAATTTTCTGTAGGCAGTATTTATCTTACCCCTCGTGAGATCTCTACATCCTTACATTTGCCCTCTAGCCATCCCTGCTTAGTCATTTTGCACTTCCTGTCGATCTCAATTTTGAGACGTTTGTACTCCGTTTTGCCTGCTTCACTTGCTGCATTTTTGTATTTTCTCCTTTCATCAGGTAAATTCAGTATCTCTTCTGTTACCCAAGGATTTCTACTAGCCCTCGTCTTTTTACCTACTTGATCCTCTGCTGCCTTCACTATTTCATTCATCAAAGCTACCCATTCATCTTCTACTGTATTTCTTTCGCCCATTCCTGTCAATTGTTCCCTTATGCTCTCCCTCAAACTCTGTACAACTTCTGGTTCTTTCAGATTACCAGTTCCCATCTCCTCAAATTCCCACCTTTTTGCAGTTTCTTCAGTTTTAACCTACAGTTCATAAACAGTAGATTGTGGTCAGAATCCACATCTGCCTCAGGAAATGTCTTATAAATTAAAATCTGGTTCCTAAATCTCTGTCTTACCATTATATAACCTATATGGAACCCTCTAGTATCTCGTGTTCTTCTACATGTACAACCTTCTTTCATGATTCTTGAACCAAGTGTTAGCTATGATTAAGTTACGCTCTATGCAAAATTCTACCAGGCAGCTTCCTCTTGCATTGCCTACTGTCGAATTCCAGTCACCCATGGCTATTAAATTTTCGTCTCCCTTCACTACCTGAATAATTTCTTTTATTTCATCATGCATTTCATCAGTTACTTCATCATCTGCAGAGCTAGTTGGCATATAAACTTGTACTATTGTAGTAGGCGTGGGCTTCGTATCTATCTTGGCCACAATATTGCGTTCACTATACTGTTTGTAGTAGCTTACCCACATTCCTATTTTTTATTCATTATTAAAGCTACTCCGGTGTTATCCCTATTTGATTTTGTATTTATAACCCTGTATCCACCTTACCAAAAGTCTTGTTCCTCCTGCCACCGAACTTCACTAATTCCCACTATATCTAACTTTAACCTACCCATTTCCCTTTTTAAATTTTCTAACCTACCTGCCCGATTAAGGGATCTGACATTCCATGCTCCGATCCGTAGAATGCCAGCTTTCTTTCTCCTGACAACGACGTCCTCTTGAGTAGTCCCTGCCTGGAGATCCGAATGGGGGACTGTTATACCTCCGGAATATTTTACCCAAGAGAACGCCATCATCATTTAACCATACAGTAAAGCTGCATGCCTTTGGGAAGAATTACGGCTGTAGTTTCCCCTTGCTTTCAGCCGTTCGCAGTACCAGCACAGCAAGTCCGTTTTGGCTAGTGTTACAAGGCCAGGTCAGTCAATCATCCAGACTGTTGCCCCTGCAACTACTGAAAAGGCTGCTGCCCCTCTTCAGGAACCACACGTTTGTCTGGCCTCTCGACAGATACACTTCTGTTGCGGTTGCACCTACTGTACAACTATCTGTATTGTTGAGGTACACAAGTCTCCCCACCAACGGCAAGGTTCATGGTTCATGGGGGGGACTATATCCCATATTTTTATTTTTCTGTCTGATATGACTATCGTTTCCTTGTAATATATTTGCTTTGATGTCCGTATTACAGTCTTTAACATTTTGCAGTATTTCTTTTAATGTGCTAGAGCATCAACATCAGAACTGTTTCGGATTGACAGATACAGTTTTCTTTTTGTTTTACGAGCTACCCCTATTCCTTGAGTAATCCATGGATTCTTTGTAGACTTTGCTCTACCCTTGGTTAGATCTGGGAGAAAACAGTGTTCAAATAAGGTAAGCAATTTATTACCAAAAGTGTTATATTTTTCATTCATGCCATGAGGACTATAAACAACAGTGCATTGAATGTCTCTGAAGAGTGTCCTAAAATAATCAATTTTTGTTTGGTTGATTACTATCTTGATCTCAGATTTAACAGATTTTATATCCTGTTCAGTATTGACATTTAACAGAAGGAACTGCATGCCATGGTCTGAGAGGCCATTGACTATTGGTTTTGTAATGTAATTTTGTTCATTGGACTTTTCTATAAAGATATTATCAGTGGCTGTTTGTGAGCCATTGGCTACCGTAGTGGGGATATTTATAGTGGGAATTAAGTTGAATGATAGTGTTACTAACTAAAATAAGTTCTTATTGGGAGAGACAATAGGAAATCTATATTTAAATCAGCAGCAACCACTATTTCCTTGGTTTTATGGACCAGTACAGCTTCAAGGTGGTTTATGAATAGATTAGAGTTACCTGCAGATGCTCGATATAAACTTAATATTATGAAGGATTTTTTGTGAATTTCGTCTTCTTTTGCATAAGCTTCCATACGCTGTTCTAGACAAAATTTATGAATGTGTATGTTCTTAAATTTATGACAGTTCCTGATGAATGCGGCAACTCCTCCTTTTTCCATTTCTGCTCTACAAAAGTGGGATGCTAACCTAAACCCTGTAACACTTAAAAGTTCTATACCAGTGGTCACATGATGTTCAGAGAGTCAGATTATGTCAGCTGGGTTTGAAGTCTCTGATTCATCTATTCAGATAATAAATTAATTAATTTTATGTCTCAGTCCATGAATATTTTGATGAAATAAAGACTGAGTTAAAATTGGGTACAGTTGAAGTATCTGCCGATCGTTGAAAATTCTTAACCAATAGCTCTTTATGCTGATGCAATAAGCTAGAATTAGGTTTTTTGGTTTCTTTCTCAAACTGAAAGTTTGTCTCAGTCCTAACCTCTCTTAAAATTTGATTTCTTTCTGTCCTCCGTACCCTTAAAAAAGCGTCTTTCCTACACCCCATAACCACTGATATTTTATCATTCATGACAGTGTCTCCCCCCTTTAACTTTTCTGATATTTTACCAGCCAGTTTACCCTTCCCTCTCCTGTTGAGGTGAAGGCCATGCTTAGTGTAATCACACCCACTGAGAGAATCAACAGGAGCCACACCAATGTGTGACCCTGCACGCGACATAAGCAGTCGTTCCAACTCCAAATTAACTCTCTTGACAGAAGAGTTCAAATGATGTCGGTCATGGCGCCCAAGAACAGATACAAACTCAACCCTAGCGTGCTTCGATGCTGATGCTATCTTTGCCAGGTCACCCTCTATACTGTACCCAGGACCTCTGTCAATACTATTACCTGCCCCATCCACTATAACCACAGTGTCTTCTTTAGTGAAATCTTTGCGATGTGATCCTAAATCATCTGTCACCTGCCCCAGACCAGCACTAGGTTTAAAACAATTGGTGACCTTGTATTCTGTTCCTAGTTCAATTTGCAAAAGTTGGACAACACCTCTTCCATGGGAACTGCCTAACTACAACACTTTCTTTCTCTTACTGATTTCCCTACATTCTTACTTTCCAATTTTCTGCTGAGAGTTTGTTGTGCCCTATCTACACCTGCAACCGCTTGAGGCTCACCAGCTTCTAACTGAAGCAACAGGTCAAATCTATTTTCCACGTTCACCGGGAAGCTATCAGACAAACTTCTAGGCCTGTTCCTCCTGTTGCCTGTTGCCACTTCCCATCTCTCTTTACCCCTCACCTTCCTTATCTAACTCAGCCTGAGGGGCGGCAATTCCCCCGCCCCCCCCCTGTTCTAGTATCTTCCTATCTTTACTAGATATCCTCCAAAACCACTGATGAGTCTCATTTACTTCCCCTATTCTCACGCCACTACAGTCACCGACATGGAAAAACTACAGCACCCCTCACACCAAAGCCCCGACCTAACAATTCTACGGCAAGTGAAGCACATATCACTCATGATAAACGTAATAGTATATTAGGAATTAGTCTGTTAAATTACAGATAAACATGCAAATATGCTTCCACAAATTTGGCCTACATTCAACTGTGTATAAACAAAAACAACAGTGTAAAGCTTCTGAAACAACAACTTAAGCTTTAAGCTACTGTCCGGAAATGTGAGTTAAATAATGAACAGGTACGCTACAGTTAAATTGCTGGAGAGAGCAAAGAACAACTAAACGAAAGTCTATAGATTTGCTGCGGAAAAACGTAAACAGAAAATACGACTGTACGATCTTTCCGCGTTTTCTGCTATATTACGTAGAGAAAAATGAAACCTTTAATGGTGCGCTTAAAAGGCACACTAATATACCTATTTACCACGTAATCAGTACTAAACAATGTGTTTTTATAATCTAAAATGACTTATTTTTACGTGAACAGCAAAACTCGCGCTAGTCACCTGGCTGCAGGGCGGCCAACTGTCGTCCTGGTTTCGTCCATTTGCCAGAGCTTTTGGTCCGTGCAATACGCTTTTTGCGTCATACATAGGTCGCGCAGAAATATTACGTTAGCAGTTTTCTTGACTTGTTTTTAATTACGATACTATACTAGCAGAAAGTATAGCATGCTCTCCGTCTGGTTCCCTAACTTCAGTGTGATATTGCTGGATTATTATCGAATATTATTTCAATGTCTTTAAAAATTATTACATTTGAAGGTATATTGTTTATTTTCTCATCTCTTTCTACGTCTTAAATGTAACGCTTCACATTGAGCACTTGTCATACGCTGCGATCTGAGCGCAGACACATTTATTGCTCCAACATGACCGATTTCACCAGCCTTCTGCTGTCATCATCTGATCTAAGGGGCAATCAAAGATAATAAACGGGTTTGCGTGGTAGAGGGGGGGGGGGGGGGAGGCGGGACGGATGGTGAAGCGAGACTACATGCATATGACACATGTATAAAATGTAAAATATTCCACGTGCCTTCTGGTACTTGCTATAAAATTCCGGTGTTACGTTACACGAAATCAAAGCATAAAAATCATTCCACACGTAAATGTGTCTCGATAAAAATCCAGTCGATGATTCTCACAAGCTTGCCGCACAACACGACGCTGCCAGCAGAGTGTTTACCGCCAGGCTGTATGGACGAACTACGTGATTTTTACCATTTGTGAGCGTTTTGCCAACTTTCCGTATTTTTTCGCTTGCATTTTTATCGTTACATGTCTACGTGCCGAGTGATTTTTATGCTTTGACTTCATGTATCATAACATTGCAGTTTTATAGCAAGTTACAGAAGCTGTATGTATTTTTAACATCCGTCGTATGAACTGTAACCTCCCGCCCCACCCCCCCACCCCACCCCACCCTTGCTTTTCCATTAGATCAGATGATGACAGCATAAGAATGTTGAAACCGGTCATCGAGAGCAATAAAAGTTTCAGCTCCCCGACTGCGATCTCGGCTTATAAAGTGTGTTCATTGTCAACCATACCAACTGCCCCACAACAAAGCTTGTGTTCCTTACAAAATGTGACGCTTCACGTCACCGTAGGTTATTTGGTTTAACTGCCTGGCCAGTGCTGTTCATGTTAAACGAGTCACTGAAGCTGTTGTCCCGTATTATCGCTGATTCTATCTGAGGGTAACACATAGCCAAAACGTATTCGTAGTCTAGTATTTACAGAATAAAAATCTGTTTCAGTTGCGAGTAATTTTCTTATTTCACGACCGGTTTTGAAGCGTAAAGCTTCTTCATCTCCAGATGACACCAACTGCGAACAAGAGGAGGGGCTACTAACCTACAAGCGCTACGGGGCTGACACAGTCAAATGAAAGCCATAGTTGTGGAAAGTGGTGCACTCACATGAGAACATAAATGTGTGACGGTCGGGCCAATCACAGAAAACGTATTGGGCCTGGAACAAAAACTGTGACTTTTGCGAAGATTCTGCACAAGAATAAATTCAATAATACCGTACATAAAGAAGCAACTGGACTCGCGCGTAGGACCGTCACGCACAGCCTCGTCCTGGACACCACGACGCGAGGTCTACTGGTCCGTCCGCTTACCAAGTGTGGCTCACAAGACCGATACACACTGCAGCTATAAATGTAAGGATAGAAAGTTATACAAACGTTCTACAATCGGCAAAACCATCTAAAAGACAACGTAACAGTATATGAGAATGAAGACATATAAGACAATAACACAACTGAAACGTAGGTACGGATGACATGAAAATGTATCTAAAAATCAAGCAATGAGGCAATTATAGGTGAGGTGTGGAGGAGAATGTTGCTGCTAGGATCCGATCCCATGTATAGACTCTTCCTTACAGAGCAAAACCTTTTAGTATAAAAACTTTAGTTAGACTTAAAGGACAAACGCAACAGGAATAAGAATGAAAACATATTAAGACAGCTTTTTGTACTCACTCTGTATCAGAGGTAATGAAAATAAGTGTGGAATAAGAGGGCTGTACACTCGGTCTAGGGAAAGCAAGTAAAGATATTAATCCTACGTGAATTGTATGGCATCTCATTGGTCGTGGTACAATAGGATTAATGCAACGACAGAGCGTTTGAAACGAAATGACTAAACTAACTTAGATGCACGGAAGTGTCACCTATAAGGCAAAAATGTGATAATATGTAACCATAGGTGTACTGTGAAGTGCATAAAAGTCAACGTGATGGAAAGAATGACAATAAAAAGGTAAAATACAGAACATAAAACTGCAACAAAAACAGAGGTTACTCTTGGTACGCATAAAGTGTAACCAAAAATGAGCAATAAGTGGACGACATCTTAAGAGAGCTCAGAAAAAGATGTTAACCACTTACATCGGTAATCATGTATCACCTCGTCTGTGAGAGCCATAAAAAAGTATTTATATAAAAACTTTAGTCTCGATAAAATTGATATTAACAGCAGGAAGTTAAGTGTATTCACGTAAAACAGAGCAGTACATCACATGGCACTAGCTGTTAGAAAAAAAAATAGGGTAGAGGCTAAAGGTGCTCTAAATTATAACTAAGGAAAATAGATAGTATCATGACAGTTGCAGGGATTAGCGAGCACAAGGCAGTTGCTGCTAGGCTGAATACTGTAAAGTGTAACACCCTCAACCATCAAAAAGAAACGCCAAGTACATCTATTTAAAAGAGCTTATAAAATTGCTCTTAACGTCTTTTTAAGAGACAGTCTCCACCTCTTTTGTTCTGATCATCTAAGCGTAGAATAAATTTGGAATGATTTCAAAGAGATAGTATCGTCGGCAGTTGAGAGATATACACCACATAAATTATTAAGTGATGGTACTGATCCTCCATGGTACACAAAACTGGTCAGAACGCGGTTGCAGAAGCAACGAAACAACATCCAAATTTAAAAGAATGCAATACCCCTGAGATTGGCAAAGTTTTGCAGAAGTTCGGAAGATTGCGCGTAGTTCAGTGCGAGATGCTTATAATAATTTCCGCAACAAAACTCTGTCTCCGAATCTGGTAGAAGACCCAAAGAGATTCTGGACATACATAAAGCACACCAGTGGCAAGACGCAATTAATACCTTCACTTCGCGATAACAACTGTGAAGTCACAGATGGCAGTGCTACTAAAGCAGAGTTATTAAACACGATTTTCTGAAACTCCTTCAGCAAGACGAAGTAAATATTCCTCAATTCGAATCAAGAACAGATGCCAAGATGAGAAACATGGAAGTAGATATCCTTGGTGTAGCAAAGCAGCTTAAATCAATAAAGGCAAGGCCTCCGGTCCAGATTGCATACCAGTCAGGTTCCTCTCAGAGTATGCTGATACAATAGCTCCATATTTAGTAATTTTATACAACGGCTCGCTCGCAGAAAGATCCGTACCTAAAGACTGGAAAATTGCTCAGGTCACACCAATATCCAAAAAGGGAAGTAGGAGCAATCCGTTGAATTACAGGCCCATATCATTAACGTCGATTTGATGTAGGGTTTTGGAACATATACTGTGTTCGAACATTATGAAGTACCTTGACGAAAACGATTTATTGATACATAGTCAGCACGGATTCAGAAAACAACATTCTTGTGAAACACAACTAGCTCTATATACTCATGAAGTAATGAGCGATATCGAGAGGGGATGTCAAATTGGTTGCATATTTCTAGATTTTCAGAAGGTTTTTGACACCGTTCCCCACAAGCGTCTTCTAGCCAAACTACTTTCCTATGTAATATCGCCTCAGTTGTGCGAACTCGATTCGTGATTTCCTGTCAGAGAGGTCACAGCTCATAGTAGTAGGTGGAAAGTCATCGAGTAAAACAGAAGTAATATCTGGAAGGAAGGAAGTGTTATGAGCCCTCTATTGTTCCTGATCTATATTATCGACATATGAGACAATCTGAGTAGCCCTATTGGATTGTTTGCGGATGACACTGTCATTTACCGTCTTGTAAAGTTCTCAGACGCCCAAACAAATTGCAAACGATTTAGATAAAATATCTGTATGGTGCGAAAAGTGGCAATTGACCCTGAATAAAGAGAAGTATGAAGCTATTCACATGAGTACTGAAAGGATTCTGCTAAATTTTTATTACGCGATAAGCCACACAAATCTTAAGGCTGTAAATTCAGCTAAATACTCTTGGATTACAATTTCAAATAACCTAAATTGGAACGCTCACACACATAATGTTGTGGGTAGAGCAAACGGAAGAACGTGATTCATTGGCAGAACACTTAAACGGTCCAGCCTTGTCCGCCCTATTCTGGTGTAGTGCTTTGCGGTGTGCGATCCGCATCAGGTGGGACTGACGGATTAAGTCGAAAACGTTCAAAGAAGGGCAGCTCGTCTTGTTTTATCGCGAAATAGGGGAGATAGTGCCACAGACATGATACGTCAATAGGAGTGGCAATCATTAAAAGAAAGGCGTTTTATGTTAAGACGGGATTGCTCATGAAATTTGAGTTGGGAGTTTTCTCCTCCAATTGCGGAAACATTCTGTTGGCACCCACCTATATAGGAAGAAATGATCATCACGATAAAATAAGAGCCATCAGGGCTCGCACAGAAAAATTTAAGTGTTCGTTTTTTCCGCGTACCTTTTGGAGTAGAACGGTAGAGAGATTACTTGAAGGTGGTTCATTGAATCCTCTGTCAGGCACTTTATTGTGAATAGGCACAAGGCAGGTGGTCAACGAAACTAGCTTTACACATCGTTCATAAAACATTAAACTTCAGTTTCAGGAGGATCAATGTGACAACAAGCTTATTAAAATAAAGTAGCAGGTACTATTGTTACATACATGGGAATTATCTTTCAATGTCCTTATCCATCGCATGTAGACATAGTTTCGTTACTCGCATACCTTAGTTCTAGTGTAAAGCCTCCTTTGCCTCCGTCTTTTTTCTTCTTCTAATGGTTGGTCCCATGTGAGGTAAGGTTGTGTTTTATATGTCTGTATTGATCTTCCTGTTGTCTGTATCAGTTTTATCCTCGCTAAGCTATTCACATGGCGAGCTAGTTTATGGCTCCTACAGACGAGACCATACAAGATTACCGCTCCCAGTGGTAGGAGAATGATTGAGACTGTTAGAATCGGAAGCTAAGTATAGACTGCTACTCACACAGCAACAACATCTTGGCACAAAAGGCTTCGTTGTCTTTTTTATCTAAATCATTTGCAATTCGTTTGGGCGTCTGAGAACTTTACAAGACGGTAAACGACAGTGTCATCTGCAAACAATCTAATAGGGCTACTCAGATTGTCTCATATGTCTTCTCTGGCCGCCCTTCAGCTATCATCATTTTGGATATACTTTACGTAAAGAATCATTACGCACTGTTTTTGCTGCAGTTTAAGTTTTACATTTTTTTTTATTATCATGCGTTCCGTCACGTTGACTTTTAAGCATTTCCCTCAACACTTACGGTCATGTACTACTACGTTTTGTTTCTTAAAAGTGATGCTTCTATGAACCTAAGTTAGTATACGTTATTTCATCCAATTATACGGCAACTACTGGGATCCCATCCACCACACGTAGTGTTAATTTGTTTACTCCGTCGTCCTAGTGTAACTTCTTGTAGATTAACTACTCGCTTACTTGTACTAGGTCTGGTACTGAGTGGGTGCAAGGTTTTGCCTTATATGTGAACGTTGTTTTCCGTGTTGCGTCTATCGCTTTAAGTCTAACGAAGCCTTTTGTGCCAAGATGTTGTTGCTGTGTGAGTAGCAGTCTATACTTAGCTTCCTCTAACAGTCTCAATCATTCTCCTACCACATGTCGCCTCCCTTTTTCTCAATGCTTAATTTTTAGATGCATTTTTATATATCATCCGCACCCAAAATTTTCATTGTTTTTTATCTTATATTTGTTTCATTGTGATGTATTTTGTCATGTTTGTTTGTAAGCATTCTTATGTGTGTGTGTGTGTGTGTGTGTGTGTGTGTGTGTGTGTGTGTGTGTGTGTGTGTGTACGTGTGTGTGTGTGTATGTGTGTGTGTGTGTGTGTGTGTGTGTGTGTATGTGAGGGTGTGCCGGCCGCTATGGCTGAGTGGTTCAAGGCGCTTCAGTCTGGAACGGCGGGGCTGCTACGGTCTCAGTTTCGAATCCTGCTTCGGGCATGGATGTGTGTGAAGTCCTTAGGTTAGTTAGGTTTAAGTAGTTCTACGGTCTAGGGGACTGATGACCTCAGAAGTTATGTCCCATAATGCTCAAAGCCATTTGATCCATTTTTGTGTGTGTGTGTTTGTGTGTGTGTGTGTGTGTGTGTGTGTGTGTGTGTGTGTGTGAGATCCCCAATGAGTGGCTGACGCCACGGCCACACTTCTATGTTGTCATAATTGTGTGAGTACACCACTTCCCGCAACTGCAGCTTTGAGTTTAGTATGTAGTTTCTCCTCTTGTTCGTAGTTGATGCCTCCTGTACATGAACGTTTAAGCTTCGGAACTGTTCGTGGAATAAATTAAGAAAATTATTGGCATCTGAAGTGGATTTTTACTGTGTGAATATGTTGGTCAGTTGCGGATGTTCACCTGATCAAATACCTTACTATCGTAATTTGTACTCGAGACAGCTTGGCGTCCACTCCACGTGAATCGAAGCCCAGTAAGATTCTAGAAGGTGCGGAAGGATACAGGTCGTAATGTTTGTATTATGTTTGTTCGCACATCAAGTACAGGAAACCTGTATGAGATACTGAAACAGATTTCACAGTTTATTTACAGCTGTTTGGGTGTGTTTAGAAGGTAATGTGTTTCAGAACAATCACAGGTTTCTACAAATGTAGTCCAGTCCGTTGAGGTTGAGCTCATTACGAAACTTAGATATGCACACCATGTAAGAATTAGCATTTAATCGGTTTCAC
The DNA here is from genome assembly GCF_021461395.2 of Schistocerca americana. NCBI lineage: Eukaryota > Metazoa > Arthropoda > Insecta > Orthoptera > Acrididae > Schistocerca > Schistocerca americana. Next base: position 129,731,203 of record NC_060122.1, on the reverse strand, counting down.
AACGAATATATAATAAAAGTTCTTCACTTGTTTTTTATTCGACACAGTTGATCTGATGATTTGCTGTAATTTGTCAGTTACTGGGTGGCAGTTATTGAATTATATGAAATAAACTCGTCAAAACTTCTAAACGGTTTGCGTAAGAACGTTAAAACTGCTCGGTTTGCCGAGGGGCTTGACTGGAGTTAGTAAGCGCAGGTATGGTTTGGTTTAGCGATGAAGCCCACTTTCATTTGTATCGGTTCATCAGTAAGGAAAATTGGAGAATTTGGGGGTATGAGAGTCCGAATTTCGCGATTGGCAAGTCTCTTCACCCTCACTGGGTGCGATACGCCTTGACGGCACGGTGACTACCGAACCTAAGGTGGAGGTTTTGGAAGATGATTTCATCCCCATCTTCCAAAATAACCCTTATTTCGAAAAGATGTGGTTCAAGCAAGACGTAGTGCGACTCCATCGCAGTAGGAGTGTGTTTGATGTCCTGGAGGAGCACTTTTGAGACCGCATCCTGGCTCTGGGGTACCCACTGGCATGGGTCTCGATTGGCCGACATCTTCTCCAGGTATGAATACATACGACTCCTTTTTTGGGGCTATATTTAAGACAAGGTGTAGAGCAATAACCTCAAAATCATTGCTGAGCTGAGAGGAGCCTTCAGGAGTTCCCGACAACATTGATGTTCCGATACCAGCGCTATTCGTTTGCGCAACATCATAGCCAATGACAAAAGCATATGGAACAAGTCATAACCTAAATCCTAATATCTGTCGTGATGTTTTTATGTTGAATAAAGTATGTGCACTCCGTAGTCTGTAACTAATTTACGTTTTTTTCATATAGTTCAATAATTATCACCATGTAGATGGCATGAAGATGCAAAACAAACAATACTATTACTATTCTACTAATATTCGGTAGGTACGACTGGATTGCTATTTTGAACAAACTATCGTACTCCACATCATATCACACAATGAAACAGGTGGCTAACGACGGTATACACCGTCATGCAACAAGTGGAGACGAAACTAATTTATTACACTGGCCGAATCGATATTTTCGCAGTATTCGGGTTAAAACGAGACGTGAAAACGTTTCGATCTGTTAGCTGATACAATCACACTGTCTTAATAGAAAATTAACTAATGAGGACGCTCACTGTCTTCAGCTGTTCCGTACTTAGGTCGTCACTGAACGTCGTTATAACTCTCCATGATGTACGTAAGACTTTCAGTACTATCTGCAGCCGGCATGTTAATGTAGCTGTATATATTTCTTTCGGTGCAACTGAAGGAAAATGTATATTCCTAACCACAAGCGTTAGTACCAGCCACAACTACAGCAAAGTACTTTAGTGGTAAAATAAATGTTGGACGGATGTAGAGTCGCTAAATTATTTGCGTGACAATAGCACAAAAATATTTGAGCACTTTATAACTGGCGCATTACGCTTTACACCAAACAGCGATGGTATCTAGCTTTACTTTTAAGGTTACTTCCTCTCCGTCACAGTAGAGACACCAGCGTTAGCTTTCTGTAAACCAGTGTGGTAGTTGCCAGCATTATCCAGAGACTGTGTCTTAGTGAACTAGATGAAGTGATGACACAGCTTAGCGCCAGTTCACTCATACTAATATATTTCATCACTCCCCTTTTAGCAGTTTTCTTTATAGTGCCCAACATATATCCATATCCAGTAATAAACGAAGTGATACGCTACCGACACTGAACGTGAGTATTCTGCGTCCCTTGCTGAAATTTCGTTTTTGAATATTTATTACTAGGTTTGTACACATTTGTGTAACAAGTAATCATTGAAATGAAGTTGCATCACTAACATTCTTAAGTATTTTACTCCACACAGTTTTAAAGTTTCTGTTTATGTACAGAACACGTTTTCTATCTATTCGCCTTTCATAATGTAATGCGTGCTGTAATACTTTGGTAACGTACACATTTGTACCACTGTAAGCATTGTTGTTGGAACGATCACATAGATAATGTTGTGGGTAGAGCAAACCAAAGACTGCGATTCATTAGCAGAACACATAGAAAGTGCAGCAAATCTACTACACTTGTCCGCCCTGTTCTGGAGTATTTCTGTGCGGTGTGGGATCCGTATCAGGTGGGACTGGCGGATGATATTGAAAACAATCAAAGAAGGGCGGCTCGTTTTATATTATCGCGAGATAGGGGAGATAGTACCACAGACATAATACGTGAATTGCAGTGGCAATCATTAAAACAAAGGCGTTTTTCGTTGCGACGGGATCTTCTCATGAAATTTCAATCATCAGTTTTCTCCTCCAGTGCTGCTGCTGCTGCAGCTGTTCTAAGAGCAACTCTCCCTCCACATCCATGGAAGATTTGCACCACTGGCCAAAATTGACTCACTTCCTAGCAGTGAGTGCACCTGAAATAACAGAATTAAAGTCCCTCTCAATATATGGCAACAGAGGGCCTCAGTGGGTCTTTAGACAGTTGAATCTTCTTCCAACAGGCTGCTACTTATCTATGGGTGGGGGATATGCTGTTGACAACGCGACATTAAATCGATTCTTTACATTCCATTTTGTACAACCATTTATTATCGCAGCTATGGAAGCAATCCACTTATTCTTTCTACATCAAACAGGGCCTAAGATAAAGACGTGCACAGCAAACAACTACTGTATAAGTAGGTCTGATAATCTAATAACTGTATTGTTTTCCGGAATGAGACATGAATGTTAGTAATGCATTACCATTACATACATACTATGCCTAGGATGGTTTCTCTTCCTTAAGGCACACTTTGTTCTAAACCTTATAAAAAGCATTAAACTTCTGTATAGCAATCATGTATCACATTCATGAATTTCCTTTCTAATCTACACTCTGCATACACAACAAGATCAAATGTTGCCAGACATCCATCAGCAAACATTAATATGAGGTTCATTTACCAACTGAACTGGCTGTCTCTCTTAAATTTAAAGGTGTGCATTTTCTCTGGAGCTTTGGTAGATATATGATGTTTCGATTTTACAATTTGTAACTATGATCAGTACAAACAAATACTGCTCATTTCGTCTTTAATGCGATGCCCATTGGCAATGTACAGCTTTTATTTGTTTCATATTATGAAAGATATTGTGAAGCAGAATATTATGTGGTAACTCAATAGAATGATTCCAAATTAGTTTAGTGTGATATTCATTTAATCAATGTGTATTACCTCAGATATTAAATCGTAGATAATGAATTGTACTCCAGCAGACTCGATTACATGTAGGAAATTTTGTGGTGCATGTTAAAGAATTAGCTTGATTGTCTTTTTGATGCCAGGTGTCACTCCCAAGAAGATAATACATCCCAAATAGGCAACTGCGTTCTGTGGTAAGGGGAAAGTGTTAACGTGTCTCATTCCAAAGTAAAATATTAACAGAGACATCAGTATGTGAAAAGCGGGCTGCACTACAGGAATCTAGATAGCGACAGCGACACAAGCTTAGATATTAACGCTAAACATGACTAATGTACCCCAGTCAACTAAGTACCTAATAGAATCAGATGCATAACGTAGATTTACGTCATTCTTGAACAGTTTATCCTCATGTCAGTGATGTACCATGTAGGATCTTACGATGGTTACAATTATGCAGTGCTTAGTATTGTATCTGCGTGGCCGGCCTAGGTGGCCGAGCCGTTCTACGCGCTTCAGTCTGAAACCGCGCGACCGCTACGGTCCCGGGTTCGAATCCTGCCTCGTGCATAGATGTGTGTGATGTCCTTATGTTAGTTAGGTTTAAGTAGTTCTAAGTGCTGGGGGACTGATGATCTCAGATGTTAAGTCCCATAGGGCTCAGAGCCATTTGAACCATTTGAAGTATCTTCATGATACCAGATTTCACCTAGGGTGGAGTATGCCCCGTTTCTCATAGAGACTGCACGAATGCGGACTTGTACCCATTGCCTGCATGATAATACGCTCCGTGACCTGCATTATGCGTATGTTAGCTGATCAAAATGTTGATGAATTGATGGGGAGATGATTGATATTAAATTCATAAACACGATTAACTGTCCCACAAAAACCACTTAAGAGTGGAAGGCCTCAACGTGGCTTTCTGAGGGAGGTGGTGCCCAAATAGCTCAGTGTGACAGTTCAGTCTCCTTACCAGCCATGGAAACATAGCGTTAGCACTGGTTTTGGTAACCGCAACCACAGAGATATTCCTGATAGAAGTAAAACGGTATTTCGTTTCAGCAGGAATGAAATTACATTTGTTAAGTATTGTTCGTAAATGGACAAATTTGTCCGAGGAGCGCAGCGATCTGTTGCTGTAGTGTGGTTAAAAACAGCAGTCGTGACCGCAATAACATTTGTTTATTATAACCGGTTTCGGCTTACTTTAAACCCAACCTCATTTTTTTAAGCCTAAACCGGTCATAATAAGCCGACCGGTGTGGCCGAGCGGTTCTTGGCGCTTCAGTCAGGAACCGCGCGACCGCTGGGGTCGCAGGTTCGAATCCTGCCTCGGGCATGGATGTGTGTGATGTCCTTAGGTTAGTTAGGTTTAAGTAGTTCTAAGTTCTAGGGGACTGATGACCTCAGATGTTAAGTCCCATAGCGCTCAGAGCCATTTGAACCATTTGAACCGGTCATAACAAACAAATGTTAATACGATCTCGACTGTTGTTTTTAAACGAAATGCTATTGATATGGTGTTACTGGAGGGCGGGATAGCGTCAATATTCTGCTGCTTGCGACAACACCTTATCACAATATGCATAACAGCATATGACGAGTAAAGTTAATCCTCTTGTACATTTCCAAATGCAATGGGGAGATAATTTATGCTAGAGAGTCCATCTAATACGCATACAGGTGGAGTAGTTGTGTTTAAACGTACTGTCAAAAAACTGCAGTTTATTATAATGGTGATTAGTAATATTAGAGACACCTAGTTCCTTAAAGTAGCGCTCGCACTGTTGCAATAACGTAATCTCTATATTTACAGATAATGTGCCAGCTGTCAGACAAAGGAATATGACAGAGTTAAACAATCTTTCACAATTATAACACATGGTGTTATGAAGTATCATCTCAAAGATTATACTGACGTCACACATTAAGATCCAAGAGGGCAACATCGCTGGAGTAATATGTGAACAACTCGCGTATCCTGAGTCATAGTTATGCTGGAATTTGTAATAATTATTGGTTGGTACATTATAACCTTACCGAGTTCGCATGTATTGATAAATGGTAAATGGTCGTAGCGTTTCAGTCGAAGGAAGAGAGAGAGAGAGAGAGAGAGAGAGAGAGAGAGAGTCCATCTAATACGCATACAGGTGGAGTAGTTGTTTAAATTCACGTACAACAAAAGATAACAGTGCAAGGCAACTAGCTTTGTCATTAATTTGAATAATAGAAGAACAATTATTTGTGAATATTCAGTTTTTCACAGTCTTTCCATCCCCATCCACCTCTCCTTCGTCTTGGGTGAAGGCGTTTTTGGGCCAATACCAAAAACGCCTTCACCCACAACCCGAGTGCTTAGCCCACCAACATTCTGCAGACATCTCATTTGTTTTATCAAGGTCTTGCTGAGTTTTTACGAGCCTAACGCGTATTCTTCTGTCTAGCGTTCCGTAATTTGTTTCGGCTAATCTGACGTTCACGGAAAAAAGTCTCTAACATTTTACTGGCATTCGTATACTGAACTGCTTATTTATAATTGCACAATGATTATCCAGTCAAGCTGCGATCGGAAAAATGTTGCATTTCGCCGTGCCATCTAGTGGACTGTAGCGAGCGGCACAGACCTACCGGAACAGCATAGCGAGCAGAACAGGGGACTGGAAGCTGAAGGGAACAAACCAATGCTATTTCATGCTGGAGATGCTAGTAGTGCCAGGAGCAGAGAACCGAGTTTCAGATCAGCGCTGAAGGCTTCGGGTATTTATTGTTTCTAGCATATGAGCTGTCAGTGATATCACGGGACAGTTGGATCGTCATAACTCGCTACGTAAAAACCATCACGAGTGAGAACTTTAAAAGAAATGGAATGCGTAAATATACAATAACTTCAAGATCCAGCCACTGCAAGGAAATTCTGTAAAGCACTTTAACTGATCTATGAGGTTTCGTGACTGCAGCCGGATTATGTTGACTTCTTGCCACAGTATTTCGGATGGCAACCATCCAGCCATCTTCAGATGAGTGTCTGCCACTGCTAGTTCAAGCTGTTGGCCATATAGAAAAAATTGGTGCGGAAACGCAAGCAGCATTGGAGGCCGTCACAGGAAAGTCCTCTATCAAAATCCGCGCCCTCTGCAAATTCTATTCCATCTGTGGCGTGCAGTCGCATGCATAAAGAGGTGAAACATCAAGTCCGTTCTCTGCCGGAGTGCGTGCTCGAGTCGCTAAAAACGAACATCAGATGTCGTCAAATGTGTCTTTATAAATAAAATGTTTTCCCTAAGAAACAATAAAAGAGATCACCGGGTCGCAAGCCTTGTGCAGTTGAAAGCCACCGTCAAGATTTATAAGTTCTTGAGCTAGACGTATTCCACAGATTCTTTGATTACTAAACCCCAAAAGGATATCTCTGGGGCTATGATTTTTGTGACATAATAATCCATAAATTGTCCTGTGGTAATACAGTGCTCAGCTGCGGCCGACTTAACGGGATGTGGTCAAGCTTACATAGGTCAGACGATACGCATAGTACATGGAAGGTGAACTGAACACGAACGCCACATTCGTCTTTCGCAGCCCAGTGAATCGGCCATAGCTGAGAACTGTATTATCACAGGACGCCGTGGTTATTCTGCCACTAATATCTTCGCCCCGGCGGGATCCTTTTGGGAGTGAGTAATGCGCCCGCGAGCCATGGATGCAACAGTATTCGCAGAGGGTGCGGATTTCAGTAGATGACCTTGTGACGGCCGCCAATGCGCTTGCGCTTCCGCTCCTACTTTTCCTATAAAGCCGTCCCGTGAACTGGCGGTCTGCAATGGTGGACACTCACTGATGGCTGGACTGTTGCCATCCGAAATATTGTGCAAGAAATTAACGTGGTCCGTCTGCAATCTCCAAACCTCATGGGATATTCAGTATGCCGGGAAAACTTCGAGAATCACACACTGTGATACTTATATTGATAATTATGGCAATTGCTTCTACATCACTTTGTTACTAAACATCTTAGCCGAAAAGAAGCCTTTTGCACTACTCTACTGCTGTTCTTACACATCATTTCATACCAAGTGAATAAATAATAACTTTATCTTGGGACTCTTCCATTTGCCTCGCGTTTTAGTAGAAAAAAAAACAATATGGGAGGTGTGTGCTCGCCTTGATGGTAAACATATTTTGTTATTTGTTTACTTATTTATTCCCCCAACCAGTTTCGGCGACAAATATTGCCATCGTCAGTGGGTTCTTTAAATCTCAATTATTGTAAGTTATAGTATGTTTTTAAGAGTTGTTGTCGCTGTTTGCGGTATATTTTCTGTCCTTTTTCTGTTGCCGCTTTTCTCGGCATACTTCATGTAATCTGCGAATTCGTTGGGCGCCCTGCAGGTAAATTTATACACAGAAAAGCAAAACTTTCGCACTTCGTTTATGATCCAAAATGTCATGCCATTTTGTATGCCGAGCAGAACGGTAAGAGAAAAAGCACATAAATAAGCCGCAAACAGCGACAACAACTCTTGAAAACATACTACAACGTACAATAATTAAGATTTAAAGAACCCACTGACGATGGCAATATTTGTCGCCGCAACTGGTTGGGGGAATAAATAAGTAAACAAAATAACAAAAACTGTTATTCACCAAGGCAAGCTCAAAATTCCTATTTTCTTGTTTTTGAATAAATAATTTTACACATCACAAAACCAGGGTAAAAAGAAACTATGTACAGAGTTTGCAATGTAATTAGAGGGACAAAGATATCACAGGTGCCCCGTTTCCCCGCTACGGGTCCATGAAAATTTGTACGCCACTAATGTTCAGAGACGGTATTCAAGCTGCCATGTGATAAATATTGTATGGAGGTAATGTTGAAAGTGTCAACGATTTACGTTAATGCGCAACTGGCATCTGGGATATTAATGATTGCCTCATACTCAACCAGCCATACATATGTCTCACGAATAGTGGCTGCAGCTGTAGCCAAACGAACAATCAGCATTTTTGGAAACGCTTAATCTTTCACCCCCCACCCCACCACCACCCCCGCCCAACCTTCACGAAAAGAAATAATATTCAACCTTCAGGAATTTGAAAAGCATCTCTGAACTCCTCTAGCACCAAATCCTTCACAGACATCTTTGTCACATAAAAAGAGTTTTTGTGTCCTCCCTCCCCTAAAGACCATAAAATTTTGTATACATAGTTTTTTTGCACCCTCCACATTGGAACACTACCAGTAGTCTCTATTGTGAAAAGCTTAGAACCTTTTCAAATTGGACATTAATCTTAATAGGAATTTACATCACATACTACGTATATTCTGATAACCAAGAGGATTAGAGGCAAATAAATTAATTTTTTGCGGTATTTTCAACATACATACTGATATCTTCTAGCTACCTGTGTAATAACTGCTCACCGGAATATAAAACGCCATCCTGATTGTCAGCAGGCACCACCAACGTAAAATCCGTTTTACATATAGGGGTTCTGACTTTTATAGTTTATTTAAGATGCATTTTTATCAACGCCACGTATCACTGGAGTGTACATGTATGGGGACGTAAGTGTAAAAGTGTGAACGACGTGGAAGAAGCTGCTGCAAGATTTTCTTACTACACACTTATACAGAATCGATTTTTTATGGAACTTCGATGCCGTGGCTCCTACAGCCTGAATAAAAGTACGCGGAATTACTAAGAATTCCGACTGTATTTTAATGCAATACGAGAGAATTATTAGTGGAAATCAGGAAGAACTCAGCTTTTTGGTTAAGTTATTCTCGTGCTCTTCCCCCTTCAATTTATTATTCAGCTGGACGCGGGGACGCTGATACTCATTCCACCTCTAGTACGAATAAGTCGTTTTGATTTGTTTGTTACCAGATAATATGAGTCTTTATAGGACTATGAGTGAAACAGTTAGTCTTCAACCATTTGTAAGCCTGATCCATTACATTCCTGGCTATGTCTGGCTTGGTTTCATCTACAAATATAACAGCTTCAGAATATTTTTGGTACATAATTTATGCAGCAGCTTGCCGTTTGCCGAGCCTTGTAGACCTCCATTTATGTTTTCCCTCCATGAATTTAATTTTATTCCTGTCGCAACACTCACAGTAACTGACCGCAAGTGGCTCTTTCTGGTCACTGCGATTGGTGACAGTCCACATAGTCGACGTATCGATACAACCCCAAGACCTGAGCCATGGATCTAAGATTTCTACAATTTGTACAAACTAATTTATAGGAAAGTGCTGAATGCTGCAAAGAGCCATCTAATGGCCCAATAATATGCTGTACTGAGAATGAAGGAAAATGGATGTCATTAAAGAGAAAACAGGGAGAATCAAACAAATGCATAATAATATACGGCTGTTAAAGTACGTGAACGTGCATTTTTCAAGTACTACTCGGAAACTACAATAAAAATTCCAAGAAAATCAACAACTGTAAGTAATAAAGAACTAACAATAACGATGCTATTAGCGACCACAGAGCATGGTAAAATTATACATAATCTAAAAATCTATAAAAATAAGAAGTCAAGAGAACAAATGACGTACCAGTCTGCATGGTAATTTAATGCTTACAAGTTTCCTTATAAAACATAATAAATATGTCATTCACACAAGCGAACTTTTCAGAATAGATGAAACACACAAGAAATGTGCCTCTGTTAAATAAAGGTAACTCGAAGACAGAGGAAACCACAGGCCATTCCTCAGCATCATTATTATCTAACACAATAGAATCAGTTCTAAAATGACATGAATAAATACAATCTTCTATGTGAATAATATTTCGGGGTCTGTAAAGAAAGAAACGCAGTGTTCCCCATAGTCCGATCGAAATATAACTTTCAAAGGACTCACATTTTATTCGTAAGTGTGGCCGTTCAAGCAATATTCTTTTGTATACATGAATTATGGTTTGTCTGCTTACTTTTATTTTTTCCTGTGTTTTCTATTGCGTTCCAAACTGCAAAAGCTCCGACATCCGAGCCACACTGCATCAACGGTTTCTTTCGTACACAACACACTGCCATCTGTCCATGCTGATTGTTGCTGCAGCATCTCATTCCATAAGTTCCTCCCGCCGATAATTATTCATTTCCTCCCTCTATAAAAGACAGCTGGGGATAGCGGCAATGTGTGAGTATGTGTGTACGATTGTATGTGTGTGTGTTTGTGTGTGTGTGTGTGTGTGTGTGGCGCGCTTGGTTTCCTTTCTGACGAAGGTCTTGACGACAAATTATGTGAACACTCTTTTCCACATGCCTACCTGCCGCCCGGCGTGTGAGTAGCAATTTATCCGCTTGATACTACAGTTACTACCACATGCAGTTTGTTGTAAATAGTCCATTGCACTTCAACAGGAAAGTGATGTACAAAATGTTGTTATGTGAGAATTCTTCTTTTTTTCGGACATGAAATGACGAGTACATGTCTAATGAAATTGTCCCGCGTTAGGAGTCAACAATTGATTGGTATAAATAATTAAATGAAATCAAACACGAAGGGTACATCCCGCGTGGAAGGCGGTGCGTGGGTCTGCTCACGGAAAACTGAAAGGTTGGCCGAATGAAGGAAGTGAGTAGGAGCAGGAAAAGGTAATACACGTCGGTTCTGCAAGAAAGTAAAAGCGGTTTATTGGTGCATGAATATTTACAGAGGCGTACGTAGGTGCGGAGGTGAAGCGAAGTGTCCCTTCCATCTGCTCTTGACGAAATGGGTAGAATCTGGAGCGGAGCTCGTAGATCTGCACAGCACCGGCTAGAGGGCGCTGTCGTCGATATCTGTCGTAGTGCCAACCTAAGAACTCTAATACGCCGTGGCATCGTTGCTATCGATACCACATCATGTATGAATAGAAAAGGTTGCTTATATGATCAAACCATGGAAGAAATGTATTTATTTTCGTGCTGTTTGCACAAACCGACAAAAAATTATAAGTCTCTGGGCCGCTTTGACTGGACGTGGAGACGACTCAGTTATTAAGGGGAAGAAGGGGGGGGGGGGGAGGGAGACGAATATTCTCGCCATTATTCGTTATCGTTCGTCGTTTACTGCGTCGCCGGCAGGCGCTCCATCAGTACGGCGCGTCGCCTCGGGGCTGATCGGCGCGAATCGACTGTCCTCATCAACAATCACTTCGCATTGTATGCCAATTGTCGGCTGCGTGACCGAAGCTGTGATATCACGTTGTCGGAAGGCGGATGTCGCCGATGGGCGGAAGAGCGTCCATGTCCTGTATCTTCTGTGGTGTCTCCACGACATCCCCTTTCGCTCCTCCTCCATCTCTCAGCTCCATTCCTCTTCGAAATTCTCTTCCTTTCAGCCTTGTGATTGGCGGAAAAAATTTTCAGTGCAGCCCAGTGGCAGATCGCTGTTCAATAGCCATGCCTCTCTGTGCAGGGGGTAAATTTCCTATCTTGCGTGTACTAGTGCATGCCTCGTCAATTGGTATTTTATCACGTTTTCACATTTTTACCATGTTTTTCTACATTCCGAGGCTGTTATGAGAGCAGCTATACAACGCTTGTTTGTAAACGAGGCATGGACAGACTCACGTTCAGGCTTCCTCTCAGATTCTGCCGGCGTCTGTGATTTATAAGGAATGTCCTTACTTTCGAGAAAAACATCTTCTTATGAATGCTGCCAATTCCCCGCGCTTTGTGTACGCTCCTCCCTTTGCCAGTGGGGTGCTGGAATTGTTAACACATTCCTGCTTTGTAAGACAGGTAAAATGATTGCTGCCAGGTTAGAAGAACTCACATGATCTCGCGCGCACATTCTTGACGTTCTGTCCTCATGGCTGCAGGTGTGCATCAGCTCTTGGCAAGCTTCTCATTGTAAGACAAGCCCTTCTCAACTGGTCCCTCTTTGAGCGAGGCTAGGGCGTCCATCTGGCTTATCGCTGTGTGCTTGCAGAATGACTGCAGTGTCCTCACATCCGGCCTGCTGCTCCTCCTTGGCCACTCGCTGCGAGTTGGTGAAAGTGGCCGAGCTCGGACGTGGTACACAGCTCCTTGTCATGACTATGAAGCTTCAGATACGGAAGGTGGAAAGTCACGGCAAAGTGGCTCATCTATGTTCACTTGGTCCGCCACACACACACACACACACACACACACACACACACACACACACACACAAACTTCGAATGAAAACAAAAATCTTCACTCCCTAACAGATAAATTAACACTTAATTCACTGATGTGGGATATTACGGGAAACTATGTTTTCAGTTGTGCCCTAGTGTGTCAAATGGTTCAAATGGCTCTGAGCACTACGGAACTTAACATCTGAGGTCATCAGTCCCCTAGAACGTAGAACTACTTAAACCTAACTAACCTAAGGACATCACACACATCCATGCCCGAGGCAGGATTCGAATCTGCGACCATAGCGGTAGCGCCGTTCGAGACTGAAGGGCCTAGAACCGTTCGTTCACAACGGCCGGCCCTAGTGTGTCATTCCCAGTCGATTGTTTACATAAATTGTTGCCCTTGATCAATAGACGCAAGACATGCACAAATAAATAAAGATCGAAAACAAGGAAACAATATCTAAAGAACAAAAGTCACAATGCATGTGACAATAATGTCACAGATGTACATAAGAAACGTGCAGAATAAACATATAATCAAGACTAGAGAAAATCATGTAGAGCAACGACATGTGAAACAAAAGTGAACTTTGCACACCAATAATGTTAATAAAAGAGCTATTTGTCAGAAATGCCGACATGGAAATTACTCAAGACAGAATTAACGCAAGTGACATAAAAGTTGACCTAAAGTGGTATTGTTCACCAATGGGCGCTATAAAATCGATACAGAATGGATGTCAGGTCAAACATCTGGTCACACAAAACAACAAATTTTCCGATGACACAGTTTATTGGACTGATATGGGTATGCTAGATACGATGGGACGAGTAGCACTTTTACGTTTTCGTCAACAGTGTACATGTTTCCTTACTTTATAAGACATACAAAAATAAGATTTGTACTTTTCCTTCTTCTACAGAGTTCACAATCAGTGTTTATAATGTGCTCGTTGGTAGGCCTCCTTCTCATTTACTAGGTTGCATACTGTGAGCTGTGCGAGCCGCATGGACGAACTCGAATGAAGAAAAAAAAAGTACTCGTGTACCTAACTTCGTATACCATTAATTTAAGCATATATATATATATATATATATATAAAAACTGAATAGTGTCAGCTGCGCGAGACGTGCTGTAGAGTGCCCCAGGGTGTCCAGATCCAACTCCCTCCTCCTTCTCCTCGGCTGCTCCTGACACGTTGGCGGAACTGGCCACGGTCGGACTTACTACAACAGTTAAATTACCAGAAGAAGAAAATGGTTGTCTGTAGTACAAACAGAGGTTCACAATGCAACGAAAAGTTGTGATCACTTACCCAGTAACGTAAAATCCTTGACTGATAGCAAAGCAAAATTTGAAACTAAACTGAAAACGTTTCCTCTAACAACTCCTTAAATTCTGCACAAGACTATCTATTATTGTAGTGTGTAAAAGATAATGGGCAGGAATTGCTGACTAACATCTGTCTGTCTTTAATTAAGAAACATAAACCTAATAAATGATGACCATGGAAGTAAATTTCGAAAAGAAGCTGATTTGATATAAAACGATTCATTCCGCATCATTACGATATATCTAGCGAATCATTTATGGAACATGTGTAAGTAGGCTGTTTAGGTTTTTCTATTGGTAACGCCACGTAGCGCTCTGTATGAAAATCACTGGCTGTGCTGTGTGCAGTCTGTGGCTGGTTAGAATTGTTGTAATATTCGCTATTGTAGTGTTGGGCAGCTGGCTGTGAATTGCGTGTAGCGTTGCGCAGTTGGAGGTGAGCCGCCAACAGTGGTTGATATGGGGAGAGAAATGGCGGAGTTTTGAGAGCGGATGATCTGGACGTGTGTCCATCAGAGACAGTAAATTTGTAAGACTGGAGGTCATGAACTGCTATATATCATGACTTTTGAACACTATTAAGGTAAATACATTGTTTGTTCTGTATCAAAATCTTTCATTTGCTAACTATCCCTATCAGTAATTAGTGCCCTCAGTAGTTTGACTCTTTTATTAACCTGGCAGTAGTGGCGCTCGCTGTATTGCAGTAGTTAGAGTAACGAAGAATTTTTTGAGGTAAGTGATTTGTGAAAGGTATAGTTTAATGTTAGCCACAGCCAATCTTTTGTAGAGATTATGGAAAGTCAGACTGCGTTGCGCAAAAAATATTGTGTGTCAGTTTAGTGTTGATCAGAATTGGTAAAGAGCGAAATGTCTGAGTACGTTCAGTTCTGCTGAGCCGTTTGAAAGTCAAATAATGTAAGTGGTTTATCAGCACAGTAATTGATTAATTTTTTCAAAGGGGACGTTTCACATGAAACTAACTAACTATTGCTACATCACAAAACATTCGACGGGCTTATATGCTTTCAAAATCTCAAAATGAAGTCCATAAGTAAAGTTAAGCAGGTTCTCAAAGTAGACATACATTCCAATTGTGATATGTTCCTGAAAAGAAATATTCGGGAAAAAGAAGCAAATAGCCTCATGTTGGAAAGGTAAGCCAATATGGTATGTTACACAGGTTACTGGTTAGGCTATCATTACTAAAACAAAAATAAGAACTTAAAAGACTTACATAGATGTTAAAGCTAAATATCCGTTTTATGTGGTCAAAGGCTTTTAGACCATTCCCTATCACATTTATAGTATTGTACAGTCCTCGAACGTGTTTATTATTAGTCATACATTGTGTGAAGCTTTATAGGCCACATTTCAAAGTGAGAGGGTGAGTAAATTGCAGTGAGACTAATGCACTGACAATCTAATAAAACGAGAGCTTTATTCTACATGTTATGCAAGTCTGTTTGTTTCACATTTCAGAAATCGTGCACTTTGTTGACATACACAAAATGTGATAGCATGCCCTGCTCCTTTCCTCTTTGTAATCGTTTATGGGCTAACAAAGAGTACGTAGGTACTTTTTTTCTTTTTCGCAAACGTGAACATTAAAAATGTGCATACGACTCGAAAGCTGAAAATGTAACGAACTAGAAGGTGTGAGGAAACAAGCATGGGTTCGAAGTTAAAGCTTCGTTTTCTTTCTATACAAATAAAGTAAAAGTTCAATGAAATGGATTACGAAAGCATTTTTTACCTCCGTGGTTAGTACTATGGAAAAAAATTATCTTTGCTGCTAACTGAAATATTATAGTCACTGTGAAAACAGGGGTACTTTGTGCAGAGAAACCAAAAGGAAACCCTCAAGGAAGTTTACAATTCGTTGACATACAGCCCAAAACATTAGGTATTCCGCATTTATACCTCCATGGTTCACCACGGTGGTACTTCCCTGTAATGTCACCCTGACTTGCTTGTGCCCAGTTTTGAAAGTTGGCGATACCTGTCGTCTTTCGTGGTCGTATCCTAAGTAGCATCTGATGCCTCGATTGCGTGGAGATGTGGTTGTTTCATAAAAAATACCAGCTTGCGTCGTATAAGGGTGGAGTAACCGATCTGATAGAAATCTAAAGTATAAAGGAATTTCATTCCAGTCGTAAGTGGAGCCTTTCAAGAAACATTTTCTTCTTTATTAAAATTGCTACACCACGAAGATGACGTGCTACATACGCGAAATTTAACCGACAGGAAGAAGATGCTGTGATATGCAAATTATTAGCTTTTCAGAGCATTCACACAAGGTAGGTGCCGGTGGAGACACCTACTACGTGCTGACATGAAGAAAGTTTCCAACCGATTTCTCATACACAAACAGCAGTTGACCGGCGTTGCCTGGTGAAACGTTGTTGTGATGCCTCGTGCAAGGAGGAGAAATGCGTACCATCACGTTTCCGACATTGATGAAGGTCGGATTGAAGCCTATCGCGATTGTGGTTTATCGTATCGTGACATTGCTGATCGCGTTGGTCGATATCCAATGACTGTTAGCAGAATATGGAATCGGTGAGTTCAGGAGGGTAATACGGAACGCCGTGCTGGATCCCAACGGCCTCGTATGACTAGCAGTCGAGACGACAGGCATCTTATCCGCATGGCTGTAACGTATCGTGCAGCCACTTCTCGATCCCTGAGTCAACAGATGGGGACGTTTGCAAGGCAACAACCATCTGCACGAACAGTTCCACTACGACGTTTGCAGCAGCATGAACTATCAGCTCGGATACCATGGCTGCGGTTACCCTTGATGCTGCCTCACAGACAGGAGCGCCTGCGATGGTGTACTCAACGACGAACCTGGATGCACGAGTGGCAAAACGTCAATTTTTCTGATGAATCCAGGTTCTGTTTACGGCATCATGATGGTCGCGTCCGTATTTGGCGACATCGCGGTGAACGCACATTGGAAGCGTTTATTCGTCATCGCCATACTGGTATATCAACCAGCGTAATGGTATGGGGTGCCATTGGTTACACTTCTCGGTCACCTCTTGTTGGCATTGATGGCACTTTGAACAGTGGACGTTACATTTCAGATGTGTTACGACCCGTGTCTCTACCCTTCATTCGATCCCCGCGGAACCCTACATTTCAGCAGGATAATGCACGACAGCATGTTGCAGGTTATGTACGGGCCTTTCTGGATGTATCGTGTTGAAACTGCATGGGCAGCTGTACCTGTACACGCCATCCAAGCTCTGTTTGACTCAATGCTCAGGAGTATCAAGGCCGTTATTACGGCCAGAGGTGGTAGTTCTGGGTAGAGATTCCACAGAATCTATGCACCCAAATTGCGTGAAAATGTAATAACATGTCAGTTCTCGGATAATATATTTGTCCAATGTATACCCGTTTATCATCTGCATTTCTTCTTGGTGTAGCAATTTTAATGGCCAGTAGTGTACATGAATTATAGTGCTGCTGTTTGCTTTTACTGTTCTGGATTGACTTAAGATTTCATATCAGTCCAGCTCGAGAAGCTCTCTGCTGTTGGGTACCAACCATATTTAGCAAAATATGTTCACAACATTTTGGGAAAGAAGACATAGACCGAACATCACTTTTGACAGTGCGTATTAGGGAAAAATGCTGTGTCGTTGTTTTTTTCCAGATTCCTACTGTAGTGTTGGCAGAAGAGCCAACACTGTGTTTCTAGAGGAGGCCGAAATGCACGCGTTTAATTACACGCTGACTGGCGTGAGGTCTGGAACAGGACAATATCTTGAGAATTGCAAATAAAGTACGTAGATGATGTAATACTTAACTTTAATCCACAATTGTAGAACATCTGTCTTGATGATACATGCTTCACATAATAAATATCAATTGAATACGGCGCCTTGCTAGGTCGTAGCAAATGAAGTAGCTGAAGGTTACGCTAACTATCGTCTCGGCAAATGAGATCGTAGTTGTCAGTGAACCTTTCCTTGCAAAGTCGGCTGTACAACTGGGGCGAGTGCTAGTACGTCTCTCTAGACCTGCCGTGTGGTGGCGCTCGGTCTGCTATCACTGACAGTGGCGACACGCGGGTCCGGCGTATACTAATGGACCGCGGTCGATTTAAAGGCTACCACCTAGCAAGTGTGGTGTCTGGCGGTGACACCACACCTACTCACTTAGAAAAAGCTTGTAATGTGTAGAATATCAACTCTGAATTCAATTCCTATAAAATTACAACATAAAAGCTTTCTGCCAAGGTATCAGACACTATTATTTATGTTATGTACGTTAATGCAGAATTGATATGTAATTACACACTATTTATTTTTACGCATATTTTCTGAATATCTTATAAAATGTGGAACCTTTAATTACATTTGTTTTCAGCGTCTAGTGGTAGTGTCTTTGTTTAGCAATCATACCGTCCACGGTCCCGATGTCGAATCCCACCACCACTTGAACTTTGAATAAAAATCATCAGCATTACCGCCTGAAAACTTCTGGCATAAGGAATCACTTTAATTCTGTCACTAGCCTTGTCAAACAGGGTGGAGGAGCGGATAGAGGTTTAGGGCACTCTCTTGCCCTTGGGGTGAGATACTGCCCCGAAAGGTGGAAGAACAGCAATGATGAACGGCATGAGGATTCAGAAGACAGTGGAAACCACTTCATTAAAGACACGTGACGTGTATCCACAGGAGATGTGACCTGTAAATGAAAAAGTGTCACTATGATTTATCCACTGGAAAAAGATTCCGGATCTCTGGAAGAGGACTGTCGAGGCGGAGGAGACGATAAGAAAAATATTGAATAACCAACTAGAGGGAAACGTCTATGCGTCGGGCAATGGAATATCGGAAGTTTGAACGTGATAGGGAACCTAGAAAACCTGAAAGGTGGGGATATACAGACGCTCAATCTTTTTAATCCGAGCATTTCGTTCTTGGTCTTCCACTCTTACTATTCTGTCTTGGCATTTGTACACATTGTATGATACGCGTCTTTCCCTACAGCTTACATCTATTTTCCCCAGAATTTCAAACATCTTGCACCAGTAGACCTTATTGAATGCGTTTTCCAAGACGGCAAATCCTACGAACGCGTCTTCATTTTTCTTTAGTCCTGCTTCCATAATCAACCGCAACATCAGAACCGCCCCTCTGGTTCCTTAATCTTTCGTGATGCAAAACTGATCATCACATAACACATTCTCAGTATTATTCCCAGCCCAGCAGCTAGACACAAACTGAGATCTTTTCCCGCCAATTTCCAGGTGGCGGAAGGGAGGGGAGCAATGTATACGATCTAGGGATGTAAACTTTCACCCCTACTGTTCAGACTCTAGATCTAAGAAGTAATGATGGAATAAAAGAAAGGTTCAAGTGTGGAAATAAATTTCAAGGTGAAAGGACATCAGTGTAAGGACTAGCTGATGTCACAGCTATCCTAAGTGAAAGTGAAGCAGAATTACAGGATTTGCTGAATAGAATGGACAGTCTACTGGGTACAGACTGTGGATTTAGAGAAAAACGAGTAAAGACGAAAGTAATGAAAAGTATCGTACATGAGAACAGCGTGAAACTTAGCATGAGGATTGAAGATGCGAAGTAAAGGAAGTTATGGAATTCTTCTGGCTAGGCAGGAAAATAACCCGTGACGCATAGAGCAAGGAGGACATCAAAAGCATACTAGTACAGGCAAAAATCCATTCCTCGCCCAGTAAAGTCCGCTAGTATCAAACGTAAGCCTTAATTTGAGGAAGAAATTTCTGAGAATGTACGTTTGGAGCACAACTATATGTGGTAGTGAAGCACAGACTGTGACAAAACCGTAACAGAAGAAAATCGAATCATTTGAGCTGCAGTGTTGCAGACGAATCTTGAAAATTAGATAGACTGAAAAGTGTAGGAATGAAGAGGTTCGGCGCAGAGTCGGAGAGGGAAGGACAAGAAGAAGGGACAGACACTATGATAGGACGTCTGTTAAGCAATCAGGGAATAACTTCCATTGTATTAGAGGGAGCTGTAGAGCGTAAAAACTGTAGAAGCAGGCAGAGAAGCTGCGAAAATTCTCGAGAGGGATAATAGTGTTCTGTCAGCAAAAAATGAAAAACGCAAAGAAAAGATTTAAAGCTTCTCAACAATCAAAGCAATGACTGAAGAACAAAGTTTCCTCGCTAAACACAGTAACTGATGAACTGAGAAGAAAACATTTCTTTTACGAAAATGGCCTGTGTTTTGGAATGGACACGGAATTCTTGCTACGACAAACTGCAAAGGCGACCTGTCAGAGTGTACCGAAAACATACCAACCAACACCCCGTTCAGTAGTTCTAGAACATCAGCAAGAGGGTGCCGGTGTATGAGTGGTGCACCTTAATTTACCTCCGAGGCTTTTACCATACGTTAAATGTATTGCTATTGCGAGTATGGACAACCATCAGCTGTGGAATGGAATGACAACAATGAAAATTTGTGCCGGGCCGGGACGCGAACTTGGATTTCGCGCTTATAGCGAGCGGTCGCCTTACCATTTGGCTATCCGTACACCACTCACGACCAGACACAAACTTCCATATGTCTACGACATGCGCAAGTACGTCCATTATGTATGTTCCCGCACAGGTCAGACGTTGTAGTCGTCACAGTGTCTGGTCCTTTGACCATGCATGCATCGTGTGTTTCTTTGTTGTAAGTCATTATGTGCCATTTGTTAATGATTTGTTTTATGTCGTGTTGTGTTCGTTTGTGTGTACGTTTCATGATTATATGCTGGTTGTTTTTGTACTTCGTGGTTTACTTATAAAATAAAACACAAAATCAAAAACAGGCAACACATATTCATGAAACGTACACAAGACAAACACAACACAACATACAACGAATCAGTATATAGTCAGCAACATATGGCACATAATGAGTTACAACAGCATAGTCACACGCAGAGTGAGCAATATACTAAAGAAACAAGGACTCAGCATACAAAAACAACAACACAATACAAAACAGACTTGGAATGAATATCACCAACACTGACAAATACAGCCTGTCTTACATATACAGACTAACCGCACTAACGTGCGGAATTCCTCATCCAACGTTTTTAGCAAGCATGGAAATAAAAAGAACTACAACACTATGAGATGTTTACACTTTGTGGTCTAGTTTGGAGAGAAGGATGCCTGATTGCTATCTAGCTCCATAATCGTCGTCTGAACTTGCGACTGTTGTGCAGGAAGTATTTTATAATATTTCAAGACGGCAGGAAGCTGTTTTGAATGCCTGTTGATTACCTACACCTCATTAGGCATGGTAATGTATTTTGTCCAACACTTCTAAATGTACGGGGATGTAAGTTTAAAAATGTCAAGGGGTCTCTTCTTACAGATGTCTTAACGGTATGGTCCAGTGGAAGCCTGTAGTGCTCGTCAGCTGTTGATTTGTCAACTATATGGTGATCAATAAGAAGTAATGTGCAAGATTTTCGGTTATCAAACAAAAAAAAGAAAACACTCCGTCTACAGGCCACAAGTGGCCCATCGGGACCATCCAACCGCCGTGTCATCCTCAGAGGAGGATGCGGATAGGAGGGGCATGGGGTCAGCACACCACTCTCCCGGTGGTTATGATGGTATTCCTGACCGAAGCCGCAACTATTTGGTCGAGTAGCTCCTCAATTGGCATCACGAGGGTGAGTGCACGCCGAAAAATGGCAACAGCGCATGGCGGCCTGGATGGTCACCCATCCAAGTGCTGACCACGGCCGACAGCTCTTAACTAAGGTGATCTCACGGGAACCGGTGTATCCATTGCGGCAAGGCCGTTTTCCGTTATCAAGTTTTCATAATATTTTTACGGCCCTTCTGCCCTTGGCTGTTTAGTTTCAGAGTATTACGACATACGGCTTTGTTGAATGGGAGTCTGCATATTATGGTAATATTCCCTTATGTAGTTTAATGAGGTGTGAGAGATATGTAAGTCAAACTCAGACAAAAGTGAGCTGTTACGTTAACGTATCCACGTGCTGGTGCCACCTCAGATTTTTACCCATCTCGATGACCACACATGGCACCTCATCCAGAGCGACAGACATTTCTGCCTCCTGCATGAGTTATACGTCTTTATCCATATCTCCTTTGGTTTCTGCGGTCAGAGACAGTTACCATAAAAATGTTTCTGAGTACGTGCTGTGTCGTATTATGAAGTAACTAGCAATGAATCTACATCTACATCTACATCTACATGATTACTCTGCAATTCACATTTAAGTGCTTGGCAGAGGGTTCATCGAACCACAATCATACTATCTCCCTACCATTCCACTCCCGAAAAGCGCGCGGGAAAAACGAACACCTAAACCTTTCAGTTCGAGCTCTGATTTCTCTTATTTTATTTTGATAATCATTCCTACCTACGTAGGTTGGGCTCAACAAAATATTGTCGCATTCGCAAGAGAAAGTTGGTGACTTAAATTTCGTAAATAGATCTCGCCGCGACGAAAAACGTCTTTGCTTTAATGACTTCCATTCCAACTCGCGTACCATATATGCCACACTCTCTCCCCTATTACGTGATAACACAAAACGAGCTGCCATTTTTGCACCCTTTCGATGTCCTCCGTCAATCTCACCTGGTAAGGATCCCACACCGCGCAGCAATATTCTAACAGATGACGAACGAGTGTAGTGTAAACTGTCTCTTTAGTGGACTTGTTGCATCTTCTAAGTGTCCTGCCAATGAAACGCAACCTTTGGCTCGCCTTCCCCACAATATTATCTATGTGGTCTTTCGTAATTTTAACTCCAAGGTACTTAGTTGAATTGACAGCCTTGAGAATTGTACTATTTATCGAGTAATCGAATTCCAACGGATTTCTTTTGGAACTCATGTGGATCACCTCACACTTTTCGCTATTTAGCGTCAACTGCCACCTGCCACACCATACAGCAATCTTTTCTAAATCGCTTTGCAACTGATACTGGTCTTCGGATGACCTTACTAGACAGTAAATTACAGCATCATCTGCGAACAACCTAAGAGAACTGCTCAGATTGTCACCCAGGTCATTTATATAGATCAGGAACAGCACAGGTCCCAGGATGCTTACCTGGGCAACACCTGACATCACTTCAGTTGGAATAAAACTGATATTACGGCCACGGTTTCTGCACTGACGGGTAAACAGTAGCAGCACAAACAAGGAGTTGTGTGACACAACCGAAAGTTGGTAGGCGTTTTGCTACATCTAAAAGATGAAGTCTGTTCAGAGTTCACGCCAGTCGCATAAGAGTGGCACTAGTAACGCCACTATGAGGATGCGAATTAGGTTTATTTTAAATATAAGATGTAACGGTCGATGAACAGAAGTTACCTTTGAGATTGGGCGCAGTGAGTTGATGTTAGTCAAGAATGCTTATAAGGAGAAAAAGACGCCATCATAAACCTCACTGAGTTTGCGGAGGTCATCTAATAGGGCTACGAGAAGCAGGATGTTGATTGTGCTATATTGGAGAAAGACTTGGCGGGAATGTAGCCACGTACAAGATTTATGCCAACGGTGGACACGAGTTATGTACAGTCGGGAAAAGACGGGCACTACTGAGATCTCCAACTTTTGTAGTCCTCTCTTCCTCAGGTGCGTGTAAATTTACGGTATATTCATAATTTTTACTTATGGACAGTCTGACAGCAACTGAATAAAACAAAATTTTAGTGCCATACGCGTTTCGCCGTTATTTTCTGCAAGGCATCATCAGTGGCCTGGAATATGTACATATGTTTGCTATTTAATTTACATTTTTGTCACTGTACCTAGAGGTCATAAACAGTTCTGGTGGTTGGTACTTTCTATTAAGTGGCAATGTTTTGAACTGTACTTCCAGGCTGCGTGGAGAATTTCTCACATATTACGGTCCTGTTGCATTTTTGGTGTTGTTCTTCTTCTTAGGAATTCCAGTTTGCGGTTTTTTCCCTCATTCCACAGCACTATGAACTGAACGCTTGTTTCAATGCAATGTTTTGGTTTCTGTTGCCGACTGTCAAATGTATTGCCAAAGATCGAATATTATTGCTAAAACTTTCGAGTGTAATTATTGAAGTGATCTGTTCGTGTATGCATTTGTGTGTGTTTTGGTGTTATATAATTTTTTTGTGCTGTGTGTGTGTGTGTGTGTGTGTGTTTGTTTATTTATCACATGTTTGTTTAGTGCTATGGCTTTCTCGATGTGGAAGTTTTCTTGCGTTTGTATAAGATGTTTCTCATGATACAAAGAACATATGAGATGCTGGAAGTATGAAACAAACCATTCCACATTTGCAGAGCATTTAATACACCATAACCATCATCCTACAAACATGGAACAAAAAATTAAAATAATGAGAATAAGCAACCATGACAAACATCTGATACAAACACAAGAAAACTTCCACAACCAGAAAGTCATAGCAGAAAACAAACATGTGATGAATGAACACACATCAGCACAGGCTCCCTACTACACTTAATAAAGGAAATAGTAACGTAAAACAAAAATACTCTTCCCCACACCATCTGGACACACACACACACACACACACACACACACACACACAGCACAAAAAAATTATATCACACCAAAACACACACACACACAAATGCATACAGGAACAGATCACAGATACTTCAATAATTACACTCGAACGTTTTGGCAATAACATTCTTTGGCAAAAACATTTGACAGTCAGCAACAGAAACCAAAATAGGCAACTGATGATATCTTGCAGAAAATAAAGGCGAAACGCGTATGGCACTAAAACTGTGTTTTATTCAGTTGCTGTCAGACGGTCCATAAGTAAAAATTATCAATATACCGTAATACTACTGAGATCGGTGACCAGTGTGTTCGGCGTGGGGCCCTGGCGCATCGAACCGCATTTGCTCCAGCAGTTTGAGTGCAGTTGGCACGACACTGACACAACGAACTGTTACGAATCGGTTACTTCAAGGACGGCTTCGAGCTAGACGCCCTTTAGCGTGTATTCCAATGATCCCAAACCACAGCCATTTGCGACTTCAGTAGTGTTAAGCGGAAGCTCGTTGGTGAGCAGAGTGGAGGTCTGTTGTCTTTTCTGATGAAAGCCGGTTCTGTCTCAGTGCCAAGAAAGTCCGTGTGTTGAATTCAAGGAGGCCAATTGAGGGTCTGTGAGCTAGACACTCTAGATCTACACTAGGAGCTATGATATGGGGTGAGAATTCATATGACAGTAGGATCACTCTCGTGGTTATCCCACACACCCTGACTGAAAATCTGTACGGCAATCTGGTGGTTCGACCAGCTGTGCTGCCATTCATGAACAGCATCCAAAGCGGTATTTTCCAACAGGATAACGCTCACCACATACCGGACTTGTAACCCGACATGCTCTGCAGTATCGACATGTTGCCTTGACCTGCTCTATCTCCAGATGTGTCTCCAGTCGAGCACTTCATCGGACGTAAACTCCAGCGAAATCTAAAAACAGCATTAACCGTCCCTGTATCGACTGACCAAGTGCAAGAGGTATGGGACACCTTACAAACCATCATACATCACCTGTACAACACAACACAAGTTTAGATGATTGCATTCAACATTGAGTCGCCTACACCGGTTATTAATGTACCAGTATTTCGCATTTACAATGGCTTACCTGTGATCTTGTGATATTAATCGCTTAAATATATGATCTCGACAAATCTATTCCAGAAACATTATTACTCTACATTAATTATTTTTGGTGCTGCCATTTTTTTCCGTTTGTGTACATACTGCAAAAGTGGGCAGCAGTCACTTTTCGAGTGAAGTAACGCCATCGGCTTGGCGTCTTTCTTTAAGTGCAACTGCTTTGCTCTTCTTGGAATGAACTGTCAAGTGTCCCATCCACATTAAAAACATGACGAGCAGAGTGAGACTGTTTATCTTCCACTGTTTTAGCGTATGAAAACTCGTCTACGTTTACTTGGTTAAAAGCTTGTCTTGCCTTTGATATAGGTTTCCTGACACTAATAATAGGACCCTGTCTTTGACTGCCGTCGCCGAATTACTTACAATGTATTTTTTCGCTCCCTGTAGATAGTTCCATGTAAATCCATAAAATCGCTTTTTCGTTTCAAAAATAAATCAAGGATTTCTTATTTTTGCTCTTTTTTGGACAGTCTTCATAAGGTTGCCGTAATTATTCTACCACCTACTGCATCTCTGTTTTTTTTTTCTAGTTCTTCCTTTCAGTGTAGTAAGTGGAATATTAAATTGCTTTAGCGCTTGCAGAAGAAGGCATCCTATCATCCTTTACCGACGCAATCTTATTTTCCATCGTCACACAGTACTATGTTTCTTTGCTCTGATTTCTGGAGATATTCCACAGGCATCTTTGAGGCCTGGCATCTGAGAGAATACCAAGAGGGAGCAGCAGACCGTATAATACACCAGAACAGAAATGATTCTAAATAACATTGATTAATTAATTAAATATGACTTGAGAGGGATAGAATGATGGATGGTAGCATTCAATGTAAGGGGATTTAGAGACTAGTCTGTAGTATTATGTGTGGTATACAGAAGAGACTAACTATTACTGAGGTAAGCAGCTTAAAAATGAAATGTTGATAAGAGTGGCCTCCTTGACCACTTCTCCCAATCGGGGACCATGTCGACATTAATAGTTCACAGATGAGACTATCAAAGAGAGAGAAACAACAAGGAATTATAGTTTTGAAGCAAAGCTATGTTTAAATACTGATATTGTAGATAGTCTTACTCTGCGTTTGAGTGGGATAACGAGAATAATATCACTTACTTTTATCAGACGACCCAAAATCGCAACAAGCTTCCTCTGTCAAACTTGCTGACAACAGTTTAGGTGTATATTTGTTGTGTACATAGTTCCGCGTCGTCAGCACGTACACAACTTTCCCACTAGACCGCGCCCCGCTAAGCACAACAGCGCAGGCGCAGCGCTCGTCCGCCTCCACACTACGAGATGGCGCTGTCTTAGAGACGGACCAAATTCTGCTTCCGCCGAGCCTTGTATTAGTATGTAACGCACCCAATGAGATTGCTGCTAACGTAGAACCTTTTCTCCTCACGGATCACACTCGCGCAGTGATACCGGAATGCGCGAGGTATTATAACGAGTGTACAGACCTCTGATCAGTCAGTCTGCATTAGTCTGTACGAGTCTGCATTAGTCTGCACTAGTCTGTACCAGTCTGCAGTCTGCATTAGTCTGTAGTCAAGTTTCAGTCTGCGCCTAATAAGATTACCATATTCCTGTACATAGCCAAGAAGATAAATGACTAGACACGTTGTCAAGTATCAGAGATATGTGAGAATAAGATGATCGTACCAAGACCAAAGGAATTTCACATTGTCAACTGTAAACAGCATCCAGAATCAAGTTATGTAATGTCTATGATTTTTATTATTTTAATAAATGTGTGTGAAAATTAACCAAGTTCTGTTTAAAGTTGGTCACCGTCAATCTGCTACTCATTTCTATTGTCTGACCTCACGGCAGAAGATAAACACGCCACGATAAGACCACGAGACATATTGTTGACACTCGCCTACTTCGTTAGAGCGACAAGTCTAATAATTTGATACGTGTGTATCGAAGGTCTTACAGTACGCACACCACAATATTAGAGTAAGTCTGACCACTTCCTGGAAGGCAACAGCACAGTTCAGGGCAAAAAATATGACACGGCTTTATTTTTGCAATTTCCGCTTTACCCAACCTCCCCTACTTAACATTAGAGGCCTGTGTTAATATTTCCCCATTCTGAATTTTGTTTTATTTCCGTGTAGCGATGTAAACTGCCTTTTTACAGTCAACACTTCACGTAAATGTGCAATATTGTCTTTTCTGTACAATGATTTCGGTAAACATCGAAACTTTTTGAAATGTACGACAATTTACCTTAGACGAAAAAGGTGACGGTTTATAGCGCAGTGTTCTGCTGTAACTGTAACTAAATGTAATGAAAAGACAAACATATAAATGGGAACTAGTAATTTTTTAAAATTAACACAGTCGTCGGAGAATTCATACTTTAGGTTCTTGCTACGTACAGAAGCTACCTCTGAGACGTACACATTGGACAACACTTACGACGCAACTTAAGACCTTGACCAACTATATTTTTCACTTTAATATTCTACTTAATGATATACAGTTGAAATTCTCCATACGAAGAAAGAATTCTAGTGTCAGAAAAAAGGGTATACTATCATAATTGGAAACTACAATAGCATCACAAATTCAGTGATCTATCGTAAGAACATTCTCTTCAACCATTAACTCTTTAGTTACATTCAGTATTAGAAATGTTTTAAGTAACAAACAACAGAAGATTCCCATCAGTCATACAGTGATTCATGAAGTCGGATGGATGATAAAAGTAAACTAATTCTTTCCTTTTTCGAACATTATACTACACAATACTGACACAATTATTTACTGTAATTCAAACAATAAATGACACAATTTACGGACGACGTAGTAATGCTATTATTCAGTGTGTATATTTGTGGTTTCATTAGATATCATATTCCACATCACAACAAATCAAACTGCACAAGGAAGAAACTAATAATAATTTATAGCTGCACCCTAACATCTTGACGAAAGCGACTAATTACATTAAACGAATCGTTATTGTCCTCGTTTTCCCGATAAAAGCAATCTCAAGATTTCATCTGCCTCCTAACTGATACCATCACACTCTGTTATAGCAATTAACTAATGTGAACGAACAACTAGCCAGCTGTTCGATACTCAGATCGTCTTGAAGCGGTTGTTTATCCACAACGTAAGTACTTCCAAAATATATATTTCCTTTTTCTTTATAATGTAATGGTAAAGAATTTGTCGTCTGGTCTTAATAAGAGAAGAAATTTCAGACATTTCCTCTAATTTTATTCTTTTATTAGAATCAAATGAATGATTTATCTTTTGAAGGTACTGGGGTCTTTCGGTAGGTCCTTGAAACCACGACATGGAACGTAAACATAACGTACAAAAAGCAATTGGTTAAAGTGTCCACACTTTTTTCTGTTTAATGTAAGAGAAACAAATTGCCATTAGCCAATAACAATGGTGTTACACTAACGTTAATGCGTAATATTATGGGCACACAGTCGATATCTAAATTTCTCTTTTGTATCTTGTGCAGTTTTGTCACCACGCAAATGCGTTGCACTCAAGAATATTCGTTTAAAAAACTATAAATTTTTCAGTAGGTACAAAGGTTTTGTTGAACTGTAAACACGAAATTCTCTCTCCATTAAGCAGGAACGACTCCTTTTTTCTCGTTCATCAGGCTTCTGACTGGATTGATAGTGCCCGCCACGAATTCCTCTCCTCCAGTAACTTCTTCATCTTGAAGTAATACTTCCACCTGTGTCCTCAAACATTAGTTCGATGAATTCAAATTTTGTCTTTCCCTACAGTCTCTACCCTTCTCAAGTTCTTCTAGTACAATAGAGCTCATTCACTGACTTCATCTGTCGACCTAATTTTCAGCATTGTTCTGAAGCACCGTATCACAAATGCTCCGAATCTTTTGTTCTGGTTTCCCCACTGTCCATGACCCATTACCCCACAACGCTGTGCTCCAAATGTTCATTCAAAAAATTTTCTTATTCAAATTAAGGCAATTTTTGAAAGCAGTTGACTTATCTTGGCGAGGAATGCCCTTTTCACCTGTGTTAGTCGCCTTTTTGTGTCCTCCTTGCGAGGTCTGTCATGGATTATTTTTGCTTCAAAGATAGCAGAATTCCTTAACTTCGTCTGCTTCGTAACCACCAGTTTTAATGTTACGCATCTCGGTTTAGCCGGCCGCTGTGACCGAGCGGTTTTAGGGGCTTCAGTCCGGAACCGCGTTGTTGCTACGGTCTCTGGTTCGAATCCTGCCTCGGGCATGGATGTGTGTGCTGTCCTTAGATTAGTTAGGCTTAAGTAGTTCCAAGTCTAGGGGAGTGATGTCCTCAGTCCCATAGTGCTTAAAGCCATTTGAACTATTTTGAACCACCTCGGTTTTCCGTCTCTGTTCTTTTCATTTACTTTGCTTTTTTTTTCCTTTACCGCTGTATCCACAACCTGTACTCATTAGACTGTCCATTGCTTTTAACAGATCTTGTAAGTCTTCTTACTTTCCTATGCCCACCTTTTACCATATTTCTCTTCACGAAAACGCTCTGCAATATTTGAATGAATGCGTGATTGTAAGTAGAGAATCGACGTAATTTTTCTTCTCTCTTATTCGTAGTGTATCTGTAATTATCAGTTGACTCATTTTTTACATCTGGCACATGGCCTGAACTGACCGTTGGCAATAAGCTTCCGTCTGCTTTTAAGAAGTACATCCTTTCACTGACAATCTTAGAGCACTCATGGGAAGCTCTGATACGTTACATTTAGCTTTCTGTACGAATATAGTCAGAATCGGTTCGGTGGGAACAAGTCACATAGGTAATGGAGGTTTCCCAGCACCTGCCGGATTTGGTGAAAGCCTGGCGCCGCCAGTCCGTTTTCTCGTTGGACGCACCAGTCATAGCAGGGGAGAGGTGGCTTTCCAAAACCTTTGGCGAACACATAGAAGCTGTGCCCATGAACTGAAGAAAACGTGCTTTTGTGAGCACTCCTAGCAGAATGAGTACCATGATTGATTTCTAATTCTGTGTGTGATAACATTCATGAGTATTCTCTGGGTT
Source organism: Schistocerca americana (assembly GCF_021461395.2). NCBI lineage: Eukaryota > Metazoa > Arthropoda > Insecta > Orthoptera > Acrididae > Schistocerca > Schistocerca americana. The sequence continues at coordinate 129,700,847 of NC_060122.1, read as the reverse complement.
TCAAAGAATGACTTTTTGGTGTCTGGTTAGCGATCATGTTGCGATGGCACAGTTTTCTCTTCAGTCTTGGAACATCACGACTGTAGGTAAGCCATGAAGACTTCAGTAGTTTGAGAATCAGCGGTGATTATTAGAAACTCCGTCACTACAGGGATCTCAGTCTCTGGACCTATATTCATTGACATGCTTTTATCCATTAGTTGTGTTCTTTTTGATGTAGCTTTGCTTGATTAACAGACGTAAATGTGAGGATTTCGGAAATATGTGGGACTTATTACGTCCCCAAGTGTATCTACGTTAGCATCGTGCTCACACATGTTGAATGTTCATCCTCCCCATCTCCTGCCTCTTAATGAACCATAACGATAGTTTTATCTTCTGTTGATACTTGCTGATTCAAATGAGAAAATTTATGTTGTTAGGCAGGCAAGAAAGGAAGTATGGAAGACCCTGGGACACGAAGGTGTTGCAATCTTACTACCCTCTTCAACAGAATCATAGGTGAAGATATGCTCCCGGTAGTCTGGACAATTAGTGTCACTCTGAAAATCTGGAAGCGGAAAGGTGATGTGACAGAATGCTCGCAGTATGCATCAGATCAACTCCATTGTCACACCATGAAGTCCTGTGGGCGTGTTGTTGACTCCAGTATCAGCGCAGTTGTTTCTATCACCCCAAATCAATGCGTGTGTGAGCCGTGACGCCATTGAGTCAGTAGACCTGTCTGGCGCCACTGACTCAGGTGTAGTATCGACTATCCTTCTTGCGACCCCCACTATCAATATCTGTGAGGAAGAGTTGGTCTCTGTGGGTTGTGTCCATAGAAGGTCTTTCCTTGCCGTTATATATACCGGGTTCGCTGGCCCGAGAAGGAGGCACGAAATTTTTGAATTGGAGGTAGCGTCGCGACAAGAGGTGGTCACGAGGTCCGAGCGGACGAAGCCACAAGCTGGGTAAGGAGGGCCTGCGTAGAGCGAAGCGTCGACTACAAGCAGCAGGCCGAACTCCCGTCCTTTGGTTGGCAACATTCGTGTCGGACGACCGCTCGTGGCCTGGTGCCCTCTTCCACTTGGCTTTCATCGGCTCCACTCAATAACCGCTGCGACGCATCGTGGATCCATGGGACTGCTTGCTGATAAAGGCGAGAACATTCTGTAATCCTCGGGGTGATTTGTTTCATTGTCTACCTGCTCTCATTATTTTCTGGTTGGTACCTAATCCTCAGAGTTTTACTAGGGCGGCTCTTTGGTCGTCAACAGAGGCAGTAGTATTGTACTAAGACATTAGTTATCGTTTGAAAATTTCTCCAGCTATTATATTACCTTCCCTTTCTGGTTTGTACCCGATCATTTATGTTCTAATTAATCAGCTCTTGCTCGTAAATACATTCGGAACAATTGTACTAAGGCACAGGTTACCATTAAAGAAAAGAGGGACTTTGCAGTTACATTTAGCTATTAATCGGTTCGATTCTTTGATTGTAATTACATTTCTCAGTCATTAGTTACAATCTGAACAACCTGTTGCATCAAGCTGTTCGCTTCTGTGTTTGAAAGACCGAATCATTTCGGTGTATTTTAGCTACATCTTGTGGTTCCACCGAGTGAGTTGTCTTGTAATAAGGTTTCACAAGTAATGTTTTAAGATGTTCCTTCATATCGGTCTTAGTAACTGGCAATCAATGTAACTTTGTAAATGTTAACAGCCAAGTGTCACCAAGGCTTAAATTAAAATAAAATAGTCAGAGGGGACGGGTTGGGATCCAGTAGCACCTTGGCTGCCAATTGAAGCTAGCAGGTGGGTTGCGTTGAAAAAATTGGCTCTGAGCAGACTTAACATTTGAAGTCATCAGTGCCCTAGACTTAGAACTACTTAAACCTAACTAACCTAAGGAGATCACACACATTCATGCCCGAAGCAGGATTCGAACCTGCGACCGTAGCGGTCGCGCGGATCCAGACTGTAGCGCCTAGAACCGCTCGGTCACAACGGCCGTCGCGGCCTGTTATGCTTAAGGTGCAGTTACTCACGGAGGTCCACTGTCGGTTATGGTTATCGTATGGCAGCGAAACTTGGCAGATGTGTTACTGCATTCACGTGAAACAGATTTATGCTAGAAAATATCAGTTCAGATTTTGGCCAACCGGTGCAAATTTGCCAGTGTACTGCGTCTCGTCGAACCATCCGACGTTCATATCGAAGAAATTGTTAAGCAGCAGTTAATAATAAATCAATGTTGTGCCCTTCTCAGCTGTTTAACTTTTTCTGCCCAGACGACATTCCTAATCGATTACATATGGAATCATTTCTATACGTCATTCTTGTATTCATAGCGCTAGCTTTGAACCTGGTGGCCAAAATTGGGAAAATTTTTTTCAGAGCAAATTGATTTCGCATTAACATGTTAGAATACCTAATACGTTGCACTACTATACGATAATTAAAGCTTTCAACGAACCTCTGTGAGTAGTTGCACTTTTGTTATAACCACTTGGTAGTTACGGCAAAGACAGTTTATACAAACTTGTCGTGTGCAGATTAAGTAACGGAAGGTTTATCCCTCATTTCGGTCATCTGTCTTTAGATTTATTCGATGAAATCAGCCTGGAATTCCTTACTGAACAACATACTGGAAACTGACGATCGAAAATACTATGACCACTGCCCAAGGCGAGACTGAATGCTGCCTGGTGAACCTGCATGCACGTGGTGCCATAAGAAATTATGTAACTGGAGCAGAGAAGAACGAGTAATCGTTATAGCGAGGATACTTGCAACAAATGGGTAAATAAACTGACATCAGCGACTTTGACCAAGGGCATGTTGTTATAGTTCGCCAGCAGTGAGTAGCGAGGCTGGTCGGCTGTGACTTGCTTCAGTCGTAGGTATCTGCAGTAAGTGATTGAATGTCACTGAAAACATGAGTATGAGACAAAGTGTGTTATCACAGAACATAGAAACTCACGTAGAGCCATCCCAATTTAGGTTTCCTGTGATTTCTCTAAATCTCTCGAGACAAGTACTAGGATGTTTCCTTTGAAAGGGTGCAGTCGTTTTCCTTCCCCACCCTCCACACAATCCAAGCATGTGGTCACTCCCTAATGACCTCGATTTCGACAGGATGTTAACTCAAGCTTCCTTCCCTCCAAAGACCATGGAGGCTGGAGGTTGATGGTTCCCTTCCCAGTAAAGCACGATGGAGATGTGGAAGATCTGATGGGAGAGTATAATCCTCATGCAAGCACACAGTCTGGCGTGCATAGTTAAACATGCGGCTCTGCAGCAGTCACTCTCCACGCATCTTGATGCAGATCCAACAACATAGTTGATCACATCTGCTGTGTGGCACCGAGATGTAATCGTATATCAATGGAAACGTGTCAGCTGACTGGATTAATCATGTTTCTTGGTACGCTAGATCGACAGCTGTATCAACGTATTCCGTCATCCAGGAAAATGGCTGTTGGAGTCACACATTGTGCCATGGACACTTACCACGTAACATTTTACTATGGGGCAAGTTCTCCTGGGCTTCCACGGGACATGGCACCATGACAACTGAGTACCACGTGATTATTGCCGACCACTTCCATTGCTTCATGCGATAGCAATTACCAGCTAAATAAATGTCCATGTCACGAACAGCGATCGTGTTACAGTGGTCTGAGAAAGATGATGCAGAACTCGTGTCAATGTCTGGAACAGAAAATTTACTTAATCTGAGTCGAATAGCACACATCTGCCGCCCGGTGTGGCTGAGCGGTTCTAGGCGCTTCAGTCTGGAACCGCGCGACTGCTACGGTCGCGGGTTCGAATCCTGCCTCGGGCATGGATGTGAGTGATATCCTTAGGTTAGTTAGGTTTAAGTAGTTCTGTTCTAGGGGACTGATGACCTCACATGTTAAGTCCCATTGTGCTCAGAGCCATTTGAAGCACACATGTGGCATGCTATTGGGGGCATTGTCCATGGCCTACACCCTCTGTATCCTATTTTTCTGAAACTGCTTGACATTTGCGTAGACATTGGTGATACATACTTCTGGAACCGGCAAAGCACTTGTAGAATAGGCCATACAGAACTACTGCTGTATTGAGTGCCGAAAATGGATCAACATACTACTAAGCAGGTGGTAATACTGATTTGGCACATTAGCAGTAGGGAAATAAAGGTGAAGTGTTACCAGTCCGCACTGTTGCCAAATTTACTCGAGATGGCATTTCTCGTGGGGGTTCCACCCACATCCTCTCCCTGGTTGCAGATGTGGCAATATGACGTGGTATCAACACCCCCACTCCTTCCGCCTCTTCAACTTCCCCTCCCCACCCACACTCCACCCCCTCCCATACCCCACTTCCCATCCCCTTCTCCACTTCTCCTCCCATATCCCACTTTTGAATTGGTGGGAAAAAGCGTCAGTCAGTGCTGAGCTACTTGGGAGGAAAGATATAAGGTACAGTCTTTATTTACTGTAGTGGTAAGTGTGTTTCTGGTAGTGTTACACTACTTCTGAACCATTTCACAACTGCCCCCACACTTGATCCCATCCCTGCTCCCACTTTTTCGAACACACGTGTATGCATGTTCTCATCAAAGTCTGAAGACCCACTGTTCTAGCCCATGACAGACTGTGCTGGAAAGTATCCAGGTCTCCCCTGCCCATTCTTATCAGCTGTTGGGAGTGGAAGGTATTGTCATTATAGTTGGAGGGAAATGTGTTCAATCGGTGAGATGTTGGTGTTGGTCGGAGAGGAGTTTAATCACTGCATTATCTGTAAGCAAACAGCTGAGCACTGCATCCTCAGCCTTCTACAAAAGGAATGGAAGCAGGTGATAATGGACGAGTGTAATGAGAATACTTTTCGGGAAATAATGGTGATGCTGTGGGATGGAATAAAGATGCTTTTCACAACGCATATAAACTATTGTCTGTGCTAGAGGTGTTTGTGTTTTTTGAAATTGCTGATCAATCCACAGTGCAGGCGACAAGTTTCCGCCCCTGCCACAGCCCTCAGGTGTCGATATTTACTGATAGCATGTGTCTGGCTGTTTATTGTTGGAGCTCACTACAGATGCCTCCCGCTGCGTTGCTGTACGCCCTATACGACAAACACTCGGCAGCCCTTGTGCTCTCTTTATTTCTCATCAATTTCGTCCTGTTCCACTAACCCTGAGAGGTTACCTTGGTGTAGCTTCTGAGGATTTGTACACAGATACATGGTAAGAAGGACAGTAAATTGTCACTCAAGTGTAGGAAGAGCTGTCTCCTACCGAACAACAGACAAGTGTTCACAGACACATGAAAAGAAGGGATACGACAGCAAGCTATCACTGACATGTAGGAAGGCCACTACTCGCTACCACAACTGATGGAAAATACTTCACTGCTCTAATAACATGAAAAATTCACCACTCATAAACAACAGACCATGATGCAACACATTGAGGGAAATCGTTTCAATAACACAACCACTCCAAAAACTAACCACAAACGATCTTGCCAGGAGAGGGTGATGGTAGCTGCACATATGTGGTTACAGATGAAGCAGCTTAGAACCAACCTCTCCTCCTACCGACCCACCTCTGTGCCTGTCCTCCCCCACCCCTGTAGGTAATGTTACCGGTTTTCTGGACCTATTCTAGCCTGTCAGTGACATACTGTTTCTGGTCTGCCGAAATCAGTCACAGATAAAAAACTTAAGAACAGGCCTTTTTGTGCAAGCCGTTAAAAGGTATTTCTCGGAAAGACTGGCGCTCATGCAGCAACAGCGAAATTCCCAGCTATCATCACAGATGAAGAACAATGGTCAACAGTACAAACGTTGTGGATGCTCCAGCACAGTCTGAAAGTCGTCCCCAGAAAAGTAAAATCAGGCTAATGTAGGAAAAACATTGAAACAATATGTCCCGTGTAAATGAAATACAAATGGCTATTTATGCGAGTCATCTCAGCGTGTGCCGATCCGCCATCTCCCCCCTCCCCGGACTGGTGCATAGCAGTGTCCGCCACTGGATGTGGTTATAATCTCTTCATGTAAACTGTCTAAGGGCAGGCTGACTGTTGGAGATTTCAGACGTTCCACTGTACCGAAAGACAGTTTTGTGTGTTTCTGCGTGTTCTTGCATACTGGGAAGGATCAGATATTCCACTCGCCTCACAGCATGTCGTCTTTAGGAACATTCTTCAAAGTGAAAAGCTTGTTGACAACACACTAGGTCAATTTGCGGGTGGTTGGAAACAGCTGCAGAGAGAATGCGCAGACACTACCAGTGAGGGATGTTAGTGTTGAAAGGGTGGTGTTCCTGCTGTACAGATGGTGGATGAATATACTATGGAGGAACTTTACACAGCTTACTTGCTCCTCGTAGAGTAACACATTATGCATCTCCCTAAAGTGCTGCTATTCCTAAGAGCTCAATTGCAGTAAAGTCAGCTCATTTACTTACAAAATGGACTGAGTAATCACAAACACTCACTTGTTGCGTGAAGTATTACCATAATGTATTCCCCAGACGTGATTCTCATGCCTGCTGTAACGAATATTGTGCCGACAGACCTCATCTCACATCGTGTAAAGGGTGTAGTCCTACACTTTTAAAACGAATGGTTCACATGGCTCTGAGCACTATGGGACTTAACATCTGAGGTCATCAGTCTTCTAGAACTTAGAACTACTTAAACCTAACTAACCTAAGGACATCACACACATCCATGCCCGAGGCAGGATTCGAACCTGCGACCGTAGCGGTCGCGCGGATCCAGACTGAAGCGCCTAGAGCCGCTCGGCCACAAAAACGAATACTATGACGGTGCAAATAGTGAGTATAGTACTAAAATCAATGAAATTTCCAGGTAAATAAGTACAAACTCACTCATGGTATGAAATTATGCTTGCTGCAATGAATATTGAAGCGTGAACATTTGCGTTGAATGTACTACAAAATAAGCTCTTAACACCATTCAAGGGCCCTTAAACATTCATTCAGTAAGCAAGCTCCACATAGTAGAAGACTTCGTCAATGTCGTAATGCTAGAAGGACCAAACAATAACACGATAACCAATATTGAACGAATATTCCGTGATGAATAGACGTGCTTTTCTTGTGAGTGGTATTGGTGCGTCTTAGGAGCTACTCTCTCTCTCTCTCTCTCTCTCTCTCTCTCTCTCTCTATATATATATATATATATATATATATATATATATATATATATATATATATATATATATAAAGGACAGCAGCGTCTTTGTTCCGCTGAGAGTGCACACCAGCCTTGATTCTACAGGGAGACGAAATATTTTCTGTGTCGATTTTCATGTTAAGACTATATGTCGTTTTATAAATCATGATTGTGAATACACTATAGAGGTATAGTGTTCCTTCCTATAATTCATTAAAAACTACAGTCTTTTATTAGCAGCTGCAAATACCGCATTGCACGTTGACTGTGATCATATTAATCGGGCAGTGGAACGTGCAGAATCGTGCTGCCAGAAAACAGGACGCTACATGGTGTAAGGTCGTAACAAAGTGATGCACCTTACCAAATTTATAAAGTGATGACATGTTCAAAGGGTTGTAGGTGATGCTCGACGGAGAATGATCACGTGCAACAAATGTTGTGCTATGTGAGGGATCACTCACAATCTAGCGCTAGCTTGGGCTTTAGACTGAGATAGCAAGAAATGCACAAAATTGTACGACTAATATAATCTATCTCTAACAGAAAAGATGTTTACGATGGAAACACGACTTTCGTTTCAACCGTATGCTTGTGTTGGAGATGTCTTTTTAATGATTACCAACCCAATTGAAGACTCATATCCATGGCATATTCGTCCCTGTTTCGAAAAGAGCTGCCCCTTCTTTGAAATTTTTATAGCCTCTCTCATAAGTATCTCATCGGACTCTCTGTACCTTGTACTTGTTCCTTAGTCTTTGACCCCACTCCCTGCAGCACTGCCTATGTGATCGTTCCAATCTGATTTACGTCTTGTGGAAGAAAAGAGTGGACTGAGTTAATGCGACTGGACGGTGCGTTATCTACTCGGTGGAAATGAGAGAGAATTTTCATAGACTCGCCGATCGTGTACACGGCGTACGGCCACCGTTAAACGGCGCTGCCACCTGCAACACCAGACAGTAGACAATGGCAGTGTGAGAAATTACGGTAGTTTCTCTAATTGTTGAATTTGGAAGACTTGGCATCATAAGGAAACTGGAAGAAGGACGACGGGTTTGCTACTGCTCACAGCAATTGCGGAGTGTTTACAATCTACCGGTACTACAGTCCGAAGCGGTGACCTCTGCATTGTGCAAGAACCCAACCTGAAACCGCATTTAAAAGGATGCAGTTGCACAGGATATCTGCGTGGCGGGGGATTCCGATCACCTGTACTTAGCTTTTTGTCGATAGCTAAACCGTTTGCGAAGATGTGAGGAGCATTGGGACCGGGATCGTGTGCGCTTCACAGGTGACAGCCGTGTAGTATTGGTGAAAGTTGTAAACGCATTATGCACCCAGAAACATTGTCTTTTTTTGGTGCTATCGTATCAGCGGACACGACCACAAATTCCTTGGATAACGTCAACACTACTATGACACTGTACGTCTTTCAAAGCTAAATTTTGTGTTGTAGGTGGGGTTTAACAAGACAATTCGCGTTGTTATTTTGTGATCAGTTGCGCTACCACGTGACGAAATGCGATCATTCTGAACGCTAAATTAGTGTCACGGATGACAAATAGTACAATTTGCAATTAACTGTCATGTCGTTATGGATCATTACATTTCTACAATCATCAAATGAAGCGCTCACTAAAGACATTTTGTGATCTCATGATAATCGAAAGAACATTGTGCTCTCGAGTTTTCGCTATTTCATGCTGTCCAAAGGCTTCATATTAGTTGTGGTAACAATTCCTAAGAATCTTGGGGGCAAACCTAAATTCGAATCTCAAAATACTACAGATTCGTCATGTGAGAAGGGATTACACATAAGACCTCATCCACGCCTTACAGATGCAGTTGACACAAATTACCTGTCAAAATTCTAATAAACTATGACGATGATTTTTCCTTATCCCATCATCGAGCTGTTCCCCGCACCAACCCGAAGGAAGGTTATGCTCTGTATACAACGCCCATCCTGAACACGTTTTCCTCAGATCTAGATGTTGGCCAACTGTTGTGTCACATTCATCATTTGTCGCCGCGCGGGATTGTCCGAGCGGTCTAAGCGCTGCAGTTGTGGACTGTGCGGCTGGTCCCGGCGGAGGTTCGAGTCCTCCCTCGGGCATGGGTGTGTGTGTGTTTGTCCTTAGGATAATTTAGGTTAAGTAGTGTGTAAGCTTAGGGACTGATGACTTTAGCAGTTAAGTCCCATAAGATTTCACACACTCAACATCATTTGTCACCTAAACGACGACAAAAGGCTACAAGTTATGCAACAAATCTAATTAGTCCAGTCAATATAGATTGATTCAGACATTGGAGTTCCCAGTGCTGAAGGACTCAATGCGGTTTTTCCTGGTTTTCCCCTTCATTCCTACTCTAATGAGAAGAAAAGTTGTCATCCAAGATATTTTTTTTCAGTGTTGAGACCTTAATGAAACACTGTGAACATCATGCAACAGTTAAACATACATCACTACAAGCAAATGCAGTTCTAGATTAATACATAGTTGTTGTCATGACACTCATGATCAGTCTTTAACTGGAGAATGCAATGTAAACGTACGAACTTATTAGTAGTGATGTAGTGTCAAAACATACAAAGAATATTGTAGTCAGTAGTTTAAATGTAAACTTTGATCTAAATGATGCAGGAGTGCAGCATCGGCCCGTAACTCACTCTCTAGTACACTTGGGGACCCACAGTATTATCACATTTTACTACGGAAGTAACTGTGTAAGATACTATGCTATGTGTAGGAACCAAAGTTGTTACTCCTTGTATAAGAAAAGCGAACATTATCATTGTTGTGTCGGTAGCTGGGCCGACACCGTGAAGTTGAGATGGCTGAAAAGGCAAGCTAGACTAACGCAGACGGGCGTGAAGTACTGGAACAGGATACGTAATTAATGTTAGGAAGAAAAGTACGGAGCAGGTTTAATACTTAACTTTACTCATTGATTGAGGTACATCGATCTTGACGATACACAGGAGACTTTAAGTACAATCACTGTATGGCTAATGGCGCCTTGCTAGTTCGTAGCCATTAACTTAGCTGATGGCTATTCTGTCTCTCGGCTAATGAGAGAGAAACGCTTCGTACATCTGGTCGGTAGCTAGGTTCTCGTACAACTGGGGCGAGTGCTCTCTCGTATCACGAGACCTGCCTTGGTGGTGGCGCTAGGTCTGCGATTACACAGTGGCGACACGCGGGTCCGACATGTACTAAATGGACCGCGGCCGATTTAAGCTACCACCTAGCAAGTGTGGTGTCTGGCGGTGACACCACATTCCTCCCCCGCAAATCGGCGAACGGTCGTGTGATAAGGCTTCCGCCCGCCGTGGGGAGGACCACATGTTGACGTATGCGATGAGGTGGGGAGCCTAACAACAGGCGAGGCTGTGCCACCCGCACCCGGCCATGCGGTCCGAGGGGAGCTAGGGAACGCCTGAAAAACTAGTCCAGGGTGCACGTCAACATGCGGTGTATGCCCCCGTAAAGAGACAGGAGGGACCGAAGGATCAACCTCCATTGCGTCGGGGTAGCCGACGCGCGATGACGTCATGTGGTCCGGAGCGGGCGGGAGTTCCATGGCGGAGGACAGCTGGTCACGGGAAGCGATCGGCGGCGCGTGACCCTGGGAGGCGCTTGGCGGCTGCAATGAAGCGTCGAATGCGGGCGGCGCCGGCGGGAGAACAAGCAGCGGCGGCGGCGGCGGCTGCTGCTGCTGCTGCGGCGGCGGCGCCGCGTCGCCATGGGGCAAAATGGAAGGCATCGTCGGGAACACCTGGGGATGAGGCGAGCCAGTAGATGGGTCCCCAGGGCGCTGACCGGACGGCACCGTCGCTGAAAACAGACGGGGAGCGGCAGAACCCGAGCGACGACAGAGGCGCAGCTGATTGAGATGCCGACGCACCTCACCAGAGGCCCCCAAAACCAAATACATCGCGCGGCCGAGGCAGCGAAGAATGCGCCCTGCGAGCCAACGCCGTGAACCTCGATAGTTGCGATAAAATACAACGTCGCCCGGAGCAAAAGCAGGAGTCTGCCGCTGCACAGGAACCTGATGCGGCGGATGCAGCAAAGACATCAAGGTGCGATGAGGACGACCGTGGAGCAACTCAGCCGGCGAGCGACCATCTCGGGGCTGAGAGCGATACGAAGACAAAAAGAGCAACAATGGGTCCTCCCGAGAATGCGACTCTTTCAATTTCAACATCTGTGACTTGAAAGTCCGGACCAATCGTTCAGCGGCACCGTTGGACTGAGGCGAAAACGGCGCGGATGTCAGATGTTGAATACCATTGGCCTGGCAGAATGACTGAAATTCTGCGGACATGAATTGTGGGCCATTGTCGGAAACAATAGTCTGCGGAAGACCTTCAATGCAAAAGATAGCAGACAACGCTTGGATGGTGGCGGAGGACGTCGTGGAAGACATCCGGACAACAAAAGGAAAATTACTGAAGGCGTCGACCAGAACCAACCATCGAGCATTCCAGAATGGACCAGCAAAATCAATGTGCAAGCGTTGCCAAGGGGAAGTGGCTTTTGGCCACGCAAAGACTTTCCGCGGCGGGGCGGACTGTTGTTCGGCACACGCCGGGCACGAAGAACACATATTCGTAATCGCAGCATCGATTCCGAACCAAGTACAGTGCTGACGAGCAAGTTGTTTCGTTCGCACTATACCCCAATGTCCTTGGTGAAGAAGCCGTAAAACAGAGGACTGTAACGAACGTGGGACCACGACTCTGGACTGATCATTATCAGAACGCAACAACAAAACACCACGTCGAACAAAAAGTCTCTCCTTATGAGCAAAAAATCGGCGAACCAACGGATCCTCGATCCGAGACTTTGACAAAGGCCATTGCGTAGCAACAAAACGTAAAACAGTAGCAAGGACAGGGTCAGCAGCTGTGGCTGTAGCGACACGACGAAAATCAATCGGAAACGATGCGACCACTTCATCGGTTTCCGAATCAATGAACATGCAAGCAAGTTCGGAAGAATCGAATGCTTTATCCTCAGCAACAGGCAAACGGGACAACGCATCGGCGTTTCCGTGCTTAGCAGTGGACCGATACAAGATATCGTAGCGGTACTGCGAGAGGAAAATAGACCAGCGAATGAATTTCTGCGCTGTACGTGGAGGTACAGGCTTGGTCGGATGAAAAAGCGATGTCAAAGGTTTGTGGTCTGTGATGATGGTAAAGTGACGACCATACAAGAAATCATGGAACTTAGTAACACCAAACACGAGAGCCAAAGCTTCTTTCTCTATCTGTGAATAATTTCTTTGCGCAGACGAGAGCAATTTGGACGCAAAGGCAATAGGGCGATCATGGGAGCCAACTTTGTGCGCAAGCACAGCACCGATCCCGAAATCCGATGCATCTACCATCAACAAAAGGGGTTTCTGGGGATCGAATGGCGTAAGGCAAGTATTAGAAAGCAACGCCGATTTCAACTGGCGAAAGGCGCGTTCACATTCCGTCGTCCAGACGAACGGAACACCTTTACGGCGTAAGCGATGAAGCGGAGCGGAAATGGAAGAGGCATTGCGCACAAATTTATTGTAATAATTAATTTTACCCAACACACTCTGTAGCTGTTTCACATTTTGAGGGGAAGGCAATTCTTGTATGGCACGGAGGTGCTCTGGACTCGGATGTATGCCTTGGGCATTAATGACATGTCCCAGGTATGGTAAGTCACGAGCAAAAAACACACATTTGTCCTTCCTCAAGCGAAGACCATTTTGCCGCAAGACCTGAAATAATGTTCGTAAGTTCGCAAGATGATCTTCTTCTGTCTGTCCGGAGATCACTATATCGTCCAGATAGTTTGCTGCAGTAGGGACCGACGCACAAATAGTTTGTAAATATTGCTGAAACAAGGCAGGGGCGGATGCACACCCGAATGGCAGTCTTTTGAAGCGGTACAATCCAAGATGCGTGTTAACCACCAATACGCGCTGGGATTCGTCGTCCACCGGTATTTGCAAGTACGCATCGGCTAGGTCCAACTTTGAAAAATATTTTCCCGGGCACAGTTTAGCAAAAAGATCTTCCGGGCGGGGCAAAGGAAAAGTAGCAGTCACTAGCTGTGGATTCACTGTGGCCTTGAAGTCCACGCAAAGTCTCAATTTTCCGGAAGGTTTTGGCAAAATTACTAAGGGTGAGGCCCAGAGAGAAGCTTGCACACGTTCAATTACACCCTGTGATTCGAGATCGTGTAACGTTCTTGCGACCTCATCACGCAATGCGTGGGGAACATTGCGCGCCCTGAAAAATTTCGGTTGCGCGTTTACCTTCAGTTCTAAATGTGCTTCATAGTTTTTAGCGCAACCTAAGCCCGGTGCAAAAATGTCTGCAAATTCGTCACACAGCCGAGAAACACTGTCTGTAGGCACAGTCTGATGCACTGATAGGACCTGATTTACAATAGACATGTTAAACAACTGAAACAAATCTAGACCAAACAAGTTCACCGCAGAAGAAGAACGAAGAACGTAAAATGACACAAGTTTTGTTTGTCCCTTGTATGTTGCAAGAAGGCTGCACTGTCCTAACACAGGAATTTTCTGTCCGGAATATGTAGTTAGCGTAACATTTGCGGAACGCAATGGAGGTTTGCCCAGTTGTTTGTACGTGTCGTGATTGAGCAATGAAACTGCAGCTCCGGTATCGAGCTGGAACGGTATCACTTTGCCTTCAAAGTCTAAGTCCACAAAAAGTTTATTGTTCTGCTGACGACAAGAGCGACTGTTTTGTGCAATTGGAACAGACACTGGTACAGAATCACTTGCTAATTGACGTGATTTCCGGCGACGTCGACGCACAGTTTTTGTGGGACGAACACAGTGACTGTTAGAGAAAGTGTCACTGGACGAAGTGGAATTAACGACATGTATGTCCATAGGCGAAGGTCCACGAGCCTGAGTGTCCTTGGTTCGATTCCGGCGCGAAGCAAAGGGCCTGGAATGATTGTGATTGTCTGATCTGAGCTTTTCTGGCAAACCCTTTGAACATGTCCTTTCTTATTGCAGTAAAAGCAAATAGCTTGGCGTGACGGGCAATGTTCACGCGAATGTCCAGTAGCACACTGCGGGCACGATTTCACTACATTTGTGGGCTGGCGCGGCACACGTGGCTTAGCGCGCGGCGGCAGCTGTGCGGACGTGCGCGAGGCCCGGTTACCGGGCCGCGCAGCGCGTCCAGCGGGCCGGTTAATGTTACACACGGCTGGCGAAGTTTCAAAAGATTCCTGAGCACAGTCAAGTGTGTCCTGTCTATCCAATATGTCTATCACTTGTTGAAGGGAGGGATTAACTAGTTTCAAAATTTGCTCCCGTATGCGAACATCAGAAACGTTCTGTGCAATTGCATCATGCACCATTGTATCTGAATAAGAAAGACCACAGTCACATTCAAAGGCACAGTCCCTAGTAAGTCCTTGCAATGTTGCTACCCACTCCCTATTAGTTTGACCAGCCGTACGTTTTGTACGAAAGAACGTATACCGTTTTGCAACCACATTAACTGTTTCTTTGAAATAGGCATCTAAAGCAGACAAAATTTCCTTGTAGGACAGAGTTGCTACGTCGCGTCGGGGAAACAATTTCACTATCACACGGTATGTGGACACACCGACACAAGAAAGCAAAAACGGCTGCCGCTCATTACCTTGAATTCTGTAGCCTGCTAGATGAAAGTTGAACTGGCGAGACCACTCGTGCCAGGTCTCATCGGCTGCCACGTATGGTCGAAAGGGAGGTGCAACAGCGTTTAGTGGCAGCGGTAGCGAAGAAGCGGCGGCGGCCGCATCGGTGTGCAGCGCACGTTGACCCTGGACGAGCTGTCCAAGGGCATCCAATAACGCCTGCGTCTGCTGATTCTGCAAGCGATAAAATTCGGACAGTACATCTGGAGAATGTGGCGAAGCCATGACACAATTAAATGTAAGCAATCAGAAAGAACTCTTTTATCTCGTCGCCAATGTTGTGTCGGTAGCTGGGCCGACACCGTGAAGTTGAGATGGCTGAAAAGGCAAGCTAGACTAACGCAGACGGGCGTGAAGTACTGGAACAGGATACGTAATTAATGTTAGGAAGAAAAGTACGGAGCAGGTTTAATACTTAACTTTACTCATTGATTGAGGTACATCGATCTTGACGATACACAGGAGACTTTAAGTACAATCACTGTATGGCTAATGGCGCCTTGCTAGTTCGTAGCCATTAACTTAGCTGATGGCTATTCTGTCTCTCGGCTAATGAGAGAGAAAGGCTTCGTACATCTGGTCGGTAGCTAGGTTCTCGTACAACTGGGGCGAGTGCTCTCTCGTATCACGAGACCTGCCTTGGTGGTGGCGCTAGGTCTGCGATTACACAGTGGCGACACGCGGGTCCGACATGTACTAAATGGACCGCGGCCGCTATAAGCTACCACCTAGCAAGTGTGGTGTCTGGCGGTGACACCACAATCATTGCTTTATCTCTGGTTTTTATTATCTCTGTTGTTGAATGTAATGTAAATCAGTCTGACATTATACGTGCTCCGATAAAGAGGAAAGGAACTTACAGTTGTGACTGTAGCGTATTACAACTCGGGTAAGAGTAAAAGTTGTACACAAGGAAGAAATAAATGAGTGCTCATCTGTGATAAATTATTAGGTGAGATTCAAACGAAGATGTTACGTTTTTTAGTCACTCTAATTACTATAGAAAGTTTCAGTTACATTACGTAGAATTGGAGTTGGAGAGACGATGGGAAAATTGGTGTTCGAACCTGCAATCAAACATGGCGACTTTCAACAGATTTAAGATCGCGCAACAAGAAAACCACCACAGCTCTTTACCAATATATTGCCACATTGCAAAACACTCGCACAAGGCGAGTTTTTTTCAATGGATATTTAAATATATCACTTGAAAGACAGGAATACACGCTAATCCTGTCTATAAAATCATAAAATACAATAAAAATATCAGTGTAGTGGATATTGTATCTCCTCCCCACATAGAACTATCCCTCTCCACGCATGCCTCCTCCTCATCTCAGAGTGCTGTGAGAAAAAAAAAAACTTCACAGTCAGTATTTCAAACTAGATTTGTATGTGCATTAATAAACATACACCATTGCTGTTAAGTGAATAGTTACTGAGAAATACAGACTTACACTGTGCCTGAGGAGCCATAGTTTGAACAGCTCGACAACAACATAAATAGCTGCTTGAGATGAGGACAGGGGAGGGGGGTTGCTGAATGCAGTGAACTGAAGAGTTTGTGCATGCATAAAATGCATACACAGCAGTGTTTATTCACCAAACCCAGAGTGCTAATACTAAATCTATACTAGATGGTATATGAGAACAGGGGAGGGGGGTTGCTGAATGCAGTAAAGTGAATAGATTGTGCATGCATAAAATGCATACACAGCAGAGTTTATTCACCAAACCCAGAGTGCTAATACTAAATCTATACTAGATGGTATATTGCCTTTGAAAACCATCAATGTTCTGGTCCCTGCTAGCTCAGAGGATTTAAAAAGCAGGATTTTCAGAATGGATTCTTATTTAGACGACGCAGACGTTGAATCCGACAAAATTAAAAGCACTTTATATGGTTGCTAACATGCAGAACGAGAAATTGCTGTTAAGGGCTGCTACAATTTCTCTTACTAAACTCAGCATGAGAGCTGCTTGTGAGTGTGGAGCACTACTTAACGACTTAGTTCACTGGATCAGAATGCTGATAATTTACATAAGCAGTGGGAATAGTGTTAATCAACAGAAGATATTGTATAATTGACCAATGGTGTAGTGTGCTTGCTTCTGTACATTTGCATGTGGGAATCTCAACGCTGGTTTTCTACGGTGAATTCCTTTCATTAGGTGATTTCGCTTTAGCTGAAAATACGAAGGCTATTCGGAAAGTAATTGGAAACCGCTGTGAAAACAAAAATTTTTTACTTGCAGTAGTTAGCTACATCTTGCAGCTACTTCTTTACAGTGCCGCCGCTTTGAGTTAGACGTTTATCGTAGCGTTGCACCAACTTTCTGGTACACTCGTCTTCGAAGGCAGCCGCCATTAGTTTCCTCTAATTCTCTACGCCCGTCTGCAGCTCCTTATCTGTGCCAAAATGTTGTCTTCATAGCCAGCGGTTCATGTGAGGAGAAATGAAACTCAGGACGAGATAATTACGAACTGTGTAGTGTGGGTGATCAAAAACTTACGTCGAAAACGCTGCAGGAGCATCTTCATTGCTCTACAGAGTGTGGCCGAGAACTGTAATGACGCACAAAATGTGTGACAGTTACGTTACGTGGGCTGCATAACATCAGGCGAAGTCCCTCACCAGGCCCTCTTACTTGGCAGGAGACAATATTTTGCCGCCCGCGGTGGTCTCGCGGTTAAGGCGCTCAGTCCGGAACCGCGCGACTGCTACGGTCGCAGGTTCGAATCCTGCCTCGGGCATGGATGTGTGTGATGTCCTTAGGTTAATTAGGTTTAAGTAGTTCTAAGTTCTAGGGGACTGATGACCACAGCAGTTAAGTCCCATAGTGCTCAGAGCCATTTTTTAGACAATATTTTCTACTATCCTTACGTCCTCGCTGTGATCTCTGAATCGAAAAGAGCGACGTGCCGCGATCAAAGGGCCTATTATAGACACTACCCAACATAGCTGAGCAAAAATTCATCAGATTTCCAAAGTAGTTTCCATTTCGCTACTAGTCGGAACTTTCTTTCCGAACAGCCCTCGTATATAAGCATCTGCTTTTTTCCCGTTTTTCTGTAGGACCAAGGCTTGCGTTCACTAGCAGAATAACACAGAATTTGCTTTCCTGTTTCTTTTTGACTATTTTGAATAGTTCTTCGATTATAAGAGGATTACGTCTGTTGTCTCCTTAGACGCTTTTATCCTGACGCTTTTATCCGGTACCGCTCGCAAGAAAACTACGTCTATACATCACGGAATGTTCGCTCAGTATTGATTAACATTATTGGCAAAGTCTTCTACCCATCATACTGTGTGAAATTTGTTAGGTGGATATAAGTTTAAGAACTGTTGGATGGTGTTAAGTCCTTATTTTCTAGTACATTCAACGGAAGATTCAGCGTTCTCAGTCCAGTATTCATTGTAGTAAGCGTAAATTCATACTACCAGAGTGACGTTACATCTGTTTAAGTGGAAATGTTATTGATTTTAGTACTATATTCACTGTTTGCACTGTCACAGTATTCGTTCTAAAAGCATAAGAAATCACCCTTTACATAATGTGAGGTGACGTCTGTCGACAGAATATTCCGTTGTAGCTGGCGTAAGAATAACGTGTGTCTTGGGAGTATACGAGAGTAAGTACTTCATGCAGCAAAGGAGTGTTCGTGTATATTCAGTCACATTTTTAAATAAATGAGATGTTATTACAGCAATTGAGCTGTAACAGAGCAACACTTTAGGCAGATAGTCCATGAGGAGCATGTGAACTGTGTAATATTCCTCCACCATCTGTTCACCCACCGTCTGTATAGGAGAAATGACTCTCTCTCAGCCGCGCGGGGTAGCCATGCAGTCTTAGACGCCTTGCCACAGTTCGCGCGGCTATCCCCGTCGTAGATTAAAGTCCTCCCTTGGCCATGTGTGTGTGTGTGTGTGTGTGTGTGTGTGTGTGTGTGTGTGTGTGTGTTGTCCTTAGCGTATGTTAGTTCACATTAAAGTAAGTAGTGTGTAAGCCTTGGGACCGATGACCTTAGCAGTTTGGTCCCGTAGGAACTTGTCAACAAGTGTTGACAGCAAGATTTTTACCCAAATAGATGTTCCATAAGGCGAAAGTCTGTGAGGCGAGCTGAATATCTCATCCTTCCATATTATACGAGAATACACAGACAGAAAGAAAGCTTTTATCTGGTACAGTGGAGCGTCTGAAACCTCTTCCAGGCAGCCTTCAGTCAGTTCACATGAAAAGGTTGAATAGACGTGAGTGATGAGAGGTTATAGCCGCATGCAGCGGCGGACACCGTTCTCCCCTTGTCAGAGGGGCGGAGTTGGCTGATCGGCGCACGGTGAGGTGACTAGTATAAAAGCCTGTGTGTATCTCGTTTACGCAGGACGTGTTACTTCAGTGTTTTTACTACATCAGTCTGGTTTTACTCAGCCGAGGACCACTTTCAGACTGTGCTGAAACATCCACAACGGTTGAAAGGACACCGGTGTTGGCCATTCAGGTCTTCATCCGTGAGGGACAGCCAAGTATTTAGCTATTCTTGCTGGAGGGCCAGTCCTTACGAGAAATACGTTTAACGGCTTGTAGGAAGCCTCCTGTCCTTGAGTCTTTTGTCAGTGAGTGATTTCTGCAGCACGAAAACAATGTGCTACTGCCGGCAGCTGGATCTGTCTGTTTACCATCAGTGACAGGATAGGACAAGCTCAGAAAACTGGTTATCACTACTTAAGGGAGGAGGAGAGGGGGGGAGGGAGGAGGGAACGTGGGAGGTAAGATAAGGCTCATTCTCAACTGGTTAGTCTGTACCTTAACACCAAGTCTAACACGCATACAGCTGCTGCCACTCCCTTTTACCGACGTTTTTTGGGGTCGGATTTTCCCTATTCCCAGTATTTTTTAATGACACTCTCTGGTGTCTCTGTTGTCAGTCTTCAAACTTCGAGGCGACCATACACATCAGTGCGACCGGAAAAATGTTGTGGCAGGGGCAATGAGTAAAGTGTGGGGGTGGGGGATGGCTGAGTGTGGAGGCAGCCGTAGGGCAATCCATCAGCAACGTAAGACCACCAAGAACACATTTCTCGCCAAAATAAATAAATATAGAATGTACCATACATCCTCCCTTTCTAGTAACTCAGCACCGACTGAAACGTTTCCCCATCAATCCGCAAGTGGTAGAGGAGAGGGTAAGTGGAAGATGTTATATATCGTTGTCACATCTACATTCCAGAGAGAGGGGAACCTCCAAGAAGAGCCGCCACATTCAATAAATTTGCCAAAAATGCATACTGGCATCATTTTGGCTTCCCTCCCCTACTATTGGTATGAGACATATCATTCAACAATATAGTTCCATTTTCAGTATTGTCTCTCCAGAGTAATAGTAAAAGAGGAAATCACATTCATGTAGGTAGCATCTTTATAACAAAACGTATTCTTGTTTCAGATGAAGCCAGTAACCGAAAGGACGGAGCAGCTCCTGTTGGCAGGAAAACCGTTTTTTCTAGCGTGTAAATTATTTGGCCTGATGTCGTTTACGGTAGACGCCGCTACTGCAACTCTGAAGAGGTCGCAGACGGATATTATCTACGCAAGCCTCGCCAGTCCACTGCAGTTACTATGTGCATGTGTTGCGCCATACTTCGTGCTGCAGACAAGACAGACGTCTTCTGTGGTACAATTTCTGATGGTAACAGTAGCTCTTCAGTATTCATCCCTGTCCTTCATTGCGATTGTTACCGACATGTAAATACCGAAAGATGCTTCGCTTGTTAGCATCATGTGATAGATGCTTGGCTATCGACGTAAGACTGATAAGGGAATCATCATCAAAGTTTGTTAAGATGCAGTTATCAGTAGTGCTTTTATTTATGCTCAGTATCCCCTTCAATGCAGATATAAAGCAAAACGACGTAATAACATCAGTATCTATGATACATTGTTATGGATCGTCCATGATGACACTCTTACGTTTCGCAAACCTGCAGCTGATTGTCAAGAACAGGCTGTCATTACTGAACATCTACCTCACAAAGATGAAAGACAGAGCAGCTGATAAGCAGAAGTATTCAGGCAGATGTTCGGAACGGAACAGTACTTCAGGTTTCTCTGACAGAGACTTTCACTGCACACCGTCTTCTGTGCGAGCGCTTAGTCGATGTTATGTGGCACTGTGTGAGTTGTCAGCGCTGGTGGCGTCTGCTCACCAAATTTTTCTGATTCTTTACCTCGCAGCATTATCGTCAGTTGTTGTGTAAATGACTTACTTCATTGTTACGAAACCAATGTTATTTGGCCCAAAAGGGTATAGCAGCTTGTGGTATTCATGGTGCGCCTTAATCTACAACGCAGGTACTATAGCTATATGCGTTTTACCAGCTCACTGGGTGTCTTCCGAAGCAGACCTCACAGTGAGGCTGAGCTCGCAGCTTCTGCTGGCAAGGAGGGGTTGGGTGGACGACACACAGCAAGAACTGCGGAAGCTGGCGCTGCAGGTGTCCTCTGGCCGTCCCACGACCAGTCTGATGGGAGTGCTCACTCTCGATCTCGCAGTCGTCTCCGGCTTCGTCTCCGTAGTAACGACCTACACAGCCCTCCTTCTCACCTTCTTTCCTGCAGGTATGACCATCATAACCTATTTATTTATTTACTTATTTAACCTGATATTTTTAGGACCCTCAGGTCCTCTCTTACATCTTCAGGTTTCATATCGTATGTAGAGTACTTTTTACAACATATTTACCCAGGAAATAACAATACAAATAGTATTAAAAGCTAGGAGACAGGGTACTAGCAGAAGTAAAGCTGTGAGGACGGGGTGTGAGTCGTGCTTGTATAGCTCAGACGGTAGAGCACTTTCCCGCGAAAGGCAAAGGTCCCGAGTTCGATTCTCGGTCCGGTACACAGTTTTAATCTGCCAAGAAGTTTCATTTCAGTGTTAAAATAATTTGAGTGTTTGACGTGGCAGGGTGACTATGAAATAATAAAGTTAATACTGGCAGTACTTGTACTACTGCAGCTGTTGACACTAATAATGATAACAGTAGTAACAATAATGACAACAGTAACAACAGTTACAGTGACAGATATAAAAAGAATTTATACGTGTATGAAATAGGTTTATCTGATATAGCGGCTTCTGGGGAAATGAAATACAAGGAGATTGCGCCAGCTAAGAACACTGAAAGGAGGATATAAACGAGGATAATGAAATTCAGTGAAACTGAATCGGGTGATGCTGAGGGAATTAGATTAGGAAATGAGACACTTAAAGCAGTAAAGAAGTTTTGGTATTTAGGGAGTAAAATAACTGATGATGGTCGGAGTAGAGAGGATATAAAATGTAGACTGGCAATGGCAAGGAAATCGTTTCTGAAGAAGAGAAATATGTTAACATCGAGTATAGATTTAAGGGTCAGGAAGTCGTTTCTGAAAGTATTTGTATGGAGTGTAGCCGTGTATGGAAGTGAGACATAGACGATAAATAGTTTGGACAAGAAGAGAATAGAAGCTTTCGAAATGTGGTGCTACAGAAGAATGCTGAAGATTAGATGGGTAGATCACATAACTAATGAGGAGGTATTGAATAGAATTGGGGAGAAGAGGAGTTTGTGGCACAACTTGACAAAAAGAAGGGCCCGGTTGGTAGGACATGTTTTGAGGCATCAAGGGATCACGAATGTAGCACTGGAGGGCAGCGTGGAGGGTAAAAATGGTAGAGGGAGATCGAGAGATGAGTACACTAAGCAGATTCAGAAGTATGTAGGTTGCAGTAAGTACTGGGAGATGAAAAAGCTTGCTCAGGATAGAGTAGCATGGAGAGCTGCATCAAACTAGTCACACGACTGAAGACCACAACAACAAAGAACACGTAAATAGGGAAGATCTGGGTGGAAGGAAGGATGTACAAAGGTAACGAATGTATACGAGGACAATGGTAATATATTATCAACTGTCTTCTCAAGCTTAAGATTTTATTCTGCTTTCTAATATAATGTAGAAGTTATTGCAGGGTAGGGTTCCAGCTACTGCAGAAGACTTAGAGATAATGACTGAATGATGTAGTGAGTCGAAAAGGAGTTTAGTCTGGTGGGGTGTTTCTGCCATGTTTTCCAGACGAGAGAGTTAAGGGCGAAAGGGGATATGAGGGACAACGTTGGTTCATATGACAATATAAAAACAGAGGGTGTATATTGACATTTTAGAATATATTGATAGTCTTATTTTAGAAATTTTATTCCGTATATTTTCCTTCGAATTCTGAATCTGTCCGCGATAAAACACAGGAATTGTAAGGTTACTTATAGCTTTTACAGAAAGATGACTCCAATTACCAAAAGACATAAAATGGAATCAATTACTGATGTCATTTAAGATGTACACTGAGTAAGTTCTAAAGAAATCAGTTGTAAAGGGAAATATTATTCAGGGAGAAGGAACAAAAACTTTGAGATTTGCTGATGACATTTAATTCCATCAGAAACGGAAAGCGACTTTGAAGAGAAGTCGAGTGGAATGAATGGTATCTGGAAAATAAGGTTATAGGATGAACAGTAACAATAGATAAATTACTGAAAACCACATATGAGCGTAAAAGCTAGAAAGTCTATTTGTGTTAATATAGCCTTTGGGCCGTAATCATACGCCGCTGTCGTCGCATGTAAGATGCAACCACCGCCTACTCGAGCACCGTATGCTAACCATCTAGTGACACCAGCGCGGCATACTTCAAAGTGCTCTCAGTGGGGGTGCCACAAGAGATGCAGCAGTCATACCACTGGAGTCAACGGAGCCAATCACGATGCAGTTCCACGTTATTAAGTCATGTCGTCGCAGCCCGGAAGGGGAGACATTTCGTGGGCCTTTCTCTTGCGAACAGAAATCAGACTGTCGCCGTGTTTTTTTTAATTGCCTGCCTATTATTTTCCCTGTCTGCTTCCTGTGTATTTTATTATCATCACCCACCATTTGTTTTATGTTTTAACTTTCCACAATTTTCTGCCTTTTTACAATTTACGTCACCATTTTATCGCCTGCTTTTATTGTTTCTTATCTTCTTATGTTTTAAAAATTCTGTAGGCTAAAGAGCAGTGTACTAGGCTGCTGCCAGCCTGCCCCCTTTGGGGGGAACCGAAATCCAGTTAAGGAAAACAAAGTCTCAGTAGCGACACTGTTACTGTGGTAGTGTTTACGGAATATGAAGTTTGGTACGGGCTAGGACCCTAGTGATTACGTTGAGTTATGTTTCGCCTTGTTTGTAGAATAAATCTTCTAAGTTGTAATTAAATTCACTTTCCATTTGGTAGATTGTACCTGGGACACAACTGCAACCTTGTACAGGAGTTAATCATGGACGATAAAAATTGCAGAGCCATATAGAACAGAAACTTTTAAGATCTGCTGATACAGAAGAATACTAAAAACTGATAACTAATGAGGAGCTACTGAACAGAAGTGGACAAAAAAGAAAGGAATGGCACAACTTGTCTAAAAGAAAGGATTGGTGGACTGAACACATCCTGAGGCGTCAAAGAGCCAAATACAATCACCAGGTTCTAATAAATGTAGATTGAAGTAGTTCGCCGATAAAACGACCTGCACAGTATATAACAGTGTCTCGAAATGAGTCTTCGGGCTGCAGACCACAACAGCATTCCACCAAAGTTCTGAAATCTCTTTGCTTACCAAAACCTCGTTATGTGTCCACACTCCTGTTCGTTGCAATATTTTCTTCTGACAAGAAGTCAATCGCTACCTGATTTGATGTAATAATTTCTGCCAATTCGTCACGTAGTCAGTCTAGATAACTGATAAATAGTTTGTTATAAAACTCACTTGAAATTTACCATAGGTTCGTCATTTACCGGTTAATGAAAAAAGTCCTAGCATGGTCACATTATATCATCAGCATCATGCTTTTTTTGAAAAGGATTGTAGCCAGATACATTCTCATCTATAGTCATTACCTTCTTTTTGCCTTACCAAGATCTTACTACATTCTACATTTCAGAGGATTCGTATCCTTTGCCAAAGTAATTTCACTTCATTAAATTTAGTAACAATGCATCTTTACACTGTGTTTCAGATCGCCTTCGTTATACACGCTTACCCTTTTGTAAACCGTCTGTAATCTTACTACTTCTTCTATCCACTGTGCTTTCTATAGTACATTAAACTCTTCAACTTCAGTATCCTCATTACAGTTTATCATACCCATATTAGTCCTACTATATCGCTAAGACCTGCGCTCCTTCGGACTTAACGTAATATCACTCCATTAATAACCTCTGTCTAACAAAATCTTTCGGAAATATACAATTAAATATCAGTTACATCAAACTGTAACACTGACTGCAGCTTTTACATATGAAGGCAGTATCTGTTAGCAGGAACATGAACACCAACATAGTTTCGTCCTCCGTCACTGGCAACAAAAGCATTAATAATACTAAAGTAACATCTAGCACAAATGATAACTGGAGCATCATCACTTCTCCTTCTACCTAGTAACCACGTCAAACCCTCTACCCCATTTCCTTTTACAGTCAGCACCCGTATTAGCTCACAATGGTCCCTCTATACCATCCAATAGTCTCAAGTTACCTGACTAGCTCGGCCATTAGTCGTTAATGAGTAAGCAAACATACCCACAGGGATGTCATCAACTTTACGGTCTACAGCATTAATAATGTATTTTGGAGGCACACACAGTTACACAGTAAATACAGTGACTAACAGGTGGAATGTTACATCCCTTGCTGGTCTTTTCGGTGTCTTCTCAGTATGTACAGTCATGTTCAAAAGTATCTGAACGACCTGAATTGAATTTCCCCTGATTCATATGCAATCTACATAACGCAGCTGTCTAGCAGGTCCTCTAATCGCTCCTTGGTACAGTCATTTGACTATTGAAAATGGTTCCAATATGTCACCACTAGAAAACTCTGCTCTGTATCGCAATCACTCAACATGTAAGGTAATACCACGATTCTACAAATATCACGGAACGCCTTATCACAGATAAGGCTGTCCGTAAGGCTTCTAAGCTCACATTTATTGCAATAAATGACATACATGAAATGTTACCACACTCATTATTACGTCAGATAATTAATGCACGTAGTAAGTTCGTCTTATTCTTGATTTCCTCTTCAAAGTAGCATATCGTACTTATTATTAAACACAAAATGAGTGATATACCTCGATTTTAGACAGTATCAGTTAGCAAATATCAACTTTAAATTACATAACGTAAACATCTTTAACGGACGCGAATTCCTACCAAGCATCTATTGTGCCTGTTAACGAACTACGAGAGATGTTAAATACTTCTTATCAGAAGTAACTTACTTGAAATGCCGTGAGGAAAAGCTTTGTGTTGAACAGGGATTCGAACCCAGAACCTAATCGGATTGTTATCAAAGCACAATCAACTGTGACACATCGGATTTTCTCGGCGGTAGCTAGATGTTTTAACTGAAATGACGAGACGAAACATAAATTTTTTCCTTCCCAGAACACCAACCCGGCATCTATCGCTGTTATATTCTAGAGAAAACGAACGTTAAATATAGGTTTGTTACACCAGCAGCAACACGTGAGCATGTTTGAACTAGAAATAACATAACGAAGAGTTCAGTGCTGACTGGAAATCGAAGCCCACACAAAGAGACTACACACAAAGAGACGTCAGCTACCGAATTTTTCTCCACCAGCAGCTCGGAATAACATCCTTGAACTTACCGTGATCTCTCAAATAGTTCTGTGTCTCACTGGGAGTCAAAAACGTCAGATATCGTTAGTGCTGACAACGAATGAAAATGCATTAAAAAATCCAAATTATTATCCACCAGCAGATAGGTGTTCTCATGCTAGAGGTTGAAATTACATAATGAAAACTTTAGCACCGGTCCAGGATTCGAACCCATACACGCG
This sequence comes from Schistocerca americana, assembly GCF_021461395.2. Lineage (NCBI taxonomy): Eukaryota > Metazoa > Arthropoda > Insecta > Orthoptera > Acrididae > Schistocerca > Schistocerca americana. The sequence goes on along the minus strand of NC_060122.1, from coordinate 129,674,007 downwards.
CAATATGTGGAGATGTTGAGGAATCTGCAGTTTTGAACAAACAACAGATAGTACTCGAGCTGTATTGTCACGAATGAATCAAATTCCGTGTTAAGGGCGGTCTGAGTTGCATTCTAAGTTCAGAAACAATTTTATCGACATACAGAAGCTCAGATAAAAGATGGAATAGAAATAAATAGTATAAGAAAGGTTACTGGTGACAGAGTTCCCACATTTCACCTCTCGTGACTTTATTGTGGTTCAAGCTAACGTCTACTTGGTAGAGAAGGAATATCATGTTTAATGTGAATTTCAGACCACAATGCCATTATACCTTCTTCACTTGGTGTAGCCAGAAGAGAATAGAATCTGTCTCTCCCTATAAAAAAATGATCAGCAGAGGTTCGAATCGAACCCAGACCACCAACATAGGAACCTGTCATCAATCCCACAGATCACCAAATACTATTCTCTTATGCTAATTTTTGTATCATAATACCGTTGCGGTACACTCGATGAGAATTCTGACACACTGGCTCTCTGTAGTGGGTTGCAGCATGTTCAGTACATTCATTTACTTGGTTGACCGAATCGCCATGAACTAGCTGCCTCGGTTACCCATTGCATAGATTCGACTCTCTTTTGTAATCACCGAAGTAAAATCACGTAAGTGCCACCTACAAAGAACTGCCAACAGTGTAGGACGCAGAAATTTAAATAGGAAGTGTTCCTTTCCATTTGAGCTACTCTATTGCGCTATCTGTTGAAAACGTCGTGCAGTGCAAAACAAAAGCTGTAACTGTCTGTCTCACGGAAGTCTAGATCCGGCCATATGCTTTATCTCACAGCACTGTGGACTGCGGAAGTTCTGGAAGAGCTGCTGTTGGCTTCTGGATCTGCAATAGCTATACGACAGCTAGCAGCATAACGGTAAGCGTCGCGCATCGTAAATAAAACGTCACGAGTTCTGTTACATCCACTGCTACATTTTTTAAAACGCAATTCTGCTGTCTGCTGAAGTTATTTAATGGAACTTTGAACATCATTCCCTTCACGTCTGAATCCAAAATAGCGGCATGTGGAAAAAGGGCTAACTTCTGCGACATTTTGTTCTTTTCAGGTTTAATGCACGTCCAGGCAGCAGATGCGTCTCGAAGCTTTTGTATTATGGATGGGGAGAGCGCATCATGCCAAAATAATGAGAAAAGTATTTTCTACATTAGCAGTCGTCTGGTAGTGGCATTTTATTCTTATTCAAACCTTGTTTAACTGCTTTAACTCAGAACAAGTTTTCTACATGCATGTAATCAATAAACTCCAAGTGCATTGTCAGGCTGTTGTAGATAACACCAGAGAAGTCGCATATATTGTTGATAATTAATTTCTCTGTCAGCTTTAGTATTGTTTTAACAACACTACAAGAAACCTTAGGAAATTTGTGCACTGTATTATAAAAAATTAAATAAAATTACCCACGATAACCTTACGACGAATGTCTGTTTTAATAAAACTGAGTATCTGACGACAAGCGTGCCTCTATCGGCACGAATTAGTAAACTACTACTCACTTACATTCCCCTTGGGTTTGCGTTTCATTGCTAAACTGTGTCATACTCAACAGGTATGCAAATGTGGCATTTCATAAATAGAGTTATATATATATTCCTAGAAACCCAACATTTGCTTGTCAGCAGCGAAAGAGGCGTTACCTGTTGTGCAGCATTGTTTTCCACTATTGCACTATGAGCTGAAAGTATTTTCTTGCGATTTCCTTATCGATGTTTGATCTGACTGCTTGTAGCTCTTTCACACAAGGAATAAAAACGTTGCAGTCTGCGAGGCTGGATCCGCGAACTGTAACAGACGCTTTTTCACAGGCCAGTAAGTCCACACACAGATAGCGAAGAGTTACGCGTTTTTCTTTCCTCTTACGAGCTCAATAGTGGCTAGAACTCGTAAACCGCTTTTTAAAGGACGAGATTAGTTGCGATTTCCAAGTGCAACGACTTTCCTGGACTGAAAACCGTAAATTTTCAATCTTTTGTTACACCTCAAGCGATGATAACTCAGATTATTCCATGGAAATGACAGGAGAAGTCAAGTGAACTTCGTGGCTTAATTCCGTGCACCCCAGGAAGTATCTCGTCGATCACAGGGTTGCCAAACATACCTTGCCTTCTGCCAAATCTCAATTCAGTACAGGCAGGAAGAAGACGACCGAGCTGATCCTACAGCGGGCTGGGAAGTGACCATAGCTGGCGTCTCAAAGACGCGGCTGCTATGGCCTGGAATACTTTATGCGTCTGATTCGCGTTTCTGTAACTAGGTTTAGGGACTGAAGCGTATTTACTAATAATGCTCAGAACTGCCAGCAAACTAAGCAACATAAATCAGTAACTCTTATAGTTGTTTTTATATTTCTTTCGTAACTGTACTCAAAACTAAGAAACTCATTCATGGACGTTTTCGTGCCTCGCCGATAGTCGAAAACACCAAACAATTAAAAAAAAAAAGAATGTGTGCTTGTGTGTGTGTGTGTGTGTGTGTGTGTGTGTGTGTGTGTATGTGTGCGTGACAGAGAGAGAGAGAGAGAGAGGAGAGGGAGGGAGAGATGAAAATAAAAAAGAATGAGAGAGAGGGTAAAGGATTGTTGTAAAGAAATTGTATACTGGTATGTAAGGAAATCTTTCATTAAAATGACACGTTCCACATCATTACTAAATGTTGTATTCATGATCTATGGAACAAGTATTAATCTAATCTAATTGTATTATATTGCTGACTAGCCGTGAAGAGTCATGAATTACCGAAATTTTCGCCAATATCAGTAAAAATAAACTGGAAGGTAAAAGACGACAGTTTTTGTAATAAACCGGGACTCCTATCAAGACCCTTTCATCCCTGTTAACTAACCACGAAAGATGTCTGATATACCTCTATTCAGAAGCAACAAAGTGTGTATGCATTTAAAGATAAAGTGCATGATGTGGAGTTCTATGACACAGATACGAACCCAACACGTAATCGCATTGTTAATTAATTAAAATCAAATGTTACCTATCCGTTTTTCTTACCAGCTGCTAGGTGTTTGAATCTAAAATAAGGATAAAAATATTTGTGGCTGAGCGACAATCGAACCACACTCCTATCGTTCTTCTTTATCGTCCACGAATGTAGCTTAAGTATCAATTGCTTACTCACCAACAGTAAGATGTGTGCGTGTTTGATCTGAATTTGTTGGCAACACATGAAAAGACATTAAAAATGCACGTTAATTTTCACTAGCAGGCTGGTGTGCACGTGATTGGGCTTGAAATGAAATTATGAATATTTTTGTACTGGATCAGGATTCGGACCCACATACTTAGTTTTGGAGGAGACCTAGAGAAGATTGAAGGCTTGGAAAAAGGAACGAAATGATTGAACTCTGCTATTCCGAGAGATTCAGATCCTCGAAAGAGGACATACGAATTCGAATCACAGTCCAGCCTCAAATTTTTCAACGACTCTAGTTCAATCAAGTTCAAGTCAAATAAGAGCCCTGTTCCTTTAAATGGGTATCGGTTCATCAAATAAAATAAAATTTTCTAATGTAAGTAAGTTTACTGGCGACAGTATTACTGTTTACCATGACCTCCACCTATGTCATTTCCCAACGTAAACCGGCTCTGCCCAGTTGGGAAAGAAGTGACGTGATGTTTAATGCGGATTCTTGATTATAACATCTTTATCTTGAGGTTACCAGAGGTAACGAAAATCTGCTTGTGCCTCTTGAAAGTAAATGCCTGAACCCACGCATTGCACTTGTGATAGCTCGTTCCACCAGACTATTGTGGCCACATTTCCCAGCCCCAGGAGTGTGCTGTAACGGAAGATGAACTTAGATTACAAAATTAGTCACGGTGGAAAAATTGCGAGTCTGTTAAATGGTTAAGTAGAAGCAGGTTTCTGACATGGAGATTATGCTATTCTCATGTCAGCAGGGTGTAAAGACTTTTCTAGACATCATAGCATCGATTAAGCCATTTTGAAATTTTCACTAATTAAGGAAATTTCTTAGTACGAGAAAATCCACTGTGAAGTGTGAAGTTACCAGATAATTCGATTATTACCGTCATTGTTACTGTCATTTATCGCCGACCGTGGAGGCCGTGCGGTTCTAGGCGCTACAATTTGGAACAGCGTGACCGCTGCGGTAGCAGGTTCGAATCCTGCCTCCGGCATGGATGTGTGTGATGTCCTTAGGTTAGTTAGATTTAAGTAGTTCTAAGTTCTAGGGGACTGATGACCTCAAAGGTTAAGTCCCAAAGAGCTCAGAGCCATTTTGAACTATCTTTTTCTTCATACCGTTGCTGGGACACACGTACGTGAAGATCATTTAAGGCCTTTTGGTCATTACAGAAGTAGTTGCCCAAGAGCAGGTTCTTTCCCTGTCTAGGGAATCCCTTTCATGTTAATATCAAACATCAGCAATTACTCGTAGATTACATTAAAACTAAAGTAATATATGAAGACGTTACTTGATAACAAAACCACACTGCTTTTCTTCATTTACTTACGCCTAGAAATGGCTGTCGAGTACTACCAAACCAAAAGCTAAGGGATTTTACTGCCTTCCGATATACGTTGCTGTCAGTTCTTCCATATGATTTGGTCGACGTGACCTGTATCAAGTTGCGTATGACAGAGAATGTTTTAGAAAGTAAATTGTTTTCCTTTGCAATAAACGGAAAGATTTTCATTCTAAGCTACCTAAGTTCAAAATTTTCGTAATATTAGTTCGAATTTAATATTCGCTTCTATAATGTAAAAAAGTATTTCACAGTTGCAAAATGCGCATCCGATTCATTGTCCTTACACTTAGTCGCTGACCATGAATTCTAGTTCAGTGTGACACCAGTTTAAGTAACCTAATGTAGCGAAAGCTGTATGCCAGTGCTCTTTATCACCGGAAAATATGCAATTCACTCATTGGGCTCCATAAGTACACTATAACAGTAGTTTCTGCGTGTATGCATTGCATACAGAGTGTAGAATTTAGCGGTGCACTCTCTTCCACTTTGTATTCAATATGCCTAACCTAAAGGGGCCCTTTATCATTACAGGCCCTGGGCGGTGCAACATCATAATGACAACAGTTATGTGCTTATTCTGACAACCTCACTGTTCGTTTTACCTGATTTTGTAATCATTTAAACAAAACAACACGATCTTTCAGTGGGAGACATTTCGTCCCCCGTTTCCTTCTGTGAAATTTGTCAGTAAGCTTTTTGCCTTCCAACCAGCGAAATGCGGCAGAGTACGGCCGGTAAACGATTCTCAAACCACTCTTTAGTGCCGTTAATTTGTTTAAACATTGGCGTAGCTGAAGGAATTTAGTTTCTTCTTACATCGTTTTATGCAGCAACGTTCACAGATATCTCATATAGGGAAAGCTCTTTATCCAGGTATGAAGGTTGTAAGACTTCCCACAGTATGTGTCAGGTTGATCTTTTAGTCTGATAGCTCTGTTTAAGTATTTTGTCTAAGAGGTGTCACAAGTGGTGTTCCTGTAGCTGTGGGAGTAATTGGTTGAAATGAAGTTTAACAGCAGTGGGTACAGCAGTGCTAAATATTCAAAATGATTATCAACCTAAGTCTGGGTTCATCCACAAACTGAGGCTTATTTATAATATTAAAGCTAGACTGTGTATCCTTGTCTTGCTTAAGTGGGCATTGGAAGACACACACGTATACAATAAAATGAATACCTCGAACGCTATAGTTAACGTTGCTCTCATAAACTAATTTTGTTTTTTTTTTAATTCTTCTGGTTTTTAAGCGTGCAATATGTGTTGTAGATACAGTCTTAGAGAAAAAAACTGACGACCGAGTCGTTCACGCTAGGTGGACAATACAGTTGTCCTCCCCTCTGAATTCTATGTTCGGCAATATGCTCGTTCTGGCAACATTGTAGTTTGCTACACTTCCCGGAAGAACTCTACACTGCAGCCTGAGTACATGACTCTTGTCTACGACCGTAGTCTTGAGGTAAAACGAGGGACTATCTAACACTGTGTCTGGTAACCAAAAGCAAACGTCGACAAAATTTTTATGGCCCCTTCCCTCTCGGTGCTGAAGCTATGAGTATAATTCAAGCGAATCTACAATATATTTTGCTTTCTGTCACATTGGTAACAACAATTTGATTCAACAATATTTTAGCGAGAGATTTCTTGGTCGACCATCTGCCTCTGAACACTGCATGCGTCTCACTTCTTTGGAACCCGTTTGCTGCCTACCAGCGGGGGCTCAGGCACTGCACTGCCTCACCTTCTGCCGAGTACATCTGCTCCACTCTTCACTCTTGACGGTGAAAAAGCTTTAATGTTGTTGAGTGGTGACCCATGAAATCTGCCTATGATTTGTGTTCTACACTCGATAGCAATGGAGGCACAAAACAGTTTTATAAAAATGGTTCAAATGGCTCTGAGCACTATGGGACTTAACTACTGTGGTCATCAGTCCCCTAGAACTTAGAACTACTTAAACCTAACTAACCTAAGGGCATCACACACATCCATGCCCGAGGCAAGATTCGAACCTGCGACCGTAGAAGTCGCGCGGTTCCGGACTGCGCGCCTAGAACCGCTAAACCACCGCGGCCGGCCACAGTTTTTATTTGATGAGTATTTTATTACAGTAGTACTACACAGTTACGAAATTATAAGCGACGCTATGATTTGTTATACCTTTATCGTAAATTCTGACAGAAAGGAAACAGGAAGGCATAATAGAAGTCACAAGTACGTTACGTTAATTCCAAGCTTTCTGTGTTTTTTAAACTCACAATTGCATACTATCCGTAGGTAAGAATTTTATGACGAGATTCACTCTGTCTGTCTCTCCATCTCTCGTCTCTCTGTCTCTCGAACTATCTGGGGAGGGGGAGCGGGCACAAGCCCTAGTTCCCCTCCACTGAATCCGCCAATGTCTGGGACATATTTCATTTAAACTTGACACTTTTTCTGTTGCAGGTGCTGCAGACAGTCCAAAGGTGTAGTGGTGTTACGAGTCAACACCTTACTGGATTTGACACTGAAAATTTATAACAGTTTCAAGGGAATAAAATTTAGAAGTATTCTATTTATTATCACTGCTTTAATCGTTTCAAGTTTTTTAAGGGACCAGGATTCTTCCTTCATGATCCTTAACTGAGGTTACTGGTCAGTCTGCGCTCCCGAGCGGTACAGAGCAGAAGGCAGAAGGACAATTCACAGTGAAGGCATTTGATTGTTTTCTTCTACCTGAGCCAACACTGGTACAGGCGTTTAATAGAAATGCAGGTGGTGAGACTCGGTAGGGAACTCGTTGTGGAGACTCTTGGACAAACGGGGTTTTGAAATAGTTGTTTATTCCAGACAGGACTAACTAATACACTGGAGGCTAGTTCTAGGGTTGGAAAAAGCATGAGTAACACTGCTGCAACAGAAGCCAGTACAGAAGTTCCAGGAGTGGATGCTAACCACAGTCGCAAACACTAGCAGCATCTTAAGGCAATAGCTTAGTTGCAAAACAAAACATACTGATTGCGACACTGTTCACTGAGGCACTCCAAGAGAGAGAGCAGACCTACGCGGAGCTGGGCCGAGGCTGGAGTCGACGGACGCGGATTCGGCGCCCAGATCGTCTGACTGAGAACTCTGACAAAATGTGGAAACTAGGGGTTTTAAAGAGTCGCGTGGGGGCACTGTTTTTCCCACTTAAAGGCCAATCACGGTTTAGTTAGGTCCCCTCTACTGCTGCTAAGGCGGGGATGTTAATGCAGTTGCACTAAGTCCGTATTTGGTATCAACTGTGGTGTCACTGCCAGACACCACACTTGCTAGGTGGTAGCTTAAATCGGCCGCGGTCCATTAGTACATGTCGGACCCGCGTGTCGCCACTGTGTGATCGCAGACCGAGAGCCACCACAAGGCAGGTCTCGAGATACGGAATAGCACTCGCTCCAGTTGTACGGACGACATTGCTAGCAACTACACGGACGAAGCCTTTCTCTCATTTGCCGAGAGACAGTTAGAATAGCCTTCAGCTAAGTCAATGGCGCCATTAACCATTTTAAGATAGAGTCTCACTTGTATCATCAAGGAATGCTGTATTCACAGGAAGGATTAAAAGTTAAGTATTAAAGCAGCTACGTACTTTTCTTGCTGCCATTCATTACGTATCCTGTTTCTGACCTCTATCTAGCCTACGTGAGATTACGCGTTCCTTTCGGCTACTTCAGTGTGGCGTAGCTGCCTTGTTACGCCATAACATCAACATTGTTCAGCTGAAAGCTAAACGTAACTGCTCTACCAAATAAGGCTTGCAACATTATTGTTATACGTCATTCAGCCCCGCCCCACGGGCTCCCCGAAGTGGGGACTTCTAGGTCAACAGTTTTTGGCGTTTTCGCTCTCTTTCTAACCCTTGTGAGCCTACTGATGTTGTTCTTCTCAGGGCTGGTATCAAGCTGGTTTGATACGCTACCACGCGCCTGCTGGTTACAAAGTTCTATGGTGACAACCTACTACAGCGTCTAGACGACATATGAAGCTACATGTTAATTCCTTGAAGAGTAACTAATGCCCTGGGACCGCGTCTGGGTACGTCTGAATTTTCGCAAGGCTCTCCCCTTTTGGTTTACTTCAAGTAACAATATCTTCCCTAGTTTCGTCTGCCCTCAGCATCGTCTCTGCTTCCGCGCCTTGGAACGCCTGTCCTCCTCTCTCACAGATTCAATATAATAATAAAAGTAGCTTGGAATCAATATATTACACTAGTTAAGGTTCATGAAGGAAGAATCCTGGTCCCTTAAGAGAAGAATGTTGAAGAATGTTTTCACGGAGACTACAATTAAAAATTGGGAGATTCAGATGTGACAGAACATTATTATGCGTGTCTTTTGGAAGTCAGATCTGGAAGGTGGAGAGACCTGGAGAGATTGAATAAGAGTCCCTAATAGTTCTTTCCACCAACCTGTCGTCTTCTAAAGTTGTGTCCCCAACGCAGAACACAGCTCGTCGGTCGTGGAATCTTCTTCGGCAGAGGCTGCTATGCTGTCAACTTGAACCTGTGATTGTGCTTTATATCGGATGCCACTTGCCCAAGTTAGTCTCCGTATCTACAGAGGACAAGATGTGTAGTACTGACAATGATGACAGGACACTTTCATTACTGTATCCTGTTTTGTTATATTTTAAATAATCACACATTCGCTCGTACCTTACACCACTTTTGTACCATATGTCACTTCGCGTGTATCAAGCTGCATCAAGGCGAGCTTCTAGTAAAATAAAATACTGGCGGCCACAGTCTAGGAATATCACAACATGGCAAATGACTTTACATTGCTGGATTAGACAAAGTTAAAAGTGGTGGTGAATCCAAAGTTCATAAATTAATTTTAAGGCCTTTGAATATGTTACACTTCAAAGATAAGACGAACTACAAATTGTTTGCTGTTTCTTGTCTACTACAAATTTTCTAGTACGCTGCTGACATCAAGTAGAGATAATTAATTATAAAACGCAGTACTGTAATAATGCTCTGGCAGTTCGTTGAAACTATTTCTGAAACCTGTATGATATGACTGTACTTGGTGTAGCTTGTTAAACGATTGTGTACATCTCAGACCAGCTGTTGTAACCATTCGATGTAGCAGTTAAGATGGGATAGGGTTAACATGTTGATGGGCACGTGTGTTTCTGCAGATACAGAAGTTATTTTAGATCCGAAATTTTGTGGTGGAGTGAAACTGTGTAAAGTAAGAATAGAAACCAAAATGCTGGTCTTCTGTTGAAAATGTCCAGCTGTTCTATCCTGTAGCAACACAAGATCTTGCCGAGGGCCTATTTCTTTAAGTGTATGTCATCTACTTTTGGATTTATCCGTGTGATCGTATTTTACTGCTAGGAAGTTAAGGTAAGAAAGAAGTTTCGTCTTCATCGAAAAGGTGCAAACATGTAATATACAAAAGTAAAAAGAGGGAACATTAAGGTTGAACCTCTGGCTTACGATGAAATTATTGGAGTTGGAGCACAAGCTTGAAATAGGAAGGAAACTGAACTGCCCTTTTCAAAGGGACCACCTCAGCAACTGACTTGAGCTACATAAGAAAATCGTAGAAAGCCTAAATATGGATATACCGACGGTGATGTGAACTAGCACTTTTTCGAAGTCTTATAACTAGCTTGCGGTCTTTGCAGCCGCCTTTCCTTCTGTGGTAAGACGTTGACAGGTAGTTGGTATAGAATGAATAGTGGAATAAATATTAAAACATGCATCACTTCAAACACAGATAACGAAATGCCTAAATACGCAAAAAGAAGCATTCCATACTAGACTGCACTTGATGTATTCAAAATCTACAAGAATAAATAGAGGCAATCCTGATATCTGGTGTACATGTACACTCACTGGTTATTCCAGTATGACTAACTGACTAGCAAATATTCGAAGATGGTATTTCCACAGGATTTTACGTATACTGTTATGCTAAGTATGGGAACACAGTAATAAAAGTTTGCTCAGAGTTGCTCAAGATATGAACACCAAAAATAGTTTTGAACCCACAAAAGATACTACGCTAATACTATGTGTGTAACATCGACACTAGCATTGATTATGGCGTCAGCTTGTCAAGGAACATAATTTTCAAAGGTGTTCTGTTTCCACCGGTAGCTGCTCATCGCTGATTAGATGCCACAGAGGCACTACACAGTAGTGATGTTGACTGCTACGTTTGACCCTGTGTCCCGAATAATCCTAGACGTATTCCATGAAGCCAGAATAATATCCATGCAGCTCTGTGACCGCGGCCGTCATCTTGGAAGGCAGAAATGTGCACAGAAAAAGGCACGTTGAAATGAATGTCATGGTCAATTTTCACGGTTACTTGGCGAGTGCGCTCAAATCATGGTACTAAAACCACCATCATAATAACACTGACACACCTCCACCGTTAGCTACAGTCTCCCCACATTGCGGTTTGAGCTCCTCATCAGGTCGCCGGTGCATCCAAAACCTTGCATCATTTGAAAAGAGGAAATACCGCGACCTGTTGGACTAACCCACACGCTTCGACTTAGGTACCACCTGTTTTTCTGTTACTTGTCCCGTTGAAGGCATTTAGATTTATGTGCATTTTCTTCTTAACGTTTTCTCGTAAACTGGTTGTCGTTCATTAACTGTCTACAGCAGTTCCTGTCGGATTAGAAACTGACTGACGTGTCAAATGGTTCAAGTGGCTCTGAGCACAATGCGACTTAACTTCTAAGGTCATCAGTCGCCTAGAAATTACAACTAATTAAACCTAACGAACCTAAGGACATCACACACATCCATGCCCGAGGCAGGATTCGAACCTGCGACCGTAGCTGTCGCTCGGTTCCAGACAGTAGCGCCTTGAAGCGCACGGCCACTCCGGCCGGCGATTGACGTGTCACCCTTCTCCCGACTCTGTTGGTTTGGAGTTGGTAGGCAGTGAACGGCATAAAGACCAAGAATGCTCGAAATGGACACAGGGTGTAAAACAGTGTTGTCGTCTTTCTTATCTACATATCTGCTGTGATCAGTCATGTAGTAATAAGGGCGTTGGCCGAAAAGAAGCGAAGACGGCCATTAGCAGCGTAATCGCGTTTGGAAACCGTGTCCACTCTGAATTCGTACATTCTTTACAAATCGACCTCTGTTAATAGTGTCACAAGACTTGAGTTTCTGAAGAAAGCAGCAAAGGACGCAGATGGGGACCATACCGACAAAACCGCTTGCTATTGGCTGGAGCGCCTGGCTTCACGGTGAGGCATCGCAGAGTAAGAGGAGGAGAAGATTAGTGTTTAATATCTCGTCGACAACGAGGTCATTAGAGACGGTCCACAAGCTTGGATTAAGGAAGAATGGGGAAGAAAATCGGCGCACACATTCTAAGGAACATTTGCCTGAAGCGATTTAGAGAAATCACAGAAACCTAAATCTGGTTGGCACGATCCGTGTTTGAACCGTCGTCCTTCCCAATTGGAGTCCAGGGTGCGTACCACTGCGCCACCTAGCTCGGTGCGGCCGCACGGTAGAAGGTGTGGCGTTGTGCTCGTTCAGTTTACTTTCGGTTTGGGTCAATATACAGTTGTACAGATCAAATCAAGTGGCATGACAGACGTACTACACATTAGGACTAGTTAATTGGCTATTAACATGAAAAAATAACTCACTCGTTTGGTTAAGAAGCAGATGTTAATGCAACTTGTTCCGTGCTTATGTTGCCATTACCAGATGACTGTGCAATCCATAGTTGGTTCCTCCTTCCGGCACATTATGTTTTGTACATTCATTTATCTTTTGGATAGTGGAAGAATACGCTAGATGCCGGTAAATACAGCCCCACAGCCTGGAGTATTCTGTTGCTGCTATGACGGAGGAGATCGTCAAGCTACAAGCAGCACTTGAACAGAAGACTTAGGAAGTAGAATATTACAAGAACCAGGTGAAGGTACTACTTGACGAGTGGTGCTCAACAAGCTACAGTTAGAGAAGTAATATGGGCGTGGCATAGTACTCCCTAGTCAAGAGACTAGATGCTTCCAACAATTTCTGGATTAGCCACTCTCATATGATACATGGCGGTGCTCCATCGATGAGAAACTACTAAGCTTGTGACGTAGTAATTTCGCTATGTGGGAATGTAACTGAGTGTGTTTTTTTACAGGATACTAACGGCCGTTTTACCAGATGATCCACGTTGTAAATATTGACGAGACAAATGTTGTTGCATTTTAAGACTTTGTGTAGGGTCCAAGCCTATTTAAATTATGAGGTACAAAATATTAGTGCGTTTTCAGGATGACTGCGAGTCAATTAATTACGTAATGATGAGCAGACGTAATGATGTAGCAGACACACTTGATTTTCTGTGAGTCTACGTTCGCAGTTTAACAACTGCGTTCAAACAACAGATGTGTTGTAACTGTTAGTTTTTGTGGACTTCGTGATAAAAGTAAAGGTGAGACCAAAAGGGAAGGCAGAGATGTACTGCAATTTTAAGTAAGACTCAATGTTATAATTTTCTGGTTTGAAACATGTTTCATTTTGGAATGTTTTAGAAATAGTCTAGGCGATTATTACTGATACTTTTACTGTGTATTAGCCCAAATACCTTTAAAGACCCAAACCTTCGGACATTTTTCTTAAGCATTCAGGAAACTCAACAAGTGTCTAGGAATACCATTAAAGATGCAAACTTTTAGACAATTTTCGTAAATGGACAAACAAAACTATATGGGTACATAGGTTATTTCTCTTCAGGGTGTTGTACATGTCATCTCCTATCCCACATTTCGTCACATCCCTCCGATTTACTCTTCCTTTTCCTATGCTATGAACACTAACGGCGAGTGTGTGTAGTGTCTTTACGAATGAACAGCACACTGTATCTTTCATTACACAGCTGATATTAGGACGAAATATTAAGGCCTATTGCTGTTCCATTGCCAAGTTTCTCTTCTCAGCCGATATAACAGGTTGGAAGCACGTAAGTATAGAGAAATACCAAAACTGTTGCGTAAGAGCATTGAAATAATTCAATGCTGTCAGGTGAAAATTTGTACTTAACTGGGACTGGAACCCAGATTTCCTACTTGCAACGAGCTGTCACATATCCATTTCAGTTATGTGAGCACGTTTCAAAGGCAGCCTAAATTCTTAACTTTTCACAGAAAACTTTGTAGTGCCCCCTATCCACCATGCTCAAGCTAGCAGCATGAGTCCCACAAGAGGTCACACCTACGGTGTATCTAGATTGAGGATATATCATGAACTACCATCAAGATATGTTGATATTAGTAACACAATGTCTGTGGACAAGTGAAAACTTGTCCTAGAGCACGGATCCACCACTTTATGCAAGTGTCAGCCCTAGGCGCTTTGTCCATCTGAGGACACTTCATGGCCTGTCCATATTCTTAATTTGTGACACACTACTTCTGTAGCACCTCCTTGTCTACCATCCTCATTGCTCACATCATTCAGCTTCATTCCCAGAAGAGATCAGAGCTGTCGTGCATCAACACAAGATATCATGAAATGCTGTAAAGGTGTATAGGTGTTACATGTGGTCTTTGTTCTTTCGGATATGTGTTTCAAGAACAGACGCCACACATGTAACAGTATTATCTCGTGCTGCTGACAACTTCATTTCTGTTTCATCATCTATATAAATAGCGGTGGAATCATGAATGTGTGGTGTCTATTCTGCCAGACATGTCCAAAAGAATAGAAAACACACATATTATAGGTCTGAAGTAGTGTGCACCTTTCTTAGGTGAACTTATGTTTCTTTACAATTTTAGTTGTCTGCTATCTGACTAGTATTCTGTATAGATAATACGGAGGTCAAAAGCTGTATTCAAAATGGAGTGCTATGGCAAAAAAAAAAAATACACTACTGGCCATTAAAATTGCTACACCACGAAGATGACGTGCTACAGACGCGAAATTTAACCGAAAGGAAGAAGATGCTGCTATATTCAAATGATTGGCTTTTCAGAGCAATCACACAAGTTTGACGCCAGTGGCGACACCTACAACGTGCTGACATGAGGAAAGTTTCCAACCGATTTCACATACGCCAACAGCAGTTGACCGTCGTTGCCTGGTGAAACGCCCTTGTGATGCCTCGTGTTATGAGGAGTAATGCCTACCATCACGTTTCCGACTTTGATAAAGATCGGATGGTAGCCTATCGTGATTGCGGTTTATCGTATCGCGACATTGCTGTTGGCGCTGGTCGAGATCCGATGTTTGTTAGCAGAATATGGAATCGGTGGGTTCAGGAGGGTAATACGGAACGCCGTGCTGGATCCCAACGGCCTCGTATCACTAGCAGTCGAGATGAGAGACATCTTATCCATATGGCTGTAACGGATCGTGCAGCCACGTCTCGATCCCTGAGTCAACAGATGGGGACGTTTGCAAGACAACAACCATCTGCACGAACAGTCTTATGACGTTTGCAGCAGCATGGATTATCAGCTCGGAGACCATGGCTGCGGTTACCCTAGAAGCTGCATCACGGATAGGAGCGCCTGCGATGGTGTACTCAACGACGAACGTGGGTGCACGAATGGCAAAACGTCATTTTTTCGGATGAGTCCAGGTTCTGTTTACAGCATCATGATGGTCGCATCCGTGTTTGGCGACATCGCGGTGAACGCACATGGGAAGCGTGTATTCGTCATCGCCATACTGGTGTATCACCCGGTGTGGTGGTATGGGGTGCCATTGGTTACACGTCTCGGTCACCTCTTGTTTGCACTGACGGCACTTTGAACAGTGGACGTTACATTTCATATGTGTTATGACCCGTGGCTCTACCCTTCATTCGATCCCTGCGAAACCCTACATTTCAACAGGATAACGCACGACCGCATGTTGCAGGTCCTGTACGGGCCTTTCTGGATACAGAAAATGTTCGACTGCTGCCCTGGCCAGCACATTCTCCAGATCTCTCACTAATTGAAAAGTCTGGTTAATGGTGGCGGAGCAACCGGCTCGTCGCAATACGCCGGTCACTACTCTTGATGCATGGGCACCTGTACCTGTAAACGCCATCCAAACTCTGTTTGACTCAATGGCCAAGCGTATCAGGGCCGTTATTAAGGCCAGAGGTGGTTGTTGTGGGTACTGATTTCTCAGGATCTATGCAACCAAATTGCGTGAAAATGTAATCACATGTCAGTACTAGTATAATATATTTGTCCAATGAATACCCGTTTATCATCTGCATTTCTTATTGGTGTAGCAATTTTAATGGCCAGTAGTGTATTGAGATGAGTTAAATTTTACAGGAATCACGCGACAAACACAGAAAAAGTTGCAATTACTGTACATAAAGGCCAGAAAGTGTGGGATAAGCTGGTGGAAGTGGTCACTATGGACACGAAAGCAGTGACGAGGCTCAGCCAAGTGGTGAGCACGTACAGCAGGTGGGCCATGGGGAGCCGAGAGGACAGCTGCCAGCTCGCGGTGGGCGGCGCCACCCACACGCCGCCCTTCCAGCAGCAGCTGCGAGCACAGCCTCTGTGTTCGTTGAGCATCCGTCTCTGCCCAGTGAGCAGAAAACGTCAGTACAGCTACTGCGATTAAATTTTAAGTTGTCATCACAGGGGATTACCTGTGATGAAGTAATATTCACGCCAATATTTTATTCAAAACAATATTCACGACAGCATTGTATGAAGAATGTGACTGAACTTTAATCGTATTCTCGTGATACTGGTAAATGGGACTTCATCGTTGGTAAAATAATAGTTATTGTCAACGACATAGTTTAATATTTTGTAAAAAATTATATCTTAGACAATATCCATATAAAAAGATAATGAAAATCTCAATCTTTTGTTATCTATGATTATTCTAGAAAAATCCTTGTTCGAATTGTTCTACTGATAGGATGTGATTGATGTCTCGTAACACAGAGGTCTGTAGAAAACTGTACTACTGTTATGTTACTAGCTGATATTTGAAAATGACGCTCAATTTTCTATTCACACTTCACTCTTCCTCTCAAATACACATTCAGAAGAGAGACCCTGCAACTAAACACAGCACGTCCGCATGTCTCAAATGCGTTAGTGTGGTTGCCGCTACACTCTCATGACGAATATTCCTTCTAAATCTATATAAGAGTGTTACTGAACATCGTACAAATATGACACAGTAAAGAAAGTAGTTTTAGCTTAACCAATGTTTCTTCCAGTGTACCCAGTAGTACGGTTTGTAAAAATCCCGTCACCTGACGCAGTTTTTTATGTTGTTCTCCACCACAAAATATACCAGAGACAATAGCAATCATGGCCATGTGTGAGCAAGTCTATGCACCTGCAGGAAACGTAACGTTTACCGTCGGGAAATTATGTATCAAACGATAGCAGAAGTACAGCAAAATTCAGGAATCAGGTGTGACGTGCTGGCGAAGAGCAGTCTTACAGTGTCTCATATCGATCTCTTCAGCCACGTGGACCTCACATGAACCATGAGTCGTATCATAGTATTGTATGTTACTTGGAATGGTTTGCCAACCAAAATTAATTGCTGCTCATGGCTGGAAGTAGAACGTCCAACATCATTTGCCGTCGCCATCTGCAGAAGGAAAGAAACAGCGCAATCCATATCAGACATTTAAATGATTATCCCTCATCGCATCCATAGCTAACAGATATAAACTGTGTCATCCATCAACCATTCTCATTACAGCACCATGAATCACTTGAATGAAGTGTTAAGAGTGAATGACTACTTACTACATACTGAGGGCAACATGCGTAATGTTGGTATGAGTAAATGTACGTGCTACCTCTAGTTGACGAGACACATTTATTGTGCATGTTCTGCTAATTATCTCCAGTAAGCGCAACTGGTTATAACTACTACATGATCCGGTAGTATGAGATGTGAACTTAGGTTTTATGCATTAAGCTATGCATATATTTCTGTTTGAGCTGTAAAAAATAAAATATAATGGTGAATTTTGTAAATTTCATTTTTATGAGGAAAAATTTGTAATTACATGCGTCATCAGAGACAGAGAAATTTTGAAAAGTTAAGTTCTACATACAGTCGTAGATAGATCGTCCACAGCACAGCGTTGGAAGCCTATTTCAACATTAAAGAGCGTTTAAGACTTCGAATGAAATTTACCGAATAGGAAACATACAGACTTGGTGAAAAGACGTGTTGAAATGCGAAAGAATACAATGAAGTTTGAGAGAGAATATAATGGTTCAATTGAAGGATGAGTGGCTTAATAGGGTCAGTTTAGAACAAACACCAAGAATACAGTGACAATAGCTCAGATAGCTCAGATAATGAAACTAATAAGCACCAATCGAAGCAGATGTTAATCTGGTCGGTCTGTAACATTACTGTAAATTAGAGAAACAGTGATATAAACTGGAAGTTTTGGTCAGCAGGTCCATATAGTTCAGCTCTGTGATAGAATTTCGTTCAAAATTATAAGAAATTTACTTTGTGCAAAGGAAACCTCAATTATTCCTCCACTGGCACTAACGTGGAATTTTGCAGTGTACCAAAGAAAAGTTAACTCTTTTTGTTTGACACCATGCCACAAATTGTTCAGTGTTCCTCTGCAAACTAGTAACGTTCGTTGACATAACGGAAAATGGAGGACGATGAACGAGAAAAGGCTGGAAAAGACAGATACTCTTCTCGTTTCTCAGATGCGTTTGTTTCGATCCAATCAAAATAAAATGTAAGTGTGTATGCAGTTAAAGTCCTCAGAACTGATTTTGCAGGGAAGTTTTATAACCTGAATAGTGATATGAATTTGATTTCCAACGAAAATAGGAAGAAAAAAAAAAACGGTAAGCACAAGTATTTTTTGTTCATTGTTTTCACTACATGTTCTTAACACCTGTTACACAAAGTTTGCTCGTTTTATACTTCATTTCTATAACAAATTTTATGTATTCAGTGCTAGAATATGTGAACTAGGTAAAACAGTCTGCAAAAATGCACCGACAGAAATGGTGATTATGTCGGAAAATAGCTAAATGTTCAATCTGTAAACTGATGTAAATCATTGTAGAAATAAACAGGTCTATATACTTATAAAAAAATAGGAGACCTTACTTTTAGGATTACCCTCGTAGTTCTGGCAATACCGGCCATGACCTTCTTCTTCTGTGCGGATGAACACATATTCCCCGAACTCTTGCGATGAACTTTCGATTTCAGTAAGTTCAAAATGTCTACCTCCATACCTGAGTGCTCAGAGTGGCAGAATGCCATGCGAGGGGTCCGAGTTCGTTTCCCGGCTGGGTCAGAGATCTTCTCCACTCGCGGACTGGGTGTTGCATTGTCTTCATCACCAGTTCATCCTCATCGACAAGCAAGTCGCCGAAGTGGCATCAACAGATAAAACTTGCACCAGGCGGCCGGTCTACCCGACGGGAGGCCCTAGCCACACGAAATTTCATTTCAGTTCAAAATTAGAATCATTAGAGTGAGTAGGCAATGGGCTGACTGACTCTATGCTGTCTTGCTCTCAGGCTGTCTGACCTACAGTCTATTTGCCTCTCCTGACTCTTCCTTAACTCCCAACTTCCCGAATTTTTCGTCTTCTCAGCGTGATGTGATGGTGCATGACTCGAAAAGATGCGTTTTTCTTACGTTTTCTAAGTCGCGGCAACTGCCAGTGTCAGCCAAAATCAATGCAACACATTGTTACGAAGTTTTCTCACATTCGAGATTTGTCGCGAAACAGTCATGCTACGACAGAATCACTTGCTTGTTATGGCCGTCTCTGAGTGAGGTTTGGGCTTGTGTTTTGTCCAAGAATTCCGTTTTTAGTGATAAGATAAGCGTCTTTCTGTCAGCAAAAGTTTTCCACACAGTGAGGCTCCTCTGCCCCGAGCTTGACGTTCCACATGGTGCCCTACGTGACTTCAAGGCGCTCTCGTGTCTATGTGTCGTCTCAGTGTCCACAGGCGTCCATGGCTCTCAGGCAAATTTCCTAAGGTCTGCCAAGATTTTCTTATGCAGTGCTATTCTTCTCCAGCTAAACGGTTCAAATGGCTCAATGCACTTTGGGACTTAACATCCGATGTCATCAGTCCCCTAGACTTAGAACTACTTAAACCTAACTAACCTAAGGACATCACACACATCCATGCCCGAGGCAAGATTCGAACCTGAGACCGTAGCAGCAGCGCGGTTCCGGACTGAAGCACCTAGAACCACTCGGCCACAGCGGCCGGCTTTTCCTCAGCGAGCCAGACGTTTTGTATGCCGTCACTGTGTGAGTTTAGGGGGCTCTTGTGTCTGTTCGTCGTCCTGTTGCCTGCATGGATTTATCCACAGCGTCGTTCTTCTCCTTGAATGCCAGGCTCTAGGCAAGGTGGTCATTTTCAAAACCCGCCGCTGTATGAACTGCTATAGGTCCTCATGTGAGCGTTTCCGCCGGTTGCTGCCGGCAATCTGAATCTCTCCACTACTCTTCAGATCCCGACGCTGTTCAACGCCAGACTGCCCCGAGGCGATAGTTTTGCAGTATGGACGCCTCGGCTGCTCTTTGTACGGCCACCGCGCGCGCGCGCGTGTGTGTGTGTGTCTGCGTGTGTTCAGAGCTTATGGGCCCTCAACGCCGAGGTTATCGGCGGCCTTACACATATATTAACATACACGAATGTGGATAAAACTGTTATCACACAAATAGGATGGAATCTATAAAAATATTCTCATACCCTCTGTCCCACCCCACTCGTCTTGACATGTATTATACAATTACTCTATCTTACAGGCCTTAATACGATGGAGGCGAGTGAAAGGTAGTGTTTGTGGAATTAAAATAGAAATAAAACCACAAAAGAGCTAAAAGAAAAGTACAAGAAAATGTTACTGGCTGCTCACTTACAAAAAACATTGTAACACAATAAGAACATCTCCCAAAAAATTTTGGGAGCCCATTGGACACATTACAACATCTTTCATTTCTAACCACATTTGTTTCGCTGTAACTTAAAATATAGGGCAGATCTGCCAGAAAATCTGTTCTGAACTCTGGTCCGAATATAAAACACAGCCTAGTAAAATGGGGAGCACAGTTATCTGTAGTCCACAAGCTCGAAGCATTGCAAGATCCTCTAGCCGGAGCAAGCAGCCATGCGTCAGAGCACAGTTGCCTATCCATAGACGAGTAAGCAGGACCTCATCTTGTCTTCCTGGCCGAACGAAGTTACGCCACGACCACATACTGGGCAGTAATAGAGGCAGCTTATTAGCAGTCACTCCAACAACTTGTCTCCCCATTGACGAATGACGAATGACCTCAACAGCGAGGTGATGGCATGCAAGGGGTAGCACACTGAAATAATTGAGGATCGCTACATGTCTCCTAACCTGCTGCATCCGCGCCTTTTTTCACTACAATAGCCACGTGTCCTTATACCCAGGAGAGAGATACCTCCTCCCCCAGCCGTTGTTGATGAAGTAGGTGGTTCTGGATTTTCTGGACTACTTTAATTGTTGGACACAAGCGTTGTACACAGCGAAGGGCACTAAGAGAGTCGGAATCAACGAGGAATTTAGCGCTCGAAGCACGCACCTGCTACAGTACCTTTAACATCGTACAAAATTACGCGTCGATGGCAGTGTCTCGAGCCAGTCTGACGTTGAGAACAACAGAGCAACCAACGGAGTCCTCCTGTTCCGACCCAACCATAAATACAGCTGTAGAATATTGGTGCTCAGTTAAAATGGCAGAAAATAAAATATTAAAAACATATACAGGGTTGAATTCTCTCTTCTACCGCAGTAAATCTAAATTTGTCCTGGGCCTTCTTAGTAACGGCAGTGGATGGCGGTTAAAACCCTTGATTAGCGGTGTATGCCTTCATATGATCTGGAGTTTCGTGCTACTGAAGGTAAGAACAAAACAAGCAGATTTTACGACATTCCCATCCACCCGTTTCAATATATTTTGCACATTAATGATACCTTCTTGAGCCCATTCATCTTTCAATTCCTCCTTGCGAATGTCGACCACATATCTGCGTCACACAAGACCTTTGCTGTAATTCCAGTTGCGGAGTTCCGTTTGTGTGGCATATTCTCAAGGCATTTAGCTTTCCAGAGATTTGTCGCTTGTTGGAAACTAGCAGTTTCAATCAACAGTGCTCCATTTCCCAATCGCTTGACTGCTACCAATGACCTTCCGCAGCCCTATAAACCTTTTTGAACATAAAAAGGACTTTTCAAGCTGTTCTCCTTACGTTTCACAATCAAAATCACATTCTGAGCAGCAGCCTACATTATATATATATATATATATATATATATATATATATATATATATATATATATATATATATAGGGTGTTACAAAAAGGTACGGCCAAACTTTCAGGAAACATTCCTCACACACAAAGAAAGAAAAGTATGTTATGTGGACATGTGTCCGGAAACGCTTAGTTTCCATGTTAGAGCTCATTTGATTACTTCTCTTCATATCACATTAATCATGGAATGGAAACACACAGCAACAGAACGTACCAGCGTGACTTCAAACACTTTGTTACAGGAAATATTCAAAATGTCCTCCGTTAGCGAGGATACATGCATCCACCCTCCGTCGCATGGAATCCCTGATGCGCTGATGCAGCCCTGGAGAATGGCGTATTGTATCACAGCCGTCCACAATACGAGCACGAAGAGTCTCTACATTTGGTACCGGGGTTGCGTAGACAAGAGCTTTCAAATGCCCCCATAAATGAAAGTCAAGAGGGTTGAGGTCAGGAGAGCGTGGAAGCCATGGAATTGGTCCGCCTCTACCAATCCATCAGTCACCGAATCTGTTGTTGAGAAGCGTACGAATACTTCGACTGAAATGTGCAGGAGCTCCATCGTGCATGAACCACATGTTGTGTCGTACTTGTAAAGGCACATGTTCTAGCAGCACAGGTAGAATATCCCATATGAAATCATGATAACGTGTTCCATTGAGCGTGGGTGGAAGAACGTGGGGCCCAGTCAAGACATCACCCACAATGCCTGCCCAAACGTTCACAGAAAATCTGTGTTTATGACGTGATTGCATAGTTGCGTGCGGATTCGCGTCAGCCCACACATGTTGATTGTGAAAATTAATAATTTGATCACGTTGGAATGAAGCCTCATCCGTAAAGAGAACATTTGCACTGCAATGAGGATTGACACAATGTTGGATGGACAATTCGCACAAGTGTACCCATGGAGGCCAATCAGCTGCTGATATTGCCTGCACACGCTGTACATGGGACGGAAACAACTGGTTCTCCCGTAGCACTCTCCATACAGTGACGTGGTCAACATTACCTTGTACAGCAGCAACTTCTCTGACGCTGACATTAGGGTTGTCGTCAACTGCGCGAAGAATTGCCTCGTCCATTGCAGGTGTACTCGTGGTTCTAGGTCTTCCCCAGTCGCGAGTCATAGGCTGGAATGTTCCGTGCTCCCTAAGACGCCGATCAATTGCTTCGAACGTCTTCCTGTCGGGACACCTTCGTTCTGGAAATCTGTCTCGATACGAACGTACCGCGCCACGGCTATTGCCCCGTGCTAATCCATACATCAAATGGGCGTCTGCCAACTCCGCATTTGTAAACATTGCACTGACTGCAAAACCACGTTCGTGATGAACACTAACCTGTTGATGCTACGTACTGATGTGCTTGATGCTAGTACTGTAGAGCAGTGAGTCGCATGTCAACACAAGCACCAAAGTCAACATTACCTTCCTTCAATTGGGCCAACAGGCGGTGAATCGAGGAAGTACAGTACATACTGACGAAACTAAAATGAGCTCTAACATGGAAATTAAGCGTTTCCGGACACATGTCCGCATAACATCTTTTCATTATTTGTGTGTGAGGTATGTTTCCTGAAAGTTTGGCCGTATCTTTTTGTAACACCATATATATATATATATATATATATATATATATATATATATAACTTAACCTATATTGCAGATCTGCCAGCAAATCCGTTCTGAACTGTGGTTCGAGACTAAAACACAGTGTAGCAAAATGGGGCGCACGGTATATATATATGGAGAGAGAGAGAGAGAGAGAGAGAGAGAGTTATTTCCATCATCCTCGCGATCTGAGCAATCAAGCCAAGGTCCCCGTTGCCCTTGATACACAATGTTCCACCATCGAACCTGATGGTGGTCGCTGAAGCATGCTAGAGCCGTCGGTGACAGGGGACTGACGGCGCTTACCAGTCCCCAGCTCAGGTGCCCAGGGGTCAACAAGCCCACACCCAGAAAACGAATGGTGAGCACCTGGACACTCGATCTCATCACTGAACTGAAAATACGAGAAAACAAGATGCACCCCTCATCACAGTTAATATTGCCAGACAGATTATGTGTTCTGAACAATACCGTATTATTGTAGTCACTATAATGACCTTGTTAATTACTCTTACCATAGCACATTGCCTTTGGGTGATCATCTGCGCAGTTACTGGCTTACAAGAGACCTTTCCTCAATTCGCATACGGTTGATGGAGACATAATACATCCAGCTTTGATTCTTCTGCCATTTTTCTAGCCTGATGTAATACGCTGGCATTTGTCATGGTATTAAGCACTCGTATTCTTACCTCCACTAGCGCTGATGGGTTTATACAAAGGGGGATCAAAAAGTTTTCCACAGTCGTATCTAATTTTTCATATTTCGCCGAAGGAAAATGAAATTTTTTGTGAACATACTTGGAACATTTATCTGTAAGTTGGCATATAAAAGAATTTTATTTTATTTACAGGTGAGCCATAATGGACCGTGAAGTAGATGTCAGGTTGCGACAAGGGTCGGCGATGGAGTTGCTCTTCAAAACCGGCGATGACTCTGCCACATCGATTCATAGGAAGTTGCTCTCTGTTTATGGGGAGGACACAGCGGATCGCAGCAGTATCCAGCGGTGGTTGCAGAGGTTTAAGGAAGGTGATTTCTCTCTGCTGGATGATCCATGATGCGGTAGAACATCTACGGCAGTGAGTGATGTGAATAAGGAGACCATTGATCAAATCATCCAAAATGACATGTATGACGACACGACAGCTTGCTGAAATGACTCGTTCGTCATTGGGTAGTGTGGTGTCAAGACCCACAGACTACAGCTTCAGGGTCAGCTCATCAGATTACACAATGACAATGCCCTTATGATGCAGGAGAAAATCCGGTTGGAAAATTGTTCCGGATCCTCATTGAAGTACGGACTTGGCTCCCTCTGATTTTTACCTCTTTGGTCGTCTGAAGGCCCAATTGCGAGGTAAAACAGTTGAAAATGAGAAATTACTTATTTCCTGTGTCAAGCGATGGTGTAAAATTGAATCCCCAAAATTTTACCAAAGTGCATTTACATCATGGAAGGAACATTGGGATAGATGCGTCACAGCTGATGGAGGCTACATTTAGTAGGCTTAATGTATATCATGTTGTTCCAAGTATGTTCACTAAAAATTTCATTCTCCTTCTGCAAAAAATCAAAAAAATTTAGAGACGACTTTGCAAAACTTTTTGAACGCCCTTTGTGTTACTCAATCTGGGCATTATCGTCTGTAATTCTATACTGTATGACCATGCATAATCACGAAGTTCTTGTACAATGTATCTTAGGGATATAATTAACCTCGTTTGACAGAATCCCGTTTCAACAAATTCTTCAGTTTTTCCACTTCTGTTGGTATATTGCTCAATTTGAAATGGATTCTGTCTACAAAATCAGATACAGCAAAAGTAATATACCGTACTTCCCTTTTGGATGCAGATGCCTTAGTGCTGTAGCATAGTCTGCTTTGTTAGTAAACCGCATCATGATCTCTATGCCTTTACAAATTCGTCGCGGATCTGTTCCAGTCGGTGTGCTGTTTCCTACATTCCTGTAGTAAAAATGGTTCAAATGGCTCTGAGCACTATGGGACTTAACTTCTGAGGTCATGAGTCCCCTAGAACGTAGAACTACTTAAACCTAACTAACCTAAGGACATCACACACATCCATGCCCATGGCAGGATTCGAACCTGCGACCGTATCAGTCACACGGTTCCAGACTGAAGCCTCTAGAACCTCTTTGCCACCACGGCCGGCACCAGTCATTACTGTTTCCCCTTTGCTGAAAAGACTATTCTCTGTTTTGAGTATGGATTTACTACTTCAACGTCCCGTACTCTTTCTTATATCCTATGAATGATAGAAATGTTATTTTAATTGCGACTTTTATAAGGATTTCCATTTTAAGATAGGGCCTCGCGGGATAGCCGCGCGGTCTTGGGCGTCTTATCACGGTCCGTGCGGCTCCCCCCGTCGGAGGTTCGACTCCTCCCTCGGGCATGGGTGTGTGTGATGTCCATAGCGTAAGTTAGTTTAAGTTAGATGAAGTAGTGAGTTAGCTTAGGCACCGATGACCTCTGCAGATTGGTCCCATAAGACCTTACCACAAATTTCCAACCGAAGATGTGTCTTGAGGTCGATATGTACACCCAGCACATAGAGTAGGGACGGAAGAATATACACAGTTTTAACTATGTAATTCCTGATTGTAATAATATCCTCAGCCTAACAATGCATTACGTTTGTTCACTAATGCTGCCTTTGGCCGATAGTACGACCCACTTACACTCTCAATCTACATTACCGAGCTCGCAAGTAGACTCAGTATAAAGAATATTTTTAACTTGTTCTTAATATAGACATTTCACTTTTCCATATTGTAGTGTGGTATCACGTATCACAACTACCCCACAGGCATCAAAGGTGGCAGCGAAATTGCAAGTTCCCGTCAGACGCCGTTAGCAGTCGTGTGAGATTCGACGAAGCTAATGGTGCACGACCACTGAGTAGTGATGGCTCTGGACTGCAAGCGTCTTCTGCCGCCGACGGCAGCCACACATGGCACTGGCTCTTGGAGCCTCTTTGCACGTGGGCTATGCACGTGCTGCCTAGTCGCAGCTCAGACACCGTCGTCTGTGATTAGTTCAGAGAGCCTCTTCCTTGTTGCCACTGCGAGCTGGACGCTATTTCTTGCTGCATTGTAATGTGTCTTCGTACCCTTGGAGAAACACAGAAGTTAAATAAATCTTCTCTCTGTTAACTTGTTCTCTCTGTTAACTTGTTCCTTTATCATCTCTGCTCCTGTCCTACTTTCCTACTTGCTGCATCACTCGTTAGCCCACCTCTACTATCCATCGTGTATGAAGTCTTGCACAACAGTAGTGTTCGAAGACAGAAGCTGTGGCTGCCACTGGTTACGACTGTATCATAAGAAGTGATTGTGTCAACAATAAACAGATGTTCACGTGCATCTATGTTTCGTCTGCGATTTAATGTAGCTGGGTTTTTGATTATGTTTCATAATTTGTCTGTATTTTATCAAGTTACTGATTTTTTATTGCCCAGAAGGTAAAGATCTTGGGCCACTATAACTTTTGTGTTAGCAGAAGCCAACACCGTGTTACAAGTGGAGGCCGAAATGCACGCGTTTTAGCTCACGCAGGCTGGCGTGAGAAGAGAAGAATTATACTGACGTGAAGTCTGGAACATGACAAAAAATGAGAATTCAGAAAGCGGACGTAATTAGTTTCATACTTAAATTTAATCCATTAATGATGAACGTCGCTCTTTACGGTACATGATTCACAATATTATCATTTCAGAATACATAGTAACTGAATATTTAGGTCGTAGCAAATGACGTAGCTGAAGGCTATGCTAAAGTGTCGTCTCTGCAAATGAGAGCGTATGTAAACAGTGAACCATCGCTAACAAGGTCGGCTGTACAACTGGGGCGAGTGCTACGGAGTCTCTCTAGACTAGACCTGCCGTGTGGCGACGCTAGGTCAGCAATCACTGATAGTGGCGACACGCAGGTTCGACGTAAACTAAGGGACCGCAGCCGATTTAAAGGCTACCACCTAGCAAGTGTGGTGTCTGGCGGTGACACCACAGTTACTGTATCATGTTGCTGATACAAAGTGTTAATGAAGTTGATTGTAAGTAGACGAGGGCCGGAAGTCTACAAGAGAAATATGTAAAATAATATGAGATTTACTGTAAATAGTATGTCTGTTCTTGCACCAAAGGTTCACTTCACTTAGTGGCCAGTAGGGTTCTGTTACTTGTGGCAGCGCCATAGTTCTAATAATACTGGAGTATACGCTATTGCTGCCTCCCCATCCTACTTCTCACGCGTGAGAGCCACGGTGTTGCCACTCTCGCCAAGTCTCCACATAGAAAATGTTCACCATTAACTACTTTCTCGCCTTCCCGGTTGGCCGTGCGGTCTAACACACGACTTTCCAGGTGGGAAGGAGCGCCTGGTACCCGGCACGAATCCGCCCGGCGGATTTGTGTCGAGGTCCGGTGAACCGGCCAGTCTGTGGATGGTTTTTAGGCAGTTTTCCATCTGCCTCGGGCTGGTTCGCCTTATTCCGCCTCAGTTACACTATGTCGGCGATTGCTGCGCAAGTACGTTTTCCACGTACGCATACACCACCATTACTCTACCACGCAAACATAGGGGCTACACTCGTCTGATGTGAGACATTCACTGGGGCGTCCACCGGGGACCAAACCGCACAATAAGCCTGGGTTGGGTGTGGAGTGGCGGAGGGGTGAAGTGGACTGCGGTAGTCGTCGTGGGGTTTGGACCACTGCGGCTGCGGTGGGGACGGAGCCTCTCCGTCGTTTCTAGGCCCCCGTTTAACATACAATACAATACAACTACTTTCCCGCAACAGAATGTCACAATTACTATACCTGAGGGCCAGAAGATTAGTAACAGGGTGCTGTACGTGGTCACTATGGAGATGAAATCAGTGACGAGGCTCAGCCGCACGGTGATACGCCCAGCAGGCTGGCCACGTGGCGTCCAGAGGACACCTGCCGCGCCTGCAGCCGCAGCTCTCGGTGGGCGGCGCCGCCCACACGCCGCCCTCCCAGCAGCAGCTGTGAGCACAGCCTCCGCGAGCGCCTCGCTTCTGTCTCCACGCAGTGAGGGGGCAGGACGAGTAGTGACAACTGGCCGACACTGAGAAACACAGTCAGCCTCCCTTGCCATGTACTGATATTACTCCAAGCTAGAAATGGTAATTTCGTTGCAAGGTAGTAAACCTCATTTATGGTAAGCAGTGAAATTGCTATGAAGTAGAACACTAGAAAACCCTCATGAGTAGAAGCGACCAACTCAGACAATTCACACAGATTTGCATGAACTCGTGTGAGAGACAGCACTTGTTCTGATATGGAAAACGAAACCTACCACATTATTGTAGATTCCTTCTGCACTCAGAACGCGTATTTCCTGAAACGTGATCGTAACAGGAAGAAAGCTTATCATTTCTTATGTTGTAAATGCAAACATTAAAGAGTGAAATTCTGTGCTTTATCACTAACTGTAAATTCAAAAACCTCAGAAGGGATAAAGAGGTTCCAACAAAGCCTCCCAAAGAAAATGATAGACTCAGCATATAAACCTATCTTTCAACAACAGTGAACAAGGCCGTGTAAACCGAACAAACATAAAAAACAGTAGGACTAGTTCTAGTTTTACTATATTTCCCTGACATGTATTCACAGAACCAATATGGGTCGTTAGATCTTTGTCACATGACACTATCAGCTTTAGAAATTTCTCATATTTTTCTGTAATGTAGAAGAAATCTGATGATATCGAAACGAAGGTCAATGCTGACATACACGCTATGCTGAAAAGTGAAATAACATTTAATACTGAGGATAACTGTCTGTAATAGGCATGCACTAGAATGTACGCAGAAACCAGCTGTGATATGCTAGCAAGGTTCACAGTAACCAGATCCGATCTTGATCTCTTCACTGATCCAGTTTTCGCATCAATCGTGAATGGCATCATACCAAACACCTTGCATGTGAAATGAAACGGCTTTGAGGCCAGCAACAGAGTCTCAGTGATTTCTGGTACCTAGCGGGTAGACACATTGACAGACATCACCTGCGAAAGAGGAGAAGAATTTACACTTTCAGTCATGGCTGGTAACAAATGTACATGCTGAACAATTCAGTGTCTAGTTTATGACTCACAATGACAAAAAACTTTCAATGTTTTTCAAAAAAATTGCTTCTACGAATAAGGATAATCTTATGTTAAAAAGGAATTTATAAATCACAACAGTATCCATCGAACCAAAACAATGTTAACATTATGTAGCAACAATTCGACCTCATATTTTACGGGAAAGAAAAAAAATACACTTTCAAGGTATTAACGGCAGCAGTCGATACAGTGCGAATACTTTCACCGTACTTTTATTACTTTCCTGCGTTTGGCGAGAATGTTCGCCTCCCCTTCCTCTTCCCTTGCCTTCAACATCACGCGAATAAGCGGGTTCTGGTTGTCACTCCCTAGCACAGCACTTCGCGCTCGGGCTGTTAGGATGCTGCAGCTGGCCGGAGCCAGGGACAAATAAATAATGCGCGTGAAGTTTTAAGGCTGTACATTGAGAAGATCGTAACTGCTTGTTATAAGAATAAGGTTCAAAAAAATGGCTCCGAACACTATGCGACTTAACTTCTGAGGTCATCAGTCGCCTAGAAGTTAGAACTAATTAAACCTAACCAACCTAAGGACATCACACACATCCATGCCCGAGGCAGGATTCGAACCTGCGACCGGAGCGATCGCTCGGCCCCAGACTGTAGCGCCTAGAACCGCACGACCATTCCGGCCGGCTCTTGGAAGAGTACGGACAAGTTTCCTCAGAGGTGTATTTGTTTTATTCGACTGTATGTGGACACACGTTTTATCAGGTAGAAGGAGAGCTTGATCCCGAGGCGTTCCAGAGATCACAATTTCATACCACATGTCACCCGATAGAAAAACAATGTTCCAATCCATAAGGGTTGCCGCAGAAGAGTTGGCCGAAATTTAAGAGAAGCTTCGGTTACAATCATCACGAAAGGAAGTAAGACACAGAAGTGTTAAGGTATGATGATGAGCTTTGCATGTTGTTTGAATTTATGGGTATTGCGATATTGAATGCCATAGTAGGTAGGTTTGTTGAGGAGGAACTGACATGTCAAAAAAAAATGTGAACATATAAACTGGAGAGACAGACAAAGGTGAAAGAAACGTAAAGGCAATGAAAATGTCAGAAAGATGAGAAACGCTTCAGAAGATAGACGAAAAAATGGAATACAATAGTGTTGAAAAAATGAAAGCAATATTACACGCTTATAAATGTAATCAATAGAGAGAATGTAAAGTATTTAAAATCTAACAGCTGCTGAAAAAATTCATCGAGAAGGAAACGATCGTCGGACTGACAGAATCACAACAGGGAAGAGTGAAAATGACATTCGATGAATTTAAAAGCAAAGGCGTTAATATTAACAGTGGTAAAAGAACCTTAGTGTTAACCACAGAATGGAGCGGATTTGTGGAAAGAGTACGTTTAGGAACTGTACAAGTGGAAGAAGCTGTATACTACAAGGATAGAAGAGAAAAAAGGTAGGTATCGATTTGGAGGGCGTCGATGATCCAGCGTGAAAGCCAGTTTTTGAACTGTGAGATTTGTGACCTTGCGAATAAGTTCGTTTGTAATTTCTGAAACATCAGAGGAATTGCCAGTTGAATGATTATCCAAGTTAGTGTGAAGAATCTGCAGAGAAACCTTGGGATATCGAAACAATATTATCCACACATTACTTAAGTTACCAAGTGCTACTAATTCGAGAAGTAACGCACAATACAACTGACAGCTCATATATCAAAGTCGCTGACCACAAGAATGAACAAGAAAGCTTTGGATATGTTACGTAATGGAAACAAGACCACGGCACTGTAAAAGGGCACAATGTATTCTGAAATTCGGAGCAGAACAGATACAACGGGTAACATGCAATAAGAATAGAAGAACGTGAGACTAGTGTTCGGTCTAGGAAGTGTGTAAGGCAGGGACGTCAATCTGCACAACTGCACAGCTTGTACAGCGTAGAATCAATGAAAGAAATACAAGGAAGGTACAGAAGTTGAATTAAAATTTCCAGTGAAAGGACATCAGTGATAAAACATTGTGATCACGTTGCTATCATCTATAACTGCAAGGATGAATTGTAGCAGTAAGGGGATAGAGCCAATATGGAGCCACTTTTAATTTATTCATGATGGCGGACCATTCCCCTTCCCTTACACACTTGTAGATGTGGAGAAATCGCACTTTGGATATCCAATTCATTTCAAATTAATTGCCTGATTAATTATTTTGATCATCTAATTACAACCTCCAGCCCTGAGCCGTGTGCGGCTCGCGTTCATGCCGTTTTTCTTTTGCATTTTGTCACATCGAGTGGCGTCTTGTGTCTTCCTTACTTACTGGTGTAACGAAGTTGCTGGCTTGCCTCCTTGAGTGGCAGCAGCAGCGCTTATCGATATTAGTACTGTCGTACTATCTTCGGTGTTACCGCTAGTATTTTCTGCGTGGTGGTGCTGGTGTGTGTGGTGGTCAGTCGGTTGGGACAGAGCAGCAAGGAAGTCTCTGCGGCGCGAGGCCAGGTCTGGACCGCTGGCAGCGTGCACGCACTGTCGGCTCGTGAGGCGCTAGCTGCGAGCGCGACCAACCTGCACGATGAAGTTGAGTGAACAGTTAACCTGTTATGAAACCTGACATCTCTTTGTTCATTTGCGGGTTGTTGCTCACTGGGCTGTTCGGGCTAGCAGTAACGTATGATGTGTTTGAGTTGGCGAAATCTTGCAGCAGTCTTCCTATACTGTGATTAATTATTAAATTGACTGTTACTTGCCAGTGAAGTGCAGCAGCGGAATGTTCTGCCCTGAGGCTGTTAACGCCCCAGTTGCCTGCCCTGGTAGTTAGTGTAGTTTTCCGGCCCGGCATGTAGTTAGACAGCCTTTTAAGTTGTTTGGTTCGTATTTTGCTTAGAGTGGCTATAGTTCCCTTGACTGTCTTAGACGCCAATTTCTTGAGACGTAGAGCGGTTCGTAACCGCGTCCTCGGTCGATATTTTCCATCATTGTGCTGTTGGTCAGACTTAAGGGAACGGGTTAAATTGTTGGTCGGTATGTGGGACATCCCTAGTTTGGATTGGCATAGAATTATTTAACTTCAGCTCTTGGCTGCCTGTCTCACGTCACCTTACATTCGAGCTACCTTCGTAGGCCTACCCTTGGAACATTTCTGAGCACCACTTGTTCTGTTGGATTTATATTGTGATTTTCATTTTAGTTTGATGTATTGTGCGAGTTCTTCGGAGTAGTAGAGCTAAGTATGTATCACCCCATTCTCCATTGTTGCCAAATTTATTCAAGACGGCAGCGATGGCGTCATCCAAGGTGGCGGCATGTAGACTTGGCAACATCGCATGACGTGATCCAAGATGGTGGATTTTGGCCAATTGTGCTATGTCCACTAACTTAACCTCAAGAAAAAATGGCGGTAATTTTGAATTTTGACAGCAAAATAGACCAATTGTGCTACATCCACTAACCTAACCTCAAGAAAAATGGCGGGAAGTTTGAATTTTGGCGGGAAAATAGATCAGTTTTGCTATGTCCACTAACCTAAGCCTCCAGAAGAAAAAATGACAGGAAGTTTGAATTCCAACACAATAATGCATGCAAAAACCGTACTTGTCTTTATTATTATTGATTATCATTTATTAACATTCATTATCATTTATTATTATTTATTATTATTTATAATCATGCACATGTGTGTGCAATCGAACTGTGTTAGTTCCTACCCTTGCCACCAGAGAGCGCCACCGTGACGTCATTAAAGATGGTTGATTTTGGCGGGAAGAAAGCCAATTGTGCTACCTCCACTGAACTACAATTACCGTTATCCTGCACATTCAGTCTTTGCTGAGCTGTCGTTGCCATGTGTTCAATCATAGAGATGGATGAGGGTGATAGAGCAGCCTTCAATAACTGCATTTCATGTAGACATTCGAGGGAGGACTGTAGCCACAGTTCACAACATGAGGTTAGGAAGCGTATGATAATGGAGGAGTGTCCGAGCAATAAGTAGAAGAATTCTGTTCAGCATATTTCGGCAACGCAGAGGCATGGAGCCAGGAAGCATCCCGTAACCAGCATATGCTCATGCGCATGCGCAAACTGCATGCTTATTTACCATCAAACATTCACTCTTCCAAACCGCAAGAGACGTTCAGTTCACACCAATTCGCTTCGGCGTAAGCATATTCGTATACAAGGTATATACCATTGAAGACCATCCTGCAGAATGTGTTCAATGAGTTATTGGTGTTTGACCACAATGAGTTTAAGAGCAGTGTAGTTTGCAAGCATACAGCCAAGGACTGTCACATAACCTCCTACATGCTGAATGGAAACGTTCATTAATCCTGGAACATATGAATAAGAACAAGAACACAGTCATCCAAATAAATTCCCTCAAATGAAATGCTTTAAAAATGCATTACCCATCTCATGGAAACATCTGCTATTGTTGGAACTGTCTACCTTTTCGAAAGCCCACATATAAGCTCCCAGCCCACAAGAGACGACTGCCTCCAATCCAGCAGAGCGACGAACTGATCTAGTCCACGGGTTCTTCGCTAGAGGGCACTTCCATAAGTCACGTGTTCACCTCATTCAACCAATAGCAGCACAGCATCATGATGACGTAGTTGGCTTCTAAATAAGGAGCACTCAGCAGCTCCTCCATCTCTGTTCCAGTCAGTCAAGATGAAGCATCAGTCACCACCACAGCTGAATAGGAAGAGGAGCAAGCAGCACCAGAAAAGTAATTCCCCAAAATATTATTATTATTATTATTATTATTATTATTATTATTATTGCTATTATTATTATTTCTCTACAAACATCTCATCATTTCATATGAATATTCGTCTCGGTCCTCCAGCAGCTCCACCTATGACACCAGCATCAGCAGGTCCCAGCATGTCCCGGTCCATGCACGTGAAGGCCTCCACATAGATGATATAGAACACTGTTTTAGCACGTGTATAGCACCAGTGCCCTAGTGCTATTCCTCGAATAAGTGTTGAAAATGTCGAACTCAAATTTACTGACAGAATACCGGACTATTGTAATTCACCCATAATATTACGAGATATACGTGCTGAATTTCAAGCATACAAGAAGCAGCTCGCAGGTTCGAATCCTGCCTCGGGCATGGATGTGTGTGATGTCCATAGGTTAGTTAGGTTTAAGTAGTTCTAAGTTCTAGGGGACTGATGACATCAGATATTAAGTCCCATAGTGCTCAGAACCATTTGAACCAAGAAGCAGCTATTTCCCAAATACTGTACTTCCGCTGCACCCTTAAATAAGAATGTACTGATTTTTTCGCATACTGATCATATATGTAAATATTTTCATAAATAAATATATTATTTTATAATATTAAATTTGTCATTGCGTGTTTTTTATTTGTCACGACAAAATATCATATACGTTAATCTATATGACAGCCTTCCCTTTAAATATACCACCTGGAGTTCATTCTATTGTGTAGCCATTGTAGCTCAGTTGGTAAGGTGACTGCGCTATAGTTACTACACACAAACACATATTTTTAATCATATAAAAGCGGATTCCACATCTTGACCTTTGACCTACCACAGTAGGTATCATGGCGGGCTGGGTGAAACACCCTCGTCTCAAGGGCTTTGTTGTAGGTGACTGGTCCTGTGATGATGACCAAGACCAGGAGACCAACAAGAATGGACCACTCCTTCCTGACAGCATACGAGCTATAATTGTAGGTCCATCCAGCTGTGGTAAGACAAATGTCCACATGGCTCTGTTAACGCACTTAGACGGAGTCCGCTTCGAGCACCTTTTCGTCTTCTCCATAATACTCTTTCATCCCAAGTACCAGTTACTGAAGAAAATATTAGATGGAGTAGACGGTTAACGCACAGAGCCTTCAGTGAAAGCGACGACGTCTCCCCACCTGAAGACTTAAAGCCTAACACTGTCTTCATATTTGACGATGTCGCTGTTGAAAAGCAAGATCAAATCCGTAAATATTTCTGCTTGGCCGCCATATGGGTGTTGATGTATTTTATCTGAATCAAACGTATTCCAGGATCCCAAGACAGCTGGTGAGGGACAACGCAAATCTCATTATAGCCTTCAAACAAGGCAACCTCAATTTAAAGCACATTTACCATGCTCACGTAGGGACCGACATGTCATACAATGAATTTGTAAAGATATGTTCTGATTGCTGGAACCACTCACAATACGGCTTTCTCGTTATTGATAAAACCCGTAAACTGAATAACGGTAGGTATAGCCGGAACTTCAAAGACTTTCTCCGTATATAAACGTACAAAAATATCTTATCCCAGCAATTAACACTTCACCATCGACAAATTCGCACGCATGGCGGACGCTCAGTCTGAGAGATCAGGTGTGCAAAGACAGAATGCCCGAATGTACACCGATATCAAATTTAAAAATCTTGAGTCCAGACTAGTTAAAGTTGCAAGGGAATAAAAGGACACCCAGAAACTTCTTGCCATTAACCAAAACCGGATAGAGAACAGAATTAGCGCAATTGAGGGCCAGATAGAAGCTGAGGCCGTTGTTATTGAAGAAGGTAGCGTAGGAAAAAAGGAGAAGAAGGAGTACAACAAAGCATATACAAAACCACGTGATATTCAGAGCTCTGATTAGTAACCTTCGAGATGTCGACAAAGCATGAAGTCATTCAGGCGCGCAAAGCAGTTCGAGAGAAATTACGTTTGCTAAAGTTGGGACATATAGATCGCGAGCAAACACTAAATGAAACTTTTAAACCTATTACCGAATCTATCACCAAGATAGCTTTCCATAATGATGACCCCATCGCAGAATTCACCAACCAGTATCCGACCATTAACATAGATAGAACATTTGGTTTCAGCAGGGCGAGACCGTACATGCTAGGCTCTCAAACTATAACTTTATCTGATAGCACAATACGCATCGGGGACACAGAGTATAAAAGAACACCTGGCTTAAAGAACCTAATCTTCCTAAGGCCATCAAAGAACTTAAAATACTCTGCCCAAGATCGCAAAGTCCATCGGGAAATACTTAACTTGACTGATCTGTATAAAAATCACGACGGAACACTGAAAAAGCCTGAAAACTCTAAATACACTACCATTATACAACCTTTACTCAATGAGCAAGCTAAAAGTGTCAGTGAGGGTGTAGACTTTCAGCATAAAGGAGTGAGCAATCAAGTCCCGCAGTATATATATATATATATATATATATACACTCCTGGAAATGGAAAGAAGAACACATTGACACCGGTGTGTCAGACCCACCATACTTGCTCCGGACACTGCGAGAGGGCTGTACAAGCAATGATCACACGCACGGCACAGCGGACACACCAGGAACCGCGGTAATGGCCGTCGAATGGCGCTAGCTGCGCAGCATTTGTGCACCGCCGCCGTCAGTGTCAGCCAGTTTGCCGTGGCATACGGAGCTCCATCGCAGTCTTTAACACTGGTAGCATGCCGTGACAGCGTGGACGTGAACCGTATGTGCAGTTGACGGACTTTGAGCGAGGGCGTATAGTGGGCATGCGGGAGGCCGGGTGGACGTACCGCCGAATTGCTCAACACGTGGGGCGTGAGGTCTCCACAGTACATCGATGTTGTCGCCAGTGGTCGGCGGAAGGTGCACGTGCCCGTCGACCTGGGACCGGACCGCAGCGACGCACGGATGCACGCCAAGACCGTAGGATCCTACGCAGTGCCGTAGGGGACCGCACCGCCACTTCCCAGCAAATTAGGGACACTGCTGCTCCTGGGGTATCGGCGAGGACCATTCGCAACCGTCTCCATGAAGCTGGGCTACGGTCCCGCACACCGTTAGGCCGTCTTCCGCTCACGCCCCAACATCGTGCAGCCCGCCTCCAGTGGTGTCGCGACAGGCGTGAATGGAGGGACGAATGGAGACGTGTCGTCTTCAGTGATGAGAGTCGCTTCTGCCTTGGTGCCAATGATGGTCGTATGCGTGTTTGGCGCCGTGCAGGTGAGCGCCACAATCAGGACTGCATACGACAGAGGCACACAGGGCCAACACCCGGCATCATGGTGTGGGGAGCGATCTCCTACACTGGCCGTACACCACTGGTGATCGTCGAGGGGACACTGAATAGTGCACGGTACATCCAAACCGTCATCGAACCCATCGTTCTACCATTCCTAGACCGGCAAGGGAACTTGCTGTTCCAACAGGACAATGCACGTCCGCATGTATCCCGTGCCACCCAACGTGCTCTAGAAGGTGTAAGTCAACTACCCTGGCCAGCAAGATCTCCGGATCTGTCCCCCATTGAGCATGTTTGGGACTGGATGAAGCGTCGTCTCACGCGGTCTGCACGTCCAGCACGAACGCTGGTCCAACTGAGGCGCCAGGTGGAAATGGCATGGCAAGCCGTTCCACAGGACTACATCCAGCATCTCTACGATCGTCTCCATGGGAGAATAGCAGCCTGCATTGCTGCGAAAGGTGGATATACACTGTACCAGTGCCGACATTGTGCATGCTCTGTTGCCTGTGTCTATGTGCCTGTGGGTCTGTCAGTGTGATCATGTGATGTATCTGACCCCAGGAATGTGTCAATAAAGTTTCCCCTTCCTGGGACAATGAATTCACGGTGTTCTTATTTCAATTTCCAGGAGTGTATATATTACGATGACCCAGATGAACTAATAGACAGACTTCGACTGTTTGATGGCTTCGGCTGCTGCGGGCAATACAGCTCATTCGAATGAGTTTGTATCCATAATCTCCGAGCTTCGAGAGAGAGGTATCATCGAATAAGTATGGAGACCGTGGTTCGAGAACTACACAAGCCAGCACACAAAACATACCCTCGTAGGCATGCCATGATTAAAGGGCTGGATGATCTGTGGCAAGCTGATCTTGTAGATATGAATCGATATTCACCTCATAATAATGGACTCAAATACGTTTTAATGGTTATTGATTGATACATACTCTAAATTCGCATTACCTGTGAAAACGAAAACCGGTAGAGATATTGCTGTTGTGTTTGAGTGTCTACTGCAGACAGGAACGAATCGATGCCCGGCCAATCTTCAAACTGATCACGGTGGGGAGTTTTACAGTGAACATTTCAAGACTGTGATGGGGTGGTATGGCATACACCACTACTCCACGTTTACCCACCTTAAAGCTAGTATCGTCGAGCGGTTGAACAGAACAATCAAAGCTCAAATGTGGATGCAGTTTAATCTTCGCGGTTCATACAAGTGGGTAGATATCCTCCCACAGATAACTGCAAAGTATAATCGAACCAAACATAGTACAATAAAAATGAGACCGATCGATGTTCGCGATAATTCACTCATGGTTACAGTATATTTCCGGATTGAAATGCTCGACCCTCGCATACAGAGGTTGAATATAGGCGACTTACTACTTATTTCGAAACACAAGACAGCGTTCGAGAAATCGTGCTTACCAAATTGGTCGGCTGAGATATTCACAGTATCCAAAGTGCAGCGAACCAACCCTTGGACACATATCTTAAAGGAAGGCAAGGGCGAAGAAATCGCAGGATGCTTTTACACGGAGGAGCTCTGAACCAGATGTATTTCGCATCGAGCGCGTGATAAGACGCCGTGGGAATAGAGTACTGGTTAAAGTGCTATGATTTCCATCATCAGAAAACAGTTGGATCGAAGCTGAACAACAAACCCGGTTATTTGAGAAACTGTATTCTCTCCTCCATGTCTGCAGCTAAACGTGTGTTGAATGGTGGGAACAAGAAGAAAAACACGACTTCAATTAAACCACCTAGGGTCCTACCATTACCAAAGACTTCGGGCGGAATTATCCCATTCCTCGTTCCAGCCCTTTCAGCCCTGTCCGCTGTAGGTTCACTCACAGGCGGGGCCGCAGCTGTCGCCAAAACGGTCAAAAACGCACAGAATGCACAAGCCCAACTAGAGGAAGCCAGAAAGCCAGAAGAAATAATCGCGCTATGGAGGCAGCAGCTATCGGAAAGGGCTCTACTTGAAACCATACAGGAAAGGACTAGGTCTCTTCATAAATAAAAGAAAAAGTCCGTTAGTTATCCTACCTGACCGAGCGCTCACGAATAAAAATCTATTTACAATTCTTAAACAAAAACTTCACATTCGTGGATTCCGCATCGTCTTTATGCGGAATACATTACCGAAGTCCATGCGGCGGACTAATGAGTGCGGAATTGTAAATTTAGAGGTTGCTGGCGGTCCAGGGACCCATTGGGTTCCGTATGTTAAGAAAAGTCCAAATACAGTTCAGTATTTCGATTCATTCGGTGATTTACAGCCGCCTGAAAAATTACAACGCTACTTCACCAGCAAAAGACGCATCTTCTACAATTTCCGGCGATATCAGGACTTTAACACATATCTCTGTGGTCATCTCTGCGCTATGTTCCTCATCACAGCGACGGCGAACCCCCCTCCCCCCCCCCCCCCCTAAAGTGCGTCATCGTCAGATCATGTGTGCGATGTATAAAAGAGCTGTCATTGAACACATGACCATCATGTTTAGATGCAATGTCGTATACTCTGACTTTAAAAGAGCGAGGATCAGTATTACGCGCAAATTACTTCCCTCAGATTGATTAAGTGCAGGGGGCTGGAGTATTGCACTGATTGGTCTAGAGACGTATAACAGCATTCCAAATATTACACAGAGCAACAATAAACTACATCTCGGAATTGACAGGCGGAAGGAGATTCTACAAATACAACCAGGTGCCTACGATATTGATGATTTAAATGAACTCTTAAAACAGTCAGGAAAAGGTATTGAACTACGGGCAAACATTAACACCCTTAAATCTGAAATACGGACAGAGAGTGCTATGATCGACTTTACACAGAGACATTCAATTGGTCCACTGCTAGGTTTTGCGAAGGATCATGTTTTGGTGAAGGACGGAAGTAAATTTTACGCATCAGATCATGCTGTAGATATACTCCCAGTGAGTAATATTGCCACAAACTCATACCTGTACGATAAATTTTTCACTCAATTTACGGATTCCGCACAGGGTATA
Source organism: Schistocerca americana (assembly GCF_021461395.2). Classification (NCBI taxonomy): domain Eukaryota; kingdom Metazoa; phylum Arthropoda; class Insecta; order Orthoptera; family Acrididae; genus Schistocerca; species Schistocerca americana. The sequence goes on along the minus strand of NC_060122.1, from coordinate 129,633,384 downwards.
AAATAGTTCAAGCCCCCACAAACGCTACATATCTCCCGGTGACTGTTCAGACACTGGACTACCTTGAACTGCGTATTGTGGACCAGAATAATCAGCTTGTTAACTTTAGAGGAGAAGAGATCATTGTACGCCTGCTTCTAAGGCGAGATAATAATAATAATGGCGTGTGACGACGGCCTTCCGTCGAGTAGACCGCTCGCCTAGTGCATGTCTTTCGATTTGACGCCACTTCGGCGACTTGCGCGTCGATGGGGATGAAACGGTAATGATTAGGACAACAAAACACCCAATCCCTGAGCGGAGAAAATCTCCGATCCAGTCGGGAATCGTACCCGGGCCTTTAGGATTGACAGTCGATCGCGCTGACCACTCAGCTACCGGGGGCGGACTGAGACGATTTGGGAATAATGTATAAAGTTAGCACACCAGGCTCACAACCCGTCAGTGCAACGCGGAAGTGCAAGGTGATAACACGCCTTAATTAGGAATTCCTCATTTCTGCAGGTTTAAAACCGCAGAATGACGTCGCTCAAGGTAACTCAGTCAGTAGAGTATGATGACCGAATTATTCGTCATGAATACCACTCACACAAACCCTACGCTTCAAGCACATTTAACTAAAATGATAAAATTAGGATTGTTATCCAGCATCAGGATGCGGTAACACTGCCTAGCAAGAGCTTCCTCTATCTGGACTACACATTTGAGAAAGCTGACGGGGCTGCCGTAGTGCTCTCGAAGCTCACTCGAGATGCCGTAGCATTCCTGTTTCAAGAGATAAGCTATGAACTCAACGGAATTGAGATAGACCGAACACGCAATGTTGGTATTACATCAGCCCTTAAGACATACGTTTCAGCCTCACCCTCTTATTCAAACAGTTTGGAAAATGCTGGATGTTTCATAGATGCAGCGGATGGGGAGGGTGGACAAAGCCGATTTACCGCATGCGTGCCACTATAAATGCTTACGGGTTATTTTGAGTATATGCAGCGAATTCATTCTCTCAAACAGCTGCAGAGAATAATCAAATCAAGATTAATAGCATATCATGGAAAATGCCTCAAATCACCGTTGCCGTCGAGGAGAACTTGAAGCTCTTAAAAGTTCTGAATGCTGGCACCTACCTACCACTAACGTTTCGATCATGGAAGCTTTTTGAATGCCCAGTCCTACCTACAGCGTCCACACATACTTGGGCTATTAAATCATCAGTGCAGTTGGAAGCACTTCGATTCATCATACTCGCATTTCAAACTTAAAGGCGTGCTAATGTATCAAAGGACTCAACTGAATTTGACCACTGCAAGTTAACTAACGCTAGAGTCTACTTGAATTCAGAATACTACCCATATGAGAATCTACATCTACAGTGGGACAGCATTGTATACAGTCTGGAATTTGACATGTATGGGAGACTCCGAGCATCTTACTACGAAGGTGTTGAAAATGAAGGATGCCTACTCAGCCCGCAGAGTTTCAAGAAGCTAGGGCCAATAATCGTGATTGACTATTCAAAACACAATGAGATAATGGAATCAGGACCTATAGATCTACGGGCTGCAGCAAACTTCCCTGATCAGACTTCGGCATATGCTCTCATTCTGCATGATCGTCTCGTTAACTACTGTCCGCTCACTGGTGTAGTGCAACGAGTTGTATAAATTAATACGCACTCTGCTAGCTCTAGCGTAGATCACAATGTTACCTGAAGGTGTGAGGATCGTAGCTGACGTTCAAGGATTTTACTATGATGAGTGCAGGCGTTTCATAATTAAAGACTGTGCATTAATAGCATTCACGCAAAGTGATGGAGTAATAGGAACATTTGTATCAAGAGTTGAATCACCGAAGCGATTTAAAGACGTCAAGTGCAATAAGACAGTCAAAAGCGCGATGTGGCTAACAAAATTTTATCATGGGATTATGTGGGATGCCCCTGGCATCTCTTAAAAACATTTGCTGCAATTGCTGAGAATATTTGATCACAAGGAGACAATAATCTACGTTAAAGGCCATGAGAAGAGTAGCTGGCTGCATCGAATCTTCAAATATGCGGCTATCCAGAACCTGGAATACTGCGATTGTCCACCTATCCATCAACTTAGACAGAGAACGTATGAAGAAGAAAAAAATAGTTTTGTGTCTGCATCTCGAAACGTAAAATTACTTTTAAAATGGCTCACAAATAAATAAAAAACTTTTTTTCTCCATACGAATTCTTGTTGTTTTCTTTCTGTGACACCTATTTCCATAGAAGTAAGTTTATTGGTGATACTGTGCGTGAAACGGATTCCACTGGCGCTATCGGAGCCAGTTTACCTGCTTCCACCTCGCCGGCGCGGCGATGAGTCAACCACTGAAAGTAACAGTACCTGAAAGAGACATTGCTGGGGTCGGCTTCGCCAGATGCCTGCCATTTAAAGTGACGGGACCACAAAGAGAGTGGCGTGGTCTGTTTGTGACCGGAGGACGAAGTCCAGCATGGGTCATTCAGATTTCATCTCTGTCTTTAAATCAGTAAAAACCTTATAGGTCTCTCTCTGTGCCAGTGCAACACATATGGATCATTATTGAGGGTGAAATAATAACAAACTCACAACCTTTTTTACATTAAAATAATTGAATTTATTATTCAATTCATATTTTTTTAAATGTTGTTTGCTACATATCAGTTTACAGTAAAATGATTCACTCTCTTTTTCAATTATGTGAGTTTACAGATAAATTATTTGTCTTCAAGTAAAAATATGAAGGTTCTGATCTTTGCAGATACGTGTTTTTACATTATTCATAAATATATAAGCATTGTGCAGAGATAACTCCCTCCCTCTCTCTCTCTCTCTCTCTCTCTCTCTCATATATATATATATAAAAACTAAAGCAGAGGTACTAGAACGTAATTGTAGTATCTTACAAGGTAAATAATATCTCTAGTGAAGTTCCACCGGAAACACTTTTTTAACTAATGGCAAACGTATATTTACTTCAAGGTAAGGGCTCTAAAACATTTTCCACTAGCAATTTAAATTATATTTCATTGAAGTAAGTGGCTGTAGACAATTTGCACTACAACAAGCAGATGAACACATATTTCTCGGTATAAAGATTTTTTCCACAGGCCAATGAATATATATAAAGAATTTAATTGGTGTAACTCACATTCTTAAAAATCTAGTTCTGACTGGATGGCTAGCGGCAGGTGAAACTTACAACTACTAAGATCAAAGCAGATACGAACTGCGAAAACTGTATTTTCGTCTTCTTCTATTTGATTATACGAGGTGTAATATTTTACCTGTTTTGAATCATATAGCCATTGAATAGTAATAGTAGCGAAAAAATATACAAATATATATAAAGTCTTTTTTATATATGGGTTTATTTTAGTTTTTCTGTTTATTATGATTTTTTTTTTGTTTTTTCTTTAATAGAACAAATAATATTTACACACATGCACACTTAACACAGGCTCACACACATTCACACACACTCAGACATACACGGAAGTACGCAAGCTGATGCACACACTACAAAACACTCTCATCCATTAATTACACTATTATAAAAATATCATACTACTACTCTGCAGACACTCTCGCGGTCTCTCTCTCTCTCTCTCTCTCTCTCTCTCTCTCAATCACTCATTATCTCTCTCTCCCTCTCAATCAGAGTCCCCCACCCCTTCTCTCGCTACAAGTGAGTAGTGTGAGTATGGGCGAGTTTCAATACCGTCATCACAGATGACCCTTTTATTGTCATGAGGCGACAGACCAATTTTAGACTGCAGCACAGTTTACACCTCGTGCGCTATCGATCGAATACTAGTTTACCGGACCATATGCGGTGGCTGCAGCTCAGAACCGCGAACACCACCACGTAGGCACTGCACATAGTCTTCGATAGACAGAGCTCGTGATGCCATTTGTCGTACCCCCTTAGCCCGTCTCTTGAGTGGGACCTTCCAATGTTCGGAACGCATACATCTTAGACCGAAGACCTACAAACTCCACAATCGGCAATGCATTCGACTCGTCTTTCATGAGACCGATAACCTTCATGTTTTGTGGAACAATACCATAAGGATTATCGGCCGCACAAGAAGACGTGTCGAATTCACTGGCGTCGTACCTAATTACTTCATATGGATCGCAGTACTTCATCCAATAGATCAAACTCTCTGTATCCATATAAAGTAATTTAGGATCTGCGAAATGAGTTTTCGTGAACTCATAATGAATGTGGTACATATGGAGTTTGGATAGGTCTAGTATGCTCATCCCCACATAGATAAATTTAGTAAACTCCACTACAGTTTTAGCCATCTCCACAGCAACAAAATTGTTATTGAAAATGGTGACCCATTTAAAATTTGGCCTGGCAATGCATTTTCGTACGCCATAACGCCCATCCCATTGCGTTATAATAAAAATTTCACGTCGTTCCCTCAAATTCTCCATGGTTTTTCCGAAAATTGAATTATTCATTATTTTATAAAAATCTTTCTCAAAGTCGCATGACACAGAAGTTCTCTGTCTCGTATTCAGATCAATATACTCCTTCAATCAGGGGGACTGCTTGAAGGAGATGGCCCGGGTGATTTTAACCAGCTCCATGCCCAAGCTGAGGCATTGTTTGTCCCCCAGCGTTGTCATCAGTTTTGGTGTGGAACCTCCTTGCGGAACTAGTTGCTCTGGACACAGCGGCAAATCGGTATGCTCGTAATGCAAACTAATAGGGTGTTTGGGTTCTGCCTCCACAACATACCCTACATCATAATCGTCGGCCATAGCCCCCTGTTTTTTCCACCTAATCCCTTGCATTCATCTTTGGACAGCCACTTAAACTCGCGAATAGGCAGACATTCCTTCATAGCGTGTCCGTATAAGTTATTCACATTGAGATACAATATTTAACTCGAATCAAGGGATGCGTTAAATCTGTCACCCATCTGTGGGTTATTTGCTTTCGCGTGTCTATGAATACATAGGCAGAGCCCCCCACGGATCCCTCGCTCAAAAAAAGAAGCATGTCAGGATCAGTCAGTAATTCGATACTGCACTTCGTTTTCTTGAGCATCACGTCCCAAGACAATCCAGGTGCCATGTAATAAAATGGAGGGTCCAGAGAATATGTGGTCATACACAGACTCCGGAACTTCTCGAAAACGTCCGCAAGCAAGCACACGCCTGTGTCCATGCAAAGACGTGTGTACTCTCCTAAATTAGAAATATTGAACTCCCGCCAGACATTCACGGCATGCTCATACTCTGCATTCGTTATGGTGTCGCCTGTGAGGGTGCTGGACAATGCAGTTATGTCGAGTAGCCTGGTTTCGTCGAGTTTGGCCATACTATTCACATAATCGTATGGGAAAATCCCTTTCCTAGTCACAAGTTGAAACTTTTCCTCGTCGGGAAATGCAGCTCGAGTGATATGCATATCCGCCGGAGGTAGAGTTTCAACAAGTTTCTGTAATGGCGCCTGCATAAAACGTAGTGTATCGAGGAAGCGCTGCGTAATTCTTGGCGTCATTCGTTTGGAGAATGATATACACTTCCCGACGCTCTCAGGTAGGACACTCACCCGATTTTTCGCCCAACCGAAATCGGCCAAGCGCTCGACTAGAAAATGAGCATCATACCCACTTAAATTATGAAAGGAAACTGGTATGTGCCTAGGTAATTGGTACTTCAAATTTCACGCATTGTGAGCTGCGCTACGGAATTTCCCTGTAAGATGACAGTGGTCCCTACGAGGAGTTTCCACTTTTCTGTCCAACAGCAGCCAGTAGCCCACAAATATGACACTCGGTGGCGTTATTATACAAATCTTCATTCTCCTTCGATTTGGTCATTGGAACGTTGCTACTGTACAGCTTATCAACTTCCAGTGAAAATTTTTCAAGATCAGAGAGCAACTAAATTGAGGGATTATCCCCGACGTAAGATTTGTGTTGGTTAAGGTTGGTGTCATATGACAATACAAATTGGTATGCTGCTGCATACGTTATGTGTTTTTCTGTAAATGTGGTGTGGGAGGTCGTAGGATCGCCTTCACAGCGGGTCACAGGAGCGAGGAGGCACTCAAAGTCAGCGTACACTACAAACGGACACCGCTCCTGGTGGTGAGCATTCCTTATCTTTATGAATTTGTTTTCCTCCGTGGGCATAATAACACGTACCGCATCCTTGGAGGTACAGTCTACTAGATGCGTAGCTAATAACTGTTCAGATGATAAATAATTGAGACACCTTCATCAAATATGGTTTAGACGACAATTAGTTGATAGTTGGGAGGAAAGGAGTTGGGACATGTCCTTGATCCAGATATAGTGATAATTGTCACCGTCAGAAAAGAGAAGCATATTTACATGCAGCTCTCGCTCACCGGCAAATTTTGAGAAATGGAGGGAGCCGACGGTGATATGCTTGTCTTGCTCATCTGACTTGCTTTTCTTCTTCTCCAGGCCTTAAAGGTGTGCCGATATTCCGCTATTTTGTGCCTCGAATTTAGGTATGTCATGGATCTTGACGGGGAACTCAATACCACTGAAGTTATAACAAGAATGAATATTATCACCTACATTGTATGTACTCAGACGTTCAGGATGATCTCTATAATTGTAGTTTCTTTGGCAAGCCAGGATTAACCATGCAAAGCAAGCCTGATCGTTTCTATTTTGGACATTAATGCACGCCCTCTTGTTAGCTAGAGGGAGCTTGATATAGCTAGACCCTCCATTTAACGGACCGTGGACATGTATATGGATGTCCAAGTGCAGAATTCTGCTGAGTGCCTTAGCTGAGCCATTGACTTCCATCTCGGAAAACCGGCCCAATATGACACTCAAGGTGGATTTACGAAACCACTCGGCGATCGATGTGCTCCGCGTTATCACGCCTTTATCCCCCCAAAGATAATGAATGCTCGTCTCTCCATCACCAGACTGATCTTTGGGGGGGGGGGGGGGGGAGGGCGGCGCAATAACTCAATGCAGAGCACTGCACTGCACTTTACGGCGGGATAACGCGGATTATCGACTACCTTGAGGAGCTCTGTTACTAGGACAGGGAGGCACACGTTTAAAATTCCAACAGGATCGTGATACCCCCCTTCCGGGTTTTCGAGCCTAGTGACCAAGATACGTTCCTCGAAGGTGTCGGCAACTGTAACTGCGGTATTGTGTCACCGACCTGATCTACTTCACTAAAAGGGTGGGAGAGAGAACTGCCACTAGCCACAGGATCACTAATACTAGAGCTGTAAGTAGGTGAGGCGCACTGTACCTCACACAATGGAGGTGATGCATGTGTTGGCCGCTGCGAGGGACAAGCAGGCGTGTTCCAGTATGCGCAGCCGGGGGCGGGGTCCATGATGGTGGCTGACGCACGTGGTGGCCTTGTGGAAGTCGCAGTGGGAGAATGGTCGGGCACGGCGACCATGAAAGAGGCGGCAGCTTCACGTGAGGCGACAAGGGGCGCTTTGACCGGCGATGCACGTCTCTGGGGGCGCTGCTGATTTGCTGGTTTAGCCGCCGCGACAGGCACACGTGCAACAGTGTTCTGAGAGTCGATCTCTGTAGGGATAAAGTAAATAAGTACATTGTATACATACGTGAATTGTAACTATCACTCACATGTCTATAAGGAGAGGGACTAATTACCTTCTTGGCACTGACCCCAAGGCTTGAACAATTCATCGGGGCAGTATACTGCTCCCTCAAAAATCTCATCCAGCCCATCATCCATTAATTGTTTGTAATCATCTAGAACAAACAGACAAGATATTTTATAAATAGAATTGTTAGAAAAAAAGAAATAGGTATATTATTATTAATATTATTAAAGATAGGAATTTTTAAAAAAATAAAGGTTACAAGTGGGCTGTTGTTGTTGTTGTTCTATTTCCGTTGAATGGCCTCGATCTCATGATCAACGGCTATGAGATCATCATCGGGTCTCTTAAAACAGAACGAAATAAAAATTTTAGTTATTTTTAAAAAAAAAAGGATAGATAGAGTCAAAGAAGATTTATTTTTCAGTATACTCACGTGAGTGGCGGTGTTCTGGAGCTGGGGGCTGAACCCAATTATGTAGGGACAGCCCCAAGCGAGTTGGAATTGCCTTAAGTGATCTAGAAACAAAGAATAAAAAATAGCAAGTACGAAGTAAGAAAACAATTTTTAAATGGTTAATATAAACGATGAACAAACTAGAATTAAAATTATACTCACAGGGCAATTCCGGCAGTGGCTGGAGCACGGGGGCCTGTTGGACTCCAGCAAGCTCCTCAGACTTGATGATAGGGTCCGCGAGTTCAGCTTTAACAATGAGATATATAATTAATAAGGAGAATATATAAGATATAAAGGAAAAATGGTAATGAAAAATAAAAATTATTAACTTACTCGATAATGGCGAATCCTGGAGTCTAAGTCGCTTTGCAGCAGAGTCCTGGGTGTTGTTAACGTGCTTCATCTTAACAAAACAGATACAGCACACACACAACCACACACACGAGAACAAACGCACGATGCGGCGGACAACTGAAATGGCTCTGAGCACTATGCGACTTAACTTCTGAGGTCATCAGTCGCCTGGAACGTAGAACTAATTAAATCTAACTAACCTAAGGACATCACACACATCCATGCCCGAGGCTGGATTCGAACCTGCGGCCGCAGCGGTCGCTCGGCTCCAGACTCTAGCGCGTAGAACCGCACGGCCACTCCGGCTGGCGGACAACTGAAGAGTGATAAAGATGAGCCGGGGGGTGACTCCTTATATAAGTGTGATGCCGTATTATCACATGATCTTAGGATGAACGAATGGCTGTTGAGAATTCTGTGGGGGTGGCGAATGAGTTCACTAGTGCCCCTAGTAGCTGAAAGCTGAACTAGTCAAATGGTTCCTGGACATGGGAAAAGGCTGAGAATTTTATAAAATTATCGAAAAATAAGTGATTGTAATTAGAATGGAGAGTGAATTAAGGATTTGAGATAGTAAAGTGTGTTAGGATGGGTGATTTATTATTAAAAGTACGTTATATAGGTGTAATTGGATCTTGATGGTATTAAGAATGGCGCTGAAGAAAATGTTTTGGACATGAATATTGTCAGCGTTTTTTTTTTCTTGGTAAAGAGGAGGTTAAGTGTTTGTGAGCAGATATATAGAATTCTGTTCTTATTTTGTGCAGACGGGGATTTCAGTTGCGAACTTTGCGTTAGATCGATTTGCAGAGGGGAGTAGCTACGAGCGTGCGATGGATAGCAGTAGTCGCGTTTAACTACATGTGGAGCAAGCAATGTTGTTAGCTTAGGTACTAGAAGGCGTGCTCTGGCCATGTCCTAGATGGCGTGGATTGAACAACCGTATCCGGTTCATAGTTAGAATATTTACAGAGGAGCATGTCGGACGAGAGTATAAAGGTGGAGACTGACGTGGGCGGCCTCGAGCTCGTGACACGAGAGAGAGAGGCAAAGGTGACTTAGGTTAGCGTCTTTGTTTGCTAGAAGTGGAGTGCACATTAGTACATGTTAGCAAATAAACATGGATCGGTAAGGGGATGTAGTAGTCGGTAGAGAGTTTAATTATTTCATTCGAAGTCCAGGTGGACGAAAATTGGTTGGAGGTCGTTGTGGACTTTGCATTTTAGGACTAGAGAGGTTAACTAATTGGTCGATTTAATTAAGTAGTGATGGGCAATTTGTGTTAAATTAAATTGATTGCGCACTTGACTAGGGACGTGGGATTGCTCATGTATACAGGAATGTGTTGGTAATGGAAGGATATTGCTTGGATAATGAGAATAGGGTGATCAGTTAAGTTGTGGCCTAACACACTTGCTGTTGTGGAAGTTTCCAGTCTTAGGGAAATAACTTTTGCGCGAAAAGCGTGGCAGTGCGTTCTTTGTGCGAGAAACACACGTGGTAGACGGTGAACTATTGGTCTTGGCAGGTACTAACTTGTTAGGGAAAAAGAATTTTGACGGGAAACGTGTAGACAGCATCTGTGAGCAAAACAAGTATTTACAAGGGTGGTTGTGAGGCAGGTATGGCCAGGGGAGGACGTGTCCTGCAGGAAGAAAATTGGCGGGAAACGTGTGAGATGGCTTTCTTTCTTTCGTAGAGATGTGCAGGTTTCAACGTGCTGCTTTGGGGAGGGGGTAGACTCCCCTGTCCTGGAAAAATGTTGTTGTTGTTGACGAGAACGCTCTACCGGCCGTGACGTTGGGATATGCGGTCGCAACCTTACCTGCGGCGACCGTGGCGGGTAGGAGTAGGTCCCTCTGCTGGCGACGATTTCAACTAAACCAGTTCTTGCAAGGAAATGGTTTTCTGACTGCGGAAATCGGACATCTTGATTCTGTGTTAGTGGAGGCAGGCGAATAATAATAATAATAATAATAATAATAATAATAATAATAATAATAATAATAAATGATAATTAATAATAAAAGACTAGTACGGTTTTGCATGTATTATCCTGTTGGAATTAAAATTTCGCGCCATATTTTTCTGGAGGCTTAGGTTAGTGGACATAGCCCTATTGGGCTATTTTCCCGCCAAAACTCAAAATTGCTGCGATTTTTTCTCGAGGGTTAGGTTATGGACATAGCACAATTGGCCTATTTTCCCACCAAAATCCGCCATCTTGCATGACGTCATCGCCGCCATCTTGAATAAATTTGGCAACAATAGAGAGTGGGGTGACACATACTTAGCTTTACTACTCTTCGGCCGTACATTAATTCAGTTCTTTTTAAATTTGACATAAAGGCCTTTAGCTGTGTTCAAATTTTTGAAGATTGTTTTCATTTAAAAACAAAATGTTTATCTTAAAATTTGTTCTACCTGAAATTGTTTTAATCCAGGCCACAGGCCGTTAGTTGTTCAATGTGTTATGTGTGGCCTTCAGACGAGGATTTACATGAACTCCTTTTAATAAGACCTTAAGCCACATGTATTCTTTAAAGAAAAACTTTTTATAAGAAGCAAGGGGTTAATTTTAAATTGTTTGTCTGACTTGTTGTTCAGGCCCACAGCCGTTGTTTCAAATTTGTTTGTGGCACTCAGCCATGCGATAAGTTAATATTTCTTTAATTAGGCTTTCAGCCATTCTGCTGTAAGTTTAAAAGAAATTTCTTTGTTAGAAAAACATGTTTGTTAATATGTTTTAGTTACAGTTGTCTTTAAGACGTCTAGTGTAGGCCTTCAGCTGCTAATTGCTTTCAATTGCATTTTTTTAAATTTTTACCTTCTATTTTTAGTTGCTTTTGATTTGTAAGACAGGCCTCCACCTGTTCTTGTTTTTGGTGTGGTTTTGGTTCTTCAGCCCAGAAAGCATCACAAGTTTTCTTTAACTAGGCCTTCAGTTGTAATGTCTAATTGTGATATTTTAAGGCAATGGGTAAATAGGTGGTTCTTAGAAAAACAAAGTTGTCTGTTTGATTGTGCAACTCACAGTAGCTGTTTACAGCCCCATCCACAACCGCAACCTTATACTGTACACCCTCTGAGTACCTACCCACCAGGTCCCACATGGTAGCAGAGCATGGTTACGATTGTGATATTGCCTTTACAGTCACTGTTGGTTTGAATTGTTTCTGTTAGTATTGCACCATATTGTGTTGGTTGTTGATTGTTTCAGGTGACCTATTTTAATGGCGGTCAGGCAGTGCTCGGGGATCAGCCTGTTGAGGAAGGACCACTTTGTTTATGAGTTGGCGATAAGGCGCCAGTCGATTGAGGGCAGTGTTCCGCACTTAGTGGCTCGTTTCCGTGCTACCATTCTTCATCCAGTTGACGTCACACCAGATGTGGTAGGTGAGACATATGCAGCCATTGAATTTTTGTTTTAGGCTATTAGGGGCATTGAGGACACCATTGGTGTTTTGGAAGGCACTCACCCTAGTAGCAGTCAGTCGACATACAAGTTTTCTGGGTATGGAACAGCGTCACAACGTAATAAAAAAAAAAGCTACTGCTGCTGGAGAAAAACCAAAATTTCGGCCACGGTTGCAGCGGCCTTCTTCTGGGTCTAATGGTGCGTTCTAGCTACGCAGTGCCCTTATATTTTGTTGTTACTGTTCACTGCGCGTGCCATTACGTCATAAATTTAAAACGGTAGTTAATTTCATTGGACACTTAAGGAAGAAGGAGAGGGAACTTTATTTTAATAGGTTATTGCGGTGGAGGGAGAACGTGACCTCTGTTGTCTATTGGCTCTTGTGCGCCACGACTGGTGGTCACTGTCGAATGAGGAGTTGGCTGCTGTTTACCAACTCCTTGACGTCGGCCGCGCGGCGGCAGTTACTCGCTGGTATTGCTCGTGCCTCGTGTTGACAGTATGGTCTGCTGGGCTCTGATTTTTGCCAGACAAGATGGGGCAAGCCTGAGTCCATCCTCCCTGTTCATGTCATTAGGGTGTTTAAGTATTTCGATGGCCTCTCTGATTTTGCGTTTCGTCGTAATTGGCTGCTTGGCCAACACACAGGCTTCGCTTAATTATATTTCTTTTCCGCGGTCTTGCTGATGTTCTGCCACTGCGTTTGTTGCCCTAGACGAATATAGCGCTCGTGTTCCCGAATGCGCGTTACTATTGGCCTATCAGTCTCGCCCATGTATGCCTTTCCACATTCGCATTCCACCTTGTAAACGCCTGCAGTGTGTAATGCATAAACCTTGTCCTTAGTGGAGCCTAGCACGTCCAGGATAGTACGACCACTATAGAAGATAGGCTGCACCCCAACGCGGCGAAGGTGTTCGCCTATTCGGTCAGTAACATTTTCCACATAAGGTAAGCGCACTGTTGGCTGCAGTTTGTCTATTTCTTGCTTTTCATTCTTACTTGTGTTCGTCGACAAGGCTGTGTTTATCGACTTCTGACTGTAGCCATTGGCTAGAAATGTTGTTCATAGCCTTTCAAGGGTGCGCTTTTTTTATTTTTTTTTAATTTTTTTTTTTTTTTTTTACATTATGACGCGGTACCATGCCCAGAAAACTTCTTTGTTGACTGACTCTGGCTGCGGAAGCCTAAGCAATTATATTAGTAGGAGTCAGTTAGAGAGGGTGCGGGCACAGTTAGTGCATCTAACCAATCGGATAGCGGATTTAGGCATGTTAGACTTGGAGGATCATCATAAAAAAATTAACCGCCGAATTGGGATCTTTGGTTCATGCACTGCAGTTTAAGCTTACATGTTTGAAACTGGATGGGAAGAGGATTGAAGGGCGGTACTTACTGTATCAAGTGGGAACCAGGAGCCAGCCCGGGAGTGGTGTTGCTCTGAGAAGTTAGACGCAGTGTTTGCCAAATTGCCTAATCTTCTGGCGTATTTCTTTCGGGATATAACTGAATTAGTTGTAGATCGACTTGAGCAGGTTGAAAACTTATTATGGTTGTAGGTTCCACACCAAGTAGTTTTGTCACTATTGTACTAATTAGCTAGTGGTGTTGAGAAGCCTCGTATCCCCAGCCATGACAGAAGGGTTTTCCTTGCAGCAATTGAGGGAGCTTGTCATTGGGCAGAAATTGACCACCGGAGTTCGGAAACACCTTGAGTGTCGTTACATTTTCTAGATGCAGCACACCAATATGTGGACAGAGTTCAGGCGGACTGCTTGGCCTTGTTGATCGATTCGCCAGAACGGGAGTTGGTGTCTATTGTTCTCAGGCAGATGCGAGCAGCATATAAGTCGCACTTTGTTTTTCGTGATCATCCTTCAACCCGGGCAGAGCATCATGCTGCTGTTGTAGCGATATCTGCGTTGCTGCTTGCGGACGATGTATGTCGTAAAGTTAAGGGTCAGCCCATGGGCGTTGTCAAGGGAAATTTCGAATTGTCTTCATTGGCTGAGGCCATTAAAAGGGAACCCCGGCGTTGCTTTTGTTGCAGTAGCTCGGCTCATTTGGTGCGCTCTTGCGTTCCACCTTCCGTGCCCAGAGCCAATAAACAACGGCAGGCTGGGCAACGACCTCGGGATCGAGCCTTTAGACCTTGGCATAATCGTGTTGTCGCTCCCTCATCACCACCCCTGACTTATATTTGTTCTCGAGAAGAGGGCGAACCTACTTGTGCTCTTTTGTATTCCGGTAGCTCCTTTTTGCTGTTGAGCTTAGATTGGTTTTTTGAATTTTGTCATCTCATGAAACTTCAATCGGTCACCTCTCTGGTGCAGAGATGTCGGTTGGCCAATGGGCAGGTGGTGCCACTGCATGGTTGGGTCCGAGGGAGTATATCGGTTGGGCATTTCTCCTGGCCCATGTCACTAGCCTTGGTCAAGGAGCTGTCGGTCGATTTAATTTTGGGGTGTGAATTCGTCAATAAAACTGATTCAGTCTTCGATTATTCCGGGCACACCTTCTTTTTTAAGTTCGCTCCTACGGAGCACTTTGGTTTCTGCGAGTTTGCTAAACATACTTCGCATAGAAATGCCGGCACCCTGGCTATTTAGGCTGTGCCTAATGAGTTCGATCTTGCCCATCTCTCGCAACATCAGCCTTCTCAATTACAGGATTTGTTACAGAGGTTCGCTGAGATTCTTTGTGATAAGTTGGGCGTAACTTATGTTCTTAACTACCATATCCGTCTGTCTGACAATATTCCTGTCAGGCAGTCCCCATATCGTCTCTCACCCCCTAAGATGAAGATACTAACATGTAATATATCCAAAAGGCTTGAGCAAGGGGTTATTAGGCCTTCTACATCTGCCTATGCTTCCATCATATTCCTTGTCCCTAGGGATCAGGGGCGGGATTTTAGGCCTGTTGTTGACAATCGGCGCCTGAACAAGGTTGTCCTTGAATCTGTTCCTCTACCTGTTCTTCATAACTCCTTTACTTCTTGATTTGAATCGAGCCTATAATCAGATTCCATTAGCTGAAGAATGCTACAGCATTTTGTACTGATTGGAATGTGTTTAACAGGGTTCCCTTTGGTTTGACTACTGGTGCAGCCGTTCTTACTCGTCTGGCGACTTGAAATTAGTCTGTGTTTATAATTATTTGGACGACTTGGTAATTTATAGCTGTTCGTTTCAGGAGCATTTGGATAATATCCAGCAAGTTTTTACGAGATTGCTGGGGGCCAGGTTAACTGTTAAACCCACTAAACTGACGTTAGCCAGGCAGCAGGTGTCCTTCTTAGGTCACCTAGTATCAGGTCAGAGTATTCGCATCGACAAGGAACGAACTAAGGCATTAAGAGCTCTGCTTCCACCTACTGACAAGCGTGGAGTTGCCAGGTTCATAGGCATGGCGAATTATTTTAGGTGTTTCGTCCCTAATTTTGCTCAGCTGGTTGCTCCGTTAAATGAATTGCACCGGAAAGGAGTGCGTTTTGACTGAGGACTCGCCCAAGAGGCCACGTTTGAGCACATTAAGGCAGCTATAGCCAAACATCCCTCCTTGGAGTGCCGGATTTTAATAAAAAGTTCATTGTCCAAACTGACGCTTCTAAAGTGGGTATTTCGGCTGTCATCCTCCAGGAGTTCGACGGCCAGAGGCAGCCATTAGCGTACCCGTCTCATAGGTTAATCAGTGCCGAACTTAAATAATGTGTCTACGAGTGTGAGGGAACGACCGTTTTTTTCGCACTGGAGAAGTACCGCTTTTACCTTGAGCATCGGGTATTTGAGCTAGAAACCGATAATCAAATACAATTTTGGTAAACATTTTTGGAATACAGTGATCAATAGATTATTATATTTTAACTAAAGTTCAGTCTTGATCACAACACTTATGTCTCAATAACAATGTGATCAAGACTGAACTTTAGTTAAAATACGATAATCAAGTATTAAGCGGGGTGTTAGCCAGGGCACGTAAAACTGGCCCTATCGCCAGGTGTGCAGTACGCATTTCTGCATTTTAACTTGAGGTTAAACACATAAAAGGGACTGTAAATGGTCTTTGCGGACTTTCTCAGCCGCACATTCACTGAACATACATCTAGTGAGGACACCCGGGAAACAGAGTCCTGCAAGGCCCGAAGGAGAGCTTCTGTAAAGTTTGGAAGGTATGAGACGAGGTACTGGCGGGACTAAAGCTGTGAGGACGGGTCGTGAGTCGTGCTTGGGTACCTCACTTGGTAGAGCACTTGCCGGCGAAAGGTAAAGATCCAGAGTTCGAGTCTCGGTCCGGCACATAGTTTTAATCTGCCAGGAAGTTTCATATAAGTGCACACTCCGATGCAGAGTGAAAACCTCATTCTGCAAACATCCCCCAAGCTGTGGCTAAGCCATGTCTCTGCAATATCCTTTCTTTCAGGAGCGCTAGCCCTGCAAGGTTCGCAGGAGAGTAAAGTTTGGAAGGTAGGAGACGAGGTACTGGCGGAAATAAAGCTGTGAGGACGGGTCATGAGTCGTGCCTGCGTAGCTCAGTTTGTAGAGCACTTACCCGCGAAAGGCAGAGGTCCCGAGTTCGAGTCTCGGTCTGGCACCCTGTCTTATTGTTGCCGGTGGGTCCAAATGACCCACGATTCCCGGTTACGGGTTAATATTCTAGTACTGTGATGCAGAACATAACAGATATTAAGCTGGTAAGAAAATACTTTTTTCAGGATGAGAGAGTATTTAGAGGAAATATAGGGTATGTCATACTATTGTACAGGATTTTCACACTGAGACTCAACGAGTAACGATACTTTAGCGATGTGAAAACCTGTGTATGATCCGATAACGTGCATAAAAGGGAGAAATCCACATTTATTAGAGAAATTCAAGTTGTATGGACAGCAAGGTGCCCATCTCGGATCGACTATAGGGGATTTTATGAACTTGGGAGTCTATGGCCGCGGTGGAATTGCAGTAAGAAATCTGTGTCAAACCGTGCCTCCTTGTATTGCAGTGTGCTAGGAGCTAGCATCGCCAGACCAATTAATTTAATTAATTAATGAATTAATTTGTTATAAAAAGTTTGATGTTGCAACATCTACAACTGAGTGCATGTGGTGGGTGTGGGCTGGCCATATTGAACAAATTAAAACTGGCACTGAATCAGCCTTATTAACCGACTTACAAGATGTAATGAATCAGACGAACCGTTGATTTGTCACGCAACTAGAACTGATATTAACGCAAAGAAAGAAGAAATTGTTAAGAGCAGCAGAAATGAAATAAGCGATAAACCTAACATCTAAATTGTGGCACTAAAAAGGGAACGAAGTGAAGGATTTCTGCCACTGTGGAAGCAATATTATACACGAAGGATAAGGTGTGGAGGGCATAAGAAGCAGGCATGAGAGAATATTTCCCATGTTACTAGAAGAGAAAAATTGTAGAAGACACAACTACAATAAATCGTTGAAAATGTTGGCAGCATATGCCACTGATTCACTGAAAATGTTCCTAAAATTCGGTCGTTTGCTTGTCGATTTTCTAAATCAGGACAGGAGTTGCCACAAGAATTTATTACAGCTGACCAGGTAGGATGCTCAGCATTGTAATACAAGAGAAAAGTCTTGACTGTTTTTCGTAAACCAAATTGAGTTTTCAAACCGAAGCTTCCCAAGTTACTGAAATTGGAAATTCCCCATATATGTGTAATACCAGTTCTGACTTACGACGGTAAGAAAAGCATTCAAAACTGAGGGTTGCTGTATGATGTGAAGTATTACGACAGACAGGATATCAAGCAAACATATCAGGGAATAAACTGATGCCAGGGAATTAATCACCGCGATTATAAAGATAAAATGCACCGGAACGGGACGTGTGGCCAGACCAGTGGATAGTTGCTGCACGGAAGTTCTTTGTTACCGTCGAAGACGCAAGCAGACGCTGGGACGATGACCTAATGGGAAACGAACAGTTCAAGCTAGAAAATACTCTAGAATAGAGTGTGTATCAGTGAAACGTCAAGTGGAGGCATCCATCCTACAGAAGATTTTAAATGACTGATGTCTGAGGAGTTGATGATATTGATGACCTGATGAACACTAGCTGCAACAGCTGGTTTCGGTGTAACAAAAGCGGTTTATTTCAGTACTCTTTACACAACACACAGTACACTGATAGCTACTGGAACAAGTCTGTGCCTTGATGTCAAAAGCGTGACAGTTAGTCAGCCTGGAAATTTACCAAGGGAGCCTGTAGCCACTTCAGAGAGTCCGAAAGTGCAGCGATGTATAACGGAGCTACTGCTAGCTAGCTAGTCATGAGGTAAGTGCAGCGCTGCCCGAAGTGACGGTTTGACGCATTACGGTTGGTTATGCGAGCTATATTAGCTATGTGACGTCAGCAGCTGCATCCATTTGGAAACCCTTTTACACCGTCTCGCAGCTGTCGCTGAAATCTGTCAATATTATTTTCGCAGGAAATCAATCTCGCGGTCTGAAGGTGGAATTTGTTAAAGGAATTGTATTTTAAATTAATTTAGCAGCACAACTACTTGACAATCATTGTTTTTTCTTTTTCTCCCAGAACATATGATTTTACTCCTCATTGACTAATTACACCCAGAGTGGAACAATGCTTTAGTCCATCTTGCACGTGTCACTTCTATTTCTTATGAACCAAACGATTTTTTGCTTGTAGTCTTGCGGATATGGTACTGAAAGACGGATTTTTATTTGTCTTTGCCCCCACCTGTCTTTTAGCCTAGATACGATCGTATACTAGCACGACATGGTTCATGTATAAAATAACTAAGTTTGCTGCAGAATCTGAACTACGTAAAATTTAAAGTTTTGTTGGAAGGATTCTGAATGTCTGTTACACGAAAAGTTGCGGTTAAGTTTGAACAAGAATTGTCTATTATTTTTCTTACATCCATATTTAACCTGGATGAATGTAGGACATTTATTTTTTATAAAAAATTAAATTCCTCCAGCTGTACTTAAGATTTTGTATTTACTTCGCTACTAGTTTCGACGTTGCGCCAACGCCATCTTCAGGCCCTTACACTTTGATGAAATCAGTAGTATGTGGCTCAGTCTAGAAGTCCGCGGTGAGACCATCACGTGCTCCACAAGGATTGCGGGCAGTAACCAGTGTCTATTATTCGGCCACATGCTTCCCAGTAAATAAATAACTGGTTTATGCAGTCTGTACGAGTAATCAGTGAGCAACGGTGCACATAATATATCATTACAAATCGTAGCTAAAGTTTATTCCTGAGCTGGTTCACAGACTATAGCCGAATTAACTAAATTGTACTAAATTTATAGCTCTGCTTCGCTTTCAGAATATCTGTGTAATGTAAAATGTGGACGCACGTGATCGTATGCCGTTCAGATAGTTAAGTCCAACATGTCATTACTGTACTGATACATTTTTGTGAAACAGCCCTCATTATGACCCAGAAAAGGGACCTGACTCACAAGCCTCAGCGTGCAGTGTACTTTCTTCCCATTGGTTACAACTTCTACAGCTCATCTTCTAGCCACTACAGTCAGCAGTGACACAAGTCGCTATAAATTACACGAAATTTATAATTTTCGAACAAAAACCACGATTTAAAATTTTAATACATTGTTAGCTAAACGCCATTTCACTGAGCGTTTTAGTATAAAACATGACACAGTTAGCTAACTTATTAAACATGAAATGATAAAGTTGTGGTTATTCACAGATGAGATCAATGGATCAATGATCTTAACTTTCACAGGATTGATCCTACAAGCACATATAATATACCATTCTACAGTAAACTGTCCTTCACAGCATCTTGTTTGGTACCAGTAAAACTTTATTATTTATCGTCACTTGCTTCTAAATCGGTATATTGGGATAATAAGAGTAAGCACAAAGGTATCTGCAAATATTGACAAGTACATGGAGAGAAAAAGGATGGAAGAAGAGGGAGGTTCCATACAGTGGTGTGTCACTAGTAATATTACAATTGCAGCTGTTGTGTTTATTCACAATGATAGAATAATAACTGTGTATATATAAATTATCGTTCTATCGCCCGACAATCAGCTACTGCTTTCGCCTTGTTGACTATCATATCTGCTTTATTTCAGCAACAAGAACTATACTTATATTGTTCACTACTGAAACAATAATGGTAATAACAAATCTGAAAATAAATAACATACTGTGGCACTTCGTGGCCCACCGCTGAAGACAAAGGGATTCCACTTAGAATGGACCTGGATACAGTGAGACTTACTTGATAGATACAGAAGAAGGAAGTTAAGGACCGAGGAACATATAAGAGACGACACCGAACTTTGAACGCCTAAGACACTTCAATCAAGGCTTAAAGGCATTCCCACTACAATGTGCTGGGATTGCTGGTAAACTGCAGCCTGTTTGACTGTCCAGAAGTATTTACCCGATGACGAACTTTCGTAAGGCATAAAATACGATGCACAAACAAACATTTCCAAACATTTTTTATCTTGAATTGCATGTGACATACTCTAGTTTTTGTTTACATATATACTTACTGTTACCTTGTGTCTTCTTGGATACAACATTTCAGGGAAGATGGATACGGCAAGGTGGTCCCACCAACTGGCCTCTGCGATCACTTAACGACATAACAGCTATACCTCACGAAAAGCTAACACATGGGCTAGATTGGAATATCGCCTGGATATTGTTTGGGTAATGAAAGGAGCACATATCGGAAATTATTAATTGTGTGTGTGTGTGTGTGTGTGTGTGTGTGTACTTGCGTGTACACAAAATCTTGAATAGTTTACCTGCCCTTTTACAACTGAACAGATATTTATTATGGCAAAAATTAAACTCTTTACGGTGAGAAAATGCACACTTAAGTACAATTTTTGAAATCCATGTTGATAGTTAAAACAAAACAACGAAGGTCACCCTACGTCGCAGGGCCAAAATGAAATTATCAAAGTAATTCAGTTACTAAGCAGCTCTAGTTAAATTATTAATTGCCATACAGCGTTGCCGATAACGGCAATTCAACAACTTCAGTTCGTTAAGTGTCTGTATATACTTAAAAACTGCGTAAACAAGTTAAGGACCAATGATATCTGGCTTCCACAGCGAATGCAAGATGATTCGATTTATTAAGCAGTTGCAGTAGAAGTTATTAACGGAGAATTATAGGTCAAGGACGTCAATTGACCAAGTAAATAACTATACATAGCAACTATACAAGTTGCTTAAGGTCAATGATAAATATCTACCATCATGAACCTATTTCAAGTAATACAACTGCACACATAATTTTCGTTAAGGAATACGATTCCTCGCTATAAAGATCAGTTTACGGCAACACTGCCCAATCTTAAGTAAACACAATGTCACTACAGGGAATTTTAATAGCATTTACGACAGATAAAGGGTAAATGAATTAACTCTAGGTGCCCATGCAACAAATTTTACAATTGGTGAAAATGCTTTAGGGCGTTCATGAAGTTAGTACCTAGTTTGAAGGATCTTAATATTACATTTGAAGGCCCCTCTACTGGCGGGCTTAGGAACTCCTAGAGCTTAACGGCATAATGGCCGACCCAAAACACAGGTTAAGCCTGTGGCTGAATTCTGCTTCAAGATGATGTTGCTTGAATTTACTTAAACCTATAAATGAAAGACTATCCTAATAAAATGGAAATTTAAACAGTATGGCTACATTTAACAGAATACTTGAAAATTATGCACAGTAAAAATAGGGGACTTAATAGTGCGTACGAAATATGTTAGCTTTTGAAAGAAAACCAAATTTATAATATTTCCAAATGTATGATGGTAACACAGTGCAGTGCAGAACACTCCTACTCCAAATTGAAAAGAATATAAAAAGAATTAACAGGTACAATGCATCAAGAGAATTGGTTAATCGCTGATGCCCACAGAAAATGATACGCTCAAAAGTACAGATTTTGAAGATGTGATTAACGGTTTTGCCCATCTCAAATCTATATGTTTAAGCTCTAACCTGTGAATGCTAAAAGACTTACTGTTGTGGATTATGTTATATAATCTATGCAATTAACATAACTGTAAAGAAACAAAAATATATTTAGAACCTCGCTTACCCACTTTGTGTATTCTAACAAATTAGTGCTCTGACAAGGTCATAGGAACCCCATTATTCTAGTGTGCCCAGGGAATCCAATAGGTTAAAGATGGTCCTGCTGCTCACACACCTGTTCAACCGTTCAATATTGGTGTTGTGAAGCTGAAGTTTGTTGCAGTGATTCCCGAAATCGTGTGTAATTCCCATGCTGTGGTACAAATACTAATGACACCTGTGATACAGACCTACCCACGGATTACACATCTACTACGTACATTGTCAGGCGTATTGCATGGGAGTTGTCGAACCTGTTGGAGTAACATTTTGAAGGAGATGCTATCATATTGGAAAGACAGATACTGTGGTGTGATATTCATGATAGCGTAAGTGATAGGACGACAGGGACATCATTCGACAGTGCTAGCCCACAGCTGCCACTGTAAAACAACATGGTAAACAGTTCCAGATCTTATGACCTATCACGACTCCCTCCCCTCCCCCCCCCCCCTTATTCCCCACCGATTAAAGAAGGCTGGCGAGCACTGAATAAATAATATACGAGACCTGTAATTTACAGAGTGATTTTTCAGAAAGTATGCTTGGGTACAAAAAAAAAAATACCAGTAACGCTACTCAGTTACATGGCGAGTAGATAACAAAAAATGGTAATTCACGTTCTCCACAAATCGCAAATACATGTACAGAAAATCTGCTAAACAAAGGCTATAGCTGAATGCACATGAACGCTTTTGGCCCATTGCAGCGAAACGGACTAATGACCATAAACACCACCTAGACCCGAAAGGAGTCAGAACACAATCTGGAACGCAGGACCGACGTCTGGTAAGAACAAACTACATCATACAAAAGGCCTCAGCATACAGTCCACAATATGGGCACGCCAGTGTTGCCCGAGCAGGCTCGTTTCCTTCTGCAGTCGAGTAGGCTGGCAGTTAAACTCCAACCAGCCTGATGGCCCCAATAACACTCCACTAGCCAAACCGCTGCCTTCAAGCTATGGTCGGTCAAACAGAGTGCTCACACATCCACGGCAAACCCAGATCCCTAACTGCCCACTCCACTCCCACCAAGTAGTTCGCAACAAGTGATGAACCTTTGGAAAGCTAAATGCCCCAGGGAATATGCTGTCAACACGGATCTCCACGACAATTTCCGCTACACCTAATGTGTTTAGTCATGTAGAGATGTTGTCGACATTTCGAAAGAAGCACTGAAAAATGAGTGGGCTCAAGAAGGGATAGTACAGTGCATCAGGTACAACTAGACTCTTTTATCCTCACCTTCACTAGCACAAAACTTCAAAATTATATCAAGGCAGGTTTCTTATGCCTAAGAGTCTGGCCTTAAATCTTTCGGCACGCTACTGTCAGTTGTCAAGGAGAATCCACTTGCGGCAAATGGGATAAAGCCACTCACAAAGGAGGTGGTTGTTCATCTCCTCCGAAAAATGTCATTTGTTCTTGGGATCACCGTGTATGGAGTAGGGGCTGCAGAATATAAGATACTGGGACTGGAAACAATGAGGCGTATTCCATATGGAGAGGCTAAGAAAACGTGTAAATCCTTACAGCCTTCCACATTTACTACATCTCCCTTTTCAGATATTAAAAAGCGTTTTCTGACAGCCGACACTCGTACACAAACGAAGGTTGCTAGTGTGAGCACTAATATCTGCGTTTGTATGTGCACTAGTACAACTGCAGTTATTTCAAAGCCCAGAGCCGCCTGTTAACGTCGGAAAAAGCCGACACTGCCGAGCTCCCAGCACGTGCAGAGGGAGGGTCTGGTAAACAGTCCGGCACTGCCTCAACTGCCTTCCCTGGCCAAGAGAGCATATGGTAAGCTTCCACTGCAGGTGTAAATATATGGTAAATTGTTAGGGTTCAAGACGCATTTTAAGGAACTGAAACTTCTAGTAAAAGAACGTCCCCGATGGTTCTGCTTACAAAACACGTGTGTTAAAGCACCTGACACGCCTGGGTTCTGAGACTATTCTCTCTTACACAAAGATGACCTGACTGGGGAAAGGGTCAAGGGAAGGGCGACTGTGTTTGTCAATAATGCACACCACTCCTCAACTCTCGACTTGGTTCATGACCTACAAGCAGTAACCACTGAAGTTCATGTGCATCAGAAGGTTACCATCTGCTCCCTGTACTTACCACTCAGGAAGCGAGACATTATGAGAGCCTCTTAGAGATCTTTTAACACCTATGCCCCACCCATTTCTCCTACTGGAAGATTTCAATGCCCATAGCGTATTATGGGGCTCCCGCTTCTCTTGCCCCAGAGCTTGAGGATTGTAGAGCATCATGAAGTATCGGGAGTTCGGCATCTTAAATACTCGTGACTCTACTCATATTAATGCTGCTAGTGGATTATCCCCAGCCATCAACCACCTTTCCCGCTACCCAGACCTCGAAGATTCGGCTCAGAGGGAAGTTCTTGATTACTTCCATTCCAGAGACCACCTCCCAATAACGACTCATCCAACGCAAGGGCGCTGCCAGGATGGAAGACCATCAGAGATCTCTAAATGGTGTTTAGTCTGTTGGCTGTGTTTTAGCTTAAAGCAGCGTCCAGGAATGGGTGCAACATGTCACAGAAGTCACTCACATTGCCACTCAGCAATCCGAGTTAGGCACACTGTTCTGCAACTATTTAAATGGGGCAACGGCGGAAAATCTCGTAGCTGACTCTGCTACAGCGCAGTGCAGTTTCACTACACAGCTGGAAAGGATCGTAAATTGGGGACATGTCACTATATGGGGCATAAAGTCTCTGTGAACTTCTTTCCATGTATTCAGTTGGACAGTAACTATGCCTTGCATACAATCTTGTGAACAGTATATGCTGATTTTAGAATTTGAGAAAGAACTTGTATTTGGGCTCAAAGAAGCTGGTTGGAGTAACTGGTGAATCGCTTGACAATCGAATAAGATCGATGCCACTATTAAGCGATGTTGGCAGCAATGGGTGAACCATGGCCGAACACGGCATTAAGAAGAAGGACGGTGTAGCCCTAGCAAGATGACAGAATATCTGGACAGAGCAATCGTGAGAAAGATTCATTCATTATTAACATGGATCGACTGGAGTAGAATTGTCGTCAGTGATGAGTCCTGTTTCGAACTGAGCCCCAATGACCAGCGAAGACCTGCCTGGAGATGGCCTCAGCAACAGTGGCATACCAACGTGACTGTCGCCCGCCATATGGCCTGACACGTGGGTGAGATGATTGAGGTGCCATTCCTTTTCAAAGCACGTCCACAGCACCTGCAGAACACAGCAGCATATCGACGATATTCTACACTTGTTGCCCCTCGTGCTAAGCCATCCTGGGATTACATTTCAGCAAAATTATGTCCCCCTGCACAAGGCATGCTTGCCAAACCCTACCTAGTCAGTAAGGTCGCTGGATGTATCCACAACGGCGTTTGGAACATTATGGGCAGGACCCTCCAACCTGCTCGACATTTTTACGATCTAACGCACCAGTTGGACAGGATTAAGCATGATGTCCCTCTGGAGTACATCCAATAACTCTGTCAAACAGTACGTAACCCAATAACTGGATGCTCAATTTGTGAAGCTCTCTCTCTAGAATAAATCACCATTACACTCTGTACATACAGGTCGTGTCTTCCGATATCCGTACATGTTGGATAATACCTTAGGGGTATGTCGTTTTTTTGCCTCAGAGTGCGATTTTGAGCAAGAGACTGCTGTCCCCTAAGGAAGTGTTTTAAATGATACCCTCTCTGCCTTAACCATCAACAGCATTACAACTCCAGTAAGGAATTCTGTACAATGCAAGTATCTGTTCCTGCTTCAACAATGTATGAGCAATTTCTCAGTTGCAACTTACAGTTATGAGATGGGCTGCAAAAACAGGTTTTATATTTCCTGTGAATAAATGTATCTGTGTTCAGTTTAATCGTGGTTTTCCTAATTTATCTGACCTGCATATGGAGGATTCCACTCTGTCCTTTACGGAGCGTGTGAAGTTTCTGGACATCATTTTTATTTCAGACTGTGGTGATTATCGTACCTGAAGGCGAGTGCCCAGAATACATTGAATAGCCACAGGTCTTGGAGAGCAGACACGGCGCGTCTGCTACAGTTTTATAGAGCTTTTGTGAGTTGGCGGGTGGGCCATGGGTGCATGGTATATGGTTCGGCGAGACCTTCTTAACTGAAGATCCTTGATGCTAACCAAGGCGTAGGGGTCAGGCTGGCCACGGAAACTTGCGGGACCAGCCCTATATCCAGCATCTGTGCAGAGGCTGCGAAAGCACCGCTTTCCATTTGCCGACAACTGCTCATGGTACACGAAGCATGTAACTTCGTCAACGCTTCCAGTTCACCAGCGTATCATACCGTTACTCCTGTAGTCGTCATCGAACAACCAGGCCATTTCGAATCCGTATGAAGCGTGAACTGTTGTTACATGGTGTGTGGTACGATCAGGCTCAAATTCTGGGTTTTAACCACCCTGCTTACTGCAGAGTCGAAGTGATTTTAGATTTAGAGCATTACAGGAGAGATTTCAGTCCTGCTTATATTTTTAACGTGATGTATGCGACATTTTAAATGAGTACCGTAAACTACACTCCTGGAAATGGAAAAAAGAACACATTGACACCGGTGTGTGAGACCCACCATACTTGTTCCGGACACTGCGAGAGGGCTGTACAAGCAATGATCACACGCACGGCACAGCGGACACACCAGGAACCACGGTGTTGGCCGTCGAATGGCGCTAGCTGCGTAGCATTTGTGCACCGCCACCGTCAGTGTCAGCCAGTTTGCCGTGGCATATGGAGCTCCATCGCAGTCTTTAACACTGGTAGCATGCCGCGACAGCGTGGACGTGAACCGTATGTGCAGTTGACGGACTTTGAGCGAGGGCGTATAGTGGGCATGCGGGAGGCCGGGTGGACGTACCGCCGAATTGCTCAACACGTGGGGCATGAGGTCTCCACAGTACATCGATGTTGTCGCCAGTGGTCGGCGGAAGGTGCACGTGCCCGTCGACCTGGGACCGGACCGCAGCGACGCACGGATGCACGCCAAGACCGTAGGATCCTACGCAGTGCCGTAGGGGACCGCACCGCCACTTCCCAGCAAATTAGGGACACTGTTGCTCCTGGGGTATCGGCGAGGACCATTCGCAACCGTCTCCATGAAGCTGGGCTACGGTCCCGCACACCGTTAGGCCGTCTTCCGCTCACGCCCCAACATCGTGCAGCCCGCCTCCAGTGGTGTCGCGACAGGCGTGAATGGAGGGACGAATGGAGACGTGTCGTCTTCAGCGATGAGAGTCGCTTCTGCCTTGGTACCAATGATGGTCGTATGCGTGTTTGGAGCCGTGCAGGTGAGCGCCACAATCAGGACTGCATACGACCGAGGCACACAGGGCCAACACCCGGCATCATGGTGTGGGGAGCGATCTCCTACACTGGCCGTACACCACTAGTGATCGTCGAGGGGACACTGAATAGTGCACGGTACATCCAAACCGTCATCGAACCCATCGTTCTACCATTCCTAGACCGGCAAGGGAACTTGCTGTTCCAACAGGACAATGCACGTCCGCATGTATCCCGTGCCACCCAACGTGCTCTAGAAGGTGTAAGTCAACTACCCTGGCCAGCAAGATCTCCGGATCTGTCCCCCATTGAGCATGTTTGGGACTGGATGAAGTGTCGTCTCACGCGGTCTGCACGTCCAGCACGAACGCTGGTCCAACTGAGGCGCCAGGTGGAAATGGCATGGCAAGCCGTTCCACAGGACTACATCCAACATCTCTACGATCGTCTCCATGGGAGAATAGCAGCCTGCTTTGCTGCGAAAGGTGGATATACACTGTACTAGTGCCGACATTGTCATGCTCTGTTGCCTGTGTCTATGTGCCTGTGGTTCTGTCAGTGTGATCATGTGATGTATCTGACCCCAGGAATGTGTCAATAAAGTTTCCCCTTCCTGGGACAATGAATTCACGGTGTTCTTATTTCAATTTCCAGGAGTGTATTTAGCTGCGTAAGTAGGGGGTTTCCGTTGACTGCTTTGCTAATAATCGTAGAGGACTGGAGTGCTGTGGTAGGAGAAGCAGCAGAAGACACGCTTATGGAAGTATTTATATGCCCCCAGTAGTAAGAATGGGAGGGAAGAAAGACGAACTGAGTGCTGCAATAAATTTCATGAAATAAAAGTGAATGCACAATTTAAAAATCGCGGGAGGGGGAGGTACACGTGGAAAACGCCAGCAGACACAGGATGGATGTCATCTGGATTACAACATCATGAGGCAGAGATTCCGAAATCAAATACTGCTAACTTAACAATAATTTACGCCTTATGGTTATGAAGTACAATGTCTTTGTGCTGTATTTGGTACATGCTAAATCTGCGTAAACAGGTCGATGTGGAAGAGATATTAAGTACCATGCATTATGTACTGCTGCCTTAGTTTGTGTCTTATTCTTACCGAATTTCCTAAGAGAGCACAGTTATAGTTCTGTCATTAGAAATTTTATTATGACTGTGATGCAATTTCTTACTCAACAATATTAGAGATATGAGTCATAAATTAAAACTTACCGGGTTCTCAGCGCTGCACTCTTTTTTTAACCTTAAATTATTAATTAAACTTACCACAAAGTGTTAACCTAATGTAGAATTCTTATAGCTCTGGTGGTTAACTGGCACGCCTAGGTATTATAAGGAACAACTTCTTATTTGCTTGTCTCACCATGTGTGAACGCTGGAACTGACAGTGTCAAAACTGATGGTACTTGCGAAGCAATGCTGTTGCCGTAAAGTCGATAAGTACTTCCTGTTTGCTCTAATTAATTACATCGATGAAAACTTCCCACGTAACATAATTGAGCTTGGCTCGCGAAATAAGAACACTGGCACATTATCCAATAGCGTAACGAGCTGACCACAAAAATTTAATAGTTAAAAACTGACGTATATAATGAATTGAGTGTTTAGGAAGTTCGTTGATATATATCGTAGCCAAATACTGCAGTGGTGTGATGAAGAATTATTAGATTTTGAACTCTGATAAGGTGTTGGTGATGCAATTTTCCAGAGGGTTTCTAGTTTCTGTTGAACAGAATCAATTAAACCTAAATTACAGCCACCAGATCAGCAAAATAATGCCATAATGATGGGAAAAGTTTTTTGGTAAACACATACACAAATTCAGTCACCTGGTTAGAGAATATAATAGGTTTACTTTTGATGGGACTGAGACATCCGCTGATGTAAATTATATTTTATTATCACGACTTTGCTTCGGGGGCTATTGCTCCATCATCAGGTGCTACGTATCAAATAGTTTTTCAAATCTTCGGTTTGGGACAGGCGGCCCAGTAATCACAGTACATGTAACCCGTATCGCCCTTGCACAGAAGTTTTATGCCGGCGAGTGGTTCTCTGCTGGAAATGGGTGAACATATAAACGACGAAGGCAGCCAAATGTTGTGAACGTTCTTTATTCCACCTTAAACAAGCATATCTGCTGCATACTCGAGAAAGCAGACAACACGCAACAACCCTAATGTCACAAACAGGACTTGGAGCTGTAAGCTTCCTCAAAAAAAACTGTAGTGCGTGCCCATGGTTCCTTGTACATTCCAGTCGCCAGCTGTTTCGATGACAGGATGGTGTGACAGCTTCCAAAGTCGAGTGGCTGGATTGAGACATGTCAGTGGCCGCGGAAGACAGCAGTATTGCAGAGGGTGATGAACCGTAGACCTTTAGCAGGAGAGTAGGGCTGCATCTGGCGAACTCCAGTAGCACGGAGTTGGGTGGGCTCCACTTCGTACCTCGGGCCATGAGGAAGTGCAGTAGCCACAGTAGGCTGTCTCAACGAGGCAGCGGTTGAGTGAAGGCGATCTGACGGCCTAGCCATCGCTGATTCGCAGCGTCACTCCTACCATAATAGCTGCGTCAGAAGAATTTCGTCGACTCCGCAACGGAGACTGACACAAGGTTGGTGTCAACGCATAAACAGCCTGTACCGACGACTTACTCGTATACAATAAACCGATCGCAACTATCACCTAGTATTTCGTCGAACCTCCATTGCTCTTAAACAACTGCGAAAATCCTCTTAGGTATTGATGGCGCAAGGGCAGTGATATCTTCTTCCTAGATTGAGGTCAACTCCATTCGAATTATAGTTTACGGCTCAGCTACAGACTGAAACTGTCGCATACTGTGATAAACAAGCAATGCAAGTATCCACCATAAATCTCCATCTGATTTAAATACAGACTTTTCAATGGCCAGCTCAGAAATGGATTTCTTCATCTTGAAACTGCGACTTTGCCTTGGCAGGCTTGTGAATCCCAGCGTTCTCGTGGTGGAATAGGAAATTATCATCGTCAAATTCCTCATACATACGAACCAATTCAGGTTCCAGCATTCATGTATTATCACTGGAGTTCATTTCCTGGGTGCAGCCATGCTACGTTGGACGCGCCTTTGCACAAAATGATGCCCAAGTCATAACCCTGCCACCACCGAAGCTTTTACACATCTGAACGTGTTCTTCTGTAAGTAGATCATGACCGTAATATTAAAAATAATGTTTCCCATCCAAATTAAACTACTTCTCAGCATCGAAAATTACTTTGTTCGATCCTACGGTCCACGACATATGTTCTTCCGAAAACTTGAGTCGATCCTTCTCATGCACATTGTTGAAAAGCGGCTTATAGAGGCATTTCTTGAATGCTGCTTTCGTGTCTGGAGCCAGGGTTTGTCTAACATGTCTGGAAGAGACTGGTAACTGAAAATCATTCCCATTTGGGAGGAACGCAAGCTGCTGACTTTTTCTTGTCGCAGAATCAAACGCGTATCTCATACTGACACTTTTTGCGTCCGGTCACTTTTGATGACAAAAATATCAACAACACAGATGAAACGCTCTAATTTCAAAGCAATCTGGCTGTTTGGGCATCCCCATTTATTTGTGCACCTTAATTCATGCTTGTTCGGAACCCGATGGATGCTTTCCACGTGGCATTTTCACAGTAACATCCGTACGAGCTTAGCAGACACACCTCCAAACTGTAACTGTAGTGAACTGTTGACATTCGGCACTGTGCTCGTCATCCAGTGGACCTGCCTTTATACCAACTTCCACCCATTCCTTCCCGAAAGACAGCCTTTCTCCAGTTTTTAAGTACTCGGTCTAATTTTAGAGTAAAATAAATAAAATTTTAATTGGCTTTGTTGTAAACTGTTCGGTAAAATGCGTCCAATGCCGAGTACATAAATAAAATATTTTTCCACTAAGAACCACATGCCTTTGTACTAATTTCCGCCACCATTTACAGGAAATTAAGGAGATGGGACCTGAATAATTTGAGAGAACCAGAGGTTGTTGAGAGCATCAGAGTCAGCATTAAGCAATAGATGACTAAGACAGGGGAAAGAGATACAGTATATCACGAATGGGTAGCTTTAGGAGATGAAATAGTGAACTCAGCAGAGGATCAAATAGGTAAAAAGACAGGAGTAGGTAGAAATCCTTCGACAATACAAGCGATATTGAGTTTATCTGATGAAAACGGAAAACTTAAAAATGCAGCAAATTAAGCAGGCGAAAGGGAATAAAAACGTTTAAAAATGAAATTGATACAAAATAAAAACGCTAAGCGGAAGTGTTAAGAGGGCAAGTGTGAAGATTTAAAAGCAGATGATACTACGGGAAAGATGGATACCGCCTGCAGAAAAAATTAAGAGGCCTTTGGGGAAAAGAGAACCAGCTGCACGACTATCAATATCTCAGATGGAAAACCAGTCTTAAGCGAAGAAAGGAAAGCTGAGAGGTGGAAGGAGAATACAGAGGGTCTATACAAGGGAGAAGAACGCAACATAGGAAGGGAAGTCGACGTAGATGAAGGTGAGGTGGGAGATGCGATATTGGCAGAAGAATTTGACAGGGCCCTGAAAGATCCAATTCGCAACAAGGTGCCGGAAATAGATGGTTACTGATAGCCTAGGAAGAGTCAGCCAAGACAAAACCCCTCCATATGGTGTGAAAGATGTATGAGACAGGCGAAATACCCTCAAACTTCAAAAGTAATGTACTAATTCCAATTCCAAAGAAAGCAGTTGCTGACATGTGGGAAATTTGGGGAATGGTTGCAAAATATTAGCACGAGTTATTTACAGAAGAATGGAAAAATTCGTAGAAGTCGACCTCAGGGAAGCTCAATTTGGACTCAAGAGAAATGTAGGAACACGCGTGGCAGTACTAACTTGTAAGATAGGTTATACAAAGACAAACCTACGTTTATAGCATTTGTAGACTTAGAGGAAGCTTTTGACAATGTTGACTGGGATACTATTTTTGAAATTCTGAACTTAGGAGGCGAAAAATACAGGGAGCGAAACGCTATTTACAACTTGTACAGAAACCCGACGACAGTTACAAGAGTTGCGTGACAAGAAATGGAAGCAGTGGCTGGGGAGTGACACACGGTTGTAGCCTGTCCGCGATGTTATTCGATCTGTACACTGAATGAGCAGTACAGGAAAGGAAAGAAAACTTTCTAGCAGCAATTAAAGCTCAATCAGATGAAAGAAAAGCTTTGGGGTTGGCTGATGACATTGCAATTCTGTCACAGACAGCGAAGGACTTTGAAGAGCATTTGAATGAAATGGGCAGTGTCTCAAAAGGAAGACATAAGATTAGCACCAGGAAAAACAAAACAAGTGTGACAGAATGTAATGGAATTAAATCGGATGGTTCTAATGGAAATAGATTAGGAAATGAAACACTTGAAGTAAATGAGTTTTGCTACTTGGGCAGCAAAGTAACTGATGCTGGAGGATATAAATTGTATAACGGACAAGAAAAGCATTTCTGAAGAAGAGACCATTTATTATCACAGATTATATAGATTTAAGGGTTAGGAAGTATTTCTTGAAGATATTTGTCTGGTTTGTAGCCATGTATGGAAGTGAAACATGGAAATCAAACTATTTAAACAGAAAGAAAATAGCTTTCGAAATGTGACACTACAGCGAAATGGTGGAAAGTAGATGGATCGATCCCGTAATTAATGAGGGGGTAATGAATACATGGAAAAATCCTGGAGGTACTAGAAGTTATCAGATAGATTATATAATGGTAAGACAGAGATTTAGGAACCAGATTTTAAATTGTAAGACATTTCCAGGGGCAGATGTGGACTCTGACCACAATCTATTGGTTATGAAATGTAGGTTAAAACTGAAGA
Source organism: Schistocerca americana (assembly GCF_021461395.2). Taxonomy (NCBI): domain Eukaryota; kingdom Metazoa; phylum Arthropoda; class Insecta; order Orthoptera; family Acrididae; genus Schistocerca; species Schistocerca americana. Next base: position 129,600,152 of record NC_060122.1, on the reverse strand, counting down.
AACTGCAAAAAGGTGGGAATTTAAGGAAATGGGAGCTGGATAAACTGACTGAACCAGAGGTGGTACAGAGTCTCAGGGAGAGCGTAAGGAAACAATTGACAGGAATGGGGGAAAGAAGTACAGTAGAAGAAGAATGGGTAGCTCTGAGGGATGAAGTAGTGAAGGCAGCAGAGGATCAAGTAGGTAAAAAGACGAGGGCTAGTAGGAATCCTTGGGTAACAAGAAATATTGAATTTAATTGATGAAAGCAGAAAATATAAAAATGCAGTACATGAAGCACGCAAAAAGGAATACAAACGTCTCAAAAATGAGATCGACAGGTAGCGCAAAATGGCTAAGCAGGGATGGGTAGAGAACAAATGTACGGATGTAGAGGCTTATCTCACTAGGGGTAAGATAGATACTGCCTACAGGAAAATTAAAGAGACCTTTGGAGAAAAGACAACCACTTGTATGAATATCAAGAGCTCAGATGGAAACCCAGTTGTAAGCCAAGAAGGGAAAGCAGAAAGGTGGAAGGAGTATATAGAGGGTCTATACAAGGACGATGTACTTGAGGACAATATTATGGAAATGGTAGAGGATGTAGATGAAGATGAAATGGGAGATACGATACTGCGTGAAGAATTTGACAGAGCACTGAAAGACCTGAGTCGAAACAAGGCCCCGGGAGTAGACAACATTCCATTAGAACTACTGCTGACCTTGGGAGAGCCAGTCCTGACAAAAACCGAGCGAGGTGGCGCAGTGGTTAGACACTGGACTCGCATTCGGGAGAACGATGGTTCAATCCCGCGTCCGGCCATCCTGATTTTGGTTTTCCGTCATTTCCCTAAATCGCTCCAGGCAAATGCCGGGATGGTTCCTTTGAAAGGGCACGGCCGACTTCATACCCCATCCTTCCCTAATCCGATGAGACCGATGACCTCGCTGTCTGGTATCCTTCCCCAAACAATCCAATCCTGACAAAACTCTACCATCTGGTGAGCAAGATGTATGAGACAGGCGAAATACCCTCAGCCTTCAAGAAGAATGTAATAATTCCAATCCCAAAGAAAGCAGCGGTTGACCGATGTGAAAGTTACAGAACTATTAGTTTAATAATTCACAGCTGCAAAATACTAACACGAATTCTTTACAGACGAATGGAAAAACTGGTAGAAACCGACCTCGGGGAAGATCAGTTTGGGTTCCGTAGGAATATTGGAACACGTTAGGCAATACTGATCTTACGACTTATCTTAGAAGAAAGATTAAGGAAAGGCAAACCTACGTTTCTAGCATTTGTAGACTTAGAGAAAGTTTTTGACAATTTTGACTGGATTATTCTCTTTCAAATTATAAAGGTGGTAGGGGTAAAATACATGGAGCTAAAGGCTATTTACAATTTGTACAGAAACCAGACGACAGTTACGAGATTAGAGGGGCATGAAAGGGAAGTAGTGGTTGGGAAGGGAGTGAGACAGGGTCATAGCCTCTCCCCAATGTTATTCAATCTGTATATTGAGGAAGCAGTTAAGGAAACCACAGAAAAATTCGATTAAAATCCATGGAGAAGAAATAAAAACTTTGATGTTCGCTGATGACATTGTAATTTTATCAGAGACAGCAAAGGACTAGGAAGAGCAGTTGAACGGAATGGACAGTGTCTTGAAAGGAGGATATAAGATGAACAACAACAAAAGCAAAACGAGGATAATGGAATGTAATCGAAGTAAGTCGGGTGATGCTGAGGGCATTAGATTAGGAAATGAGACACTTAAAGTAGTACAGGAGTTTTGCTATTTGCGGAGCAAAATAAGGTGTAGACTGGCATTGGCAAGGAAAGTGTTTCTGAAGAAGAGAGATTTGTTAACATCGTGTATACATTTAAGTGTCAGGAAGTCGTTTCTGGAAGTATTTGTATGGAGTGTAGCCATGTATGGAAGTGAAACATGGACGATACATAGTTAGGACAAGAAGAAATTAGAAGCTTTCGAAATGTGGTGCTACAGAAGAATGCTGAAGATTAGGTGGGTAGATCACATAACTAATGATGAAGTGTTGAATAGAATTGGGGAGAAGTTGAGTTTGTGGCACAACTTCACTAAAAGAAGGGATCGGTTGGTTGGAAATGTTCTGAGGCATCAAGGGATCACAAATTAAACATTGGAGGGCAGCATGGATGCTAAAAACCGTAGGGTGAGACCAAGAGATGAATACACTAAGCAGATTCAGAAGGATGTAGGTTGCAGTAGGTACTGGGAGATGAAGAAGCTTGCACAGGATAGAGTAACATGGAGAGCTGCATCAAACCAGTCTCAGGACTGAAGACCACCACAACAACAACAACGAATAGAATTGGAGAGAGAAGTAACTTGTGGCACAACTTGACCAAAGTAAAGGATCAGTGGATAACGCACATTCTGAGGCACAAAGGAATCACCACTTTAGTATTGGAGGGAAATGTGAGAGAGAAATCATACGGGGAGAAGGGGAGAGCAAGAGATAAATAGACGAATGCAGGAAGCAGTTGAGAAAGATGCAGGTTCAGCAGATCTTTATGTGGAATTAGCCCTGAATATTCTATTAATCGAGAGACTGTTATGACTTTTTTAATTACTTACAACATGTTCTGTGAACATGCATTGTGCCTGTAGTGCAGAGGTTTGCACTGTCTTCTGCACAATCTTGCTTTTGCTAATTGTTAGTTACTGCGTCTTTTAGGTTCAGAGTACGAGATTCCATTGTACTTTTGTCCACTGTCCTGCCCTCTTCGAGCACACTGTTGTCAGAGCGAGAGTCTTCTCTCACAATTGCTGAAGATTTTTGTTCACAATCTAAACAGTTACTGGGATCGCACCTGCACCCAGGACATTTGGAACATTAGTAAAAAACGCTAGCAAGAAACAACGGTGAATCCATGTCTGGTTGCAGCTTCGAATACCTGGTACTTGTCATGACTAGTGCAAGTGTTCTGTATGTACACCAGGGTTGGGCAAAAGGATAGAAAACAGAAATTGGAACATATATATGTAATTGGAGGTGCATACACTTAAACTCTGTACTTGTAGTGTTGGTTGCAGGAGGTCAAACAATACTCTCAGTTGTAAGCTCCCCACTGCAAGTTTCTGTACGAAATTTAGCCCAACTTTACCTCCCACTTTACAAAAGTCTAAGTATTACCAAAACTAAGTCACCACAAGCTGCTATGCAACTTGAACTCATGTGTTAACCTTTGACTGGACAGAATCTAATTTGATCTGAACTGTATTTAGTCTCAGTACACCTATGCACAACTGAAGTAATACAATTATCTAGCACTAATCATTACCATTCACGTCTCGTCTTGACAAAGGCAACAAGAAAACACCCAGCTTCTACGCTGGATTTATATTTTTAAATAAAATTTCCAAACTATATTCAAACTGATGCATACCACATGGTGCAATGTGGTAATGTGTAATGGGAAACGTTCTTTATATAGCGGAATGGGGAGAGTAACTATTCCTGTGAAATGACATTTCAAAACGACGATTATAGAATGAAGCGTTTCTCAATATCTTCACACAGAGCATTGGTCTGAACATCACTATGTTTAACAAAGTGAACAATGATTTGAGAAAGGTACAGTGTTAACAGATAATTCCTATAAAAACCAAACAGCTTAATCAGTTAATATCTTAATGCATGACTCAGGGGAGTGGGGTGATCTTTCTCTCAGCTCTGAGCAAGTTACCTATGCGAACTATTACTCCCCAAATTAGATGTGCAATGCTGCAGTCATCTCAAATTTCTTCTCGTTACAATTAATGACATTATTCAAAATTTATGTTCTTTTCACCTTCCAGTATATAGATTATATTCGTGCTTGTTGTCCTTACACTAAATACTTCTTCACCTAACTGATACAATCACGAGTCAACACAGCACTACTGAGGACGCCCACCACCCACAACACTTCAACTAAGAATGTATCCGACTGCGCAGAGGCAAAGACTGTGCCACAAAGGTAGTTTAACGTTAACATAACTTGCTCTCTCTCTGTGATGTAGACATAAATAACTTACTAGAATCAAAATTACAGCCCACCTTGCGTATCCTCCACCTTCCCCGATAAGGACATTAGACAAACGTCATCTCATATAGGAATAAGGTGAGGACAAAGTTTTAAACATTATGAATAGGACCACTCAATACATGTTAGAAATACTAAGAGAAAAATCGCTTTGCATGAATATGAGTTGAAGAACGATAAGTAAAAAGTATTTGCTAAATTTCAGAGCATGTGAATGAAGTAATCAACAAAAATCACCATAGCTAGGTTATTATGTTTCGCGATGTATACGAGAATGTTCTGCACAGGACTATTTTGAATTTTTATGTCACAGTTTGTACTGAAGTGGTATGGTGACCTATACTGTTTTTGAAGTACACAGGAAGTACGCTGGAGTGTCTGTATCACACAAGGCCTATATTTCTGAAGCATCGTCACATATGACATCAGTAGTTTGCACGATGAAAGTAGATAGAAGAGTGTCCTTTTTGCTAACGACCATACTTTCTATAGCTCGTTGAAATAGTGTCACTGTTATGGGAAGTTATGTGGAAGCAGTCTCAGTGAGACTAAGCACAGTCCTAAACTGCTAACCCCATACATACACAAAAAGTAAAATAGGTAGTAGTATCTGTTTGAAACAGATTAGATCTATTGAGAACTCCAAAACCATATTGTAGTATCGAAGAGTTCCTCATAAAAGTCAGTTGCAGCTTGAATCGGTGAAGTAAGCCGGCATTTGGCACATAATTATTAGACGTATTTCTTTTGCCCTGGTTAGTGTCAATAATTATGGTGAATGGTCAATCAGTTACAGTTTTTCACATTTACAATATACAGCTACCTATATTAAGACAGGAGTAATAAGATTTTACACAGTTGTACATATGGACATCACCTGTAGTGTAATGGTTACAACAAATTTATATCTCTACATAAAAAGTAAGAAAATAATCGCATCACTGTTTTACAACAATGAATCACAGAAACATCAGAGAAGTAAATCATGCGAAACAGTGTACAGTAATGTGCTTCATGAGAAACATTATTAAATGTATGTAGAATGACATATATAAAATACTTAATCTATTCATATAAATATGTGTGTGTGGACATCAGTGAAATACACGTAAGTGTAGGGAGTAAGGTAGAAGGAGAAACGTAAGGATAGCGATCACACCCAAGAAAAACATCAGAGAAGTAAATCATGCAAAACAGTGTACAGTAATATGCTTGATAAGAAACATTATAAAATGTATGTAGAATGACATACATAATACACTAAATCTATTCATATAAATATGTGTGTGTGAACATCAGTGAAATACACGAAAGTATAGGGAGTAAGGTAGAATGAGAAACATAAGGATAGTGGTCACACACAAGAAATAAACACATGAGGATAGTGGTCATACACAGAGATAAGGAGAAACATAATGATTAAAAACACGGTTTAGATAGTACCAAGGTTCACATCAAAGAATTTTATGCAGCCAGCCAAACATCAGTCTGTTATTGTACCTAATACAGTGAGTAATTAGCATGGTATCTAGTTATAAATTATTTTTTAGTTTGGGCACTTTTTAATCGTTTTACCTACGATTTCTACAAAATTCCAACAAATACCACTATTTACTTTACCTCTTTGCTTTTTTCTGTCATATAGTTCATACATTCTTATAAGTTCATATTATTTAGCTCCATGGCCCTTCCTAACCATATGTCATCTTTGTGCTACCTAACCATCTCTCTTATTTGTCCTACCTAACAACATTTACTCTGATTAATCATTTCATCTCAACTCGTCTTTCTAATCGTTTTTTTTTGCTAATGTGAATGTCGTACAACTTCCCTTTTTACCTTTATCTCTTTGCTTCCTCTGTACACCTGTTTCTTGATTTCTTACACATCTTTCTTAACTTAAGGGAGCTTATTGCAGTAATACACTTAACGTAATTATTTTACTAATGGCGCTGCATCCAACAGTGAAAATTTATGCAGAGTATATGCATTATAAAGAAACTCAATAAATGGAATAGCAGACAAATACAACCCGAAAATTCCTTCAGCTAAAGCAATGCATGTTATTACGTTACATTACATGTAAATATAAAAGACAGTTTGACTACAATGTCACACATGTAAGTATATATATAAAAGAATCTTATTATTTGCCATGGCAAAAAGAATAAAGCTGAAAAGCAAAAAGAAAATCATTAGTATCTTGCGTATGCCCTGTATCTCCTTTCTCTTCTTGGTTCACTTTTTATTCTAAGTAAATTGTCACACCTCACGATTTAACGATTCATGAGTTTCATCATCATTGAGTATAGTCAGAAATATTTCTCAAATGAGCAACACATTGCTGATGACCTGTGTAGTTCCTCGGAAATGGTTTATAAAATACTGTCAGTGTTCATTTTATTAGAAATTACTTATTCGGATTCCACATGAAATTTTGAAGTTTGTTGAATTTGTTGCGTAATAAATGAAAGTCTCCCGATTCTTGTCAAAGTTTACCTCACGCGCAACGAGAGTCGTTCTGGGATACGGTGCAGTAGCATTGTTCATTGCTAATTGTTGCTGTGCGCTGCAGTGCAAGAAATATATTGGAAATAGGTGACATGTAGTGCTATCATCTGGGTACAGCTTTAGTACATTGAGCCTAGCCCTTCCCAAATTTTTCCACTGTGAGTTATGATGTATATTACTTTGATTGTGTTGGTTGCTAATTGCAAAATTTTTGATGTGCTATGTGTTCTGCCGATTTTGTCTACCAGAATTGTGCCAGTGAGAATTTATATAATTACTATCTAAGTTAGAGTACTGATTATTTTTATTATTGTGGTAATTGTGATTACACCTGTTCAGCTGCGAGAATAGTGCTTCGTATGGACGATGTCAGTTATCCCACCTGTAATTGTTTCTGTGGTTGTGTCTGTTTCGAAAGTTCCTATAGTTTTTCTTTTCACGAGGTACAAAAGCATCTTAGCTTCTCTTGTGATTTTTATTGTTTTTTTTTATGAAGCCGTTGTTAAAAAATGGTCCAAATGGCTCTGAGCACTATGGGGCTTAACATCTGAGGTCATCAGTCCCCTGGAACTTAGAACTACTTAAACCCAACTAACCTAAGGACATCACACACATCCATGCCCGAGGCAGGATTCAAATCTACGACGGTAGCGGTAGCGCAGTTCCAGAATGACGCGCCTAGAACCACTCGGCCGGTGAAGCCGTTGCCACTGTCCAACTGTAATTTCTGAAGTAATGTTTGAAATGCTTCTAAATCACCTCTTCATCTGTTGGTCTAAATTACGTGGCTTAAACGTGTACGAAACTTTCTTGAACAAATGCGAAGTAAGTCCGACGAACTCTATGGATTTGATATGTACTGATTTCTGCGTACCACGTTTTCAAAATATTTCCTGGGCAAGAAAGGTCAGACTGTTCGAAGGTTCCTAATAGTCTACAAAAGGGCTTGGTAGAAATCATTTACCCTTTGGAAAACTCTCCCATGGGACAGCATTCTTGTTAGAGGTTCATTTTCCGAATAACGGTGTTTAAGTTGCCAGTTTGGTGGTAAAGAATGAAGGAACTGATTAATCCAAGTTGGGGGGTTAATTTCGTTACTCTGATTCCTGAAAACGTTTAACTTACGTACTGTCAATAAGAGACGCTAACAAAATTTACCATTTTTGTGTGAACCAGATTTTTGCTATTGCACCACGATTGCGATTCATTGTCGTATATGGATGTGAGTTTTCTCGTACAAAATCACATTAACGCCGCAAATGGTATGGTCACCAAAGTTTTCTGAATATGCATGGAAACGGTCAAATCAGTCCTTTTGGTAGTCACTGTTAAGCTTTCTTTCAATACACTCGACTTTTTCATGCATAGTGTTCCTATAACCCTTATTTTTTCGATTAATGTTCTCATGATTTTCTTTAAATTTGTTAATGACTGGTATTCTGCTGTGTATGAAAATTGTTCTCTCATTGTGCCATTCGAACATCTGTCCGCCTTCGTAGCGCAGCGGTAGCGTTACCGCCTAACACGCAATGGGGGCCCGTGGTTGATTCTCGGCAGGAGAGTGGGTTTTGTGTGCCCCTCATCATCATTTTCATTATCACTGACGCGCAAGTCGCCAAAGTGGAGTCAGCTACAAAGACCTGCCATACGGCGGCCGAACCCAGAAGGGGATATCCCGGCCAATAAATGCCATACGATAATTTCATTTGAACCTCTGTCTGCACTGACTGACAAATTTCCCATTTTCATTGTCAGATCACCAACTTTTTTTTTCATTGTGCTTAACTGTTCTTTTCGTTCTTCAGAATTTAGTGTCAAAGTTTCCTCGTGTTCGGTAATATCTTTTACCGTTGTGTTAAGCTATTCTTTTTGTTCTTTTGTCAGCGTAGCTATCGCACTCGGAAATACAGTGCTGAATTTAGCTAACAATTCGTCCTTGTCATTACGCTTGTCATTACGCTTTTCATGTTTTCGTGTTCTGTTTCAAGATTATGTTATCTAATTTCAAAACTGCTAATTATTGGTTGAAGGTCATCTTTAATTTCTTCTCTAGTCTAATTCAGAATATCGACGTGCATGGCTTTCTTCTAACGAACGAGGACACCTGACGCAATCCAAGCATGCCTCTCCAAGTCCCTAAATATAGACTCCACTGTCCTAAGACACCACAGCAGTAATACATGAGCAGTGGAGTAGTGTCATACAAACGCTTTGTCTTATTACCGACCGTGCTACTCATGTCCATTGGTAATGAAGACAGACAAGCCAAATATATCTTCGTAAATATCATATCCCTCAAGAAAACTTACAGCAGGACAATACGACACACCATACGTCCAGAATTGTTACAGAGTGGCTGCAGGAACATTCTTCTGAGTTTAAAGACTTCCGCTGGCCAACAAACTCCCCAGACATGAACATTATTGAGCATTTTCGGGATACATTGCTGTTCAGAAAAGATATTCACCGCCTCATGTTCTTACGGAATTATGGACAGCCCTGCAAAATTCATGGCGCATTTCCCTGCAGCACTACTTCAGACATTAGTCTAGTCCATGCAACGTCGTGTCGCTCCACTTCTACGTGTTCGTGAGGGCTCTACACGATGTTAGGCAGGTGTACCAGTTTCTTCGGCTCTTCAGTGTATATATCAGAACAATGTGAAATGCTTCCTCAACGTATTACATGTAATTTCTTTATATACCTCAGTTACACTTCCCAAACCCTTTATTCGTCTTCCTGGTTTCTAGCTCAACGACTTGACACGTACGTAGATGTCATTCAGTTACAGTAAATTTTCAATCTGTGTTTATAATAATAACATACATTTTCGAACACTTCACTGCGTTATGGTTCTATAAAGAAGATATTGGCATCTGCTAAACAAACAGTAAGTACTTTTATGTAATAAAATTCTTGTATTGCACATAAATGTATATCGGAGGTTATGCATCTGAGGAGACAAGATAATTTGTCAAAAGTGGTAAAGAGAAATAAAACTGTATTTGCAACTGACTACTGAATTTTGTTCTGAAAACGTTTCTTATTTTTCACACACAATGTAGTGCAAGGAATACGTATTGCATATGTAGATGGTTTGAGTGCACAGGATGTGAAACTCAGAATACAGAGCTACCACTTATAGCAGGAACAATGGCTGTAAGGGTCGAGATGTGACCCTTACTGCGAGGAATGATCGACTGATGAAGTTGGGTGGAGCGCAGTCTCTCTGTCTGGACGCGGGTTGTGGAAGTGGTGGCGACTGCAGTCACTCACTGGACTGCTAGAATCCAGAGTTCTCATCAGTAACATGAGCGCAACTAATTGTATACAAACAAAAGATATATGTCAAATATCTATAGGAGAAGTAGCTCAACGACATATAACCTGTATATTGTTACTTTCGATTTATATTTTATACTTTCAAAGAGCCTGTTCGTTAAATTTAATTATTTATGCAGTATTATAAAGAATTTTCGCTGATATTTTGTTAAGTCACTAATCCGGTCTTACATTTGGAAGGTTGCGTCGTTTACTTTTGTGGCACACGCTTTTTCCTGTTGTTGTTTTGAAAGTAATGGTTGAAAAGATGTAAATTTGCTACTTGCGTACCTAAGATTGACGTAGTTAACGCTATAGAAAGGTGAGTGTCGTGGACTCTGACTGCCACGATGCAGCTTGACCAAGTTAGTGAGAAGATAGTGTCTATTCTCGCTTGAGGCTTTGTTGCACAGAAATCCTAACATTACATGACTACAACGCAATCGCACAGTAGATTTATTTGACGAGTGAGATGCTTCAATACTTTCAAAACACATTCCTTCTATGCCCTCACGGTCAAATCGAAACAGATTCATATGTCACAGATTCCGTTAAACTGCATGCTGTACAAAGTACAAATGCCCTTCCACCTCTCTGTACATAATTTCATGCTCCTTAAAACACAATACTTTCACCTGACCTAGTCGTCAGATGTAATCCAGATTTCAGTTAGCTGCTCTAGTATTGAAACTCTTCATGTGCCGTCGTCCATCAACTATTCTTAATATTCTTCTTCTCTTCCCATTTTTCATGAAATCTTCGTTAGTAATTACGTTCTGTTCATTCTTCCATCAGTAGATCTTCTTCTCTTGTTTTCTTGAGCCTCCATCGCCATTTTGGTACACTTCATATACTTGATGTTTGATTACAAGCTCAACAATTCGTTCCACCAGTAGGCCATTTCTCAGTGTCTAGCAACAGCATCTGTCCTTTGCGTCTACAATTTTGCAAAACCAGTTTATTGTAATGTCTTCTCACTTGTCAGGACAGTGTTTCTTTGTCGTTCTACTCTGTACCCAACCTTGTCTCAAGGTACTGCTTCAATGTCTCTCCCTATCTTTCACCGCTCAACGGTCTCCTTCTTCACTGAATTACATAGATATAAAATTTGATCATATAACGCATGCCATTTAAGGAGTATTTTAGTGATTTCGTCAGCTTCAAAGTGTAATCGAACTATCAGTGTAGCTTCACAATGATACTGTATTCTCACAATATGGAACCCACCTCTCTGCGCCGTGTCACGTACATTGGGAGTCCATGCTACTTTATTTTCGCTTGCATCATATGAGAAATCACAATGTTTGAATGTGGTTGTATACCCTCTGAAATTCCGTGGTTCATCTCACACATAGGTGTAGTGGAGTGCTATTTCAAACTACCATCCATTCGTTAGTCACTACTCGTGACTGTTTGTGCTTCCATGTCTCGGGTCCACCGTTTCTCTCTGTCTCTGGCGTACTGGATCTAATAAGCAGTGTCTTACTATAGCACATAACCACCAAATTTCTGTTATTACCTGTAATTAGTTTATTTATTTCCTTTTATCTGATTGACGGAGGTTCGATTGCTAGAACATCTAAGGAATAAGAGAAATGGTTGTGAGCATATATGTTTGATGGTTCAGTGCGTTCAGACAAGATATCCAAGTCGTTAAATGCATTAGTCTCCCTATTTAGGGTTTTATATACTTATTTTAAAAATTTTTAAATCTCTGTATTTTATAGTTGTGTCTTTGTAGATTTCATACTTTTATCAGAGGTTCTCTCTATACTGCTCTGCCAGAGAAGTGTACAGGATCAAGAATGTAGAACTAACACTTTATTTATGATTTCATATAATGCCAAAATAAAATGTAATGAAGATAGTGCCATGTGTGTTTACACATTTCAGAATTTATCTTAATTTACCAAACTGCTCTGTCCTTAAGAAAGACTAAGAAAATATATACATTATTCTACTTGGTTTGTTTGTTACAAGCTATGTAGAAACAGTATTACTAGAACAGTACTTCAGGTTGGTATCAGTTATGATTCTTGTAGACAGATAATTAGGAAATGCCCTCAAGTCGTTAAGTGTGTAAGTTTCCAGTTCTCTGTTTTAAATTATTGCTTTTCTTAAAATTTATATTTTCTGCTTTTATTTTTGTAGGTTTGACACTTTCGTCTGAAGTTTAGGGAATGTACAGGGAAAGTACATGACCATGAACTTCACCTGCCTTTATTGTTACATACGATATCAACGTAAAATGTAATGAAAACAAAGTTGGGTTTAGCTATATTGTTTATCGGGAAAGTGGACATCTTTACATTGTCTCATTTCATTTAATCGTTGAAAATTTTGTATCACAACTTCTACACAAACAGTGTCACTGGAACCAGTTGTGTTTCGTCAGTATCTGTTACTATCCTTGTACACAGAATGAAGAGAGAATTGTTCTTTCTTACTTCCCTTCTTAACACTACCTATCTTAAAGAACGTACGCCACACACAGGCTGTACATGTCCATACGTTAATGTTTGACTTGTGAACGATGAGGTGGCGCTGTACGTATTTCAGAGCTCTCTCATGATGTAAATGTCTTGGTTGTGTGTATAAAATAAATAAAATAAAATAAAATAAAATATTAATTTTTCTATCTGTATGATAGTGATTGGTTGTAATTAATATTTGCTTATCTGAAACGTGGACGTTTAATTATTTGGTATCAGACGCTTGACAATGGCTTTTTCGAATACGCAATGTTAATCGTAGTTGACCGTGAAATAAGACTCAAATAATCGGACTTCGTATTTAAATCGTTTCCAAAGACTGCTGCGGTAGGTGCGGACTCAAATCTACATTCTCAATATTAGAGTAATTTTGCCAGCCATGTCAATACGTCGTACAGAGGTGACTGTCTACTAAACATAAAAAGTTTACACAGTTAGTTAAATCAGATATATTCAACCAATAAGCCTACAGTTAAATAATTCTACTTACTTTCATAAATATAAATTCTTTACAGAATCGAGTGCCTAGTAACATTGCATCTAGCAGTGTTCTTATATAACATCAAATATGGCTGTGTGCCAGTCAATGAAATATACTTGCTTCCCGCACCACTTATCCAAGACCTCTCCCTTCTTAATGAAACATAAGAGTATCGTAATTGTGATTTTTGTTTTATCAGCGACATAGCGCTGCAGTTCTGTGCCATAGGCTTTATTTATTTGCCAGAGATTAATTATTTAATTAAGATTTCGCGTTTCCGAGGAAACTCACGCACGGCATGCAAATGTGCCTTTATATTGCCCCCTGAATTGCGAGGCGAAAGAACACACCTGCAGGCGAGCAACTCACCTAAAGGCACAAGAAAATCTAAGTTATCTACAACTATTTACATGACATACATTATACAGTATTGTTTGTTGTTGTTGTGGACTTCAGTCCTGAGACTGGTTTGATGCAGCTCTCCATGCTACTCTATCCTGTGCAAGCTTCTTCATCTCCCAGTACCTACTGCAACCTACATCCTTCTGAATCTGCTTAGTGTATTCATCTCTTTGTCTCCCCCTATGAATTTTACCCTCCACGCTGCCCTCCAATACTAAATTGGTGATCCCTTGATGCCTCAGAACATGTCCTACCAACCGATCCCTTCTCCTGGTCAAGTTGTGCCACAAACTTCTCTTCTCCCCAATCCTATTCAATACTTCCTCATTAGTTATGTGATCTACCCATCTAATCTTCAGCATTCTTCTGTAGCACCACATTTCAAAAGCTTCTATTCTCTTCTTGTCCTAACTATTTACCGTCCATGTTTCACTTCCATACATGGCTACACTCCATACAAATACTTTCAGAAATAACTTCCTGACACTTAAATCTATACTCGATGTTAACAAATTTCTCTTCTTCAGAAACGCTTTCCTTGCCATTGCCAGTCTACATTTTATATCCTCTCTACTTCGTCCATCATCAGTTATTTTGCTCCCCAAATAGCAAAACTCCTTTACTACTTTAAGTGTCTCATTTCCTAATCTAATACCCTCAGCATCACCCGACTTAACTCGACTACATTCCATTATTCTCGTTTTTCTTTTGTTGATGTTCATCTTATATCCTCCCTTCAAGACACCATCCATTCCGCTCAACTGCTCTTCCAAGTCCTTTGCTGTCTCTGACAGAATTACAATGTCATCGGCGAACCTCAAAGTTTTTATTTCTTCTCCATGGATTTTAATACCTACTCCAAATTTTTCTTTTGTTTCCTTTACTGCTTGCTCAATATAGAGATTGAATAACATCGGGGAGAGGCTACAACCCTGTCTTACTCCCTTCCCAACCACAGCTTCCCTTTCATGTCCCTCAACTCTTATAACTGCCATCTGGTTTCTGTACAAGTTGTAAATAGCCTTTCGCTCCCTGTATTTTACCCCTGCCACCTTTAGAATTTGAAAGAGAGTATTCCAGTAAACATTGTCAAAAGCTTTCTCTAAGTCTACAAATGCTAGAAACGTAGGTTTGCCTTTCCTTAATCTTTCTTCTAATATAAGTCGTAAGGTCAGTATTGCCTCACGTGTTCCAGAATTTCTACGGAATCCAAACTGATCTTCCCCGAGGTCAGCTTCTACTGGTTTTTCCATTCGTCTGTAAAGAATTCGTGTTAGTACTTAGCAGCTGTGGCTTATTAAACTGATTGTTCGGTAATTTTCACATCTGTCAACACCTGCTTTCTTTGGGATTGGAATTATTATATTCTTCTAGAAGTCTGAGGGTATTTCGCCTGTTTCATACATCTTGCTCACCAGATGGTAGAGTTTTGTCAGGACTGGCTCTGCCAAGGCCGTCAGTAGTTCCAATGGAATGTTGTCTACTCCTGGGGCCTTGTTTCGACTCAGGTCCTTCAGTGCTCTGTCAAACTCTTCACGCAGTATCGTATCTCCCATTTCATCTTCATCTACATCCTCTTCCATTTCCATAATATTGTCCTCAAGTGCATCGCAGTTGTATAGACCCTCTATATACTCCTTCCACCTTTCTGCTTTCCCTTCTTTGCTTAGAACTGGGTTTCCATCTGAGCTCTTGATGTTCATACATGTGGTTCTCTTACCTCCAAAGGTCTCTTTAATTTTCCTGTAGGCAGTATCTATCTTACCCATAGTGAGATAAGCCTCTACATCCTTACATTTGTCCTCTAGCCATCCGTGCTTAGCCATTTTGCACTTCCTGTCGATCTCATTTTTGAGACGTTTGTATTCCTTTTTGTCTGCTTCATTTACTGCATTTTTATATTTTCTCCTTTCATCAATTAAATTCAATATTTATTCTGTTACCCAAGGATTTCTACTAAACTTCTTCTTTTTACCTACATGATCGTCTGCTGCCTTCACTACTTCATCCCTCAGAGCTACCCATTCTTCTTCTACTGTATTTCTTTCCCCCATTCCTTTCAATTGTTCCCTTATGCTCTCCCTGAAACTCTGTACAACCTCTGGTTCTTTCAGTTTATCCAGGTCCCATCTCCTTAAATTCCCACCTTTTTGCAGTTTCTTCAGTTTTAATCTACAGGTCGTAACCAATAGATTGTGGTCAGAGTCCACATCTGCCCCTGGAAATGTCTTACAATTTAAAACCTGGTTCCTAAATCTCTGTCTTACCATTATATAATCTATCTGATACCTTTAAGTATCTCCAGGGTTCTTCCATGTATACAACCTTCTATCATGATTCTTAAACCAAGTGTTAGCTATGATTAAGTTGTGCTCTGTGCAAAATTCTATCTGGCGGCTTCCTCTTTCATTTCTTAGCCCCAATCCATATTCACCTACTACGTTTCCTTCTCTCCCTTTTCCCCACACTCGAATTCCAGTCACCCATGACTATTAAATTTTCGTCTCCCTTCACTGTCTGTATAATTTCTTTTATTTCATCATACATTTCTTCAATTTCTTCGTCATCTGCAGAGCTAGTTGGCATATAAACTTGTACTACTGTAGTAGGTGTGGGCTTCGTATCTATCTTGGCCACAATAATGCGTTCACTATGCTGTTTGTAGTAGCTTACACGAATTCCTATTTTCCTATTCATTATTAAACCTACTCCTGCATTACCCCTATTTGACTTTGTTTTTATAACCCTGTAGTCACCTGACCAGAAGTCTTGTTCCTCCTGCCACCTAACTTCACTAATTCCCACAATATCTAACTTCAACCTATCCCTTTCCCTTTTTAAATTTTCTAACCTACCTGCCCGATTAAGGGATCTGACATTCCACGCTCCGATCCGTAGAACGCCAGTTTTCTGTCTCCTGATAACGACATCCTCTTGAGTAGTCCCCGCCCGGAGATCCGAATGGGGGACTATTTTACCTCTGGAATATTTTACCCAAGAGGACGCCATCATCATTTAATCATACAGTAAAGCTGCATGCCCTCGGGAAAAATTACCGCCGTAGTTTCCCATTGCTTTCAGCCATTCGCAGTACCAGCACAGCAAGGCCATTTTGGTTATTGTTACAAGGCCAGATCAGTCAATCATCCAGACTGTTGCCCTTGCAACTACTGAAAAGGCTGCTGCCCCTCTTCAGGAACCACACGTTTGTCTGGCCTCTCAACAGATACCCCTCCATAGTATATACAGTATATTATATACAAAATTTGAATGACGCGCGTGCGCCGTAAAAGTTCTTATGTTGGAAAAATAGAGGGCGCGCATGCGCAGAAGCGTCAGTATGCCTCCAGCACTGCCGTTATATCGTAAATTTAGATCACGCGGCACAGTATTGCAGTTCATATCGTTCGTGTGCGCGCGCATTTCTTAGTCGTTGCACAAAGAAAATATTCCACTAAGATTACATATGAAGACTACATTCTATGACAGGTAACTTAGTTTTAAAATTACAATATATGTTATAATACAATACAACTTTAGATTGTTGAATGTTCTTAGTTACATAGTATTGCACCTCAAAGAAAAATGTCTTTTTGTTTCAGGTGCGTTGACCTATACACATCGTGTCGTTATTACAGTTTATATTCATCTGCTGCACAATAATTTTTCACAGGTTAGTGTCGTCGTGGTATAGTTTTTTTTTTTTATCACAGTAACATCGCTGTATAACAACGTGATTGATACATAAGCATGTCCATTTCCTATTTCCATTATAGTCGTTGTGATGCAGTTCGTTGTGACAAAAAGCATTGTTTATTACAGATCAGATGCGACCCGTCGAGTAATTGGTCCATATGCAGTTTGTTTTCGATATTTCGTGGAAGCTTGGTTGCAGAACCTCGGACGGCACATAGCTGGCGTCGATCCTTGGACAGTCCAGGTAAGTGTGTCCGTCACATTTCGAGAACATTCCATTCCCTGAAGTTCCAACCAAAATTATTCCACTCGTCGTGTTGTTTTCTGGACAGGCACGTTGTGACCATTTAATCCAGTTAACATCTTGAAGTTAGATACTGTAGTAATGTCACTAGACGATGCACCAATTACGCACTTCACATTTTCAGTTTTTCTTTTTTTTTTAATATAGCTCACCTAAATGTTCGTAGTTACTTTTCGAAGAAATCGTTCATCGCGTTTACAAAGGTACGATGCATCATGAATGTCATTAACAGTTTCTTTCACATAGGTTTCTGCGTAGTTGCAGATTTAGTAATGTACGTTAATGTCCGTGAACAGTGGTTCCCTACGCATTTTTTTAAGTTTTTTTTCTTTTTTTACATTTTGGCACTCGTTATTGTTCAAATTTTCACATAGTAACAGTTACATTATACGTCAGTTAAAAAAAAAAACATAAGTAATCATACATATACACGTCACATATTTTCTTAGCATAAACATAATACAGTTACACATAAACATGTTTACATCATCATTACATAGCTATAAATTATTACATTGTGTCACATTTGATTACATGAATTGCAGATATTTACGTCCTCTTTAACGGTTTTGCTGGGATTTTTTCGATGTTTTTTTTTGTGATGTCATCTGAAATTAAGATAGGTTAGACACAACATTCACTACATCAGTAGGCAAGACCAGGTGTTTTCACTACTCAATAAATATTCAAAATAATAAGAGACGGAAAACTGTTAGATTCCTCGCGTTTTGTGCGTGTGTGTATAGTGTCTGTGTGGCCTTGGCTACTGGTAGATGCTTTTCTTGCTGAGAGATGTGCGTCTAATCTATTTCTCGAAGTAAAAGATCGCTTCACAGATGATGTCTGTCGGTTCGTCAGGTGTCATACCAAGTCAGTGGTACCTACAGTTACAAATGTTCCGTGAAAAATTAATATATCATTCACTGCTACGTAATCATAAATTTTACTTTAATATTCAGTCTTCTCGGTGGTGCCGCGGCGTTGAAAGAAAAGTTATTCTGTCTTCAACTGCGTCACTGGAACCGCTGAAGTGAAAATTTCTATACTATTTATTATCTGTGTTGTAGCAAACAGAGTTTTGCGAGTTGCTTAGCAATGTTTTCATGGGTATGACTTTGACATTATTTTGCATGAAATGCTCTAAGATCTCGGTGTGCGTATAGCCCAATAATTTTGTTAGTTCTAGGATGTTGTAACAGATACGCACTAGGATGCGGGATGTTAACAATTATATAAGGTCCTTCATATAGCAGACGCCACTTAGCATTGCGTCGTTTGAGTGCTACAGATTTATGATGAGTACGAAGTAGTACAAGCATTCCTACCTTGAAATTTTGTTTTCTTTTTATTATGTTTGTGTGATGTTTGTTTCGTACCTGTGCGTGATGTGCCAGTGTAGTCAATACTTCTTTTATTTTCTGTTCGGGTGTGATTTCCTTGTCTGACAACTTAGGTAATGGTTCTATCCATTGATCGTTCTGTTTGCAACTGAACATGATCTCGTTAGGTGTGTAATTTGTATTGTAAATATTTAAGTTATTGTGTACGTCTTTGATAAGACTTAGGTAGGACACCCAATTAGTATGTTTTGATGAAATATAGGTCCTCATGAATCGGTTTAATTCTCGGAAAAGTCTTTCAGTCGCGTTACATTGTGGACTAAACTTTGAAATAAATATACTTTTAATGTTATTGTCCTTCAAGAAATTTCTCCATTTGTACCCAGAGTAGTATGCTGCATTATCTGACAGAATTGCTTTAGGTTTTCCCACGTGCGTCAGGTAATCACTTGAGAATCTTCGTATTATAACATTTGCAGTGGCGGATTTTAAAGCATAAAGTTTTACATGTTTAGAAAATATATCGTAAAAAGCTAAGATATATTTGACACCTCCAGAGCTTGCTGGATGCGGTGCACTGATGTCAGTACATAGAATTTCAAGGGGTTTACTCGGTAAAATAGAATGTAAATCTGTTTTTGTGGATAAATTCTGAGGTTTTGATTTTTGACATATGACACATGTTTTCAGTTCCCTGTAAATTTTTCTTCTCATATTGCTAAAATAACAGTATGTGCTGAGCTTTGCCAAACACTTTTTCGTCCCATAATGACCCGAAACTAAGTGTGTGTGCCAAATCAGATTACGTTCAGACTCTTTGGGAATGCATACACACCAGTTAGTAGCATTTGCATGTCGGCGATAAAATAACAGATCATTGTGTAACTTGTAATACCTAGTCAAAGGATGATTGTGTTTTTCTACCAGTAATGTTATTATCTTATACCAGTGAGGATCAGATATTTGTAATTTAGCCATGTTTCTGCACATATCAATATAATATTGGTGATACTGCTTGTCTTGCATTAAGAGAATCCTGTAGTCATTTATATTTTCTAAGTCACTGTTGGTTTCATTCATACCTTGTGGAAGTCTAGACAAAGCGTCGGCAATGGTGTTGTCCTTACCTTTTATGTACTTAATTTCAAAAGAGTAGTTCTGAAGTGCAACTGCCCATCATGATAGTCTAGGATGTACAAGTTTACAAGTTAACAAAAATGTCAGGGCCTGGTGATCGGTATAAATTACTGTATGTTTTCCAAATAAATAATAATTGAATTTCTTGAATGCCCAGACTATGGAAAGTGTTTCTAACTCAGTAGTGGAGTATGTACGCTCACATTCAGTTAGAGTACGACTTGCAAACCCAATAATTCTTATCTGCTCCTTTTCTTTATTCTTTACAACTTGAAATAAGCAACAGCCCAAGCCAGTACGTGAAGCGTCACAAGTCATACAAAATCTAAATTGAAATCTGGATGGCTCAATATGTTTGCATTCACTAAAGCATGTTTAATTGTATTAAAGTCATTCTGGCACTGTTCCGACCAGATCCAAACTTGATTCTTTCTGAGTAGATTTAGCAGATGTTTACTGTTCAAAAGTGGTTGTGGTAAAAAACGTCTGAAAAATGAACATAGCCCAAGGAATGATTTTAACTGCTTTTTAGTTCGAGGTCTAGGAAAGTTTCTGATAGCATCTAATTTACTGGGATCAGGACGTATGCCCTGTTAATTAATGATATGTCCTAAATATTTTATCTCACTGCAAACAAATTTTGATTTTCTAAGATTGGCTGTGACTCCAGCTTGTGCAAATTTTTCTAAAATTTTTTGAAGTGTGTCAACGTGTTCATTCCAAGACTGTGTAGCTATCAGTATATCATCTACATAGTGTGTGACTGTCTCAACTAAATCATCGCCAAGCACGGTACCCAGGGCTGTAATGAATACCCCAGAACTGACATTCAATCCGAAGGGTAGAACACAAAACTGATAGGTTCGCCCCCCGAACATAAATGCAGTGTATTTCCGAGAATCAGGAGTGATACCTACTTGCCAAAACGAATTAGCGAGATCTATTGTGGAAATATATTTTGCATCTAGAAATTTCTGTAATTGCTCTTCTAAATTTTCGGGTTTTGTGTGATCCGGTAAAATTATTTCATTAATTGCTCGTGTGTCTAACACTAGCCTAATGCTACCATTTGATTTTTTGTCAACAAGAAGAGGACTACAGTAAGGTGAGGTGGATGGTTCAATGACCTTCCAGTCTAACATTTGTTTTTATTCTTGCCACACAGCAGGTCGTTGAGATAACGGTACGTTATATGTCTTGTGGTAGAAGATCTTGTGAGGCTTAACTTCAATCTTGTACACATTCGTGTTGATAACACCTAATCCTTTGGTAAAAACTTGTAAATATTTGGATAACACTTCCTGTAGTTTTATACGTTCATGTACACTGAGAGCTGTAGCTTCATTTATCTTATGATCAAGCAATGTTTTCAAGTCCATTAGCTCTGTGTCAGATGAGTGTGTGTGCGTGTCTTGAATGTCATGGTCATGTACTAACTGAACCTTGTACCCTGTACAGTGTTTGTCACGCTTTAGAGTTCTCCTGTCCAAATCAATAATAATTACACTGCCTTTATCATTTAAAATGCATTTACCTTTAGAGAAGTCTATAATGCAGTCCTTCTAGCTCATAATATCTATTCCTAATATGCAATTTGTCACAAGGTTTTGTACAACCAGGAATGGCCATTGTACGGTTCCATTCCCTATTTTAATGTTTACAAAAACTTGCTTCGTAACCCTACATGACTTATTACCTAGAGCAGTAGTTATTTTACAGTTTTGGGCAGGAAACTCAGGCACAGGCTCCAATTCACACATCTTTTTATAGAAATTAAAAGACAAAATGCTCACAGCTGCACATGTATCTAAGATAATAGTAGTTGGAATCCCACCTACTACACCAGTAGTAGATGCTAAAACAATTTCATTTGTGTTTGAACGACATTGTGTACTGTCTTGCAAAAGTTCATGTGATATATTGTCATTGTGGTTGTATCTTATAAATAAAACCGGTAGTTTTTGTTTAGAATTATTAGGCATATCAATATTTTGTTGTTCAATTGTGGTGTCAAATAACTGATTAACATTGAAGTCGCCCGCCAAGAATTCTTCAGCCACGACCCGGGGCATAGAAGTGACTGTTTCTAGTTTGTTGGATTAGCATTTGTATTAGGTACTGACACAGATTGAGGTTGTGTATCAGGTGTCATTTCTATTATATTCACATTCGGATATTGCCTGTTGTGATCTCCAAACTTTTGCGGTTGTTGTTGCTGTTGCGCATTATAACTTACCTGTCGGTCGTAAGGTATGCTCCAATTTTGTCCTGGTGGCTGCTGTGGTAAAGCAGTGTTTGAATGAAAGTATTGATCGCTACGAGTCCAGCCTTGATGCTGTCTTGGCTCGTAGTTATTATTATTTCTATTTCTGTTTGTGTTTTTGTTGTTACATTTGTATCCGTTGTTACCGTTGTTGTTATTACCGCGGTGCCTTTTGTATGGATTGCCGCATGGAGTGTTATTACTGTTGTAACTGTTGTTCGTATTGGAATACACGTGTTGATTTTGATTTCCGTATTGAGACGGCATGTGAGTTTGCTGTTTTTGCTGTACCGCGTATCCAACTGTGGGCGCGCCAGAATTGAGTTGGCAAGCCTGCATGTTTTGCATACCACTAGTATAAACATTGTGGCTGCTGTTTTGCCGCGCGAAGCGCTGATCTTCTAGTAACATGTCGACCGAATCTAAAGCTGTTAAAAAATAATCTGGATCGTCATCCGGAATATGTAACAGTTTTTCTTTAATGTTGAAAGGAAATTTGGCCTTCAACGCACGGAGTATATCACGTGTTGCGACTGGTTCGTCTAAAAAATGTCCCATGTTCAAGTATTTTTCAAAATATCTGCGTAAGGTACCATTTTTACTGTTAAAAGTTCCAGGTTCTAAAATTTGTCTCCTGAGTCTCTCCTGGACGGATTGCGACCAGAATTTGTTCAGAAAGGCACGCTCAAACTCACTGTACGTGGTACATACGTCAGCTTGACTGTATGCCCAGACAACTGCATCGCCTTGGATGAAACCGATAATATATGAAATCTTTTTCCGGTCACTCCAAGTGCGTGGAAATGCGTTACTAAGAGATTTAAGAAAGATCACCGGATGAATGGTTCGTTTTTCTGGGATAAAAGCCTGAAGTTGCCTGTGTTTTATTAAGCTTTCTTCTTCCTTTGCATTATGATATGGATTTCTTCCACTTTAATTACTGCAATGTTCAGCTGGCGAGTAATTACGATAATGTTGCTGTGGTTTACCATGATAATAGCTTGTGTTTGTGGTTGCACGTCGTGGTATGTGTTGTAGTCGTGGTGTGTTTTGTTCTTGTGTGTTTGTCGTGTGCGGTATGTGTGCGTCATACTCGAATGTGTATTGGTTTCTGAACTGTACATTTTGACTGATATCTTCGTTACATTCAGACTGTGGTTGATCGGTGAATTGTCTCATGGGTGCAGTGACGGATTGTACTGCGTCACTAATCAGCTGTTTGTTATTAGTGATGTATTCCGCTACGGAGTCGTGCACAATTGTTGGTAAATTTTCACGTATGCATCTATCAAAATGTTTGTCTTTGTTCTCTACCCAATCGTGAAATTCTTTATTAATATTTTGAAAATGAGCTGTGGCATCAGATTGTAAGATGTCAGTCAGGTGTTGTTCAACATCGTCAAATTTATTCTGCACGTCAGTAATTCGTTTTTCAAGGTTGTCGTGTACTGAAGGATATGTTTGAATTTGTTCAGTAAGAGCTTCACACGTGACATTAAGGTTTTTTAATTGTGTCTGTAAAAGTGCTATGTCATTTGTAGTCTTTTCTTGTATCGTATTAAGCTTGAAAAATTTCGTACTGAGCTCAGTCATCTGTTTGGTCAGTGTGGCGTCTACAAGTTCTACACGTTTACATAAAGTGTCATTACCTGTCTTGATTGCTATGAGATCAGATTTAATTTCGTCATTCTGAGTCTTTAACTGTGTCTTTAAGGTTATCATGTTTTCCGCGTTCTGTTTCATTAGCATTTGTAACATGTTGGCAATGTTTACTGTTTGCAAGGTCTCCGCCCCCGCCGCGTCATTAGACGTGACGTCATGTATTAACATGGGCTCTGACTGAGACTTTGAAATTTTTGTGGTGGACGGCCTATTGTAAAAATTTCCGTTAACACTTGCGTCAATATTTAATGAATCGTCACTACCGGTTGCTGTCGTAAAGTCATTTTCTAACACTTGTCTCTCGTTCGAGTCGGATTGCGTCTGAATACTATGTCTTTGCTGTTCCATCTTTGCGTATTGTTTTCTAGTTATGACCATGCCACACGCGATATATGTTTCAAGAAAATAGTGTTTGACACTGGTTTTAAAATAAAATGCAGTTGAGCATGAATCGCTCGTAGCAACAATGGCTGTTTGTTAATGTAGAAATGTAAACTGAATATGGGATTATTGTTAAGGGCTGCTGTCCGTGTTACAACGTATCGTACAGAAGTCGGCCATATTGTACACTCGTGTATTGGTATTGTTGCAGAGTTATCGTTTAAGGAAAAGTACTGAGAATGAAATTTATCACTGAAAACTGCTACGCGAGAAAGAAATACTACACAATCTACTGAAGAGCTAATACACTGAATTATGTGTCTGGTCAAGCCTGCCAATGCAAAGATGCTGCGTCTTACCTTATTTTGCTGGAAGCTTCATTGCGTCTTCCCGCAAAATTTTATAATTGGCAAATATCTTCAGATTTTTGTTATTTCTCATATAGTCAAGTCCAGGTCCAGAAAGTTGATTTTTCACATGAAACAAAGAGAACAATGTAACAAATGACAAAATAACAAGTCTTGTCACGGTCGCCAATATAAAATAAATAAAATAATATAAAATAAAATATTAATTTTTCTATCTGTATGATAGTGATTGGTTGTAGTTAATATTTGCTTATCTGGAACGTGGACGTTTAATTATTTGGTATCAGACGCTTGACAATGGCTTTTTCGTAAATGCAATGTTAATCGTAGTTGACCGTGAAATAAGACTCAAATAATCGGACTTCGTATTTAAATCGTTTCCAAAGACTGCTGCGGTAGGTGCGGACTCAAATCTAAATTCTCAATGTTAGAGTAATTTTGCCAGCCATGTCAATACGTCGTACAGTGGTGACTGTCTACTAAACATAAAAAGTTTACACAGTTAGTTAAATCAGATATATTCAACCAATAAGCCTACAGTTAAATAATTCTACTTACTTTCATAAATATAAATTCTTTACAGAATCGAGTGCCTAGTAAGATTGCAACTCGCAGTGTTCTTATATAACATCAAATATGGCAGTGTGCCAGTCAATGAAATATACGTGCTTCCCGCACCACTTATCCAAGACCTCTCCCTTCTTAATGAAACATAAGAGTATCGTAATTGTGTTTTTTGTTTTATTAGCGACATAGCGCTGCAGTTATGTGCCATAGGCTTTATTTATTTGTCAGAGATTAATTATTTAATTAAGATTTCGCGTTTCCGAGGAAACTCACGCACGGCATGCAAATGTGCCTTTATATGTGCTGCTGTTTGTATTGAAGCACATATCATGACTGCAGCTTGCAAGCCAGATAATTTCGTAAACCATTTAATTATATTCTATTTTTACCTGTACTCTTAGTGTTCAAGCTTTACTTTATCGTAAATGATGCCAGCAGCGGTTACCAATGAAAACGTATATGGCTCTGACCTGAAACGTGTGTAGCCAAAAAACTAAACTTTTTATTCCGTTTCCAGTCAGACTTCTAGGATCTCTAACCAATAGTTGCTGTATGATTTTTATTCCAATTATGTTTCTCTAATATGCATGCAGTTGCTTGATAATGGCTACACAGCTGAAACGTAGTAGTAGCAAAATATAAATTAAATAGAAAAGAAATGCAATCTATGCAGGAAACTTGTTTCTTTCAAAAAGTCGTAATTTACAGTATGTCTGTTTTACATGAGAAATTTAAGTGAAGGCTACTATAAATTCTCAGATAAATACGTGAAATGTACCTCCACCTGACATTGGTGAATAGATGATCCCTGTGGAATGACCATAAAAGCGATGAGACACCAAACTCTGAAACTCCTTTCTTGCATTGCTGTGCACTAAGGGTGTTCAAAAATAGTGTTCTGTTGAAGAAGAAGGATATTGTTTCAGAGCAATAGTAAGTAGCTGTAAAGACCAATTCATCATCTGATTCATATTTCCACAGTCGAGTACATAAAAGAGATATCACTAAAATGACTTATGGCTGTAATTCCTAGAAGCATTTACCAATCACTAGGCCAGTTTCGGAATCTAAAGTGGCGCACTAAACAGTAATGTATTGGCAGACTTTCTGCACACAATATAAGTCGACCCCTAGTTCGAAGTTAAGCTCCACTGAGTAAACAGGCACGTTTCCTACGTTTTTGACTGTAATGCATTTTATCTTGTAGGAACTTGCTGTTAATTTACATTTCTCAACAGATGGTTGTCTTATGGAGGCCGCTTTTCTGCTTCTGAATTAGTATTGAGTCCCCCAGTAAACTGAATTTTTTTAAGATGTTTAACTCTCAACTTCAGTCCAAGAGAAGTATTATTTGACTGCAGGTAAGGAAACCCTAAACCAGTTTTTATTTTGGAGAGTAAACTACATAATTTTATTTAGCTCAAAATGACTCCGAGACTTTAGTGTATGTTTTTGGAAGTTGAGTTTAACAATCGAAACAGATATTTTTTCATACATCTAAAGAACGGGTGATCATAAGGTTACAAAAATAATACTGTTTGTAATATCCTAACACGAATAGCAGAATAAATTTTATTTTTTTCACGAATAAATCATTCAGTGTTTCTGTGGCATTTTCCTTGGATTCCCTGTTGTTACTGAACAGATATTTATATTGCACAGTTTTCAGTCTCAGTCAGCGTGTGTCTTCCTTATCAACAATGTAGTTGCCATGCTATTGTTTTTACATAAATCATACCTTCTAGAACCAATAGTGAAACATACGTGACACATGGAAGCAAGTGAATTTTGTACATTTTAAATATAATGCTTTGTAATTACCAAGTTTCATGCGTGAGTATAATGTTTCAGTATTGGTAAGTGCGATGCAATGTATATATTTAGTGAGTTACTCTAAATTTGTCTTTTGCTACATTTTAACGTTAGCTCAACAAGTTTTATAGTTCGTTTTGGATTCCCTTACACTGCCTTCATATTATATCATGATACCGTTTGAGAAAGTGTATAAGAAAAACATTAGTTCGTGACAAATGATTTTAATAACATTATTTGTGGTGACTGATTTGTGGTAATACCAAGTTGTTTGGATATATATCTGTAGAATATGCCCTCTCTAGTAATGGAAATTATTTTTGTACTACACATCTGTTATTCGGAAGTATTATCTACATTTTATAGCCAGGAATAACACAGTAAATATGTCACCGTTTTATGGTTTATTCACACAGTATTGATACAAGTAATTCAGTTATCCAGCGCCAAGTTGTAGATCAACACTTTGTGGAAACTTATATAAATTGATGGTGGTTACACCAATGTCCAGGAAGTGCAAGTGAAATGTAGAATTGAGGCGGAATTACACGTCCATTGGCATACTAAGCGTAGTGGACGCTGAAGACCAAGTTCCAGTATACCATTCGGATTCAAAGTCCAGAGCGCAGCCAAATCGGCATCGAACAGCGGGTCCACCGCAATGCAGCTTACCGGAGTTGTGGAGTAGAACATAGCACAATGATAAATCGCTTGAAGAGGTCAGTAGCGGCGTTAAATGAGGCTCCATAGTTAATGGAGCCAGCGGCTGGGGTCGCTTTATATTCCGGGCGGCCAGTCGCTGAATGTTACGAGTCGCCAGTCTCTGTGGTTTGAAGTGCGGGCGCGCGAATGCGGCATGCGATGTTAGCAGCGGGCTGCGCTCCGAGAAGTCAGCCGGCGACGCGTTTCTCGGCCGCGCGTAATGGAGTACGTCGCTGCTCGATGCGGAGATTTAGTAGTGGTGGATACCTCACTACAAAACTCGCGTTTTCACTTACAATGTTTCTTTAATTAATTCTTGAATTGAAACGTACAAAATAAACCGATTTCGTTATTGGCAAAGCAGATTCAGCTGTTATTAAGTGTACAGAACAAGTAACTGACCTAAGGCTTATTACTAACTATAGAATGTGGGTTTTTTAATTCAGATTGTAGTCCGTTAAGTAGTGAACATTTTATTGGTAGCTGTTGGACATAGCTGAATTTCATAAATTTGTTGAGAAACATGTTTGGTTAGAAAAGATAGGTTGAATTTAAATACCAGAGACGTATTCGCAGTTGCAGATATAGACAACAGTCAGCTGGATAGTGGAGTGGTGGGGACGAAAATTTGTGCCAGACTGGGAAACGAACCCGGATTTCCCGCTTTCCTTAGGCTCTCCAAGCATGGCTTATGGCCAGGCACAAACTTCCATCCACCACCTGCACTTGCACATTCAGTGTGTATATTCCTGTACAAGCGAGACATTTTAATCGAAAGTTGCTTTCCCATAGTCAGTGAATAAATATGTTTTTAAATAAATCACAAATTAAATTATCTGCCAGTAGAATGCTTAAGTTTTTAAAAGTTTCCGTAGCTTGGGAGTAACCACTGATCTATTTAAAAAATACCCATGTTGGTTATTCACTTAAAGTTTATCAATGTTTACTTTATTGCAAACAGTTTTTACTCGATTTTTTTTTTCCTTTAAAACATTTAAACACGAATATTCTGATGAGCCTTTTATCATTAGTTTTTCTTCTTGCTGAGTAAAGGTTTCGCTGATTATGCAAACTATTTTGCTACTATCTGAATCTCACATCATCATTGTCTGAGAAGCCGTTGACAATATGATCTATAATTTGAGGTTAGAATGTTGATGCATCAACAACAATGGTGTAAGTCTCAGTGGTGTTACATCCTATTTCCCTGATTGCTAGCAATATGAAAGTAATTAACTTCACGAAATGCCAAGGGGTCTGTTAAAGCATAAGACATGGTATGGTATACAAAATTCAAACTTCATAATTACATCTCATTTTTCTTACAAGCTACATAGTTTAATAATATTTGAAGTTGTTTTATTTATTTTTCAGTACACCCCGTTATTCTTTCTTTCTCTAGTTTTGTGTGTGTGTGTATGTGTGTATGTGTGTGTGTGTGTGTGTGTGTGTGTGTGTGTGTGTGTGTGCGTATTCTGTTCAATTATGTACTATGTTTAGCCATCCTGTAGCGCTCAGACCTTACGTTTGTGTCTCAACTTTGGAAATCATTGTGTTCTTTTCTCACTAGGTATCCACCTGTAATGCGCAAGAAGTTGTTGCGGATACTAGCTGCATAAAAGAACCGCCTCAGTGGACAGAGACTTTTGGCAGAGCTGCAACTTCTTAATCATAATCTTCTTAGTCACAATGTTTCTTCTTTAGTGCTCGTAGTGACCAAACGTTTTGTAGTGAGATGATTACTAAATGATATACCAGTTGCAGCAATCGAATGTACAATAACTTTAGATCATGGTTACAGTCTACAATATCTATAAATGTATTTCCAAAAAACTGATGATCACAATACGCCGAATTGAGATCGTTATGATTTACTCTATAAAACCCATAAGAAGCAGTGTGTTTGCTATATCAGTATCGTAATTATCTTAGTCAAATGGTGTGATGTCTCTCATATACAAAACATTCACACTAAATTATGTGAAGTGGAATGTATTAGTTGCACATTCTATTGTAATACTTATTATCTATAAGTTTTGGTCCAGAAGCAAAATATAAAAATTATACCAGCAGATGTTGGTTAGCTGCTAGGGGCAAGTTAACCGGCGCAGCTGACTTTTTTGTAAATTTGTTCATTACGAAGATATGAGCAGTAGTGAATCTTTTTTTAAGAAGACCCTGCATTTTTATTCAGTAATCCGCTTTCTCCACTTAAGACCATTTCAAAAACGTATCAAATGTAGCATTCTCGTAAACGTGACGTTATTAAAATCATAATGTAAAATTTATCTAATAGCCCACAGTGCACATATCCAGAGTAATGTAACTCTTCATTTGCAGGAGACGACAGAAAAGAAATGGGAAGAAAAGTGCACATCGATCATTTAGTCATCTCTCTTCACGTTCCTATGAGTACAATGTATGCTAGCAAAGAGAAGGTAGAACTGCTACTACTGCGATTAATATTACTAGAAGTAGTAGAAGCAACAGTGCTAATAGTATTATTATAGTAATATCAGTACTGCTATTGCAAATCCGTTAAGACCGTTTTATGACTGTTTATAATATTACAATCTGTATGAGTTTTCAGTAAAATATGACGCAAATATTTTGTATTTCACTTAGGCAAGTGTAAGAGATGTCCATGAAAAAATTCAATACAAATTAAGTGTTCCGTGTTGTACTTAACAACTCCCCCCCCCCCCCCCCCAAGTTGACCAGATTACTAAAAGTACAACGAACCTGACTATATATGAATGTAAGCGCATATAGAAGAAAGCATTAACCTGAACACACATGTGCAGATATCCAGTTTAAAGATTGGATCAACAGTATTATACTTTCATATCACTAACTGTGCTTAGCTGATATTTTTGTTCATGTACTGCTATTTCGTATACCATACGCATACCAGCAGTTGCGAAGGCAAATAGAGGCCACAGGGGCGTAGAACTGCCAGAGACGACACACACAACAGATTCCATGGCGCAAGTCACAGGCAGAAGAGGGCCACTGGCCAACCTATCATGTTGTGTGTACATGACTCGGAGTGGCGCGTTAGCGAAACAGAGGCGTGCAGCAGAGTATAAGTAGGTGTTGTTTTTTAACGAGAGTCACTCAAATGTGGCAGCTCTCCTGGACGACGAGGCGTGTCACACCGCCGGGCTACACCCAGCAACAGATGAGGCGGCAGCATCCCAGTCCATGGGGGGTCATTGGTTCGACCCTCTGAGGCTGACGTGGGGTCTGCAGCCAGCCAGCGGGGGGCTACTCTTCGGCTCGCTACCGCGAGCAGTCGTCTTGGCACCCGACATGTGCTGTAGACTTCAGAGGCGAGGGCCGCAGATTCGGATGCCGGATCTCGGGTGGTCGTTGCCGCCACGTTCTCAGCTACACACACGAGAAAGAAACAGCAAAGGGGCAGGCCTACGACTCCCGGCGGAGCAGCACGGAAACAACTGGGACGGTGACCACTGAGTCGGCTGCTGGCGCAGCCATCCTGAGGTAATCGGAACTCTGTAGCTGGCGTACAACACTTGCACGACTCAGCGTAGCGTTGCACAGGCTGCTGGAGTGCTTCCACAGCATTGCGGGGCCCTGTGACGCATACCGAGGTGAACAGAACACTATAGTGGAAACAAGTAAATCATGTGGAAAGTTCTCGTAGACTTTCAATACGCCACATTTGGCGTCTGATACCACAACATTTGGTGTTAGAATAGCGGAAGTCGTCTGTCCAGTACGACGTTCGAGCCCACTGCCTGCAGTACAGTCACAAGATGTGGTGAGTGCTGACAAAACTGTCCTTTTGAGTGTTGGACGTTTTCTTACCTTTTTGTTTGTGTTTCGAGTATGGCTCCTGGCAAGCCACCTTTTAGATGTTTTGCTTATGCATATTATTTATTTTGTCAGAATAAGTGTTAGTGTGTTTGGGGCAGTAAGATGTTGTTTTTCGTGCCATTTGATTACTTTTGTATGCGGCTATGATGATACTGAGTGTGATAATACAGAGGTGTAGGAAGTCAGATTGTTTTTGTACTTAAATGCTTTTGTTGGGACTAACTGTGAACGAAAGCAACACAATGGCAGAGTCAAGGACGCAAGGTGTGTCAGAATCAGAAGCAGGGCCCATTCTGATGGAAAATATAGCACAATTGACAGTTGACAATACGCAGTTGAGAAATGAATTAAAATCTAGAAGTGAACGGGAAACTGCATCTGATCAGTTGTTGCTGCCTAGGGTGCAGGAGATTGATCCAGCCGCCGCAAGTTTCGTTATTCTGTTTTCTGGCAAGGCATCTGAGGATGTGCGTTTGTTTGTGGAAGACTTGGAGACTTCAGCGGTGATGAATGATGAGCAGTTGTTACATATAGCGAAGATTAGATTAACGGGTGAAGTGAAAACATACGTAAGGTGTTCTGAGGCCTTAAGGAAGGCAGGACATTTTAAGCAGTAAAAGGAAGGGCTTTCACCAACGTACAAGAAACAGAATAACGTTCGGTACTTTAGGGAGAGGTTAAGTATAATGAAAAAGAGACAGGGGGAGACGGTGGACAAATTTGCGGACAGGATAAGGGAAACTAATGAGTATACTTACGAGTTGGGTCAGAACAATGAAGCAAATAGTGTTCTGTTGCAGGAAGCCGAGCAAGCAAAACAGTATTTGCAGGGTGTATAAAATGTTTCAAGTGTGGTCGTACGGGACATGTGCAGAGGAATAGAGGAAGGGGTGGAAAGCAGCAGCGAGGAGGATGGAGAAGTGGAGATAGGAGAGGTGGACAATCGTTAAATGACAGAGGAGGCCCAAGACCAACCTAAGGGACTCCCATCTAATTTCAATGCTACGAATGCGTATGCAGAGATGGAATGTCTAGTGATAGGACCCGTAGGAACTAAAAAGTTTAAGATTTTGTTGGACACAGGGGCGCAAGTGTCAGTGTCTACTAAGAAAATAATGGGACGAAGGAATATAGACCCACCACGTTATGGGTTGCGCGGAGTGGAGGATAAGGAGGTCACGCCTTTGCGGTCGGTGACAGTTGACTTTCGCATAGGGAAAGTCCGATTTAATGCATACATGGAGTTAGTACCATGGGTAAGCGAGGGCTACGATATGATCCTAGGAATAGATTTTTTGCGTCAGCATCATGCCAAGATTGACCCAGGACAACAAACTGTGGAACTTCGTGGAATGTTATTTCAGCTAGGGGAAACTGCTGTCGAAGCACTGCTGCCGCGAGGGGCATTCAACGTAATGAACAATTGAACCGCGTACATTAGCATTAAGACTTAATTCGCATGAGTGTATGTCCAGTGGCACCGGGAAGTTGCTTTGGGTAAGTGTGGAGTCAAATCTACCTGTGGGTACAGTACGTGTTATTGAACCATTGGAGGATAATGAAGATTTGATCTTCGTTGATCCATTATGGATCGTGGGACGACGGCTGGCATGAACTTCTTGAAGCAATAATTTACCAACAGCCGTATGTATTGTAGAAATTTATTTTATTTTATGAACTTCTGTGTGCTACCATGCCGAAACTGGTAGCACATAGAAGTTCTTAAAATAAAATAAATTTCTACAATACATAAGGCTATTGGTAAATTATTGCATCAAGAATGAAGTTTTGGTTTCATTGGGTTATTTTGTGTAACGTAGTGTTTTACGCGTACAGGAGGGGAACGACTGGCGAGTACTTCTCGTGAACGTGGATAATTTTAGCGCTGTAGAGGCGAATTTGGGGAAAGGAGTTTTAGTAGCAAATTTGGATGTGCCAGATGATGAAGACTGGTGATCGAGAGCTAGGCGAAGCGATTAACCACTAACTGCCGATAGAACTGCATTGTGTAACAAAATTAAGCATTTGAAAGGTGGAGAAAGAGAGCATATGGAAGAATTTTTTTGGGAATATAAGGATTTGTTTTTTCCACAAGGGTCGTTACTAGCAACTCCATTAGCTCAACATAGGACACCAACAGGGAATGAAGCATCTGATTACCGTGAACCATACAGAATACCGAGGTATTTGCAGCCGATTGTGGAGGATTTCATTGATCAGCAGCTTGAAGAGGGTATTATAGAGCATAGTGATAGTTGCTGGGGAGCACGCCGTGTCGTTGTGCCTAAAACATTTACGGATGGAACTAAGAAATACAGGTTCTGTTGTGACTACCGATACCTCAATAATAAGACAGTAACGGACGCATACCCCATTCCACGCATATCGGAGCCTTTGGATCACTTAAGACAGTGCCAGTACTTTTCTACGATGGATTTGACAAGTGGTTATGATCAGTTAGAGTTGGCTCTAGAGGATCGTCCAAAACCTGCTTTCTGTAAACCTGGAGGTACATTAGAATGCCATTCGGTTTGAAAAACGCTCCAGCGACGCTTCAGAGGTTGCTAGACGGTGTCTCGAGGGGTCTGAAACCACGGCAGTGTCTTGTGTATTTCGATGACACTATAGTGTGTTCAAGTAGTATGGAGCAACATAGACAGCGGTTAAGGGAAGTCTTTAAGAGGTTAAGAGCAGCTCGTTTCACGTTGAACCTGGAGAAGTGTCATTTCGCATTAGAAGAAGTAAAATATATTGGTCATATTATAAGTAAGGACGGAGTGCGAACAGATCCGAGGTTGTTACAGGCTGTAAGGGATTTTCGGGAACCGAAAACAGTTCAGGAAGTGCAGTCATTCATCGGAATTGGCAATTTATATCGAAAGTTCATGAAGGGTTTCGCAGATTTAGCACAGCTGTTGACGCGATTGTTACGGAAGGGTGTGAAATTTGAGAAAAGCGTTTGACAAACTGGAAGAAGTGTTATCATCAAGTCCGGTTCTTGTGTTTCCAGATTTTGAAAAGGAGTTTATACTAGCATGCGATGCATCGAATCAAGCATTGCGGTGTGATCTTAGTCAGGAAATTGATGGGAAAGAAAATCCTGTAGCCTATGTGTCTAGGCAGTTGAATGCAGCAGAGAGGAATTAGTCAACAACAAAGAGGGAGATGCTTAACGTAATCTATGGAGTCACATATTTTAAATGTTATTTATATGGGAGAAGATTTCGGGTAGTGACAGATTGTGCTGCGTTGAAATGGTTGATGGGGTTGAAGGATCCATCCACTAGACTCGCTAGATGGGCTGTGAGGCTTAGTGAATTCGACTACGAGGTTGTGCACAAGCCTGGGAAGAAGCACGGTAATGTGAATGCACGAAGTATGAAGGTGGCAAAAGAAGAAGTAGTAGGTTATGACCTAGCAGTATGGCAAAAATTACAAGACGCGGACAACGATTGTAAACTGTATCGGACTCAGCCACAATTGAATGTGTACGACGGTCTTCTGTGCAGGGAAACGAAGTTGCGGCCAAGGGTAGTAGTATCAGCGATACTGAAGGATGAGGTGTTAAAGGAAGCACATGATCACAGGTTATCTGGTCATGGAGGGTGTAGAACGACGAATAGGAGAGTGGCGCAAAGGTATTGGTGGAGAGGTAGGAAAGGAGATTTGGATCAGTATGTCAAGAATTGTATACAAGTGCGCAGAGAGCAGTTTTGAGTCAGAAACAGATACAGCTACAACTACTACTGGAAGCGACATGTCCATTTTCTTTGCTCGGGTTCGATGTCTTAGCACCTTTTAGGTGAACACCATCGGGGAACAGATTCGTTCTCACGATAATAGACCATTTTTCAAGGTATGTTGAGATGGTGGCTATGCCAAATCAACAGGCAGCAATGGTCGCGCAAGCGTTAGTAAATAACTGGATTTTGAAGTTTTGTTTACCAGAGACCATAATTACTGATCAAGGGACCAACTTCAAGTCGAATTTAATGAGGGAACTGCGTAAATTGTTGAACGTAAAGTTGTTGGTGACGAGCTCGTTGCATCCACAGGAGAACGGAAGGACAGAACGGGTGCACAGAACAATCGGGAAGATGCTGAGTTTTTATGTGGATTCCCATCACCGTCAGTAGGACCAGTATTTGCAGCATATTGTATGCGCGTACAACACAAAAGTTCATACCAACACCGGTTTGTCTCCATATGAGGTAGTGTATGGGCAAAAAATGTCGTCACCGTTTGATTTAGTGAAGCTACAGACAGGAAGGACCGGTGACTCTGTACGTTAATTCGCAAGGACCATTCGGGATGTTTGAAAACGGGTACAAAAGGCGAATACGAAGGCTTTCGAAAGGCAGGAAGACGCAGTGAAGCAGGATGAAAGTTTACCGCAGTATAGGGTGGGACAATGAGTATTGCTGTCCAGCGCCTATACACAAGAAGAGAAAACGAAGTAGTTCCTCACGATGGATGAAGGGCCATACCAAGTTGTTGAAACCACATCTCCTGTTAATGTTAAGCTCCAGCAGCTAACTAGAACGACGATAGTACACGTTTGGCGGTTACGGCCATTTAAGGGTTGCCCGGATATGATTCAAGGCGTGTCGCAGGAACGAAAGAAAGAGAGAGTGAAGAGAGGTGTTAAACGTAGAGAAAAACAGGAAGATAGAGTTCAGCATGAAGTACCGTATGCTCTGCGATCCAGAAAGTGGTAGAGAATTAGCATTTTTTTTTCCTGTCATGTACCATTGGGTTTGCGTAGAATAATTATACATTGTATTTTATATGTGTTTTCGAGTATTGTGAGCCGGCTAGGGACTGCAGTCTTTTTCAAAAGGGAGGAAGAGTGATGGTGATCCCTTTCATCAGGTTAGTGAAAAGGGAAATGTAGCGTCTGATGTATGTGGAGTGTTGTTAGAGCAGAAATCGAACGCAGTTCTGGAGAAATAGATGCATCGGAGTAAATTTTGCGGCAAAGCCTTAATAAATATGTGTTGAACGATGTCAGAGTCGTACGATTTCTTGGTTAAACTTATAGTTACTGACAGTACTGGGTCAAGAAAGTCGTGTTTATTAGAGGCACCGATTCATATAATGCAAATTTAAGGATGAAAGCGGTCACACAGTCGCTGTTGAGTTTGGATAAAAAAATAATGAATGTCAGAGGAAAATCTGTGAAACTAAAAATATGGGACACATGCACGATGCAGTTATTTTTAGCTATTGAGAAAGGAATAGACTGTCCAAGGGACATCGTGGAGACAAAATTGAGCTTCAATGCGTCGGGATGCATTGGATCTTCTCCACCTACCAGAATTTGGTGGTAGTAGTAGGTTGTTTTGAGCAAGGAGTGTTTCCAGAAGCGAAACGCGTAGCCCTCAAAGGACGCGGAATTTTAATGAATGGAACTAAGTGTAACATAATAGGACGAACCTTCTATCTGCCAGCGTCAATTTCAGGAGTTAAGCAATTGAATGTTATGCAGCCACAGCTGTACTGGCCAAAAGCCACTTTAGAGCTTTTGCCAAGACAGAATCTGACCTCGTTAAATCAAACTCTGGAGCCAGGTCTGTTGAGATCCGTAAACCAGTTCATTTTAGAGCAAGAGGGGCGCATATCAGCCGAACGGCTTGTTCAGCATGTCGCTCAGTATAGGGAAAGGCAATGGCAAATAACGATCATTTGGAGCACCCCTGTGCCTGAACTTTGTTATGTGTTGTTTTCTTTCTACTCTAGCAGAGAGCCAATTCCCAGAGGGATCTGGGGGTAGTCCAAGTCCCAGTAGATAAAATGGTTCAAATGACTCTTAGCACTATGGGACATAACTTCTGAGGTCATCAGTCCCCTAGAACTTAGAACTACTTAAACCTAAGGACATCACACACATCCATTCCCGAGGCATGATTCGAACCTGCGACCATAGTGGTCTCGCAGTTCCAGACTGTAGCGCCTAGAACCGAGGGCATAGGCAAAGGGCACTAGACCACATTTAAGTTTTCTAAAAGTAAGGAAATAGGCCGACCCAAATAAGTTAACAGCTAGTTAAGGCTCGACCTGGGGACCGGGTCTTTCTGAAAAGGGGAATAATGTAGCGGCACCACCGTTTAGGATAGGAAAGCTAGTTTTGTACGATATTCGGAGCAAGAGCGACAGCCAGGTGCGGGCCGGATTGCAGTAAGTTACGCATACCAGCAGTTGAGAAGGCCAATAGAGGCCACAGGGGCGTAGAACTGCCAGAGAGGGCGCACACAGCAGTTTCCATGGTGCAAGTCACAGGCAGAAGAGGACCACTGGCCAACCTAAGTGTTATGCGTACGTGACACGGAGCAGTGCATTAGCGAACCAGAGGCGTGCAGGTGTTGATGTCTAACGAGATTCATTAAAGTGTATCAGCTCTTCTGGATGGCGAGGCGTGTCACATCGCCAGGCTACACACAGCAACAGACGGGGCGAGTGTCCCAGTCCACGGTTCTACCCTCTGAGGCCGACGTGGAGACCGCAGCCAGCCAGCGGGTGGACCACTCTTCGGCCCGCTACAGGGCTGTGGCTGGCGTCTCGGCTCCCGACACGCGCTGGAGACATCCGAGGTGAAGGCCGCAGATTCGGACGCCGGATCGCATGCTGTCTTTGTCGCAGCGTTCTCAGTTATGCCAGCGAGAAAGAAGCATACACAAATTTCAGTTCATACTTACTTTGCCCTTACATTGTCACTATTACCAGGGCTCTTCGTCATTTTAATTCATTTCTTCAGCTTCCAACGTTATCGTAGACAAGGGTGAGACTTAAATGTGTCACGGAAAACTTAATTATAAAGATCTATATGATGACATGTAGTACAGGACTTCCCCATTACGTCCAACGCTGGGGTTCTATTCCAGTGGCGGAGAGCCGTGGTAATAGTGATAGTGTAAGAGTAAAATAAGCTGGAGGAACTTTTGTGGGGGAGGGCATTCGACTTGGTTAGTTGTGCACGGGTGATGCAATGGTCTGCTTTTCTGCCTAGTAAGCGAGAAGACCTGAGTTCACGTCCTGGCCATAGTATGAATTTAAATTCATTTCTTCAGCTTCCAGCATCATCATACACTCTTATAAACATAAAGCATTTCCCCTATGCAAATGATCTTAACCTTACTGTGCAGGTAAAAATGTATAACTCAGTTAAGACCTACTAAAAGGGACCCTGTCTAACAAACAAAAGAGCAGAGACTATATCCATTAAAAACTGAACTAAGCGCATTACTTTAAGATACAGACAGAAATTGTAATCATATTGGGAGGAATAGCAACTAGAACACAAAGAAACACCTAAATATCAAGAGTATTCCTTGACAGGACTTTGGCCAATGAAGGTCATTGCATCCAAACTGCTAAGAAAGTAGAATTTATAAAGAAATTAACCTCAAATACCGGGGGATAAAATCCTACCGTCCACAAAAGAATCGACAAAGGCCTGTGCTTCCCACTTCAGAGTACACCTGTCAAGTCTGGACTAAATCTGCTCACAGGGGTATAGTGGGTGTCATCCGGAAACAAACGTCTCTTCTCACGGCCGCCTACATCCTACGGTAAAATCTATAACGTAGATGGTTTCCATGCTTCGTGTATTCAACGAGCAGCAACAGAATACAGTGAAGAGTCCTTAGATGAAAATCGTGTAATGTACCTTGCAGAGGGCACGATTCCAAAGACACTGAAATCAAGATGGATTTTCCTGAACAGTATGGACATCATACCTCCAGAATTTATGCACCACAGGGAACTGAACCAATAAGAACCAAACTGCAGTGGCGATCTCGGATGATGTTCAGAAGACCAGGAACAGGTCTTGCACCAGTAAAAACAAACGTATGAACGTAGAGATAACAAGATGAAAGCAACATTTTCTGTGTTTGTGGTGAGGTGTGGCATATGACAGACACACTAGATTGGTCAATCGGCACTAATAGCTGCACACTCAAAGGTCTGTGGGTGCATGAACAATGCAGCCGTTGACGTCACCCAATACTGAAACGAAATTATTAGAAGCGATGACAACGATGACAGACCATTGATGATGACAGATGATATCAGGCTAGCATGCTCAGTATATGTAATGGCAATGGTGACTATACAGTATTATGTTTCATTCACAGAGTGATAATCAGGTAACTGAAAGAAATTCGCGTTCTCAGACATTTCAGTTGTCACTGTGGATCAGAGATGCTACAAACTACTTGTTTTGCAATTTGTGAGCAGTTGTCGAGTGTGGACCATTAGAGCAATACTTTTACTGTGACATATTCAGGTATATACATAATTTTACCAACAACATGTCATCAAATAGAATACATCGTAATGTTTCATTCTGTTAACAGTTAATATGACTTGAGCGCTCGTCAACAGACATAAATCTGCTCTCTGGTAATACGCTGGAAACATAAGAGTACAAGATGACCAACACAACAAGTGCTTCCCTAAAGTGTGAGCTGCAAATAACTTACGTAGTGATGGTACTTCTGTGGTGGAAAAATGAAAAATACATAGACAAAGAACATTTGATAGAATTCAGCCCATGCCGTTCACAGTAGAAAACTGTTTTACAGTAGGCAGACAAAAAGCTATCTAGAGAGATATTAAAGTTGCCATCTCTTGTATTTGACGACTCAGACATTTACCTTCGATTTATTTCTTATCTTCATACATACATTTCCAAACTCGAGTGGAAGTCATAAAAACAATAATTTGACCCATTTCAATAAAAAATTTACAGGTATCACCATTAATTAGAGCGGTACAATTTACATTTACCATAAAAAACCGTGCACTTCAGTGGTGAACTTCTTTCATGACTCCTCTGTCTGTTGGAAATAAATACACTGTACAGTCGTGTAGTGGCCTATTATCTCTTTACATACAATATAAACTGAAGTATGTAAAAACTGAAAATACACAATATAAAATTGAGAGGCACGTGAAGTTGTCATTTATATCACCTACAAGTAAAACTTACGTTAGAATTTAATAAAACATTTTGAAATGTTGTTGCAAGGAACCTAAAGAAGGCGAAACTCTAATTTTTGTAATATTATATCCCACGGCACAGTATCGGTAATAATTAACCACACTGTAGTTGATTGTCAGAAGTGGTGTTGATTAATCACTGAATATGGACATGTGTCCTTCATATCGTCTACAGTTCATTACTTCTTAAATATCAGAATAGCTTTATCAGCTATGGCTGCGCTGTAGTAAGTACGAAAACCATCAGTCCATTTGACGGACTATCTAGAAGAGCTGAGAGGACGAGCACAGGGCAACGAACTGCAAAGCTTTCATTGTAGACGCTGATGTAACAGCAACATTCATACTGTTTCTTCTGAAATGCATCCGTAGTTTTATAAATTGTCCAGGGTGTCCCCAATAGCACTGCAGATGTAAGGAATATGGGCCGTACGTTTTGTAAAGCTAGTCTGTTGATACCGCTTTGATAATAGCTGTGCGACTGCCACAGATGATGATAGTTCGTGACAATATTGGTGGAGATCAAACTGTAAAAGTCATTTAAAATTGATTGGTTCCCTAGATATGGTACTACAACAGATTTTTGTGATTAGAGAGAATGATTAAATCTACTTTTCTAGCTGTTGGTAGACGTTTTATCGAGGGAAGTGTGCATTGGTTGTAATAAGAAACATTGTCCTAATGCAGTATGTTTTATACATATCTTCAAAGGCTCGTGTATGTGAGCAACCAGACAGTCCAAACTTTCATTTTTGTGCTGAAGAATATGAAGCGTATTGGTAACGTGGTAATGAGTAGTATCATGGGTAACTGAAATGTATGGAGAAGTGTAAAGACGGACTTTGCTCACAAGTGGGTATGAGTACAGAAATAAATCTTGTTATTCAAAGAGACTGCGGTATACAGGATGCACAGCGGTCAAAATCTGCAGTGCCTTCAAAAACCACGCGTGAGATTTTCGTACTCCGTCGGCCATTAAGCACTCACTACACTGACGAGATCACAACACCTAAAAATAATTAATGTGGTGCGGTGAAATTTCGTTAATACATTTGTCTTTTGTCTTGGTAACACATTTAAATGATTAACATTTCAAGATGACAAGTTAATATTAGTGTGAGATAAGCGATTCCAAGTGTTAAGAACAGGTGTAACCGTCAGAATGTTGAATGCAAGCACGCATTGTATTGGACAATTGCTGTATGACAGTTTGCGGGATGGAGTCCTGTGCCTGTTGCAAGCGGTCGGTCAGTACAGGAGCGGTTAAAGCTGTTTGTGGAAGATGTCTCCTATGTGCTCGATTAGAGACAGATCCGAGTGATCGGTTAGGTAAAGGCAACACGTCTATACCGTGCACAGTTCAAAATGGTTCAAGCGGCTCTGAGCACTATGGGACTTAACTTCTGAGGTCATCAGTCCTCTAGAACTTAGAACTATTTAAACCTAACTAACCTAAGGACATCACATATATCCATACCCGAGGCAGGATTCGAACCTTTGACCGTGGCGGGCGCGCGGTTCCAGACTGTAGCGCCTAGAACCGCCCGGCCACTGTGCATAGTACATAGGGTTACAACAGCGGTATATGGGTGGGAGTCATAATGTTTACAAATGTCCCTGGAATGTTGTTCACGAACGGCAAGTCTAATCACCAAACTAACGTACAGATCTGTAGACAGGATGTGTGGGATAACCGCGAGGGTGTTCCTACTGTCATACGACATAGCACCTCAGATTAAACTGCAGGTGTAAGACCAGTGAGTCTAGCACGCAGACAGGCTGGTTACAGGCCTCAACTGGTCTCCTTCCAACCAACACACTGACGTCACTGGAATCGAGGCAGAACCAGCTTTCATCAGAAGACACATGAAAAGTCCATCATGCTCCCCAGTGAGCTCTCTCTTGACACAACTGAAGACGCAAATGGCAGTTGTTTGGAGTCAGTAAAATGCATGCTACAGGGCGTCTGGCTCGGAGATGAAGTAACCGAATGGTAATATTTTGTTTATTCACTTTGGTGCCAACTGCTGCTCACATGTAGAAACACTCCTAGCAACTTTCCTTCTTAGCAATGCAGTTTATTTCTGTCAGTGTACTACTCCTACGGAAAAAATGGATAAGACGTTTTTGTAGGAAACTTAATGTAATTTTGCAGTAGCATAAGTTTCTGCTAGAGGCCACATTTTTCGAGGTATTCAAGATAAACGAATTTGAAGGTCACTTTTGTACATCTTTCTTGAATAATTAGAAAAATACAGCCTCTGGCGAGGTTGGAGGTTGCATAAAACCCGTATGTAGAGGCAGCTGAATCATATCGTGTATGTCTTGTTCAAGGTAAGAAAGAGGTGAGTTTTGGACTTATCGTGCATCTTGAATCGAAAGTGACAGGTGAACAGAAGCACACTTGTTATCTATGTAGGACTCTACAGTCGCAGAGCAATGCCAGTCTGACAGATCTGCTGGCTTTTAAAATTGCAAAATCATGCAGGACAGATAATACCTAAATTTTACTAATTGTGCCTATACGGTACAGTACGAAAAAGATATGTCTAAATTTGTTAGTGAATTTGGATTATACAGCGAGTAAAATTTAATAAACAGCACTGCAACATAAGGGTGCAACTGAGGTTATAACCTGCCTGGTTATGTAGTCCAACTGAGCGTAAATACAATCCTGTGCTGCTTCAGTTTTATATCAGATTCCATCGACGGTAATGGCTGAAGAGTCGTAGTGTATCAGATTTAATGCAACGAGTGACCAAATATTTCAAATGATTGTGTGTTGGAGAAATTTCTGTGCGAAGCAAGAGACGTACCACGTCTGTATGGAAGTGGGTACGGACGATGCAGGCGACTTACGGCCTTGAAGTATCTTATTGAAAGATAACGTCTAGGAGACTCCGATCTTAATGCACAGCCATTCAGTTAACACAGAAATGTATTGGTTGCTGTCAAAACTGCAAACTACGCGAAGGTGAGTTGACTGTATTATGTACCCAA
Organism: Schistocerca americana; assembly: GCF_021461395.2. Lineage (NCBI taxonomy): Eukaryota > Metazoa > Arthropoda > Insecta > Orthoptera > Acrididae > Schistocerca > Schistocerca americana. The sequence continues at coordinate 129,556,813 of NC_060122.1, read as the reverse complement.
TGATGACCATATAATCGCGCCAGATTCAGGGCTTCTACAAATATGAAGGCCATGTACGCAGTTTGGCAATTCTCGCTCTCCTCGCCGCTTCCAGAAGCGAATATGTCCATCGCAATACTGTTGGCAGGACAGAGACCTCACTGAAAAGACGACATGTTGCTATTTCTTGTCAAGTGTTTCCACAACAATGGTAGCTGTCTGGACAGTTTAGGTTCTGTAGATCCCGTTGTTCTTCCTGTGTGGCTGCTTATATTTGACTTCGTCATGGCCCTACGATCCGGCACGTTTACGCAAAACTATATACATACTAAGAAAAAAAAAAAAACAAAAAAAAAAAAAAAGGACACACAGCGGAGGGATTACCCGAATACGACGGAAACCAGTAGATGTTATGTACAGGTACAGACATACAAATGATTACAATTTCAGAAAAATTGGATGATTTATTCAAGGGAAATGGCTTCACCAATGAAGCAAGTCAAAAAAGCGTTGATCCATTTCTGACGTTTAAGCACGTAGTTATTCGGCTTGACATTGATTGATAGAGTTATTGGATGTCCTCCTCAGGAACGTGCCAAATTCTGTCCAATTGGCACTTTAGATTGTCAGAATCCCGAGGAGATTGGATGGTCCTCGTGGTAATCCTCTTCTCAGTTGAAGAGAGATCCGGTGACCTTGCTGGTGCAGGTAGGATCTAACAAGCACGATGACATGCAGTAGAAACTCTTGCCGTGTGTGCGCAGGCATAATCTTGCTGAAAAGTTGTTTTCGTGCCTGTACAGCCCTACCTTGGCCAGTAAAGTCGCCGGATCTCTCCCCATCTGACAATTTTTGGAGCATTGTGGTGATGTCCACCCCAGCCAGTTCGGTATTTTGACTACCTGGAGCTCCAGTTGGACAGAATGTAGCATAACACGATATCCATCAGTACGATGTCATCCAACAACTGTATCAAACAATGGAAAGCCAAATCATTGTTTGCACAAGGGCCAGACGTGGAGAGGCGGACCAACACGCATAACTACCTGTACATGTGTACCACATCAACTGATTTACATCAAATTCGGATAGTTGGATAATGATTCCTTGTTTTTTTTTAGTGTGTCACGACTCGATAGCGCTAGTTACGTGGGAACGTTGAGGTGCGTCATGGGTTTGGATATTACCGTCATGGACTCAGTTATTCCATATTTGCCAGAGAATTTCCTTAAGCACGTCAGACGATACCTGAATGACTCAAATGCAGGACTTTGGTTTGGAAGAGATGTTGAAGAAGATGGACTTTATCGCCGGCGGCCTCCCCGGTCTCCAGACTTCACACCCAATGACTTTTCTCAATGTGGTTACGTAAAAAACCGTTATTTTATCCCCCTTACGCCTGACACTCTTGAAAGTCTGCGATATCGCATTGTAGAAGCTGTGGATTCGATAACTTGTTGTGGTGCTCTCACTGAACGCATAAAAATTTCCTCTTTCCAGGAACGTTGGAATTGTGTTTATATCTTTTGTAGACTCTGAAGCGGGTACACAAGCACCGACGTGTAGGCAAGCTGTTAGTGTGGCCCCTTGCAGTAAGTTCCACTCCTTCCGATGAAATATGAATGAAAGTGGGTATATGTGGTACGGTATTATGTCATGAAGTTCCTATTTTCCAAAAGCATTTACTTGCGATCGATGCGGTATTACATGCCTGCATGACGGTGCTACAACTGCCTTTTGTGACGAGAGGCCCAACACGTCTTTTAACGCTCAGGGAGATTTTGGTGGTATTAGCTAGGTGATCAATACATTCTCCTCATTGTTTTCAGTTTAATGAATCCCAGCTGAGACATTCATCAAGTACAGGGAAAACCTATCGGTGCTTTTTCCGGAAATAAGAGACTCTCGAAAGTAGTCATCCTGTTGATTCCGGTGCAAACTGTAATGAATCTCTCGCTCTAAATGTAGCGACAGCTACAGGCTGTAGAAATGACCTACATTCATTGTCATTATAATATTAACAGTCTTTTCTAACTACTACAAAAATCTGTGCAGTGTGATACGACGTCGTGCCTAAAATTAAAAGAATAGACGTATTCTTTGCATATGCTCAAAATTAAAATCCGTTTGATGAATAGCCATGTTCACTTTGTCGCGTTTTTATGTTTCATGCATCCAAGTGATTAGCCGCAAACCTATAAATGCTCAGCTTGTGACCATAAGTTGGTCCCACAAGATTGATTGATGTGCTGAGCCCAAATTCGTGGGACTTTTTTTCGCAGATCACCACATTATTGTGATTAATTGCATACTGATTTGTCCAGGCTCAGAGAAAAATTCTACGCATGACTCAGATATTTCAATAGATCGATAAGTACCACGGCATATGATTTGTGGATGTCTATGAGGAAATCTGTGCATGCAGATCTTTTCCTTGGCTACTGTGTTTTGAATTTATAAGAAGTGGTATTTTGACTGGAAATTTCATATATTTCACAACTTACATCAGTGCCCCCAAATCAACACATAAAAATGCGAGCATTCCGTAAATTAATTAGATCCTGAGACACCGTGTATGGAATGGAAACTGGTATTAAAAATTAATATGATAATGAATGTCGTTCTTTATGTGTATAATTAAGATGTGGACAGTGTCTAATATTCTAAGAAAGAAGTATGTTCCAAGATTAAGGAGCCTAAAGCAGTCACTAGAAAATCACAAAGAGAACTCCAAGGCCTGATTTGTTGATGAATTATTTTGAGCTGCAGAATGTTTACTAAAACTAACAACTTCGCTGTCATGACTATGCGCACAGCGTAGTTGCTTATTTCTTATGTTGGACCAGATATATTTGAATTTTACGTCAACAGCATCTATGGAGTCACTATCTACTGAAGAAACTGCTTTCTGGAAAGTAAAAGTATATCGATGTGTTGGTATATTGTACAGATCTGGAAGCAACTTTTGACTGATTGTGTGACGGGATGATTAAATTAGAAACTTTGTATTTCTACAAAATTTTAAGATGCTTAGATATGGATACCAATACCTTAAAATTGTTGTACAGCAAAATGTAGCATAAAAATGAACGTATATAAGTATAATTATTGGAATTACCATATCAGCTGGCGTTAAGGGTGGTCTGCGCTCTTTCAGTAAGATTTATATTAAAGTTTCAACTGTTCGCTGTCTGTTAAGGCATAAGCAGTTATAGCCAAAACTAGTTTGGGCGTATGTTTACGCATATAAATATGATTGAAGAAATGATTTTGCGTTGTTTACGATTGCGGAAAACTTATGTTGATTATGTTTCAGCTTACAACTAGTTGCTGTTTGTGATGCCTGTATCAGAGAGAAGTAATACACAGACCGAAAACCTATTACAGTGACATACATTTATTAGGCGCTCAGCAGCGTCGTAATCTTGCGTTATGTGTGACAAGGGGCTATAACGGTTTTAACAGCAGAATTGCAAAGTCAAGATTTTCGATGGTAAGACATTGCATTCGTTTGCGGTTCTTTTGTGCATGTGTGTGTGTGTGTGTGTGTGTGTGTGTGTGTGTGTGTGTGTGTGTGTGTGTGTGTGTATAAAATATCATTGTTTAGGTCGGTACTATTAAATTCTCACGCTGCAGAACTGTTTCACCTGATTTTACCATTACATAGGACTCTTCAAACACTTAACTGAAACATTTGTTCTTGCTAGGTGGCACATCAAATTGTAGGTATCACTTAACGTTATAATCTTTCGTTGTCCGCCACTGGTAGCTGAGTGGTTAGCGCGACGAAATGTCATGCCTAACGGCCCGGGTTCAATTCCCGGCTGGGTCGGAGATTTTCTCCGCTCAGGGACTGGGTGTTGTGTCGTCCTTATCATCATCATTTCGTTCCCATCGACACGCAAGTCGCCGAAATGGCGTCAACTCGAAAGACTTGCACCAAGCGAACGGTCTACCCGATGGGAGGCCCTACCCATACGGCATTTCAATTATCTGTCGTTAACACTTCAACAGCAATGTGTAGCGTAAGGTAAATGTTCGTTGGTCCTATAGCCAGTACGATGTATTATCTTTGAAGATACTACACGGAAGTGATAAAAGTCATGGGATACCTCCTTATGTAGTGTCGAAGCTCCTACTGCCTGACGTAGTGCAGAAATTCGACTTGGCCTGTACTCAACAAGTCGTTGGAAGGCTCCTGGAGAAACAGTGACCCATTCTGCCTCTGTAGCAGTTCAAAACTGCGAACGTGTTACCGGGGCAGGATTTTATGCACGAACTAGCCCCTCAGTTATGTCCTACAAATGTTCGATGGGATTAATGTCCTGTGGTCTAGGTGGCCAAATCTTTCACTCGAATTGTCCAGAACGTTCTTGAAATCAGTCGTGAACAATTGTGGCCCATTGATAAAGATCATTCTCATCCATAAAATATCTATTGTAGTTTGGGAACATGAAGTCAATGAATTGCTGCAAATGGTCTCCAAGAAGCGAAACATAATCACTTCCAGTCAATGATCAGCTCTGTTGTACCAATTCCATTCCATGTAAACACATTCCACACCATTATACAGCCACCACCAGATACACAGTGCGTTCCTAGGAGCCTGGGTGGTTAACGCACCTGCCTAGAAAGCAGGACATCCCGGCTTCGAATCCTGATCTGGTACACATTTTCACTCGTCGTCGCTGATTCCGTGTAATGTCCCGCTGCCGATGGCATCAGTGATCCCCTTCAGTTTACATATAATGTTCTACGTGGTGTATGTTCTTTCGGACATGTCCGAATTAACAGACACCACGCATTCATATAATTTACATTATTGTTGGGCTGCAGCCTTCTTGGCAACTCAGGAAAGCAGAAAGGCACTTACAGAGATTATCACCAGAAAATCATACAGGCCATAGGGAGCCTGCAGCACTCTGGGAAGTGCTGCAACATGAAACAGAGTAAGACCAGAACTTACACTCCAGTCACTGCAAGATCTGAAACTTTGGATCCCTGTACGAAGACTGGTAGGTATTGCTAGTGTGTATCGTTCTTTGGGTGAGTTTACAATTGAGACCACTAATGACGAAGACGATAAGGACAGTGTGGGGTAAAACAATAAAATGGCGTAGCAGGTGCTATGGAGATATGGATAATTAATCAATGACAATCAATGAGAGCAATTACTGGGTCTTCAATGGCTGTTAGCTGTAGACAATGGAGTGTCGGTCAATCAACGAGGAATCATTTGAAGAACAGTGACGACTGAAAGGGAAACTTTTACCTTCTGTGGATTGATCAGATGTTATGCTGATTTGTTTGTATGCTCTTTCACAAAAAAGCATTCTGACTTTACGTTCGAGTGGTATCTCAGTCTATTGTTGACGCAGTTTTCAGGCTTGGAGTCGAATCCCTACACTCATTCTGATATGTATTGTGACTTTCACACGCCATAATTTTCCATCCCATGATTGGTAATCTTTATTGTTGTGCGATATTTGAATCTTGAAGCATGTAATTGCTATTTCCTTGAGCCACGTCAGCCTACATATCTCATGATGACGTCGCATCCAAGAAGCAATTGAATACAGACAATGGACATCATTCCGCGGATAACAGGACTGTGTCCGCTGGCGGGTGGCTGCTGTGTGGTAAGGGAAGGTGTGGAATAAATTGCGCTGTCGAGAGCGTCACCTCAGAATCGCAGGACACGGAAGATTTTGAGTGTTGGCTGTCTTCCATTTGCCACTTGGCGCCGAAGGAGACTGACGCTTCGTGCTGACATCGAATGTTGCCTATACGTGGTCGAAACACCAAGTCATGTGGTGAAAGGATGTGGTTAATTCCTCTCCACCTACTTGCTCTATTGAGGAGGTGATTCTACCCTGAGGTTATATTTGTACTGTCACTTTTTGAGCGACAAAAGTAAAATGAATTTATCATGTCTTATTTAATTTACTACATACTTGTCGCTTTAGATGGGGCGACTCTATTTTCAAATCAGTTTGCACTAATTTACTACATTTTTGGCGCCCAACACGCGGTGACATCATTTGCATTTCATTCCTTATTTACTATAATTTATTAAAATTTTAACTCGAAGCAAGAGGTCATGACGTACGAACTCTTGCATTCAACAACGTACACTACAATGTGTACATCTATATCTACATATTTACTCTGCAATTTACAGATATATGTTTTGCAGTGAGATCATAGAACGAATTTCATACTATTTCCCGATCTTTCTATTCTCGAATAACATGAGGGGAAAATGAACACACAGAACCTTTAATGACAGTTCTATTTTCTCTTATTTTATTACAATGATCGTTTCTCCCTACGTAGGTCGGAATCAATGAAAGGTTGTGATAACACTTGGACAATATTGCTGACTTCAATTCTGGAAAAAGATTTCGTGAAAATACTAAACTATATGCGCCTATTTAAGCATTTTTCGATGTCCTCCAGCAGTAAATTTGGTTAGGATTCCATGCTACAATGTAATACTCTAGAAACAATAATGCAAGACCATTCTGGGCAGTCACTTTGGTAATTTTACAGCACCTTTTAAATATTCTGCCAATAAAATAAAATCTTTGGTTCTCTATATCCACAGCTTTTTTGATGTGATGGTGCCATTTTAAAATGTTTCCTATTGTAAATCCTATATATTTAGGTAAATACACAACTTTTAGTCTTCCTTCTCCGCCGTCGCTGCCATTAAGGTCTTCACCCTCCGCCCTGGGCATGGGTTCCGTGTTATACCCCACGGGATTGGGTCCCTGCCTGAACTCAGCCATCCTAGCACTCCGGCCTACTGAATTGTAGGATGCCCACCCCTGCGACGTGGACGCGCCCGGCAGGAACTATCCCAGTGGAGGAATTGGGAAGGGCACCCTACCTCCCTGGAGCCAGGTTAATGACTGTGTATGGTGCCACAATCAATGTGCTGAGAAGTACAGAGAATTAATAATACAAATATTTCCAAAAGAAGTTTTCTGCGATGTAGAAAAAGAATAGAGTTTATTCAAAGACACTTTAGTCCAAGCAGCACAAAATGTATGTGGCAGAACATCTGGAAAGGAAAAAATAAGACAGACAAGTTGGTGGGATGATACCACAATCCAAGCAGTTAGAAGAAAAAATGGAGCATGGGGAAAATGGTGGAAAACTAAAAATGACGAAGGCCATAAAAGATATATAGAGGAAAAGAAGAAGTGCAAAGAAATAGTGGAAACAGCAAAGAAAGAGGCATGGGAAGAGTTTGCAAAAAAACTTGAAGAAGATGTGAAGAGCAATAAGAAAATGTTCTATAAAATGATGAAAAATAAAAGGAAGGCTTCTGAAGTACCAGTAAAGATGGAAACAGAGGACGGTACCATTATTGAAGATCAAGGGAATGTAAAAGATCTCTGGAAAGGACATTTTAAGAAGCTGTTAAACGCTGAGGAGCAGTTACATGAGGAAACAACAAATAATATAGAAATTGAGAGAAGTTGGGAAGCAGAATTAGGGCAAATTACACGGGAAGAAATGGATAAAACTGACGAAGATGAATGGGGGGAAAGCCCCAGCACCTGATGAAGTATCAGTGGACATGATAAGAGAAGCAGGTCCAGTGGGAATGCAGTGGCTGTGTAGAGTACTATCAAGCGTGTGGAGAAATAGTAAAATTCCTGACGACTGGAAAACAGGAGACATTGTTCCCATCTTCAAGAAAGGCAATAAAAGACTTTGTAAAAACTACAGAGGAATAACCCTTATGAGTCATACAGCCAAGATTTTTGAAAGAATCTTACTAAATCGAATAAGTGAAAAGATAGAAAAGGGGCTGAGGGAAGAACAGCATGGGTTTAGGAAAGGAATGAGCACGATCAACCTGATATTTTCTATCTGTCAACTGATGGAAAAAAGTTGGGAGTACAACAAAAGGGTGATAATGGTTTTTACAGACATAGAAAAGGCATATGACTCTATTGACAGGGAAAGACTCTGGGAAGAACTGAAGAGGATAGATATAGAAGATGAATACATTGATGTTATAAAGACAATGTACAGAGGCCACAATTGTAGAATTAGAACACCACTGGGGAACTCTGAATACTTCGAAATAAGACAAGGACTTAATCAAGGAAGTATTCTATCTCCTGCCCTTTTTAATGTTGTGATGGAGGGAATGAATAGGGCAGTTAAAGATATAGTACAAGAAAAAGACAAAAAGATGATTTTTGCAGATGATATGGTAATATGGAATGATAAAGAGGTAGATGTACAGTTACAGCTTGATGCGTGGAACGAAATAATGAAAAGGTATGGATTAAAAATAAATAAAGATAAGAGGGAAGTAATGATATTAGGAAGGGAGAAAGGAATCAACGGAAATATTACCTTGAATGGAGAACCTCTCAAAGTGGTAGAAAGTTTCACTTATTTAGGGAGTGAAATATCTAGGGATGGAAGAATAACTAACGAAATTAATAGGAGGTTACAGAAGGGAGGCAATTTCTACCAAACAATAAAACATCTGATTTGGAATAATGAAGTTTCAGAAAGAGCGAAACTCCTTATGTATAACAATTATTACATCCCTAATGTCACCTATGGTGGAGAAACATGGACAATGACAGAAAGGGACTGTAGCAGACTGCAAGCAGGGGAAATAAAATTTCTCAGAGCAGTTAAGGGAAAAACAAGAATGGACAGAGTAAGGAATGTAGAGATTGGAAAGGACCTCAAACAAAAAAGGATGAGAGAAGAAATTGAAAGAAAGAGATTAAGATGGTATGGGCATGTTAAGAAGATGCATGGGCGGAGACTCCCCAAAATTATGGAAGAACTAAAGATGGATGGGAAAAGACCTAGAGGGCGCCCAAGAACACGGTGGAAAATGGGAGTGAGAATATCTGTTGAAAGGAGAGGTGTGACCTGGCAGCAAGTGGAGGAAGGAAAGTGGTGGGAGGACCGAGCCAAATGGAGAGGACTCGTCAGCACCCAGACCTGGCAGTAGCTGGAGCAGGATCCGGATATAGATAGACACAACTTTTAAATTTGTGTTATCTTGTAACCGAAATTTAAGGAAAACCTTTTATCATTCTTGTAGAGACTCTCAGAAATTTTGCCCATTATGATCTAGGGTAGCGACTTTGATTAGTAATCAAAACGTCCTCGGTCCCGGATTCAAAACACACCATCGCTTGAATTTTGATTAATAATCAGCATTGGTGACCGAAGACTTCCGGCATAAGAAGTCACCCTCATTCTGCCAACGGCCTTATCAAATAGGGTGGAAGAGATATCTTCAGGGCCCTCTCCTGAACTTGGGGTGGGAAACTACTCCTAAAGGTGGATGAATCAGCAACGACCAACGACATGAAAACGCAGAAGGCAATGGAAACCACTGCATTAAAGACACTTAACGTGTATCCGCAGGCCACGTGGCCTGTAACTGAAAAAGTGTCATGATGATCACTCCATTTGCAAAAGATTCCGAAATAGTCCCCCATACGGATATGCGGGAAGGGATTGGCAATGGAGAGGTGATCATTAGAAAACAGACTGAATAACCAACGAAACGATACCGTTTTACGAGTCAGGGTGCAGAATGACAGAAGCTTGACGTGGCAGGGGAAGCTAGAAAATCTGAAAAGGGAGATCCGAAGAATCGATCTAGATATAGTAAGGGTCAGTGAAGTGAAATGGAAAGAAGACAAGTAATTCTGGTCAGATGAGTATAGGGTAATATCAGCAGCAGCAGAAAATGGGTAGTAACGGGAGTTGGATTCGTCATGAATAGGAAGGTAGGGCAGAGAGTATGTTACTGTGAACACTTCAGTGATAGGGTTGTTCTTGTGAGAATTGACAGGAAACAAACATCGACAACGATATTTCAGGTATATATTCCGACGTTGCAAGGCGAAGACGAAGAGATAGAGAAAGTACAGGAGGATATTGAAAGGGTAATACAATATATAAAGGGAGATGAAAATCTGATAGTCATGGGGGACTGAAATGCACTTCAGGTAAAGGAGTGGAAGAACAAGTTCGAAGAGAATACGGGCGTGGGACAAGGAAAGAGACAGTAGAAAGACTAATTCAGTCCTATAAAATATTTCATATAGTAATACTGAATACTCGGTGCAAGAATCATAGGAGGAGTAGGTATACATGGAAAAGGCCGGGTGATGCGATGAGATTTCAGTTAGATTACGTCATGGTCAGGCAGAGATTTCCAAATCTGATATTGGACTGCAAGGCGTACCTAGGAACAGATATAGACTTAGATGACAATGTAGAAGTGACGTAGAAGTGATGAAGTGTAGGCTGAAGTTTAAGAGAATAGTTAGGAAGAATCAACATTCAAATAAATGGGTTACGGAAGTACCAATGAATGACGAGATACGCTTGAAGTTCTCTAAGGTTATAGGTAAAACAATAAGGGACAGATCAGTGCGCAGTACAGTTGAAAAGGGATAGACATCTCAAAAAAGGGGAATCACAGAAGTTGGAAAGGAAAACATAGGTACAAAGAAGGTAACTGGGAAGAAACTATAGGTAACAAAAAGAAATACTTCAGTTGGTCGATGAAAGAAAGTAGTACAAAAATATTCAGGGAAATTCAGGAATAAAGAAATACACGTCGCTGAGGAATCAACTAAGTAGGAAGTGCAGGACAGCTAAGACGAAATGGCTGCATGAAAAATGTGAAGAAATCGAGAAGAAATTGGTTGTCGAAAGGATAGATTCAGCATATAGGAAAGTTAAAACTATCTTCCGTGAAATTAAAAGCAAGTGTTCTAACACTAAGAGTGCAAAGGGAATACCGCTGTTAAATGCAGAGGAAACAGTGGCAGAGGATTTGTTTAATGTCGTAGAAGAAGTAACAGAAGTCGATTTAGAAGAAACAGGGTACCCAGTATTGGAATCAGAATTTAAGAGAGTTTTGGAGGACTTTCGATCCAATAAGGCAGAAGGAGTGGAAACATTCAATGGGAATTCCTAATATCATTGAGGGTAGTAACAACAAAACGATTATTCACGTCGGCGTGTAGAATTTATGAGTCTGGTGACATACCATCTGACTTTCCGACAAGTATCATCCACACAACTCCGAAGACTGCAAGAGCTGACAAGTGCGAGAATTATTGCACAATCAGCTTAACAGCTCATGCATCCAAGTTGCTAACAAAAATAATATGCTGAAGAATGGAAAAGAAAATTGAGAGTATGTTAGATGACAATCAGTTTCGCTTTAGGAAAGGTAAACGTATGGGAGGAGCAATTCTGACGTTACGGTTGACAATGAAAGCAAGACTAAAGATAAAACATGATACGTTCATAGGATTTGTTGACTTGGAAAAAGTGTTTGACAATTTAAAATGGTTTAAGGCGCTCGAAACTTTCAGCAAAATAATGGTAAGCTATAGAAAGAGACCGGTAATACGCAATATATACAAGAGCCAAGAGAGAATAATAAGAGTGGACGGCCAAGAACGAAGTGCTCAGATTACAAAGGGAATAAAACAGGGATGTAATCTTTCACCCCTATTGTTCAATCTTTACATCGAAAAAGCAATGATGGAAATTCAAGGTGAAGGGATATCAGTGAGACGATTCGCCGATGAGAGTGCTATCCTGAGTGAAAGTGAAGAAGAACTACAGGATCTGCTGTATGGAATGAACTGTCTAATTTGTACAAGATGTGGATTGAGAGTATAACGAAGAAGGGCGAAAGTAATACGACGCGTCAAAAATGAGAACAGCGAGAAACATAATATCAGGGTTGATGGTCACGAAGTAGATGAAGTTAAGGAATTCAGCTACCTAGGCAGCAAAATAACCAGTGACGAACCGAGCAAGGAGGACATCAAAAGGAGATTAGCAGTCGCAAAACGGGCATTCCTGGCCAAGAGAAGTCTACTAGTATCAAACATAGGCCTTGATTTGAGGAACAAATTTCTGAGAATATTTGTTTTGAGCACAGCATTGGTATGGATGTGAAACATGGTGACAAACTGCCTGTTGGCTTCTGCCTCGGGTTCTTCGGCAGACGTTCATCTCATGATGTTACTGACGTTTCGCTAGCACGAGTGATTGATATTGTCAAAGCTTCACCTTCCACTGCCGGTGGTGAACTGGAGCCGAGCTCGCGGTCGCAGACTACATGTACCTGGCGCGCCTACGTCCGAGGGCTTCTCCGCGGTCATTTCCGATGCGGTTCTCCTCTTGCTACCTGCGACGGTCGTTCGCTGCAGTACGGGAAGCCAGGATCCGTTTGCCTTAAGGCTTTCTTCTTTCTTGTTGAAACTGTTCGCGTGTGTTTGTAATTCTACAGTTTCTCTGAACAAGTGCGTGTGATAGTGCTTCTCTACAGCCACGAACTTCCGTGTAGTCGAATTTTATTACGAGGTCGGTCTCACTCAGTGCGTGCTCTGCCACGGACGATTTCTCCACCTGCCCCAAACTGTAGTTTCAAAACAACCATGTTTTCTGAATCCGTGCTGTCATGTGCCAAGACATCGTATTCAGATATTTCATTAAATTAATACAAACTATATGTACAAAAATCCTACCACAAAGCAATGTTGACAATATACAGCTACATTCTTTTTTGTGTAGGTGTGACCTAAACCACGTTGCAGTCATTAGGTACGGATATTTCGGGTAGCGAGAGGTTGTATACGATTGCTAAACTGGAGCTCCTTCATCAGTATACTCCGAAAGAATAGCAGTTTGTGGGAAGACTTGCCTTTGTTAAGTGACTTAAGTTGCTTCGCCATATCGAGGGAATTCCAAATTGCTGATCCTGGCAGCTACTTCAGATTCGAACTCGGTACTGTTTACAGCATCCCTTTTGGTAAGGAATGCCGGAAAACCGTGGTTAGCAACCTTAGTATAGCTGTCGTCGGTAACATTATCATTGCCTTATGTTGTTAAGAAATGGATTTGGTCTTGCCGCTGGGGCCGGCCGCGGTGATCTCGCGGTTCTAGGAGCGCAGTCCGGAAACGTGCGCCTGCTGCGGTCGCAGGTTCGAATCCTGCCTCGGGCATGGATGTGTGTGATGTCCTTAGGTTAGTTAGGTTTAAGTAGTTCTAAGTTCTAGGGGACTGATGACCACAGCAGTTGAGTCCCATAGTGCTCAGAGCCATTTGAACCATTTTCTTGCCGCTGGAATAATTTACATACGACCAGGCTGTCTGAATTATCTGCCAGATTTCGAGAGAGGATTTCATTGTGGTAACTCTGCCATGTCTGCAGCTCGGAGGACAAGAAATCCGGCCGAGAGATTCTAGGCGCTTCAGTCCGGAACTGCGCTGCTCCTACGGTCACAGGTTCGAACCCTGCCTCCGGCATGGATGTGTGTAATGTCTTTAGGTTAGTCAGGTTTAAGTATTTCTAAGTCTAGGGTACTGATGACCCAGATGTTCAGTCCCATAGTGCTCAGAACCATATGAACCATTTTTGGACCAGATACCGCGTACAGAATTTGTCATATTATTTCAAATGCTTCACGAGGCCACACGAAAAATATTCTGCAATAATAGTAGTATCTGAGTAGTATAGAAGATAAGATCATGTAGTTAATGTAATTTTTTGCCTGTCTGTGAATACCACCTCAAATTATTAGACGTGAAAAACTTTAAAGGAAACACAATACGTTGACATTAATTTTCACTGCTCCAGGATATGTAATAAATAAATCCTAAGTCTAATCTTCTCATCATTTTTCACATTATGACAACCGACCAAACACTATTATTGGGTTCTGTGTGCAATATCTTTGACGTCCCCTCTCGGTGAACTCACATAATCTCAGTTTACACAACACTGTAAAGTAAGCCATTGTGGGTGTAAGACCCTTCTGGAAGTAAACACATTACACTTTATCAAGGCGGTTTTCTTGCCTTTTACCACTAAAGCTACATTTTGTCAAGCACGCAATGTTTTGTTACTGTCATACAACGACTGAGTTGAGTTTTGTACAAGCGCGATCTGCTGAAAGAAGTGTTTGCATGAGTTGACACAGAAGCCAAATACAAGTTTCAGCAGCTGTATATGGAAGAGTCTGCCAGAATCTGTGTTAATAGGCATGCAGACATGTATATAATATGAGAATATGAGTCACTCTTCCTGCTCCCATATAGTGGGTGTTAGGGGTATAGGAGCAGACATTTGGTCACTGATAATTTTATATGTGTCCACTGCAGTGTGTTAGTTTTTTTTTCTCTGTGTATAACATGATTACCGCAAACACATCACAAAAATTAATTCCTGATATTTTCTCCACCGTCATAAATGCACCCCGTAGAATGTCAATCCAGACTACCCGTTTCGCCTTCCCGCTTTACGCTTCATCCAACCAACCTAAACGGATGCTATTACCAACAGCTGTATTTATCAGTCTGCAAATGAAGTAAATACGGTCACAATGTTGCTGAATACACTGTACTGAGTCATCAACAGAAATATCTGTACTTTTACCCCTAACGCCTTCTATAGCTTTGGTGGCATTACCAGATTTGGCTATAATAAGGGATTATTCGGGGGAAAATATGGAGTTGGCTCTTCGTCATTTTGGCATTTGCATAGTGCAATATTTAATAAAAATAAAAAAACAGGCAAAAAAATTAAGACAGATGGATAGATGTAGCAAACGAAAGGTGGTGGTGACTTTAAAAGCAAAAGGAGACAAAACTTGTGCTCAAGGCAGTTTTTAATGATCTGAAAAGTTAAAACTCATATTAGTTTCTTTGCAAGCGATTTCTTGGATACGACAATTTCTACTACAGTCACAAATTTGCTCCAGAAATAATAATGAAAACATAGAAAATTATATAAGCATGTAAACAGCAAGCATCTTTAACTATGAAGTCTCAAACATCGTAATACTGTGTGCTGTAACGAATCTATGATAATTTTGTTCTCTACACATTGTTTGAAAACGAAGCTGAGATATCAGAGGTTCACTAGAGTCTACAATAGATATTTAATGTCTGATAGAATTTTGCTGAAGATTTGACAGAGATTTCACAGGAAGTGAAGTCATTTAGTGTTAACATTATATAGGGAAACATGCATCACATCGTGGTCCCATTAATTTACTAATTTCCACTTCTTTAACATCAATTTGTCGCTGAGATAGTCCCAGGATATATCTGTGGTACAAAATTGATTAATATGTAGAATTACTGCAGAGATAGAAGGTGGTCAGAAACAATTTTAAATGCTTGTGGCGGTGTTGACGTCTAGGTTGCGCTGATAAACAATTGTTAAGAAATATACTGGATACGATACGCCTCTTCCGCACTCACCAACAATGAAGTTAGACCATCAGGATGCTGTGAGCCCAGTTCAAGTGGCCCGCCACAGACGATGTCATCAAACGTTTACTTCGTTTGTTTTCCTAAAACCGAGCAAGAGAGCAGTTCGAAGATCGGACGTGAGTAGAATGATTTTACCGGTTCTAGCTCACTAGCGCTCTGACTAGCTCAATACCGCAATTTCTGACTGATTCAACCAACTTTTTTAGACTCACTCTATTTAAGCCATTCCCATCGATTTCTGAGCTCTGGCTCAGTACCTCAATTTCAGACTAACTCTACCGATTTTAGCTATTTACGTCATTTTTTCGTTCACCAACCGATTTCTAAGTTCTTTATTTCATACAAAAGGTGAATGCAAGAAAAAAAAGTGGACGTCAAATTGATCCTTTTTTACTTCATTCTATAAAAGGCGAACGTAAGAAAATAAATTTAATGACTCATTTCCCTAGGTGAAAGTAAGAAATTAAATTTAATATAATTTTTTATTAAAGGTGAACGTAAGAAATTAGAAGGTGAATGTATAAAATTATTCGATTTCCTCTTTAGCAGCCATAAACATTTTGTTCTCTCCTGCTGTCTGATTGCACATTTCATATAGGTAACAAAATCACATCGCTATGCTTTCAACTACCTAGGTTCAACTACTTTTTGAAAACAATTAAATCTTATCTATTTTAGTAATTAAATCTGGAACAATGATCAGTTAAACGGAAGTTAATGTAAATGGACAACAAAATGGAAATGGACAACGAAAAATGGACAACAATGACTGTTGATATGCGAAAGTTCGAACAGAACAGCATTTGAACTGAGCGGCTACAGACGGTGTCTCTTGAACGACAATTCAGCGGACATTGCTGCGTTGGGCCTCCGCAGCAGTCGCCATGTTCATTCACTCCAACTTAATGCTGTTCGTCGGTGAGGATAAACCGCGACGGGACGTCCACTGAGCGGCGACAGGAGGCATTTTCAGGTGAATCACTTTTTCTGCTCCATCAGGCAGATTGCAGTAGGCATGTACGGCATGAAACGTTTGAAAGGGAACACCATGTAACAATAGTCGCAAGGATCCATGTTGTAGGAGATGGCGCTGTGGTATGGGGAATGTTTTTGTAGAATCCCCTAGGTAATCTCGTTATTATAGAAGCCACAATGAATCGACACAAGTATGCATCTGTCCCTGGGGGCAATGTACACACCTATATCCAGTTTTTTTCCTCGGTACGATAGCACAGCTGGACAATACAACGCCCCTGAAAGTTCACCGTGGATATGTTTGGTTCGAAAAATACCACTATGAGTTCACAGTACATCCCTGCCCACCATCCTCCCCGGCTGTAAATCCAAACACACCGTGGATCACGAACCGAGAAAGTTAGCGCAGCTGACCACAGTACTGGAGTTAGCATGACTCCCTATTCCTAACCTCACTGACGCTCTTCCTGCACCTCCCACAGCGTTCCTCTCTGTTAAAGGTGGTCACATTAATACTTGTGCCCAGTGGATGCGTTGGGGTAAAGTGATAAATCCTTCACTCGGCAAAGGCTGTGACGTGCTTTGGAAAAGACATGTGGATTGGATGAACACAGCTAATTGGATAACTGTGGGCAAGGTGACGTAATTGCATGTGACGTCCAAACTCTGTGCACCTCGTGAAATATGCTCTTGTACATTCAATCACCGTGTAGTCTATCTTCTACATAATTTTTGCGGAATAGTGTGTTTATGTGGGAATGTGAATATCCTGGAGGTTATCTGTTTTTATCCGTATGCTAGTACCACTGTCTCCATTACAAGAAAGAGACGTAATGAGGGCAACTGAGGGATGTTCTTCACTCCAGCGATGGATGTGCTGCAAATTCCACCCGTTAAACTTAGACACGCCGTTCTCTGGAACTTCTTGAACTCCTTAGCTGTAACTTCTACTTTATTCCACCCTACTGAAACCGCATTAGTTATAAGTCTGATTGCAGAAGTGGGTAGCCAGCATTTGCTCTTCGTACATGGACCACAATTATTTCCCACTGCCCGTTATAATGAACATAAGAGCATTTTCCATCTTAGAACTTATATCCGAGAAACCCATGTTAGTTTTACCTTCCACTGATAGAATTTTGTCGAAAGGCTTAGCCTACCAGCCAATGTCCTGGATATGTTTACTCATGGACAGTTTTACTGCGACTGGCTATTAGATCCTGTTCCTGTTCCTTCCGTAATTCTTGTGCAATGTCAAAATCAGATTGTGCCTTCGTTCTAACTGTACTTTCACCATCATTCTGGCTCCTGAATATCGTCCATAATCTGCCAATCTGCCAACATATAATAGTCCCAATGTCACGCTCTTATGCAGCTCTAACAATGCATTGGAAGGTTGTATTTCTTAAAAGCTATACAATATCCAAAACGAGCCAGAGAGAAATTTCTGGAAAATGTACGGTTCCTTCTATCTCTCCAGTAAGTTAGTGAGCTACTGTTTTTCATGATTTACCTACTAGGTATGAATGTTGGCTTCCGTGTAAGGGGACCTCAGTTAACCTTCTTTCCCAAATGTGCAAATTAATCAGTTTTTATAATGTCCTTGATTTGATAAGTTTTCCCTGGCTTTGAATTTAAAACAATACTCATAGTCCTACAACAATTTGGACTGATTGTTGCTGCTACACTGACTTCAAAAGGTCTACATAGGAGTCTGATTAATTTTGGTCATGCTGGCTGTAGCAGAGCATTTCCATCAGGGCCCGGTGACCTGAACAGAGACACATTCTATCGACCACAGAAGTTTCTTGAAGCCACCACACTCTTTGGCAGATTCCCAGTTCTCCTGAATGTTATCTGTTACCCAGTACCTGGCTGGGATTGAATCCTGGTCTGCGTTACCTGTCAGAGTGCCACGAGGGAAGTGAGTCTTGAGGAGCACATCCAACGTTTCGTGTGCAGTCCTTGTACAACCATCCTCCTCCCTTAGTATGCCTCTTGAAAATGTCGGTGTTCTGGTGAGGATAATGGGAAGTCTGGCTTCACCTGCTCATGAAATACCTTCGTTTCTACAGCTCAATAAAAACACTGGGTTAGGTGAGCGCTTCCCAACATTTGACCCATTGTCCTTTCCTTCTTAGCAGTTAAAGGTTATTATTCGACCAAGGTACATTCCTGTTTGTGCACTTAATGATGATAGAGAAGTTTTCATGGTACAAGGTCACAATGACAGACCTCCCTCCTTCTGCCTCTTTCTATAAAGCTACTGGACTTATTATCGAAATTTTAACGCGAACTAACAGTGAGTTTAGATCTTTCTTATACGAGTCACAGTCTGTGTTTCTAGGATTTCTATATGCCATGGGCTGTTTATCGCCCACTGAAATCCCAATGAAGTGATCTGATAATTTATTATCTTCCTTATTAAAGTAGATCCAAAACCTGTGTAACTCAACTATTCCCTTCTTCGGTTCACGGATGTTTGTTCCCTACCGCTATTCCAAACAACTAGATTGATCTCCATTCGGTATTTAAGTAGATAATCACCTGTGCTGTTAGCATTGCAGCCAACAACCAGTTGTTCATCCATGTGCAGTCAACTACCAGTCTCCTGACTTCCTTGGAAGGAGGAACACTGTTCTTGCAAGGAAATAAGTCCTGTACAATTTGCCTCGTTCTCACACCCAAAACACTGTTTCATCCTGATAGTCACTAAGTCACTAGAAAGGAAGTTCACCTTCGGTATGAACGAAGTTTCGTTTTTAATACACTCCTGGAAATGGAAAAAAGAACACATTGACACCGGTGTGTCAGACCCACCAGACTTGCTCCGGACACTGCGAGAGGGCTGAACAAGCAATGATCACACGCACGGCACAGCGGACACACCAGGAACCGCGGTGTTGGGCGTCGAATGGCGCTAGCTGCGCAGCATTTGTGCACCGCCGCCGTCAGTGTCAGCCAGTTTGCCGTGGCACACGGAGCTCCATTGCAGTCTTTAACACTGGTAGCATGCCGCGACAGCGTGGACGTGAACCGTATGTGCAGTTGACGGACTTTGAGCGAGGGCGTATAGTGGGCATGCGGGAGGCCGGGTGGACGTACCGCCGAATTGCTCAACACGTGGGGCGTGAGGTCTCCACAGTACATCGATGTTGTCGCCAGTGGTCGGCGGAAGGTGCACGTGCCCGTCGACCTGGGACCGGACCGCAGCGACGCATGGATGCACGCCAAGACTGTAGGATCCTACGCAGTGCCGTAGGGGACCGCACCGCCACTTCCCAGCAAATTAGGGACACTGTTGCTCCTGGGGTATCGGCGAGGACCATTCGCAACCGTCTCCATGAAGCTGGGCTACGGTCCCGCACACCGTTAGGCCGTCTTCCGCTCACGCCCCAACATCGTGCAGCCCGCCTCCAATGGCGTCGCGACAGGCGTGAATGGAGGGACGAATGGAGACGTGTCGTCTTCAGCGATGAGAGTCGCTTCTGCCTTGGTGCCAATGATGGTCGTATGCCTGTTTGGCGCCGTGCAGGTGAGCGCCACAATCAGGACTGCATACGACCGTGGCACACAGGGCCAACACCCGGCATCATGGTGTGGGGAGCGATCTCCTACACCACTGGTGATCGTCGAGGGGACACTGAATAGTGCACGGTACATCCAAACCGTCATCGAACCCATCGTTCTACCATTCCTAGACTGGCAAGGGAACTTTCTGTTCCAACAGGACAATGCACGTCCGCATGTATCCCGTGCCACCCAACGTGCTCTAGAAGGTGTAAGTCAACTACCCTGGCCAGCAAGATCTCCGGATGTGTCCCCCATTGAGCATGTTTGGCACTGGATGAAGCGTCGTCTCACGCGGTCTGCACGTCCAGCACGAACGCTGGTCCAACTGAGGCGCCAGGTGGAAATGGCATGGCAAGCCGTTCCACAGGACTACATCCAGCATCTCTACGATCGTCTCCATGGGAGAATAGCAGCCTGCATTGCTGCGAAAGGTGGATATACATTGTACTAGTGCCGACATTGTGCATGCTCTGTTGCCTGTGTCTATGTGCCTGTGGTTCTGTCAGTGTGATCATGTGATGTATCTGACCCCAGGAATGTGTCAATAAAGTTTCCCCTTCCTGGGACAATGAATTCACGGTGTTCTTATTTCAATTTCCAGGAGTGTATAAAGAGATATTTTGAGGTATTTAGGTTTCTGCTATAAATCAGTTTATCTTCAGTTACTCCAAGTCATGGTACGCCCTCTTTATGTGAAACATGTTCCTGGATGAGTGCTACATCCACATCCTGTTTTCCAAGAACGCGACTCAAAATGGCAGATTTCACATTACTACGTTGCAGGTTTCTCTGGAACATTTCCATCCGCCAGCTTGCCTCTTCTGATATCCTTAGTCACCCTGACGGTAACCTGTGAAAATCCTAAGTACGGTTTCTGGTCCTGTTCTCGTACTGCTTTCAGGGATTTCTCAACGACTTCCACTACTGGGAATTGGCGATTTGATGCGTTTTTCCGGTTTATTTTTATCCCTGTCGAAACTTGCTTGCTCTGCGCTTGTAATTTCGAATAGGGTCTTTGGAGAAAGGCCATTATCCAGAACAGCCTCTTCGTGGTCTAGAATAGTTCCTCTGCGGTCCTGACCAATAGCTTCTCATCTTCCTGTGGAGATATATTGGCCACTGTGTCCCCCTCCCCTCACCCCCCAAACACACAGATAATGATTAGAGCACCTATGTCCAGAGAGACTAGATTAGATTAGATTAGATTAGTATTTGTCCCATAGATCATGAATACGACACTTCGTAATGATGTAGAATTCGGGGCTTTTGCATTCTCCAAAATTTTCAGCGACAGCTTTCTGAATTAGCTCTTTCAGCTACGTGGTGTTAAAATATGGGTATTCTATTTGGATTGTCACCATCCAAAACACCGAGACTGCAGCACTAATGAAAGTGATGGACTTCTCTGTCCCGTCCTCGTGTTGCAAGCGGAATGGGGCTGTTTACCCCTTGTAGACATAGGCTTTTCTTGGTGGTCTTCAGTTCAAATCATTTTAATTTCCTATTTTTGTTTTCAGGTAGCTTTGCCTTCCTTTTCTCTTCGTTCTCTTAGAAGTGTGACTCTCTTTGCTACAGACAGGTTTTAGGTCTGGATTTATTGCAGCTTCTCAGTGTCGTTATCCTTTCCTTGGACTGTTCTGTCGTTTGATCCTATTACGGAACGGCTTCCATCAGCTCAAAACAAAATGTCTGGGTATTCAAGGTGCCATGAAGCCTAGCAGTTTTTCAGTTAATTCCTGTATGCTCCATCTTACGTCCCACGAGAACTCGGAATGTATCACATTAACACAAGGGGATACCACATCGCTGTAGAGTAATGAATCAGAGAGTTTGCCCAGTATCCTCGACATAGGTTCCTATCTGCTACGCATCATTCACTAATGATGGAATCACATCTTGCGTTAATCTTCCTATAGTGTTTCAAAGAGAAACCCAGATATTGTGAAAAGGTCAGTTAGACCCGCTGATAAGGAAAATGCATTCTTCAAAGGTACTTAAAAGTATCTTTTGTAGATGGTTTTCTACGTGGAAGAAATGACATTGGAAATGATCAACATTTATTGAACATAATTATTACAAAATAAGAAATATGTGGAGGTCAGAGCATGTTCAACAACGAATCTTTTGAACAGGCGGACGGAGTCGCCGTGGGTAGTTCCTTATCCCCTCTGGTAGCCAATTTATTTATGGAGGACTTCGAGGAGAAGCCCCTTGAATCTGCTGACTGGAAACCCACGGTATTCTGGAGGTATGTTGATGACACATTTGTAGTTTGGCCCCATGGTGAAGACAACTTGTAAGACTTCTTAAGACATCTGAACTCCTTCCACGATCAAATAAATTTCACAATGGAAATTGAAAAGGAGGGATGCCTTCCATTCTTGGATGTTTTGGTTCGGTGCAGAGAGGATGGCACTTTGGGACATGAAGTGTATGGGAAGCCGACGCACACCGATCTGTATTTACGTGCAAATAGCTGCCACCATCCTGCCCAGACAATGAGTGTTCTCCGAACTTTGAACCACAGAGCGCATATTATTTCTGACGAAAGCAGTCTGCAAGATGAACTTTCCCACTTACGAAGAGTGTTTGACGACAATGGGTACTCTCCACAATAAATACAGAGGGCACTGAAAATGAAACCGAAAGAGGCCACAAAGAAAGCAGAGGAAGATGAAGAAACCCTTAAATCGATGGCCTTCTTGCCACATGTGGGTAGCCTCTCATCAAAAATAGGACGGATTCTCGGCAGACACAAAGTAAAAGCGATTTTTCGTCCTTCACCCAAGACAGCTGCCCTCGTGGGCTCCGTCAGAGATGATTTGCTGCTCCGAAAATCTGGAGTTTACAAAATTCCATGTGAATGTGGCCTTTCTTACATCGGACAAACAACTCGTACTGTCCAAGAAAGATGTACAGAACACCGGAGGTGCACACGACTTTTACAAGCTAACAAGTTGGCAGTGGCAGAGCATTGTATTGATAATGGTCACAGTATGTTGTATGACAACGTCGCATTTTTGGCAACTACATCATCCTTTTGGGACTCGATAGTGAAGGAGGCAACTGAAATTCACTTGACGACGAATTTAATTAATAGAGATAGTGGTTTCAATCTTGATAAATCATGGAATCCGGCACTCGCTGTAATAAAATCACAAAGACGTCGTCACAGAGCAGCTCACGTTGATGTATCGATATGCCAACACAGATCGACTGCGGTCATAGATACAACTCGTGCATAAATGGACGGAGTATAAATGGACAGAGCGAGCACTAGAGCGGCAGTCTTGCGACTCACTCTGAAGATGGCAGGACGGTATACAGCCGAAATATTAGAAGAAGAAGGAGATTTCTTGAGGTTGAACACCCGAAAATTAATGGAACTAACTTTGGTCTTGTTAAAACCTTTTTGGTTATTCTGTGCTGTCGCATTTATTTTGGTAGCTCATGTTCAAATTATCTTAGGAATAACCGCCTTCTGAACAATTTATTTTGATTGCAATCTGGGTTGAGATGTACATACAACACACAGGTCTTTATTGCAGCAATATTTAGCACGTTATAGAACAAACAGACGGGTCATCGTTTGGTACGCCTTTTACAGGAATAAGTGCTGGCGAGTTTATCTGTTGTGTTAACTCCTCCTTTCGGTTTGTTGCAATGTCGTATTATTTCAGGCTTCTTATGCTTTCTAGAGACATGATACAGCATGGTGTATTGTAGAGAGTTATAGAATAGCTTTATTTTTCTTTTTGCCTCGTACGACCAAAGTTACATCCCTCTGGAACCCAAAGATGATTGAACGTACAGTTGTGGTATTGCTTGGCTGCATTTCGTCCGCAATCCCAGAGTTGCTGTTCTGAGAGTTTCTACTCATATTAAATTTTTCTTAGAGGTTTCTTGGCAAGATTATACACCGTAAAACAATTATCTGTGGTAATGTTTTCCTCAGTTTCCTCAACATTTTCAACAAACCTCAAAACAACTTTTGTTTCTCGTTGTCCATTTTCCAGTTTTTACGTCAGATAACAATCACAATTTTACCTCATATTTTTCTTTGCGTTTTGAAGGTATATACTGCCGGAAGGCACGCCTTCCTCTGAATGGAACCATTTGCTTATCCACTGTGACATCTTCGTAAGGAACGAACATTATGGGCAACTGTTCCAAAAACATTACAAAGAAATTTCTGGTAGCAGCCAGTTTATCATGATGTCGCCTAGCTGGTGGATCATTTTTGTTGTCAAATCTGAGAAACCTGTTGACCGTATGGAGACGCTGAAGTGACATCGTTGCACGAGAAACTGGCGGAGCATTCCTGTTTTCCCATAGTTCATTAAGAGATTCTCCAGTAGGTTTGTACAGACAAGCTAATATAAGATGTCCCAAGTAAGCCTTCAGTTCCTGACTTGTTTTACGAGTGAAAGTCGTATTTTTGACTTGCGATACCCATCTCATTTCTCTGTTGGTTTCGTTCAAAATCAATATCATCCTCTCTTCAGTTATGAACAGATACTTTAGTTTCGTCAATCCGTTAAAGAGCAAACCCCATAGGCCCTGGAACAGGATGGAAAATGTTTTCACATCTAAATTAAAAATCTAAAACAAAGAAAAATAAAGTAAACTAGAATGAAATACAATGCCATAAAATAAATTACAAAGAAACACAATAACACCTAAACCTATCATTGATTAAAATTTATTTATTTAATAGTCAATTCTAACACATAATACACATCTGTGTATATGTATTCCTCCAAATCTCGTCATATTATGTAGGTTTTATTGCCTAATTGGCAAAAGTTCTGCCCCATTTTACGATATTTCGTATTTCGTTACTTATACAAAATATTTATGTCTCGGGTGGAACGACCTTTTGGTAACAACTCAAAAAAGAAAGTAAATATTAAAGGCGAGATACACTGTAGGTTTGGTTGGTGTTCTCGTTCAAATTGGGCAGGTAATATAGCGACCTACATGAAAGAATATTGGAGTGTACGCTACATTTGTCTCTCCATCCTGCCTCTTAGAAGTAAATACGATGATGCAGCCGTCCTAACCAATCTTCGGTTGCTGGGTAATGGGTATGTAACATTAACTACTTCTCATCTACTGACAGTGCTTTCACTCAACCTGAGGGCCAAAAGGTGAGGAAAAGGGTGCTGTAGGTGGTCACTACGGACACGAAAGCAGCAATGAGGCTCAGCCGCACGGTGAGAACTCCCAGCAGGTTGGCCACTGGGCGTCCAGAGGACACCTGCCGCGCCAGCAGCCGCAGCTCGCGGTGGGCGGCGCCGCCCACACGCCGCCGCTCCAGCAGCAGCTGCGAGCACAGCCTCTGCGTGCGCCTCGCTTCTGTCTCCACACAGTGAGCGGGCACGACGAGTATCGTCAGATGAGCAAGACTGAGGAACATACTCAGATTCCCTTGCCAGCTACTGATATTACTCATAGCTAGGTACGATAATTTTGTTCCAAGGAAGTATACCTGAACAGTCACAAACATTGAAATTGATACGAAATATGACACTAGAAAAACCTCATGAGCAGAGACAGCTAATTCTGACAATTCACCCAGTTTTGCATGCACTAATGTGAGAGTTCGCACATAGTCTGGTACCCTCCAAAGAATTCTAGGGTATGATTGTAG
This sequence comes from Schistocerca americana, assembly GCF_021461395.2. NCBI lineage: Eukaryota > Metazoa > Arthropoda > Insecta > Orthoptera > Acrididae > Schistocerca > Schistocerca americana. The sequence continues at coordinate 129,531,321 of NC_060122.1, read as the reverse complement.
ACTCCCTCTGTACAAAGACTGTTTCTTTACAGAAATGTTACCAATATATGCAACGTCGTTACTTATATCGCGAACGCAAACATTCAAAAGTGAAAGTCTGTATCTAATCACAAATTGTAAATTTGCAAACCTCAAAAGTGACAAAGTGGTAGCAATAAAACCGCCCACAGTAAAGACTAGACTTAGCCTATGGTCATGAGATTTAATAATAGTCAACATTGGTAAGTAGTATGAACAACCGTAAAAAAATAGCAAAACCAGTTGTAGTTTTACTATCTTCTTCTCACTTGTATTCACAGGACCAATATGAATCATCAGAAGTTTGTCACATGATGCTATCAACTTAACCATTGTCTCATATTTTTGTGTATTGGAGAAAACATCTGACACTATCGAAACGAAAGTCATTGTTGACAAACTCACTAATCTGAAAAGTGATATGACGTTCACTATAGACATTGTAGGGAACGGTCTGCAGTAGAAGTGTGCGGAGAAAAACCCAGAAATCAGGTGCGATATGCTGGTGAGAGTTACAATAACTATATCCGATTTTAATTTCTTCACAGATCCAGTTTTCATATCAACCGTAAATGGCATGAGACCAAGCAACTTGCATGTGAAGTGGAATGGCTTGGTGGCCAATAGAAGTGCCTTAGTGTTTCCTGGCAGCAATGGGTGAGATTCATTCGCTGACATCACCTGCAAAAGGGAACAAGAAAAAAAAATACACAGTAATCATACTTCACAATAACACCTATTTTATACGTAGTAATGAACCGGTTTTCAGATTTCTGGGCCATCGTCAGATAACCTGACTAAATAGGGAGCCAATATATCACAAGCACATGACATTTAGCAAAGATATAGCGAAACAAAAACACAAACACAATGAATTTAATAAGTAACATATGAATGAACAGTTTTTATATTACTTTATAGTGAAAGATCTAAAGTATAAGAACGTACAGGCAATAAACGGCACACACTTGAGAATCGTCACAGAGTACTATGTTACGTAAACAAAATAACTAATGTATGGAATGATCACACACGAAAAAGTTGTAGCAGAGCGGATGAAAGAGTCTGTGGAATGTGGAGAATAACAGTTATACAATTCATTGAAGGGGAACTAACATATGTAAAAATTATAATCATATAAATTGGACACACAAATATTGGTACATGTAAAATGTAGGTAATGAAGAGGTGGATTAGAATCCAAAAATACTCCTGCTGACAGATGATAGGAGAAAGTACACAAAAGTTCAGGTAAACTATGTCATCAAAAATATCCGGACATCCCCAAATACATACGTTTTTCACATTACGTGCATTGTGCTGCGACCTACTGCCAGGTACTCCTTATGAGAGATCACAGTAGTCATTAGACAACGCGAGGGAGAAGAATGGGATGCTCCGCGGAACTCACGAGCTTCGAATGTGGTCAGGTACTTGGGTGTCACTTCTGTAATATGTCTGTACGTGAGATGTCTACAATCCTAAACATTCCTAGATCCATTCTTTCCGATGTGATAGTGAAATGGAAACGTGAAGGAACACGTACAGCACCAAAGCGTGCAGGCTGACCTCGTCCGTTGACTGACCGTCGACAGTTCGTAATGTGTAGTAGGCAGACATCTGTCCAGACCATCACACAGGAATTCCAAAGTGCATCAGGATCCACTGCAACTACTATGAAAGGTAGGTGGGAGGTGAGAAAACTTAGATTTCATGGTCGAGCGGCTTCTCATAAGCCAAACATCACGCCGGATAATGCCAAACGACGCCTCGCTTAGTATAAGGACCATAAACATTGGACAGATGAACGGTGGGAAAACGTTGTGTGAAGTGAAGAATCATAGTGCATAATGTGGCGATCCGAGGGTGTGAGTATGGCGAATGCCCGGTGAACGTCATCTGCCAACGTATGTAATGCCAACAGTAAAATTCGAAGGTGGTGGTATTGTAGTGTGGTCGTGTTATCCATGGAGGGGACTTGCACCTCTTGTCGTTTTGCGTGGCACTATCACATCACCGGCCTACACTGATGTTTTAAGCACCTTCTTGCTTCCCAATGTTGAAGAGCAATTCGGGGATGGCGATTGCATCTTTCAACACGATGGAGCACCTGTTCGTAACCAATAACGCATAACGCTAAGGGTGGGCCAACACAATATTGAATTCCAGCATTACCTATGGAGGGTTCATGAACTTGTAAGTCATTTTCAGCCCGGTGTCCGGATACATTTGATCACACAGTGTACAGAAAGAAATTGTGCAGTATTACAGACTAAGATAAGTAATCAATCGGGAGTAAACAGTAGTTAAAAAGAAATGATTGCAGGAAAAAATTACGGTACAGAAAAGAAAACGGTCGCCCGAAGGGCAGACTCAACTCATAGAAAGGTCAAAATAGCTTCCGGTTAACTTAAAAGCAAACATGTCCAAATTACGAGTGTAAAAGGAACTCCAACGTCAACCACAAACGAAAGCGAACATCAGTGGAAGTAGTACTATGTTTCCTATGTGGATAGAAGAACATAAAATAGATATGCGTATGTAAGGCATGAGGGACCCATTATTAATATCTGAGATTGAAAGAACTTTACAGGACATGTGATCGAACGAATCATAAAGCATAGATAACACTCGTTCGGGGTTTCTGAAGTGACTGCAGGAATTGGCAGCCAAATGTTTCTCCAAATTAGTGTGTGGAATCTCCAGGCAGTCTTTTGGACTATCGGAAGAGTGTCAGCCACACAGTTCCTAAGTGAACAGGGTAAGTAAGTGGCGAGAACGGCTGCCCAAAACGTCTGACAGGACAGGCGATAAACTTTCTGACCAAATGAGTAGAAAGAATTTTGTGAACCTGTTACACAGGACAAACGAAACTAAGCCACGACAAAGCGGTGCAAGGCTTTTGAAATTCCCAAAACAATAAGAACGATATATATGGAATGACGGGTAATGAACAATAAGAATGGTAAAATAAGAGAGAAGGGCGTGAGGCAGAAACACAGTAAACTTTACCAGTATTCAATCCTCAAACTAAAGAATTAACGAAATAAATAAAAGGAAGATTCTAAAGTGGGATTAAATTTCGGGGTGGAAGGATGTCGCACAAGACTTGCGGCTGACAAAGCTCTCGTCTCTAATAGGATCTATTTAATGTGATGAACTGTCTATTGACTACACTGTTTGAACTGAGAGTAAATCAAAGAAAGACGAACGTGTTAAGCAGTTGCGGAAATGTGATTATGAGTAAATATAACATCGATAATGGGGACAACGATGTCGACGAAGTAGAAGCATTCTACTAAAGTAAGTACACTAGTATCAAACGTATGTCAATTTGAGGAACAAATCTCTACGAATGTTTGTTACGAGCTCATCAATCTGTGAAGGTGCGTCATGGACTGTGTGAAGATAAGAAGGAAATGGAAGAGTCTGAAACTTGTTATACTGAAAGATGCTGAATATTACATAGACTCATATAAGTATCCAGGTGGTTGCCACAGAATTGACTAACGGAGCAATATACGAAAAATAGATTGGAAGGTATGAAGTTATTTATCAAGATATCAGAGAACATTCACTATGTTACTATACGATAAAAATTGAAGGGGACTAGAGGGATGAGAACAACACAATTAATAACTGGTTACGTATGGTTGAGATGCCACGATGTAATAAGCAGGTCGTGACAAGGGGGCGGGTTGAGAAGCGAGGGGAAATCGTCTGAGGTCGCGCAATCCAGTGTGCTGACGACCAAACTAAAGAAAAAAAACACTTTTATGGATAATAATGGGAACTCCACATCAAAGGTTTCCTAATATTTTGTGCTGTCTCCTCAGTGTCCAGGAAACTTGAATTTTTGTTTAATGTCACAGTCTTTAAATAGTTCTTCATTCAGTGAAATGTCACCTAAATGGTAGATGTACAAAATGAGGAAAATGCTTGTTATGATAATTTATTACTGTTGTAAAAATCAATAAGCGGAAGAGTAAAACTGGCCCAGAGTGCTATTTATAAACTACATCGAGTTTTCAAAGCGAAATATCTAGTGAGACTGTACCCATCAATGTGTATTATTGGTTTCGACTCACGGCAGGGAAATATGAACTTAACTAGCAGAAAGCATTCAAGAATGAGGATCGTTTTGTGAGAGAGGGATGTATGCATGATTCGAATTACTACGAGAGTAAGAGGAAATAAGATTCAAATGTAGTAAATAGCAGAGACCTAATCCGCGCAGTACTAAAATTTAAACGTATATGGTCTGGAGATAAATGGAGGCGAGTGGACAACTGGTGAAGTTTCTTGTTCCAGTCGAAGAGGCAGGCAAAGACTGGTTCTACGTTGTAATGGATGTCGAATATCGTCTCACAGTAGGAAATACGGAAGATCATCGTGTATGAGTGTCACTGAAGATCATACTATTCCAGGAAAAGTCAAGGAGAGAAATTCACCCAATAGTGGATGCTTATTTACTGACGACTGTTGTAACTGTGGTGCTCTGTTTGACTTCCTATATGTGTCAGACAACCAGTCTCAAAGTATCAAAGTCAGTAGTTGCTTCAGAGCTTAAGAGAATTCTAAATTACATATGGTTTGAACGGAGCATGGTGTCAGCTAGACTGAGTCAGCAGAGAATTACAGCTTGGTCCGAAGCGGCCTTCCTCCTGCCGGCGGTGTGTGACGTCAGCAGCTCCGTCAATATATGTGCCTTCTTATATAGTCTCCAGGCGGTCGGTGAAATATCTATAGGTATGCAAATCTTAGGCTGTCGATTTCACTGTGCAAAGGCAGACACGATAAGAGATAGCATATCCCGAATTCATTAGTAATACGACTACACGATAAATACACGAGTTTTGCTTTTATCCTCAAAAGAATTAATTTCAAGCCATAGTGAATAATTATCCCCAGGGTGGAAACACTACTTTAGCGCAAATGCAACGTGTCGCCACTTTTCATGTACGAAACTATTGATTGCATCCGATTGTGAGGCAGTGGAAGTGAATCCATAATAGAATGTTATTTCTCCTTGGCCCGACTGCATCGATCGTACATTAACATAAAATAGTTTCAGTACAAGATTCTGTTTGTAAATGTGACTGTAGAACACGAATGGTATGAAGTTATAAAATTGAACTAGTAACTGGCGTGAATTTAAACAACTATAATACCACGACTAGCAGGTTTGAATTCGAATATATCATTACCGAACCTTAAAGAGTTGCGAGACAAATAAAGTATTATCTAGATACGAAAAAGAACAATAAAACCTAGTAACCTAGATGGAGGCATACAGCGTCTGTTGCTTTAAAACTCCAGTCGCTTTCGTCATTTCAGCATGAGGTCATACGAAATAATAAACAGCCAGTTTCACGCTCGCTGGTGGCGAATTCAGCGAAAAAGCTAACGCAGTCACGTACCGCATGTAACCAAACAGCTCCAAATGCAGTATATATGGACGCTACCAGAGGGCCAGCATGAATGAGTTCCAGCCAGCAGCAAAGCTGCATCCTGCCAGCTACTCTGAGGATCAACAGCCGACAACCGAAACTACGTGAGTCACAACTAAGCAGGTGCGCTAAGAAAAGAAAAACAAGCATTATGGATTTCCGGACTGCGATTAGTGGTTTGATTTGTACAAATATTCCTCTATACGTTTGTCATTTCCATTGTGACATGCAACTGAACCTAGAGGTAGAATTACAGCGATAGAAACTGGTTCCTCTTCATGATTCGTGGCCTGGAAAAACATCGTCAGACGCTCCTGTGTGTTATCTAATCCTAAGAGAGTGTTAGGTCAGTGTGACGGTTTGTTTTCATAATTAGTTGAAGTATGACGTAGAATAGAAATGTCGTCTGTGTTTTACATATACGGTATGTGGGTTATCATACACTAGTAGTTAGCTAGTGTCTGTGCTTCTCGGCACATTGTAGAAAGGTGTAGCTTAATATTTTAGAAGACCAGAAAGCTAAGATCATCAGTCTCCTATTCACTCCCCCCATGAGTGTGCATGCTGAGATATTGAGTAATTTTTTGCATGCAAATTGGAAGAAAGCGTTTAAAATATTTGCATGCATCTACATCACATCTACATCGATACTCCGAAGGCCGCCGTATGGTTTGCGGCGGAGTGTAGCCCTACCCTGTACCGCTAGTAGCCATTTCCTTTCCTGTTCTACTTGCAAATAAAGCGAGGAAAAAACGACCATTCATATACCTCCGCATGAGGCCTAATTTCTTGTATCTTATGCGCATTGCTTGATGGTGGCAGTACAATCATCCTGTAGTCGGTTTCAAACACTGGTTCCCTACATTTTTTTCACTGCTGTTTCTCAAAATGAACGTCACCTACCCTCCAGCGATTTCCATTTGAGTTCTCCAAGCATCTCCGTAACCCTTATGTGTTGTTCAAACCTATTGGTAACGTATCTAGCAGCTTGCCTCTGATCTGCTGCGATGTCTTCCTTCAGTCCGACCTGGTGCGGATCCCAATCACTCGAGCAGCACTCAAGAATATGTCGCACTCGCGTGCTATATGACGTCTCCTTTGCTGGTGAACCATTCATTGCTAACATTCTCCAAATAAACGGAATAAGACGATTCGTCCTCCCTACAACAGTTCTCATATGCTCGTTCCACCTCATCTCGCTTTGACTGAGTCAAGTAGGTCACTAGTAATACTGTGTGCAAAAATTACAGGTTTGTTCTTCCTACTCATCCGCATTACCTTAAATTTTTCTACGTTTGGGGCTAGCTGCCATTCATCATACCAACCGGAAATTTTGTCTAGTCGTCTTGTATCTTCCTACAGTCACTCAACTTCGACAACTTACCATACAGTACGGCATCATCAGCAAATAACCGCAGACTGCTGGCCAGTCTGTCCACCAAATCATTTAGGCCTATGTATATAGAGAACAACATCGGTCCCATCACATATCCCTGGGGCACTCCTGACTACACCCTTGTCTCTGATGAACACTCACTATCGAGGACAACATACTGGGTTCTGTTACTTAAGAATGGGTAGCCTTGAGGGATGAAATAGTGAAGGCAGCAGAGGATCAAGTAAATAAAAAGACGAGGGCTATGAGAAATCATTGGGTAACCGAATTGATATTGAATTTAACTAATGAAAGAGGAAAATATACAAACGCGGTAAATGGAGCAGGCGAAAAATAATACAAAAGTCTCAATAAATGAGCTCAACAGAAGGTGCAAAATGGCTAAGAGGGATGGCTAGAGGACAAATTTAAGGATGTAGAGGCAGATATCACAAGAGGAAGACAGATACTGCCTACAGGAAAATTAAAGAGACCTTCGGAGACAAGAGAACCACCTGTATGAATATCAAGAGCTGAAGTGGTAAATCAGTCCTAAGCAAAGAAGGGAAAGCACAAAGGCGGCCGCACGGGATCGCGGCACGGTCTGTGACGCCTTGCCACGGTAGGCGCGGCTCCCACCGTACGAGTTTCGAGTCCTTTCTCGGGCTAGGATGTGTATGTTGTATTTAGAGTAAGTTAGTTTAAGTTAAGTTAATTAGTGTATAAGCCTAGGGACCGATGACTTCAGCAGTTTGGTCCCATAGGAACCTAACACAAATTTTTAAAAAAAATTTCAGGAAGCCGGAAGGAGTGTATAGAGAGTCTATACAACGGTGATGTACTTGAGGGCAGTAGTCTGGAAATGGAAGAGGACGTAGATGAAGATAAAGTGTGAGATATGATACTGCGTGAAGAATTTGACTGAGCACGTTAGTAGACAACATTCCATTAGAGCTACTGATACCCTTGGGAGGGCCAGTCAAGACAAAACTCTACCATCTGGTGAGCAAGATGTATGAGACAGTCGAAATACCCTCAGACGTCAAGAAGAATATAATAATTCCAATCCCAAAGTAAGAAGGTGTTGATAGCTGTGAAAATTACCGAACTGCCGGTTTAATAAGTCACGGCGGCAGAATACTAACACGGATTCTATACAAAAGAAAGGAAAAGCTGGTAGAAGCCGACCTCGGGGAAGATCAGTTTGGATTCCGTAGAAATATAGGAACACGCGAGGCAATACTGACATATTATAAGACAGGTTAAAGAAAGGCAAATTCATGTTTCTAGCATTTATAGACTTAGAAAAAGCTTTTGACAATGTTGACTGGAACACTCTCCTTCTAATTCTGAAGGTGGCAGGTGTAAAATACAGGGAGCGAAAGGCTATTTACAATTTGTACAGAAAACAGAAGGCAGTTATAAGAGTCGAATGACGTGAAAAGGAAGCAGTGAAGGCGAAGGGAGTGAGACAGGGTTCTAGCCTGTCCCCGATGTTATTCAATCTGTGTACTGAGCAAGCAGTAAAAGAAATAAAAGAAAAATTTGGAATAGAATTTGAAATCCACGGAGAAGAAATAAAAGCTTTGAGGTCTGCTGACGACATTGTAATGCTGTCAGAGACAGCAAAAGGCCTGGAAGACCAGCTTAACGGAATGGACAGTGACTTGAAAGAAGGATATAAGATGAACATAAAAAAACGAGGATAATGGAATGTAGTCGAACTAAATCAGGGGATTCTGAGGGAACTAGATTAAGAAATGAGACACTAAAAGTAGAAGATGTGTTTTGCTATTTGGGGAGCAAAGTAACGGATGTTGATCGAAGTAGAGAGGATATAAAATGTAGATGGGCTATGGCAAAGAAAGCGTTTCTGAAGAAGAGAAAATTGTTAAGACCCGTTTAAATTTAAGTGTCAGGAAGTCTTTTCTGAATGCATTTGTACGGAGTGTAGCCACGGATGGAAGTGAAACATGGATGATAACCAGCTTAGATAAGAAGAGAATAGAAGCTTTCGAAATGTGGTGTTACAGAATAATGTTGGAGATTAGATGTGTAGATCACGTAAAAATTGAAGAGGTACTGAACAGAATCAGGTAGAAGAGGAATTTATGGCACAACTTGAATAATAGAAGGAATCGATTGGTAGGAGACGTTGTGAGGCACCAATTTACTTTTGAACGGAAGTGTGGAGGGCAAAAGTCGTAGAGACAGGCCAAGGGATGAATACACTAAAGAGGATTCAGAAGGATGCAGGTTGCACAAGCTATTCGGAAATGAAGAGGCTTGCTCATGTTACAGTATCATGCAGAGTTGAAACTAACCAGTCTGTGGACAGAAGACCACAAGAACGCAACATGCTAGATGAGGGGCCAATGCCGAAGGCCCCTCTTTGTAAAATCGAACTGGTATTCCATCCGAACCTGATGATTTATTTCCTTTCAAATCTTTCAGTTGTTTCTCCACTCCAGTTACGCTTAATACTATGTCATACATACGAGAGTCTGTCCGACAGTCAAATGATGGTATGTTTGTACGGTTCCCTTGTAGCTGGTGTTCTCAGGTTATACGCTAGCCGCCACCCAGGAACTTCTCGAAGCAAGTTTGGAAACATTAAACTTTCTGGCAGATTAAAACTGTGTGTCGGACCGAGACTCGACTTCAGGACCTGTGCCTTACGCAGGCAAGTGCTCTACCATCTGAGTTGTCCAAGCACGACTCACGCCCCGTCCTCACAGCTTTACTTCTACCAGTACCTCGTCTACTACCTTCCAAACTTTACTGAAGCTGTCCTGCGAACCTTGCAGAACTAGCACTCCGGAAAGAAAGAATATTGCGGAGACATGGCTTAACCGAATTCGAGTCTCGGTCCGGCACACAGTTTTAATCTGCAAGGAAGTTTTATGTCAGTACACACTCCGCTGCAGAATGAAAATCTAATTCTGGAAACATCCCCCAGACTGTGGCTAAGGCATGTCTCCGCAATATCCTTTCTTTCAGCAGTGCTAGTTCTGCAACGTTCGCAGGAGAGCTTCTGTAAAGATTGGAAGGTAGGAGACGAGGTACTGGCAGAAGTAAAGCTGTAAGGACGGGGCGTGAGTCGTGCTTGGATAGCTCAGATGGTAGAGCACTTGCCCGCGAAAGGCAAATGTCCAGAGTTGGAGTGTCGGTCCGGCACACAGTTTTAATCTGCCAGGAAGGTTCAAGTTTGGAAAGTTTGTCACCCTACATCAAAACTGGCAGAAGTAAATACCTAGAAACTGTAGTTGACTGGGTGTCACGGCAAACGTATCCTACCAATGACTAATTGGATGTGGCAGGAGATTCATCACCGTGATGGACAACGTTGGGGGAAAACGTACAGAGTTGTCGCGCAGGCAGCCTCAAGGGTATCCTTTTGGACGATGGGTGAGAGGTGAGTCGGAGGATTATGAGAAGAGCTGAAGTATCCAAAAGCGTCCTGACTTTGGCTTTTGGAGGCTTGTCATTTCTACTGAGTTTTCAGACATTTCGTCTGGTCCCTGCATTCATTCAGATTTTCCCTGTTATCCTGTGACATCCTGAGTCAAACGACCCTTATTGTTGTTCTATGCTTGAATCTTTAGGCACCCGCCTGTTTCACCTCCTCTGACCTCAAATTCCGAATATAACATAGACAATGAGGGCGTCATGATCGCAAACAATATATGCGGCGTGTACGTTAGGAACTTTCAGGTATCCGCTCTCGGAGAGGACAATAGCACCGTATCCGCCGCTGTGCAGCTGTTTTACCTGACGAGTACGTAGGGAGGTTACGCGTCACGAAGGAAGAAGTTTGGACGCTTTGAGTGACACCGCCAAAGCTGTGATAGACGCCTAAAAAATTGACACTGAGATTCGGCAGGAAGCAACGTACTCGCAACGTCCATGACTGCACATAACACCAACTCACGTCGTGTGATGAGAGAAAGTGGCTAAATTCGTGCACTACATACCTTATTACTGAATTGTGTCTATGTCCAGGCAAACTGGTCCATATTCAATGTCAGTGTTTAAAACTTCTTAGATATTGTAAGAAATGTAAATATTTTGCAGCTCTTTGTTTTATCTTTTTGGTTTCCTACATTTTGGCACCAAGTGTAGTTCCATTATCATTTCATTTCCTTATTTTATTGCAATGAAGTGTGATTCAGTATTTTATGTAAGTCTGCACGCAATCCGTGCACATTATAAAAACTGGTTGTATGTATGTACGTCCCACATCTTCTCCTAAACCACTGGACCGATTTTAAACACACCTGGTACACATATCCATCGCTGAGCGGCAACAGTCGCTGAGTGGGGGAGCGGGGGTTGGGGAAAGAACCATCTACCTATTTCAGGAGATATTGTCTCACAAACAATGAGATGCGTGGAAAACTGCTGCATCATGTTTGATCTTTAAATTGATTGCTTCTTTGCTACTCACCCTATTCCTAACATATTTCGCAGACAGCGTCCACATATGTCGGAGAATGCACCAACAGAAATCTATCACTGTACGACACATATTTCTAGACATATGAAGTCATAAGCATTGATATGTGTGAAGAACTTAGGCTTCTGGCAAAAAGTTTTAATACATTTATTCTTTACTACTATGACACTCCTACAGTCGAGTCAACTTCAGGAAATCCCTGTCGTCTGGTTGTGCTTTTGACAACTTTCAACTACGAGATGCAAACGGCCATAGGTGGAAATAATAGCATTCTATAGAGCTGTGAAGAGGCGTTGCCATGGTGGCTTGTACAAAACTGCGGTGTAGACGTGTGAAACCACAGCGTCTAGCTTACAGAAACAGTCGGGGACACTGTAATTATACATTTCTACATTATGCATATTTCTTTGTATGACTGTTTCATATTTTAAAAGACTTTTTTCACGATTACGCAGAAATCAATCATTTTCGCTATTACGCTACGAATAAATTTCATTTTTTTGTTTTCGCTTCTAATAGAAAAATTACAAAATGAATACCTAGGCCCTATAGGTTTTTCACCTACTTGTCTATAAAACAGAGTTTCAATTTTCCCTAATTGCTCGTGGAAAATAAGTTATTATCGATTTCATACTATCGTTATATGTCACTCTTCGGACAGCAAGTGTACATTAAAGCAAGCTTTAGAGGCGGCTGCTTGTCACTCGGGCAAATCTCTAAGGTGAACGCGGTTTCCAGCTTGAGCTTTCTGAACTTTCATGTATATTAAGGGCTGTACTCCACTCAATGTTCTTCGAGTACAGATTTTACCTTAAGCCAGACCATCTCTCAATCAGAGAACCTATCATCTCGTTTTCCATTAATCAAATAACCTTGTGGTAAGCGATTGTCACGTCTATAGCTTACACACTACATATCCATCGCTATCGAATGCACATCTCTGGTAGTTTACCACTTCATATGGTTCGCAATTGCTCATCTTGTTGTTAAGACTTTCGGGACCGACATAACTTTGGTTAATCAAGATGCCTCTTAGAAAACTCATTGCGAAACACGTATTTCAAAAACTTTGAGAGATTTTATTGAACTAACGATGCCCTGTGGTCTAGGGATAGCGTCTTTGGCTACTGATCAAAACGACCTTGGACCAGGATTCGATCACATCCTACGATTCAATTTTCAGTAGAAAAATCATCAGCAGTGGTCACCGAAGGCTACCAAAGCATAGGCAGTCACTCTTCATTAGCCAACGGCCTTGTCAGCGCGACGGAAGAGGATTGTGGTGGGAGAAAGCCCCTAAATGTCGGGATATTAAGTAACGATTAACGACATGACTTTTCAGAAGCCACATCTAAATAAATATTACATAATAAGTATGAGCAGAACACTCGGTCAGTTAGTGAATAAAGAGTAATGATGATCACGCCACCGGTCAAAGATTACGGATTAGTCCCCCACATTCGGAGCTAATGAAGAGGAGATCCAAGTGGGTACTGAATGTGGGAGAAAGACTGAATAACCAGTTTTAGTGTAACCTTCTCCCAGTTGCAATGTGGGATCTTAAAAATTTACTTCTGATAGGGAAGGTAGAAAATATTATAATGCTCAGTCTGGATATAGTTTGTGGGTCAGTGAAGCGAAATGAACGGAAGAAAAGGTTTTCTAGTCACACGAATATAGGGAATATCACCAGCATTAGAAAGTGGTATACAGGTTTGGGACTCTTTATTAATAGGACGGCAAGGCCGAATCTGATTTACGCCATCATTAATAGTTCAGATGTACAATCCAAGATTTCAGGATTGACACGGTGCTCCACGCTTACAGACTGTTAACCAAGGTCCAAGCATACACAATAGGGTCCCAGATATGTGAGTGGTCCGAAGACAAGTTACGTAATAGAATCCAGTACGTTGTCCTCGACGGCAAGTGTTCATCAGAGACAGGATTGCCCAAGAAATGTGTAATCAGATAGCTCTTATTCTGTACATACATAAATTGTGTGACGAACTAAGTGAGTAGCTAACTGTGGCTGTTTGCTGATGACGCTGCGGTGTACGCGAAGATGTATTTGTCGGGTAAATGTAAGAGGATACAAGACGGCTTACGAGTAGACAAACGTCCTATTTCGTGTGGTGAACAGCAGCTTGATCTAAATGTGGAAGTTTTTGCAGACGAGTAGAAAGATAAATCCCATTACATCCTAGCACAGCGTTTGCAGTCTGCTACGTGCACAGTCACGTCGATTAAATACCTAGGCGTAGCGTTGCAAAGCAATCTAAAACGGAACGAGCACGTAAGGACGGTATTAGGGAAGGCGAAAGGTCCAATTGAGTTATAGGGAAAATCTTAGGACAGTGTAGTTCATCAATAAAGGAAAACGCGCGTAGAACACCCGTGCGACACATTATTGAGTACTGAACAAGTGTTTGGAATCTCCACCAGTTCGGATTAAGACTGCCGTCTAAGTAATTCAGAAGCTGTATCTGTCATCGATAACTTTAATCAACACATGGTTTTACCGGGATGCTTTGTGACCTCCACTGAGAAAATTTAGAAATCTGGTTTTTAAGCTGAATGCACAACGATTCTGCTGTCGCCGGCGCACATTTCGCGCAAGGACGACAAAGATAAGAAAGATTAGGGCCCTTATGGAGGCAAATAGGCGGCAGTTTCTCCCTCGGTCGGTATGCGAGTGGAACACGAAAAGATGTGACTAATAATATTACAAGGTACTCTCCGCTATATGCCATATAGCGAATTGTAGAGTATCTGTTTTGATGTAGACGGAGATACCGCAAGCAGAAGAAGAGTTATACGTCGACACTGACCGGGTAACCCAGTATAATATAGAAGAGATGAGAGTATGATGACCGTGGTGGATTGGATCGTTGCTACAGGGGAAGGGATAGCAAAAGGAGTTGTGAGAGAATATGGGCTCGATAGTAGCAATGAGACCACAGATAAAAGTATTTAAATTTGCAATACGTTTTAGCTGCAAATAATGGACACAATGTTCGATAATCACAGCAGGACTACTACTACATGAAAACACCTGGAGACGCAGGCATCTACGGCTGGATTATATCACGGTGAGACAGTGCTACCGATATAACATACCAATAATAACAGTAATGTATGCTTTACTGTTTGGAATTACCATTTCGTTGTGCAAAATCCGCATGAAATGGACAATGTAGAAGAGATTTTTAAATCTCGTTGACTATGTAATACATTTGCAGTTAAAGTTCTTTACCCATAGAATAACCGATGAGAATATAATCCTAGTTGTACCTGTAAGGTGATTATAATTTTGTTGTAGCTCCTGCTTCCAGTAATTTATGGACACTCAAAGACTGATCGTCGTGTATGGGACGGTGACAATTACACTGTATGTTCGTGAAGTACAAATTATTAATCAAACTTTTCACCAATATCAATATAATTTAGTAACGGATACTTACTGCTTCAACTGAATGATGGGATACCAAGAAGTTCTATAGATCTACTTGACTGTACAGTTGCCAGTATCTTGGCGTACATACGATGCAACTAATATAAAAACAGGTGGCTCCGGCACAGACGTCGCGGTGACCCGTCGTCGATACGCGCCTGCTACTGTCTCTAATTAATGACGTCAATATACGCTACGTCCATTACTTAAATGAGCGCAGATCGTAAGATATCGACAACGGAACATTATGCAGCAGCGTACCGACTTGACTAATAAATACTGAATCGTTGAAAAATGATGTATGTGAAGAATGTGGAGTTTGTAGAGTTACTTATTATTTTAATTTGACTGTTAGATCACTATATTCAACGGTTGGTTTACTGTTTCTTTACTTCCATTGCTTCATGAAATAGTAATCGCGGCATTACCGCAAAGATGACTTAGCAACGGTCGCAGGTTCGAATCCTGCCTCGGGCATGGACGTGTGTGATGTCCTTAGGTTAGTTAGGTTAAAGTAGTTCTAAGTTCTAGGGGACTAATGACCTCAGATGTTAAGTTCCACAGTGCTCAGAACGAATGAGGGCATCCCTCACACACAAAGGATGCTGGAGCACAGATTTCAAACACACTGTTTTGGTGTCGAACTGGAGGGTCACTGGTTTGCTACTTGGTAAGATGATTCGTGTTGTAATTCATCGTAGGCATTGCGAAACTGCAAAATTTTGTCGTTGATCATTCGGTGAGATAGTTACGTTTTATCGTTAAATTTTAATCAGTTCAAGTTGTGTAATTGCTATGGACAGTTGGAATAGACTTGCTGTACTTGTTTCATTAGTAATATTTTGTTTCTCTGCGAGGTCAGTACCTAAGAGGCTTGTAACAGAATTCGACTTATTCACTTAATCTGAAGACTATTACAGTCAGCTCAGTCCCTTTTCCATCAGTTTAATTTCCAAAATGCCTTGTATCAACCATACAGGATTCGTTCACATTATAAGTACGTATTTAAGTTTTACCTAACATGTATCGCTTGTAAATTAAGGCAGCCATGTATTATTTTATTTACTTGGTTTCACAAGTCGGTTGTACGACGTGGTATCTAAATACTCCCACGTCGTACGATTGCCTTGCCACTGGTTTGTTATTTAAAAGCATTACCATGCTGATACTCTGCAGCTATTATACGATCTCACTATGCCGTACGGTAATTTTGGCTCTATTAAGAGAGAAATTCCAACACTTTCACATGATATTTCAAATCAAAGATCGCTTTCAGTATTATCAATATTACGTATGCCCTTCTACGAACGCATTTCTTGGGGTAAGTGTGACAGTGTAGCAACTTGCGGAGACGATGTACTTGTCTCTACACAAGTGAACGTGTTCGATGTTTCGTATTTGACCATCACGATTACGAATCAGTGGGCACTGTTTATAGGTCAAGTTGCTAAAATACATTCACTATTGCTGAAATATTACAGATCATTTTTCTTACTTACTTACGTTCAGTTTACATCATCTATGCTCACTATTTACCATAGAGCTACTGAAGTAAGTATGAACAGGTACTACTATTTTTCATTTTGTAGGTCGTTTTTATTTATCTACTTCCTTCTTTGTAATTTGGGGTTTACTGCCGATTATTGTGACGGAATGTTGATTATTCGTCTGCTATCGCTTATCTGTTGAATATATATAGAGATTTCGGCGATTTAGTGGAAAGTTATTATCATTTTTCTATTAGCAGCGGTTCCGCTTATGTTCTACAGTGGATTAGTGTCCTATACTGTAGAAGTTATTTATTTTTTTTGTGTCTCTCGGTATTCATTCATGTGTGGCTCGGTTCTCCCGTCAGGTAAACTCGTCGCAAGTCTTCTAACTGATGCCACTTTGGCGAATTGTGTGTTCATGATGAAATGATCATGAAGCCAACACGACACCCAGTGTCCGGGAGGATAAAATATCCGAACCGGCATGGGAATCAAACTCGAGCTCCTAGCATAGTATTTTGCTACTCTGATGACTCACCTATCGCGGTGGACGTTAGGAGATGGAAAGGACTTGTAACGAAAAGCAGTAGTTTGGTAGGAGTCTAGATAGGTGTGAGGAGTCCAAATTGGTGTAGCAGACTGATTCTAATAACATTTGTAGTGTTGCTTTGAGGGGGGGAGCAGGTGATAAGTAGGGTTGACACTGCAGTCTAGAAGTATACTTGCTGTGATGCTTTGTCAGATAACCCTGCAGATTCTACCACCTGTCATGTTGAAATTGAAAAACCGAATGTTGGACTTATTTGCTTACAGGACTTGATAAGAATGTTAGCAGCATAAAGGATAAAACAGAGGCTAAGTAACAGAATAAGCGGAATAATTAATGGGCTATGACATGATATAACAACAACGGTCAAGGTTTACCAGAAAGTGTAAAGCAAAACCACTTGACAATACCTGGTTAACTAGCACATGGTGATAAAGGTATAAATTCATTAAATGGAGCTTGTAAAAAGCATCATATAGTCTACACAGTTAATGAAGATTAACAATTTAGACATCAAGTCGATAAATAACTTTAGTTAGCTACAAAATAGAGAATGTATGCTAAAGATACATTACTTGGCGAAAAATCAGCAGCAAGAACAGTTGGAGGAAATTATATAGGAAACGAAAATTCATTGTGGATATTAATGAAAACATGATGTGTAAATATACTAATCATTATAAAAAAAATTCTGTATAAATGATTAAGTCCTGCATTTATTATTCTTTGCTACCTGAAACCAAACAAGAGTCAGTTAAAATTAAACTAAATCATCATCAGTTCATATGATTAATAATTTTAAACTGATGCACAAAACAACATACAGGTAAAATAACTGTTGGTAATCTACTCATAACACGAGGAATAGTTGTTGGAATATTATCATTGAATACCAAACCAAAAGAAAGAAGGTTCAGAACTAAAAAATTAATAAGGTGGTTTTCAAACATTACTATTATCTGCACTGTAATATTCACAACTATTTGTTCACAAGTTGGTGGAGCAGCTGATATGGAAAAAGCACCAATGGGCAAGAAAAATGGTGATGCAGAATTAGAACAAAAAGAAGTAATTTAGCATTGGGGAAGAATATCCTCAACTGTTAAGTAAAATTTGATATAGAAAAAGTTGCTATGAAATTAAAAATTAAACACTTGTGTGGTGTATTCATGAGTGATAAATTACCTAATAAACAAAATATATTTGTGGAATAGTTAATTTGGTTACATCTGACCATGTGCATACACACTGAATGAGTTGTCATAAGAATAATGATAAAAGATTTGTATTTGATGCATTGGCTGATAGTTTACGAAACCAACTAATTAACTACTTGGAAAAAATGAATTTTACATCAGTACCGAGAGAAAAGATAAATTAGTGTCATATATACGGTCATATATGTGTACTTGTGCTAAAGCTAATGTCAGATAAGTATAGGTTTAATAAAATTTTGACTGTGATAAATGGACATTTTTGGAAATAAGGTGTAGCTAAAAGGCGGCATCAACAATGTAAAATTAAAGTTAGACATAAAAATGTCCTATAGTGAGTAACATAGGCGCTCCCACATATCGTGTAGCCAAGCATCTTACTTCTCTGTTGAGTCAACAACGAAGATACGTTGACGATACCTTTGTTGTTTGGCCTCATGGTAGGGATAATTTGAATGTCTTTCTAGAACATCTGAACTTGATCCACCCGAACATTCGTTTTACGATGGAGGTGGACGAGGATGGTTGACTTCCCTTTCTTGACGTGTTGATTAGGAGGAAGGATGATGGATCATTGGGAAATGCAGTCTACAGGAAACGTACTAACACCGACTTGTACTTACAGGCTAATAGATGTCACCATCTGGCTCAGCGTGAAGGGGTACTTCCTACCTTGGTATACAGGGCACATGTCGTTTCTGATGCTGAGACTTTGCCAGCTGAGCTGTCCCATCTTGAATTTACATTTCGTCAAAATGGTTACAGTGATAGACAGATAGAACGTGCGTTGCGCTATCAACCAACAGTACATAGGGTGATTGATGATAATTCTGAGTCAACACCTAAGTCTACTGCCTTTTTGCCTTATGCAGGAAACACGTACAACAAGATCGGTCGTATTTTATGGGAATACGATGTGAAATGTGTTTTTCGACCTCCATCTAAAATTAGAGCACTTTTTAGTTCCGTTAAGGATGATCTTGGACTGCGTAAGGCGGATATATACCATATTCCTAGTAGCTGCGGCATGGCATATATTGGTCAAACTAACAGGACTGTGGAGGACCGACGTACTGAGCATAGACGGCACACACGATTACCGCAGCCAAATAGATCTGCTATTGCCGAACATTGCTTGGATACTGGTCACCCTATGTTATATAATAACACCGAGATATTGGCATGCACGTCCAGCTATTGGGACAGTGTTATTAGGGAGGCTGTTATGATTAAATTAGCGACCAACCTCGTTAACAGGGCGGGAGGTTTCTGTTTAAACTCTGTGTGGAATGCAGCTCTCTCCCTTGTCAAAAAACAGAGGGATAGAGTCAATGCTAGCTCACCAGCAAATTCATAGTCTCACTACCGAAAGCTCTGACTTTGGTCATTTTTGGTGGTTCTAGTGTTCAGTCTGTGTGTTATCTTTCTTGCTTCAGTCCGAGAACTGAGGTTTTAAATTTGCATGTACGCAACCTATCCATTGCAGTATGCCTTGAAGATGGTGTGATGATCTCCCGCCGAAATATCGGTGGTCGCTGAAAGTGTTACCTAGCTCAATTCCCGGAAGTTATTTGAAATACATAATTGTAATCAATCAATAATGGTACAAAAACAAATTTGTTATTGTAACATCAAAAGACAGATCTAATAGCGTACCAATAGATATGAGGTTAATCATATTTGGTGAAGTAATATAAAATATAATAAATTTTTAATCTATATAAATGGATAACAATTTCTGGTGCCTCAAGTGCAGAAAATTCACTGAAATCTATAATCCTCATGGAGCAACAATTAAAAATAGAAGACAGAGGACTGAAGGAATTTGCACAATATGTAAAACTAAAAAAATAAATATGGTGACAGAAATTTGAAGATGATGGTCTGAATATTCGTGAAGAAATTACTAACGAATTACTTAAACTACTGAGAAATTTTTTTAAAGAATTAGTGGATTTTCGCTTCGTATAGGTTCTGTGTGGCAAGCTGATGTAATAGAAATCGATTCTGGGAACTTAATATCTAAAATAAATAAAGTACATAAATATTTTTAACTGTTATTGGTGTTTCTTCCAAAATATGCGTGGCATATACCAGTTAAAGTTGAAAAGACCTGAAAATGTGGCTGAACTTTCTGATAGGATGTTTAATGTATGAACATCAAGAAATGAGCAAATGGATAATCGAAAAGAATTCTGCAATAGAGATTTTAAAGAACTCATTAAAAAATACAACATCAACCATAACTGAACTTTTTCAAAAATACAAATATGTTTTGCAGAAAGTTTTAATTACATGCTCAAAGGAAGAATGTGGAAGAACTTTGACTTGCGGGGGAACTATACATGGATCGGTGTAATTTCAAAATTAGTTGATGAATAGAATAACACAAAACTTTGAAGAATAAAAATTAAGCAGATAGAAATTAAAGATAAAAATTATGAGTGTACTATCATTGTATCTAATGATTAACAAAAATTTAAAATATGAGATAAAGGGAGAATCAGTAAACTTGATGTAACTTTTGATAAAAGTACTTAGCCAATTGGTCAACATAAATTTTTGAAACTGGAAGTGTTACATTTCTGATCCAGTCAGAAAAGATATAAACCATATGTTAAATGTTTGGGTCTTGGTAATTCACATAACAGTTGGGTAGTTAAAATGAAATTTGTTATAAAAATTTTTGTATAAAAATGCAATTTGTTATTGAAAATTTACAACTGTTGGGCACTGATTACAATATTAGATATGCTTATTGTTCAATAAAGAGAGTATATTTGGATACTGAAATAAAAGTTCATAAAAGTGATGTAGGGTTTGAATTATTTAAGAATTGTTAACTTAAAGGGCTCAATCAGATGATGGATTTAGTGAGTTTATTTTTTTAGGTGTATGTAAACATTTTTGTGAACCTTATATTGAATAAGTAGTTAGACTTCTCTTTCATCGATGGTGATTAACTATATTACCAAGCAATTCTTATTGTATGTAGCCATGTATATTATTGCAATAATTGTGCCAGCAAATAATGTTTAAACTTTCTTTCATTCTGTGGTGCAATTTCATTTGTTTGGGATCATAACTGTGTCATAACATTTCTTCAGCATTTGGCTGATTGCCCCTAATATTGTTCAGCTGTTCTTGTTGGTATCTCCTTTGTACTCAAATGACATAACAGTTGTACTCACAGGTATCATCGAAAATTCTTAATAGAATGAAAGCCTGTCTTAAAACTTTATAGGTTGTCTCAGGTACAATATGGAGTAACAATACAT
This sequence comes from Schistocerca americana, assembly GCF_021461395.2. NCBI lineage: Eukaryota > Metazoa > Arthropoda > Insecta > Orthoptera > Acrididae > Schistocerca > Schistocerca americana. Next base: position 129,510,039 of record NC_060122.1, on the reverse strand, counting down.
CTGTTTCTCTTGTTTATTGTCTCTAAAGCAATATTAACAGTTTCACTCAGATTTTCTATTCGTACCTCCTCTGCTTTGAATATTTCTTCATTATTTTTATTTACATCGTGTATTCATTCTACAAAATAAATTTTGCTCTATTTGGTTTGTGAGGGAATGATAATTTCCTAATTTATCTTATATCCTCCATGTTCAGGAAACGATGGCAAAATTTCTTTAGGTACCTAGTCTTGGAATTAAGAAGTTAATTTCATTTATGATTGTATAATTAATGAATATAAATCCCATTCACTGCTAAAATTGGTCCCTGGATATAAGATAAGCGATTTGTTACCCTCAAATCTTGATTACTTTCTATGGATGTATTTTTCTCCAGTGTGATATAAGATTGTTTTATTTATATTTGTATTGTGTAATATTTCAGCTACATCTTCGACTTTAAACCAAGGATTACTATTTTCACCAATAATCATACATGCAAGCTAATCATTGTACATGACATCATTGTTGATGAGGTCTACAACTGACTTCATTTACATAAAATAACAATATATCAGATATTTTGAGCCAAATTCTATGGGAGGTTCAGTCAAAATTTGATCATAATACTTGGCGTGTTTTCCACAAAGTAAGACAGACTGTTAAGCAAATATTGAACATTCCTAAAATTTTACACCAAAATAAATGTTAAGTATGCATTGTACCAATTTACAGTCTGTACATTCATATTCTCTGATGTAAAATATTTCGTCTTCTTTAGGTATTCCACTATTACAACCAAATAGACTTCCTCAAAGAAGATTTTTAGATAATACATCACCAACTACAAATATTTTTTCTTGGCTTACTGGATAGATGTGAGAATGTAATTAATTTGTTATTTCTTCATGTCTACCATTCCACAAATTATATTTTTAAGTTTAACACATTCTTCATCTTTTTTTAAATTGTTGTTTATAACACCCTCTCATGTGAAAGGTAATTTTTACTGAGTGGTAATGATTCATGAGAGGAGTCATTATTTCACCCTGAACCCAGTTATTGTATGGCGATATGTGTGGAAAATTTCCTTTCAGAGTTAAAAGTAACCTCAATGAACTCCTTTTACTCCTCTTACTATTATTAATCATTTAATTACTGCTTTCAATTAATAATTGTTATTGCTGATTCCAGGAAGTAGTTGTTTAGTATTCAGCCTACCTTAGAAAAGAGTTTACATCTTTGAAATGAATGACTAACCAAACAGACTTTACTATATGACATTTATGTTCAAGGGAATATGCTAGGTAGAATTGGGATGTGCTGACACACATTGACTGTAAACAGTAACCGATGACTCTGCCAGTCGTCGAACTGTGTGCCGAATCTGTAGGAATCTTAGTCTGCATTAACTAAGGTCCAATTCTCCAGTCTATCGAAGTGGATTTGTTTAGAAGTCTTCAAATTAATGAACATATAGTACTTCCATAGTCCAAATAAATATCTCATATGCATGCAAAAATATAAAAAACCATAATCTTATGCTGTCAAGAAATAGGTTTATTAGCTTATTATTCTCGCATAAAATCAGAAAATGTCTTTCAATTAAAGATGACAGCCTCGCAAACATGCCTCCTCTCTTAAGCCATAATACATTCGTTCATTTCATTAACATCAGAAACTAAACTATAGGTTTTCACTACACTTAACATTGAACCAAGCTCTCTTAGTTCAAGTAATAGAGAGAGAATCAGCGATAATGCTTCTTTCTCACAGTCAGTTGTGCACAACTATGCTTCAAATAATATCCTGTTCAGCTACATATCTTTCAATCCCAAGTGATGTGAACTGCTACAATGTCCCTCCTGGGCGAAACTTTTCTCAATCAAACAATGGTCGCCCATGAAAGATTATTTTGGAAGGGACAATGCAGTTACTGTATGATCTTAAGAGCAATAGCTTAGCTGGTGTGCTACAGGAGAACAAGGTAAGTCTATCATAAATTGCCTCTGTATGTCGAAGCAATTTATGTAGCCTCATTCGAGCTCCTGTCCCCACGAAAACCCAGAAAATCGTAGGGCACGATGGTTATTTAACCTGGCCCACATTTCTAAGTTCTACAAAAATATCGTAGAACTGAACAAAATTGAAATACATCAATTGTACAAAAAATATATGTTTTGAATTTAAATGATTTCAATTAACTTGATAGCGGAATACTAATATTGTAAATTGAATGTTCATTTTGTGAATGCACAAACGAGAAACTTTTTTTTTCCACAATACTTTTAGAGAAGAGACAGTGGGAGGGATGGTTTTTGGTGGTGGAGCTATCACTTTGACATCAAATGCATGAAAAGACTAGTACTCATCAAATACGAATTGCCAGTAGTAACTTTCTACTGAGTAAATTTCACTTAAAACTCATATGTTCATTGACATAGTCAGAAACATCTTCATCCTTAACTTTGAATAATTATCTTATTACTAATTACCCAACATTTCACACTGATATTTTCATCAGAGTCTCTCTTTCTTTCATGTGGTGTTTCATAAACTGCTACTCATAACAGCATTTTAGATGTTGGTGGGTGACCATCCACTCTACTTTCCCTGACCCTATGTACTATCATATATATGCACCAGGGTTTGGTACTTTGAAAATTATATATGGCCCTGTACACAATCTTTGCCACTTCCTGTACTTCTTGTTTAATAATAAAGACCCGGAGTATATCCTCAATAAAACATTGTTTCTGATCTTGTTTCCTAATACTCTCTTTAAATTGTTGTTAGAATTCGCTTTTCTTATCCTTGTCTTTTAAGTAATGTTCATCTCCTCATTCTTTTCTAGCTTACTGAACATTAATTCAACTGGTGAAAATTCTCTTGTACTGAGAACTTGTTTACAATACTCTCGAATACATCCAAATAATCAATCCATCTTGATTGATTTTTGGACAGTATGTCTGCAAGAAACAATTTAATTCTTTAGATATTCTCTCCACCAGACTCCCTTGTGGATTGTAGCACTAGGTAAGAACAAGTGTAGCTTATGCTCCTGACAATGCTCTCTCCTAGATAAAACTTGTGAAGGTAGAAGCACTGTCAAATATCACTGCCTCCAGTTTCCCCACACTTGGAATGTATTCCTGTATTAGCTTTCTCACTATGGTTGAACTCGTTGTGGCCTTTACCGGTTACAGTTTCACTTACTTCCTGAATACATCTAGAAAACCAATGACATATAAGCAGCCATCCCTCGATTTCGGAAGAAGGCCACAAACATCAAATGAAACCAAAGAAAGTGGCCTGTCAGGTATAATCAGGTTCAACCACCCTTATTTACCTTGATGATCTTCCTTCAATCTTTGGCACAAATCACATGACCTTAATGTAGTGGCTATTCTTCTTTTACCATTGGGTATTTAGAAATATCGCCTAATCTTCGATGCACACTAAGAGGCACTGACGTGGCTCCATGCTAAATGTGTGCACCACAACAGATTGTCTACTCTATCGTAGGGTATACATGCACACCTGTTTCTAGACTTTTCACACCCCCTGTGAAACAATACTCCATCTACTAGCTTGAAATATTCTCCCAGATTGGCGTCGCTTTTTTGTTCCAGCAGCCATTTGATCATACTCCAAAGCAGAACCTGCTCTTGTAGTCCTCTATGTTATTATGTAAATATAAATAATACCATTGGCATGCTGCAACCTTTATTAACAAAATCTTAAGTTCATCTTCTGCTTATCTTACATACACATCCTCTTGTAAGCTTTCCAGCATCCTTGATAATGCATCCGCAATCAGGTTATCTTTGCCACTGATATATTCAGTGGCAAAATTCTACTCTTTTAGAAACACTGTCCAACAACTGAACCTCTTGGGTAGCATCTTCCATGCCTGTAGGAAACTTAAAGCCTGATGATCACAGAATACTTTAGAGATTGGTATAGGTAATAGTGAAATTTTGTAAATCCTCATATTATTGCTAACGCTTCTGTTTCAGGAGGTGGTGTAACCTCTTTTGCAACTGCTTAAGATCCTACTAGCAAATAATATTGTATAGAATGTTATGTGCTCTTCAGTTTCCCTGACTTGGAATAGGCATGCACACAAACACAAAATTTGATTCATCTGTCTTTAATCCAAATTCCTCATTCATACGAGGATTATACAGTAATTGTGCGTTTACCAAAGATTCTTTGATTTTCTCAAAGCCTCGCCGACATTCTCTGGTCCACTTCCAATGTGCATTTATCATCAGTAAATTCAAAAAATGTTCTATAAGGACTGGTCAGATACAAATCTGTGGAAAAATGATGCTAGGCCCATAAAACCTTTCAGCTCTCTCTTTGTACATGGCGTTGGGAAATTCTTTATTGCACTGATCTTCTTCACATGCCTTAAAAATTTAATCCTATTTAAATCGAAGTGATATTTCTGCAAGTTAGCTGTGATTCCTGATTCTTCAAATTTCGTGTGTAATATTTTCAGAGTTCTGATATGCCCATCCCATGATCTTGTAGCAATCAAAACATCATCGACAAACCAAGTTAGGCTGCTTCTCAGTTCAGGTCCTAAGACATAATCTAAAAGCTGCAATAAGGATACCTGCAATTATGTTGAGTCTGAAGGGAAAATCTTTAAACTGACAACTTTGTCTGGCATAAATTAATATGGTGTACCTCCTCGAGCGTTAGTGCAGTTTTATTTGCCCATAAGAGGCATGCACTCACACTGGTATTATTATAATATTGATTAAACATGCATCCAGTGAAACATGAACTTTTTCTCCCAGTTTGGGAATTACCAAAATGGGGCTACAATATGGACTTGTGAAAGGTTTAATGAGATCCCACTTTAACATTGTTTGTATCTCTTAATTTACAGATGCTGCTAGCATCCATGGGACAGGATATTAACTTTGGCAATATCTCTTTTGTTGTTTGATGTCTAATTTACATAAACAGTCATTTATCACACTGGGTCTTTCATTAAATACATTGATAAATCTAGACGACGATCTCATCAGTTGAACTGTCTGTTCACCAGCTCGGGTGATTTGTTGATTTTTCGCTGTAAATGGTTAAATAGCTCATTCACGTGTGTTACTTTTCCCTGTTCTGGACACATGCTCCAGCCATAATTTCTCAGCAGCTGTATGCAAGCTCCCTCCCAATACTTCCCACGTATATTTCCTATTGGCAAAAGTGGTATCCCGATATCTTGTGCTTCACTCTCCATTCTCAAAATATCATGCGCAAAATTTATGTTGGCGCGTGATTCCCTAAAACAATCCAGCCCTAGGATTCAGTCAACAATTAAACCCTCAGTAATTAGAAATGAGCTCTTATAGGTTCCATTCCCAAAATAAACAATTATAAGTGCTGCCTGTTAACGTGTTTGGACTTGGTTCAGAAATCACCTTTGAGTTTGCAATTACTAACTGGATATGCTGTAAATTTTGCTTCCTGGCTGAATCTGTCAAAACAATTGGCTGAAACCGCATTTATTGTTTACCTGTGTCCAGAATGGTCTTTACTTCATTATTTTCAATTCTGCCCTTAACTACTGACATCGGAGGCAGCCTCTGTAGAACTTTACGCCTTGTCTGTTCTGAGAGTAATTCATTTCTAAGTAAATGCCTGTCGTTGTATCATGGCATAGCCAAGTTACTATCACTGGATTTCCAATTCTTTTCGACCCTAACACTGGGGCTGGTGCAAGTCCTTAGGCGTTTTCCTGATTTGTGTTGGTAGTCCTGTTTATATTTTCACGCACATCTGTTGTTACAGGCATGTTCAGATGTCAGTCTATCGCATTCGCATTCAATGTTACACTCATACTTGGTTCTGTACGTTTACTTGGTTATTGTTCCAGGTTTTATTTTCACTGTTGTACCTTGCATAACATGGGTGATATCTACTGTTGGGTCTTCTGTTTCTGCCTCGGTTCAGCCTATAATTTGGTCTGTGACCTTATTGTCTTTGGTTATATCCATTCACAATCATCTGTGGCTGCGTTCGCACCTCATTTGTTGCCACAGGCTGCACGCCGATCGTTTGTTGCAAACCGTTGACATTTTTGTTTGTTGTCTGTCCATTATTCTTTGCAAGCTTCTTATCATCCTCATGGATCATATCATACTTGTCAAATGTTGACAAAAATTCTACAGTGTCATGTTCTGAATTGTCATTAGCTTTTCTCTCGGGGCGATGGTCAATTTTGATTGTAATATCTGCATGATATATTCTTCGCTCATCGGATTATCCCAGTATTTTGCTTTCTTCAGGTATTTTTCGAAATATGTACACAATTCTCCAGATGTCACTGTAAATGATTCTGTGTTTTGTATCTCTTTCTATAACCTCTCTTGCGCTCCCAACGACCAATATTTCGACCGGAATGCTCGCTCAAAGCTCTTCATACACAGTGCACGTTTTTATGGCATCAAGAACCCACATTTTGCTTTCTTCGTGCATGTATCCTGTTACATGCTGTTTCTTTCAGTAGTCGCTCCAATCTCTTTGTGACTAGTCAGTAAAACACCTTGGGAGGACATGAAACAAATCACACATTCATTAATCTATTGTAATAGTAATGCATACACAAATGACAAAAGTTAGACTAAGACACATGTATTAATACATTTTCATTTAATCTGATTAGCCTTCAAGTTTAACTTTGTTGTGATTACTTCTTATCACTCAGAAAGAGGAATTTACACAAATTAAAATTCAGTATTATTCAATTCTCATACCACTTCTAGATGTCCTGCCATATAGGACTACATTGTAACTCCCCACTAATCTGAAAGGTAAATTGTTGAAATTTTACTGAGATGTAATGATTCATAAAAGGAGTCATTATTTCACCTCGATTTCATTTTATGGAGAATGATGTTGAAAATTTCATTTCGAGACAAAAGTATCCTCAATGAACTGCTTTTATTCTTCTCATTATTATTAATCATTTAATTACTGCTTTCAATTTATTATTATTATTATAATTACTGATTAAAGGAATTAGTTCTTTAGTACTCATTCTCTCTAGGAAAAGGGTTTACATCTCTGAAATGAATAAATAGCCTAACAGACCTCAGTAGATGACGTTTATGTTCAGAGGAATGTACATGGTAGGATAGAGGTCAGCCGCCACATACGGACTGCATACAGTACTGCCTCTGCCAGTTGTCGAATTGATTGCTGAATCTGTAGGAATCTTAACTAAGTTAACTATGGCCCAATTCTTCTTTCTGTGGAAGACTCTCCATCAAAGTGGATTTGCTTAAAAGTCTTAAAATTAATGACCATATAGAGTTCGAGGGTAAGAGCTGCCACAGTCCAAAGAAACGTCTCATATGCATGAACAAATATTTGAAAAAGTGAAACTATAGAATGGAGAATAATTTACGCAATACACACTTTGTTTACACTGCCAGGGAATTGGTGTATTGGCTTATTATTCTCACACAAAATCACAAAATGCCTTTCAATTAAAGATAGTGGCCTCACAACCATTCCTCTTCCCATAAGCTGTAATCATTCAGCCCTACTCATTAAGGTCAGAAGCTAAACTATACTTTTGCAATAGTTAATATTGAACTAAAGCTCTCTTAGTTCAAGGAATCGAGAGAGCATCAGTGATAATGCTGATTTCTCGCAGCCAGTTGTACGTGAGCATGCTTCACATAATAACTTGTTCAGTAAAGTTTCTTTTACTCTAGCATGACACAAACTTTTACATGCTGTACTTGAGGTTTTATTTATGTCTCAATTTCATAGATTCTTTTAGTTTATATTCACCATACCTTCATATGGATGCTGAAATTTCAAGTGTAAATTTTGGAATAATTCAGCTTCTTTCTTTTTAGATAATGAAATGTAAGAATACAAACTATATTCATATGTAAATATACTTCTGTTTTTGCTGTATTTTGGAAGCACCTCTGAAGTGGATCTGGAAATTTTCGCTAAGCTTATTTTGTCTACTGGGCTGATAGAATTTTATTTTTATGCAGTTCTCAAGTGGTTGACCATAAAAGTATATATTTTAAATTTTCTTGTGGGGAAAGCAATTTTACTCGAGTTAGAAAAGAGTCAGCTAAATCAGAAACTGTTTTACTGTAATGTAAGTGATTATCATGTTTCTTTTCCCAATATTCAATAGGTTCCTACATTTGTTAGTGTTGTCTTCATTATTAAGTGATATAAACCATTTTAAAATATTCCAATTTGTTTCTCAACACGTTTCATACCTTCAATAATATAATAAAGATTTTTTAATTGATATCTTTTGGGTTTTTAGTTGCCAACTGTATCAAATTTATAGAGCTCAACTGTATTGATTTAAAGAGTAATTTCAATTAAACTAATAAAAATTATTTTAAACAAATGGAAGTGTCCAAGAAGTCTAAAAAAATTGAAATGGAGATGAAAACTGGCAATTTTCACTCACATAAATGTACAATGCATCGGAATTTTCATAAATATAAAAAATGTGTTAGCAAATACACACTGAAGAGCGAAAGAAAGTGGTACAGATGCTTAATATTGTTTAGAGCGTCCGTGAGAGTGGCGATGTGCCACAACACGATGTGGCATGGACTTGACTAATGTCTGAAGTAGTGCTGTAGGGAAATGACACCATGAAACATGCAGGGCTGTTCATAAATCCGTAAACGTACGAGGGTATGGATGTCGCTTCTCAACAGCACGTTGCAAGGCATCCCAGACATGCTTAATAATGTTCTTGTATCTGTAGTCTGGTGGCCGGCGGAGGTGTTTGGATTCAGATGAGTGTTATTGGAGCCACTCTGTAGCAGTTCTGGATGTCTGGGGTGTCGCATTGTCCTACCAGAATTGCCAATCCGTCGGAAAGCACAATGGATATGAATGGATGCGGATGATCAGACATGATGCTTACATATGTGTGTCATCTGTCAGACTCATATCTAGAAATATCAGGGTTCCCATATCACTCCAACTGCACAAGCCCAACACCTTTACAGATCCTCCAGCAGTTTGAACAGACGTCTGCTGACATGCAGGGTACATGGATTCATGAGGTAATTTCCATATCCTGCACGTCCATGTGCTTGATGCAGTTTGGGAAGATACTCGTCCAATCAGGATACATGTTTCCAGTCATCAACAGTCCAATTTCGATGTTGACAGGAACAGGCGAGGCATAAAACTTTTTGTCTTGCAGTCATCAAGAATACACGAGTGAGCCTCCATATCCGAAAGCCCATATCGATGATGTTTAGTTCAGTGGTTTACACACTGACACTTGTTGATGGCCCACCATTGAAATCTGCAGCAGTTTGTAAAAGAGTTGCACTACTGTAACACTGAACGATTGTCTTCAATCATTGTTACTCCCATTCTTGCAGGATTTTGTACTGGGCACAGAGATGGAGATTTGATGTTTCACAGAGTTCCTAGTATTCACGGTACACTCGTCAAATGGTCGTACAGGAAAATACCCACTTCATTGCTACCTTGGAGATGCTGCATCTCATCACTCGTGCACCAACTATAGCAGCACATACAAACAATAAACTGCCATTGTAGCTGCTATTACCGATATAACTGTGGCAGACTCTTGTCTTATATAGGCGTTGCCGACCACAGCGCCATATTCTGCCTCTTTACATATATCTGTAGTTGAATAAGCATGTCTATACCAGTTACTCTTTTGCTTCAAGGTGAAAAATAGGTGTAGTGCTTTGCAACTGTGGAAAATATGTCAACTCTAAATATTTTACAGGTAATTTAAAAATAATTTCGAGCGATGAAGATTCTAAAATTTCACTATTGATGATAAATGATGGACAACAAATGCACTGTAATAAAATTATTACTTATCAAGAAATTAAAGATTTGGGTTGTATGATTTAAATAATACGTCAATTGTTAGTGTTCCAGTAGACGTAAGATTTTCTTCAGGATTAAAATAAATAAAGATGGAAATTAAATAAAATTAGTAGAAGTTCACATGTTTTCAAGCTTTTCACTAATGATATAAAAATTTTAATTTATAAATAGTGTTTGAAAATGGATCTTTCCTAGATGAAGTTTATGCCTAAGAAATTTGTAATCAGTGTAGAAGAAATAATGTAAATAGATATAGCAGAGTAAAGATTTGATTAATTGTATTACATTAAATAATTGACTTATTCCTTCAAAGATTGTCAATAATATGAGAGTAGCTGAGGTCAAATCTGCAGCTATAAATCTTGCTAATAGAGGCTACTACAAATTAAAGGAATCAGAATTAATTAATTAATTAAACTATGTTATCAGAATTTGCATTTCATCCAAAAGAGTAAATCATGTCTAAAATGTGGAGCTAATACAACATACTTTTACGAATTTGATGATGAAGTTTTTTGGAAAAAGTCGACCACCAAGGGAATGAAAATCAGTTAGACTAGATCCTGTGTATCCATTTAGTAGTAAACTGCTTGAGCAAGAAAAAGAGGGCAAACCATCCAAGAAGGATTAGTTTCATATTTAAGAAATAAACTCCAGATGTAACGAAAAGTTTAAAGCTCATCTGTTGACTATAAAATTGTGGTTGGAGATGTAATATTGGGAAACTCGATTAAGATAGTGAGAAAACATATTATGTAACAAAAGCATTCAATTCTATGGTGCTAATAGCTAAAGAAGCAACTAATTTTTGTTAAGGATATAAGTTGAATATTGCACTTGAAAATCCAAAAATGGATACCCAATTCCTTAGGCTATAAGGCATCAGATATTATTTGAGAATATGTCGAAGTTTTATGCAATAAATTGAGATATATATACTATCATTTGATGGAACTATAGATACAGAAGTTGCTTTATATAGTGGTAGACATATTAAAATAGTAAATTTAGCAGATTATAAAAATGTGTATTACAAGAATTAATAATATTGATAAGTTGTTTTGTCCTAGAACAACAATAATGACAGTAACACATCACACAAATATCATCTTTGGAAGAAGATAAACTACTGGTCAGATTAAGAAAATCTGAGTAGGACTTAAATACAAATTACAAAAAGAGTTAACCAACTTATTATGTAATTTTTTTACTCTGTTAAAAACAATGTTGAGCAACTACTTGACATTCAGATTAATGTTGTATTTGCTGAGAATATGAATCCAGTTATCTATCATGGTCTGGGAAAGCAAATAAGATATATTTGTATAAAAACACAGAACACAATACAGAAGAAAATAATATATCTATGAAAATTGCTAATATGTTCTGTTATAATAAAGAATGCTGAATAACTGACCAAGATGTTTGTGACAGAGATTATAGATGTAGGCGCAATTTGTAGGACACCTTCAGAACATAGAGTGGCTTTAAACTATTTAAAACTGTAAATAAGCAGTAAAATTAGAAATTATAATGTTGTATGCAATAGAAACTGCAAAAAAGGTATTTTTAGAGGACAATTTAATGTTGGAAATATACTCACTGGTTGCCAAAATTGTAGCAAATACAGTTGTTACATTAATGGAGACTTTAGCAAATATTATGTTTTCTAGTGCTAGTAAAGCATTAAAATATTCACAGGTAAGGAGTGTAAATGTTCTGAAAAAGGATTCCCGAAGAGAATTTCTCTCAGCTAAATTGAAAATAGGTGTGGTTTGACTGTGAAGTTCAGCTAGAAACAAGTATACATTTTCAAATCTCATAAAAACTCACTGTTTTAATAGGGCTACTCTTTATAAATTCAATGCAAATGATGAATTCCTTAGGTGTCACATATCTGAAGCAAACAGGAATTATGCATTTGTAGCTCAATATGCTAAAGGTTATTACTCACAATTCTTTCTTAAGTATTGTGTTGCCAATACTATGTACTCTGGAAGTAAACTGATGTTACTGAAGAAAAAACAATCACATTTAAAAATTACAGATAACAGTAATTTTGGACCAGATTCTCTTAGTACCTTCCCAAAAACATTTAATTTGGAAAAATGGAGTAACATTACTTCCACAATTGTTCAATACACATGAAAATGAAAATTACATGGGATCTGTAGCCCTAAAATATTTCTCAAATTCCATACTCAAAAAATTGTGTTCAATATGCTGAAAAGTTAACGATTATCGTAATTCTGATGTAGATATATTGAGAAGAGGTTGTTTAGAGCTAAGGAAACAATACCTGGAGATAGCTAATATTGATCAATTCTCTTATTTAACAGTAGCTGAAGTGAAGAGAGAACAGCTACATTGGGAAAAAAAATTACAGTTAAGGATCAACAGCGAGATAAATAGTTTAAAGCATAATATTTGACAACCTCTTAATGGTGGTGAAGTAAATATAGCTGGGGCAAGAGCATACAATTTTGAAAAGAAATCAATGTTTATCAATATCATCATTGTATTTGGTATGGCTGATAAAAGTGTTTTAAAAAGAGACAATTATGACAAAAATAAAGTTTTGATGGAAGCAATACATCAAAAGACTTTAACAAGAATTAGTGTGTACGAAATTCTGTACAGGTATACATATTAGCGGAGATGAGGGAAAGTGACTGGCTTAGCTCAGCAGAATATAAAGTACTTAAGAAACTAAACCAGTTACTTGAAGTAGTCACACCTTTAGATACTAGAGATGCTTTTTATAGTGGCCACACAAATACCATAAATTTAAGAGGTAAAGCATTTTATGTTAACACAAATTTAAGTTTTGATGATGTTTGTAGTCTTTATTCAACTGTGCACTATTATGGTTATTATCCTAACAGATATGAAACTAAAATACCTTAACCATGATATTATTCTAGAAATGGTATGGATTCACCAAATGTAAAATATTAGCACAAAAACGATTACATCATTCAGTTTTGCCAGTATGAATACAGACCAATAAAAATGAAAAAAAGTCCCCTACTTTGTAAGCAACATATACAGAAGAGAAAGTAAATAAGTGTAATTCCAACTTTCTTAAACGAAGTTTTATTGGAACTTAGGTAACAGATGAAGTTAGGAAGTCAGTGGAAAAAGGATGCAAAATTTTAGATGTCAATGAGGTGAGGGATATTAAAAATTACAGCACACACTGTTTAAAAGCTTTGTGAAAATAAGGTTAGAAACCAGTCCCCTCTATTTTATAATTAAGAATATGTATATATATACATATATATAACTGAATATTGACATAAGAAACTCCAGGAAAACGAACTGTTGCTAAGGTTTGTCCGAGTATGTTACAGTGTTACAAGAATTTCTTAAAGTACTACAGGATTACTAGTTACATAATATAGACATAAATTATATTAATGTTAATGTGGTGCACCCCCTCCCCCCCACGCCTCAGCGATACAGATATCTGTACTGTAGATGCAACCACAATGAAGGGGTATCTGTTGAGAGGCCAGGCAAATGTGTGGTTCCTGAAGAGGGCAGCAGCCTTTTCAGTAGTTGCAGGGGCAACAGTCTGGAGGATGGACTGATCTGGCCTTGTAACACTAACCAAAACGCCCTTGCTGTGCTGGTACTATGAACGGCTCTAAGCAAATGGAAACTACAGCTGTAGCTTTTCCCAAAGGCATGCACCTTTACCTTATAGTTAAATTATTATGGTGTCCTTTTGGGTAAAATATTCTGGAGGTAAAATAGTCCCCCATTCTGATCTCTGGGCTGGGACGTCTCAGGAAGACGTCGTTATCAAGAGAAAGAAAACTGGCGTTCTACACATAGGATCATGGAATGTCAGATCCCTTAAACTGGTGGGTAGGTTAGAAAATTTATAAAGGGAAATGGATAGATTAAAGTTACATATAGTTGGAATAAGTGAAGTTCTGTAGACAGGGTTATAAATACAAAATCAAATAGGGGTAATAAAGGAGTAGGTCTAATAATGAATAAAAAATAGGAGTGTGGGTAAGCTACTACAAACAACATAGTAAACGCATAATTTTGGCCAAGACAGACACGAAGCCCATAACCACCATAGTATTACAAGTTTATATGCCAACTGACTCTGCAGATGACGAAGAGACTGCTGAAATGTATGCTGAGGTAAAAGAAATGATTCAGATAGTACAAGGAGACTAAAATTTAGTAGTTAAGGGTGACTGGAATTCGATAGTAGGAAAAGAAAGGGAAGGAAACGTAGTAGGTGAATATGGAATGGGGGTAAGAAATGAAAGAGGAAGCCGCTAGGTAGAATTTAGCACAGAGCACAACTTAATCATAGCTAACACTTGGTTCAAGAATTATGAAGGAAGGTTGTATACTTGGAAGAGGCCTGGAGATACTGGAAGGTTTCAAATAGACTATATAATAGTAAGACAGAGCTCTAGGAAGCAGGTTTTAAATTCTAAGGCATTTCCAGGGGCAAATGTGGACTCTGACCACAATGTATTGGTTATGAACTGTAGATTAAAACTGTAGAAACTGCAAAAAGGTGGAAACTTAAGGACGTAGGAATTGGATAAATTGACAGAACCAGAGGTTGTACAGATTTTCCAGGAGAGCATTTGGGAACGATTGACAGGTATGAGGTAAAAAATACAGTAGAAGAAGAATGGGTAACTTTGAGGGATGAAATAGTGTAGGCAGTAGAGGATAAAGTAGGTAAAAAGACGAGGGCTAGTAGAAATCCTTGGGTAACAGAAGATACATTGAATTTAGTTGATAAAAGGAGAAAATATAGAAATGCAGTAAATGAAGCAGGCAAAACGGAATACAAACGTGGAAAAAGTGAGATTGACAGGAAGTGCAAAATGGCTAAGCAGGAATGGCTAGAGGACAAACATAAGCATGTAGAGGCACATCTCACGAGGGGTAGGACAGATTCTGCCTACAGGAAAATTAAAGAGACCTTTGGAGAAAAGAGAACCACCTGCATGAATATCAAGAGCTCAGATGGAAACCCAGTTCTAAGCAAAGAAGGGAAAGCAGAAAGGTGGAAGGAGTATATAGAGAGTCTACACAAGGGCGATATACTTGAGGACAGTATAATGGAAATGGAAGAGGTTGTAGATGAAGATGAAATGCGAGATATGACACTGCGTGATGAGTTTGACACAGCACTGGAACACCTAAGTCTAAACAAAGCCCTGGGGGTAGACAACATTCCATTAGAACTACTGACTGCCTTGGGCGAGCCAGCCCTCACATAACTCTGCCATCTGGTGAGCAAGATGTATGCGAAATACCCTCAGACTTCTAGAAGAATATAATAATTCCAATCCCAAAGAAAGCAGGTGTTGACAGATGTGAAAATTACCGAACTGTCAGTTTAATAAGATTTGTCCCTGACTTCAGAAGAGAGAAGTGTTGTTTATGCTAAATTTACTTAGGTAAAATGGGGTAAATAACAGAATGAAACCTTATTTTAACATTACTCTGTCAAAATCTACAAAGTTCAAGTAGCAAGTCAAATTTCAGATTTGTTTGGCTACAAGTATTTGTTAGAAACAGCAATAAATGAAATGATATAAAACTAAACCAGGTGAAATCCAATGGATAAGACTTTGAGTGACATGTGTGAATTATGGAAAAGACAATGTCTTATTGTATGTATGTATAGATCACTAACAAGTAATTTCATTAGTTTTTAGATAGTGTGGGACTTCTTTTAGATAAACTGAGAATTTATGAAAATCAAACCACTGTGCTAGGTGACTTCATTGTAAACCTGTGAACTGGACATACAGGGTGGTCCAAACGTCCGGAATCACCCCCATAAAATCCAAATAGAGTAGCAAACAAGGAAACAGAGTCGCTACACACCTGGAACGGGAAGGGGGAAACTTTATAGGCTGTGCCACCAACATGGCGGTCATCTTGAAAGCCGCCATCTTGGATTCATCTCCAAATTTTCAAATGGGAATGTGGTCATGTGACATATCAAACTGATAGAGAATTTCACCAGAAAAACAATGCCATTGTTTTTTTAAACATAGCTTTATCATTCTCGGGTTATAGGCAATTACTTGCGGCAGCAGTGGGACGCTTGGCAGCATGTGTGTGATGTGCCGAAGAGACATTACGCTGATGTTACACAGTCCCAAGAGACCACCAACAGTCATAGGAATGGCTCGATATGTTGTCCATTGTGTTGGGTTGTTAATGCTATCCTCTGAACCCAGTCCTGATGAACTTTGACCAACAGATCTGGCTGAATTTGACCTTACGCATCAGCAATGTGCTGCTTTAGATGATGCAAATCTGTATTTTCACAGAATACATCAGTGCTTTGACATGACTCCAAAGATAAAAATCCAAAGGAGTCAAATTGCTGAATGTGGTGGCCACTCCACAGCACCCCTACGACCAATCCACTTTTGAGGGAACTGCACATACAGGTATGATGTTACATTGTGCCCATAATGTGCTGGAAGAATTCCGGAAATTCCTCCATTAACAACGAGGGAAACACTTCTTCATCGAATAACCTCAGATAACCGTTGGCTGTTAATGTACCATCAAAAAAAAAAAGGTCAAACGGATTTGGTACCCCACACACTACACCAGACCATCACTTTTTGTGAGTCGGCCGTTTTGGAAACATCAATCCAATGCGGACTTGAGTCGGACCAGTATCTCTGATTCTGCTTGTTCACTTCACCATTGATAAAGGAATTGACTTCATCACTGAACAGCATCTGATAGGAAAAACGTGGGTTTATCTGCAGCTGCTGTGTCACCCATTCTGCGAACTGTATCCGACGGTCTGGGTCAATCTCGTTCAGGTGTTGGAGCAGCTGAATTTTCTACGGGTGCCATTTGTGCTGCGATAAAATTCGCAGTATAGAGGAATGGCTAAACCCACATTCTCGTGACAGGCGACGAGTACTCCGTTGCGGATTCTTGCTAAATGATGCCAACACGCTCACTGTTGTTGCTTCATCGGTGGCGGATTTTGTTCTTCCAGACTTAGGTTTATCTACGACAGAACCTGTTGCTCGGAATTTGGTCAGAAGCTTGGCAACTGCACTATGAGTGATGGGCTGCCTGGTAGGGTGACGACTGTTGAAATCCTCAGCAATGACCCGTCTGCTGCTTTCTCCTGATATCAAGATGATTTCAATGCGTTCTTCATGTGTTAAGGACATTTTGTAAACTGTAAATATGGAAACAACGATTAAAACGTTAGCATGAGTAAATGATACCTAGCAGTTAAACACGTGTAACATGTCAGGCATGGGATAGTCACCTTGCACCGTTTCAGACTCCATTTTATGACTTCCCAGTACATAATATTCACGCTGCCAAGCGTCCCATTGCTGCCGCAAGTAATTGGCTATAACCCGAGAATGAATAAAGTTATGTTTAAAACAACCATGGCATTGTTTTTCTGGTGAAATTCTCTATGTATTTGATATGTCACATGACCACATTCCCATTTGAAATTTTGTAGTGGAATCGAAGATGGCGGCTTTCAAGATGGCCGCCATGTTGGTGGCATAGCATATAAAGTATCCCCCTTCCCGTTCCTGGTGTGTAGGGACTCTGTTTCCTTGTTTGCTACTCCATTTGGATTTTATCAGTGTGTTTCCGGAGTTTTGGACCACCCCATACTAATAATGATAAACTGCTGACCTAACTAATGTTTTACAATCCACAACCAACAGCACATGAGGAGCCAAGCATGGTTAGGACAATGGAACAACATCTGAGCAGATACTTACTGGCAAACAGGTACATGATTATGGCGCTAAAGTAATTAGCACTAGCTTTTCAGATCTCATGGCAATTACATCTGTGCTTAAGAATATCCTTTTTAATTACTGCAGAACTAATGACAACTATGTAACAATTAAAGTCGTTAATTAAAATTACAGTAGGACATTTACATGCATGACTCAAGTAGTAACATACTCTATAATTCATTTTTCTGTATTTAGAAATATTTCTGTAATGTATTATACTCAGAGAAGAAGTTGGAAGCTTAGATAAAGACATATGTATGGATTACACCTGGCATTAGAAACTAATCAGAAATTATTGCAATACAGCCCAATTTAAATGCAGCTTTGAAATCACATTCAAAGTATATCAAGATGGCAAAAAATTGGATGAAAAATATCAGGAAATGATTCAACTACGAAACAAGGAAGTAACAACATGAAGTAAGTATTCAAAATTATTAAAGTATCACTGTGGGCAGGAATATAGGAAGGCTCAATAATTCATCGTAAAAAGTGCAGGAAAACTGCTGAAAATAAGTACAAGTTTCTACCATATCAAATAATAATTTTGAAAATGTAATATAAAATTTAATTACAAGCTGATGTGACACACAGGATGAGTTGAAAGTTTCACAAAATGAAGATAACATGCATCTGTTAAAAATAGAACAATTTTTCATTGTCTGTATTTACATAGTACTACCCAATGTCCTTGACACATGGACGCTTGTCCGAAGGAGCAGACAGTTGTGACCATTTATGGCTGTCTGGAACACAAGATATATATCTGTAAATTGCAAATATGACTAGACTTCGGCTGTAAACTTATTGGTGACACATAAAAATTTTTGCCAGACCAGGACTAGAACCAGTATTTCTCACTAATTACCTGGAAATGTAATTAAACTTTTTCGTATCTATATCTGTATGCTATTATCCGGTGTCCTTCATACGTGCATGTATGCCTATGCGACATTACATTCTGTGGCCTTGATGGTATTCCAAATAATTCTATTAAATAAAGTTCAAAAACTCTCAGCTAAATATCATAATTTATCGTTAAACATAGGAATATTCTCAACGAGCATAAAACATTGAATAGTAAAGATATCTCGCTTAAAGGATGGAAATAATACATACAAAACTAGAGACCATTCTCATACTTCCAGATTTTTTCTAAAATAACAGAAGGTGTCAGGCACAGTAGGCTACATAGATTTGCGAATGTGACTCCTCATGCCGCAATCTCCCCATCCCTACGGCTACACTGCCTCTTGCACGTGGTTACTTTGCTGATGAACCATGGGGTTAAATAACTGGATACAAGAGACGACATATTTCGATTTCTGATAACAACAGCACTCTTCTGTGGTATATTTTTGCAGCTGCGACAAATCGTTGAGGTCTTCCTGACCCTCATTTATGGAGACATCAGTCCAATGATACTGGCTTTTCTGTCCTTTCACGACGAAAGATTTTGGTTTAAACAACATTCAGGGATGACAGGAATAGACACACGTGATTATTCTTTAAATTAGAAAGGTCAACGTTTCAGAGTGACTATTAGAAGGGACCATAACAACACAAAATGAATCAGTGCTAGTAGTAGTTTCATTCATCGGTACAATACTTCCACAAGAAAGTAGGAAGGGACGTTGTATCACGTTTTAAGAACAAATAAGTAAAAACTATTTATACATACATTTACATAGTGAATTAGTTTGTTAAGAATGGGTCAGATACTTGGCAATGGCCTTGTAGTTGGAAATACCAGGCAATTAGTACTAGGTAATTTGGGAAAACCTCAGTAAAACTAAGTCAGGATGGTCGGATGGAGACCACATAGGTTGAGGATAAGTTAGCCCACAATTCAAGGGAGTTATTTGTCTTGGTATATTAGTGCACGGTGGTTCTTGTATCCATAAACGTATCCTAACGTGGTGATAAATTTAACTAAAATGTATTAGCTCAGTGCCACTTGGAAAACATCCATATGCTTACCTAGTGCCGAAAAGCGAGGAAATGGCAGAGTTTCTGCACGGCCTGGAGGAGAACCACATGCATTAATGTTTGGAACAGTGGAAGGAACAATGCAGACATGTAACGAGTGTGGACCCGTTGGGCTCCTCTTCAAAGATAGCCACCGCTATTGAACATCCTTGGTAACGATATAAAGTTGTAGCATAATTTGCATTTGTTTTGTGAAGGCCTCGTATGGATTTTCAAGTGGATAGCCAGGTCACGCCTGTATAAGCCATTCCTCCTCTGGCTCTGAATTGACAAATTTTGCTGAAACCTATCACAGTTTAAGAACAGAGTTTAGGATAGAAAAAGACTCATCTGCTAACACTGATCAAGTACTTAGCAATGCGAACAGGCTCGTTTTGTGTAGCAATAGTGTATGTACTTTGCATTATTAATTAAATACATAATTAATATGCTGATGTTTAGCCTGTTTCTTTAATTCCGAATCTGTTTCATTATTGTGAACAATGTACGCACGTAAATCTTAGCTGTGTGTGTTTAAAATTTCTCGTTCAGACTGTGTACAACTGACTAAAAGTGATTTCAAAAATGGTTCAAATGGCTCTGAGCACTATGGAACTTAACATCTGAAGTCATCAGTGCCCTAGAACTTAGAACTACTTAAACCTAACTAACCTAAGGACATCACAGACTTCCATGCCCGAAGCAGGATTCGAACCTGCGACCGTAGCGATCGCGGGGCTCCACACTGAAGCGCCTAGAACCTCTCGGCCCCAGCGGGCGGCAAAAGTGATTTCCTTTTATATCTCCCCCAAAACAACAGTAACAGATAAACGAAAGTTTACAACATGCAAAGTGGTACATTTAAGAGAATAAATCACTGAGAGGCAAAATAAAAAAGATAAAAATTAACAGGAATCGAAGAAAACGTGAGGGTACTGACCGGATGTATGGCTATACGTTATAGTATTTCTGCGACTCCACAATGAAAAAGACTTTCGTTAAAATTGAAAGCTTGGTGGCGAGCAATGTACAGGTAGAGAGAAAAAAGAATTATGGAAACAAACAAAAATAAGATACGAAGCTTCAGCTGGAGTGATTTTAACGACTTTTTTACCAGGCGATGAATCATAGAAGATAGCTTGTGTTTTGGGGAAAAGTAATTAAATACGATATATGTACTGTATGTATTTCAGTAAACGACAAATTGTATCCAGTTGCATCATTTGCGGTATCTACACAGTGAAGAAAGTGATACAAAACTCGCACATTACCTACGTCTTGTACATAAAAAAGCACAGTCTGTACCCAAATAGAAATTATAAAGCTATATGAATTGAAATACTTGAACAAGTTATTTATACTGGACAACTAGAATGTCACAGGAATGTATCAGTGTATGATCCAAATATTACGTTTTCACGAATGTACTGTTAAAAAGAAACAGATAATATTTACTTGTCGTATTGACAGTGTGTCACTTCACATATTTCTGGTTAAAAATATACGTCGGGAACATAAAGAAAACTTCTAATATAGGGATACGCAAGCTCTGCCTAATGTGTGCAGTTAACACACTCGTTTATAAAAACCACTGTTGGAGTATCAACTGTGACGGAGAAGAATAAAACGTTATAATAAACTCTATATGCTACCAGTGTTGCGTGTAAACTTTTTTTGTGGCTGTTATACAGTGGTTACCTATTTTGGCGTTGTTGTTAGTCGAACCGTCATCGACCTATATATATATATATATATATATATATATATATATATATATATATATATATAACATTTATTTTGCCATTAAAATTCATCATTAATATTGGTTTTACTGATATTTCTGGTTAGGAAAGACTCTCTTCCTTCAAATTCACTGAAGTAATACATACCACTATTTGTTATACGCAGGCAGTAGATAATAATTGAAACCTTATGTGTGTTTTTAAGTGTCTTAAAGCCACTCAACAATGATGTGAATATCGAAAGGTTCTATAGAGTGCGCCTTCTCATCGGTTCATACGCTGTAACAGAGTGCGATTGCATATGCTAAGAGACCTACATCTTTTCCATTCCATTCTAACCGGAATACTGTGGAAATAAATACGTTTCGTCATGGAGCTTTGTATACCAATGTTTATCGTTGTTAGTCAGCTGTCCAAATGTGCACTTGATTTTCTGTGATGTACAATATGATAGTTTGTTGAAAATAGGAACCCAAATGTATTTACTGAATATGTTTTTTTCTTTTTTTTCGAGTTGATCCTCTATGGACTGTGTGGTAAAAAACAAATTCATTTTAGTGTCTAGGTCTTGCTCTTTTTCCAGCTTTGACTTCCTGCCAGTATCTTCTGCATCCACCAAGAAGTCCTTGTTTATGCTCTTTGGACAAAGATCCTCTCCGTCTTTTGGACATTGATGCCATTTTAAAACCTTGGTAGTTGTTCACCGATCTTCTGAATAGGTTCCTGTCAGGAATTTCTCTCTCTGAGATACCAATCTGCCTAAGACATTCTTTACATTCTTCGAACCATCTCGGCCTTGGTTTCTTAGAATGGAGGAAACCTCATATTCTGTTTCTTGGTCAGTCACCGTCCATCCTCATGAGATGACCGTAAAGTAACAATCGTCTCCTCTTAATGGATGGTGTGATAAGTTCTTTCTTGCTGCACAAGTCCTCATTTGCTCTCATTCGCCATTGTCCATCAACCCATTTATTACCTAGGTTTTTCCTTAATTTCCTACGCTCTCCCTTTTCCAGACACTCTTCTTGGTCAGTTGATATGCCTGGTCTAACTTCCTCATCCTGACATTAATTGCTTCTTCTTCTAATCCATTCTTCTAGATTACTTCACCGAGATACCTGAAATTCTTAACTCGTCAGATTTTTCCCAGATTTACATTCAGGTCCTTGACAGATGTTCGTCATATTTTTGAATTTGTTGATCATATCCACGTTCAACTACAACAATTATAGTTTAATTGTTAACAAGGGCACACAGTTACACATTCGAAAATTTTTTGGTATTTTGACATAGTCACCCGCATAGTCATCTACATCACAGAGAACTTTGTTTGAATCATTTGTTACCGCTAGTATGAATCATTGCTGACGCAAAGTATGACTGAAGAGTAAGTGGTGGACGATAGTCTCACTCACAGAGAGCACAATGTATGTTGTTCAACTGCAGTGCCTGCCATGATCCTACAATTTATTTCTGTGACTGAAATTTGTATTTTACAAGAAGAAACTGGATTGTTTATAAACTTTAAAAATTCTATTTATATGTGTATCTCAATAGTGTTAGGCACAAAGCGAAACAATGTCTAGTTGTATCATTATTAGCTCAGATTTACAGCTTTACCAAACTGACATTGGTATGCACACAATCTAAATCTCTAGCTGAGGAACTTTTACCTTGATGTGTGCCCTCTCGAACTACATCTTGTCATCACTGGTTATTAGTAGTATAAGATAACTGTGTGCATAGACGTCTTTGATCTTATGACTTAGATCAATTAACTTGACTATATTTCTAGGAAGCAAAAATTTGTCTCCAATTTGTTACCATTCATACATGCATCCAATACGATAAATTAATTGTGAAACCTCTGCTCCTACCCAAATAGGTAGTCTGTCGCAGTCACACATTCCAAGTGTTTGTATACATAGGGTGAGGCGCCGAAGACTTTCGCATCAACTTAATTTAACTTGTTAAAGACATCGCTAATCTGTTTCTCCTGGACGTCCAGTGACAAGGGGCTCACGAAACAATGACACGATGTAGTCTGACAATTTCGTTAATAAATGAGATACCGGCATCAGCCTAGTATTATTTTTTAAATGGAAGTGTCATTATTTTTGTCACCAGAATAACAGATGTCAATGAGACTGATGCAATGATTTAACTCCTTCGAAGATCTAACAATAAATCACATAGGGAATTTTCTGCTGTTGTTAGGAACGTTTAATGTCACCTTAAGTTTACACAACTCTCCAAGGAAACCTGCTCCGCCAACGGAGGCGTCTATTGTGGAGACAAAAGATACATAGCGAATTATGTGTTGCCCTTCATAAGAGATCACTGAGATACAGTCAGTGCGCTGTTCACATACAACAGGTTTGTCATGAAGTGTGGTGCAATTCGTGTGTTGCTTGTTGAAGATGTACATATAGCCAAATCGACAGCAGTACATGAACTATTTCCAGAAGTACAACCCCAATTACTAACGAACTGTTGGTCGATATGGTCTTTATAGATGGTGATTGTCCACGAAATACGTCAAAATCAGCAGAGCTGTACACAGGTTGGCCCTGTCCAGATTGTCCCACTTTCATTAAAACCACTTGAAGAATTTACGAGACCGGAAGTCTTGTCCTCAGAAACACGTGTACGAAAGAAGACTGGTACCAACGAAGCTATTGCTGCTGCAATAAACTGCTATTTCGTTGTTGTCCAGAATGTAAAGAAATATGAGATACTACACACTGCTGACCTCACACAGACTGTATCTACGTCCAATCTCAAGACATCTAGAATGTCAGGCATACCACTAAAATGTGGAGATATTATTGACTACAGACTAAAACATTGGATCCACAACAAGAAATGAATATATGCCTATGGAAGGAGAAACAAAACAGAAAAATAGACAAATGTAAATTGTGCAGTTTAATACGATTTTCACCTCCACATCTACCATAGGTAATGCATACTATCAAGTTTGATCATTGCTTCCGTAATTTTTCCCGTCTTTTTTGATACCTAGATTATAATAATATACAGATTCGTTTTACTGACTGTTGCTCGAATCAGTTTGGAAAATTTCTCTTTTATGTTGGTGGTGTAACTTCGTATACACAAACCAGACGACCATGGCTACTCCTGCTAGGTTTCCTGGAGACATACGAGATAGGCTAAGATTCATCACTTACTTATCAAGTCAGCAGCTCAGTTAACTTAGCGGAGAAAGGAAGAGATAAGACACAGCATCTGAAGCAAAATTTCAATTGGTTTCGGAATTATCTAGCACTTTGAACTAAGTGGACAAGGCAGTGCTGCAGTAGACATTATCCCATGGCCATAATCGTAGGTGAAACAGATACGTTGCAATGTGAAAGATGAGACTAGAGGTAAGTTACGCATGAAAGTACCTGTTTTGAATCAAAAATGTATACTTTAGTTACTCAATATGATATCTTAAGTAGGAACTAATCAGGACATTTCAGTTGGATTTGCAGGATGACTCAGTCCCACATCCGTAAGTCTCTATTATGACAACTCAGTTGCCAAACAGAAAAGATTTTTAGTTGACGATGTTTTGCATTCTTTGGAGAGATAGACATAAATGGACCGACATTTGTTTTGCCACAACTAGATGGACCTACGGTTTTAGTTCATATATTGCATACCGACTACATCAGGTTTTGGTGTGCAACTGGCTTTTAGAGAAAATATGTATGTTGCCAACTGAGCAACATGAAATATGATGTTACAGGAGAATGTTGAAGATCAGATGGATTACTGAAGTTATAAATGACGACCTCCTGCAGTGGGTTAGAGAACCAAAGCACGCAACTAGGGAAACACAAATAATCAACGAGATAAAATGACTGTATACCTATAAAGACATGAGTTGACTGCTGATGAGGAACTGGTGTAAGGAAAGCACCTCAGGGGCAATCGTCCTGTGTAATGCATATCATCCATGATCTGAGGTACTGAAATGCAGAGTTATTTCGACATCCTAAATGAACAGAGGAATGTGTCAGACCAACTTCAGTGTTGGCGACCTGAACAAAAAGAAATAGCATCCTTTTGTGAACCGTTAGTTACGTAAATAAATGAATGAATTGTTTTTGTTAATATTACTGTAGCTTATCAATTCCATCAAACGGTCTTGTTTCGACAGATTTTAATGCAACATGTGCCACATACTAAGTTACAGACTAAAAGCCAGAACTGGACCTATTATATTTTCTAATCAGATGACTGAATCTGTATATGTGTTTAACAAATTACAGCAAAAACCAGTGTAGCATTTTTTTGCTCATCTGGACGCTGTAATTTGGGTTTTCACTGCTTTTTTTGAGCTACACCAGGAAAAAGTTGTGTATGTTCCATGAAAAGCATTTATCCAGATTAGTAACACATCTCACAGTGATCATCCATAAGAAAGGAACAGACATCCACATTACAGGTGCACAGAGTGGGAAAATATACCCACGACTTATATGTAACATTCCTAATAACTTTTGAGTTTACTGCTAGAGAACATCAATTACGTTAATATAAATAAGAAAGAACATCCTAAATATTAAACTAATTACACGGTCATTTTACGGGTGACTGAATTTTTGGTAGTCAATTAGTTACACAGTTCGATAATGTTCCTCGGCTCTTATCTTACGAGCTGAACTCAATCAAGTAATGGACAAAGTGTCTGTTGATGTCATTTATGAGAGACAGGAGAAAGTGTTTATCGATTAGGCCTCAGCATTGTGGTCGATCAAGTGGCTTCAGTTTGATATCGTCAGCTGCATTGTGTGTACAGCATGACACAGGTAACTAAGAAATTAAATATTTTTATATAATTCTTTAGCCTCTTAGAAATCTTTAGAGGCAGTAATCATCCGACATTCGATTAGTTCCTTCTGGTAAGTTTACTAATGATTTGCAATCCGCAAAAAACTACTGCAATTGTGACAATCTGGTAAGCTGTACACAATTTCAGGTATCCTTTAAACTACTGAGTCTCTCAATCGTAATTATGATGATAGAATTGTAAATTACACTCAAATACGAAATTTCCGAAGTATAAAACACGAAATTCAAAAGTATTGCATAGTACACAGCATTTAATATCTCTTCAATACCAACCTGTTTACATAGATTTTGCATGTGCCATATCCAACGAAAAAAATGGTGCTTCAAAACAAAAAAGTCATCAACTGCGTATGTGTATCACACCGGGAATACTGCACAACACAGTAAATGTCGAAAATATGTGATGTGGACTTTGTTTGGAAAGAAACTTGTTCCATTCTCTCACGGTACTTAGTGTTGACAATATTAATTGTCAATTTACTCTTCCCGCTGAAGTTCGCATTCAGTACTGTTTGGGTATGTTTCGTGCTTGTTTCGCCTAAGGACTGTAGCAATACTCTGTGTTCTATGTTGTGCATTTTATGTTACAAGCTTCGTCACGTTTTAGAAGACATTTTCAGGGAAATGAGGGTGATTGCGATAACAAACCGAAAAGAAAAATCATAATTACGTTATTACTCTGTAAGGAGGCTCCGGAGATCGTGGGTCACTTGCACGAAATTACTAAGAAGATATCCCTGAACAGCCACTGAAGGTTATTCGGCGTATTCCCGTTTCACGCCATATATAAGTTACCTTTTCAGTGCCCACTTTTAAACTCTGTGGCTGGTCTTCTGATTGTGTCACCGGCGTGTATATTAGAGTTACTGTTGTAGGTGACGATTTGCTGTCGGTTCTGATGAGAATAATCATACCACTTAATTGTTCAAAGTAACTCACTTCCTGCCACACATTCGCATTCATAAGGAATCCTACTGTCCTTATACCATTTTCTGCTGCCGCTGATACTATCTGATATTTGTTCAACCGCAAACTGATATCTTCTTTCCATTTCACTTAAGTAACTCCAACTCTACCCACATCGAGCGTTCACAATGTTTAGATTTTCTAGTTTCTCTAGCACATACAGAATTCTGATATGTCACACTGCAAGACGAAGAACGTTAACCTTGCTTTGGTTATTAAGACTTTTTCTCGCAGTGACCTCCCATTTGTCAGACTCCACCTGGAGTTCCGAATGCGGTCCAATTCGGAATTTTTAGGAAATGCACTAATCATCTCGTTATCAATAACTGGCCACATTGTCTGTGGGCACGCATTATATCTCTTTAACCCTGCTGTTCTGTTCGGGTCTATATGACCCGAAACGAATATGAACGTTATTTTACATTATGTAAATACCAATATATATTTATGAAACTTTGTGACTTTGTCTGAAAATGGATGAGCAGCATGTGTTTTAAAAGGTTTTAAAAAAGTTTAAGAAGTTTGGGCTTCAACTGTAATAGTTGCATATGTAATGTTCGGGTCATAATGACCCGACACAAATATGTTTAGTGTAACTCGTATTTATTTCTAAAATCTGGAAATGGCGAAAATTATTTTTGTTGTGTTGTGTGGGAATAGTGACTGCATCATTCCAACTTACTCTCAACAATCACCTAAAGCTCCATGCGTTCACAACAATGGGCTTGTTTGTTGCTTTCCCCAGGAAATAATAATTGGCAGTTCTCAATAATTGGAATGCTTTGTTTCTGCCCAGTTTGACTTGTGACACCATGGCGATGAGACCATTGAATGATCGTGAGTTGGAAGAAATAGTAAATGCCTCACCAGATGAAGGATCACTTTCTGAGTTTGAAGATCACATCAGCAATGCATCTGAAAGCGAGTGTTCCGATGACAGTTACGACAGTCCACAGCCCATACAAAATAGTGTAGAGACTTTTCTTTCTAAAAATGGGAATATAGAATGGCAGTTGCATCCACCAGCACAACATGGTCGCCTACCAGCTTCGAACATCATCAAGAGTACCCCAGGAGTTACCAGGTATGCAGTCAGCAGAATATCTGATGTAAAATGTTCATTTGAAGCAGTATTTCACACAGCGCTTCAAAATGAAATAATAGAGATGACAAATATTGAAGGGCAGCGAGTTTATGGTGAACAGTGGACAGATATTGATGGTTCTGTTTTCCATGCATACTTAGGACTCTTACTCCTAGCGGGTGTATATCGATCTCATGGGGAGTCTACAAAAAGTTTGTGGGATAAAGATACTGGGCGAAACATATTTCGAGCAACCATGTCTCATGAAACATTCTGTAAGATATCACGTGTCCTGCGATTTGACAAGAAATCTACTAGAGAGGAAAGACGACGTACTGACAAACTTGCCGCAATTCGTAGTATTTGGGAGAAGTGGGTAGAGGTCCTTCCTAAACTGTATAATCCAGGAGAAAATGTTACTGTTGACGAGCAGTTAGTAGCATTTAGAGGTCGCTGTCCATTCAAGCAGTATATCCCAAGTAAACCGGCAAAATATGGGATCAAAATATGGACCATGTGTGACAGCAAAACTTCATACGTACTGAAAGCCCAAATTTATACAGGAAAGGTGAGTGGAGCGGCACCAGAAAGAAATCAGGGAATGAGGGTGGTATCTGATCTCACTTCTGAGTTACGTGGTCAGAATATCACGTGTGACAACTTTTTTACGTCGTACAATTTGGGGCAGCTGCTTCTGAAAAGGAAATTGACTATGTTGGGAACTATACGGAAAAATAAGCCGGAGCTTCCACACAAAATGACCAACAAGGAGGTACACAGCTCTTCATTTTACTTCACAAATGACACTACTGTGGTTAATTATATTCCTAAGAGACACAAGAATGTTGTACTTATGAGCACTCTCCACCATGATGCGGAAATCAGTGACAGGGCTGATAAGAAGCCAAAAATGATTTTGGACTATAATTCAACCAAAGGTGCTGTAGACACGCTTGATCAGTTATTAGGTACATATACATGCAAACGAAAAAGTAATAGGTGGCCAATGATAGTTTTCTACAATATTCTTGATGTTTCTGCTTATAATGCATACGTTTTGTGGATTTCGGTTGACCCTAATTGGAATGCAAGCAAATTGACTAGAAGGAGAATATTCTTGGAGGAACTTGGAAAGTCACTGATAAAAGAACATATTGCATCAAGAACGCATTTCCCAAGAACAGAAGATTCTTTGAGAATGGTCACAAGCATCCAAAACCCGAATGATGTGGGTGGTGTGTCAGAATCGGTAACAACAAGAAAATCTACAAAACGTGCACGCTGTAAGTTCTGTCCATCAAGTAATGACAATAAAACAAACATGGTGTGTGGAAAATGTAGTAAACATATTTGCAAGAAACATGTAACCTACTTGTGTCCACAGTGCAAGCAGTAAGAAAAGAACTGTAGTATTTTATAAGATGATTGTATTGAAAATTCTGTTGTTTCAAATTTATGTGAATACTTGTGCCTAAACTACAATCAGTAAGAAGAGAGGATTCTAAAGTTGTAGTGCTTTCTATGTTGGAATGTAATAAAAAAACTGTAGTGTGTTCTGTACTGTAGTGTGCTCTAAGATGAATATCTGTAATGACAACTGTCTGTTGTTAGAAAATGTCAATACTTACGTCTAAACTGTCAACAATAAGAATAGAAGTATGGAAAAACTGTAGTGCTTTCTAAGTTGAATGCCTGTAATGGAAACTGTCTGTTGTTTCAAATTTATGT
Source organism: Schistocerca americana (assembly GCF_021461395.2). NCBI lineage: Eukaryota > Metazoa > Arthropoda > Insecta > Orthoptera > Acrididae > Schistocerca > Schistocerca americana. The sequence goes on along the minus strand of NC_060122.1, from coordinate 129,480,016 downwards.
GCATATTTAAATGAAAAATATCCCTCAATAAAGTTGTATGCATTGTTATTATTATTATTATTACCATTATTATTATTATTATTATTATTATTATTATTACTAACAAGGTACTGGAATAGAACAACAATGTCGATAGCTAAAACTGTACCAAAATTTATGTTTCTAAAGCATTTTGATATGTCGGGTCATATTGACCCGAACAGTATATATGTCAAGTAAAAGTGAACAGAACAGCAGGGTTAATGCTGTAGTTTCCAAATCACTGCATATTCATACTGCTGAACATCATTGGTTATTAGGCCCTTTGGGGGCATGTCTCACAACGAGTCTCCTCCACCCACTTTGGCAAAGCTTTTGGCACAACAAAGGGTGCCTCATTAAGTCTGTAGCCACATTTCGCCATTGATTCTGGTACTTTTAGTTAAGCACTGGCGTGGAGTGAAGTGTGGATCAAGAGTATTTCTTATTAGTAGCCGAAGATGTTACCCCTAGACCACAGGATATCCTTGCGTTTACACGACCTCTCTAATCTCGTCAACCTCTAATATTGCATCTAGTAAAGAGCGAGTTGCAATATGAATTTGGGAAGAATCAGTTTGATGAATGTAAGTTATATGGATTCCCAAAGTTTCATTGAAAAGGCGAGGCACTGTAATCCATACGAAGTCAGACGATGGCAGCCAAATGCATTCGACAATCTGGATATGTAGCCTTCAATCGTTGTAGTGTAGCACTCGTCCACAACAGTGTTATTCCGTTAATGAGAAACGAAGTGAAAGATTCACGCTTTAAGGAATTTGCATGCTTAGGGTACAAGCTCCACTGTAACAGCATGTAGTCAGATAATCCTGAGCGACAAGCATCTGTCTCTAGAGCTAGCTTCGCTGAACGCTTGCTGTCTTTAGAACGATATGTAACATGAGTATGAAATGGACAATACCTTTCTTTTCTGTAGGAAATAGAGAACATAGCAACAGCATTTTATACAAAAATGAATGTAGATGGAACCACACTACAGTGTAGTAAGGTGAGAGACTGAAATCCAGATGACCCTACACTGGGAGCTGAAGTATAATAGATTTAAGATAACGGAGACTGAAAACATTTAAATTCGTCACAGTCTTTCACAAACCATCTGCACAAAAATAGATTGTAGACCGATCCGACTGTGCATGGACATAACTCTGTAATTGGGCAAATGGAGGCTGGTAAGTGGAATTAACCTCTTTGTGTCACCACATTACAAAGTCGGTGTTACATGCACCCATGGGTATCTGGTGTGCTGTCGGAATGACGTATAGATTTTCCGCTTTATCTCTCTTGGTGTCGCTTGTCCTATAGTTGACAGCTGTTAGCTTTTATCTTTATTTATTACAGCTTTGGAGGTGACACTCTGAGCATCGTAACTAGTTCCACGTGCCGTCCTATCTGTACAAACGCTCCCCAGGTGAAATAGCTGCTATTTTCCTCACCAGCTGAGGATAGTCTGGGGCTCACAACACACTCGTGGTTTCTATTGTCTACAGTAACTAATCCGCAGAGGCGTTGTTAAAGATATATTCCACAGTTGAGGTCAGACAAGGGGAATGCAGTTGGATTCTTAATGATTCAGGCATCTGATCAGAGAATTGATAATGAGGACGTCACAGAGTGACAGTAGACATCGGTATGTAAGCACTGATGAAACTCACTCTGTAAACAAACTAAGAAATGGGTAGACCTGCCTCCAGAAACAAAGTCAGAATGCTTTGTGTCTAACAACAAACGTCTCCTTTGATTCTTCTCAGAATCCTCTGACTCATCTCCGACTCTCCAGCCAAGAGATTGCAAGACAGCTGCAACCGAACAGCTCACGAGGCTGTCCCTGCTCAGCAGTTTAGTTTATTTCCCCCACTCTGTCCTTGAGGGTGCTGAATTTCCTGCCGCATCGTCTTCGTCATTGGTGGACTCAATTTGCAATGTCATGTAATGTACGATCGATCCATATTGGGTAATCATCGCTCAGTTTTAAAAAGATACAACGTATTGAGTTCTGCACGTCTACAGGTACTACACCAACGATAAGTGTAACCCAGGGTGACGAAATTATAAATAGCGAGAAAACTTCAAAATTCTCAGGTTTCCATACTGATGAGAATTTCAAATTCTTACGCTAAGGACAACACACACACCCATGCCCAAGGAATGACTCGAACCTCCGACGGGGGAGCTGCGCAGACTGTGACAAGGCCCCTCACACCACGTGACTTCCCCGCGCGGCCCTCAAGAGTTCAAAATGCGTGATCGGTAGACTGTTCATCACATTCAACAGGTCTTACTTGTCGCAATTTCTTGGCGTTGCTAGCTTAGGAACTTAGTAATAATCTTCCGAAAGCCAGGAGGTTTGTCTGCAGATTCCACACACTAAGCTGATCTTTTGGCTACCACTTCCTCCAATGATTTTATACATACCAAACGAATGTCATGCATCATTTCTGACTTGTTTGATTGCAAATCTTTTAAATTTATGTATAACTCCGTCTTCTGAAACACAGCAAAGAATTAATTTCCCTTCTAGAGATCGTCAGTATGCTCTTCCCATCTATCCGGTCTTTTATACGCAGTTAACACTGGAGTTCTTCCTACACTTTTAATGTTGACACCTTTACTTTTAATTTTACCGGAACTTATTATGCCATTAACTTATTTGCACTTCTTTCTCACTACATGTTTAAGTGACTAATACTTCTGTACACCTATGATTCCCCCACTTTGTTCTCTTACCCACATTTTCAATATGTTTATGTTTCTTGTACCTTTATTTGTATTTCCAATTGCTATTACAATCCGTTTTAGGTATCTTGTGGCAGCAAATGGCTCTAAGCACTATAGGACTTAACATCGGAGGTCATCAGTCCCCTGGACTTAGAACTACTTAAATGTAACTAACCTAAGGACATCACACACATCCATGCCGAAGCAGGATTCAAAACTGCGACTGCTGCAGTAGCGCCGTTCCGGACTGAAGTGCCCAGCTGCTCGGTCAACGTCTTGTGGCAGCATGCGTTTCCGCTTCAATGGCAGTTCCTCACGAAATAAACTAAACTACCAACTATGTTATTCAGTTTCGCAGTGCAGTAGCTACAGTTTCAGACAACACCGATCAACTTCAGGTATCTTACTTCTGTGTATGTTCATTCTTACTGACGATTCTCTTGAATTTCTGCCCTGTGTATTGAGGGGCGACGGGATATGTGTTGGGGGGAAGGGGCGGGGGGTGAGGTGGCGGGGGGGAGGGGGGAATCGCTAGAAAGTCTCAGGATCAACTGACATGCTGACTGCAAAGACATTGGTTCACATGTAGTCGAACAGAGTAATTACAACTCTGTAGAAACATATCCTTAACCTTATGGTTAAAAGCAAATTTTTTAATATGTTTTTCTTTGAATTATTATTGCATCAATTATACAACAGTTTATGTCTGTTCGACAGAATATTTACGTCAGTTTTCTCTTGCAGATACGGCGGACAACCCTGTATCGTAGAAATCTGAGACACCTTACCTGTATAAGAAGAAAATCTGAAGCTGCACGTTATTTCAGCGATTTTTCATATACACCAAGCAGACATCAGAATGGAGTATGTTTTATATCGACATAACACTGCTGTGCGACACAGCATGAATTCCTGAACTCTGTTAGTAGAAAAACCCCAGATTACCTTTTACGTCAGCAAACTAATCTAATTTCAAAATCCAAACGGCTACTTTAAAAACTTATAGATGGTCTGGGAAGAGCAACAAACTATGTTGAATTCATCACAAATGAAGTATTCCTGGAGGTAATTAATTAAACAAAAATCAGAGAAATACCTGAAACTTACGTATATGTAATACAAAGCATTGTAAGATAAAACTCGATAAAAACACACGAGAAGCTTTCATTCAGGTACCACAAATTTTTATAAAAACATCTTGGTGATACAAAGCATTGTAACATAAAATTCAATAAAAACGCACGAGAAGCTTTCATTCAGACACCACAAAATTTTGTGAAAACATCTTGGTTAAATTTTGACGAAATGAATGAGCGCAGTACATGCTCTGTTTCCTTTACGGGGGCAAAAGCTTGAGGAACTCTTAGCAGAGAGTATCTTCTAAAGTATTGAATATGGTGTTGCTACCTTGGAATCCTGTATATAGCTTTTCCCTTGTACGTTCTACGCAATAATTTGATGGTCATTCCTCCCATCGCGTCAGAAATTCGATAGGTGTATTTATCCATCGCTGCTGCCGTATCTGTCTGCAAGTGTTCCAGGGCTCTGTTGAACTCCTGACTTTTGTAGTGTATCCGCTATGTCTACCACATCGACTATAATTTCTGTTTACATGCGTTCATATTTACATTCCGTAAGCCATCTTAAGGCGTACGGTGGTGGGTACTTTGTGCACCACTACAGTTTCCCCCTTATCTCCTTTTCCAGTCGCGAATGATTCGCAGGGAAAACATTCGTTTGTAAGTTTCCGTGTGCGCTGGAATCCGTCTCATTTTACTTTCATAGCCATTATGCAAGATGTACGTACTAGGAAGCAATATAATGGCTGACTCTTCCTTGGCCACGCCCATGATGATTTCGCGCTTAATAACTTCTAACGAAACTTTTGCTCTTCTTATGATGTTCTCCAATCTTCTATGAATCCTGTCAGGTACCGGTCGATTAGGGTTTCATAAGCTACCTCATTGATGGTTGGACTGCCTATCCTGATGAGTTTCAGAAGGAACAGTTGTCTGGCATCTTCCTTATTTGGCTACTTCCTTACTTACGGTTAGTTTTGTGTTCCGTACGTTTACTCCAAGACATTTAGTGGAGGTTATGGTTTCGAGACAAAATAGAGATCTTCCCCTAATAGAAGACTTCAGTAACTTTCTGCACCTATCACTCCTCCAATCGACGTTTAACAATAAAAACCCTTCCGTACTCTTAATATTAACGCCTTTGCTTTCCATTTCAGCGAAGTTTGAGTTGACTTTTCTGATATGTTAATCTGCACTTCCGTTGCCCGTATCCTTTTCGATTTTCACATTCTTCCAGCGGAAATTTTACTTTAGCTTTTCTTACTCATCTAATGCCTAATGTCATATTTACTATCGTAGTATAAACAGGGTGATCTTTTCAACCGTGTACAAACTCTAGGGATTTATCTATGAGACGCTACTGAACAAACAAACGTCTGATGAACTTAAGTTCGTATATGCATGCTTTCCGCGCTAGAGACCATTTATTCAACCGTACTTTGTTACAGAGACTCCGATACGCACTGTACCATGCAGCCACTGTAGCCGAACAGTGTCAAAGGCAGCGTGAATACGCTGATCCAGTTTCTCCACAGTTGGAATGGGTTCTGAATGCGTAACTCTAGTGAGATGGCTGCATAGCCGGTAATCGCAAGGGGTGGGATCAGGTGAACGACCAGGCAATGCAACTGGACCTCCTCCAATCCATCGACCAGGGAGGGCACGACTGAGATACGTTCGGACGTTAACGGCAAAGTTAGCTGAAGCACCATCTAGTAGCAGTGGCATAATCCTTTGAATCATGAATGGCACTTCTTCCAACAGTCGGGGCAAATTCCCCCGCAAGAAGCGCCGATACTTACAAGGCGACGTGGAAGTAAGACTGATCCCCCAACATACAGTAGCCAGTTATCCCGGCCCATACATTACGGCTGCACCAGTGCTGATAATTTGCTGTCACCAAAACGTGGGGGTTCTGCATACTATCACACAGATGACTGTTGTGAAAGTTGAGGATATGATACCACGTAAAGATGGCGTTATCGGTGAATAGGATGGATGACAAAAAAAACCGGAATAGTGTTGCTTGGTGAACAAAATAGTGGCAAAACTGCGCCCGATGTGGAAATTCTGTCGCTAATAAGCCCTGCACGCGCTGTATGTGATAAGGGTAGTAACAAAGGTCGTGGAGAATGTTCCACACGGTCATCCGGTTTACCCTGTACTGGAGGGCCAACTGGCTGGTACTGACACGGCGGTTGCCATCCAGTGTACATCACATTTTCCTCCAAGTCTGGTGTCCTAACATTTCGGGACATCTTTCTCGATTTCCTGCTTCCCTGTCAAAGACAAACGGCGAAACAATGTTGCAAACTTTGAATGCTGTTGCTGACGGCAGGGATAGGTCTCCTGATACAACCTTGCTCCCTACCGCCAGTTGCCATTTACCTTTCATTAAATAAACACCATGTCCGAAAGTTCTCGATTCGAATACGGAACCATTGCGTACAGCGCTGTATTACATCCGCTACAAGGTGAGTCAGCAAGAGAAGTGAAGCGGACTCAGCATTACCAGTTACTATGCCAGGGGAGGGCGCTAGGGCATGACGTGTAAAATACAGTACCACCTTCCAGAAGGAAATAATGGGCATTGTAACTGTGGCTGCATGGTACAGCGCATATTAGACCTCAATATATGCACTTTTATTCACTTCAGACAATAACACAGTGAACAAGCTTGTGAAAGCCCACAGACAGGAGTAAAGCAAGAATATTGGTCAAAGAGCAGCAGCAGCTCATAATTAAAAGCTCTGAGACAGAGCCACCCCAAAATGTACATTAAAATAAATTTGTCATTGATGTAGTGCAGAATATAAATTTTAAGAATGCATCTTGCATATTTCCAACATGGATTTAAATAATGCCAGTAAATATTTCTATAACTGTTGATTTATATCTCATGATGTTTATAAAACTTGTAGAAGCTAGTCTTTAGGCTGTACCTTGAAACCCTCTTTAGCTCTATGTGGCAGAGGTTCAGGGTGTGGTTTCTGTGGAGTACAGGATTATGGGTGTTTCAGCCTAAGGGTGTCCTACCAACCTACACACAATGTTCATGTTCCACTGCATACCTGGAAATGGACGCAACATAACTGGTAAAACTTCACACTGAGGAGGTCATTTTGTTCAAGATACCTCACTATGTTTGAGTTCAGAATATGTTCTAAGATACTGCAACATATTAATGTCAAACATATTGGATGGTAGTTTTGTACTACCCTTCTTGTACACAGGTGTTACCTTTTGTCCAATAATTGAGCACAGTATTTTGTTAGAGGTATCTATGGCAGATTATAGTTAGAAGAGGGTCTAACTAATAATCAAGTTCAGTATAGAATCTAATAGGTACTTTATCAGAAGTTGGAGCTTCGTTCAATTTTAAGATTTCAGCTGTTTCTCAATACTAATACTTATCTCAGTCATCTTTCCAGTGGTGTGAGGATTAAACTGTGGCAATTCTCCTTGGATTTCGTTTGTAAAGGCAGATTTGAAAATTGAGGTGCTGGTGAAATTTTCACGAAGTAACAAAAAAACTACAGGGGACTGAATATTTATTTCATCACATTTCTTTGCATGTTGGATTCAGTGGATAAATCCAATTTACTGAACAAAATTCTTTCATATTATTTGACATTTGAGTTTCGAAAAAAGAAATCGATATTTCTTCAAATCCATATGTGGGGGCTGTTGGTTATCATGTATTCACAAAAACGTTATGAGCCAAAAAATTCTAAAATTGATGGAGGATGGGATTTTTTTCATTTTATCCAATCCAAACATTTCTTTAAAGAAGTTGATGTATAGTGAGTTACTTAACAGTATTTAATGGTGGGTAAAAAGTTATAAAAATTCTGTATTTATAGTACATGACAAGGATTTTTGATACAATAAAATTACTATAATATTATGCAATGTTTGGCCCTGTATGAAGGAAAAATAAATAAATGACGATTTGATACTTTTGAAAATTGTGTTCTTCATTTTCAGTTTACATATTACATCACACAGTTCCATCTCCACTGCATCTCCATGTGTAGTCATCAGCCATGGGTATAGCTCACACATGGAAGAAAAGTGAGTCTTTTCTGGTGGCAGGTGTTGTGTTGTCAATGGTCACCTAGCTTCTGCATTGTGATATACTCGAGAGCCTGTAGACTCCAGTGTGATACCTCTATAGGGTATGTAGGCATTGTTGAATGAATAAAGTTATGTAAATTAACTGGACTGTAACTAACTGCTAGGCCTAAGAACCTCAAACTCCACTGTCACCCAGCCTGCAACAGAAAGCTTTATAACTGAGTCCACCATGTCTGGATATTGTAAAAAAATGTGAATTATAGTTACACCTTTTGTATATATATTGATTTCAGATGTACATGTAGACTACTGACATAAGCATAGATGTTTATAGCTGTTTGTACAGATTATGCACTATATGGACTTATTCATATGTAATTAATGTGTCAGTTATATTTCTACACTGTATCTATCTATCTACTGATAGAAAACTACTTCAACTTTTTTGAAAAAGTCAAAATGGTCACAATAAAAAGTGCTACTCCTCCATCAATTTTAAATATTTTTTGCTCATACTTGTTCTGTGAATACATTCCATGACAACTAACAACCTCACAAAGGATTTGCAAAAACAGATTTTTTCAAACCCATAGATGAATATGAAGATTTCATATTTCGAATGAGTAAATTTTTCTAACTTTTTCAAGGTATATTGAACAACAGTAATTTCTATAGTTTTTCCATCAGAGTAAACTTTATAATTTTATGATGTACTATTTACAGTTACTAAAGTTGAATAAAAAAACACTAGTGAACCACATTTACAAGTTTCTTTTGATGAAACAGTTATTCACTTTTCTCAGGATACAAGAATTATCAATCATTTGAAATAATCTACTAATGTATATTAGTAAAAATTATGTGAAAAAATGATGGATTGGGAACCAAAATAATTAATCCCACAAAAAAATAAAAAAACAAACATGATAAACTTTTACCAAATTTTATTGAGTGTGTACGATTCTAGGTTCAAGTGGTTCTGGAAAAACAACATTGAGGATTGATAATTAAATTTCGGCACCTGAATGGCTAAACTGGAAAAAAATTTATAACTTGCGTGTTTATTTTAAGAGTTTATATCAACCAAACATCAAGAATTTATAGAAAGATCTGAGATAATTAAAGACAAATTTAATTAAAAATTATTTGTTATATTGAAAATAGTGATGAAATCATTCCATTACATGAATGTGAAGACAATTCAATTGTAGTTTTTGATGACTTCATTATTGAAAATCAATAAATAGTTTAGAGAATATTTTACTAGAGGATACATAAAGGAGTAGTTTCTTTTTAATTAAGTGAAACTTATTCAAAAATACCAAAACAGTTAGATGGGGATAATTTTAATTGTTTAAATACTTTGTGACAAGATGATATATATTTAAAACATATTAATCATGTATTTGTTGGTGATCATTTAAATGAATTTAAAGAAATACGCAGGAAATGTTGACATAAGGATTTTATTGCGATATATATGACAAGAAAAATTACTGAACATTAATACAGAGAAAAGGTTAAGAATTTACGAAATGTTGAATGTAAACATTGAACATAGACGTTAAACATAAATGCTGATTGTATATCATAAACATAGACATTAAATGTAAAATAAAAAAAGTCAGTAAAGTATTTTTGATTCATACTAAATGCCTACAAAATATGAACCAGAAATTGTTAAAGAAGGTAACTGAAAGAGAAAAGAGAAGGAACGGTTAAAGAAATAATATAACAAAAAACAGATAATGAAAAATTTAAAATGGAACATGAGCCAGTTATTGATAAAATTGGAAAAGTTAATGAAGGAACTAAAGGATTAGGGGAATAAGCTTGAAAAGCAACTGAAGAAAAGAGAGAAGTTGCAAAACATTTGGTTCCTTACAGTCCTTTCAGATGACTTCATTCAGAAGAAGTTATTGATATTGTGTCAATTAATTAAAGTGATACTGACAAAATAGATTGTATATTAAATGAATCAGAAAAAAATTAGTTACAGAATTATGGAAAAGAATGAAGATTAAGTGAAAAACATGTTAAAAAGTTAAAGTAAGTGCCAGCATGTAAAAATTTGTTAATCACTGTAAAGATAATTTTTTTGGATTCAGACAATTTAAATATGGTGGAATTATGAGGAAACAAATAACTATATATTTTCTAGAACAGAATGTGATACTCTTGATTCACAAAATTATGCACGATTATCATTTTAGTCATATGCTGTATATAATTAAAGCAATTAAAATGCTATCAAATAAAGTAGAATAAATAAATGTAATAATTTGGCAAAAACAATTGTTGAACAATATTTTCCTACTTTTACATGAAGAAATCTTTGTTACTTATTTGAAACAACTGATGTACATTTCATAACAATATAGTCAGAAAAACGAACCGAATATCTCTGGAAGGGTAATGTTAATCAATTATTTGATAGGTTAACAGCAATTTACAGTGAAGAAGTAGCTGGAAATGAATAGTATCACAATGAAAAAGTAGGAATATCACAAGCTATAACAAACAAATTTATTGATTTTGTTATTAATGGTCCAAAAGGAATTGTTTATTTACTAAGAGTCCGAAAAAATTTTCTGTACTTCATTTTGGAAACTTGGAAATTGTGGAAAAGTTTCAGTTAAAACTGTAATTAACAAATTACCACTTCAAATGCGTTTTCATGGTTCCTTTGTCCACAGACAAAATTAGAATAAATATTATGAAGAAAAGACAAAGGAAATAATTCATTAAACAAAGAATGTATAATATATGACATTTTAAATAGAGGTAATAAAGAATCAGAAAACGATTTGAAGCAGATAAATAACTTCAATAGCTTGCAAAAAAAAGAATGTATTCTTACGATTTTTCAGTAGAAGAAAAAATTGCTGTGATTGCAGTTAGCTGTTTAATGTATGGAAAAATACAGTTAAGAATGGGTATACATGTTGTTAAAAGTCGATTGGATTATAAAAATTCTTTATTATTTTGTAAACTATACAAATGAATAATTTTCTAGTTGATTATTCTTTGTGACCCAATGGCAAATTAAATCATAATCAATTTAAAATTAAACTCAATAATGAACAACTAAATATTATTAACGAAATTAAACTGGAGTTCAAAAAATAGAAAGACAAAAAAACTGGTTGAATTTTACTTATTTCATTAGATATTGCTGTTTTGATGTTGAAAAATTAATTGAAGAAATGATAATTAATACTTTTCATGGTGTTTTATTACTGATGATTTTCCTAAAAAACCAAAAAATTTAGAATGGGGTTTAGTAATTTTAGATAGTCCAGATCACAATGGTACACACTGGATTTGTTATTAAGAAAATAAAGCTATAATATTAATTTCTTATTCATATAGAGGAGACATACCAAAAAGAAACTACTAAGCTATGTGTATAAAATAATGTCTGCTATAATATGGGAAGAAAACAAATATTTGGGAATGTAGTTTTTGGTCGTTTTTGTTTATTTTTGGGCAATTATTGTGTATGAAGTCTAATTTTAACGATATTTCACATTTAAAAACGTATTTTTTAAAATAAACTTAATAATACTACTCAATCATCAGAACAAAAGGTAACAATGTTATATTTTCAAAAATCAAAAATATTCAGTCATCAGTAGAGTCAATCTTAAAAGGTTGTCAATCATTAGAAGCAAAAATAAAAAAATCTTATTTATCACTAGACTCAAACATACTTACTATAATTAAACAAAAGTTTTAAACAACATTTTTAGGGTACTACAGGGTACATAGGTTTTAAAAGTAGAATAATTGCAAATGTAAATGAACCAAAAGATGCAAAATATGTGGTGAACAAGCATTATTTATAGAATAAGTTATAAAACTTTGTTACAAGACCGGAATATACAAGTATTTTGAGACATATGAATATTTGTATAGAGATAAACAAGAGCTGAGTAAATACATGAAAAAAAAGAAATTTAAGGATGTTAATTGAGAAATAAATTTAATTGAATGCTTCATTAATTAAAAAACCTACTTATGAATGTATTTATAAACAAAATACTGATCTTAATTTTATGATTGGAGGCAATTAAAAAAACACAGAGTTATCATGAAAATGTGTATATTCCTACAATGTTGATGTTGTTGGTAAAAACCAAAGCAGAGGTTCGACATTTAATGATATTGACATTTCCATGAGTGTTGTTGACAAACTTAAGAAAATAGGTCCTGAAAGTCAATCAACAAAAATAGTTCACAAATATAATCTTATAACTGTTACATTAAAATATTCTGTTGAAACTATTATAGCTGATCAAAAGATAATTACATTTGGTGAAATAATTAAATTATTTTTTATTCTGTATGAATAGTGAATGATAATCGCATTTACTATCTAAATTGGAAAGTGTTTACTGAAACACACAATCTTCACAAAATTAATAACTAAAATGGAAAACAAAGAACTGACATAACTTGTAAAACTAAAAAGAGTAAATTCTTTAAAACAAATTTGTGGGTTATCGTCTAAATATTCGTGAACAAATTATTTATGAATTAGATAAAGCAATTAGAAAGTTTTTGAAAGATAACTGAAATTTCAATTGGAATAAATGATTAATGCCAATCTAATTTGGTCTAAATGCATTCTGGTAATCTGTCGGAAGGTTCAACAACAAATGAACGATATAAACGTTTTTTAACTATTACAGATGTATTTTAAGTGTTTGCAGTTAAAGATAAAACTGGGAAAAATAGAGTTGACTCTTTCGAAACAATATTCATCTCTAGAAAAGAAAATGGTTTACAATTACATAATTTTAAAGAGTTTTAAAACAGAGAATATCAATAATTGATGAAAACAACGAACTTCAATCATTATCCTACTGATCAACATTTGTTGAACGCTTTTAATTAAACATTGAAAAAATGTGGAATTAACTTGCTCTTCAAGGAGATTCTAAATGGCTTGATGTAGCTTCTAAAGTAATCGATGAATATACTAACACAAAATATGCAACTATAAACCAGGCACTAAGAGAAATGAATAAAGAATAAGAAAAGATCCTATGGAAAGCTATTAATGTAACACACTTACTAGATACTGAACCTAAGTATAGAATTGACAATAAGATAAGAAGAAGTAAATTGAAAATAATTTCTGAAAAGCGATTTACAGCAAATTTATCAACAGAAATTTGGGAAATTCATGTGATTCATTCGATCTCAACTCGGTGTAAATTGAATACGCTTAATGGTGAACAAAAAGGAAATTATAATGAGCAAGAAGTAATGAAAATAGATTCCCCAGATGTTTACCTATTTGAAAAATATTAAATGTGAAAAGTAATATAACATATGTGAAATGGTTATGTGTCGATAATTTTTCCAATAGTTGGGTAAAGTAAGGAATGCAACCTTTTTAATATGTTAAATAACAATTCCATATACACAAGGCCTTACTGAAAGTAATTTTAAACATGTTTGGTATTGAAAATGACTTCAAAGTTCTTATGATATCATTAAAATGTTAGTTAATTTTCTTATTAAATAAACATTAAGAAACGATGTAATATCAAAATAATATCATGATTTATTCTTAGTTGCTGGAATTGTGGATTTTAATGAATTTTATTTATTAGATTTACATAACAATTTTTATGAATTATATTAAAATGTAAATATTAAAAAAGTACTTGGAAATTCTGTTTTTCAGGTTAAGAAACGTTTCCTGGTTTACTTACATCTACACATAATTGATCTCATGAATAGTCACATAAAATATTGCAATAATTTCGGTGGCAACCAATTCGTAAGTTACATAATTAGTTCTTATAAATTTATCACAAATTGAATGTCTACTTCTGATAACATCCATTTGATTTTGTACTATTTTAAATTGGGTTCAAATAACAATAAATATATTAAATTGGTAAATTTTCATCAATTATTTTACACTAAAATGTAGTAATAATGAACTGATATAATCATTTATTTCGTTTATTATCCACACCATATCATGAAATATTTGTTTCATATCTTGAGTACTTCCACATTAGAATTTATTTAAATATCACAAGGGAGTTATTTTTTATTTCATTTTATATTATAAATGTGTTCTAACAGGTGGTAGATTTCTTCTTGATAATTTTCTGCAAAACGCATTTTGGATTTCATTACTAAAGACAATAAACCAGGTTCATTAACAATTATTGTATATGGATTAATAGTTTTAAATTGCATCATATCAGTGCTGTTGAAATTTTCATTAGTTGTACAAAATATTAATTATACATGACATGATTACTATGACTTATTTATTATTAAATATAAGTTTATTAATTCTTAGATCCACAATTAAAAATAAAATTAATTAATTTTAGTTCTTTTAGCTCTGGTAAATTTTTCTTATAGTTGAAAAAGAAAATGATTTGTCCATTCTGCAGCCAATAAAAAGTAATTCATAAAGAAATAGAAATTACAAAATAGCATAGTCATTCCAAATGAGGTTTTTATTATTGTAAAAGAAACAAACGAAAAGAACTTTTTCATAACTGGCATATTAAAACACCTATTGGTGAAAAATATGAAAAGCAAATTAAAAAAATATTCTGAATATATTCACAACAGTGATCACTGAGGAGATGAGAAAGTAGCTAAAATATTGAAACATAAATTATGAAAAATGTGTCGATCTTTTTCCACAAACCTGTTGGTAAATTTTCTTTGACGGGACATAAAGACTTACAATATCACTAAAAATAATAACAACCTGATTAATTATTTATTGTTATTTAATCGTCTGTGTATCTGTTTAAATCTCATGAGAAAGCATTACCATCAACTTTTATTTTATTGTTTTTTAATTTATAACGACCATATATTAATATATCAATTCAATTTTGAAAAGCAACATGTTTATTAACACCAGACCATAAACTAATTTTATTACATTCAACTGTATATAATTCATGAGTAAATAATATAATACATTGATTTTTCTAGATTGTTTCATTTTGTCAGCTAAACATTTTTTATAATCACTGCAGGTATTTTCATTTTTCACAATAGATTTCGAAAATTAAATTAATTTTTTTCCTTCTTTATCACCAATCTCATATCCATACATTTTCGATCTTAAGCTAACATGTAGTAACATAATTTTTAATCATTTTCAATTTTCATTTTTGCCAAGTACATAAATATTAACTTCTTGATAGTCACTTGTATGAAAATAGGCAATGATTGATTTCAAATGTTTATTGAAATCTTCAGTTCTTATACTGTAAATAAAAAAATCAGTATCCATATAACATAAATCTATATTTTCCTCATACTTTCCTTGCATAACATGTGATAAAAACCATACACTTTTATTTTCGAAGTATCTGGAATACTCATTCCAATATAAATTTATTTATTGAACATAATTTTTATTTTCTTCAAATGAACTGCAGTTAAATTTTCTGAAAACTCAATAGAATGTTCATAATTTGGTTTTGAAATATAATTCATTTTTTTAAATATCTTCTAATATTTTCCATCGTTTTTCCAAGCACTGAAGTATTCATTAAATCGTACAATTAATTTTGAAAATAGTTTCCTGTCTTTTTTCTCATTTCTGTATTAAAATCAATACGTTTTTCAAGTAATCTGTTCAAATTGTATAGTTCTATGAACTTTCTTTACTTTTAATCAAGGTTTAAAGACTGCTTAAGGTATCTATACTGTAAATATATTTTACTTTAAATAACAAAGTGGTTATTAATTTATGTTCTCCGTGTGGTACTGAAGGTAACTCTGATGGTGAAATGTGTAAGTTTCTGGATATTCTATATCAACTTTTAAATGTATCCATATTTATACTCATATGGGATTTTTGTATTTTCTCATAACCAAAACACACTTGTTCCATCAAATTGAAATTTTTAAATGGTAATAATTGAGTAATTTTCCAACCATATAAATTATTTGCATCTAAATAAGTAAGATAATATGATTTTTTTATTGGTTTCATTATTTCTATAGATTTGTTACTTTATTTTTGCAATAGTTTTAATACTTTGCAAAAATGTACCTCGCATTTCTTTTTGTAAGAAATAAATTCGTATCATAATGATGTAAACAATGTAATTTATGTTTTGTCATTTTTAATGCAGAATCCAAAGATAATCCTAGTGCAGTAAAAAACCGACATGTAAAGTACCAAGATAGATCTGCTAAATTTAAAAATTCGTATTATAACACATTTTGCATTTTGAAATATATTTATAATATTCATCAGAAATATTATCATTATTAATTCATGAATAAAGTCATCCTTTTATGGGTAATTTAGTCACTTGTAATTTTACTTCAGGATCCATATATTCACTATCAGAAGATACTTCATTGATTTTAATGCATCCATAAGTTTTAATATTAATTATTTTATATATATATACTACAAGAAGTGTATATACGTTCACTGCTAATTCTTTATTAAAAAAATGATTGTCAATATTTGGTAAAATTTTAAGTATAAACTGGATCAAATTTAGGAAATATGGTAATTAAGATTGCATCATTTATGTGCACTTACTAAATATTTTCCTGTTATATGTCAATGATCTTTCACTTTCTTTTCTATAAGATATATTCTATTTTACAAATATGACACTTCTCTGAATGTTTAAAATTTTTTATATATTCTATTGTCATTATCATTGCAATATTTCGTTCACATATTCTAGCAATTTCTCTTGATTATTCTCTTAAGATTTCAACAAATTTGTTGTTGAATCTTTAAAAGTGTAAGTAACTGGTGTTTTATAATCACCATGAGAATATTTAACTTAATAACAACATGAAACTGGTAAATATTTTTGATATTTGTTAATGTACGATTTTTTGGATCTTTTCATAAGTTTTAATATCATTTAACAATCTTTCTAAACATACAGAAACTGCAAAAGGAAATGTTAATGAATTGTTATAATTTTCAATTCAATCTTTTTCAATCAAATACAATTTTACTTCATTATATTCTTTACAATCGCTTACATGAGTGTCTCAGTTTTCTTCAAAATAAAAATAACTTGAACATCTATCACTAAGATAAATTTATCCATTTTGTTTATTTCTTTGTAAACTAATTAACCTACAAGGATACACCCAATAATAATGTGAATTATTTTCATATTTAATTAAAAGAAGAATAACATGGGTTTCTCATTTAACTTGAATGTGGTATAGAGAATGTAGGATGCTTTTCCCTCTTCTTCATTGTTTTCATATGATTAAATCTTATTTGAATTACATCATTTTTTTCAAATTTTAGAGTATTTGTAAAACTGAACTGAAATATAGATGTTTTTAAAAAAATTTCATGTAGTTCTAATCGGATATTATAATAATTATTACCCTTTTCCACACGATCCCTTGCTCAGTATATAGCTGACATTATTGAAAAATTGAAACATACTTGGGCTTTGTTTTCTTGCATTATTGACGGTTTTTTAACTTTAATTACTTTTGGTAAATCAATATAAGGAGAACAAAAATTTGAAAAGGTGTGTTAACATTTAATTCCAAACTATCTATGCAAAATAAGGACCCCTCTGCATTTATTCTTAGCATTTCCTCCATTTCAGTTAATAGTTTAAAATATGATTTTTGTTAATAGTCTTCTAAATTATTTGTTTGTAATAATACTTGATTGGTTGAATTAACATTAAATTCTTGTATCAGTTCTTCTCTTTTAAAATTACAATATAATTTTTTGTTAACTTTAATTGCTCCCCTTTGTATTAAAATAATCTTAATTTTGTGATTATTTACTCTTTAATTTATATAATAAATTTTTGTGGTTCAATAATATGATCCTTATTGTTAGTTTTATAAGTTATTATTCTTCATTTAATAGTGCAAATTTTGTATAAATTTGTTTAATGGATCTAAAAAATAATTACAATTCAAACCTGATAAATTTGATACCTGGTATATTTTTAAGATATTTTTTTTGTTAAAATTCTAGCTATTCTTCTACTAAAAGTTTTTTAAAATATTGCGAATTATGGATTGCAATAATATTTTTCACATTGTCATCATTATTAATTTTGTTTAGTTCTATTGATAAGGTTGGGTAATTTTTGTTTAATACTATCTGAATAATTTTTTAAATATTTTGTTTTACATATTTTAAGAAGATCATGTATTGGTTTATTTACTCAGATCATTATCATTTATACTTTTATCCATAAGATAAATTAACGGACTTTTGTAACTTTGGAACAATTTTTTTGTTGTTTTGCGGATTTGGTGAAGTTGTTTTAAAATTTTTTTATTTACTTCATTACCATCCATCTACATCCACATCTTCATGATTATTGTTATATTCACAATAAAGTGCCTGTTGGAGTGTTCAATGAACCTCCTTCAAGCTGTCTCCCTACCATTGCACTCTCAAATGGTGCAGGGGAAAAAGGAGCTCTTAAATTTTTCTGTGTGAGCCCTGATTTCTCTTACTTTATCGTTGTGATTATTTCTCCCTAAGTAGGTTGGGGCCAACATAATGTTTTCGCAACTGGAGGAAAAAATGTGACTGAAATTTCATTGTTTTAATGATTGCCAATCCAATTCTTCCGTCATGTTGATGGCGCGATCTCCCTTATTTTGCAATAATACAAAACGAGCCGCCCTTCTTTGTACTTTTTCGATGTCATCTTTCAGCTACTGCGATCTGCTGCAGATCCCACACTTCACAGCAGTACTCCAGAATAGGGCAGACAAGAGTGGTGTAAGCAGTTTCTTTAGTACAGCTGTTGCACCTTCTAAGACAGTAGAGCCTTTGCACCTTTTAAGTGTTCTGCTAATGAATCGAAGTCTTTGCTTTGGTCTACCCACAACATTATCTATCTGATTGTTCTAATTTAGGTTATTTGTAATTGTAATCCCTAAGTATATAATTGAATTTACAGCCTTCAGATGTGTTTGACTTATCGCATAATCGAAATTTAGTGGATTTCTTTTAGTACTCATGTGAATAACTTCATCCTTTTCTTTATTCAGGGTCAGTCGCCACTTTTTACACCATACAGATTTCCTATCTAAACCATTCTGCAATTCGTTTGGTCATCTAGTGACTTTATAAAATGGTAAATGACAACATCATCTGCAAACGATCCAAGACAGGTATTAAAATTGTCTCTGATACTGTTAATATAGAATAGAACACTAGAGGGCCTATAACACTTCCTTGGGGAGTGCCGGATATTACTTCTGTTTCACTCGTTTACTTTCCATCTATTACTACAAACTGTGACCTTTCTGACAGGAAATCACGAATCCAGTCACACAACTGAGGCGATATTCCATAGGCACGCAGTTAGGTTAGAAGAGACTTGTGGGAAACGGTCTCGAAAGCCTTCTGAAAATCTAAAAATCTTGAATCAAATTGATGTCTCCTGTCGATAGCACTTATCACTTCATGAGTATAAACAGCTAGTTGGGTTTCGCAAGAACGATATTTCTCAATGCATGCTGAATATGTGTCAATAGATCGTTTTCTTTGAGGTACTTCATAATGTTTGAATGCAGTACATGTTCCAAAACCCTACTGCAAATCAACGTTAGTGATATGGGCTTGTAATTCAAATGGATTACTATTACATCCGTTTTTAGGTATTGGTGTGACTTGAGCAATTTTCCATTCTTTAGGTACGGTTTTTTCTGTGAGCAAGCAGTTGTATATAATTGCTAAATATGGAGCTATTGTATCAGTATACTCTGAGAGGAACCTGACTGGTATACAATCTGGACCAGAAGCCTTGCCTTTATTAAGTGATTTAAACTGCTTTGTGACACCAAATATATCTACTTCTACGTTTCTCATCTTGGCAGTTGTTTTTGATTGGAATTCAGGAATAATTACTTTGTCCTCTTTCAAGGAGTCTCGCATCTTGCCACTTAGGTATGACCAGAATCTCTTTGGATTTTCTGCCTGATTTCGAGACAGAGTTTCGTTATGGAAATTATTAAAAGTATCTCGCATTGAAGGACGCATTATATTTGGAACTTCTGTAAAACTTTGCCACTCTTGGGGATTTTGCTTTATTTTAATTTTGGCATGTTTTTTTTGCTGCTTCTGCAACAGTGATCTGAGCCGTTTTGTGTACTATGAGGATCAGTAGCACAACTTATTAATTTATGTGCTGTATGTCTCTCAATTGCTGTCAATACTGTCCCTTTCAAGTCATTCCACATCTTTTCTGCGCTAACATGACTAGATCAGAAAGAGTGAAGGCTGTCTCTTAAAATGGCTTTAAGAGCATTTTTATCAACTTTTTGAAATAGATATAATTTGCGTTCCTTTTTGATGGTTGTAAGTGTTACTGCATTCAGCCTACTCACTTTTTGTCCTGGAGTATTTGTTGCTGAGAGGACTAGTATGCTTTCGCAACCGTTTATGCTTTGAGTTGGCTCATAAACTAATAGTTTAAAATAATTATTTGATAAAGTATTCAGTACAATTTTAGTTGACTTTTTATGCCTGCTGTAGGTTATAAACGTAAAATTTTTCCAGCATATCAAGGGTAGGTTGAAGTCACCACTGACTATAACTGTAAAAGTGGGTTGGCTATTTTAAATTAGACTCAATTTTCCTTTGAACTGTTCAGCAACTATATCTTCTGAGTCAGGGGTCAGTAAAACGATCCAGTTAATAGTTTAGTCCGATTTTCAATTATAACCTCTACCCATACTACATTGTGGGAACTATTTACTTCAATTTCCCTACAAGGCATTCTGACAGCATTAAATATTCCGTCATCAACTGTATTTAATCTATCCTTTCTGAACACAGTTAGATCGTTTGAAAAAATTTCATCTGATCTTATTTCCAGCTTTGGCCATCTTTCTGTACCTATAACTATTTGAGCTTCCATGCTCTGTATTAGGGCTTGGAGCTCTAGTTCTTTCCCAACAGAGCTACAACAATTCACAATACCGATCATTTCTAGAACTAACTTACTGTGTTTTACCTGTCCCCATTCAGACAGACACTTTTTCTTTGGTTCCCTGAAACCCTCTAACCAATAAAGCCGCCCAGTCCCTTCCACACAGACCCTGCAACCCGTGTAGCCACTTCCTGTGTATAGTGGACTCCTGACGTATTAAGTGGAACCCAGAAACCCACCAGCCGGTGGCGCAAGTCGAGCAGTCTGCAACCTACATGATCACTGAACAACCTGAGCCTCTGATTCAGACTCTCCACTCGGCTCTGCACCAAAGGACTACAGTCGATTTTCTATGGACTATCGTTATAATTGTTATTAATATTGTCAACAGGATTTACAGTAAGATCGATTAAATTTTGTTTATCCAGCTTCAGATAATTCATTAAATTTTCTGTGTTAGCAACTGATCGAAGTTCTTTTACATTTTCATATTTTAGTTCTCTCTTCTTCATTTCTTTATTCGTTTCTTTCCATTTAAAATACTCAATACATTCCATTAGATCTCTAGTTACATTTGAACAACCATTTTGTTTGCAATAATTTTCTAAATGTTTGTAACTCAATCCATATTTTCGTTCACTATAATTTTCTATATTTTTAAATAACTCAACTTTATACTCTATTTTGTTTTGTTTGTATTTAGATAGAATTTAATTCGATTGTTAGTTTTATTAAAACTTTTACCATTATAATGTGTCTTTGGGATTCTAGGTCTGTTGGTTCTAATTTATCAATAATAGAATTTATTAGAATTATAAATTTTTAAATGAGAAAATAAAAATTTGCTTCTCTCAGTACAGGCAAATGAATATTGATGATTCTTATTGATAGAGAATAAAATTTATTAGCTTTGAAAATTTGTAAATGAGAAAATTGAATTTGGATTTTGGATATAGGAAAATGAGAAGTTTTGATTGGGGAAAACTGCAAAATTAGATTCTTGGTAGGCAACCTAGAATTTTTACACCAAGATGGTCTTTGGTCCACAACTCTCTCCAATATAAAATTTAAAAATAATAGAGCATTGAGTATCACTCTAGAAGAGCTTATTGTCTGTCTATAAAATTTAGAAACCTTTGTAGATATAGTCATAGTATGCCAATCTGAGTGCCACATAACTACAGGAGCAGATGCACCTTACACATGGAGAACAGATTTGGATAGAGGAGGAGTTGTTACCCATATTAAAACAGAAATAAATATATATATATATATATATATATATATATATATATATATATATATAGAGAGAGAGAGAGAGAGAGAGAGAGAGAGAGAGAGAGAGAGAGAGCAAGAGAGAGAGAGAGAGAGATAAGTGGGTTTCAAAGGGGTCACCACATAGCAGTCTGAGATTGTGAATTAATCCTGAAAAATAATTCACTTTTAATTGTGACTCTATATAAATCTCTCTGGGAAATTTTGAACTGCTTATGAGGAAGCTGGGTTCCTTTGCATCCTTTAATTACTCCTTTTTTGTGTTCATGACTATATCATGCTTCTTTAATTTGAAGTTTTGATCTGAAGCCTCTTTATTGTTTAGTCCTCTTGTGTTCCGTCTACTTACCTTAATCGTTCCTAAAACGCCAAGTCTCTTGCCCTTTTGTTGACTAGTTCATCATTCTTTACATCCGTCTGGCCTTCTCTATATGTGGAGTAAGTGTGGATGTCTCTTAGCAGAGCAATGAGGCCTGATGAACTGCTCAGTTTTTTGTTACGTTTTTCTTCTTTTAGGGGAGTTGAACTATGCACAATCGTCAGAGTGTCAACTACCACGAATTTTATTCCCATGCCAGACCACAAAGGTTTGCCTGTTACACCATATTCGTCGCATCAGATTCCCTCTCTTCCATCATCGTAGCTGTTTCCGTCTTTGTCGTCACTCTGACCAGCGGCCACTAAGAGGTAGTGTCATTTGCCGCGAAGGATTAGCTGAGCGGTCTAAGGCGCTGCAGTCACGGACTGTGCGGCTATTCCTGATGGAGGTTCCAGTACTCTCTTGGGCATGGGTGTGTGTGTTTGTCCTTAGGATAATTTAGGTTAAGTAGTGTGTAAGCTTAGGGATTGATGACCTTAGCAGTTATGTCCCATAAGATTTCACACTCATTGGAACACTTGTAGTGTCGTTTGGAATCAGGTGATCCTCCTATCCTTAACTAGGCTTGGAACTAGTTATGCCGTTGATGTATATTCTCACCAAGGAAAGTCTAATAAAATCAAATATCTGCCTTACTTTGAGTAAAACACTTCTAAGAATGTCTGTAGCACTGCATTATATTGTAGTGAACCATGACATGTGGTAAACCTGCAGAGGAAATGATGAAAGCATTTGAGATGTTGATATTAGGTGGACTGACTAGAAATGCAGAGATCCTCCGCAGATTTGATAAGGAAAATTTTAACCCTGCTGTTCTGTTCGGGTCTATATGACCCGAAACGAATATGAACGTTATTTTACATTATGTAAATACCAATATATATTTATGAAACTTTGTGACTTTGTCTGAAAATGGATGAGCAGCATGTGTTTTAAAAGGTTTTAAAAAAGTTTAAGAAGTTTGGGCTTCAACTGTAATAGTTGCATATGTAATGTTCGGGTCATAATGACCCGACACAAATATGTTTAGTGTAACTCGTATTTATTTCTAAAATCTGGAAATGGCGAAAATTATTTTTGTTGTGTTGTGTGGGAATAGTGACTGCATCATTCCAACTTACTCTCAACAATCACCTAAAGCTCCATGCGTTCACAACAATGGGCTTGTTTGTTGCTTTCCCCAGGAAATAATAATTGGCAGTTCTCAATAATTGGAATGCTTTGTTTCTGCCCAGTTTGACTTGTGACACCATGGCGATGAGACCATTGAATGATCGTGAGTTGGAAGAAATAGTAAATGCCTCACCAGATGAAGGATCACTTTCTGAGTTTGAAGATCACATCAGCAATGCATCTGAAAGCGAGTGTTCCGATGACAGTTACGACAGTCCACAGCCCATACAAAATAGTGTAGAGACTTTTCTTTCTAAAAATGGGAATATAGAATGGCAGTTGCATCCACCAGCACAACATGGTCGCCTACCAGCTTCGAACATCATCAAGAGTACCCCAGGAGTTACCAGGTATGCAGTCAGCAGAATATCTGATGTAAAATGTTCATTTGAAGCAGTATTTCACACAGCGCTTCAAAATGAAATAATAGAGATGACAAATATTGAAGGGCAGCGAGTTTATGGTGAACAGTGGACAGATATTGATGGTTCTGTTTTCCATGCATACTTAGGACTCTTACTCCTAGCGGGTGTATATCGATCTCATGGGGAGTCTACAAAAAGTTTGTGGGATAAAGATACTGGGCGAAACATATTTCGAGCAACCATGTCTCATGAAACATTCTGTAAGATATCACGTGTCCTGCGATTTGACAAGAAATCTACTAGAGAGGAAAGACGACGTACTGACAAACTTGCCGCAATTCGTAGTATTTGGGAGAAGTGGGTAGAGGTCCTTCCTAAACTGTATAATCCAGGAGAAAATGTTACTGTTGACGAGCAGTTAGTAGCATTTAGAGGTCGCTGTCCATTCAAGCAGTATATCCCAAGTAAACCGGCAAAATATGGGATCAAAATATGGACCATGTGTGACAGCAAAACTTCATACGTACTGAAAGCCCAAATTTATACAGGAAAGGTGAGTGGAGCGGCACCAGAAAGAAATCAGGGAATGAGGGTGGTATCTGATCTCACTTCTGAGTTACGTGGTCAGAATATCACGTGTGACAACTTTTTTACGTCGTACAATTTGGGGCAGCTGCTTCTGAAAAGGAAATTGACTATGTTGGGAACTATACGGAAAAATAAGCCGGAGCTTCCACACAAAATGACCAACAAGGAGGTACACAGCTCTTCATTTTACTTCACAAATGACACTACTGTGGTTAATTATATTCCTAAGAGACACAAGAATGTTGTACTTATGAGCACTCTCCACCATGATGCGGAAATCAGTGACAGGGCTGATAAGAAGCCAAAAATGATTTTGGACTATAATTCAACCAAAGGTGCTGTAGACACGCTTGATCAGTTATTAGGTACATATACATGCAAACGAAAAAGTAATAGGTGGCCAATGATAGTTTTCTACAATATTCTTGATGTTTCTGCTTATAATGCATACGTTTTGTGGATTTCGGTTGACCCTAATTGGAATGCAAGCAAATTGACTAGAAGGAGAATATTCTTGGAGGAACTTGGAAAGTCACTGATAAAAGAACATATTGCATCAAGAACGCATTTCCCAAGAACAGAAGATTCTTTGAGAATGGTCACAAGCATCCAAAACCCGAATGATGTGGGTGGTGTGTCAGAATCGGTAACAACAAGAAAATCTACAAAACGTGCACGCTGTAAGTTCTGTCCATCAAGTAATGACAATAAAACAAACATGGTGTGTGGAAAATGTAGTAAACATATTTGCAAGAAACATGTAACCTACTTGTGTCCACAGTGCAAGCAGTAAGAAAAGAACTGTAGTATTTTATAAGATGATTGTATTGAAAATTCTGTTGTTTCAAATTTATGTGAATACTTGTGCCTAAACTACAATCAGTAAGAAGAGAGGATTCTAAAGTTGTAGTGCTTTCTATGTTGGAATGTAATAAAAAAACTGTAGTGTGTTCTGTACTGTAGTGTGCTCTAAGATGAATATCTGTAATGACAACTGTCTGTTGTTAGAAAATGTCAATACTTACGTCTAAACTGTCAACAATAAGAATAGAAGTATGGAAAAACTGTAGTGCTTTCTAAGTTGAATGCCTGTAATGGAAACTGTCTGTTGTTTCAAATTTATGTGCATATTTAAATGAAAAATATCCCTCAATAAAGTTGTATGCATTGTTATTATTATTATTATTACCATTATTATTATTATTATTATTATTATTATTATTACTAACAAGGTACTGGAATAGAACAACAATGTCGATAGCTAAAACTGTACCAAAATTTATGTTTCTAAAGCATTTTGATATGTCGGGTCATATTGACCCGAACAGTATATATGTCAAGTAAAAGTGAACAGAACAGCAGGGTTAAAAGCAATGTTGAGAAGGAGGGACAGATGAGGGAATATGTGTTAAAGACATCGAGGAATAACGTCCAAGGTACTAGAGGGAGATGTAGAGGATAAAAGCTGTAGAAGAAGGCAAATACTGGAATATATCCAACAAATAATTAAGGACGTCTTTGAGGGGGGCAGGGAAAAGCACTGAAAGTTTTCGCATGAGATTTCCATGGTTTTGTTATGTTGTAAAATCCCCAAAGCTTGACGTGCCTAATTCGGATCTCCAAGAAGGGTGGGGGGGGGGAGGGAGGGGGCAGGACTGAGAGGAGTCTTTAGATCAACATCATAAAGAAAATTACACCTGAACTTGTAAAAAAGATTGCAACATGGTATGACTAATTCAAATGGGAAAATTTGCCACGAGCAGAATGAGAAACGAGCACAGATTACCTGTATATTCTTGGTCTTGGTATGAATCACTAGAGGGAAACTGACATTTCGTAACCCAGGGAAGGATCACTGTGTAATTTTCAGGGAGTAGTGAGCAAAACAGAAATGGTGTTGTAGTATCATTCCTAGAAATACAAGTAACTGTTTTACCAGCTATAAACCAGTTAATGGCAGAATCATTTCTATCGAATTGAATGCTTCTTCAGGTAAACTAAACATCATGCCGATCTATGCTCCATCTACTGTAGCGTCGGACAAAGGGATACAAGAGTTCTATGAATAACTGGAACTAAGAACAGCCAGTAAATCTAGGAGATTGCAGTGCAAAACTTGATGGTAGTACCCAGACATGCACTTACAATCTGTGGTTACAACTGATAATTCAAGTGAGAACAATGAACGAGGCAGGTACTTGTAGTATTACTGCGAAAGAAATGATGTGTATATTTGTAACACTATTTTCCAGCATCACCCAAGACGACTGTAAACCTGGATATCAACTGGTGATAGATTTAGAAACCCGTATGATTTAATCCTGGGGCGAAGATTTTGGTCTTGGACTGTAAGACCATTCCTGGAGCTGACTATGGAAGTGAGCACAATCTGCTGCCTATGAAATTACAGATTAAGCTCAACTCCACGAAGAAGACCATAGAAAGACATTTAAGACTCGCAAACAAGGAACAGATTTGGCAAACATGAAAGACAAAACATGAGGGTGCCCTTAGCCAGCAGCGGAGGTGAACTTATCGAAATAGTAACAAAATTAACGAAAATTACTCTATCATAAGCATGAGACATCAAATCAGCAATTCAAAACTCACGGCAATTGATCGGTGTGCACAGATCCAACTCACTAGTCGATGAAAGGAAATGGAAGTCCTGCATTCTTTCATTTATCTTTGGTTAAATATCTGCGACAGGGGAAGCAGTGAAGATGATGTCAGAAGACGGATCACACTGAGCGATTGAATTTGAAGAACTCACCTAAAGATGAGAGAACAGAGTGATAATGAATGGCACAAAAATCTGGCTTGTTGAGACACTCGTGTTTTCCGTATTCTGTTATGCCTGAGAAACATGGACTGTTAAGGCGAGGGACAAGCAGTGTACTGATGTATTTGAGCTTTAATGATAGCGCTGAATACGGTGCATAATATGGATCGAAACTCAGTATTCTCGTGCCAGCCGAACGTTTCTACAGTTATTTGGCCACATTGTGCGGAGATACTGAGGAAATCTAGAAAAAGTATTGGAGATACTGAGGATATCTAGAGAAAGTATTCATGGACGAAAAGACTGAAGGCAAGAGACCGATGACACACCAAATCAAGAAGGCCTCTGGCTCACCTCTTCCCTGGGCTCCAAGAGATGCTCGAAACAGTCTGGGACCCAAGCACTTAATTCATAGGGTTACTGTGCTCAGCAATGAGTACAACGACCTGTGATGAATTGACGACATAGGGTGGAAGTGCTACTCCTAGAAGAAGAGGTTGGCGCAAGAAAGCACTTCGTGTCAGTTACCATCACGCCAGTCTCGAGACTGAAAGCCCATCCGAGAAAATAGTACGAAGTCAATCCACACAACATTAGCAGAGTTCATTTCCTTATCAGTTTATCCATATATGCAGGATGCTGATCCAGCATGAAATTAAAGAAAAGTCGTTGTAGCTTCTTAATTAGAACTTTATTACCGCCACATAACCGTTTTCGGCCTTTATCTTAAACCAGTATGAAGGGTAACTGAATATTATGCTGTAGAGGAGCAAAATTGCTTCACTGTAACACAGCTTTTAGATACACGTGATAATGGCCTAATACGAGGGCATGCTGTAAAGTAATGCCGAACCGAATGTCGTATGTGAAAACTGATAACGACTTTTAAATAACACAAACGTTATCAACATTCTGCATCTTTATTTTTCATATCTACATATTTATTTCTAGACATAGAAAGCCTGGCGACGAACACATTTCTCTCAACAAGACACCATTTTATTGAGACCATCATTCTAGAATGTTTGTCTTGCAGACGGAGAACATTGTCATCTCGGCTTGGACCGCTTGGTCAGTATCAAACTCAAGTTCTCAAGGGTGTTCCTTACGTTATGGGAAGATGAAAATCTGATGGAGCCAAGAAGGCGCTGCATGGAGTATGATCGATGACAGCGAACCAATGGCCCATGATTGCTGCAGACGTTGTGTTGGTTGGCATCTTCTCGATGAGGAGATAGTGCTCCATGTGTGGCTGAACTCTTTCAATTCGAAACTCGATTACAGCACGCTGTATCTCACGCACTGACGTTACATACAGCCATATTACACTCTGAAATTCTGAGTCCTCCAGCGGCAAAGAACTGCAAATACGTATGGACAAAGAATATAGATGTAGAGTGTTAACAGTGTACGTTTCATTTAGAAAAGCCTTACGAGTTTTCACGTAAAAATTCGGAGGCACTGTTTCTCAGCATGCCCTTGTAGAAAGTCTGAAAAACATCGTGTGGACTTAACCAAGTTCTGATTACGTAAATGGAGTGGCTTCCCTTTAATTTATTTCCTTAGTTAGCAGCCCAGCGTTCGCTGTAGTTTTTCTACGAAATATCAACATTTGCTTAGCATAATATAATGATCCTGTGATTTATCACATGTTATCTGAAAGCACAAATATTTAAACTTCATGACTTGGTTAGTGACTGTTCTCTAAAATTCATCTAGGGTGTCTGTTATAAACGTTTCCATAATAGGCAATGTCTAGTTATTCACTACTTTAGCATGTACTTAGCAGCAAGTGGGGTAATGTTAAGCTTTACTATTGGAAAATTGACTGCTTTTACTCTTCTTAAGCCACGACATATGGTAGTTTCCTTCCATTCGCCAGTATCTAGTAAACATATATTTATAAAATTTATTATTCTATGGATAGAAGCGTTCGAAAAATATTTAATAACATGCATGTGTCTCAGGTTTAGGTACCCCTCTGTTGTTATATTCATTAGTTACCTTTGGAAATTCATCTTTTGTGATATTGTAAATAGAATTTGTTGTTGGAGTGAGTACAGGTGTTATCCCTACACAAATTATTAACAAGTTTTTTTTTAAGTTGTCTATCCATTCTGATTATAAACTTAGGATTTCGTGGTACCAAATTTGACAAATTTCTACTGTGTTGCACTGCAGTGCCACGCTGGTATAAGGCATTTCCGATTCTCGTGCCTGCTTAGTTTGTACGAAAAAATGGTTGAAATGGCGTACACATCCAGATGATGTTCTGGTACAGGTTGCGTACTTCTCAGGCTTCTATCTTTTAGCATGGTCTGCGGTACCTGCAACAGAATGCTGAGGGAAATATTCTATCGAATAAATATGTAATATTTCGTTAACTGAAGCCAAATGAAAACTAGCAGATCCACCTATGTTTAAGCCAAAACGAGTTTTTGCGGGGTGTTCATACATGGATTTATCACTGATATTCCTTTGAGCGAAAGTAATGTTTAAAAAACTATTTGAGCCATGACAGTTCTGTTTATCACTAGCTGGCTATTTTGTGATCTTTGGATAGAATTCGGCTGGCCGTGATTTGGGAATAGTTAGAAACAGGGCGCGAGAGCTGCGAGTGGTAGCGAAGGTGGTGAGGCCACGGGAGACAGTGTGAGCTCCGCGCTGTGGAAGGAGGGGAGGTCTGTCCCAGACTACCAGCCGATGCGGTGGGTGGCGGGTGCCGACCAGAGGAAAGGCACCACGTGGCAGTCAGCCGACTGCTGCCTTTGTGTCGGCGTGTGGGGTGTTGAGACGTCAGTAACGCCGCAGGGAGGAGAGACGGCCTTCCGGTTCGCCCTTTCCATCCAGGACTTCTCGGCATCGCCTATGACTGATTCCAGTTCCTGAATCTGGAGAGGCACTTGTCTGATGCTAGCATGTTTGTGTGTGAATGAGGACGGCCTGTACTCTTTGAAGGGCCCAGTAAGCCAGTGGTTGAGATAGTCAATGTTACGAGAGAGTTACATTTGTAGTGAAAATGTTGTATGATCGTGACCGTTAAGCTGCTTGCAGTGCCTGTGTAAGTCTGTTATTCGCGTGTTTAGATTTGTAGCCTTTATTAACATTCGGGTACGAAGTTATTTTCTGGCTTGTAATTAGAATTATTCTATTACTCGTGGCTCTAATTATAGAGTGCTAATATCTAAAATGGTTGTCCGTACGAACAATTATAGCGACTTAATTATCATTTTCTTTGAGCTGAATTGGTCTTCATTCAACATACAAAGTTGTTCAACCCTGTAGTTAACAAATTATAATTTTATAAGTTTAGTCTGTTGTAGTTCAGTTCAATCTGTCCGTCTGTGTCTCTGCCCAGTTAACAGGCAAGCGTTTCCTGCAGTTTTTCACTGTCCTGGTTGGCCGCAGGCCTAGCGTGTGACACTGGCGGCTGTGGTTCCTGTGTTTGAATCTTTCGTGCAATCGCATGTCGGCCTCCTAATTGCTCTGGTTCGGAGCTGTAACTAATAATTTTATCTAATGCTGCGTCTCATTACTTAAATATATTTGACTTTATTTGTATAGCTGTTAACATTGTAATTTGAGAACGTATTTAAAATTGGCTAGGTAACGCTCAGTACAACAGCTGAAAATGGTTCAAATGGCTCTGAGCACTATGGGACTTAACATCTGTGGTCATCAGTCCCCAAAAACTTAGAACTACTTAAACCTAATTAACCTAAGGACATCACACACATCCATGCCCGAGGCAGGATTCGAACCTGCGACCGTAGTGGTCACGCGGTTCCAGACTGAAGCGCCTAGAAACGCACGGCCACACCGGCCGGCTACAACAGCTGAATTCGAAACAACAAGTGTTAGGTTTTGTACGCCTGGGGATAAATGTGATGTGAGAGTTACATGAAATGAGTGAATCGACTTGTAACCAAGCTTTAATTTTATAATTCCGTATTTGAAACATCGCAAATTAATCACTTTTGGCATATTTTAGGACCAGTCTTTTATTTCAGCTCAAATGCCATAAAAATGCATAACTTCATACCATTTATACTGACTTAAGTAAATTCCAGCTGTACCCAGGAATACATGAAATGGCATTGGAGATAAAGAAACAGAACTTTATAATAAAAGTATGTCAATTCTCCTCAGGACGTTCCTCACATCTCCAAATTTCGTCACTTCTCTCGACTTATTCTTGATTTTACTGTGCTATAGTAATATTAATGGCAATTATGAACAGTGTTTTTGTAAATGGAGAGTACGTTTTGTCTGTTTGTGACTAGGTGCTATAGGTTAATTTCTGTTATTGTTGAACTGTCCTTTTTCCTTCACAGCAGATACACGAGGTGTGAAGTAGATTACAGTTTCTGATGTTGCGGCCCTCGCGTCAACCGTGAATGGCATCAGACCAACTAATTAGTATATCATGTGGAACGGTTTGCTGACCAAAAGCAGGTGTAATTGATGGAACTAGAGTGTTGGACTTATCTGCTGTGGCCATCTGTAAAAGGAAACACACAGCTCAGTACAGATCAAGCATGTACATAAACAAAAGTCGCTCGCCCCATCTATAGCTAACACATATATGAAACCTCACCCACCATCGTATGTAGTTATAATTCTCGTTCCACCATCCATTTCAATTCTCACTTTCCTTAAATGAGCCATGTCTTAGTACAGTATGTATAAAATATGAAACATATCAGTAAGGCTTTGCTTTAGCTCATTGGTTTGAATCGCTTTGTGATGAATGGTACTCGTTTGTTTAAGATCCGAAAATAGCAAATGAATAGGTAGGTGGTGTATTGGAACTTCCACTTTTATTTTCCATTCATTCGCCTAAGTGTTTTACGGCAAGGGTTAAAATCAGGTATGCCTGCAGCAATCAAGCCTGT
Source organism: Schistocerca americana (assembly GCF_021461395.2). NCBI lineage: Eukaryota > Metazoa > Arthropoda > Insecta > Orthoptera > Acrididae > Schistocerca > Schistocerca americana. The sequence continues at coordinate 129,447,732 of NC_060122.1, read as the reverse complement.
GGACCTAGCAACAATAGCTTCGGAACATAAATTTCCTTTATGTTTGTAAAAACTACAACTGATGTTTCATCGATCTAGTACTGTCTCTTTTTTCCCGCCCATGATAGAGAGAGGATGTGGATTTCTGTTCAGTTCACTAATAATGTGAAACACATTAATTGTTATAGCACGATGTCAACTTCTTTACTAGTTCCTTATCTCATGTGATCTACCCATCTGCGTTACCGGTATCTCTAAGCAAAAAATTTATGTAGAGCTAGCTGGACGCCGTAACATTGCCTTAACAGAAGAACAGGAGGTAAATAACTTCAAGAGTCGAAGAACTACGATCTCGTAATCCAGTATTATTGACAAGGGGATACGTCGGCCCCTCTTAAAACGCCCATCGTAGACTAAGTGGAAGGAATCGACCTTGGGGCAGGGAAAACTTCATTCACCTTTTATTGCACACAAAGTTTTATTAATGTAAACAATTAATAAAAGAAACAATTAGAGTGAAAATAATTTGCCAAACGAATGGTTACCAGATATATAAACAAACACAAGTTTGCCCTAGAGACAATAATTCTGATATAGATTAAGTCGGTAAAAGCAACAAGTTAGGATTAAATAACAACCCCCTCAACAGCTTGGCGTTACGGTGATTATTGTACCACGAATAACAGTAGAATGATTGGGATCAATCATTACAGGTGAAACGGCAGAAGCCAAATTACTTAATGCAAATTTTATAGGTTTATACTAATGCGATTACAGTAAAATGCTCTCGATGCAAAGTATATAGAGGACTAGAATGAAGACAAACTGAACAGTGACAAAATTGACTGACAGACAATAAATGATACGCTTCGCAAATGCATTCATAACTCAATAAATAGAATAAGCAACTTTAAATATAGAAGTCCTTAATGTGAAATATAATTTAGCTAACGCCTGAAAAAATCAGGCAGTAGTTACATATATAGACATTATTTTTAAAATTGTGAACCTTGGACCAATACATGACACTTATAAATATATGAGAAATCCAGATGCAAGCCAGGTATAGATACGAACGCCGAACATAACAGGCAGTACGGACAACGGCCAGTTGTCCCGCTCGTCCACCAACTGCCGGCCCAATAGTCCAAGGTACACAAGTCTCAGGCCCACTTCGTCTCACATACAGTGGGGTCCAAAAAAATGTATCCACCGTTTAAAAGTACATAACTGGCAAACTTATTGACGGAGGTGTCTCATCTTTGGTAGTGTAATAGGTTGTAGTTCCGGCAATCGCCACACAAGCGTTGTATTGCGTTGTTTTGTTTTGTCAGATGACAGTCGCCAGGTAGTCAGTGTTTTGTTCTTTGTTGCATCTAGTTACTCGAGTAAACACGGCTGACGACAGGTAGATTCGATGAAAGGAAGTCAGTTTTGAAGAGGTATTTTAAGTACGATAACATTAATAAGGTTCAACGGCAATGGCGAAATGAGTATCAAACAGAGCCACCAACACGTTTAACGATTCGTCGCATTCGAGACAAATTTGAAGCCTAAGGCTGTGTTAAAGACGTACACAAACAACGATCTGGACGACCTGTAATAGTAACAACTCCAGCTAACTCCCGTAGTGTGTTACAACAATTCACTCGATCACCATAGAAGTCTGTGAGACAGTGTTCCCGTGAAACTGGAGTGAGTCGCTCAAGTGTGCGGCGAGTTTTGAAGACAGCAAAGTGGAAGTGCTACATCTCACGATTACTACACGCAATGAACGAGGACTACCCAGATCGTTGAATAGAGTACTACGAGTGGTTTACTAACATGGTGCCCAACGATGAAGAGTTTTCAGAGATGATTGTGTGGTCTGATGAGGCACAGTTCGAACTCAATGGTACAGTAAATTGCCACAATTGCATCTACTGGGCCGCCGAATATCCGAACGTCCTTGTAGACAAAGCCGTGAATTTGCCAGGAGAAAATGTGTGGTGTGGGTTGTCTTACCGGAGCTTGCTTGGGCAATTCTTCTTTGACGGCACAGTTACTGGTGAGGTGTACCTTCAGAAGCTTTAGACATCTATTTTACCTGTCATCCGAAACTTGTATGGAGACGGAAGAGTTTACTTTCAACGCGATGCTGACCCAGCCCACCACCAACATCGTGTTAGGGCGTGTCTCGACGAAAATCTACCAGGCAGATGGATAGGCCGTAGAGGTGGTGTGGAGTATCCACCACGTTCACCGGACCTTACTCCACTGGACTTTTACCTGTGGGGAACACTAAAGGACGTCGTTTATCGACAAAGGCCACGCACACTAGATGAGCTTCGAGAATCCATCGTACATTCAAGTGCAAATATCCAAGTGAACACATTGCACTCAGTAGTTCGTGCTGCAGTTCGGCGGCATCGTTTGTGTATCGATGTTAATGGTGACCATTTCGAACACCTACAGTGATATCTTTAAGTAGGACTTTAAGCTACACTTTCACCAAAAATAAGACAACTCCGTCAATTAGTTTGCAAGTTATGGACTTTTAAACAGTGGATATATTTTTTTGGACTCCTCTATATAATCCGTCAAACAGAATTAACTTTAGAACTTGAAACATGGTATACATGGAGCATAAACATAACATTAGATCTACTAAATAAGAAAGGCACGCAAGGCCCGAAGGCGTGCCAAAATCCACAGCACAGGCTAAGAGACAATGCAAATCGTAAGAAATTATGATCCAATAAGTCGCGCGTCCCAATACGATAACGAACACGCTACAACTTAAACTCCTTAAATAAATAATCCTACCCTTATGGACTCAAAGCAGCGCACTTAGAACATTATTAGATAAAACAATACCTAACTAGAACAAAAACACGTTAAAGAAAGTGTCACCGCCTCCAAGCAGTAACCAGTTCACACTCAAAGCCCATGTATATAAAACAAGCAATTCAAATCCCATTACCTAAGATTACCTCAAGGAAAGGCATAAAATGATAAATTAACCTTACAATAATTACACGTCCTTGATGGATCCAAACATTCAAGACTCCGCAGAAAGATCTTGCAGAATGACCATACACTGGTACACAGACCTGTTCAATGACACACAGTGCTTTCTGAAACAGACGGAACACTAAGATTAAAAAATAACACACGGTAAGCCCCAAAGTTTAAATGGTAAACCATAATATCGGTGCAATCAGACGCCAACATTTCTACAGTCAGAATGACACAACAAGTTTCATAGCGGCGAGCCACAAGATAAATTGTACACAGAGTTTCTTGATTGAGAATCTGTCCCGGGTACATCACACTTGCAACACGGAGGGCAGAAAATATATCTTCAACAAATGACGTAAATACAGTAGTATCACCTTATTGCGTCGGTAGAGTTCCGTGTTCAACAGCATCAGAAAGGTAGGTCACAAGCCATAGCCCCCACAACATGTATCGGCTAACGAACTTCCTACGCAGTTATATAACCATGTTTATGGCTGGACTGGGGGCAAATTTTGATTTTGATTTAAAGAGGATTATCGTTCTTTCTACTTTGAGACAACCAAAACGCGGCGATACAAGCAGCACAGACCCGAATAGACTTTTTCATTGTGACAGTATTCGCCGCCAAGATTACCCCTCGTATCCACTACCAACCACACGCTGTTACTAACTGTCCCTCACTCCGCACGTTTGTTCGGCCCATCATCTCTCCCCGTGCGCGGCACCGCGCGACCGCATGACGAACGCCGAAAGGGTACGGCCCCTGTAGGACAATCTATAGGACGAAAGCCGGCACTGCTCAATTATGTGTTACAGATTTTTATTACACACGAAGAATGATAAGCTTAAGCGAGCGTCGCTGTGCGTAAATTATAATAATAATGGTGAGTGACGAGGGCCGCCCGTTGGGTAGACCGCTCGCCTGGTGCAAGTCTTACGATTTGACACCACTTCGGCGACTTGCGCGTCGATGGGGATGAAATGATGATGATTAGGACAACACAACACCTAGTCCCTGAGCGGAGAAAATCTCCGACCCAACCGGGAATCGAATCCGGGCCCTTAGGATTAACAGTCTGTCGCACTGACCTCTCAGCTACCTGGGGCGACTATGCGTAAAATAGCTGAGACACACTCTCCCGATTGAACTCACTATCGTTGGGCCTCTTATTAATTAATCAGTAGAACTGGTGCCGTTCCCAGGACGGCATGAGATAGATTAGACAGATGCAATAATTAAATGATATAAAACATGTTGTGTTATGTTCTACTGTACTGTTTTCTATTTGCTGTGTGTTATGATTACACATTGGCGAAAGAAAACCAAGGGCAAACATCACATGTTCAGCATAAATTACTGATGATTAATTGGAGGAATTGTAACAACAACTTCTAAGAAGATTGTGTATGACGTAGAAAAGAACTCCAACTTACAGGTCGCATGACTGCCCTCGGTAATGCCTTGATCAAACGTTATGTCAATACATTACCCTATCCAGTCATAAATTTGAACCATTTCTTAAATAGAGATTCGCGCTAACATTGATGAATTTACACATCCACATATTTAAAGTAAAAAGATATCTGTGTAACAAGAAAAATGGTATGTTAGTTAACCATGGAACGACTACATTCTCTGTGTATATCTTATTGTTAACTTTCTTTTCCAGGCAACAATGCAAGGACACGATCTGGTGGAAGCAGGAAGGAGAATTTAGGTAGCTGGCACAAAACAAAAACAGGCCACACCGCAATATAAGTAATTATGTGAATATAGACATGTGTCTCACTGTGACACTGGGAATGAAAATATGTATATGAAAAGGTAACAGTACATACGACAGAATGTTGTTAAATGAAGTTTAGGGCTCATACTACCAATGCTAAAAGGGGTGACATATATTAAAAAGCACAAGTTACTTATGTGAGGGTAAAATATGAGTATTCATGTTGCATTTATACGGGATCATAACTTATCTGAACGTCCTTCTACAATATTTTCTCGGCACAGCCTCCGTAGTGACATATTTAAGTATATATATCAGCAAACACTACGTAAGTAGTTTCACAAAGATACAAAGAGGTGTGCATAAAGATTCGATGGTGTCTAGTCGGTGGATTTCAGCAACAGGTAAAACAATGCCTCTTTCCATTCCCTGTCACCATTCTGTGTAGACCACTACACGCATTCCTTGTAGACTTGAGAGGGGCGGGGCTGACCGTAGTTATCTTTGCTTCTGTTGTTTAATGTGTAATGAAGATTTCTTGTCTCTCGTTAGCAGTCTCGATTAAGAGGCGCGTGGGGCAAACGATGTGTGAGGATACTGGTTACGCATATCGTTTAACTCTGTATACAGTATGTGTAGTGTCCTGTCAACCCAGAAATTTAAATTACAATTTTAATGGTTATTCTGTGTACGGTATTACTACTGCATGAACTCAAAGATCAAAAGAGTTACCCGCTCGTGAAAAATCTGTAAGAAACAAGCAGCCTTTGAATGGTCAGAGAAAATACAAGAATTTTGTATTTAAAATAACATAAGATGTTGTTATACGCTTCCTAATGGCGAAAATGTAATCCTAAAGGACATACCGTGGTACTGAAATATTGTTTTGTGCACAATTTGTAAATGGTTAAGGAGCCTAGATGTGAATATGTATAAATTCTACTATACATGTAACCGACGTGTCAACAACACGTAAGTTAAATAAAATGATGTCGAACCGCAATGTATATTTTGGAGATGTTGAGTGAAACCATAAGTGTATTGACAAAGAAGACGTAAGGAGGAATTATTCAATTATCAAGCACTTGGTGTGTGCTGCAGAAACGTTACATTTACTTGATTTTTAGTGAGTGACAGTGAGGGTACTTACAATGAGCCAAGAGTTTTCGGTTCGTCTGTAGTGGCGAGGGACGCTAGACTTTGCTTCAGGGGACGATATACGGTGAAAACGTTTATGGACTTAACTGACATTTGGTGAATGTATGGTATCGCCTTCGATACTGAAATATGTGACGCACAACTGGTTCCAGTACCAAAGATGGCGGGCCTTTCCGTTGCAGCATCGGTAAATCTCAGTGAAGCGCTTGTCTACACTTACTATCCTAGGGAGCAGATTTACAGACATTTTGACGACATGAAATTCGTCGTTACCTAAAAATTGTGAAAACGATCTCTATCGCCTATCCTTTGTCCACCAACAAACTTGGGAGGTTCGCGCGCAACGAACATTGCTTAAAGTGTGTGAGCGTAGTCCTGCAAGAGGCGTGTGGCGGCTACTCCGCTATAATGGAACAGTGGACTCTAAATCTGAACGTGTCTTTTGTCGCGGCATGGACTTGGAAAATTAAACTTTCAGAGTATGTAAATAAAACAGTGAAATAAGAGAGATGGGGTAGATATTAAAACACGAGGTAAACTTTAAAATAAATGTATTTTAAAACCCCGGTCTGGCCAAAGATATAATGTAACTGAAAATAAATTTATAATGTTATTATCGTACGTAGAAACGGCACCGCTATTGTATAGGATATAGCAGTGCCTGTAATATTCTGATTATGATGCGAAGTTCCTTTGAACATGCATGCATGTCCAAAGGAAGAGACATTGTGGCAAGCAAAACCGTCAAGAACACGTCAAACGAATTCGCAGTTACGAATAAGGACTACAGTCAGCTGCAGAATGGAATGACAACAGTGAAAATTTGTGCCGGAGCGGGGCTCGAACCCGGAGCGGTCGCCTTACCATTTTTTTTTAATATCATTTTATTCGGTATTGTTCGTTGCGTTTGATCTGGGCGGACATAACAAGACATCCGTTCAAGTTTATCGAAGATTCATTTACTAATTTTTTTATTACAGAGGGTGAGCAGCCCTCTGACCTAACACGCTGAGCTACTGTGCCGGCTATCATTTGGCAATCTGTACACGACTCACAGCCGGCGACTTCCAAGTACAACGTCTGACCTGCACGGAAATATACATGATGGACGTACGAGTTCAGGTCGTAGACGCATGGTTGACGACATATGGAAGTTGGGTCTGCTCGTAAGTCATGCTCGAATAGCCAAATGGCATTGTCGTCATTCCATTCTACAGCTGATGGCAGTCATTATTGGCAATTGCGTATTCATATGATGATTCACACCTTTAGCTCATTTTCCCCTTGTGTAACAATTGGGAGACCAAGGTTCAAGTCCTGGCGGTGGAACAAATTTCAATTTTCATTTCTTCAGCTTCTGTCATTATTGATGATAAAGTTGAGACTCATATGTCTCAAGGAAAATGTGATTACATCAGATCAGTACAACCCATTACGATGCCCACGATTGCAAGTGTTCATCAGGGACAAGGGCATCGTCAGGAGTACCACAGATACTACTATTATTTCTACGTACACAAATGTCCTAACGGACAGGGTGAACAGAAATTTGCAGCTTTCTCCTGTTGACGCTGTGGTCTACGGGAAGGTGCTGTCGTTGAATGACTGCAGGGGGATAACAGGTAGGGTGTGAGATGATGCGGATGAGCAGGAAGAACAAAGATATGATGTTTGGATGCAGCGTAAGTAGTCCCCTGCTTGACACAGTCATGTCGATTAAATATATATGGGCCTAACGTTGCAAAGCAGTATAGAACGGAATGAGCATGTGAGGACTGTGGTAGAAAGGGAGAATGGTAGATTTCCGTTTATTGGGAGAACTTTGGGCAGTGTGGTCTATCTGTGAAACAGACCGGATATAAGAAGCTAGTAAGACCTATTCTTGAGTACTGCTCGAGTACTAGGGATCCGTAACAGGTCGGGTCAAAAGAAGAGGAAGCAGTTCAGAGGTGGGGTGCTAGATATGTTACCGGTAGGTTCGAACAACACACAAGTATTACAGACGTGCTTTGGGTACACCAGTCGGAGTCCCTGGGAGAAAGTCGACTTTCTTTTTGAAAAACAGTATTAAGAAAATTTCGGAATCCAGCATTTGAAGCTAACTGCGGACCGGTTCTATTGACGCCGGCACATGTTGCGTAATGAGAACGAAGATGAGATACGAGAAATTAGCACTCATAAGGAGACATATACACTGTTGTTTTTCCCTCAGTGTACTTCCAAGTGGAACAGAAAAGAGAATGACGTAGTGATACAGGGTGCAATCCGCCACACACCGTACTGTAGCTTGAGGAGTATGTACATAGTTTTATATGTAGAAAGTGAGTACTGTTGCCTGAACGTAATGTAAGTGACACACTGCATTGTTTTAAATTGCTGCCACGTATTCCGCTTAATACGTATGTTCTTTCTAGCATGTCATATATGTCACAACTTCTTTTGTTTAATTTATTAATTACTTCTTTGAGTTGTGTATGGTAGTGTGTTATGCACGAGCAGACGCGTCCACAATCTCGGACTGATGTGGCACCGCAGTTACGCTTTATTCCCTAATTACCACCAGGAGAGCTGGTGGTTGTAACTACACACACCAAAAAATGGTTTGCATCACCCCTGTTTTCAGAACTCCGGAAGGTAGTCGTTAACTGTTTATAGTGTATCACAGAAATAGTCCCTTTGACTGTTCAGAGATGTCACTAAGCCCACCCAACGATGTAAACAACCATTCATGAGCAGCACCTATTACAGGGAGGGGGTCCGACAGCCGATCAGTTCCAGTCATTCCATCACGAAGGAGGTACGCGGCACGTGTTGTCTGTAGTTCAACCATGTCTAGACGGTTAATACCACGGTTCGATTACGCCTACGTTGTTACTTCGTGCCAGGAAGGGCTCTCAACAAGGGAAGTGTCCAAGCGTCTCGGAGTGAACAAAAGCGATGTTGTACGGACATAGAGGAGATTCAGAGAGAGCGGAATTCTCGATGACATGCCTCGCTCAGGCCACCCAAGGGCTACTCCTGCAGTGGATGACCGTTACCCACAGATTATTGCTCAGAAGAACCCTGGCAGCAACGCCACCACGTTTAATAATGATTTTAGTGGAACCACAGGACGTCGTATACGACTGTAACCGTGCCCAATAGGCTGCAAAGATGCACAACTTCACTCGCGATGTCCATAGCGGGTCCATCTTTGCAACCACAACACCATGCAGCGCGGTATAGATGGGCCCAACAACATACCGAATGGACCGCTCAGGACTGACATCACGTTCTCTTCACTGATGAGTTTCGCATATGCCTTCTACCAGAGAATCGTCGGAGACGTGTTTGGAGGGAACCCGGTCATGCTGAATGCCTTAGACACACTGTCCAGCGAGTGCAGCAAGGTGAAGGATCCCTGCTGTTTTGAGGAAGCATCATGTGGGGTCGACGTACGCCGCTGGTGGACATGGAAGGCGCCGTAACGGCTGTTTGATACATGAATGCCATCCTCCGACCGATAGTACAACCATATAGGCAGCATATTGGCGAAGCATTCGTCCTCATGGACAACAATCTGCGCCCCCATCGTGCATATCTAGTGAATGACTTCCGTCAGGATAACGACGTTGCTCGACTAGAGTGGCCATCATCTTCTCCAGACATGAACCCTATCTAACAAGCCTGGGATAGCTATAAAAGGGCTCTTTATGGACGACTTAACCCATGAACCACTCTGAGAGATGTACGCTGAACCACCGTTGACGAGTGGGACAATCTGGACGAACAGTGCCTTGATGAACTTGTGGAGAGCATGCCACGACGAATACAAGCATGCATCGATGCAAGAGGACGTGCTACTGGGTCTCAGAGGTACCGGTGTGTACAGAATCTGGACGACCATCTCTGAAGATCTCGCTTTATGGTGGTACAACATGTAATGTGTGTTTTTCAAGAGCAGTAAAAAGTGCTGAAATGATGTTTATGTTGATCTCTGTTCCAAATTTCTGTACAGGTTCTGGAACTCTCGGAACCGAGGTGATGTGAAACTTTTTTTGATGTGTGTATTATGGATTTATTAGTATGAGATCTTAAGATCAGTTATATTAATTACGATTAAGTTTGAGTTATAAAACATATAGTGTAATGATAAATAAGCAAATTTTTCCTTGCATAAGGAAATCTTTGTAATTATATGCATCTTGAGAGACAAAAAGGGAGTTTGTAAAGCTTTTTTTCAGATACAGACAAGGAGAAATTGTCCAATTTGCTGGACTGGCCGGCTTTTTCAACATTGAAGAGCATTTAAGAATTAATAAGGTGGTTTCCGGATGGGTAGCACACAGAGTTGGCGCCATGACATGTTGAGACAATGATGGATTCATGACGTTGAGGATGTGAGCTCTCGTCACTTAACGTGGTTCAGCTGAAATCTGAGTGATTTTTGAGAATAGCTTAGACCACACATCAAGATTGTACCTACAAGGCCTCAGACAATAAATATGAGAGCCACCTGTGGAAGTAGATGTAGATGTGGGATGTGGGTAACAGTTTTAATTTTGAGATCTTCCTTTTACGCAAAATTCAGAAACAGTAACAATTCCACTCAGTCGTAAAATGTGGGTGGGACCTGATGATAAAAGTTCATTGGGGAATGACAGCTTGGTTCTATACTTCGGTTGCTACATTAATGTTAAGTCTCAGAATGATCGAATGAATATGTTGGACAAAATATTCGATCATAAGAAAAAATGAGAGGCGAGTTTAGTTTCCACTTTCAAGGCGAGCAGTTGATTTTGGTGATTTTGAGTCAGAGCGATAGACCATTTTACTTGGAACTTCCTGTAGAAGTCACCTCTAAACTGTTATAGTGATGTTTCCGGTAGGGATAGTAGTTACTATAACTTGTGAACTTCACATATCAATGAGTTAAATATCAAAACTTTTATTTGTAATCATGGTACCTGATCCCGCAGAATAATTAGCAAGTAGGAACATTTTCTTTCGATGAGGGCAAAGAGGGGTGTGGACTTGCAGACTGGATGTTATGTCAGTCTGTTCTCCATCACACTCACACCGACCGCAAAAATTATTTTCAGGCTCCTGTAGACGGTGATGGCAGGTGGAAAGTAGGCACAGACAAAGTAAGTGTCTTTCCATAATGAAAGTAACGACCACCTGTTTATTACCCGCCGCCCCACATATGGTGCATCGGTGCGGAAGGTTCAGCTGTGAAAGTGATCGATACAAACAGGGAACTAGGTACGCATTAACAGGATACCAAAGTGAAATACGCCAAACTAGTGGAAGAACAGCATTAAGATTTGCTCGTGAGTGTGGAAACTAAATTGTGAATGTTAGCCATAGTTGCCTTGAACGTGACGGAAGGAGATAAGAAGACGACACTACATCGCGGTTAGCACTGGCGCTGGGGTTGGAAGAAGACGGTGTATCACTGCAAGTTATCTGAAAGCTACTGAGCGTGCTCAAAGGCGCCCAGGCCCCACCTGAGCTACTGCAGTAGGCGATAGCCGTCGCCATCCTTACAGCCTTACCCGCTGCTGCTGCCCCTACATTACATTGCAACGTGTAGCATCAGGTATGCTGGTAAACCGCGCGGGAATCGCTCGTCGACGTCCAGCAAATAAGTCAAGAATATTTTAAGTATTTGATAACTACTTGTAACAGGCTATTAAAAATGGAATCTGCTGACAAGTATGACGTGAAAGTTAAGATGAAACCAGTCGCTGGCGAAGAATCCTCCGAAATAGAAATTGGAAATAACAAGGATGGCTCTTTCGAGGTGATAAATTGAAAAACTGGCGGCTATTTGTCAAAAGCAGAATCGGAGGTAAATTTCAGTGTTACTGCGAAGTTATAATCAATTACTAGTGTTGGTGTAACTGAAGCTGAAGTGGAAACAGAAAAAGTAGAATTACTACAGTTATTAGATAATGAAACTGAGTTCAGTATTTCTGAAACTCAGCCAAGTCAGAGAATGCAAGAATCTCCTTTTATACAGGTTGAAATGTCAAGTAAGAAGGTAGAGGCATCATATTGGGTGCCATTACTGTTTTGTAAACCTGAAACGCACAATCAAGAACTGAATAATAAGATGAAATCCAGTAGTAAACAGTTAAATAGTAATAAAGAACTAAGGATTAAATGAATTCAAAACTTAAGAGCTTAAGTTATAAAACTGATTCTAACCACTATGATCTGCAAGTCAAAGAAAGGTGAAAGGTAGCTAAATTCCATAGTATTTTCAAAGGATGGAAGGATGGAGAGATTTGTATGGGCGCAGGACGGCAAGGTCTTCAGCGCCCGCGCAAGAACGGGTTGAGACGGGTCTCCAGAAAATACCCAAAACAGGACGATAAAAGCGAATGTAAAACACAGGTAACAAAGTTTGGAAAACTATTCCCGTAGCCATACCGAGGCATGGTACGGAGCATTGCGTCAGTAGTAAAACATGAATGGCACAGGAACAAAGTGGCAGAAGGAGCTAAAACAATAAGGCAGATGGAAGTGGTTGGTTGACCGCAAGGAAAACAAGGAAAGAGCCGGTCTCTCTGCACTACACTAAAACCTGCAGCCTGAAAGTTTAGGTCAGAGTCCAGACACACTGAAAAATTTTAAAACCCTTGTTACACTCGTCTCATCATCAGCTAAAATAGAGGGCAGTTCCCCATCAATTTTTGCTTCTGTCCTTGCATCACGGTTTAAGATGCCCTACGTTAAAATGTGGCGGACAGCGATGTGCGCACCACAAGCATCACAAAACAGGAGATTCTCCAGCCTTAAGAGAAAGCTATGTGTGAGAGGACAGTGCCCAATCCGAAGAAGCATGAGGGTCATTTCATCCCACCTGAGCAACCGGCAGGATGAACGCCACGGCCGAATTGTTGACCTCACCAACCGCAGCCTATTGGCCGTCACCGCCAGCAATTCTTCTTCCCACAACTGCATACACTTTCTGTGGAGTGCAGAAACGACAGTCTGCAAGGGAATACGACTCTGTGCCACATCAAAATTGAAATTGTTGAAGTTCGTTAAGGTTTCAAAGACGCAGAAGATCTTATGGGAGGGTGGATGCCAGAAATCACAGGCATTGAATCAAAACATTGCTCTCCTCGGTTTGAGGAAGTAACAAATAAAGTAGAAGCTTGTCAGAAGGATACTAAGGAAGTAAAATCTGAGTGTTTGAAATTATGCGAGGATACTGATAACAGATTTTCTGACAGAGTGGAAGCAGTAGAACTACAAGTAGAAGAACTGAATACTAGTATTACTAACATAGAAGATAGAGTAACCTCTGGCAGCTCTTGTAATCTACTGCACAGCATGTTGCTTCAGTTGACGCAGCTTTTATCGGATGTCGTCAATTCTTAAGTTTTGATTCAGATTAACAAATTGACCCGTCAGAGTTCTGGAACGATTCTGAGGCTGTTTCACCAAATGCATAGCTATAACGTGAGAAAATTTCTGTCATAAGAAGTCATTTGTCAGAGGTACTTTATGATGGTCATCTGACGTATTGATTAGATGTAAAACTCTTTGTGTACTTAAGACACCGTTTCTTAATGAGTACTGGTCAGATAACAAACAAAAAGATGTTTTCAGATAATTTTAGAGTTATAAAAGTTTACGATTGGAAGTGAATCAGTTAAACAGTTCTCTAGCAAGTGGGTTTCACTGTTGTCACATCTGACACAAAGATAAAACAGAAAACGATGATCATGGGACGAGGGGGTAAGCTGCCTTCGTATTGGCATAAAAGAATGATTTCCGCACCTAGAAGTAATGTGGATAGGTTCATTGAGTACCTGGAGCGAGTGGAAAGAATAGCTACTGTTAAGAAGCAGATACAGAATAATAAAAGATCTTATAATAGTCATACAAACAACCGAAATAATAGCAGTGGACACCTGAGTGTTAGGACTATGGGTGTTCTGAAAACACGATATAAACAACGTACCATTGAGATCAGATGGAAAGCATAATGCTACCCTATTTAATTCTGAATCGAATGAACACAACAGACGGCGTGTGGGAAACTACGAGGAAATTGGCCCTCACCAAACGGAAGCAGTGATACAGCCAGTAACAAAACGCAGACCTCACTCAGTCATAAAACGCAGACCGATAACAGGAATGATGAAATAGTAACAGTCGGTACCAGTAATGTGCTAAACCACTCTCATCATCTGTCGACAGGATTTTTAACACATTAGAAAAATGGGACAAGAAGGGAAAAGAAAACGCTACAGATAACGGGGAAGAACAATTTAAACGGTTTGAATAAAATAAGGAAGCAGATGAAGTGAAGACTTACATCATCGTTAATTATAGCACTCTGAAAGCTAAAGATTCGGTATAAGAAGTAGAGTCAGTTTTGCAAGATTTGGAGGAGAAGGGAGTTGGTAATGAAGGAGGTAGAAATAATAATGGTGATGTCAGAGAATTCATTGGCTATACTAACTTGCCGCAAACTGTAAAAGCAAATGACAGTGTTATAGACAGCAATGTTGGGCAGGGATGCAGTTGCTTTTAGTTAAATGTTTAACGTTATTAATTCTGGAGTGATTACGGAGCCTTTCGTTATAAATTGTGTGGGTAGTAATGTGCAGGTAGTAATAACGAAGCATGGGAACTGCCTATTAGAGTAATGACGAATAAAGAACACGTACAAGAAGATACTAAATTCGGGAATGCAAGATGCAAATCCGAAAGAGAACTATATCCTGGAAGAGACAAGGACGTTTACGCACATTTATCGAGCACATTTCAGGATAGCAGATAAGCCTCATACAAACACATGCCGATTGGAATACTGGAAAGTCAGAAAGACCAAGGCCTACGAAACGTAGTAGATCTGAAGCCTTTCAAAATTGACAGTAGTTAGATTCTGTAGGGAGTCTGCCACTCGTCGGTGGATACACAGTTTCGCGTACAGCTAGGTACCAGATGGATGAAACTTTATTTCACTTTCAGGTTTCATTCTATGTCTATAGTAAGTAAGGAATATATGCCTTCACGCTGTGCATATGCAACTAGTTTATGATATATTCCACAAAGTAATAAGGATTCCCGAAAATGCCTGTACCTAAATGGTGACTTATGAGGGAATGTGAGAGGTAGTTTGCAACAGTAAATTATAAATGTTAAAATAATACTTAGTAACTTAGGAGCATTAATAATAGAGTAATAATGTCTCAAGTAAACAATAATAAATAAGATCCACAAAGAGGATTAGTAACAACAAAATACAGATACGCTGCGTTAACAGAAGTAATTGAAGCTGAAAATCCCAGCAATCAGAAAGAAGAGACTCTGCATAAACTAATAATTTTCATGTTGTTGGTAAGATTGTGTATAGATAAGAAAGCAATAATATAATGCCAACAAAGGCAGGCGAAATCATTTTTATATTAATTAAGGAAGATGCGTGAATGTGGTGTGAAGATCACATCAAAAATATGTGTAAATAATGAAGTCAGTCGGCTGACGAAGATAGAAGGCAGAAAGATAATCGAAATATTTATAAATGAAAATAGGGAAAAATTGGACCAATGACGACAGTAAGCTGACACAACAGGTAAAATGATGAAAAAATGGTGTGTTATTCCATCACGTCCCATCTTGCTTAAGGCAGATCATCGATTAACAGAAAAACATTATCAGATATGGCCATCAATACAGATGAAGGAATCTGTTAAGAGAACACATTGTTGCCTACTGGTAGGTTATAATTAAAAGATCTTTTTAATTATGTGTGTAACAAAGCAAAGTAACAGCTGTCGAACATATAACTTTAGCATACTAACCCATATGATAATTGAGTCATATGAAGATAGAGCTTACAAAGGTTGCCCGGTTTTCTAAATAAAGAAACATCTACGACAATGAAGTAAATTGCACTCTTGTCCAAAATGTGACTATTTTCAAAATAAAAGTTGACTTTCAGAACACAATAGCTATGGTTTATAAAAAAGTTTCGAAGTTCATGATCCAAGCTTAATGATGAAACAACTAGTAAAAGTGAGCTAGAGTAAAGTCACAATCTTATGAAGTGGCGTATTATCAATGATAATTTAGAAAAAACTAATACTTTTCGAAATAACAGATTTTAAAAGAAAAAATTCTTTCAGATAATTTCTCAATTAATTATTTAAATAATCGTTGGATAATAAAAATATATTTTGTCCTCCCTTAGATATAAGTTGAGAGCAGAAGTATAGGCTGATTATGTTTCTCAGAGATATGAAGTCTTCATGAAAGGCAGCATACAAACTGTAAGTAGAAGAAATGAAAAGGCCACAAACTTGGAGACTTCTCTCCTTCTCCTTTATGTTGTAGAGTGTCGAGTAGAACACCAACTTTAGTGACTTCCAATCCACTACCTTAAATGTTTTAGTGAAAGTGGACACACATAACAGTGCCTATGCTGTGATTCAATGAAAGAGTACTGAGACGCTGTAAAAGAGCGAAATGTATTGGTGTGTTTCTCTCTCAGGTAACACATGTAAATATTGAAAATTCTGAATCATATAATTAAATATTTGATAACTGAAAATTTTATTTCATATTTCTATGTTATTTTACGTACATGACTGTAAGAACACTATATATATATATATATATATATATATATATATATATATATATATATATATGTATGTATATATGTATATATGTATATATATATGTATATGTGTGTGTGTGTGTGTGTGTGTGTGTGTGTGTGTATGGTGAATTGGTTAATTCTGTGGCTGTAGTAGTAAGGAAAATTTAACTAAAACCCATTTCATTTAAAGGAGATCATCTTCAGTAACATCACTTGTTTATAATATTTAATTTTGTTGAAAAATTATTTGTTTCAAAAATAAATTCAGGATGATGACGCGAAACAAACGCTATACCATTATGATGGGTATAGAGCTTGCTGGGGTTTACCCCAGTTCACAACCAGCAGCTCCATCTCATTATAACGCGCCTATGCTTAACATACAAAGGACTGCACCACAATCTGAGAGTGATATTAAAAATTAAAATTAATTTTTCAAATTTCGTCGGTGTGTGCTTAAGTACTTGAATGTTAACATTGTTAAGTCACAGGATGAAAGAACTAATATCTTAGGTGAACTATATGGTCTTAAGGAAAATTGTGGTGATTTATTTTCCACTTTCAAGGCGAGCAATTAACTTCAGGTGATTAAAAGTCAGAGTGATAGACCATTTTACTTGGAACTTGCTGTAGAAGTCGCCTCTGATGTGTTAATAATGTTGTTTCCGATAGTATTATTACTTACGATACTGAGACATTTTGTGCATGTGAACGTCATGTATAAATCAGTTAAAACTGAAGACTTTTACTTACAACCATAGTTTCTGATCCTGCTGAGTAAATAACAAGCAGAAACATTTGTCAGTGAGCACAAGGAGTAATGTGGAGCTGTAGACTGGAAATAAGGGTCAGTATATCTGCTTTGAATATAAAAAACCGCCTTCTGGTGTTCCACTAGTCTGATTCTCCCAGAACGCCTATCGCCTTTTTTCACTTTAAGGCATCATAAGCGGGGTAGTTCTTCGCGTTTTATTTGGCATCTGCGTTTCCTCCCATCCGGCCCATGCTAGAGGTCGCACTAGCGCTCTGTTTACGAAAAATAAACACGTTTTCTGACTTTCGAACATTTTTTGGCAAACTTTTCATTTTGTTTGTCCTTGTTGTCATGCACTATTAGTCTTCTGTCACTAACGTAGATATTTGATCGAAAACTGTAACTTTAAGACGTAACAACATTTAGTTCACTGTGTATCCCATGTTCAGAAGAGAGGAAGCGCAGATGGCAACTATAAAAGAGAAGAACTGTCCCATTGATGATGCAATAAAGCAAAAAAAAAAAAAAAAGGCGAAACGCATCTGGGAGAATAAAAACAGAACAGCAAGGGAAGGGGATTATTAATTTACGAAACAAATATTTCTCTGCTTGCTGCAGAGGATGGTCACGCAAACAGACTCGTTAAGGTCGATATGTTCTCTATCGCTTTTTGGCTGATCTCAAAAATACTTTTCAGGCTCCTGTAAAGGGTAAAGGCTGGTGGAAAGCAGGCACAGACAGTTTGTCTCCTTTCATAATGATGTAACCAAGTAAGACATATTTCCAGAATGAGATTTTCACTCTGCAGCGGAGTGTGCGCTGATATGAAACTTCCTGGCAGATTAAAACTGTGTGCCCGACCGAGACTCGAACTCGGGACCTTTGCCTTTCGGGGGCAAGTGGTCTACCATCGGAGCTACCGATGCACGACTCACGCCCGGTACTCACAGCTTTGCTTCTGCCAGTATCTCGTCTCCTACCTTCCAAACTTTACAGAAGCTGTCCTGCGAACCTTGCACATATTTAATTACTGTCTGCCACCCAACAAGTGGTTCTTGGGTTGTGTAGCACTTCGCCAGAATTGATCAAACAAGAAACGATTATGGATTATAGTTTTTTGGTAAACGTGGAATGGCGTAGTTTTTAAATTTTTTAAATTTGTGGACTGGTGCATTTGATGGAAGTTTTTTAAGACTGCTTTCGGCTAAGGGTTCCTGCAGAATTATTTTCTCTGTTTTGTGAATGCTTAAGAGCTGTTACAAATGCTATACTTGACAGTGAATGAAATTTTCTACAACAATTCACTAGTCCTTAACTTAGATTGTTGCTGAATACTAATTTCACCGGTCTGACAGTGATACCTTAATTTCGCAACCCATGATTATTAGTAGAATTTTTGTACACTACTGGCCATTAAAACTGATACACCAAGAAGAAATGCAGATGATAAACGATTATTCATTGGATAGATATATTACACTAGAACTGACATGTGATTACATTTTCACGCAATTTGGGTGCATAGATCCCGAGAAATCAGTACCCAGAACAACCACCTCTGGCCGTAATAACGGCCTTGGTACGCCTGGGCCTTGAGTCTAACAGAGCTTGGATCGCGTGTACAGGTACAGCTGCCCATGCAGCTTCAGCACGATACCACAGTTCAAGAGTAGTGACTGGCGTATTGTGACAGTCCCCCAGCCAAAACATCACACCACACAAAATCCAGAGAGTAGCAGGTCGTAGTAAACATGTCGAGTCGGTTTTATCCAGCAGCTGGCATAAAATAAAGAGAGATTTGAAGGACTAGGCTAATACGTTGGAACCACGCTCGGTATATAAGAAACCCGAATAACGTGTTCGCTGAGTGATTTAATGAGCCTCATTTGCACACAACTGGATCAATGAGTGGGTGTGCTAATTTCATGAGGACGACAGGTATCGACAGCAAACAAAGCTTCAGTGTCAACCTTGTCTGTTGATGGAGGCATAGCAGAATTTCAAAGAAGAAACAGAACAAACGGGCATCGACATAATTCGATGGTGAAACTGGTCCGCCCCGGTAGCTGAGTGGTCAGCGCGACAGACTGTCAATCCAAAGGGCCCGGGTTCGATTCCCGACTGGGTCGGAGATTCTCTCCGCTCAGGGACTGGGTGTTGTGTTGTCCTAATCATCATCATTTCATCCTCATCGACGCGCAAGTCGCCGAAGTGGCGTCAAATCGAAAGACTAGCACCAGGCGAACGGTCTACCCGACGGGAGGCCCTCGTCACACGACGTTTCATTTCAATGGTGAAAGTTGACAATTGGTGTCAGGCCAGGACTCGAACTCGAATTTCTCACTTAATGTTAGACGTTGCCTTAACTGCCTCGGTCACCTGCACACGCTTCCGGCTGACCCAAATTCTCGGCCGGTCACAAGCTAGTAGTGCCCTCTATCCATTCACTTACTTGAAACTTCCTCGCAGATTAAAACTGTGCGCTGCACTGAGATTCGAACTCGGGACCTTTGCCTTAGGACACAATGTACTGGCAGAACTGAAGCTGTGAGGACGGTCGTGAGTCGTGCTTGGGTAGCTCAAATGGTAGAGCGCTTGACCGCGAAAGGCAAAGGTCCCGAGTTCGAGTCTCGGGCCGCCACACAGTTTTAATCTGCCAGGAAATTTCATATCAGCGCACACTCCACTGCCGAGTAAAAATCTCATTCTGGGAACATCCCCCAGGCTGTAGTTAAACCATGTATCTGCTCATCCTTTCTTGCAGGAGTGCTAGTTCTGCAAGGTTGCGGAAGAGCTTCTGTGAGGTTTGAAAAGTAGGAGACAAAGTACTGGCAGAGTTGAAGCTGTGAGGACGAGTAGTGAGTCGTGCTTGAGTAGCAGAGCTGGTAGAGCAGTTGCCTGCGAAAGGCCAAGGTCCCGCGTTCTAGTCATGGTCTGGCACACAGTTTTAATCTACCAGGAAGCATCATATGAGCGCACACCCAGCTGCAGACTAAAAATCTCATTCTGGATTCACCTACTTGCTTGCTGTGAGTCCTGTATTCGCGCAAGAGGTATGGAGCTTGTTGTGCTTCCGCACTGAAGTTATCAAGGCAATCATGCCGACATGTATACTAAATACAGGGTGTTTCAAAAATGACCGGTATATTTGAAACGCCAATAAAAACTAAACGAGCAGCGACAGAAATACACCGTTTGTTGTCATATGCTTGGGACAACAGCACATTTTCAGGCGGACAAACTTTCGAAATAGCAGTAGTTACAATTTTCAACAACAGATGACGCTGCAAGTGATGTGAAAGATATAGAAGACAACGCAGTCTGTGGGTGCGCCATTCTGTACGTCGTCTTTCTGCTGTAAGCGTGTGCTGTTCACAACGTGCAAGTGTGCTGTAGACAACATGGTTTATTCCTCAGAACAGAGGATTTTTCAGGTGTTGGAATTCCACCGCCTAGAACACAGTGTTGTTGCAACAAGACGAAGTTTTCAACGGAGGTTTAATGTAACCAAAGGACCGAAAAGCGATACAATAAAGGATCTGTTTGAAAAATTTCAACGGACTTGGAACGTGACGGATGAACGTGCTGGAAAGGTAGGGTGACCGCGTACGGCAACCACAGAGGGCAACGTGCAGCTAGTGCGGCAGGTGATCCAACAGCGGCCTCGGGTTTCCGTCCGCCGTGTTGCAGCTGCGGTCCAAATGACGCCAACGTCCACGTATCGTCTCATGCGCCAGAGTTTACACCTCTATCCATACAAAATTCAAACGCCGCAACCCCTCAGTGCCGCTACCATTGCTGCACGAGAGACATTCGCTAACGATATAGTGCACAGGATTGATGACGGCGATATGCATGTGGGCAGCATTTGGTTTACTGACGAAGCTTATTTTTACGTGGAGGCTTCGTCAATAAACAGAACTGGCGCATATGGGGAACCGAAAAGCCCCATGTTGCAGTCCCATCGTCCCTGCATCCTCAAAAAGTACTGTTCTGGGCCGCCATTTCTTCCAAAGGAATCGTTGGGCCATTTTTCAGATCCGAAACGATTACTGCATCACGCTATCTGGACATTCTTCGTGAATTTGTGGCAGTACAAACTGCCTTAGACGACACTGCGAACACCTCGTGGTTTATGCAAGATGGTGCCCGGCCACATCGCACGGCCGACGTCTTTAATTTCCTGAATGAATATTTCGATGATCGTGTGATTGCTTTGGGCTATCCGAAACATACAGGAGGCGGCGTGGATTGGCCTCCCTATTCGCCAGACATGAACCCCTGTGACTTCTTTCTGTGGGGACACTTGAAAGACCAGGTGTACCGCCAGAATCCAGAAACAATTGAACAGCTGAAGCAGTACATCTCATCTGCATGTGAAGCCATTCCGCCAGACACGTTGTCAAAGGTTTCGGGTAATTTCATTCAGAGACTACGCCATATTATTGCTACGCATGGTGGATATGTGGAAAAAAACGTACTATAGAGTTTCCCAGACCGCAGCGCCATCTGTTGTTGAAAATTCTGAGGGAATGCTGTCTGTTCCTTATATTTTATTTGTTCACAGGTTTTTCAAAGATCTCTTAAGTAGTAATAGTAAACTGCTTATGTATTTCATGTGAACTTCCGTTTTCTCCAGATATCAGAGAAGTCCTCCTCGTTTTAGGGACATTCAATGTGGCCCTTCCCCTACCCCCTCTCCTCTTATCCGACCAGTTTGCTTTACAATCTTTATATTGGCGCACTTGCCTTTAATCTCACTGAGTTTCTTTAAGTTTCCTGTAAGCTGATTCAGCTCATCATAATATCATTTCTTTTATGATTCTTTCACACTTTCCCTGCAGCCAGTTCACATTCGCATCCTTGATCTTTTTGTTTATTTCAGTTCCGTGTGGCTTATATTTCAGTGTCCCTCATTTCCCTAAATAATTTTCCACTTTTTTATTTCGCTGATCAGATTTACTATTTCTTCTGTTACGCAAGGTTCTTAACAGTTACCTTCTTTCAGCCTATGCTCGTAAGTCCAACTAAAGTGATTGCTTTTTTTTTTACAGCTGTCCATTCCTTGTCAGCTGAACTGCCTACCGTGCTATTCATTATCGCAGCATGAACTTCAAATACATCTGATCATTACTCAGTATCACTGCATCTCACTACTTTGCACAATGAGTCCCTGGACAAGTGTGCTTGACTTAAGCCTAATTTTCATCACCACTAGCTTGTGGTCCGTGTCTACAGATGGCCTTACAACGTAGCATCTGATTTCTGAACGTTTGTGTGACTCTGATGTAGTCCAACTGATACAGTCCTACATCTCCAGACCTTTTCCAAATTTACGTCTTCCTATTGGGATTTGTGTCGTTGTATTGTCTATCACTAGCTAAACTTTACTGCAGAACTCAATTAGCTTTTCTTCCTCCCATTCCTGCTACCAAGTGCATATTGTGCGATAACTGTCTTCGGTTCCTTCCCTTAATTCTACCTCCCAGTCTTCCATGGTGCTGGCCGAAATGGCTAAACGGTTCTAGGCGCTTCAGTCTGGAACCGCGCGACCGCTACCGTCGCAGGTTCGAATCCTGCCTCGGGCACGGATATTTGTGATGTCCTTAAGTTAGTTAGGTTTAAGTAGTTCTAAGGTCTAGGGGACTGATGACCTCAGATATTAAGTCCCATAGTGCTCAGAGCCATTTGAACCATTTCTCTTCAATGGTTATGAAATTATTATTTGCTTTCACTTACTACGTTATCCGTTCAATATCCTTATACACTTCCTGTACCCGTTCATAGCCTGCGTGACGTAGGAAGAGGACAGCTGATGCAGCTTTGTGAAGACAATAATTCAATTTTTCTCAAAATGACATTGTCTGACAACAAAATGAGACAAAGTGGTTGCGATAATTGTCATTTATTGCACTTTGGACTGTATTACAAGTGAGAAATGCAGTACACCAGAAAATTAATTTCAAGCACAAATTGAAATCATTATATATGATTGACAACTGTATCTACTCCAACTAATTTTTTACAAATGTGTATAACGCTTGTCTGTGGGTGTGTGACTGTAATTAAATGTGAATCACTATGCGTAAAAAAGAACTCTGGTAGGAAAGTCTAATGGAAAAGACTATTGTACAGATAGTCAGTAAGTTATATTTTTCCTTGCCAATGGGCATTATAAGTGTAAACTAACTCGTTCAACATTACAATGAGAGAACGGTTTTGTGGTCCCTGGAATAAGCTAACAATGTTTTGAAAATAACCTGAGGGAATGCTGACCGACACCGTCGAAAACCAACGCATCTCGACAGATAGTGCACTCTGTCATTTTAAGGCATTTTCCAATTTGTTCCTTGGAAATTATGTGGGTTACTTGTCATAATATCGGATTTTGACGTATTTATACGGTCACATTCTCGCGAGTGATAGGAGCATGCAACACGCTGGGAAAACTCAACTTCTTCTTGTTCAATTTGCTGAACATTTTAGTCTGCATACCTCATAAGGTACAAATTCCTAAACAATAAAGGCTGGAAGTTCTCACATACTATGTATT
This sequence comes from Schistocerca americana, assembly GCF_021461395.2. Lineage (NCBI taxonomy): Eukaryota > Metazoa > Arthropoda > Insecta > Orthoptera > Acrididae > Schistocerca > Schistocerca americana. The sequence goes on along the minus strand of NC_060122.1, from coordinate 129,423,952 downwards.
CTATTGATATGTAGACTAACAAACTTTTTAAACTATTGGTCTATAAAAACCTAGAAATATTATTGCTTCACTTACTTCCAAATTCTACATCGTAATACCATCGTCAATGCTGTCTGATACCATGTCCAAAACACCTGCTTGTACGTTTAGGATGATAGGTTCAGGGCTCATATCCGTCTGGATCACACTACGAAAATGTTCCTTCTGAAACTTCTCAGTGGACCCACATGATTGTTTCACGCACAAGCGATTCAAAGTCTGTTATCTTAAAAGTTTAGTTTTTTTTTATCTCAGTTACCTTTTAATCTGTGCCCAAATGAGTTATATCGGTTTATACTGACATGATATTTCAGTACACGTAAAACTGCATGACGACATTCACGTGCAAGAAAGTTAAATTCGTATGTTCCATCACTTGACTTTGATAAATTAACGAGCTACAGAAGTTCGGCACTAGTCTGGCTTATACAATGCGGAATATTTTTATTCCTAAGCCAGAGCACAATATGCGCTTTCCTGGTTTTTGTTTTCGTGTTATGTCTGTAACAGCTGAATGACAATTGTCATGGTAATTACAGTGACTGACTTCTAAAAAGATATGGCAAGAATTGTTCATTGAACCATTTCTTCAAACTGATGGCGATAAAATCTGAATAAGAGTCACTGTTGTTGATCTTACACCCAAATACAAGTTTACTCTCAACAACAAACCTAGAAGAAGAGAATAATTATCTTAGAAACCTTTCCAATGGGAACCTTAAAACCACCAGTATCATCACTTATTTTCCAGCAGGTAGTCATGAAACGATCCTGATTCACCGATGTTTCATAGAGGTACTACACTTCTAAACAACCTCTTTCTCTTATACCGTGCACCTTGATAACGCATGTGGTTCGTGCTGCACCTATGTCAGTTCTTTCAATCAAAAACACTCTTCTTAACACATTTGGAACAAATATCTCTTAAAATTCATTGCATTGACGAAGCGCTACCTTTGAAGCCAATTTTCTCATGCATAATTTAACAAGGTTTTGTGATGTCGGGTATTCACTACTTGCATACATTTCAAACACGGACCGTTTTAAAATATCGTTGTCAAAAACCAATCATTTGTGCTATAGCTGTCTTGTGGTTTCGATGTTTTTCAGGCAAAAGGAAACCCAATTTTCGTGAGATTTCTGTAGCTTTGACACCTTGATTTATTATTCTCTGAACAGTTCTCTTACCGACATGTACCTGCGCAGTTCGTTTCTGTATCTTCCGAACGTCAAAAATAGGAATACCACCTTAAGATCCGCATTTGAAATAATTGTAAATGCAATAAAGAAACTTACTCGCCTGCTTCTGGAGCTTTCACGTTTATTTCCGTCACCTGGCATATTTATTAGGAAATCGCACTAAAATATTTACAGGGAGACATTCACAGCTATACTGCAAAAAGAAAGTAGCGTTGAAAATTGAATGAATAATTCGGTCGCTCCGTGAATGAAGTGCATTGTCGTCGAGTGCAACAACGCGAAATGCGGGAGAGAGACTCTCTCAGTCTAGTTGTAACACGCGGCTTGGCGCTGGCAGAATGAATCTTTTTTTCTGCTTGCAGCTGATGGAAGGGGATTCGCATAACGGCTGAAAATTGGGCCGCCGTCGAATTATGTGAAAGGGAGACATAGTCAACCGCCATGTCGCTTGCCGAATGAAATCATAACATTAATACAATGAGAATGGTAGCATTAAATCACAAAGAAAAATCATGTACGACTGCCAACATAAACACGTAGGTGTCGCGTCGGGATCGTGGATCTGTTGAATCCCCGTCAATGGTTCAACGATTTCAGAGAAGTCGACCAGCAAAGAATCTGCAACTACGAAATACGAGAGACACTTCTTGAAAGAATCTTGTTACTCCATGCTCATACGATACATGTGGCTCAAGAGCATAATCAATGAACGAGGTTAAAACTTACAAGTTTTATGTTTGAAAAACAGGCATAATTATCAAGAAATATCGACAGCTGAAAAGAAACTTTATTTTAAGAGGATTCTCCTGCAAGTGAGTTTGAGAGGATAATGGTACCAGCGAGTAATTTTGGAAGGAGATGTGTAATGTATATGTCAGTGTTCAGCTTAGGCGGCTAGTGAAGCTCGGAATTTTCTGTTTAATTTACGCCAACAAAATTAGCATAGAACGTTAGCCAGAATTTTGTTACTTCTTTCTGTCTGTATGGCTTCCCCAACGTTCAGCCTAATTCCAAAGACACAAAGAGATATATAGCGAGTGAAGAAGTGGATTTCTTGTGAATTAAATTTTCTCACTGGATGATTTCTCTTATCAGTGGCATCAGTCATTAATAAGATAAATAATATGTGACTGCTTTCCTTGAGGGTTTTTTTACATGTAATGAGTATTCTGACAATGCAATATCAAGCTCCTTGTTTAACCATAGCAGTACTAACGTGTTTTCCATAACGCACAATACCAGAGGCCTAGTTTATCCCCACCATAAAAAACTGAAAAAAAGGAAACTTCGTTAATTGTTGCAGACGTGGTAACAACACACTGCTTAATGAGATATTGATGGTCAAGTAAGGTCCTGAACCTGAAAACATTGAATATGAAATTCACTGGAAAAGTGACATCTACTAGTAAGATTTAAATTTTTGGGTTATGTTTAAGTGAAAAAACAACATTTAAAAAATCTGGAAGAAGACATAATTAAAAAAAAATATTTTTTCAAAAATTTAAAATGTAATGTACCTGGTTAGATTAAAATATTTTCATAAAATGTGCATAATTTACCCCTCCCCCCCCTCTCCCTCTAGCGGTTGGTATCGCTAAGGTTAATGCGTTGATAATTGTAATTGTAATTGTTTACTTAAAGCTGTAACCTTAACTGTCGAGATATTGCAAAAAAATTTTATTCGTTGCAGCAAATTGTTGATTCACGTGCATTGCACGTGCATTGTTTAAAGTATGGTGAATTACCTGGAATATGCCTTGTAAAAGATTGCGACCAATTTCCTTTGTGGAGGCCTCTAGAAAATAAAAATCATTTATTGTGTTAAAACCTTTCTCTCCTGCAATCCAATACCTACCGCTTCCCTGCTTCATTCAGGTGCTACCATGGTAATAATTTAAGAATAAGCATATGGTAAACATTAGTTCATTGGTAGAACAGTAGGAAAATGTGATCAGTCTGTAAAGGACATTGATTACAAAACACTCATGGGACGTACAATAGAATAATGGTCATGTGCGTGAGACCTGTACCTAATACGACTAACTAAGGATAGTCAATATATACTAAGTTTAGTGGGACACTCTGTCCCTGCAATTAGATCACAACTGCGGGTTAATGACAAAACAGGACTTGAATGAAAGTTCCACAGACATTAAACAAAAAGCATTAATATGCATACATCTCCACTGGTTATTCTGCTCTCATAGAAACAAGACAGAGCCAAGCTGCAAAAAGGCTACCGACATGTATAACCGAAGCAACAGTAGGACTTAACTGTTTGACCACAAGCCACGTCCACGCTAATCACGTTAATTACTTAAATAAACTGACGGGACCCAAAACTTAGTTAAAATGATAATTAAAATTAAATCTTGATTTTTTAAAGAAATCAAGTAACTCAGTACTGAGTTTTCCCAAAGACTTATATCACACGCCGAAAAGGGCCTTACAAAAACAGAAATACTGAGTCTATTACTTCCTAATCCGGCCTCCCACCCGCCGTGGCACAATAGAAAAAGGAATAACAACGAACCACTCATCTTAGTGCTGGAACGGGAGAGCACTGGACGCCTACTTTTCCCGTAGATCCGTCCATCTCCGTGTGCGACACGCCACTCGACACCACACAACCCCCGGGAGGAAGGCATGACGCAGCAGATATGATACGACGAGGGCCATAGTCGATGGCATCAGTAGGACCACGAGCGCGCCCTTAAGGAAGCCGCCAGGCTCACAGGGTGTCGATATCGATGGAGACGTAGGTATTCTCGGTTTCTTCCGTAGACCGGTGATTTGGCGAAAACAGCACACCTTAATCGTGTGGAATGTTTAGGGGTGTCGACGCGATACATCATTCCAAAGACTGGTAGGGTTTCTGTATAATGATACCGAGTACAGGATCTAACCGTATATTTTCTAGATTTCCCTGTCTTTCTTGTAAGTGGAAAAATTCTGTTGGCACCCACCTACATAGGGAGGGTTGATCATCACGATAAAATAAGAGAAATCAGGGCTCGCACCGAAAATTATAAGTGCTCGTTTTTCCCGCGCGCCGTTCGAGAGTGTAACGGTAGAGAGACAGCTTGAAGGTGAAACTTCCTGGCAGATTAAAACTGTGTGACGGACCGAGACTCGACCTCGGGACCTTTGCCTTTCGCGGCCAAGTGCTCTACCATCAGAGTTACACAAGCACGACTCACGGCCCGTCCTCACAGCTTTACTTCTGCCAGTACCTCGTCTCCTGTGGAGCTGTGAGGACGGGCGTGAGTCGTGCTTGGGTAGCTCATATGGTAGAGCACTTGCCCGAGGAAGACAAAGGTTCCGAGGTCGTGTCTCGGTCTGTCACACAGTTTTAATCTGCCAGGAAGTTTCATGTCAGCGCACACTCCGCTGCAGAGTGGAAATGTCATTCAGCTTGAAGGTGGTTCACTGAACCCTCTGCTAGGCACTTTATTGTGAATAGCAGAGTAATTACGTAGATGTAGATGAAGGGCGAATGATGAAGAATTTGCTGGAATATAAGAGTCTTGCATTACTTACAAGAAATGATAGGAAGAGTGGCACAGAAAGGAATAAAAGCAGATTGATTTCCCATTACTAAATTACTAAGCCGTTCCGTATATTGCAGGCAAGAACAATTAAACACAGATCTATTGCACTTCTTATATGCAGTTGACAACACGATTTTACAAGTTGAATGACCAACTATTAAAAACCTTGGATAACTACAGCATCAAGAAATTTTTAAAACAGATATATTCTAAAAAATTGTAATGTAGAATAAATTCAGAATTATTTCATTACATATCACCACACAAACAAAACAAGACACAATACATTTATTGACGTTCACTGAAGTTGTTTCAAAAGTATAGGACTAGAAACTCGTTTGGCAACCAAACAAACAGTCTCTTACACTGATTTGACAAAACTCTTGGGATAGGAATATGCTCACATATAGATGGCTGTAGTATTGCGTACATAAGGCAGAAAACGGCAGTGCCTTTGCGGAGCTATCATTTATACTCAGGTTATTCAAGTGAGAAGGCGTCCGACGTGATTGTGGGTGCACGACGGGGATTATCAAACTTTGAATGTTGAATGATTGTTGCAGCCAAACGCATGGGACACTCCATTTCGGAAATCATTGGGAAATTCACTATTCCCAGATCCACAGGGTCAAGAGTGTGCCGAGAATACTAAATTTCAGGCACAACTGGTACAACTGGCTCTAAGCGCTATGGGACTTAACATCTGAGGTCATCAGTGCCCTAGACTTAGAACTTTTTAAACCTAACTTAACCTAAGGACATCACACACATCCATGCCCGAGGCAGGATTCGAACCTCCGACCGTAGCAGCAGCGCGGTTCCAGACTGTAGCGCCTAGAACCGCTCGGTCACAGCGGCCGGCTTTCAGGCACAACCTGCCACTACAGACAATGCAGTAGCCGACAGTCTTCACTTAATGAGCGAGGGAAGTGGCTTTTGCGTAGAGTGTCAATGCTAATAGACAAGCATAAATCAATGTGGGACGTACGACGAACGTATCCATTAGGAGAGTGCGGTGAAATTTGGCATTAATGGGCTATGACAGCAGACGACCGACGCGAGTATATTTGCTAACAGCACGATACCGTCTGCTGCGCTTCTGCTGAACTCGTGACTACATCGGTTGGATCCTAGACGACTGTAGAACCGGGGCCTGGTAAGATGAGTCCCTATTTCAGATGATAAAAGCTAATGGCAGGGTTTGAGTATGACGCAGACCCCATGTTGTCAACAAGTCACTGTGCAAGCTGATGATGGCTCCACACAGGTATGAGCTGTGATATATGAGACAGACTGGGTCCTGTGGTCCAATTGAAGTAATCATTGACTGGAAATGTTTATGTTAGTCTACTTGGAGAACATTTGCAGCCATTGAGGACTCCATGTCCCCAAACAAAGACAGATTATTTATAAATGACATTCCGCCGTGTCACCGGGCCACAATTGTTCGCGAATGGTTTGAAGAACATTCTGCACAATTCGAACGAACGATATGGCCAGCCAGATCGTCGCCCGATTTGAATTCCATCGTATGTTTATGGAAGGTAATCGAGAGATCAGTTCACGCACTAAAACCCGCAACAGTTTCGCAATTATGGACGGTTAGAAATTTCAGCAGGGGACTTCAGACATGTTGAATCTATGCCAAGTCGTGGTGTTGCACCACGCCGCGTAAAAGCAAGGCCCACACGATACCGCGAGGTATCCCATGACTTTTGTAACCACAGTGGATTTAGTCATAGAGAAGCAATTTATATCCTAATAAGACATTAATATTTCTGCTTCTGTACGAAAGATGGTGCTGCATTTCTGATGACTTCATCAGCAAATGTTCTTTAAACCCCATCTTGCTTACTTCCCTTTTATGCTTGTAAAAAACTCGTCACGTCAGTTGTGTTCAAAAAATGGTTCAAATGGCTCTGAGCACTATGGGACTTAACATCTGAGGTCATCAGTCCCCTAGAACTTAGAACTACTTAAACCTCACTAACCTAAGGACATCACACACACCCATGCCCAAGGCAGGATTCAAACCTGCGACCGTAGCAGTCACGCGGTTCCGGACTGAAGCGCCTAGAACCGCAAGGCCACCGCGGCTGGCACGTCAGTTGTGTGAACAACGCATTATACACCAACATAAAACAGGAAAGTGTAATTGCAACTCAGCCGTGGTAAAATTTGCTGTTTTGGAGAGCGCACGGCAGCGCGTAGTGTGATGTACTCGTCCTCAGTTTCTGGCGGTGGCGCCGCTGTGGCAATCGCAGCTTTGGTGTCTCCCTCTGGTGTGAAAGTGGAAAGGTAGCCTGTTTGCGTGCATTGAAGGGGGCACCATGAGCTCGCTAGGCGCTTCTCCAGAATCACCTTGACCTTTTAGTTGCATGGTGTAACCAGTGGCTCCTGAAAATCAATCCTTCCAAGACCCAGGCAATCATTGTAGGTCATACCACTCGCACCTTCCGGCTCCTGGATTTCTCCCTTACTGTCTGCCTCACCCCCACCCTCACCTACCTTGGCCTCACCATTGACTGTCACCTCACCTGGATCCCTCATCTCTGCTCCAGCCAATCCAAAGCCCACAACTGCCTCCGACTCCTCAAACTCCTCTCTGGCTGGACATGGGGGTTGCACCTCTCTACCATCATCCACACCTACAAATCCTTAATTCGTCCCATCCTCTGTTATGCCAGTCCCGCCTGGATATCTCCCCCCCCCCCAAATTCTGTAAGTCCCTCCAGATCCTTGAGCGTCATGCACTCTGTCTTGCATTCCATATACGCCTCCCATCCCGCATGCGGATCCTCTATGACCTCATTCCTTTCCCCCATCTGCTCCTGTTCCTCGAACATATCCGCATCGTCTAAACCTCCCGCCTCCTTGATCCCCCTCACCCCCTAGTTGCTCCTCTCCTCTCCCATCCCCGCCCCCTGCCACGTCTTCACTGTTGTGTGCCCCCTACCCTCCATCTCTACACCCTTCATCTCCTTTCCCAAGGTGGCTTCCATCAACTCCCTCTCCCAGATGATGCCCTCTCTCCCTCCATTTATCCCTCCTATCAACTCTGATCCTCACTCCCCCTCCTTTCCTCTGTCCTTTTCCCAGGCTCCCTCTCCCCCCCCCTTCCATCCTCTTTTTTCCCCACCTCCCCTCTCTCTGCCCCCTTCTCTCCCCCGAGTCCTTTTGCATTTCCCTCCTCTGCCTCTTCTCATTCCCTCTTGCGTGTACCCTGCCTCTCTCCCCCCTTATGAGTCCTCACCCTCCTTGTTTCCCCCCCCTTTCGGTTTTTCCTCTTCTCCCTCCTAGTTTTTCCCCCTCCTCCAGGTCCCCCCCACCCATCTGCCTTTGGCTCAGGAGTGGCATCTTTGTGCCGCCATTTTCGTGCAGTGTTTTACAGTGAGTGTTTCACAGTGAGTGTTCCATGTTGTGTCTTTTGGGAAGTGTTGCAAACAGCCATCATAATCTCGCTGGGTGTAATTTTTTCTCTCTTGTGAACAGAAACCAGACTGTCGCCATGTTTTTTTAATTGAGTGTCTCCTATGTTACTTGTCTGATACCTGTGTATTTTATTAACATTACCAACCCCTTTGCTTTCTGTTTTAACTTTCCGCATTTTTCCGCCATTTTACGCGTTAAGTCACCGTTTTATTGCCTGTTTTTCTTGTTTCTTTTCTTCTTCCGTTTTTAAAAAACCTCTGTAGGCTGTAGAGCAGCGTACTATGCTGCTGCCAGCCCGTTCCCTTCAGGGGGAATTGAAAATCAATAAAGAAAGAAAAAAAAACACTCTAGGCGGCGAGTCTGGTTAGTTGATCAGCCGGGTCAGTGTGGGGAAGTCAATGTCTGTCTGTCGTCCGGAGTGCGAGTATGTGTTAGGCCGCCAGTCTGCTCGAGTTTGTTCAGCAATGGTCATTGGCGGTAGGATCGATCGGTTGGTTGGTCGCGGACTGTGACACAAGATGACTTGTCCTTCTTGAGCGTCGGCGCATGTGAGGTCGCCACGTCAGTCCAGTGGCCCGCGCCGTATAGCGAAGGGTAGTGGCCTCGCGGCCGACACGAGAGCAACAGGAGCCAACCCACTACATTGGTCTGGCCGGCGCGAGCTGCGACGCCTTGACACGGGAGATCGGCGCGCCTTCCTGCGTCCGTTGGAGCGGTTGGCAGCGGACGGTTCGGGAAGGCGATTTGGGCGTGCAGCGCCAGGTCTTCGGCAAACGTCACAGTTTATTTAAAGTTAAGTGATTGGTGATATGTTGTTTCATTTACTTGTTAATTTCTACTTGTGTTCTTGATCAGTCTCTCGACCCCAGCTTGCTCGTCCGTCTGTCGTCCTCATTTCTTAGGCGGTTAGTGTCAGACAGACAGTCAGACAGTCTGTGTGTCGGTCTGCCGTACCTTAATACCTGCCTCTGTCGTGTTTGTCGGATTCGGTGCTAACGAATTTATTGCTTGAAGTATAATGGCTGAACTCCGGAAATATGTTTTTATCTTGCCTATCATCTTGAGAGGCGGTATATGTGTAACATAGAGCATGTTTGTATATTTAATGTAAGACTGCATTCCATAGATTTTTATTTAAATGGTCATTTTAGTATATAATGTTGCCACCCTTCCACCGCAAGTTTTTTTTTTAATCAAGTTGCACCTTCGGTAGAAAGTTAATGTTTTTATGTGTTTTGTACCATTTCCATCCCTCCTATGGGGTGCATAGCTTATGTACTTGTGTGAGTTGTTACAATTTTTAATTTAAAGTAATCTGGTGTGTTGCAGTATAATCATTGAGAGGTTGTTGTGAGCGGTCGTGACTATGGCTGTGCCAACAGGGAGCGGCAAGGTTCTCAGCCCGAAAGATCATACTGTCAAATTTGTTCTTTCTGCCTCTGAAAAAATTGTAACTTGATATTTAGAGGATGCTTTCTGATTATAATTTTAAATCTGTTAAAAAAAGGGCTCTTAGGAATAAAATTTCCATTGGTTGAAAGAAATTTAATTTGTTTTCACCAGTTACTCTCTGGCAACTACTTCCACGCTCACATAGTGTGATTAAATGTGTTAATTTTCTTGATGAATCGCTAGTAAATAAAGTAAATTCTTAAGAAAACGTTTTGAAAGTAAATTCACGGTTCAGAAACGATTCTATTAAACCAAATTTCGTACAGTGTGCATAAAAGGAAGGCACAAATATAAATAGACCTCCTTACGGTGCTTCACTTCCCTTGCACCTCTTTGCGTTGTCTGTTTCCCTCTATAAGTTTCCCTTTGAAATGTTCTGAGTCACAACTATGGCAGTGATCATTGCTCTGATGATTAAACGTGTCATGTCGGACATTAGGTATAGACTTGTACTCTGCCCAGTCCACCAGCTTATCCGTAAAAAAAAGTCGTTTGTTCCCATCTAAGCTGCTGTATCTAGTGTCGTTCAGGAATAGAGACATCAATGAAACCCTGCGTCTGCTGAATCCAAAAGTAGGAGGAAAACTAGATTAACCAGTAGAGACAAAATGGCATTAAAGAAAAGTGTTCGACTGATACAATGAATTTACTGTTATCAGCAAAAATGTATTTTATTTGCACTAAGCATTTCAGAAGTTCAATCCACAACAATCAGATGGAGACATGTGAATTAATACCACATGTACGCATTTTGTTCACGACCTTGGGATAACCTGTGGCACTTCTAATAGAAGAAGACAAATACAAAACACTATTTTCGTACACAGCTCATGGTACTTGGGCCATGTAATAAACTAGTGTTCTGTTATTTTATTCTGACATGAAACACAATTTATACATTACGATATTTTTCTCTTCTCTGTAGAACCAAAGACACTTCTCTGTAGCCATTTATCTCTTTATTTATCTTTTAATTTCCCTCCTTCAGTACATTCTGTTCAATTCTCCCAGTTAGGGAGCCATTTTCCTCTACATTTTCCTAGATTATGACTGCTAGGTGTAGGAATATTACAGAGAACACCTTACCGCCAGCCTCAGAATGAATAATTGCAAAATTAATGTATGAATTTATTTTACTGCATTATAACGGAACTGAAAGAAGATACTATCATGTATGTTACAAGAACCAGTAGAGACACAATACGTTACCATTCCATGTAGGCTTTCACGGCCGGCGTCTTTATCAGTAAACTCTTCCGGGATAAGTTGCCGTGGTCGATCTGTAGAACTTCTTCTCCCTGACGTTTAGTTCTCAACTATGGAGAACATCTTCCGAGGTGAGTCGACGACTGGCTGCTAGGAACTGGGGCGCCGCTTATATAGAGATCGTAGGGGGCGCCACCACACGTCACGTGGCGTCGATGTGCAGCTACCTCTGGCTATCGTCTGTTCTCTCGATTGTAGGCAATCGATTGTCACGTGATTGATGCAACGTCGACCGCCATATCTTATCCAATTTTAATCCTTCTTCTTTACGATTAAAATTATATTGATGTTTGTGGATTTCAATTGCCTCTCTATACATACGTGTATAATAGTGCGACGTCCTCGCTAGCACGCTCGTTTCACCAAATTTTATTTCGTGATCTCCATCCTTAAAAACATGTTCCGCTAGTGCCGATTTGTCGATATGTCCCAAGCGACAGTTTCTTTTGTGCTCCGTCAACCGTGTATTGATGCTTCTTATTGCAGTTCCTATGTAAACCCTGCCACAACTACACGAAATTTTATATACCCCTGGGGTGGCTAGGGGGTGACGAGCACCTTCTGTTGATCTTAGGCTTTCACTAATTTTCTTAGTAGGTCTAAAAATGGTCTCTACCTGAAACTTGGCTAGTACTTTTCCAATGCGATCCGTGATATTATGGATGAACGGAAGAAATACTTTTCCAGCTGATGGTTGTTGCTGTCTCCTATTTTTAGGCATTTTTCTATTTGGGTGAAGTGTTCGGTTAATCTCGCTTTTCATATAACCATTTTTCGCAAAGTCCATTCGTAAATGATTTAGTTCTTGTAAGTAGCCTGGTTCACAAATATTATTGGCCCTATCCACTAGTGTTTTTATGACCTCCCTCTTTTGCCTAGCGTGGTGGTTTGAGTTCTTATGGAGGTAGCGATCAGTATGTGTACCTTTCCTGTAGACCTTATGGCCTAAGGTCCCATCTGCCCGTTTGATAACTGATACATCCAAGAAGTTAAGTTGTCCATTTTTCTCCTTCTCCATAGTAAATTTAATCTTTGGGTTGATGCTATTTAAGTGTACCAGAAAATCATTCAAGTATTCTTCCTCATGATACCATATTACAAAGGTAGCCCCAGCTGCTAGCAGCCAGTCGTCGACTCACCTCGGAAAATGTTCTCCGTAATACAATACGTTACGTCCCACTTGCTGTACTAATTCTTGTGTCCTGCGTAGTTCTAACTAATGACGTACGACTTAGTATATTCTAGTACTCTGCTGGTACGTAAAGTTATTTGCTGTCAATATTAAATAAATACTTTTAATTAAAAACTTACAGTCGAGGAATTGCGTATATAGAAATGGAAAACTGTTCACACCACGTTGTATGATAAAGTGGCTTAAGTCACGATGGCAATATTGTAAATATTCGTGGAACTGCTGCCCTGGTCATCAAGTCTGGTACGTTAGATAGCAGTTTTCTTAGGACATGGGACATACCGGCGCGTTAGGACGTCAAGAAGCACTTTCGGATTATCCAATTACAACGATCGGGTTAAAACTTTCCAATTACGCAATTAACACAATTGATGAACACTTCCTTCATCATATCATTTAACTGATTTCGTCTAGTGCCTGGAAAACATCTGGATTCTTTTTTAGATATTAAGTTAATATGCTTCACTAATTCGTCGATTATCCATCTATGACATCCATTACCAGCAAAAATATAAACTTCAGAAGCTTCTGTTACCACGTAAACCACAATACCAATATTATAAATGTGAAAGTAATTGTGTCTGATACGTTTTTACGACTATACCACTGATCAGATTTTGATGATAATAGGTATGGAGATAGTTTCGACGCTGAAAGAGAACTCAGAAGGCATGTATTTATTGTTTTGAAGAATATTACTCGAATAACCTGCCACCTGACAGGTCCCTATGCGTTAATTCTCATGACTTACCATGGGTCCCTGCCATCATATGCTCATTGGGCATACAGAAGAGTAGAATAACAGTAACTGCTACCCAGATGGCTAGCGTAGTTACTTCCGCATTTCTGTGTGTGCCCTCTCCACTGCTAATCTCGCGAGGTGATGCCCAGCGTCACCGGCACTGGTCAGCGAGAATACCACTTTCAAACGTCTGGATGGTAGAGCAGTGCCTCAAAGGAAGCAGATGAAACAGATTTTTATGGAGCATTTTCCGTATTTTCTTTGTAACTGCTTCCTTCTTTGACCACGGGATGGTGTGGTTTGCGTGACAGGAAGTATCATGAGGTGTCACATCGATGGTATAGGTGTAGCCCTCGTTAACACCGAGTTTCTCCGAAAACACATTCTCATAATCTGCACGTAGCTGAGTCAGTTCATTTCGTTGTGCTTCAGTCAAATATTCTGACTCCATGACTTTCATGGTTATCAGTTTCCTCTTTTCCTCTCTATTGTGTCTCACTGTTTAGAGGCACAAAACGCGTGGATGTTTTCAGCTCGTTATTAAATGCGAATAAGTAGAAAGCCGAGTTGATACGAGCTGAAGGAGTCCATGTTGCAATAATATGCGGTACGGCACACTGTTAGAGAGAAGGATTATTATTCAAGAAACACATAGTACAATGAAATGACTTATATTCAGTAATTTGTAGGACTGCAGCTGCGGCTATGAACTGAAAATCTCGTATAATGGAATACCATGAACTAATACAACATATTCTCAGGGACTAAGCGTGATGGACCCTCCTCAGAGAATCAATGCAAACTTTACAGAACTGGCTGAGGGTCGATTATGAAAGTGCGTCTGCCTAGGTTGAAATCTAGCTAAGAAGTGAACGAGACACACTCCAGTTCCGCCGAGCTGCACAGCCCGCTAGAGTGCGCTGAGCTCGGCAGACAACGGGCTGCCAACCTTGTGTTGGCGCGGCGTTGTAGTAGTCTCTGTGGCAGTGATACTACACTTTCTGTAGAGTTGACAGAAGAGCCAACACTGTGTTGCTAGAGGAGGCCGAAATGCACGCGTTTAATTACACGCTGACTGGCGTGAGGTCTGGAACAGTTAAGGGAATCAATAGTAGCAAATAAAGTACGTAGTTGATGTAATACTTAACTTTAATCCATAATTGGTGTACATCGCTCTTGTTTATATATGTCTTATAATCTTAATATCAAATGCTATGGCGCCTTGCTAGGTCGTAGCAAATGACGTAGCTGAAGGCTAAGCTAACTATCGTCTCGGCAAATGAGAGCGTATTGGTCAGTGTAGCTTCGCTAGCAAAGTCGGCTGTACAAATGGGGCGAGTGCTAGTAAGTCTCTCTACACTTGCCGTGTGGTGGCGCTCGGTCTGCAATCACTGACAGTGGCGACACACGGGTCCGGCGTGTACTAATGGACCGCGGCCGATTTTTAGGCTACCACCTAGCAAGTGTGGTGTCTGGCGGTAACACCACACTTTCTGTCTTCACTAATAAACTCTTTATAACATGCTTGTCTTGTACTTAAGTCAGAATATAAATTCATTATCTGTATGCCTTCGAATCTAAACTGAAAGCTCCGGCAATATTTACCGTTTACTTCCCGTGTCCTCAACAATGGCAAAATTACACCTCTACTCTTATTCATAAGGCTTACTTCCCCGCACAAGAGGTCACACCTAACCCCGTAACTACTAGGAACGAGCTTTTCATTACTTCATTTCCTACCGTAAACTCGACTTGCACCTGGTGCTTTATGATATGAGATTGTGCACCTATTGCACCTGTTACACGACAATTCTCCACTGGAAGTACTGGTATTCTATTATTCTGACTCAAGTACTTGTAAAGATTTGCACACACGACATTGGTTGACGCACCGATATCGACTGTTATCTGTATTGGTGCTCCGTACATATCTGCTTGGAATGTAGCCCGCACAACACTTTTGTCGGTTCGGTTACATTTCTGCGGTATGACTACAAGTTCATTTTCTATTTTTATTCCCTCATTGTATCTCAGCATGCAAAGTTTAAGGCTTTCGTCAGTGAAAGTGCCCTCACTACACCAATCTGCAGCCAACAACGGAGAGCGTATTGAGGCTGTCTTTAGTTTAACGGATGAGCATTAGTGGGTTGACAGTTGTCTGTCACTTCCACTAATCTCACATTGTGGTTCTGGTTGTTGTTGTTGCTACTGTTGGGTTGGCCGCCCTGCCTCCCCGATTGTGTATTTTGATACTGTGCATGGCCCTGGTTTTGCGGTGGTCGGTTGTAATTCCCTGACATGTTCTGTGATTGACCTGGGTTGGCGTTCCATTGTGGCTCTGTGTTTTGTTGCCACTGTGGTGTCGGTTCATTATAATCACGCCACTGGTTTCGGTTATTTGGCCAGAGGCGAATTGCCGTTACCATTATATCCACTAGTCATGCGTCCATCATGACGTCTCTTCCGATTTTGACGATTATAACCGTTGCCGTTACAACCATAGCCATTGTTTGTGCCTCGATTCTGTTGCCGGTTCTCTTGCCTATTTCCGTTACCATTTGATACTGAGTTACTACTGTTACTGTTCCTGCCATTGTAATCGGTTTTTTGTTGATTACAGCCTGCATGGTTTCACCTGTTTTCTGTTTTCATGTCTTCGATCAATAAGTCAACAGAATCCACATTTCGCCGGTCGGTGTGGCCGAGAGGTTCTAGGCGCTACAGTCTTGAACCGCGCGACCGCTACGGTCGGAGGTTCGAATCCTGCCTCGGGCATGGATGTGTGTGATGTCCTTAGGTTAGTCAGGTTTAAGTAGTTCTAAGTTCTAGGGGACTCATGACCTCAGAAGTCCCATAGTGCTCAAAGCCATTTGAAGCCAATCCACATTTCCAGGAATTGTTCTATATCATATTCCGGTACACTGATGAAATATTTTTTAATTTCACCGGGCAACTTAATTTTTATTAATCTGATTGTGTCGCGATCGGACATGGGCTCGTCCCAGTACCTGGTTTTGTTTATATACTTTTCAAAATATTTTCGTAACGTGCTCTCCTTAGGATTGTATATTTCTGGACTGCACATCTCCTTGCGTAGTCTTTCTTAGACGCTATTGGACCAGAATTTTTGCATGAATGCACCTTCAAACAGTTGCATCGTTAGACATTTTTCGGACACGTCGGTGGCCCACAGTGCCGCAACACCTTGAATAAAGGAGATCACGAACTTTATTCTTTGTCTTTCCGTCCGTCCTGGGAAACACATTCCTGAAACTCTTAATGAATACCACAGGATGGACATTTCGTTTTTAGCTATTGAAGGTTTGGAATGTCCTGTGATTTATCACATTGTCCTCCTTTTTGAACATCTGATTGCTAGCTTCTGTGGCATACATTACTTCTTGATGTGCGCTGCTCACAAGGGAACCTCCCCATCGCACCCCATACATTTAGTTATAAGTTGGCACAGTGGATAGGCCTTGAAAAACTGAACACAGCTCAATCGAGAAAACAGGAAGAGGTTATGTGGAACTATGAAAAAAATAAGCAAAATATACGAACTGAGTAGTCCATGTGCAAGATAGGCAACATTACGGATAAACTGAACTGAGGAGCGCCGTGGTCCCGTGGTTAGCGTGAGCAGCTCCCGAATGACAGGTTCCTGGTTCAAGTCTTCCCTCGAGTGAAAAGTTTGCTTTCTTTATTTTCGCAAAGTTATGATCCGTCCGTTCGTTTATTGACGTCTCTGTTCACTGTAATAAGTTTAGTGTATGTGTTTTGCGACCGCACCGCAAAACCGTGCGTTTAGTAGACGAAAGGACGTGCCTCTCCAATGGGCATCGAAAACATTTGCTCGCAAGGTCATAGGTCAACCGATTCCTCCACAGGAAAACACGTCTGATATATTCTATACGACACTGGTGACGGCATGTGCGTCACCTGACAGGAATATGTTGTCGACCCATCTAACTTGTAGACTTGGGGAATGGGTAAAAAGATTCTTCTACCTTGCCCGATTTATGTTTTCTTGTCGATGTGATAATCACTCCCAAAAAAGTGATGAAGACATAAGAGTTAGTCACATAAACTGCAACAAATAAATGCAACAGTTTCACAGTCGCACAGTTTTCCGTGTGCTCTGTCAAAACATACGTTTTTCACGTTTTCAAATTTTTCCGTGTGTAGACCGTCAAATCCTGCATGTGTCCAAGTAAATCTGAACATACCCTGCATGTTTGATCATGTTTGAGTGCATGAACTTTGATAATTATCTGAAAAAAAAATTAAAATCTTCACTCGAGGGAGTATTGAACCAGTGTCCTTTCGTTCCGTAGCTGCTCACGCTAACCACGGGACCACGGCGCTCAGCATTTTACGGGTTCCTTGGTGTTACCTATATTCCGCACGGACTACTCAGTTTGTATATTTCGCATATTTTTTTCATGGTTCTACAGAACTTCTTCCTGTTTTCTCGATTGATCTGTGTTCATTTTTTCAAGGCCTATCCACTGTGCCAACTTATAACTAAATCTGAGGGGGTTGCGATGGGGAGGTTCCCTTGTCAGTATCGCATATTGTTCGTGCCCGTAATCCGCGTTAGGTTGCGGTTGCGCACTCGCGCCCTGCATACCGTCTGCGTTATTATAGCAATCAGTACGCGGAGTCGGATTCATTATCTGTCCGCCACTGTTTACATTGTTTTCCGACACAGACAGTCTCCGCGCGACCTCCTGTTGCCAATTCGGCAACTCCTGTGTCACACGGAATTTGATCTGTGTTAATTCGGCGTGTTGTGCGGCAGCGCTAGCGTCAATATTTACACTCGCGGCCGCAGTCGTTTGTTCTATAGCTGTTTTTACATCGCTATCAATCTTTGCAGATATGTCGCGATCCTTTACTTCTAGCCATTCTTTGAATTCTTTTTAGACTTTTTGAGCTTGCACTTCCAAATATGTATCGATACTTTTCCGTGCATCTAACGCCACATTATCCGCGCTGTTGATTAAAGTCTGGACATTGTCTTGTTGCCTGGCCTGCGATATCTGTAGTTTTTGCATCTCGCTGGCTGGACTTCGCGCAAAATCAGCTATTTCTTTGCAAGCGTCTCGCGTCTTGGCAAGTTCGCTTTGGATACTGTTTAGTTTCGTTTCTAGTCTCTGGTCTCACTCTCTGTCTATCTGCTGACGCTCATGGAGCATTTGAGCAAGTTTCTCGTCCCTCTCCCTATCTCTTTCTTCTAACCTGCGCAGAAATTCTGCAAATGGGTCTGCAATCTATGAGCATACTGGTGCCCCGCTTAATCTAGCCCTCGATTGGCCCCCCTGTCCAGGCAGTGGAGTTGTTGTTATTCTATTCCCATTCTGCTGTGGAGCGTCATTCACCGTCCACAGATCTTGGCCCCCCGCTCCGAGGCGGTGGCTTGGGGTTCGTTTACGTTTTGCAAATGCTCCTCATTTTCCATGTTAACAAAATTTTGTTCGTCTGGTACGGATGTTTTAGGTTGTCCTATCTTACCCATGATAGATTCGCTTTAAACCACTGACAAATCCTTAACACTGACACACACACGAATAATTATCCCCTCCAAAAGTAAACATATAAATACACAAATACACACAATTTAATTTACACTCTAATTACTATTTGTTCACCGAAGGTTTCTCATGTCCATATGGGTTCGATATTCCGCACAGAGCTACACAAGATGCTTGCACAATAGGCCTTAATTTGTTATTTCTTTTTCACGTAATCCTCTTTCTTTTCCCCACTTTTTCTTCTCCAGATCACCTCAGGTTGCGGTTTTGTTGTTGTACATCAAAAAGAATTCACATAGGCAATAATATTTTACAACAAATAGGCACATACATAATTACATTTGTTATAATAGTGTCATACTAATAAATCTCGCGTTTTCTTTGTTCGGGCCTCAAAGTTGCGGCGTCAACATCGCCTCCGTCGGCCGTCGTAATTTAATTTATTATTTACTACAGAAATTGATAGGTAATGGTGACTGTTGCCGACTTACGTCGTGGGCATTGATCAAAATGATATTTCATTCAATTCTGATTTACAATTAAATGCTTTTGTGCAGTTGTCTCTTTCTATAACAATATTAATTTTCAGTGGAAATTATTTGTTACGTTAATGACGTAAGAATCACTGCATCTTTAAACATGAGCATAGAAATTGAACAATGGAATAAAGTTTTAATATCAATTTCCTCGGCTAGTCAGTTCACTCTGAAGCACGAAATCTTTAGTTATTAATTACAATTGCAGCCCACACACGCGCGAGAGTACTTTTTCTTACCTGCGTTAACCATTGCATTGCAGTCGGAGTAGTCTGGCTCACGGCTTTTGAACTGAAGAT
The DNA here is from genome assembly GCF_021461395.2 of Schistocerca americana. Lineage (NCBI taxonomy): Eukaryota > Metazoa > Arthropoda > Insecta > Orthoptera > Acrididae > Schistocerca > Schistocerca americana. Next base: position 129,404,709 of record NC_060122.1, on the reverse strand, counting down.
AAGAATCTTAAAGCAACGTATTCTCTGCAACGTCTGGCGGCTGTGGAGAAAAATGTACATTATGTTAATAGCGGGCGATTTTTTCGCTTCTGCTAATTTTTATAAGTTAATATCACCACGCAATGGCGTTGTTGGCTGCATCGGCCGCTGTTATTGTTGCACTGTAAATTACTCGAATGCAGGTTAATTCAAGGAAGGCGGACATGAAATCGGGATCACTTCTTACAAATTAAAAGTGAACAATAATATTAAATCAATAAAATGGTTCAAATGGCTCTTAGCTCTATGGGACTTAACTTCTAAGGTCATCAGTCCCCTAGAACTTAGAACTACTTAAACCTAACTAACCTAAAGACATCACACACATACATGCCCGAGGCAGGATTCTAACCTGCGACCGTAGTGGTCGCGCGGTTCCAGACTGTAGCGCCTAAAACCGCTCGGCCACCTCGGCCGGCTTAAATCAGTAAATTATCTGCTTAATTAGTACAAATATGCTTACCTTTGCCAGCACTCGCAAGATGTCCGTCAACAAGCAACCAAGACAAGTGAAGTAGTGAAGACGACTAAAAAAATTAAGAAAAGAGCGTATCTTGTCGTCTCTTTAGATCATTTTGTTTCGAGTGTTCTGTATATTTCTTTGCCCTCGAAACTTTCACAGAAAAATTATTACAATTTTTTAATGTCTTTTCTTTAGAAATACTGTTTTTAAGTCTTTTCTTAGTATTTCACTGCGGACGGTATAGCCTTCAGCCTAATGTAAGAACTGTTTTATGTAAAGCCTTTGGCATTTTAAAAATTAAGACTGGTTTGATGCAGCTCCCCGTGCTGCTCTAACCTGTGCAATCTTCTTCATCTCCAAGTAACTACTGAAACCTACATCCTTTTGAATCTGCTTAGTGTATTCATCAATTGGTCTCACTCTTCGCTTTTTACCCTCCACGGTTCCCTTCAATACTAAACTCGTGATCTCTTGTGCCTCAGTACGTGTCCTACCCACCGATCCATTCTTTTAGTCAGACTGTGCCAGAAATTTCTATTCTCCCCAATTCTGTTCAGTACCTCCTCATTGGTTACGTGATCTACCCATCTAATTGCCAACGTTGTTCTGTATCACCACATTTAGAAGCTTCTGTTCTCTTCTTGTCTAAACTATTTACCGTCGATGTTTCGCTTCCATACATGGCTACATCCCATACTATTACTTTCAGAAAAGTCTTCCTCACACTCACATCTATACTTGATGTTAACAAATTTCTCTTCTTCAGAAACGCTTCCCTTGCCAGAGTCAGTCTACATTTTAAAGTATATCCTCTCTACTTCGACCATCACCATTTGTTTTGCTACCCAGATAGCAAAACCCATCTACTACTTTAAGTGTCTCAGTTCCTAATCTAATTCCCTCGGCATCACCTGATTTAATTAGACTACGTTCCATTATCCTCTTTTTGCTTCTGTTGATGTTCATCTTATTTCCTCCTCTGAAGACACTGACCATTCTGTTCAACTACTCGTCCAGGTCCTTTGCTGTCTCTGACACCATTACAATGTCACCGGCAGATGTCAAAGTTTTTATTTCTTCTCCGTGGATTTTAATTTCTACTCCAAAATTTTCTTTTGTTTCCTTTACTGCTTGCTCAATTACATATTGAATAACGTCGGAGATAGGCTACAACACAGTCTCACACCATTTTTAATCGCTGCTTTCCTCTCGTGAACTTCGACTCTTATAACTGCCATCTGGATTCTGTACAAATTGTAAATAGTATTTCGCTTCCTGTATTATACCCCTACCACCTTCAGCATTTGAAAGAGTGTATTGCAGTCCAGAATGTCAAAAGTTTTCTCTAAGTCTATCTTCTAAGGTAAGTCGTAGTCAGTACTGCCTCGCGTGTTCAAACATTCGTACGGAATCCAAACTGATACACTAACGCCACTATTAGTATGCATATCACCTTCACTTTCAATACTCGCTGTAATGGTCAGCCAGCATTAGTTATCTTGAAGATCCGTCGTGTTGAGTAGATGCAAGTCCAGAATGCATGTAACACCGCACTGAGTTTGAACGCTGTGGCTGCGAGAATCTGGATGTACCTGCTGCGATATTGCAGAGAAACTTGGCACAAATGTAGCCACAGTACTTGATTGCTGGCAGCGGTGCACATAAGAATGTACGGTCGAAAGAAGCCCTGGCGCACGATGTCCGCATGGTATTACCGAGAGGGGTGACCATCGTTTCCGGTGTGGGGCCGTGGCGCCTCGTGCTGCATTTGCAGCACAATCGGTTACTTCAAGGACGGCTCCAGGGCAGACGCCTTGTAGCGGGCATTCCACTCACCCCAAACCAGAGCCAGTTGCGACTTCAGTGGTGTCAAGCGAGAGCTCATTGGAGGACAGGGTGGTCTGTTGTGTTTTCTGAGGAAAGCCGTTTCTGTCTCGGTAACAAGGATGGCCATGTGTTGAGTGGTGTCACCGCCAGACACCACACTTGTTAGGTGGTAGCCTTTAAATCGGCCGCGGCCCGTTAGTATACGTCGGACCCGCGTGTCGCCACTATCAGTGATTGCAGACCGAGCGCCGCCACACGGCAGGTCTAGAGAGACTTCCTAGCACTCGGCCCAGTTATACGACCGACTTTGCTAGCGATGGTTCACTGACAAAATACGCTCTCATTTGCCAAGACGATAGCATAGCCATCAGCTACGTCATTTGCTACGACCTAGCAAGGCGCCATGTTCGGTTACTATTGATATTATGAATAATGTACCGTCAAGAGCGACGCTCATCATTTATGGATTAAAGTTAAGTATTCCACCAGCTACGGCCCTTTTTGCTAAAGTCTAATTTCCTTCACCTGTTCCAGACCTCACGCCAGCCTGCGTGAGCTAAAACGCGTGCCTTTCGGCTTCCTCTAATATCACGGTCTTGGCTCTCCTGCCAACCCACAACATGTTGGTTAGAAGGAAGCCATTTGGGGACCTACAGCCGACTTATCTGTGTGCTAGAGACAGTGAACATAACCTGGAATTATGGTGTGGGGTGAGGATCTGCAGGAGCAGTCTCGTCGTTATCCCACACACCATGACTATAAATTTGTACAGCAATCTGATGATTCGATGTATTGCGCTACCATTCATGAACAGCATCCCAGGGGATGTTTTCTAACAGGATAACGCTCTCCCATATACCACTGTTGTAACTCAATATGCTATGCAGGGTGTTTACATGTTGCCCTGGCCTGCTCTATCTCCAGATCTGTCTCCAGTCGAGCACGTATGGGAAATCACTGGACAACTCCAACGGTATCTACAAACAGCATTAACCGTCCTCGTATCGAGCGACCAAGTGCAACAAGCGTGGAACACCATCCCACAAACTTACATACGGCACCTGTACAACGTAATGCATGCACGTTTCCATGTTTGCAATAAACATTCTGGAGGCTACACCGGTTATTAATATACTAGCATTTCAAATGTACCAGCATTTCACATTTGCCATGGCTTATCTCTCTCTTACATCATTATGTAAATTTATAATGTTACGAATTTAAATATGTTACTTCGACAAATGTATTCCAGAAATTTTATTACTCCTCATTAATTGTTTTGCTGTACATACTCCGAAAGCAGACAGCAAACCTTTTCTATTGAAGTAAAGCCTCCGGCTTGGCGTCTTCCTTTAAGTGCTAACCTCTGCTGTTCTTGGAGCGAAGTGTCAAGTGTTTCATCAACATTAAAAATATATTGAACAGAGATGAATTGCTTGTCTTCCACTGTTTTAGGGGTATGAAAAGTCATCTACGTTTACTTGGTTAAAAGCCTGTCTAGACTCTGATACAGGCTTCCTAAGACTATTATTAGGATGCTGTCATTGCCTGCCATTTCAGACAGTCTGTTAAAACGATGCGAAATTTTTCTTTCACTCTCCATAGATCGTTCACTGTAAATCCATAAAATCGCTTTTTCGTTTCAAAAACATAATCAATGATTTGTTGTTTTTTATTGAACACGCTTCTTAAGAGTCCCACAATCGTTTTACCACCTAATGCATTTCTGTGTTTTCCTAAACTCTTGTTCCAGTGTGTTAAGTGGAACACGAAATTGCTTTACTGCTGTAGAAGAATGCATCTAATCATTCTTTACCGGCACAATCTTCTTTTACATCCCCAAAGGCTCCTATATTTTTTTCTCTGATTTTTGGATATATTTAATAGGCTTCCTGGTGCCCTAGTATCTGAAGGAAAACCAAGATGCAGTAGCAGACCGTTTAATACACCATAACAGAGATGATTCTAAATGACATTGTTTAATTAATTAAAGATTTCTTGAAACGGATAACGTCATAACGTGCAATTTACTAAATTGAACTCTAGTGTACGGACTTTTATTTGTAATTAGGTAACCCACTATGAATGTTTTAAGTTCTGCGTCCCCGGCAAGCAGGAAGACGGCCATTAACACCTGGTACGGCGATACTGTATTTTTCGTAACTGATGACCAATATTGATATTTTGAACAGTCAGAACAGTGTAGGATTCTGCTATTTAATCCATCGTAGGGGGAGGGTTGAGGTTACCGATTTTCTACGAAAAATTACGTTGGTATCATTACACAGTCCAACAGCTGTATGTATTGCAGAAATTTATTTAATTTTATGAACTTCTATGTGCTACCAGTTTCGGCATTACACTGATGCTCTCTTCAGGCCCCACTTGTCATAGTCGTAAAATAACTGTACCCGTGAATCAATCGTCCTGCAACATCTCTTGGTGGCTAGGCGACACAGACTCACAGAGTGAGAAGATACTGTGTTTTGTCCGCCATTACGTGGGCATATGGAGCGGCCATTTCAAACTGCACAAAAAATCAGACGTTAATTCATTCGATCGGTTTTACAATATTTGAACTCGGACGACAAGAACCCAAAGGAATTTATATTTTTTCTATTCTAACAGTGAAAATAACATTCAGCAGAACAGTCTTAGACTTTATGTAAATGAAATAATTTTTGTGGCTGGTGTGTAAGATAAACTTTTCTCAGGAACCAGTGTTGTTATAGGAAGAGTTTATGGTGTGACATATTAATTATTTGGTGCATACATTTAATGTCACTTACTGAATTAATGAAATATTTCCATATTTATTTGTAGTGATAAGGTACGACAAAATAATTCATTGTAGTCGTCCTCAGCAGCACATAAATAAGAATTATCAGAGATTATTTCTTTTAAATAATACTGTTATTCTTGCTGCTACAGCAACAGAATGAAACCCATCACGTAGTAATACCATTATTCAGTGTGAATATTTGTAGTTTCACTAAGTATCAGTGTGCGATTTGTGCTTTTACCAGTCTTAGGGGGTTAGTATAATTATATATGTTACTAGCTTGGACCGTGGCGTTACCCAGGGTTAAAAAATTATTTATAAATAGATCTTAATGCCGAAACTCCCTCTTCACGCGTATGCACTATCAGAAAAACCACTTTGTGAGTTGTTTTAGTAAACCTTCAAATTTAGATGTCTCCTGAGTTGATCAGGAACCATCATGTCTCAGTTTTTCAAATAGATGGACAAGAGAACTGTGACTTTCAAGAATAGCTCGAACAGCATTAAATGAAAAAGCAACCCAATGTACGCGAAAAATACGGCCTAGTTTTAATAGCTGCGAGGATAATTCTTGTGAAACACTTTGTAGTAGTCTCTGATTTTTGGGACTTCGAGAAAACATATAATATAAGGTATCTAAAAAAAAACCTGTATATGGTATACATCTGCTACATCATTCATAACATCGTGGACAGCTAATTCCATTTTGTGGTTCATACAATGAACGACAGTAGAGTGGCTACTCCTTTGTAAGGTGCAAACATTGTTGAGCCATACTTTCCAAGAGCTGCTAACAGTGTGCTGAAAATGCATTCTCCTTTCCCACTTTCTAATTCAACAACGTCAAAAAAATAATCGCAAGCAACTCCCTCAAAGGACAAACGTATAAATATTATTAAACAAGTTTTATTGGAAACCGTTGTACTTTCGTCCATCATGAAACTAAAGTTTGTACGCGATTCTACAAGGAAGTGAGCAAGATTCTCTTTCATTTCATCTCATACAAACATAATGATTCGGCATGCATTGTCAGAACGAAGCATATTACCGACTGATAAATCATTAAGCTCTTGTAGTTCGATTACTGCAGGATACGATTTGAATGATAATTTCTGTTTAGCTATTACATATGCAGATCTGAACAACGAAGCAGTTCGATTACTTTTTCTTGATACCGCTTTCCCCACAGCTTTGCACTTCAATGATACATTTTTCTAAACTTTTCTTTTATACTCATGATTTCTACGCACTTCATGTGTGATTTGCACTTTGCATGATTCCCGATTTTATCATTTAGTTTTTTGGCGTTATTGGCAGAAAGACCAGCTAAAAATGCGTTATCGATATGCACACGTTCACCGCTTTCCACCTGAAGTTCACGAACTTGTGAACACACTGTGCATATTACTAAGTTTTTGTCATTTAAGGACAGCCACGGCTTAGTCTTTTGACAGTTTTGAAAACGTGGTAAGGCAACATAATTTCCTACTATAATCGCAAGAGTACTGCTACTCCCATTCCTACCTTGAGATTTGTCAGAGTTTTCAGTCACCGGAGATTTAGCGTCTTCCCCTGTATTAGCACCATTATTACCGTTTTCTTTTTTGCATTCAGTGTCTATTGTAACTCTTTTAGCACCACTGTTAGTATCCCGACTGTCAGAGTTTGTACACGTATCAGATAATGCACTGCTCTTAAGAAAATCAGAAATTTTGCTTTGTTGAATGACATCCTGATTTTCCCTAGTTCCTACAGGCCCAGACGCACTCAACTCACTAACGAAGCTACTGAAGCGGGAACGTGTGATCATCGCCGTGTGTTTGGCGGACACGAGGCAACGAACGAACGACACCAATTTATTTGGAGTACGCGATGCCGGGGAGCCTGTGTTAAGCTCCACGCGCGTGGTTCACGGCTAGCGAAGTCAGACTGTCCGATCCCGTCTGACCAGTACCGTTGCTCACTTCGCGCTACTTTGTGCTTTCGTGCCAGGAGCGTTAGTCCGCGCCATACTGTTGCCAAAAGGTGGCCTAACAGTAAATGTTCGCACAAGTTCCGGGCCGGTTACCACCCTATGTCAGAGCCCGGAGTGGGAATTTCAGCCCCCAGCTCACCCAACTCTGCGGTACGACTGCTGCGGTGTGACTGCCACACTCCTTCCCTCGCAAGCTCGCATGTAAACAGATGATGAACCTTAGACGAAAGCAACAATCACCACATGATAATGATGATTCAGTTCTAAATGTTTTGAAATGCTTAACTACTACATAACACTTCTTCAAAACTAATAAGCAAACATATTAATATTATTAATAGTAAGACTGTATTAAAAACTTTCAGTGTTCGGCTCCACAAATTTAAATTATATGCAAAGTTTTACTCCAGTGCGTGGGAAATAAACATCCCAGGTTGGAATGCTTAAACTAAAATCAGAGGATGGGATGGTCTGATGCAGACAGGGGGAAATCCCCCCCATCCCCCCCCTGCAAATCGCACACTGGGTTGGTGTGTATCTGCACATGCAGCTGCCGCCATTCTCCTCAGGTTGTGTTACTACAATGATTTTTCACTGTTCCAGTGCATGTGTTGCATTATGATCCATTACTTACGAGTTGTGGTTTTTCATGAAAATTTCGATGTGTAATTAGAGAAGTGAAGCATTTTCCATCAGTTGTGGCAACATGTGTTGGCCTTTGTACACTTCCGTGATAATTTGCTACTCTATCATTTCTTACCATGTACCTGTGTAGAAGTTCCTAAGGAGCTATACATTTGTAGATTGATAGCAGGCACCTCTTCCTGCACTTCAATGACAGATTACTTTCTATCCCTTCACACCATGTACCTCTGTAGAAATTCCTCAGGAGCTGTAACAAGATGACCTCTTGGTGGTTGTGAAACAGGATGAAATTGTCAAGAAAAAAAAAAATCACAGTTTACATAAATTCTGAGCATCAGACAGCAAGGTGTTTGTCGAGTAGGGCATACAGCAATGCAGAAGGAGGCATCTGTAGCGAAGTCTGAGACACTGGTGGTTGGTAGAAAGGGACGCAGGGCACAGGGGCAAGGGCGCCAATTTGTCCCCTGCACTGTGGATTGACCTGCCATTTAAGAAACTATGGACTGCTCCAGCACTGGACCGCTCCAGCCTTTTTCCCGTCAGTTCAAAAGTGGGGGTGTGGTGGCTTTAGTATAATTAAGAGCATTCTTTGATGGCAGTCATGTGGACGAGAAAACTGGGTCTTCAAAATTCAAAGCAACCATACTCACACGTGTGAGCAGAAAAATGTTGGGCGGGGGTCAGATGAAAGTCTGAATGCAGGTGATGGATGAGTGTGGAGACAGCTGTAGGAATATCTAGCAGCAGGATAACACCACCAAGAACACACTTCCCACGGAAATAAATAAACAAATATAAACTGTACATTGCGTCCTTCCTCTCCAGAAGTTCAGCACTGTTCCATTCTCAGAGGAGGGACGTTGGCAGGGACTCAGGATGAGTGGGGTGGTGACATCATGCAACATAGTCACATCCAGGGAGAGTAGGTGGGGGAACCTCACAGTGAGTGCCGACATCTTGAATAAATCATCTTGATGTTGAAGCTCTTTTGTCTGTGTTTGCTTTAACAATGACGAATGTTTTGAGTGGGGTCCGCTATTAGCAAGACACATTTTTGTTTTCTGTCCCAGACATGTTTCACTGCATTTGTATCATCATCAGTGGGTTTCTTATTATTATGGCTGTTAATCATAAGTAATGTTCTCTACTGTTTAAATACATGTAAATATTAGTTTCTAAATCTGGTCGCTGAAGAGCACATAAAATTGTGTATTCATACCTTCTTACAACATGGTGTGGTTTCCCAGCTGTATTACGTTTTAACGCTGAATGTTTTTCAGTACAGTTTGTCACTTGCAACTATATACAACTTAATGTAGGCAAAACATTTTTGCAATAAGTACGATTTCTAAACTGTCATGGCTATGTCTGAGATTAATAATTCATGTGAAAGGTGTGTGTGTGTGTGTGTGTGTGTGTGTGTGTGTGTGTGTGTGTGTATGTGTGTATTTACATGGTTTCTTTTTTCGTCATCTTCTGCATTGTAAAGTTCTATGTATTGAGTTGTCACTGTTACTGTCACTGTTTACAACCTGTAATAACAAGATGGCAACCACTGGAACAGTAGAAGGTGTCAAAAGAGGATGGCAGACAGTGGAAATCAGTTGAAGATGTCATTGGCGGTTGTTTTGAATTTCTCAGAGGTGTGTGTGTGTTGCTTTCTGTTTCTAAGGTGAATTTAATTTTTTTGTGAACTTTGTTCATATCGCTATGGAGTTGTTGGATGCGACTCGGTGTTTCATCTAGAAGGTATATGACATCATTTACATAAAGATACCAATATATTATCCGGTATTGTTTGGGTCCTACTATTCTTTCAAATACTTAATTTTCAATGTGATTAAAAAAATGTTGGCTAGAAGTCCATTAATTGGTGACCCCATTGCAAGTCTGTCTTCTTGTGAGTAAAAATGATTGTCAAATGAGAAATAATTTTGCTCTGTGATTAGTTTTAGAATGCTAGCTATTTCTTTTATGTGAGGCTTGGGAATTTTTGTCTATTCTTCTAATTACAATTGGATGGTGTTGATGGTGTCTGTGGTTGGGATATTGGTGTACATGGATGTAATGTCAAATGTTTTGAGTGTGGCTGTTGTGGGTACATTGATGTCTTTGATTTTTGTATCAGCTCTTGAGTGTTGTGCATGCTTCTGTTATCTGTGTATATGTAATGTTTCTGTAAGTAAGAGTGTATTTCTCAGGCTAAGTGATATGTGGGTGGAGTTCTGAAATTGAAAATGGGATGTATTAGAATGCCCTCCTTGTGGAACTTTATTAGGCTGTTCAGTGTGGGTATTTGGGGATTCTTTTGTTTCAGCCATTTCGCCTTCTGTTTTGTGAATATGTGTGAGATATTTTTTAGAAGTATTTGTGTGTTTTTGTGGTATCTTCCTGTTGGGTCACTGGTTAGCTTTGTTATATAGTTGTCTTCCAGACATATTAAGGTTTTATGTTTGTATTTATCCTGTATTATTATTATCTTTGTGCTGCCCTTGTCTGATCTCGTAATGAGTACCTTGTTGTTTTTATGTTTGTGTTTTATTTTTTTGCATGTTTTTTCTTCTTCAGTTTTTATTCCTGTTAATATGCCCTTGTTTTTCCTTATTATACATCTTATTTCTTCTGCAACTAACTCCCTCGCCAGAGCTGAATTAAAGTTTGGGTTAGTGTTCCTTTCCTGCAGCCCAATGTGACTAACACAAAGCAGAAATTGAGTGGCTGAAGCAAGAAATTAGATACCTACATAAAAAAAATTCAGGAACCCAGTGTTGAATGGTTCAAAATTCACCTGGTACTAGGAAATCACATCAAATTCTCTGATTTATTAATGATATCATGAATACAGCCAAACAAAACACAGGAACACAAACAAAAAAAAATGGAATAAACGACAACAGAAACTAAACGACCTCTGGAAACAGAATGAAATCATTACACATAAAAACAGAAAGCAAACTAACAACACATTCCACAAACATATGGTCAACCTTACGGAGATACAACTAACTAACCAAGAAATAAATTTTCGAGAAAGAGGCCCAAAATACAGCGTCAACTCACACATTACGCACAAGACAGTGGAAAATCTTATCACAGAAAGTGAATACATCATAAAACAACAAGAAAGGAACAGTAACCCAAACTTCAATGCAGCTCTGGCAAGGGAATTAGTTGCAGAAGAAATATGATACATAATAAAGAGAAACTAGAACAACATATTGACAGGAACAAAAACTGAAGAAGGAAAAACATGCAGAAAAATAAAAGACAAATTTAAAATCAACATGGCACTCATTACATCAGACATGGGGAGCACCATGATAATCATAAAACTGCGTGAATACAAACATTAACCAATAAAATTTCTGGAAGACAACTACATAACAAAGCTATCCAGTGAGCAAACACAAAGATACCACAAAAACACACAAATACTTCTAAAAATATCTCACGCATATTCACAAAACAGAAAGCGAAATGACTGAAACAATAGATCCCCCAAGCACCCACACTGAACAGCCTAATAAAGTTCCACAAGAAGGGCATTCTAATACATCCTATTTTCAATTTCAGAACTCCACCCACATATCACTTAGCCTGAGAAATACACTCTTACTTACAGAAACATTACATATACACAAATAACAGAAGCATACACAACACTCAAGAGCTGATACAAAAATCAAAGACATCAACGTACCCACAACAGCCACACTCAAATAATTTGACATTACATCCACGTACACCAATATAACAACTACAGACACCATCAACATAATCAAATTATAATTAGAAGAATAGGCAAAAATTCCAAAGCCCCACATAAAAGAAAGAGCTAGCATTCTGAAACTAATCACAGAGCAAAACTGTTTCTCATTTGACAATCAGTTTTACTCACAAGAAGACAGACTTGCAATGGGGTCACCAGTCAATGGACTTCTAGCCAACATTTTTCTTAATCACATTGAAAATAAAGTATTTGAAACAATAGTAGGACTCAAACAATACCCGATAATATAATGGTATTGTTATGTAGATAATGTCACATACCTTCTAGATGAAACACCAAGTCGCATCCAACAACTCCATAGCCATATGAACAAAGTTCACAAAAAAATAAAATTCATCTTAGAAACAGAAAACAACAAAATGTTAAATTTCCTTAACCTACAATACACAGACACAACAACCAACACCAATTATCCATATTCAGAAAAGTAACCACCACCAGCACACCCTTTTACAAACATTCCAATCATCAAACTACACACTAACTAGCTGGCTTCCAGTATATGCTACACAGACTGAACAATACGCCACTCACTGAATTACAATCAGACAAATAGCTGTAGACAATGGATGTGACACAAACACTATAGATAAACTGAACCACATAATTAAAACAAAATTAAAAAAGACACCCAACACACAAAAGCCTTCTCATCAACTTAGGAACACACAGAACACACAAACGATCACACATGGATGAGAAACACCCACAACAACAAAGAAGTTGTTCACTCTCGCCTACAACAACAAAGCAGTCCACAGAATAGGCAACTTACTCAAAAAACAAGGGCTAAAAATGGAAAATTCTCAAATGCAGAAACAGCCCCCCACAAATACTAATAATTGAAGAAATTTATCAAATACAAAAAGCCTTAGTTGAAGGAAAGCAAATAATAAATGAATACACATCTCTCTGCAATGGAACTCTGTTCTCTGCCCTCAAAGAATTATTAGATAAACCCAACCTATAGAACTTCCCCCCCCCCCCCCCCCCTCCACTCCGTCACACATACACACTGACACATACACACACACTCACACACACTCACACACACACACACACACACACACACCTGAGAAGTTCAGAACAACCGCCAGTGGCATCTTCAACTGTTCCTCTGTCTGCCATCTTGTTTTCACACCTTCTACTTTTCCACTGTCTTCCATCTTGTTATTACAGCTCGTAAACAGTGACAGTGATAACTCAATACATAGTACTTGATAATGAAGAAGATGACGAGAAAGAACATTTCTTATGTTTAACAGCCGTAATAATAGAAAAAAAACACTGGTGATGCTGCAACTGCAGTGAAACATGTCTGGGACAGAAAACAAAATTATGTTTTGCTAAAGGTAGACCCTACTCAGAAGATATGTTATCTTTAATAAATTTGGCAACAGTACAGACTGACCTCACTCTGGCTTTATTGCCCTATTATTGTGACACATATCATTCAACAATAGTTTCTCAGTGCCAGTATTCTCTATCTAGGATATCAGAAACGAGAAAAAGTTAATCACATGCACGTATGTAGCATCTTTCTTGTTTCAGATGAAGCCAGTAACCAAAATGACAGAGCAGCTCCTGTTGGCAGGAAAACCATTTTTCTTCGCATGTAAATTATTCGGCCGAATGCTGTTTACAGTCGACGCTACAACTGCAACACTGAAGAGATCACAAGCGGATATTATCTACGCAAGCCTAGCCAGCCTACTACATTTACTATGTGCATGTGTTTCGTCATATTTAGCGCTGGAGATAGCACAGGGGTATTCTGTGGTGAAATTTCTGATGGCCATAGGAGTTCTTCAGTAGTGATGCCTGTCCTTGATTGCGATTCTAACAGACATCGTCTGCAACAAACGTAAATATCAAAAAATGCTTTGCTTGTTAGCGTCGGGTGATAGATGTCTGGCTGTCGACGTAAGAATGACAAGAATATCACCAGGAAAGTTTGTTAAGAGGCAGTTATCATTAGCGCTTCTTCTGTAGTGCTTGATGTTCAGTGTCCCTTTCACTGCAGATATGACGCAAAAAAACATAGCATTACTAGTATCCTGCATGAGCTGTTTCGGAACGTCGATAATGTCGCTCTTACGATTTGCAAACCTACAGTTAATTATCAAGCAGAGGCTGTCGTTATTGAACAGTTACCTTATGAACATGAAAGACAGAGCAGCTGATAAGCAGAAGTATTCAGGCGCGCGATCGGAACGGAACAGTACTTCAGGTTTCTCTGACAGAGACTTTCACTGCACACCGTCTGCTGTGCGAGTACTTAGTCGATGTTGTGTGACACTGTGTGAGTTTTCATTGGTGGTGATATCTGCTCACCAAATTGTTCTGATTCTCTACCTCGCAGCGTTATCGTCAATAGTTGTGGAAATGGCTTACTTCATTGCTACAGAACCACTATTATTTGGCACACAGAGTTATGGCAACTTATGGTACTCGTGGTTTGCCTTAATCTACAACACATGTACTGTGGCTCTATTCGTTTTACCAGCTCACTGGGTGTCCTCCGAGGCAGACCTCACAGTGAGGCTGTGCTCGCAGCTCCTACTGGGAAGGAGGGGTTGGGTGGACGACACACAGCGAGAACTGCGGAAGCTGGTGCTGCAGGTGTCCTCTGGCCGTCCCACGACCAGTCTGTTAAGGGTGCTCACTCTCGATCTGGGGGTTATTTCCGGCTTCGTCTCCCTCGTAACTACCTACACTGCCCTCCTTCTCACCTTCTTTCCTGCAGTTATGTCGATAAATTAATTTATTTATATATTTATTGAACCTGAGATTAGGACCATCGGACCCTCTCTTACATCGCACCAGGGTTTACATCTACTGTACTTTTACGTCATTGTTATCCAAGAAACAAACAGTATTAAAATAATTTGAGTGTCTGAAGCGGCAGTGTTAGTAAATAGTACTGACTATGAAGTTGGAAAGTTAATACTGGCAAATTTGTACTACTTGAGCTGCTGCCATAAATAACGGTAACAGTAGCAATAAAAACGGCAATAATGATTCTATCTGTAGTGACATACATAAAACAAATTGTAGGTGTATAGAACAGGTTTTCGGACATAGCTAGTTCTGAGTAAAAGAAATGCAAGGAGATAGCGACAGCTAAGAATCCTGGGATGTGGTGAAGATTTGGTAGGAAAGAAGGAAGAACAACGGTAACGAGTGCATACAGGGGCAATGATAATATTCTATTAAGTATTTGATGAAGCTTGAGATTTACTCAGTTCTCTCATATAACGTGCGAGGTTATTACAGGGTTGGGTCCCTGCTGCTGGGAAGACTTCGACAAAGTGGCTGAAAGATGGAGTGAGATGGAGAGGAGTTTGGTCTGGTGGGAATGACATGATCTTGACTAGGGCGAGGAGAGTGTTGAGGGACAGTGTTCGTTGATATGACAGTACAGAAGAGAGAGAGTATATATTGGGAGCCTTATTCTAGAAATTGTATCCTGATTATTTTCTTTCAGTTTCTGAAACTAGCAGAGATAGAACACAGTAGGTGTAAAGCTATCTATGGCTTTCATAGAAAAAGAATGCTATTATCAAAGAACATAAAAGGGAATCTATAGTTGAGAGGTGAATGAGAAACGGGTGAAGCATATTCCTGGTGTTATTAAAGCTGTAAACTGAGTAAGCTCTGAAGGAAATCAGTTCGATAGGGAATTAATATTCATGGAGAAGCAATAACAATTTTGAAGTTTGCTGATGACATTTAATTCTACCACAAACAGCAAACTACTTCGAAGAGAGTTTGAATGGGGTGAATGGTATCTAGACTAGGCGCGCAGTCCGGAACCGTGCGACTGCTACGGTCGCAGGTTCGAATCCTGCCTCGGGCATGGATGTGTGTGATGTCCTTGGGTTAGTTAGGTTTAAGTAGTTCTGAGTTCTAGGGGACTGATGACCACAGCTGTTTAGTCCCACAGTGCTCAGAGCCATTTGAACAATTTTTTTGGTATCTAGAAAATGAGGTTATAAGATTAACAGCAACAGAAGATAAATTTGTTAAATGTGAGAGCTATAAATTCTTTTCTAAAAGTATTTGTCTGCAATGTAGCTTTGCACAGGAGTTAAACATGGGTGACGAACAGTGCAGAGACGAAGATAACAGAAACTTTAGAGATGTGGTGTTACATAAAAATTCTGAAAATTTGTAACTAATGAGGAGCTACTGAACAGAAGTGGATATAAAAGAAATGAATGGCACAACTTGTTTAAGAAGAGGTATTGGTAGACAGGACTCATCCCGAGGTATCAAAGAGTCATCAGTTTGATATTGCAATGAAGCGTCAGGGATGGGGGAGGGTTATAGGAGCTCAAGGCTTGAATACAGTCACTATGTTTAAGTTAATGTAGATTGCAGTAGTTATCCAAATAAAGGGACCTGCACTGGATAGACCAGTGTGGGGAGTTGCATCAAATGCGTCTTAGACCACAACAACATTCCATCAAAGTTCGGAAATCTCTTTGCTTGCCAGAAACTCGTTACGCATCCACACTACTGATGGCTGCTATGTGTTCTTGTGACTAGAAGTCAATTGCTACCTCATTTGCTGTAATGACTTCTACCGTTTCATCATCTAGTCAGCCAAGATAACTGATAAATAGTTTGTGAAATTTGGCATGGAATCGGATTTACTAGCCAATGAGTAAAACACTACCTTGAAATACTGGTCAAATTAAATTATTAACATTTTAAGGGCTTTTGGCCGTTCCATTGTCATCCAAAATCTTTACTCCCTTTTTTCTCTTAGCAAGTTCTTACTACACTTCAGAGGATTCGTATCCTTTGCCAAAGTAATTTCATTTTATGAAATATCGTAAACCTGCATTTGTACACAGTGTTTCATCTCGCCTTCCATTACGCAAGTTTGCTCTTATACACTCCTGGAAATTGAAATAAGAACACCGTGAATTCATTGTCCCAGGAAGGGGAAACTTTATTGACACAATCCTGGGGTCAGATGCATCACATGATCACACTGACAGAACCACAGGCACGTAGACACAGGCAACAGAGCATGCACAATGTCGGCACTAGTACAGTGTATATCCACCTTTCGCAGCAATGCAGGCTGCTATTCTCCCATGGAGACATCGTAGAGATGCTGGAAGTAGTCCTGAGGAACGGCTTGCCAAGCCATTTCCACCTGGCGCCTCAGTTGGACCAGCGTTCGTGCTGGACGTGCAGACCGCGTGAGACGACGCTTCATCCAGTCCCAAACGTGCTCAATGGGGGACAGATCCGGAGAACTTTCTGGCCAGGGTAGTTGACTTACTCCTTCTAGAGCACGTTGGGTGGCACGGGATACATGCGGACGTGCATTGTCCTGTTGGAACAGCAAGTTCCCTTGCCGGTCTAGGAATGGTAGAACGATGGGTTCGATGACGGTTTGGATGTACCGTGCACTATTCAGTGTCCCCTCGACGATCACCAGTGGTGTACGGCCAGTGTAGGAGATCGCTCCCCACACCATGATGCCGGGTGTTGGCCCTGTGTGCCTCGGTCGTATGCAGTCCTGATTGTGGCGCTCACCTGCACGGCGTCAAACACGCATACGACCATCATTGGCACCAAGGCAGAAGCGACTCTCATCGCTGAAGACGACACGTCTCCATTCGTCCCTCCATTCACGCCTGTCGCGACACCACTGGAGGCGGGCTGCACGATGTTGGGGCGTGAGCGGAAGACGGCCTAACGGTGTGCGGGACTGTAGCCCAGCTTCATGGAGACGGTTGCGAATGGTCCTCGCCGATACCCCAGGAGCAACAGTGTCCCTAATTTGCTGGGAAGTGGCGGTGCGGTCCCCTACGGCACTGCGTAGGATCCTACGGTCTTGGCGTGCATCCGTGCGTCGCTGCGGTCCGGTCCCAGGTCGACGGGCACGTGCACCTTCCGCCGACCACTGGCGACAACATCGATGTACTGTGGAGACCTCACGCGCCACGTGTTGAGCAATTCGGCGGTACGTCCACCCGGCCTCCCGCATGCCCACTATACGCCCTCGCTCAAAGTCCGTCAACTGCACATACGGTTCACGTCCACGCTGTCGCGGAATGCTACCAGTGTTGAAGACTGCGATGGAGCTCCGTATGCCACGGCGAACTGGCTGACACTGACGGCGGCGGTGCACAAATGCTGCGCAGCTAGCGCCATTCGACGGCCAACACCGCGGTTCCTGGTGTGTCCGCTGTGCCGTGCGTGTGATCATTGCTTGTACAGCCCTCTCGCAGTGTCCGGAGCAAGTATGGTGGGTCTGACACACCGGTGTCAATGTGTTCTTTTTTCCATTTCCAGGAGTGTATATCCTTACTACCTCACTTACTCCGACCCACTGTACCTTCTACAATACACTAAACTTGTCAACACCACTATCCCCATTGCAGTGGACGATATATGAGTGAATCCTATTACACGGCCAATACTTGTATTCCTTCAGACTTCATGTAATATTATTCCATCAGTAATTGCTTGCTAACGACACGTTATAGTGATCTACATTTAAACGTCTTTATAGCAACCTGTAACATTGAGTGTAGCTGAGGCAGCCGAAGGCAGTGTGTGAAAACCAAAATAATTTCGCCCTCCATCAGTAGCAACAAAAGCATTAATAATACTGAAGTAACAATTAGCACAAATGATCACTGCAGAATCACCTTCTACCTAGCAACCACGTGAAACCCACCACCCCCTATCCAGCTACAGTGACCACCCCTATTAGCTCACCATGTGGCCCCTATATCTTCAATCAATCTCGAGTTACTTGAGTAGCACGACCATAAGTCGCTAATGTATAAGCCCAGGTCCCCACACGAACATCATCAACTTTACCATCCACAGCATTAATTAAATTTAGTTGGGGGTACCCACAAACGGATCGGTGCTGAAAGTCAGACAGTTAAATGCACTGACTAGCAGGAGGGAATGTTACATCAATTCCTGGTCTTTTCGGTGTCTCCTCAGCATATCCACCCCTAATAGGGCACTGTTAACCGTATCAGTGAAGTACATCACGGATTTCTAATTTGTATGTTTGAGCTCAGCGTGCCTTAGATTAATAAAATTACCTCCTAGAGGAGTAGAAAAATGGAAAACGGACAGAAATTTCTAAGGGCATTCTGAAACTACACGGTGTTTCAGAAAGGTTAATCCACTTTGACAAGACTATATCTTCTACATGAATGAAAATAATAACTGAGGTACATTTTCACCTACGCACAGGACTAGATTGCTATTATGTTCAGTGGGAAAAATATGTTTTAAAAGGGATTCGTCATACAGTTACGATTAGAATTAAAGTTTTCATTTAACTGTCACTAATGCTTACTTTTCTCACCACAAGACGCATTACAAGCATACAGACGATAGCTGTCTCGTCCCATTCTTTTGCTGAGAATGGCTGTAGCTATTGCACGCTTTGTTTTTGCCGTGCACTGACTCAGATTACACCTAGATGTTCGAAGGGGAGCCACACAGGCGAAGTCTTTCACAAACCACAAAAGATTAATGTACATGGGGTAAAGAGTAAGCGAGCTATATGCTCCGTGGAGAACCCTATCGGCAACTACACTAATTGGCAGCTTAGCCAAGACGCCAATGTACACTTTTAATGTCGAGGACGTTCCTAAAGAAAAAATATTCTCTAAGGAATCAGTACTGATTCAGGTAAAAGCACTTATGCGAAACACAACTTGATCTATGCGCAAACAATATCTTCCAGATCAAAGACGACTGCGGGGTATTCTACATTAATTTATTTACTTCCTTACTAATGCACTGTCGCTATGTAACTTTACTCTTGTGCCAAATTATCAATCGCTACAGACATTTCAGATTCATATATGAACACAACATTCGATGATCGTGTACTTTACGAAATGCTATAGATTCCCTTACCAAAAATTGTAATATTTTATATCGTTATTTAGTTTAACACTGCTTCAAAAATATTTTACCTTTTTATGTACTGCTAGCTACAAGGTACAGTGCACATTCTGAATTACAACTATGTCTAAACGCCTACACACCAACGCAACACAATAAATATCACAAACTCCATTTAACTTGGAATGGGAGTTTGCTTCTAAATAAACAACATATCTTTTATTAGAAGAGGCTCTATAAGTGTATGTTTGTTATTGATGTGAATATGTGACAATTGTCCATTTTGTTCACTTTTCCTGTCAATTATTGTTGATGCCCGAAGATTTCTATAAACAAATCTCTCGTGCCTCGTGACATATGAAGACTGCGTTTCATTCTTCGTTCGCTGATTTTGTTAAGTTGGTGTGGTGCCTTTCTTTGTTTTACCCGAACAGATACTAGAATGATTATAGATGCCCTTGGAAAACAGGTTAGGTTGCATCAAACTGCTTTTCTGAAAAGTACAAACGAACACGGAGCGATATACACTGAAGAGCCAAAGAAACTGCTGCACCTGCCTAATCTCGTGTAGGGCCCCGCGAGCACGCAGAAGTGCCGCAACACGACGTGGCCTGGACTCCACTAATGTCTCAAGTAGTTCTGGAGGGAACTGACCCCATGAATCCTGCAGGGCTGTCCATAAATCCGTAAGAGTACGAGGGGATGGAGATCTCTTCTGAACAGCACTTTGCAAGGCTTCCTAGATACGCTCAATAATGTTCATGTCTGGGGAGTTTGGTGGCACGCGAAAGTGTTTTAACTCAGAAGAGTGTTCCTGGAGCCACTCTGTAGCAATTCTGGACGTGCTGGCTGCAGCAATATACTGCTCGAATTGCCCAAGTCTGTCGGGACGCACAATGGACATGAATGCATGCAGGTGATCAGACAGGATGCTTACGTAAGTGTCTCCTGTCAGAGTCGTATCTAGACATATCACGGGTCCCATTTCACTCGAACTGCACAGGCCCCGCACCATTACAGAGCCTCCACCAGCTTGAACAGTCCCCTGCTGTCACGCTGGATCAATGGAGGTTGCCTCCTCACCTTTACACGTCCATCCGCTCGATACTATTTGAAACGCGACTCGTCCTACGAAGTAACATGTTTCCAGTCAAACAGTCCAATGTCGCTGTTGACGAGCCCAGACGAGGCCTAAAGCTTCGTGTCGTTCAGTCACTAAGGACACACGAGTGGGACTTCGGCTCCGAAAGCCCATATCGATGATGTTTCGATGAATGCTTCGCACGCTGACATTTGTTGATGGCCCAGCATTCAAATCTCCAGCAGTTTGCGGAAGGGTTGCTCTTCTGTCACGATGAACGATTCTCTCCAGTTGTCGTTGGTCCCGTTCTGGCAGGATCTTTTCCCGGCCGCAGCGATGTCGGAGATTTGATCTTTTCCCGGATTCCTGATATTCACAGTACACTCTTGAAATGGTTGTACGGCAAAATCCCCATTTCATTGCTACTTCGGATATGCTGTGTCCCCTCGCTCGTGTGCCGACAGTAACACCAGCTTCAGACTCACTTTAATCTTGATAACCTGCTAGTGTGGCAGCAGTAACCCATCTAACAATTGCACCAGAAACTTGATGTGTTGAAGCGTTGCCGACAGCAGCGCCGTATTCTGCCTGCTTACATATCTCTGTATTTGAATATGCACGTCTATAGCAGTTTCTTTGGCGCTTCAGTGTGTCAAGTAATATCTAACTGGATGTAATATATTCCATTTACTAACAATCGCCAATTTCCAACCATATTTCATAGTAACACCCGATATACCACCATGTTCAGAAAAAAACAGACATCACAGAACGACGTTCATATTCACTAGCGTATATTAGCATGTTCTTCAGAAATGGTTAGCATTTTAACCATGTCGGTGCGCGGGCTCACAGTCAACACTGATATTGCTGGACAACACCACCTGCCGGTAAAATGTGCCTGCAACTCTCGTTGGCACTATAAACCGAAAGTGTGGCTTGAGAACACGTCCAGAGTGCCTCACTGACGCATGTGCAAACTAAAGTAAAGTTGAACATACGCAAAGGAAGGATAATAGGGGCTCGAATATTTTTAAAATGCATAAGCGATTTTTAGATATGGTCAGCGGTTCTATTATGAGATTTTCGTTAACGCTTCTCTTGTTTACGGGAAAGTATCATAGCTGATCGATCTTAAAAAATGCGGAAAGGCTGCGAGTTGGTTCATTGAATGGAAGCTATCTTTAAACGGTGATAAGAGGAACGGAAACTGTGGGCTAGGGTTAGCGTTTTTTACACATAATCAAAACGTTGTGCGCGTCAACTTTGAGCTCAGGCACTGCTAACATTTTGAATAAAAAATCATCGCAAATGGCGGCTGAGGACTACCGTTTAAGAAGTAACAGTCGTTCCGCCAGTGGACTTGTCAATGTGGTCGGAGGGCACTGTCTTACCCTTCGGGTGAGAAACTGCCCCAAAAAGAGGAAGAATCAGCAATTATCTTCGGCCAGAGGATGCAAATGGCAGTTGAAACGACTGCATCAAAGTCACATAACTTGGAGCCACAGTATATGTGACCTGTAACTGCTGCATGATGATCTCTCCATTGGCGAAAGATTCGGAACTACAACGTCATTTGAATCTCCAATCACTGCCATGAGGAAGGTGACCATGACAAAAGGAGGAAGGAGGAATAATCAACGAATGGGTAACATGTTACAAGCCTGAGCGTAGGAAATCAGGATTTTGAACGTAGGACAACTGCAAACTCTGAAGAGGGGAATGGAAAGTCTTATATAGCGGGGGTCAGTGAAGTGAAACGGAAGGATGGCTCTGAGCACTATGGGACTCAACATCTTAGGTCATAAGTCCCCTAGAACTCAGAACTACTTAAACCTAACTAACCTAAGGACATCACACACACCCATGCCTGAGGCAGGATTCTAACCTGCGACCGTAGCAGTCCCGCGGCTCCGGACTGCGCGCCTAGAACCGCGAGACCACCGCGGCCGGCGAAACGGAAGGAAGATAGGGATATTCGGACAGACGAGTTCAGAGTAACATCACTAGAACCAGGAAATGGTATAATGGGTTGTAGGATTTATTATAAACAGGAAAGTTGGTAGACAAAGAACAGTTCAATGTTAGGGTTATTCTTACCAGATTCGATAGCAAACCGACGCCGACAACGATGGTTTAGGTATACATGCTGACGTCGCAAGCAGAGGATGAAGGAATATGTAAGGTACATAAAGACAATGAATGCGTAATTCACTATGTAAAGGGAGACTAAAATATAATAAACGTGGAGGAACTGCAGGTGGTTGTAGTGGAAGGGACAGAGGCGGAATATGATGCAGGCAGCAGCACAAGAGGGCGATGCATACTTGGAAAAGACGTGGAAAAAAGTATGATAGATGTTGGATTATATAATAGTCAGAAAAAGGTCCCGAAATCAGATTCTAGACTGTTACTCCTACCCAGGAGCTGATATAGACACCGATCACAATTTAGCAAGGAGAAACAGCACACTGAAGTTTAAGAGAATCTTGCGGAAGGATCAGTGTGGTAGGAAGTAGAGTACGGAAGTACTGAGGATTGAAGGGACACGTTTGATGTTCGCTAGGAAATTGGATACTAGGATGAGCAGTTCAGTTGGAGAGACATTTCTAAGAAAAGGCAATCACATGTGTTGGACGGCCAGGCGTGGGTACAAGGAAGGTAACTCCTCTGTAATAGAAGAAATACTTCAGTTGATCGACGGAAGGGCAATACAGGAAAACAGCAGCACAGATCACTTAGGAACGAAGTAAACAGGAACGGCACTTCAGTGAAGGTGAAATAGCTCCAGGGAAAATGTGAATAAACAAAAAAAAGGAATTATCGTCGGAAGGAGTGACTCAGTGTATAATTAGTCGAAACCATTTTCAGTGAAATTCAAAGCAAGTGAGGCAACGTTGAGAACTGTTAAACGTAGAGGAAAAAGCAGATAGGCGTAAACAGTACACTGAAGCCTTCTATGAGGGGGAGCACTTGTCTAATGAGTTGACATTGAAACTGGAGTCGATAAGGAAGGTATTGGGGATCCAGTACCGGAGTAAGAATTTAAAAAACTCTGGAAAACTGGAGATCAAACAAAGCAGAACGGACTGATAAAATTCCAATGCCATTTATAAAGTAAATGGAGGAAGCGGCAACCATACGACTGCTCAAGCTGAAATGTAGACTCTATGGGACGGGCGATCTGGCATCAGACTTCCGGAAAAGTATAGTACACACCGGTAGTAAGGGCAGATCGGTGAGAAATCTATCGCACAATCGGCATATCACCTCATGCGTCCAAGCTGTTGAAATTAATAATATACAGGCGAGTGGGAAAGAAAGCTTAGGATTCGTTAGACGACGATCAGTTTGGCCTTAGAAAAGGTAAATGCGCCATTGACCCTATGGCGACTTTGCACTCGATAGTGGGAGCAAGACTGAGGAGAAAACAAAACACACTCGCTGGGTTTATCGATCAAAAGAAAGCGTTCGGCAGTATGAAATGATTCATGTTCGAGATTCTGAGAAAAAGAGTATTTACAGCGAAACGCGGGTGATATACGATATGGACAAGAACACAGAATGGAGGGCCAGGTCTGAAGCACTCGATTTAAAAAGGGTACGACAAGCATGTCCCTACTTTCCAGTTTATACATCGAAGACGCAATGACGGAAATGAAAGAAAGATTCAAGAGTGCGATTAAAACTGAGGGCGGAGGGATATAAGTGATAAGATCCCGTAATTATGTCAGTAATCTAAATGAAAATGAAGAATTACAGGACCTGTAGAATGGAATGAAAATTCCAATCAGTACAGAATATGGGTTAAGAGTAGGCCAGAAAAAAACAAACGAAATGGCAAATAACAGAAATGAGAGAAGCGACATACTTAACAAAACAATTGGTCAAGAAGCAGACGAGGTTAAGCAATTCTGCTACCTTGTAAACAAAATAACCTATGACACACAAAACAAAGAGAACATAAGAAGCGGACTAGCTCAGGAAAAGAAGGAATTCGTGAGAAAGAGATGTCTACTGCATCAAGCATAGGACATAATTTGAAGTAGAAATGTCTAAATGGCTCTGAGATCTATGGGACTTAACATCTCAGGTCATCTGTACCCTAGAACTTAGAACTACTTAAACCTAACTAATCTAAGGACATCACACACATCCATGCCCGAGGCAGGATTGCAACCTCCGACCGTAGCGGTCGCGCGGTTCCAGACTGAAGCGCCTAGAACCGCACGGCCACACCGGCCGGCATAAATATCTAAGAACGTGCGTTTGGAGCACAGCGTTGTATTGTATTGGACCACGGACAGGGGGAGAACCGAGCAGATGAGAACTGGCGCCACAGAAGAATGTTGAAAATCAGGTGGATCCATAAGAAAATGAGGAGGTTCTCCAGAGAACCGGCGAAGAAAGGATCATATGGAAGACACTGGCAAGAGGAACGGACAGGATATTAAACCGCTATGGTACTAGAAGGAACTGTAGAGAGTAAAAACTGCAGGTGAAGACAGTGTTTCAAGTGCATTCAGCAAACGATTGAAGACGGAAGATGCATATTCTACCGTGTAATAAAGAGGTTGGCGCATGAGGATAGCTGGTGGCGGGTCAAAGCAGTCAGAAGACTGATGACCAAATAAAAAAGATAATTAAATAAAAGAAGGGCAAAGTACCGTCCTGAACAAAAAGGAAGACTCCTATAGTACAAAATTACACGTTTAGTGAAGAGCTTTTCGAGTTTCTCATCTCTAAAGAGCAGGGACAGGTAAAAATCATATCATTTTATGTCGAAATTCTCATTTACTTCAGCCGAGATCAGTATTATTTTCTGCCACTAACTTTGGTACTTTTCTTCCAGTGTTGGCGCTTACGTTTTGCTAGTTTTGGTGTTACTTTCTGACAACTTATGTTTGAAGTACCGGTTTTCGCCTTATTTCATTGTGTTCTTGCCTTATACTGAAACTGAAAACAAACCAGTCCCTTACATTACATTGTTTGACTTACAGATCATATCAGTTTACTTTACCAAAAGAAACTCATGTAGATAACCCCATTAAATTTAATCAATAAAAGAGAAAATTACTTGGCAACCATACACTGCGGAATTATTTGCAAAGAAATATTGCCACAGCTTCAAGAGACGTTATGCCAAAGATCCGTCTACACCTCACGGGAGTGTGAAAACAGCCACTGGTGTCTTCTTTTGGATTCAGAAGACGAACTGCATCTAGAAAGATACGAATCGTTTGACAATGTGCCCAGAGCCAGCTAGCGTGAAAATTGATATGAGAGAATCTGAGTTCCGTATGAGCAGATCCTCACCCAGGTACAAAAACGACAAAAAATGTATTAATAGTAACATAACTCTACATTTCTCAGTTCTGAGAAAATATTAAGGATGGAGCTTGAAAGTTTTGGTGAATAACCAGTTCAGAGAATGTCAACCGAAAGTCTAAGATCGCACTGTAGAACGACAATGAATGGAAACACTGTAACTAGCTGTGATACCAGTTGCGGATACAATATCATATCAGACAACTCTGTATCCGCCATTGAAGCATCATGGTCATGGGTACGCAGTCTGATGCCGGTGCACTATAAATCTCTCTTGGTGACTGCCGGAGATTCCTTCGACAAGATATCGGCCTCTGTGATTGTTGTCTGGATAGTTCAAGGCCTGGAATCTGAGTGTGGGTTGTGTTTGGATTCCAGGTATATTTGCTGGTTGGGACAGATCAAGCCTGTGACCTCGCAACCCCTTGGATGTGCATATATATCTGCTAGCCTAAGCGATCAGTTTGGCCCTGTGTACCGCATCCCTTATTCCCTAGGGAGAGATGGCAGAGTCGTCTTGAGGTTAGCTGATGATCCTGCATCCCTTCCTTCTTAGGGGAAAGTGATGGTCAAGCCGTCTCAGTGTTACCTGTGGAATATGCATGGGGAGAAACGATGGTAAAGCCATCTTAGTGTTTGCTGCAGGACCTACATCGACCTCTGCCAGTGGAGAGAAAGCCAGCGAAAAGAGAAACAGCTGCAGTATTGTTTATCACAGCATGATCAAAGGAAGGTGAAATCATAATGTGAGGGAAGCCACCCTCTTGGGCGGGGCCAGACAACGAAGGCGTACAGAAGCCTTCAAACAGGAATATATAACGCAGGAGTAGCACCTGAAGGACAAAGGTCGACCAGTGGTGACCTGTATTTGCGAGTATTTGTATAGGCATAAGGGTGGTTCTGGAGAGCATGCAGGGCTGGAGAGTAGTGAAGATACAGTGTGCCTGAAGGGGGGACTGTAGTGTGGGCAGTGCCCAGGGGGCGAAAGGCAACCCTAGGCAACCGTAGTGATGTGGGTTAGAAAGTACTGGCACGGAAGCCATAGAAGAGCGTCAAGGCACCTCGTAAACACTAATATGATTCACTGAGGGCGTCTTGGTATGTGAAGGTACCTATTTGGGAATGTGGAAGACCAGAAGACCCAGCAAGGAGTTCTGGCACAACAGCACCGAAGCCCCTGATGGGGAAGTGTGTGGATAAACACAAAAAACAAGAAGGAAAATAGACGCCGATTTGGAACGTAGACTAGGAAAGAGTTTCGAACTCTGAGGTCTCTTTGGGGTGGCGGCCAGATACATGTCAGGTCCGTTAATGTCAAAGATGAAAGCCACTTACGGTGATTCGACATAAGGACCTTGCGTGGAAACCAGTGGATTCAAAGGTCTAGTGTCATGCCAGAAGTGGGAAGCTCAGAAAATGCAGTCCGGAGGCGGTTGACGCTGAAGGCGCTTCAGACTTGGCGACAGGGTACCTCCAACGTCGTGCTAATGAAGACCAGCGTCTCCAAAATTCGTTCTTGTTTCCGCTATGATACGTCGATGTGTATGCTGCAAATCACGCAATAAAAACCGGTCTTGGGATTTCATGCCAGAGTAGATGACAAATAGACTGTAACGAAATTCACACGTTATCTCAACACGCCGGCCGCGGTGGTCTAGCGGTTCTAGGCGCGCAGTCCGGAACCGCGCGACTGCAACGGTCGCAGGTTCGAATCCTGCCTCGGGCATGGATGTACGTGATGTCCTTAGGTTAGTTAGGTTTAAGTAGTTCTAAGTTCTAGGGGACTGATGACCACAGTACTTAAGTCCCATAGTGCTCAGAGCCATTTGAACCATTTTCGTTATCTCAACAATTTTATTTTCTGGTTTAAAAATGGTTCAAATGGATCTGAGCACTATGGGACTTAACATCTGAGGTCATCATTCCCATAGAACATAGAACTACTTAAACCTAAATAACCTAAGCACCACATCACACACATCCATGCCCGAGGCAGGATTCGAACCTGCGACCGTAGCAGTCACGCGGTTCCGGATTGACGCGCCTAGAACTGCACGGCCACCACGGCCGGCTTATTTTCTGGTCACTAGTCTTCTGCCTGGTTTGATGCGGCCTGTCACGAATTCCTCTCCTCCGTCAACCTCTTTATCTCAGAGTAGCACTAGCACCATACGTCATCCATTATCGCTGGAAGTATTCCAATCTCTGTCTTCCTATACAGCTTTTGCCCTCTACAGCACACTCTAGTACCATGGAAGACATTCCCTCATGTCTCAACAGATGTCCTGTCATCCAGTCCTTTCTCCTTATCGGTGTTTTCCACGTATTCCTTAGCTCTATGATTCTGCTCAGAACCTCCTCATTCCTTACGTTATCAGTCCACCAAATTTTCGACATTCGTCTGTAGCACGACATCTCAAATGCTTCGATCCTCTTCTGTTCCGGTTTTCCTACAGTCCATGTCCCACTACCATACAATGCTGTGCTCCAGACGTACATTCTATGAAATGTCTTCCTCAAGGTTATGCTGATATATTAGTCGACCTCTCTAGGCCAGGAATGCCCTTTTAGCCACTGCTAGTCTGCTTGTGATGTCCGCCTTACTCCGCCCGTCATTGGTTATTTTACTGCCTAGGTTGCAGAATTTCTTAGCTTCAGCTACTTCGTGGCCATCAATCCTGATACACTACTGGGCCATTAAAATTGCTACACGAAGAAGAAATGCAGATGATAAACGGGTATTCATTGGACAGATACACTCATGGAAATTGAAATAAGAACACCGTGAATTCATTGTCCCAGGAAGGGGAAACTTTATTGACACATTCCTGGGGTCAGATACATGACATGATCACACTGACAGAACCACAGGCACATAGACACAGGCAACAGAGCATGCACAATGTCGGCACTAGTACAGTGTATATCCACCTTTCGCAGCAATGCAGGCTGCTATTCTCCCATGGAGACGATCGTAGAGATGCTGGATGTAGTCCTGTGGAATGGCTTGCCATGCCATTTCCACCTGGCGCCTCAGTTGGACCAGCGTTCGTGCTGGACGTGCAGACCGCGTGAGACGACGCTTCATCCAGTCCCAAACATGCTCAATGGGGGACAGATCCGGAGAACTTGCTGGCCAGGGTAGTTGACTTACACCTTCTAGAGCACGTTGGGTGGCACGGGATACATGCGGACGTGCATTGTCCTGTTGGAACAACAAGTTCCCTTGCCGGTCTAGGAATGGCAGAACGATGGGTTCGATGACGGTTTGGATGTACCGTGCACTATTCAGTGTCCCCTCGACGATCACCAGTGGTGTACGGCCAGTGTAGGAGATCGCTCCCCACACCATGATGCCGGGTGTTGGCCCTGTGTGCCTCGGTCGTATGCAATCCTGATTGTGGCGCTCACCTGCACGGCGCCAAACACGCAAACGACCATCATTGGCACCAAGGCAGAAGCGACTCTCATCGCTGAAGACGACACGTCTCCATTCGTCCCTCCATTCACGCCTGTCGCGACACCACTGGAGGCGGGCTGCACGATGTTGGGGCGTGAGCGGAAGACGGCCTAACGGTGCGCGGGACCGTTGCCCAGCTTCATGGAGACGGTTACGAATGGTCCTCGCCGATACCCCAGGAGCAACAGTGTCCCTAATTTGCTGGGAAGTGGCGGTGCGGTCCCCTACGGCACTGCGTAGGATCCTACGGTCTTGGCGTGCATCCGTGCGTCGCTGCAGTCCGGTCCCAGGTCGACGGGCACGTGCACCTTCCGCCGACCACTGGTGACAACATCGATGTACTGTGGAGACCTCACGCCCCACATGTTGAGCAATTCGGCGGTACGTCCACCCGGCCTCCCGCATGCCCACTATACGCCCTCGCTCAAAGTCCGTCAACTGCACATACGGTTCACGTCCACGCTGTCGCGGCATGCTACCAGTGTTAAAGAGTGCGATGGAGCTCCGTATGCCACGGCAAACTGGCTGACACTGACGGCGGCGGTGCACAAATGCTGCGCAGCTAGCGCCATTCGACGGCCAACACCGCGGTTCCTGGTGTGTCCGCTGTGCCGTGCGTGTGATCATTGCTTGTACAGCCCTCTCGCAGTGTCCGGAGCAAGTATGGTGGGTCTGACACACCGGTGTCAATGTGTTCTTTTTTCCATTTCCAGGAGTGTATATTACACCAGAAGTGACATGTGATTACATTTTCCCGCAGTTTAGGTGCATAGATCATGCGACATCAGTACTCAGAACAACCACGTCTGGCCGTAATAACGGCCTTGATACGCCTGGACATTGAGTCAAACAGAGCTTGGGTGGCGTGTACCGGTACAGCTGCCCATGCATCTTCAACACAAAAAAATGGTTCAAATGGCTCTGAGCACTATGGGACTTAACATCTATGGTCATCAGTCCCCTAGAACTTAGAACTACTTAAACCTAACTAACCTAAGGACATCACACAACAGCCAGCCATCACGAGGCAGAGAAAATACCTGACCCCGCCGGGAATCGAACCCGGGGACCCGGACGTGGGAAGCGAGAACGCTACCGCACGACCACGAGATGCGGGCAGCTTCAACACGATACCACAGTTCATCAAGAGTAGTGACTGACGTATTGTGACGAGCCAGTGGCTCGGCCTCCATTGATTAGGCATTTTCAATTTGTGTGAGATCGGGATCAGTCGAACATTTTCTGTATCCAGAAAGGCCCGTACAGGACCTGCAACATGCGGTATGCATTATCCTGCTGAAATGCAGAGTTTCGCAGGGATCGAATGAAGGGTAGAGCCACGAGTCGTAACACATCTGAAATGAAATGTAACGTCCACTGTTCAAGGTGCCGTCAATGCGAACGAGAGGTGACTGAGACGTGTAACCAATGGCACCCCATACCATCACGTAGGGTGATACGCCAATATGGCGATGACGAATAATCGCTTCCAATTTGTGTTCACTGCAATGTCGCCAAACACGGATGCGACCATCATGATGCTGTAAACAGAACCTGGATTCATCCGAAAAGATGACTTTTGCCATTCGTGCACCCAGGTTCGTCGTCGAGTACACCATCGCAGGCGCTCCTGTCTGTGATGCAGCGTCAACGGTAACCGCAGCCATGGTCTCCGAGCTGATAGTCCATGCTGCTGCAAACGTCGTCGAACTGTTCGTGCAGATGGTTGTTGTCTTGCAAACGTCCCTATCTGTTGACTCAGGGATCGAGACGTGGCTGCACGATCCGTTACAGACATGCGGATAAGATGCCAGTCATCTCGACTGCTAGTGATACGAGGCCGTTTTGATCCAGCACGGCGTTCCGTATTACCCTCCTGAACCCACCGATGCCATATTCTGCTATCAGTCATTGGATCTCGACCAACGCGAGTAGCGATGTAGCGAAACGATAAACCGCAATGGCGATAGGCTATAATCCGGCCTTTATCAAAGTCGGAAACGTGATGGTACGCATTTCTCTTCCCTACACGAAGCATCACAAGAACGTTTCACCAGGCAACGCTGGTTTACTGCTGTTTGTGTATGAGAAATCGTTTGGAAACTTTACTCATGTCAGCACGTTTTGGGTGTCGCCACCGACGCCAAAGTTGTGTGAATGCTCTGAAAGCTAATTATTTGCATGTCACAGCGTCTTCTTCCTGTCAGTTAAATTTCGCGTCTGGAGCACTTCATCTTCGTGGTGTAGCAATTTTAAAGGCCAGCAGTGTGTATAATATGACTAACGTTCCCTCATAACGCGGGAGGCGACGACTCTCACTGTGGAAGCCTAGATCACAGTGCGATGCATTCAGGTGCAATGCGAACTGAGTCCCGACGCAACGTACTAATATGCGAGATTGAGACACCGAGAGAACTCGGTTGGCGGCCACGGCCTACATGCACGCTGCCCAGGGGGCGTTATAAACACGTAACCTGGAGGCGTGTCTTGGTCTTTTCTTGTGAAAGGTGCACTTAGTTCAGAGCCTGCCATACAATGTTCCGTAATGTGATCAGTGTGCTAGCGAAGGCGTACGCCGAAATATTCCCGTCCCCCGAAACGCCGCACCGTTCTCGCATACTGGAGATGCGAACGACAACTGTGGGGCGGGTTGGAAGGGGGTGGGGAGGAGAGGCTGGAAGCTGGACGTAGAGATGAGACAGGAGGCGTACCTGCTGGAGGATGGTGTACACCCAGCCGAACCCCTTCATCTGGCGTGCGAGATCAAAGGAAGTTCATTCTGGAGACACTGCCCAGGATACACGTTCAGTCCTGGGGGTGTTTCCTGGGTGATGAGGGCGACGGCGACTACGGCAGCGAAGGAAAGTGGTCGGACGGGGGAGGGGGGGGGGGGTCCATCGGGTCCGAGAGCGGCGGTGGCGGAGATGAGGGCGCGACGTCGTGTGGTGCTGTGGCGGCACCAGTGGGCGGCTGCGAAGGCCGCGTGGTCTCGTGAGGCCGTGAATCTGGGGGGAGAAAAGCAGCAGAATCACGGGGCAAACGACAAATGCGAATTCAATTCTGGTGACGGCGCTGCAAACCATCGGGACCAGCCATTAGGTACATACAGGGTGTTTCAAAAATGACCGGTATATTTGAAACGGCAATAAAAACTAAACGAGCAGCGATAGAAATACACCGTTTCTTGCAATATGCTTGGGACAACAGTACATATTCAGGCAGACAAACTTTCGAAAGTACAGTAGTTACAATTTTCAACAACAGATGGCGCTGCGGTCTGGGAACCTCTATAGTACGATATTTTCCACATATCCACCATGCGTAGCAATAATATGGCGTAGGCTCTGAATGAAATTACCCGAAACCTTTGACAACGTGTCTGGCGGAATGGCTTCACATGCAGATGAGATGTACTGCTTCAGCTGTTCAATTGTTTCTGGATTCTGGCGGTACACCTGGTCTTTCAAGTGTCCTCGCAGAAAGAAGTCACAGGGGTTCATGTCTGGCGAATAGGGAGGCCAATCCACGCCGCCTCCTGTATGTTTCGGATAGCCCGAAGCAATCACACGATCATCGAAATATTCATTCAGGAAATTAAAGACGTCGGCCATGCGATGTGGCCGGGCACCATCTTGCATAAACCACGAGGTGTTCGCAGTGTCGTCTAAGGCAGTTTGTACCGCCACAAATTGACGAAGAATGTCCAGATAGCGTGATGCAGTTATCGTTTCGGATCTGAAAAATGGGCCAATGATTCCTTTGGAAGAGATGGCGGCCCAGACTAGTACTTTTTGAGGATGCAGGGACGATGGGACTGCAACATGGGGCTTTTCGGTTCCCCATATGCGCCAGTTCTGTTTATTGACGAAGCCGTCCAGGTAAAAATAAGCTTCGTCAGTAAACCAAATGCTGCCCACATGCATATCGCCGTCATCAATTCTGTGCACTCTATCGTTAGCGAATGTCTCTCGTGCAGCAATGGTAGCGGCGCTGAGGGGTCGCCGCGTTTGAATTTTGTATGGATAGAGGTGTAAACTCTGGCGCATGAGACGATACGTGTCCGTTGGCGTCATTTGGACCGCAGCTGCAACACGGCGAACGGAAATCCGAGGCCACTGTTGGATCACCTGCTGCACTAGCTGCACATTGCCCTCTGTGGTTGCCGTACGCGGTCGCCCTACCTTTCCAGCATGTTCATCCATCACGTTCGCAGTCCGTTGAAATTTTTCAAACAGATCCTTTATTTTATCGCTTTTCGGTCCTTTGGTTACATTAAACCTCCGTTGAAAACTTCGTCTTGTTGCAACAACACTGTGTTCTAGGCGGTGGAAATCCAACACCAGAAAAATCCTCTGTTCTAAGGAATAAACCATGTTGTCTACAGCAAACTTGTACGTTGTGAACAGCACACGCTTACAGCAGAAAGACGACGTACAGAATGGCGCACCCACAGACTGCGTTGTCTTCTATATCTTTCACATCACTTGCAGCGCCATCTGTTGTTGAAAATTGTAACTACTGTAATTTCGAAAGTTTGTCCGCCTGAAAATGTACTGTTGTGCCAAGCATATTGGAACAAACGGTGTATTTCTATCGCTGCTCGTTTAGTTTTTATTGCCGTTTCAAATATACCGGTCATTTTTGAAACACCCTGTATATGTGCCCATGCGTTTCTGGAATTCGCCACGCTCCCAGCGATGACGGCGGCTAAAAGCCCTGTAAAAAACAAGTCACGCGGTGCTAAGCGATACTTGCGGACCATCACGTGGTGCAAAGCGGTACTTGCTGTGGGTGAAGCAAGTGAGGCAGCATCCGATGGTGCCAGCCATGCAAAAATTTCCGTCGCGAGGATGGTACAGAATAACAGCGCCTGTGCACATGGGTGGGAGTTGCGAAGCTTCGCCATCTGTAGCTTAAAAGTGCGTACGGAACGTTCTGCTTCTCCGTTGGACTGGGGGTGAAACGGAGCTTTTGTTAGATGATGAATGCCATTTCATTCACAAAACTGTTCAAAGTCCTGTGTCTTGAACTGAAGAAGTCCATTATCGATAATAACGACTTCAGGCAATCCTTAAATGCTAAATATTGAGGACAACATTTAAATGGTACTACCTGACGTGGCACAATTCATAGGTACCACAAATGGGAACTTACTAAAAGAGTCAGCCGCTATGAGGCAACGAGTGTTCCAAAATGGTCCTGCCAAGACTATGTACACTCGATGCCATGGGAATTGAGTCTTAGGCAAGGATTAGAATGTCTGTGGCCGAGCGGACTGGTTTTCCCGCGCATGCGCAACACCTTGACGTCATCTGTCCTATGTCGGCGTCCATGCCCTGCTAACAAGGGAACTTCCCCATCACACCCTCCTCATATTTAGCTATCACATTGGATAGGCCTAGAACAACCGAACACGGATCAATAGAGAAAACAAGAAGAAGCTGTGTGGAACTATGAAAAAAACAAGCAAAATATACAAACTGAGTAGTCCGTACGCAACATAGACAACATCAAGGATAAAGTGAGCTCAGGAGCGCCGTGGTACCGTGGTTAGCGTGAGCAGCTGCGGAGCTAGAGGTCCTTGGTTCATGTCTTACCTCGAATGAAAAGTTTAAATTTTTATCTACATCTACATCCATACTCCGCAAGCCACCTGACGGTGTGTGGCGGAGGGTACCCTGAGTACGTCTATCGGTTCTCCCTTCTATTCCAGTCTCGTATTGTTCCTGCAAAGAAGGATTGCCGGTATGCTTCTGTGTGGGCACTAATCTCCCTGATTTTATCCTCATGGTCTCTTCGCGAAATATACGTAGGAGGGAGCAATATACTGCTTGATTCTTCGGTGAAGGTAAGTTCTCGAAACTTCAACAAAAGCCCGTACCGAGCTACTGAGCGTCTCTCCTGCAGAGTCCTCCACTGGAGTTTATCTATCATCTCCGTAACGCTTTCGCGATTACTAAATGATCCTGTAACGAAGCGCGATGCTCTCCGTTTGATCTTCTCTATCTCTTCTATCAACCCTTACTGGTACGGATCCCACACTGCTGAGCAGTATTCAAGCAGTGGGCGAACAAGCGTACTATAACCTACTTCCTTTGTTTTCGGATTGCATTTCATTAGGATTCCTCCAATAAATCTCAGTCTGGCATCTGCTTTACCGACGATCAAATTTATATAATAATTCCATTTTAAATCACTCCTAATGCGTACTCCCAGATAATTTATGAAGTTAACTGCTTCCAGTTGCTGACCTGCTATTTTGTAGCTAAATGGTAACGGATCTATCTTTCTATGTATTCGCAGCACATTGCACTTGTCTACATTGAGATTGAATTGGCATTCCCTGAACCATGCGTCAATTCGCTGCAGATACTCCTGCATTTCAGCACAATTTTCCATTGTTACAACCTCTCGATACACCACAGCATCATCTGCAAAAAGCCTCAGTGCACTTCCGATGTCATCCACAAGGTCATTTATGTATATTGTGAATACCAATGGTCCTATGACACTCCCCTGCGGCACACCTGAAATCACTCTTACTTCGGAAGACTTCTCTCCATTGAGAATGACATGCTGCGTTCTGTTATCTGGGAACTCTTCAATCCAATCAATCAATTGGTCTGATACTCCATATGCTCTTACTTTGTTCATTAAACGCCTGAGGGGAACTGTATCGAACGCTATGCGGAAGTCAAGAAACACGGCATCTACCTGTGAACCCGTGTCTATGGCCCTCTGAGTCTCGTGGACGAATAGCGCGAGCTGGGTTTCACACGACCGTCTTTTTCGAAACTCATGCTGATTCCTACAGAGTAGATTTCCAGTCTCCAGAAAGGTCGTTATACTCGAACATAATACGTGTTCCAAAATTCTACAACTGATCGACGTTAGAGATAAAGGTCTATAGTTCTGCACATCTGTTCGACGTCCCTTCTTGAAAACGGGGATGACCTGTTTCCTTTTCCAATCCTTTGGAACGCTACGCTCTTCTAGAGACCTACAGTACACCGCTGCAGGAAGGGGGGCAAGTTCCTTCGCGTACTCTGTGTAAAATCGAACTGATATCCCATCAGGTTCAGCGGCCTTTCCTCTTTTGAGCCATTTTAATTGTTTCTCTATCCCTCTGTCGTCTATTTCGATATCTACAATTTTGTCGTCTCTGCGACAATCTAGAGAAGGAACTACACTGCAGTCTTCCTCTGTGAAACAGCTTTGGAAAAAGACATTTAGTATTTCGGCCTTTAGTCTGTCATCCTCTGTTTCAGTACAATTTTGGTCACGGAGTGTCTGGACATTTTGTTTTGATCCGCCTACCGCTTTGACATAAGACCAAAATTTCTTAGGATTTTCTGCCAAGTTAGTACATAGAACTTTACTTTCGAATTCATTGAACGCCTCTCGCATAGCCCTCCTCACACTACATTTCGCTTCGCGTAATTTTTGTTTGTCTGCAAGGCTTTGGCTATGTTTATGTTTCCTGTGAAGTTCCCTTTGCTTCCTCAGCAGTTTTCTAACTCGGTTGTTTTACCACGATGGCTCTTTCCCATCTCTTACGATCTTGCTTGGCACACACTCATCTAACACATATTGTACGATGGTTTTGAACTTTGTCCACTGATCCTCAACACTATCTGTACTTGAGACGAAACTTTTGTGTTGAGCCGTCAGGTACTCTGTAATCTGCTTTTTGTCACTTTTGCTAAACAGAAAAATTCTCCTACCTTTTTTAATATTTCTATTTACGGCCGAAATAATCGATGCAGTAACCGCTTTATGATCGTCGATTCTACATATACATTTATACTCCGTAAACCACCCAACGGTGTGTGGCGGAGGGCACTTTACGTACCACTGTCATTACCTCCCTTTTCTGCTCCAGTCGCTTATGGTTCGCGTGAAGAACGACTGTCTAAAAGCCTCCGTGCGCGCTCGAATCTCTCTAATTTTACATCCGTGATCTCCTCGGGAGGTATAAGTAGGGGGAAGCAGTATATTCGATACCTCATCCAGAAACGCACCTCTCGAAACCTGGCGAGCGAGCTACACCGCGATGCAGAGCGCCTCTCTTGCAGAGTCTGCCACTTGAGTTTGCTAAACATCTCCATAACGCTATCATGGTTACCAAATAACCCTGTGACGAAACGCGCCGCTCTTCTTTGGATCTTCTCTATCTCCTCCGTCAACATGATCTGGTACGGATCCCACACTGATGAGCAATACTCAAGTGTAGGTCGAACGAGTGTTTTGTAAGCCACCTCCTTTGTTGATGGACTACATTGTCTAACCACTCTCAAGTGAATCCCAACCTGGTACCCGCCTTACCAACAATTAATTTTATATGATCATTCCACCTCAAATCGTTCCGCATGCATACTCCCAGATATTTTACAGAAGTAACTGCTACCAGTGTTAGTTCCCCTGTCATATAATCATACAATAAAGAATCCTTCTTTCTATGTATTCGCAATACATTACATTTGTCTATGTTAAGGGTCAGTTGCCACTCCCTGCACCAAGTGCCTATCCGCTGTAGATCTTCCTGCATTTCGCTACAATTTTCTAATGCTGCAACTTCTCTCTATACTACAGCATCAACCGCGAAAAGCCGCATGGAACTTCCGACACTATCTACTAGGTCATTTATAAATATTGTGAAAAGCAATGGTCCCATAACACTCCCCTGTGGCAAGCCGGAGGTTACCTTAACGTCTGTAGACGTCTCTCCATTGATAACAACATGCTGTGTTCCGTTTGCTAAAAACTCTTCGATCCAGCCACACAGCTGTTCTGATATGCTGTAGGCTCTTACTTTGCTTATCACGCGACAGTTCGGAACAGTATCGAAAGCCTTCCGGAAGTCAAGGAAAATAGCATCTACCTGGGAGCCTGTATCTAATATTTTCTGGGTCTCATGAACAAATAAAGCGAGTTGAGTCTCACACGATCGCTGTTTCCGAAATCCATGTTGATTCCTACAGAGTAGATTCTGGGTTTCCAAAAAGGACATGATACTCGAGCAAAAAACATGTTCTAAAATTCTGCAACTGATCGATGTCAGAGATATAGGCCTATAGTTTGGCGCATCTGCTCGACGACCCTTCTTGAAGACTAGGACTACCTGTGCTCTTTACCAATCGTTTGGAACCTTCCGTTCCTCTAGAGACTTGCGGTACACGGCTGTTAGAAGACACTTATTTCGATGTCAGCCATTTTTTCATTTGTGCGCGGATTTAGAGAAGGAACTGCAGTGCGGTCTTCCTCTGTGAAACAGCTTTGGAAAAAGGTGTTTAGTATTTCAGCTTTACGCGGATTATGCTCTGTTTCAATGCCACCATCATCCCGGAGTGTCTGGATATGCTGTTTCGAGCCACTTACTGATTTAACGTAAGACCAGAGCTTCCTAGGATTTTCTGTCAAGTCGGTACATAGAATTTTACCTGTTCTGCGTTAACTGTTTCAAATAGTTAGGGTCTGTTTGTCACCAGAAGGTCTAATATGTTATCGTCACGAGTCGGTTCTCTGTCTAACTGCTCAAGGTAGTTTTCAGATAAACCACTTTAAAAAATTTCACTGGATTCTTTGTCCCTTCCACCCGTTATGAACGTTTAAGTCTCCCAGTCTATATCCGGCAAATTAAAATCTCCACCCAGAACTATAACATCGTGTGCAAATCTACTCGAAATATTTTCCAAATTATCCTTCAGGTGCTCAGCCACAACAGCTGCTGAGCCAGGGGGCCTATAGAGACATCCAATTACCATGTCTGAGCCTGCTTTAACCGTGACCTTCACAGTTTTCAGACAATTATTATTTGTCCGTCCATCCGTCAGATGCGAGGTAACTGCGCCGTAGTATGGGGATGCTACACCTAAACAAAACATCGAAACACACGACGTCAGTCAACTGCAGCGCACGGAAGAGAGAGTATTCCTGCTAACGAGACTCCCTGGCTGGCAGTTGACTGTTCGCTACTTTGGACGAGAGTGCATTAAATACGTGAGATGTATTCCGTGGGGAATATGAATCCAGCAAATGTAGCTCGCGACTTCAATAACAAGGTCAATGAATATTTTAAGAACTGTAAGGAATCGGAATGTTCTTTAAGGGATCGAGCAGTTGTCAAACAATTGTATGATTATTTCCTACATTTGTTGATAAACAGTACGTGTGGTGATGGCGATAGCTTGCTGATTGCTGCGGGGCTGTATGTATGTACCAGATGATGAGATTTTGCACCATCCGTACGAAGAACACGAAGAGGAAATACTGCGACTTCAATCTGATGGTATTTCTTTGGGTTACATGAAGGAAATGCTCAAATGCATGTTACTGTCCAAACCAATTACAAGACACAAATATAGATTATGGAGTGAAGTAACAAATAAATTTAAGAAATTTAAAGGGATGGAGGAAAAAAGCACGATTAAATATTGCAAAGAAGTCGTGGAAGGAGGTGGAACCCGAAGACAGAAGTTCAGTGAACTAGAAAACTATCTATACCGGCAATTTATTAAAGCCAGATATCAATTAAGTGCAGTAGATGATACAGACCTACAGATTGGATTGCATTACGCTAAACAAATCGGCATGGACTTCAAGGCTTCATCTCATTTGCTTGTCACGTTCTAAAGAAAATACAAAATTACGAGCAGGAAGATTACGAAATATGTAAGCAAGAATACGCGAATAAACTGGAAGAACTTTTAGAGTGTTCCAAGACGTTTGTTACAGAAACTAACATCAGATTCCAACAGTATGAAGATGCATATATTATCAACACAGATCAGTCCGGTTTTAACTATGAAATGAAATCGACCCGCACGTTATCGTTAGTTGGAGAAATCGACAAGGAACGTACTGTGGACCAACTGCATGTCACTTCACATAGTTATAACACATAATATGCTCTGAACAAATCAGGATTTCTTTTACCTACATTTTATTTATGTTTGCAGGAACAAATGGTGTATTTGGAGCGCAAGTTCATCAACAGGTGAATAGGGTACTTGCGCAAACGCCAAATGTCATTGTGAATTGCAGTGCGTCAGGAAAAATGGAGAAAAGACTAGTGAAAGACTTTAATCAACATGCAATTGCTCCTTACGCGGACAAAGATTTTGCCTTACCCCTTGACAGCTATACAAGACAGAAGAATCAGGCATTGTACAATTTTAGTGTGGGGGTAGACGTGATTACCATTCCTCCAAGTTGTACACCTCTTGTGCAACCGTTAGGTGTGTTTGGTTATCGGAAAGTGAAATACTTTGTGAAAAGAATTATGATTTTGCGAAGCTGCACAGGTACACAGAGCAGTATTGTTTACGTGATCGTGTGTCAATTATCAAAGTTCAGGCACCGCTATCCAAAATTCCAGGACATGTTCATATTTGCTTGGACATATGCAGGATTTGACGGTCTACACACGGAAAAATTTGAAAACGTTAAAAACATATGTTTTGACAGAGCACAGGGAAAACTGTGCAGCTGTGAAACTGATGCACTCATTTGTTGCAGTTTATGTGACAAACTCTTATGTTTTCATCACTTTTTTGGGAGTGATCATTACATCCACAATGAAACCTAAATCGGGCAAGATAGAAGAATCTTTTACCCATTCGCCAAGTGTACAAGTTAGGGGGGTCGACAACATTTTCCTGTCATGTGACGCACATGGCGTCACCAGTGTCGTATAGAATATATCAGACGTGTTTTCCTGTGGAGGAATGGGTTGACCTATGACCTTGCGATCAAATGTTTTCGGTTCCCACTGGAGAGGCACGTCCTTTCGTCTACTAATCGCACGGTTTTGCAGTGCGGTCGCGGAACACAGACACTAAACTTATTACAGTGAACAGAGATGTCAATGAACGAACGGACAGATCATAACTGTGCGGAAATAAAGAAAGTAAACGTTTCACTCGAGGGAAGTCTTGAATCAAGGACCTCTCGTTCCGCAGCTGCTCACGCAAACCACGTGACCACGGCGCTCCTGAGCTTACACTATTCTTGATGTTGCGTATCTTGCACACGGACTACTCAGTCTGTATATTTTGCTTATTTTTTTCATAGTTCCACACAATTTCTTCCTGTTTTCTCGATTGATCTGTGTTCAGTTTTTCAAGGCCTATCCACTTTGCCAACTTATAACTAAATCTAAGGGGTGTGTGATTGGGAGGTTTCCTTGTAAGTACAGTGCCAGCGCGCTGTTTAGCGCGAACAATTCCCCAGTGTCCTTGGTGAAGCAATTGCAACATATCCTTTTGCAGCACTGTTGGAATGAGCACACGCGATTGTCCACTGTCAGATTGTACTAAGATCACACGTTGTTGTACTAGAAGTTTAAGCCAACGAGCAAAGTATCGGCGCACTACCTGTTAACGCGCGCCGTGGAATTTGAATCAGCGCCAGACGTCATGGACGTTGAAGACCCATAGAGGTCTCTGCACCATCGCGCTGTAAGCTGTGGCGGCGCGCCTCCTGGCGCGCTTTTAGTGTGAGAGCGCCACAGTGGAACACGTGGTTCCAGCGGACAATAGCGGCGCCCCGGATAGAGTACTTAAGCGCCTGCCTCTCGCTCTGCCAGTTCCCCCCCCCCCCCCCCCCACCACCTTTTTCGTTTTATTCCTTCCTCCCTCCTTGTTCTTACCCCTCCCCCAGGTCCCCCCTCCCCCCCCATTTGCCTTAGGCTCGGGAGTGTCACCTTTGTGCCGCCACTTTCGTGCAGTGTTCTACATTGAGTGTTCTACAGTGAGTGTTCCGTGTTGTGTTTTTTGGGAAGTGTTGTGAATGGCCATCATACTGTCGTGAACAGAAACCAGACAGTCGCCATGTTTTTTTAATTGTGTGTGTACTATGTTACTTGTCTGATTCCTATGTCTTTTATTAACGTCGCCAACCTCTTTTGCTTTCTGTTTCAACTTTCCGCATTTTTCCGCCATCTTACACTTGACGTCAGCGTTTTATCGCCTGCTTTTCTTGTTTCTTTTCTTCTTCCGTTTTCTAAAATAAAAGTCTGTAGGCTGTAGAGCAGCGTGCTAAGCTGCTGCCAGCTCGCCCCCTTTGGGGGAAATTGAAAATCAATAAAGGAAAATTAAAAAAAAAAGCTCAGCCAGCCAGTCTAATTTCGCGTACGTTGGTTGACGCCTCACCTCGCGTTAGACAGCTTACTTCCTGGTTCAGTGTACGAGTGGACGTGTTTGTTTCCTGGTGACTCCGTTGCTCGATCTTGTTGTATTCGTTCTGTCCTTCGTTGGTGGTGCCCATTCTCTCCCGTTGTGTTGTTTGCGGTCCTCTCCGCGTGTCCCGCCGCGCTATCCATCATTGCTACCCCGCGACCGTCCCTGTCGCAGTTACAACACACTACGAGTTCTGAATATTGTTCAACGAGCGCTGCAAAGACGTGTGGAAGTAATGCAACAAAATCTTCAGATCAGGGTCCCCATCCGTGGCCTGTGCATTTTTTCTGTGCTTTCCTAGCACTGACTGCAGTTCAGATACATAGCGAGGAACAGGCAGGTCACGGAGATTTGCTAGAATGAGATTATTACTCTGCAGCAGAGTATGCGCTGATATGAAGCTTCCTGGCAGATTAAAACTGTGTGCCGGACCGAGACTCGAACTCGGGAAAGGTCCCAAATACGAGTCTTGGTCCGGCACACAGTTTTAATC
Source organism: Schistocerca americana (assembly GCF_021461395.2). NCBI lineage: Eukaryota > Metazoa > Arthropoda > Insecta > Orthoptera > Acrididae > Schistocerca > Schistocerca americana. The sequence continues at coordinate 129,361,743 of NC_060122.1, read as the reverse complement.
TGCCAGGAAGTTTCAAATGATACTATTCTTAACGATCAGTTGGTCTGGAAAAATTAGACATTTTAGGATTAAGGAACCCCCCCATAGAGTCCCTCCATTGACTCAATTGACTATTATTCCAATTATTTGTATTATCGTTATACTCTCGTATCTGATCTAAGATCTATTCAGTGTGTATCACTATTACCTTCTATTATCGTGTTTTTATATGGTGTATATGTGATTTATTCGAATGACCGCCATATACACTCCCAAATATTAAGGTTTTTATCGCCCTGTATTAACAATCACAACAAATTTCTGAGCGTGAATTTAATAGTACAGTGTCATAGCATTCATTGATTTATTTATTTAATTGCTCGTGGATGCTACTTTTGTATGCTTTCCCCAAGTCATACTTGCTGGGTAGCTTGCCGTCGTTTACTACAATGGTGTTCCTCTAGTATGTACAGTAATCGCCTTAGTATTCTACGTGATTTGGATGGCCCGTATTACCTGTTCAATAATTTTAATTTTTATTACACTTTAAAGTAATTTTAATCTAATGCAATCCTTCATTTCAAGTATAAATTAATCAGCTACATGTTAGCCTTGTCCGTAACTTAAAATATTAAGCCCATCTGTCTTTCATTCTATTAGCGCGAAAGATGCGGCCATCCCCCGTTAAATAATTCTAGTGGTGCAGCCAGTTGGACCGCCCAGCCGTTGGGCATCCAGGCCAGCATGATGCGCGCAAGGCTCTACTTTGTGCTCTACTTGCTGATATAACACCTCAAAGGTATTTGTAATTTTTTCGTGCTTTCCTATACCGGTCTTCTGAGACTTCGTTTCCGTTGTGACTGTGGGATGACTTTCGAAATTTTGCGTCTACGTTCACTTAGTTCCATTTAGTTATTCTGACGGTTTCATGGTATGTGGTTGACATAGAGCTGTGGTAGCGGCTGCAGTGAATTCACTTGACACTTCTGCGTAAATACTGTTACAACTTTAATTTAATTATTGGCGCAGTCTAGAACCATGCATTATAGTGTCTATATGATAGTTACTCAACTAGCTTCGTTTTTCCTTTAAGATAATCTAATAATCTCTATCCACGGTGAAACGCGTTACTTTGAAATAAAAATTACTTTTCAACAATGTCTGTTTTATTTACAATACAACAATGAATACCGGTTGATATATCAGTCAGCCAATGATGGAATGGAGTGAACACTATAACTGGCTGTATTTGAGAAACAAGAAAGCGTTCTTCAACACATTTCAGTGTCTGCTTGATCTCTGGTGGCTTGAGGATTGTCATTTTCCGATCAGGAGAAAGCTTGTGCCTCTGCACACCTTCAAATGTTGATTCGTTTCCGAGAGTCTGATGAATCTGGCTGCCGAGTACAATATACTGTCGAGTTATTGACGAGAGTAAGAAGAGATCTTGTCGCAAATACCGGAACCTATTAACCGTTTCACAAAGTCCACTTGGGCATAGAAGAATATCAGGAGGAATTCCGGGCGATGTAGTCAGAGCCCAAGTTCTGTTTTGAAGTGAGACTGCGGTATTCTATCACGCCAGAAAGACATGGCGCAGGCATTCCATAATCACAGAGCTATTACCTAGAAGAGCAGAAACTAATTTAATTTCCAATAGACATAAAATGTACACCTGCTCGTTATTCTTAGCAGGACTAGCGGCTCATGACAATACTTTATCACAATAATATTAATTACATTAACCTGCAGCACTTCTGACTAGCAGTCAAGGTGATCCTAGCCACACTTTTGAAATACACGATGCGATAATTAATGCTGAGGTGATTTAAGTACTAATATACTGTCGAATAACTCCATCTAAAATGCCGAGTTAATTAGGAAAGTGAGATTAGCCTTATAACACTGTTGTCTCTCGATTTACAGAGAACGCATCAGATGCCAGAGACAGCAATGCGGGAGACTAGGCAAATCTGTCAGCAGTTTCACCTCAACATACATATGGACGACGCAGATCCCCGTCTTTGAAGTTAACGTCGTTGAAAACTATGTCAGCAACTACCTGTAATCTGAGACATTGTTACCCTAAAACTTGTGATAGTTTTCCTTGATATACACGACTGGCCATTAACATTACTACACCACGAAGGTGACTGCTACAGATGCGAATTTCAACCGACAGGAAGAAGATGCTGTGATATGCAAATGATCAGCTTTTCAGAGCATTCACACAAGGTTGGCGACGGTGGCGACACCTACAACGTGCTGACATGAGTAAAGTTTCCAACCGATTTCTCATCCACAAACAGCTGTTGACCGGCGTTGCTTGGTGAAACGTTGTTTTGATACCTCCTCTAAGGAGGAGAAATCCGTACCATCACGTTTCCGAATTTGATAAAGGTCGGATTGTAGTCTATCCCGATTGCGGTTTATCGTATCGCGACATTGCTGCTCGCATTGGTCGACATCCAATGACTGTTAGCAGGATATGAAATCGCTGGGTTCAGGAGGATAATTCGGAACGCCGTGCTGGATCCGAACGGCCCTGTATCACTACCAGTCGAGTTGACAGGCATCTTATCCGCATGGCTGCAACGGATCGTACAGCCACGTCTCGATCCCTGAGTCAACAGATAGGGACGTTTGCAAGACAACAAGCATCTGCACGAACAGTTCGACGACGTTTGCAGCAGCACGGACTATCAGCTCGGAGACCATGGCTGCGGTTACCCTTGATGCTGCCTGCAATGGTGTACTCTACGACGAACCTGGGTGCACGAATGGCAAAACGTCATTTTTTCGGGTGAATCCAGGTTCTGTTTACAGCATCATGATGGTCGCATCCGTGTTTGGCGACATCACTGTGAACGCACATTGGAAGCGTATATTCGTCATCGCCATACTGGCGTATCACCCGGCGTGATGGTACGAGGTGCCATTGGTTACACGTCTCGGTCACCGCTTGTTCGCATTGACGGCACTTTGAACAGTGGACGTTACATTTCAGACGTGTTACGAGCCGTGGCTCTACCCTTCATTCGATCCCTGCGAAACCCTACATTGCAGCAGAATAATGCACGACCTCATGTTGCAAGCCTGTACGGACCTTTCTGGATACAGAAAATGTTCGACTGCTGCCCTGGCCAGCACATTCTCCAGATGTCTCACCAAGTGAAAACGTCTCCTCGATGGTGGCCGAGCAAGTGGCCTGTCACAATACGCCAGTCACTACTCTTGATGAACTGTGGTATCGTGTTGAAGCAGCATGTGCAGCTGTACCTGTACACGCCTTCCAAGTCCAATTTGACTCAATGCCCAGGCGTATCAAGTCCGTAATTACGGACAGAGGTGGTTGTTCTGGGTAATGATTTCTCTGGATCTATGCACCCAAATTGGGTGAAAATGTAATCACATGTCAGTTCTAGTATAATATATTTGTCCAAGGAATACCCGTTTATCATCTGCATTTCTTCTTAGTGTAGCAATTTTAATGGCCAGTAGTGTACATTCTTTTCCATAGATAAATTTAACAGAAACGAGGAAATGTGTTCGATATGGAGCAGTTGTGTGTTTCATGGTCATACATATATGTTGTGTTATAATATCGCCTAAGCTGTGAGCATACAAAACTGCCACCATTTGATATGGTGTTCTGTCAGAAAAATGGTTTGATGCAGCTCTCCATACTGGTACAGCCAGCACAAGCCTCATCATTTCTGTAAAATTGCTGCAACATAGACCTATTTGAGTTTGTCTCCTGTATTCAAGCCTTGGCCTTTCTGCACCATTTTTACTCCCCCCCCCCCTACATTTCCCTCAATAATTAATGTGTTCTTGATTCCTGAGGATGAGTTCTGTCAACTAACTCGTCCTTTTAGTCACCTTATGCCATAAAATCTCTTTCTCCACTTTTCGATTTATTATTTCTCATTAGTTATTCAATTTATCCATCTGATTTTCAACATTAAGCTGCTACATCATATTTCAAAAGCTTATATTCCTATCTTGTCTGTTCACGTTTCACTTTGGTACACGGTTACACGGTAAAAAATTACCTTCACGAAAGATTTTCAAACAGAAATATTTACGTTCGATGGCAACAAGCGCCATCGGGAAATCTCCGTTTCTGTTTCTCCTCCATAAACTTTCGCTTTACAGTACCTCCTTAGCTCCCTTCGGTGTTTGCTCGATGAACACATTCGGTGAAATCGTAGACCTGGTACAACCCGCCTTACTCCTCATTTACAGCTCCACTACCACATCTTTAATAACTGCAGCCTGATTTCTGTATTAGTTGTAGATATCGATTTGTTCCTGCATTTTATTCATTCAACCTTCAGCATTTCAAAGAGAGAATTTCAGTCAACATTATCAAAACCTTCCTTAAATCTACAATTGCTGATGGTGTAGGTTTGTATTTCTTCGTTCTATGTTTGAAGATATTTATTTATGTAACTTTATGTGTCCAGGATTTAAAGAACACAAAATTATAAAAATAATAAGAAACCTGCTAGACACTCCTGATTAATGATTAAATGGACCATAAGTCCCAGAGTTACAATATCTTGTTGCATATAGGTCTTCTGTGGTGCTAGAACCGGGCAGGTTTCTGTAAACGGGGAGATGTTGTTCCAGCAGGTCACCACACTCACCTCCTGAGGTTCGGCTTGCGTCGTGACACTCCAGTCTTCAGTCGCTTTAGTGCCTTCCATATCACATACAGCAGATGAAAGCCCGCAGATGGTGCCACGTTGACGTTTTTCCCAACCCATTCGGTTAATAGATGTAGTCTGAGCCCTGGGCAGTGAGTTTCAAGTGCTGATGGTATTGTTGATATTGTGTGCATGAAGCTTCTCCTTGACCTCAGTCTAGGTTTTTGTGGTATAATCCAAATAATTGGTATCTGGGATCGATTTCCCGCTTCTTATTCTACTTCTCTGCCACCGTTCTTCTGTGATTGTTAGATGGCGCTCTACCCGTAATCTGACAAATTTTGGGGGAAGGAGGTCGTCCGGGGCAGCCATAATGCATTCAGCCTCATTAAAAGCCTGTTTCCCATGTCTGGAATTTCGTCAACTGCTACAGAGAAGGGTAGTGCCAGGACACACGTACGGCGCATGTTGGCCATGAGGCCCAGGTACTGTAAATACGTTTACGGATGATGTCGTTCTGAGCAAATACATTTACATTCGTCTCTTGGCAATGATCTTTGATTTTGAGACTACGATCAAAAACGGTTCAAATGGCTCTGAGCACTATGGGACTTAACATCTGAGGTCATCAGTCCCCTAGAACTTAAAACTACTTAAACCTAACCAACCTAAGGACATCACACACATTCATACCCGAGGCAGGATTTGAACCTGCGACATTAGCGGTCGCGCAGGTCCAGACTGAAGCGCCTAGACTACGATCCAATTTTAATCATAGGTATTTTGGAGTATCGTATCGACAAGACACATGCCCACGCAAGACATAATTTAATTTCCTCCCGGCCTCCCAGTTTCTCAAATGAAAGACACAGACCTGCCACTCACCAGGACTGGGAGTTGCGTGGTAACAATCATAACACTTGGCGAGATCTCCAAGGGCTGCTGTTAGCTTCATCTCCTCTTCCTCAAAGATTTTGCCTTAAGTTACATTTGCAGTTTCGTCTGCATAAAGAAATGCCCTTTTCCCAGGGTTGATTGGTTTGTCATTTGTGTAGACGTTGTACAGCAGGGGTGCCAGCATGATGTACGCATGGCTCTACAATGTGCCCTACTTGCTGCTATAACAGCTCAAAGGTATTTGTAATTCTTTGTTGCCTTCCTGTGTCGGTTTTCTCAGACTTCGTATCCGTTGTGGCTATGGGATGACTTTCGAAATTTTGCGTCTAGGTCTGAGGCAGACCATTCTTCAAGGCTTTCCACCAGCCCTTATTATTGTGAAGTGTCACAATAAATCGTTATGTTTCGCAGGAATCAGTGGACAAACTGTTTTAAAAGGTAGCCTATGTGATTCGATACGCCTTTCTAATCAACTTGACAGTGTCATATGCTGCTAATAGATCTATGAATATTACTCTGGGAGCTTGGCGTCTAATCAGCCTTTCCAAGCCTTTATACAGTTGGCAAAGAAGTGAAACTGTTCGAAAATATTTAGCATCCTTTGGTTCTTTTCTAGGCTTCAGAGATGCTACAACCCTGACCTTACGTCAGAACTTAGGATGCTGTAATTTGGAAATGCAGGTGTTAGTTAAGTTTAAGATCCGTTGAGTTGTTATTGACCAAAACATTTTAGTTTTCTCTGGTCTTGGATTATATAAGCCTGCACCTTTAATATTATTCATAGATTGGAAAGTTACTTCAGTTCTTTCACGGTGGAAGGAGCATCAAGGTAACCTTATTCATCAGCTTTTCTCTGAAAGTTCCAGTTCATAGTTCTGCTTTTATTTTCCCCATTCAGCAGAAGATGATGTGCAGTTTGATGCGTAGTTACATTAAATAGGCCTGCAGGAGCACTTGTTGATCACTGTTAAATACCTTCAGTGATTTACAAGCCTTATGACTGCTCTGTTTTGCGTCTTGTTGTGAAACTGTACATTACCATTTCTCTCTCCTGGTTGCCGATAAAGCCTTCAACAGCTCCTCTGTCTAAATTTTTGGTTCGAGGGGTGTATCAGATTCAAATAAGTCTTCGTATTTCCTAACCAGAAATCTTGAACAGTTATCGAGCCCAGGGATTTAAGATGTTCTGCCGTCTATGGGAATATCTCTACAAGACTCGATTCTGACTAATTCGATATACTTCAGATAAATCATAGGGTCAGTATAACCTAATGTGTGCCTAAGTTTCTCTGGAAATCATCTTGATCTTCCCAAAGGTCAGCTTTTAATTGCAGTTCCGTTCTTCTGTATGTAATTCATGGCAGTGTTTTGAAGCCATGACTTATTAAACTGGTGGATTGTTTTGGAATTGCTGTTATTACAATCTTCTTGAAGTGTGAGGATAGTTCACTTGTCTCAGATATCTTACTTAAAAGATGGTACAGTTTAACTGCCGATGGACCTCCCTGCGATCTCATTAATTCTGAGGGAGAGACTTTTACTCTAGCGGCCTTATATCGACTTAGGTCTTTCAGTTGTCTATCAAATTTTTCTCACGGCATTATGTGTGCCATTTCTTCTCATTAACACCTTCTTTCAATTCCATTACACTGATACCAACTTCTTGTACCTTGTATATTTTCCATCCACGATCCACTTCCTTTCCTTTCCTTACTGCTGCCTTGCAAAACGATCTCTTCATATTCAAACAGTTCCTCCCCTTTGTCCTAACGTTTCTTTAAGCTTCTTATGCGAGGCATCTATCTTTCCCATAGCTATGCGTGCTTCTGAAGCCTTGCATTCGTTCTCCAGCCATACCACATTAGTCACTTCGCACTTGCTGTCAGACCCACTCTTTTCATTATTGTACTCCCTTTTCGCATTTTCCTGCCGGCCAGTGTGGCCAGGCGGTTCTAGGCGCTTCAGTCTGGAACCGTGCGACCGCTACGGTCACAGGTTCGAATCCTGCCTCGGGCATGGATGTGTGTGATGTCCTTAAGTTAGTTAGGTTTAAGTAGTTCTAAGTTCTAGGAGACTGATGACCTCAGAAGTTAAGTCCCATAGTGCTCAGAGCCATTTGAACCATTTTGCATTTTCCTTGATTGTGTGTTTTGTATTTTCTTCTTTCGTAGATTAAACTCAATACCTCGTGCAATATTCGTAGATCTCTAATATGCCCTGTCTTTTTGCTTATTCGACAATCTGCTGATATCGCTATATCTTCTCTAAAGTTAACCACTCTTTGTTGTAGGCCTATTCATTTCCTCTGTTCTGTCATCAAGCTCAATTAGGAGCTCTTGACAACATGTCGTTCTTTCATTTCATCCAGGTCTCAATTCCTTTGTTTCCTACATTTATTCATTTCCTTTAGTTTTGATCTGTTGTTCACGACCAACAAAGTGGTGTCAAAGTATACACCTGTCTATGTAAATATTTTGGACGTTAAAATGAGGTATCTAAGTCTCTGACTTAACGTTATATATCATTACGTAATCTATTTCCGTAACTCCCTGTCTCTTCCACGTATAAAGCCTGCTTTTAAGATTCTTAAACCAAGTGTTAGCAATGATTACATTGTGCGTTGTAAAAAAAATATCTAACAAACTGATTTACCTTTCGTTTCTCTATCGTTTTGAACTAATTTTGCTTCTCTTCCTGTTACCACTATCGAATTCTAGCTACACATTAGAATTAACTATTCATCTTCCTAAATAATCAAAATACTTTCTTTCATCTTATCATATAGCCTTGCATTCTATTCATCATCTGCAGAGCTAGTACAACTGCTGGCGACGGAGAAACTCGCTGATGAGGTCACATATGGAGTAAATACTTTGGTTTAAAAGGTACGGCGAATTGTGGACTCAGACGCTGTACATCACTACAAGATACTGGCCTCAAAGTTGTATTGTTTTTAAACTGTTTTAACTCTGCTTGGTTATTTGCGAGAAAATGTCTTTCCAAAACGAAAAATTGCATTTTACTCCAGTTCATACAAAGATGATTTAGGTGAAAAGATTAGTGTAACAAATAGCCGAGTTGAAATTACCGCAGTGCTCACTCCAAAGATCCTATTGTTTTTCTTGTAGTAGCGCTCAAGCTAAACTACGGCGTCAAATCAACGAATTCCACCAACCTTACACATGGACACACTTCATATACTTTCCTAACGAAACTTCTTCGACTCCCCCTGCAATTCAGTTAAATCCGCTATGATATTTGCCCTTCACACCAGAGCTCTCCCTTCTCAGTCGAAGTGTCACTGTCACGTTCTCCTTAATACTACAGCTTTAACGACGCACTAGTCTTCTACTATCTTTCCGTTTTCCTACCTAACACCTACCATCATCCACATGGCTACATCCAAACGGAACCCTATGTTTGCGGCCACACTCTACAACCCTACACTACTTCTATAGTTTCGCCCCCATAATTATTTTTACCAATAGTATATCCTTCAAGATTATGTGAAAGTGCAGTTCTTCTCTTTATGATTGTCGCCTGTCTGCAACATGTTTTAAATAAGATTTATTTAATTAGACCTTTCAGTCTTTGTGACCAAACGAAAAGCGAAAAAAGTCAACATATGAATTTTATAGAACCGCCAGCAATGAAATTCATTTTTTAATTTTAAGAAAATATGAATTATTCATCCTCTAATTACATTGTTTCATAATTGTGTGATATTTCAACCGTTTGGCTGAAGAGCGAGATATATGTTGCACTGAAAACCCACTCCTCACCTCATTGCTGACGGAGATGAAACAACAATAAATATTGTTATCATATTCTACTAGATTACGGCAGTCCTTTGACTGTATCTGTAATGGTTAGTCTTGTGATTTATATTTTAAATTGAGTAAATAGGGATATTATAAATTTCTCCCCATCGCTATATACTTTCAGCTGTTTTATTATTTGTATACGTGCTAGCAATTTGACTTCTTACCAGATGCAGCTGTATGTGCTCATGAGTTGTTGGTTCCCATCATCCTGGTGGAGTAAATATTATTATGGTACCTATATGTTTTGAATAACATAACTGTTGAATGAATTACGTCACAATTAATATTTATTTTACCATGAGACATAGCTCACAAAATTTTGTACTGGTAATACACTGTGAACAGGACTGACAGTATTGTATACATGCAGTTATGGAATGAATCAACTTGTGTCACCTGACCATATTATGGCTATGAAATTGTGAGTAGGTTAGTTTTTCTTAAAATATCACGTTGGATCTATAAACCTTAAGTAGCGTATCATCATCATCAATGCTGCTAGTAGCTTCATTCTGTAATGCACAATTGTTAACTAATTCCATTTTGCATACTGTTTTTGTATTATTATGTTCATATTTATAGTGCAATTCAATGTAAGTACTCGTAACATCAAGACTGTTATGTAATTATTACATGTATACCTGTTTCATTACAAAACTACTGAACTACAAGAAGGATCCATAAATTTAACGCTGCATAACATTATAGTTAGAGCACTAGAGGTTTTAGTTTTGTGTATGAATCTCTCCGTCACAAGTGATTTCTTATCACTTCGAACGGAAGTCTTTGGGCATATGCTGTCACGTTTCTTTCTCTGGTTTAGTACTGTAGATTGAGTACAAAATTGTTTTCCTGTTAGAACTTGCTTGCCCTATTATTTTAGTCTGTGTATATGCCTGATATTAGTAACTGATTTCATACTGTGTCAATATGGGTTCATGGATTATTTTAACTTGTGAATGTTACTATAGTTAAACGGTTAACGAGTACAATTCTTTTCTGGTATTTTTAATCATGAGTGATGAATTTCACGTCACTTAATGCAATGCTTTCAATATTAATCTGAATTTTTTTTTAATTGTATTATTCTTTAAAGGCACTTAAGAAATGTGAAAAAGCTTTTAAGTTTTCCACAAAACGTGTACCAGTTTGTGGACCCATACTTGAATGTGTTAATAGTGGAACAGTGTTCCATAGTCTCAGGATCTGTCAAACTGTGTTCTTGCTGAGGAACAGTGTTCCATAGTCTCAGGGCCTATCAGACTGTGTTCCTGCAGACTCCTATAATGCCTCTAGTTGTGATTTTCTGTTTCTGTGTAAGTCATCTCGCAGTCGAATTTTGAATGAATGGACCTGTAATGATTCATTAGATGCTTGAAGAGATATAGTTACAATTATGCTATAAATATTGTCACTTCTTAACCACACTCAAGTCCAAATCCGAAAGCAGGGTAGTCATTAAAGTACAACACTTAACACTGAAACCATCTTTATTATGCACACATATGTACACTATGAACAGAACTTACCTAATGGAACGAGGGTGCTGCTATTTATACAAACATCGTATTTCCTACATCTCATGCGCATTCCAGAATATAGATAATATCCCGAGCTTCGGCAGTTAGGAAAGCTTTGGTGACAACGTAGTGGCTATGATTGTCAGTGCAGTTATCCATCTTTTCTCATTTGTCAACTTCGGGAACTTCCGCATGAGATCGACACCAGTACAGTGGAATGACAGTGCTGCAAGAGGAGCTAGTACCAGACGCCCAAGACGTAAATACGGTCCGTTCTCCTATCACTGTCATATTTTTGCAGTTTCTCACATAGTGTCTAAGATATTAGTTAAGACCTGACTGGTGACAGCTGCATCTGTTTCTGCCTATAGTCTTCACGAATCGCAGGATTATTCACACACTGACGTTTGTTGTCCCAATACATCGTCTTCGCTATAAACACTCAATAAACTAAACTGAACACTGTTCGAAGAAACCTCGGAAGGTCCAAAACTACTGACCGACTGATGTATCATTTCCAGCTGATAGAGATCATTTTATGCGAATACGGAGGGGCATGTGATCAGCACACTGCTCTCCCATCTGGTGTTCGTTTTCGTGACTGGAGCCGCTACTTCTCAATCAAGTAGCTCCTGGGTTGGCCTTACAAAGGCTGAGTGCACCCCCACTTGCTAAGAGTGCTTAGCAGATCACGTAGGTCACCCATCCAAGTGTTAGCCAAGCCCAACAGCGCTGAACTTAGGTGATCTGACGGAAACTGGTGTTACCACTGCGGGAAGGCAATTGCCATTAAGTCTTCAGTACTTCTTAATAAACCTCAACGTATCAACCAAAAATTGTCTCTCAGAGGGACTGGTACATTGTATTGGACTAAATGAGCTCCCCAATATCACTGGCTTACTTCCTGGGTCACAGTCGCTTTCAGCTACTATTCTTTGCATTTGGTATATCTACGATATTTCATACAACTATCCGCCTGCTTAGCTGGATGGTAAAGTGCTTGTCTCCCATGCAGCGGTCCCAGGTTAGATTCCCAGCCGGGTTGGGGATTTTCTCCGCTCCTGAAATGGGTGTTTTGTTCTCGTCATCACTATTCCATCCGCATCACTAGCACGCGAGTCGCCCACTGTGGTTTCGACTTAAAAAAGACTCGCACTTGGTGGCCGAACTTCCTCAGATGGGGCCTCCGGGCCAACAATGCCAAAAGATCATTTTGATTCATAAAACTTAATTGTAACCAATGATTTGGGCAGTTATCGTAGTAGATTTTCTGCTGTCATGCATGCTGTACTCGTAGACTCTGAAGCCGTATAGCGAGGATGTGACGTCAAAAGAGCATCTTGCGTTCCTGGGGTATCTCAGCATATTGCTGCTGTGAGCCAATTAGAGAATAATGGAAGGCAATAATCTTAACCATAACATACTCTAGCGTCAATGATCTACAGTTCAATTTGTCAGTGCTGTGTCACTGTTTACAGCTATCTTTGTAGAAAATAAAGTAAGCAGCATGAGGGTGGACCAGAAATGGAAAGGAAAAGAAGCAACTCCATACGTGCCTTAGGCGCACTGTGGAGGTCAAATCACATACTTGTATACACTAGTGTATATCCATGGGGAACTATTAATCTATAACTCACATGAAAAAAATAAATGACATCTACACTTGTTCTACATTTAGACTAACTTATTATTCACTGACACCCACGGCCTTCTTCATTTGAACCTCACAAATTCCCTGCACAGCCTTCAGAAATGCTCTTTCCTTCGACTTACACAACACACTACACAGTATGATTTAGTGGATGTGGCGGTTTGGCCAAAAAGGTTACATTGTATACACCCAACCCATGGTATCACACATCTATATCGCCCCACACGTACACTACAGTTGTTAACAGAATGGCAAGTTTCTGTGTGACACCAACACAGGATCAGGCGGACGTAATGGCGTACATCCACTGAGCCACACCTCCAGTGGCTCTGTACTACGAGCGCCACCTGCTGCTGCGATACAGCAGCAGCCACTCAACCTACGTGCCCTCGGAGCCACTTCGTCATGTGTTCGGAGCCACTTCGTCGTGTGACACTAGGCAGACGCCATATAGTTGCGGCTCTAACACCGTTATTCATGCTTACAACAGCAAGACTCTTGCTTGCTAACACTGATGAGCTGGACTCTGCTTCTTGCTTCAACATTTGTATTGAGTCTTCCTTTACTTGGAGAAATACAAGTTATGCAGATCTTCAATTTGCCATGTTAATTTTTTCGTTAATGATACTGCTGCTGTCCAGCTTTCCTACGATGAGAGTTGCCACAACGCTCTGTAGTTCACCACTCCTTACCAACGTGTATCAAGTCGTACGCAACGCAACTGGTGTCATTGGCTGATCTCCTGCACCCCTCCCAGGTATCATAACTGGATCTGTACCTGACAGAATGAAAAATAAGACTGTGCGAATAGGACAAATACAGGAACAATAGGTACAATAACAAAGCATTAGATATAAAACACGCGTGTTGCTACTTTTTTGACTGTATCACCGCCACAAATACCAATCGTAACACGGGCATGTAGAGGGTCGGATGTGCAACGACTGCTGCAGAGGGGTGTAAGAGAGTTTCCTGTGTTTATCAGGACGCTGATGGCTCTCCCAGGTGGGCTACGTGGGCTTTATGGGTAGTAAAGGGCTACGTGGGGACAGCGTAAGAAGATGAGTGGTAAGAAGAAGAGTGGCTGCAGCAAGACAGGGAGTTTGTGCAACAACTCTTTATTATTCCAAGGAGCAAAATGAGTGACAGGGGCAGGCCCTTGTCCAGTACCACAGCACGGCGTCTACCCACACTGCCCTGGTCAGGCATTGATCTCATGGCCCTCAGCAGTGATAAGTGGTGCTACGATGACAGAGTAACTGCTGCCCCAGTAGTGCCAAAGCCTTGCATGGCCTGTGTACCTTGCGGTGCTATGTCAAACGTTGATACAATTCAGTCATGGTGGCTGTGTCCCGTGTAGCTGAGGTGAATGTCAGGCTCTGGAAAGCACCCAGCATCTCGGTGAATAGGACAGTGTTGGATCGACACTCACCTTTGTGGGAAGAGCCCCAGCACATGACCCCATCAAGATTGTGTTAGGATTTTGGTGGAGCTGTGGCAGAAGCCAACACACAACAGGTGGAGATTCAAGGTCCAGCTGTGGGAATGGATTGCTACATTTTACATATAACAGGGCAGTTCTTGTTTCCACTGAGATCATATGTGCAGCATGCTAAGCGTCACCAAAGCGTTTTTAAAATGCACATTGCCTCAGTGGTCAGGTCGTAGTTGCAGAGCCACTGGCGTGGTGTAATGCTGACGCAGAATGCAGGCTCCTGGATTTTGCCACCAGGCCCTGTCTTGGAGTTGTGTTATTACATTTAGTTAGTTGGTTTTCCCATATGTAGGGCAATTACAAAATACTATCAGACATTTCAGTTTAACTGAAAATTAAACAACTATGGAAATTACTGACTCATGTCTACAATAATAATATAAACGGTAGGAATGTGGGTGGTGTGGAGTAGAACGTCCCGGAAGGTTTCGTGGACACACTTCCTAGTTGTCATTTCTTAATAAACGTAGCGTCACATTGTTGCATTTGAAGGCAACGGAAATGCCACAAACATCAATCGCGACCCATTTCAATAGGCATTTGCGTTTATCCTCATTAGCCAATAAGTTAAACCTTCGTTATACCCAATTAGACACATTTACAACATTGTTCTCTGTGTGTTAAAAATCTGTCCGACACACATATCAAATCGTACTCGAAATATACAAAATTATTTCACAGTTCATAAACGCTTCACATAGCACTAGTGCAACAAACACTCTTAACGTGAACATAGTCGAACTATTTACCTAAACAATCAAACGGTAACCGTCAAATTAAATTTTTAATCATGAAATCTCTCTCATATGCGTGGTACCGTCTGCGCAAACCTTCAGTGATACCGGAACACAAATAAATTTAAATGGAACAAATGTAGGCTCCTTTCACAACTCAAGAAATATGTGATGAACAACGGGAAAGCAAAAATCATTTTCAGTTAGGATAAGGGAAGAGATGAAAAAATTTTGCTATCGTGAACCAAGCTCTCACTTCTACCGCGTAGATACAGTTATACTAACGTACTCACTGAGATGTTAAAAATCATGGGATACCTCCTAATATCGTGTCGGAAGCCCTTTTGCCCAGCGTAGTGCTGCAACTCGACGTGGCATTTGCCGGCCGGAGTGGCCGAGCGGTTCTAGGCGCTTCAGTTTGGAACCGCGCGACCGCTACGGTAGCAGGTTCGAATCCTGCCTCGGGCATGGATGTGTGTGATGTCCTTAGGTTACTTAGGTTTAAGTAGTTCTAAGTTCTAAAGGGACTGATGACCTCAGATGTTAAGACTCATAGTGCTCAGAGCCATTTTCGACGTGGCCTTTACACAAGAAGTCGTTAGAAGTTCTCTGCAGAAGTACTGAGCCACGCTGCCTCAATAGCCGTCCATAATTGAAGAAGTGTTACCGGTGCAGGAGCTTGGATACGAACTGAACTCTCGATTGTGTCTCATACACGTTCGACGGGATTCACGGTGATCCAGGATGCCAAGCCATTCCCTCCAATTGTCCAGAATTTTCTTCAGACCAGTCGCGAACAATAGAGGTACTGATGTGGTGCAATGTCATCCATAGAATTTCCATAATCGTTTGGGAACATGAGGTACCTGAGTGGCTGTAAATGGCTTCCAAGTAGCCGAACATAACCACTATCAGTCAATCATCGGTCCTATTATGCCACAGGATCCAGTCCATTCCATGGAAGCACAACCCACACCATTATGGCCCCAGCACCGGCTTGCGCAGTGTCTTGTTGATAACATCGTTCCATGGCTTGGTGGCGACTGCACCAAACTTCAATCCTTACATCACCTCTCAGGAAGTGAAATCGGGGCTCATCTGACAAAGCGACGGTTTCCCAGTTGTCTAGGGTCCACCCGAAATGGTCACAAACGCCGGAGAGGCCCTGCTGGCGATGTCGCGCCTTTCGCAAAGGCATCCGCATTAGTCGACTGCTTCCATAAACCATTAATTTCAAATTTTGCAGCCTTGTCCTAACGGATACGTTCGTCGTACGTCCCGCATTGAATTCTGCAGCTATTTCACGCAATGTTCTTTGTCTGTTGGCACTATCTACTCTACGCGAACACTGCTGCCGTCGGTCGTTATGTGAAGGCAGTCGGCTACTGCTTAGTTCGTGGTGAGAGATAACGTAAAATTTGGTACACATGGCACGCTCTTGACACAATCTCGAAGTACTGCATTCTCTAACGATTTCCGAAATGGAATATCCCATCGTCCTGCTCCAATTATCATTCCGCGTTCGAAGTCTGTTAATTCCTCTAGTACTGCCATAATCACTTTAGAAACCTTCGCACATGAATCACCTGCTTACAAATAACAGCTCCTTCAATGCACTACCGTAATATACATTGTGCACACGATGCTACAGTCATCTGTGGATGTGCTCATCGCCGTCCCATGACTTCTGTTACCCCATTGTATAACATAATAAGACAGGAGTTCATGTAAGAAGAGAACACTAACGCACCGCAATAGTGGACACCGACATAACCAAAAGAACACTAAGACAAGGACAGGGCTGTAGTACATGACAAGACATCTGAAAATAACGTTGCCCTTACACTAGTGAAGCACAGTATCTCCCAAGAAACGTCCTTCAGAACAGAATGACACAATGCCTAGCACACAATGTCGCTCAAACACTGTTAACCCACACTCTAGGTAAGCACCAGTAAAGAGGAAAACACGCAAATAGCTTCTACTACAAGAGACGCTTTGCGCATCACAATACGCAGTCCGTGACTACAACCCGGCGATCACCGGCGTTGTCGCTCTTTATCCTCAACTAAGCACAATTGCGAAACTTGCAAATATGCTCACATCACTTCCAAACTCACCATAACGTGACAAGCACAGCATGAAATGGAGCTCTGCACTACACACACGGCAGCGATAAAATGGCAGGCACAGATGGTGCACTCATTGTCTTTAATTCCACAGCATCAATCTGGTACTAGTACTCCGTACACGGCGGCGAAAGAACCCAGGCTGCATTCATAGCCAATACCAACACTGAACTGCATGACAGACAGGGAGTAAACTCCGGCCAGGGGGCCTACAACCTTTGGCAGAGGACAGACACTGCCGACGTGGGCAAGTGGTCGCACCTCAGTAACTTGACTCATGCACTGGCTAATCCCATCGCACTCCAGCCGACGAAGTGTAGCATGCCCCACTGGACTTCGCAATTGCCGATGCTGTTCCAGTTTGGCCACAGATGACATTCACCACATAGCACACACGGCAAGCCCCTCTCATAGCTATGGCAGAGACGTTCCTGGAACGGCTCGAATAATTTAACGTTATTCACTTGTGTCACATTTCTTCCCACTGCCCACATCTCACGCAGGCACACACTACAATACACTAAGTATACTGTTTCCCTTCAGTTTACGCATATTTTTTTAGAAATTTGAACACGTTACAAAATTTTGCGTTGTCGATCGCTTCCTCTGGATTGACGAATGCCATGATCGTATCTTGATTTTTCATCAACCTCAGGTCCATTATCGAGTGCAACGTGAGAACCGCCTCTTTAGTGCCTTTATCTTTCCTAAATCCAAACAGATCGTCATCTGACAGATCCTATGTTTTTTTCCCATTTTCAGTATACAGGGTGTTACAAAAAGGTACGGCCAAACTTTCAGGAAACATTCCTCACACATAAATAAAGAAAAGATGTTATGTGGACATGTGTCCGGAAACGCTTAATTTCCATGTTAGAGCTCATTTTAGTTTCGTCAGTACGTACTGCCTCGATTTGCCGCCAGTTGGCCCAATTGAAGGAAGGTAATGTTGACTTCGGTGCTTGTGTTGACATGCGACTCATTGCTCTACAGTACTAGCATCAAGCACATCAGCACGTAGCATCAACAGGTTAGTGTTCATCACGAACGTGGTTTTGGAGTCAGTGCAATGTTTACAAATGCGGAGTTGGCAGATGCCCATTTGATGTATGGATTAGTACGGGGCAATAGCCGTGGCGCGGTACGTTTGTATCGAGAGAGATTTCCAGAACGAAGGTGTCCCGACAGGATGACGTTCGAAGCAATTGATCGGCGCCTTAGGGAGCACGGAACTTTCCAGCCTATGACTCGCGACTGGGGAAGACCTAGGACACGTGCAATGGACGAAGCAATTCTTCGTGCAGTTGACGATAACCCTAATGTCAGCGTCAAAGAAGTTGCTGCTGTACAAGGTAACGTTGACCACGTCACTATATGGAGAGTGCTACGGCAGAACCAGTTGCTTCCGTACCATGTTCAGCGTGTGCAGGCATTATCAGCAGCTGATTGGCCTCCACGGGTACACTTCTGCCAATGGTTCGTCCAACAATGTGTCAATCATCATTCCAGTGCAGATGTTCTCTTTACGGATGAGGCTTCATTCCAACTTGATCAAATTGTAAATTTTCACAATCAGCATGTGTGGGCTGACGAGAATCCGCACCCAATTGTGCAATCACGTCATCAACACAGGTTTTCCGTGAAAGTTTGGGCAGGCATTGTTGGTGATGTCTTGATTGGGCCCCATGTTCTTCCACCTACGCTCAGTGGAGCACGTTATCATGATTTCATACAGGATACTCTACCTGTGTTGCTAGAACATGTGCCTTTACAAGTACGACACAACATGTGGTTCATGCACGATGGAGCTCCTGCACATTTCAGTCGAAGTGTTCGTACGCTTCACAACAACAGATTCGGTGACCGATGGATTGGTAGAGGCGCACCAATTGCATGGCCTCCACGCTCTCCTGACCTCAACCCTCTTGACTTTCATTTATGGGGGCATTTGAAAGCTCTTGTCTACGCAGCCTCGGTACCAAATGTAGAGACTCTTCGTGCTAATATTGTGGACGGCTGTGATGCAATACGCCATTCTCCAGGGCTGCATCAGCGCATCAGGGATTCCGTGCGACGGAGGGTCGATGCATGTATCCTTGCTAACGGAGGACATTTTGAACATTTCCTGTAACTAAGTGTTTGAAGTCACGCTGGTACGTTGTGTTGCTGTGTGTTTCCATTCCATGATTAATTTGATTTGAAGAGAAGTAATAAAATGAGATCTAGCATGGAAAGTAAGCGTCTCCGGACACATGTCCTCATAACATATTTTCTTTCTTTGTGTGTGAGGAATGTTTCCTGAAAGTTTGGCCGTACCTTTTTGTAACACCCTGTATGTCAGCATCTCGGATGCATCATTTGTTAGGCTGATTCTGCAACAATTTTTCACCCATATCTGCCTTTGCTCTCTTTGGAAATGTGTTGATGATGTTTTTCCGAATGTCGGATGGTACGTCGCCAGTCTCATAGATTTTATACATAAACATGAATAGTCGTTTGGTAGAGGCTTCTCCCAATGATTTTAGAAATTTCGACGGAATATTATCTACGCTTTCTGCCTTATTTAATCCCAAGTCATCTAGAGCTCTTTAAATTCTGACTACAAATTAGGTTTCCGGATGTCACCCCTACAGACTCCAATTTTTCCTCCAATACATCAAACAAGTGATCCCCTTCGAAGAGCCCTTCAGTAGACCCTTCCCACGTATCTGCTCTGCCTTCCGTAGCCTTTTCACCTTGGCTGACTTGTATTTGCTTTTTATTTCATTCCTAAAGGATCTATATTGCTCTTTTTCTGTCTTTCCCGGAGTATTTGTATACTGTTTTCTTATATAACTCGCAAACCACGAATTCTCTCCAACGATCCTGAAGTACGTAGATTTGGTACACGTTTGAAACTGAACCCAGGACTTGTACAATACACCTCAAAAGATACTTCCTTTGATGCCGGATGTTCCCTAGCATTTCGAATCTACAGAGCATACATCATACTGAAACAATCATACATTATGTAATTCTAACGACGCCGTTAAAGTTGCATAAGAACGAGAAAATAATAAAATGAAACTATTATGACGTTCATGATTACCAAATGCTTTTATTTTTTCATTTAAACTGACCTGATTAAGCCCATCTGGCCCTCTCTTACGTTGGACAAGGACTGCAAACATACAATTCCTTTAGACATCATAGTTAGCTCATAAATAAAAGTTTTAATATGACACATAGTATCAAATTGGTTTGAATGTTTATAGTAGCAATTTTAGTAAATAATAGTGATTTTGAACTAATTAAGTTACGACTGGGAGTATTTGTACTATTGCTGCTGCTACTACTACTAGGGGGAATAGTAGTAATAGTAATAATAATAGGCCGGCCGAAGTGGCTGTGCGGTTAAAGGCGCTGCAGTCTAGAACCGCAAGACCGCTACGGTCACAGGTTCGAATCCTGCCTCGGGCATGGGTGTTTGTGATGTCCTTAGGTTAGTTAGGTTTAACTAGTTCTAAGTTCTAGGGGACTAATGACCTCAGCAGTTGAGTCCCATAGTGCTCAGAGCCATTTGAACCATTTTTTTAATAATAATAATAATGATAATAATAGTGACAAGAATACCGGTAATGACAATAATAACAATAATGGCAATGACAGATATAAATAGGATTTACAGGTGTACAAAATAAATATGTTCTGATATAGACAGTTCTGGGGAAACGAAATTTAAGGAGGTTGCATCAACTAAGAATACTGTAAAACGAGGGAGATCTGGTTGGCAACAAGAATGTACAAGAGTGACAAGTGCGTGCAGGCACAATGGTAACCATTGTTGTTGCTTTAGCAGATATGTCATTAACTGTCTTCTCAAGGTGGAGATGTTAATCAGTTCTCTAATATAGAGCGCGGAGTCCTTCCAGAGTCGGATTTCTGAGACTGGGAAGGACTTCGGGAAAGTGGCTGAATGGTGAAATTGGACAGAAAGGATTTTGCTGTGATGGGAACAGGTGTTTCTTGCCATTTTTTCATACAAGAGCGTTAAGGCCGAGAAGAGATATGATGAACAGTGTACGTTCATAAGACAACAGAGAAGAAAGAGTGTTCGGGAATCTCGACGCTTGTCTGCACACAGCCAGGGTAGTTGTGCGTACGATGGTGAAATATGATCAAAGAGACAAACATCATGGACATAACGAACACAGGCGCTCGTAACCAGTTCCAGGCGCCGTGAGCATTCCTTAGAAACGCCTGCAGGATAGTACCGCTGTAATCAACAACTGGAAGTATAAGTATAGGTCTAAGTTTCTTGTTCAGCTCAAGAGGAAAGATCTAATTATATTTTTCCAGGGCATGAAGAGATGCTGACTGAGCCATGCCGGCTTGCGGTTACGGACATTTGTTCAGAGATGCTAACCTTTCGGCGCTTGTGAGCCCGCCGCGAGGTGGCGCGGCAGGGAACGGATCAGGAGGCCAGTGCGAGTGAGTTTAGTAGGGAGGTGGAGAGAAGACGGAGCTATTGCCCAAGGAGGGTACACCGGTCGGTGAAGAAGTGTTTCGAAAAGACATTGAACAGGCGACAGTTGTAATGTGACCGAGCGCCTCGCGTCAGACTCTGCCCCGATACTCCACACTCTTAACACGAACAATGTCCATTTTCCAAAGCAGCGTCGCTGAAGTTGAACGAGAACTAACAGGATAATATGAGGTACTTCACCCTGTCTAAGACTTACGGCACGATTCCAACAACCACATCAAATATAGGAAGGAAGATTTGGGTTTTACGTCCCGTCGAAAACGAGCTTCTTAGAGGCGGTGCACAAGCCGTGACCTTTCAAAAATACCATCCCGGCATTTACCTGCAGCGATACGAAGATATCACGGAAATCCTAAAGCTAGCCTGCCAGACACGGGTTTAAAGGGTCGTCCTCCCGATTGCGAGTCCAGTGTTTTAACCACCGAACCACTTATCTCGGTCAGAAATATATTATTCAGTCATTGACACTCTGACACATATCTTCTGACCCACTGCTTTACTCACACTGTAGGACGCAAGAGCACAAGTCAACCACTACTGTGGATATCTTATCATCACTCAGTCTTTCATAAATTTGAGTTGGTGACTCATTATAAAATCCTCATAACAGTTTGCCTTCATTTTTCATGGTCTTTGGAATCTCGCAGTAGCCGGCCCCATGTCTGGTGTGTTATCTCCTTTGTCTGGTCTTTACTGCCGCTTTCTCCCTTCGACCTTACCTTGTATGATCATCTTTTCAGAGTCATCCTCATGTCTTCGAATTATGTGATCAAAGAACTGCAGGGTTTACTGGAAACAAATACTGTACATTTTCTTCTCCACATTCATTTACTGAAACATTGATTCGTTGGTCCGCTTGTCCATCCATGATACTCTTAGCAACCTGAAAATAACTGAAGGGAACGGAAAAAGAATTGATACTTATGAGATGTGGACATATAGTCCACATCTCATAAGCATCAATTCTTTTTCCGTTCCCTTCAGTTATTTTCCTTGTTTCAGCGCCATAAAGGAAAACTGGAAACAGAGATTTCAGCCATCTCAATTTAGTATGTCTGGTTAGGGCTCGATCTTTCCAAATCACTGTAAGCTTCGATGCAGCATTCCTACCCAGAAAAACCCTGTTTCGTATTTCCTGTGTAGAGCCTCCCTCTTTGTGAACAACTGAGGCCAGGTAAACAAAGAGTTCGACTTCTTCGTATTCTGATGACACATCACTAGCTGGAAGTGACTCACATCTGTCAGTCATCATGATCTTAGTCTTTTTCTTGCTAACTGACAGTCCAGGTATCTCGCTTTCTCTGCTAACTCCGTCCAGTAGTTCCTTCAGCACCACTTGATTCTGCCTACAACCTTAAATTTCTGGTTTATTGTCCTACAAATCAGATCCAACTAGTTCAGCCATGAAGACTTTTTCTCATAACATACTCTCCGTAGCTGTTAAATAGAATTGACAATGGAATACATCCCTGTCGAACATGGTTCAAAAAAAGGACTTGAAATAGTCTTACTTAGTCTAATTGCTACATACTATCAGAGAAGAGATTTCTGAAATGGTATTAAAATATTCAGGAACGCCCATTCTGCTAGTACACTCCAGAGTTTTTCCATGTACCACAGTCGAAAGCCTTGCTATAATCCAAAAAATATAAAAATAACGGAGTGTATAATTCCCTACATTTTTAAGTTAGCTGTCTGACTTTAATAATTTATTTCCGTTTTCCTTTATCATTCCCAAACGCAGCTTGCTCTGGTGATATTTCTTTATCTGAGGTTCTCAGCCATTCATGGATAACATTGGGAAGAATTTTACTGGGACGTGAAATCGAGGAAATGGTTCTCTAGTTCTCACAACGCTTATGAAACGAAAGAGTTGCTGACATATATTTCATAGATTATTTTCAAACAAAACCGCCAGGTGCTTTGCTTGTTTCAGCAGTAAAAAGAAAAAAATGCTGTCACGCTAAGGTACTTTCTTATTTTTCATTTCCGTTGTGTAAACATCAGAAACATTTAATGGTGCCCATTCTGTTACTCCCCCCCATGAAGCATGGACCTTGCCGTTGGTGGGGAGGCTTGCGTGCCTCAGCGATACTGATGGCCGTACCGTAGGTGCAACCACAACGGAGGGGTATCTGTTGAGAGGCCAGACAAACATGTGGTTCCTGAAGAGGGGCAGCAGCCTTTTCAGTAGTTGCAGGGGCAACAGTCTGGATGATTGACTGATCTGGCCTTGTTACATTAACCAAATCGGCCTTGCTGTGCTGGTACTGCGAACGGCTGAAAGCAAGGGGAAACTACAGCCGTAATTTTTCTCGACGACATGCAGATCTACTGTATGATTAAATGATGATGGCGTCCTCTTGGGTAAAATAAAATATTCCGGAGGTAAAATAGTCCCCAATTCGGATCTCCGGGCGGGATCTACTCAGGAGGACGTCGTTATCAGGAGAAAGAAAACTGGCGTTCTACAGATCGGAGCGCGGAATGTCAGATCCCTTAATCGGGCTGGTAGGTTAGAAAATTTAAAAAGGTAAATGGATAGGTTAAAGTTAGATATGGTGGGAATTAGTGAAGTTCGGTGGCAGGAGGAACAAGACTTTTGGTCAGGTGATTACAGGGTTATAAATACAAAATCAAATAGGGGTAATGCAGGAGTAGGTTTAATAATGAATAAAAAAATAGGAGTGCGGGTTAGCTACTACAAACAGCATAGTGAACGCAGTATTGTGGCCAAGATAGACACAAAGCCCATGCCTACTACAGTAGTACAAGTTTATATGCCAACTAGCTCTGCAGATGATGAAGAAATAGATGAAATGTATGACGAGATAAAAGAAATTATTCAGGTAGTTAAGGGAGACGAAAATTTAATAGTCATGGGTGACTGGAATTCGTCAGTAGGAAAAGGGAGAGAAGGAAACATAGTAGGGTGAATATGGATTGGGGGGAAGGAATGAAAGAGGAAGGCGCCTTGTAGAATTTTGCACAGAGCATAACTTAATCATAGCTAATCTTGGTTCAAGAATCATAAAAGAAGGTTGTATACCTGGAAGAATCCTGGAGATACTAAAAGGTCTCAGATAGATTATATAATGGTAAGACAGAGATTTAGGAACCATGTTTTAAATTGTAAGACATTTCCTGGGGCAGATGTGGATTCTGACCACAATCTATTGGTTATGAACTGCAGACTGAAACTGAAGAAACTGCAAAAAGTTGGGAATTTAAGGAGATGGGACCTGGATAAGCTGAAAGAACCAGAGGTTGTAGAGAGTTTCAGGGAGAGATTAAGGGAACAATTGACAGGAATGGGGGAAAGAAATACGGTAGAAGAAGAATGGGTAGCTCTGAGGGATGAAGTAGTGAAGGCAGCAGACGATCAAGTAGGTAAAAAGACGAGAGCTAATAGAAATCCTTGGGTAACAGAGGAAATATTGAATTTAATTGATGAAAGGGTAAAATATAAAAATGCAGTAAATGAAGCAGGCAAAAAGGAATACAAACGTCTCAAAAATGATATCGACAGGAAGTGCAAAATGGCTAAGCAGGGATGGCTAGAGGACAAATGTAAGGATGTAGAGGCTTGTCTCACTAGGGGTAAGATAGATACTGCCTGCAGGAAAATTAAAGAGTCCTTTGGAGAGAAGAGAACCACTTGTATGAATATCAGGAGCTCAGATGGCAACCCAGTTCTAAGCAAAGAAGGGAAGGCAGAAAGGTGGAAGGAGTATATAGAGGGTTTATACAAGGGCGATGTACTTGAGGATAATATTATGGAAATGGAAGAGGATGTAGATGAAGACGAAATGGGAGATAAGATACTGCGTGAAGAGTTTGACAGAACACTGAAAGACCTGAGTCGAAACAAGGCCCCGGGAGTAGACAACATTCCATTAGAACTACTGATGGCCTTGGGAGAGCAAGTCATGACAAAACTCTACCATCTGGTGAGCTCGATGTATGAGACAGGCGAAATACCCTCAGACTTCAAGAAGAATATAATAATTCCAATCCCAAAGAAAGCAGGTGTTGACAGATGTGAAAATTACCCAACTATCAGTTTAATAAGTCACAGCTGCAAAATACTAACGCGAATTCTTTACAGACGAATGGAAAAACTGGTAGAAGCCGACCTCGGGGAAGATCAGTTTGGATTCCGTAGAAATATTGGAACACGTGAGGCAATACTGACCTTACGACTTATCTTAGAAGAAAGATTAAGAAAAGGCAAACCTACATTTCTAGCATTTGTAGACTTAGAGAAAGCTTTTGAGAATGTTAACTGGAATACTCTCTTTCAAATTATGAAGGTGGCAGGGGTAAAATACAGGGAGCGAAAGGCTATTTACAATTTGTACAGAAACCAGATGGCAGTTATAAGAGTCGAGGGGTATGAAAGGGAAGCAGTGGTTGGGAAAGGAGTGAGACAGGGCTGTAGCCTCTCCCCAATGTTACTCAATCTGTATATTGAGCAAGCAGTAAAGGAAACAAAAGAAAAATTTGGAGTAGGTATTAAAATTCATGGAGAAGAAGTAAAAACTTTCAGGTTCGCCGATGACATTGTAATTCTGTCAGAGACAGCAAAGGACCTGGAAGAGCAGTTGAACGGAATGGACAGTGTCTTGAAAGGAGGATATAAGATGGACATCAACAAAAGCAAAACGAGGGTAATGGAATGTAGTCAAATTAAGTCGGGTGATGCTGAGGGAATTAGATTAGGAAATGAGACACGTAAAGTAGTAAGGGAGTTTTGCTATTTAGGGAGTAAAATAACCGATGATGGTCGAAGTAGAGAGGATATAAAATGTAGACTGCCAATGGCAAGGAAAGCGTTTCTCAAGAAGAGAAATTTGTTAACATCGAGTATAGATTTAAGTGTCAGGAAGTCGTTTCTGAAAGTATTTGTATGGAGTGTAGCCATGTATGGAAGTGAAACATGGACGATAACTAGTTTGGACAAGAAGAGAATAGAAGCTTTCGAAATGTGGGGGTGCTACAGAAGGATGCTGAAGATAAGGTGGGTAGATCACGTAACTAATGAGGAGGTATTGAATAGGGTTGGGGAGAAGAGAAGTTTGTGACACAACTTGACTAGAAGAAGGGATCGGTTGTTTTGAGGCATAAAGGGATCACAAATTTAGCATTGTAGGGCAGCGTGGAGGGTAAAAATCGTAGAGGGAGACCAAGAGATGAATACACTATGCAGATTCAGAAGCATGTAGGTTGCAGTAGATACTGGGAGATGAAAAGCTTGCACAGGATAGAGTAGCATGGAGAGCTGCATCAAACCAGTCTCAGGACTGAAGACCACAACAACAACAACATTCTGCTACTTCCACCAGAAGGATCATTCAGTTGCAACGACGTTCAAAGTGCTTTACTAACTTGTGAGTGCCCAGTTAATAACTTAGTGATGGTAATACGTGATTCATAGCAGTCAGTCCAC
Source organism: Schistocerca americana (assembly GCF_021461395.2). Classification (NCBI taxonomy): domain Eukaryota; kingdom Metazoa; phylum Arthropoda; class Insecta; order Orthoptera; family Acrididae; genus Schistocerca; species Schistocerca americana. The sequence goes on along the minus strand of NC_060122.1, from coordinate 129,334,888 downwards.
AGTAGTTAATACAGGTACGTAGAGAATTAGTCAAGTTACACTCTGTTGTAGTTAAAAATATTAATACACATTTCATTTTTAGTATTGATCTTGGTGGATACACTTCAAAGCTCAATGGGAAGAGATAAAACAGTAAACTGAAGCAATTCAGCGGAACCATTTTCAGATAATATCGGAAATAAGAGCTTTAGAATTTAACGTTTACCAAAGTAGTCGTATTTTCCTAGTTTTAAATGAAGCAGTTCACAGAGTGGGCTTCAGAGGTTAGCTTCTTTCCTTTGTCCTCAGTCTTTTGGAGATGTAGAGACGGCCCCGATATAAAGTGTTTGACCTAGGGTACCTATAAAAATTGTGTATTATATGAAATCAATCAGTAGTCGATGTTTAGAAACAGCATTACATGACATCTGTCAAAAATGGAAACACACAAAAGCAACAACAAAACTATTGAGAGACTTACAAAGATATCACTTATAGAGTCACTAACTTTTCAATAACTTCGAAGTTGGGTCAGAATTTAATGAAACATACTAGAAACGCAACGTGGACTTAGAAGAGTTTACAATGATTGCTCGAATCGCTGAGACTAGTGGTGTTGATTAATTCCACGACGTATTGGCAGAAGAAACGAAGAAAATTTTGGAGGAGGCGAGGACGTAGCACGACAAGCAAGAAGGGTAGAAAAGCACGCGAAGGAAGAGAGTAAGTAAATACAAGAAATTAGTTGAGAGGCAATGTTAAAATTGGAGACTAGGTTCGAAATCTTGGAGAAGCGCCGAGAGGAAAGGGAGAGACAGCTAGATAAGTCGTAGAAGCATATGGCCCAACTAGAAGAATATATGGGGACAAACTCCAAAAGGCCTTGCATCTTTCAAAGAACTTGGAAATGGTAGCTGAGGTAAACACAATGGAACAGGCTGGACTACATGGCACGTACGCAGAGTACAAAGTAAAATTCACAGATGTGCAGTTGCATGCAGATCTTGGTAAAGCTTAGGATAAAGTCATCCACTTCGAGGGGAAGGAAGTAGACATGTGGCTAGAGAATACTGTTAGATATGAAACAGAGGATATGTGTGAAAAGGGGGAACACAAAGAATAAACTTAGTAATGCAGATTGCAGAACGACCATGATTAAAAGTGTGCACCAAGTTGGTAGTACCAAATCAGTCATTAACGCACCTGCAGTTAGTGTCGTGGTTGTTGACAAGCCCGTAACGAACGGAAATTGTGAACACTGCATGGATTCTACTTTAAGGGAAAGGAAATGTTGTGCTACGAGATTTAAGCGTTGTCCTATATGTTCACGGAATTCAGAGAAATAGATACATCCGGTGGCTTTGATGCGACTATTCGATAATTTCTTTCATCCAAAATGATCAGGACTTCGTCACCTCGATTGGTAATGGCGCATATAAACCAACAGGCAGTGAATAGGAAATGCTCTTCGTTTGTGACTCTCTGAGAGGAAGTTCTCAAGATATATTGACTACACGTAAAAGAATATAATATTAAAGAGGACAAACTATACAAATGTGTGGTTCCTGGAGAGGGGCAGGAGCCTTTTTAGTAGTTGCGGGGGCAATACTCTGGATGATTGAGTGATCTGGCCTCGTAAAATCAACCAAAGCGGCTTTGCCATGCTCGTACTGCGAACGGCTCAAAGCAAGGGGAAACTGCACCCGTCATTTTTCCCGAGGGCATACAGCACTTCTGTGTGCTTAGTAAACAATCCGTGAGATATGTTAATGAACTAACTCAATCACCCGAAAATGCCATGAAATGCTGAAACCTAGATCGTAATTAAATAAACAATATTAGAGTCAAATGGCGGTGTGTTCATTTTAAAAAAAGCTGTATGGTTAAATGGTGATGGAATCCTCTAGGGGAAAATTTTCTGGAGGTACAATAGTCCCCCATTCTGATCTCCTGGAGGAGACTACTCAGGAGAACGTAGCTATCAGTAGAAACAAAACTTGCATTCTACGGATCGGAGTGTGAAATGTGAGATCCCTTAACCATGCATCTAAATTAGAAAATTTAAAAACAATGGAAGAACTCGTAGAAGGAGACTTCACAGATGATCAGTTTGGGTTCCTGAAAAACTGGGAAAACTCCACGCAATACTGACCCTACGACTTCTCGTAGAAGATAAACTAAGGAAACTAAACTTCTTACGGTGGATCGGGTAGAATACAGGGTACTACACAATTTGCTCAGAAACCAGACTGCTGTCATAAGAGTTGAGGGGCTTGTAAGGGAAGCAATTGTTAAGAAGGGAGTGAGACAGGGCTGTAGCCTATCTCCAATGTTATTCAATCTGTATTTTCAGCAAGCAGTAAAGGAAAAAAATTGAGTAGGAATTTAAGTCGAGGGAGAATAAAAACAAACTTCAAGGTTTCCTGATGACATTGCAATATTGTCAGAGACAGCAAAGGACTTGAAAGAGCAGTTGGAAGGAATGGACAGCGTATTGAAAGGATGATATAAGATTAATATCAACAAAGCCAAGCGAGGAGAATGGAATGTAGTCGAATGAAATCAGGTGTTGCTGAGAGATTTAGATTAGGAAATGAGACCCTTAAAGCAATAGATGAGTTTTCCTACATGCGAACGAAAATAATTGATGAAGTAGAGAGGAAATAAAATGTAGACTGGAAATGACAAGAAAAGCGTTCCCTAATAAGAGAAATTTGTTAACATGGAGTTTATATTTAAGTGCTAGGTAATCTTATCTGAAAGTATTTGTATGGGGTGTAGCTTAGTATGGAAGTGAAACATGGACGATAAACAGTTTACACAAGACGATAATAGAAGCTTTTGTAAAGTAACGCTACAGAAGAGCCGGCCGCTGTGACCAGTCCGGAACCACGCTGCTGCTACGGTCGCAGGTTCGAATCCTGCCTCGGGCTTGGATGTGTCCAATATCCTTAGGTTAGTTAGGTTTAAGTAATTCTGATGACCTCAGATGTTAAGTCCCATACTTCTTAGAACCATTTTTGAGCTACAGAAGAGTGTTGAAGATTAGGTGGGTAGAGCACTTAACTAATGAGGAGGAACTGAATATAATTCGGGAGAAAAGAAATTTGTGGCACAACCTAACTAGAAAAAGAAGGCCAAGAGATGAATACACTAAGGAAATTCAAAAGGACGTAGGTAGCAGTAGTTACTCGAAGATGAAGGGGCTTCCACTGGACATTGTTGCATGGAGAGCCACATGAAACCAATTTTCGGACTGAATATCACGGTAACAACATTAAAGAGGAAATGTTATGTTTAGATGCAATAAGAGAGACGAGATTCGATAACCCAGTCCGATTGTTCAACGAACTAGAAAGGTGTAAAGAAGAAACCTACGGAATACAAATACCGGGTGATCAAAAAGTCATATACATTTGAAAACGTAAGAAACCAGGGAATAATGTAGATAGAGCGGTAAAACTTGACACACGTGCTTGGAATGACATGGGGTTTTATTAGAACAAAAAAAAAAAAAAAAAAAAAACAAAGCTCGCAAAATGTCCGATGGATTGCGCTGGGCAGCAAAACTACTACCATGACGGGTGAGAGGTACGCCGATTAGTTACAGAATCGTATCATCCCCAGTCTGCCTGATAAACACCTGCTGGAACGTACGATGTTTATGCAGGATGGCGCTCCATCCCATACTGCAAGACGCGTGAAAGATCTCTTGGGCGCGTCGTTTGGTGATGATCGTGTGCTCAGCCGCCACTTTCGTCATGCTTGGCCTCCCAGGTCCCCAGACCTCAGTCCGTGCGATTATTGGCTTTGGGGTTACCTGAAGTCGCAAGTGTATCGTGATCGACCGACATCCCTAGGGATGCTGAAAGACAACATCCGACGCCAATGCCTCACCATAACCCTGGACATGCTTTACAGCTCTGTTCACAACATTATTCCTCGACTACAGCTATTGTTGAGGAATGATGGTGGACATACTGAGCATTTCCTGTAAAGAACATCATCTTTGCTTTGTTTTACTTTGTTATGCTAATAATTGCTATTCTGATCAGATGAAGCGCCATCTGTCAGCCATTTTTTGAACTTTGGTATTTTTTTGGTTCTAATAAAACCCCATGTCATTCCAAGCATGTGTGTCAATTTGCACCTCTCTATATACATTATTCCGTGATTTATTCAGTTTTCAAATTTATACTGACTTTTTGATCACCCAGTACAATAAATATTCTTGGATAACTATGATTTTTATGTAACTGCGGTTAAAAAGCTATAGAATGAAAAAGAAAAAAAAAGAAGAGGATCATTCTTCTTATGGATCGATGTGCAGCATATTCACCTCAGGCAGTTTTGGAAAATGTTCTTGCGGAATTTTTCCCTCAAAACAGTTCAAGTGTTTTGCAGCCATTTGATTTGGGCATTATTACAAATTTCAAAGTGCATCATAGATAAAAGAACACTGCTTCAGCATTTGATGGCACCGACTGATGCAGGAAATAACAATCTCTCCATGGACTTACTGCAAGCCATGGAATCTTTTTTCGGTTGCATGGCAGCTGGTGTCATCCTCCACAATAAACAACTTTTTCCGAAAACCAGGAGCCTTACTGGAAGAAGCTGCCGCTGATGATAATGACAGTGGAGATGAAGTCGTGTCTGCTAATGAGCTAGCTCTTGTGGAGGCTGCATAATTGGACAATTTTGTACATTTTGATGATTATCTTGTCGCGCGTGCGGAGCTACAAGATGAGTAGATTATTGCTGATCTCTGCCAACAATGCGATGATGATCAAGAAGGTGGACCAGCTTCGATTGACAGTGATGGAGATGGAGATGACGACGTGAATCTGGAAACACCTAAACTGAGTGAAGTGTTATGTGCAAACAGTGCGTGAAGGCGTTAAAGCATTGCAAAAAGTTGTAATGAAAAAGCTCTGAACTGATTATTAAGTTAGCAAACTGAGGTGTATAGATGTAATGCACGGTAAGTGAAAGAAGCCAAATTATCAGAGTTCTTAAAAGCAGGATCAAGTTGAAAATAATGCACTTTCTCTTTAATTCTGTATCGCTGTTGTGCGTACAGCGCAAAATGCCAAATAAGAATACGGTATCCAATTTCTCTAAAGCAGGACCGAATAACGTAATTTCTTTTAATACAGTGTTCTATCTTCGTAGTTCGTAAAGTTTGCACATGTGGGCACATTGTATGTTTCTAAGTGAAAAATATAATGTCTGTTACCGTATCTACATGTGTCTTCTAAGTAATTTTGAGTTCCAAGTAATCTTTTCTCTTCCCCTTGACGTATGTATAAATCAGGTTAAAATGTATATGTATTAATGTCCTCGCCAGTGATCCTAGTGGATGTGAATTTGTTAGGTTGTATGTGTCTATTGTCGTTTGACGTCAGAGAAAGTCCAAATGATATGTTGGTCCGTGTGAACAGTATATGTTGTGTTTGTATTGGAGCATGAGTCGTACGTGTTGAGGCGGCGAACAGGGCTGTTTTTCTAGGGGCGGATAACAAGGGTGAGTGATGATTATGGAATACGTGCTGCATTGCGGAACAATCAGATGTTCACCAATCTGCAACAGTCCAGTCTCCAGTGACAGAATGTAATAAAACGTGGCGTGTACTTCTTAAATTTGTTTTGTTTCTTTAATATCCTACAGGAGAGCAGAAGCTCGATGGATGAGGATCAGTAAGAGAGCTAAACACAGAGAGAAATCTGGATGTATTATAATAGCGAGGCGTAGGTAATGTGTGTGAAAGTTACGCGAATTCAGGCAGATAATGTCATGTGGATCTCATGGTAATGTAACAATCATGTGAGTTCTCCTTTGCATACTGCAAGTATAGTTGATATGTAACTTGATGTATAGATAAAATGAGATAGAATCTTGTCCGGTGTGTGAGATTTTGTCTGCTTGAGAGTACTGGAACGTATATAGATAAAAAAGGTAATAGTCAAAAGGAAAGGTAATCTACAACCTGAATACTAAAGGATGGGGCTCATTCGACAGTGGAAACTACAGTTTGCATACAAGTATGGTTTTTTTGTTTAACTAATCGATAGGTGTCGTGAATGTTTTATGAAATAAACTGTGATGTGGGGTAATTACATACCCCAGACTCTTATCGAATTTTCTATACAGGTATTTGAGCATAAATATAAAGTAATGAATACAGGTCGTTCCCATCGCTACTTAGTCTATTGCCGTCAAAACAGCTTTGCAAAATCAAAACATAAAAATGGCCTTTTTAAAAATTAATACCTCCTTAGTTCACCAGATTCATATTGGTAAGTATCTGTTGGTTACCGAAAAAAATTTAAAACAAAACTTTGGAAATTAAGAGCAGTACAGTTATATGCATTAAGGTCCAAAATATCAAACGAAACAAAGATTAATGAGGTAATGTTCAATTTAATGTAATTCCAAAAACCGTGAACTTGAGCAAATTTTCATTATATTCACACACTCGGAACGGATTGAGTGCCTACAGAATGCACAAATATGTCGTTTGAAGTTTATGCAGACCACTTAAGTCTTCTTATCCGATGATCGAGGACGAGTGCTTTACATTCCGCGGGAACGTGAATCCAGTGGCCACTAGAATATACAGCTTTCTTCCACGATCAACTTACGATGAACATAGTTTGAAACGCGCTGCACAGCTTGGTACACGTTGTTGCATCGACGCCGGAGGACAGCGAAGAGTGTTGAGGTTCGATTCCATCTGATGAGAAATGCACCCGTAAGGTGCGAGAGATTTCTGTGTCTTTCATTATTCACGAATCCTAGCAGCCATAGACTACACTGGGCGGAAATGTAGTCATTAGCATTCCCATTTCATACTACCTGCTAACACGTCTAGATTCAGCTGCTTTTGGCACATAAATAATTGCCACAGCAATTAGTATAATGTTAACATGTTCGGCATATTTTAATTCGCTGATGTTCAACAAGATAATAATCTGGAACAGGCCTTCACATATGCCAAAGTATTCTTTGTACAAATGAAAGTAATTATAACTGTATGTTCAGTTCACACAAGTTCATACAGAAACTTAATCACAATTTCACAGTACGTCTATTCACTAATGAAATATCACAAAAATTTAGTTGCAGTTCTCTCAAGTGAATCTAAATTTGCCACAGAAGGAAGTGCAGTATCAGGTCTGCCAATGACGTTAATACTGATGTAATATAGTTCTCTACACCGCCCTCAGTCACCAGCAGATATTTCTGCACGCCGTATTTGCAGTCGCTGCAGTGTTACAACGGTGTTGACGTCTAAGGCTAAGTTTGTTTTGGAACGACGCAAGCGTAAATTACAGAGTAAAGAGCTGACCACGTTTGATGTTGTCATCATTCCACATACCTAAGTACTACTGTTATCCTCAAGTGCATATTGCAGTTTTGATTCTCACGAACTCCGTTACAAGGTGTTCATGTATTCAGTCGTAACACATCGTATCAGAGAAACCATCGGTTTGAGGACCAATGTTTATTAGCCTTCTCTGTTTGTTTCATTGTCCTCTACTTACCCCTTGTAATAGTGAAACACCCTGTATACACAGGGTATCCTAAATATCTTGACGAAGCATTATAACTTCCTGTCCAGAAATAGAACTAGAACTGTATGAAGCCAGTGTTCCATAGTTATCAGGGTCACATTAACCAGTACGATTGACCGTCTTGTGTCTTTGTTACGAAGATATGCACAGCAGGAAGACTATTTTAAGTAACACTACATTTTTTTGTTCGTTAATCCATATACTCTGCTCAAAACGTGTTCAGAAACTTATCACAGAGTATCATTTATGTAGACATGACGTTATTGAAAATGTATCGCAAAACTATCTTTGACTCTCCTGTATCAGCAGTGCTGATATCTGGGCTAACGTAAATTATCCACTAGCTGTAACGCACAGTGAAGAAATAGAAACACAAGGAAAATGCACACTGGTCATTCAGTGAGCTAGTTTCGTTGCAAGTCTGTGTGAAAACAACACTATTTATATACCAATGAAGAGATGCTAGAAATGCTACTCATCTATGGAGAATGTGAGACTGAATGACAGTAATTGCAATAACATTCCCTCATTTTCGGTAAGTGTGCGCTTAGTACAGTGGTGTACAACTTGTAGACATGTTTTGTAGAGTACAGACACTATGCATTAAAACTACACCATCTTCACTTTAATTTAGTTTCAGGTAGAACCAGTTGTGGTCCTTTGATGCAGTACCGAACGGAGGGTGTATATCGGAGGCTCAGACCCTTCTGCGCCCGTGTAAGTTACAGATTCCTTGAGTTACGCAATTGGGCGGGCGGTTTGTTGTTCTGTGGAATAGTTCAGGAGTGCACTGCACACAGGAAGCAACTACACGGGTAGCAGAGGGTATGTGGAGGGGACTGGGCGGCTTTTGGCTTACAGGGTCTTCGGGCACTGCAAAACGGCGACAATGTAAACGGGTGCGGGGGAAACATAGGAGGGTAGACCAGCAGCAATTGGTATTGCACTTGTAACCTGTTGCAGCTGTGTTCGAAAAGAACCAGAGCTCTAAGCATTGGTAGAAAACACTGAAGCTCGAACCGTTACAGGTACAGCAAGCACCATGTTCACAAGGGGTAGATAAAGTTTATTTGGTGGTGGAGTGCCTGAAGTAGTCTACCTTGTAACGAAATTTAAGCAGATAATTCCTGTGAGTATCGCTAGAGGTTACACTCAACAACCGGCACAAATTAATAATTGCTTCCTTTTACCAACCTCTCGACTCAGATAATAAAGCTGTTGAAACGTTCAAAGAAAACTCGAGTCTCATTTCGTATAGGTAAATCACTCATACAATTGTAGTTGGTTGTGGCTTCAGTCTGCCCTTGATATGGTCTTGAGAATAGGTGTAAAACGTCGTTACAAATAGTACTGAAAGCGTTCCTGGAAAATTATTTTGAACAATTAGTTCAGGAGCCAATTCGAAGTGTAAATGGCTGCGGAAACATGCTTGATCTCTTAGCAACAAATAATCCCGTAAAAAAAGGAAGCATCATGGTGGATACAGGTATCAGTGGCCACAATGTTGTTTTAGCTAGTCCCAGTAACGTAACATCCAATCTAACCAAAAATAAAAGCAAAAGACATCTATTTAAAAAATCAGACAAATATTTACTCGATATCTTCCTAAGAGAGTGTCTCCAATGCCTCAATTTGGATGTGTAGTCGTAGATCAGATCTGGTTTCCATTCAAATGTAAATTATCGACAGCATTTGAGAGATATGTACCACATAAAATTAATTAAAGAATGTTCTGATCCACCTTGGTACAAAAAGCAGATCAGAATGCTGTTGCTGAAGCAACGACAGCAGTATTCCAAATGTAAAAGAACACAAAATCCCCAAAGACGGGCAAAGTCTTACAGAAGTTCGAATTTAGTGCGAATTGCAATGTGAGATGCTTTTAATACTTTCCACAATCCAACTCTCTCTCGAAATCTGGCAGAAAACCCGAAGAGATTCTGGTCGCGTCTAAATTACATAAGCGGTAATACTTTCACTGTACGATAAAAATGGTATGTTACTGATGACAGTGCCACTAAATCAGAATTATGAAACACAGTTTTCCGAAATTTGTCATCAAAGAAAATGAGCTACCTGTTACATAATTCGAATGAAGAACAACTGCTTACATGAATAAGTTAGAAGTAGATATCCTCGGTGTAGCGAAGCAGCTTAAATCATTTACTAAGAGCAAGGCTTCCAGTCGAGATTGCATACCAGACAGGTTCCTTTCAGAGGATGCTGATACAATAGCTCCACACTTCACGATCACATAAAACCGCTTGCTAGTCGAAAGATCCATACCTAAAATTGGAAAGTTGGGCAAGTCACACCAATACTCAAGAAGAGGAAGAGGAAGTAATGCACTGAATTACGCACCCATATTGATAACGTCGATTTCAAGTAGGAAGTTAAATTAGGGACATGGGTTAGAATTCAAGGTGGAAAGATGTCAGTCATCAGATTCACCTCAGTGAGTTAGGATCTCTTGAATGGAATGAACAGTCTAAAGAGCACAAGAGTCGATTGAGGGTAAACAAAGCAAATACGAACAAACCGAGGAGTAGCAGAAATGAGATGGGCAATGAATATGTAACCAAAGCTGGGATCCACGAAATATACAACATGAAAGTGTTCTCCTTCTTCAAAAAGCATAGAGGACATAAAATGCATAATACCACATGCGCAGAGTGCATTCCTTGTCGACAGAAGTCTACTAATAACAAACATCAGCTCTCATTTAAGGAAGAAATTTCTTTTAATGTGTGTAGGTGAATCATGGACTGTGTGAAAACCGGAAAGGGAGAGATTCGAATTGTTTGAGGTGTGGTGATATAGGAGAAGTGTAAAGAATCTGGAGGAGGGGTCAAATACGAAATTCTTCGCAGAACCGACAAGGAAGGAGCACATGGAGAACAGTGACTAGAAGAAGGGGCAGTACGATATAACATGTTTTAAGACATCAGGGAAAAACTTCATCGTACTGGAGGGAGCTATAGGGGATGACAGAGATTGAAGTATATCCAACAAACAATTAAGGATATAGGGTGTAAGAGCTACTCCTGGATGAAGAGATTGTACAAGGAAAGGACTTCGTGTCTGGCACTTGAAACCAATAAAAAGACCCACTCGAGGAGAGTATATCCAACAAACAATTAAGGGTATAGGGTGCAAGTGCTACTTTTGGATGAAGAGATTGTACAATGAAAGGACTTCGTGTGTGGCATTTGAAACCAGTAAAAAGACCCACTCAAGGCGAGTATATTTCCTTACTCTGTGACGAAGGGTTCCCTATACTGTTTCCAAGAAATGTTAGAATCTTCTACGTTTGATGATAAATGGTAGTAGCCCCTTATTCATTACTTCAGCATACAATTTGTGGAAATAGTTTATTACGCCTGTACCCCTGAAATAGAAACACTTAGTGGTTCTACTTTTCTTAAAAAACTGAGCATATAGTATCTTCATTCCCTACGGTAGCATGTGGCCAATATGTATTAAAAATTTGTAGCTTATTTGGCGGAAGCATCTGAATTTATTGATACAAGCATCTGAAACGTATTACATTAGTTCCATATTTATGTTGTCTGCTCCAGATATATCGCTGTTCTTCGATAAAGTAATTACCTCCTACAGATAGCTCCATGGCAGTTCGTTGTTGGAGTCGTTACCGGAGATTCCTTTTCGCAGGTCTTCCATAACATTGTTTAGAGAGAATCTATTTATTCTGATTCTAAAACTAGACTAATTTGCAGATCTGAAACATAATACGCCGCCTCTATGTTACCAGAGCCACAGAATTTATACTGTGTTGCATACCAGTACCATGACAATATACAGAAACTTTCATTCAAACGTCAGCTTAAATTATGTGGGAAACGGCAGAAACGGCTTGCAGCTCCAGACGTTCTACTTATAGAGGCTTCGACGTTTCGGCATGGTCTGCAGCACCTGCAAACGAACAGAAAACACCTGTTGTACAAACAAAAATGAATACGAAATCAACTTCTTATATTTAAGACAAAATGTGTTCCTCATGGATGTTCATATATTGCACTTATGTTCCAATACGCTTGAGCAAAATTTTGTTGCTAAATAGGGCTACATGAAATAAAACAAATGTATATAAATTAACGTGAGGACCCATCTCACATTATGTAGCTTGAAAAATTCTGTTAATCAATTTGTGTACACTCCAGATCCAGTAGTACGAAAGCATATAAATTAAGATGAAAGCACTTCTGATATAGTGTAGTTTGAAATATAAAGCGGATGGGTTTGTATAAACTCTGAATGGTTGCCAAACTTCCTTACAAAGAAATTGTTTCAATTCCTTATAGGATGCTGGGGGAGAATAGTGATTTTTTTTTTCAGAATCCTCTACAATGACTCTTGTGACGATATCGCGGCGGCCGCCTAAGACATTTACATACTCATCAGATTAGACTTGTGCATTTTCTGTGGTTTAAGAGATCGTACTAAGTCCAGGAAACGATAATCCATGTCGATACATCAAACACGCTCTTCATAGTGCATGTGGTATTCCTTGGAAATTATCACCAAAAACTGTTTCATAGCTTTTAGTTGGACTCATTTATTCTAGTATGGCCAAGCAACAACAGGAAATGATAATAAAACCACACAGGCCATTATAGCATTTTCTTAAATGAATTAGAATATTATGGTGTCACTGTCAGTGTTCCAAAATGGCTCGAGTCTCATCCAACAGATAGGAGACAGCGAATGTCAGTGCGAAATACCTGTGGAGTAAGCAATCAGTCTTCCTCTTATCAGGAGTTAATTACATGTAGTGTTCCATCTTGGGTCCGTTGTATTTTCCTGTGTACATAAATAATCTCTCGTCTGTTACATTACCAGATGCTAAGTTTGTTTTGTTTGCAGGTGATACAAGCACTGCAATCAATAGCAAGTCCAGTACAGATTTAGAAATGGCTGCTAATCAAGTTTACGCTGACATTTGTAAGTGGCTTGTAGCCAATTCGCTGTCATTAAACTTTGAATAGACCCGCTATACACAGTTGAGAACCAGAAGGGATTTCCTTCTAGCATATGTATAATGTGTGAAGACATGTAGATAGAACAGCTTGATCGTATTGAATTTATGGAATTACAATTCGATGATAAATTCGGTTGGGACGGCAGATCATAGAATGCGGAAGCACCTACACTAGCCTGCATTTTCAATGAGAATGATGTCAGATGTAGCCGTTATAAATACAAAGACTTGCGTGCTTTGCTTACTTTCATTCTATTATGTCCTATTGGATCTTTTTTTCGGGTAAAGTGTTAAACCAATCAAAAGTTTTTAGAGTGCAAAATCGTCCATTAAGACCCGTTTGTGGTGTAACTTCCAGAACATCATGGAAAAACCTGTTCAAAAACAGGATATTCTAACGACTGCTTCTCAGTATATTTGTTCCATAATGAAATTAGTTGCAAATAATATGTCTCTATTTAAAGCCAACAGTTCAATACGTAGTACCAATACTAGGCATAAGAACTATCTACGTACTGACCTAAGATCATTTACCTCGGTACAAAAGGAGTCCAATACTCAGGAACACAAATTCTAAATAGATCGCCAACTACCATTAAAAACTTCTAATAAACCACAGTTTAAACAGAGTTCGGAAGACTTTTTAGTAGGCAACTCTTAACAAGGGCTGTTAGATTAGCTTAACAAAAAATGGCTGTTAGATTTCAGTTTAGGCAGCACTTGGCCACAGCAGTCAAGATTAGGTATTTTGTGTTTATTAAAAGTGCATAACTGTGTTTCATATTCTTTAAATATTTGCGGTTCCAGTTTGCTGTAATGTATTCGCATGTCTTGTCAATCTCCTAAAAAAAAAAAGGTTCAAATGGCTCTGAGTACTATGGGACTTAACTTCTGAGGTCATCAGTCCCCTAGAACTTAGAACTACTTAAACCTAACTAACCTAAGGAACAAAGGACCACACACATCCATGCCCGAGGCAGCATTCGAAACTGCGTCTGTAGTGGCCGCGTGGCTCCAGACTGTAGCGCCTAGAACCGCTCGCCCACTCTGGCCGGCCAATCTCCTAACAAATGAATGGGGAAGTGAGTACTCTATTCGAATATTCTACGTTTTTTCTGTTATACTTTCTGACATGTTGCACACCGAAGAATACTATCTTATTTTTGGGTCTGTGAACGAAATTTAAAGCAAAACAACCGCTGCTGTTTCCATATGCATTAAATTTTTCTCGAATTAGACCATGTGACCCACTGTTAATAAAAAGATATAACAGCCCATCGTGATTGGTATTATTTCTTTACATCAGCCGTTAAATAATCGATTACTGTACATACGCAAGTGAGGGAGTCCACGATTTCTCGCCATTTTAGTCTAAATTCTTAAACACTTCTTTTATCCTTGCAAATGGATATTTTGTAACAATCAGATAAGTGCCTCAAAAGATGTAACAATTCAAATAATGGTATAATAATAAACAATATATTTTGGAAGAAAATTCAATCAGTTTTAGGCATTATGGAAATGCGAATAGCTACAAAACTCTCGTGATACTTAAAACAGGTAAGCAAGAGGCTACCTCCTTTCTAACACAGATCCTAGAATAACTTAATTTGGACATTCAAGGTGTAGATAAGCTTTAATAACAGGAATATGTACCATGCAATAAAAATATTTTCTCTGGTAAAGGTGCTATTGTCCTCAGATTGCAATTCTTAGACAGAAGGGTGATTTACTAGTTATCATCTTATTGGAGGGTTTGCCTTCTTCTGTGAGGATAATCTGTCGACCCACGGAACGCTGGGCCCCAAACCCTTCGATATTAGGTCCCATAATGTTTTCCGCAGACAGCGAGTCACATTCTGTGATCTACAGACAACATAATTTTATTAGAAACTGTACCTACTGCGCTATAATTACAAAGCAAACGCACACTATGGACGCATAGAGGTGCAGAAAATCAGCTGCGATATGATCGCTGAAATTAATGGTGAAAATGTCAGCTGGCTTTTGTTTTGCAGAGTGCTACTAGTGCTCCAGTGGAAGACTCTGCAAGAGAGACGCTCAGTAGCTCGGTACGGGCTTTTGGTAAACTTTCGAGAACATACCTTCACCGAAGAGTCAAGCAGTATATTGCTCCCTCCTACGTATATCTCGCGAAGACACCATGAGGATAAAATCAGAGAGATTAGAGCCGATACAGAAGCATACCGACAATATCTCCTTCCACGAACAATACGACACTGGAATAGAAGTTAGAACTGATAGAGATACTCAAGATACCCTCCACCACACACCGTCAGATGGCTTGCGGAGTATAGATGCAGATATAGATGTAGATTTATTCCTGATAAGAATGAAAATGGGGTGTAACTGAAACTAGTAGCACCGTGTAAAATAAGACAGCTGAAGGTTTTCACCATGAATTTCAACTAACACACGTTGTAAAGTAGGCAGATTTTAACTCTAACGCACTTGGATATCAGACGAACTATGGGTGAACTCCTCATTACAATCATAACATCACAATGTCTGCAGACTTCACCCATAAGCGAACAGATTTTAGTCGTAAGCACATTAGTGTGCTTATACGATTGATAACAAGGCTGTTTGTATAATATCAAAACGAAATGAAATACCCTAAATGAAAACGATATATCCCAATATTATTACACAAAAGAAAAATGAAGGTATGTTCCTTGTAATTGTACATGACGACAAAAAACATGAGCTTGTGGCCGAGCGGTTCTAGACGCTACAGTCTGGAACCGCGCGACCGCTATGGTCTTAGGTTCGAATCCTGCCTCGGGCATGGATGTGTGTGACGTCCTTAGGTTTAGGTTTAAGTAGTTCTAGGATCTAGGGGACTAATGGCCTCAGAAGTTAAGTCCCATAGTGCACAGAGCGATTTGAACCTAAAAATTTGAGCACCCCTTATCGACAAAATTACGTCCTATGTGAACACTTTCTGAAAACAGTCTGCAGGCCCCAGAATTAGGCTCCGTCCTACGACGCATAGCAGTCCTTCTTCGACGAGGAGACCCTCTAGTCTACATAGCCTGTGGGATACAGATTTCGGTACATCATCTATTAACTGTATGGTCTAACAGACCAGTGACCGTTTTACCAGCTGGTCTCCCTGCAGTTTACAACGAGAGAAATGTGCGAAGTGTTCTAGTACTCCGTGTAGGATCAGACTGCCTGCATAAATTTTGAAGCAGAAAATGTTTCCGTTTCCAGCGTGAATGGCGGATCCATTTCTGATGTAACTGATTAATAGCCAGAGCTTTATGAGCATTCAAGTGTGGGATTGAGTGGATGTTCTTGTGGCTAAGATATAAGATTAGAACTTTCTGTATTTGAAATAGTCTAACCACTTTCGTGCTGTTATGTTTCAGAGTGAGTCTGGACCACTGTTACACATCGACTTATTTCAGCTCAAATGGCGACAAAAATTCAAAACTCCAGACTTTTATCTTCAATGTCTTGGAAATTCTAAAGGTGTCCAAGACCACACGTTAAGGCATTGTAAAATTACGAATGGAACTGTATGAACATATGAGTTACGTTTCCCCAATGTGTTCTACACTTCATATTCTTCCCTGTATAGTAGGGTAGTGCGTACGTTAGCAGGGTTTCCCAAACATTTAACAAACACTATAGATACACATAACAGGGATTATATGAATGCGTGGTGTCTGTTATTTCAGACATGTTGAAAAGAACAGACACCACTCATTCATATAATTGATTCCCCTTGATGGACAATAAATACACAACCTCTAGTGCGGATGCACAATTACGTTCCACCTCTGGCTGGAATGTAATACTATCGAGCTTGAAGGTGTGGACGGGGATTGTGGATAGGTGGTTGTGGAACATTTCGAGAGAGTCCGTCCATCTGCGATAAACAAGATGCCTGGTTGGTGCTTTGGTAAACGTAACGTCCTGGTAAGCAAGAGATCCCGGGTTGGAGTCCCGGTCCAGTACACATTTTCATTCGTCGCCGGGGACTCCGCACAAAGACTCGATGCAACTGACATCATCAGTTCCTTCCCTTCGTTTTCCTTTTACCCACTCTCCCGTCAATTTGCGTAATACATAACAGAGACTTAAACCATCAACAGTATTTTTTTCCTTCACTATTTACAACAATCTGCCAACCGTGCGGTACTTCTTAGATTGCGAGAATGTAGAAACCACTTGGTTTTGAGGCGAAGAATTTGTCGACACATGTTCGGAACGCGTTTTAATCCGGAAAGGAAGTTCCTTGAAAGTTTTCGATAGCTGAAAACACGAAAATTTGAGTGTGCAAGGTCAGTCCGACAAGTTGGGTGCGGAATGATTTCCCCACACAAATCCTGTGCAGAGCTTTTTGTCAGTCTAGCAGAATGAGGGCCAGCATTATAGTGGAGAACTATCGCTTCATGCAGTCTTCTGGTCGTTGCTTTTGAATTCCGTCTGCAAGACGTCTCAGCTGTTGACAATAAATGCCAGCGGGGATGGTTACACCTTAGGGAAGCAATTCGTAGCATATCACACCGTCGCTATTCCACCAGATGCATAACATTAGTGATGTGCGCAGGTGTTTGTAAGAGGAGTTGCTGCATCGTTTCGGCTCAACCATTAATTTCTTTTCCTTATGTTAGCGTAAGGACACAATTTCTCGTCACCAACAGTGAAACAGGATACGAACGATCGATATTGCTCACGAGCCAGTTGATGACGAGAAAATCAGAGCCGCCGCTGCTATTTTTTGTGATTTTAACTAAGAGCATGCGGTATTATTACCAATACACCATATTTTTTAACGGGCCCCACTGCATGCAGTTTTCGCGCGAAGGAAGAAAAAAATGGTTCAAATGGCTCTAAGCATTATGGGACTTAACATCTGATCTTAAGATCTTAACATCTTAAATGACCTTGTGGATGACATCGGAAGTTCACTGAGGCTTTTTGCAGATGATGCTGTGGTGTATCAAGAGATTGTAACAATGGAAAATTGTACTGAAATGCAGGAGGATCTGCAGCGAATTGACGCATGGTGCAGGGAATGGCAATTCAATCTCAATGTAGACAAGTGTAATGTGCTGCGAATACATAAATACATAGAAAGATAGATCCCTTATCATTTAACTACAAAATAGCAGGTCAGCAACTGGAAGCAGTTAATTCCATAAATTATCTGGGAGTACGCATTAGGAGTGATTTAAAATGGAATGATCATATAAAGTTGATCGTCGCTAAAGCAGATGCCAGACTGAGATTCATTGGAAGAATCCTAAGGAAATGCAATCCGAAAACAAAGAAAGTAGGTTACAGTACGCTTGTTCGCCGACTGCTTGAATACTGTTCAGCAGTGTGGGATCCTTACCAGATAGAGTTGATAGAAGAGATAGAGAAGATCCAACGGAGAGCAGCGCGCTTCGTTACAGGATCATTTAGTAATCGCGAAAGCGTTACGGAGATGACAGATAAATTCCAGTGGAAAACTCTGCAGGAGAGACGCTCAGTAGCTCGGTACGGGCTTTTGGTAAACTTTCGAGAACATACCTTCACCGAAGAGTCAAGCAGTATATTGCTCCCTCCTACGTATATCTCGCGAAGACACCATGAGGATAAAATCAGAGAGATTAGAGCCGATACAGAAGCATACCGACAATCCTTCTTTCCAGGAACAATACGAGACTGGAATAGAAGGGAGAACCGATAGAGGTACTCAGGGTACCCTCCGCCACACACCGTCAGGTGGCTTGCGGAGTATGGATGTAGATGTAGATGTAGATGAGGTCATCAGTTCCCTAGACTTAGAACAAACCTAACTAACCTAAGGACATCACACACATTCATGCCCGAGGCAGGATTCAAACCTGTGACCGTAGCAGCAGCGCGGTTCCGGACTGAAGTGCCTAGAACCGCTCGGCTACAGCGGACGGCGAAGGAAGAAAGATCACAGCTCATCACATTTGCCAGTTCTCGGTTACAGTGATCTGGATATTTGTGGATGAATGCGTTTAAACGATCTTCATAAAATGCAGAAAGTTTTCCTGATCGTGAAGGGTCAATAATGCCAAAACTATCCTCCTTGAAATGAGAAAACCATTTTTCTTGCCGCACTCTGCCCAATGGCATTATCCCCATTCAAGACGCAAATGCCTCTGGGTGCCTTCGTTGCTGTCACCCCACCATTGAACTCAAAACGGAAGAAAACGTTGGAAATGTTCCGAATTCTCCACTCGGCACTCCATTTCCTAGCGTCCAAAACTCTAGTTACTATCTCCAAGTGTCTAAATAAGTATATGTGAATCAAATATCGACAGCGAACTACAAAGATAGAAATGCAATCGATAAATACACCCAATAGCTATCGGAATACAAAAATGAAAACACAAAACGCTGCGACCTTACTCAAAAACCTAGTATTTCCATGATCTTATTAATCCGAAATTCGTACAGCGTTGTACAAGCTAGTGATGTTATTGTTGTGGCTTTCAGTCCGAAATGCTATTTTATGCTGTTCTCCATGCTGCTCTATCTCGTTCAGTTCTCTTCATCTCTGAATAACAATTGCAATCAACATCGTTTTGGACCTGTAATCAACTCTTGCTCTCCCTCTACAATTTTACCCACCCTCACACACTTCCCTCCATTACTACATGTGTAATCCCTCGACCACAGTTCGTCCAATCGACCGATTTCTTAATTTTGTCAACTTGTGTCACAATTTTTCTTCTCCTCAATTCTCTTCAGTACCTCCTCATTAGTAACATGATCTTAGAATGTAAATGTATACCCCCCATTTCGTGACTCGAGTCCTCCCGTATCTACATTTACGGTGTCTGTGGCCCCTTTGTACTACAACTTTACTGGAAATGTTCTGACGCACCAGTACGGCAGTGATTATTGCTCTGCTGACCTACCGTGTCGTGTTGAACGGTACGGATTTCAGGCGAATATAAACCGTCGGTGACCAGTGTAATTGCGTTCTCGTGATAAAAATCGTACTTTTCTAGAGGTGTCTAAAACTGCCGTATCCAGAGTCGTTCTGGAACAGAGCGTTCAGTTAAATCCTTCGTTCGCTATATCGTCAAATGTAAGAAAACCTAAACTAACTGGAAGGGAGAGGAGAAGCGTAAAAAAGAGTGCTATCTGAAAAAGTTCCTTTTGCCAGTCACAATTTGCTATATTTCAGTTACTCTTTTCAGAGGTTTAGATGGATTCGTTTGAATTAATACAACATGTATGTATCATTTTCAAAACTTAAAGGTAACCTGTGAACATTCCTAGTGGTAGAAGATTAAAACAATATTCAAATTTAGGTCACGGCTTATACAACGTCAGCAACTACTAAAATAGCGATTTGCTGTCCTCTCCGCCACGAAAGACAAAGGTGAAGTCAATATATTTTTCTTTCCATCTATTTAGAACGCGAGATACTATTCTCTGTGTAATGATCTCTGCGATGATGGAAAATTAACTTTCAGTCTTCTTTCTTCCATCACTTTATCTGTTTAGTTTTCCAAGCAAGAGAGATGTTTTTTTTCTTCACCATGCTGGATTGGGGCCACTGGACAAATGGATAGTTCACAGGATACTTTAACAGCAGCCTCAGAATGAATCTTCTGTCTTCATCCGAAATGTACGCCGTAACGGAATATTTTGACATACGAAAATTATTTTCATTCTTGATCAGTAAACGAATCACAGTATGATTGTACTCTTTAGAGCATAGAAACGTAGCTGAAAAAATATGCTTCTGTGTTTAGTATCTGGTTCTGAGTAATAGTGACCTAATAATTAACGTCTCACTTGATATACTAATTCCTTTCACCTGCTTAGTACCAGCTAACGATGTAGCACTTAGTACTTTAGAATACTTTGTTATTACGTAAATCTACTTGCTGCCAACGTGTACGCAAACCTGTATCTCGAAATGACGTTACAACGCATTAAGGACTAGGAAACAGTTCATGTTATGTCGTAAGGTTTCGTGAATTACGTAAAAATTGTAATATTGTAAGTGCTGGCCACGAAGTCTGATACGGTTGATAGCATTTTCTTCGGGACAGACGACGTGTCTGCGCATAATCTGACTTTATCGGTACATAACAGTTCCTGATTAATTAACGTAGTCGATAAACACTTTTCGCCGGCCGCTTTGACCGAGCGGTTCTAGGCGCTTCAGACCAGAACCGTGCTGCTGCTACGGTCGCTGGTTCGAATCCTGCCTCGGGCATGGATGTGTGTGATGTCCTTAGGTTAGTTATGTTTAAGCAATTCTAAGTCTAGGGGACTGATGAGCTCAGACGTAAAGTCCCATAGAGCTTAGAGCCATTTGAACCATTTAAACACTTTTCGTAAGAATTAATTTATCATGTCTAGTACCTAGAAGCTCTTTAGTTTCTTTCTTGTCATCATATTTATTATTAGTGTTATGAATGACATGTATCACGATTATACAATCCCTGTATAACATAACCACGTTGCCTGGTGCAAACGTGTCCCAAGTCTTACACATTTAAAGTTTGTCTAACGATCAGGTGGATGAAAGAATTCATGAAAGCATACCACGTCAGGTCTATTAATGAAAGTCAACAATTCGCTACTAGTGTGCTTCTGCATCATTCGATTTTGATTTCACGGTTTCTCGATTTCACATTCTAGTTTACTTTTGGTCAATATATTTTATATGTTCCATTAAACAGAAGGTGACGGTGGTAGTAATGATCAGTTTAAAACGTGTAGCCACGTCCTTGATAATACTGGATCGTATGTGCGAGGTATCGCAGCTCATTGACAATTGCCCACAATTTTATTTAATCTTACCCATTTTACTAAGCACGGTTGTGGCGAAAAAATTAGGCAAGTGTAGTGCGAAATATGATTTCAGTATCTGCCCAAATCACAAGAAGCGAGGAACGCACAATAAATATTTTGCGCGTAATAATTTGCTAGCCAGCAAAGTCGTAGAATACAGCAGTAAAAAGAAAAGAAAAAAAAACCTTTACGAAAGCCAGGAACATCACTGTTTGTTAAAACGACGTGTGATCTATGTAGAAGAAATGTGATTGAGACGCATCACGCAATATTTAGGTATTGTCCTTTTATTTACTTCTTTGACACAATTTTTGAAGAAATTGATTCCCTCCCAGTGCCACCATACCATCTAGTACAAGTCCTATGGAACTGTTCTGGTCTCCTGCATCAATTAAGATCCGTAGGCATAATAGTGAAGCACCTCGTTCTCGAAGCTAAGAAGAGTGGCTCATGTTTTTGCTGCTAATAAATAAATGTCCTGTGTAACCCAGCGTGGTGCACGGCTTTCAATGTAACCCCATTTTGGTGAATCGGTAGCCAATTTTATTACTTTTATGTGCAACAAACTCCTCATTTTCAATGACTAATTTAGCATGCCCGACGTTCTCAGAATATCTGAGGCGGTCAACGGTGATCGAAATTGTTGCCTGATCACCAAAAGAGAAAAGAAACACAAACCACGAGACTACAAAGGCTGTCTGTTTATGCCTGTGCCGGAAGACGAAAACTCACATGTGACGTGAAACAAGTACTGTACAGGACCACACTTAGGGAAGAAATCCTTTGAGAGACAAAGAAACTGATGTAACCAAATCAGTAGGCAAGCATTCGAACAATGAGTCGTCATTATCGCTCGCAATTGAAACAGCAGTTGACCAAAAGGTCGGAAATAAATGATGAAGATATACGGATTTACTTACTACACCTGAACCAGACAGACACCGTAGTTAACCCGAGAACCGCAGACTAGTCAGCCTCTAGCCATCAGTTTGGAAACTAGCTGAGCCTATTACATTTCTTATAATCGGCAAAACATTCAATAACAGATTAGTTCTAACATATAATCAGTTCGGATGCCACCCAAACCACAGCCCCACTGGATTTCTTGTAGCTACGCGAAGTAGTCACAGGTGGCTGGAATGGTAATAAATCCAAGACATTCTTATACCTGGACGTTGCTGAAACTGTATGATGTCTTTTAAATTAGATGACCCTTAGCCAGTAACAGTGGACATCAGTTTTTAGTTTGAAAGTGCCCTTATTAAAGATGCTCTCCTTACAAGTGAATAAGCCCAAAGCAAATCAGATTATTAAGCAATTTGACTATCTTCAGGAATAAATTCTCACAGAATCGTTTACATAACGCAACGGAAGGTCTCTTGGCATCTCAAGTGATATGTTACTGATTATGATGACCTCGTAATGCAATACTGCTGCTGAACATAATGATGAGACTACAAAATAGCTACTACCGTGAACCTGTCTAAGCGAACATACGTTCTATAGTCAAAAAATAATTTACTAATCCATAGAATGGCTGATTTCTGAATATTCGCTTCTAGTAAAAAAAGTGACGAGCGAAACGTTAATTGAATAAGCCACAGATATATTTAGCATAGTTACCTCTGCATCGACGTACGTGCAAGGCCTTAAATTTTCTAACGTCTATTAATTCACAACACTGTACATCATTCCGATGGATACGTGAATATAACGCTTATGAAATAAAAGCATAGGATTTGCGTTAACTTTGGATTGGTACTGTGCTTCAAGCATATGTAACTTTATATAGACCACATCGGCAAAAGTTACATGGAACGCATTCTGTCTTTAACACACCCATACAAAGATTAGTTCTACAATGTACATTGAAAAACCATGTGAGGCATATATCCCGTTTAGTGAGTGAACTACGAGCTTGCTAGAACCGGTCAAGAATCAGAGAGACCACGTAATCAGTATGGAGTATCACCACATTGATTGTAATCGCAGGTGCCACTTTACTACTCATCTGATAACATTGTGTAAGCAACCACACTGCTCCAATATATCCCGCCAAGTCGTAAAATAAAGATACAAATTAACTTGTGTTTTGTAATGTAGAAAATTATGTTCAGTTCTTAGTGCGATGGCATGAGTGCAAACCATAAAGTGATTCCAGTTTCCGCTCTCCGTATTTCCGGTGTAATGCAATAAAGTCTCAATCCAAAGCACACCATATCACTTACGAGAGACACACAACATTACCGCAGAGCAGCCCAAACAGAACAGATTGAGACAGGAGGCTTGTTTTGCTTCCATCGCGGAAAGCCATATTTGCCGACGTCAATCTCGCTAGAAAGATTTCAGGCAGATAGTTTCGTGCAGCCGAAACAGGCGTGAAGATACGGTAGTCAGTAAATGTGCCACAGATATAATAGCCTAAACGGCTTTACAATGGACACCTTCGAAACGTTTCGTAAGAGTGGAATAATGGTTTATTAGACAAAATAAATATTGAAAATTATGGTAAAATTATTCTATTTAGATGGATGTCTAAATAATTCACTAGTAGTGTTTGATGACCTCATTCTTGAAAATCGGGATACAGTGTGAGAATACTTTTGTAGAGGAAGACATAAGAGAATACCAAAGCAATTAGTTTGAGATCATCTTTATTTCTAAGATATTTTCATTCAAGATGACACAAATTTAAAACATATTTCTCACAAGTTTACTGGAGGTGATTTAAAATCTGCCAGATCTGTAACCTAAGAAAAAGAATATGTGATAAACAGGAATTGAAATTAAATTTTTTAGAAATGAAAAAATATCAAAATACTGATTTGAGTATTATGAAAAAATCAAGAAAGTAATTTGATTTGGAGCCAATACAGATGGTAATTTGTCAGCTACCAACACGGATAGTAATTTGTCAACTACTAATTTTAAAATAGAGATAAGAAGACATAATATCAATGAAATAGAAATTTTATATCCAACTCAATTCAATACCCATTAATTGAAATGAAAATGAAAGATAAAATATTTATAACTCTCATTCAATCAGTTAAAACTGTACCTGTTGCAGGTGAATTACTAAGGTTAGGTGAATTTTTGTTAGAAACCACTAACGGTGAAAAGTAACAATAATTTAAAATTTAATTAATTTTTATTCTATATAAACGGATAATCATATTCATATCTACTGTTTGAAGTGTAAAAAATTTACTGACGTGCGCAATCCTCAACGTGTCACCACTATAAATGGAGGACAGAGGATTGAATGTCTTTGTAAGATATATGAAAGTAAAGAAAGTAAATTCGTTAAAAAATTTGTTGGTGACGGTCTACAGATCAATACACGTGAAGAAAATATTAATGAATTACATAAACCAATGAGAAAAAATTTGAAGAGGAGAAATGTTTGCCAATCATTATGGCCGTATGGTTCTAGGCACTTCAGTCTGGAACTGCACTGCTCCTACCATTGCAGGTCCGAATCTTACCCCAGGCATGGATGTGTGTGATATCCTTAGGTTATTTATGTTTAAGTAGTTCTAAGTGTAGGTGACAGATGATCTCAGATGTTAAGTCCCATAGAGCTTAGAGCCATTTGAACCATTTGAGAAATGTTGTATCATTTGACACTGTTGATTTATGATTACTAGATATAGTAGAAATGGATTCAGGAAAATCAAAACGAATTTCAAAAATAAATGAAGGGTATAAATATTTATTAACTGTTATAGATTTTTGTTTGAAATATGCTTGGGCTATTCCAATCAAAAATGAAACAGGTAAGAATGTAGTTGCATTTGAAAAAATGTTAACAGACAGATAATGATAAAGAATTCTATAATAGATATATTCAAGATCTGATGAAAAAACACCACATTAACTGGTTTCGAACTTCTACTGAATTAACAGGATCTGTTATTGAAATGTTCAATGAAGTACTTTATAGATAAGATGTGGGGAAGGAATTTGCTGTTCAGAGAAAAGGAAATGGTTCGATTAGGTTTCAAAATTAATTAATGAACATAAAAACACAAAACATCCAACAAGAAAAATTATACCAACAGAAATTTAATGAAAAAATTGTAATCCCATTTCTGTCGTGCCTAATAATGACAAAAATTTAAAACAGAATATAATGCTAGAATCAGAGAACATAAAGGACTTTTTGAAATTGGGTGCATATCAAACACGTCAACAATTTTTGGAATTCAAGATATTATTCATTATAATCCAGTCACACATAAATGGAAAGATAGTGATAGAAGTTTCTATGAACAACAACTATAGAAAACAAAATATCCTGATATATATGTTGTTGAAAACGTTTTTAGGAGTTAGGATCATAAGTTTGTACTGAATGGGGGGGTTAGGTAACTAACATAATAGTTGGGTGGATAAAGAAAAAAATTAATCAAAAATTAGATGTATAAATGGCCCCACTTAGAATGAAAAAACAGACACTTCCACTTTTTCTAGCCATATGATATCCTAATGAAGATACATTTAGATCTATAAATCAGTTTTGTGATTTATAATTATTGACTTTAAAAACCAGATTATTGGTACTTAAATGTTTCTAATACAATTTCAGGTGATAAATATCAAATGTTTGGAGTACTATACATACGAGATAAAATGTCAGTGTAGTTCTCTTTTCTTTTCTTTAAAATATTCATTGGGATATTTGGAACTCTCTGGGATTCCATAATGAATTAAATTCAGTAATCGACTTTTCCGATTGATCATTTTCCTTGTAATTGCAGTAAAAAAAGTAATATATTTGTGAAGGAGTCAAACATAAGGGTTTATTCCTCTTTAAAGCTATCAGCTACAGTTGCAGAGATACTAGAATATAATCAACTACATAATGCATTTAAACATATTGATAATGAAGGCACTATTACATTAGAAAAATTAAACCCATCCGATTTACAGGGGTTGAAAGAAAATGAAAATCGGCAATATTAGTTAATCAAACTGATCCTGGACGTTACTACTCAGCTTAGTGGAAATTCAATATATCATTAATAAATTCTTCTAGTGTACAGTCACCCAAGATATTAAAATTACTGTGTTGACAAACAGTTCTTAAAGTTTCTTTCATTCTTTGGTATAAATTTACTGACAAAGGAACATAGTTAAGGCTTAATGCTTAATCACTATTTGGATGTTTAGCATGAATAGTGTGCAACTGTTTTTGTAAATTTTTCCTAACTGTTCAAGTGGTATAGTAAGTATATATATACATATATATATATATATATATATATATATATATATATATATATATATCATGTTTCTCAATTTGAGGAACCCCATTAGGTAACAGTGCATTTATTTCACTGTTTCTGCTGTTTATTTCATCTAAGGACATATCAACTCTTTCTCTATAATTGTTATCGGTTTTTCATCGAACTTACGTATTTCTCTTTAATATTTTGTTTCGTTTCTATCGAAACCGGTCATTTCGTTTCTTATCTTATATTCTACATTTCACGAACTTCTGGTAAAACTTCAAGTTGAACCCATTATCTGAATGATTTTGCTCCTTGCTTTTGCAATATAAAAACTAGAGAATACAAGCCAGGTTCATTGATAAATATATATGATCCTTCATTACCACTTAATTCCGAGTTGGATTTGGGGTTTAAATTCTCAAATATAATTTCATCTTCTTTATCAACAAGATGTCTAATATTATAGTCATTGTCTACATAATATTTCAGCAATGTCTTTAGCTTTGAACGAAGAATTACTGTTTTATTAATAATAACAAGAACTCATTTAGCAATATATGGAAGATTATTATTGACAATGTGTGTGAGTGACTCCATTTATATAGAATTAGGAGTTAGATAAATTCAAATTATATAGCAGACACATTCAAAATAGCATCATACATATTATTTTGCTTCTCATTTATTCCATCAACAATATCATTGAACTGGACACATAATTTCTCAATGAAATATGATAGACTATTGAAGTGAATATTGTACATTTTTGTGATTTTATCTGCTCTGTGCACACCAAAATAAATATTAAGCATATGTTCTACTATTTTATAATCTGTACATTCATATTATCTGTCATAAAGTATTTTATCTTGTTTAGGTCTTCCGCTATTACAATGAGATAATCTTCCTGACAGATGATTTGTAGGTAACACACCACCAAGTACAAAATAATTTATTTGGCATAATGCTTGTTTGTGGCATTGTAAATAATTTGTTCCTTCTTCATCCCGGCTACATCTGAAACTGTATGTCTTAATTGTAGACAATCTTCGTCTTTTACTTGTGTTTCTATCACTTGTTATTTGATACTTTTTAAGATTTACCTTTTTCAGCAGATGCTGTACAGTTCAGATATTTAACAAATATATCGTCAATTGTTATGTAATAATATTTAAATTCAACAGCACCCTTACTTCTTACACTCATATCAGTTCTTTTTAATTTCTAACAGATAATAATATCTAAGGTTTTTCATCTACATTATTGGTGTTAATTCTTTAGTTTCATTCTGAATAAGTTCATGTTCTAATGCAAGAGGATCGTTATGGTGTATTTCAATATATTCAAGATTATACATAAATAAAGATTTAAGAAAATTTGATTTCATTTTATTAATTTTTGCAGGTCCTAACATCATAAGGCCTGAATTATCAAGGTATGGTTTCCTGCACTGTAAAATTCCATAGTAATTCTGAAGTAGTTGTGCTTTGGATTAGTTGCATTTATCACATTTTAAATTTTGTTAATTCGAGAATAATTTTCATGGGGAAATATTCCCTCCCCCAGGAATCCCATACTGAAAAGTTAAAATATGTTTTCTATGCAGCACATTGTTTTCTTCAAAGGTCTTTAAAACAACTTCCTAAAATCAGCTGACAATTGCAATTGTTAAAAAATTCAAAAATGTTCAGCTAGGTCGCAGTAGCTCTCCTAAGAGTGTATCATTATGAATCACAATTTCTTTTTCATGAAATGTGTACTGTACTGAAAACCCACAAACTAAATATGAAATACACAGTAGAGTGCTAGTGATAGAAAAAGATTTATAGGAATGTGAATATTTTCACTATACAGTTATCAAGTGCACAGCGACAAGAAAGTGAATCCATTTATTAAAGACAAATGTTAATTAATCTAATGAATTTTACTTGATAAATGGAGGTGTTCATGAAGTGTAAACTTTGTGAAGTGGAGAAATCAAAGCATAACTTTCACTGATGTAGATATACAGAGAAAAAATATTAGAATTCATATAAACAATCTCATAGTGAGCATCACAAAATTCTGTATGGTTGTACAAGGAAAATACGTTTCTTTACCTTATTACAAAAAACGCTTAAAGGAAATTACAAGTGACGAACATTCGATACTATTGAAAAATTAAGGCAGAGAGGATGTATTGGTTGTCAAGAAATTATGGAGTTTAGATGTTTTTACTTAAATCGTACATCTACTGACAAGCTCTCAAGTAAATGCAAGATTTGTCACCTAAAGATAGGGATAAAAGTAAATGGTGTGTATATATGGAAAATAAATAATTAAAAGCGGTTATGAAACATATTGGCAAGGAAACAAGCATAAAAAATGAGCTGAAGATGAAACTTAGTTTTGCTAATCCCATTTTTCATAAAGCTAATGTTTTTTTATGTAGATGAATGGAAGCTTTATGGAGAGACTTTTAGTCACTCAACATGAAATAATTTTTGCGTGTGTAGCATATTTAGAGAAGATGATTTAAATAATCAAAATTTTTACATATTTTACCTTCTTCCAGAAAGACTCTCGATAATCTGAAAATAAGGGATCTGAAAGCTATAGGCAAATAGCTTAGTATTAGAACATACAGTAAATTAAAGAAATCAGAGTTAATAAATGCCATTGGGTTACAAGAGATTACATTTCACCCAGAAATATTCAAAAAATCTAGGTCAAGGTTAGAATGTTTAACTAATGTAAATCTTTTTTTCACATTTAATGGTGATGTTGTAGAAAAAACTCGACCACCTGGAGGAGAATAAGTAATGAGAGTAGAACAAATTTATCCATTCTGTAGCAAACCATTTAAAGAGGAAAAAGAGGCTGAGTCATTAAAGAGAACTTAATTGAGATTAAAGAAGTAAGATCGAGATTTAATGAAAAAATCAAAGGATGTTCTGCTGACTATAAAATTATCTTTAACGATTCTAATATTGCCAAAGTCAATACCATTAGTGAGAAAACAGATTACATAAGAAAAGCATCAATTCTGTGGTAGACATTGCTAAATAGAGAACTAATTTTAGAAAACCATATAAACTGAATATATTTACTAAAAATCGAAAAATATTTTCTCCCATTTCTAAAGGATATAAAGCATCAAATAATACTCCATGATCTGTCCAAGTTTTATGCAATAAAATCAGAGATATATTAAAATCTGATAGGTCTATTGATGTAGTAGATTTTTTCTTTAATATTCAAATGATGGCAGTTCCTAAAGGCTGAGGCAGTAGGGGCAAAAAATTATAAATATAGCTAAATGGAAAAAGTCTTAAAGATGTATTGCAAGGTGTAGTAATAATGATAATCTGTGCTGTCCTAGAGCAAAAATATTTTGGGTGGAGAACTAAATATGAATGAGATACAGAGAATTAGAAAACGAGATAAATACATATCAATAATAAAAGATAACTGACTTATTATGTATCAGTTAGGTGAATACAATGAAGAAGGGTTTAATTAAGATGGCATTAAAATGTTGAAGAATTTTTAGATATTCAAATCTACGTCATACGTACTGAAAATTTTAATTTAGTTGCCTATAGCAGTCTTGAGAAATAATGATGTATATCTACAAATATCACAACCATTTTGATATAAATAACAGTATGACATCTTTTGTGGGATTGGTGTATTTCTGTAATAAATGTAACAAACCATATAACAACAAAGATAACATAAACGCAAAATAGAAAGGAAAATCTGTATACTGTTGAATGGTCCAGTAAATGAAAGTACAGAAAGCAATATATACAGTGCAAACTGCAATACATACTGTTATAATAAATAATGTTTGAAAAATTAATAATTATAGGTATACAGAAAAACACACTTGATTTGTTCATGAAGCTTAACAAGAAACTGGTGTACATATTCCTAATCTGATAGTAGCTCACAATTATGTGGCCAAATATATATTTTGGAACAAACATTGAATTCTGTGGTTGGATGATATCTGATGAAAACAGAATTTATACATTTACAGCATATTGTACTAAAGGGTATGAGTAACAATGTATTTTGAAGTACTGTGTTGAAAATACAATAAAACCATGTAGTGTCTACACAGGAACTAAATTTATGTTAAAGGAGGAAAAGAAATTTGTTCTAGTAATTACAGATAGCAATTTTTGTTCTATTTCCCCTTGTAGTTTTCCCAAAATATTTCATTTTAAAAATTGAAGAAGTGTATATTCCACATTTATTCAGTACAAAAGAAAATGAAAATTGCATAGAGAGGTTTCCTGATGGAGATATTATTCTGGTTTACACTGTGAAGCCAAAAGATTTTGTACATTTATTTCTCAAATAGTATAGCTCAAGAGTTAAAGGAAATTAAGTGTTCAATATGAAAAAAAGAGTTTGATGACTATAGTAATTCTGATGTAGAAATTCTGAGAAAAAATTGTTCAGAACTAAGAAAACACTTACTGAAAATAGTTTATTTGATTTATTCTGTTATTTGTCAATTGATAGAATTGGCATGTCTATATACACATCTAAATGTATGCCTAAGAATAGAATTGGTGTATTTGATAAGAAACAGATAGATAATTACAATAAAGAATTCATAGCTTGGTTAAACATTTTCATCAATAATAAATTTAAACATGCTGTTAATGGTGGTGAAGTAAGTACAGCAAAACCAGAAGTATTTGTTAAATAAACAAATACTGTTTACCAATATCATGGCTATTTATGGTATGGTTGTAAGAAATGTTTTAGAAGTGAGATGATTAACAATAAAAGTAAAGAAACAAAGGGTGATGTTTATCAGATGTCTTCAACAAGAAATACAGAAACAAAAATTGCTGGATGTAATTTAGTAGAGATGTGGGAATGTGATTAGCATAACTGAAAAGAGTATAAAAAGCTTAAAATTCTGAAACTGTTACCTGAAGCTGTCAAACCACTGGGATACTTCATGTGGTGGTCATACATATGCAATAAAATAAAGAGCTAAAACAGCTGGTTTTAGCATAGAAACGAGATTTGATGTTGTATGCACTCTTTATACAGCTGTACAATATTATGATTATCCTGAACAACATGAAACAAAAATATGTAGACCAAGATGTAATACTTAAAAATTGTGTGGATTTGTAAAATGTAAAGTATTGGGTACCAAGAAGATTGTGTCATCCGGATTTGCCTGTAAGAATAAATGAAAAACTGTTTGTTTTTTTTTCCTTTGGTGTCAAATGTTCAGAAGAAAAAGTAAACACCTACTATCACAGCGATGAGGAAACAGGTCTTATGCGTATTTGGGTAACAGATGAAGCAAATTATGCTGTGGAAAAAGGATACAAGATTTTAGATGTCTTCAAGGTATGGTATTTTAAAAATAAAAACAACATGTTGTTTAAAAATTACGTGAATAACTTCATGAAATAAAATTAGAGACTAGTCATTGCAAAGACGTTTTTAAAGGCAAAGAGGAACATATAAAAACAGTAAACGATAAATAGAGTATTCTATTAGACAAATAAAAGATAGAAGAAAATCCTGGAAAACGAGAAGTTGCTAAAACGTTTTTAAGGGTTTATAGGGTAAATCTGGACAATGACAAAGTGTACGCCAATGTGACTATGTTACAGATTTACAACATACAATGAGATATTGTTGGACGACCGATTAGGTGATATAGATATTAAATTTTACTAATGAGAATATGGTACAACTTCAAGGATTATTATGTCAAAAATAATGCAGCTACAAATATTTTTATAGCTGTATGCACCACATCGAATGCATGTCCTAGATTCTATGATAGGTTAGATAAACTTGAAAAAAATGTTATATACAGGGTGTTTCGAAATTAGTATATAGGTCTTAAGGCTTTGGAGCATTTGTTAAATTCAACTTACAATTAAAAATAACACATCAATAGAGAGAAAAACTCAAACAGTTTTGTTTGTATACCTTTGTGCAAAGGAAAGAGCATGGAACGAAAAAAAGTGACTGAAAAACGTGTTGAATGAATGAGAGTCCCTCAAGCTTTGCCCAAAGAAATCAGTTTGGTGAGACTAATCATGAGTTAGTAGTTCTACTGATGTCTGTCCAGAGACTCTTAAGGAAACGCTTACAATTACATCTGTTAAGAGCTCTAAAGCCTACAGACTATGCTTAATATGCCATCATTGCTAACAAAATGTTGCTGCATGATGATGAACACTTTCTGCATCATGTCATCCTCAGTAATGAATCGACATTTCACCTAAGTGGAAATGCGAAAACACCTAATGTACACATCTGCAAGTCAGCAAAGCACCACGAAATGGAAAGTTGCAACGAGACTTCCCTAAATTGAATGTTTTTTGGTGCCATATCCAGCCAGAAAGTCTATAGGCCTTTCCTTTTCAGTGAAGCAATTATAACTGGTGTTTCTTATGTTTATATGCTAGAGCTATGGCTCTCTGTAGTTGCAAGAAGCTTCAATAGAACTTTACTCACCAGCAAGATGGTATGCCACCTCACTGTGATAACTCAGTACACAATTGGTTAAATGACATTGTATCTGACCACTTGCATCATTTTCATGCACGATCTTATGGCATGCGATTTTTCTCTTTGGTAGTTAATGAAGGATGATATGTATATGTCTCTGCTAGCACCTGTTCCGCTACTACCTGATTAATGTGACCTTAGAAACAACACTGTTGTAACAATTTTTCCAGGCACACTGATTGAGGTATGGAAAGAACTCGCCTATCAAGTCGATGAGTGACAAATGGTTCTCACATTCAACATTTTTATTGTAATTTTAAGTTGACTGTAGCAATTGCCTTAAAACCCATATATTTATTTTGAAACACCCTGTGTTTTGATACCAATTTCTAGGATATATAAATGATGGCAAAGTCAATTTAGAAAAAAGATTGTATATTGGGTGAGTGGACAGATGAGTCAGGCGATAACAAATTGGACTTTGATTGGACCAAAGAATTGTTTTATGAGAACAATGATAAAAGCTGTGGTGACAGTTAAGGGTTTCACTTGAGAGTACAAAAATAATCAAAAGCTGAATGGTGAATCTGTGGTAGTGTTAATTGAGAGTGAAGTGAAGGAAAAGATAAAATTGGGATGCAGTTGGATTCCTGGAGATGTTGGCACTAAGAATGTAATCAACAAACAGGTTAGGAAAGAATTCTCACTTCAGTGTGATAAAAGAGTAGTTCCAGAAAATGATGATACAATGCTTTATGGTTATTAAGAATTATTTATTATATAATAAATTTTAATAAAATTCAAATAATTTTTCTGTATGTTATGTAAGAATAAAATCCACAAACATGTTATAACAATGGTATAAATATATTAGTGGATTTTGATTATACTCCACACATTCTACATCTCTAATTATTAAGTGAGAAACTATTAAAAATAATGAACTAGCTTTAATACAATTTGGTATCATTTTTGGAAATTTACTTATTGATAAATTTTAATTCGCTGCTTTTTTACAGTCATAAAAAAGAGAATCTGAGTTTTCTATTTCCTCCCATGTTTCTATATCAGTTTCATTATAACTATTAAACCTCATTTTGTTTTCTTCTTCTTTATACACTTAATTTAGCACTCTAATATTGTCAGTATGATCCTGGCTTCTTAAATATTCTATAATTGAAGGTGGTTTAAAATATTACTTGCAAATTTTACATTAAATTGCTTATCTCTTGGTTTATTATTTCTCTCAACAAAAATATTAGATTTAAATTAATCCCTCATATTAGCCATATTTAATTTGATTCATAATTTTTAATATCAATAAAAATTTGTTTTATATAAATGGTTGTCTTTCTGAAAAAGCTGAGAAATGTTAGCAGTACTAATTTGTTAAAAGAGGTTATTGAGTTACAAAAAATGCCTTATGTAATGTTATTGTATTTCAATATTTGAAAACAGGATATGGAGAGAAAATTGGTTTAGAGCTCAATAACGAGTTTAAGATTAGTGCAACTGACAGATATAAATTAATTTGTGACTGGGTTTTTCAATATTTTGAAGAGGGAAATATTGAGGTAAGGTGTAAAGGAATGAAGACAACTAAAAATAATGATAATGAATGTCATGATTTAGAATTAACAACATGAGAAGTCATGTATAAGTTACATTTTTGTAGTAAATTTTCTGGGGGCTCGGTCTGCTTGGCAAATTATATCCTAGTGCACTCAACATACCCACTTACAACTTCAGTGCCCCTGAGTAAAAGCGGAATAACAATGTGAGTAAGAAGTAAAATCTCTTACATATGGAAGGAGTTTGAAGAATGTTCGATAGATGACTTAGAATTTTTAGATCGAAGTATACGGAATTATGCATTGTAATATTTTATGAAACTGCAGCTGAACTACCATGCCATATTTTATAAGTTAATACAGAGATTAAGTTCATAATTATTATAATTATTTGCAGATGAAGTAGATGCAAAGCTATTAACATGATATACTGGTTCAATGGTGCATACTGTATTAGGTTCGCAAGAAGTGATCAGTTTGTATAACATCATACTTCTGTAAAGTAGTTATTCACATAAAAGTATTTTTGTAACATAGTTAAGGATCCATACAAAATCAATCTAATGATGTTCTATAAGTGCACATACATTTCATATGATGAAACCAGTTGCATGTAAAAGAGGTCAAATGTGAATAAATATTTTATTCTGTTCAATAATAGAGCATATCATATGTTAACTGCCTTATATCCCTTAATAAATGGGAGGTCATCCCTAGATAGGAAAAACAAGCCCGTATCTTGCAGATTGATAGTATAACTAATAACGATATTGTCTGGCCCATATGGAGACATTGTGGTTCTATGCAAATTTTTAAAATTCAAGTTGTCCAAATTATGACAGTGCAAACAATATTAACTGCTCTGTTGAAGCACTATGATCCACAGTGACTTAAAAATTATAATTGTTTCATATGAGATCAGTTTCATATCTGAAAGATTTAACAGGAAAATTCCTTATGCAGCCAACACTGTACTTTGTCAGTTGACCACATGTGACACCCATGAAGAGTACAAACATAAATGTCCAAAACTGATACTGTTACCATGACAGTAATACAAAATGAGTCTGGCATGAAACATGACGTATGTGATAATCATATATTTGTGTATATTACAACTTAAACATAATATTAAATGCTAAGTTGTTATTTGTCTATGCTGCAGTTGTTTTGCACCAAAATTGTGATATTACGTTAGTAATGCAAAACAACTATGTAGCTAGATGTGAGGACACTTGGGTCGAAACCTTAGAAAATGAAATAAGTGAAAGGAGTGAGATATACTGTATGCCATGTCTCTGTCATTTATCAAAACTGGCACTTCATTTAGCTGCGCATACGGACTTGTGGCATGTGATGTTAGTGTAGCCACAAGAATAGCACAGTGTACAGTGTTGATATCTCACCACCCTGCCACTCAGGTGTTAAGATGTCAACATTGCTAACCTCACCTGGTTACCTACAAGCCTCTTACGTTAACTGCTTTCCCATACCTGAGGGCCAGAATGTGAGGAACAGGGCGCTGTAGGTGGTCACTATGGAGATGAAAGCAGTCACGAGGCTCAGTCGCACGGTGAGTATGCCCAGCACATTGGCCATTGGACGTCCAGAGGACACTTGCCACGCCAGCAGCCGCAGCTCACGATGGGCGGCGCCGCCCACATGACCGCATTCCAACAGCAGCTGCGAGCACAGCCTCTGTGTGCGCCTCACTTCTGTCTCCACACATTGAGGAGGCACCACAAGTACTGTCATCTGAGCTAGGCTGAGAAACATGCTAACCTTCCCTTGCCATGCACTGATATCACTCGAATCTAGGAACGATAATTTTGTTACAAGGAAGTAAATTTTAACTATTGCAAGCAGTGAAATATTCATGAAATATAACATAAGAAAACTCCCGTGAGCAGAGTTCACCAGGTCTGACATTTCACAGAGTTTACCATACACTCGTCGAAGAGATCGCACTGAATTTGATATGCTGCAAGCCACTCTACAGTGAACATGTACATTCCTTCCATGCACAAAGCTGTTATTTTCAGATACGTTATTGTGACATGCCGCAAGCACATGGTCTAGTATATGGTGAAAGCAAACATTCAGAAGTGAAACTCTGCACCTTATCACCAATTGCAAATTTGCAAATCTCAAAAGGGTTAAAAGTACTGTAAGAAAGCTTCCTACAGAAAATATTACAGCCAACTGGCGGTACCGCCCTTTACTAACCGTATAAATGGCTGCATAATTTACAGAAACATAGAAAAATAGTAAAGCCAGTTGTAACCTTACTATCTTTCCCTCACCTGTATTCACTGGACCGATATGCGTCATCAAAATCCTGTCACATGACACTATCAGTTTAACTATTTTGTCATATTTTTCTGTATTGTAGAAGACATCTGTTACTACTGACATGAAGGCCAATGCTGCAAAACCCAGTAGCATGGAAACTGATACAACATCTACTACAGAGTCTGTATGCACTAATCTGAAATGTAAATACGCCTGAATGTATGCAGAAATCAGGTGTGATATGCTTGCAAGTGTCACAGTAACCACATCCGATCTTAAACTCCTCACAGATCCATCCTCCTTATTGAGTGTAAATGGCATCAGACCAAACAACTTGCATGTTAAGTGGAATGGCTTAGTGGCCAACAAAAGTTTCTTTGTGTTTTCTGGCACCAAGACGGTGAATTCGTTGACTGCCATCACCTGCAAAAGGAAAGAGCAATACACACTTTCGGTCACATTTGACAACAAATTTTATGTATATACCAGAAGTAGCCCCTAGTATGTTTTCCCACATATAAATCAAGTTTTACAGACATTATTTAAATTTCCACATGGCATTATGAATCCATGTATCCCTCCTCCTAATGCATAGTGATGTCCTGCCTCCACAGACTAACCGGCTGCAATTTAAGGGAATAGTCTGCAAGAGTGCACTTGGAAAGAACTGAGTCACTGAAGTCTGTTCGATATTGTCTGAAGTTTTAGGTGCTGCTATAGGGCACTTGAGGAGGAACTGACACATCCCAAAAGGATAGTAACAGAAAGTGGACAGCAAAATGTACGTGCAAAAACATAGCTACAATGAAAATTTGGGTAAGAAAACAGATACTTTTGTTTATAGACCCAGAAAGGAAATTGTTCAGGAAAATAAAGGAATAGTTCAATATTACTCAGATATGTAATCAATAAGAAGTGCAGGAAAGTTAAAGCAAAATGATTTCAGAAAAGTGAAGAAATCAATAACAAAAGGTCCCCAGAAAAGCAGAATGAGCATGTGTAAAAGTCAAAATAACTTTCGATGAACTTAAATCTGCGACATCAACATTGACATTGCAAATGGAACTCTAGTAAAAAAGCTAAGGAAAGAGCAGATATGTGGAAAGAGTGCGCTGAGTATCTCTACAAGGGATATGAATTGTATACTTCAGAGCTAGCATGAAAAAAAAATTCGATTTAGATGGCATGTGAGATTCTGTTTTCAAGTCACAGTTTGACGCAGGTTTGAAAGATCGGCAATCGGTCCGTTCAAATTGTATGGAAAATATTTGTCCACAATTTTTAAAATCAATGCAGCAATTGGCACCCAATGGTTATTCAGATAAGTGTTAGTATCAGCTCAGTAATTCTGACTGCTCGTCCATCATGTTGTCTGAGCAGAAGTAAAGAAAGATGAGGATATATGAAAGAATTACAAGACCCGCTGAATGTGATGTACAATACGTTGACCACATAATTTTAACGGAGAGTAAATCAAAGAGAGAGGAAAGCACTAAGGAGTCGCAAAAATGAGGTCAGTCGAAAGCCTAACATCAAAACTGGGGCTACGAAGTAGACAGTGATAAGGAATTGTTCTACCTTGGAAGCAAAATTAGACGTGACAGACGAAGCAAGTAGAATATAACAAGCAGATTAGGACAGGGAAAGAAGGCGTTTCTCTTTAAATGAACTCTACTAGTATCCAACAAATGTTTTAATTTGAGGAACATATATCTGAACAACTAGAAAATAAGGTACTAATAAACGACTGAAGAGACTTTATGTGTGGTTGCCACACTGAAATGAGCAGACTGGAACAACAGACGGAAACCCTCTATGGCTGCATCAAGTATCTGCCGATGAACCAAAATACAAATAATATGATCTTAACACTTTCATCGATAATAATGTATACTCGATTCCATTCATGTCATAACATTTTTCTAACCAGTTTGTTGTCCTCATGGTGTCCATGAAATTGGAATTTGATTCAATATCACTGCATTATAATATTCCTCAGTTCTACCAAAATTCCCCCTTGAAACTTAAGCATTTACTCGTCGATTTTCCTAATTAGGAAAACCATCGTGATTTATTAAAGCCTACAGGACAGGACTGTAACCAAAATAAATGATGGTCACTACCAGTTATGACTTATCTCAATTAAGCATTGACCTGTAATGCGGAAACCACTAAAAACTGACAGTTGCTATGTCAGAATTGGGCATGTGGAAATTACTACGAGAGGGAGGAAAACCACCAAATGTATCATAGAGTGGACTGGTACAGTGACCTAATAATCGCAGTTCTGAGAATTGAATGTAGATTGGTGGACTTACAGCCACGTAAGCGGATAGCTGTTGCACTGAAGTCCTTTGTTGTATTCGAAGAGGTAAGCAAAGGACAGCGACATAAGAGGAAACGAATACCCCGCATTAGGAAATACGCATGAAGAACGTGCACGGATACCAATAAAAATTATAAATTTATGAGAAGTAAGAAGAGGCGTTTTTGTTGTATTCGAAGAGGTAAGCAAAGGACAGCGCCATAAGAGGAAACGAAAACCTCGCATTAGGAAATACGCAAGAAGAACGTTCACGGATACCAATAAAAATTATAAATTTATGAGATGTAAGAAGAGGCGTTCATCTAATTCTGGACATGACATGGCTGATGATTGTGGTGGTGTTGATAGTGGTGATTTAATAAAAAATAATTAAATCCTGCTTTTACATCGGGATTAGGTGTAGCAAAGGCGATTTATCTCACTTCCTTTTGCACAAAAAGTTCATGCCTTGACACCAAAAGTGTGACACAGACAGCCTCAACAACAACCACGATAATTCATAGGCACCTCAAGGGATAACTTCTTTGATTAGCAAACACAACGTCTTCGCTTCCGCAATCGAACCCACGCCATCGCTTCATGTTTGAATAAAAATCATCATAAGTGATAGGCGGTGACTCCAGTATAAGAAGTCCCTTCCAATCACCCAACGGCCTTGTCAAAAGAGGCGGAGGAGCGGGCAGAGGTTCACGGCACTCTCTTCCTCTTGGGGTGGGAAATCGCCGAAAAAGGAGGAAGGAACAGAAACGATCAAATGCATGATGTAGAAGGCAATAGTGACCATTGCATTAAAATTACACAATCTGTATCCACGGGACATGTGGCCTGTAATTGAAAAAGAATCGTGACGATCTCTCCATTGACAAAAGATTCTGGACTAGTCCCTACTCTGACTCCGGAAGGGGATTTCCAAAGGGGAGCTGACTATGAGAAAAAGACTGCGTAACCAACGAAAGGATAACGTTCTACGAGTCGGGTTGTAGGATGTCAGAGGTTTAAACGTGGTAGGGAAACCAGAAATTCTGAAACGGTAACTGCTAAGGCTCAGTCTAGATATTGTGGGGATCAGTGAAGTGAAATGGAAAGAAGACAAGGATTTCTGGACAGAAGACTATAGAATAATATCAAAAGCAGCAGAAAAAGGTATAACGGCATTGGAATTCGTTATGAATAGCAAGGTAGGGCAGAGAGTGTGTTACTGTGAACAGTTCAGCGATACTGTCAGAATCGGTACCAAGCCAGCACCGACAAGGATTGTTCATTTATACTTACCAACGTCACAAAACGAGGAGGAGAAGACAGAGAAATTATTTAAAAATTTCGAACGGGTAATTCAGTGCATAAAGCGAGATAAAAAACCAATTGTCGTGGGGTATTTGAGTGTGGTTGTAGGGAAAGGAGTAGAAGAAAGGGCTACGAAAGAATATGGGATTGGTACTAGCAGTGACGGAGGAGAGAGACTAATTTAATTCTGAAATAAATTTCAGCTAGTAATGTTGAATACACTATTCAGGAATCACAAGAGGAGGAGGTATACTAGGAAGAGGCCGGGACATACAGGAAGATTTTAGTTAGATTACGTCATGGTCAGGCAGAGTTCTGAAATCAGACAATGGATTGTAAGGCGTATCGCGGAGCGTACACAGACTGAGATTACAATTTAGTAGTGATAAACAGAAAACTAAAGAAACTAGTCAGAAAGAATCAATGTGCAAGGAAATGGGATACTGAAGAGATGCGCTTGAATATCTCAGAGGCTATTGATAAGGCTGCGATCAGGAATAGCTCAGCAATCAGTTCAGTTAAAGAAGAATGGACATTTCCAAAATGAGCTATCATAGAAGTTGGATGGAAAACACAGATACAAAGAAGGTAACTGTGAAGAAACCATGGTAACAGAAGAAATAATAGCCGGCCAGAGTGACCGTGCGGTTCTAGGCGCTACAGTCTGGAGCCGAGCGACCGCTACGGTCGCAGGTTCGAATCCTGCCTCGGGCATGGATGTGTGTGATGTCCTTAGGTTAGTTAGGTTTAATTAGTTCTCAGTTCCAGGCGACTGATGACGTCAGAAGTTAAGTCTCATAGTGCTCAGAGCCATTTGAACCATTTTTAAGAGAAATAATACAGTTGGTCGAAGACAGCAATAAATATAAAAATAGGTTCATACGATTTGTTGTTGGAAAAAATGTTCTCCTGTGTCAACTGACGCTAGATATTCAATATTACGTGAAAAATAGGGGTAAACTATAGGAAGAGACTGGTAATATGTAAGATGTACAGGAACCAAGAGGGAACAATAAGTGTGGAACACAAGGAATGAAGTGCTCAGATTACAATGTGTGTTACGATAGGGATGTAGGTTTAAGCCCTCAATTTTCAATCTATATATCGAAGAAGGAACAATAGAATTAAAAGAAATCTTCAGAAATGAATTTAAAATTCAAGATGAAAGGATATCAACGGTAAGATACGCTTACGACATTGCTATCCTCAATGAAAGTGAAGAAGAATTGCAGGATCTGCTGAACGGAAAGAGCAGTCTAATGAGTAGAGTATAGTATATGGTCAGAGTAGACGAACGTAATAAGAAGGAGCAGTAATGAGAACAGCTGGAAACTTAACATCAGGATTGGTGAACACGAAGTTATGGAATTCAGCAACCTAGCCAGCAAAATAACCCATGACGTACGGAGCAAGGAGGAAATAAAAAGCAGACTAGAACTGACAAAAAGGGCATTACTGGCCAAGAAAAGTCTACCAATACTAAACATGAGTCTTAATTCGAGGGAGAAATTTCTGACAATGTACAGTTGGAGCACAGCATTGTATGGTAGTGAAACATGGACTGTGCGAGATCCAGAACAGGAGAGAATCGAAGCATTTCAGATGTGACGCTATAGAAGAATGCTTAAAAATTAGGTGGGCTGATAAGGGAAAGAATGAGGAAGTTCTCCTGAGATGATGCAAGGAAATGCTATGTGGAAAACACTGACAAGAAGAAGGGACAAGATGTTAGGACATCTGTTAAGACGTCAGGGAATGATTTCCATTGTACGAGAGGGAGCTGAAGAGGTTAAAAACTGTAGAGGAAAACTGAGATTGGAATACATGTAGCAAATCATTGAGGACGTTGGTTGCAGGTCCTACTCAGAGTTGAAGAGGTTGACACAGGAGAGGATTTCGTGGCAACCAGTATCAGACAAGTAAGAAGACATCATTGGCCAGCGCTTGCGGTTCAGTGAAGAGGATTTGGGTTAGCAGCGACAGGAAGGAGTTGGCGAGCCGGACCGGTGCTGGGAACAGATCCGTTTACGTGTCGGAAGACCTCTTGTCTGTAACAGGAATGATTGCGCGACATCGATGGGGCTGAGTGATGTTTGTTTGAAAAGAACCTTCTCTACTGGATTCACGTGTTCGCTGATCGCACTGTACTTGTGTTTTAGATGTGTTGACAATGAACGGTGCCTACGATTTCTTAAACTGTATCCGTTGTCCGGAAGAGATTGTCGAAAGCTGGAAGGTCTTTACAGCCTTCTCTGAACATTTGCATTTATGGACGAGTACTTGTTCACTCCATGCGAAGATGAATAGTTCTAATATTCAGTAGCAGGTGATCTGTTTATTTTATGTATTCGTGTTTTTGTCATTGAATCTGCCCTTGTGGGCGCTATTTTTGTTGTGGTATGTTTGGGATCGTTAGTAACTGATTTATGTTCAAGGTTTTATCATGCCAATTTAATGATGTGTATAATGTATCGCCCAGAAGTGTACGCAGCGCTGAAGTGTGAAATAAAATGTGATTGCAGGCTTACGGCACTGTAAACCTACTGAGGTAACCGTGGATGCATTCTAATGCTGCAGATCAATCTATGAGTTAAATAATACCTTTTGTAATTGAACAATTAGCGTCTCTTATTTGCCATTCGTCTCAAAGCTCTTTGTGCCTAAGCTTGTGTCTAAATTGTCTGGTACTGCTGTACATTTTTTGAGTAAATCTTAAATTGTGCCACGAGTGAAATTTTATTTAATAAAATTGCAGCCAAATAGCCACATACAGTTACATTTTACATTTACATTTTACATCTGTGCATATTCATTTATCGATTTTACTCTTTTACTGCACAGTTCTATGTGATATCGTTCACAGGCTTCGTAAACACTTCACATACACGTGTTTTGGTTGGGTAGTGATAAGTTTTGTTTTTTCAGATTAGATGATGAAAGCCGTGAATAGAACGTCTAGTTACGACATGTCGCTGTTCGAAGTTTGGTGCTGTCCATGAGCGGTTCGTCATTGCTTCGGTGCCATATAACTCCGGGCTTATTTTTTTCTAGTTTGTCCTCCATGATCTTCAGTTGCTTTCTGGAAGCCCTGGTGTGAGGCACCATGTAACGAAGTCTGATGTCTTCAATTAGGAATGTCTCTCGCTAGCAGGTATACTAGTGTAGACATTGTTGTCTATGAGAGACCTAGTGCTCTTTTTAGATAAGTCGCTTTTACCTTTTGTAGTGTTTCTAGATTGCCACGAGTGAAATTGGTGTGCGTAAAACTTATGAATATGGGTCCAACTGTAATTCTTACTGTGCTTTTTAAGCTCTGTTGCTAAACTGCTTTAAGGTGAGGACTGTTCTTAAATTTGAGCTGATATCAATTTATCATTGGAAATTTTGTTTACGGGTTTGCTGTATGCTTTTTTAAGATGGGTTGGCCGATTTAAATTTTAGTGTCAATTAGTTACGGAGTTTTAGCTGAAAAATTTTAATTGATGACGTAACTGAGTTGAGATTAAATCTGAAATCGTATCACCGCTGTTTGCCGTCAATATTGTATCAGGGTTAAGATTCAGTCAAGGGTATTGTGTAACCTTTATAAAAAAGATGTTGGGCAACATGTGTTTTTTTGTAAATGTTGTATAGGAATCTCTTGTTCATATATTTATAAATATGTTTGAATTAACGTTATACCGGCTACTGAACACCTCCTACAGCTCATACCACACCAATTTTAGAAGAAACAATGGATCAACGCAAGTATTCATCTATGCATAAGGACTATATCCGCGCCTACAAGCAGTTTCTTCTTCCTCAGCACGATGGCATCTACCAGCAGGATAATCCATTGTATCACAGAGCTTGCAGTGCACGTGCGTGTTTTGAAAAGCAAACTCCACGGATTAAAACCCAATCGAAAATATGTGTGACCACCAGAGTCGAACTGTGCATGCCCTGGGTCCTCTACGGGCAAACATAATGACACGGTGCAATCGTCGCCATGGCGCCACATCCCTGTAGGTACCCTCCACAGCTTTACTGACTGTTTTCCTGCACGTCTCACAGCGGTGCAAAAGGTGGTTATTCAGCCTTGTGACAAGTTGTCACGTTAATGAGACTGGGCTGTGTATTTGCTGTGTGACGTCAGCCGTTCG
Organism: Schistocerca americana; assembly: GCF_021461395.2. Lineage (NCBI taxonomy): Eukaryota > Metazoa > Arthropoda > Insecta > Orthoptera > Acrididae > Schistocerca > Schistocerca americana. The sequence goes on along the minus strand of NC_060122.1, from coordinate 129,290,180 downwards.
GGCCTGGCGTCATCTCGTGGCAGTCGGTGTTACCTGCGGCTCTCATTGTCTTCTGCTATAGATCTCGTGGCCTAAAGATAGTAATGATAAGAGAGATTTAATTTTATAATATTCTAGTAAAACTGCTACACTATAATTAGCTTTTTGTTTATTTTATAAGAATGTTTGATACAACCCCTCAAAGACTAATTATGTCCTGCGTGCTGTGACTGCTTTACCGAGTCTGCCATTGCTCACATTTGGTTTACGTACTAAATTTTTGTTTATTTCCTATCTTGCGGTTGAAGAACTGAATGCGTGTACGATTTCTTTGTTCCTTTGTCCATATAACGTAGTGCAAAATACACTATGTGATCAAAAGTATCCAGACTCCTAGCTGGAAATGACTTACAAGTTCGTGGCACCCTCCATCAGTAATGCTGGAATTAAATAGGGTGTAGGCCCGCCCTTAGCCTTAATGATAGCTTCCACTCTCACAGGAGTAGGTTCAGTCAGGTGCTGGAAGGTTTCATCACGGAGTGCAGCACTGAGCAGAGGTATCGATGTCAGTCGGCGAGGCCTGCCACGAAGCTGGCGTTCCAAAACATCCCAAAGCTATTCTATTCGATTCAGGTCAGTGCATTACAGGGATGTTATCGTCGTGTAACTACTCTGCCACAGGCTGTGCATTATGGACAGGTGCTCGATTGTGCTGAAACATGCCATCCCCGAATTGCTCTTCAACAGTGGAGGCAAGAAGGTGCTTAAAACATCAGTGTTGGCCTGTGCTGTGATAGTGCCTCGCAAAACAACAAGAGGTGCAAGTCCCCTGCATGAAAAACACGACCACGCCATAACACCACCGCTTCCGAATTTTACTCTTGGCACTACACACGCTGGCAGATGACGTTCACCGGGCACTCGACATACCCACACCCTGCCATCGGATCGCCGCATGTATACCGTGATTCGTCACTCCACACAACGTTTTTCCACTGTTCAATCGTCCAATGTTTACGCTCATTACACCAAGAAAGGCGTCGTTTGGCATCTACCGACGTGATGTGTGGCTTATAAGCAGCCGTTTGACCATGAAATCCAAATTTTCTCACCTCCCGCCTGACTATCATAGTATTTGCAGTGAATCCTGATGCAGTTTGGAATTCATGTGTAATGGTCTGGTCAGACGTCTGCTGATGAAACTTTGACCAGGTGTAGAAAGATAATTGAAGTAAATACGCAGTGAGAGAACAAGAAATGAAACTTTTATTCAAAGATAATAATTACACCGAAGTAACTGCGATTCATTATGTTCCTTTGGGCATTATAAAAGGCAAGTCGTAATTAATTTCTTTTGCTAAGCCACTTCGCAGTCTATCACCAATTTAACTAATTTTACTAAATTAATAATTTGCTCCAATCCCAGAATTTCTGACTATCATAGCAGCACGGCCTTTCTTAATGGGGTGATCACCGCGGACAGCAATGCATATCCTCGTATAACGTGATACAATGCTCGTCACAAGGTTGATAAGGAGTTCTTGTGGGAGGGCTTTCCAGTCCTTCATCAGCACTCTTGACAGCTGCTGGATAGTTGTCCATACATATGGACTCGCTGCTACACGTCTCTCCGACGCGTCCCTCATATGATAGGTGTAATTTAAGTCGGAAGACGGGCGGGCCAATCCATTAGCCAAATATGATCTCGTTTCTAGAGCTTCCCGCAAATTATGCTTTGTTAACTGCGATGGGTAAATAACTGTGCTTATCTAAATTATGGTTGTGGTGCTTGATATCGATTAGCAGTTCCCGGCTTAATAAACCATCCTGATTATTATATCGACATTTCTTCAGCTGTTATAATTTTACCAATACAGATCGATTATCAAGCAACAGTATCAATAGTATGTGTGAAAATAAGGTAACTCAGTATTTCAAAGCCCAATGCTCAAGAAGAAAGTGTTACACACACACTGCACATGGGTATAGACAGTCTTCCCCGGAAGCTACGGAGGATGAGTGCTTAGGGATATCAAGAGCTGGGAGATGGCACCATGCACTGAGCACAAGGCAATCCCATTATGAACGAACGGGCCTGTTATTTAGCTGCCGATCTGTTGATGACCCAGGTATATACAGAAATACCTGATGGAATTTTGTATCGCTTTCACAAGGAAACCTTGCACAACTGCTGAAGATAAAAGGGGCTAATGTTGTTAGGTTCCTCAATGTGGCACAACGTGATAACGACGCCTGAGTTTCCATTTTATCCACTACCTGCCGCACAAGGACTTTTCCAAGCAGGGTCGAAAAGTTTGGCATCACGTACAGGGCCTGACATTTATGGGTATCCGTCATCGACTGTTCATTAGGTGACATTGCAGATCAAGTCCACCAATGACAAAAATGACTCGAGGGGATATGCATGCCCAGATGGACACATGGAGGGGGGGGGAGGGGGATTAAACAGAACTACCGGGCGGGAGCAACCTCTAATGAGCTGAGTTAGATTAATCTGGGTCTCTTTTTTAAATGATGAGTGACTTCAACAATTTTGAGCCTAAAGTGTTATGACTGTGCTTTCTGGAGACATATTTAATCTCCTTTATACACAGTTTTAGAAATTTTGGCTTGGACTATGTATTCTGTCTGATGTTTATTGTCACACAGAGACATACCCATTTTCATCCTGGTTCAGTACTTGAAACTTTATTCACCTGTCCGTGTTTCCCATCTCTGACCTCAATTCCAAATATAATTGAGCCTTGTTGCGGCTCACGTTGGTGCCGTTGCTAGCTTGGTATTGTGTAGTAGGGATAGTGGTGTCTCGTTTTCTACTTGTGTTCCCTGGCGCCTTACATTTGTTAGAATTGTCTGTCCGTGAGTTCCGTGAGTGGCAGCAGCAGCAATTATCGATATCTAATACAGCGGTACAATCTTTGGAGGGATGACAAGTGATTTCTGGTCATAATGTGTTGGGAGCTCAGTTGGGACAGAGTAGCAGTGAGGTTCGGCAGCGGGTGGACGTGCCGGGACCGCTGGCAGCATGCAGGCACTGCTGGGATGAGGGGTTGTAGTTGCGAGGGCCACAGCCTCATTGTCTACCGGACTCAGGACGTTTGAGTTGAGTGAACATTAACCCGGTAGTGAAACCTCCACAATTTTGTGATCATGCCGTTTGTTCGCGTGTTGATGCTCACAGGGTCGATGAGACAAAGACCGACGAGTAGAGTGTTTGGAGTTGGTGAAATTAATTATTTGTCCTCCACCTCTTATTATGAATCATTGAATTCCTTGTGTTGTCATTGGTGAAGTTATGCCAGCGGTATTTTTCTGCCTAGTGACCGCTAACGCCCCAATTACCTGCCCGGGAGGTTAGCATATTTTCGCGACAGCATACCTTTGCTCGCCTTCCTGCTGCTGTCCGGTAAGGCGTGTAGTTGGACAGCCTCCTTGATTATGGTTCGGATATTTTTTCTTTTGGGCTACTTTTGTCATAGTGGTTCCTTCTGCTTCTGGATGTTTGGGCCGGACGGAGTGGCCGAGCAGTTCTAGGCGCTTCAGTCTGGCACTGCGTGACCTCTAAGTTCACAGGTTCGAATCCTGCCTCGGGCATGGATATGTGTGATGTCCTTAGGTTAGTTATGTTTAAGTAGTTCTAAGTTCTAGAGGACTGATGACCTCAGCTCTTAAGTGCCATAGTGCTCAGAGCCATTTGAACCATTTGGATGTTCGAAACACCGGACTCTGAAGACGCAGTGCTGTCTGCCGGTTCCGCCTTGCCTGAGTTATTCCACTGTTGTATTGAATAGCAGACGTTAGGTAGATTTTGCAAGAGTGCTGGTCTGCGTTTAAACTGTCACTAGTTTGAGTTGCCATCCGGTTAAGTGAATACATCTTTTGGCTGCCTGTCTCATCGTTTACGAAGTGGAGCTACTTTCCCAGGTCGATTCTTAGAGCACTATCTGAGGCCCTTTTCTCTCTTCATTTTGTCAGATTGTGATGATTCTTTTTTTAAAAATATATTTTAATTTTGAATTATTACTGTTTGGACCTTCAGCCGACAAAGAGTTTGAATTTCTAGTTAATAAGGCCTTCAGCCGTGAGTGTAACTTGTCTTAAGAAATTGTAATTACACAAAATTTCTTAGCACTGAAATGTTGATGATTGTTCTTTAAATACCTCTCGAAGAAGTTTAATTGCTTCTCAAAAATTTGTTATCCAGGCCTTCAGCCGTCCAACGTTTCTTGAGTTGTTACTATTGGGACCTCCGGCCAACAAATAATTTGAATTTCTTGTCAATAAGGCCTTCAGCTGTGAACGCAATTGGTCTTAAGAATTTTTAATTAGATATCCTCTCTTAATAGTGAAATTTTGATGATTGTCTTTTATAAAATGTTTTAGTATCTCTTGGAGAAGTTTAACTGGTGCTTAAGAATTTGCTATCCAGGCCTTCAGCTGGCAAATTGTTTTTTGAGTTATTACTGTTGGGGCCTTCAGCCGACAAATAATTTGAATTTCTGGTCAATAAGGCCTTCAGCCATGAGTGCAACTTTCTTAAGAATTTTTTAACTAGGCATTGTGTCTTAACAGCCAAATTTGATAACTATTCCTTATTGTCAACTTTATTTCCAATTGTTTCCAAATAAAGTGTATGTGATTTAAAAATCAACAGAGCAACCAACGGTAACTGATTATGACCCCGTCCATACAGAATCCTGCCTCTCTCTAAGTACCAGGTCTCAATAACATTGACGACGCCTCTGCGTGCTAACTACTGCGGACAAAAGACGTACCGACTGTGTTGGGAACAACCGAGCATCGACGCTGAGCGGGTACAACAGCATCGCGTCTGCCACTGGATTTGGCTGGAGGGGACGCTTGAACAATTAGTGTGGGACAAGGAACGAGCTAAGCTGCGCAGGTGACGTCCCCAAAGCTGAGCAGAGATGAGAGCTGGTGGCTGTCAATCAATAGATAAGAGACGCCGAATGAGGTTTGGTAGGAAAAGGACGCGTCACCTCGACATCACTCCAGGTGCCCATGAATGAAAACACCAGCTCTGTGATATGATGATATAAAGTGGATCATACCCCTCCAGATGCTTTATTGCTGAATCGTGTCCACGCTCAGGTTAAACTGGTTAATGTTCTGTTTTGTATCCACGGGTTTTGATATATTATAATAACTGTTAATGTTTTTCCTAATTTGTTGTTCTGAATGTACTATAATTCGACGTGCACTATGGGACCATTTGAATTACAATCACTCATTTCAGTAAAATACACTGTGGTTGTTTTTCTGTCTTAGCGTACATGCAAATGTCTATAAAGTAGTGTTTCTGCTGTCTCTGCTTTCTGCAGGAAATCAGGTTACTTATGGTTGCACATTAAGATTATGTATCACTGAAGGTAAAATGTTCTAGGATACTAGCCTGCTTCATTTATCTCTTCACTTTATTCAATTGATGTTTCGACTCCTCTTCTGGTATCTTTTTCTGGATCTTAGGTGTTAACTCTTAGGTGAACACTGTACAAGGCAGCGTCGGGCGTTATCCTGCATTTATGCAGAAGAAGTGGGTTTATTCGGTAAAGTTCCTCTAGTTATCATTAGTAGGCCCTCGTAATTGGGAAAAAAGGCCGTTTTCCTGTGCTAATGCTGAAGTTCTGTTAGTGGGTATTATTGCAAGGCTACTGTCTATCGTCTGTGGTTCATCGTACCTGAGTATGAGTGAATCAGGATAATCAAAGAAAAAGGGAATATTAATCACAATATTATTGTTGTGCCATAGAGGTGTCTTCGTGGAAACTGTTTGTATTCCTCCCTCACCGCGATTCCGTGATCATTTCTTTGACGGTGGGAGGCCACAAAGCCAGAAGCCGATGACGGTCTTCTGTATTGTAATTACGTTCATTCTTGGAAACCAAGATACCGTCTCTCTCGTAATTTTTCCTATAAATGTTGGTTTCGTTAGCTATCATACATAGGTTTTTGAAATCACTGTCATGGCTTGCAATTCTTCTGATGTTCCACTGCAGCAGATCTCACACTTAGTTTTAACTATAAGTGGCCTGCGTAATCCTTTATACATTCTTTTACAGGTCTTTATGTAGCTCCCATATGCACTCCGCCATAGCCAAAAGTCACTTAATCGACTCCATCAGTGTGGAGGAAATCAGGTGTGTCCATTTTACGTCGTAAAAGTTGTTGCAATTTTTTATTGAAAAAGTTGTGTGTGTACCATTGTTCCCTAGAATTCTGCTGACGTGGTCAGTAACACGAGAAATGTCAGAGCGAGCAGGCTGTTCCTCAATGAGATTTTCACTCTGCAGCGGAGTGTGCGCTGATATGAAACTTCCTGGCAGATTAAAACTGTGTGCCGGACCGAGACTCCAACTCGGGACCATTGTCTTTCGCGGGCAAATGCTCTACCAACTGAGCTACCCAAGCACGACTCAGGCCCCGTCCTCACAGCTGTACTTCTGCCAGTACCTCGTCTCCTACCTTCCAAACTTTACAGAAGCTCTCCTGCGACCTTGACGAACCAGCACTCTTGAAAGAAAGGATATTGCGGAGACATGACTTAGCCACAGCCTGGGGGATGTTTCCAGAATGAGATTTTCACTCTGCAGCGGAGTGTGCGGTCTTGCGCCGCGAAAGACAAAGGTCCCGAGTTCGAGTCTCGGTCCGGCACACAGTTTTAATCTGCCAGGAAGTTTCAGGCGGTTCCTCGTCCATTGTGTTAGAACAACCAAAATTTCTTTCGAAAGCCCTGTCTACGGCCAATCCATCGTAGCCATTGGCCATTGTCTTCTTTAAAAAATCCAACTTCGACTCCAAACTATTAGTACCACTGATGTGAAAGATACGTGCTGGTGGAGTGCTGATCGCTGGTTGCTTCTGGGCTGGGTGGTGACATTTAAATATCTATTTAGGTTAGTAATCTGTCCATACACTCTTTCCTAGAGTGCTGGAAGGTCTTCTATGTACCAACACATGTAAAACGAGAGAGCGACCTTATACTCTACCTCAGATGTGATGATGAGTTTGGCTTGCATCTTATTTAAGAAATAGAAGAATTTTAGAAACTCTACATTGCCGTATGGCCAACAAACAAATAAATCATCCACATAGCAGAAACCATAAGAACATTTGAGTGGCGCATTACGTAATGGGTGTTCCTCTAAGGGTTCCGTTTAAATGTCAGCGGCTACTGGTGAAAAAGATGGACCCATAGCAACACCGTCGGATCTTTCGCATAATTCTCCTCCGTATTTTAAATAGCTCGGTTGTAGACATACTTCGTTCAGGCCACACACGTCTAATGCAACGTTCTCCCCTCACATCTCCTTAGCACCCTCAACGGTGATTTTAATAAATAAAAATTTTATGTCAGTGCTGTCACGAGTGTCACTTGTAGCCGTCTGCTCAATTATCACTGCTCAGCCACTAAATGTGCTGCTAAATTAACTTTAGGGAGAACTGCTAGTCATTCGAGAAACGATCGCTCAAACTCATAGCTACATGAAAGGGAATATACACTCCTGGAAATGGAAAAAAGAACACATTGACACCGGTGTATCAGACCCACCATACTTGCTCCGGACACTGCGAGAGGGCTGTACAAGCAATGATCACACGCACGGCACAGCGGACACACCAGGAACCGCGGTGTTAGCCGTCGAATGGCGCTAGCTGCGCAGCATTTGTGCACCGCCGCCGTCAGTGTCAGCCAGTTTGCCGCGGCATACGGAGTTCCATCGCAGTCTTTAACACTGGTAGCATGCCGCGACAGCGTGGACGTGAACCGTATGTGCAGTTGACGGACTTTGAGCGAGGGCGTATAGTGGGCATGCAGGAGACCGGGTGGACGTACCGCCGAATTGCTCAACACGTGGGGCGTGAGGTCTCCACAGTACATCGATGTTGTCGCCAGTGGTCGGCGGAAGGTGCACGTGCCCGTCGACCTGGGACCGGACCGCAGCGACGCACGGATGCACGCCAAGACCGTAGGATCCTACGCAGTGCCGTAGGGGACCGCACCGCCACTTCCCAGCAAATTAGGGACACTGTTGCTCCTGGGGTATCGGCGAGGACCATTCGCAACCGTCTCCATGAAGCTGGGCTACGGTCCCGCACACCGTTAGGCCGTCCTCCGCTCATGCCCCAACATCGTGCAGCCCGCCTCCAGTGGTGTCGCGACAGGCGTGAATGGAGGGACGAATGGAGACGTGTCGTCTTCAGCGATGAGAGTCGCTTCTGTCTTGGTGCCAATGATGGTCGTATGCATGTTTGGCGCCGTGCAGGTGAGCGCCACAATCAGGACTGCATACGACCGAGGCACACAGGGCCAACACCCGGCATCATGGTGTGGGGAGCGATCTCCTACACTGGCCGTACACCACTGGTGATCGTCGAGGGGACACTGAATAGTGCATGGTACATCCAAACCGTCATCGAACCCATCGTTCTACCATTCCTAGACCGGCAAGGGAACTTGCTGTTCCAACAGGACAATGCACGTCCGCATGTATCCCGTGCCACCCAACGTGCTCTAGAAGGTGTAAGTCAACTACCCTGGCCAGCAAGATCTCCGGATCTGTCCCCCATTGAGCATGTTTGGGACTGGATGAAGCGTCGTCTCACGCGGTCTGCACGTCCAGCACGAACGCTGGTCCAACTGAGGCGCCAGGTGGAAATGGCATGGCAAGCCGTTCCACAGGACTACATCCAGCATCTCTACGATCGTCTCCATGGGAGAATAGCAGCCTGCATTGCTGCGAAAGGTGGATACACACTGTACTAGTGCCGACATTGTGCATGCTCTGTTGCCTGTGTCTATGTGCCTGTGGTTCTGTCAGTGTGATCATGTGATGTATCTGACCCCAGGAATGTGTCAATAAAGTTTCCCCTTCCTGGGACAATGAATTCACGGTGTTCTTATTTCAATTTCCAGGAGTGTATTTTAGGTATCAACTCTCACCCTGCACTCTGTCCGTCTGAAAGCATGTAGTGCTATCTCTAAACGCTTCCGCTGAGCCTTCTCTGCCATACCTCCAGCGTGAACATTGTCGCCCTTCGTAACGTACGGCTGTACAATTCTCCATGCTGTTAGATTACAGCGTGGACCTTAGGCCTGTAAACTCCTTAATTTACGATTACGTTTTCATTAACATAATAACTCTGATGTCGTCGAGTGTTATGCCGTATGGGTTACAGGCTACATATGAAGAAGCGACGAATGCACTTAGCTGGCATCGTAACAGTTCATATATGCCACTGTTCTCTCCGTTGTTGGTGAAACCTTCAGCGTTCAAATAACTTTGCTTCAACAAATTTGCTCTTTGCAAGTTCATATTGAGACTCGTACTTGGCCGGCCGCTGTGGCTGAGCGGTTCCAGGCGCTTCAGTCCGGAACCGAGCTGCTGCCACAGTCGCAGGTTCGACTCCTGCCTCAGGCATGGATATATGTGGTGTCCTTAGATTGGTTAGGTTTAAGTAGTTCTAAGTCTAGGGGACTAATGACCATATGTGCCACAGTGCTTAGAGCCATTTGAACCATTTGAACTCGTACTTTATGGGGTTAGAAAGCTCTAGCAGACGGGTGCCTTGTGGTCCACGGGTGGCTTCTTGGGCTACTAATCACAAACTCCTTGGTCCAATGTTCGAACTCTGCCATTGATTAAATCTCGAGTAGAAAAATCTCGTCAGCAACGGAAGTTGAAAGTGTTGGCGTAAAGAGGCACCCTCGTTGTGCCAACAGACTTATCAAATTGGGCGCAGCAGCATTGCGGTAGAAAACTGCCCATAAATGGCGGAATAACCAGCAATGATCAACGATCTAAGGAATCAGAAGGTAATGCAAACCTCTGAATTAAAATTACACGATATGTACCTGCAGCACATGAGCTCAGTCACTGAAAAAAATGATCTCCCCAATGCAAAAAAGGTGCTGTATTAGCCCCACTCAGAACTCTCTGAGGGATCTAGCATATAGGGCATGACTGTGAGAAAAAGGCCGAATAACTAGCTCGACACGCCGGCCGGGGTGGCCGAGCGGTTCTAGGCGCTACAGTCTGGAACCGCGCGACCGTTACGGTCGCAGGTTCGAATCCTGCCTCGGGCATGGATGTGTGTGATGTCCTTAGGTTAGTTAGGTTTAAGTAATTCTAAGTTCTAGGGGACTGATGACCTCAGAAGTTCAGTCCCATAGTGCTCAGAGCCATTTGAGCCAACTAACTCGACATATTATTGTATGTGCTGCAGTATGGAATGACGTGGTTAACAAGGAAAATCTGAAAAGAGAAATACAAATACTCAATCAGAATACAATGGGGTTCCACGAAGTGAAATGGACAGAATGTAAGGCTTTGTGGTTTGTTAGGCGAATAAGGGGTAATACTAGGTGTCTCAAAACGAATGACCCGATTTTAAATAGAATTATTTATTAGGAAGAAGGGCTTAACACCAACAAATTGCATGTTAAATTAATCAGAAAAACAGAAGTTTATAAGAATCCATCATAAATGTTCAATATGTCTTCCACTGGCTGCACAGGCGACATCTAGCCGGTAGCGGAATTCATCCCAAACTGAGTGGAAGGTGTCTTCTGTCACTGAAGCTACAGCAGCTGATATTTTGGTTTTTAGGTCATCAATATCATAAGGTAAGAGAGGAACGTAAACACATTGTTTAACATATCCACACAGGAAGGAATCACATGGTGTTAAGTCAGGGGACCTAGGAGGCCAAGAATGTAAAACATGGTCTCGCAGTCCTATACACCCTATCCATTGTTCAGGCATGTTGGCATTGACGAAACTGCACACGTTGTTGTGCCAGTGCGGTGGTGCTCCATCTTGCTGACAGGTGAAATACTCAGAATCAAGTTGTAGGAATAACCAGTTCCGTAGCATTGCAAGATATGATTTTCCTGTTACGGTTTCTTCCTAAAAAAAAGTAGGATCCATAAACCTTGCTTTTGGAAACCACAAAAAAATCACGTTCGTGATCAATTGTTTCAGGATTTTCGAGCATCCATATATGCAAATTATGATGGTGAACCTTACTGTCAATATGGAAAGTTGCCTCATCACTGAATATCACCCATGTCATAAAAGTGTCATCTTCCACGTCCTCTAGAATAGCATTGCTGAAGTCCACTCGCTTCACTTTGTCAGTATCACGAAGAGCTTGTACCAGTTGTAATCGGTATGGTTTGAGGGCTAAACGACGCCATAACACACGCCACACTGTAATGCGCGGTAACGCAAGCTCTTGGCCAGCACGACATGTAGACTTGCGGGGGCTCCACTCAAATGCTCGTCGGATTTGTTCCACTGTTTGTTCAGGAACGCGTGACCTGCCAGGACTTTTGCCTTTACAAAGGCACCCTGTTTTTTCAAACTGTTTATACCACGGTCAATTGTTCTTTGGTGATGGTAGTTTAGCAGGAAATCGATTATGAAACGTGCACTGATCTGCGATCTCTGACTACGACTAAATTCAGTAACACATTACGCCTCTGTTGCGCGGACGCCATATTGCGCGAGACCGGCTGCACGCTCCAGGTCAGCGCTGTTAGCGGCATCTAGCGGACTTTGTTCTGAAACTCTAGAACGTGCCGATTACATCTTGCGCTGTTTCAGTTACCTAGTGACATTTGTCTCAATATTATTAGGAGTTAAAATCGGGTAAATTTTTTTGGGACACCCTGTATTAGCAACAGAAGAAAATGGTGTAACAAAAGAAGGATTCGTTATGAATAAGAAATGGTGTATCTGAAAAAAGAATCTTCATGAACTGGAAGGCCTAGTGCAGTGAGTGGATTACCTTGAGCAGTTCAGTGACCGACGTCAACAACCATATTTCGAGTACCATGGGAATACATGCCGATGTCACAAGCAGACGTTACCCTAAGGAGGGTGTGTCATGGTACAGAACAGATAATTTGATAGTCACAGTTGACTGTACACTGTGCTAGTGGAAGGAATACAAGACACAGCTATGAAAGAATATGGGATCATCAGCGGGACTCATATGAGAGAACGATTAATTAATTCTGCAATAAATTTCAGCCAGTTATAGCGAATACAGTGAGACGGTCCATAGTCGATTGCAGAGAGTTTTGCGACGTATCGCTTCCCGCGAGTTGGCGAGCGTGCGGCGCCAAAGCGTAAAGCCGTCGGCACACGGAGCGTGCATCCGAACGTTGTGCGTTGAGCGTGCCGAGTTTCTGACGTCATGGCGTGGAATAGCACGTTCGGGAGTCTTTCCGAACGTGCAGAGCAATATCTGGCATGTCAGATATTCTGAGAGTGCGTCTGAGCGTTGACTAATGAGATGGCACAACGCCACCGACGTCACACGCACGCCGTCTCCCTTCAGTGCAGAGTTGTGAAGCTCCATATTGGCGTTCATTTCAAGCCTATATGTACATTTGCCGTTTCTGAGCACCAGCAAATTGAGAATCACTGGAAAACCCGTTGTTAGTTGTGTGATTCGTTCCAATAAAATGATGAGAAACATCATATTCGTGGCAAAAGAATCATTGTAACTTGCGTATTATGAGAGTAGGCTATTTGAAGGCAGCGATAGACTGAAGATCCACCCAAAACGCATTGTTCTTGGTACAATTTGTTATAATTAAATTTCAGTTAGTATCATAATTATCTACTATTAACGTGTATAGCATGGGGTAAGACATAATGATTAAGGAGAAGTGCTGAACTGTTGGTTTAGATGCCGGCACGGTAGCTCAGCCTGTTCGGTCAGAAGGCTACGTGCCCCCTGTAATAAAAAAAAAAGCTGAGTTAATCGATCATCAACGAACTTAAACGGATGTCTTACGACGTCCGCCCCGAGCAGATACAACGAACAAAAGCGAACAAAATGAGATAAAAAAAGAAGCGTAATCAGTAGTGTGTCTGTCTAGATACGAATTTTCGTTGAGGCGGTGGTTCGCTCGTAACACTCCCGTATTTTTTTTCCTAACATTCGCGTTTTTATTAGGTTCTGATACTTCATCACTAGTTCAATATAAGTATATGCTATAATATTTGATATTATATAAATATAAGTTCACCTTTTTCTGAGGGGTGACTGTTCGATTGGCTTAATCTACAGGACAGCTTGCGCTACTTGTATAAAGATATTTTGCTCCTTTTTCTTGTACAATTTGTAATTCACATGTTGCAAAGATTCTGCTTCTGGGTAGGAACAGTGATCAAGTAAGACTGATATTGGGGTTTTATTAAAATGTGGGAATGATAAAATAATTTTTATCTTATGATGAGAAGTATTCCAAATTTGCACCGCACTGTTTGTAATGGAACTTTTATAATCATGTGTCCTTATTGATTGGACATGGTACTTTCGTTTTCGTGGACGATGGAGTAAATGTGCGTTTTAATAGAGCTAACGTGGGAATTTTAAGTGCGCCCATTGAGTAAAAAGTTTGATCTACGAACTAGAAACATCCCTCAACTGCCGCTGGTGTGCGTTGCGATCGCGTATACCATGTTGGGGCCTACGTACCGTATGCACAAGTGGCATCGTTCCTCAGCGTTCAGCAGCACGTTAAACTTGGCACACTCAGCGTTAACGTTCGGCAGCACGGTCTGTGTGCCGACGGCTTTACGGAGGAAAGCGTGGACCGATGGAGATAGCTGTGGACGGAGAACTGAATGTGGTGGTTTATCACCGAGGGAAGGGCTGCGCATAGTCGAAGCTGAGTTCACGATAGGCACGAGGTAGTGTGGTGCTGAAGTATGCTTTGAAACTTGTAGTGGACAGCAGTGGACCCCGTGCAATGTTGTAGAGTGCTATTAAGCCTGGTGTGTACGGGATTACATAGAGATATGGCACTCGGCGTGGAGGGTGGTCCGCTTTGCAGCAGGTGGAGTTAGCCACTGTACCCTACTGGGCGGCGAAATTTGTGGCTCGCTAAGTGGAGGGTACGACCAGAGTTAATCCCCTTTACTTGCTGTCACATTGGAGAGACGTTGTGAGCTGATGGAAATTTATCTTTCTGACTGAACAGAACTGAGTTTTGCCTAGGCATGATCTAGAAGTACATTTGCCTGTGATTTAACTGTTTTGTGTGTTCCTAACTGCAATGGGCTTCGTTAGCCTTACAAATAGGTGTTCTGTTTTCATATTTGTGTCAAAGTTACTTTTAAAGCATGTCTGTGATTTTCCGTTTTACCAAGTTATTTTAAGCGAACCGAGTTTATGGAAACACACTCGTGTTCAATAACTCGAAATTAGTAATCATTGGCCCATTAGCTTATCACAGCAACCGTTCACTAATTGTTTGTTATTGGACGGCCATTGTTAGAGTGTGTTGCCTTTTTTTAAAGTGAAGTAACTGCTGAGTTATTTTGCGGCGCCATGAAATGACGCCCTGTATATTTTATTTAAAATTGCATGTTAAAGCTTCCTCATTATGAGCTTTTTTTTATTAATTATGAGTACTGCCATTGTGTTTAACATACCCGAGCTCAGAGCTGGTTGTGGGATTGTGAAATCTTAACTTTTGTTGTTACATACATGCTCGTTTATTGTTTCAGATGACGGCCCCTGGTAGCTGAGTGGTCAGCGTGACGGAATGTCATACCTAACGGCCCGGGTTCGATTCCCGGCTGGTTCGGAGATTTACTCCGCTTAGGGACTGGGTGTTGTGTTGTCCTTATCATCATAATTTCATCTCCATCCACACGCAAGTCGTCGAAGTGGCGTCAAATCGAAAAACTTGTACCAGGCGAATGGTCTACCCGACGGGAGGCCCAAGCCACACGGCATTTTCATTTCCATTGTTTCAGATATTTCCTGTACCAGCCTGTAATCAGAATGTTCATGACAAGACAGGCGTTCGCTTTTAGCATAATGTAGCGCATGGGGACATTTTGTGCCCGTCTGTAACTGCCTTTGTAATTAAAACCGTTATTCTGGCTGCGGCTGTTTTCGTGGTGGTAACTTGCTATGGCACCAAACTGCTGAGGTCATCGGTCCCTAGGCTTAATATAACTGAAACTAATTTACGTTAAGGACAACACACACACACACATACACATGCCCGAGGGAGAACTCGAACCTCCGCCGGGAGAAGCCGTGCGAACCGTGGCAAGGCGCACAAGACCGCACGGCTACCACGCGTGGCTCTGGGCTGTTAATGCAGTGTAAAACATTGTAATACGGTGTTGCGAATCTAAAATTTTGTCTCTGGGCTTTGTTCCCAGGCATTCACGAGTTTAAATGTTTCTCTTTTGTTCATACTTTTTCTTGCACTGTACTTCAGTTGTTTCACATTTAATCATATATACAGGGTGAATCACCTAATAGTTGCACCGCAATTATGTCGGATATGGAAGGCACTATCGATACGCGGTTTTCATTGAATTCCATTGTACGCAAGGGCACGTATTTCTAGTAGTTACTCATATTTTGAGACGATGAGGAAAGTTCAGCTTTTAGTACCAATTAAAATTTTTTAAATTGAGACGATTCCTACTGGCCGTAAAATCCTAAAATCAATTGTAAATGAGAACGACAGTAGTGTTTGTAACAGGAAGCTAGTGCATCTCGTTTAAGAGATATTGTATTGTGCACATAGTAAACAGCGTCAGCTGTTTGTTGCGTACTATTGCTTAAGTGTTAGGTAACGATGTTATGTCTGTTTACGTTGTGTTGTGTGTACACTGTCACTGCATTGCGACGGACTTGTCACTTACTGTGTGATAGTGAATGAAGTAGAACGTGCTTGGAAGATGGTATTTCCAATTGCCAAAAAGGCGGACGTGCCTGTGATTTATGGTGAATATAGGAAGTACGCTGTTCGTTTGTCTACATTGTACGCCGAAAAATATCCCAATAAACCTCTACCTCTTCAGAAACGGCGTATTACGGCTGCCCGCTCTGCAGTCACCGCTGGAATACTGGAGCGTGTGAAGCAGTCATTGTGTGGGAGACTGAAACCTTGTACAGATGCTAGTGATGGTCATTTTGAGCTATGAGGGTACATTGATTGATTATGTGTCAGATCGAACAGAGCTAATGCATTTAACTTTGTTTGTCTTTCGTTTGTCCTAGCCAATGTCCCATTTAAAAACACGACATTTCCGAAGACATTAACATCTGAGTAGGGTTGCACACACATATGTCTAACTGACATTCGTTTTATCTACAATATCTAACAACAGCTGTCTATGTTTACAATGTTAAAACTACGACAACTCGTAAACTACTTGCACTAGACCCTGCCTGGTTGTGGTACTGTCAATAGGCATTGTTTCACGTAAATATTTGTACTTTTTAAAATAAATACACATCTAAACCTCATATCACTCTATGTATGCACTGCTTAGGCGGGCCCCTGGTTCGCATTCCAGCTATGGAATCCGCGTATCAATGGCGCCTTCCATCATCGATAGTTTTGCGGTGAAAACTTTACGTGATTCACCTTATGAAGGATAGGGAGAGATTAATATTATTCAGAAATCCCAATACAAGGAGGTATGCTTGCAAAAGGGCTGGAGATACAATAAGATACCACCCACATTACGTCACGGTGAAACAAATACTTCGAAATCAAATAATGTCACTTTAGCAGTAATATACGCATGAGCATCTAAGATTTCTTTCTCCTTTAATGGCATATACTAATTCTTTGTGAATGGGACTATGTGTAAGATATATTAATAGTCATGCACTACGAAAAACTTAAGCAGTTAGTGCTATATACTTACGAAGTCTTCTGTGAGCGTATAATTCTAGGGCTCCTTCCAACAGGAAGTAATTGTCACTGCTTACTGCTTCAATGGGTAACTGCAACGCTAAGGAATTATGGAAGAGTACTTAATTACTTAGCTGTCAGCGTCACATTGACACACAATGGAACTTACGAGATTAAAAGAGATGGCACTTACACAACTGTGCTGGTGATACATCACTGACACACGCTTTTTGCCTCTGTAATTAATGACGTCAATAAAGACTTCCCACCATTAGTTATATGAGAACGTCTGATAAGAACCTCGAAGAAAAGTTCCACAGAGTAACGAGTTGACTAGCACAAATTTAATTGGTCAGAGAGTGGCGCATTTATTGAAAATAACGTCTAAGATGTTTGTTATTATTTACTGTAGAGTAAGTAATGTAGTGGTACACAGGAAAACCATTAAAGTTGTTAGGTATTTTATTTGTACCGCTGAAACATGATAATTTGTACCTTCGGTAGTGCTTATCATCAGTGGCATATATTAAATGAAGAGAAAGTAAGGACTGCTTACACAGCATTAAGTGGAAACAATATCCAGATAATACAAACAATAAAATTTGAAAACATTCCTTACACTAATCGACATATGTGAGATGTATTTAAATAAAAATTAAAGTGCACGATTCTGCGCACTTATGTATATACATACAAGGTGGTCCATTGATAGTGACCGTGCCAAATATCTCACGAAATAAGGATCAAACGAAAAAACTACAAAGAACGAAACTCGTCTAGCTTGAAAGGGGAAACTAGATGGCGCTATGGTTGGCCCGCTAGATGGCGCTACCATAGGTCAAACGGATATCAACTGTGTATTTTTTTAAAAATAGGAACCACCATTTTTATTCCATATTCGTGTAGTACGTACAGAAAGATGAATGTTTTAGTTGGACCACTTTTTTCGCATTGTGATTGATGGCGCTGTAATAGTCACAAACGTATAAGTACGAGGTATCACGTAACATTGCGCCAGCGCGGACGGTATTTGCTTCCTGATACATTTCCCGTGTTAAAATGCACCGTTAACCAATTGCGGAAAAGGTCGATATCGTGTAGATGTATGGCTGTTGTGATCAAAATTCCCAACGGGCGTCTGCTATGTATGTTGTTCGGTATCCTGGACGACATTATCCAAGTGTGCGGACCGTTCGCCGGATAGTTATGTTATTTAAGGAAACAGGAAGTGTTCAGCCACATGTGAAACGTCAACCACGACCTGCAACAAATGATGATGCCCAAGTAGGTGTTTTAGCTGCTGTCGCGGCTAATCCGCACATCAGTAGCAGACAAATGCGCGAGATCGGGAAGCCGGCCGCGGTGGTCTCGCGGTTCTAGGCGCGCAGTCCGGAACCGTGCGACTGCTACGGTCGCAGGTTCGAATCCTGCCTCGGGCATGGATGTGTGTGATGTCCTTAGGTTAGTTAGGTTTAAGTAGTTCTAAGTTCTAGGGGACTGATAACCACAGCAGTTGAGTCCCATAGTGCTCAGAGCCATTTGAACCAAGAATCGGGAATCTGAAAAACGTTGGTGTTGAGAAAGCTACATCAACATCTATTGCACCTGTACCACATTTCTGTGCACCAGGAATTGCATGGCGACGACTTTGAGCGTCGTGTACAGTTCTCCCACTGGACACAAGAGAAATTACGGGACGATGACAGATTTTTTGCACGCGTTCTATTTAGCGACGAAGCGTCATTCAACAACAGCGGTAACGTAAACCGGCATAATATGCACTATTGGGCAACGGAAAATCCACGATGGCTGCGACAGGCGGAACATCAGCGACCTTGGCGGGCTAATGTATGGTGCGGAATTGTGGGAGGAAGCATAATTGGCCCCTATTTTATCGGTGGCAATTAAATGGTGCAGTGTATGCTGATTTTCTATGTAATGTTCTACCGATGTTACTACAAGATGCTTCACTGTATGACAGAATGGCGATGTACTTCCAACATGATGGATGTCCGGCACATAGCTCGCGTGCGGTTGAAGCGGTATTGAATAGCATATTTCATGACAGCTGGATTGGTCGTCGAAGCACCATATCATGGCCCGCACGTTCACCGGATATGACGTCCCCGGATTTCTTTCTGTGGGGAAAGTTGAAGGATATTTGCCATCGTGATCCACCGATAACGCCTGACAACATGCGTCAGCGCATTGTCAGTGCATGTGCGAACATTACGGAAGGCGAACTACTCGCTGCTGAGAGGAATGTCGTTACACGTATTGCCAAATGCATTGAGGTTGACGGACGTCATTTTGAGGATTTATTGCATTAATGTGGTATTTACAGGTAATCACGCTGCAACATCATGCGTTCTCATAAATGATAAGTTTACAAGGGTACATGTATCACATTGGAACAACCGAAATAAAATGTTCAAACATACCTAAGTTCTGTATTTTAATTTAAAAAACCTACGTGTTACCATCTATTGTCTAAAATTGTGAGCTATATGTTTGTGACTATTACAGCGCCTTCTGTCACGAAGCGAAAAAAGTGGTCCGACTAAAACATTCGTATTTCTTTACGTACTACACGAATATGTAATAAAAAATAGGGGTTCCTCTTTAAAAAACGCAGTTGATATCCGTTTGACCTATGGCAGCGCCATCTAGCGGGCCAACCATAGTGGCATCTGGTTTCCCCCTTCAAGCTAGAGGAGTTTCATTCTTTGTAGTTTTTTCGTTTGATGCTTATTTTGTGAAATATTTGGACCGGTAACGTTCAATGGACCACCCTGCATATACGAAGGACTAACCATAATGGTGACAAATAGTTGTATGTTATCTCAACAGTTTTAACGTTTTATAACAAGCATCGCATTGGTATGCTACTGTTGGCGGGATGATAAGCAACCAGGCCTGTTGAGTGGGTATCTTACCCCTGAGCGGCGAAACCGTGGAAATCCAACCAGGGGGGAGTCACAGTGAATAATTGACTCTCCCGCACAACTTTCGAGTCCATAGTTTCCATAAGGCGAAGTACAAAGTACATGTCGTTAGATCTACAAATGAATTGTGTACCATAATCATAAACATAGCATACAGCATTTCCCTACACAATTTTATAAGAGCCACACGTGGCCGTCAGGATTCCCTAATATGAGTAATATGAACAAACGCAACTGTATTAAGCCCACATACGTTCTCAGTGAATGTGACGAAGAGCTTGAACATGGTTTTGTACATTCTCCATGCTACTTCTGTTTCAAACTCATTCATTAAAAAGGAATAGAGGAGAGAAGTGAATAGAAATTTGTCTCTGTTGTTCTGGATGAAGCAATTGATGCATTCTCAGTACTTTGCTTACAGCTCTAAGTCGAGTCCATGAAAGAATTTCAAGATTCATGAATATGCACACAGTTACAGTCTGAGGGACGTTTGCATAGTTGGCAGTCTAGAGACTTTGGCATTGCAGTGTTCGTTCTGCGTTATCGCTCAGTGACGGAATTCATTGCTACCGCAAGATATGTCATAGATCGAAGAGTGCATAATGCTACCCCTCATTTCAGGTCAACGATAAGAACCTCCCCTCTGTCTGAGGAAGTAGAGAAACGACTGCCGAAAGCGCCTGCGACACAGTAGGGTTCAGTGTCTCTTTTGCTTAAAACCATATATAACAGTCACTTTTTGAAGAATATAGTAAATCGAGATGAATTCGACGAAAAAAATAGCCTACCACTCACGGATCTTAAATCTCGAAACCAGGTCTCAATATAGATGTAGTTCTATGTACTTTCGTAGATAGTTTCCATCTCACTGACATATTATCTGATATTTTAAACACCAGAGCATATGGCACTGGCTAATATGCCACAAAACTGATGATGTCTGAGAATCTTAACATAATGGACATGCAGTGCCAAAATGTTGATGAATCGTTAACTGAATATCCAAAGAAAAATAACTGCTGTCGAAGGAAGTATGGAAGAATGAAACGTAAATTTCACACACTCGTGTACCAACTATAGAGACTTGCTGTTATCCTTTGAATTTTTACATGTAAGCTTCTCTGATCATTACAAGTAACGTTACCCTTGACATTCATCACAATCACTAGAGACATATGGGTTTTTGTTTTCTCCTGTTTAATATGATTTGTTGAATTTTATTGTGAAATTGGCTTGAGCCTCATCACTCATGCGTAAAACAACTTGTCCTTTTCTCACTTGATATCTTGCGGACAATGGATGAAGGACGAGAGGCCGATTCCTTATTCTCAGATTCCCGAAAAACTTTTGACAAATCACCGCACTGCAGACTGTTAACTAAGGTACGAGCATACGGAAAGAAATCACATATATATGTGTGCCACGAAGAACACTTAAGTAACAGAACCCAGTATGTCGTCCTCGATAGCGAGAGTTCGTCAGAGACAATGGTATCGCCAGGAGTGCCATAGGGAAGTGTAACAAAACTGCTTCTATTCGCTATATACATAACGATCTAGCGGACACTGTAAGCAGCAGCCTCCGGCTCTTCGATGATAATGTTGATGTCTACGGGAAATTGTCGTCGTCAAGTGACTGTAGGAGGATACAAGATGACCTAGACAAAATTATCACTTAGTGTTGTGAATGACAGCTAGCTTTAAACGTAGAAAAATAAAAGTATAGCGTGTTTTTGTTGTTGTTGTTGTTGTGGTCTTCAGTACTAAGACTGGTTCGATGCAGCTCTCCATGCTACTCTATCCTGTGCAAGCTTCTTCATCTCCCAGTACCTACTGCAACCTACCTCCTTCTGAATCTGCTTAGTTTATTCATCTCTTGGTCTTCCTATACGATTTTTACCCTCCACGCTGCCCTCCAGTATTAAATTGGTGATCCCTTGATACCTCAGAACATGTCCTACCAACCGATCCCTTCTTCTAGTCAAGTTGTGCCACAAACTCCTCCACAATTCATTCAATACCTCCTCATTAGTCATGTGATCTACCCATCTAATCTTCAGCATTCTTCTGTAGCACGACATTTCGAAAACTTCTCTTCTTCTCCAAACTATTTATTGTCCATGTTTCACTTCCATACATGGCTACACTCCGTACAAATACTTTCAGAAACGACTTCCTTACACTTAAATCTGTGCTCGATGTTAACAAATTTCTGTTCTTCAGAAACGCTTTCCTTGCCATTGCCAGTTTACATTATATGTCTTCTCTACTTCGACCATTATCAGTTAATTTGCTCCCCAAATATCAAAACTCCTTTACCACCTTTCAGGATCATTCCTGAAATAGTTATTTTACCCGTGGATAAAGGAAATGCAACTGTACTGCTTCCATTATCAGAGCACAATCACAAA
The DNA here is from genome assembly GCF_021461395.2 of Schistocerca americana. Classification (NCBI taxonomy): domain Eukaryota; kingdom Metazoa; phylum Arthropoda; class Insecta; order Orthoptera; family Acrididae; genus Schistocerca; species Schistocerca americana. The sequence continues at coordinate 129,268,114 of NC_060122.1, read as the reverse complement.
AATACGACCTACTCGAGGACCCAGCAATCAGAAAACTGAAGGGAGACCCGACCAACAGGGTGAAAAAGAAAACTGTTGAGCTTCTACGCCAGTGCCTGCCGAAGGAAACCGTCAAGAAGCTCCGACCTCGAGCTGCTGCAGCCCCAAGGCTTTATGGGTTACCAAAGGTACAGAAAAATGATGTTCCTTTGCGCCATAACGTCAGCAACATAGGCGCTCCAGCGTATCAGCTAGCCAAATATTTAACTGTGGAATTAAGCCCTCACGTCGGGAAATGTCAGGAATTCTGTACATTTCATTCAACGGCTGCGGGAGCTGCGCCTCCGTAAGCAGGACCTCATGGTAGGCTTCGATGTGGTCTCTCTTTTCATCAGAGTGCCGCTGGACGACTGTCTTGATTAGGGAGAAATTCAACCCGACAATGACTAATCTTTTCCAGTTTGTCCTCATATCAACATTCTTTCTCTTCGATGGAAACTATTACGAACTATCGGATGGTGTTGCCATGGGGTGTCCCCTGTCACCGGTGGTAGCAAACTTGTTTATGGAGGACTTCGAAGAGAAAGCACTGGAAACTGCAGCACTGAAGCCTATGTGCTTCTACAGATATGTTGATGACACATTTGTGATAAGGCCACACGGAAGAGAAAAACTTCAAGAGTTTCTCCAACATCTGACTTCTCTGCATCCTAACATCAAATTCACCATGGAGGTGGAAGAGAATGGTGAACTCCCGTTTCTGGACGTCCTAGTCAAGTGAAAAGCGGATGGCACCTTGGGACACGGTGTATACAGGAAAGAAACCCACACTGACCTGTATCTTCACGCAACTAGCTGCCATCATCCTTCACAGCGTTAGGGTGTACTGCAAACACTGGTATACAGGGCACGCGCAATATCGGATGAAGAAAGCCTACAAAGAGAACTTAACAACCTTAAGGACGTTTTCAAGAAGAATGGATACAACGAGAGTCAAATTCTACGTACGTCCAGGCAGAATGCACTAGCCCAGCAGAGAGAGAACGAGGAGGACGAGAAGACAATGGCGTACCTGCCGTACGCCGGCAAAGTATCCAACAAAATCGGCAGAGTTCTGGCTCGGTGTAACATCAGATGTGTCTTCCGCCCACCTCCGAAAACGCGTGCTCTGCTACGTACAGTAAAAGATGACCTGAGGCTTCGCAAACCGGGTGTTTACCGTATTCCGTGTAAATGCGATAATTCATACATCGGGCAAACTGTACGGACAATCGAAGAAAGATGCCAGGAACACAGAAAGCACACTGAACGGAAGCAACCTACAAAATCTGCGGTTACGGAACATTACATGGATGATGGAGATACTATGGAGTACGCGAAAACGGAAGTTTTACGGCAGGCCTCGTCTTTTTGAAACTGTGTTATGAAGGAGGCGATTGAAATACGTGTAGCTGACGGGCTGATCAACAGAGCCGCTGGGTTCAACCTCAGCAAAGCCTGGGACCCAGCACTCAGCCAATTAAAAGCACAGCGCCGACCCAAAGCGACTTCCGCGCCCGACGAAGGCCACAGGAAATCTGATGGTCCACAGTTTGCATCCAGCAGCCAGCAGCCCTCCCCTCCCCACCATCCCTCCACGCAGGGCCGCGTGCGGCATGACGCGGGGGAAGGGGAGGGGAGTTATTAAAATATAAAGGGGAGGAGATTCCGCGGAGACGCTCAGTCTGTAGGTATTACCTGAAGATGACGGCAAGGAACGCTGTCGAAATATTGTGGTTTAAAAACGACTGCACCCGGCTGAAGACCTGAGAACAGTACAAACAAGAATGTAGTCTTCCGCCCTTACTGTTGAATCTATTAATAGAAAAAGTAATGATGAAAATAAAAGAACGGTTCAAGTGTGGGATTCAAATCCTGGTGGAAGGATATCAATGATGGTATTGCTGTCCTCAGTGAATATGAAGAAGAATTGCACAATATGTAGAATGGAATGAACAGTCGAATGAGTACAGAATATGGATCGAGAGTAAATGGAAGAAATAAAGAAGTTATGAGAAGTACCAGATATGAGAAGAGCGAGTAAATTGGGGATCATGAACTAGCCATAGTTAAGGACTTCTTCTACACAGCAAGCAAATTAACCCATGATGGACGGAGGAAGGAAGGCATTAAAAGCTAAACAGCACTGGAAGAATTGGTATTCCTGGCGAATAAGGTTTACTAGTACCAAATATAGATTTTAACAATACCCGTAAGATTGCATATTTGTAAAACAGAACTGTATAACAGTGACACATGGAATATGGGTATGTAGTGAATAAATTCAGAATAAGGGATTAGTGATTATGTAGTGACAATGGAAAAATGGAATAACGGTTATACCCGGATCAGAATAACATAGTGATTGACGGCTCGCTGTTTACAGGGCTGTTACCATAGCAACAGCCGATCAGAGAAAGCGCTTGGCAGCGTCTCCTGCTCTGTTCAACGCTGTCGAATCTCTGTTGCAGCAGGTAGCAGCTACTGTTGCCGGCTGCAGACGGCGCTCACGGCCGGTAACATAAACAGCTTTGGGCCGTTTCTTCGTATTTTTCGATACGGACTGTTTGAAGTTTCTAGTGGAAGTCTGAAAAATGGTGTGGTTGCCAAACGGTAAGCTCAGCTATCTGGTCATATTTCGTGTGGATGCTTGTCGCGGGAAAACTTCGAGAAGGAGAGATACAATGATGCGACCCTTATTACTTCGCTAGAACGTAGTCCAGAAAACTGCCGTTACCTTGTAGATAGTAAAACACTGTCGTCGAAGTCAGTGAGGGGAAAAACTGAGGACACTCGGTAAAAAGAGAAGGACAGAGCCACGGCTGACAAACTAGGATGCTTTTGAGCAAGATGTTATTCGTCGCCACATGCAGTGTATATGGTTATCACGAGAGAAATGCACATGCAACTATTTACAAAAATAAAGAACTGTGCGTTACTCTTCGCGAAGCAGTTATTCAGTGGCAGCAAGACTTATTTGTCAAGGCCTCGGTTTTCGGTAAAGAAGAACTTATAAAAATTTATCCTGGAGAAAGGTGATATCGCAGCGTGGCACTGTCGGTGCTTAGGAAATATTATTAACGTGCCGTTTGAAGACATTGTATGGCTGAATAAACTTAGTCATTCCGTTATGAAAGGCGGGACATATGATAGTACACGTGGAAGTTCTACTGTTCTCGTGGGAATGGGCATAAGAATTATCATCTTGAATGCTGGAACTGCATATGGTTTCGTACCTAAATGTTTCCATCTCTACAAATCGAGAAAAACAAGCAGCTACCACGTGGAGATGAACCACGACAGTTTTATGAAGGGGTTCAAGGAGCACATACTGAAAAACATAAATCAGCCGTCTGTAATTGTAATGGACAACCCCCATACAACTCCGCTATTGAAGATGAGACTCCGACGATGGCAACTAAACAAGCCGACATTGTTGTTGAAACGTTACTGCCACTTCAACGCCCTTGAAATGATCTAGGGACTGGTTAAACATTACGTGGCAACAAATAACGAAAGTTTTTATTGTGGCAGATATTCAAAGACTCTTAGAGGAAGCAGCGGCACAAATAGCGCTAGAGAAGTCGAGTAGTGTGTACACCTCACAGAAACGGTTCTTAAGGAATCATGGAAAAGTGAAGTGACTGCTGAAGTTTATAAGGAACATATTACTGTATCCTTAGAAATTCCAGTGGCTCTTCTTCAGACCAGAACTGAGATAACGACAATGTCGAGCAAGAAAGTGATTCTCAACTGAGAGGCATTTACCCATTGCCTTAATACGTCGTTATTTTTGAGATCGTGTTTCATACTTTGGACTGAATGGTGTGTACTACAATTGCGCAAGAAATCTCATCTCATTATTAAGGACTACTCCTCAGCAAAGGTATGACACACGACAAACTCATTACAGTGACTGGTAAATACTCAAGCCGATTATATTATTTTAATGTCGTTAGTTATTGCATTTGTATGAACGATTCATATCTAGGAGCATCACTTTCGTGTCGATTACAACTGAACGTGATTCGTTCTAACTTCACTCCTGGAAATGGAAAAAAGAACACATTGACACCGGTGTGTCAGACCCACCATACTTGCTCCGGACACTGCGAGAGGGCTGTACAAGCAATGATCACAAGCACGGCGCAGCGGACACACCAGGAACCGCGGTGTTGGCCGTCGAATGGCGCTAGCTGCGCAGCATTTGTGCACCGCCGCCGTCAGTGTCAGCCAGTTTGCCGTGGCATACGGAGCTCCATCGCGGTCTTTAACACTGGTAGCATGCCGCGACAGCGTGGACGTGAACCGTATGTGCAGTTGACGGACTTTGAGCGAGGGCGTATAGTGGGCATGCGGGAGGCCGGGTGGACGTACCGCCGAATTGCTCAACACATGGGGCGCGAGGTCTCCACAGTACATCGAAGTTGTCGCCAGTGGTCGGTGGAAGGTGCACGTGCCCGTCGACCTGGGACCGGACCGCAGCGACGCACGGATGCACGCCAAGACCGTAGGATCCTACGCAGTGCCGTAGGGGACCGCACCGCCACTTCCCAGCAAATTAGGGACACTGTTGCTCCTGGGGTATCGGCGAGGACCATTCGCAACCGTCTCCATGAAGCTGGGCTACGGTCCCGCACACCGTTAGGCCGTCTTCCGCTCACGCCCCAACATCGTGCAGCCCGCCTCCAGTGGTGTCGCGACAGGCGTGAATGGAGGGACGAATGGAGACGTGTCGTCTTCAGCGATGAGAGTCGCTTCTGCCTTGGTGCCAATGATGGTCGTATGCGTGTTTGGCGCCGTGCAGGTGAGCGCCACAATCAGGACTGCATACGACCGAGGCACACAGGGCCAACACCCGGCATCATGGTGTGGGGAGCGATCTCCTACACTGTCCGTACACCACTGGTGATCGTCGAGGGGACACTGAATAGTGCACGGTACATCCAAACCGTCATCGAACCCATCGTTCTACCATTCCTAGAACGGCAAGGGAACTTGTTGTTCCAACAGGACAATGCACGTCCGCATGTATCCCGTGCCACCCAACGTGCTCTAGAAGGTGTAAGTCAACTACCCTGGCCAGCAAGATCTCCGGATCTGTCCCCCATTGAGCATGTTTGGGACTGGATGAAGCGTCGTCTCACGCGGTCTGCACGTCCAGCACGAACGCTGGTCCAACTGAGGCGCCAGGTGGAAATGGCATGGCAAGCCGTTCCACAGGACTACATCCAGCATCTCTACGATCGTCTCCATGGGAGAATAGCAGCCTGCATTGCTGCGAAAGGTGGATATACACTGTACTAGTGCCGACATTGTGCATGCTCTGTTGTCTGTGTCTATGTGCCTGTGGTTCTGTCAGTGTGATCATGTGATGTATCTGACCCCAGGAATGTGTCAATAAAGCTTCCCCTTCCTGGGAGAATGAATTCACGGTATTCTTATTTCAATTTCCAGGAGTGTATTATTAAAGTACGCTTCCTGTTTCTTTGCTTGAGATATAAATGGTTCAAATGGCTCTAAGCACTATGGGACTTAACATCTGACGTTATCAGTTCCCTAGACATAGAACTACTTAAGCCTAACTAACCTCAGGACACCACACACGTCCGTGCCCGAGGCAGGATTCGAACCTGCAACCGTAGCAGCAGCGCCGTTTGCGACTGAAGCGCCTAGAACCGCTCGGTTGAGCAATAGAAATAATAGGAACACGGGATCATTTCATACATAGGAGTGCGGTTGTTGAGCCTCAAGGATATTACGATCCTGTAAAGTGAACTCAATAATGCACTTTAAAATGCGAGATAAGAAGGTATTCGAGTAAGGAACCTCACAGCTATTGCTTCTCCAGCCATACTGAGTCCGCACACACCGGCGAACCTACAACATTGTCACATTCTACGCTCAACTGTACTTCACTGTTAACCACTTTGTTTTTCTGTTCCGGGTGGAGAATACTATCCATGAATACAATGATGCTTATGCTACTCAAAAATATTAAATTTAATGTACAGACATTTCTGCATATAAATCCAACCAAGTAGATTAAGATAAAATGCAAGAAGTAGCTGTAAGTTGGTTGAATAAGATAACGTGTATGGAACGTATTACAAACATACATTAAGTAACAGCCCATATGACTGTAGTCAGTGAAACGCAGTTGAGGGCACAGTGACATATATCTTACCTGGTACGCTCGATAAGGGTAACCACAGCCTCTGTACAACCAAATTTTTGGTTTGGAAGACGGAAAGGGGATTGTGGCAGTTGGTTCCCCACTTTCCTGTCATAGTCTTTTAAAGGCCATTACGCTTTTTTGAGCTCTCGCATAAGCATTTTTCCGTTGGTTTTAATGACTGTTTCAATTTGGAAACATTCGTTCGTCTGAGTCATCCATTAGCTGTGCCTGCCTGAAACAGTTCCTACATTTCATTCCAGACAGTGAAAGACAGCGGACGAGATGTGAAGCATCATGGGAGAGTTCTTGCATACCCCTAGACTGAAGTGTGCTCTCATTTGGGGGCCTGTCCTGGATCCGATTATCAGCGGATGCTTATCGCGACCGTACGGGCAAGATAATGTGGGTCAATCGGAAACTGTCGGTTTAATGTGCATAATGCGGCGCACCTGAAGCGGAACGGCCTTCGTGAAACACGTGGAATAGCAGCGGCCAACTGCTTTCTCCCTCGCCACAACGGAATGGCAGGCGACAGAGGCTTCGTCACACATCACACAGTCACAAGCGGCAGTGCCACGCATATAGGCAACCATAGTTTCGCCTAGCAGCAGACGACGGCAAAAGACTCAGCGTTAGATATCTGAGCTAAGTGAACACAGCAGTCCATTTATTTTGTGTTTATAACGTCAGTGTTTTCGTCAGCCAGAGGTCATTATGAAAACAACAGTAGGCCATGGTGATTCAGTGGCTTGGAGGAAGGCAGGTGGCAAATACTGCGAGTTGACGAAACTCATCGGAGACCTCATAACATCGTTTCGGACCCCATTTTGCCGGATGTGGTGCAGCAACTTGACGTGGCTTGGACTCAACAAGTTGCTGAAAGTTTCCTGCGGAAATACTGAGCCACGCTGCCTCTATAGCCGTCCATAAAGTTCAGTGGGATTCACGTCGGGCGATACAGGCGGCCAAATCATTCGCTCGAGCTGTCCAGGAGGTTATTCAAACAAATCGAGAGCAACTGTGGCCCGGTGACACGGTGCAATGTCATCCAGAAAAATTCCATCGTCGTGTGGGAACATAAAATCCATAAATGTCTGCAAATGGTGTCCAAGCGTCCTAACATAACCATTTCCAGTCAGTGGTCGGTTCAGTTGGGCTAGAGGATCCAGTCCATTCCATATAAACACGGCCCACACCATTGTGAAGCCACCACCAGCTAGCACAGTCTTGTGTTTAAAACTTGGGTCCATGTCTCCTAGTGATCTGCGCCACACTCTAAGGCCATCATCAGCTCTTACCGACTGAAATCGAGACTCATCTAACCGGACCACGGTTTTGCAATCGTCTAAGGTCAAAGCGATATGGTCACGTGCGCAGGAGAGGTACTGTAAAAGATGTCGTGCTCTTAGCAAAGGCAGTCGCGTCGGTCGTCTGCTGCCATAGAGCATTAACGCCAAATATCAGCGCACTGTCTTAACAGCTATGTTCGTCGTAAGTCGTACAATGATTTCTGCGATTATTTCATGTAGTGTTGCTTGTCTGTTGGTACTGACAACTCAACGCAAACGCCAATGCCTCTTGGTCGTGAAGTGAAGGCCGCCTGCCACTGCGTTGTCCGTGGTGAGAGATAATGCCTGAAATTTATTACTCTCGGCGCGCTCTTGACACTGCGCTGTGACATTTCGGAAATGGCACGTCCCATGTATCTAGCTCCATCATTACGATTTGAAAGTCTGTGAATACCCGTCGTACGGCCATTAAAACATTACATGAGTATTTCCTATATAGTCCCATGTACTTTGCGTCACGTGAGTGTAGGGGAGTCGAAACCAGTAGTGACCCATGACGTCATATCAACTTCAGATTTTCTTTTTATAGTTGTCATTCATTTCCAAATTTTATTGATTATTTACACAGTACGGAATTTAAATGAGTGCAGCATTTAATAGGTAATGAGTTTTAATGAGATAGATAGAAATATGTTCGACATAACAAATCACCTTTTAGCATTACGCATGATTTGTTTTCTCTTTGTAAGAACAAAAACTTGCGTGTTGCTCGAGTGCGCGATCAAGTAGTCGTCGAGTGCGGATCTGCTGTAACTTTCATGAATGAGCATAGAATTATTAATTTACAGCCAGAAGAAGATTTAAAAATTATTCTAGTTAACCACGGCCCGACTTTCGTGCAAACAAATCGCGGCATTTAACATACGCGGCTCGATATCGGGCGTTATCGTCGTGTGTGTGATTCAGTAACATTAACCGCAATTTACGGACATTAGCTTGATAATAACTGTCAAAGACTTATATGAGCGGCATAATAATCTTCTTGATGCTTAAAGCAATCGAGAAGCGATTTACTGTCGGGACATGACAAATATTAATCATTGCGTAGTCAGCTTGTTGATACGTTGCTTAGCAACTCATAAACGGACAGTGATAGAATGATTGAAACGACCTTTTAGGTATTAATGACCACTACACACACATCAGAAACTAATTACTCTATAGTGAGTGACTTTTGGATTAGATGATTTTTTTTTTATTTCAGGTAATTGGCATTAATAAACTTCTTTCGAGGTTGAAACTTCATCAGTGGTGTCGCGCTCATTCAGATTAGTAGAAGGATAGATAGTACCAGCTACGCTACTATTTTTAGTCTTAAAAGAAAATACAACACATACCTGTTTTTCTTTTGAGAAATGCTCATATTTCAGCCGTCAGTGGTCTCAAACCAGAGGCACGAGTGATGCTTTCTCACAACACTACGATATCGTGAACCACCACACACATGTGGCCCCTTCCCACTATATTTCTGCATTTAAACCCCTGACATATAGTCGCGGTATGAAGAAGGAAGAAAAGCGAAAGAAACGGAGCAAAGAGAGAAGGGGAGGTCAAACCATAATCATGTCGGAAAGCTTTTAACATGCATCATCTGACTATACATAACAGCTCCGCCACAGCACTGTCACCTTATACAATTCCGAGTTAATGTTGGGGCTTTTCTTCCCCCGGAATTTTTATTTTAGTGCTTAGCCTTACTGGTGGATGGTTTCAATATGCTCTGTGTTTTTATGAAACAAGGGACCGATGACCTTTGCAGTTTGGTCCCTTTAATCCTTAAACCAACCAACCAACAAGTACCACCATAACAGATTTCTTTGTTTCGTGCATTGATACTTTCATCATTGGGATGAGGAATGAAATCATAGAGAAATTTGTTGGATTAGATAAAATTAGATTACTTTTTGTTGATCCAAATAAGACTGTGGAACTTCTTTATTGTCCGCCGGACTAAGTTGCCGTCTGAACATTGTGAAGGAGAAATGAGCACAAGTACCGGTTTGCTGTTGCTTGTTACTGACTTTGGTGTTGGATATATAAGTCATTTTTTTGTTCTGGTTTAGGGATCATACAGCTTAAGCAAATTAAGTTAGCTATCCCGAGGGTGCGTAACAAGGCACGGGGCACAGCCGGAGAGTAGAGGCCCGTGGGCGTCTGGCGCTGATGGAGGAGGCTCGAATGCCGTCGCTGCACCAGCGCGGGCCCGTTTTGTACGCAGTATACACTCGGAAGTTGTCTCGGAGACATTATTTTTTTAATTCTATTGATTTAGATGTTTTAAAAGAAAACGGACAGAAGGTTGTGGTTATGTACAGTCTTTTTTATGATTCAGATATCGTTTACTGTTACTCCCGTTCTGCAGTAAGTAGTTATGCATGTTCAAATCTGTGCCTTTTGGTGGAAATGTACTGCATTATCGGTGAGTCAGGGACCATTTTACGAAGCTGTGAAGGGAGACGGGAAATTATTAAGGTCATTCTCTTTTGTGGCTCAGTCATCTATTTCACAGAAAAACAGAAGCTAATGGTGTGAAATTACGCGAGAGATGATTGCTCTCCCCAAAACAGCGAAGTTTAAGCATGACGTTTTGAAGTGCATGTAAATTATGTCGACCATTCGCTACAGCTCTTGTGACATAGAGAGAGAGAGAAGGAGGGAGATAGAGAGAGAGAGAAGTATGATGGTAAACGGGTTACAAAAAGTTTTCCTGTGTTTCGTTGCCCTCTCGTACGTTACAGATGTACTTTTCCTCCCTCCCATGCATTAAAACGATCCAACACCAATGATTAATGACATCTAGCCGTACAACAATCACTGACACGTGACACAAGTTGCTCATGTCCGTGACAGGACTGAGACCCAACGTGTCACAAGAAATTTGCGTCGTAGGTGAATCAGCACCCATCCTATTTTGTGTGATTTGATGTGTTTTGGCAGTAATTTTCGAACAAATTCAGGAGATATCCAAAGCAAATTTGTTTCCACAACTAATTCACATGCACGAATTTTGCAGTGAGGAACTTAGCCAACTAAATCATTTGTGTTGGTTCTCACCAAAATTTCCTATTTGAAGAGACAATTGTCTGGACAGATGCCGTGGAGATTATTTCAGAATCACACACAGACATAGTTATAATCTAAGATTCTACATAGAATCTAGATGCAGTGGTTCACAGTCTGTAACTACGTACCATAGGACAAGACAGGCCTCGTTGCGCATATAATGGAAGTAACAATTGGAGAAGGAGTCAAAATTTATTTGATGGCATGCCAACAATTTTCAGACAGGCGACTACAACCAAAACAGTGAAATGCTTGGTCTTGAAGAGCAGAGACAGTGTCAATTTCTGATGATGATGATGATGCTAATACTTGTGGGGCGCTCAACCGCGCTGTTTTCAGCGCCCAAACAAAGTTCCAATCATTACACATTCCATACTCGCCATTGTCATGAACGATGATGACACGATGTGGATAACACAAACACCCAGTTCCCGAGCGGAGAAAATACCCGACCCGGCTGGGAATCGAACCCAGGACGTGTTTGGGGGCAACCCAGTCAGGGTTGCTGTCCAGCGAGTGCAGCAAGGTACAAATTAGCTGCTGTTTTGGTGTGGCATTATTTGGGGCCGACGTACGCCGCTGGTGGTCATGGTAGGCGTCGTAACGGCTGTACTATACGTGAATTCCATCCTCCGACCGATAGTGCAACCATATCGGCAGCATATTGGCGAGGCATTCTTCATGTAAAACAATTCGGGCCCCCATCGTACACATCTTGTGAATGCATGGGATAGATTGAAAAGAGCTGTTTATGGACGACGTGGCATCAACTTTGCAAAATACAAAATTAAGCAACAATCTGCTAAATCTGAGCTCACTGTCCCAATCCCAACCAAACCCCCGTTCACCACATATTCCTCCATCCAATTTCCACCGTCAAAGAAATTATTAAACTCATGAAAATCGTCCTCCAAAACATCCACCCAGTCCAACGACACTCCTTGCTGCCCACTTTATCTTTCATCCCAACTCCCGGGCTACCTACTCCCATAACAAGGTCCACTTCATCTTCACCTGCCTCGACACACTTGTCTAAACTTCTTCCAGTCCTCAGCTACAAAAACGAATCTTACCCCTTAGAATTGTGCTACAACAGTACAAAATCCTGTACTAGTACAACAGTTCCTTTCCTACCTTTAGATACCTTTAAATCCATAACCTACTTCAACACAGCATCCATACCTTTATTCTTAATGAAACATTCCTTCAAACCTATCACACCATCTAAACCTTTCCCTATATCCTCCACCACAAAGATAACCCCCTCGTCTGGGCATTGCATTTGGCCAACAGCGGCGAAAGCCTGCATTCCTTTTTAACGCAATTTTTCGTTCTAGCACTCTGTTCTTGGCCTTCCACTCTTATTGTTCGCTCTTGGTTCCTCTTACATACTGTACATTACCCGACTCTCCCTACAGCTTACCTCTTTCCTTTACAGAATTTCGAACATCTTATACCATTTGACAATGTGGAACACTTCTTAAACGTCAAAAAATCCTTTGAAAGTGTCTTGATTTTTCTTCAGCCTTGTTTGACTTTATCAGCCGCAACGTCATAATTGTCTCTCTGCTGACTTTGCCTTCACTTAAGCCAAACTGATCGTCATCTAAAACATTACAAATATTCTTTTCTGTTCTTCTATATATTAATCTTGTCAGCTACTTGGATACATGAGCTTTTATTCTGATTGTGCAATAATTCTCGCAGTCGTCGGCTGTTGCAGTATTCGGGATTGTGTGAATAACATTTTTTTCAAGTCAGATGGTATATCGCTAGTCTCACACCATCTACGCACGAACATGAATAGTCGTTCCATTGCCACTTCCCCGAAATATTTTAGAAATTCTGATTGAATGTTATCTCTCCGTTCCACCTTATTCGATCTTACGTTTTCCAAAGCTCTTTTGAACTCTCATTCTAATACTGCATCACTATCTCTTCTACATCGACTCCTGCTTTTTCTTCGATCATGTTGTCAGACAAGTCTTCCCCTTTATAGACGCCTTCAGTGTACTAGTTCCACCTATCTGCTCTCTCCTCTGCATTTCATCTCTACCTTATACAACGATCCCTTCAAATCAACTTCAATCAGTTTACATCCTGGTGTAACCAACGGCTGCTCAAGATCAACTCCTCCAAACCGCATTCATTAGTTACAGGACGAACCATCCGCACTCTTAACGTTAATTTCACCGAAGGTTGTTTTGACTTATCTACATGCTGAGTTAGTCTTTCCGACAATCATTTCTTTTTTGATTTCTCCACATTTGTCATGCAGCTCTTTCGCCTTAGCATTCTTGCAATTCCTGTTTATTTCATTCCTAAGTGACTTGTGTTTCAGTATTCCAAGACTTCCCTGAACATTTTGTACTTCTTTCTTGCATCGATCAACTGAAGTATTGCTCCTGTTACCCATGGTTTCTTCGTACCTGTGTTTTTCCTTCAATCTTCTGTGGTTTCCCTTTTTAGAGATTTCCATTCCTCAACTGAACTGCCTACTCAACTAATTCTTATCGCATTATGTATAGCTTCAGAGAATTTGAAGCGTACCTCTTTATTCCTTTGTAATTCTGTGGCCTAGTTCTTTATGTATTCATTCTTCCTGACAAATCTCTAAAACTTCAACCTGTTCTTCATCACTATTAAATTATGATCTAAATACATACCCGGTCTTGGGTATGCCTTACAGTTCAGTATCGCATTTCGGAAACTCTGCCTACCATGGTGTAATCTAACTCAAATCTTACCGGCCTCTTCCAAGTATACCTCCTACTCTATGATTCTTGAACAGCCTATTCGATATTATTATTTGAAATTAATTTCAGAACTGAATTAGTCTTTCTCCTCTCTCATTCCTAATATCAAGCCCCTATCTTCCCATAAGCCTTTAGCTAACCTCTTCCCATTCTACCGCTGTCCAATCCCTCCTGGATATTAGATTTTCATCTCCCTTTACATAATGCATTTTCCGTTCAGTATCCTCAACCACTGTCGGTATCTTTTCATCTTTGCCTTGAGACGTCGGCATGTATACCTGAACTATCGTTGTCAGTATTGATTTGCTGTCGATACTGATGAGAACAATCTTATCACTGACCTGCACACAATAACACACTCCCTGCCGTACCTTCGTATTCATAATCAACCCTAGTCCCGTTATACCGTCATCTGACTAGAATCCCTGGTCTTCATTCCACTTCACTTCACTAACCCCACTATATATAGATTGAGTCTCGGCATTTCTCTTTTCCAGTTTTCAAGTTTCCTTACTACGTTGAAACTTCTGTCATTCCACGTTCCGACTCGTAGAACGTTATTCTTTTGTTGGCTATTCATCTTTTTTTCATCTTGTATGTGTTTCAAGCTCTAGAGACACACTTCCAGTTAACTATGTCAGACTTATTGCATCCTTCCTATCTACTCGCCCTTCCATTGTCACTATTAAAAAGCCAATTAACGTACCTTATATACCACTGCAATTGTGCCCCAACACTTTGTCCCTTCTCCTATCTTTTATCTCCTCTGCAATGTCGACATGCTCAAACCACCATTTACCGGTCCATCTCCTTCGGTATGCTGATGACACCGGTTTTATCTATCTCTACCCTACACTCCAGGAATCCTAACGATCCCTCCAAATCAGCTTCAATCAGTTTATATCGTGGTGTCACCAATGGCTGCTCAAGATCAACGCCTTCAAATCGCATTCATTAATTACAGAACGAACCACCCGCACTTTTAGGCTCCATGACTTCTATCTTACCATTTATGACTATCCTATCACGAATACACTAAGACTCGTCCAGCAAGAAACGTTGATACCTACCCTATAGGAAGCCCACAATAGACTAAAACTATGGTCAGGCTAAAGTTTGGGAATATACTTTTGCACCATTTTCCACACTTGTCCCAAACTTTTTAACATAATTACCAACCAAAACGATGCTGTTCAAACATGGAGGAGATACAGAGAGACAGGAACTGTCGATGACATGCCTCGCTCTGGCCGCTCAAGAGCTACTACTGCAGTGGATGACCGTACCTGCGGATTATATCTCAGAGGAACCCTGACAGCAACGCCGCAATGTTGAATAATGCTTTTCGTGCAGTCACTCCCTAAGTTCATGGCGTAGTCCATCTTTGCAACCACACACCATGTAGCTCTGTACAGATGGGTCCAAAAATATGCCGAATGCACCGCTAAGGATTGGCATCACGTTCCCTTCCCCGAAGAGTGTCCCATATGCTATCAACCAGACAATCGTCGGAGACGTGTTTGGAGACAACCCGGTCAGGCGAACGCGTTAGGAACACTGCCCAGCGAGTGCTGCGAGGTGGAGGTTCCGTGCCCTACTGTTATGGGGTGGCATTATGTGGGGTCGATGTATGCTGCTGGTGGTCCTGGAAGGCGCCATAACGGCTGTACGGTCTGGGAATGCCATCCTTCGACCGATAGTGCAACCATATCGGCAGCATATTGGTGAGTCATTCGTCTTCATGGACGACAATTTGCGCCCCCATCGTGCACACCTTGAGAATGACATCCTTCACGATACCGACATTGCTCGACTAGAGTGGCTAGCATGTTCCATAGTCATGAACGCTGTCTAACATGCCTGGGATAGATTGAGAAGGGCTGTTTATAGACGACGTGCCCCAACAACCACTCTGAGGGATCTACGCCGAATCGCCAGTGAGGAGTGGGACAATCTGGACCAACAGTGCCCTGATGCACTTGTGGTTAGTATGCAACGACGAACAGAGCCATGCATCTATGTAAGAGGACGTGCTGCTGGGTATTAGAGTTACCGGTGTCTACAGCAATCTGGACCACCACATCTGATGGTCTCGCTATGTGGTGGTACAACATGCAATGAGCGGTTTTCAAGAGCAATAAAAAGGGCAGAAATGATGTTTATGTTGATCTCTGTTCCGATTATCGGTTCCAGAACTCTCGGAACCGAGGTGATGCAAAACATGTGTGTACACGTTGTGAATAAAATATGACGCACCGTGGAAGGCTTACCCGAAACAGACGGAAACCGGCAGTTGTGATGTACATGTACAGACACACAAATCCTTACAATTCCAGAAAAAGTGGACTATTTATTCAAGAGAAAGAGCGTCACAAATTTAGCAAGATAAAAAAGTGTTGTGTTATCTGATCCTTATGCAGGCAACTATTCGGCTTGATATTAGTTGACAGAGCCGTTTACCATAAAGAGCTACGAAACTGAACGTAGAATATTCTCGACCTGATAACAATATAAACGGATAACAAGAAATAGGACATGCTATGAAAAGAAATGGTTCTCAGACCATCACTCCTTGTTATCGAGCTGTAAGGAGGGCGACATTCAGGTGGTATCACGCCATAGTCTGGGGTTCTCCAGATATGTAACAACAGGGCAGGGATGTGCCTTGAGACGCGCCAGATGGTGTTGGGAGAGCAACCTCACGGTCGCCCGCCATACAGGCCGACAACCAGCAATGTTGGCCTGGGGTGCCACCTCTTTTCATATCAGGATACCTTTGATTGTCATCTGCGGCACCCTCTGAGCACAGTGGCACATCGATTATATTCTACACCCCATTTTGTAACCCCGTGATGACAAACCATCCTGGGCCCTCACTGAGTGTAATAATGCCCAACTGGATAACAAGTATTTTTGCAGCTAGTCTTTGTGCCTGCTCAACCCTACGTTGGCCAGTAAGCTCGCCATATCACTCCCCAACTGAGAGCGTTTGGAAAAAGTCACGAGTGTCCTCAAACCAGCTTGGGGTTTTGATGATCCAGCTCTCCAGCTAAGTAGAATGTTGCACGACAGATATCTGTCAGAAGTACGTCCAGAAACTCGATCAACCAGTGCCAATAAAGCCGAATAACTGCCTGCATGAGGGCCAGAGGTGGACCAACACATTGTTGAGTCCCTCAATTTGTGAACCTCTATCTGTTTAATATGTCATCCAATTATTCTATAATTTTAATCATTTGTATGTCTGCGCATGTAGACCACTTCTACTTATTTCCATCCCATCCAACCCATCACGCCTCTATGGCGTTAGTTGGGTGGGATGGCTGAGTTGCAGCATGCTGTTGGATATGATCATCCCCGACTCAGTGATACCATGTTGCTTCAACTGAGTTGAACTGCATTGTCAGTAAATGATAATCCACAGTCTGGATGGGCCGCTATCCTGCCGCTTTCGAATTCAGACACCTACTGGCAGTCGTTTCTCATCCTTGTACGAGGCATAACATGATGTTCTAAAACTAAATGCACTCAGCTGTGATTTTTGAACGAGAAAGTCTCATTGTGTGCTGAATATTGACGGCGTTATTCCCATATGCTTTATGCACTTGTGCTGAAATTGTAGTCATTTGCTTTTACAAACATTGCAGTTTAACCCCCATTGCACTCCACCTTCATGGTGTCGAAGTTTTAATGACTAAATGACTAATAGAGAATGAGACGTTTCATACAAAACTTCATCTGAAAAATGAACGTTTTTAATGACATCGTTGGAAAGCATGGATATGTCGTTGAACATAGAAGGGTTGGTGGAAAAATATGTGAAATACTTTCAAAACAACTAGTCCAAAAATGTAAAATGAAAAGATCTAGTCGTAACTTTGAGAATAGAGGTGTCTGCAGTACCTGAAATGACGAATCTGAGGAGTAGGATGTTGTAGGTCGACATGAAGGAGATGAAGTTAGAGACGACCCTCAGATCGAACGTGAACACGCCCGGCAGCCTGCTCGTGGAACGACAAGAGGTCACCAGCAGCGCCAGCAGACGCACCTCTGGGTGCGTCGTGCCGACCCACGTCCGCCCTCTCAGTAGTAGCTGGGAACACAGGCTCACTGTTTGCCCTGTCTGTGACGATACCAAGTGCGTAGGTACCAATAACAACGCCAGAATGCTTAAGCATATCATCAGCATGAACAAAACCCGTTATGCATAGTCAGCATAACCAATGCATTTCTCCCGTGGTGGAAAGTAGTAAATCGTTCCCATTGTACAGAACAATATATTTGCCAGGGTTAGTATAAGAAATTCTCGTAAACAGATGTTACCGCCACTGATACCACACACACAGTGATGTTTACGCTATAGTTAGTGATTCCACTGAGAATGGCGGAAAATTAGAGAAAACTCCTGGGGCTGAACATCCATCTCGTTTCATTTGTCCACAATGAATGACACTCTGCTCGCCTAATATGCTGACTCAGATCAAATTTAGTAACGACGAACTGTAGTCAGCTGTAGACATGCAAATTTCACAATTGCCACTACACTAATTCTAAAAGGGTTAAATGCGAATAACGTTGGAAACATGTTACTTATGCCAATACCTACACCTAATATGACACTGAAGAACAACCAATAAATCTCGAGTAATGAGAAAATCTGACATCTCACAAATTTTTCTGGTGGAGTTGTTATATTTCCTACATTGTTGGCCAAAGATCAGTCAATTGACACTAACAAAGAAATACTTTATAATTAAGTTCTGTCGAATCATGGTTATCTATACCGATGATCGAAATTTCATTTAAAACCTCAAAGGTATATTTCAACAGTAAACATACTAATTTTTAAAAATGTAGGTTTTTATGTAAATAAAAGTAGAAAAAAACATTCCATAGTATTTCAAGACTTAGAGAACTACTGTAAAGAAAAACGTTGATTGAGTTATTATGATTTAGAAAATGAATTAAAAGAAAAAGTTACTCAAATATAACTAGACCAGATCTCTTGCAGTTATAGATTATTTCAATAACAAAGAAAAGAATGACAAGGAAGTGAGATCAATCTAGAAAGGGACCTCAAATGCTCTTTAAAAACAGAAATTTAACTAAAATTTTCTAAACTTAATAAAGAATAATTATTAGATTTTATCGCAAATGTTGCGGTCAGTATTAATAACAATGATAGTGAACTGCATAAAAAATATTTAAAGGTTCTTTATAAAATCTGTAAAGTGAAAAATTAAAAAAATTATTCTAAATATAATAAACAACAACTACTCGATCTCAGGAATAGCTTATTGAAAGATCTGAGGGTAATTAATAACAACTGTAATTGAAAAACTGAAAGTGTGAATAAAGATCAAGAAATGAAACAAAATTCTTATGATGAAAATTTTTTAAGTGCCTTAATGAATGAGCAGAACAGCTTGTTTCTTCTATAGACAAAGTAAACGGCTTGTCTGGCACCATAGTACCATAGACAACCTTAGCTAGTAGACCTGCACTCTCCGCTATACTCCACATCTTCCGAGCCACGATGTTTGCATCGGGGAAAGCTTCCAGGCCACCATCACAATATTAAACCAAAAGAAATTTTTAATCAGAACCAAGATGAAGTAACCAGTAAGTTAAAGAATATTTTAATACAGAAAAGATCGATTAAAGTTAATATGAAGCTATATTCCTGTTTTAGAGACAAGGTGTAATACAAGAATTTTATTTTCAAACAAGTATCAGAATTTTATTAATAGCAATTAATTTAGAATATAATTATCAAAGATCAATGAATAAACTACTAACTGAAATGGATGAAATCCAAGGGCAATATTTGGTTCTTCTTTATTTTCTATCAGTAAATTGAAACTAAGTGCTAATAGACACAATCAAACTCCAGTTCCTCATATTACACCCCAAATCAAATTAAAGACAAGAAGCTGTAGTTACTGTTACAAATACCAATCAAAAATATTTCCCTCGATCAAGAGAATCATTTTCACATCCAGTTAATCATTGTAGAGAAAGAAACAGTAACTATAAAAACGTTGGAGTAATTTTATGTTCAGTTAAGAGGTATTCCAAAATTTCAAAAGAACTGAAATATTTCCGTTAATGTTTACATTTATGATGGAAACTTTATTGTATATCCATTTTGCCACATAACAAAATGAAAACCATTTGATTATCCTTTTATTCAAAAATAAAATAATTCTCATTATTGTTGGATAAAAAGTTTATCTAGATTAATCAGTTCCTAATCAATGAAAAATTGACATAAAATTTATACTTATGATAGGTATTTAATATATTTCTAATCATAAAAAAATTACAAAATTACCAAAAATATTGTAAGGAACATAAAGTAGTAAAAATAAATGTGCCTTCAGAATCTCAAAAAATTAAATTTGAAAATTACAATCATTTATTAGGGTACCTATTGCTGTTAATGCCGATTTTGAATGTCTTTTAAAAGAAGCTAATACTTTTCAATCATGAAAACACTTATATTAATAAAAATAAAAACATATACCATTTTGATTTAGTTATTTGGTCATCTATTCTAAAGGTGATTATAAACCACCTGTTCCATATAATGGTAAGAGTCTGTAAAAAAATTCGTCAAATTCGTAAAAGAAGAATATCGAGAAATTGCAGAAATATGTAAACGAAATGTATTAATGAAAATGACTAAAGAAGACAGAATAAACGTTAAAAATTGTGAAACCTGTTTTATTTGTGATGAAACATTAACTGAAGTGGAAACAAAGTAAGAGATCAGCATCATTAAACGGAAATATAGCAAGGGAATGCCCATCTTAATTATAGAAATGCTTTCTTTACTGCTTCATAATTTAACCAAATAAGGTGTTCACTTGATTATCAAATAATTAGCATAGATGATCAAGATATTGACTTTATTCCAAACATTGAAAAAATATTCAACAAGATTTCGGGATTGCAACCGGATCTCATCGACATCTTTCCACGATATTTCGGCTGACAACCTTACAGCCATCTTCAGGCGAGTGTTTGACACTGGAGATTGCTAGTGCAAGTCGCTCTATTTATACGTAAAAGTGCCGCAGGCGTGCATGCGCAAGTTACCGTAGCATGCGCGCCACCTGTCGATTCCAAGGCCCTCTACAATGTTACTGCATCTATGGAGCGCAAACGAATGCGTTAAAAAAGTAAAACATGCACGCAGACGTGTCCAAAACAATAAAATGCAAATTTTCAATATTAAAATTAAAATTACTTGTCGCTCGACATGTCAAAAGCCATAAAAAGTTTTCTCTTGGATGATATTAAAGAAATCAACGGGTCCCAGGCCCTATTCAATAAAAGCCGCCATCACGATTAATGAGATTTTCCGCCAAACGTATTTCGACCGATACCTTCACAACTGAATCCCAGAAGGATCTGGATGGGGCCAAGATTTTCGTGGCCGAATAATCCATAGTATATCCTGTGGAAATACAATGTTCGGCTATGGCCGGCTTACTGGGCTGTAAAAGGCGAGTGTGGCGCTCATGTACAACGCAGCGGTCGTGTACTGTGCGTGTGGTCTGACCAATGTAGGCTTTCCCACACTCGCAAGGTATTTTATAAATTCCAGCCTTCCGTAATCCCAGATCATCCTTGGCTGAGCCCAGAAGAGCACGACTCTTTGTAGGTGGCCGGAAGATTGCTTTCACACGATGTTTCCTTAAAATTCTGCCTACTTTGGATGAAATGTTCCCGACATATGGGAGAAATGCTCTGGACTTAAACACCTCCTGATCCTCTTGTTCTTGTGGGTGGTCACGTTTTTTCATCCTCAAAGCAGTACTGACCTGATGTGCAGAATATCCATTATGTTGAAATACAGATTTCAAGTGCTCTGATTCGCCTGCAAGGCTGTCTTTATCAGACACAACATGTGCCCTATGCACCAACGTTCGAAGGACGCCCATAGTTTGTGACGGGTGATTACAGCTTGAAGCCTGCAGGTACAGGTCTGTATGCGTGGGTTTTCGATAGACAGAATGCCCCAATGCCCCATCCACCCTGCGTTTAACATTGACGTCCAGTAGGCAAACATCCTTTTCAACTTCCATCGTAAACTGAATGTTTGTGTGGATGGAATTCAGATGTTGTAAAAACCGTGAAAGCTCTTCTTCACCGTGAGGCCACACTACAAAAGTATCTTCCACGTACCGCCAGAAGACTGATGGTTTCAACATCGCTGAACCGAGAGCACTCTCCGCAAAGTCTCCCATATAAAAGTTTGCTACCAGAGGGGACAGAGGACTACCCATGGCAACACCGTCAAGTTGCTCAAAATATTCATTATTAAATAGAAAGTAAGTAGAGGAATGGGCATGGTGAAACAGCGCCGTTATATCGGCCGTAAACTTGTTGCCGATAAGTGACAATGAACCCAAAAGGGAGACCCTCGTGAAGAGTGAAACGACATCGAAACTTACTAACAAGTCCGAATCCTTCAGCTGTAGTGTTCTCAGTCTTTTGATAAAGTCCGCAGAGTTGCGAATATGGTGCGTACATTTGCCAACAAAACGTCTCAGTAGCGAAGCCAAATGACTAGATAAATCATATGTCGGAGCACCGACATTGCTCACTATGGGGCGTAAGGGTACATTATCCTTATCGATCTTTGGAAGACCATATAACCTCAGTGTAACAGAACTGTGAGGTCTCAATCTTTTCACAACTTCTTGCGGCAGAGAAGAGGAGTTTAGCAACTCTGACGTTTTCCTTTCTACTTTCCGAGTAGGGTCCTTATCAAGCTTCCTGTACGTTGTCTCATTCAGCAAACTATATATCTTCTGATCATACATGTCACGTGGCAACAGCACAGTGGCATTCCCCTTTATCCGCCGGAAGGACCACCGTCTGAGGATCTTCCCGTAACTTGCGCAGCGCAGCCCTTTCCATTGAAGAAATGTTGCTCCTCTGAGGCCGAGTTCTCGTAAGGGTGCGACGTTTCCCGCCTGATTTCTTCTGCTGCTTCACTGGATAAAGGCCAGACAGCTTCTTCAACAGCACTAATAAAATGTGTTAAAGGTAAGGTCCTAGGTGTCGATGCGAAGTTCAGACTTTTCCCAAGTACAGACAGTGTCACGTTGTGTAAATCCTTATCCGTGGTATTTGTGAAGGAATCCGTCGAAATACGTTTGGCGGAAAATCTCATTAATCGTGATGGCGGCTTTCTATTGAATAAGGCCTGGGACCCGTTGATTTCTTTAATATCAACCAAAAGAAAACTTTTTATGGCTTCTGACATGTCGAGCGACAAGTAATTTTAATTTTAATATTGATATTTTGCATTTTATTGTCTTGGACACGTCTGCGTGCATGTTTTACTTTTTAACGCATTCGTTTGCGCTCCATAGATGAAGTAAAATTGTAGAGGGCCTTGGAATCGACAGGTGGCGCGCATGCTACGGTAACTTGCGCATGCGCGCCTGCGGCACTTTTACGTATAAATAGAACGACTTGCACTAGCAATCTCCAGTGTCAAACACTCGCCTGAAGATGGCTGTAAGGTTGTCAGCCGAAATACCGTGGAAAGAAGTCGATGAGATCCGGCTGCAATCCCGAAATCTTGTGGAATATTCGACACGCCGGGAAAACTTCAAGAGTCACAATGAAAAAATATATTTCTTTTGTTAAAACAGTTAAGGATG
This sequence comes from Schistocerca americana, assembly GCF_021461395.2. Classification (NCBI taxonomy): domain Eukaryota; kingdom Metazoa; phylum Arthropoda; class Insecta; order Orthoptera; family Acrididae; genus Schistocerca; species Schistocerca americana. The sequence continues at coordinate 129,245,067 of NC_060122.1, read as the reverse complement.
GATGTACTTTGAAGTTCTTGGATAGTTTTAAATGTATGACCTCAAGTGTTCATATGTCATATACAAATCTTACAACAGAACCATTTAAATGAATGTCACAATAGTTCAAATGTGGACACATGATATGTAATGACTAAAAAAGGTATTTATCCTGATGACTATATGGATTCTGAAGATAAATTAAAAGAAACAAAGTTACCTATTAAAGAATGCGTTTATTCAAGGCCAGTGGGAAAAGCAGACACCAGACTCAGATATATCAGAAGACTCTAAAGGTCATCAATGAAAGAAGATCCTTATAGGGTGCTTGTTCGTCTGATTCGTGAGTATTGTTCATTTATGTGGAATCCCTGTCAGGGAGGACTGATAGAGAAGATAGAGAAGATCCAACAAAGAGTGGTGCATTACGTCATTGGATCGTGTAGCTGGAAAGGGAGTGTTATGGAGATGCTAAACAAACTACACTCCTGGAAATGGAATGAAGAACACATTGACACCGGTGTGTCAGACCCACCATACTTGCTCCGGACACTGCGAAAGGGCTGTACAAGCAATGATCACACGCACGGCACAGCGGACACACCAGGAACCGCGATGTTGGCCGTCGAATGGCGCTAGCTGCGCAGCATTTGTGCACCGCCGCCGTCAGTGTCAGCCAGTTTGCCGTGGCATACGGAGCTCCATCGCAGTCTTTAACACTGGTAGCATGCCGCGACAGCGCGGACGTGAACCGTATGTGCAGTTGACGGACTTTGAGCGAGGGCGTATAGTGGGCATGCGGGAAGCCGGGTGGACGTACCGCCGAATTGCTCAACACGTGGGGCGTGAGGACTCCACAGCACATCGATGTTGTCGCCAGTGGTCGGCGGAAGGTGCACGTGCCCGTCGACCTGGGACCGGACCGCAGCGATGCACGGATGCACGCCAAGACCGTAGGATCCTACGCAGTGCCGTAGGGGACCGCACCGCCACTTCCCAGCAAATTAGGGACACTGTTGCTCCTGGGGTATCGGCGAGGACCATTCGCAACCGTCTCCATGAAGCTGGGCTACGGTCCCGCACACCGTTAGACCGTCTTCCGCTCACGCCCCAACATCGTGCAGCCCGCCTCCAGTGGTATCGCGACAGGCGTGAATGGAGGGACGAATGGAGACGTGTCGTCTTCAGCGATGAGAGCCGCTTCTGCCTTGGTGCCAATGATGGTCGTATTCGTGTTTGGCGCCGTGCAGGTGAGCGCCACAATCAAGACTGCATACGACCGAGGCACACAGGGCCAACACCCGGCATAATGGTGTGGGGAGCGATCTCCTACACTGGCCGTACACCACTGGTGATCGTCAAGGGGACACTGAATAGTGCACAGTACATCCAAACCGTCATCGAACCCATCGTTTTACCATTCCTAGACCGGCAAGGGAACTTGCTGTTCCAACCGGACAATGCACGTCCGCATGTATCCCGTGCCACCCAACGTGCTCTAGAAGGTGTAAGTCAACTACCCTGGCCAGCAAGATCTCCGGATCTGTCCCCCATTGAGCATGTTTGGGACTGGATGAAGCGTCGTCTCACGCGGTCTGCACGTCCAGCACGAACGCTGGTCCAACTGAGGCGCCTGGTGGAAATGGCATGGCAAGCCGTTCCACAGGAGTACATCCAGCATCTCTACGATCGTCTCCATGGGAGAATAGCAGCCTGTATTGCTGCGAAAGGTGGATATACACAGTACTAGTGCCGACATTGTGCATGCTCTGTTGCCTGTGTCTATGTGCCTGTGGTTCTGTCAGTGTGATCATGTGATGTATCTGACCCCAGGAATGTGTCAATAAAGTTTCCACTTCCTGGGACAATGAATTCACGGTGTTCGTATTTCAATTTCCAGGAGTGTATTCTGGCATGTGGTACTAGTGAGGTGTTATGCATCGTTGAGCGATTTACTCCTGAAATTTCGCAACAGAATTTTTCAGGAGGAGCTATACAACATATAATTGCCCCTCACATATACCTCGCTTATTGACGACGAGGAGAAAATGTGAGAAATTGGAGCCAGTACAGATGCTTACCGACAATCATTCTTCCCACGCACTATTTGTAAGTGGAATTTCATTGGAGCGATCAGATAGTGGTAGCAGAAGTACCCTCCACCACATACTATTACGTGGCTTGTGAACTATGATGTAGATGTAGACGTAGACTTAATAAATCTAATATTTCTTATGAAGAACATAATTACTTGGAATTGGTTTGGAAACAATGTACCATTAAAAATTTACAAAGTAAATGATTTTATATTAAATCTGATATTGTACAATTGGCAGACATTTTTTAATATTTTAGAGACACTCGCATTAAACCTTAGAAACTTGACTTTGTTTATCTTGGAATGCTACGTTAAAAATAATTGAAATTGAACTAGATTTACTTACCAAATACCATATCATTTTATATACTGATAATGGTATTTTAGGAGGAAGTATTAAAAGATATACCAAATCATGTAACAAATATATGGAAAATTTGGAACCAGAGAAAGAGTCACATACTGCAAATTTGGATGCAAAGACTGAAACAGTTGGCAATGTCTCAAGTTTTACTACAAAAAAAAATTTGAAATGCTAGATACAGAAAATTTTAATACTGATAAAATACAGGATTATAAATTTGGATTTATTTTAGAAGTCACATTATGTGATTTACACAACTATTTGCCATTTCCTCCCAAAGGAGGAAATAAACTATTAACAATGTTAAATAAGAGAGAAAACTATGTTTCAAATTCCAGAAATCGTAACTGGCGTCTAAGTCTTGGATTAAAATAAACAAAAGGCAATAGACCTCATTACTTGAACAAACAGATTGGTTGCAAAAATACAGGGTGTCCACTGAAACCACCCTGATTTCAAGGACGCTGGAGAGAAAAACCGCAGTAGATACAACATCGCAAAATGCAGCATTTCAAAGCATTTCAAAGAATTTATATTACAGTGTCAGAAGTGCCAAGTATCGTCGCCAGTGTGTAGCGTGGTCGCATGAAGAGAAAATGGTGACTCCACAGCAGCACGCGCAAGCAGTAGCGTGGTTTGCGGAAACAGAATCGCCGATTATGGTGCAAAGAAATTATCGTCATGTGTATGAATGTGATTCACTTGACGTGAAAATAGTTAAGGAATGGCATAGAAAGTATCTGGCAACAGGAAGTGTTCTGAAACATTCTGACTGTGCGCATTACGAAATATCAGAAGAGACAGTGGAGGAAATCAGACAAACGTGTCTCAGAAGCCCATGTTAGTCAGTTTGTCAAGCGTCTAGGCAACCTGATGTACCTCGATCAACATGGCTTCTTGTAGTTCACCAGTCTTCGTATGTGTGCTTAAAAAGTGCGAATTCTACAACATCTGACGTCAAACGAGAAACCATGCTCACAACAAATTGCTGCGGATATGGTGCAGCATATTCATATGGATGCTTGCTTCCTGGAAAGATGTTTATTCTGAGATGAGGCAACCTTCCATCCATCAGGATGGGTTAATAGGCATAATGTTCAGATTTGGGGTTCGTAAAATACGTACATTCTCATACAACATGTGCATAATAGCCCTAAACTAAATGTCTGGTGTGGGCTAATGCATGGCAGGATTGTTGGACCGTTCTTCTTTGACAAACAAACAGTGAATGTGTTAGTGTATCTAGACATATGGAGCATTTTGTGTACCCTTAGATACAAGACTTGCAACCCAACATCGCTATTCAACAAGATGGTGCTCACAATATCCTGGATAGGAAATATCCCAATCATTGGATCAGATGCGGAGGACCTATTGCCTGATCACTTCATTCACATGACATTGCGCCACTTCATTTCTTCATGTGGGAATTCATGAAGGACCACGTGTATGCGACCAAAGTGAACGATATACCTATGCTGTGACATCATGTCACTAATGCGATTGCAACAATGACAGAGGAAATGTTACAAAGAGGTTGGCAAGAAATTGAATATAGACTCGTTATTCTTCGAGTTACAAATGGTTCACATGTAGAGGTGTATTGTTGATAAATAGATAAATTCCTTGAGATGCTCTACATTGTGGTGCATTTTTCGTGGTTGTATCTACTGTGGTTTCTTTTACTGAGTCTTTGAAATCAGGGAGGTTTGAATGGGACAGCCTGTACATTGATTTTAATACAGACATGAGAAAAACATGAAGCCAAAGAATTGGAAAAAAATTATAAACTAATTAATTACTCTGTTTTTGGTACAACGATACAAAATATTAGAATGACACATAATAGTAAGATAATAATAATAATCCACAAAAATACACAAATTTTTTACCGTATTTTCGGAAAATCTAGTGCCATTTCATATGAGAAAATAGGGAAATTCAATAACCCAATTTACACTGGAAGGACTGTTTCAGGTATTTCAAAAATAAAATGTACAATTTGCATTATAATGTAGTGAAACGAAAACATGCTAAAATATTGATAATGTTATATGGATACAGAATCCTTCATTTATAATACAAAAACCTAGGATATTTATAATGAAATAAAATCAACAACCAACTAATTTGGTGCTAGTTATGATCCAGAGAATAATTTTTATAAGATTGCGCAAGTAAACACGAACGTTTTAGGGAAAATAATTAATGGAAATGGTGGAAAATTTTGTAACAACACTTTGTTTTATGATCAAAAATATGTGTATATCAAGTTGAAGATCAAGAATACATAAATTCTAAAGGAGTAAAAAACCACTGCAAAAATAGAAATACTTTTGATATTTTTAAAAATTACTTAAACGATGGAATATAAACAATACATGAAAATTAATTTAATTACATCTTTAAACATGAATTATATAGAGTTGAATTTAATAAAATTATTTTAGGTTACAGCAATGATGAACAGTTTAAATTACAAGATGGAGCAAATAATTTATCACAATATCAATAAACAATTAAATGGATGTGAATAGTTAATAAACAAATAATTAATCTTCCTACTTGTTTGCATTTTGATTAGTTTTTAATATTTTTCATAATGTAGTAATTTTTGATACTTCTCAAATATATTTTACTAACATGTCTTTGGCAAAAACATTCATTCCCTTGATAATACTAATCTTTATGCTTATGATAGTCGATTGATCATAGTGATATATATATATATATATATATATATATATATATATATATATATATATATGAAAATATGTAGAAGCATATTTGCTTTTTTTACAACTTTCACATTTAAATGCTTTTTATTCAAGTTGTTAATAATTTCGTTTCTATGGTCTGAGTTATATTCTCTAAAGAGTATTTGTTTCGTTTTAGATTATCAATACAACTGTTTTTATTGGTGAATTCGGTTTTGTAATTTTTATTTAATTGTTAATTTCTTTTTGATGTCTACCCAATGGCCAAAACACTTTATTTGTACTTTCCATCTGTAATAAAATCATGAAGATTAAAAACTAGAATTTACTATACTCTATTGATATATTGGATTCATTTTCAGATCTTAAAAATAACTAACTTCTATAGAAAGAAGTTTAATAATTATCGATAAAAATAACATTCAGAATTAAAAGAAAAAGAAAATATTGAAATCCAACCAACCACTTAAAGTGTTTAAAAATACTGATGAAGAAGAAATTGTTAGAAAATTTAAAACCATCCAATTTGGGCAGCACATAATATAATGAAAAACAGACCAATTTATTAATAAATCTTGTTTATATTGTTTAATATGAAAGTAAAAATCGAAGAAGCCAAACGTTTTCAGCAGTTGGTTATTCATGATGTTTCATCATCATTTCGAAAAAGGTGAATATAAAGCAAGAAATGAAATGAAACATTCCTCAGAAACCAAATAAAATATTTCCAAGATACAAACAAATTGAGTGAAAACGCATAGAAAATTCGAATGAAACAGTTCATACTGCCGTAGATGTATTAAATGAAAAAAAAGAAAAAGAGAAATAGGTATGTTATTACCTCAAATGTTTCTCTAAGCAAACGACCAGACTTTTAAGATCTACTGTTGCTATTTTAGAGTTATATGATGATAATTTTAATTTTTAACTACTATGTTAATCGAATATGTGCTAAAAACCTTAAAAACTGATATATATTATCAGGAATAGACTTTCAAAGTGTGAAAAATTATTAAGACCTAATGGTGTTCTTATATCTGTATTTTTATTGAAAAGCCTAAATGAAAGATTTCATATTGTTTATTATCGAAATTTTGTTAATATTTGGTACCATTACTCATGACAAATATTAGCAGTCAGTCATCACAAATAAAGCTGAACTTCCTTATATGTATTCGAAATTGATGCAAAATTCATAAAGATGTGTATAAAGATCTACAACACTAAAGTGATTATAGCCATCTAATTCACTTAATTCGAATTTTAACTTCTCAAATAATTGTGACATAAAGTCACTCTTATTTATGCTTATTTTGATGTCCAAATGCACTCCACTACTTTCATAAAAACAATAAGAATTATAAATAATAATTTACTACCAAACTTGTTTAAGTTTTCAGTAACTAACTCCATTTATATTACAAATTGTAAAATAATTTAATTTTTATGTATCCAGCTGTTGTATGAATTATCAGTTACCAACTATTTAACATATACCTCGTTATCCTTTTTTTTAAAACTTTGTCAACAAGATAAACATACAAATAATTAATTTTCAATAGATCATTTCATGAAAATTTCCTTTGACTTCTTATCTATTGAATTTTATTAGATTTTAGGTAATTGGAATAGAATTTTAACATCTTCAGTTCCAAAATTTCCATTGACCAGTTGGCAGTATATCATATCTCGAATATCCTTTAGGTTTATTTATACTTAGTTTATCACCTTTTTTATATTTTTCGTCATTATCTGTAAGCTGATTTCATAAACTGTTTTCAATAAGACTTTTCAATTTTCTTTTTTACATATCTAGGTTTCATTTTTACTTTTGAAAGTTTTCTGTTGTTATATTCATCAATTAGACAATTAACTAAATCGACCAATGTACAATTTCCCTTTAAATGAAATGTTTGCCACATCAACCTTTTCAATGTCCTGTTACATCTTTATTTAATAGCCACTTTAAAAAATTGAATGATTGTTAATGGCACATCTTTTGCCTGTTGTTGCATTTCTTTATTATAAAATTCTTTACTATTATCTATACCTGCATTTGTTGATTTTCACAGCTAAAAAATTTTCTCCAAACAGTCTTACCTATTTTATCTGTAACTGGAATAATCCGAAGCATATTCTGAAAAAATGTTCATAATGGTTAATAAATATTTACATCCAAAAAGCATTTCAATATAACTTTCAAATTACCAGAAACCATTTCAACATCATCAGATTACCATAAATTATCGATAGTAAGATATAATATGGGTCTTCTTTTATAATTTTTTCTCATTGGTTTTGCAATTCATCAATAATTTCTTTGCAAGTATTTAACTGTCTTCGTCCCATTATCTAACACTTTTAGCGAAATTACTGTTTTATGCTTTACAAATTGAATAAAGATGTTCAATTATTTGTTTTCAATTTTTAGTATTACTCTGTGAGGATTGTGTGTTTCAGTAGGGTTTTACACTTTAAAGATTTGTTGTGAGTGTCCATTTACGAAGGAAAAACTTTAATTAAATAAGATCTGTTATTGTTCTATTCTTCAATTTTCATTTAACGTAAAAGTTATTCAGCAAACATCAGTAATTCATCTCAAACAGGTATAGCTTTAACGGATAAATTTAGACGGATTAAATCTTCGTTCTTCTTTTCAAGTGATGGACTCAGTTGGATATGAAATTTCCAATGTTTCATCAATGCGTCTTTTATCTTTATTTTATAATTAGTAGAAGACAAATCAGCATCTATATTCCAATTACGTCTTCACCTATCGAAATATCGATAGAATACATTCTTTCTTCTGCTGTTAATTGAAGTTCTTTTTCAGCATGCTTTTACAAGCATTGTCGAATGGATTAATTCCTTTATCACATCTAGAAAATCTTCCTTCTAACCATCTTCCAGGACCATAGTAACTACAACCAGGAATATGTAATTCAAAAGGCAGTTTGTCATCTAATGTACTATCTTGCCCTTTACCATACTTTTCCTATTTACAAACCTTGTGAGGAAGATTAATCAAAAATCTAATCCAATATAGAATTCCGGTTGGATTACTAATAATAAATCACTAAATTCATTTATTAACACCTGTGTCATTCAAACTTTCTCACTGTTATAATTTTTATTTCCAGCTAATTCTTCACCATTAATTACCAATATTCTACTCATTAAATCACTGACATCACTCATCGAAACATAATCGATTGATTTTTATGTTTATTTTTTATTTAAGCTTGCACCAACTTTTTCATGTACACTTGATCTAAATTTATGGAGAATTATTTGGGAAAATAAATATTGAGAATTTCTTTTAACAATTATTTAATTTCATTACCTTTATTTGATTTTATTTTAGTATGATTATTTTCACCATATACTATGCCTGAATTAAACAATATATTAGCATAATTTGATAAATCAATACAACCAAATTTTTCGCTGATATAGATAATTGTAATTTTTAATTAATAGATTCAGTGGTCAATTAGTTCCTTCACACATTACTTGTTTAATTATTATCACAATAAAGCTGTACTATAGTTCAATTCTTTTATCTTGGCGGCTCGTGCATGCCCACCCAGACACGGGAGATTGCTGCATTGCCAGTTTCACACGACGCACACGCCAACAGAAGCAGCGCCGTAGTATAGCATAGTTTGCAAGCTTACGTTTAGGGGGGAGCGCGCAGTTCATGAAGTAAAGCCACCACGGCCGCATTAACCCTTTCGCTGCTACAAAGACGTGCTCCCTGCATTCCGCGATGTGCGCGATTTTGTCACTGCACTGCTCGCCTGCGCAGACACATCGTGTTCCGACTGCTTTAACACTTTTATCAATCGATTCCACAAAAAGTATTTGGCCGAAAAACTAGATTTTTACACATCTTCTTGACTGATACCTTCCCCCCATAAATGACTTAATTTTGTTTCGATGTTCAACGCAGTTATTATGCAGCATTAAATATAGTAAACCACTGCACGAAATTTTGAAGAGTTTTCAGAGGTAAAAGTCCATAGAGTATACTTCCCGTATGGTCGATTTTAGTTGCCACAATGTTGACAATGAAATGTGGACAAGATACATAAATTTCATATAAAATTTGCTGTATAACAATAGCTCATTTAAGTACCACATAGGTGTCGTATGTAATATTGAGAAATATTCCGTCTTTCGCAACTGTAACAAAAATTTTATTTACACTGAGCACGTTTGGCTTTGTTTTAAAGCACTTCAATCAATCAAAAGGAAGTAGACAAAATACATTAAACAAAACTGTGGGCTTACAAAAACATTAGGATTTGAATATACCGTCTATCAGTGAAGTCCTCTGCGCTATGTCAAATATAATTTTTGTGTGTGGCACACACAAACATCATTTATTTGCCAAAACACTGAACTGCCAACACAAACGTTGAATATTGCGTTACCGCAGCACAAAACTATGAAAGGTGACTTGAAAATGGAGGAGACAAAATACTGTCCACTGAAGATGCTTCAAAAGAGAGAAACGCGTCTGGTCTAAATATGCCCCTTATTACAGTTGCAAAAGAGGAATATATTTCAGTACCATTGGTAAAACTGCGGCTGTGGAACAAAAACAAGAAAGAGAACGTGAGTACCATTGTGTATGTGCCATACCTTTCCTTGATTGAAGTGCTTTAAAATAAAGCCAAACGCGCCCGGTGTAAATAATACTTGTATTACTGTCGGTAAAGACGGAATATTTCTCAATATTACATACGACACCTATGTCGTACTTAAATTAAATGAGATATTGTTATACAGTAAATTTTATATGAAATTTAGGTATCTTGTCCACATTTCATTCTCAACATTGTGGCAACTAAAATCGACCATACGGAAAATATACGCTATGGACTTCTAACTCTGCAAAACTCTTCAAAATTTCATGAAATGGTTTATTACATTTAATGCTGCATAATAACTGCGTTGAACATCGAAACAAAATTAAGTCATCTATGGGGGGAAGGTATCAGTCAAGAAGACATGTAAAAATCAAATTTTTGGGCCAAATAGTTTTTGTGAAATCGAATGATAAGTGTGTCAAAGCAGTGGGAACACCATGTGTCTGCACAGGCGAGCAGTGCAGTGATGACAAAATCGCGCACAGCGCGGAATGCGATGAGCACGTGTCTGCAGCAGTGAAAGGGTTGATGAAGAGACAAAGCAAAGGAAATTTCAAAAAAATTGCATTCAAACGAATATAATTCGCGAAGTAATGCACTTTGATATCTTTTTTAAATAATGAAAATATTAAGCACCGCATTAGGTCTTAACTCATAACCTTTCGCGTAGCAATCCAACACCTTAACCGTTATGCTAACGCACGTCGTCTGACTACCTGGTCCCATGAGGACTATGACACGTTACGCAAAATACTGACAAACACTGTTGGTATGACTATGAATTACTCACGCTTCGTCGAAGTACAATAGGAAATAAACAATTACCGCTGTTATTTATTGCGAAAAAGCAGTTCGTGAAAGTGATACAAACACCTTTCCTTGCTATCGCCTGAATTGGGAGTCTTATTGCTTGTTTGGTTTAAGTAATTAATCGAATATGAAGTAATTGATATAAGGAATGCTTTTTCCAAACTTTCTATAAAAGAATGTCTGCTATCAAGACATTGCTTTTGTTCTATTACTTTATTTATGACTGAACGTTTCTAACACTAAAGACATTCGTCCTTGCTCTGCACTGCAGTCGAGATGTGGCAACGTCGTTCTCTGTTCATTGGCTGACTGTGTTTTGTGACGTCAGATGCGCAGAACGAACATAAACTCGGCCGCCAACATATATGACGCGCACTTTAGTAATCTTCCTATACATTTAAATCTACCAACAGGGCTCAACCCAAAAGCTGTATCATAACTTTTGTTTACATATTGTAACATACCATCACTCATATTTATTTGTTCAGTATTCAATGATTCTTCCTCGTTTTTAACTTTTTTGTATGTTTAATTTAACCTTCGTATTTTTTCACGAAACCTTGTTTTCTGATTCTCATTATGTATGATGAAGTGGTGAGCTGTCATTATGTTCAACTGGTAAATATCGTGAGATTCTTCTTAATAATGTTAACATTATTTTTAACACATTATTGCCTAATCCTTAAATGTCTTGTTTAACTTGTTTCATTCCTTTTGCAATGGCATCAATAACTGGATGGTCATCATTTTAAAAAAAAATTTTTGTTTTCTGTTCTTTGTTGTTTTTTCAAATTTTAAAACTCTTCCTTTAATTGTTGACTTTTTCTAGATTTTTTAACATCTTCAAGGTCACATTTTGTAAAATTTATTAAGGATAAGATGCCAGTAATCACTTACATTTTACGTTCATTATTTATGTCCAATGCTTATGTTCAACGTTCACACTTAACGTTCTTGTTTAATGTTTATGTTTAACATTATTCTTCGATGTTTAAAAAGTATTTAACCTCTTATCTGTTTTAACCATTATAAATATTTCCTTTCATATCTATTGTAATTAAATTGAATTTATCATCATTCCAACATTAATACACATTTCTCTAAAATCGTAAATTTCTAAGTCTCCACTGACAAACTCGTGGTGATTGATCCTTGTATCATTCTACCTGAATAAATTTAAGAAACTTAAATTAACTCAGTCTAACTATATTTCTATTTTTAAATGTGTCTGAGTTAAATAAAAGCAATCTATTCCATTGTGTGCACCCCTTAGTAAAATATTTTCTAGCTATATCCTGATTGTCAAGAACGAAATCGTCAAAAATAACAACTGAATTATCTTCACATTCATCTAATGGAATTATTTCTTCACTGCCCACCCCCAGTAGCTGAGTGGTCAGCACAACAGACTACCAATCCTAATGGCCCAGGTTCGATTTCTGGCTGGGTCACAGATTTTCTCCGCTTCAGAACTGGGTGTTGTATTGTCCTAATCATCATCATTTCATCCCCATCGACGTACAGGTCGCTGAAGTGGCGTCAACTCGAGAGACTTGCACCAGCCGAATGGTCTACCTGACGGGAGGCCCTCGTCACAAGTCCATTTATTTGTATTTCTTCACTATTTTCAATAAGAGTAGTGATTCCTTCCTGAAATTTATCTTCGATTTTTTCTCACTTTTCATAAATTGTTGTATTTTGGTGGTTGTAAACTTTTAGAATAAACATAGTAATGGTTAATTCTGTTCCATTGCAACCATCCAGGAGTTATAATCATCAAGAGTGTTTTTCAATAACTTCTGGGTCCTACTGCTGGACATTGAACTGAATTTGATGAAAGTTCACTGTAATTATTCTTATGTTTCTTCACTACGATTCTTATTTTCAGCTCCAACTCAGTTTCCATTTATTTATGTGTTTCTTGTTAATAACGAATTACTCAGCTGAATAGAACGTCAACTGAACTGAAGATAAGATTAACCGTTCCAATATGAGAATATGTTAAAAATGATTTATTGGATAAAATCAAAAACCGATAGGTAATATTTTACTGAAAATTATTTTAACATTCCAAACAAGGAAACATATGTTATTATTAATATTGTAGATGTTTGGATTGATCATAACATTGTGTGACTTTAAGTGTTACTGGAATCCATCTATTTCAGATTATACAATTTGTGACAAAATAGTCAGTAAAAACTAATTGTTAATTATTTGGTAAAACTATTCGACATAATCACAATAAAAAAGTAAACAATTTCTTTCTGGAATATAACATCTGTTTATTTCATCATCAACTGCTATTCTGTTTACATAGAATCTGGCCAGTAGGTTGAGCATGGATGGACATAATCTTAACAATGGTAAAGTAAAAGTAAGAAAATGAAGTACCTTGTCCATTAAAAATATTTGGTAGTTTTTCTAAGGATTCTAAGAAAATAATATTGGAAGATGATTTAACAGTAATTTTCGCTTTGAGTTCAAGTATTGGTGATTCTGTTCTTAGATGCGCTGATCGTAATGAAGCTGTAGTTGAAGATGCAACTACACTTCCTAAGGAAGGAAAAATAGTTTTGGAATCGATGGAAATCCGTGTTATAGTCGCGCTCGAACGCAGGCAAGAAGGACTAAAAAATCCGAGAAGTCCAATTTATTTCCTTGGACCATAAAACACTGAAATTGCTAGATTAAGTGGAAAAAGAAATTTGGACCCAGATATCATAAATTATTGTAATTCTGCAAAATTTTATATGCCCTATTTTATTTTTGTTTTCTGAGTGAAACGAAAATATAATAATATAATTGACACTTCTGTAGTCAATCATGTTAAACTACATAATGCTTATATAAAAGAGACACAAAATGGAAATTTTTCTCAATAGTTATGGAGTCTTGATCGACCAAATAACTACCTAACAGCTTATTAACGTTTTTGCGATTATAAAATAATAACACAGTTGAATAACAATGTAAATGCGGGTGCATACAATTTTACTGAAAATGAACCTATCAGTGTTATAAATATGACTAGATGAATGACCGTTTGGACTGAACAAAAAGCAGCAATGATATTCTGCGCCACTTCTAACAAAAACGTTCTGAATAATACACTTGGCTATGTAAATGTGAATGGTAAAATGGATTTGTCTTACAGCTCACAACATAGAATATTAGCTGAAAAGTTTGAAGCTGGAAAATTTCGTGTCTTACTAATGAAATGACTTCTTATTTTAAGCATTATATTTGCTCTGGATAATTGTTTTTATGTAGAATACTTTAGCATTTTGAATTTTTAAAATCGGTTGATATTTGTTTGAAAAATAAACAAAAATCGATCTCTTATATTGCGTCTGGATGCCCACAGGCAAAAGCTGTTGCATAAATCCTCTCTGTATGAAGCTTTGAAGCTGATAGAATGCTCCTGCTGTGGGCATCAAGTTTTATCTCAGCCTGAAGATTACGCTCCTTTTTGTAAAACCCACATTCCTGATGGCTGCGCCTCTTATCTCTCTGTCTCGGTCATACCTCCATCTTACACGCATGTTGTTTGTATACAGAACAACTGGTGGTTCTGGTGTAAGCTCCATTTATGTTAATATCGGGACATATTTCATTTCAAAAGCATATTATTCTATACTGACATTAAATTTATATTGTCATTAACATTTACATTTTGTTTACAATTCGTGTCATCAAATAAATGTAATATTGCGATGAAAATAATTTATGTTATATGTCAAATACACAGATAAATATAAGTAAATTAGAATCAACTTGGTATCTCGAATACCAGCTATAATCACAGACTGTCAACCTGCATTCTCTGTCAAACTCAGGATGAGTATATTGATGAAAGGACTGTAACCATAGATGTGATGGAGTCATAAGTCACCAAATGTGGAGAAAGGTGGACATTGGAGAAAACATTTACTCCTCTCACCTGTGTACTTGACAACAACCCCAAAAGGTATGTGGGTTACTTAGTTCTGAGCTTCATCTTTGTGAAGTGTTGTGTACATAGGGCCTGAATCCTGCAACTTGGAAACCAGTGGAAAATGTTTCGATAGGAGACGTTTTGCACTTTTAACTGAATAAGTTCATTTTCTTTTTTAGGAAATAGTTTCGAAGATTAAGTTTAACTTACAATTCACAACACAGAAATTGAAATGAAAATTGTTAAACTTTAAAATTTAATATTTAAAAAAATTAAAACGTTTATGGAACATTTTAACTTTTTAAAATCTAAATTTTTATCATATGAATGAAGCAGATAAAATGAACATGTACCATCATATTGAAAATCTATTTAGTGGATGTAGTAGTTACATTATTGGTTATGCAGAAGTGTTTACTAAATTAACAAAATTGAAAAATAAATATTAACATATTTCAAAATCTAAAATTTTGGGAATTAGCTTTGGTCAAGAGCTTTTATTAGTTTCAGATGATAAATTCAAAATTACCTTTCCAGATGGTTATAATGAAAAGTTTTTAGGAAACGAAGAAAAAATAGAGGAAATAGTTGACCGAAATTTTTGCTAAAAAGCAAAATAAAGGTAAATTGCTTCAAGTTACTGAATGAGAATGAATTTTAGATTTAATCTATATCTGTTAAGTTTTAATTGAATAAATTTAGTTCATTGAATATTAAATCTTTAGTGAGTAATTCTTATTAGGCTTTTACATTTTTTAATTAAATGGAGATTTCATCATAGCTATGGAAATTTTTTTAAATGGGGCTACAGTAAAATTAAAATCATGGTTATAAAACAGGAAATTTAAAAATGTGCTCCATGAACATGAAATGTCATGCATATAATAATTATGTCACCTTGTCTCTGGGTCAAATTGAAATGTTCACATTTTGCCCTTGGTAATAGAATCGTTCAGAAAATCAGGCTCAATCAGAATTCGTTTGGAAAGTTCATTCATGACCATCGCAGCAATGCTCAGTGGCTTGTCCACCAAATCTTTTCAGATGAGCTTGAAACACCACTTTGAAAAGTGAATTGTTCATCTCGATAGCATACAAAGTACCTATTGATGGTTCAAAGCTTCTCAAGTGAACCTAATGCCCATTCGACAATTAGACATCAACCCATCATGCACAGGATTCTAACAATCAACATTGTGGCTGGTTGATGGCTGTCCAGAGGGAGAATTGTTGGTTAGATCTTTCTGGTCCTCCTCAAATATTTTCAGACACCTTGGCACTTGTGAAAGCTAACTGAGCAGAGTCCTCATAGTCTTGATGGATCAGTATAGACACTTGTAGCTTAATGTCAACTAGACGTACTGGTCTCTGGTTCACTTTTAGACTTCATCAGACTACCTTTCAAGATCTCTGCATACCCCCAACCTCCCAGGCCACAGAAGAGGCCTTTGCTGGACCTGTGTGGGCATAATTTCATATTGTTAAATTTTTACTGTTAGAAGGTTAAATATGTTGAATGGATTTGTATTCTATAGATCTATTCCTTCCTGATGTTTTAATGTAGACATGGATTAGTGTGTTATCACTATTTCCAAAAGCTGGCTAGGTAATATGAAGTAGTAAGGAAACTGGCAAATTGAGTTGTTTCCTATGGTACTGAAAAACTGGTATTCTCTTTTATGTTTGAGAGCTAAATATATCAATTTCGACCTTGTACAAGTGTACCATTATCATCTGAAACACTAGTAGTGTGATAGGAAGCATACTAGTTGCGTGCATGCAGTAAAAATTTACTGCCATCGTGTATCATACAAATTACCCATATCATTAAAAATGAAAAGAAAGGGAAGCTCACAATTTTGCCTTGAGAAGCACGTGACAGACGACAGACCGCCATGTCTTCCTCATTCATTCATCAATTCAGATTCATCAATGTAGAGGGGCACTGAATCAGTGTAACACACCATTCACTTCCATCATAGGTTTGTCTTTAGAGCCCTACCCCTTAATGAGGTAGATCCTCAGCTGGCATTTCGTAGGCAAGTGCACCGTGAGTGGTCCAGTCTTATGAAGAATGAAGAACCCTTGGTGGTACTGGGAATTGAACCAAAGACTCCAATATCAGGATGTGTCACGTTGACCAGTTGGCTATGGAGGCATAATTCATATCACTCATGTAATGAAAAAAGTGAAGTGAATATGCAAACTGGATAAGAAAAATGCCTTCCACTGTTCCACTCTGCAACACACTGATTAGCCCAGATTTTTTTG
The DNA here is from genome assembly GCF_021461395.2 of Schistocerca americana. NCBI lineage: Eukaryota > Metazoa > Arthropoda > Insecta > Orthoptera > Acrididae > Schistocerca > Schistocerca americana. Next base: position 129,228,236 of record NC_060122.1, on the reverse strand, counting down.
ATGACGCTCTACATCATTTAAACTAGTTGGAAAATCGGAAATGTGTGTTAGCAGTGATTTTATAACCGCTTTCGTTTCGTAACTCTTCATGATACAGACACAGAGCTGCTACCATACATGTTGTCAGATATTGTACCCACTTCAGCATGTGTCAAGTAGTCTGCTAGCAAACACTTCATGTAATTTAGTACCTGATTTCCTCTGCACAGTTGTAACTGCACCACACATCAGACCTGCTGGTCAAGGGAAAATATAATGTAATAGCATGCTCTTGCCACATGTACTTGGAGGTACTTATAACACAAATAAGTACTTCCCCTAAGAGTATCATTATTAGTCTGCAGATGAAGTGAATACTGATGTAATGTTGTTCACAACACTGTCGTCTGTCGCCAATAATAAATTCTGGTCTTGTACCCATACCACCCTGTATGTAGCTCAGTGTTCCATGAAAGGTGAGACACATTTGTCCTTGGTTTCAAACAAATTACTCTTTCTAGTTAATGTTTCCGCTCATAATCTTTAATTTATAGTCATATATACATTTGATTTATGATGTATGTATACTGTGACAGCAGACTTTCCCATTTCAAATATGAAAGTATATCTTTCAGAGGGTAAGACAGAACGTATATTAGACTTGTGACACAACCAACGTTTCAACACAAACTTTGGCCTACCTCTGATAATCAGTTTCGTGTTTCCTAAGTTGCAAAACTACAGTTCACAGCTTTCAAGGAAAAGACTACCTAATGGGGTAACTATTGTGTGGTAAACATTAACATGCTTCTGTGTATGTATAAATAGAACTATAAATTTTTAATATTACACTCCCATTCACTCCAGAATTTTTAACATTTATTTCCATTACACTTGTGCGAGCTTACCATCCATTATAACTTTTTGTCTTTTGAAAGATGCACATATATACCATGTGACTGCAGAAATAACTCTTCACTCTTAAGAAGAGATGCACAGCTACACTGCATGATTCTAATGCAATCGGGAGACTTCCACATAAGTGAACCATTGCTGAACACGCACGAAAAAGGTGTCAATTGATTCTTTGGAACGATCTAATCTGATCTAATAACGAAAGTTTTCATCGATCCTTCAACACAAGGCAGGCATTTCTCCATGCTCACTTTGTGATGATGTGTTTCAACGACCTGTTAGAGTGAAAAGAAAACTTTTCACCATGATTTGGTTCATTTTAGTGATTAATTTACTCAGTGCCATATTGTAACAATGTAATTAGTCATGTGATATGAGAGTACTCCACTTATTAAGACGTTCCATTGTAAAACTGAATGTTCCATCATCTCTTTGTCCAGAGCTTTGAACCCACAAAGACATACCTAACTCAATCCAACCCACATTTGAAAAATAGCGATAATTTCAAATGCAGACTGACTCAAGGATCCATGTGTCTCATGGTATAAAAAATTCCATACTTCCATCACTGTTTGGAATAATGAAAGAACCTACTCTTCAGCTGCCAGCAACCATGCACACAAAATCACTGAGCTTTTCTGAAAACGGTATTAGTCATTTCATATTACTGTAATCACCTGAATATGATAGAGCGATCATAATGAATCCAATATGAAAGGAAGTTCGTTTAATGTGTGGCTCCATCAACATCTGGTGAGAATAGTTATGTCCTGCATCCAACCACCTTTTTAATTTCTTGTGATGTGAATAGTCCTGGACATAATAAAAATTGATATCATGAACTTTGAGCTCTTAATTACAATGAGTGTTGAATATGAATACAGATTTGATGTTCAGATTTTGATATTTCCAAGTTTCCCTTACAACGAAAATCTGAATTCTAACAAAATCATTTTAATTTCATTTTATTGTTTTTATTATTAACCCCAGTTCTTGGCAATATATGATTTTTACTATGATTGTGCACTGTGCTCTGTTGTCTAATGATATTTTATTCAATTACTATTAATAACAGTAACAGATAAAATAGACAGTAACACATACATAACATGTTGAACTCGAATCAGCCATTTGGGTTACTTCTGTTTTGGAGTAATAAGTCGAAACAAAGTGATAAAGCCTTATAATTGTGAAATTTCGCAGTAACCGATTTACTTAAACGTTTAGGCCATTATCCACGCACTGGGCACTGATATTATTTGCGATCCTGAAATGTAGGATAATTGTACCTCTGTCATTCTTAACCATTATAAGAGAAACAAGTGTTTGGTGAGTTAATAATGAATAATTACATTGCTCCATGCTAGATAAATTCCAGTGACGTATTTTACTAATTTTGCTCTCTAGATATTGCGTCCATTCACTATCGTTGAACGATTACATGACTTTATAAGAGTGAAGTAACGTACATTGGAAAAAAAACTTTTAAAGTACACCTAGATAAGACAGATATGTATACAAGAAGAGATTAAAAAATCCACTTGAGAGCGTTGCTGCCACGTATATGCGCCAAAGTGCGCTTATGATGTAGGTATGTAAGCACTGACATGTAGGCAACTATTAGATTGACCTCCAAATCGAAACTTTTTGATGTTCTTGTATGGTATGTTCCACACCTGCCAATGGAAACTTCATGGAAATGGGCAAATTTGCTATTATATTACGAAGTTTCTATTTTTCATATATACCAGCATGAAGGTTCTGTAACTGCCTGTCAGAATGAGAAGTCCATCACATATTTTACTGTTCATGTGGATTTTGATGGTGTTAGCGATGTGATAATATATTTCCTCCCTCTTGCTTTCAAGTATTCATCGAGTATTGGCGAAAACATAACGATGTTTATTCCAGAAATAAGAGATACACAATTGTACTCACTCTGTAGTTTTCCACAATGAGTGGTGGGATACAGACTCAAATGAGTATTAAATGAGGCGACAGCTACACATTATAACAATAACCTACATAAATTGTTATTATAATATTCTGTAGTTAATTGTGTTTCCTAACAAAATGAAAAATCTGTGCAATGCAATATGATGTTGTGCCTAAAACTAAAAGTATAGACTACCTACCATTCTTTGTGTATACTCAAAATTAAAAGTAAAGTGTTACATCACAACAATATATATTTTTCCTATGTGTTTTCCTCATGACATTAGAAGAGTTCTGACCTTATAGACGATCGATTACGATCATGTTATTTTTCAGTGCGCCCAAATTAATACATTAAAAATGCAAGCAGTTCATAACTTAATCAGATATGGAGACACTGTGTATGGTATGGAAATGTATATTAATAAGTAATACGACAAATAATCTTTTTCAATTGGGTAAGATTAAGCTGTGGACAGTGTCAGTTATCCCAAGAAAGAACTATGTTCCAAAATTAAAGACCATAAAACAGTCACCATAAAATCATTAAGTGAATCTCAAGGTCTGATTTGTTGATGATTTTTTTCGAGTTGGAGTATGTTCACTAAAATTAACAACTTCGCTGTCACGATTATGTGTACAGCATAGTTTCTTATTTCTTACACCAGAGCAGATATATTTGAATTCTGCCTCAACAGCATCTATGGATTCACTCACTACTGAAAAATCCGATTCACTCACTACTGAAAAAGCCGCTTTCTGAAGAGTAAAAGTATGTAGAGTGATAGACATATTCTACAGATCTGCTAGCAGTTTTTGGCTGTTTATGTTGCAGACTGCCATGATTAGAAAAGGTGTATCTCAACAAAATTTTGAGGAGCTTAGCTGAATATATTAATACCTGAAAATAGTCGGTACAGCTAAATGAAGCATTAAGATTAAACGTATATGAGTATAATTGTTTGAATCACTATTATTAGCAGGTGTTAAGTCTCTTAGCGGTGGTCCACTAAGACTTCTGCTAACGTTTCAACTATTCTCTGTCTTTTAAGACGTGAGCACTTATAGAAGAAACTAGTTTGAACGAATATTAGAGCTTATAAATAAGAACTGAAACCTGATTTTAATGTTGTTTGCCAATGTGGGAAACCTGTGATGTTTATGTTTTAACTTATGATTTATTACTATTTGTGGTGGCTGTATTAGAGAGAAGTAACTTGCATTTACAAAACCCATTACCGTAGCATAATTTACGAGGTACTCAGCTGCTTCGATATCCTGTGTTAAGTGCGGCAAGTGGCTACAACGAACAGTTTTGTTTTGGCAGCAGAATAGAAGAGTCAAGATGCTAGATGGTGTGTGTGTGTGTGTGTGTGTGTGTGTGTGTGTTTATGTGTGTGTGTGTGTGTGAGAGAGAGAGAGAGAGAGAGAGAGAGAGAGAGAGAGAGAGAGAGAGAGAGAGAGAGAGAGAGATTGAAATGTCATTGTTTAGGTAATTGCTACTAAATTCTCATGCTGCAGAACTATTCAATTTGAAGTAACATTTACTATTACATGGGGAACCTTAAACGTTTGACTGTAATATTTCTTGTCGTTAAGTAGGACATCAGCTTAACGTCATTTTTTATCCCTGGCAATTCAACAGGATTGAGGAGCGTAATGTAAACATTACTTAGTCCTATAGCCTGTAGGATGTTTTATCTCTGAAGATACTACACGGGCCAGCCGGAGTGGCCCTGCAGTTCTAGGCGCTACAGTGTGGAACCCAGCGACCAGTACGGTTGCAGGTTCGAATCGTGCCTCGGGCATGGATGTGTGTGATGTCCTTGGGTTAGTTAGGTTTAATTAGTTCTAAGTTCTAGGCGACTGATGACCTCATAAGTTAAGTCGCATAGTGCTCAGAGTCATTTGAACCATTTTGATACTACACAGAAGTAATAAATTTCAGGGGATACCTCCTCATATCCTGTCGGACCTCCTTTTGTCCGTCGTTCTGCAGCGACTCGATGTTAAGAATTCAACAAGTCATTGGAAGTCCCGTGCAGAAATAATGAGCTATGTTGCCTCCTTGGCCATTCATTATTGCGAATGTGTTGCCAGAACCTCTCGATTATTTCTCATAAATGTAATGTGGGGTTTTCACGTCATATGATCTGTGTGGCCAATTCTTTCATTCGAATTGTCCAGATTGTTCTTGAAACCTGTCACAAACAATTGTGGCCGAGAGACATGTCACACAGTCATCCATATAAATTCCACTGTTGTTTGTGAATATGAAATCGATGAATGGCAGCAAATGGTTTCCAAGAAATTGAACATTCCAGTCCATGATTACTTCGGGTTAGACCAGAGGACCCAGTCCATTCTATGTGAACACTGCCCTCACCATTGTGGAGCCACCACCAGATGCACAGTGCCTTGTAGACCACATGGGTCCATGGCTTCAAACAATAAAACGACCGAGCAGGGGCTACGGAGGGACTGATAATCAATCATTATTAGCTGGAGACCATGGAGTGTCAGTCAGTCAGTGAGTAATCACTTGAAGAGCAGTGAAAACTGAAAGGCAACCTTTTCGTTCTGTGGATTGATCAGGTGTCATGCTAAGCGGTTTGCATGCTCCATCACAAAAAGCATTCTAATTTTGCCTTCTGGTGGCATGTCAGTCTATTGTTGACGCAGTTTTCAGGGTTGGAGTCGCATCCTTGCACTATTTCCGATCTCTGTTGTCACTTTCATACGTCCTAATTCTGCACTCCATGATGGGTGGTCTATTTCGTGTGTGGTATTTGATTCTTTAACCATCTAATTGCTTTTTCCTTGAGTCGCGTGAGCCTGAAAAATTTCTGTTGACGCCGCTCATGAGACGCATATCATTACAAACAATAGACGCCATTCCATGGATAGCAAGAGTGTGTCAGCTGGCAGATGGCTGCTGTGTGGAAAGGGAACAGGAGTAATTAACTGAGCTGTCGAGAGCGTCACCTCGGGAACGCAGGACACGAAAGATGAAGATTTCTGGCTGTCATCTAGTTGCCATACGGCGTCAAAGCAGATTGACAAGTCGTACCAATATCGCATGTTTCCCACACCCACTTGTTACACTGATTCAAGAGATGAATTGGTGTGGTAAAATCCTCTCCATCTATCTGCTTTATTATCGAGGTGTTTCTACGCCCAGTCAAATTTGCCCTGAGCTTACATTTGTATTGTTGATTTTCGGATGACAGAAATAAAATCAATTTATCACATTTGACTTAATTTCGTACGTATCTGTTGCGTGCAGGGGCGACCTTATTTATTCATCAGTTTGCACTAATACCACATTTTTGGAGCCCAACATGGAGCGACATCATTTGCATTTCATTCCTCATGCACTTTATATCATCAAATTGTTAATGCCAAGTATGTGGCCATGGATGATCAGTTCTGGGATTCAACAACGTATAGATCTACGTATAAGACTGCGTGCACACGACTAGTCTGCATTTCGAAGTTATGTGTTTGGCAGAGGGTTCATAGAACTACTTTCATACTACTTCTCTACCTTTAGACTCTCGAATAACACGGGTGGAAAATGAACACCCAAATCTTTCCATGGGACTTCTGATTTCTCTTACTTTATTACAATGATCATTCTTCACTATGTATGTAGGAGTCAATAAAATGTTTCGATAAAAGTGGGAAAGATTTGCTGATTGTAACTCTGCGAAAAGGTTTCGCGACAATGCTAAATGAGCTGCACCTCTTCAAGAATTTTCGATGTGTTCCATAAGTCCTATACGGTAAAGATCCCATAACGCACAATATTACTCTAGAATCACACAAATAATGGTAGTGCGGACAGTCTCTTTGATAGATATGTTGCACCTTCTAATTATGCGAATAAAGCGAAATCCTTGGTCCTCCGTCTCCACAGCATTTTCAATATGAAGGTCCCAGTTTACGTTGTTCATAATTGTAAATACAATGCTTTTAGGTGAATCCAAATCGTTTAAATTTGTGTTATTTACCTTGTAACCCAAATTTAATGGAGGACCTCAGAATTCTTAATCCTTAAGGTCATTTACTACTTTTCGCACAATGCAGATGTCTTGCTAAAGTATTATACAATTCGTTCCGATATTCTGACGACTTCGTGAGACTCTAAATGATACCACCATCAGACGGCCACTGTGGTCGAGTGGTTCCAGGCGCTTCAGCCCGGAACCGCGCTGCAGCTGTGGGTCGCAGGTTCGAATCCTGCCTGGGGTATGGATGTGAGAGATGTCCTTGGCTTAGTTACGTTTAAGTAGTTCTAAGTCTAGAGGACTGAAGACCTCAGATGTTAGAGCCATTTGAACCATTTGATACCACCATCCGCAAACGATCTAAGACTGCTGTTAAAATTATGTCCTAAAACTATTATGTGAATTAAGAGCAGTAGAGAGCTTACAACACTTTCATGTCACTCCAGTTTCACGAAATGACTTTCTGTCAGTTACTTCTAACTGAGACCATTGTGACATAACATCAAGAATCCACACAGCTGATGACGATACTCCAAAGGCGTGCAATCTGAGTGGAAGCCGCTTGTGAGTTTTGTATAAAAAGTTTTCAGGATAAGTAAAATTATGAAATCAACTTGAGATCTTCTGTCGATAGCACTCATCACTTAGTACAAATTGCGTTTCAAAAAGAACCACATTTTCTGAATCCGTGCTGTCATGTGCCAAGAGATTGTTTTATGACATTTCGTTAATAAACGTACCAAAACCGTACCGAAAATCGATGTTGCTGATTTGGAGCTCTTTCATTATTGGACCCATACCAATTCCCAGATGTTAGGTACAGTTCCTTCGCGTAACCAGCGGTCGTATATGATTGTGAAAATGGAACTACTTCCTCAGAATACTCCGAATGAAACGCACTTGATGTACAATTTTGATAAGAAGACTTTCCTTTACTATGTGATTTAGGTAGCTTATAGAGGGTACGAAATTACTCATGCTGTCAGCTACTTTCGATTCGAAACACTATCGTCGGCGAAATTGTCATTGCGCTACAAAGCCGGCCGGAGTGGCCGTGCGGTTCTAGGCGCTACAGTCTGGAGCCGAGCGATCGCTACGGTCGCAGGTTCGAATCCTGCCACGGGCATGAATGTGTGTGATGCCCTTAGGTTAGTTAGGTTTAATTAGTTCTAAGTTCTAGGCGACTGATGACCTCAGAAGTTAAGTCGCACAGTGCTCAGAGTCATTTTTTGCGCTACAAACTTAAGATATTGATTTAGTCTTGCCCTGGTATAAATTACATACAACCACTTCGTAGATTTTCTGCCAGATGTCAAGACAGTGTTTCAATGCTGAAACTGCGCCATGTCTGGAGCTCGGAACACAAGATGACGCGGATGGAACTTGTCGGATTATTTCAACCTTCGGAAGAGGCTACACAAAAAATATTCAGCAATAATAATAGTATGTAAGTAGTATCGAGAATAATATCAGGTGGCGAATGTGTTTTCTTGCCTGTCTGGGTGGACCACTTCAAACTATCAGAAATCAAAAACATTGAAGCAAACATAATACGTTGACCTTACTTTTGACTGCTTCTGGATGTATAATAAATAGCTCTTAAATTTAAAGTTCTTACAATTTTATATCACAACAACATGGCAAATGGCATAGAAGCTTTTTTTGGCCTCTGTGTGCCTAGTTTTGATGTCCACCTCTTGGTGAACTCTCATAATCCCAATTAACACAACAATGTAAAGTAAGTTTTACTAAATTTGATTTATATACTAAGCTCTGATGCGATGCAAGAGAGCCAAATTTGATGGAGAGTGATCAATACGTGTTGCCGGTGCAAAATGTTAAAAAAAAGGTTTCGAAGAACTGTGCCTCAGTTTTATCTCGTTCCTGTCCCTCCCAGGATGTCATGAAAAAATTATTTACTGTTATTTTAACATATTTTGAATCTCGTTCCTTGTTGGAATGTCGACATTTATACCAAAAAGTCATTTCCAACCTTACTGGATGTAAAATCCTTCTGGATGTAAAGAGGTTACACTTCTCAAGGTGGTTTTCTTATCTTTCACCTCTGAAGCTACTTTCAGACAAGGGCAAACTGTATTGTTACTGTTATATGGAAACTGATTTGAGCTTGTACAAAAGTGAGCTGTTGAAGAAGTGTTTGTATGGGTTGACACAAAACCCATACAACTGTTTCTGCTGCTGTTTATGGAATTGTCTACTGCAATTTGTGTTAGGAGGTACGCAAACTTGGATAATATGGGTCAGTCTTGCTGTTGTCACTTAGGGGGCGCTAGGCGTATAGGTACTGATACTGGAGTCATTGATACTTTAATATGTACCCACTTTAGTGTGGTAGTTGTTTTTCCTCTCTCAACCTGAGGGCCAAAAGGTGAGGCAAAAGGTGCTGTAGGTGGTCACTACAGAGATGAAAGCAGCGACGAGGCTCAGTCGCACAGTGATCACGCCCAGCAGGTTGGCCACGGGGCGTCCAGAGGCCACCTGCCGCGCCAACAGCAGCAGCTCGCGATGGGCGGCGCCGCCCACACGCCGCCCTTCGAGCAGCAGCTCCCAACACAGCTTCTGAGAGCGGATGGCTTCCGTCTCCACACAGTGGGCAGGCACGACAAACAGCGTGAGGTGAACTAGGCTGAGAAATATACTCAATTTCCCTTGCCACATACTTATATTACTTGTACCTATAAACGATAATTGTGTTCCAAGTAAGTAAATCTGAACGGTGGAAAACAGTGAAACCGATATGAAGTATAACACTAGAAAAACCTCGTGAGTAGAGGCAACCAACTCCGACAATTTGCCAAGTTTTGCATGCACTTTTGCGAGAGATCGCACATAGCCTGGTACACTCCAAAGCGGTCTAGGGTGTGATTGTAGATTCCCTCTGAACACAGACCGTTCTTTTACAGAGATGTTGCTACAATACGCAGCGTCATTTCTCATATCGCGAATGCAAACGTTAAGAAGTGAGAGTCTGTGTCTGATAACAAACTGTAAATTTGCAAATCTCAAAAGTGATAACATGGTAGCAAGAAAACTGCCCACAGTAAGCGCTACACACAGGTTATGGTCCTGCTCTTTACTAATTGTGAACATTGGTGTGTAGAATGAACAACAGTAAAAAAATAATAGAACCAATTGTAGCTTTACTATCGTCCCCTCACATGTGTTCACAGGACCGATATGAGTCATCAGAGCTTTGTCACATGATGCTATCAGCTTAACAATTGTCTCGTATTTTTCTGTATTGTTCCAAACATCTTGCACTATTGAAACGAAGGCCATTGCCAACAAACTCACTATGGCGAAAACAAAGATGACGTTCGCTACAGAGAATGTAGGTAACGGTCTGCAATAGAAACGCACGATAACATATGCAGAAATCGTATGTGATATGCTGGCGAAGGTTACTGTAACCAGATCCGATTTTAATTTCTTCAGTGATCCACTTTTCATATCAACCGTAAATGGCATCAGTCCAAACAACTTGCACGTGAAGTGGAATGGCTTGGTGGCCACTAAAAGTTTCTTAGTATTATCTGGCAGCAATATGGCACATTCGTTCACTGACATCTCCTGAAAAAGGAAGAAGAACAAAAACTTATATGCACAGTACCGATTTTTCACAATAATATTTGTTTCATAGTCAGCAACGAACTGGCTTTCAACTTTCTAGGCCATCCTCAGAAAAACTAAACAGGTGAGTGACACAACACCAGCGACAGTTTATAGCAGTACAAAGACTTTTTCTCCCAATGCGAAACACAAACGCAATGAATTTAACATATAAGCATTGAAGAAACATACTTTATATACTTTATACTGAAATATTTAAAGTATAAGAACGTACAGATCGAAAATGATACCAATTGAGAATTGGCATAGAGTACTATGTTATATAAACAAAACAGCTAACGAATGGGTTGGATATACAAGAAAAAGGGGTTCAGAGTGGTCTAAGGAGACAGTAGAAGGTCGGAGAAGAATAACAAGTAATTTGCAGCAGGTACATTACCTGAAGTTAGGAAAAATATTTACTGGCTGCTGTTACTTAGAACTTATACTGTCAGTCACAGATGGTAACAAATGTACACAGTGGGCTCTTGATTGCCTAATATATAAGCCACAATATTATCTATCTTACAAAATTCTAGCTAACTTATTTTAAACTCCACCTCTATATGTACAGATAAGTTACCATTAAAAAGTAATTTATAGCTCACAATAGCTTTTCTCCTACAAAAATGTGTTAATGTTTTTCATTTCTTAGTTTCGCCTATGACCGCAACAATAAGGTTCTACAAAGGTGTATTCATTCTGCGTGTGGGCCCACTTTTATTGACGCAGCATGACTGGTTAGTTGTCAACTGATACACTAGCGTTTTCATGACCACTATAACACTGTAGACGTATATTTCTCCAGATAGTGATTTAGATGTTCTAAACTTAATAGAAACTGCCGCAGGTGTTCCCAAGTGCCGACATTCCCGCAACCTCCCCCCACCCACACTTAAAGCATAACGGAGTTTTACCCCCACAGAAGAGTATTCGAATTACGAGAATTGTCCATAAAAATCAACATACAAGAAGTGAGATATAAGTATGCTGAAGAACCATGATGTTGTTTCAGTGTTGTCTGAAGCTACAGGCACTGGTATACTGCACATCCCGTTCACCTGACGTATCACCGAGCGAGGTGGCGCAGTGGTTAGACACTGGGCTCGCATTCGGGAGGACGACGGTTCAATCCCGCGTCCGGCCATCCTGATTTAGGTTTTCCGTGATTTCCCTAAATCACTCCAGGCAAATGCCGGGATGGTTCCTCTGAAAGGGCACGGCCGACATCCTTCCCCATCCTTCCCTAATCCGATGAGACCGATGACCATGCTGTCTGGTCTCCTTCCCCAAACCAACCAACCAACCAACCTGACGTATCTAAAATTATAATCGTATGAATTGGACACACAAATAATGATATAGGTAACATGAAGGTAATCAAGCTGTGGATTGGCAAAGAAAACTACTCCGATTGACCGAAGAATGAAAAGAAGCGAGTAGTGCAGCATTATTCACAAAGATATGTAATCATTCGGGAGTAAACTTTAGTTAAATTGAAATGCCTGCAGAAAAAAACTTACGATACAGAAAAGGAAACGGTGTCCTAAGGATAGATTCAGCACACATAAAAGTAAAAATAACTTCCAATTAACTTAAAAGCTAAGATGTCAACATTAACAGTGTTAAGGAAACATCAGTGTAAACGCAAACGAAAGTGAGGATTTGTGGAAAAACTACACCGTAGACCTCTACAGGGAAAGGTACTGTTTGCTATGTGGATACAAGAAAATAAAATAGCTACGCATTTGGAAGGCATGAGAGATCCATCATTAATATCTGAGTTTGAAAGACCTTTAGTTTGAAAGACCTTTACAAGACCTGCGATCAAACAGGTAAAATGACATGATTAACACTCGTTCGGAATTTCTAACGTCACTGCAGGAATTAGCAGCCAAATGACTTTCTAAAGTAGTGTGTGAAATCTGCACGCAAAACCGTCGCACTTTCGGAAGAATATCAGCCACACAGTGCCTAAGTCAGCGAGGGTAAGTAAGTGCGAGAAGGAACGGACAGATGAATCATCAAACTTGCTGACCAGAAGAGTCGAAAACAATTTTGTGGACCTGCTACACAGTGGAAGCATAACTACGCCTTGGCAAAGTGGTGCAAGACTTTTGGAATTCCCAAAAATAAGTATAACATAGCGAATGGCAGGTAACGACGAATCAGAGTGGAAGAGCAAGAAACAAGTGCCTGAGACAGGGACACAATCAACTTCCCCATTGTTCAAGCTTCAGGGCAGAGAATCAACAAAACAAATAAAAGGAAGGTTAAGGAAAAATGATTTAAATTTGGGACGAAGAGAAGTGAGTAACATTTTCTGCTGACATAGCTCCGATCTGTAACAGAAATTTTGTATGTGATGAACTGTCTATTGACTACCCCATTTCAACTGGAAGTAAATCAGAGAGAGATGAAGGAATTAAAGAGTAGCAGAAATGAGATTAGGGGTAAACGTAATACCAAAAATTGGTTATGTGGTGTAGATAATATGAAAGCTTTCTCTTAAGCCAAGTACACTAGTACAAAACTTTTCTTAATTTGACGAACAAATTTGTACAAAAGTTTATGGTGAGCATAGCACTTTATGAAGGTGTATCAGGGGCTGAGGGGAAACCGGATAAGAAGTAAATGGAAACGTTTGAAAGGGGGTGTACTGATGGACGCTGTAAATTATAACATAATTTTTAAGCTAAAATAAATGTCATAACATCATACCAAATACTTTCTTATTCATTTTGTGTCATCAATTCCTTCATAACTTTATAATACTTCCTTTAATACCAACATTTATTGATTGTTTTAAGGTAGGGGCCTTCCAGAACCCTCTCGTGCATTTTTGCTACTCCATGCTGTCTGTGCATACTAGGGTTAATATTACATAGCATGAGTGAATAAAATGTCTGGCCAGTTATTTAAAAAAGAGCCATGATGATCTGTTTATTGACCAAAGATTACAGATTAGACTCTCTTTTGGAAATGATGAAGAGGGCATCCAACTGGGAGGTGACTGTAAGAGAAAGATTTAATAAACAACCGTAGGGTAACAGTCAATGAGTTGCAACATGGAATCTTAAGGGCTTGAATGTGATGGGGAACCTAGAAGATATTGAAAGGCTCCGTTTGGATACAGTGTGTTGTTCAGCGAAGTGTGTGGGTCAGTAAAGTGAAATGGAGAGAAGATAAGAATTTCTGGTCTGACGAATATAAGATCAACAGCAATAGAAGTTCGTGTAATGGGAGTGGGAATATTTACTAATAAGAAGGTAGGGCAAAGAGTGATTTACGCGAGCAATAGTAGTGAACATATATATGCCAATTCATATTCCCACATTTCCGGATCTACACGCTGCCCCATTACAGACTGTTAACGAAGTTCCGATCATACAGAATAGATTTACGCATATGCGAGTGCCTCGAAGACTTCTTGGCCATCAGAAACCAGCACGTTTTGCTCGACGGTGAGTATTCATGAGCAGCACGAGTGCCCCAGGAAAGTGTTATCCTCGACATACATAAATTATCTGACTAATAGGGTGAGCAGCAATCCGCTGCTACTTCCTGATGACGCTGTGGTATGCCTGAAGATGTTGTTGATTAGCTGTAGGAGGATGCATAATTCTTAGTTCATGTGATATACAGCAGATTGCTGTAGGTGTGGAAAAATGTTAAGTTAATGCAGATGAGTAGGATAAACAGTTCCATAATAATGGAATAGGGCATTGTTAATTTGCTTCTTGACACAGTCAAGTCGGTTGTATATCTAGGCATAATGTTGGAATGCAACGAGCACTTATGGCGTTACTGGCCGGAGTGGCCATGTGGTTCTAGGCGCTACAGTCTGGAGCTGATCGACCGCTACGGTCGCAGGTTCGAATCCTGCCTCGGGCATGGATGTGAGTGATGTCCTTAGGTTAGTAAGGTTTAATTACTTCTAAGTTCTAGGCGACTGATGACCTCAGAAGTTAAGTTGCATAGTGCTCAGAGCCAACTTATGGCGATAGCACCGAAGGCGAATGGTCGACTTCGGTTTATGGGGAGAACTTTAGGAAAGTGCAGCTTATACGTAAAAGAAACCAGTTACAGAATACCAGTGCAAGCAATTTCTGGGAACTACTCTAGTGTTTGGGGTCCCCACCAGATCGATGAAAAGAAATACATCGAGGTCAGTAAGTTCGATCAACACATGAGTATTACGGATATGCTTAGTGACCTAATATGGGAATCCCTGGAGGGAAGAGGACTTTTTTTAATCTACGCACCACTGTCGGAAAAATTGAGAGATGCTGCATTTTAAGCTGACTGCAGACCGATTCTACTACAGCCAACACACATTTCGCGGTAAGGGCCATGAAATGAGATTAGAAAATTTAGGGCTCGTAGGTGCGATAAAAGACAGTCGTTTTTCCATTATTTTTTTTGCGTATGGAATGGGAAAAGACACGACTAATAGTGGTACAGGGTACCCCCCGCCATGCACCATTCGGTGGCGTATGTATTTTGATGTAGACTTAGATGACACAAACAGAAGATGAGCTAGAGAAAAACATATGAGGACACTGACCGTGTAACTCGTTATAGTATAAAGGGAGATGAGAATCTGGTGATCGTGGAGGATTGGAGCGCTATGGTAGGGGAAACATAAGCGGACAGAGTTATCGAAGAATGTAGGCTCGGTGTCAGAAATGAGACAAAAGGTGAACGTATTTAATTGCGCAATTAATTTCAGCTAGATATAATGAATATATTGCTCAAAATTTTCAAGAGTGGGACTTACACTTGAAAAGGCCTGGGGACACAGTGAGAATACAGCTGGATTATAACACCATTAGACATAAACATCGATGCCACATTCTGCTAAATATCTGTGATGTACGCTCTAACGCTGTGAATCGCCATTTCTGGGTACTAAACTACTGGCCCTTAAAATTGCTGCACCAAGAAGAAACGCAGATGATAAACGGGTATTCATTGGACAAATATATTATATTAGAACTGACATGTGATTACAATTTCACGCAATTTGGGTGCATATATCCTGAGAAATCAGTACCCAGAACAACCACCATTAGCCGTTCAAAAAAAAAAAAAAAAAAAAAAGTTCAAATGTATGTGAAATCTTACAGGACTTAACTGCTAAGGTCATCAGTCCCTAAGTTTACACACTATTACTATTATCCTAAGGACAAACCCACACACCCATGACTGAGGGAGGACTCGAACCTCCGCACAGTCCATGACTGCACCGGCCTAGACCGCTCGGCTAATCCCGCGCGGCCCTCTGGCCGTAATAACGGCCTTGATACGCCTGGGCATTGAGTCAGAGATTGGATGGCGTGTACAGGTAGAGATGCCCATGCAGTTTCAACACGATAGCACAGTTCATCAAGACTAGTGACTGGCCTATTGTGACGAGTCAGTTGTTCGGCCACCATTGAGCAGACATTTTCAGCTGGTGAGAGATCTGCAGAATGTGCTGGCCAGGGCAGCACTCGAACATTTTCTGTATCCAGAAAGGCCTGTACAGGACCTGCAACATGCGGTCGTGCATTATCCTGCTGAAATGTAGCGTTTCGCAGGGATCGAATGAAGGGTAGAGCCACGGGTGGTAACACATCTGAAATGTATCGTCCACAGTTCAAAGTGCCGTCAGTGCGAACAAGAGGTGACCAAGACACGTACAAATGGCACCCTGTACCATCACGCCATGTGATACGCCAGTATGGTGACGACGAATACACGCTTGCAATGTGCGTTCACCGCGATGTCGCCAAACACGGATGCGACCATGATGATCCTGTAAACAGAACCTGGATTCATCCAAAAAAATGACGTTTTGCCATTTGAGCACCCAGGTTCGTCGCTGAGTACGCCATCGCAAGCGCTCCTGTGTGTGATGCAACGTGAAGGGTAACCGCAGCCATGGTCCCCGAGCTGATAGTCCATGCTGCTGCAAACGTCGTCGAACTGTTCGTGCAGATGGTTGTTGTCTTGCCATCTGTTGACTCAGGGATCGAGACTTGGCTGCACGATCCGTACAGCCATGCGGATAAGATGCCTGTCAACTCGACTGCTAGTGATGCGAGGCCTTGAGATCCAGCACGGCGTTCGTATTACCCTCCTGAACCCACCGATTCCATGTTCTGCTAACAGTCATTGGATCTCGACCAACGTGAGCAGCAATGTCGTCATACGATAAACCACAATCACTACAATCCGACCTTAATCAAAGTCGGAAACGTAATGGTATGCAATTCTCCTCCTTACACGAGGCATCACAACAACGTTTTACCAGGCAACGTCGGTCAACTGCTGTTTGTGTATGAGAAATCGGTTTTAAACTTTCCTCATGTGAGCACGTTGTAGGTGTCACCACCGGCGCCAACGTTGTGTGAAAGCTCTGAAGAGTTAATCATTTGCATATCACAGCATCTTCTTCCTGTCGGTTAAATTTCGCGTCTGCGGCACGTCATCTTCGTGGTGTAATTATTTTAATGGCCAGTAGTGTATATATGGCATATCTAAATGTGCATAAACGGGATTTTTTAGAAGTGATATTAAATCTAGTGGGATTCGTAATAATTTCACAGTTTATGATCTATACTTACGGAATTTCCAGTGGGAGTTTAATTCCAGTAGTCTTGTCGCCAGTAAGTAATTTACCTCTTTATAGTAATTTCTATGATAAATAATTGGCTGACAATCAAACATTCATTGCAGCGTATGGGACCGTCACAATACACAGTATTTCTGAACACTACGTATTATTAATTAAACTTTTCACGAATATTTAATAAATTCCATTGAATAATGGGACGTTAAGAAATTATATGAAGTACCTAACAGCACAGCGGCCAGTATGCTGGCATACATACGATGTAACTAACGAGATCGATAGTCGTGGCCTCTTCACAACGGTGCTGGTAATCCATCGTCGATAAGCGCTTACCAGTGTCTCTAATTACTGACGTCAGAATACACAAACTCCATTACTTAATTGAGCTCAGCTCGTGTGATAACAACCACGAAATATTATCCTACAGCGTTATGAGTCGACTACCGAAAATTGAATTGCTGAAACTGCGTTATGTAAAGAATTTAGTATTCAGGAAGTTTATTATTATTGTAAGTAGCGCAGATAAGTGACTGTTTTCTACACCGACTTAAGCTGTGTCTATATTTCTATCACTTCCTGAAATAGTTATCGCAGCATTGCCCCAAAGAGGGTTCTGTATCCAGTGGCAACTACGAAAGTGGCTACGTTATAAGTTTTTGTATGTGAAGACTGCGGAAAGCATGCTGGGAAGCTTCCGAATGTCCAGGCCAATGAGGCCAACGTCCGCACACAAAGAATCCTGGACCACAGTTTGCAAACCCACTTTGTTCGGAGGTCCTGGGACTAGAGGAAGACATGGTTGGTGCTGAATGCGATTGTCGCTGGGTTGTTTCTTGGGGCGATGGTTCACGATATTGGCATTAACCGTAGGCATTTGCAAAACTATTTCACAGGTCATTTGGTTAGGTATTCACGTTTCATGGTTTATTTTTCATCAGTTCAAATTTCGATTCCGTTCAGAAAACTGTGAGTGGACATACGTTATATATGTATTATTAACATTTTGTTAGTAGCTAAGAGACTTGGAACAGAATTCGATATAGTCACTTAACATAAAAATTACTATAGTGAATTCAGTCCCTTTTTCCACTAGTTTAATTTCTTAAGTGATTTGTATCGTGTGTGGCGATTTCGTTCACATAACGTGTACGTACTTTTTTTCTACGTAGCACATGTCGTTTGTACACCAAGGAGGCATGTATTATTCTGTTCATTTGTTTCACAAGTCGGTGGTATGAAGTGGTATGTAAATACTCTCCTAAATTTCTTTTTCCTAGTTACTGGATTTCTTATTTAAATGCATTAATGTGACTGATATTCTACAGCCACTACACGATCACACAATGCAGTACACAAATTTTGTCTGCACAAGTTGATAAATTCCTGCACTTTCATACGATATTCGTTATCAACGATCGCTTTTATTGTTACGAATATTATATACGTCCTTCTATGGACGAATTTTTTTATGAAGTCTGAAGCTGGTGCTGCTTGCGGTGACGGTGTTCGATGTTTTGTGTTAACTGTTATGATTACAAATCGGGATTCACATCATCAGCACACTTTGAATGTCTATAGGTCGGGTTGCTAAAACACATTCACCATCGCTGGAGTATTACAGATGATTTTTCATACTCACGTTAAGTTTGCATTCTCTATGCTCAGTGTTTACCACTCCGCTATTGAAGTAGTTGTGAACTGCCGTCGTAATTGTCATTTCTCATGTTGAGGGGGGTTTTCCTTGGTCTGCTTTCTGTTATTGGTTATCTTGTGGTGCTATATATAGAGATTTTGACAATTTAGTGGAAAAATATTATTCTTTCTTGCCTTATCAGCTGCTTGCCTTGTGTTCTGCAGTGGGGTAGTGTACTATAGTATAGATGTTGAATATTTTTTCGTGTCTCTCGGTATTCATCACGAGTTATTTGAAATGAAATGGGTATCTGTGTGTGTGTGTGTGTGTGTATGTGTGTGTGTGTGTGTGTGTGTGTGTGTGTATGTGTGTGTGTGGCTAGGTCCTCCCGTCGGGTAGACCAGTCGCCTGGTGCAAGTCTTTTAGCTGACACCACTTAAGCGACTTACATGTCGATGAGGATGAAATGATGATGAAGACAACATCTAGCCTCCGAGCAGAGAAAAACTCCGACCCGACCGGAAATCGAACCTAGGTCCCCCCACGTCATTCTGCTGCGTTGGTGGATCAGCTATGGAGGATGACGTTAAGACATGGAGTGGACTATTGTAACAAGGAGCGGTAGTTTATTAGTACTTGAAATACGGCTGAGAAGTTTAAATTGCTGGAGAAGTCTGACTGTAATGACACTCTTCTCTCTGTCGATAGTAATGAATAATCAATACGAAAACGTCAAATCTCTTAATTGAAATTCTGTGTGTCAGGAGACTGGTAGTGTTACTCTGAGCCAGCCGGCCTGGCCGGCGGTTCTAGGCGCTTCAGTCTGGGACCGCGTGACCGCTACGGTCGCAGGTTCGAATCCTGCCTCGGGCATGGATGTGTGTGGTGTCCTTAGGTTAGTTAGGTTTAAGTACTTCTAAGTTCTAGGGGACTGATGACCACAGATGTTAAGTCCCGTAATGCTCAGAGCCATTTTTTGTTACTCTGAGGCAGAGTGCACGTGCTTCCAAAGTAGTGTTGACCCTCTTGTCTACAAGTATGCTGGTTGTGATGCTTTGTCAGATAAGTCCGCGGCTCCAACCGCGTGTCATGTTCAAGTCGAACAGCAGATTGCTAGATCTATATATTTTCAGGATTTGATGAGAGTGTTAGCAGCATAAGAGGACAAAATAAGGGCTAAAGTAACAGAAGAAACTGAATAAGTAAGAACCAACAACAAGATTAGCGCTCTTGAACAATGAAATGGTTCCGACAAATAGAAAGTTGAAACAGACGCTAAAGCATAAGAACATAATGAAATATTGGAGACCACTGCTGATAGATTAAATGAAAAGGTTTTAGCTATTTTAAGGGATCAGCACACTGATGTTAATGCACTAAAAGCATGAGCTCAATGCTGAGGAAAATATTTAAATCTGTCGAGTAAACTGGTTCAGGCACGTTTAATGTCCTCACTAGTCAGGGGAATTGCTTTCTGAGTTTTGTGAAAGGAACTCTGTAGTAGAAAACAAACATCTTACTATAAAGAGGTCAGGTTAAACTAAAAGAAGTGGTGAATGAACATCACAAATCACTAGAAGGAGATCAGCATATTTTACTACCAGAGCGTGTGAAATTTAAGACAAATCTCTCAGAAAGTGTGAATGGTGTTCGACGTCTGGAAGTTGTTAGTCAATTACACAAACAGTTCCATGGGTATGCCATTTTCTGAACTAAAAAGGAAGATACTGAAGTCTGGAAGAAGAATCCGAAATGTTTTATGTATTGTCCATAGTAACGTTTATTAAAATTTATGAACAAACACAAAACATATATCCTCATATTTGAGAAAATAATCCAATTTATCTAAAACTACTTCACTGGATTTGATACAGTTTAGAAAAAAGACGTATTCCAAAAGCACTAATCAAATCATGTTTTCAGAGGAAGACATACGGACGATTTTGGAATGGTCACAGCCAATGAATTTCATATACACATTGCACACTTCTCGTGTTAATTGTATTTCGTGTTGTTTTGAAAGATAATCATCTTCGCAAACAATCTTTGACCTTTTATTTAAAAAAAAGTTTTTTATAAGACGGAGGTTTCGAACACAACCACAGATAGGTCAATAAGAAAATTTGGACATCAAACTTCACTGTAGTTTTTCTTTACAGTATAAATGCAAATTGCATTAAAAGCTGTTCTGATCATAAGAAATTTATATGCAGTAAGAGGCCAACGTTTTGAGTATCTACCTCTCATACAGCTAGTACGTATTACCGATTACATCCACTCCATTATGTATACTGTTGTAGAATGTAATTACTTCCAGTTTTTGTTGAGCTCCCGTATCAGCGTAATTGTTTGCTCGTCCACCACAAGATTCACCACTGAGAGATCGACCAGTCCTCTTAAATCGGCGTTACGCTGTCTTCGCCCGTGGGCGCGGAAAGTATAGACACTTTCTCGCCAGTGAAGTAAAGAAACACTATCAAAAATATCCACTGCTCGTCCTCAGACAAGTTATTGTAAATTTTTTATATTACCTGTCTTCCCCTACAACTTAATCCTTCCTCAGAGTTTCGAACATCTTGCACCATATGACATTGTCGAACGCCTTTCTTCAGGCCGACAAATCCTATGAGTGAATCTTGATTTTTTTCAGTATTGCTTACATTATCAAGCACAACGTGAGGACCGCATTTCTGATGCCTGTACCTTTCCTAAAGCCAAACTGATCGTCATCTAACAGGCCTTCAGTTTTCATTCCCATTTTTCTGTATATAATTCGTCAGCAGCTTATGCATGAGCTGTGAAGCTAATTGTCTGGTAGTTCTCACACTCATTTGCCCTTGCTGTCCGTGGAATTGCGTCGATTGTTTTCTTCCCAAAGCCTGATGTCGCCAGTCTCATAGATTACGAGTATATATGTCAACTTAAACAGTAGTTCAGCGACCACTTCCCCCCATGACTTGGTGAATTTTATTGGATATCACCTGCACCTTCTATCTTACTTGATCTCGACCCTCTCAAAGCTCGTTTAAATTCATATTAGATTCCCTGTCTTCCATATCAACTCTAATTTCTTCTTCTATCGCGTCATCAAGTCAGACCGGGATCTACGAAATGGTCGGGGGGGGGGGGGGGAGGGGGGGGGGGGGATGCAAACCGGAGTACCTGCCCCGTGCGACAATTTCCAAACTCATATTCTTGACGAAAATAAGCTTGTTTCACAAAGCGCCTAGCATACTGAACGCTTTGGTCTATCGATTATTCCTATGATTTTGAAAAGAGTCCCAGTAGGTTTTTGAACATTTTTGAACAAATTCACAATTGACTTCTGACCGAATCATAAGCCTATTTTTGAATGCGTGTATAGTGTGCTTGATGTCTCCACCAGGGGAATCCCCATCGCATCTAGAAATAAAACACTTTCCTGCCGACAAAAGGGGGCGGGGCTATAAGAGCTAAGCCGAATAATCCCTAATGGGTGAATGCCAGTCGCTGTATACTTATGTGGTTGATTGGGTATTCAAATGATCAGCGTTGTTATAATTATCAGCATAATCCATAGGTTCAGACTATCAGTGGGGAAACAAATCACTGACAGTAAGAACAGGTAAAATAGAAAGTGTATTATCTTCTCGGTGTCACCAAGAAAATGAAATTTTGAAAGAAAATAATTTTTGCCAGATCGCTTTATTACCAGTTGTACAGCCCATGATTAGCAACTGTTTTAATTTCTATTCTCTAAACAGCTCGGAATACGTGTTAACGAACACTTAATATCGTTTAACCGGAGAATAACTGCGAGATAACTAAGCCTGGGATTCTGGCAGGATTTGTGAAGTTAACCAGAGAATAAGTTTTCACAACGGCAGGAATAGCTACAAAATTAGTGAAGACAAGATTGTTTGTTGGAACGAGGAAGGAGAAGATACCGGGACACCACACAAATTATATGGAAGAATATGACGATTCCAAATTTATATAAAAATTTCGTGCGACTACTTTTTGATCCTATGCTTGAGAAACCAGAACATATGAATGAAATGTGAAACTATTTCCTAACATAAAGCTTTTTGCCTATAGTAGGCCTAGTGGACATGAATTATGTACTGTCGTGTTATTCATGTAAGTGAGTTACATAAAAATGACTATTTGTAGCAAAACAGTGTCGCTTATGTGGCATGTGTTAAACTGCTGCAACATTATCAACACCTACTTCGTTTAGTCTAGGAGACAGTGACAAAATAGATGTAATCAGTTTGAGAAACCACACCAGTCTTGGATACTATTCGTATTAGGAGCTTTTTCCGAATTAGACAACAATATTTAGAATTTTTATGTGGCAAAACTTTTGACGAACTTCGATGAGGTAACAGATTCTTTCTCAGAAACGAAAGCACGCCGTGTAAAGCCTTAGCAAGATTAAAGAGATAAAAATGCTGGGACCTAACGATTGAAGAAATGTGTACTGACTTACTTATCCCTTGTCTCTACTGGTTTTATTGTTCCAATATTTAGTTTTATGTCACACAAAAGAGAATATTATTAGCTAATAGGCAATAAAGAGTGCAAACTTCCTGAAGAGTTCTTATTCTTCCTGTCACAAATAATCCCACCCAACATCAATTGTGCATTTTTTTAAGGAGAGGTGGGGCGTCAGACCGGCCAACTGGGAGCAGGAGTGGCACCACATGACATTTTAATCTCCACTGTCCTTAACATAGGCTTAATAGCTTCCATACTCGTGTTTGAATTCCACAGAGCGAAATACAGTGACATGCCATAGAAGAATGCTGTGTGAAGACACTTTGCACTAGGATTGGACACACTTCTGACTGAATACCATATCTTACATTTGCTCGGTCAGATATGATTTATATATCAAAGTATTCAGAAAGATTTGCGTTATAAAATGAAAAAGTTTTGAAAAATCGCCTCTTTTAAATTTTTTGATTGCCTGTCTCGAACGGTCGAAGGGGGAGGTGGGGGTGACATTGTCAAGTTTTGTCAACGTTCGGAATTATCGTAAATCCGGGGCTCACTCAAGAACCACTTTTTTGAATCAGTCTATTCGGATTTTGTTTCGGTTTCTTCTCAGCAAACAGTACAGGAGCCAACATCAATTACGAACAATAAACACTTAGCTGTTGCAAATCCAGTAAACACGAACACATAAAGTGTTTTGATAGAGTTGCTACTAAACATAGAAAAAAGTGTAGAATGAAATACCGAATCACAAGAAGAAATACGCAAAGATATCAAAAGTACAAATAATGAACAGACTTCTAATTCGGAGATTTCAGGTAACACAGCGAAACCTTTTTGTATAAATGTGACAAGAGGTTAGTGATGACTTAGAACTTGTTGTTATGACGCTACAGATCATACTACACTACCTCGAAATTGAACAAAACGATTTAAAAACTACACAACGTAAAAGCAAAGAAGAACTACTCGCAAAAAGAAATACCGCAATACCGAGTGCAGTAGCGTCGCATCTCACAGAGCGTCACGACCACGTAAGTATCGGTGTTGAAATAATAAGTGAACAGGTACACATTAAAACGGTCCTCAGACCAACAAAAAGAACAAACATCCAAAGAAAAGAATGTAACATCCAGTACCAATTCAGCTCATGGAGAACAAACATGTCACTATACCAAACTGTTGAAAAAAACCGCTATTATTTCGAGTAACATAACCAGAAACTCACATAACATTTTTCTAGCTTTTTCTTCACGTAGAAGGAAACGTAGAACATTGAAACGGCAAAAGAAAGAATCAAGTACGAATAATGAAAGAACAGTTTGTAAATAGTAAAAGAAAAGGCAAGTCCGATTACCTTTGTTATTCTTATTTAGATTTTGACACTTTCTGTATTTGTATGTATTCGTGGTATTTATGAGATATTTGGGAGAGCATAATTTCATTCGCAGTTGAAATATTGAATAGCCTTGATGGCATACCGAAAACGTTTTGTCGGTAGGGAAAAGTTACAATTGCGATTAAAAACATTTCCATACTGTCAACTTAGGTGGTTATTTCCTTACACAAAAATGTACTTATGCACAAAGTATTGAATAGTCCACGAGCTATTATACTGCGCATTTCAGCAACAGAATTGCGAAAATGAATGACAATCTGCATTTCCGGCATTTTCCTACGTTTAAAAGTAGATAGGGGATCCAGGATACCTTTCTGAATACATCGACTGGTCGGCGATGCTTCCCCAAGCCGTGTGTTAACTTTTTTTTATGTTTGTTGGATCATTGGTCTTCTCCTATTATCCTTTTTAGTCGATAAGTACTGGGTATTTTCTTCTACTATCCTAATGTAAATATACTGAAAGTAATTTCACGTACTTGTGAATTATGGTTAAGAATGTATGATTCTGCTAAAGAGTACATTGCGTTTCAGACAAACTGAAAATTTCGATGTCACACATTTCGAGACAGCGAAAAAACTGGAAGCGGTTAAAGAAATTGTTCCAATTTTACAATGAAAAATTTCCCGTACGGAAAAATGTAAAAAAAAATGGTGACATTCCATTGAAGTACGACCGTGGTACATACGTAACAATAAGTAACAGGAATGTGCTACAGCACATCAACTTCAACTTTCGGTAGTAAACAGTGAGCCACTTCACACAGAACGTACCGCTGCTACAGCACTATACTTTGGTCTCTTAAAGAAACTGCGGCATCTTGCTGAACGTCTTAGGCACGGCGTTAATGTGCCCACCTGCCACTGAAATCAGAATTGTAGTTTCGGTAAACTTTTTTTTTTCTCAATATAAAATTTTAGGAAGTGAAACGTAGGTTGGTGAAACAAGTAAACCAGTTTGTACGCCAGTGCAATGTTTGGTTTGCGACATCCACAAAAATAAATTACTGCTCTAGTCTGGAGAAAATGACTGTTTGAAATTACCAATAACGTTCACCGAAAATTGGTCTGCTTGCTAGCACAAGACATCATACTTCTGGCCACACACTTTGCTAGCAGGAATTCAAGTTGAGATCTGCCCGGACATAAAAGTGACTTACCTCTTGCTGAGCATGATTATTTTATTTTATTTACATGACAAGTTTCATAGTACCAAATTGAGAAGCAAATCTGGAACGTTGTGGAACATGTCAGTACATGAAATTTCAACATGAAAGTAGTAACAGATAAAAATAAAATGTTTAAAACCCAAAAAAGTCAATCCATAAGTTTAAGTAAACGCAATCAACAATACAACAAGTATCAACTTAATTTATCAAGGAACTGCTCGACAGAATACAAGAAGTGACTCATGAGGAAATTCTTCACTTTCGATTTGAAAGCGCGTGGATTACTGCTAAGATTTTTGAATTCGAGCGGTAGCTTATTGAAAATGGATGCAGCAGTATACAGCACAACTTTCTGCACAAGAGTTAAGGAAGTCCGAACCAAATGCTGGTGAGGCGGTGATGCTTGTTGATTTCCTCCTTCGGTGCGGTGTTGCGCTTCGGAGTCAGCAGGTTGTTTACTTGGTACTTCCTCGTACTGTTCGCACTGTATGGGCTGTGCACTTGAAGTGATTATTGCAGCTGTGACCTCAGGCTCAGGGTCACATTTCTGTGAAAGGTCACTACCAGCTGCGTCACTAACTGTTCGTGGCGGTATAATTCCTTGTGCGGAAGTGGGAGTCACATCGACCTGCAATTCATCTCCTTTTTCAATTTCCAACAGATCTTCAGGACTGGGCTTCGGCTTCCTGGCAACGGGTGTTTCACAGGAAGAGCCCTCATCAAAATTTTTTCAGTGTCCTCTAGAGGACGCTTTTTAGTGGGAATCTCGCTGTCACGGGACGGAATTTCAGCAGTTAATGCAGGTTTTAAAGACGGAAATTCATTAACACTAAGTGCAACATTTTCAGAGGTGGTAACAGGATCCACGACAGCCGCCGGCTCTGTTGTATTTCTGGCTGGCAACAAGTCGTTGAGTGTTGATTTCCGGCGTTGCATAAGGTTATTTTTTAGCACAAAAACACAGCGAGGCCAGTCCTGACGGAGGTGACCAGACTCGTTACATACATGACGTGTAGGGGTTTGCCCTGAGTAAATAACATGCGCCTTGTGCCCGTCAACAAAGATGTGGGAGGGAATGTTTGCCTTCACTTCCATCTCCACGTAGCGAATGCCGTTAAAGCACTGCTGCTTGAAATGCGAAGCCCACCTTTCGTTGACTATTTTGACTATTTGCCTGACAACGCCATACTTTGAAAGTACATCTTTAATTTTCGAGTTGTCTACTTCTATGGGAATATTCAAAACCCTAGCATTTCTATTTGCAGACTCGGAATTCCTGAGTTTTGGGTCTAGTGTAGCAGGGGATACAACCGGTCGGCTTTGGACAATGACGTCACAAGTCGCCAGAGAGCAGTTTACCATTTTCGCTTTTGCTGTTATGTTTCAGTTTCGTTTTTTTACTGATTGCTTAATAAAGTGGATCTGTTTATTCTATCTCGTGAGATTTTTTTTTTTTTAAAAGCCAGAAATCGCTTATCAGCTACTGAAGGGAGCTACAACACTAAGAAGAATCGCTTCTCGTTTGGCGACTTGTGACGTCATTGTCCAAAGCCGACGGGTTGTATCCCCTGCTACACTAGTCCCGTACTTTTAGTACCATCATGGTGTATAAATTCCGTTTCATAACCAAATTTCTCCAGAAAGCGGTCTATACTCACGGGATCGTTAAACTTTAGAATAATGCAGTATTCATCGGAGTCTTGCTGCATGGTATGAACAGATTCAGAATGAAGGCCAATTACCGCGGTAATCCAGTCGTGTATTTCAAGTGCAGAGGGCTGTACTCGATGGGTGTACTTGTCGAAGGTGAAAATCACGGTGTTTTTTCTCACTGAGTTTGCCATGGTGTTCTGCAGCGAAGAAATTTCGGACAACGCCGAAATCCCAATGGCACTACGTAGAAAGACGACATGAACGAAGACCAATAGCTCAATTTATAACACTTAATTCACGTGCAAAACGCCAATAAACAATCACGAAACACGAAAACACTGGCGTCAACACTGAACGTTCACGGAGCAAACTTGAGGAGCGTGCGACTGCGGCGACAGCTAAAGCCAGACTGTCGCCCCGTCCTCACAGCTGTACTTCTGCCAGTACCTCGTCTCCTACCTTCCAAGCTGTGGACAAATATTGATTACTGTTTTGGCAGTAGCTTTTCGTAAAGGAGTGAATGAAACGAATTTTGAAATCGATTTAACAGCAACAAACAATTTACGAGAATCCGCTGAGTGATCTGACAAGAGGTCCTAACAGGTCTACTGCAGCCAACATTTTAGTTTAGAAACAATTACAGGAAATAATGGTGCTCAATGTATAACGGTTGATGCCTTGGATTTCTGACACAGTTTTCGTTTTGTGAAAACTTCATGTTTCCTTTTCTGCATTTCAATGAAATAAAAGGGTGGTACGAGTTTGTAAAGCATTTTCTCGGACCAAAGTGAGATGTGTACACCAAACAAGCTTATTTACAAAATAAAAAATTGTCTTATTGCAGTGTTTTTTTATGCCATTTACATTTAACATCTTTCCAGGTAGGATCCTGATCCTATTCATGCGCTATATCTCGTAAAGAGATAACGTTTTCAAAGGTTCCCTTTCGTATATACAACAAACTGAAGTTTTTCTCCAAATTATTTCAGAAGTGTTCTTGATAACGCCAACAGGAACATGCGATAAAGTGTTCGCTACAACGTTTTGAGTACCAGGAATGTGAACAACAGTGAAGTTAAACTCTTGTAAATATAAGGACCATCGTTTCAAACGATTATGGTTGAGTTTAGACGACATTAAAAACTGGAATGGTCGATGATAGTGTACACCTCTGTATGTCTGGCACCTAAGAAGAACCGAAATTTAGAAGATGCCCAAATAACTGCCAATGCTTCCAACCCGGTTACAGAATAATTTACTTCAGATTTAGACAAGACACGACTGGCAAAGGCTACACTTTTCTGCACAGTTATATCATTCTCTTCAAATTCTTGCAGTAGACGAGAGCCAAGCCCAAGTTTGAAGAGTCCGTTGATTAACAAAAGTCTCGTGATAAATCATGAAGAGGAAGTATTGAAACATTACGAAGGGAATCTTTCAAACTCTAATTGTGCTTGTCCATACCAGTGCCATATGGTGTTTCTTCCAGTAAGTGAACATAACTTACGAGTCGGTAGAATTTTATTACTTAAAAACGCCGATAAAAATTTGCTGGACCAAGGATACTTTGAATTTGACGTTTTGTGGTAGGAGGGGGGGATTGCCCTATTTGCTTCAAATCTCTCGGGGTCTGGCTCAATACCTCCTGATGAAACTGTATGACCAAGAAACTTTACTCAGGTTTTTCCAAACTCTGATTTGTCGAAATTGACAATGATTACCGAATCATCAAAAATACCCAATAAATTTCTAAAAATACGGTTCTGTTGTGATCAAGATTTTTCTTCCATAAGAATATCATCAACATAGGATTTTATGTGTCTTTTCGAGTAGTGAAGTAAAGTACTGTTCAAGCCTCGAAGAAAGGATTGTTGAGGCCAAAAGATAATTTACGAAACTGGTAACACACACCAAAACACAAGGAAGCATTATATTTTCTATAGTCTGGGTGTAACACCATTTGCCAAAACCTAACACGGAGGTTTACAGAAGATTAGCAGTAGTAGTAGTAGTAGTAGTAGTAGTAGTAGCTTTATTGATCCATAGATCTCTTTTTACAAGGATATAGGACATGCCAAGTTTTTACAAATTTAGATCAATTGAAAATAAGCTAATTCGTATACACGTGTATTTACAGTCTTCCAGTTAGAGACAATCATTAGATTTACTCCTGGTATACAATACTATTTTTACAAATAACTTATTAAATAATGTAATGCCACATTGTTCACTCATATCTCACTATCACCCACTGCACACACTATACACATATTGTTTCATAACGCTTCACTCACTACAAACACACACACACACACACATAGACACACACACACATACACACACACACACACACACACACACACACACACACACACTAGTGATCAAAGATAAAATTTCCACAGCGCTTATCGATAGCGCGAACTGTGGTACCATCTTTGGAGCGGCCTCTAGTATTTCCTGGTCGTCGTGTGTTGCGAAAGTTGAGTTACGACGGAGCAGCAGTGCTCACCCGACCGCTGGTGACACACATACGCTGTCCGACGGAAGGATGTGGTCGCGAGAGGGCACGACCACAAGGGCCGGATCCAACGAGTTTTAGTTGAGTGGGCCATGATATTCGAGTAGTGTAACTTTCACCTGTGTGTGTGTGTGTGTGTGTGTGTGTGTGTGTGTGTGTCTGTGTGTGTGTGTGTCGCCCGTCGAAGCGTCCTCATGACAATAAGTTGTCAGTCGACGATTTATACTGGGATCTTTTCGGTGCCTGACTTGAGTGGGGACGACCGTTGGTTGGTCGTTCGGTCGTTCGTCACTGCGGACGACGTACATTTGGTTTTCCGACCACTTCTGGCTTCTCTGTGTTTGTGCCAACTTATAATTCGTCCGTGTCGTTTCACAGTGACTGGTTTTAGCATTGTTTGAGAAATTGTGGAATTGTCTTCGCGGATCCGTGTGTATCTTGTGTGGTTTTTAATGTCCAGTTATTTAAATGGTGCCTGCATTCTGGTGTCTGCAGTTCAGCTTCCGACGGAGCAGCGAGGAGATCCGCAGCGCTAGGGCACGTCGAGACCGCTGGCGGCGTGCAGGCACTGTCGGACCGAAGGGCTGCAGCCGACGACCGAACCCAGGACGTTTGAAGTTGAGTGAACCGTGTCCAGAGCTGGAACCTCCACTGTTTCAGATCTCGCTGTTATTTGAGTGTTGCTACTTCCAGGGTCGGTGAACCAATCGCAAAAATTGGAGTCTGTCAGGTTGGTGGAAGCTATTTGCCGCCTTCTACTCCTTGATGTTAGTTTGGATTTAGTATTATTCTTATTAGTATAGTGCAGCCAGAGTATTTGCAGCCTTGTGGCCGGTAACGCTCGAGTTACCTGCCCTGGAGGTAGCGTACTTTCCGGACAGTGTACCTTTCCTCGTCGTGTTCATGCTGTCCGACACGGCTTGTAGGTCGACAGCCTCTTGAACCGTACTGTGCACTTGTTTTTGGGAGGTCTATTTTGGTTCTAGTGTTTACTTCGGCCTTGCGTGTGTTTCTGAAGACCTGGTGCTGTCCGTCTCTTCCCTCTTGCCAAAAATATTCCATCGTTGGACCAGTGATCGTACGTTAGGCGGATTGGTTAGTCGGCCAGACTGCACTTAAGCTACCCCTAGTGTGAGTTGCTGCCTATCTCACCGATTACAAAGCTGTAGTCACCTTCCTCAGGTCGATCCAGGGAGCACTGTCTGTGGATGACTCCGTCTTATTTGGTGAATTGGTTATAACGTGTAATTGACTTCCACACTTGTAATTCAGGCCTTCAGATATTAATTTTTAGTAAACTGCTTGTGGCTTTGAGCTGACAAATAATTTTCAATTTTGTTCTGATAAGGCCTTCAGCCATCACTATAGCCTGTTGCGGTTTGTTAAGATTGTTTAAAATGGTTTTAGTACTTTTTACTATATAATTGCCTCCTTACTTGTAATTCAGACCCTCAGCCGTTGAGTATTCTGAAATTGCTTCTGGCCATCAGCCGACGAATATTTTTGAACCTTCTTAATCAGGCCTTCCGCCGTTGATTGTGTGTAACATACCTTGTGTCCTGCAGCCGACAGTAACTTGCAGTCCTTCTAATAAGGCTTTCAGCTACCAGTGTAGTAAAATCTTTGATAAAATGATTGTTGAGAGTTTTGACTTTTAAAAATAAAATGTATGTGTTTTCTGTGCAACCAACAGTAACTGATTAGGCCCCGTCCACACCTTTCCTGCTTGTCCTAAGTCCCACGTCCCACTGTTCCTGTTGAAATAATAGTTTTAATCTGTCTAGAATCTAATACAAGTGTAATCGAGCCATCTTTCTTCTTCACAATATGTGATGGTCTGTTATATGAGTTGACTGAGGGTTCTGTGGTGCCCTGTTCCATCATGGACTGAATTTCTCCTTTCACTTTTCCTCTGTAGCGAGCTGGAATGATGTATGGTTTAATGCAAAACATGTTGTGCTCTTTGAGCTGGAATTTGTCGAAAACCCTTAAGAGTTCCTGCACAATGTGTAAAATCAATGTAATGTGTGAGTAGAATGTCAAGAAGGTCCTTTCTGTCAGTTTCCGTACATTGCTGTACTCTATCTACCTTTTCCTGAATGCGACTCTGTTTATCGATTTCCTGATCTATTTCATCGAAATATGTATGTGCACAACTTGTGTCAGTACGAAAGTAACAGGATGGAAATTGAGATGCATTATCTGTCAAAACACATAAAAAATTTATTTCTTCTTCTTGTTTCGAGATCCAGACTTGAAACGTTAATAAAACTTACTTACCTTTCACTTCCATTCCTACTTCGGCGTCTCTGAAATTCAAAACAGCTGTATACACGTATCAAAAAAGTTTTGCATCACCCCTGTTCCTAGAACTCCTGAAGATAGACGTTATCTGTGGATATTGTATCACAGACACGGTCTCTTTGACTGTTCAGAGATGTCACTAAACCCGCCCAAAGATGTAAATAGCCATGCATGAGCTGCCCCTATTGGGCGGAAGGGGTCCTATAGCCGATCAGTTCCAGTCATTCCACCTGGAAAGAGGTACGTGGCTCGTGTTGTCTGTAGTTCAACCATGCCTACACGGTCAGTACCGCAGTTCGATGTTATTCGGACATGGGGGGGGGGGGGGGGGGGGGATACAGAGAGACAGGAATTGTTGATGACATGCCTGTCTCAGGCAGCCCCAGAGCTACTACTGCAGTGGATTACCGCTACCTTCGGATTATGACTCGGACGAACCTTGACAGCAACGCCACCATGTTGACTAATGGTTTACGTGCAGCCACAGAACGTCGTGTTACGACTCAGACTGTGCGCAGTAGGCTGCATGGTGCACGTCCATCTTTGCAACCACGACACCATGCAACGCGGTACAGATTGGTCCAACAATAAGTCGAATGGATCGCTCTGGATTCGCACCATGATCTCTTCACTGATGAGTGTCGCATATGCCTTCAACCAGATAATCGTTGGGTACCTGTTTGGAGGCAACACTGTCAGGCTGAACGCCTTAGACCCACTGTCCAGCGAGTGCAGCAAGGTGGAAGCTCCTTGCTGTTTTGGGATGGCATTATGTGGGACCAACGTACGCCGCTGTTGGTCATGGAAGGCGCCGTAACGGAATGCCTCCTCTGGCTGATAGTGCAACCATACCATCAGCATATAGGCGAGGCATTCGTCTTCATGGACGACAATTCGCGCCCCCATTGTGTACATTTTGTGAATGACTTCCTTCACGATAAGGACACCGATCGACTACAGTGGCCAGCATGTTCTTCAGACATGAACCCAATCTAATATGCCTGGGATGGATTGAAACGGGCTGTTTATGGACGACATGACCCACCAACCACTTTGAGGGATCTACCCCGAATCTCCGGTAAGGAGTGGGACAATCTGGACCAACAGCACCCTGATGAACTTGTGGATAGTATGCCACAACGATTACAGGCATGCATGAATTCTAGAGGATGCGGCCTTTCAAACATTAATAATGTGATGAGGTGTTGATGGTGACCCTCAGCTACGTACTCACTGACTCAGAGTTGCAATATCAAAAGTTTTGGCTGGTTTCGTTGTCTAGGGGCTGGGGTACGTAGTTGCCGCATTACAGGCCAAAGACTACTGAGTCTACAGTATACGATAAGAATACACACATGAATCGAATGGTCGAAGGTTTCTATCACTCGGCAATTGCGAATTATGAATGTATCATATAAATTTATAAATGAAAGTTTTCAATTAAATAAAATCTGCAGGTACGTCTTAACGACTTTAAATGATGAATAAGATAGTAGAAGTACTTTTGAGAATGCGGTATATTTCTGCAAAAGACTTATTGGTGACGATGGTCCAGCAATTAAATAAAATGTAAGTTGAATAACAAGGAAACAATAGGTTCCTACAGTACGTAATTAGTTATGAACAACAACACAGCTCGCGAGATATTCACCTCTGAACGCACAACTGTGGAAGCCACGGAAATCTCACAAGTGCAAAAGTCGGCACTACAAAGTATTTCTATCTGCCGCGACGCGCGCAAACCGCTACACTCTCTACAAGTCTCTGCCACGACTTTGTGCGTCCATCGCGCCGTCCCTGTCCTTACTCACTCCCGTGTCCCGTCCCTTACTTCCCAGAACTGCTGCACTGCCAGAACTCCCCCTCCTCCTCGGAGACGATCGTTGTGATTGGCTAGAGCGCTTCGCCCTGTCTTCAAGCCGACGCCCACTCACGAACATGGTGAAACATACGAAATACTGGAGTTAGATTTAAATAACTTGAAATTAAAAAAATATTCCTACGGCTGGACCATAAAAATGCTCTAACACACATTATTAGATACATAAACCAATTAAATAAACATATATCAAAGGACTAGAACAAAAGGTAGGCCAGTAGCCTAAAGTCTCTATGCTTTCTAAAACACAGTAAATATTTAAGCAATTTCTTCATGAATAGTACATATCGGACATAAACAAAGACAAATGAATAAGTATATTTATAAGCATGCTGCCACCGGTTTTTGGTGTAACCGTGGAGTACTTACGGCCGGACGCGATTTATAGTAATCGGCCACTTTGACCTCATATAACGCATGTACTATTCAAGCTACATGCCTGTAATTTGTACCAATTTAGGTTTACACTAATAGCTTTGTAAGGACACGTCTATCGACGAAATCGGATGAAGCGTTTAAGTTTTGGAAATTCGTTACTGGGTGTTACTTACTTAATTTACCGTCAGATACTAAACTTTAAACTAAAAAAGACATTGAAAATCTGAATGCACCATCGGAATTGTCGTGCAAATAATGGTAATGTATAAATTTCTTTTTGAGAAGTCATGATTCCTCTGGCTACTATTAATTTATATATGAACAGTGATATGTCTGCCATTAAGGTTTCACAAAGCCCGCCGTCTTTGGCAGTCCCGGCGTGTCTCCTTCATCAACACAGCGTCACCATGGAATTCCCAGCCACGTGGCTGGAGCCCTCTTGCTTCGGCCAGCGTCTGCCACCTCGTGGTCGGCCTGCCGAGCGACCCGTCCGGCCACTGCTTCCTCCGAACTTAGAATATTTTCACGGCGCGTCGACTCGCCCGTTGCCTCTCAAGGACGTGTTACTGGGTATTAGAGATACAGGTGTGTAAAACAATGTGTACCACCATCTCTGAAGGTCTTGTTGTATCGTAGTACAACATGCAATGTGTGGCTTTCATGAGCAATAGAAAGGGCAGAACTGACGTTTATGTTGATCTCTGTACCAATTTTCTATGCAGGTTCAGGGACTCTCGGAACTGAGATGATGCAAAACTTTTTTTGATGTGTGTACTTGTTTAAAAAAACTGCTTCTAATATTAATTCAGTCAGCTGATAGGTATTCCTGCTTAAGGGAAGTCCCTCTAACAAAGGAACCACTTTTGACAAAGCTTAGGTATCCGAGTAATGAGGTAATTAATATATTTCATCAAAATATACAAGGAATTAGAGATAAAGTTAGTGAACTGCTTATAAATGTTGACTCTAAAATTATTGGTATATCTGAACACTTTTTAAATAAGGAGATAATTCAGAGGCCTCCTTTACCAGGATACAGCTTGGCTGGCAGCTTTTCTAGGAGCTCTTTGCGGTGTGGGGTAGTAGCCATCTATGTGAAAAACGGCATCCCATTTGAGTCAGTTGATTTTTCAACGTACTGCACTGAAAAGGTGTTTGAATGTTGTGCAGGTGCGGTTTAATTTAATGAAGCTAGACTTCTAACTGTTGTTATTTATAGATCCCCAGACTTCGATTTCACAACATTTTTGCTAAAGCTAGAGGAGGTTCTTGGTTCACTTTATAGGAAAAACAAAAAGTTGGTTATATGTGGTGACTTCAATATTTATTTTATAAGTGATTGTGCAAGGAAAAGGATGCTGGTAGACCTCCTTAATTCATATAATCTTATGCAAACCATATTCTTTCCAACGAGAGTGCAAGGAAACAGTAAAACAACGATAGACATTTTTGTTCATTCCTCATTACTAGAAGGGCATTCTGTTAGCAAAAAGGCGAATGGCCTTTCAGATCATGATGCACAAATTTTAACTCTAAAAGATTTTAGTGCTGCAACACATGTTAAATATAGTTATCAACTGTTTAGGAAAGCTGATCCACTTGCTGTAGAGACCTTTGTAAACCTTATCCAGGAACAAGAGTGGCAAGATGTTTACAGCAGTGATACAGGAGACGATAAATATAATGCTTTTCTCAAGACTTTTCTCGTGCTCTTTGACAGTTGTTTTCCATTAGAACGTTCAAAACGGGGGTACTAGTACAAACAGTCAGCTTGGGTGGCTGACTAGAGGCATAAGAATACCTTGTAGAGCAAAGTGGCAATTATATCAAAACGTCAGAAACAGTCAAAATCTAAATGCAGCAGCTCATTACAAACAGTATCGTAAGGTGCTTAAAAATGTTATTAGGAAGGCAAAAAGTATGTGGTATGCAGATAGAATAGCTAAGTCTCAGGATAAAATTAAAACCATATGGTCAGTCGTAAAGGAAGATGCTGGTCCGCAGAGACAGGTCGAGGATATAGAATCAGTGCGTAGTGGGAATGTCCGTGTTATTGATAAGTCGCATATATGTACAGTATTTAATAATCACTTTCTGAATATAGCAGGTGAACTAAATAGAAACCTAGTCCCAACACGGAATCATATAGCGCTCTTAGAAAATAGTCTTCCGAGACTGTTACCTGAAATGCTCCTCCATGATACTGACAAGAGGGAGATTGAGTTAATAATTAAATCACTAAAGACCAAGAACTCTCATGGCTATGACGGGGTATCTAGCAGAATACTGAAGTATTGTTCTATGTATGTTAGCCCAGTACTTAGCCATATCTGTAACTTTTCCTTTAGCAGTGGTCGGTTTCCTGACCAATTAAAGTATTCGGCAGTGAAGCCACTTTATAAAAATGGAGACATGGATGTTGTTGACAATTTTACACCTATTTCTATGCCATCGGTGTTTACTAAAGTTATCGAGAAGGTTGTCTATACAAGGTTACTGGAGCATTTAAATTCACATAATTTGCTGTCAAATGTACAATTTGGTTTTAGAAATGGTATAACAACTGAAAATGCTATATTCTCTTTTCTCTGTGAGGTTTTGGGCGGATTAAATAAAATATTGTGAACGCTAGGTGTTTTCTTTGATTTAACGAAGGCTTTTGACTGTGTTGACCACAAAATATTACTGCAGAAGTTGTACCTTTATGGAGTAAGGGGAGTAGCTTACAATTGGTTCGCCTCTTACTTTAAGAACAGAAAGCAAAACGTAATTCTCCGCAATATCGAGAGTGGTATTGATGTTCAGTCCCAATGGGGCACTGTTAAGTGGGGCGTTCCCCAAGGGTCGGTGCTGGGGCCACCGCTGTTTCTTATTTATATAAATGATATGCCTTCTAGTATTACAGGTGATTCAAAAATATTTCTGTTTGCTGACGACACCAGCTTGGTAGTGAAGGATCTTGTGTGTAATATTGAAACACTATCAAATAATGTAGTTCATGAAATAAGCTCATGGCTTACGGAAAATAATTTGATTCTAAATCACAGTAAGACTCAGTTTTTACAGTTTCTAACTCACAATTCAAGATAAACCGATATTTTGATCAGACAGAATGGGCATATTATAAGCGAGGCGGAACAGTTCAAGTTACTAGGCGTAGATAGTAAGCTGTTGTGGAAAGCCCATGTCCAGGATCTTGTTCAGAAACTAAATGCTGCTTTACTTACCATTAGAACAGTATCTGAAATAAGTGACAGTTCAACACGAAAAGTAGTCTACTTCGCATATTTTCATATGCTTATGTCGTATGGTATTATTTTTTGGGGTAATTCTTCTGATTCAAAAAGGATATTTTTGGCTCAAAAACGGGCTGTTCGAGCTATATGTGGTGTAAGTTCGAGAACCTCTTGTCGACCCCTATTCAATAGTCTGGGAATTCTGACATTGCCTTCACAATATATATTTTCTTTAATGTCGTTAGTTGTTAGCAATATTAGCCTATTCCCAAGAGTTACCAGCTTTCACTCAGTTAATACTAGGCAGAAATCAAATCTGCATGTGGAATGCACTTCCTTCACTCTTGTGCAGAAGGGAGTGCAGTACTCTGCTGCATTCATTTTCAATAAGCTGCCACAAGAACTGAAAAATCTTAGCAGTAACCCCAACTCTTTTAAGTCTAAACTGAAGAGTTTCCTCGTGGCTCATTCCTTCTATTCTGTCGAGGAGCTCCTGGAAGAGCTAAAAAATTAAGCAAATTCCAGTGTTACATTGTTGATTTTCTTTATTTTAACTTACAGCTTCTCGCCTGAATACGTTTTTTATATTTCATTTTATCTGTTTCTACTATGGTGTTGTAATTTCATGTATTGACTCGTTCCATGACCAAGGAGACTTCTCCTTAATTTGGTCCCATGGAACAATAAATAAATAAAATAAAAATAAAAAAAGACAGGAACAATCAAGAAATTCATCGAAAATCTATGGCCTTGACACGAAAAGTCTGAATACACTTGAGGCTTCACGTCTACACTTTTCTAAATATCGCTCCCTGTATTTTCATCTTACCTAAGGTCGGACAGTCTGTTGTTGTCATACATTTGCTGAATGCAGTGTCTCTGACCACAGAAATAGGGCTACCTGGGTCAAGAACAGCGGAAAGTGTAGTGTTGCCGACTGAAACTTTTATTATTTGATGTAGTACAGAGTTTTATTTGTCTTCAGTCTCTTCCAGTGAAATATCTCTAATGACTTCAAAGCGCTGAAAGTTTCGGCTGCGGCGTGTTTTGTCTCATACACATAACAGGTTGCTGCCGGAGCCGCGAGTCATTGTCTTGTATTGCTTCCTCGTCGTTGATTATATCTTGGATCTTGTGATCTGACTTTAGTTGTTTCTATCTGTTGCGTTGAGCTTGCCCTTCCAGAATTTTGCCTCTGTGAGTTATGATACTGATTACTGTGACACATTCCTTCTGACTGTGTTGTTTTTGACTGTGTTGGTTGCTATTTACGTAACTGTTGTTGTGCCATGTATTTTGCGGATTCAATGTGCCTGAAGTGTACCCCATGGGAACCTGTATGATTACCATCTGAGTGAGGGTAGTGTCTGTGACTATTTAGATTCCTCCGCTTGTTCTCATTACCTTAGTTCCGGATATGACTTCTCCAGAGAACAAACTCAATACTTATCAGTACACCTAATTTTCAAAATTCTTCTGTACCACCGCCTCTCAAATGCTACGGTTCTCTCCCGCTCCGGCTTTCCCACAGCCCATGTGTGTCTATAATAGAATGCTGTATCCCAAACATACATTCTCAGAAATTACTTCAAATTAAGACGTGTTTGATACTAGTAGGCTTCACCTGGCCAGTAATTCTGTTTTTGTTAGTGCTAGTCTGCTTTTTCTGTCCTATTTGGTCTGTGGTCATGGGTATTTTGATTTCTAGGCAGCAGAAATCCTTAAATTCATCTACTTTGTGCTCCCCAGTTCTGACGTTAAGGTTCTCTCTGTTCTCAATTATGCAACTTTTTTTTTTTTTTTTTACTTTCGTCTCTCTTCCATACACTCTCAATTCATACTCATTAAACTATTCACTTCATTCTATAATTATTAGGAATGCTATCAGCGAATTTTATCATTATTATCCTTTCACCTTCAACTGCAATTCCCCTATTGAACATTTCATTTGTCTCCGTCATTGTTTTTTCGATGTATAGATGGAACAACAGGGACGAGAGACGAGATCCCTATCTTAAACCCTTTCAAATTCGAGCACTTAGTTCTTGGTCTTCAAGCATAATTGTTGATACTTGGTTCTGGTTGATATTGTATGTTACGATGTTCCCCTAAGGCTGACATGTATTTTTCTCAGAATTTCGAACATATTTAATTTTTTGACATTGTCGAACGTTTTTTCCAGCTCGATAAATCGTATAAATGCGTCTTGAGTTCTTGAGCTTCTGTTATCAACTACAGCGTCAGAACTGTCTCTCTAGTGCCTGTACCTTTCCTAAAACCAAACTGTTCGTCATTTAACATATCCTTAGCTTTATTTTCCACTCTTTCATGGACTTCCATGCATAAGCTGTTCAGCCGACTGTGAGATAATTCTCTCACTTGTCGTCTCTTGCAAGTTTCGGAATGGTGTGGATGATATTTTTCCGGAAGTCTGATGGTATATGATTAGTCCCTTACATTCTGCACAACAACGTGAACAGTCGTTTTGTTGCCACTACCCAGAATGATTTGAAAAATTCCGATGGACTGTTATCAATTCCTTCTCCCTTGTTTCATCTCAAGTTTCCAAAGCTCTTTTAAATCCTGATTCTAATACTGAATCCGCATGTCTTCCCTGTCGACTCCCTGTTTCTTCTTCTATCACGACATCAGACAATTCGTCAACCCCAAAGAGGCTTTCAATGTAATCTTTTTGCCCCTCCGCTCCTTCATTTAACAGTGGAATACCCATTGCAATCTTAATGTTACCGCCCTTTCTTTTAGTTTCATCAAAGGTTATTTTGACTTTTCTATATGCTGATTCAGCCATTTCGACAATCATTTCTTTTTTGATATCTTCGCGTTGTCATGCAGCCACTTCGCCTTGGCCTCCCTGCGTTTCCTATTTATTTATTTATTTTCTAAGTGGGTTGTATTTGTGTATTCCTCAATTTCCCTGAACATTTTTGTACTTCCTTCTTTCGTAGATCAACTGAAGCATTTCTTGTATTACCCACGGTTTCTTCGCAGCAACCTTCCTTGTACCTATGCTTTTCTTTCCAGCCTTTGCTCTCTTTAGAGATGTCCATTCCTCTTCAACTAATCCCCCCACTCAGCTACTCCTTATCGCAGTATCTATAGCCTCAGAGAACTTCAAGTTTAACTCTTCAATAACAATTTGTCCATTATATTTGGACTGTTGAGCTCCGTGGCCGTGGATAATGATATTTCATTGTAAAAATACAGCAACCAGCCACTTTTTAATGCGATTTATTTATGCCAATATGCATTTCGGGTTTGCACCCATCTTCAGCTGGCAAATTACATGGATCTTCAGTTACTACAGTAGTACAATCTCGACAGCAGTTTGGATGCTGCAGCAGGCCTGTGCAAAAGCAACGATTCTAATCTTTTGCACAGGCCTGCTGCAGCATCCAAACTGCTGTCGAGATTGTACTACTGTAGTAACTGAAGATCCATGTAATTTGCCAGCTGAAGATGGGTGCAAACCCGAAATCCATATTGACATAAATAAATCGCATTAAAAAGTGGCTGGTTGCTGTATTTTTACAATGAAATAACTCTTCAATTCTCAGTAGTTCCATGTCTCACTTCTGTGCTTACCAATACTGCCTGACTAGCCTCTTAAACCTCAGCCCACTCTTCGTCGTCACTGAACTGTGATCTGAGTCTGTTATCTGCCTCGTGTAAGCCTTACAATATATCTGATTTCGCAATCTCTGCCTGTTTGTGATGTCATCTAACTGAAATCTTCCCTTATTTCGCGGCATTTTCCAATAAACCTTCTCCTCCTCCAGTGATTTTTGAACAGATTATTCGCTATTGCTAGCTAAAAGTTATAGGATTTCTTGATTCATCTTTCTCCTCTTTTACTTCCACTACCGTGCGCATATTCTCCTGAAAACCTTTATTCAGCTCTATCCTCTACAAACGCATTTCAGTTCCCAATTACTATTAGATTTTCATCTCCCTTTACGCTCTGAATTACTCGTTCAATATCTTCACACAATTACTCTGTCCCTTAATCTTCTGCTTCTGACGTCGGTATGCATACCTGATATTTTCAGATTTTCTAAATTCCCTACCATGTTCAAACTTCTGACACTTCACGCCCTTACTCGTGGAACTTTGTCCTTTCGGTAGTTATTCAATCATGTCCTCATCGTTACTCTCCCCTTGGTAGCTCCTCCGGGAGATTCTAACAAGGGACTAGCCCTTAATCTTTAACCAGTGTAGAGATCATTATTTCAGTTTTCCCATTATAGGCCACGTGCCCTTGGGTAAATATTATATGTCTTTAATGCAGTGTTTTCCATTGCCCTCTACCTCCTCATACCGTTGTTCATTCCTGATTATTCCGCCTTTTAAGGGAAGTTTCTCAGGCCAAGAGAGAACCTGAACTTTTCTTTGCACTCTTCGACAAGGCAGTTTTCAGAATGAAGGAGACTTTGTTTGGCAGAGATCTTCGGCGGCCAATGCTGACGGTTTTTATTCGAAAGCAAGCAGTGAGGGAGTTCCAGACAAGAACTACGTACGTTCCGGTTACTGTTCAAAGATGCTACTGCTTTCCCCCTTACGTTCGAACCTTCGATTTCCCGCTTGTCGCGAGCAGTCGCCTTACCCTTTATTTTATATTTTCTCCTTCCCCCTCACCTTCCTGACAATAAAGGTACAGGGTGTTTCAAAAATGACCGGTATATTTGCAACGGCAATAAAAACTAAACGAGCAGCGATAGAAATACACCGTTTGTTGCAATATGCTTGGGACAACAGTGCATTTTCAGGCAGACAAACTTTCGAAATTACAGTAGTTACAAATTTCAACAACAGATGGCGCTGCGGTCTGGGAAACTCTGTAGTACGATATTTTCCACATATTCACCATGCGTAGCAATAATATGGCGTAGTCTCTGAATGAAATTACCCGAAACCTTTGACAACGTGTCTGGCGGAATGGCTTCACATGCAGATGAGATGTACTGCTTCAGCTGTTCAATTGTTTCTGGATTCTGACGGTACACCTGGTCTTTCAAGTGTCCACACAGAAAGAAGTCACAGGGGTTCATGCCTGGCGAATAGGGAGGCCAATCCACGCCGCCTACTGTATGTTTCGGATAGCCCAAAGCAATCACACGATCATCGAAATATTCATTCAGGACATTAAAGACGTCGGCCGTGCGATGTGGCCAGGCACCATCTTGCATAAACCACGAGGTGTTCTCAGTGTCGTCTAAGGCAGTTTGTACCGCCACAAATTCACGAAGAATGTCGAGATAGCGTGATGCAGTAATCGTTTCGGATCTGAAAAATGGGCCAATGATTCCTTTGGAAGAAATGGCGGCCCAGACCAGTACTTTTTGAGGATGCAGGGACGATGGGACTGCAACATGGGGCTTTTCGGTTCCCCATATGCGCCAGTTCTGTTTATTGACGAAGCCGTCCAGGTAAAAATAAGATTCATCAGTAAACCAAATGCTGCCCACATGCATATCGCCGTCATCAATCCTGTGCGCTATATCGTTAGCGAATGTCTCTCGTGCAGCAATGGTAGCGGCGCTGAGGGGCTGGTGCGTTTGAATTTTGTATGGATAGAGGTGTAAACTCTGGCGCATGAGACGATACGTGGACGTTGGCGTCATTAGGACCGCAGCTGCAACACGGCGAACGGAAACCCAAGGCCGCTGTTGGATCACCTGCTGCACTAGCTGCGCGTTGCCCTCCGTGGTTGCCGTACGCAGTCGCCCTACCTTTCCAGCACGTTCATCCGTCACGTTCCCAGTCTGCTGAAATTTTTCAAACAGATCCTTTATTGTATCACTTTTCGGTCCTTTGGTTACATTAAACCTCCGTCGAAAACTTCGTCTTGTTGCAAAAACACTGTGTTCTAGGCGGTGGAATTCCAACACCAGAAAAATCCTCTGTTCTAAGGAATAAACCATGTTGTCTACAGCACACTTGCACGTTGTGAACAGCACACGCTTACAGCAGAAAGACGACGTACAGAATGGCGCACCCACAGACTGCGTTGTCTTCTATGTCTTTCACATCACTTGCAGCGCCATCTGTTGTTGAAAATTGTAACTACTATAATTTCGAAAGTTTGTCTGCCTGAAAATGTACTGTTGTCCCAAGAAAATTGCAACAAACGGTGTATTTCTATCGCTGCTCGTTTAGTTTTTATTGCTGTTTCAAATATACCAGTCATTTTTGAAACACACTGTACCCACACAAAAAAGTCTATCTATCACCGCCACTTTGACCCTAAAGAAAATTATAGCCATGTCACATCAGGCTTTCGCCCTTAACTACACCTATCCCAACAGTTCTACCTAATCCAAGAAAGCAGGAAAGGAAAGGCGGGGCGAAGGTATCGCATGGATGAAACAGAGAAGAATGATTTTTTTATTTATTTTTATTTTTTAAGTTTTTTCATTTTCTTTCTGTTTTTATTTACTTATTTATCTTTACTGAAACGTCGAGTGAAGTCCAGGTAGGGCACGTCGTGCAACACCGCCACATCACCAACTGCGAACTGACGAAAAGGGCGCGAACTCTATCCGGTATATGGTAAACATCCACACCGCCTCGAGTCTGGGGAAGGACGAGGGACTCATAGCGGACCATCCCCTGGCTAATAAGAAATGAACCGATTGCAGATAACATGTGGCGAGCAAGGGCGTGTGGGACCGGAAGGTTTTGTGCCACGTGAGGGATCCCCAACGCTATGTCAGTGCTGACAAAGCAGGTACATTACAGGAGTTCAAGGCAGCGGAGGCGTTGTTTAACAAGTCTAACCTGTTCCGTAACGGAAATCATCTGCAGTCGCAGAGTGAGCTGCAGGTCAGCCATCAAATCGATGCTAAGGCATTGTAAGGTATCAGGTACGTTCAGTGGAGCAAGGCTCCTCTCCGACTGGCCAGTACCTAAGAACATAGCTCGCTATTTACGTACAGTAATGGAGCTGTCTGACTCCTCACCACCCACGCAAGAGCTGGCCGGGTATTGTGAGCAAAGAACCTAAACACAGGCGGTGTGACATCCCCGTCATTCGTTGTCGTAGAACACATAACATTGGTTCTAGGCAGAAGGTGTACAGTAGCGCCGAAAGGGGGCACCCCTGTTCCACCGAGGGCCTGGTCAGAATCGGTTGCGTGAGCCCATCA
Organism: Schistocerca americana; assembly: GCF_021461395.2. Lineage (NCBI taxonomy): Eukaryota > Metazoa > Arthropoda > Insecta > Orthoptera > Acrididae > Schistocerca > Schistocerca americana. The sequence continues at coordinate 129,183,338 of NC_060122.1, read as the reverse complement.
TTATACAGCACCCGAGATGTCGCTCCTCGTAGAAGACGTATGACAACGTCTTCTGGATATCACATGTGTTGGAGGATAGCCGTAGGAAAAAACTGATCGACTCGATCAAATGCCTGCCCGAAGTCGAAGAACGCCAAAGCCGCGGGCAACGTTGAGCTGGTGTGAGGGCTATCAGATCCCTGTAGCGGTAGAGCGCTGCCCGAATTTTGTACGCCCCCGCCAATCGACGCCTGATCGTAGGTCACGACATGACGGGCCGTCCTGCCAAAAGACGAATAAAGACCTTCATGTCACTGTTTGGCAAGGTCGATAATCAACGATGTGCTGACCGCCATGGGATACGTGAGTAGTTACAATGAGGCCCTCTAGAGATACACCGCGGGGAACCTCAGTTTTCCGCAGGTAACATCCACATGGACGCTAAGAGATGTCGTCAAGTACCATTAAATTCGATGGGTATGCCGTCAGGGCCAGATGACTTGTTAGCTTCTGCTTGAATAGCATTGAGGACTTCATCTTCCGTGATTGGGACCTCCAATTACATCACCACGTTCTCCGGTATTGTGCTGAACGTGAGTCGGGAGACTTCCCCAGTAACAGCTGGTGAATGAAGATGGTAAGAGTACAACCGATCATAACGGGCGTGAAATGGGTGCCCACTACCGCATTGGCTGTAATGTTCCTTGCCTTCCTCATCGATGATGGTGAGTTTCAGGCCGCCAGACCATGTATCATTGCAGATATTCAATATGGAAAGTGATGAACACTTTGTTAGCTCCTGTCACCATTTCTCTAAATGGTCATTTGTTGCATATTTATTTCTATAGTTGTGCTTTTCCTGTCTGTGCCACGGCTGAACGTAGGCTTTACGTTTTGATTTCCTTCGGTAAAGCAGTTCCAAAACATTTTATTTTAGACATTTTTTCCAACTTCGATCTAGGTCTACGAGTGTTTGGACTGACGACTTTATAATATTGTGTGACTTATTTGTGGGCTTAGCCGAATGCTCTTTCTGTAGACACCCAAGTCCGAGCTTAACTATCTAAGTCCTCTCTTACATTTAACTATATTATTTTTCGCTAACGAACCAGTGGTCGTGTTATACACTTATTTTTAAGCATGTTACAATGATTTGTATATCAAAAGTTGAAAACGGCTAAACAGCCAAATGGACACAGTAGTGGAGAATCTACACTACTGGCCATTAAAATTGCTACACCACGAAGATGATGTGCTGCAGACGCGAAATTTAACTGACAGGAAGAAGATGCTGTAATATGCAAATGATTAGCTTTTCAGAGCATTCACGCAAGGGTGGCGCCGGTGGCGACACCTACAACGTGCTGACATGACGAAAGTTTCCAACCGATTTCTCATACACAAGCGGCAATTGACCGGCGTTGCCTGGTGAAACGTTGTTGTGATGTCTCGTGTAAGGAGGAGAAATGCGTACCATCACGTTTCCGACTTTGAAAAAGGTCGCATTGTAGCCTATCACGATTGCGTTTATCGTATCGCGACACTGCTGCTCGCGTTGGTCGATATTTAATGACTGTTAGCACAATATGGAATCAGTGGGTTCAGGAGGGTAATACGGAAAGCCATACTGGATACAAACGGCCTCGTATCACTATCAGTCGAGATAGGCATCTTATCCTCATGGCTGTAACAGATCGTGCAGCCACGTCTCGGTCCCTGAGTCAACAGATGGGGATCCTTGCAAGACAACAAACATCTGCACGAACAGTTCGACGACGTTTGCAGCAGCATGGACTATCAGCTCGGAGACCATGGCTGCGGCTACCATTGACGCTGCATCACAGACAGGAACGCCTGCGATGGTGCACTCAACGACGAACCTGGGTGCACGAATGGCAAAACGTCATTTTTTCGGATGAATGCAGGTTCTGTTTACAGCATCATGATGGCGGCATCCATGTTTGTCAACATCGCTGTCAACGCACGTTGGAAGCGTGTGTTCGTCATCGCCATACTGTCGTATCGCCCGGTGTAATGGTATGGGGTGCCATTGGCTACACGTCTCGGTCACCTCTTGTTCGCATTGACCGCACTTTAAACAGTGGACGTTACATTTCAGATGAGTTACGACCCGTGGCTCTACCCTTTATTCGATCCCTGCGAAACCCTACATTATAGCAGGATAATGCTCGACCTCATGTTGCAGGTCCTGTACGGACCTTTCTGGATACAGAATATGTTCGACTGCTGCCCTGGCCAACATTTTCTCCAGATCTCTCACCAACTGAAAACGTCTTGTCTATGGTGGCCGAGCAACTGGTTCGTCACAGTACTCCGGTCACTACTCTTGAACTGTGGTATCATGTTGAAGCTCCATGGGTAGCTGTACCTGTACACGCCTTCCAAGCTCTGTTTGACTCAATGCCCAGGCGTATCAAGGCCGTTATTAGGGCTAGAGGTGGTTGTTCTGGGTACTGATTTCTCAGGCTCTATGCACCCAAATTGAGTGAAAATGTAAACACATGTCAGTTCTAGTATAATATATTTGTCCAATGAATACCCGTTTATCATCTGCGTTTCTTCTTGGTGTAGTAATTTTAATGGCCGGTAGTGTAAGAAAAAGTTTTTTTTTAAATAAACTGACGTCAATGCTGAGTTCTCATTCAAAAAATGTGCTTTGGACATGGCCCCTATTGCATCTTAAATACTTTATAAAATGGGACAGACTTCAAATCAGTTCCATACACCTTTCCATCTGATAAGATTTTAGATTATTTTCTAGTACATGGTTTTTTATAAATTTTTGTTATTAATTTGTTTGCTCTATTTACTTTGTTACACATTTATGCGCTAAATATGAGAAATCAAAAGTTATAGTTAAACTTCAGCTTCGATGATGCGAATCAATGTGGAGATTTTAGAAAGAGAACTAGTGATAGTTGCTTTCATTCACGAAATCAACTGAACTTTATGCAAATAAAGAGAGTATTAATCAGAAATTTCAACGTGCGACACATATTAGAATATGCTTTTTAATTTGAAATAATCAAAAGAGGCATCTCGCTGAATAAGATGACGCTAAAATTTAAAAACATAATCAATAATGGGGCAGAAATTTCAGTATTCTATATTCTGAGAATAAAGACCCAAACCAGAACGATCTCCTTTACTTAACTTACCTTTGTTTCGGATGAAGCCAGTAACAGAAATGACCGAACGGCTCCTGTTGGCTGGAAAACCATTTTACTTTGCATCAGATTATTTGGCCTGATGCCGTTTACCATAGACGCCAGAACTGCGTCCCTGAAGAGGTCGCAGACGGATATTATCTTGACATGCCTAGCCTGCCTCTTCCAGCTGCTTTGTGCCTGTGTGGCGTTATATTTTGCATTGCGGATGAAACGCTCGTCTTCTGCTGAAGAAATTATTACACTGATAGGACTTCTTCAGTATTTATCCCTGTCGTTTATTGTGATAGTTGCTGATAACTTCTGTAACACAAATAAATATGAGAAAATACTTCGTTTGTTATCATCGTGTGATAGATGTGTGGCTGCCAAAACGGGACAAACAAGAACGGCAGCAGGAAGGTTTGTGAAGGTGCAGTTATCAATAGCGTTTCTCCTTTACTGCTTGGTGTTTAGTGCCCTGCTGGCTGCAGCCACTGCTCTGGATGATACATTATGTTCTATAATAGGTCTTAACAATTTTGGAATCTCTGTGATGACGATCTTACGATTCACAAACCCGCAGTTGGTTATCAATAACAGATTGTCATTACTGAACATGAACCTCACCAAGATGAAAGACAGAGCACCACATAAGCTGAAGTACTCAGGTATAAGTTCCGAACGGAACAGTATCTTAGTTTTGACTAAGATAGATTCTCTCTAGACACCGATCTCTGTGAGAGCTCTTAGTCGAGGGTACTTGGCACTGTGTGAATTGTCAGTGGTGGTGACATCTCTTCACCATTGTTTTTTTTTTTTTTCTTTATTGTATTTCAATTCCCCATCGGGGCGGGCTGGCAGCAGCATATGCGCTGCTCTTCAGCCGAAAGACATAGAACAAAACAATAGAAGACTTTTAAAAACAGCAAAGGAGAGCAGAAGGCGAACATAGATATAAAAAAGGGAGAACATCATGGAAGGCAATATACAAAAAACGGGGTGACTGTAAAATGGAGATAAAAAAACTGTTTAAAAGTAGCACACACAAAAAGCCACACACTGCGACGATTAAAAGAACACAAGGCACAGTATGACTGGAGCATAAAGGTGTTGACGGATGGCATAGCACACAACGTAACACTGACGGCGAACCTCAAGGCAGTACACAATTAAAATCACACCTCTGGACGCACACGAGAAACAGCACGAAACACAACACTGACGTGGCACACTGATGATGATCAATACAGAGGATCTGCCAGGTTCAAGGAGATGAGGGAGACCTGAAGAAGGGAGGGAGGGGAAGAGATGGGGGAGGGGAATGGGGGGCGCTCGGAAGAGGGCCAGGTAGGGAGGGATGTGGGAAGGAGAGAGGCAAGTATGGGGTGCAGGGTCTCAGGGGAGGGGGGGATGGAGGAAAATCCGCTCTGGGAGAAGGAGGAAAGAGGAGAAGGGGGCCCTGGGGAGGGGGGGGGGGAACAAGGCCGGGTTATAGTTGGAAGGAAGGGTATATGTCACGGCGAAGTTCGTCATTCGGGAGGGGGAGGCGTTGGAAATTGCCCTGATGAAGGAGATGGAGGGTGTGGAGGTGGAGAGAGGGAGGGATACAGCGATAGAGGCGCGGCAACGGGCGAGGGGTGGAGAGGAAGGAGGAAACCAGAGGGTGGGGGGGATCAACCCTGCGAACAATGTAAATGATGCGGAGATGTTGGAGGAACAAGAGGAGGTGGAGGAAGGGGATCAGTTCATACAGGAGCCGTGTGGGGGAAGGAAGGCGGATACGGAAGGCAAGGCGGAGCGCATGGCGTTCAAGGATTTGGAGAGCCTTGTAAAAGCGGGTGGGGGCGGAGATCCAGGCGACGCTGGCATAACAGAGGATAGAACGGATGAGGGATTTGTAGGTGTGGAGGATGGTAGAAGGATGCAATCCCCATGTCCGGCCGGACAGGAGTTTCAGCAGGCGGAGGCGGGAATGGGCTTTCTGCTGGATGGTCAGGAGATGAGGGGTCCAGGTGAGGTGTCGGTCAAGGGTGAGGCCAAGGTATTTCAGGGTGGGGGTGAGTTGGATAGGACGACCATAAAGGGTGAGGTAGAAATCTTGGAGGCGAAAGGAGCGAGTGGTACGGCCTATGATGATTGCCTGGGTTTTGGAGGGGTTGAGACGGAGGAGCCACTGGTTACACCAAGTGGTGAACTGGTTAAGGTGGGTTTGGAGGGTACGTTGAGACTGTTGAAGGGTAGGATAGAGAGCCAGGAAGGCGGTGTCATCAGCATATTGGAGAAGGTGAACTGGTGGGGGTGGCTTGGGCATATCAGCTGTATACAAGAGATAAAGGAGAGGTGAGAGGACAGAACCCTGGGGGACGCCAGCCGTGGGATAAAAGATACGGGAGTTGGTGTTGTGGAGGGTGACATAGGAAGGACGGTGCGAGAGGAAGGAAGCGACCAGACAGACAAAATCGATAGGCAGGGCGTAGGTCTGGAGTTTAAAGAGGAGACCGAGATGCCATACACGGTCATAGGCATTTTGGAGGTCAAGGGAAACAAAAATGACGGAGCGACGGGAGTTGAGCTGGAGGGACAGAAGGTGAACAAGGTTGAGGAGTTGGTCATCAGCAGAGAAGGAGGGTCGGAAGCCACACTGGGTAAGGGGGAGGAGGTGGTGTTGAGCAAGGTGCCGATGGATACGGTGGGAGAGGATGGATTCAAGGACCTTACTGAAGACGGAGGTGAGGCAGATGGGACGATAGGAAGAGGCGGCAGAAGGGGGTTTGTTGGGTTTGAGGAAGAGGAGGACGCGGGAGGTCTTCCACAGGTCAGGGTAGAAGCCAGTAGAGAGGATGACATTATAGAGATGGGCGAGGACAGTTAGGAAGGAATAGGGGCTTTCTCGAAGGTGACGGTAGGTGACACAGTCGTGACCAGGGGCCGTGTTGCGGTTGGACTGGAGGAGAAGTTTAATGTCTTGTGCTGTGATGGGAGTGTTGATGTCGGAGGGGGGCAACTGCCCCAAGTACTGGAGACTAGGAGCAAGTGGAGCGACTGAGGTATCAGCACGTTCCATGACGGTGGGGAAAAGAGAATAATCAAAGTGGGCATCATCGGGGATGGAGAAGACCTCGGAAAGGTGGGAAGCGAAGGGGTTGGCCTTACTGAGGTTGTCTGGAAGGGGGCGATCGTTATGGAGAAGGGGGTAGTGGGGAGCGGAAAGGGAACCAGTAAGACGATGGAAGGCAGACCAGTACTTGGAGGAGTTGATAGGGAGGGTGGCATTGAGACGTGTGCAGGTCTGGCGCCAGTCCCGGCGTTTCGTTGCTGTAATAAGGTTCCGTACGTGTCGCTGTATTTGCCGGTGGCGTTGGAGTGTATCCCTGTCACGAGTGCGGAGGAAGGAGCGATAGAGGCGGCGGGATTCACGGAGGAGGAGGACAGCCCACGGAGGGAGAGTGGGACGGTGTGGGTGGATGGTTTTAGTAGGAACATGGGCCTCCACGGCGTCAGTAATTACCGTCTGAAGGAAGGACGAGGCGCGGATGATGTCGTCAGGATGGCGATAGGTAAGAGGGTGGCTTTCGACCTGAGTGGAGATGGAGTCCCGGTAGGCATCCCAGTTGGCACGGCGATAGTCATGGACGACCTTGGGAGGGGGTGCAGGTTGCGGAGCCGGAGGGGGGCGGTTTGCAGACGTTATGGTGAGAAGGACAGGGAGGTGATCGCTACCTGTGGGGTCAAGGACGGCGACAGTGATACGCCCAAGGAGGTTGGCGGAGGCAATGACAACATCGGGGGTGGTGTTACTTTTGGGTCGGGTGTGCTGGGGAATGGGAACAAGGTCACCCTGGATTGTGGAGAGGAACTGATGCCACCGCCGAAGGGCAGCAGGAGTGCGGCTATGGATGTTGAGGTCGGCGGCAATCACATAGGTGGAGAAGGTGTGGTCAATGTGTGAGATGAAGTCATAAGGAAGAGGAGCAGTGGAGCGGACATAGATGGTGGCACAGGTAATGGTGAGGGAGGGGAAGAAGACGCTAAGGATAAGGTGTTCAGTGGGGTCATTGAGGAGAGGTTGTGGCCGGACGGGGATATGCTTAAGGTGGCCAATCGCGACTCCACCCTGCGCACGAGGACCAGGAGCATCAGTGCGGTGGAGGATATAGGGGGAGGTGTGGATAGAATGGTGGGGCTGGAGAAAGGTTTCGTTCAGGAGGAAGGTGTCGACCTGGTGGTGGGAGAGGGTGTGCATGAGGAGGTATTTGTTGGAGCGGAAGGAGCGAATGTTCTGGAAGAGGATGCGAGACTCGTGCCGCGCCATGACGGGAAGGAGGGGGGGAAGAGAGGGAAGGGAAGAGACTTAAACGAGGGTGTCGAGGCGGGTGAAGGTGAAGTGGGCTTGGTTGTGGGAGTAAGTGGCGAAGGTGTTCAGGTGGAAAACAGAGCGAGCAGCAAGGGATATTTGTTGGAAGGTGTGCGGGCGCTGAAAAGGGTGAATGTTTTGGAGTACAACGGTAATGAACCGGATGATGTCCTCGGCCGTGGGGGGTGGACGGAGGGAATTGTTAGGATGGACAGGAGGATCGACGGGACGAACTGGGACTGTAAGTTCAGGGGTGGCTGGAGGGGGTTTAGCTTTACACTTGTGGGAGTATGTGGGATGGGGGCCATTGCAGGTATTACAGGAAGGAGGAGCAGCGAGGTTGGGGCAGTTCTTGAGAAAGTGGGAGGCCTTGCAATGGGGACAGGTGGGGGGGGTTTTTGCAGTGGGGAGTCAGGTGGTCATTGTACATCAGGCACCGTTGGCAACGGTAGGATTGGGGAGGGGGTTTGGAGGATTCAACAGGGTGGCGACGGTGGTATATCAGGGCACCCTGGGTGACGAGATGGTCTATGGACGGGGCGGACTCTGAGAATACCCGCATGAGGTAGGTGGGACCAGAGGCATTGTGGATACGGCGGGCAGAGCGGATTTCCAAGTCCGGGTGGGAGTTCAGTTCTACCAACACTTCATCCTCTGTGATCACCGGGCTGAGCTTGGTGATCACAGCGGTGTAGGTGGGGGGGGCGATGGGGAGGCTGGGGCTGACGAGGAGTGGAAGCAGAAAGGAAGGGTGTCAGAGAGGCGTGGGGGCCAAACATAACTCGTGGGAGTTTTCGCAGGAGGTCTGTGTGAAATGATGGGGACGGGGACTTGATAAGGACTGAGTCCCTGCGGGGAATGAGTTGGGAGATGGGAGCACCAGGTAAGTACTTTCGTATTTCCTTGGTGAGGGTACGAGCGTCGAGGAACTTAGGATCGGGAGTTGACAGGACTAAGGTGTGGAGGGTGGGGGCCAAGGTAGGGGTGGCAGGAGGAGGGGTGGTGTCCATGGTGACGGCAGGGGGAGGGGGAGGTGGCGTTGATGTTTTGTGGGAAGTGGCGGGAGCAGAGTCGGTAAGGACGCGTTTTTGGGGTTTTTTGGAGACTGGAGGCTGGGAGGAGGGGAGAGGGACGGGGAGGAGAGGGAGGTGACGGGTGGCAGATCCCTGTGGCGTAGTGGAGGCACCGGGAGAAGCAGCTGGTTCAGTGGTGGCGATGGTGGCTCGGCGCAACGTGATGCGTGCGGGAGATGCAGAAGACGACGCGACGGGGTCGGTGAGAGAGGGGAAGCCAACCACCTGAGGGGCGGCAGCAGAGGCGGCAACAGAGGCGTACGTGAGGGCGGGGGTAGTAGTGGGAGCTGTTGAGGGTGTGGAGGCTGGAGGAAGGGTGTAGAGGTGTGGGTATACAGCAGGGGAGGAGATAGGGGGGTGGGTAAGTGGAGGAAGGGAAGGGGACGTGGAAGGAGGGAGGCCAGAGGCGGCACTCCAGGAAGTGACTGTGGGAGAGGGGGAGGGGGAGGTGTAGATGACGGTGGAGGTGGGAGTACTCATTGCAGACGAGCGGCGACGGACAGACGGACGTGCAGCAGGCGGCGTCGGCGTCGGCGATGGGCAGCGGCGAACAGCAGGCGGCGTCGGCTGCGTCGGCGGCGGCGAACAGACGGACGAACAGCAGGCGGCGGCGGCGGCAGCGGTTGCGACGACGGCGATGGACAGCCAGCAGGCGGACGGACGGACGGACGGACGAACGAACGAACAGCGACAGCAGCGGGCAGACAGACAGACAGACAGACACACACAATCTTCGAAGACGGAGATTCCACCCTGAGAGTAGCCCAGGCTTTGCAATCTGACGCTTTCGAAGGAGGGGATCCAACCCTCAAGATGTTATCTTCACCAGACTTTTCTGATCCTTTATCTCGCAGCGTTATCATCAGTAGTTGTGATATCTGCTTACTACATTGTTACTAAATCAGAGGTCCTTAGCACAGGAAATGATGGCAGCATGTGGCTCGTGTGGTTCCCTGTGTCTACAAGGTGGTCCATTGATAGTGACCGGGCCAAATATCTCGCGAAATAAGCATCAAACGAAAAAACTACAAAGAACGAAACTCGTTTAGCTTGAAGGGGGAAACCAGATGGAGCTATCGCTGGTGCGCTAGATGGCGCTGCCATAGGTCAAACGGATATCAACTGCGTTTTTTTTCTTAAATAGGAACCCTCATTTTTATTACATATTCGTGTAGTACGTAAAGAAATATAAATGTTTTAGTTGGACAACTTTTTTCGTATTGTGGTAGATGGCGCTGTAATAGTCACAAACGTGTAAGTACGCGGTATCGCGTAATATTCCGCCAGTCCGGATGGTATTTGCTTCGTAATACATTACCCGTGTTAAAATGGACCCTTTACCAATTGCGGGAAAGTTCGATATCGTGTTGATGTAAGGCTATTGTGATCAAAATGCCCAACGGGCGTGTGCTATGTATGCTGCTCGCTATCCTGGACGACATCATCCAAGTGTCCGGACCGTTCGCCGGATAGTTACATTATTTAAGGAAACAGGAACTGTTCAGCCACATGTGAAACTTCAGCCACGACCTGCAACAAATGATGATGCCCAAGTAGGTGTTTTAGCTGCTGTCGCGGCTAATCCGCACATCAGCAGCAGACAAATTGCGCGAGAATCGGGAATCTCAAAAAACGTCGATGTTGAGAATGCTACACAAACATCGATTGTACCCGTACCATATTTCTATGCATTAGGAATTGCATGGCGACGACTTTGAACGTCGTGTACAGTTCTGTCACTGGGCACAAGAGAAATTACGGGACGATGACAGATTTTTTGCACGCGTTCTATTTAGCGACGAAGTGTCATTCACCAACAGCGGTAATGCAAACCAACATAATATGCACTATTGGGCAACGGAAAATCCACGATGTCTGCGACAAGTGGAACATCAGCGACCTTGGCGGCTTAACCTATGGTGCGGCATTATGGGAGGAAGGATAATTGGCCCCCATTTTATCGATGGCAATCTAACTGGTGCAATGTACGCTGATTTCCTACGTACTGTTCTAATAATGTTACTACCAGATGTTTCACTGCATGACAGAATGGCGATGTACTTCCAACATGATGGATGTCCGGCACATAGCTCGCGTGCGGTTGAAGCGGTACTGAATAGCATATTTCATGGCAGATGGTTCAAATGGCTCTGAGCACTATGGGACTTAACTGCTGTGGTCATAAGTCCCCTAGAACTTAGAACTACTTAAACCTAACTAACCTAAGGACATCACACACATCCATGCCCGAGGCAGGATTCGAACCTGCGACCGTAGCGGTCGTGCGGTTCCAGACTGTAGCGCCTTTAACCGCTCGCCTCATGGCAGGTGGATTGGTCGTCGAAGCACCATACCATGGCCTACAAGTTCACAGGACCTGACGTTCACGGATATTTTTCTGTGGGGAAAGTTGAAGGAAATTTGCTATCGTAATCCATCGACAACGCCTGTCAACATGCATCAGCGCATTGTCAATGCATGTGCGAAAATTACGGAAGACGAACTACTCGCTGTTGAGAGGGCTATCGTTACACGTATTGTAAAATGCATTGAAGTTGACGGAAATCATTCTGAGCATTTATTGCATTAATGTAGTATTTACAGGTAATCACGCTGTAACAGCATACGTTCTCAGAAATAAGTTCATAAAGGTACATGTATCACATTGGAACAACCGAAATAAAATGTTCAAACGTACCTACGTTCTGTATTTTAATTTACCTGTTACCTACCGTTCGTCTAAAATTGTGAGCCATATGTTTGTGACTATTACAGTACCATCTATCACAAAGCGAAAGAAGAGGTCAAACTAAAACAATCATATTTCTTTACGTGCTACACGAATATATAGTGAAAAATGGGGTTTCCTATTTAGTTAAACGCAGTTGATATCCGTTTGATCTATGGCAGTACCATCTAGGAGGCCAACCATAGCGCCATCTGGTTTCCCCCTTCAAGCTAGACGAGTTTCGTTCTTTGTAGTTTTCTCGTTTGATGCTTATTTCGTGATATATTTGGTCCGGTCACTATCAATGGACCACCCTGTATATCTCGAATTTGGAATCCTGTTCTACCAGAGTAATTAATTCACTTTCATTACATATAAGATGCTGTATACCCACGATTCCGATCCTTGTGACAATTTAATATACACTGTTGAACACTAAAATGATAACTCCATGAAAAGGACATGCACCAATCGTCGGACCGTGCGGCTGATCCCGGCGGATGTTCGAGTCCTCCCTCGGGCATGTGTGTGTGTGTTTGCCCTTAGTATAATTTAGGTTAATTAGTGTGTAAGCTTAGGTACTGATGACCTTAGCAGTTCAGTCCAATAAGATTTCACACACATTTGAACACCGATCGTCGGATTTACATGCTCCGGCATGCAAATGCTCGGCATTTCAGTGTAACCATATGGAGTAGACTCTGCATAGACTGGAAGTAAATGCCGTAGGTTTGTCATCCAGGAGTCGCATTGGGTTGTGTATGAGAAGCTCATTCACGCTTCGACTGAGAAGAAGAAACGTCTACCAGTATGGTTAATGGTTAGAAATTTGATAATGGTGTTATGAGAGCCTATGGGGACAATAGCTTCTTGTTCTGAGGTACTCGTATTGGTTGGTAAAGCGTTCTCAGGCTTTCAGCGAGGTTAAGTGGTTAAAATACCATCAGCTTTCGACCAATCATTCCTTGACCTTCGTGAAGTGGAGTAAGTCTCATTCCACTTCACAGTGGTCAAGGAGTGCTTGGCCCAAAGCTCAGAATGTCCTAGATACCTGACGTGGCTGTAAACCCGAGAATATTTTATTCAGTGTTACTGCCACATGACTCTTTATTTTTACACTCACATTGCTGATTTGTCTGGATCCCCAAATGACGTGAACGTGCTCTTGATCGCTTTAGGAGGGGCAAATGCCATGCAGAAACTCACCAGACCTACACGACTAGCACCTGAGATACTGTTCATTAGACCGTGTAAGATGGTACTGCCACGTCACGTACATCGGATCAGGAATTGGGTTTGTTTGCTGCTAGACAATTACCCACGCAGATGTACATTTATTTATTTATTATTCCAGTACCTTATGCACTGTTATCTATAACTGTACTGATTCTCATACAAATTATAGAGCATATATTAACACTTATATTTATCCTTCACAATACTACCTCCCATCACCATAACTGTTTCTATTATGAATAATAGCAATAATAATAATAATTATTATTATTATTATTTAGAACAATAAAGAAGCAGAGTCACTATTTCTGCCATGAATAAAATCTACATATACAATATTATAACATCAGTTCCAGTCTGTCACATTCAACAATCCTCTCCAGCACTCCATCGCTCCGAAGTCAATAGATGCACCATGTCGGTTCCTTGCACTCTCCGGAGTACTTTGTGGTTCCATCTGCTTCTTCCGCTGTTTGTTCTCCCCCCGGTTACAGGGAAGATTCCCCTGTCAAAAGGGAACATCATTGTTGCTGGTAAGAGGCGCAGCTTCACGCCAATGCACTCCACGCTGGTTCTGGTTCGTTGGGTGGCGAAACACGGCCCACGGCTCCGTTTCTCTCGGGTGTTATTGCGAAGGCGGCGCTTGCGATGTTGGTGGTTCTTCTGCTGCAACTGTTGACTGCAGTTGCCTTTGCTGCGCTGTTTCTCTGTCTTCTGCCGCAGCCTTTCTTAGTGTTGTGGACGGTGGTTGATTGATGAGAGTAACGGACTAGCCAAGCTTTTCATCAAATGCCGTCGGCAGTGTTGACGAAGATCTGCCATTCTTTCTCGCAACGCAGTATCACCTTGACATTGAGAATTCCGTGTCGATTCAGATGTTGTCGATCAGTATCAGCAACATTGGCATACGGCGGACTTACCCAGATAGCAGGTCTTTTTCCCATTTTATTTCTCGTATAGACCATTTCTTCTTCTTTTTTGCTTAGAAGTGCTTCCACCTTTGGTGGCTGGACTTCCATCGTTTATAGTTTTTAGCATGATTTTATTTCACCTCTCTTTATTAGTAATTTGGGCTGATGCCGTCCTTTGTGCGCAATATGGTGATTGATACGTGTTTTTCTTTAGTCCATTTAATTCCTCCGGTTGTATTTCTTAATTGGTCCATTTTTACCAACAGTTTTCCAGTTCCATTCGGTATTTGTTGTGTGACTATTGGGATATTTAATTCAGCATACAGATCGTTTATTATGGAACACATAAAAACTTCGACACATTTGTTCGTAATTTAAGACATTTCGCAAGTGGTCCCCAATAGCGACGTAACATATAATAAACCAACTAACTGAAGCAGTACAGCAACCGCACAAGTACTTTAACTTACTCTTGGACTTCTTACGACTGCGAGAGACAGATTGTCTCAGATTCTTGATATAAAAACTCTGTGGCTATAATGTGGCACATTACGTGTACAATTGACTGATTACTTCTCATTGAGAATTGCATAGAGTAGAACCACAGTGGAATTGTAATTAACGGCATTGTTCTAAGCCGCCACTTTGATTATTGAATGATACTGGATTAATTGTGTTGACGTATCATCTCATACAAGAGGGTGATGTATCCGGAAATGTAGCTAGGAATAACCTTTATGGAAAAATATAATTTCATGAATGGAAAAGGCACGTTCAGTTCTTTGGTTATTTTAAATTCTCCCTTGCCTGTGGCTCGGAATTATTTCTTGTATCGTAACTCGTTGGGAATTTCGTATCTTGGGAAATCAGTAGAGCCTGCACCACGGTTGTTTACACTCTCTTTTAAGAGATTAAATTCTGGACTTTATCGAAATTAATGCACAACTTGGACACTGATTCCCATGCTCCAGAGTGAGAACGTCATAGTAGCCAAGAAGGCTTCCCCACGTCGTACGATTGTGCCTCTAATTATTTTAAGAATTTTCAGAGTCGTCGATCGCCGGAATTCTGTAGCCACAGAGATTTTATTCCAGGTGCTTACCATGACACCAAGGGTCAGACAGAGTATGATTATGAATTGTAACTTCAAATTATTTTGTTTTATAGAGTTGAGAAATCAAAATAGTAACAAAATTTCTGACTGCAGGTGTGAAAGATATTGTGCAAAAATATTTGGGAAGCGACTTCTCTCACCCAAAAGTTTCCATTCAAGTAACTGGGTATTTTTCAGTCCTAATAATTTAATTTGCATTTCAGGGGGAGGGGAGCTAAAGCGGCATATGGCCGATGACACATCAAGAAGAGTGTAAGGTCTCTCGCGGAACTTAGGTGCTTCATTCAGAGTCTTTCTTTAGTATTTGGCAGAAAATCATATGTGAACCACTTCGTTTACGCATCATCCCATCGTTTATGCCATAGCATATGATGTTGACTTTGCTGCTTTCTTGTGGCCTGTATTCGTATTAAATTGAGCACTTAGTGATATCGTTCTTTCTTCGGCCAATACATCACCACTTTGTCCCTATCTGGAGATCCAGTGGACATATTGCAAGTATTACTTGCAACGTCTCAACTGGCACCTTGTTAATTATCCTTGCTGCTGTCACAAGCAGAAGTCTGCGGTCCCAAGCACTCGCTCAGTACCCCACGATTGCAATTAAGACAGAGCTATCATACGTTCTCAGGGTTACCCTTATAAGGATAACTGTCGAGACTACTATACGTAATGTTCCTGGCTCTCGTGCTCGTTGTTTTTCAATATGTGCTCCACAGTTCTATCTTCCGCCCAGGAAGACGGCTAATTACGTGATCACGGACTTTGTCTTTACGGTCAGTATGACGACATCTGGAGCATCACGAATTCCCAGCAGATCTTGATTGATGCTGAAGTATGCACAGACATGCCGACAGCGGTGCGCCCAATCACCACACCAGTGACAGGAGTGACAACATAACTTGTTTTCAGATGAGTCCAGGTGCTGCATACAGCAACAGCAGGTATCTATCCTCGTCCGAAGGCTCAGCGGAGAGCGAACTTTTCCAGATTCCGTTCCTCACTATCATACACAATACACACTTGGCGCGATCGTGTGTCGCACCAGTGTGTCCGTAATACGAGCATCTCTGGTTCTCATAGCTGGAAATTTGGACAACACCGTTATACTTCTGACGTTGTAAGGTCGAAGGCTGGGCCCTATCTTTGAGGTTTCCATACTGACAGTCCGTGATGATACAGACGTCGGGACACCGTTGGATTTTTTATGAGGATACCTGCCTTGTGGTACATAAACCCTACTCCTGACTCAAAATATGTGACATGTTTGTACGATCCTGAGTGGCAGAGAGCACTAAAAGTCTATCCTCACAGGCAACAGTTGTATGGGACAATTGAGATCCTGCACGGAACTGAGTGTGGCCTTCCTGAAACCATCGATTCTATGTTCGGATGACAGTGGTCGGACCCCAACAAATGTGAGCAGCAGTATCACGGAACAATAAACTACGGTCATGATAGGCCACAATCCTGCTGCTATCGAAATCCGACACACGCCGGTAGACATTGCTCCTTATGTTCCTACGAACAACTGGCATTTCAGCACGATTTCTGAATAATAAACCTGCTGCACAATATTTCCTACACTGAATGTAGATACCTTCACTAGTACATATTTTGTACGATTGCGCTGAAATGCTAATCATTTATGCACTAATGTGACGAAGGTCATGGGATAGCGATATGGATGCCTACAGTATCGGGTATATAGGGTATAAAGGGCAGTGGATTGGTGGAACTGTTACTTCTACTCAGGTGATTCATATGAATAAGTTGCAGTCGTGACTACGGCGGCATGACGGGCATTAATAGACTTCAAATACGAAATGGTTGTTGGAGCTAGACGCAAGGGACATTCCATTTCGGAAATCGTTAGGGAATTCAATACTCCGGGATCAACACTGTCAAAAATGCCGGGAATACCAAATTTCAGGCATTACGTATAGCTCACCACACACAACGCCGTGGCTGAGAGTTTTCGCTTAACGGCCGAGAGCTGTGGCGTTTGCTTTTGAGTTGTCAGTCTTAATAGACAAAGAACAGCGAGTGAAATAACCAAAGAAAACAATGTGGGGCCTACGACAACGGATCCTTGGGGACAGAGCGGCGAAATTTGATTGTTAATGAGCTGTGGCAACAGACGAGTCGACACGAGTGCCTTTACAAACACTCCGACATCACCTGCAGCGCCTGTTCTGGGCTGTAACCATATCGATTGGACCCTAGACGGCTGGAAAGCTGGTCTGGTGAGGTGATTCCCGATTTTAGTTGGTAAAAGGTGAAAGCAGAGTTCGAGTCTGGCGCAGATCCCTCGAAGCCATGGACCCAGGATGTCAACAGGGCACACAACACAGTCTGGTGGTCGCTCCATAATGGTGTGCGCTGTGGTAACTTGGAATGCATTGGTTACTCTGCTCTAACTGAACTGATTAATGACTGTAAATCGTTACGTTCGGCGGCTTGGAGACCATTTGCATCCATTCATGAACTTCACGTTCCCAAATGTCCATGGAATTTTTAATATGGACCACAATTGTTCGCAATCGGTTTGAAGAACATTCTGGACAGTTCGAGCGAATGATTTCGCCATCCAGGTCGCCCGACTGGGACATAGTCGAGAGGTCAGTTTTTGCACAAAATCCCGTACCGGCAATGCTTTCACAACTATGACCGCCTATAGAGGCCGCATGACTATTTCTGCAGGGGCATTCAAGTACTTCTTGACTCCATGCCACGTCGAGGAGCTGCACTACGCCGGGAAATTGAGGTCCGACTAGATATAAGGAGGTATTCCACGACTTCTGTTACCCCCGTGTAAGTCCAACCATGTACTCCTAGTTCACTCCATGACAATGTGACGTTTGTTTCCTGTCGCATTCACGCTGTTGCAATTTCAGTGGCCAGAAGTGTATTTAGTGGTCAACAAGTAATGGATTGATGATGCAAAATATTAGATATATAAAGCGAATGGAAGGTCAAGAATTGTGGGATTAGTTTCTGAGAACAAGAAATGAATCTGTAAAGATAGTCCAATAGAAAATGCTAGTGTGATGATACCTAGAGTGTTCTCTGACGTCTTGAATCATTATCAAGCTTAAATGACTGCAAACCTTCAAATATTTCAGATATGCGCTACAAAGATAGCAATTGGCGGATCAACTCATACGAAACTGCAACCAGGATGCTGACTGTACTTAAATAGAAGAGGGGTGAAGTTGTTTTCCCGAAATACTGTTGTGCAAATGTGGAGCAACCGTAATGGAAAACTCTGCTGTGGAGTGGAACACATATATGGTCAGGATTCATGAGGAGATAGTGTTGCTCTTGATTTTTGGTGTCTCTGTGAAAATTTTAAGCTAATGATGCCACTGAACGAAAGAGTATGGTCATATTTGTAGACAATGAATCCCATTCACACCTGTCTTTTGCTCCGCCATATTTTCATCAGCGTATATGCCTTAAGGAGAAATTCTTTGCTCCGTTACCAACAATGTAAGAAACCATTGACTACAAGGCCCTTAGTTGACATCAAATACTTCAACACATTTGTAAGCCTTTAATTCACGAAATGTGCTGTGGGCCTTTGCGATCACTTATTCTCGTACTATACCTGAAGATACGAGAATTAAAAATCTTACACATGAACCAGGAAATTTACTTCTGTTTTGCTTTGGGGGTTATCTTCCACTATCAGTATTTCGGTACGATCGCTTAGTACTCTTGAGACTGGTCAATAAGCGATCCTTTACCTGGGTATACCTAGAGGATGGCACAGTAACTGAAAGGAAACAAACTAAATAAGTGCTTGCTTAACTAGGTGCTATGCAGCCAATTAGATGTTTAAAACTTGAAACTAAGTCCAGGAACAATAACTGGATAACATTATGACTCATCAAGCTACTATTGCTTCTACTTGAAAGTCTTAAGGACAAATCAATGACTTTTTCCTGGAGTGAGTAGTGCCATGTTATAACCAGTACTACAAATGTGAATTTTCACAGCTTCAGACGAAGACCCATTCCCCAGAAACTCACAGACTCTGGGTACCGAGATCTAATTGTTAGCAAATTATTGAGGAGACCAAGAAAGGAGTTTCTAAATACTATTAACGTTTCAGAAAGTCCAAATCAGTGGCTGATTATCTGATAGAGCTCTGTGTGAGGTGGCCATTACCCTAGTATCCACCAACCAGGGAGGCATGGCACTGATAGTGCTTTCTCCAACCAGATTCAGATATCTGCTATCACAGAGTTATTCCTCAGAGAAGCAGAAAGGAGTTTCGATTCAGCAGGGACGAACTGCGCAGGCGCAGGTGCGTGTGCTGGAAACTGCATTCAGTACCATTTGGGGCTAGTGGCGACACCTCTTCTCAACAAAATTGACGTCACATTGCCGTTCTTCACATGAGTTGCTCAGATAATCCTGCTCACTAATTTCATATGCAGCAGAAAGATGATTATAATGCTGACACGACCTTATAGAAATGATTATACTTATGAATGTTAATATTAAAAATACATAATCCATATAGTAACATGTGTCCTATTTTGATAACGTCGTCTTTCAATTTACAGGTAACGCAGCAGCCATCGTTCATAGGAATATGACACACTAGGCCAGTTTGTCACCAGGTTGACACTTCAGAATACAAAGTTTCGCCTCAAGAATCCACGAATCATATCCGCATCACACATCCTAACCCATGCAGCCAACGTAGTAGTGTGAGCCATTGTTACGCAAGAATGTCTATTAGTTATGCTTGCCAAGATCAAAAGCAGAATATTTTCCCAAGGTACACGAAAGTGGAATATTGTTGTTACGACTCCCTTCCGTTTTCTGTAATTCTCAGAGGTCGAGCATAGTAAATACATTAAAATTTAGAAAATCTCTCCTTAAATGCCAAGTAAGAGAGACGCCGATTTTGAGTTATGTATTAAGTAATCAGCATATACGTGGAGTAGTTTCTTACGTGAATGTATAATAGAAGATAATAGAGGAGGCCGACTAGCATTATCACGTGTATAAATACAATGTCTTCCAAATGTCAGCATTCATTTGCATAGTAATAGAATAATTAAAACTGTATTTTCTCTCTTTTGCATAGTCTGTGTAATTACATGACAGCAACCGCAGCTCCACGGGCTCAACCTTGTCCATGTCATTCGGCAGTTGTCTTCCTGCACATATTTCCTTTGTTCATCTAGTTTATAGGGGTTATTCGAAGCCGAAGGCATTAAACTGATTGTGGCTAAGGAGATGTTTTGTAGAAAGATAAGCGACGCTCTTAACATTTTATTGGCACAGGTAACCTATACCGTCGACGCGTTTGGTTGTAACTGCACAGTGGTTCCCATACCACACTGTCACTGGAACGCTATTCTACATCCAGAGTCGCCTAGTGGACCGTAGTGCAGTGGAGCAGATCGACAAGAACAGCGATCTAACAGATAAGTGAAGGCGGGAGGGAAGAGACCAACGCTGTTCTACACACAAGGCACCTGGGTGCCAGAAGCAGAGAACTGTCTCACCTCATAATTGAAGGGGTTAAATACGGTGTTTTCTTCAACATTTGACTGGCCAGAGAAGTCAGACAACTGTTAAGGCACTCATTCGTCATTCACTAGTTCATTCACACGCCTTATCTCACAAACTCTTATACAAGATAGCCTTCAAGAACAAAGAAATGCAGATTATACACTAATTGCCACGAACTGCCACTATAGTCTACTACTATACAGTACAAACAACCAATAAGAAATAGTGTAAGTACTCACAGTGATAAGTATGAGAATTTCTTTATATCTTTTGGAGAGCGAAGTTGATTATGTGTGAGTGCCTGAACTTTGATAATTGTCTGAAAATAAAAAATTAAACTTGTCACTCGAGGGAAGACTTTAACCAAGGACCTCTCGGGCCGCAGCTGCTCACGCTAACCACGGGACCACGGCGCTCCTTGGCTCGCACCTCCTTGATGTTGCCTATCTTGTCCATGGACTACTCAATTTGTATATGTTGCTTATTTTTTCATGGTTCCACACAACTTCTTCATGTTTTCTCGATTGATCTGTGTTCAGTTTTTGAAGGCCTAACCACTGCGCCAACTTATAACTAAATCTGAGGGGGGTGCGATGGGGAGGTTCCCTCGTAAGCAAACTGCCCAGACACGGTGGCTCCATGACAGAGGTAAACATGTAAACACACCATCTGGGCTCTGTCGAGTGCGATAGTCGACTGTGTGACCATAATCTTTACCCGCTGTTATGAAACCTGAAGTACAGAACTGGTATTGAAGAGAGCGTAATTAATGCAGACAACTGAAAAATAGAACCAATAAAAAGTTAACAACACAATTACGCACAATAACAAGGGAAGAGCGTACAATACTTACGCCGGCCGCTGTGGCCGAGTGGTTCTAGGGCTTCAGTCAGGAACCGCGCTGCTGCTACGGTCGCAGGTTCGAATCCTGCCTGGGGCATGGATGCGTGTGATGTCTTAAGTTAGTTAGGTTTAAGTAGTTCTAAGTATAGAGGACTGATGACCTCAGATGTTAAGTCCCATAGTGCCTAGAGCCATTTACGCCAAACTACGTCGTCATTTGACAGCTATGATAGTAAATGAATAGTTATAACATACAGCTCCAATACAGTTACGAAAAATATATTAGGAATGGTAGTTTTAATCTCACAGGAAGATCGTAACTCACTGATGACGCAGTTACAAAAAGTGCTTTGTCTTCTCAAACGTATAAAGAGCTAAATCAGCAGGACTGGTAGTTATCGTATGCTGTTAACAAAATTAGCTACAGTTACACTGAGGTGACAGAAGTCATTGGAGACCTCCTAATATCGTGTCGGATCACTTCACTTGTAAGTAGGCTGTTTAGGTTTTTATGTTGGTAACACCACGTAGCGATCTGTATGAAGGTCACTGACAGAGTAGGCTGTTTAGGTTTTTTTGTTGGTAACACGACGTAGCGCTCTGTATGAAAATCACTGACTGTGCTGTGTGGAGTCTGTGGCTGGTTGGCATTGTTGAAATATTCGCTATTGTAGTGGTGGGCAGTTGGATGTGAACAGCCCATAGCGTTGCGCAGTTGGAGGTGAGCCGCCAGCAGTGGTGGATGTGAGCAGAGAGATGGCAGACTTTTAAGAGCGGACGATCTGGACGTGTGTCCGCCAGAAAGAGTAAATTTGTAATACTGGATATCATATATATATATATATATATATATATATATATATATATATATATATATATATATATATATATATATATATCAAAATCTTTAATTTGTTAACTACGCCTATCAGAAGTTAGTGCCTTCAGTAGTTAGAATCTTTTATTTAGCTGGCAGTAGTGGCGCTCGCTGTATTGCCGTAGTTCGAGTAACGAAAATGTTTGTGAGGTGAGTGATTCATGAAAGGTATAGGTTATTGTTAGTCAGGGCCATTCTTTTGTAGGGATTTTTTAAAGTCAGATTGCGTTGCGCTAAAAATATTGTGTGTCAGTTTAAGCACAGTCATTTATAATATTTTTAAGGGGACGCTTCACACTATGTGACCAAACGTATCTGGACACCTGGCTGCAACTGACTTACAAATTCGTGGCGCCCTCCACCGGTAATGCTGGAATTCAATGTGGCGTTGGCCCACCCTTAGCCTTCATGACATCTCCCACTCCCGCAGGCATACATTCAGTCAGCTGCTGGATGCTTTCTTGGTGAATGGCAGCCCATTATTCCTGGACTGAGGAGAGGTATCGATGTTGGTCGGTGAGGCCTGGCACGAAGTCGGCGTTCCAAAACATCCGAAAGGTGTTCTATAGGATTCAGGTCAGGACTCAGGTCGGTCAATTACAGGCATGTTTTTGTCGTGTAACCACTCCGCCACAAGCCGTGCTTTAGGAACAGTTGCTCGATCGTGTTGAAAAATGCAATCGCCATCACCGAATTGCTCTTCAACAGTGGGTAGCAAGAAGGTGCATAAAACATCAATGTAAACATCTGCTGCGATAGTGCCACGCAAAACAACAAGGGGTTCAAGCCCCCTCCTTGAAAAACACGATCTCACCATTATATCACCGCCTGGCAGATGACGTTCACCATGTATTCGCCATACCCACACCCTGCCATCGGATCCCCCCATTGTGTACCGTGATTCGTCACTCCAAACAACGTGTTACACTGTTCAATCGTAAAATGTTTACGCTCCTTACAGCAAGCGAGGTGTCGTTTAGCATTTACCGGCGTGATCTATGGCTTATGAGCAGCCGCTCGACCATGAAATCCAAGTGTTCTCACCTCCCGCCTAACTGCCATAGTACTTGCAGTGGATCCTGATGTAGTTTGGAGTTGTGTGATGGTCTGGATACAGGTCTGCCTATTACACATTACGACCCTCTTCAACTGTCGGCGGTCTCTGTCAGTCAATAGATGAGGTCGGCCTGTACGCTTTTGTGTTGTATGTGTCCCTTCACGTTTCCACTTCACTATGACATCGGAAACAGTGGAGATAGGAATGTTTAGGAGTGTGGAAATCTCGCCTACAGACGTATGACACAAGTGACACCCAATCACCTGACCACGTCTGATGTCAGTGAGTTCTGCGGAGCTCCCCATTCTGCTCCCTCACGATGTGTAATGCCTACTGAGTTCGCTGATATATAGTACTTGGAAGTAGGTGGCAGCACAGTGAACCTAATATGAAAAACTTTTGTTTTTGGGGTGTCCAGATACTTTTGACCACATAAAGGATACTCTATGTGATCAGAAGTATCTGGTCACCTCCAAAAACATGAAGCATATCTGCCAAAAAATTGAAGCACCCAGAATAAGCAGGAGGTAACAAATTGAAACTTCACGTTCGTGATAAGGCACGCGACACCATTTCAGTTATTGCAAAGCCGAATCAAATTTACAAAAGAATTAGGCAATATGGCCCTAAACATCAGTAAGGGGTGGCACCCCTCTGGCGTGCACTGATTCGTAGTGAAGGTTGTCACAAAGTAGTTTTATACTCTGCTGAGGCAAGTTGGCACACAACTGTTGTATCTAGTATTTGATACCTTGTATACTGTCTTTGGGACAGAGATGACGTCCGATTTGGTCCCAGACATGTTCCATAGCGAACAGATCCGAGGATCTTACTGGCCACGGGAGTATCTCAACATAACGCATACAGTTCATAGGGACACGTGCCGTACCGCGTATGGGGGAATATCGTCTTGAAAAATGGCTTCACGATACTGCCGTAGGAGGGGTAATATATGAGAGCTCGATGTTCATGGCGTATCATTGTGTCGTCAGACTACCCTCAACCGTTACCAGCCACAATATGAAAGTCGGCGCCATACTAGTCGACGACTGTGGTGGGGCGTAGTGCAGAACCACGATTCAATGGCGCTCTACCTGTGGGGCGGTGACCTCCTACTCTGGACGGTGCTAGTCTCCAGCCAATGGTACGGGATGACATCGAACATTGTAGGAAATCCATTGCTTGTTCTTGGATGGCATGCACAGATGTTAAGGGGTTATCATGCGCTTGGTGCACAATATGCGGGCAATCCCTTGTGGTGGACAGACATGAAGGACCTGAGCTTTGACCTCACGTATGCCTGCCCTCAGGTTGTCATGTAGTCCAACGTTGGGTTACTGTCATATCCGAATCCCCCATAAATATGAGTATTGCACGAGTAGACCAGCCAAATAGAGACCGACAATGAGGCACTTCCCAAACTCTACTAGGTATCGATAACGCGAGTACATGGCATCTCCGTGTCCTTCACAACGATCGTTCAAGATCTGACGCTTTTCATTCCCTTATATACCCAACTAGGCCTGGTAACAACACTAAACCTAAACAACACCAATGCAACTTGGTGGCCATTGCGCAAGCCACAAACTCATTTACATCATTTACATAGCCCGTGATGGTCCATAAGCATACAAAGTTACATTGGCATCCAACTATATCTTCTGGGTGCTTCACATTCTCTGTCAAGCATTGTACGTAATTTTACACAGAACACTGACAGACGCTATTCACTGTAGAAGTTAAGAAAGTGTTTAATTTGAATGTTAGTGCCGTCAGAAATTTGTATTCTCGAGTGCATATATTCTTATACATTATACAAAAAATATCTATTAAAGTATTCTTTTACTTAAGTTTTTAATGTTTCATGATTTTCAGTTTCCTCACTGATATCTATCAAACATAAAACTTCTTCCTGATCGTTAGACAAAGATGTATAATCTGTATCAGTGGTCGCCCAACATTTTTGCTCAAGAGCCAATAGTGACACTGTATGGACGTAGCCAGGATTTTTGTCAAAAGGAAGGGGGCACCGACTTCTTAACGGCTATCTTAAAGAGATTCATATTCTTCTTTTATTCTGGAAATTTCCATTCCGTAAAGGACGCTAAGCGATTTCATTCGACAATGATCTGAGTTTTCACCAATGGAGATGTAATCTCGCTACTAAGAAGTGCTGTGTTTTGGCAAACCTCTAAGAAGCAGTCATTCGTCAGTCTCCCTTCACACTCCGAGGTCATTTAACACTCTTTTTCTTGCAGTCTGGATTTGAGCTGAGGAAGTGATCAGGAATGGACGGGCTCTTTATTTTTGTGACACCATGATTATTACCCTACAGCATTTTAGAAATAAAGAGTTCTCCGTTCGGCAGAGGAGCTAGAAGAATTTTTGGTGGCTGAAATGCAAAACATCTGGAATTATTCAATCGTATACTATCTCGAATTTCCTCATTTAACCATGCATATGTTACTTCTTGCAATTTAAGAAAGAAGATTTTCTGCGTTGAAGAATGTCGTGGCAGACAAAAGCATAGACCTAAATGAGGAGATTTTGGATTATCATTTATTTATACTATGGCTTGCTCTCGTCCCCTGCATTTTCGTAAACTGAATACGGCAAACCGCAGAAAACCATTTTCAAGGTTTCCGGATGATGGATTCAAACTACCTCGCCTCCCGAATCCATGGATTGCTGGTTTAGTGGCTCATCATGCAGAGCTATTCCAACTTGGTGGAGAACTTGGAAAAACCGGTTGTTATACATTATTTTAAAATAAAGTAAAATGCATCACAACAAAAGATTGAATTTTGACAATTCATGTTTTTCCTTTAATTTGGCATGTTTAGTCATTTGATAGTGCATGAATGAATTAAGCTTTAATTGTAACTGTAATTGCTGTCTTCAGTTATTACAGCGTTACAAGAGCGTAATTAGATGTTGGGCGATAGGGGGAGGGCGGGATGCTGGGAGTAGTGGGTTCAGACGAATTAAAGCAGTCAGCAGAAGAAACCTTTTAGAAACGAACGAACTATACAGTGTGCAGTCATCACATACCTTCACATCATCTTCAAAAACCCCTCCCCATCATTCGCTATCGGAACTGGTTTTCACAATAGAGTTCCACATCTATTGCCATTTGGGTTCCTAATGTTAGAATATTGAGCAAATTTTTAAAGAAATGCAACCATATCCGTTTGGGCGATGATTTTGTTAATTTTTGGGTGACACAGACAAATTCAACTGTATTTTTATGCTCTGACTTTAACGAAATGTTATTTTTTACCTCTCGACTGCCTTGTGAAATACTGAAATATTCCAGCCCCTAAGTTCTACCAGCCTCTATATAACGACTCAAGTGCTAAAAAATGGTTCAAATGGCTCTGAGCACTACGGGACTTAACATCTGTGGTCATCAGTCCCCTAGAACTTAGAACTACTTAAACCTAACTAACCTGAGGACATCACACACATCCATGCCCGCGGCAGGATTCGAACCTGCGACCGTAGCAGTCGCGCGGTTCCGCACTGAGCGCCTAGAACCGCTAGACCACCGCGGCCGGCTCTCAAGTGCTAACATTAAACTTCTATAGATAGGCAATTAGTCTGTTACAGTAATGCAAACATATTTTTAACTTTGAAGAACGTTAGTGGGCGTATCGAAATCAGTTTCCCTCTTCTCACATCACAAAAACAATAAACGGTAGCACTTGCATTAAATTCAACTGCAATTAGAACACAACAGATTAAGAAATCCACAACTAAGTTCAAACAAGGCTAACAACTGGTCTTGGCTAAAATAGCCTATAGTATAGTGGAAACTTGAAGGTACACGTATAGCACAAAAGTGTACAGGCCGACCTTTTCTGTTGACTGACAGGGACTGCCGGCAGTTGAAGAGGGTTGTAATGTGTAAATGGAAGACATCTAGCCAGACCATCACACAGGGATACAAAACTGCATTAGGAGCTACTGTAAGTACGATGACAGTTAGGCAGGAATTGAGAAAACTTGGATTTCATTGTCGATAAGCTGCTCATTAGCCACACATCACACCAGTAAATGCCAAATGATTCCCCGCTTGGTGTAAGGAGCATAAACATTGGACAATTGGACAGTGGAAAGCGTTGTGTGGAGTGACAACTCACGGTACACATTGTGGCGATCCAATGGCAGGGTATGAGTATGGCGAATGCCCAGTGAAAATCGTCTGCCAGCGTGTGCAGTGCAATCAGTAAAATTCAGGGACGGTATTGTTATGCTGTGGTCGTGTTTCTCATACAGCCCTTGTTGTTTTGAGTGGTACTGTTTTAGTATAGGCCGACACTGATGTTTTAAGCGCCTTCTTACTTCCCACTGTGGAAGAGCAATTCGGGGTTGGTGATTGCATTTTTCAACGTGATCCCGCACTTGTTCCTGTGGCAGAGTGGTTACATGACAATAACATACCTGTAATATACTGGCCTCCACAGAGTCCTGACCCAAATCCTATAGAACACCTTTAGGATGTTTTGGAATGCTGACATTGTGCGAGGCCTCACCGACCGACATCGATACCTCTCATCAGGTCAGCAATTCGTGAAGAATGGGGTGTCATTCTCCAAGGAACCTTCCAGCACTTGATTGAACATATGCCTGTGAGAGTGGAAGCTGTTACGAAGTCTAAGGGTGGGCCAACATCATACTGAATCCCAGCATTTATGAGTGGAAGGCGCCACGAACTTGTGAGTCATTTTGAGCCAGATGTCCGGATACTTATGATCACATAGTGTACGAAATTTCATCTAGTGACACATGAGGGCTCTGTACCCTCATGGCTGGCCTTTGATTACGGCCTTGGACATTGTGGGGTGGCACCTCGGGCCATGTATATACTGATCTTATTATAGCTATACAACCTACATAAATTAGTATGTCGTAAGCCTCCAGTGGACTAAGTTTAGTAATGGACTGATAGGTTTTCCACTGGCCACCTGGTACTAATCTTTAAATGTCAACTTCCGGTTAACAATGCTACCTTCCTTACAGACCCCAAGATTGAGACACTGTAACTGCCTGATGAGGTGGTGTTGTGTTGTCTTTGGGAAAACGTGATTAAATGATAAAAGTTATTGGACTTATATTTAATACATTATGCAGCATGATACACAATCAAAGAGATTGGTCCAAGGTCGACACTTCACGCCCATGACTTGTCAGCATTGGAAGACAAGCATGGAAGCATTCCCCATCAAGTACCCTCACCCTGCAATGACGAATTTATCTGCTCCTGTATGAAGCTGAAGAAGGTGGTTGGCCAACTTTTTGGGCATTCCCTACAATTTCTCCAGTATACATTTAATCCATCGAAGGAGTCAGTTAGAGTCAAAAGCTCTAGATTGTAAACATTTATTCTTCACCAGATTCAGATATACATCAGTTATCCTTGTTCAGAAGAACTTAAACATTAACGCCTGCAACAAACGGAAACGTGTTTTCGAAACTGGTAAAGAATAAATAGTTATCATTCCCAACTGACCCCTTCGCCTACTAAAATTACTATACAGTTTATGACAAAGATCAGACGTGTTTTTGATACTAAAATCCTGCAACAGATGGAAGAAAAATTTTAAATCATCATGCACCGGTTTCACACAAAAATGCTAAAGAACAAGAGTTGGTAGATGCTTGAAGACAGTCACCAACCAAGTCTTGAAAGTCAACATACAAAAATCTAAGAACCAAAATTAAAGGAGGAAATTGGGAATAAGGTACTGATCACATCTCCTTATTCCTACAGGAACTGTGAAGGCTGGATTAGATTAATTAAAATATATGCACATGTGGGTAATAGGGGCAATGCAGGAATAGGTGTAATAATAAATATGAGACTAGGCATCTGGATAAGTTGTTATGAATAGTGTTGTAAATGTGAACGTAGGTGTCCTCAGCATATACTGATGGAGATATCTTACTGGCAGATTCCCTGAAATTATGCAACATTTAAATGATTTTCACTCTCATCATCTTCTGGTAAAATTTTAAGATTACTTGAGTGTCCTAAATGTACCCAATATACAGTATTCCTTGTGAGTGTGGCCTCAAGTACATTGAGCAAACACTGTACTGCACCTCACAAAACTGTTTAGAGTGCATTACCAGAGAAGGAAAGTTGTTACTCACCATATAGTAGAGATGCTGATTTTTGATAGGCACAATAAAGAGATTCACACAGTCATAACTTTTGGCCACTAAGGCCTTTGTGAGCAGTAGACATGCATACACACACGCACGCACACACTCATCCAAACGTAACTTGCACACACATCTTCAGTCTCAGAGAGATGCAGACACATGTGCAAGTTGCATTTAACAATGATGCTGTGTGAACAGTTGATGGTTGGAAACACAACATCACTGTTAGAGATAGTCTGTGAAAACCAGTTCATAGATGTTGGCCACTGATGAATCATATATACAATTGGAGTTAACAGCCTCAGCATCAGTCGAGGTATGAAAATGGTGCCCTGAAGTCCCTAAAACCCCCAATCAGAAGAATGTACATAAAAAAATGAGTAAGTTCACAGTTTGTCTCACCTGATCTTGAAAAATTTTACCAGCATGATTCAATCATCAACCCATTCCATTCAACTTTCAACTTCGAGGCGGAATGACAGATGAAGACCTCCAAAACTCAGATGAGTTAACCATTCAGTGATACCTTGAACAGTTTCATTGTAAGTTACAAGTCCATTCTCCATTAACACTCAGTTGTCCTCACTTTGTCTGCCCCTTGAATGCCCGGAGGGGTCATTTTGACTTCTACCATTTAAAAAAGTTTTATGAACTATTATTTCAAAGTTTTAAGCATTTTTTATATTTGTATGTTTATAAGATTTTTTAGCCATTTCAGGTACAGGTTTGTGAGTATTAAGGACACAAATTATATTATTTATTGACACATAAACAAATGTCACTGAACCTGGTAACACCCAAACAAGTGTAAGCAAGTGACAGTCTTTTCTTTGTTCTAAATTCATAAAAAAATTGAACTTTTCATATGCACTGAAATTTCATCTACTTCATTGTTTTACACAATTGACACATTTGTATTCAGTTTCCTCAGTACATTTTCCATAAACCATCTTCTTATAAGCACTGTGCTTGGAAATATTTTATTACATTTGCAGAATTTGAGAACTTTATATTTACGGTGGCATTTCAGTGGCATTTTGTTTTCATCTTCATTTTCATTTTTTTCATACTTTTCTGTGGTCCTGTGAGGAAAGCAATTCTTCACATAGAGTGTAATTCATCTGCAAGCTGCTGAATAAAATGTCTTCTTTGACCTTCCCTGTGACAGTCCTACATATGCATTTATTCCTGATAGGCCAAGGATATTGTAGAAGGAGTGTACTGGCCTCAACTGAATACTGCCTCACCATTTTGTCTACTATGTCAACCCCAAATTTGTTTTGTTGTAATGACATACAGTTTGTGGAGTTTTTTCACATTGGTATCCATAGTAACACTAGGATGGAGGGAAGACACTACTAGCATATCTTTTGCCCCCTTTCCTTGATAACAAATTTTAAAACTTTTGCACAATACAGAAGACTCTTCATGGACTTGAGAGCATGTGGTATTTCTCTGCTTGCTCTGTTTACTGTTCCTACAGTGGATGTTGATTTTTCTTTCAATTTTTTGGCTAGTTTGAGAGAAATGAAGTAATTATCTGAAGTGACATTTCCACCTTCGCCCATAAATGGTTCCATAATACGCATCACTACATAACCTGAAATGCTTTTGTCTTGTATCATGCAGTATCCTTACCAAGATAAGTATACACCTGCTTCCAACATCAACAGTTAACCTGTATTTTTGGCCATACGTATGAGGCTCTCAAGCCTAGAGTTGTGAGAACAGGCACCTAGTTTTACTTGGGAAGAGCTGGTCATCTGTTATTATGTCACTTCCAAGTTTGTAACACATTGTATGGTTTTCTATTAATTTGTTCGAGACAGCAGAAACCGATGCAAATGTATGATACTGTACACATACAGAGCACGTATACTTCTCGTTGAACCTTAGGAATCTTATAATCTCACAGAATCTATTTCTACTCATTGTTTCAACACAAAATGATAGGCCCCTGGAATATGACCATAAGCTGTAAAGGTCTGTACTTTGGCCACCACTCACACCATGACCATAAATAACTGCAATAAACTAGTTCATCAGTGGTCATTGACCAGCTGTCATTTCCTAGTAATCTGTGTGCCTCTGTTTCAGTACGTTTCAAGATATGTTTGATTGTATAATTGTCTATGAACAAGTGCCAAGCAGTTGATAGAAGTTCATCAGTTATATTTCTTTTTACATGTAGGTCCAGGAGATTCTCTCAAAATATTGGGATTAGGAAGATGCCCACCTAGGGAATTAGGCACTGCTTCTCTGCAGACTGTTCCATCAGGAGCAACGTCTTTATGTCTTTCATGAGATGATGAAGAAGTAATCACTTGTTCTACACTCTGAGGAACAGGATTATCTCCTCTTCTGTTACATGATTCTTCTCAATCTATAGAGTATGGATAACAGAACAAATGTTAGAAAGCCATCACAAAATCTAAATTAAGTACAGTAACATTATATGTAGATAAGAATATGATGATTATAAATTAGCAGGAATAATAATAATATACTTACTAGGCTGTAAACTTCCATTATTTGTATCTGAGGAATCAGAATCATTAGTATTAGATGACTCATCTTCTCTCATGGCTGCGGTAAAATCTCTTCCTCCGAATTACCAGAAAAAAGTTTGCCATCATCTGTATCACACTCCATAACTCTTTGTAACTCTTCATCTCGTAAATTCTCTTTCTGGTTCATTTCAGTCTTCAGCTCACAATCACCTTTGAAAGACTGATTCTTACAAGAGACTGATGAACAATTGTGAACCAAGTCTATTGTTGTCACATCACATGGCAATAATATAAAAGAAACTAAATTATTGCACTACTAAGTAAAGTGTCTGAGGCTTGAGAATGCATGAGATAACTGTATGACACAACTATAAACAAAATTATAACTTTTAGTCTAAAAGGGTCAATATGACCCCTGTGGGCTTTAAAGTTAAAACTGGAAAAAAGTGATGATCAATTAGGTGGAATGCACTGTTTTTAGTATAATGAAAGTACATGCCAAATAAATAAATATCACAAAAGTAAAAGTCGCTTGAATCATTCTTCGAAATATAGCCTAGCAGTTAACAACCAAAAATGATCATTTTGACTTCTCTGGGCATTAGAGTGTTGGCTGCAGGATGGTGAACCTGCTGCAGAGTTACAAGTAACATAGCTGCTTGACCTTGTGCACACAACACAGTGATGCCAGAGTCCACATATTAGCTCACACTATCCCAAGGGTCATGTATTTGAGCTCACATAATTGGCCACCCCACAGAATAGACGCAGTGTTGGACATGGAGCCAAAACAGTCCAGCCATTCTCCAGTTGAATCAGTTGATTCTCATACCAAAATGCTTCAAGTCACTCTGGTGAAGTTTCCTCATTCTATGCTGCAGAAACAAGTGTAAGGTAGCGCATTTTTGTGCCTATGTGCTAATTGAAGGGTGGGCAGTTTGTCTCCACATCAGAAGACGTTTATATTAGCAGCTGAGAATAAACCAAGTGCTGGTTTGCAGTTGTGACAGCTGGATTACTCATAGGTTGCAGAACTAAAATGGACAAACTCATTGGTCTACATAACAAGATGGCATAAATAAAATCGCATAGCGATGGCTCCTCGGTTTTTTGTCTTCTATGAAGCTGCCAATAGTGCGCCATGCTTGTCTGTTACTAAGATTTAGTGTTCTTTGGGTTACACATTGAACTGATTCTCTTGGGCACTGAACAGGCTTTGCTTGAGGTTACAGTTTCACTTTTGTCATAAAGTGAACATAAGTTAGTAATTCATACCCACCACCTTTTGCACATTACAATATTAGAAATTATTCTACAGAATAGGAGTTGTCAAAAAGAAACTTTAGTTTTCTGTCTGTCAGACATTTTATATACAAAATTTTTATTGTAGCATTTAGCATACCTTTTTGTGCTAAGGGCAGGCTTAATGTTGAGTAATGAATACCATCTCATCTTCTGGTAGTGTAATTATGTACATTATTGTTTATTGTTTGTTTTGAACTCTAATTGGTAATTTACCACTAACTTTATAAGGGAATAACTATTCTGTGAAGCAGTAGTCAGAATACACAACTCTTTAAACAGATGTCTACAAGATGATGGTAGGTGAGCACCACCTATTATGCTTACAATACATTTTTGCACAATGAAGATTCTTTTTCTTAAAGATGAGTTACCTGAGGACTTTATTCTGTACCACATTATTGAGTGAAAATATGCAAAATATGTCAGATTACTGATTTGTTTCTCCCCAAGATTTGTGATGATTGTAGGTGCATATGTGGGTGAAGTAAGTTTTAGAAGTTCCAAAATGTGTTTCTTCCAGTATAAATTCTCATCAGTTTGGACACCTAAGAATTTTAGAGTACCCACCCTATTTATTATTTCCTCACCACTGGTGCTTACTCTTCTATCCAGAGCCATATAAGACTTGTGATTTAATGCAGCTCCATTACACTTACTGAGGTCTCTCATTTTCATCTATCTCATTGTGCAACCAGTGTCTCTGTTGCTCTTACCTTTGCTTGTCAATTTAAATAATATTAATGCACATCCTATGCAGTAGTTAAAGTTTATTGGATGTTTCGGTGAAGTATCTTTAAAGGAAGTTATAGAGGAAGTTTATAAAGTGCCTCCAGTGTGCTCCCATATGATCAAGAATCAAGAATTTGTCACTATTGTATAATACAGGATGTAGTAACACATATGGCCAAATAATAATAAAATAATGTCAATTAACTGTAGCATACATATTAAGCGCAGCAATACTAAAATATGCTGCAGCAAGATTTCTAAAAGCTATTGTGGATAAGTAATACCATAATGTAGTATGGTACAAACACTATGTACAAATAATTGGATGGAGTATACAGAACATAGTTATTCAAAACACAAACACAGCACATAACGATACTGTAAACTGTAGAAAAATTTATTAAATGCTAATATTCTCCATAGGCTTCTTAAAGAATTCTTCTGCATAAGTATAATATAGTATGGTACAAACACTATATACAAATAACAGGATGGAGTGTACAGAACATAATTATATGAAACATAAAGCACAAGTAATACTATAATGTAGTATGGTATAAACACTATGTACAAATAAGTGGATGGAGTATACAGAACATAATTATAAGATACATAAAAACATAATTATACAAAACACAAACACAGCACATAACGATACAGTAAACTATAGGAAAATTTATTAAATGCTAATAATCTCGATAGGCTTCTCAAAGAATTCTTCTTGACAGTAAAATGGGTGATATCATAGCCAGCTCTACCACTAAATTTTAAAAATTTTTAGATCAATAGACTGAACATAGATTGGTAATTTGTTGAAAATTTTGAATGTGTTCGCTTTGTGAAAATTTCCAGTTCTTGCTAACCTGTGCCTTGGTACATTTACAATAGCCAATTACAAAATATTATTTTTAAGACAGAGCAAAGGCACATGTGCAGTAAGTATAATTGTGAGTACTCTGAGCCTTAAAAAAAAAAAAAAAAAAAAAGAATGACAGTGCTCCATGTGACATGTTTTACACATTACACTAACACTTTCTTTGTATTTTTAAAGTATTCCGGATGTGAGGAGAGTTTCCCTGTAGAATCAGACTGTATGACATATGTGACTGGAACAGTCCAAAGTATGTCATGCTAAGGCAATCCCAGCTCACTAAAGCCTTTAACCTCAAAATTAGGTACGTTACCTGAGATATTTTTTCACATGTGTGATTGATATGTTCCTATCGGGGGAGTTTGGAGTCAATGTAAATACCTAAACATTTTACAGGCTTACATTTTCTTTCATTAGACATTCCTTATCAGAGTTGTTGGTATTATCAGAAATGCACAGAAGTTTATTAGCTGCAAACCAGTCCACCCTGTATGAAGAGTTTCTTTTGTTGTCTTATTTGTGTCTGAGATTCTCTGATGTGTCGTAAGTAGGTTTGTATCATCTGTATAACATATGATGAAGTGAGCTATGTTATTAGGGAAGTAATTGATTGCTGCAATGAAGAAGAAGAGTCTGAAAAAAATCCTTGTGGAACACATGAAATTATTTCTATTAAGGAGAAATTTATATTTCTGACTCAGACAAACTATTTTCTGTTGCTCAAGTAAGAACACATTAGAGTTAATGAGCTCCCAAGCATCCCATAAAACTCCAGCTTCCTCATTAGTGTCAACATGAATTGAATCCAACACTACTTAGGGCACATAATAGCAGTAATACCACATTTTTGTCTTCAAGGTCTTATAGTATGATCCATAATTCCTTAGGCACTTGGTGCAGGGAGTGGCAACTGACCCTTAACATAGTCAAATGTAATATATTGCGAATACATAGAAAGAAGGATCCTTTATTGTATGATTATATGATAGCGGAACAAACACTGGTGGCAGTTACTTCTGTAAAATATCTGGGAGTATGCGTGCGGAACGATTTGAAGTGGAATGATCATATAAAATTAATTGTTGGTAAGGCGGGTACCAGGTTGAGATTCATTGGGAGAGTGCTTAGAAAATGTAGTCCATCAACAAAGGAGGTGGCTTACAAAACACTCGTTCAACCTATACTTGAGTATTGCTCATCAGTGTGGGATCCGTACCAGATCGGTCTGACGGAGAAGATAGAGAAGATCCAAAGAAGAGCGGCGCATTTCATCACAGGGTTATTTGGTAACCGTGATAGCGTTACGGAGATGTTTAATAAACTCAAGTGGCAGACTCTGCAAGAGAGGCGCTCTGCATCGCGGTGTAGCTAGCTCGCCATGTTTCGAGATAGCTAGCTCGCCATGTTTCGAGAGGGTGCGTTTCTGGATGAGGTATCGAATATATTGCTTCCCCCTACTTATACCTCCCGAGGAGATCCCGAATGTAAAATTAGAGAGATTAGAGCGCGCACGGAGGCTTTCAGACAGTCGTTCTTCTCGCGAACCATACGCGACTGGAACAGGAAAGGGAGGTAATGACAGTGGCACGTAAAGTGCCCTCCGCCACACACCGTTGGGTGGCTTGCAGAGTATCAATGTAGATGTAGATGTAGATGTAGAAATGTCTGCTGTAATTTTTCTCCTTTTGTGAAAACCAAACTGATTGTTACATAGGAGACCATTGTTTAAAGAAGCTGCTTATTTGTGTATGTAACAGCATCTCAAATATCTTTGAAAGTATAGCCACAATTGAGAGTGCTCTGCAACTTTGGAGAGGCTGTTTGTCCCCTTTTTTAAAAACTGGGATACATTTTATACCTTCAGTGAATAAAAATTCTACAAATTTCTTAAAAAATAAAAGCAAATGGTTTAGAGATGAGGTGCATGTAATTTGACAACCAGTAGCATTCTATACCTTTAGAATTTGAAAATTTTGAAACATCTTTTGTAACATCAGTGGACATGATACTACTCCATTGATATACCTGGTCATCTGGCAGTGGGCTCCAGTCAGGTTCATTGCTGATGAACTTGTTGCTTTAATATTGTTTCCTATTTCTTTAACTGAGTTTCAAAAGTAGTGATTCAATTCATGAGCCTCTAGTGGAGCTATTTGTGTGAATTTTGATGCATCCCCTTGTGTTATTATTTCCAATGCTGCCTTGCATTTATTGGGGGGGGGGGGGGGGGCTTTCTATGTTGTTTTCTACTCCTAGTCTTTTGCCATCAGGGTGTTAGATTTGTAGAATTTTTGCATTTAATTTATGACCCATAAATGTTCTCCCTTTGCTCTGTCCTTTGGGTACAAGTATGCCTATGCATCAGATACAGTTCGAGTATGTTTTCTTCTATTTCCAAAAGTTCTTCAGAAAACCAGTTCAGCCTTTTATTTTTCTGTGTGCTAGGAGGACAAGAGTACCATAAACCTATATGTTTCTTAAAAATGTTATCAAAGGCCATTTCAGCTCCCCTTTTACTCAATTTGCAATTATATGCAGAGTCCCAATTCGCATTATGTAGTATCTCAGTATAAGCTCTTATGTACTCTTACTTTTGCCCCCTTATCAGTACCACCTTAGCTTCTTTGATTTTTATTTCTTGCCTCCTATACAGCATGAGGAGTAAAGGCTCATGATCTGCCAGATATTCTCCTGCAAGTCTGACTGTAACTTCTCTGCTCTGGAAATTCACCAAAAATTGTCTATGCAGGCATACTTTGATGTAGCACAATTATTTGTACAATATAGTTCCAATGATCTTAGCATATTGAGAAATGCCTTGTGACTTGCCCCTCTGCGTTTGCCATTTCTATGTTACAATCACCACATATAGTAATTCTTGACTTATTCTTGAAGATTTTTTATCTCTTAACCCACATCTTTCAATAAACAAATTTACATCTCCATCTGGAGATTCACTATACAGACTAACTACACCTACTTTTCCATTCTCTAGTTTTACACAACTAAACTATCCATCCAGTTCTGAGCAATATGCAGATAAGTTAATTTTGGTAAATTTTACCCCTTCTTTGACAGAAAGTCCATGCCCATCCTTCTTTCACTGCTTTCTGCATATTATGTCTGCAACAGCATAGCCTTGGCCAAGAAATACATTTACTTTATCTTGGGTTAATAAGAGCTCAGATACATATATGACATGCAGAATGTTACACAAATGTGCTCATGTATATATATAATATGCAGAATGTTAGACAAATCTTCTAATTCTAAAAGCTTATTTCTAAGGCCACATATGACAATTTGTAGAAATGCGAGTGGTTCACCTGCATTTGTATTCCTCTGGGGACTATTTGTTTCTAAACTTGAATCTGTAGGTTAAGTTAATGCCTACAATTCTAGTACACCGTGTCAGTATTTGTTTTGATAGCCACATACCCGTTTTTCTAATTGTTGGGTCACTTTGTTAACTGCTTTCTCTTGTGAGAAAGCCTCTGAGCCCACCACAAATACTCTTGGTACCAAAAATTTTGATACTTTTGTGTGGGCTTTCTATTCTTATGGTTCTTTCCATGCATATAAGTGATACCCCACAAGCTGTCTAAATATATACTACTGATGTTTGCACTGCTGTTGCAGTTGATGCTGGAAATACTACTGATCCTGTGGTTGGTAGCTCCTCTTTTGTAGGTGATATTCCATCTTCTTTTACACATGATATTTTCATTGATGGTAAGATCACAACTTCCTTCAGAAGATGTAATTTTAGATGTCTTTTATGTTTTCACTTGATAGTCAGTTGACAATTCATTTTTATCTTTGAGATTATCAGCTTAAGAAGGTGCTTTAGTCTGTCCTTGTGATTCCACATTCAAAATAATTTTGGAATTTCTTACCCTTATTTAAATTTCTGATGTGTTTTCTTATTTTCTGATAAAAAAAATTACTTTACCTGAGTTGTTTAAATCCACACCTTAGTAGGTGAAATGTATTCTTTCACCGGCACTCAATTAAAGAAAAGTTGCATTTTAAAACACTTTAGATATTTTCAGTAGTACGAATTAAATCATAGCATGAGGGTGTGCTGGAGAGAATGACATTTTCATTTGGTAAATTGTTGAGGGCTTTCACTGTTGCTCTGATAACAAGTTATGATACATTTTATTAGATCCTCCCATTAAGATAATACGGTGATTTTATGTTAATGACTCAAATTGCTTAAGCCATCTTTTATTACCACATACAGAAGTGCAGCTAGTTATAGGAAGTATGCCACATTGAAGTTCATTTCACTTAGTTTTGTAAAATATAATGCCCGTAGCTATTGGAGAGAAGCAATAACTTTCGTGTTTATCAATTATGGCAGTACACTTTTAGTTGTTACATATATTTCTGCTATCAACTTTCATGGCATCATTTTGCACTTCTGGCATTTCAGAGTGAAGATTTACTGCATCAATCAAAACATTTGTTTTTCCCTATGCTTGTAGACACAAAAAGATGTGTGCATTTGATAACTTCAGTTCACCCAAAAGGTTATCTTAGATGCAATGCAACAGTTCTTTTCTTATTGCTTTGACCAGAAGTTTCCATAGTGAGCAATTTTATGAGAGATCCCAAGGCTTGGACAAACTTTTCTGCTGCTGAAAGAACCTGACATGGAGCTTCTGCTATACTGCATTTCCTTTTATACCAGTACAAAATTTCATAACTGCAGCTGCTTCACAACACAATATGGACTAAATAATTTAACTTTGTGACCAACTTGTGACTCAGCTATCATGCATTGCTCAAATGTTGTGAGGCAACAGTCCTCAATGCTTTGTGAAAATTACTCCAAATTAAACCAAATTACCTTAAATAAATACTAACTTTTTGCTGTATCCCATATGTGGCTGTGAAACAGAAAAGGCTAACAAGCAAAGCTTTTTATCTGTCACTATCAGCAGATGCACAGTGGTGTGGAAGTAGAATGGGTAACATATATGACTATTTTATGTACTATAAATTGTTGTTTTGGCAAAATATTTCATGTAATGTTATTTGTGAACAGTCTTGCATACTTATAGTGTGTAAATAACAAAATTTCTCCTAACTATCTGTGTAGTCAGATAAAAGTTTTTTCAGTATTTAACCTGTCTTTGTGATAAATAGATAGTATGTAGTTTCCTTCAAAGCATAAACTTTACTGTTTCATTACATTCTGTGTATTTTGTATGAGTAGAAACAGATAACACCAGTTTATTGACATTCATTTATTAATAAATCACACAAA
Source organism: Schistocerca americana (assembly GCF_021461395.2). Lineage (NCBI taxonomy): Eukaryota > Metazoa > Arthropoda > Insecta > Orthoptera > Acrididae > Schistocerca > Schistocerca americana. The sequence goes on along the minus strand of NC_060122.1, from coordinate 129,143,603 downwards.
ATTAGATTTCAACTGCTTCTCTTTGCAGACATATATCCTAGCTTGTTCCATATGTACTTAATAGTGATGTCTATGAAATATAACGATAAGTGAGGGAATGCATTCCAACAGTTCTAACCACCCGCCATATCATCTTCAATTGATGGATGTCACAGGATGTGGACATGGAGGGCACTTGGTTAGCATACCACTCTCACAGCCAATGCCAGTTTTTGTCACTGGAGCCACTACTTCTCAATCAAGTGTCTCCTCAATTGGCCTCACAAGGGCTGAGTGTGCCCAACTTGCCAGGAGACCCACATGGCGACTCATACAAGTACCAGCCAAACCCAACAGCACTTAACTTATGTGATCTGATGGGAACTATTGTTACCTCTGTGTCAAAGCCATTGGTAAGAAAATGAAAAGCTGTGGGAAAAATATAATTCTGGATCAGTTAGTAAATCTGTTTATGAGCTCCACTTCACATCATAAAAGAAAGTGCTCATCATGGAGAAATAAATATTACAGGCCATGATGCTTGTAAATGACTATTTTCCCACCTCATTTTATTGTGAAAGGAAATGGACCTTTCAGTGAAATGGTTTTTGCTGCAAACTTGTATTTTGTTAACTCCTAGTTTAAATCCAATTGACAGCTTTCTTTTGTTTTCTGTAAGATACACTAGACACACATCTGAGTTGAAAGTATTTTATTTGCACTCTGCCTCCTTACATGTTATGCAAAGTCACAGACAGTAATATTTAGCATTTCAGTATATGGATAAGGTGAGGGATCTTGTGAATTTTGTCACCAAACGCACCTTTAAAAAAAAAAAAAAAAAAATTGATTCCATCATCCGAAAAAAAAAAAAACATTTATTCTGCAGGATGATAACATGCATTCTCCAAATAAAGAACTGCTCTTTCAAATAATCATTTTACCTCCAAATACATAAACACAGCACGCACAACAGAGAATGTAACCAGTCTCAGAAGGTGGTACTGTTCATCAAGACTCTTCTTGGATGCATGCAGTAAAATGGCATTTTTTTGTTCCTTTGAATGTGAGAGGCTTTTACAATTTGCCAATAAAGATTGGCAACAATTTGTGTTCATCCATTGTAACTGGGAAGAAAGAGTTACATTTTTGATGCTAGGCTTTTGTCCAATTGCATGCACTTCAATCCAGGAGGCTAAAAATCATGTGGCCTTGTCCTTACTTACTGTCCAGTTTCATCATCGCTGTAAATCTGTTGCAGAAAAAATTGTACAATTGAAGGTGACTGAAAAAATCATCCAAATAAACATTCTCTGTGTCTTTGTTAGCACTAAGTATCTCATCCTCATCAGCAATTTCAATCCCACAGTGGTGTTTGCATCAGTTCAGTCATCCTGATAATATGTCAAACTTGATTCATTCTTCAGAGTATCAAGGAACTCTCTTACTATCATTGTGCCTGATACTGGACCTCCTCCATCTCTATTTTGCTGGAAGCACAAGTGCAGTCTTTCACCTAGTTTCACATTACTGTGACAGTCATGCTTTACTATTAGTTTTGGTTGCAAAATTTAACATATTTTCTTTATTTTCCTGTATGTCTCTCACTGTTTGTGTTTCTATTCAATAACACTGAGAAAGTCTGGCTGCAGATTTGCCCCTTTCTAGCTTATCCATAATTTCTAATTTCTTTTAGATCATTACAACATGTTTGTGTTTCTGCCATATTCATAGCACGTATGAACCAGCCATAACTTTGACAACAAGATAAATTATATAGGGCAACACTTATCCTTTTTAGGTAGCTATGGTCAACACTGCATTCTTCTTGGCAATGTTTAACAGTGTGTTTATATTTTGTATGAACACAGAGCAATAATTCTGAGGAGAACTGTCCCTGAAGCTTTAAGTGAGTTCCAGATTACTTACCTTTAGCTCATAGAATAAACACTTAGTAAACATATAGACATGAAGGTGGCCACCTACATGGTACGTGGGTAGGGTCATCACATTTCCCTGAAGATGAAATGGGCGGTAGTGGTAATAGTAGTAGTAGTAGTAGTAATAGTAGTAGTAGTAGCTTTATTCATCTGTAGATCTCTTTTTACAAGGACGTAGGACATGTCAAAGTATTTACAGGTTTAGACCAATTTAAAATAAGATAATTTGTATGCACATACATTTACAGACTTATAGTTACAGACAGTGATTACATTTACTCCTGGTATACAATACCTTTTTTACAAATAAATTATTAAATAATGTAATGCCACACCGTTCACTCATATCTCACTATCAGTCACTGCACACACAAAACACATGTTAATTCATAACACTTCACTCACCACACACACATACACACACACACACACACACACACACACACACACTGCTGATCTGTGGGTCATTTTCTGTACCTGGGAAAACATGAGAAACAATGGAAAAATATTTGAAGGATGCCTCACAGTGGGAATGGAGCCCTTATTATCTTCAGGAGTCATAACATTAGTCACATGCCTAACAGAGTGTTGTAAACCAAAAAAAAATTTTCTAAGTACAGCAAAAGTTTTCAGGTTTCATTATTTGTTAGTCTTTTTCTTTTTTCTTTCAAAAATCACCATACTATACATAGATAATCCGCAAACTGATTAATCCACCACTTCAAAATTGGCAGCTTACAGGTATAACAGGTGGAAACTTGTGTTTACTTACAGGTTTACCTTGAGAAGGATCAGACAGGTAGTTGGCTGATGACCAGTAACAGGAACCATCATGACACCTGTGTGTAGCAATCTAGAGAAACTGCAGGAAATCTAACTTTGGACGGGTTGCTGGAGATCAGAGGTTTGATCCGCCCATATAGAAGACCAGGCTGTTAACAATGGCATACATAATTTGGTTTTCTTTCATGGTTTTCGAACACAGCAGTGTGTCACTGCAGCAATATGTATCTACACCACATGTTGAACGGAAGTGTCTGAAAATGTTGTCACAGATCATATACTTAATTTCTTGCCATATTATAACACAGTGGTGACAAAAAGTGCCTAGAAAGCAACAGAAAATCCATTTTGATTCTATTACATTGGATGTACCAGGCATGCCCTACCAATGACAAAACTTGTAACTGAAGTAAAGAGGTGCTCATTAAGCATAAACTGATACAGCACTAAACTGGCAGTGGCACATATGCATATTTCTCAGTATAAATTGAAATAAATCTTTAAATAAGGTAGATCCCCAGTAATTTGAGCTAATTCTGGGCTGAGGTTACCTCTCAAGACGGAAAAATTCTGATAATAAAGAAATATTACTAAATCAATGGATAAATCATGAATAAATATTTAATGATCACAATAACGATTAAAACCACAAAGAAAAACAATATAGTACATATCTATGTTGTTGTCATTCTTGTTGTGGTCTTCAGCTCGAAGATTGATTTGATGCAGCTCTCCATGCTACTCTATAGTGTGTGAGTCTCTGAATAACTACAGCAACCCACGTCCTTCCCTATCTGCTTACTGTATTCATCTTTTAGTCTCCCCCTCTTGGATTTACTTCCCTCCAGTACTAAATTGGTGTTCCCTTGGTGTCAGAATGTGTTCTATCAATTGATCCCTTCTTTTGGTCAAGCTGTGAAACAAATTTCTCATCTCCCCAATTCTAATCAGTACCTTCTCCCCCCATGAACCATGGACCTTGCCGTTGGTGGGGAGGCTTGCGAGCCTCAATGAAACAGGTCCAACCACAATGGAGGGGTATCTGTTGAGAGGCCAGACAAACATGTGGTTCCTGAAGAGGGGCAGCAGCCTTTTCAGTAGTTTTAGGGGCTACAGTCTGGATGATTGACTGATCTGGCCTTGTAACACTAACCAAAATGGCCATGCTGTTGTGGTACTGCAAATGGCTGAAAGCAAGGGGAAACTACAGCCGTAATTTTTTCCGAGGGCATGCAGCTTTACTGTATGGTTAAATGATGATGGCGTCCTGTTGCATAAAATAGTTCCCCATTCGGATCTCCGGGCAGGGACTACTCAAGAGGACATTGTTATCAGGAGAAAGAAAACTGGCGTTCTATAGATCGGAGAGTGGCATGTCAGATCCCTTAATCAGGCACGTAGGTTAGAAAATTTAAAAAGGGAAATGGATCGGCTACAGTTAGATATAGTGGGAATTACTGAAGTTCGGTGGCAGGAGGAACAAGACTTTTGGTCAGGTGAATACAGGGCTATAAATACAAAATCAAATAGGGGTAATGCAGGAGTAGGTTTAATAATGAATAAAAAAATAGGAGTACGGGTAAGCTACTCCAAACAGCAAAGTGAACGCATAATTGTGGCCAAGATAGACACGAAGCCCATGTCTACTACAGTAGTACAAGTTTATATGCCAACTAGCTCTGCAGATGATGAAGAAATTGATGAAATGTATGATGAGATAAAAGAAATTATTCAGGTAGGGAAGGGAGATGAAAGACTAATAGTCATGGGTCACTGGAATTCAAGAGTAGGAAAAGGGAGAGAAGAAAACATAGTAGGTTAATATGGATTGGGGCTAAGAAATGAAAGAGGAAGCCACCTGGTAGAATTTGGCGCAGAGCATAACTTAATCATAGCTATCACTTGGTTTAAGAATCATGAAAGAAGGTTGTATACATGGAAGAACCCTGGGGATGCTAAAAGGTATCAGATAGATTATATAATGGTAAGACAGAGATTTAAGAACCAGGTTTTAAATTGTAAGACATTTCCTGGGGCAGATGTGGACTCTGACCACAATCTATTGGTTATGAACTGTAGATTACAACTGAAATTGCAAAAAGATGGGAATTTAAGGAGATGAGACCTGGATAAACTGAAAGAACCAGAGGTTGTACAGAGTTTCAGGGAGAGCATAGGGGAACAATCCCAAAGAAAGCAGGTGTCGACAGATGTGAAAATTACTGAACTAACAGTTTAATAAGTCACAGCTGCAAAATACTAATGCGAATTCTTTACAGATGAAAGGAAAAACTCGTAGAAACTGACCTCGGGGAAGATCAGAAATGTTGGAACATGTAAGGCAATACTGACCCTGTTACTTATCTTAGAAGAAAGATTAAGGAAAGGCATACCTATGTTTCTAGCAGTTGTAGACTTAGAGAACGCTTTTGACAATGTTGATTGGAATACTCTCTTTCAAATTCTGGAGGTGACAGGGGTAAAAAACAGGGAGCGAAAGGCTATTTGCAATTTGTACAGAAACCAGATGGCAGTTATAAAAGCTGAGGGGTATGAAAGGGAACCAATGGTTGGGAAGGGAGTGAGACAGTGTTGTAGCCTATCCCTGATGTTATTCAATCTATATATTGAGCAAGCAATAAAGGACACAAAAGAAAAGTTTGGAGTAGGTATTAAAATCCATGGAGAAGAAATAAAAACTTTGAGGTTTGCCGATAACATTGTAATTCTGTCAGAGACAGCAAAGGACTTGGAAGAGCAGTTGAATGGAATGGACAGTGTCTTGAAAGGAGGGTACAAGATGAACATCAACAAAAGCAAAACAAGGATAATGGAATGTAGTTGAATTAAGTTGAGTGATCCTGAGGGAATTAGATTAGGAAATGAGACCCTTAAAGTAGTAAAGGAGTTTTGCTATTTGGGGAGCAAAGTAACTGATGATGGTCGAAGTAGAGAGGATATAAAATGTAGACTGGCAATGGCAAGGAAAGCATTTCTGAAGAAGAGAAATTTGTTAACATCAAGTATAGATTTAAATGTCAGGAAGTCATTTCGGAAAGTATTTGTATGGAGTGAAACATGGATGATAAATAGTTTGGACAAGAAGAGAATAGAAGCTTTTGAAATGTGGTGCTACAGAAGAATGCTGAAGATTAGATGGGTAGACCACATAACTAATGAGGAGGTATTGAATAGAATTGGGGAGAAGAGGAGCTTGTGGCCCACTTGACCAGAAGAAGGGATCGGTTGTTAGGACATGTTCTGAGACATCGAGGGATCACCAATTTAGTATTGGAGGGCAGCGTGGAGGGTAAAAATCGTAGAGAGAGACCAAGAGATAAATACACTAAGCGGATTCAGAAGGATGTAGGCCGCAGTAGGTACTGAGAGATGAAGAAGCTTGCACAGGATAGAGCAGCATGGAGAGCAGCATCAAACCAGTCTCAGAACTGAAGACCACAACTACAACAATAACCTTCACATCAGTTACATATTCAACCTTCCTAATCATCAACATTCCACTGCAGTACCACATCTTGAAAGCTTCTATTCTTTTTTTACCTGAACTGATTGCCCATATTTCACTTCCATTCAATGCTATACTCTATACACATATACTCAGAGAAGACTTAATAACACTTAAATCTATATTCAATGTTAATAAATGTTTCTCTTCAGAAAATGCTTTTCTTGAAATTGCCAGTCTTCATTTTGTATCCCCTTTACTTTGATGACCATCAGTTACTTTTTCTGCCCAAATAGCAAAACTCATCTCATTTCTTAATCAGAATCCCTTAGCACCACCTGATTTAATTTGACTACATTACATTATCCTTGTTTTGTTTTTGTTGATGTTCATCTTATACTCTCTTTTGAAGACACTGTCCATTCTGTTCAACTGCTCATCCAAGTCCTTTGCTGTCTCTGACAGAATTACAATGTCATTGGCAAATATCAAAGTTTTTATTTCTTCTCTCTGAACTTCCTACTCCCAAGTTTTCTTTGGTCTCCTTTACTCCTTGTTCAATATACAATTTGGATAACAATGGGGATGGGATGCAACCCTGTGTCACTTTCATCCCAATCAGTGCTTCCCTTTATGCTCCTTGTCTTGTATAATTGCCATCTGATTTCTGTACAAGTAGTAAATACCCCTTCATTTCTTGTATTTTACCCCTGCTATCATCAGAATTTAAAAAACAATATTTGTGTCAACATTGTTAAAAGCTTTCTCTAAGTTACAATTGCTATAAACACAAAGATTTGTCTTTCCTTGACTTAGAGTCAGTATTGCCTTGCACGTTCCTACATTTCTCCAGAATCCAAATTGATATTCACCGAGGTCAGCTTCTACCAATTTTTCTATTCTTCTGTAAATAATTTTTGCTGCTATTTTCCAGCTGTGTCTTATTAACTTGCTTTGTCCAGCGTTAGGACTGCTTTGGAAGTCTTCAGAAAACCACTTTTTAAAAATATTTTTGTCCAGCAAAACAGATTTTTGGTTGACGTATGGAACAGGCAGTGCAGAAGCAGTGATATTTTTCCTTTTAAACTATCGGTTTAGCAGACTTCTCTCTTGCCAGCAGCTTCAGTTTATGGTCTCCACTTGCATACAATTCAGCAAAAACTGTTAACCTCTCTTTCTGTTTTTCGTAGCCTGGGGGAGTCTTTCCTACTTTTGAGGCTAGAATTTTAGATGGAAGTGTTTTCTAATTTAGCCCTGTTTTATCACCTTTATACAGTTGATCTGGAGTATGATTATCTTCTTGTATATATATTCTTCATTTGTCACAAAATTGTGTAACAGCTTAAGAATCCACAGAAAGCTTTTCATCACAAATTTCTAGATGCCTTTTGCTGCATTGCTTCTTCCACCTGTACAACCACACTGAACTTGCAGTAAAATTTTCCTCACTTTTCTTTAACTCATTTTTAAAAATATAGCTTTTTCTTACAGAATAGGTCCAGAAATTGGAATTCCTTTTTGTGCTTATTGAACAAACCAAAAAAACTATGTTGCACTAATTTTTTCATACACACATTTCTTTATTGACTTCCATTGAAGTGAAACTTCTCAATTTTGTCTCTGATTCTATGGCTGTCTCCAACTGCCACTTCAATGATTTCATACTCAGCAGCAAGTATTTTTTAATGTTCCTCTTTTGTGTAGTCTCTTCAGAGCCTCCAGTCTCCATTCAAAAGCATAAATTTTCTCTTACTCCTACAGCTGATTGTTATCGACAGATTAAAACATTAAGAAACACACAGTTGTACATGTACTTTACATGGTATGTCTGGCTAACTACTGTACAGATGTTACAGCAGTTCCCCCCCTTTATTTATCTCCTCTGTTGTCCTCGGTGTCGACATACTGTGTTGCTACACTGGCTGAAAAATGGGTAGTGGATTCTGACATTGACTACTGTAAATAGCGTAGCCAACAGGTACACAGTTGTGTTTCACAGTACTTTAATTTCACTGTTCACAACCCCCTAGTAATGCACAGTTATATGGCCAGTGCACTATTGTTTAACTTTCAACAAACCTCATTAACAGTTTGCAGGAAAACCTCCACATACTACTACAATAGTTTCCTGTTGAACACCTATGAGCAGTAAAACCTAACAATAAAGTTCCCAGTTCTTGAAAAATAATAAGGTACATATGGAGTGGACACTGTCATTGTTTTTACACAAGGCCTAATTGTTTAACACTTATTCCACAGTTAAGTTGACACATTGTTCTTGTTCTAATTAACACAGGTTTCTTGTCTGAACCTCGGCCATGGACTGACTGACTCATGGCCAAAAGTTGGGTTCTAATAGATCTTCACAATAATAGGTTCTGAAATTACGCATTGTTTGATGTTTAATTTACAGAAATTACAATTGAAACTTAACTCATTAAATTAAATGAATACACTTAAAAAATTCGCCTTAAGTTTCTTCTACTAAAAGATTTAGGCCAAATTATTTGTTTAAATGATGAAATTAACATATATAGTTATGTAAACAATACTTTTGACAAAGCAATGGAATTAATGAAGGGCTGGTTTTTCTACCATGTTTTCGAATGGAGCCAAGTAGATCCTTTAAGAATTCTATTGTTTTGTCTCCCAAACGTTCACAATTAGTACAGAATCTATAATAGTTTACATGTCAACAATAGAATTTAAGTTATGAAATAATTACTGATTTCACTCTATGATGAAAGATACTAACTAGGAATAGAAATAAATTAGAAAATCAATTACATACATAAAACTAAGCACAAAATTAGATCTGGTGTTATATTCTTTAAAACTGAGGACTAGCCTTTCTCTTTTATGAAAATGCAGATTATATTCACATATGCTAATGGTAAATACTTAAAGTAACAAAACGAATTTAAGGAGGCAGATGGCGAAATGAGAAGGAAATTAAAATCGTCCCAGCTTGCTTTGTCTCAATATTACTACACAATCAACTCGGTATGTATAAAAATATTAAGTCAGTGTTGTAAATTGTGTTCTATATAGTTATTTAGGGGTACTTTATTTCAATGAACACTGTTGCTGAGCAGACACAACAATAGGGGCAACAGTAAGGATGGTATGGAATGCACAACTGATTGTCATGTGGTCCCAATTAGTGAAGGCTCGACAAAGAAAGAGCAAGCACACTCCTCGAAACTTAATGGTACAAGTAGATCTGTAATATAAATACATTAGCAATCTGAGGCCAAGGTTATTTCAGTGCATTATGAATTAAAACCCTAAGTGGCACAGTTTTACCTGTATTGTACATGGAAAATTGGAAGAAAGTTCAAAATGTAGCACTTTCGAAGATGCGTAAAACATACATGTGGACAACGTATGAAAACTGGTTTTTACTCTAATTTTATGTACAATTATAATTTTCATAGGACCAGCTCAAATTACACAGAACCTTAAAATACTGATACTCGAATTACCAGGGCTCTACTGTACATGGAATCTGAAGCAATACATTGTTTACCAGCGTTTAAGTAACCAGTTGTATGTGGTATACATAGTGTGTTCAGCGACAGTGCTCAAAAATGAATGAACGGTGTAGCACTAGCTTCTTACATGATGAAATAATGTGAATATAGTGTATGTAATGTTTTCAGTGATCAGTGTTGTGGAATGAATAAATGTTCTTTTCAGGAATGTATAAGGAAAACGGTATTGCACACCTGGAATTGTGCTGTATTTACAAGATCAGCTATGTAGTCAGGAGGATGTGAGTTCTAATCTCCACTGGAATATCCTGATTTGGTTTTATGTGGTTTCCCTAAATTACTGCGACAATGTATATCTTTCAACAAGAGGCTGCAGTTCTGCAGGAAATTAAAGGGGAACAGTACTTGAGACTGGAGTGCGACAGGATTGTAACCTATCCCTGATATTATTCAATCTGTGTATTGATCAAAGTGTGAAGGAAACGAGGAGAAATTTGGAAAAAGGAATTACAGTTGAGACAAAAGAAATAAAGTCTGCTGATGACATTGTTATCCTGTCAGACATGGTGAAGGGCTTGAAAGAGTGGATGAACAGAGTAAACTGTGTCTAGAAAAGAGCTTGTAAAATGAGTACCAAGGAAAGTAAAATGAGGACAATAGAAGTAGTCAATTTAAGTCAGGTGATGCTTTGGGTATGAGACACTAACAGTTGTACATGAATTTCAGTATTTGGGCAACAAAATAACTGATGATGGTAGAAGAAGGGAGAATATAAAATGCATATTGGCAGTAGACATGAAAAGCATTTTTGAGTAAGGGAAATCAGCTAGAATAAAATACAAATTTTGATCTTAAGAAGTATTATTTGAAGATATTTATCTCAAGTGCAGTGTTGTACAGAAGCAGTTTAGGCAATAAGAGAATAGAAGCTTTCAAAATGTGGTGCTGCAGTAGAATGCTATAGATTAGATCAGAAAACTACGTTAACTAATGAGGAAGCACTGAGGTGACTTGGGGGAAAATTGTGGGACAACATGACTAAAATAAGGGATCAGTTAATAGGACATATCCTCAGGCGTCAAGGAATAATTGCTTTGGCAATGGGAGAAGTGTGTGTTGTGGTGGGGGGGGGGGGGGGGGGGGAGGGTAAAAATTGTAGTGGGAGACCATGGCTCCATTTTGTATGAAATCTGAAGTTGATGTGGGTTGCAGTAATTATACAAAGATGCTTGCATGTGTTACAGTAGTGAAGAGAGCTGCATCACAACAATCTTCAGACTGAAAACCACAATAACATCAACAGAGAAAAATCACAAACCTTTATCACTGTGCATCAATGACATGTACTCAAGAACTGTCTGATATTGGAGACAACTATCATGAATGTCATTATTGACCTGTGGGCATTAGGCATATCACAGTGTGCACAGAATATAGGGTTAAACCTCAGTCGATTAAGACCTCATGTGGTTGCAATTACTCATTCTAGGCTCATTGCCCAGAAATTTCAATATTGCCTCTTGTCTTTAGTTTTAAATATGGTAACCACAAATTTCATTTTTTCAGTGAAAAATTTAGGAGTAACATTTGATAAGGAGACATGCATCAACCCTGGAGATACTATCAGAAATTTGCATTTGTAAAACAAGATGCTGAATTAGCAGGTAAGGTGTTATATGAATGCCTTGGCCGATATTAAGAAAATTCATAAATCAAGTCCGTTTCTACTAAATTCACTCTTTATTATTAATCAGAATTACCTTTAGGGAGTAAATGCTTTGGGATGTTAGTATAAGATTTTCAGTGTTAGAATGGACAGTTTTTAGATTTTAGCTGCACTGCTTAAAAAGAAAATGCTGTAGGACAGATTGAATAAAAGTATGCTGTCTGTCCTGTTTGTGGGCCAGTACAGTAACAAAGATTTCTTGGTGCAAAGCAGGCAGTACTGAGGTTTTTAGGTTGTACCAATTTTACGCACTCTGAACAAATGTTTCAAAAGTAATTAAACTTCATTGTAGATAATTTAGTCCTGTGTTCTTTCCATTTAGCAATCACTGTCTATTACCTATTTACTATTTGGGACTAAGGTTATTCACACAGGATCAGGTGGTAATTCCACACCAATCTGCTTTGACCATTGACATAACTGTGATGTGTGTAATCTACCCCTCTTTCCTACTTGCAGCTATTGTCCACATTAGTCTGTTCATTATTTCATATTTTACAATCTGTGCCAAAGTAATGTGTCTGGTAATATATTAGTGTTGTGGCAAACCATACTGAACATATCTAGAAGAAACTGTTGTAAATACGCATTAATTTTGCCTTGGCAGCCAGAGACTGTGTTCACATCCATGCAAGTTGCTCGAAACTCACAAGCACATTTAAGTGCATGTGAGTTGTGAGCAACTTACAAGCACATGATGACAGTCTCTGGCTGTCAAGGCAATACTTTGTGTGTGTGTGTGTGTAAGTCCTGTTTGGCTGAAAGCTTTGTTTGACAATCTTATTGTTGTACGTATCTGTGTCTCAGCATCTCCACTGTGTGGTGAGTAGCAACAATCATTTTCATAGTGCTGTCATTAATCCAGGCTATATTTTCCATTCTTTGAAGATTGGTGTTAAACATGCTATTGACCAAAGTAGTTAAGACAGACTATCAGGCTAGTAGTGAGAGACAAGACATACAATGGATATCTTGCCAAGGGTATAGTTCACTTCTTACTATGTGGTGCCCATCAAGATAGACAGTCTTGCTTAAGGCTTTTCACATCAGACCTGTGGTTGAGCAGCCACCAACTGTATGTTGCCTCAAGCTGAATAACAGTTTGGTAAAGACATAAACTGAGAGGAAACTTTTCCAGGGTATAAACTTGAAACAGATTAAATTGTCAGGTCCTTTGAGCAAAATTTGGCTTACACTTCACCAAGTGCTCTCATAGTACAAGTTTTCTTCTTAACTGAAGTTCATGACAATTTTTATTCATCAGTGTGTTTGAGAATTATTCCCAAACAAAAAATTCAAAATGCAAAAATTTGTAGCCCCAGCATTTGAGTCTGACTGCCAGAATGGTTCTATTGCTGCCAGTGTACATTTAGTATAAGGAGCATGAAGGTAAGATTACAGAAGTAATGGCCTGTACAAAGGCACACAAACAGTCATTTTTTCCTTGCTCTATTTGTGAGTGGAAGAGGAAAGGAAATGTCTAGTGGTGGTATGGGGTACCCTCCACCATACACCATATGGCGGTTTGAGCAGTATCTATGTAGATGTAGATGTAGAAGTCTTCCTTTAGTAGTTGAGACAGCTTGGGAAATCAGCTCCCAGAAACACATTGCATAGCCAGCAGTTCAACTGCCATATGTTGCAGAGGAGGCTGTGGTGTAGGTGGCTGTTCATAAAATCTTGATTGATGGCATTGTATGAAGTGGGATGAAGATGTGATACATCACCCAAGATTGCTGTATGGGGAGCGGGGGGATAGTGGATAGTGAGGTGCTGCTCACATGTGTTGCATGACACAGCAGGCACGGATGAAAAAACTACCTGCAAACATGGATGGAACAATTGTGGTTATTGAAGGATGAGTTGGTAGGTCTGAATGCCTATCAGTACCTTGCAGCATGAGTCTGGAATAATTGTCCTGCTTCTGCTGTGGGTAGGATGTGGACCTACATGGTAGATGCTTTGCTTCAAAATCAAATTCTGATAAGTTGGTATGAAAAGCAGGATCCAACGCTCTAGACATTAGGTGATCCATTGCCTGTTGGTCAATAATGAGTAAGGAGCAGGGTGTTTTCCTCGATAGACTGAAATATGCCAATGTAATACGATTGCATAAAAAGGGGGATACGTTGGATGTCAACAACTATCGCCCAGTCTCGCTTCCGACAGCTCTATCAAAAATTTTTGAGAAAGTAATGTATTCAAAAGTAGGCTCCCATATTTGTAAAAATAAAGTACTAACAAAATGTCAGTTTGGTTTTCAGAAAGGCTTTTCAACAGAATATGCTATATACACTTTCACTGATCAAATATTAAATGCTCTGAATAACTGGACATCACCCATTGGTATTTTTTGTGAGCTCTCAAAGGCCATTGATTGTGTAAATCATGGAATTCTTTTAGATAAGCTAAATCATTATGGTTTGAGGGGGGCATTGCACAAATGGTTTAATTCATACATAACTGGAAGAATGCAGAAAGATGAAATAAGTGGTTCATGTAATGTTAAAACAACAGCGGATTCCTCAAACTGGGGGGCTATCATGTACGGGGTCCTACAGGGTTCGGTCTTATATCCTTTACTATTCTTGATATACATTAATGACTTACCACTCCACATTGATGAAGATGCAAAGTTAGTTCTTTTTGCTGATGATACAAGTATAGTAATAACATCCAAAAACCAAGAACTAAGTGATGTAATTGTAAATAATGTTTTTCAGAAAAGTATTAAGTGGTTCTCAGCAAACGGACTCTCTTTAAATTTTGATAAAACACAGTATATACAGTTCCGTACAGTAAATGGCACAACTCCAGTAATAAATATAGACTTTGAACAGAAGTCTGTAGCTGAGGTAGAATTTTCAAAATTTTTAGGTGTGTCCATTTATGAGAGGTTAAACTGGAAGCAACAAATTGATGGTCTGCTGAAATGTCTGTGTTCAGCTATGTATGCTATTAGGGTTATTGCAAATTTTGGTGATAAGAATCTCAGTAAATTAGCTTACTATGCCTACTTTCATTCTTTGCTTTTGTATGGCATCATATTCTGGGGTAATTCATCATTGAGTAGAAAAGTATTCATTGCTCAAAAACGTGTAATCAGAATCATTTCTGGAGCCCACCCATGGTCATCCTGCAGACATCTATTTAAGGATCTAGGGATTCTCACAGTAACCTCACAGTATATATATTCACTTATGAAATTTGTTTGTTAACAATCCAACCCAATTCAAAAGTAATAGCAGTGTGCATAGCTATAACACCAGTAGAAAGGATGATCATCACTATGCAGAGTTAAATCTGACTTTGACACAGAAAGGGGTAAATTATGCTGCCACAAAAGTCTTTGGTCACCTATCAAACAGCATCAAAAGTCTGACAGATAGCCAACCAACATTTAAAAATAAATTAAAAGAATTTATAGATGACATTTCCTTCTACTCATTGGTTGAATTTTTAGATATAAATTAAGGGAGGGGAAAAAAAACCTTAAACATTAGTGTCATGCAATATTTTGTGTAATGTAATATCTTGTACAGACATCTTTTATTAACGTGACACGTTCCACATCATTACGAAGTGTCGTATTCATGATCTATGGAACAAGTATTAATCTAATCTAATCTAATCTAATCGACTCTAATGGTAGTACGAGAAATGAAATTAATAATTCGTGAAAATATAAATAGATTCAATAGTGATATGAGCTGGCACTACTGTACATACAAAATTCACTTTATTCTTGAAGAAACACAATACGTAAACAGAAGCATATGTGAAAGTTAACACACAACCTTAGAGACTAGAGTCAAAATCATAGTTTGCCATAGGAGTAATTTTGTTGGTTATTGGTAGTTGCCAAGACCTCATGTACTGAAGTTACTGTTGTAATAGATGTGAGTTTCACTTAGGTTCTGTGTGCTTGATCAGCACACACTTCTCAGTGTGGTGGTTGACAGGGCAATAATTTATTCATCAGAATGTACATTTTTTAATGTAACATGATAGTACAGCTGTAGTAAACTAAATTTGTTTATTGCAACAAGAATGTATGGAGTTGTTGTAATGTCCAGTTTTATATGTATTTTGTCAGTTATGTCCTTGCTCCCCACCACCACCAAAATAAACTGATAAAAAAATAGGTTTCACAAATTGCTGCATGTTGGAGGTGCGGTGGGAGCGGGGCTGCATGCTGGGCTAAAGATTTCCCTAAGTTTGGTAGGTTTTCATACTCCAGCTAGCTTATCTGCAGTACTTAAGTGATCAACAGTAACTTCATAAACACTGATTTAAATGCATCATTTTGGTCTTGAGAAGTGTAGACTCACTTTTTCAAGGTGGAGCAGGAGAAGACATGGCTCTACTGTATAGATGACAAACTTGAAACTTAGCAACATCATTTGCTATAACTCTTCTCCTTAGATGACCCTTTTCTTTTTCTTTTTTTTATGTTATGCTGGCAGTAGATGTACCACATTTACATAAAGCACTAAAGTTTCAGTAAAATTCATTATTCATCAGTTTATTTTCATTCTACTAATGTCAACAATATAGTTACTTTTTCAGTACACACATTATTTTAAGAGAAACCTGTAATTTACTTTATTCAGAAGCCATATGCTCAGAAACAAATCATGAGGTAACATTTGCTTATTTCTAGAAAGACATAAATTCTTCGAAAGCCTTCATTTCACTCTTTCAGTAAACATTTTATAATTCATGAAAAGTCATTAGCTAAAAAGTTATTCATAATTAAAATGTCAACAATGCAGAAAATAATATTATTAATTAGACCTTTAAGTATGTTTATAACATCATAACTGAATTTATAATTTTCTTGGCCTAATTTTTCTGAACTAGAATGTATCTTTCATTATCAGAGCAATTTCATAATTAAAAATGAAGACTACTATCCTGTGAAATTTACAAGAGGCTCGGTAAAATCCCACAGCTGTGCACATGGTATGAAAAAAATAATCCACCCAACTTTATTTATTTCCCAGTCATCTACCACACAGCTAAACAAAATTATTACCTGCTTCCCCATAATGTCATTGTCACTAATTTCAATATTGTTCTGTTTATATAGCAATATGAAATTACTGCTAGTAAATTTTACAGTAACTTCTCCATGGCAGAGTGATGATTTGCTATTTTCATCTTAATATTTCAATGTAAAAATTCATAGAGTGCACTCATCCATTCCAAATTTCAACATCAAAGCCACTAATATGAACAGATCTAACTGTTACAGTCACTCAGTGTGATCACTTCATGAACTTCTTTGGAAAATTTGGCTGTATTCATCACAATAACTTTTCTGCGTTAAAGTGTTAGTAAAGCTTCAGTGACTGAGTTCGTTGAAATGTTATTTTGTGAAGATTTATTTTTTACTGACTTGAATGAGGACTTCAACATGGAAAGAACCTGACACTGTTTAGGGTTCATCCAGTGCATTAGCTGACTTAGTGTATTTAAACTATAAACGATAAAAAAAGTTAATCTACATCATTACATGTTTTGGCTCTAAGAAATGTGAAGTAATCTTCAATTTAAATCAGTGGTGTCTTCTCCATCATTGAAATATTAGACTACATCTCCAACCAATTTCAGAGAATGAGACTTCAACAGTTTAGCATTGGCAAAGAATACCAGCAATATAACCAGGTCAGTAACGTTACACAGTGTGTTTGGCTTTTTATTGAGCAACTGAAGGGCCACTAATGATGAAGAAAAGCTTCCTAATTATGCACTAAACATAAAATGTGGCTACCCATACGAGTAAGTATGAGAGAACCAGTGGCCCTTGTGGAGCCACCACGTGCCCTCCCCCCCCCCCCCCCCCCCTTCCCCTGCCCCCACCTTCAGTGCCCCTGCCAGTCAGCCCGCGTGCTATTTGTTCAGTTTTTTCATCAGTCAAATAGGCTGAATCGAGTTATCGAGTAGTTGCACTTTCCTATGTAGCACGCGTGTCTGTGTCATCGTATTTTATATGTTTCTGCCTGGCACATAGATAACTACTACATATCTATGAGAAAAGTCACGGCCATTCTAGTGCTCTTGATGCATCATTCTGTCTGGCATCTGTTTGAGAAAAGTCACAAATGTCCTACTGTTTTCTTGTACAGAGAACCTTCAATTCATCGCATTGTAAATATAGACTACTCACCAAATAGGAAGCTAGTTTACATTCAGAAGCAGAAGTATTAAGACTGAAGAATGAATAAATAAAAAGTCCTAGTTGTAGACTAGACTAGTCAAGAGTGAGAGTGATCAGTTGATTATGAAGTATTAATAATAGTAATTCATAGTAATATCAGTAAAAATATTGTTACGAGAGTCGTAACAATATTTTTGCTAATAATGTAACAACAGATTCCCATAACTAATGCATAATATGGGCAACTATTGATGCATATAGCTCCAATAACAGTGACTTCTGAGAAGATCCACAGATTTCTTGAGATAGCTCAAGATATCTTTAGTGCCCCCTCCTTGGGGTTTTTCTGTATGCCACTGGAGAGGACTGCACATGAAAAAGAAAAGAGCATTTTGTAACTGGAAAACAGGTTGCCCAAAACTGCAGTACTAAATGATACACTGTATGGTTTGCTCATTGGCACTTGAAGGGTTTGTTACTGTTTCATGAAGTGAACAGATCTATGAGGAATAAGTTATTTTTGCAAATTTTCTATTCTTCATATATGAGATGTGCTTGTAAGAGTTATTGTTAAGTCAATTAAAAGTTCATCAGGCAAATTCAGGAAAACTAATATTATGAGTGGGGGTTAAATACCTATACACAGTATTAATATGTAAATCCTACAATGAAATTATGGAGTAATCTACAAACTAATGCTATGAGTTTGATGACTGAATAGAAAGCCAAATAGAATAAATAAAAAAATACAGGAAACCATTCAGTGCATTTACATAACTCTCTGGATTAAAATTATCTTTCACAGATGAATAGTATTGAATTCAGTTCCTGTGAAATGCCACATTTCTAACTAGTTCCGCGATAAGCATTATACCGCTTGAATCAAAAATGATTCCCTTCTTTTGACAAAATGCTAGCATGTTCTAATAACAGTATTTCTCTGGGTTGGTACACGCAGTAACAGAACACTCTTGTTGTAAAATAAAACAGTGACATATGCGACAGATCTACATCCATGAAGGTACTATCCAGTATAAATATTTCACTATATGTACCTCAGACAAAGAGCTGCAAAAAAGAATTCTGGGTTAAGAAGGTATAACTTATGTAGAAAGGACATCATGTCGAGATGTGATACAAGAAAACATAAAAAAAAGATATTTGCTTTCACAGTTTCATTTTATTTTCTGTATACTACCAAGATTAGTGAAATATTTGTAATAAGATACCATTACTATGAACAAACAAAAATTTGTAAATAGACACTAGTGGTACAATAGGCTGCCAAAATGTTTTAAGTGTGGTAACCAAAATTTGTTTTACCTTACAACACAAAAGTAGTGAATAAGCAACATGGATTATGAACCTCTCAATACTGTATGGCATAGTCCAAAATAAAATAATTGCAATTTTACAATTGAGAGATAGCATAATCCGAAAAAAGAATCCTACAAATCGCAACAATTCCACGCCTATTGCAGTAAATTATACATTAAATCATGATTTCAGTTTCAGATATCACTATGAGATATTGATGCTTACAATGAAACACAAATTATGTGCATTTTTGTACGTATGTAGAACTGACAAAAATTGCTTGTGTAAACAGTTTGAAATCCCACTTGTGAAATGTGAACAACCGGAGGCAAAGTTGGGGCTATGGGGGGAATGGAGAAAAGTAGAGAAAGGAAAAGGATTCTGCAAATTCACCGGTGGGGTAGAAGAGTGTGTAGGGCTTGAGTGGGAGTAGGGTAGGGGATAGGGAAGCTTGAGGTCAGCAGGATGGTGTGGGTGGAAAGAATCCAGTCAGTGAAACAGTCGTTGAATTCAAGCATATCATGTTGGGTAGCATGCTTAGCAACAGGGTGATCCAGCTGTCTCTTGGCAGTTTGGCAGTGGCCATGCTGAGGTGCACCAAGGTATGACTACCGTAAGCAGGTTCAAATGGATGGAAGTTGTACCCTATAACAAAGCTGAGCCTTATAACGAAACATATACTAGTTTCCTGAGTAAATTAATTACAGTTACAGCCAATGCTTGTAACAGTGTGATATCCTCATGCATTTGTGCAGCAGTACAAATTGTGAGGGTTGCTTCTAAAGGGTATGAAATATATGTCTGTGTCTTTATTATCTTCAGTTATCTATTCTGTTCCAATACTTGCTATCAACACAATTTGATGTAATAGTCAGTATATGTAGAACCATTTATAACATGGTTCCAGCATGTTCAAGAAAATGTTTAAAAACAAAAACAAAAACAAGCAAACAAACACCATCTGAAAAGGCCTTGAAGGCCCAATGGTACTGACCGACTGCTGTGTTATCCTCAGCCCTTAGGCATAAGTGAGTGCAGATACGGAGGAACCTGTGGTTAGCACACCACAATCCCAGCCATTCTCAGCTTTTGTGACTTATATTGCTACTTGTCCACCAAGCAGTCAGCAGCACTCGGCACACCAGGACAATAGCTAACAGTGCTAGCCAACCCCAACATCTCATAACTTTGGTGATCTGATGGGAATTGCCGTTACCAGTGCGGCAAGGTCATAGCCAATAAAATATTGGTTTCATTTTAATTTTTTCTGACCAAACGAAATTAGGGTGTAACTGTCTTGTACATGTTCCTTAGTGCATTACATAGCTCACAGAACTCATCATATTTACACAAGAAACACTAAATACAAAATAATTTTTAATTTTTATGGGCTACCAATATTTAAGTTTTCTGTGTAATATTATCACTCCTAGCAGATTTGTATGTCTGCAATATATTTTATTTTAGTGTCACAAAATCACTGATTAAAAAATTGGCTATTTAGAAATTTCTTTCCCACAAATAAAGACTATTACATGCATATTTAAAGACTGAAAGCAGACTGTACAGGGTAATCCATCAAGGCAAAATTCACATCCTTTAGCAGCACTTTGTCAACGGTGTTGCCAGTGTGGTATGCCTTATGCCCTTGGTCCCTGCAAACCAAGTTCAACCTGGAATATAAGACAATGAATGCCAGAGTAATAAAATCTCGTTCCATACTGTAATGTTTAATACGATTACAATTCCAACATTTGCCCACCTTTACTCTCGGTGGATTTCCTTTGCCACAACTGCGTAATAAATCTGTAAAAATTCTACTGTAAAGATCATAGTACAGTTTGCAGATGTACTATCAATACTGTACCTCAGTGTTTAAAAACACACTTCTATGCAGGACTTCAGTGGGTAGTGATACCTTACTTATGGAAATTTGAAAAAATCAACAGAGGCCAATTACTATCGATATAATCAGCTCAGTATTTCAGTTAAAGGTTGTTAACAAAATTTAATAGGATAAGTGTAAGAAAAGAAACAAGCACATTCATTATTTATTTTGTTTATTAAGAAAGCTTGGTTTTCCACAACACTGTAAGAGGTATCAAGCCAGATAAGCTACTAATTTTTTTACATGGCGAGTGTCGCAAGGCCTGTAGGCCCAAATCTCTCATGCTGTAGAGGGGGAAGTGTGTGTGTGTGTGTGTGTGTGTGTGTGTGTGTGTGTGTGTGTGTGTGTGTCTGTGTGTGTGTAGGACACTATTTGTATCTGAAATGTGACACCATGTGGGGACAAGACAATATCATGAGACAGGCATTTAGTGAAGCAGTTTAATGATTTTCAGGTAAACTGTGGTAATTTGTAGCATATTGTATTCATTAATTAGGTCAATGTATTTAACTTCAGTCTTAAGTATTTTCCAGTCCAGTTTTAATTAGGCCATCCTCTGTCATCTCGTATGTTATGAAGAAAATAGTTCTTTGCAAACATTTTATTAGCCATTTATAAACCAGTACTGAAGAGACAAGTCAGAAAGTTTACCAAAATGCTCACAGATTTCTTTAACTTGTGATTTCATCAAACTTAAACATTTCCATTAGAATTTTGTAAGTAACTGTAGTTAATGATGTAATTTTGGATATTCAAAAGTATTTGCGTGTGTTTCTAAAAGAAAAGATTTGGGCCATACTAAATTTATAATTCAGTGAATATTGTTCTTAGCTAACAAGAATAAACGCTTCACGAACCATTGTTGGTTACTATGTTTATGACTTTATTGTAGAATCGAATCTAATTGTTCAGAGAATAGGGCATTAATAGAAAGAAAAATCCTTATAAACACATTAAAGTAAGATTTTAAAACTGCATGAGAATAATGGCCACAAAGGATGAAACTCAATAAATGTACCAAGAACTGTTGTTCACCTGTTGGTAGGAAAAATAAAATTACCTTAAATGTGCACATCATAAACTATTTACTTTACAATGTTACTTACCATCTGACAAATGGAATATAGTGATTTTTTTGAGCACTCTGCAATATACCCTTCCTGCCCATGTACTCTCCAATAAGCCAAAAACTTGTAGTCATCCTTGAAGGACTTAATTATATCTTCTGCTGTACTTTATGAACATTCCTCAAGCATGCATACAAATTCTCAGTGTTAACTCATCATTCCAGACAATTCTCACAGTAAAATTCAGAATTATAAATACTGTATTCAGTCCTTGCAAAACCAAGCAGCATTGTAAATTGGCTCAGTTATGATATAGCATCACAAACATTAGCCAATCAGCCTCAGTTGTTGGGCATAGACAATAAGCAGTACATGAGCTAGATGTGGTAATGTCTGTGAACTATGCTACTTCCCACATTTTGGTGCGGAAACAATCTTGTGTTTATTTCGTAAAGTTCTGTCGAATAATGGTTAAAATAAGATGCATCTTCAAACAACATATTTCTAGTTTGTTAATGAAGTTACTGTAAGGGAACACGGATTCAGCCTATTTATGATGAGAATTGTCACACTCATTGATGTACTTCATTGGGAATGCTATATAATTTTGTTGCGAGGGGCATACAATCTGCTGAGTTGGAAACAGTCTGTTCCCTACTGAAGGAGGCCTACCACCTACTAAGCAGCCTGCCACCAGCGACCATAAGCACAGTCACAATCAATGCACATCAGTGCATGAATTGGTGGCACGAAGGCCTTCCAAATTAAAGATTACTCTCAACAACATCGAGAGATGCAGACACTCCAGTTGGACAAGCACAAAAGTCACTCTAAGATGAAAAGCTAAAAGATGATGTTGCACAACATAAACAACAGAGGCTAACTGAGAGGACAGAGTCGGATCAACTCGAACAGTGGAGACTGACCAAATGATTAATGAACACGGTTTTCAATAGGTCTGAGTATTATTTTGTAAGAAATTGTGAGTCGCTGCATCCACCAATTTCCTTTTGCTAAGCACAAATGACTTCTCTCCCTTCGCTTCCAACACTTTGCTTATATCTTGGGTATGCTCTTTGTTGTGTCCCATATTGCAGCACAGTTGGCTTCTGCATACCTTTGGCTACAGCATGCTCACTACGATTTCTGTCCTTCTGCGTACATCACAAACCGCCCTTATTTTACTAAGTTCTGCTACTGATTCGTTAATCACACTTTTCATATGTTCAATGGAGATAGTGCATGTTCTAGTCAGATGGCTCACCATGCATGTTAGTTTTTCAATGCTTTGGAGGATCGTTGGATGAGGTTTCTGGACATTGTTTTCTATAAAAATATTTCTTTATTTCTTCTTTTTTGCTCTCCCTATTTGCTACAATAAATTGAACTCTGTAAGTGTAACTGTGAAACATTCTGGATATGTAAGGTCCATCTAGGGGTTGTAGAGAGTACTTGCTACTTACAGTTCTTCTAAGGAATCCATGTGCGGAAATGTACTTTCTGGGTGTAAAATGAGTTTGAAGTCACATATCTTTTAAATTGTTTGCTTCATGGCATGCACACAGCAGAGACAGTGAACTCCCACCTGTGTGTTCTACAGTATAGGAGCCCCAGCATGGGCAACGTTTGGAGTACTCGTCGTCTAGTTATCTTCTGCGGCATGAAGGACATTCTAGTGAAAGTCGAAAGTGCGCCATGGCCACGCCTCCTAATTTCTCACGGTCGTTCTTGTATTCGTACGACAATGGAACGTGGTTTCACAATTACAACAGGGGCTGATCGGCGCCCTCTTCTCAGTCAGTGTGTGTATCGTGAAGTGAAAGATTTCAGAGAGATCCGATCTTCATGCTTATTTTACATCCTAATGCTACATTTGCGGGCTTGCGTTTCATATAAGAACTGTACCCTTCTAATTCCCTCCACAACCCCCAGAAGCAGGTAATAGGAACTGTGAAACACTCTGAATACCCATAACACGATCGTAAATAGGCAGCTGTTCATCCCATGCAATCACAATCGCCACGTTTTTATAATCATTTATATGTCACAATCTTTATTTCATTTTCATATCATTTCCAACATTACATCACAGCGCTGCTGTTTTTACACACTTAAATGTTTGACTGCAGGTGTTTTATTAGTGCAGCATAATATTAAGGAAAGAGTCAAGTGATTTAGACCAAAGAGGCAAAGGTACAAGAGTAATCCCAAAAGTAAGGTCTCCTGACCTTTTTATTTCTACAATGGTTTACATCAGTTTACAGCTTGAACATTAAGCTATTTTTCGACATAATCACCATTTAAGTCGAAGCATTTTTGTAGACTCTGTGGCAGTTTTTCCATGCCCACGCCATACCACCTCGCCATCATGCTGTTCAGAAAGTTATGAACCTGTTCTTTTACCTCGCCGTCGGAGATGAATCGCTTTCTGGCAAATGCTCTATTAACCTAGGGAACAGTTGATAGTCACTGGGCGCAAAAGTCAGGACTATAGGGTGGGTGGGTGATTGTGTTCCACTGAAAGTGTTGCAGGTGAGCAACGGTTTGCCGAGCGGTGTGTGATCTCTTGAGCAAGTCTTTTTTTGATGATCGTGTGCTCAGCCGCCACTTTCGTCATGCTTGGCCTCCCAGGACCCCAGACCTCAGTCCTTGCGATTATTGGCTTTGGGGTTACCTGAAGTCGCAAGTGTATCGTGATCGACCGACATCTCTAGGGATGCTGGAAGACAACATCCGACGCCAATGCCTCACTGTAACTCCGGACATGGTTTACAGTGCTGTTTACAACTTTATTCCTCGACTACAGCTATTGTTGAGGAATGATGGTGGACATATGGAGCATGTCCTGTAAAGAACGTCATCTTTGCTTTGTCTTACTCTGTTATGATAATTATTGCTATTCAGATCGGATGAAGCGCCATCAGGCGGACATTTTTTGAACTTTTGCATTTTTTTGGTTCTAATAAAACCCCATGTCATTCCAAGTATGTGTGTCAATTTGTACCTCTCTATCTACATTATTCCGTGATTTATGCAGTTTTCAAGTTTATACTGTCTTTTTGATCACCCAGTGCCTGTTTTGTAAATAAAACTGCCTTTTCCCGCTGCTACTTAAATTCTTAATTCCAGACGCGTTTCGCCATATCTTGATCTAAGGCAACGTCAGTGGGATCTATAAGGATATAGTTTTGTTAGTTTTAGATTATTTTTTGTAAAAAAGTAATTACTAACGATATGCTGATCTGATGGGATAAATAAATTAAGTATCAGCAGGAAGATTCAGTTTTATTTGCGAAACAAGTAACGTGGAAGTAACATCAAACCATATACGAATGTTCAAGAAGAACAGTCGCCGATACTAAGGTTCACAGGTGGCTTAGTTCGTGAGTAGAAAGGTAAAGAATAGGTTGATGAATGGTGTATCTGCATATAAGGGACAGTTTTGAAGTTTTAATTATCAGCTTGAAAAAAGAAGTTACGATCATTATACTTTGTGATTATCTTAACCACTTCTGCAGATTCACCATTCAGCACGACACGCTCTCTCAAAACTGGTCAGCTGGCGGATGCCATGATGGTAGAGGCCATCAAAAAAGATTAGGAAACGTTCCACCTCGAAAATCACGTCGGCGTCATTCTGGAAATGCCTGCCTCGCAGTGATTTCTTCATCCGCGGACTGTGGCCAGTGTCCTGTGGAGTATGAGCTGGGACGCTATCGTTGAGCAAGAACACTCCCTTGGACGACTTCCGGCGGCTCTTCGTCTTGATTGCACCCCGCAATACATCACAAGATCTTGGTAGTACACTCCTGTGATCGTTTGCATAATGTGTTAGCACCACACGATGGCCGTCCCGAAAGGTACTCATCATCACATTGCCTATTGAAGTTGGGTCGTCGCCTATTTTAGCGTTGAATCCACATGTTTCCACTGCTTGGTTTGCTCCTTTGATATGAAGTAAAAGTGATATACACAGATCAAAAAATAAAATAAAATAAAATAAAATAAATTCCATCACTCCAGTTCCCAGAACTTCTGAAGATAGACGTTGTGAATATTTTATCACAGACATAGTCCCTTTGACTGTTCAGAGATGTCACTAAACCCTCCCAAAATTATTAACAACCATGCACGAGCAGCGCCTATTACACAGAGGGGGTCCGACAGCCGTTCAGTTCCAGTCATTCCACCAGGAAGGAGGTACACCGCTAGTGTTGTCTGTAGTTCAACCATCTCTAGACAGTCAATATCGCGGTTCGATCGCGTCCGCATTGTTACTTTGTGCCAGGAGGGGCTCCCAACAAGGGAAGTGTTCAGGAGTCTCGGAGTGAACCTATGCGATGTTTTTTGGAAATGGAGACGATACAGAGAGACAGGAGCTGTCGATGACATGCCTCACTCAGCCGCCCAAGGGCTGCTACCGCAGTGATCAAATGTTCAAATATGTGTGAAGTCTTATGGGACTGAACTGCTAAGGTCATCAGTCTCTAAACTTACACACTACTTAAACTAAATTATCGTAAGGACAAACACACACACCCATGCCCGAGGGAGGACTCGAACCTCAGCCAGAACCAGCCTCCTGCAGTGGATGACCGCTACCTACGGATTATGGTTCGGAGGAACCCTGACAGCAATGCCATCATGTTGAACAATGCTTTTCGTGCAGCCACAGGACGTCGTGTTATGACTCAGTAGGCTGCATGATGCCGTCCATCTTTGCAACAACGACACCATGCAGCGCGATACACATGGGACCAACAACATGCCGAATGGACCGCTCGGGATTGGCATCACCTTCTCTCCACCGATGAGAGTCGCACATGCCTTCAACCAGACAATCGTCGGAGATATGTTTGGAGGTAACCCGGTCAGACTGAACGCCTTAGACACATTGTCGAGCGAGCTCAGCAGTGTGGAGGTTCCCTGCTGCTGTGGGATGGCATTATGTAGGGCCAACGTAAGCCACTGTTGGTCATGGAAGGCGCCGTAACGGCTTTACGCTACGTGAATGCCATCCTCCGACCGATAGCACAACCGTATTGGCAGCATATTGGCAATGCATTCGTCTTTATGGATGACAATTCGCACCCCTATCGTGCACATCTTGTCAATGACTTCCAATAGGATAACGACGTCGCTCGACTGGAGTGGCCAGCACATTCTCCAGATATGAACCCGATCTAACATGCCTAGGATAGATTGAAAAGGGCTGTTTATGGACGACGTGACTCGTCAACCACTCTGAGGGATCCATGCCGAATCGCCGATGAGGAGTGGGACAATCTGGACCAGCAGAGCCTTGATGAACTTGTGGATTGTATGCCACGACGAATACAGACATGCATCAATGCAAGAGGACGTGCTACTACGTAATAGAGGTAACGGTGTGTACAGCTGTCTGGACCACCACCTCTGAAGGTCTCACTGTATGGTGGTACTTCATGCAACGCGCGGTTTTCATGAGCAAAAAAAGAGGGTGGAAATGATGTTTATGTTGATCTCTGTTCCAATATTCTGTATAGGTTCTGAAACTCTCGGAACCTTGTGATGCAAAGCTTTTTATGATGTGTGTACCTGGGATCTTTACCATGATAACTAGGCGGCTAGTGAAGTAGTTTGGTTTGGTCTGACACATTTGTCACCTGCTGTCGCGGTTCAGCAGACTTTTAAAATTGGTGTGAGCGTCATGGAAGCCAGTGGGTGGTCACTGTTGTCCTGACCAAAATGTCATCTAAGGTGTTGAGCTCTGAACCGGGGCTTATTTATATTTTTTCCGCTATCGACTCGATTATGAGACGGCGGCCTCCGAACAACAGGGCCGCAGCTTCTGCTGCAGTTCCCGTTGCTTTAAAGAGAGGTGGTCTTGCGCTTCATTCTTCTTCATTCACATTTATTTATTTATTTATTTCTGACAACGATTGCAAGCGTTCGAGCCTCCCGAATCATTGTATCATTATGATAGACCATAGTTGCCGTACTCACCAACCCAGTATGAACTCTCTCAACGTTGCTTGTCTTCTAATTCAGAAAACCAATTACCGGTAGCGCAAAATTCTTCACTTTATCAGGCGGCTTCGCCATCTTGTCTTGGTCCTCCACGGTCCTGTCGCCCGGGAATATCAGTGTGTACCAACACTGCATTCGTGTAGCTGCAAACTAAAAAAAAATTGGTTATGTCCTTTTCTTCCGAGATGATGGTTAAACCTTTATGGCTACCCATCGTACTTTTGTTTTGTCATTAGCGTTCTGACTGGTTTGATGCAGCCCGCCACGAATTCCTCTCCTGTGCTAACCTCTTCATCTCAGAGTAGCACTTGAAACCTACGTCCTCAATTATTTGCTGGATGTATTCCAGTCACTGTCTTCCTCTACTTCCTGTAGAGTTTTTGCCCTCTACTGCTCCTTCTAGTACCATGGAAGTCATTCCCTCATGTCTTAACAGATGTTCTATAGTCCTGTCCCTTCTCCTTATCACTGTTTTCCATGTATTCCTTTCGTCTCCGATTCTGCGCAGAACTTCCTCATTCCTTGCCTTAACAGTCCACCTGATTTTCAACATTCGTCTTAACACCACATCTCAAATGCTTCGATTCTCTTCTGTTCCGGTTTTCCCGCAGCCCATTTTTCACAACCATACGTACATTCTCAGAAATGTATTCCTCAAATTAAGGCCGATATTTGATATTAGTAGACTTCTCTTGGCCAGGAAGGCCCTTTTTGCTATTGCTAGTCCGCTTTTGATATCCTCCTGGTTCCATCAGTCATTGGTTATTTTACTACCTTACTTAAGAAACAGAAAAGATTGAGAAAAAGCAAAGACGGATGTGATGAAGAGTATGACTATAGATGTTTCAAAAGTGGAAAAGAACAAAGAAAATGTACAAATTCTTTTATTTCTAACATTGAACAATTAACCAGAAGCTAAGTAGGTCGATCGATGTTGTTTAGCACAGTCAGTGAGATATTCTTTCGTCAAAATTAGCCTACAGTTATTGAATACCGGCGTAAAACTAAGAAATCAATTTCTGAAACTATACGTCTGAAACATTGCAGTGTATGTAAGTCGAGGGCAGTTAACGTCAATGTTGGAGAATAAAGC
The DNA here is from genome assembly GCF_021461395.2 of Schistocerca americana. Taxonomy (NCBI): domain Eukaryota; kingdom Metazoa; phylum Arthropoda; class Insecta; order Orthoptera; family Acrididae; genus Schistocerca; species Schistocerca americana. Next base: position 129,114,678 of record NC_060122.1, on the reverse strand, counting down.
TGTAATCTTTTTAAACGTGATTATGCAGAGGAATTTATTAAATATAGAATAAGACTACACTGTAAAGAAAAATTGGGGATGGGAATAAATGCAAGAATAACAGACACGTTACAGACTGGAAGTCAATGCTAGAATAGCAAACCGTTAATCGTCCAAATGTTAAGCCATCCAGAGATGATTAAATTTTCTCTGCAATGAAAAGTATATAGCCTAAAGCTCAAGGTAAAAAGAGACGGTTGACATTCGGTTTTAAAAAAAGGACTTAGAAACTGATAGGACACAGATATCGATGAAGGAGAAGATGGGTAGTAGACACAGAGACTGGGAAAGGGTTAAAAACATGTCTTAATGCTGTCGTCTTACGCATAAAGTCTCGAGCCGTATTAACTCACAGACAGGGAGCGCCACGTTATTATTTATGCTGCGTGTTTCAGGGAAAAGAGTAACCTGTTAATTCTGTTATGGCTTCAAAAAAAATATTCAGTTGAAACGTCGTGGCGGTTTAAAATTGTGTGTCAGACGAAAACGAACTTGAGACCTCTGCCTTTCGTAGGGAAATGCTCTACCAGCTGTGCTGGGAAAGCATGACCCACGAACCGTCGTCACAGCTTTACTTCCGCCTGTACCTCGTCTCCTTCATTGCACATTTCACAGAAGTTCTCCTCCGAAACTTACGGGACATGCAGCCCTGGAAGAAAGGATATTGCGGAGACGCGGCTTCGCCCAGCAAAGGTCCCGAGCTCGAGTCCCAGTCTGGCACACAGTCTTTCATATCAGAGCACACTCCACTGTGGAACAAAAAATTCTGTCTGGAACTATGCAACTATCAAGACATTCGGGCTATACATGTCTGACTCTTAAGCAACAGGTTCCCGGGCTCGATTCCCGGCGGGGTCAGGGATTTTCTCTGCCTCGTAATGACTGGGTGTTGTGTGATGTCCTTAGGTTAGTTACATCTACATCTACATCTACATCTATACTCCGCGAGCCACCTTACGGTGTGTGGCGGAGGGTACTTATTGTACCACTATCTGATCCCCCCTTCCCTGTTACATTCACGAACTGTGCGTGGGAAGAACGACTGCTTGTAAGTCTCCGTATTTGCTCTAATTTCTCGGATCTTTTCGTTGTGATCATTACGCGAGATATATGTGGGCGGTAGTAATATGTTGCCCATCTCTTCCCGGGATGTGCTCTCTCGTAATTTCGATAATAAACCTCTCCGGATTGCGTAACGCCTTTCTTGAAGTGTCCGCCACTGGAGCTTGTTCAGCATCTCCGTAACGCTCTCGCGCTGACTAAATGTCCCCATGACGAATCGCGCTGCTTTTCGCTGGATCATGTCTATCTCTTCTATTAATCCAACCTGGTAAGGGTCCCATACTGATGAGCAATACTCAAGAATCGGACGAACAAGCGTTTTGTAAGCTACTTCTTTCGTCGATGAGTCACATTTTCTTAGAATTCTTCCTATGAATCTCAACCTGGCACCTGCTTTTCCCACTATTTGTTTTATGTGATCATTCCCCTTCAGATCGCTCCGGATAGTAACTCCTAAGTATTTTACGGTCGTTACCGCTTCCAATGATTTACCACCTATGGCATAATCGTACTGGAATGGATTTCTGCCCCTATGTATGCCCATTATATTACATTTATCTACGTTTAGGGAAAGCTGCCAGCTGTCGCACCATGCATTAATCCTCTGCAGGTCCTCCTGGAGTACGTACGAGTCTTCTGATGTTGCTACTTTCTTGTAGACAACCATGTCATCTGCAAATAGCCTCACGGAGCTACCGATGTTGTCAACTAAGTCATTTATGTATATTGTAAACAATAAAGGTCCTATCACGCTTCCCTGCGGTACTCCCGAAATTACCTCTACATCTGCAGATTTTGAACCGTTAAGAATGACATGTTGTGTTCTTTCTTCTAGGAAATCCTGAATCCAATCACAAACCTGGTCCGATATTCCGTAAGCTCGTATTTTTTTCACTAAACGTAAGTGCGGAACCGTATCAAATGCCTTCCTGAAGTCCAGGAATACGCCATCAATCTGCTCGCCAGTGTCTACGGCACTGTGAATTTCTTGGGCAAATAGGGCGAGCTGAGTTTCACATGATCTCTGTTTGCGGAATCCATGTTGGTTATGATGAAGGAGATTTGTATTATCTAAGAACGTCATAATACGAGAACACAAAACATGTTCCATTATTCTACAACAGATTGACGTAAGCGAAATAGGCCTATAATTATTCGCATCTGATTTATGACCCTTCTTGAAAATGGGAACGACCTGCGCTTTCTTCCAGTCGCTAGGTACTTTACGTTCTTCCAGCGATCTACGATAAATTGCTGATAGAAAGGGGGCATCATCATCGTTGATAAAGAACGTCCGTCCTCAGAGACCAAAAACAGGAAAAGTTAACGTAATATTGGTAAACTGCAGGAGTATCCAGGGCAAGGTTCCTGAATTAGTATCTCTTATTGAAGGAAATAGTGCGCATATAGTATTAGGAACGGAAAGTTGGTTAAAACCGGAAGTGAACAGTAACGAAATCCTAGACACAGAAAGGAATATATACCGCAAGGATAGGATAAACGCCAATGGTGGAGGAGTATTTATAGCAGTAAAGAATTCAATAATATCCAGTGAAGTTATTAGCGAATGCGAATGTGAAATAATCTGGGTTAAGTTAAGTATCAAAGGTGGGTCAGATATGATAGTCGGATGCTTCTATAGACCACCTGCATCAGCAACCGTAGTAGTTGAGCGCCTCAGAGAGAACCTGCAGAACGTCGAGAAGAAGTTTCGTGATCATACTATTGTAATAGGGGGAGACTTCAATCTACCAGGTATAGAATGGGATAGTCACACAATCAGAACTGGAGCCAGGGACAGAGACTCTTGTGACATTATCCTGACTGCCTTGTCCGAGAATTACTTCGAGCAGATAGTTAGAGAACCAACTCGTGAAGCTAACGTTTTAGACCTCATAGCAACAAATAGACCGGAACTTTTCGACTCCGTGAATGTAGAAGAGGGTATCAGTGATCATAAGTCAGTGGTTGCATCAATGACTACAAGTGTAATAAGAAATGCCAAGAAAGGAAGGAAAATATATTTGCTTAACAAGAGTGATAGGGCACAAATCGCAGAATATCTGAGTGACCACCATCAAACGTTCATTTCTGAGGAAGAGGATGTGGAACAAAAATGGAAAAAATTCAGAAACATCGTCCAGTACGCCTTAGATAAGTTCGTACCGACTAAGGTCCAAAGCGAGGGGAAAGATCCACCGTGGTATAACAATCATGTACGAAAGGTACTACGGAAACAAAGAAAGCTTCATCATAGGTTTAAGAGTAGTCGAATCATAGCTGATAAGGAAAAGCTGAACGAAGCGAAAAAGAGCGTAAAGAGAGCAATGAGAGAAGCATTCAACGAATTCGAACATAAAACATTGGCGAACAATCTAAACAAGAACCCTAAAAAGTTTTGGTCATATGTAAAATCGGTAAGCGGATCTAAATCCCCTATTCAGTCACTCGTTGACCACGATGGCACCGAAACAGAGGACGACCGAAGAATGGCAGAAATACTGAATTCAGTGTTCCGAAACTGTTTCACTGCGGAAAATCGTAACACGGTCCCTGACTTCAGCCGTCGCACGGACGCCAAAATGGAAAATATTGAAATAAACGATATCGGAATTGAAAAACAACTGCTATCACTTAGTAGCGGAAAAGCATCCGGACCAGACGAGATACCCTTAAGATTCTACAGTGATTATGCTAAAGGAAAGCATGACTCACGAACCGTCGTCACAGCTTTACTTCCGCCTGTACCTCGTCTCCTTCATTGCACATTTCACAGAAGTTCTCCTCCGAAACTTACGGGACATGCAGCCCTGGAAGAAAGGATATTGCGGAGACGTGGCTTCGCCCAGCAAAGGTCCCGAGCTCGAGTCCCAGTCTGGCACACAGTCTTTCATATCAGAGCACCCTCCACTGTGGAACAAAAAATTCTGTCTGGAACTATGCAACTATCAAGACATTCGGGCTATACATGTCTGACTCTTAAGCAACAGGTTCCCGGGTTCGATTCCCGGCGGGGTCAGGGATTTTCTCTGCCTCGTAATGACTGGGTGTTGTGTAATGTCCTTAGGTTAGTTAGGTTTAAGTAGTTCTAAGTTCTAGGGGATTGATGACCACAGATGTTAAGTCCCATTGTGCTCAGAGCCATTTTTTTCTTAATCAACAAGCAAATATTATAAATGAAACATGAAAAAAATCGTTCAGAGCCATGCACATCTTATTAAATGGCTGAATTAAGATTTCAAAAATTTCACTGTCTCAATAAGCTTCCCATTTCCCTTGAACTTTACAAGTGTGGCTCTATAAAACGGACTCATGTCTTCCTTTAATAAAATTATCAACGTCTAAACTACAGAGGCGTTTGTTCCTTGAAATTTACGAGTCGCCTTAGAAGCTGTGTGCCCTCTCCGTATCTACACAGAAATCTAAAGGCACGCTGTGCTGGAGGCCTTGAACTTAGCACGGTGACCGACTCGACCTACCTATCGATTGCATAATATTGACTTTCGTGGAGGCGTTTCCGAACGCCCTGAACGTGCACCCATGTCGACAGCAAAACTTAATTTTACTTGACATAGAATACCTGTAACACTATCCCACACAAAGTGCCCATTAATTGGTCCCACTGCTGTCAGTCAAAACTGGTAATGCAGGCTAATCGTAAACTTTCCATTTAAGACACAATTTAATCTGTGCTTCTAGTTTACCAGAAATATGCGGGACCAAATTTTCCTCTTACTTTTATTTATTTTTGTCAGTACTGTAGGATGAGTTTCAAAACAGATTTTAAAATCTTCTATCCGTCTATTGTTCATCTTTACCTGTAATAGAAAGTCCAGCTTGGAATGTCAACAATATTTTCACTTAATTAAGGTTGTGTGGCATCACCGCCTCGCGCAATTCTTTCATTTGGACGTCACTTTGGCGATCTGAGTGCCCTTAATTCCAACGGCACCCTGTTTTCCCCCCACGGTCACACTTCCAAGCAGTAGCCGGAGCCAACATTGATTAACCTTAGTAATCGGGTGCGAACCAGTGTTATCAACCTGACACAGTTGTTGGTTAGCAAAATTATGAGAGGGATAGATTGCCGCCCACTGTAAAGATGATAGGCACAACCAAAAGAGTCATGTGCGGTCTGGAAGACCCGTCTGTTACTTAAAATGTCAAATCGTTCAAATGGCTCTGAGCACTATGCGACTTAACTTATGAGGTCATCAGTCGCCTAGAACTTAGAACTAATTAATCCTAACTAACCTAAGGACATCACACACATCCACGCCCGAGGCAGGATTCGAACCTGCGACCGTAGTGGTCGCTCGGTTCCAGACTGTAGCGCCTAGAACCGCACGGCCACTCCGGCCGGCCTTAAAATGTCTTTACGGTGAGTAGCAATTTATGCTTTTCATAATATTGTCAACTTTATATGTGCCAGCTACAAAGATTCAGCAGGAACAGAAAAGCAAAAGTGATTCATTTGCGTTCTATTGACGTAGTATTTTTGGTTTTCTCCGTTTAAGGATCTGTAAACTTCCTCAGAGATTGCTGAAAGCAGCCTTAGTGAAAAGGTAATCTGCTTACCCGACTATCCTTTCAGTTATAGATTTCACACAGTTTGATGAACTATAACTGATGCTTTATTTCATGATCATTACATTAACATACGATAAACTAGTGTCGTGGACTATTAATGACAATTTAGGTGGAAATAAGTTATGTGTTGTTCAATATGATACACTCCTGGAAATGGAAAAAAGAACACATTGACACCGGTGTGTCAGGCCCACCATACTTGCTCCGGACACTGCGAGAGGGCTGTACAAGCAATGATCACACGCACGGCACAGCGGACACACCAGGAACCGCGGTGTTGGCCGTCGAATGGCGCTAGCTGCGCAGCATTTGTGCACCGCCGCCGTCAGTGTCAGCCAGTTTGCCGTGGCATACGGAGCTCCATCGCAGTCTTTAACACTGGTAGCATGCCGCGACAGCGTGGACGTGAACCGTATGTGCAGTTGACGGACTTTGAGCGAGGGCGTATAGTGGGCATGCGGGAGGCCGGGTGGACGTACCGCCGAATTGCTCAACACGCGGCGCGTGAGGTCTTCACAGTACATCGATGTTGTCGCCAGTGGTCGGCGGAAGGTGCACGTGCCCGTCGACCTGGGACCGGACCGCAGCGACGCACGGATGCACGCCAAGACCGTAGGATCCTACGCAGTGCCGTAGGGGACCGCACCGCTACTTCCCAGCAAATTAGGGACACTGTTGCTCCTGGGGTATCGGCGTGGACCATTCGCAACCGTCTCCATGAAGCTGGGCTACGGTCCCGCACACCGTTAGGCCGTCATCCGCTCACGCCCCAACATCGTCAGCCCGCCTCCAGTGGTGTCGCGACAGGCGTGAATGGAGGGACGAATGGAGACGTGTCGTCTTCAGCGATGAGAGTCGCTTCTGCCTTGGTGCCAATGATGGTCGTATGCGTGTTTGGCGCCGTGCAGGTGAGCGCCACAATCAGGACTGCATACGACCGAGGCACACAGGGCCAACACCCGGCATCATGGTGTGGGGAGCGATCTCCTACACTGGCCGTACACCACTGGTGATCGTCGAGGGGACACTGAATAGTGCACGGTACATCCAAACCGTCATCGAACCCATCGTTCTACCATTCCTAGACCGGCAAGGGAACTTGCTGTTCCAACAGGACAATGCACGTCCGCATGTATCCCGTGCCACCCAACGTGCTCTAGACGGTGTAAGTCAACTACCCTGGCCAGCTAGATCTCCGGATCTGTCCCCCATTGAGCATGGTTGGGGACTGGACGAAGCGTCGTCTCACGCGGTCTGCACGTCCAGCACGAACGCTGGTCCAACTGAGGTGCCAGGTGGAAATGGCATGGCAAGCCGTTCCACAGGACTACATCCAGCATCTCTACGATCGTCTCCATGGGAGAATAGCAGCCTGCATTGCTGCGAAAGGTGGATATACACTGTACTAGTGCCGACATTGTGCATGCTCTGTTGCCTGTGTCTATGTGCCTGTGGTTCTGTCAGTGTGATCATGTGATGTATCTGACCCCAGGAATGTGTCAATAAATTTTCCCCTTCCTGGGACAATGAATTCACGGTGTTCTTATTTCAATTTCCAGGAGTGTATATCCGAACTAATGGCAGTTCCTTTCTTCGCTTGATTTAAATCGAGGAACCATTTTGTGGCGAATGAGACATTTTATACAGATACTGCTTATTGTAGACGGCAGTATGATAATTCTATGGTTTTTTTTTATCTCTTGTTGGTTTCCTTTCCGGTGAAGTAGAAGAACTGAAAAATTGTTCCGCCTTTAGATAACATTATTGTAAAACAGTGATGTGACAGTTAAGTAAAGTTACCAAAAAAAGAGTCTCGATCTCATAACCATTAATTTAAAAAAAAAAAAATTTCGGTTTCGGCCCCTAGTAGTAGGCCGGAATTGCTCATATTCTTAATACATGATTATGTGATCGAGAATCTTTTTTTCTAGTTTTATTCTACTTTTAATAAACTGACTTCCTCTGCACATACTCTGTAAAAAATCTGGCAAGTTACTTTTTATTATCTTGCGTGCTGCTTTAACTATTTCTGTGCAGATATCGCCATCTCCTGTCGCCTTTCCTTTCTTCATACCCCAAATAGCTTTATACATAGCTTTATATAATTCCTTTATATAATTCCGTAATTTCCTAGATTTCGTTATTAATTACCTCCATTATCACTGATTTCTTGAATTATGTAAACATTTAACGAAACCTTTGAAGATTGAGTAATGTTCTCTCTGTTGTTAATTACTGTGATATCTGCCATCTCAGTTATGCAGAACGTGATGTCTACCTAAGATAAGTTTCTGTTTTGTTTTCTTCACATTTATATTTTTTCAGTTGTTTCTCTTAACAAATTTTCATCATCACTTCTCACATCCTTTTGAATATCATCGAATTTTTTTCTTTATATCTTCTCTTATTGATTCTTTGAAACAGTACTGCTGTTCAATACTAAACTTCGTGTTTTGACGATTTATTTTCTTCTTCATACCTGATACGTGATGATGATGATGATGATGATTAGTGTTTTAGGGCGCACAACAGCGAGGTTATCAGCGCCCGTTCCCAAAAGTTCAATTCAGAACCGAATTGTGAGAGAATTGGTATTGTTCAAATTGCAAGAGTGGACACAGCACACCAAAACAGGGAGATAAAACTAAAAATAAAATAGCAGTACAAACAGGGAAAATAAGTAACGGTGGCTGAGTGATCACCTACAAATAATGGGTGACCAAACCACTGGACAGCACATTAAGACTGCAATCCCAATATTTTGGGAAGAAGGCCAGACATCACACAAAAACGTAAAACTTTAGCGACACTCGCCTCATTATTAGTTAAAAGAGAGGGCAGGTCTGGTGGGAAACTGAAATATTCCCTCAAACCCGCATATAAAACACACTCAGTGAAAATATGCCGTATCGACAACTGTGTCCCACATGTCTGACACGTTGGTGGCTCCTCACGACGTAACAGAAAACCATGTTTCAAAGGACAATGTCTTATTCTAAGCCGTGTAAGGGCTACTTCCTCAGCGCGTCGTTGTCGGAAGGAGGTGAGCCAAGGTCGGACAGCCTGATATGTCTTTTGCTGCATAAGTACGAGGGTAACCTCAAAAGTAAGGTCTCCAATTTTTTTAAAAGTACATAGTGTGGTGTTACCGCCAGACGCCACACTTGCTAGGTGGTAGCCTTTAAATCGGCCGCGGTCCATTAGTATACGCTGGACCCGCGTGTCGCCACTGCCAGTGATAGCAGACCGAGCGTCCCCACACGGCAGGTCTAGAGAGACGTACTTGCACTCGCCCCAGTTGTACAGCCGACGTTCATAGCAATGGTTCACTGACAAATACGCTCTCATTTGCCGAGACGGTAGTATAGCCTTCAGCTACATTTGCTACGACCTAGCAAGGCGTCGTATTCAATTGATAATTAATATTATGAAGCATGTACCGTAACAAGAGATGTTCTACAATTGTGGATTAAAGTTAAGTATTACATCATCTACGTACTTTATTTACAATTCTCAAGATATTGTCCTGTTCCAGACCTCACGCCAGTCAGCGTGTAATTAAACGCGTGCATTTCGGCCTCCTCTAGAAAAACAGTGTTGGCTCTTCTGCCAACACTACACATACACCTGTTTATTTCAATTTCGATTTTTTAAATTAAATATTTAAATATTATATTTCACCTTATATATTGTATTTCATCTTCACGCATGTGGTACCGTGTTATCCTTTTACCCTGTCGTCTTCAGTTAGAAACTCTTCTGTCTCTTTCAGACTGTTTACGGGATGAAATCAACAGATGTGAAGGTAATTTTGGAAAGAGTCAGTATTGCTTAAAATGTTACAAAATTATTCCGGAGCCCAAGCTGATCTTCCAGGAAGTGGACTTCTACCATTTTTTCCATTCTTCGGTAAATAAACCCTGTCAGTATTTTGCAGTTCATAATTCGGCTAGCATAATTCTTATGTCCGCTCCTACCTTCCTTGGATTTAGAATTACAACAGTCTTGTTGTCGTCTAAGGGTATTTCGTCTGTCTCACATATCTTATACACCAGATGGAGTAGTTTGTCATTGTTGCCTCTCACCAGTAACTCTATAATTCTGAAGGAATTTCGTTTAGTCCACGGGCCATTTTTAAAGTACGTCTTTCAGTGCTCTGTCAAAATTCTTGTCGCAGTATCGTATATACCGTAATGACCACCCTTATTAATTTCATTTGTTTCTGTAACATCGTCTTGAAGTTGATTTCATTTATGTAGCCATTCCATATATTCCTTCCACTTTTGAGCTATCCATTTTTGCTTGGCACCGGCTTGCCATCTTAGCTCTCGATATTCGTAAAGGTGCCTCTGTTTTCTATAATTTTTTCAATTTCTTCATCACCTGCTGTGCTAGTTCGCATAAAAACTCGTGCTGCTGTGTTGAATTTAGGCTTTGTCTCTATCTTGACTATGATTATGCATTCACTATGCTGTTGATAGTTTACCCACGTTCCTCATTTCTTACTCATTACTGGACCTACTCCAGCACTACCCGTATTTGATTTTGTTATCATTCACTTAACCAGAAGTCCTGTTCTTTTGCTATCGAAATTCTCTAGTTGTCTCTTAATTAACTTTACCCTACCCCTATCCTCTCATAAATCCTCTAACTTGCCTACGCGATTAGGGGCCATAGCGAGGTGGCGCAGTGGTTAGCACACTGGACTTCAGGCAAATTCTGGGATGGTTCCTTTGAAAGGGCACGGCCGATTTCCTTTCCCATCCTCTCCCACCAAATCAACTATCAAACCAGCCAACCTAATGATATCATCCTACTGAGTAGTCCCCATCAGGAGATCTGTATGGGGGACTACGTCATCTCCCAAATATTTTACCCCAGGGGATGCCATCGTAATTTAACCATACATGCCCTCGGGAAAATCAATGGCGGGAGTTTTGCTTTGCTTTCAGCTGTTTGGAGTACCAGTGCAGTAAGGTCATGGTAGCTAATGTTGCAAGGGGAAACCAATAAGAATAAAACATGTAGACTCTACCCCCGCAACAACTGAAAAGCCTGCTGCTCCTATTCAGGAACGATAAGTTAGTCTGAGATCTGCATAGTCACCTCTCCGTTGAGGTGGCATCTGCGTTACAGCTACCTGTATCGTTGAGATACGCAGTCAAAAACACCTTGGCAGGATCCATGGGGGTAAGGTGGGTAGGGGAAGGAAGGGGGGGGGGGGGCACGTATCACTTGTGAAAAGAATCACGACGAGAAAATCAGAGTAGTTTATCGACAGTACTTTTTCCCACTCACCATTCGCTAATTGAACAACAAAGTGGAAAAATGATAGTCCTATCAGAGGTATCCTCCGCAGCACACTGTAAAGTGGTATGCGGAGTATAGAAGCAGATCTAAGTGACCTGTGCTGTTGGTCCCTCATCTTACCTTTCTCCTTCTTTTATCTCTTCTCTCGTTGTTTTGTTGCCCTATTGCAAGCATTACCTGTGATTTTATGCACTTGCCTTACCTTTGTAGCTTCAAATATGTCTTTTTTTATTATATTGTTTTCTCCTACTGAAGTAGAGTAACCACTGGAGGACCTATTCGACAACGACAGAAAAGACATCACGTGATGAACCTTGCTTTCACTCGTACTGTTGATCGATCCTTCTGAGGTTACATGAGCCATGAAGTTAGTCAAAGAGTCGAAGAAATTAAAGAAGATTTCGATTTTCCCTTGCATCAAGATCTTATAACCATAAATTTCATCAATTGCAGTTGCTCACCCATGGAAAACGAGTGAAGCACCAGTGAAATCATTCTGCAGAGACGAATGGAAAAGTAAACTGTTAAATGAAATAAATCAATGAAATCATTTCTTTCTCTGTGATATTATTCGCCTATCGTGGCGATTGAACTAGGTTGCTGTTCAATTTTGGAGCTCCGACTTTATGAGGAGCAGTCGCTATAAGCATTGCAGAATCTGAGCATGCTTCCAGGACTGTATTTTTCCTCATATCATTTTCGATCTCCAGAGATGCTCATACCATTATGGGAATAGCAGCAGTAGGGAGACGTATTTGGTGCCACAAGTACCACTGGCATGCACGTTAATTTTCCATGAGAGATGAATAAGTTAACATTGACTGCCTTAATGAATTTTACTTCATTGGCGGCATTATATGGAAATCAACATCCCTAGTCCGTGGCATAGCTGTCTGCTCAATGGGTGGTCTGTCAGGCGGAGGGGGTAGGCTTATGAGCTTGAACGAGTTTTTTTTTCTTTTTGTTTTCGTTGTAAAGGAAGATGTTGGAACGTCAGCAGCTAACACTTTGATGGCAAAAAGTAAATACTACTTATTTCCTTTATCCCTGAACCCAACCAGAATATTTATTTCCATTATATAACAATTGTAACAGTTTTCGAAGACACACGATTCCACCTTTAGGCTTATAACGCGGGAATCTCTTCTGTACAATGAGTCGTGCGATTTGTTCCTCAAGATGGAACCTTGTGGATTGAAATATATCGCAGTTATAGTGGAACTTGTTACTGTGCAGGTTTATAACAGGGTCGTAAGTGGAACTTTTTTCTGGCTGCCATTCATCTTCCAAAGTATTAAAGGCACTCCATCCCCCACATGTCTAGACACCCCCCCCCCCCCCCCCCCCCCTTGGTAACCAGTTCAGACCTTAGTCACGCAGTTGACTGTGTTTGTGGCTACACTGCTGAAGGAAATAGAGTGTTAAACCCTGCGAGTCTGTATTTTTTTACTTATTGGCGGTTTAAGAAGGGGAAAGTAAAGATGAGCTGAAGAGTGAATTGAAGTTTGTGTTAGGGAGGGTGTTTGATTAGGGTAGTCCGTGCAGCTGTGCTAGCCACAACTTAGTGGATAGTATATCTACCTAGTAAGTCGGAGACCTGCATTCGAGTCCTGGTCTTGCCACAAATTTTGATTCATTTCTTCATCTTCTGCCTTTATCGTTTACTGTGTTTTCGTAGTTTCACTTCTGCAGATGAGTCAATTACTCGTTCATTTATTCTGGGCTGTGGTCAGCAGTGGTAACCTGGTTGCTGTGATTTACTAATTATACTCTTTTTTCCTGTTAATTAATTATTTTAGGTTGAGTGTCTGCTTTTGGTGAAGTGTATTTTATAAGTTGTAGTCAGGGTACAGATTTGATTATTGTGGTTGTTCTTGTCATCCTTTTCGGATGCTCTATTATTTGTGGTAAATTCATTTGTGCCCTCCTATCGTAAAACTGAAGACACTTAGAAAGCAGTGGATTTCATCGTGTGTTTTATTGTGCTAGATACTAGGTTGGTATTTTGTAAATTGAGGTCTGGATTATTTTCGTATGATCATCTTGTGCGCGTGCTCTCATTTGTTCAGTTTGATTAATAAACGTATTTAAAACCTGTTACGGTTTTCCACCAACACAATCCACTACCCAACTGTCTCCAGCACCACACAGAGTACGGCCAGTTTCCCAGAATGCCAAAGGCGAGGTGCTCCTGGAGTGACACTCTTTGCTGCAAGACCTCAGGCCAGACAATTTGATTTCTGCTGCGATATTCCACAAGACTAACTGTGTACTGAAGCAATAACATACACACTGCCAGTGGGCACCTGGCTGAACTCCAGCTAATTACTGCAGAATTCACGCAACCCGTTCCCCATGGATATGCTATGGATGTGCTACCTGGCATTTTTTGTGTAGAGTGAGAGTTGTCCAACAGCAACAGCAGACCGATCACCACTTAGTAATAATACGCACTAAAAATCCACTAAAAGTGCAGCTTGCTGTGTTCCACTTGTCTGCACGTAACTAAATTCCGCGAAAGTGATCCTGACCTAATTATTAACACAATGGGCATATTATTGTTTCCGTATTTAAATTACGATTTCTGATGGAAGTGCATTAAATGTGTGAGTATAAGGTTTCTAAATGGTAAAGAAAATAAATCTCACTTTGCTCCGAAAGAAATGTGCTGTATTGTATTCCTGCAGTTCTAGCATTTATTTCTTTTCTGGTTAACAGGTGGTATAAACATTCATTATATTTATAATGTGGAACTACAAACGAAACCTTTAATACCAAATAATGTTCTCACGATTATGCGTAAGTTAATATCCAATTAAGTTTAAGTCATTGTTAGTATATACACTAATGCTTCATATTGAAGAAATATTTTATGAGTGCATCAGCCAGTAGAAAATGCTGTTTTCACTTTAATCATTACAACTGTAATGAAATAGTATTAGAGATCAAAAAGAAATCTTCCAATAATACAAATTGTGAGACTCATTTGAAAGATAAAAACATTATAAAATTAAGTATACATTACATAGAATCTGAAACAAGCAAATTCCTCACTTTGTACAAACGGCCAGTTAAATATACCATACTTACTTTCTTGTATTAAGATATCGAGGACCACACAGAAAATATCACGACCATAGTTTGTGCAATAAGGCCAAACGAAAAGCTCTAATCAGTTAACCATAGAGAATGATCCATCTGAGAAAAACAGTGCCTCAGAGTTACTAACACAACATACGGTATTTTAGTGACGTGGGTCACCCTTAAGGTGTTGAACAATTTCCCGATTTACGTTTATGTGTTCAATTTGGGAAAAATAGATTCATAGATTAACTTTTTCAGTAAGACAGTAAGACACGTCAAAAGAGAGGCGGCTACAAATGCAAACGGCCAATATGGAGAAATTTTTTTTTTTTTTTTGAAGCAACTGACAAATAAATTGTGGCGAAGAGGTCTGCCGTATAATTAGTGCACTGTTTTTCATTTAGCGTAAGCAAAAATTATATTGCATACGAATTTATTTGTATTGATCGGTGTTTAGCTATCGCAAACGGTTGTGTAACTGCTTCTTTGTATTGCGATCAAGACAAATAAATTTATAGTGAACTATTACAGATCGCTTGTGTCCATAACTTCGTGTCAGGACATGCAAACAAATTGTATCGCTTAGAGCAGTTCCTGAAATCATTATCGCCACTTACTGTGTATAAATTAACAACAAATGAATTATAATCTATGACTAATTACCACTCGTCTCAAATTTGCATGTATAAATTGTCACTATGTTCTTTGCTGATTCACTAATGATACCTAAGGTATATGCGTTATGACGAACAAATCAGAATGGAACCATCGTGAAATTTTAGACATTTAAGGGAAATGGAATAGTATTGCAGCATTTTGTTGATTGAAGGCTGATTGAAAGACGGGATGATATATGTTGGTTTTTGCTGGTGAAATCTGATGGCAAAACATCGTGCTTTGAACGAAAACCAGCGTGCTGTTGATAGCACTGTCTCACACCACCGCAAGATCTGCAGGATCTGCAAGGAAGAAACACCGCACTTGAGTTTACTGATGTGATACTCTTATGTTACTCCAGATTAATAAATTATTTACAATGTAAGTAAATCAGTTTATCCTGTGTCAGTCCACAGCATGCAATAACTCAATAAGCTAACACAACCTGATGTAAAATAAACATTTTCCTATAATAAAAGAACTTCGTGCCGCCGATATACTATTTTTGTTTAAATTATCCTTTCTCTTTCAACAACCTGATTTTCGTAACTGTGATTAAATAGTTTATAAACTTAAATGGCAGTAAAAGTGCTAAAGGAAGTGTTAATTGTAAATGAAAGGGTCTCTGTTAGAGTAGGAAGGAATTTTCGATATCTGTTTATAAATGTCGGTAGTGGAGAACTTTGAGACAGTTAGACTGTTGCCCGACGATAATAGTGAGATACTGGACCACACCTTCCTCCGCATCTGGCCGCTCTTTAGACACTCCACGTGGAAGTATGCCCACTCACCACAAGTAGGTGAGTACAGGAAATGTTACTCCCGTTTTTATGGCAAACCATAAATTAAAAATGAAAAATAAATTTTTGAAGAACTTATTTATTCAAATCGTAACCTATCGTTGTCGACAGTACACTATCTGATGAAAAGCATCTGGACACAGTATGAGGTGTGCCCACCCTTCGCCTTTGTGGCAGCTTCGTCCTTCCGGGTGCACTGTCAATGATGACTCTGGGTGTCTGCGAAGATAATTCATTTTCGAGAGCAAAAACCACAGATGGTAGCGATGTTGGACGCTGGGGTCTGGAGTGAAGCCGACGTTCTAAGCCATCCGTAATGTATTCCTTTGGGTTCAGGTCAGGACTCTGGACAGGTCAGTCCATAACAAAAATGTTGTTATCCACAAACCATTGCCTCTTAGATGCTGCTTTATGTCAGGGTGCATTGTCATACTGACGTAGAGATTCATCGTCTCCAGACCTGTTCTCTACTGTATGCAATACACAATGCTGTAAATGTGTTGCTATTGTTCCGCTTTTAGCTCTTTCTTAAGCTCAATAAAGAGACCTTACACTAGCCGCGAAAAACACCCACATAGCACAACAGAGTCTCCTCTATGCTTCACCGTTGGCATTACCATTTTGTCAAAGCACTCTCGTCGGATTAAGGGGGGGGGGGGGGCGTGGTATAATGTGATTCATCATGTCAAATCACTCGTTTCCAGTCGCTCACTATCCAGTGGATGGCATCACTCTTTACATCACCTGATGCGTTTCTTAGCAATGACTATAGAAATGTGCGTCATATGACGAGCTCCTCGAACATTGCTCCCCTTCCTTTCCAAATCCCTGTGCACACTCATGGTGCTAGCTAGACTGCTGGTAGCACTTTGGAACTCCCTAGTGATTCCTTTCTCCTATTTCGTGCGATTTTTTACAGCAACCATTGCAATGCACAATGGTCGTTGTCTGTCAGTGCCTGAGCTATGCCTGATCTATTTTCAGCTAGTATGGAGGTACGCCTAGTCTTGGTTTTCGCAACACAGTCGCATCACCAACATTCGACTTGGCCAGCTTTAGAAGGCTTGAAATGTCCCTGATGGATCCGTTACTCAGACGGTACTTGTCCTAAATCGAAGTCGCTGAGCTATTTTGACCGATTCACTCTGACAACACAATGCTCCCTACCTTATTTTATACTGGTGAGTTGGCCTCTCGTGACATCTAGTAGTCAATTCCCCGTTACATGGAAGAGACTGGATGCTTTCGATCAGATAATGTACTTATCAGGTTTGGCACTGCATGAATTTTCAATTTCATTCTACGGTAAATTCCGTTAAACGTTCTAATACCTTTGTTTCAACAAAATTCTAGAAAACTGAAGCTTACGTGAAAGTACTGCAGTTGAAAATACCTATAGAAT
Source organism: Schistocerca americana (assembly GCF_021461395.2). Classification (NCBI taxonomy): domain Eukaryota; kingdom Metazoa; phylum Arthropoda; class Insecta; order Orthoptera; family Acrididae; genus Schistocerca; species Schistocerca americana. Next base: position 129,097,734 of record NC_060122.1, on the reverse strand, counting down.
TCATTTTGTTTTGTAGTTAGTTAACAAGCAACAGTTTGGATATAAAACAAGCAAAAATATATTTAGATTATTGAACGTCAGTGTAAATCTTATGAAAGGGTGCTGCGCTTAAAGGAAGATCTGCTGAATTTAATGAAACAGCACGAAGAAATTCATATTTAAACCTGAATGTTCAGCACTATGCTTCACACAACCGGTGAATCAGAGTTAGCGTTGGTATGTTATTTGTCTGTTTCCGCAGCCCGTGTCTGGATGTAGAACCAATCCATGTTGTAAATCAACTATCCAGAATGAATAAAACCGACGTTTTCACCACAACTGCAGTAGCATTCCGCTGGATCTATTAACTTCCAAGGCAGACTGTAAAATAACTCTCCCTGGGGAAAGCAATTAGCGTTACATCAACGACAGCAGTGGCTGAAACGTCCGTTTTATTTATCCAGAGACAAATATTTTCCAATATGATGCTGCTCCATAGCCAGAAAACTTTTATATGAACAACTTTTACGTTAATAGTTATAATGTTGCTACAGGTATTATTCGTGTGTCTGGATTATAGTACATGTATGTGGATGAGTTATCTTCGTTAGTAATGCCTACGGCGATGTGAAGACTAGCGTCGTCGTCTTGAGATGTGTATTTCTTAATGGCCTGAATTTTGTACAAATGTTACTTCGTATTTGGCTATTTTCAAGGCGTATCTGGTATGTTTACTAGAGTAGGACTCCTGGTTACCTTGTTCATGTTTCAGTGAGTCCAATATATATAGCAAACATTTCACTGTATTTCTTTTGGAATAGATTTGTTTTACGTCGTCATTACCGCGCTTAATACTTGTACTCTCTGTGTGGTGTGAACCAGTGTTTCAATTATACTGGCTACTTCCGAATTTTTCGTCGCTAAATTTTCCACTCTTGCTCTTATAAAATGTACCTATGCGTTACGTCGGTTGTTATCGCGATGGGTTGGAACACAAAATAATAATAGGAGATACGATAATCAACATCCCTTGGTCAAGAAATACGTCAATTCGAGACACTGAATTCCCAACGATTACAGTGAAACTGCGACCACTTAAACCCTCTGTCACAATTTCGATTTTCTGTAACAGAAACGATTTGTCTCAATGACAACCTGTCAGTTACTAAGTGGAAATGGTGTGATCTCAGGTTTTATTGATTCCATTTTTCAGCAGGATATTTTGTTGAACAACCCAGTTGCCCTATTCAGGTGCTGCGAGCTGTGTTGTTATATTCGTGATTGAAGCTCTCTGTCTATCCACGTTTGGTTCAGAATATATAATTATGGAAATCTTGTTCTGCCTGGAGCAAACACAAATTCTTCTTGTCGAACACCCAGACACGTTTCAGGGAAATTTCGATATCGCCAATCGCTTAATTTAATTATAATGTTAAATTCTCATAGCATCACATGTTTACGTGGATATCTGACATTAGCGGTAGAGCTAATATTTTGCTTCAGTTTGTCACTTGTTGTTGATTCAGCTTTTACATGTCTTTAGAGAGTATGAAAACTGCGCTTTCTAACACACACTATTGAGGTACAAGTGAATATCTGATAAACAGTAACAAATAACGAATACAGAATAAAAATTATAGAAACTAATTTAGAGGCTGTCCACAGAGAAAAACCCTCTTTTCAGTTTGCTTCCAAAACAAAATTAATTGAAATAAATTTATTTTCTTCTCAAAAATAATTTGTATGTCAAGTTAAGTTTTCAAAATAAAGCTACAAGGTCAATTCAAATAACTTCCATGTGGGCCTCTGAGGTGTCGCGAAGAATGTAACCTGCATTCAACACCCATCCAGATCTGCTACAACATGTCCGGAGGGATGGTACCAGTGACTGCCACAACCCAGGTACAGAAGTCTTAAAGCTCCCTCACTGCAATAGTGAATACTCTGTCCTTCTGTAGTCCCAAAGAGAAATATATATTAATGGCGTGATTTCAGAAGAACGTTGATGCCATTCACGGGTACCTCTCGTCCAATCCAACGACTTCAGAATGTTTGATTCAGAGCTGTCCGAACATCCAACAATCGGTGACGCTGAGTTCCATCTCTTTGAAAACCAATTTTGGTTGCAGGTCCTCAGCCTGGGGAAAAGCAAATATCTCCAACATCGTTCCTGTGTCGGTCTCTTCAGGAAGGTGAACGGTCCAGTTACCTTGTCGCATGTGAGACCACACAAAACAATACCTGAGGCCGACCGCGCACGTTTTCCTTGATACTTTGCAGAGCATGTGATTCTCATATGCGTACGTTACGTACCTTATCAGTTCCAGGCAAATGGAGTGTGGACTGATCAAGAACTATTACACTTAACAAGAAAGCAGGATTCCAGTTGGTTCGTTTAAGCATTTCACATGCAGAGCCATGTCGCCGTTGCTTCTCGTCTGGCATTACCGGTTGCAGAATCTGCACCTAGTGTAATGCAGATACAACCGCTTTCTGAAGACCTTGTGAATAGTTACACGTGGCATCCGAAGTTCCTACGAAACCTGGCGAATTAATCTGCGTAGACTTCGTTTCGAGGGAGAACATCAACTTACTCTTTAGAGACACATCGACCCCTTGTATGCCACTTCAGAACGTTGCCAGTGGCCAGAAGCTACCTACGCCATTCTTATATCCTCTTGGTGGCTGTTACCACTTTCTTGTAAACAGAACGAACCTGCCTTTGGGCCATAACAATGGGTTTAAATTCCGCATACCAAAGCACAATATGTGCCTTCTCCTGTCAACTGACAACATTTTCGCTTGGACATGCGACAATGAAAAAAAACGATAACGCGTCAAACGTTGACAAAAACTGGGAAGAAACTTTCGTTCCTGCTGCACGCAAAGGACGAGCCAGACCTGAAACAAAGAAAGATTCATTATATATATACTGCCTCAAAAATAGGGCATTTCGGTGTAGCCAACCGGTGTTACGGAACCTCATGATTAAGAAATCTCTTCAAATCAGCTACTTCGAAGACGACATGTGTTCTTAGCCAGAGCAATTTATTGTTTTTGAGACACAAATGAAAACTGTATCCGCAGTGAGGATGCACCTGTATCTGTTAGTTGCGGGTTTTCTCGTTGTTTGGTTGTTTCTGGCGTGGTGGGTCCTGTTTACTTCCTTACTGGTAGTTCGCATTATATGATCTCCTCTTAGAGCGTACCAATAAAAAATTAATAGTCAAATGAATCAACAAATATTACAAGAAATTATATAAATGATTTGGTCTTTTGTAGGTACCAGAAAGTTATCATTTCCTTGGCATATATACTTTTAGTGAAATTAAGCTTAATCCTTCCTTGTCCAAGCAGGAATCACTACCTGTCATCAGAGGCGCGGTTATGGGTCGGTGACCGAGTCCAGTACACAGACTGAATCAGCAAGGAAGAGCGAGAGCAAGAAGGTTACGATTGCACTGTGTACTGTTGGAAGACACTACGTATTGTCATCAGGAAGGAATAACAAAATTAGGGTTTAATAACCTATCGACGAACTAGGCCAATACTCTCTCTTTCAAAGAACGACGCTGATATTCATCTTAATTTGCTGAAGGAGACAACAGGTGTGGAACATCGAGGCACATTTTTCTGCCGCGAACGCCTGCCACTGATTTGACCTTGAAGAAATGCTGAAAATGGTAGTTGGAGATTAATGGATTGAGGCGGAGGACAGCGGAGGGGGATTGGGTTCATGGGCAGCACGAATGGAGCATCAGACGTTCACGTAAACGTCTTAGAGCTGCATGAGTGTAAAATCAGATTACAACGACAAATTGTGTCAGGCAAATATGTATACACTCACGCCGGTTACGCAAGAAATCGACATCATCTTATGCACTTCAGTGCCTATATACTTACATGTTTGTGAGAAGTTTGGTAATACCTTTTAAATTAAAACGTATTTCAGATGTTTGACTTATTTCTTATCCTTGGGAGCCCTTTCAGTTACCATTTGTACAAGGAACGTTAGTAATTGAGGTTTCATAGCTGAAATAGTTGAATGTTACTTCTGAAACCACTCTTAGAACTTATGTGTTCGTTAATCTATTTTGAGAGTTTCATTCTCAAATGTTACTTAATTGCCTGGTGAAATGATCCCTGTAACATTTGATTGGGAGATTGAAGATGTCAGACCCTATCATGAGAATAAAGGTACCAGAAAGATCCTAACTGTGTCTGCAGAAGGATATACTCAATTGATTCCTGGGACGGGAAATTTTGTCTGAAGTGCAGGCCTACAACAGTGATTGACGTTTTGCGTATGCATGACTACAATGTATAGTTGTAGATAAAACTAGCATTTTCTGCTAGAAGTCAATAGTGACACCGTAATAGGATGGTAATAAATACTGTTTATTAATAAATATAAAGCTTCACATAGGAGATGCATAAGAGACATAAATTTATGCTTTGTCGCTATTGCTGTGCTGTGTAATACCACCAGCGGAAAAATGCTGCCATCGGAGCACAAAAAGTCGAATGTGCTCCTCTTTACTAAAACACTGTGGATGAAAAGTGTGGAAGCAGCTCCCTCATTCTTCCTTGCTCAGCACCTTAAAATTTTTTCCCAAAAATTTTGGCATGAGAAAATATGCGTACTCTTTTTAAAATGCAACTCAACTCTCACTTCTATAACATCCACTAACTGTATCTCGCTCACACCCACTACTCCATCGTTGTAAATCTCTCATACCTATCCACTTCCAAGTGCCCATTCCCATTCAGTCATTCAGCCTAACTCATTGCCATTATCTCCTTCTGTCTCTCTGCCACTGTCTCGTATCTCACAGCCACTGTCTCCTTCGTTCAGTCCTATTAATACTGTCCCATTTCACTCTCACTGTCTCCCCCTTCTCTTACTACTTCTATCTCATTCATTGCTTTCCACTGCTTCTGTCTCTTCTACCTATCACTATCCCTGTCTTCCTCGTTGTCATTGACATATATTCTGTCCCTCATTATCAATGGCTCTCAGCCCCATACACTTTCTCCTTCTTTTTATCGTCTCCCATTGGCGCTGTCTCCTTCACTCTTCCTACTACTCTTCCGTTAGTGGCAACTATGTTTAACTGCCACTGTGTCCCTCCCTTTCTCCAACGCTGTCATTGTCTCCTTCACTCTTTCTGTACCATAACTCCTGTAAGCTATCTTCCAGTATTCGGCACCTTGCTGTCTCTTTCCTTCTACCACTGGCACAACTATGTTCACAATCCAAATATTAGCGAAAAATTTTAAAGGTGCTGAGGAGGGTACTATGAGATAGCTTTCAATAAATTGTAGCGTATTCGCCTTTTTTCTGCTTTGATAGGAATCTTTTTCCGCTGTTTCCCTTCTTTTCCCTGCTACAGTAGGGCATGTCATTCATATCAAAAGAATTTTGCGTATCAGCAAAATTTTTATAGTTTACTTATGGGGAATTGAAACAACGCAGAACTACATGCTTTCATACCTCAGGCCGGATTTTGGGTGCACAAAAATTCTGCATGTTCTTCCCAGAAGAGTCTCACGATAAGGGAGACACTTTCAGCATATTTCTTAGTGTTACGTTGCTTTATAAACTATGTTTTCACCTTACGTTGGATATTACGTGCGTATTTTATGTGTAAAAAGGGGTAGGTTTTAACCTCAGTCTCTCGAAAAACAGGTAAAGAAATCAAGAAAAATTTCAAGATAGTTTGAGTTTGGGATTTTAGGAATATATCTTAAAAATTATAGCAATTTTTTGTATATTGCCGTCATGGAAACAGTGGCTCAGATGTTGTACCCAGAAAACATGTTTCTTGGGTTTTCTTATGAACCGCCCATGAACCAAATGGTATCCCCATAAGCCCCTCTAGGTGCACCGTAGAGCACATCTAACCCAAGAAGATCAGACCGATTTGCTCCATTTGGTTAAGCTGGAGTAAGACGATACTTCTCTTGGGTACAAATGGACCATAGCCCAAGGGCTTTCCAAAACACTTGATCCAATCTTTCTATCGCCAACAGAGCTTCGAGGTAAGAGAGACGGAAAAATCCTGTTCTTATACGCGGCGTTTTGGAACATATTGGATAGGTACTCTGGTGCATGATTACCGATTATGAAGACAATAAATTTCCCACATGCGAGGTATGATTACGAGTAGATGGTTTAAATGGAAGAAAGGAATAGCGCGAAATCTAGTAGAAGGCTAATGAATGCTGTACCACTACCTGCTGCTGGATACCACTGTGAAAACTTGTATAATACAAATTTCTCCTTAGTTTTGATTGGTATCGGCAATTGAAGACAGATGCCATTGCAAATGCAGTTTGGCGTTACCAACGTGATCGTCAACTGTTTGACGTCGCTGAAACTAAAATGACTCTGGTCAATTGCTTAGTTTGCATTTGGCAGCCATTCAGTACTTTGTTTTATGTGGTTTTCACTGAGGTGGAAAAAGTGCCTTATTATTCAGCAATTCGGTTTTTGGAAAACATATGACAAGGAAAATAAAAAGAAAATTTCAGTATAATTTAAGTCATCAATGGTGATGGTTAGATAGTGAATGAAAGTGATCGAAAATCTGTTTTTGATGAGGATTGCTCCATTTATTCGCGAATGTTGTTACCGAAGAAACAGCTGAAAAGTTTATATGGTTTCCGCTGTCCCAGAACGAAAGTGCTAGATGTAGGAGTCCGTAAGTATGTTGTTGGGAACGTCAAATAATATTTCACACGACAACTTTATAATGAACTGCTGCGGGCTCTATGACTGCCGCGATTTCTAGCAAGAACCGGGTATGCCTTTTGACTTCAAAGGAACTGGGAGCAATGTAACTATATCCGAGGAACTTTTTGCGACGCGTTGTCACCATCTATGAGATCACAATTAAAACCCAGGAAATCAAACTGTAATAGAAACAATTTCCTCCAAAGATAAGTGCCACAAATTTGTGGCAACAATTTTTTTTTTTTTGTGATGCAAACTGTGTCGCACTTATACACTTCTTACAAAATACAGAAACAATCGCTGTAAACTACTACAGTGAGATATCTGTCATCTGCTGCGTGAAACTGAACGAAACGTGGCGCATTTGGCGAAGGATAACGTTAAGTCGTGTTTCAGTATGACACTGCACCAACACATTTATATCGATCTGTCACTGCAAAACTGCGTGAAATGCATTATGGGTTGCCGCTATATCGGCGTATTCACCAAATATAGCTTCCTGAGGTTCCTTCTTGTTCCAGAAATAAAATGGCTTCAGATAACGAACTCTGCTCAAATAACGAAGTGATTGTCCTGTCAGAGGAGTGTTTCGGAGAACTTGACTATTTCTATTTTATGGGAGAACTGTGTACCTCTAAAAGCTGACGTTGCTTTTGTTAGTGAAAGTAATTTAAAACTAATCATTTGGTCCAAAGAAATTTATTTATTCTTTCAACCGCAAATAACACTACCAATTTTGGAACCTATGTGAGGCACGTACGTGGTCGACTCTGAGAACTCTGAGGCAGAGGACGGACCAAAGTTTTCCGTAACATACCAGATATTGGTCCGACGCTCATTGCATGAAGGTGTATGTTGGTAAGTGAGATAGCGTCGTTACGATCGCTGTATTGGCACATACAAAGCTACCTTTTTTTAAAACAGTTCTTTCTTTAAAACACGTATAACACTGCGCTTAGAGTTTTATACCCGTCTCTTGACTATCTTGACTGTTTTCCAAAACCTTCGCAGCGTCCTAACGTTTTTGACTGTATCCAAGTACTGCTGTATCAGTTCCTCGTGGACCTGAACATGCAGAAACACATACAATCTCTTTGACTTTAATAAGAGTCTTGTGGTTGCATTTCTGTGTATACTCTTATATGCCCGATAGATACACCTGATAGAAGATAATGCAGCCTTATCATTATGTCTTAACTTTCTTTAAGAATTTCATCTCATGAGATTTGGTGTTCGGCCGTGGGAAAGACCCTTGCGATGTGGTTCTCGGCCGCGTTACAGTACTGCCGCGCATTTTAGCTACTGTAGTGCTGTGCTCCTCAAGGTCTTGTGCGCCATGCTGTTGAATAACTTCCTCTCCCTGATGTTACGATGGCTTGTCTACAGTATACTCAATTGTTCAATTGTAGCCGATATTCCACAGGAAAACTTGCTCGAGACGCAACTACACAAATTTTGCACTTCAGAATTTCCATTGGTAGAGCAAGTGCACCTCGAATTTTACGCCGACGATAGACGCTTTACTCACTTATTATGAACGTGGCACACCTATGTCGCTGCCTCCAGCCAGAGTGTAACATTCCGAAATTTTAGACTACAGATTGAGCATCTGTAGCTTAATGCAGCACAATACAGATGGTCAGCATGTGTAGGCGACGGCTACCAGTCGACATCCGACCGATGACTCCTGTTTCCTGGACGAAATTGTCGTTATGTCTCGGAGTGGAGATGGCCAGACGTCCGACTAAGCGTTCACATCTCTTCAACCCGTCGTCCACGAACTGCAGTGACCAGTACTGCAATAGGTGGCAATGGTGTGAAGTAATGCCACCTCCAGCCACTTTCAGCGAATCCTGTAAGTAGGCTGTTTAGGATTTTTTATTGGTAACGCCACGTAGCGCTCTGTAAGAAAATCACTGGCTGTGCTGTGAGCAGTCTGTGGCTGGTTAGCATTGTTGTAATATTCGCTATTGTAATGTTGGGCAGTTGGCTGTTAACAGCGCGTAGCGTTGCGCAGTTGGAGATGAGCTGCCAGCAGTGGTGGATGTGGGGAGAGAGATGGCGGAGTTTTGAGAGCGGATGATCTGGACGTGTGTCGAGTGCCCCGCCACGAGTATTTCCAAACAGCATCTGTTGAAACAGGTAGATTTACCCTGCATTATGTTCCTGTATCGGTTCCATTTTCATATCCATTACCGTAATTTCACCCCATAGATCTAAGAGCAGTGGCCTTTAGCCATACAATGCACTGTGTGACGCACCGGAAAAAGGTCACTCAAAACATGGCTGGTATGAGTAGTTTTGTAGACCAGCTGTTTTCACTGAACTAAGGCGAACAATGCAGACAATTTTTTAACATTGATTTAACGTTTATAAATGTCAAATTATCACACTACCTTTTTGTAAAGGAATTTATATACCTTTTTCCCGAAGCAAGGGTCAGCGAAGAGGACTTTAGCGACATAACATGTACGGAACTTGATCACACAGTAAGAGGACAACAGCGCCGCATACTATCCACCTCGAGGAAGACAAGTCCCACAGACATCTCCCTACTGTTTCAAATGTGACCAACTATTTAACTCAGGTTCACTTTGTTTATTTACCTGTGCACTTGAAACCCACCAGTATTTTCTCCGCTCTTGAGGGTACTCAGACTTTTCAACGGGTTCAACAGCTGAAGAAGTGGATGTGGTTTTTGTTTATGGCGAGTGTCACCAAACTTTTAGATGGGTTGTGAAGGTGTAAGCGAGAATGTGTTCTGCTCCTGCCAAGCCCTTACAACCTGCCTTTGCAAATTCTATCAAAAAATTAAAGAAACTGAGACTGTGGAAAACAAAATACACGCACAAAAAGAGTCAGCAGCTGATGACAGAAATGCAGCTAAATTTGTAGTGGAAGTATCACAAAAATCTACACCTGCGAATATTATAATTCAACGCATTTCGTTCTTTCCATATTTCGCATCATTTACAGCGTCCTGTAAAATACTTTAAGAATCGGTTACAGTTCTCCAGAGACTGAAGGTGAGTTGATTTTTGCGCGCCAGATTTTGTTTACAGATGAAGCAGCTTTTACAAACCATGCACATCAATTTTCGCGGTATGCACTACTAGCCACTTACAAATCCACACTGGCAGTGAGAACTGGACAGAAAACAACCTTGATCTGTCAATGTGCAGGACGGGATTTCCAAGACTGACATCAATGATTCCTGTTTTAAGGAAGGGACTCCAAGTATTCACGACTATCTACGGATACTTAGAGATCTGCTGCTGTAATTATTGGAAGACCTCCTGCTGGACATAATGCAGTCTACATGGTATCAGCAAGACTGATGTTCCGATCAATCAGCACAGATAATGACAGCCATTCTTAGCAAAACGTTTCGAGGTCGTTGGATCAGTCATTTGAGAAACACAAAATGACCTGCACTCTCACCAGACCAAATAGCTCTGGACTTATGTGTGGGGAGAAAATTAAAACTGGAGCTTCTGAAACACCTGTGATTAAATTTTTTATTGATTGGCGACTCCATGGCGTTCTGTGTGCACAATGACCATATATGTTAAATTAAAAGGAAGGTCAGCGTTGGTCATAGTATTGATGTTTTATTGATAGCATAGAGTTATTGTGATCGTTTCTCAGTTTTGGTTATTGATAACTTGATACCAGTGTCTCAGTTTAATTTGTACAGCACTGAAGATGATCACTATGTGATCGAAAATCGATTATGGTATCAATAAAACATCAATATTACGACCAACGCTGACATTCCTTATAATTTTAAATTTTTTATTGTTAGTGATTGAATAATGTAGGAGCTTAACCTTTCATTTTGATGACTGTTGCCTAATGGATAAGAGCTGATCAGTTTTCACTGCTAGGGGATCTGTTTCAGTCGGATTTTGGATGGTCAGTAATATTTTACTGAAGGAATAGAGGTTTTCTGTAACCAAGTTCATGTAAGTTTTCACTAAATAAGGCAATATATTACCATCAAATAGAATAGTAGACAGTCACCATCTTCATCATACATGTCTATTCATGTCCAAGCACAGGTCAAATTCACCGAAATCTGACACACGCTGTTATAATGGTTCAAATGGCTGTAAGCACTATAGGACTTAACATCTGAGGTCATCAGTCTCCTATTCTTAGAACTACTTAATCTTAACTAACCTAAGGACATGACACACATGCATGCCCGAGGCAGGCTTCGAGCCTGTGACCGTAGCAGCAGCGCAGATCCGGACTGACGTGCCTATAATCGCTCTGCCACAGCGGTCGGAACTATTATAATCTGCAAACATGATACACACTGCAATCCACTGGTCGATGTGGTACATGAGAATGCGTAACATCAGCATTCCATATTTACAATCACTTTTTCTGACAATATGTACTTCAGCGTTAGTCGGTGTAATTCTGACGTGTTACTGAGTGTCAGTCCATGGCGATGGGCAGTGGGGAGAGGAGGGGGAAGAGAGGGAGAGGGAGAGAGAGAGAGAGAGAGAGAGAGTGAGGGAAAGAGACGCTCAGCAACACGATAAGCCCCATCTTGCTACGCCATTACACTACTCCTCAGTTGACTGATGACTGCAGATCCCTTATATTCTAGAAGTAAACATATACAACTACTGAAGGCATGAAATTTTGTATAACACGCACTTATGCTGTGATACACGAAAATGAAATTCAGTGTGCAGCATTGTCTGACCGAAACCGCTTTATTGCTGGTACCAATGCTCAGCCTCAAGATTCTGAGCACTTTATGTGACAGTCTTTACAACGAACACAAAAGCCGAACCTGAGTTATGTGTCCACATACATTTGGTGCAGTATGGCACACGTTTCTGCAACTTCCTCCTGGCGATGGGACAGGAATTTGTGGCGCTTTTAACTTATTACTGTTCGATCAAGTACCATGCATGTTAGGCCATCGAAGTCCTCTCAAAAGGCTCTGTCCATGCTACAGAAGAAATGCATAGTTCCATGAAAAAGTCGGTGTTATAATTTGGCAACTATAAACATTAAAAGTTACATGCATATATGAGAAAATTTGCCACATTGGTAGCTGCCGCACCCAATACTTCTCCAAATTTTCGATTTTAATTTGGGCTGAAATTTGATAGCATAATGTTGTGTACACAGTTCCGCGTAGTCAGTGTGTACACAACTTTCCCACTAGAGCGCGCCCCGCTAAGCACAACAGTGCAGTCGCAGCGCTCGTCCGTCTCCACACTACGAGATGGCGCTGCCATAGAGACGGACCAAATTCTGCTTCCGCCGATCTGCGTATTAAAATGTAACGCAGCCAATGGGATTGCTGCTAACGTAGAACCTTTTCTCCTCATTGATCACACTCGCGCAGTGATACATGAACGTGCGAGGTGTTATAACGAGTGTACAGACCTCTGATTAGTCAGTCTGCATTTGTCTGCACTAGTCTGTACCAGTCTGCATTTGTCTGCAACAGTCTGTACGAGTTCTACATTTGTCTGTACCAGTCTATAGTCAAGTATCAGTCTGCACCTAATAAGATTACCATATTCCTGTACATATCCATGAAGATAAATGTATAGACACTTTTGTCCAGTATCAGAGATATGTGTGAGAATAAGATTAACGTACCAATACCAAAGGAACTTGAGATTGTCGATTGTAAATAGCATCCAGAACCAAGTTAAGTAATTTTTATGCTTGTTATTATTTTAATAAATGTGTGTGAAAATTAATCAAGTTCTGTTTAAAGTTGGTCACCGTCAATCTGCTACTCTAAGCGTGCAAGTGGCATTTCTATCGTCTGACCTAACGGCAGAAGATAAATACGCCATGATAAGACCACGAGGCATATTGCTGACACTCGCCTACTTCGTTAGAGCGACAAGTCAAATAATCTCATGGTGTGTGTACTGAGGGTCTTACAGTACGCACACCACACGTAAATATGCATGACAAATCGAAAGCTGCGTGTTACTGACACACTCTCTAAAGAAACTGATGAATCGATGACTGGGCAGAAGGATACGATTAGATTACCTGAAGGCAAGAACGTGAGGAACAGGGTGCTGTAGGTGGTCACGATGGAGACGAAACCCGCGACGACCCGCAGGTCCAGCGTGAGCACGCCCAGCAGGTTGACCACGGGGCGTTCAGAGGACACCTGCCGCGCCAGCAGCCACAGCTCGCGGTGGGCGGCGCCGCCCACACGCCTCCCGCCCAGCAGCAGCTGCGAGCAGAGCCGCAGTGTGACGCTGGCTTCGGTTGCTGTCCAGTGGCCAGGCAGCAGCAGTACGGCTAGCGTGCTCACTTTGAATATCAGTCCAATCCCCGACTCCTTAATGATCTCCTTTAATGTCGTGCCTGGCGATGACAGTTTCCGAAGAATGAAATAAATCTTTACTACAATTTTCAGCGCGAGCATTGCAAAGTTTAACACTAACACGCTGGTATGGATGGAGGTAACCAACAGTGACAATTCACAGAGTGCTGCATAGGCCCGCCTGAGCGAACGCAAGTAGGACGCTTTGCAACATGCGCTTTGGCTGTTCACTTGTGACGCCCGTCTTGTTACCGAGCTTCTCTTGCAAGGTGTCCCACAAACCTCGTCTCTCATGTTGAGGAGGCAAATGTTTAGGAGCGAAACTCTTTGCCTGATAATGAGCTGCAAGTCCATGTATTTCAAAATAACTAGTATACCAGCTCCCAAGCTGTTCAGACTAAATATTGCCCCTACAACAGCACCCCAACCAACACGAGCACGAAAAGGGCCAGTGAGAAACAGACAAAACCAGAGAAACAATAAAAACAGTTGCAGTTTGACGAACCGTTTCTGGTTTGTCTTTTCCGACCCAACATGGACCATCAGAACTCTGTCACATAACGTTAGTAACCGTAATATTTCCATGTATTTGTGTGTATTGCATAAAATATCTGTAACTATTGCAGTAATAGATAAGACTGGGTATTGTGAAGCACCTATAACTACAACATAATTTACTGCAGAGAATGTGTTTATCATACCACAAAAAAAGTCTAAAAATATGAAAGCAGATGTCAGCTGCAGAATAATAGCGAGTATTAGGATGGCAATATCCGATCTGGACTGCTTGAGCGATGTGGTCCTGACATCTATAGTGAATGGCGTGAGCCCTAACAGCTTGCACGCGAAGTGGAATGGTTTGCACGCCAGCAGTAAGTTCTTAGTGAGCTGTGTTGCTTGAAACTCGAGTCCATTTGTTGTCGTCACCTGAAAAAGGATCAGACACAGTTATCAAATTAGTTAATACTGATTTCAGGTACATATTTCAATACGAAAAATCAGAGTTTTCAGAAATTTTTGTTTTGGTATTTTTTCACATATATCGTTAACATTAGCATCCATTTTTCCTCCCTTGCTACTACAGTTATGTTACAGACATGCTGACAGCTGCGAACCACCTGCATCCCCTTAGTGCTTGATGTCTTCCCCGAAGGCGATGTCATCTTTCAGCAGTATAACTGTCCATGTCTCGGAGACAGAACCGTGCCACAGTAGTTTGAGGAGCTTTGAACTGAACGCACGTTGAAGTCTCGGGGACGAAACACGATTGATGTAAATCCTAAGGGACACATCTGGGCAGCTATCTGGCGCCATCAACACATATGCAAATCAGCGGCCTGTTACTTATGTGTACTATATGTTACGTGAATAGATATCTAATGCCACATAGCTCTCGTCGCGATGGGTAGCCGCGCGGTCTAGCCGCCTTGCCACTCTTCGTGCGTTTCCCCCTGGCGGAGGTTCGAGTCCTCCCTCAGGCATGAATGTGCGTGTGTTGTCCTTAGTGTGAGTTTGTGTAAGTTATATTAAGTAGAGTGTAAGCCTAGGGATCAATGACCTCAGCAGATTAGTCCCATAGGAACGCACCAACACTACATAGCTCCAGATGCCTGCCAACAAAATGGATAAACTAGCTATATAATATTTTGGCACATCAGTGCCCAAATATATCGTTATTTTACGCATACATTCATTTCTATGTCCTATTCGTATATATATATATATATATATATATATATATATATATTCTTATTACAGTCTGCACACCATATCTCAATCTCTGATGACTCTTCTCTCAACCCTCTACAGCTCCCGCGATTCTTGAGTCAGCCCTACATCACGCGAGCAACTCCATGTGCAGCGTACTACAGCATCGTTTTTGTCCAGTGAAATGTTTACTTATAGCCCGTCAATTGGAAACCTGTACTTTATGCATCTGATACTTACAGATAAACACATGGATACATGAAACGTACATTACCTCACTGCTGCGTCACGAATAAATGCAAACGTGGATTTGGGGAATTCTTGTATATTTCGAACAGCAATTGCTGAAATGCAGTAAGCAAGGGACGGATTGGCACATTGGATGGCAGGCGCTGGGAATGTCGACATTTTGCAAACGATTCTGCGAGACAGGTTCACAACACTGCTGGCAGGCACGGCCCGGCGGGCACTGTGTACAAATGTGAAGTAATCAGGGCAGCACAGGGCATTGACGTGCTGTGAAGAACCCATAACGTAGCATTTAACACAGTGCTTAGTGACCCGTGTGTAAGTGCTGAAGTGGGATAACGTTGAATTACCAAAGAACACTCCAGTTGTCCCCTCCAGAGGAAATACGTCAGAGGCGTAGGAAAAGACGCATAAACAAGCCCGGAGGCTCAAAGCAGGCAATCGTGTCGCCATTTTGTCCGCGTCTAGAACCGGAGAGAATGACGATTGCTTAAGTTGCAGGTTAACCACGACGACCTTGTGGTGACGGATATCGGTGGCCAACCAGCCTGCTGAAACCACCTCCAACCTCAGCTGCGCAGACGAGTCACTGCTTTGGCGGGGATCGTCGCCCCTTGGAGAGAGAGGGCTGCTGGCGTCCGCTCTCCGGCGCGCAGTAAGGTGCTGTCTGCAGGGGCGGGGCCGGGGCACGGACGTGTGACCTCCCGGATGCAGAGCTGCCTGCGGGCACTGGACGAGCTGCCAAGGCTCACTACAACGACGGCAGTCGGCTGCTTCTCTTCGGCCCTCTACGTGGTGTCCACGAGTCGCGCTTGAGGGAGCAGTCAGCCGTGTTCTGGGCCAAGGGCATTGTTAACGCATCCGGCGGGCGCTTCGCTGTGGCCCAAGTAGGATCGCTAGGTTCGCAAGGCTGGGTAGTCGGACGCCGATGATGCAGATTCCAGCATGTGCATGGAGCTAACTCACGCATGCTGCACTGCGCCACCGCTGAGTTCGGTGCAAGGCCGGCAGTATATCTCCGATGTAATAAAGTCAGTGACACACTCATCCCTCTCACCTAAACCACACCTCTCGGTCGTTCTGACGTATTACAACCCCTGAGCTCGGGGTGTTGTAACATGATACATGTAAACAGTTAGATAACTGAAATGAGCTGTCGAGGTTAACTACAAATTTCCTGTCAAGTATGTATCGTTAAATGATATTCCTTATATTGTACACGACTGATGATGTCTGGCAAGAATGGGCGAAACATATTCGGTAGACACAAATAAAACATCAACTGCAGTAGACGGAATTTTTTTTGGTGTATATGACGAAACATTATTGTTCTAATATGAGTACACCGAATAAAAAGCAAGCCCACCGCAGGATACTTCCCGTTACTACCGAGTAACAAAGCCTCCAGCCTTAGTAAGGGCCGTACAACACTTTTCATAATGCTGAGATCTGATAAATTTCGAATGAAATGTGTTTGAAACAGGACATTGTCATGGGCACAGTTATATCAATGTACATGGCAACTAGAGTAATGTTTGTCTCAAATAGTGCGTCAACGCGCAAAGTCGCATGCGCTCTGGATGCGAATGGATTAGCGTTTCTTTTCAAGTGGTGTGGTGTACCAAGTTTTACGTGGCAATTTCGTGTAGAAAATGTTAAATAGAGAATGCTGCAAAAGCGATTAATACTCATTTCATTAAAGTGTAGTAGCGTATATGACCTACGTTTACCTCATGTTTGCTATAGACCTAACATTGTGAATAAACATCGGTGGTTCATTTACGTCTGAACTTCATGATTTCAAAAAGTAGTCACCTAGTTAATTTAAAAGCTCAGTTTATCAAGTAATGGCTGGAAAGTACTAACAAAAATTATTTAAAGGAGGAAGGAAAACTGGTAGAGGTCGAGATTAGGGAAGACCAGTTTGGGTTCCGAAGAAATGTACAGACACGAAAGGCAGTAGAGATCCGACGCCGTATCTTACAAGCCAGGATCAAGGAAGGCAACTCTACGTTTACAGCCTCTGTATATTTGGGGAAAGCTTTTGAAAATGTCGACCGGAGTAACCTATTTGAAATTCTGAAGGTCGCAGAGAAGAAATAAAGGCAGCAATGGGTTATCTTAAAATTATACAGAACAAAACTGCAGTTATGTCAAAGGGCATGATAGGCAGTAGCTGAGGACGCAATGAGACACAGTTGTAGTCTACCGTCGATATTATTTAGCCTATATATTTAGCAAGTTTTTACGGAATTTAATAACGAATTTGGAAAGCGAATTGAAGTTCATGGATGAAAAAATAAAAACTTTAACATTTGCTGATTATATTGTAATTCTGTCAAAGAGTGCAAAGGACTGAAAGAGCCGTTGACCAGAACGGGCAGTGACTCGAAAAGAGACTACGAGATGAATAACAACATAAGTAAAACAAGGGTAATTCAGTGTAATTGAATTAAATCAGGCGATGCTGAAGGAATTAGACTAGGAAATTTGACACTAGAAGTAGTAGGTGAGTTTTGCTGTTTAGGCTGCAAAGCAACAGATGCTCAGTGTAGAGAGGGTATCAACTGCCGGCTGTCAGTATCATGAAAAACACCTCAGTAAAAGGGAACTTCATTAAATTATACACAAATTTATGCGTTAGGGAGTCTTTTTATGGAGATGTTTGTGAGAAGTACAGTCTTACATGAAAGTGAAACGTGGATGATTGACTGTTCAGAAAAGTAGATAACAGAAGCTTTTGAAATATTATGCTACACATTAACACTGAAGATAAGAGAAGTGGATCGAATAACAAACAAGGAGGTACTGAGTCGTATTTGGTATAAATATTTACAGCACTACTTAATTATATGACGGAATAGATAGATACGACATATCAAAGAATCACCAGTATGGCAGTGGAGGGATGTGTGGAGTTCAGGATCGTGGATGGAGGCCATTGTTATAATACCGTTGTGCTGTACGACTGAATAGAGAAACAGGTATACGAAATGCGTCCGAGAGCCTTACCTCCACCGTCATGCGAGCCATAATACTAGAACGCTCTAGCTTAATGCACCATGTTCCACCATACGAGCTCTCCTATTTAGCTGAGTTACACCACCATCAGGTGACAACAGTATCAGTAAAACGATCTATGCTCTTTTATCTGTTACTTCCATTAACAAAATGAAGACCGTAAATTCAGTTTCACACGTAATCGCATGCCATTAATCATTGGGGCCTATAGGTACAGTTATAGAAAATTCACTCCTGCCAAATTTTCGAAGCCAGTTTTTTAATTAAAGTAAAACTTCTTTTGTGTAGAAGTTTCAACATAAAAACTATCAATCCATTAAATTAAATCCATCGACCTCCTGGCAGGAATATAGCAGAATTTGCAAGAAGACTGTAAACCTTCACGGACGCAAAGGGAGTAAAACATGTTGACACACATCACCACATTACCATCTTCAAACTGAATTTAAATTTCCAAAAATCCATCAAGTATACGTTAGAAATTTCTAAATCTGATGCTGGTAAAACCCAACCACTACTGTTAGCAAGCGAACTCGAGAAAACTTAAGATGAAGACTGGAAACAGCTGAAATGCGAGTTTATCAAAACGTACCAAAACCAAATTCCTTTACGAAAGCAGAAAGAACACCCTTGATGGAACGAAGATTTTAAACACACAGTAAAATCGAAACACTAAGCATTCAAAACACGAAACATTAACATATAAAAACCGTGCCTGACATTCATGACATATAGAAAAGAAGCTGCAAAATTAATCAGACAAACAAAACGATAATATGAGATATCAGTTATGTGGAACTGAATAAAGCATCCAAGAAACCCAAACCACAGCTTCTTTGTATAACATTTAAAATTAAGCTAAATGGGTACTAGGTCATCTTCAAGAAGAAGAATTGACGATCGGCATCTAACAACCAAAAAAACTGTAAAATTCTCTGCAGTTTCAAAAACTTTAATTTGCTTCGAGCCTACAGAACGATCACCATCAGAAATGCCTCTGAATACAAATCCTCTTACACAAGCAGATATTAAAATCAAATTTCTATCAAATTACAAGTGGAAAAATAAGAAGCATTTATGAAGACTGAATTTCTGCAGAACTCCTGAAATCAGCTGCCCAAAAACTTGAAGAGAAACTACGCTGATGATGGGAAACTTAAGTCTACCTGGAAAAATTCCGAATGACTGGATAACTGCAGTTCAGTATGTGGGAGGGAGGCAGAAATAGTTAGTGATAACACAGGAATTTCCTTACTTCCTGTCTCAGATGAAATAATCTATCCTGTGCTGAGAACAGCAACAACTCGAATGTAAACTTGGCTAATACTAATCAGGTTTCAGATAAAACTTTTCTGGCCCAGAACAAATTTTCGTCCTTGAATCAATTCTCACGCCTGAAAAATTTTATAATAAGAAAACAGTTTAAACCTTTCCAGGCTATGATTGAGAGGACCATCAGTCTCTCTCTTGAAAATTCTGAAAGAACAATATCTGAACTTCAAAACCGCTGATATTACTAGTGACAGACTAAATAGTACAAAATCTGAGGTAATTCAGAAGAAAAATATCAAAATATTTTGAAATTAAATCAGGAGTTACACAAGGTATTGGAATCTCTCCATAACGTTTCATTTGTTTCCTAGGAAAAGTAGTCTAAGAGTGGCGAAACAGAAATCTGAGCTTAAAAAAGACGAACAAATCAAAATAGAAAAAACCAGTATTGGGTTCAAATGGTTCAAATGGCTCTGAGCACTATGGGACTCAACTGCTGTGGTCATAAGTCCCCTAGAACTTAGACCTACTTAAACCTAACTAACCTAAGGACAGCACACAACACCCAGCCATCACGAGGCAGAGAAAATCCCTGACCCCGCCGGGAATCGAACCCGGGAACCCGGGCGTGGGAAGCGAGAACGCTACCGCACGACCAGTATTGGGATAGACGACATAACTCTTGTAGACAATGTGGCGATTTTTTCAGAACATCTAATTACAACAAAAACAAATAGAAAATCTTAGAGAAACATTCATTTGAAAAAAAAGTAGGTATACACAGAAGTGACAAAAGTCAGGTTATAGCGACACGCACACATACAGATGGCGGTAGTGTCGCGTACACAAAGCACAGAACGGCAGTGCGTTGGCGGGGCTGTTGTCAGTGCTCAGGTGGTTCACGTGGAAAGGTCTCCGTTGTGTTTACGGCCGCACAACGGAAATTAACGGATTTGCGGAATGATATTTGCAGCTTGGCGCATGGGACATTGCATTTCGGAAGTCGTTAGGGAATCAGATGTTCCAATATCCACAGTGTCAAGAGTTTGCTGAGAATACCAAATTTCATTGCCACCACGGACAATGCAGTGGCACCGACGACCTTCACTAAACGACCAAGAGCAGCGGCATTTACGTAGTGTTGTCAGTGCTAAAATACAAGCTACACTGCGTGAAAGGACAGCAGAAATCAATATGAGAAGCATATCGGTTGAACCTTAGATCACTGGAAAACCTGTCCTGGTCAGATGTGTCCCGATTTTTCGGTTAATACGATCTGATGGTAGGGTTCGAGTGTGCCACAGACATAATTCGTCAACAAGGCGCTATACATACTGGTGTTGGCTCCATAATTATGTAAATTAAGTTTACATGGAACGGACTGGGAGTCTCGTCCAACTGAACCGATTACATTAGTCAACAGTCATTTTACATGTAGGACGTGATACATCAAGTAGTATGTATTTAGTTGTGTAGAATCCGAATATACCTTTCAAAATGTTATAGAAGGTACCATTTTTGAGTTTTTATAAGGTCATTTATTTTTCGTGTTCAGTATTTCGTTTTTTGCTGTTATTATGTTTTGATGCTTAATTGTTTGTTTTTGATTTGCAGAGGAGAGCTAGATGATCCACAAATCGTCAGTAAATTGTTGGTGTGGTACTCAAGTGGTGTGAAATATATCCTCAGTGAGTTTCTCCTGTGAAAGACAGTGCCAACATTTTTGTGTTTAAAACTTACACTAAGAAATATGGCAACTAGTAAAACTCGTTGCTGTCCAAACCACCCCGACAACTTTTGTTACGTGTTTGGGAAATTCACTCCAAATGCTTAAAGAAAGCCAGTCACTGATTTGGTTAAGAAGGCATACAAATTGTATTTTGATTGTTCTGTTAGCGATCAACATAAAACTTTTCCAGCTCATATTGCCTGCATATCCTGTACCACAACCTTAACCGAGTGGTTTAAAGGAAAACGCTGAGCCATTCCATTCGCTGTTCGGATGGTGTGGAGTGAGCTTAAAGACCATCATTGAGACTGTTACTTCTGTCTTAGAAATATTTCGGAACATTCAAGCAAAACTAGACATAAAATAAAGTATCCAAATGAATCTTCAGTGCCTTTGCCTGTGCTCCATGATGAGCGGCTGTCTATTCCCGTCTGTAGCTTGAAAGCCACCGAACCAGATACCATGTCAAGTGAATCAGAAAGTATTGAACATATAGAAGAGTACTGCCCTCAATATCACGACACTTCGCCTCAGCTCTTTAATCAAAAGGAACTGAACGATTTGGTTCGCGATTTAAAACTTTCGAAACCGCAAGCTCACCTCTTGGGGTCCGTACTGCAACAACGGAATCCTCTAGCTCCAGGGACAAAAAGTCCTGTTTCAGGTCAAGAGGTGCCTCCTTCACTCAGTACTTCGATGTGATGATACAGCTAGGTTTACAACATAAGCCACAGGAGTGGCGACTATTTAAAGACTCCTGTAAAGCCAGCTTGAAAGCAATCCTACTACATAATTGCAATGCATTTCCATCGGTTCCTTTGGCTTTTGCAGTAGACGTGAGAGAAACATATGAGACCATGGGTTTGCTGCTAGAGGCAATCAAATATAAGGATCATGAATGGTAGATTTGCTGTGATTTAAACGTTGTTGCACTCTGTACAGGTTTACAGGCTGGATTCACGAAATACTGCTTTTTTTGTGTCTTTTGGACAGCCGTGACACCCAGAATCACTATATAGTCAAGGAATGGCTTATAAGGAAGTCATATGTTCCTGGGAAACGTAAATGTGAACAATACCCCATTGTTTGAGACCGATAAAATCATTTTGCCTTCTATTCATTACAAGTTGGGCCGTATCAAGAACTTTGTGAAAAGTCTGGATAAAGAAGGTGAGGCCTTCAATCACTTAAAAGAAAAGTTTCCCAAATTGAGGCAAAGCTGAAAGAGAGTATATTTGTTGGACCACAAATAAGAAAATTGCTGAAAGACGCAATCTTTGATACTAAACTCAGAAATATCCAATTAGCTGCTTGGTCTTCTTTCAAAGCAGTTGTGAACGGCTTTTTGGGTAACAGAAAAGACAAAAACTATGTTATCACTGTGAATGATCTGTTGGACAACTATAAGAACAAGGGGTGTATAATGTCGCTGAAAATTCACTTTTTACATTTTCACCTTGATTTCTTCCCGGAAAACTTGGGAGCCGTGAGCCATGAACATGGTGAACGCTTTCACCAAGACATTCTTACCATGACACACCACGGCCATTGGAACCCTTCGATGGTGGGTGACTACTGCTGAGGACTTGTTGAGAGAGTAGTGAAACGACAAACAAAAGAAGAGTTCCATCGTCGCATTTTTCAAAAACCAAATTCGATGAAGGTGAAAGTACTTTCTGAAGTAATTTGAACCTTTTCTTGGCATCAAGCCCACATTTACATACAAAATAGTATTGATTTCGAACGTTCTGAATGCGTATTTTTGTTTGACTTATTTGTGTTAATTTTCGCAGTTACGATTTTTTATTTTGCTGTATATCTAGGAAATGTGACATCATAGAGAAAAACTAATTTTACCCGTTTATTCCGCACCCAAAAATTAGGTAAATCCACCAATTTACAAACCAGACGCAGAAAAAAATGTTACAATCTTTTAACTAGTGTTGTTGACTGGAAATGGCTATGTTTGCCTACCTGAAGAATCTATGCAGCCATTCATGTTCCCAAACAACGACGGATATTTTGTGGATGACAGTACGCCATATCTGTGGGCCGCAGTTGTTCACGACTGGTTTGAAGAACATTCTGGATCGTTGGAGCGAACGTTTTGGCCACCTATTTAATATTTTTGGGACATAAGCAAGAAGTAATTTCATCGAAATAATCTTGCACCGGCAGCAATTTCGCAGTTATGGACGGCTATAGAGGTAAGCATGGCTAAAGGGAAGTGCAGGGAACTTCCAGCGAATTGTTGAGCACCTATTCCTTCGACTTGCTGCACTAAGCCGGGCAAAAGGGGGGTCCGATACGATGTTACGAGGTATTCCATGACTCTTATCATGTGAGTGTACGCCCTACAACACGTTAAATTTCAGCCTTCAATACGGAAATTGGTAAGAAATTTTACATTGTGTTATTTCTTTGGCGACACAGTTGCAGAATTCACATTACAGTCAAAATATTTTCCTTATGCTTACATACTGGAATCTTGAGAGAATTCGCGTGTATAATCCTGCATTTTCGATGACGACTTCCTTGCTCGTGTTCATACCATAAATACGCCAGTTCAAATATTGTATGTATTGTGTCCTCCATGATCCATACTGTTGCATGTTTCTTTTCAGATATCACGGCGTTAGGATTTGCATATTGTGCACGCCAGTTCTATTAACCAGACGAACCGTGTCCATAGCTGAGATCCACATCAGGGCAAATGTTGTGCGATTGCGTCCTTTGAATTACAGTGTTCACAAGCAGCTGACATTTCCAACTGGGTAGAGAAATTTTTGTGTTGGTGATATTGCCGGCCGGTGAGGCCGAGCGGCTCTAGGCGCTTCAGTCTGGAACCTGCGCGACCGCTACGGTCGCAGCTTCGATTCCTGCCTCGGGCATGGATGTGTGTGATGTCCTTAGGTTCGTTAGGTTTAAGTCGTTCTAAGTTCTAGGGGACTAATGACCTCAGACGTTAAGTCCCATAGTGCTCAGAGCCATTTGAACCTTTTTTTTTTCGGCGTCGGGAGCACCCGAGCTAAATACTACGCTTTTCGAAGTATTTGCATACTGGTTATATTGACATTTTCTGTCACAGCTAAATCTGTGTCCGCATGGATTTTTACCGCCGCTTTTATTTTACGTAGCGTCATGCGTCAGGGTGAGAGCCTCCATGCATTGCGTGTTATTTGAAATAACGACGCCTGACATTTGATGTTGATCTTTGGGAGTGAACCAGTTCCTCTGCATATCCACTTATTATTTTCAGTTGGCAGCAATACAATCTTTTTGTTATTAACAATGGCACCTGTAGCTTTTCCATACCGTTGTAGTATGTTATGTAAGATGTCAACATATTTCCAAATCTCTATGGAAACACCTGAGTCATCTACATAAGCTCTACACATCACTATTCATTTCTTCTAGAAATTTCTTGCCTCTTACAACATATGGAACAGAGGAGAGGATCTAAACTTAATGCATACAGGGTGCTCAGAAATTCCCGTTACAAATTCCTATCACTTGTAAATGGGAGTGACTATATAATATTTTGAATAGGAGCATATCGCGAAACGTATCGTTTCCGTGCTACAGCCGTTTGAAAACATAGTTGGCAGACAGATTTGCAACATAATAGTCACGGTTGGGGGGTTCTTATGTTGGTTTGGCTGATGTCGTTTTACGTCTGTCTCACCTCTCTGACCAGGTACGAGCCTCGTTCAGGTGTCTGTGAGTGTGAGAGCAACATGATTGAGTACACGTTTGTAGAACCCACTAACATGATCCTTCTGAAAGTTGGGGATTACTGTAATAGAAGAGCTGCTAGTCGCCTTTATCAAGATAGTTATACACAACATCCGACTCTATCGCAGACCTTTTTCGCCACAATTACGCAACGGCTTCAAAAATAGGGTACCTTCACCGTCGACAGGCATGACTGGGTGTTCCGACAAGGCATCGCACACACGAATTAGAAGAGGCCGTACTGCATTGTGCTGAAGAGAACACGTCAGTGAGTGCACGAGCATTTACGCGTGCAATGGATGTTGCTCCTAGCACCGTCTGGTGTGTTGTGGACGACCAACCACTACATCGAGACCACCTCCAACGCTCCATACCACTTCTAACCCACACAGACGCGTGAATGAGGCTCGACTAGGTGAGAGTGGAAGGATAGACGTTAAATGACGTCAGCCAGTCTGCCGTAAGCACTCTCCACTATGTCTACCCGTACCAAATCTACCTAGAGAACTTGTTTTGAAACGGCAGTAACACAGAAACGGTACGTTTCCGGACATTATTTCCTTTTCAAACTATTATGTACTCACTCCTCTCTACAAGTCCAAGAGGCTTGTTAGGGGGATTTCCGAACACCCTCTATAACGTCATAGATTATGGGCAACGTTGTATGACTTATCTGTTGATCGAGATTTTCTCACTTCATCTACCACTAATAATGACTTGTGACACAGTATTGCCAAAAATATCCTGTACAGCATTCGTGAACATGTTGCCAAAGCTAATTTTAGTCATGACGTTTTTCACAGATTCATGACTAACCCTTTTGAATGCATTTTCAAAGTCTGCTGATAAAACCTCTTCTTTATTCCGGTTTTTGCGTACGAAACACCATTTCTGTACACTAGTAATACGTTAGCCGCGCGGGATAGCCGCGCGGTCTGAAGCGTCTTACACGGTCCTGGCGGCTCCTCCCGTCGGTGGTTCGAGTTCTCCCACGGGCATGGGTGTGTGTGTGCTGTTCTTGTCGTAAGATAGTTTAAGTTAGGGACCGATGGCATCAGCAGTTTGGTACCTTAAGAATACACACATCTGTAATGCGTCATATATGTTTCTCTCCGGATCGGCGCACATGTTACTGTGATTAGTGACTGATTTTATTATTTGCTTTAATTACCCAGAAAAGCACCGAGCTCTTAGTAGATAGTCAGTGGTTAATAATGTGACTGGGCGTATTTTCTGTAACTTTGGTGTTTATTTACCAATATTGGCGTGATGCAAGCTCTTAAAAGTTGTTCTGGTATGTTGACACCATTACGGATTTCATTAGGAATACCCAGTAAATGTTCCTTACAATACTTAAGTGTTTTACACAAAATTCTACAGGAATCCCATCAAATAATGAACGTTTTGATTGCTTCCTCAATTACGATGAGGCCTCTTTGAAGCCTCATTAACACGCGTCTGGCCACTTCTTATAAGCAGCTGAGGTGATACCTGAAGAATCTTCCTATTGCGAAAATTATCTACGTCTATATACAGTCAGTTCCGCAAGAAAGCACACGACATAATTTTAAAAGTCATGTCTTCCACGACATCTCTGGTCGTGGTCTCGAATCTGTAATTAATGCGCTTTTGTACAGTGTATAGATAAACATTGTGAGAGTTGCAGTTTAAAATCCAAATAGACTTAAAGATAAAAATACTCGTAACGAACAAATAAATAATCTAACGGTACACTACAGTGATTTCCGATAAACATTTCGCTTAGTCTTCGTGAGTATAATCCGTTTCATAATTTGGCGCGTTTCCTCCAATCACTAAGATTATTCCTCTTTTGCGTTATTCTTCGTAAATAGTGTCCTCGCCATACTTCTATTAGATACAGTGGATGATTTAAAATTACTAATTACATAATTTCGTTTGCACACAAGATGCCGAAGCGTAAAACTATGTTTACACACTCTTATATGAATACGCAACGAAGAAAACTAGCACGAAGTAGCGAAATGGGAAAGGAAATAGGAGCGACACTTAACGAGAACAGCTGCTTCTAAGAGAACTGACTGATTCATTCACATTGTACTGAGATATCTGCCAACAAAAATAAAAAATCTTTCACATGTATGGTTAAGTTCCTAACCATCTATTAATTATCTTTATGCAAGAGCACTTATTGCTCCATCTTTGTCGGATTTTTGCCCACCACACTCACCCAATGCCATTCACCGCGACCAGACTGTTATATTAGAAGAATAACTGCATTCACAATATCCTTAATGAGATGTACGTCGGTACGCATCTCATATCTAGAACCAGATTCATGCCTTCTCCCATGCCATATATTCTGACCCAGGTAACGCTGGATTCCTTAGCTATTAGCACTTATAGTGGGACGCGAACCTGCTACCCTCCACTCTGTAATTCACGTCTTTATCCACGTCTTTATCCCCTACATTACGCCAAAGACATGCGATTTTGACTTTTGTGTCTTAGTATCTCTTCTAGGATTAGATCCTTGATACACACTTAACTTATATTTTATTATAAGGGCGATACGTTTGCGATAAATCTTCAGTGCGTCGTTGCCTTCAAATAGTACACTGTTTAAGTTGTAATGGAAGAGAGCTGAATACGTCAAAGTAAAAATGGCGTCTGCCGCATCGAGTGATACGTCATTAAGACGTCACTTTCGAGTGTGTTAAAGTCTCTGGTCTAAATGGAAGTGCTACAATCCTGCCATTAACGGATACTGTCGTAATTGCCGCTGACAGAGCGGTATGACAACGATGAACAAAACAGGAAACAGGACTAAGAGTGTCATCTGGTTGGTTGCTGCTATGGTAGCTCTTTTATGAGCATCTAGGTTTGCTATTTCGATCCTGCTAAAAGGCACTTCACCGCATTTTAAAAATGTGCCACTGTGATTCCAAAATATCTAGGTGTAACGGAAATCATTACATCAAAATAATTACGGTACTTAAAACATAGGAAACCAAGGAGGCAGGAAATAACCTAGAAAATTGAATTTGTTAATTAATCTTTAGTTTTCATTATTAATTTTATGTGCGGTATGAGGGCTGATAAAAGATACCAAATAGCTAGTGACGATACATTGGTATAGAGGGATTTAGAGATTTTCCCACCAGTTTTGCGGGTCGTTATTCCGTATTACATTTAAAAATTCTTTATTTCACTTTTTTTTGAGTCACAAGTCTTCTGACTGGTTTGATGCGGCCCACCACGAATTCCTCTGCTTTGCTAACCGCTTCATCTCAGAGTAGCTCTTGCAGCCTATGTCCTCAACTATTTGCTGGATCTGCCGGCCGGAGTGGCCGTGCGGGTCTGGGCGCTACAGTCTGGAACCGCGTGACCGCTACGGTCGCAGGTTCGATTCGTGCCTAAGGCATGGATGTGTGTGATGTCTTTAGGATAGTTAGGTTTAAGTAGTTCTAAGTTCTAGGGGACTGATGACCACAGATGTTAAGCCCCACAGTGCTCAGAGCCATTTGCGCCATTTGCTGGATCTATTCCAATCTCTGTCTTCCTATACAGTTTTTGCCCTCTGCAGCTCACTCTAGTAACATGTAAGTCTTTCCCTGATGTCTTCACAGGTGTTCTATCATCCTGTCCCTTCTCCTTGTCAGTGTTTTCCATATATTCCTTTCCTCTCTTATTCTGCACAGAGCCTCCCCGTTCCTTACCTTATCCGTTCACCTAATTTGCAAAATTCTTATGTAGCACCACATCTCAGTCCGTCTTGGTTTATTTTACTGCGTAGACAGGAGAATTCCTTTACTTCGTCTACTTCGTGATCACCAATTTATCGGTATTCTCTTGTCTTTGATTTACCCTGAATCCATGTTCTACATCTTCTATACACATTAGGTTGTTCATTCCATTCAACAAATTCTGTAATTCTTTTTCACTTTAACTGGGGTTAGCAATGCCAATATTATCACTGGTATCCTTTCACCCTGAATTTTAATCCCACTCTTGAACCTCTCTTTCATTTCCGGCATTGAATCATACACCCTTTTTAATCCGAGCACTTCGTTCTTGGCTCCCTCCTCTTATGGTTCCCTCTAGGTTCTGATGTATATGGTACCGGCTTTCCATATAGTTTATCCGTATTTCTCTATTGATTTCGAACATCTTGTTCCATTTGACACTGTGGAACGCTTTTACCAGGTCGACATATCCTATGAACTTCTCTTCATTTTTTTCACCCTTGCTTCCATTATCAAATGCGGCCTCAGAAGTGCCTCTCTCGTGCTTTTACCATCGCTAAAGCCAAACTGATTGTCATCTAATACGTCCCCAATTTTGTTTGTACATTCTCCCATATATCAGTCTTACCAGCAAATTGGTTGCATGAGCCGTTGCGCTAACTGTGCGGTAAGTGTTGCACTTGACGGCTCTTGCTATCTTCGGAACTGTGCGGATCTTAAGTCTTCGGAAGCTCTTTTAAATTTTAATATTTGATTCCCTGTCTCTTTCCTATCAACTCCTGTTTTTTTCTTCTGTCATGTCATCAAACAAGTCCTTCACGTCATAGAGACCCATCCGTTCTCTCCGCTGCATCAAACAGTGGGATTCCCATTGTACTCGTTATATTACTGCCCTCGCTTTTAATTTCACGGAAACTTGTTTTCATATCTATTTGGTAAGTCAGGGCTTCCGACAATGTACACTAGCAAAGATTAAAGAATATAAGGGTGTTTTTTTTAGTATGAGTGCCAAACAACAGGATTTTTAGAACCCCAAAGCAAACAACACTGTTACCGTCGGCATACATTAAAAAAAAAAAAGAGAGCGGTCTCATTGCCTGCATAAAAATTACAGGAAAACAACACAGATTAAGTGACTGATTGCAGTTATACCTTGGAGTTCCTGTTAAATCACTACAAAATGGGCTACCTTCCTCGGGAAAATAGCATACATTTTTAGTAGTTTTTGGCTTGATTTGGCAACCGAGCGGGCTGCAGCAGTAGCTCGTTCCAGCGTCGATTCGCCTGGCTCAGCAAGACTGCGACTTTCTTCAATCCACCTCTGGGACCAGAGCAGCTTTAGCCGGCCGAAGTGGCCGTGCGGTTAAAGGCGCTGCAGTCTGGAACCGCAAGACCGCTACGGTCGCAGGTTCGAATCCTGCCTCGGGCATGGATGTTTGTGATGTCCTTAGGTTAGTTAGGTTTAACTAGTTCTAAGTTCTAGGGGATTAATGACCTCAGCAGTTGAGTCCCATAGTGCTCAGAGCCATTTGAACCAGAGCAGCTTTAGAGTTGTAGTCTAAGGGTGACCTGTGCCTTTTCATGTGGAAGGAGAAGTTGAGTCACAGACACAACACTCACGGGCTCCATGACGCATTCCTGGGTTCATTGTATTCAGCACGTGATTCATTCATCTTGTCGACACATGTTGGTGCCAAGTATTAAGCCATGCATGAGACCAGCTATTGTTCCTTAATCATACCAACATTACTCAAAGAATTATAGAAATTCTAGGACGAATGCTCAGTAACCGAGTCGATATCAGTTCATCAACATCCATGTCTATTCATCAGGCACGTCTACTTTGTTGACTCTGAATACCAGTGGGCGGAACTCACGATCTACATGCAGGTGGTGCGTATTTAAAACATGTGCATCATCACCAGGAGAAAAAAAATCAGGCGATTGCCGAGACGGTTCCATGAACAAGGGCACAACCGTGTATTTCCTCTAAACGTCACTAAATGAGTTTAAAGCAGCCTATTATGATCTCGACTCTAACCTCCCGCTTTCAGACGCAAAATAGGGCTGAGACTGTAGATGTCTCTGTGAATTAACAAAAAACGAAATTTCAAATTGTATTGTAATGAATTATGCAGAAAATGGTTCAAGTGATTCTTTTTCTAATGTTCGTTTTATGTTGGCGATATTACAGACACATTTTTCTACACTGACGGAAAAAAAATCGCAACACCCACAACGAGTTTTGCAACGTCAACGAAATTTGGTGGGCGTGTTTCTAGTTATGACAAACGATGTCTATTAGAGTTTCACGGCATTCACATAAGACTAGACACCACCTCATTGAGTTTGAATGAGATCGTGTAATAGGGCTACGAGAACCTGGATGTTCCTTGTTCGATATTGCGGGAAGACTTGAATGGAATGTAGCTACTGTGCATGATTTCTGGCAGTGTTCGCCACGGTTGCAAGAAGACCGGGCTCCGAACGGCCACGCGACACTACCTGGAGGAAGGACCGAACAGATGTTCGGGGAATGGCTCTGGCGTATCGTACTGCATCTGCAGTAGTAATATGAGCTTCACTTTGCACCACAGTGACACAACAGGCTGTTACACATCAGTTACTTCAAGGACAGTTCTGAGCCAGTAGCACTATAGCATGCATTCCACTGACCGAAAACCAGCTCCGTTTGCGACTTCTATTTTATCTGATGACAGCTGATACTAGCACGGTGCCTGTGATGGCTGTGTGTTACAAAATGTAAACTTTCACTGCTGGAATTATCACAGTTAATAAAATATTCAGAGCTATTACGGCGTGGTCAAAGGTGTTTCACTTCGAAATCCGACGTTACGTCCCCATCTGCGGTGGACATTTTCAAGGAGAATCGAATTTGTTGAGTGTCCGATTCACACCCTGGCTCGCTACTGACTACAGCAAAATCCCGCTTCTCCGACCTTCCACCAAGTGGCGTGAAGTCACATGTTTGAATACGTGAGCACAAATGGTCTTCGTCGACTGTGTAAAGGATGAGCCAGACAGTAGAGGATTTTACTTTACTATATGAGCTTTTAAACAGTAACTTCATTTTTCCATTACGGCCAAGCCACGGCCGGCAGTGTTAGCTGCCTGTAAATTCTTTCGTCCCACGGTCTAGTAACAGGAAGTCAGCACCTTGATCACAAGCCTCTCTCATGTGCCTACGAGGTAACGGCGCCCCAGGCGTCGCTTAGCAGGCAACGCTCTGGAAAGTTCAATTGCCGCCCCAACGGCTTTCTCGGTCCCGAACAATCAGGGCGGAGGAAGCCGCGTTGTGCGTCGAATATACCCGGCCGCCCGTCGCCGGGCCCGCTCTCTTGTGCTCTTGTCTTCCCGCTCTCTTGGACGCTCGCTCTGTAGCAGTGTACACCTGCCCGTTTCTCCCGGTGCTGTGGCACTGTGGACTTAGTTTTGGCAGGCAACAACTTTCGTTAGCTTTGCGAACTATGTTTCGCCAAACTCTACGCTCTGGCTCACCCTCACCTCCCTGGGTCCATGTGACCCCTTTTTAAGACGGTTTCGCCAATAAATGGCCTTTGCCTAAATTTTGTACTATTCATTTCATAACGCCCACTGCCTTCCCAACCGCCCATCCTGTATAACTGTTACTATCATTCCACGGTGGAAGATTGGTACACATCTTCTTCAGCATCGGAATCCAAATTTCATTTAATTTCACGCCCTCCTCCTTCCTATTCAAATTCCTTGGCTGCATCACAATCTCTATGGCCTCTCTGTATAGCATTTCCTAGTATCCGTTTGTGGCTGCCAGTACTTGAGTCCGGTCAAAATCAATGTGGTGATCTTCTGGCTGTAAAGCATATTCCGCAATAGCTGATATGTCTATCTCCCTCTTCAGAAATTGCCCCTGTTCTCTTAGAGTCGCTTTTTGACAGTTCTTTTTGTAGGACCCACAACTACAAGGAATCTATAAGCTCCAGATTTTTCCACCGGTTGGCGAGCATCCGTGGCTGAATTTAGATTATCTTGTATCTCCCGTGTGGGTGTGTAAATCACCGCGACGTCTCACTTTCTTAAGATTTTTCCTGTACCGTCAGTCACTTCCTTAATGAACGACAGGAAAACTTCCCGTTTAACTGGCGCTTGAGCATCACAACGATTTCCAAGCAGTGATCTTAACGCTCTTTTCACCTCAGCAAGAGAATGTCTTCTTGAGCAATGCAGTGGTGAGATGTTTTAATTCTGCGTCAAGCAGCTATGGTTCACAGATTTTTCTTGGCTCTATCCGTCCTACGTTTTTATGAGGCCTCACTTTCGCTGTGGATAATGGTTCGAATCCCATTGTAGAGCCGGCTGGAGTGGGCGTGCGGTTCTAGGCACTACGGTCAGGTTCGAATCCTGCCTCGGGCATGGATGTGTGTGATGTCCTTAGGTTAGTTAGGTTTTATTAGTTCTAAGTTCTAGGCGACTGATGACTTCAGACGCTAAGTCGCATAGTGCTCAGAGCCATTTGCACCTTTTGAGCCCATTGTGGATAACGGTCTGTGTGCATAGGTATTCGGTAAACTGTGTGGCCCAAGCTACCATATTCTATCTTCAAAAATAACACATAAAGAAAATTTAATCTGCCTCCTGCCTCCTCCTCCTTCGTAAACTGAATCTTTCGATTGATACCGTTCAGATGTTTGCGAAAACGATCCAGTTCCTCCCCGCCATGTCGCCACAAAACAAACGTGTCACCCAAGTAACGGACCCAGATTTTCGGTTTCTTGTTCCCAGTTTCCAATGCCTTGTCTTCGAATTTTTCCATAAAGAAGTTCGCTATAACCGAGCTTAAGGGGCTCCCCAGAGCGACATCATCCCTCTGTGGTCGAGGGGCAATATTTAAACAATTCCGCAACGTCGGGAGGAAAAGTGCGATTCAGCTGTTGCAATACTTTATTGAGAGGAACCATTGTAAATAGCGACCCACATCAAAGCTAACTAATATGTCCTCCGGCTGTACGACTATTCCATTTAATTTACTGATAAAATGTGCCGAATTCTTGATATCCGAATCCGATCGGCTCATATACGTTCGCAATAATGTTGTCAACAACTTGGAAATCGGATAGATGGGCGAACCAATAGCACTCACTGTAGAACTTAGAGGAACATGTTCTTAGTGCACCTTCGGCAATCCATAAATTATTGGTGCGAGCGCAACTGAAATGAACAGACTTCCTCATGCTCTGTTCGACAGAGGACTTCTTTATCAACTGCGTAGCAGTTCTAACAACTTTGTCAGTGGGGTCTTAACTTAGATTCCTTTATATACGTGGATCCAATAAATCGTTAATCTTACTATGATAGTAGGTCGCATTCAAAACAACCGTTTCATTTCCCCCACCAGTGGTGAGAATGATACCACTATCGTCCTCATTCAGACGTTTTAAGGCATTCCTCTGACCAACAGTTTTTGGAGGCCTTGCACGAGACAGTACTCTCACTGCCTCTACGCGGATTTCTTCGGCCGTAACCGTGTCATGTTTTGAAGTGAAATCCTTTATACCACAGCAAAATAGCGCGGAATATTTTATTAATTGTAGCCGTGTGTTGGTTATAAGGAGGCCAGATGAAGGCCTGCCAGACAAACTGCACCTACACCTGGAATTATGGTTTACGGTGCTATTTCGTATGACAGCAGGAGCACTAACGTGGCTATCCCACGCACACTGAGTGCAAATTTGTTCGTCAGTCAGGTGATTCGACGTGTTGTGCCGCCATTCATGAACAGCATTCCACTGGGTGTTTTCCAGCAGGATAACGGTAGCCCATAAACCACTGTTCTAACCCAGAATATTCTGCAGTGTCGAGTGTTGCCCTGACCTGCTAGGGAATATGATCTGTCTCCAATCCTGCACATAATAGACATCATCGGACAACAAATCCAGTGTCATCCAAAACTAACATTAACCGTCCCTGTATTGCCTGAAAAAGTGGAACAGGCATGGACCTCCAACCCACAAACTGACATACGGCAACTGTACAACACATTGTATGCATGAAACTTCCTGGCAGATTAAAACTGTGTGCCCGACCGAGACTCGAACTCGGGACCTTTGCCTTTCGCGAGCAAGTGCTCCACCAACTGAGCTACCGAAGCACGACTCACGCCCGGTACCCACAGCTTTACTTCTGCCAGTACCTCGTCTCCTACCTTCCAAACTTTTCAGAAGCTCTCCTGCGAACCTTGCAGAACTAGCACTCCTGAAAGAAAGGATATTGCGGAGACATGGCTTAGCCACAGCCTGGGGGATGTTTCCAGAATGAGATTTTCACTCTGCAGCGGAGTGTGCGCTGATATGAAACTTCCTGGCAGATTAAAACTGTGTGCCCGACCGAGACTCGAACTCGGGACCTTTGCCTTTCGCGGGCAAGTGCTCCACCAACTGAGCTACCGAAGCACGACTCACGCCCGGTACCCACAGCTTTACTTCTGCCAGTACCTCGTCTCCTACCTTCCAAACTTTTCAGAAGCTCTCCTGCGAACCTTGCAGAGCTAGCACTCCTGAAAGAAAGGATATTGCGGAGACATGGCTTAGCCACAGCCTGGGGGATGTTTCCAGAATGAGATTTTCACTCTGCAGCGGAGTGTGCGCTGATATGAAACTTCCTGGCAGATTAAAACTGTGTGCCCGACCGAGACTCGAACTCGGGACCTTTGCCTTTCGCGGGCAAGTGCTCCACCAACTGAGCTACCGAAGCACGACTCACGCCCGGTACCCACAGCTTTACTTCTGCCAGTACCTCGTCTCCTACCTTCCAAACTTTACAGAACCTCTCCTGCGCAGGAGAGCTTCTGTAAAGTTTGGAAGGTAGGAGACGAGGTACTGGCAGAAGTAAAGCTGTGGGTACCGGGCGTGAGTCGTGCTTCGGTAGCTCAGTTGGTGGAGCACTTGCCCGCGAAAGGCAAAGGTCCCGAGTTCGAGTCTCGGTCGGGCACACAGTTTTAATCTGCCAGGAAGTTTCATATCAGCGCACACTCCGCTGCAGAGTGAAAATCTCATTCTGGAAACATTGTATGCATGTCTGCGTGCTTACATTCAATGTTCTGGTGATTACGCAGGTTATTGGTATACCAACATTTCACATTTTCTATCGCTTATCTCGCGCTTACATTAACCTGTTGCCTTGCATTGTTAATCATTTGAATATGTCATCCACGAAAATGTAACTGCAAAATTTCATTCGCTACATTAAATTTGTTGTTGCGATATTTCTTATTACGTAACCACGATGCAAACAAGGTGAAGTAGTCAGATTCTTGAACGTTTGTGGGCTTGCTTCAGAACTGTACTGGAAAGGTCACTTTAAATAACAGGCTGTCTTGTTTTAGTCTGGCTGGATTTTTTTTCACTGACTGTATTTAAATGTCTTGCAACACCACAATGCATTCATTATGTCTGCATTTACTCTGGATGGCGTCGTCATCGTGTATACATTCTTCATCTAAAACTGATTATGCCAGTTGTACTCCACTGCTTGTTTAATACCGGCTTCTTCATGTTGTACTATTTATAATATACTCTACTGCTTTTTAATATTCGAAACACCCATTGCAGGTTGACATTATGATTCCATCCGAACCCTAAGAGAACTCAAAGTCTACAATATTTTATTTAGAATAGCTTTATTGTCTTTATGATTTTTCTGCTGACGAAAATGATCTTTCTGACAGTTAAAACACACACGTATTTCACCTTATCCAGTCTCAAATGGCTCAAAATACGACAAGAGATAAGGCACACATGCTCTTACGTATCTGCCTGACGGTAATGGTAACAGAGAGTTTTGTGTCGTGACCGGTGACATAGTTGCATAAGTGATGATTCCCAGTCAATTACTATCATAATATGAAGTACAAATTGCTCCTTTATGGACTCAGTATTTCATCAAATAAATGAATAGTAGCGCCCATTTAGTCTTCGGAAAGACATATGGTTGGCTGCTCTGCGTGTATAGTTTCCTTCTTACAGATCGACTACTCTGAACACATTTGAGTCAAATATACTGCTAAAGAAAGTACCTACTTATCTAAGAAAACAGCTGACAGGCGTTGTTCGTCTTGAGAGGGGGTTCGTTGTCTGATAAGTGGGTATACTATAAATGTTGTGCACCTATGTTAAATGGGAGCTCCCGTAATTCAAGGCTCTTACGTTGAGGAAAAGGGAGGTCGAAGGAGTTAGCGATTGTAATCGGGTTGATACAAGTAATTAGTTAATGGAAGTTTCTCAGTTAAACCTAATGGTCATCAGTTATCGTTGGCATCATCTCAAGTGCATTTCAGCAGCTTTACTGGCATTAAAACGCACTAATACGGAAGAAACGCTCTGAGGAAGTATTTAGTTCATGGAAACCAAACGGGGATATTACGATTAACTCGCCTACCAAGACGAAAACACGTAGCTACATCACAAAAGAGCGTCTTGCACGGTAAGTTCACCAAATGTTATTTAAGCTATATAAATATATTATAACACCATGACTTAATTTAGAATTTTTGAATATATTCCACCAATAGAGGAGCTATGCATTCTTTCCTTTATATGTACTGTTGGGATCTTAGCTACAGCGTGTACATACTAAAATAACAATATTCTGCTATGCAGTAAATATATAACTCGTTTATTAGCATGAACGACACATGTTCTACACATTCCATTGCCATCAGAGCGGAAGATACAGAGCCTGTGGAGAGAATCTGAATAGTATGGAGAAATTGTTGTTGAATTTAAATAACCAATGACAATTTCGTGAATTATAATTTTATTTCACTTAGACGGTTCCATTCTATACACTCTCTGTTGCATGACAGTAAAATCTTAACGTACTTCTCTGTATAAGTAGGTTTTTTCAAACTATTTCTGATTATACTTTATTGGTGATTGCAATATGTACATTACTGAAAATCTATCCTATCTTAAGAAATTTGAGCAGCAAAATAAGTGTAACTGCCGCATGTACTTTTAGTGGTAAATAATTTTTGCATGTGAAAGATTATTTTCTCGAAAGGAGTGCTACAATTCATAATGGAAAAATTACTTACCTTTTGCTCAGGCTTCAGTGTCTGTGGGCTACTTTTATAAGTATCCTTTTTCGTAATAATAGACATATGGGTTTTAAGAAATTGACTGACATACTCAAACGATTCTTCTTTCTCAACTTTTATTATGACCATTTCACTTACTAGAACTGTTTACAAAAATCTTGGATCACCAAAACACTATATACAAAATACTTGATTAAAGTAGTCACTTGGTAAGAAACAACTGGAATACACTTATCAACTTGCAGACAAGTATAGAAGTTGTGTATTTCAAAGCTGTGATTCAACTGATACAAATATTGCACGCCTAACATTTACTAAGGAAACGAACTGCTGATAGCTGATGTTCCGTCTAATGTAATATAGAACTTGATGTCTGAAATGGTTCAAATGGCTCTGAGCACTATGGGACTCAACTGCTGAGGTCATTAGTCCCCTAGAACTTAGAACTAGTTAAACCTAACTAACCTTAGGACATCACAAACATCCATGCCTGAGGCAGGATTCGAACCTGCGACCGTAGCGGTCTTGCGGTTCCAGACTGCAGCGCCTTTAACCGCACGGCCACTTCGGCCGGCGATGTCTGAAGTTTCTGGAACAGGAAGATCAGGAAAGTTTATCAAAACACGAAATTTTCCAGTAATAAGAAATTTACAGTAATTGTAGATATATTGTGAACTGTGAACTTAAGGGGAGCCAAAATAAAGTTTTTATTCTTGAAATTGAACTATAATTTAAAACAGAATTTTCTCGAAATAAGAGCTCTGATTACGATATTAATTTGAAAGTATTTCTTTAAACACTTTTGCCGGCCGAAGTGGCCGTGCGGTTAAAGGCGCTGCAGTCTGGAACCGCAAGACCGCTACGGTCGCAGGTTCGAATCCTGCCTCGGGCATGGATGTTTGTGATGTCCTTAGGTTAGTTAGGTTTAACTAGTTCTAAGTTCTAGGGGACTAATGACCTCAGCAGTTGAGTCCCATAGTGCTCAGAGCCATTTGAACCATTTAAACACTTTGTTTTCAGCCTTTTTTTCCTATTTTGTTCTAATCAGCAATTTAAACGTAAGGTAATGGACAATTAATTATAATTGAAAACTTTCTCAATTATTATTAGTCAAAAGTCAAAGAAAGAGAGACCATCGCTAATTACTGTAAACAGATAAGAAAGGTACTACTGTCAAAGAGGCTCAAGTGTATGGTCGTAAGATATACTGGGTGATCAAAAAGTCAGTATAAATTTGAAAACTTAATAAACCACGGAATAATGTAGATAGAGAGGTAAAAATTGACACACATGCTTGGAATGACATGGGGTTATATTTGAACAAAAAAAAAAAGTGTTGCGAGACGCGTGAAAGATCTCTTGCACACGTCGTTTTGTGATGATCGTGTGCGTAACCGCCACTTTCGTCATGCTTGGCCTCCCAGGGCCCCAGACCTCAGTCCATGCGATTATTGGCTTTAGGGTTACCTAAAGTCCCAAGTGTATCGTGACCGACACCTCTAGGGATGCTGAAAGACAACATCCGATGCCATTGCCTCACCATAACTCCGGACATGCTTTACAGTGCTGTTCACAACATTATTCCTCGACTACAGCTATTGTTGAGGAATGATGGTGGATACATTGAGCATTTCATGTAAAGAACATCATCTTTGCTTTGTGCTTTGTCTTACTTTGTTATGCTAATTATTGCTATTCTGATCAGATGAAGCGCCATCTGTCGGACATTTTTTGAATGTTTGTAATTTTTTGGTTCTAATAAAATCCCATGTCCTTCCAAGCACGTGTGTCAATTTGTACCTCTCTATCTACTTTATTCTGTGATTTATTCAGTTTTCAAATTTATACTGACATTTTGATCACTCAGTATATATATATTCAGTTCCTTGGTGTTAAAATACCCGGTCCCCCAGAAATCCGTGTGCAAAATATGCGTCGAGTTGTGTGAAAATGAGCAATATATCATTTCCCAAGAGTTGGTCATTCCCTACTGCATCCAAAAAATTTTCCAAAGCGAAAAATTTTTCTGCTGTTGTGGGCATTGCAATGTAACAAGACCTTTTACTCAAGAGGAAGGGCTAGTTCCTGTAGTGGGAGTAAAAAATCGCCAGGTGAATGTTGGTTCCAAAGGAAACAACAGGACGACATACAACTATCAGCCAGAAAATTATGATCACCAACCGAATAGACATGCCATATGTGACATGGAAAACAGCGGCGATGCATCGTGGCATGGAAGCAATGAGGCCTTGATAGGTTGCCGAAGGGAGCTTTCACCACATCTGCACACACAAATCACATACTTCCAGTAAATTCCGGGGAGGTGGGGGATGAGCTGTGACACCACACTCAATCACATCCCAGACGTATTCGATCGGGTACAGATCTGGCGAGCTGGGGGCCAGCACATGAATTGGAACTCGCCACTGTGTGCCTTGTACGCTCCATCACACTTCTCGCCTTGTGACATGCCGCTTTGTCATGTTGATGAATGTGGGTGGCGTGAGATAAAATCACTCTCATATGATCTGCAACCAATGTTTGATAATCCTTGGCCATCATGGTACCATAGACGAACAGCACTTGATCCATGGATGCCCACATGAATTTTCCCCAGACATTGGCACATGCATGGGTTATCGGCTGCAGAGGGCCATTGTTAGGAGTGTTTGGAGCGCTGTGTGTTGAGACTCACTTGCACTCTGCCCATCTCTGATGTAAGTTCCGCCATGCAGTGTGCGTGTCTCTGACTAGCAGTCATTCCTCACTACATCTCTCTGCTAGCGCGTCGGCGGATTTATATCGATAGTATTTCCGTGGTCATAATATCCTGGCTGATCAGTGTATTTTCTACCTTCCAATGCTTATTCTCCCATGTTCGTCGGTCATGTGCAAGTCCTAACTTCTGGGGCACTGATTCTTAGTGTGCTTTAACCAGTTCACATAACCTCATTTGGTCTGCTTCCATTGTTTCAGTACTGTCCTACACCCTTGAAAACAACGTCTGTCGTTCAGTCGTTACTTCTTCCCGCATTTGAATGCTAAGTGTGTGGAACGACTTTTCCACGCTAATTTCCTCAGTTTTGTTGGTAAGTTATTCAGCCATTTCACGACATTACCTGATGCACTTTTCTTTACATGCAGTAAGCTCGTTCAACTTTTTGCCATGGCTCTTGCCTT
This sequence comes from Schistocerca americana, assembly GCF_021461395.2. Classification (NCBI taxonomy): domain Eukaryota; kingdom Metazoa; phylum Arthropoda; class Insecta; order Orthoptera; family Acrididae; genus Schistocerca; species Schistocerca americana. The sequence continues at coordinate 129,056,982 of NC_060122.1, read as the reverse complement.
GTTCCTTATTGACTTTCATTTCTCCCAAAAACAGACTCACAAAACTCTGAATGCTCGTTTCTTGCCCTATGGATCCACCACCTTCCCTTTCGTTTCTACAGAACTGCGTATGAATGGACTCTGAACTTTGTGTACCATCTTGTGTAGTACGAAACCCCTCCGTTAACCAAACGCTAGGAGTTTCAACTTCCCCATTAACTGTCAGAGTATCTTGCCTAATGGACGATAAAACTGCTTCCGGCTTACAGTTGCTATTTTCGAAGCCAATAAGCACATCCTGTAATGCCTCCAAGTTGTAATCACATACGCCTTATGCTCCTAATTCCCTTAGTTCTTCACCCAGATCACACTTCACTCGCTGCGAACGATTCAGTGAGCGTAGTTCTGAGAACTTCCCCGGCGATCTTTTAAGATCTTGAGGGGTCGGGTATTCTGCCAGATATCAACATCCTTCATACATTACACTTCGACCATGTGACTCATTATCTACATCTGGTGCAATCTGAGTCTGCTCGTCCAGTCACAGGTCACTTTAGTGCCAGGAATGCCCTGAACCTCAGATGGTGGTTCATATGCTTCAAATGGCTCTGAGTGCTATGGGAGCTTCTCAGGTCATCAGTCCCCTTAAACTTAGAACTACTTAAACCTAACTAAACTAAGGACATGACGCACATCCATGTCCGAGGCAGTATTCGAACCTGAGACAGTAGCGATCACGCGGTTCCAGACTGTAGCGCCTAGAACCACTCGGCTACCTCGGCCGGCTCCGATGGTGCACTTGTGTGCTGTTCCTAGGAATCCTGTCGGTGTTGCTACTTGTGGCCTGTCTGGTTGAGTTGGCTTTTGTTGATCTGAAATCATAGTAAAACCGAAACAAGTGGTGATGAGCACCTGCTTGGAAGGTTCGTCCATTGTGGTGGTCGCCTCTTCCTGATGGTTGGCATTGCGGAGAATCATCTGCTGTATTCGGAGAGTCTCCTCCGCAACGCCAACGATGTGTTGTCACTGCGAATGGATGAAGAGGGCCTTGGCGTCGATCAGCATGACGCATTCAATGGAGAGGAATCTAAGCAGCGTCTCTTGCTGCTCAGGGATAGAAGGATTGGGATGATGCGGAAACGGGAGCGTAGGTTTATTTGGGATAGGTGAAAGGGTAGAGATTGAGGAGATGAAGATAGGCAATGTCCTGGAGGAACGAGGCTAGCTTGTTGATCAGCGGTCCCACTCTACCGATGTCCAGATAGTCTCAGCTCCGCCTGCAGCTGCTGCAGCTGGATAAGAACTGCTTCCACTTCTCCCTTCAGCTTTTTCTACTGCCATGGCGGCTTTGAGGGCGGCTATTGCGTCATCGATAAAAGTAGACGGCATAGGGCGTATGCCACACTTGTTGACGCCCATATCTTCGCAGCGGTACTGCCCACCACCCCTTCTAGCGGGGTGGTTGGAGGGTGGCGTTGGGATGGGCGGTTGCCAGTTCCTCGAGCCTAGTGGCACTGGGAGCCGCCTCATTTTCACTGGAGGCCTTGCTGGCGGGTCTTCTTCTCCACTTTTCTTCTTTTCGCTGCTCCATCTCATAATGTAGCTGCAACCGCGAAATTTCGCTTTGTGTGCGCCATCGTAGTTGACACACATCGGCGCGGCGCCATGTGTCTTCCTTCAGGTTCGTGTGTTGTGCACGTGCACACACATCATACACGCCATGTCTTCCTAGCAGCACTTGGCTACGCGTCCATGTTTCTAGCAGCGGTACAACTGCCCCACCCTCTTCTCCTTCTCACGGTTTGCGGTCCCAGCCAATTCGAGCACCTCGACTACCGGGCACTCCACGATGACTGCGAGCAAGCGAGACTTCGGCTTCCCTTTATCTCCGCCTTCCTTTCCGTGTCTAGGCTGGTATGCATTACTGGTGTAAGGTTACCTGGAAGTGTAAGGAACAGGACAAATAAGGGTTGAACACCATTCGCATGAAGAGTTTTGTTAGCACTTGCCAGTAAAATAATTGTATTCATTAGGCCAACAGCTCTTTGCCATACTAAAACGAAACTGTTATTTTAAATAAAAATACTTAAAACAATTACTGATAAACGATTGACAATACATAAAATGTTTCAGTGAGATCAGACAACAAAATCTTATAATGTTAACTCAAATACTTGCTTTCAACTCTTCAAAAGCTACTCATGAGAAGACGAATTGCGAAATTTAAATTTACAACAAATATTTTTCTGTTTCCAAAAATTATAAAAAAATTTTGTGCCACTGATTACTATTGTTGAAATATTTACAGTAAAGACGAGAAGAAAAGCAAGATAATATTTCAGCAATTAAAGTTACACAACAATATCTTCAAAGACTCTGAGAAAACGGTCTTCAAGTTGGTAGTAAACAACATTCCATTATTGTGTTTGAATAAAACACAAGAAGTAATTAATGAACTTTACCTAAAATGGGGTTCATTAAAAGGGAACATAAACAATTAGATCTCCTTTATATGAAACTACCACACGTCAGACAATGTGATCGAGACGACTCGATCCGAAATTTCTCAGCGCAGGATGATACATTGCTCACCACACTCCTTTTCTAAGCAATTAGTGGGAAAACGCCACACGTCACAAACATATCAAATGTACAATGGTATCCTCATGAACAGAGAACTATTTATTAAGTAAAACAAGTAAAATCACAAGTAATCAGATTACACACTGGCATTGCAGACAAAATAGGTGTGAATAGTTGCTAAAGGTTAATAAGGTAAATGGCTAAGGCAACCACCTCCCACTTACTCCTGATACCTGATTGTGAAGCAGACTCTTAGCTTCATATCACACCACGAGGCGTAAGCCGTAAAAACTTACCTGTAACATGAGACGCAAACATAGATGGATGGCAGACACCAACTGTTAGCTCTCCTATGTAAACGCAGGCTCAGCTTGGAATTACAACCCTTGAAAATACACGCAGCAAGATTTGTCCCGGTCCCGGAAAGGCGCATAAGCTTGCGGGCTTCGTATAACTAAAGAAAGTAGCTTGGCGATTTAGTGCACAACGTACCATACAAAAAAAAAAAAAAAAAAAAAAAAAAAAAAAAAAAAAAAAAAAAAAAATACCTCAAAAATCTTAAATAATGACGAATTAAACATTAAAGCAGTTTACAAAACCCCAAAATTTAAAACACTCCATCAATTACCACCTTTGTCACTATTACCAAATAGAAGGCTCCTCAAATTACATGGCCAGACACAGGAATAGAAAACAACAACAACATAAGGCTGAACCGAATCCGATGTAGAAGCAGCAGGGCGCAAACACGCGCAGGAAGCAAACCAGTCATAATTATCACCCTCACAGCGGAGAGCAAGAACAGTCTTTAGGAATTCCCCAATTCCGCGTGGTCTCGGCACCGAAGCAACGATCTAAAAGTACCAATGATTCCATACTTCTCTTGGATCCTCCTACGATCCAAAGCTTTCGTTTACTTTAAAGCAGCTAAATAGATGACAATGCCGATATTGACGCTCTCCTCCCAAGCAGCTCTCCAAGACTGCAGTACTGCAGCACCGAAACAAAGTTTAGACCACTCACAGAACTGATATACGTGCCGCAAACGTGCACCTTTCTAGAAATCTTGTGATCACTTCATACACCAAACTTGCGTAATTCTTCGTCCCAATCCGAAGTCAGAACCAAGAAATCACTTCTCAGACATTGAATGACCACACGATGACGGCCATCGGGACGACACCGGCCCTCCACACTAGGATCTTCGAGCCCACGGCGTTCCGTCCCCAACCGGCTGCTTCCGCGGGCACACCGACCAAGCAGCCTTGCCCACCGACACCGACGTCGTCGCTCCTCACGCACCGTCCAAAGGTAACTTCCAGCCACCCCCTTCCATTCTCTCTACTCGCGGCGCGAGGGGAAGCCAACTCACCAAAGATATGCTGCGAGCGGAGGCTCCAGTCCGAGCTTGATATTGACATAGCGGGGAGTTCTGTGAAAGCGGGTGATTTCAACAACAAAAAATATTTAAATAGCGAGTCATACCAGCTTACTCAGGTCGGTCATCATGAAATCCAGCAGGATAATGCATTTTTTGGGGGATCTCTACAAATTTAAGTGTATGACTACAATGCATCAAATCCACTAGCACAACTATTGGGATAATTTTTAAATCCGACCAGATTTTGAATTTCCCACCATTTCAGACGTAGATCAATTGGCCTATGTCAGATAAATGGGAGAGGGGCAACAGACGCATTCCACATCATTACAAAGTGTTGCATTCATGATCTTTGGAACAAATATTTATCTAATCTAATACAAGCAATAACATTTGCTCCAAAAGTGCTAACCTAAGGGGAATGGGTGACCTTGTATGACAATACCCTTTGCTCCAGAACAACAGAGGAGGTTAGAGCATGAAAAAGCACTTAAGAGAACAATAGGGACACTAGAGAAGAATGGGGGTTTTATGTATCGTATAATAACTGACAGGACAACTTATGTCGTTCTTACAGCTTTATTTAAGTTAATAGGCAAAGGTATATAACATGAAGTTTAATACAATACAGAGTATTTATTTAACCCTCAACATGCTCCCCAACCTGGTGGATCGCCAGTGAGATGACCAGTTGCACCGGCGAAGTAATATTTCTTCCATCGAATATTCGAAGAGTGAAGATCCGCACCATTCCATCTCTCCCTACTCTCGTTTCCACGTATATCTTGGTTGCTTATCATCTTGTAAGAGCAAAATGTCTCCCACTATGCGTTTAACCAGTTTCTCAAATCTATTCATAAAATCATGTTGCAATTTTTCTCATAGCTTTGCTTCTCTTCTCATATCCTTCTGCAGATTAAGTCTAGGACGTGTGGGCATAGTAGTTAACTGGTCTCTTGCTAAGAAATGGCTTCGTTTCAGTGCATCTGTTTCCCCACAAGCGATTGGTTGTGAGCTGATAGCGGTTTCTATTTCTGCTAATAAAGTCCTAAATGTTTCTTCGTCTACTTACAGTAAATACTTTGAAGGCTATCAAAAATTTATCTGTGCTGTTAACCTAAACAAGTTCGAAGTGAGCCACGCAGAGTGGCCGCGCGGTTTGAGGCGCCATGTCGCGGACTGTGCGACGCCTCCCGCCGCAGGTTCGAGTCCCCCGTCGGGCGTGGGTGTGTGTGTTGTTCTTAGCATAAGTTAGTTTAAGTAGTGTATAAGTCAAGGAACCGAAGACCTAAGCAGTTTTAGGGACCGATGACCGTAGCAGTGTGGTCCCTTTAATCCCACAACCAACCAACCAACCAAACATTTGAATAATTTGAAGTTCGAAGTGAAGAGCTCTTGTGTTAGTACATGAAAATAGTAACATGTAACATTTTCGTAACAAATTGCCGACGAAAAGCGTTCCTGCGAAATCTGAGCCTGTTCCAGCAAATGGCTTAATATAATACGGTCAGGTGGTAGAGGAGGTTCTCTCTCGCATCCTCGGGCACTTCTGTCTGTCTTACAAGGGAGACAAGTGTGTATGACTACTTTTACTATTTGTCTTCCCCTTAAAATTCAACACTCATCCCGTAATTCAGCTACTACTATAGCAGTTCCTGTCTGGTGTAAGCGTATGTGATTTTCTCGAATGAGAACCGTGTAAGTGGATGAGAACCTTGTAAGAGTAGTGGATGCTTTTCCAGTATATTCAAGCCCCCAAAGTGAAGTGGTCGTCCAAGTTGTATGAGTCCATCCTGAGGAAACAGGCAGTAACATTGTATCTTTCACTTCGCTGGAAACTCGATCTTGTTTTTAAGCGCATGGCATTCCGCTGGAAAGCTTTTCTGCTGGGCCATCCCTATCCAACTCCGTTTTTCTGATTCTAGTTCACAGACAGTGAATTTACCCTTTATATTTTCTGGATGTGTTACATTTTGAAAGAAAGGGAAAATCCTTACCATTATGTGCAACAGTTTCCAATAAGAACTGTATTTCGTTGCGTCAGTGGGACACACTCATTTATTAATAGCTAAGACTTGTTTGAATAGCTTTCGTGTCGCTCGTAATGTGTCACAAGAGATATGTTCTTGAGGCTAAGTTTCAGGTTTCTGAGTTAGCCATGGAATCCCATGCCACTATAACATGGAAGATTGGAATCTATTGAAGTTTCACATGATAGCAAATCTGCCGCATTGTCTATGGTAGGGCAGTGTCTCTTCTGCCATGGCGCCAAAATTTCATGGACGTCACTTACTGCACTAGCAACAAACGTCTGCCAGTGATTTGGATCTCTTCGTATCCAGGCAAGTGCCGCTTTGTAATCGTTCCACATTATTGTGTTTGTGATGTCAAATCCGGAAGCCTGACAGAAATATCGCAGAAGACGTGAACTCAGTAGGGCAGCTAGTAATTCAAGCCGTGGAAGCGTTACCCTTCCGACAGGGGAAATAGTTTTTACTCCCAACCAAGGGGACAATTTTTTTTAGTGTCGGATGTTTAAATGTACCCTTTCTGAGGCATTAAAAAAACGTAAATTTGCGAAAATTTGTGATTTTTGGTAGTACAAGTCTATCTGTCTGATTGCAGATGGGTAAGTTGTGATGCCGAAAACTTCCATCGAGGAGCTACGTCGGGAGGCAAGGTCTCATTCCAATGTATACCTTTACACCATGTATCTTGAAATAAGGTTTTTCCTATTATGGATATCAGTGGAAGATGCCAAGAAGGTCATAAAACACATATAGGTGCGGATCCATCTTGTAATTTATTGGTAGTGAAGCGGCAATCGAAGAGGTTTGAATCTGGTTCCGGCTCCCAGTCGATGCCTAACATTGTAGTATGTTCTTTAACTGACTGCTCTTCGTTTTCCAGTCTCGAATATGTAGCCCATTTGGTCATTGGAAATTTTTCTTGTTGGAACGTACGTGACTCCTGATACTACACAGATGTGCAACATTGACTTTCTCGTAGCTGGCAGCTATGTGGTTAATGGAAATGCTTTTATCTATAATTATTGTTGCAATAGAATAAATGCTTTTAAACCTTATAGCCAGTTCACGCAACTTTGCAAATGGGAGAAATGGACTACATGTGAGACCAAATGGTAAACGTGTAAATCTGTAAATGGCGACATCATTTGGTGTTTAGCAAATTGCATCTTCACCCTTCTAGACATAGAACCAGGAAAATCGCGTTAAATCTCTGTCCTTTTCATTCAGTGACTGTTGTAAGACTGCTTGACTTCCATTTCCAACAATAGCCTTTTGGTACACCCTGGAACGAATTGAAATTGATACTATTTCAGGCAACAAATTCTGTCCCGAATCTAGTGTGTCATTAAATGGCGTTGAATTATTTCCCCATGTTGAAGCATCAAATACAATTCCCTATTTTCCAATTTCCAGTCTTTGCCTTTTCACTGCGTAGTGAGGAAGGCAGAATACATCATTCGAGGAATCCTGCATGCTGAAGCTTCCAGTGTGTTTACTCTGAATATAAAGCAAAATATGAAGGTAACGCGTGTGACGAAATTGAAGATTACTAGAAAATTTTGTTTTTAACGCCGTGAAAGGTCTTTTTGAGTTGCAAAAAATTGAAGAAAGGATCAGATCGGCCTTTCATAGCTATGAAACTAGCCTTCCTACCTTCTGCCATTGGGAACGCATTATGAAAGGTCTGCAAGACGGCGGCATGTTTCGGTGGGAGTGTTCATTCTTGTTCTTCCTTTATCCCTAGAAGCGACGCATGTCCTTGTCTACGGACGTCGAAACTTCGTTGAGGTGCACGTTGCTAACACTAACATTCCTAACAGTAATGACCAGCACTCACTGAAAGTCCGTCCAAACCTATACGGAAGAAGAAATGTCGAATCAGTAAGGCGTATTGGTGGGTCGTCTCTTCTCATTTTCCAGTACCTGTTCTTTTCCGCCTTCGAATCAGCAAATTGCAGCTTATTGATGTTAATATCTTGAGGAATACCAGGAAGTGATGAATACTGGTTCCCACATTCAAAGGAGGAAAAAGTGGAGGAATTTTTGGTATAAACTCCTCTCAGCTTGAAATGAACAAGCCTGTGATTTGCTGACTTGAAACGTGGACACTCAAGTCCTACAACAGCTGCTGGTTGTCGGTGATGACTCATATTACACTGAGACTCGCGTTTCTTCATTGCCCATAGATATGTGATTATTCTTGCTGCATTCTTTTATGTTAAGTCCCCTCTTTGGAGACAAGAAACGCCGATGTGAGGTTTTAAATTTGTCGATCCTAACCTTGATCCTCGATGTGAACATACACTCTTGTGCCCAATGAAGATATGAATCGCAAAACATGCAGTACTTCGACTGCTCTCATTTCGTCTTTCTACCTGGCTTCTCCCCTGTTGTATTCACCTGCAGAGTCGCAGCTGTGGATGTGAATATATTTGAAACGCTACAACTCTAATTCCGTTGGTTTCATGATGTGGCTTTCAGCAATTAAATCTCTGCTAGCTTGAGTAACCCACCGACTGATTATATCTTCCGAAAACGCAAGCAGAATTTTGGGTGCTAACATGCAGCCATGATCGTCTACATTTTCCCTGACGGCTCGTAAGGCTTGTATGAGTTTTTTACATTCGATAAACGTTGCGTTTAGTGTACCTGTTGAAGTATGTGACATAGGTTCCGTAGTTTCAAGGCAATCGAGATGAAACGAATTATAAGGTTTCATCTTCGTAGCGAAATACTAATAGAGTTTCATTTCCTCATACGAATCCACAGTGTTGGAAATGCTTTCAACCAATTTCTTTGGCTCATCACCGGCGGAAGACGTGCTTGCCTATAGTAGAAATCGTAGGACTACTGTCGATGCATGACTGAAACTGTCTCCAAAATCGAGACCGCTTCTCCACTTCGCCTGAAAATAACACTGATATGATGGACGGAAGTTTGACATTATGTGTCACCTGCGTGAGAGTTGTAGTCGCGGCTGAAGCTGGTGTCAGATATGTAATTGATGATGACAAACTAAACGTAGTATTTCTAGATGCCCTCAAAACTTTCTACATATTCCTCGCATCTATTGACATCCTCGTCATTGTGTCGGAAAGCAGATCATTAACTGCATCGTCAAGCACTCTCAAATGATCAAACGTCTCTTGCAGTCGACTCCGAAACTGCTCAAAATCTGTATCTTCTCGTGTGTCTCTTTCATCAGTTGCCGTTCTAAACCGTGTTACAAGTGCTCTTTCAGTCTTTTCTGAAAGTATTTGTATGGAGAGTAGCCTTGTATGGAAGTGAAATACCGACGATAAGCAGTTTAGACAAGAAGATAATAGAAGCTTTCGAAATGTGGTGCAACAGAAAATGCTGAAGATTATATGGGTAGGTCACGTAACTAATGAGGAAGTACTGAAAAGAATTGGGGAGAAGGGAAATTTGTGGCTCAACTTGACTAGAAGAAGGTATCGGTTTAGGTATTTGGAGATAAAGAAGCTTGCACAGAATAGTGTAGCATGGAGAGCTGCATCAAACTAGTCTCTGGACTGAAGACCACAACAAAAACAACAACATAATAATGGACAGGACAACAAATATCGTTCTCACAGCTATATTTACATTACTAGTCAGAGATATGTAATACAAACATTAATACACTACAAACTATGTATTTATACAATAAAAGGGGGATTAGAGAACCACAGGGGGATTACAGAACAAGAGCAGTTCGTTCTGAAACAATAGTTGGGGAGGGAAGGTGGCTCCTTCCTTGACCCAGAGCTGACATTACATGACTGCTTATATCTACATAACTTAAACGACGTACGTGGCGTAAAATAAAGCAACATCTTGCCAGCAATGAATTTGTGGTAGAGAGTAATGCAGAGAAAAGATGTAGCCAGAGAGTGAAATTGGTGCACATGAAAGGAAAAAGGCATTGCTATACCTTGGACTCGATGCTGACTACGTAGGTACTCACATGAAAAGTGTGAACTCTCTGGAGGACAGAGCTATGTACAAAGTCACACAAAGAGTATGCTGATGTGCCTTCACGAGTTCTTAAATACAGGGACAGGAGAAGAGGAAGACGCTGTAGGAGCATTAGAACTGCAGAATATATACGTATGGATTGTGTGTTACGAGAAGAAAACATTGTGGGAAAAGTCTTTAGGAAAAGTAGCGTGAAGCTCAAGAATAATGCCCAGCAGAAAAAGTTTCCATTTAAGATAAAAGAAAATAAAACAATGACGCTGAAGGATTCATTGCACGTATGTAGCCAGAAATGACTACAGCCAGTAATGCCATTTTTTGTTAGAATCAAAGGTGACACAGAAGTGCATGAATGTGATGCTGAATTACATTATACCTTTTCGGGCCGAACTCAGTGTGTTGGATAGCCTTAAATTTTGAGTAAAAAAAGATCCTTACAGCTGTCTTAGTATATGGTGTGGTGACTTCTACTGCAGCGCTCGCATCGTCTCCTGTTTCGAATATTTGCAGTTTCCGGTATCATTTCAAAATGCATTTACTGAAAAATTTTCAGAACGTACAAGTTACTCCATCTATAATGGATGACTAAGAAGTGAGTAACTACCGTAAGAGGCTCATAAATTAGGAAAACCATAAAAAACTTACATTTTTTGAACAAAACTACGATATTTTACTACCATTGAGATGAAAATTGTAATTTTTATCGTGAAAGATGTTGAGGATGTAGTGTTTTAGACAGCATAGGACGAGATTTGAGCAGACAATATCTTTTTTTCAGATGGTGTCACCTACAGGAACGTCTTTTCCAATGCAAGAAAACACGAGACATCTTCTGGTGGCCAGCAAACTGTTCATCGCGACATGCAAAATGTTTGGTCTAATGCCATTCACAGTGGATACGACAATGGCATCGCTGAAGACATCTAAGTGCGACGTAGTCATCTCTGTTGTTGCCTGCATGTATCAGCTAATTTCTGCTTGTGGATTCCCGTATTTCCTTGTCCGTATTACAGGGCGACCATCTTCGATAAATATTGTTAACTTTTCAGTCACTTTAAATTTCTCTGCCTTATCTGCAGTCTCTATACTTACTGACCACTTATTAAATCGATGCAAATATGAAAAAATGCTTAAACTGATCGTGTCATGTGATAAGATTATGAATACGTACTTGGACAGCAAACCCCAGAATGGAATGGTTGGGAAGATCGTGAAAATGCAGTTATTCCTATTGCTTTTCCCATATCTATGGCTTTTTATGCGCCTGTTCGCTGCGAATACTAGTGCCCACTGGGTGTTATGTAGTTTACTTAGCATAAATACTTTTGCGGTTGTGGTTCTGACGATTTTCAGGTTTTCAAACCTGCAGCTTATTGTAAAGAACAGAACTTCCGGTTTCAACATTTGTCTGCTTGGCGTGAGAGACGTAATTCGAGGTACACTATGCAGACGAATACCTGTTTCAGAAAGATATGCATTATACGACAAGGGTCACATTAATATCGCAGGTTCTAGCTACCTGCCATTCCACATCAGATCCCTGAGGAGAGTACATACAAAGCTTTGTGAGCTGTCTCTCATAGTGACTTCGGCTCACGAAAACTTTCTGGTGATCTACCTGGTCACGCTGATACTGTCGGTTGTCTCGCAGCTGTACCTGATTTTCAGACACGAGCTGATCTTCGGCTGGAGAGCACCCACAGAGGAGAGGTGCTTCTGGCTGGCGTACAACTTGAGCCTACTGTGCGTGCTGCTGGTTTCCGCCCACCTCACCAAGACGGAGGCGCGGCGGTCGGCTAGACTGAGCTCCCAGTTGCTGCTCGAGAGCTCCCAGTCGGCACCTAGCGCTGTGGGCCGCGAGCTGCGGCTGCTAGTTCGTCAGGCGACCGCCAGGCGCCCAGTGGCGCTGCTGTTGCGGACGCTCGCCATGGACCTTCGGTTCGTCATCACCTTCGTCTCCGCCGTCACCACCTACTGCACCGTGCTGCTCACCTTCCTGCAACCAGGTGCGCTGCACGTCATTCCTACATTTGTCTTCATTAACGATGCATACTGAGGTGCCAATAGTCATGGGATAGCTTCTCATACACACTACTGGCCATTAAAATTGCGACACAAAGAAGAAATGCAGATGATAAATGGGTATTCATTGGAGAAATATATTATACTAGAACTGACATGTACATTTTCACGCATTTTGTGTGCATATATCCTGAGAAATCAGTACCCTGAACAACCAACTCTGGCCATAATAATGGCCTTGATACGTCTGGGTACTGAGTCAAACAGAGTTTGGATGGCGTGTACAGGTACAGCTGCCCATGCAGCTTCAACATGATACCACAGTTCATAAAGAGTAGTGACGCGTATTGTGATGAGCCACTTGCTCGGCCACCACTGACCTGACGATATAAGTTGGTGAGAGAAATGGATAATGTGCTGGCCAGGGCTGCAGTCGAACATTTTCTGTATACAGAAAGGCCCGTACAGTACCAGCAACATGTGTTCGTGCATTAGCCTGCTGAAATGTACGGTTTCATAGCGATCGAATGAAGGGTAGAGCCACAGGTCGTCACACATCTGAAATGTAACGTCGACTGTTGAAAGTGCCGTCAATGCGAACAAGAAGTGACCGAGACATGTAACCAATGGCACACCATACAATCAAGTCGGGTGATACGCCAGTATGTTGATGACGAATACACGCTTCCAATGTGAGTTCACCGCGATGTCGCCAAACACGGATGCGACCATCATGATGCTGTAAACAGAACCTGGATTCATCCGAAAAAATGACTTTTTGCCACTCGTGCACCCCGGTTCGTCGTCGAGTAGGCCTACACCTTCGCAGGCGCTCCTGTCTCTGATACAGCGTTAAGGGTAACCGCAGCCATGGTCTCCGAGCTGATAGTCCATGCCGCTGCAAACGTCGTCGAACTGTTCGTGTAGATGGTTGTTGTCTTGCAAACGTCTCCATCTGTTGACTCAGGGATCGAGACGTGGCTGCACGATCCGTTACAGCCATGCAGATAAGGTGCCTGTCATCTCGACTGCTAGTGATACGAGGCCGTTGGGATCCGGCACGGCGTTCCATATTACCCTCCTGAACCCACCGATTCCATATTCTGCTAACAGTCATTGGATCTCGACCAACGCAAGCAGCAATGTCGCGATACGATAAACCGCAGTCGCGATAGGCTACAATCCGACATTTATCAAAGTCGGAAACGTGATGGTACGCATTTCTCCTCCTTACACGAGGCATCAAAACAACGTTTCACCAGGCAACGCCGGTCAACTGCTGTTTGTGTATGAGAAATCGGTTGGAAACTTTTCTCATGTCAGCAAGTTGTAGGTGTCGCAACCGGCGCCAACCTTGTGTGAATGGTCTGAAAAGCACTCATTTGCATATCACAGTGACTTCTTCCTGTCGGTTAAACTTCGCGTCTGTAGGACGTCATCTTCGTGGTGTAGCAATTTTAATGGCCAGTAGTGTACACTCCATTCAAAACAGCTTCTAGTCGTCACAGTCTTGATAAATACAGGTCATTATGGTGTTTAGGGGCGTCTTACACTATTCTTCTTTCAAAATAGTGGCAAGTTCAGGTAAAGAAGATGTAGATCTATAGAGATCACTCACTCTTCTCTCCAAAGTAGACCCCAAAGGTTAAATAATATTGAGATCTGGTATCTGTGGTGGCCAGGAGAGACACGATTATTCATCCTCGTGCTCACAAAACCAGTCCCGCACAATGCGATCTGTTTGACAAGAGGCCTTGTCTTGGAACACAGTATCATCATTTGAGAGCAAACGTTTACGAAGAACTGGATAAGATACCCAAAATGATCAAATAACCCCTGGCATTAATGCGGTCTTGAGGAGTAACCACGGGGCCAATGGGATACCACGATATGTCTGCCCATATCATCGGCGAACCACCGCCATTTTTAACTGTTGAGACATAAAATTGACCTGAATTGGAAACAGTGTGAAACAGGACTCATCCCACGAAATGACTTTGTTCCGTTGCTTCACAGACCAAGTTTTATTGCCTCGGTACCACGTTTTCCTGTCACAGGCATTTCCATCAGTGATGAGTGGTTTTGGAATTCCAGCATGCCCTGCAGTTCATCGCTTATGGAGCTCGCGTCACTCTGGTTTGGCGCTGACAGGATCTGCGAGTGCGACATTCAGTTCTACAGTGATTTTTGCAGGTGTCGTCCTCATATTTTTCCTCGTAATCCTCTTCAATGATTGTCTGTCAGAATCACAGAAGACAACTTTAGTCCGTGTTATGACTTAGCGGGACGTTTCTCCTCTTTTGTGTATACGGTATAAATCTTCCATGTACCGAGCGAGGTGGCGCGGTGGTTAGCACACTTGACTCGCATTCGGGAGGACGACGGTTCAATCCAGCGTTCGGCCATCCTGATTTAGGTTTCCGTGATTTCCCTAAATCGCTTCAGGCAAATGCCGGAATGGTTCCTTTGAAAGGGCACGGCCGATTTCCTTCCCCGTCCTTCCCTAATCCGATGAGACCCATGTCCTTGCAGTTTGGTCTCTTCCCCCAAAACAACCCAACGCAAATCTTCGATACGGTTCCTTTTGGAACACCAAACTCGTAGGCTACCTTGTTTACAGGATCACCCAGCATATGAACACCAACAATGTGCCGACGTTCGCATTCACTTAGCTCCGACATAATGCGCTCACAACTACACGTAACAGTGTTCTGGGAACGCCTAACACTTGTAACTGTATTGAGGACATTCCAGATGTGCCGTTACTGGTCAAATTAAACAGCGCAACAATACAACAGTGAGACCTGCTTGCTTGCCTATGATCTGATTTATGATCAGACATGAATTTCTCGCCGTGTTCCCAATTTTTTTCCCAACCCCTGTACGAAGAAGCATGCCATGCAGCTGATTAAAAGTAATTTTAAAACACGTAGATGTTGCGATTTATCAGTTCCAGAGAGCTCTATGTGGTCGTCCTGTTCGCTTTTGTGGTTGCTGGAATTGGTAGCATTTATCTGGGACGTGGGGTTTTTGAGCCTACAGATAATGGGTCAGTCTTCCTGTAACTTACCTAAATGAATTGGGGCTGAGACCTACGTGACTGGCTTAAGGTCTTGTGGGTTTACCACGGCTGCTGATGTTTTCCAACGTCCTCTGACTGAAATTGTTTTAAAGGGCGTGGAAGGCAGCAGCATTATACGGAACAGTGCCGTTAATCGTAGCAAGAAACGGCCAATTAAACAGTCTGTATTCAGCCTGTGGGGCGGACTGGTTCAAAATGGTTCAAATGGCTCTGAGCACTATGTGACTCAACTGCTGAGGTCATTAGTCCCCTAAAACTTAGAACTAGTTAAACCTAACTAACCTAAGGACATCACAAACATCCATGCCCGAGGCAGGATTCGAACCTGCGACCGTAGCGGTCCTGCGGTTCCAGACTGCAGCGCCTTTAACCGCACGGCCACTTCGGCCGGCGGGGCGGACTGGCATAAAGGCCTAGATGTATAGCTATTTTCTGGAGTGTTTGGGTATCCTTGAGAAACTAGAACCCAAGTACTCCCTGGGGCGACGGTGGCGTCTTCAAGTGCAAATCAGGAGCTATTGGGCAGTCATTAAGGGCGAAGGCAGGAAAGGAAATCGCGGCCCATTTGGGGGGGGGGGGGGGGATGAACTTCAGTGGTCAGTAAACTTATTCCTCCTGCCCAGAAAGTTTTGAGCAGTTTCGCAGTGCGTCACCGGGACCGTTGAATTCAAACAAAGATTTGCCGGTTTCTTGGTGACTAGTACAGTCTTGTGAGCGTCCACGTACTCGTTAGGGTGGATTGTGGAGCCGTTTCTTAGTTTTGGATGGTCTTTAATGGATGAGGCAGACTTGACGAGTCTCAATAAAAGACATTAAATTCTATCAATTAATGAATTTAAATTAGACGTACTAAGTTGTTCGAACCCTGCTAGTGGACTATTTTCACTGCTAGCTTTTGGTCATCAAAGGAAGGTGATGGTGTAAGGTTCCTGATTACCACTGTTTGTGCCAATGACTCCAACTCAATTCAGAATCACTCGGCAGTGTCTGATGAAGTGAGGGTATGTGACGCCGTCGATGATGATCCGTCCGTCGGAGGGAACGTTAAGGTCACCGGTCTCCCAGCTGCTGTTCGGCACTCGGTTTAACCGTCTCTTCTTTTCGCCACCACAACACAAAACCCGACGCTACACTGTGCTAGAAGCCATCACAGTCGTCCACACGACGAAGATACACGCTTGTTACAACATAATAGGTCGGAGGAATGCAATAGTGAGCGACCTCCAGTACAACCTCGGAATAATCGGCTACCCTACACCCATTCCCTGAGTATAGAACAGCTTTAAATTTTCTCTGTAGGCTGTCAACAATTACCAGCTTTTCATTCAAAATTATGGAGTTGTTCTGTCAGGAATCAGTTAACATTTTTCAAGTGGAAACTTGTGGCAAGGTGTCTACGTGTGTGTCCTCCTTATTGAGATTAGGTTGCATTCCTGTTTTCCTGAGGGAGGACATTGTCGGTAGCTGTTCAGCACGGTGTAGCGTGTTTTTGCGTTGCTCGTTTTCCAGTTTCATGGCCTGATTTGGGATTATTTTGAATGCAATTGAGTTGCTGCAGGACACAAATTTTCTGATATATGAGTAGTAACGTTTTTAGCTTCTGTCTCGCGGATCAAAGTGAGGCTGGCGACCCTACTTTAGTCATCTACATATACATCTACATCATATTCCCCATGCCACCACCATTGGAAGAGTGATTGTCGTAAGCCTCTGTATTTGCTCTAATATCTTGAATTTTCACGTCGCGAGATGTTGGTGTGGGGGGGGGGGGGGGGGGACAGAGTAATATGTTGGCCGACTCTTGTTTTCGCAAAATTTCAGTAGTAAGCCTCTCTGTGATGCACAACGTTAAAGTCTGCCACTGGAGTTTGTTTAGCATATCTGTAACGCTCTCGCGCCGACTAAACGATCCAGTGTTGAAATGCGGTGCTCTTCTTTGGATCTCCTCTATCAGTCCTATCTAGTAAGAATCCCATGTTGATGAACAATAATGAAGAATCGCTAGAACAAGCTAACACGTAAAACTACCGACGTTTCGATCACTGTTACAAGTGACCTTCTTCAGGGTCACTTTCAGTATTACATATTGACAGTGCGGTCACCAATCCAGAAAAATTTTATTGACTGTGACAACGACCACGGAAGCCTACTTTTATACGTATTTAACCAACCTGCATGACCAGGAAGTCTACGAAACATCAGGCAGTTGGAAACGTTGCGGCTAAGAAGATGTAAACTGCTGAATGATACTGCCTCTTTGAAGAGGTGCACGGACACTGGTGTAGTGTCAGAATTCTTACGGCTGACGTCCCATATAAAATCGAACAAGGCGAAGAATACCTGTGTACAAGCCAGCAAAGCTTTGTTACAGGTGAGGATCCGCCACATTCGAGCAAGTGTTGACACAAACAACAGGAAACTTTGTGAACTGCACCTCTTCCTTGGTGGAAGTCTGGACGTGGATGACTGGGAGAAGATCGGTATGTTAACCTTTCAACAGGCTATAAGATCGAGCGATAGTACCGACACCCATCAAATGAGGAAGTTCGACAAACTGCAGCAGGAAACCAGCGAGGAAGGGCTGATGCTGAGCACTCGACGGACGGTGGTTAACCTTTCCAGCCACATCTTAAGCGATGCAGCCACACAAATTCTGGATAAAAGGATGACTTTCGCAGTTTCACAAAACGAGTTCCGAAAGAAGGCATCAACGAATCTGTCGAGGTTTCGATTCGTCATTTACCACAAGCTGGGGCGGAGAAGGTTAGACAATAAACGGTACGGGTCCTGCCCTATGCATTACAAATCTACTTCAATCTACCCTCGATCTGTTGGCGAAAATACATGTTCAAAGCTGGTGGTAGACAGAAAACATCGTCCGAAATTGTACTAAATGCTGTCTCTGTGATTATCTTGCGATTATTCTTAGTACTTTGGTTTGTGTGGTTTTGAGCCTCGCTACAATGACCTTGTGTTCACTAATCCCTGTATTCGTCATGACGCTCTCTATTCGATCAGGATTATTTCTGGCTAAGAGGTCAAGTGTGTATTCGCAACCGTTTATAATTCGTGTGGGCTCATAAACTAATTGTTCAAAGTAAAACAGCAGAAAAAAATCCGCTTGATGCCTTCCTAAGATAGAGTCTCCATTCCTTCCGAGCTAACTATGTAAGTGTAGACCAGATATGGTTCAAATTCAAAGATACAGTATCGACAGCAATAGATAGATTCATACCGCATAAGTTAACAAGAGACGGGACTGACCCACCATGGCACACAAAACACGTCAGAACACTGTTGCAGCGGCAACGAAAAAAGCAAGCCAAATTCAGAAGAACGCCAAATCCCAAAGACTGGCTATGTTTCACGGAAACTCGAAATTTAGTGCGGACGTCAATGCGAGATGCTTTTAATAGTTCCCGCAATGAAACATTGTCTCAAAGTATGGTAGAAAACCCAAAGAGATTCTGGTCGCATGTAAAGTACAGCAGTGGCAAAAGACGGTCAATAGCGATAGCGATGGAAATTTTACCCATATGGTGCCACTAAATCGGAGTTATTAAATACAGTTTTTTGTAGTTCCTTCACGAAATAAGACGAAGTAAATATTCCAGAACTCGATACCAGAACAGCTGTTAGCATGAGTGACCTAAAATTAGATATCTTAGGTGTTACGAAAAAACTCAAATCACTTAAGAAAGGCAAGTCTTCCGGTGCAGATGGTATACCAATCAGATTCTTTTCAGACACAATAGCGCCTTTCTTAGCAATCATATACAGCCGCTCACTTGACGAAAAGTCTGTTCCTAAAGACTGGTAAGTAGCACAGGTCACACCAATATTCAAAAAAAGAAATAGAAGTAATCCATTGAATTACAGACCCATATCACCGACCTCAATTTGCAGCAGGATTTTGAAGCATATACTGTACTCGAACATTATGAAACGCCTTGACGAAAATGACTTATTGATACGTAAACAACACGGATTCAAAAAATATTGTGGAACACAGCAAGCTCTTTATTCCCATGAAATAATGAGTGCTGTCGACAAGGGATCTCAGATCGATTCCATGTTCCTAGATTTCTAGAAGGCATTTGATACCGTTCCTCGCAAGCGACTGTTAATCAAATTGCGTGCATATGGAGTATCGTCTCAGTTGTGTGACTGGATTCGTAATTTTCTCTCAGAGAGGTCACAGTTCGTAGTGATAGGCTGTAAATCATCGAGTAGAACAGAAGTGATATCTGGCGTTCCGCAAGGTGGTGTCATAGGCCCTCTGCTGTTCCTGATTAACATAAATGATCTAGGTGATAATCTGAGCAGTCTCCTTAGATTGTTCGCAGATGACGCTGTAATTTACCGTCTAGTAAAATCATCAGATAATCAATTCCAAATACAAAATGATCTAGAGAGAATTTCTGTATGGTGCGAAAAGTGGCAAATGGCACTAAACAAAGAAAAGTGTGTAAAAAGAAATCTGAGAAATTTTGGATATACGGTAAATCACACAAATCTAAGGGCTGTCAATTCGACTAAATACCTAGGAATTACAATTACGAGCAACTTAAATTGGCAAGACCACATAGATAATATTGTGGGGAAGGCGAAACAAAGACTACGCTATGTTGGCAGAACACTTAGAAGATGTGACAAACCCACTAAAGAGACAGCCTACATTACACCTGTCCGTCCTCTGCTGGATTATTGCTGTGCAGTGTTGGATCTTTACCAGGTAGGATTGACGGAAGACATAAAAAAACTTCAAAGAAGGGCAGTTCATTTCGTGTTATCGCACAACAGGGGTGAGAGTGTCACTGATATGATACGCGAGTTTCCTTTTTCCCACGCGCCATTCGAGAGTGGAGTGGTAGAGAAGCAGTATGAAAGAGGTTCGATGAACCCCCTGCCAGGCACTTAACTGTGAATTGCAGAGTAATCATGTAGTTGTAGATGTAGAACAAAACATCAGCATGGAGGAACGTCATGATATCGCGGAACTGAAGACCAGCTCTCATTTAGCAATAACACGAGCAGACAAGGGAAATGCGACCGTTGTGTTGAAACGGAAGATCATAACAAACGAAAAAATGGAGGATCTCCTGAGTAAACCTAATTATTATAAACTTAAGGGAGATCAGACAGCCAAGATAATCATATCGACGTAAGCACTGCTAAAGCAAACTAGAACGGATTTTGACAAGGGCAGAAGACTCATTGTACAAGTTCCACAGGCACCAAGGATATATGGTGTGGCGAAGGTCCATAAAGAGGCCTTTGTTATATGACAGATGGGGAGTGCCATTAATTCACCGTCGTACAGTCTAGCAAAGGGGCCCGTTCCAAATATCCGACATTTGGCGACCCACACAAATTCGTACGTTAACGACTCCACCCATTTTGTAGAACTGTTAAAAGAAAAATGTATCCCGGCCACCGAACTGATGGTTAGCTTCGACGTGAAGTTTTTATTCACGAATGTATCGGTACAAGACACCATGAACATCTCAGAGGAACTCGTAGCACCCGATATCAGCGAGCTAGTGCGCCACTGTTTAACGACCACGTACTTCAGGTGGAAAGGGAAATTCTACGAACAGACAGATGGTGTAGCTATGGACTCCCCTCTCGCGCCTATTGCAGCAGACAACTTCATGAAAGCATTTGACGAAACAGTACTCCAGTCCGCACCATTACGCCTAGAATGTTGGCTCTGATATGTTGATGATACCTTCATTCTCTGGCTACATGGCGAGGAAGAACTAAGAAATTTCCACCAACATCTCAACCAGCAGCACAGCAGTATCCTATTCACTACGGAGACAGAAAAGAATGAGGAGGTGTCTTCCCTCGACTTGGAAGTTTTTGAGAAAGCTTGATGGTAACCTTAGTCATAGAGTATATAGGAAGCCTACAAGTACTGACAGATACCTACATGCCTCCTCTCATCATCCGCCATGCACGCTTTAACGGAGGGGGCTCACAGCATCAGCGATAAGGAACATCTAAGGGATGAACTACTAACCCTCGAGTTTTCGTGCCAGTGGTTATGGGATGAAACCAGTAGATAAAACTATGGTGACAAAGAATGAAGGCAACAGAGGAGAGCAGAAGGAGGCACAAAATATCGCTCTATTGCCATACGTTCCAGGGTGGGCAAAATTCTCCACCGAGCAGGCGTCAAGCCGATTTTCCGAAGCAGCAACAGATTAAAAGATATTCTTCGTACGACGAAAGATGCAGCTGAGAAACTACATGCTGCTGCAATTTACGAAATCAGGTGCGAATGTGGATTAGGGTATGAAGGCGAGACGAGGCGACCAATCAGCACACGTATAACTGAATACGAGAGGTATATCCAGCTAAAACAACAACCAAGTCAGCGGTGGCGAAACACTAGGATGAGTGCGGCAAACATTGATTTTGGTGAAGCTCGCGTAGTGGCGAAACAACCTCTTACTTTCAGGAGGAAGATTAGAGAGGCCATAGAGATAGGCAAGCGAACCGCCAATATGAACAGAGAAGGCGGGTACCAACTTCCGACATCTTGACTGCCAGCAGTAGCAGCGTCATGGAACGACAACTCACGTGAAGCAATACACCCAGGAGCGGGGGAGACTGCAGCGGCCTCAAGTACGAGTACGTAGAGTACTGGCGCGCCTCAGATGGCGCTAGAAAGCAGGAAAACAACGCCACGTCAGAAATGCCGCCTGGTTCTTTATTCACCGATTGCCACCAATCATAAACAGTAACGCAAACACCAATCAAAACGTCGGATTTACACTAACGAAAAGAAATAACAAAAACACCAGTAAACGACTTCTAACATCCCTGTCTTTCATCCTTGACAGCCTATCAGAATTAGATAACAACCACGTCTGCAGGTATATAAGAAACTGTTTTGTCATTCAGCACTCTTCCCCCAACAATCGTGGTTGTATCGCTGGGGACGTCCTCCACCCCGTTGGTAGCAGTGACCTCCCAGTCCTTCTTACCAACTCCTTCGCCCATTGGCCCCCTCCTGGCCCCCACCCACCTGCCCATCCGAAGTTCGTCC